>NW_027478162.1:19570000-22070000 GCF_051020975.1 Osmia lignaria lignaria | reverse complement strand
AAGATATTTAAAAGTTCCGAAGCCGCACCAACATAATAGAGATACAGAAACACCGTGGCCCCTCTCTTTGAGATAACTCTGCACAATTGCGAGCTGCAAATGCCACTTCCAGCTTAGCTGTGCAGAAGAAGAACAACAAGAAGAAGAAATATCTCGAAATATGTCCGTCAGGCCCCTTCCCTTGAGATAAATCGGCAAGTATCTCGGAACCGAAGCGAGCTATGGCAAAATGTTGAGAGACCTTTTTTGTAGAGAATTAAGTTTCCTACTTTTTATGTTCTATGATATTTTTTGATCAGATGCGTAGATCTCGAGATATATCAAGATACTTAAAAGTTCCGAAGCCGCACCAACATAATAGAGATACAGAAACACCGTGGCCCCTTTCTTTGAGATAACTCGGCACTACTGCGAGCTGGAAATGCCACTTCCAGTTTAGCTGTGCAGAAGAAGAACAACAAGAAGAAGAAATATCTCGAAATATGTCCGTCAGGCCCCTTCCCTTGAGATAAATCTGCAAGTATCTTGGAAACGAAGCGAGCTATGGCAAAATGTTAAGAGACCTTTTTTGTATGGAATTATGTTTCCTACTTTTTATGTTCTATGATATTTTTTGATCAGACGCGTAGTTCTCGAGATATATCAAGATATTTAAAAGTTCCGAAGCCGCACCAACATAATAGAGATACAGAAACACCGTGGCCCCTCTCTTTGAGATAACTCTGCACAATTGCGAGCTGCAAATGCCACTTCCAGCTTAGCTGTGCAGAAGAAGAACAACAAGAAGAAGAAATATCTCGAAATATGTCCGTCAGGCCCCTTCCCTTGAGATAAATCGGCAAGTATCTCGGAAACGAAGCGAGCTATGGCAAAATGTTGAGAGACCTTTTTTGTAGAGAATTAAGTTTCCTACTTTTTATGTTCTATGATATTTTTTGATCAGATGCGTAGATCTCGAGATATATCAAGATACTTAAAAGTTCCGAAGCCGCACCAACATAATAGAGATACAGAAACACCGTGGCCCCTTTCTTTGAGATAACTCGGCACTACTGCGAGCTGGAAATGCCACTTCCAGTTTAGCTGTGCAGAAGAAGAACAACAAGAAGAAGAAATATCTCGAAATATGTCCGTCAGGCCCCTTCCCTTGAGATAAATCTGCAAGTATCTTGGAAACGAAGCGAGCTATGGCAAAATGTTAAGAGACCTTTTTTGTATGGAATTATGTTTCCTACTTTTTATGTTCTATGATATTTTTTGATCAGACGCGTAGTTCTCGAGATATATCAAGATATTTAAAAGTTCCGAAGCCGCACCAACATAATAGAGATACAGAAACACCGTGGCTCCTTTCTTTTAGATAACTCTGCACTATTGCGACCTGGAAATGCCACTTCCAGTTTAGCTGTGCAGAAGAAGAACAACAAGAAGAAGAAATATCACGAAATATGTCCGTTAGGCCCCTTCCCTTGAGATAAATCTGCAAATATCTCGGAAACGAAGCGAGCTATTGCAAAACGTTAAGAGACCTTTTTTGTAGAGAATTAAGTTTCCTACTTTTTATGTTCTATGATATTTTTTGATCAGATGCGTAGTTCTCGAGATATATCAAGATATTTAAAAGCTCCGAAGCTGCACCAACGTAATAGAGGTACAGAAACACCGTGGCCCCTTTCTTTGAGATAACTGTGCACTATTGCGAGCTGCAAATGCCACTTCCAGCTTAGCTGTGCAGAGGAAGAACAACAAGAAGAAGAAATATCTCGAAATATGTCCGTCAGGCCCCTTCCCTTGAGATAAATCTGCAAATATCTCGGAAACCAAGCGAGCTATGGCAAAATGTTAAGAGACCTTTTTTGTAGAGAATTAAGTTTCCTACTTTTTATCTTCTATGATATTTTCTGATCAGATTCGTAGTTCTCGAGATATATCAAGATATTTAAAAGTTCCGAAGCCGCACCAACATAATAGAGATACAGAAACACCGTGGCCCCTCTCTTTGAGATAACTCTGCACAATTGCGAGCTGCAAATGCCACTTCCAGCTTAGCTGTGCAGAAGAAGAACAACAAGAAGAAGAAATATCTCGAAATATGTCCGTCAGGCCCCTTCCCTTGAGATAAATCTGCAAATATCTCGGAAACCAAGCGAGCTATGGCAAAATGTTAAGAGACCTTTTTTGTAGAGAATTAAGTTTCCTACTTTTTATCTTCTATGATATTTTCTGATCACATTCGTAGTTCTCGAGATATATCAAGATATTTAAAAGTTCCGAAGCCGCACCAACATAATAGAGATACAGAAACACCGTGGCCCCTCTCTTTGAGATAACTCTGCACAATTGCGAGCTGCAAATGCCACTTCCAGCTTAGCTGTGCAGAAGAAGAACAACAAGAAGAAGAAATATCTCGAAATATGTCCGTCAGGCCCATTCCCTTGAGATAAATCGGCAAGTATCTCGGAAACGAAGCGAGCTATGGCAAAATGTTGAGAGACCTTTTTTGTAGAGAATTAAGTTTCCTACTTTTTATGTTCTATGATATTTTTTGATCAGATGCGTAGATCTCGAGATATATCAAGATACTTAAAAGTTCCGAAGCCGCACCAACATAATAGAGATACAGAAACACCGTGGCCCCTTTCTTTGAGATAACTCGGCACTACTGCGAGCTGGAAATGCCACTTCCAGTTTAGCTGTGCAGAAGAAGAACAACAAGAAGAAGAAATATCTCGAAATATGTCCGTCAGGCCCCTTCCCTTGAGATAAATCTGCAAGTATCTTGGAAACGAAGCGAGCTATGGCAAAATGTTAAGAGACCTTTTTTGTATGGAATTATGTTTCCTACTTTTTATGTTCTATGATATTTTTTGATCAGACGCGTAGTTCTCGAGATATATCAAGATATTTAAAAGTTCCGAAGCCGCACCAACATAATAGAGATACAGAAACACCGTGGCTCCTTTCTTTTAGATAACTCTGCACTATTGCGACCTGGAAATGCCACTTCCAGTTTAGCTGTGCAGAAGAAGAACAACAAGAAGAAGAAATATCACGAAATATGTCCGTTAGGCCCCTTCCCTTGAGATAAATCTGCAAATATCTCGGAAACGAAGCGAGCTATTGCAAAACGTTAAGAGACCTTTTTTGTAGAGAATTAAGTTTCCTACTTTTTATGTTCTACGATATTTTTTGATCAGATGCGTAGTTCTCGAGATATATCAAGATATTTAAAAGCTCCGAAGCTGCACCAACGTAATAGAGGTACAGAAACACCGTGGTCCCTTTCTTTGATATAACTCTGCACTATTGCGAGCTGCAAATGCCACTTCCAGCTTAGCTGTGGAGAAGAAGAACAACAAGAATAAGAAATATTTCGAAATATGTCCGTCAGGCCCCTTCCCTTGAGATAAATCTGCAAATATCTCGGAAACGAAGCGAGCTACGGCAAAATGTTAAGAGTCCTTTTTTGTAGAAAATTAGGTTTCCTACTTTTTATGTTCTATGATATTTTTTGATCAGATGCGTAGTTCTCGAGATATATCAAGATATTTAAAAGTTCCGAAGCCGCACCAACATAATAGAGATACAGAAACACCGTGGCCCCTTTCTTTGCGATAACTCTGCACTATTGCGAGCTGCAAATGCCACTTCCAGCTTAGCTGTGCAGAAGAAGAACAACAAGAAGAAGAAATATCTCGAAATATGTCCGTCAGGCCCCTTCCCTTGAGATAAATCTGCAAATATCTCGGAAACGAAGCGAGCTATGCCAAAATGTTAAGAGACCTTATTTGTAGAGAATTAAGTTTCCTACTTTTTATGTT
The DNA here is from genome assembly GCF_051020975.1 of Osmia lignaria lignaria. Classification (NCBI taxonomy): domain Eukaryota; kingdom Metazoa; phylum Arthropoda; class Insecta; order Hymenoptera; family Megachilidae; genus Osmia; species Osmia lignaria. The sequence continues at coordinate 22,066,179 of NW_027478162.1, read as the reverse complement.
CTATGATATTTTTTGATCAGATGCGTAGTTCTCGAGATATATCGAGATATTTAAAAGTTCCGAAGCCGCACCAACATAATAGAGATACAGAAACACCGTGGCCCCTTTCTTTGAGATAACTGTGCACTATTGCGAGCTGCAAATGCCACTTCCAGCTTAGCTGTGCAGAGGAAGAACAACAAGAAGAAGAAATATCTCGAAATATGTCCGTCAGGCCCCTTCCCTTGAGATAAATCTGCAAATATCTCGGAAACCAAGCGAGCTATGGCAAAATGTTAAGAGACCTTTTTTGTAGAGAATTAAGTTTCCTACTTTTTATCTTCTATGGTATTTTCTGATCACATTCGTAGTTCTCGAGATATATCAAGATATTTAAAAGTTCCGAAGCCGCACCAACATAATAGAGATACAGAAACACCGTGGCCCCTTTCTTTGAGATAACTCGGCACTACTGCGAGCTGGAAATGCCACTTCCAGTTTAGCTGTGCAGAAGAAGAACAACAAGAAGAAGAAATATCTCGAAATATGTCCGTCAGGCCCCTTCCCTTGAGATAAATCTGCAAGTATCTTGGAAACGAAGCGAGCTATGGCAAAATGTTAAGAGACCTTTTTTGTATGGAATTATGTTTCCTACTTTTTATGTTCTATGATATTTTTTGATCAGACGCGTAGTTCTCGAGATATATCAAGATATTTAAAAGTTCCGAAGCCGCACCAACATAATAGAGATACAGAAACACCGTGGCCCCTTTCTTTGAGATAACTGTGCACTATTGCGAGCTGCAAATGCCACTTCCAGCTTAGCTGTGCAGAGGAAGAACAACAAGAAGAAGAAATATCTCGAAATATGTCCGTCAGGCCCCTTCCCTTGAGATAAATCTGCAAATATCTCGGAAACCAAGCGAGCTATGGCAAAATGTTAAGAGACCTTTTTTGTAGAGAATTAAGTTTCCTACTTTTTATGTTCTATGATATTTTTTGATCAGATGCGTAGATCTCGAGATATATCAAGATATTTAAAAGTTCCGAAGCCGCACAAACATAATAGAGATACAGAAACACCGTGGCCCCTTTCTTTGAGATAACTCTGCACTATTGCGAGCTGCAAATGCCACTTCCAGCTTAGCTGTGCAGAAGAAGAACAACAAGAAGAAGAAATATCTCGAAATATGTCCGTCAGGCCCCTTCCCTTGAGATAAATCTGCAAATATCTCGGAAACGAAGCGAGCTATTGCAAAACGTTAAGAGACCTTTTTTGTAGAGAATTACGTTTCCTACTTTTTATGTTCTATGATATTTTTTGATCAGATGCGTAGTTCTCGAGATATATCAAGATATTTAAAAGCTCCGAAGCTGCACCAACATAATAGAGGTACAGAAACACCGTGGCCCCTTTCTTTGAGATAACTCTGCACTATTGCGAGCTGCAAATGCCACTTCCAGCTTAGCTGTGGAGAAGAAGAACAACAAGAATAAGAAATATTTCGAAATATGTCCGTCAGGCCCCTTCCCTTGAGATAAATCTGCAAATATCTCGGAAACGAAGCGAGCTACGGCAAAATGTTAAGAGTCCTTTTTTGTAGAAAATTAGGTTTCCTACTTTTTATGTTCTATGATATTTTTTGATCAGATGCGTAGTTCTCGAGATATATCAAGATATTTAAAAGTTCCGAAGCCGCACCAACATAATAGAGATACAGAAACACCGTGGCCCCTTTCTTTGCGATAACTCTGCACTATTGCGAGCTGCAAATGCCACTTCCAGCTTAGCTGTGCAGAAGAAGAACAACAAGAAGAAGAAATATCTCGAAATATGTCCGTCAGGCCCCTTCCCTTGAGATAAATCTGCAAATATCTCGGAAACGAAGCGAGCTATGCCAAAATGTTAAGAGACCTTATTTGTAGAGAATTAAGTTTCCTACTTTTTATGTTCTATGATATTTTTTGATCAGATGCGTAGTTCTCGAGATATATCGAGATATTTAAAAGTTCCGAAGCCGCACCAACATAATAGAGATACAGAAACACCGTGGCCCCTCTGTTTGAGATAACTCTGCACTATTGCGAGCTGCAAATGCCACTTCCAGCTTAGCTGTGCAGAAGAAGAACAACAAGAAGAAGAAATATCTCGAAATATGTCCGTCAGGCCCCTTCCCTTGAGATAAATCTGCAAATATCTCGGAAACGAAGCGAGCTATGGCAAAATGTTAAGAGACCTTTTTTGTATGGAATTATGTTTCCTACTTTTTATGTTCTATGATATTTTTTGATCAGACGCGTAGTTCTCGAGATATATCAAGATATTTAAAAGTTCCGAAGCCGCACCAACATAATAGAGATACAGAAACACCGTGGCTCCTTTCTTTTAGATAACTCTGCACTATTGCGACCTGGAAATGCCACTTCCAGTTTAGCTGTGCAGAAGAAGAACAACAAGAAGAAGAAATATCACGAAATATGTCCGTTAGGCCCCTTCCCTTGAGATAAATCTGCAAATATCTCGGAAACGAAGCGAGCTATGGCAAAATGTTAAGAGACCTCTTTTGTAGCGAATTAAGTTTCCTACTTTTTATGTTCTATGATATTTTTTGATCAGATGCGTAGTTCTCGAGATATATCAAGATATTTAAAAGTTCCGAAGCCGCACCAACATAATAGAGATACAGAAACACTGTGGCCCCTCTCTTTGAGATAACTCTGCACATTTGCGAGCTGCAAATGCCACTTCCAGCTTAGCTGTGCAGAAGAAGAACAACAAGAAGAAGAAATATCTCGAAATATGTCCGTCAGGCCCCTTCCCTTGAGATAAATCTGCAAATATCTCGGAAACGAAGCGAGCTATTGCAAAATGTTAAGAGACCTTTTTTGTAGAGGATTGAGTTTCCTACTTTTTATGTTCTATGATATTTTTTGATCAGATGCGTAGTTCTCGAGATATATCAAGATATTTAAAAGTTAAGAAGCCGCACCAACATAATAGAGATACAGAAACACCGTGGCCCCTTTCTTTGAGATAACTCTGCACTAATGCGAGCTGCAAATGCCACATCCAGCTTAGCTGTGCAGAAGAAGAACAACAAGAAGAAGAAATATCACGAAATATGTCCGTTAGGCCCCTTCCCTTGAGATAAATCTGCAAATATCTCGGAAACGAAGCGAGCTATGGCAAAATGTTAAGAGACCTTTTTTGTAGCGAATTAAGTTTCCTACTTTTTATGTTCTATGATATTTTTTGATCAGATGCGTAGTTCTCGAGATATATCAAGATATTTAAAAGTTCCGAAGCCGCACCAACATAATAGAGATACAGAAACACCGTGGCCCCTCTCTTTGAGATAACTCTGCACAATTGCGAGCTGCAAATGCCACTTCCAGCTTAGCTGTGCAGAAGAAGAACAACAAGAAGAAGAAATATCTCGAAATATGTCCGTTAGGCCCCTTCCCTTGAGATAAATCTGCAAATATCTCGGAAACGAAGCGAGCTATGGCAAAATGTTAAGAGACCTTTTTTGTAGAGAATTAAGTTTCCTACGTTTTATGTTGTATGATATTTTTTGATCAGATGCGTAGTTCTCGAGATATATCAAGATATTTAAAAGTTCCGAAGCCGCACCAACATAATAGAGATACAGAAACACCGTGGCCCCTTTCTTTGAGATAACTCTGCACGATTGCGAGCTGGAAATGCCACTTCCAGTATAGCTGTGCAGAAGAAGAACAACAAGAAGAAGAAATATCTCGAAATATGTCCATCAGGACCCTTCCCTTGAGATAAATCTGCAAATATCTCGGAAGCGAAGCGAGCTATTGCAAAACGTTAAGAGACCTTTTTTGTAGAGAATTAAGTTTCCTACTTTTTATGTTCTATGATATTTTTTGATCAGATGCGTAGTTCTCGAGATATATCAAGATATTTAAAAGCTCCGAAGCTGCACCAACATAATAGAGGTACAGAAACACCGTGGCCCCTTTCTTTGAGATAACTCTGCACTATTGCGAGCTGCAAATGCCACTTCCAGCTTAGCTGTGGAGAAGAAGAACAACAAGAATAAGAAATATTTCGAAATATGTCCGTCAGGCCCCTTCCCTTGAGATAAATCTGCAAATATCTCGGAAACGAAGCGAGCTACGGCAAAATGTTAAGAGTCCTTTTTTGTAGAAAATTAGGTTTCCTACTTTTTATGTTCTATGATATTTTTTGATCAGATGCGTATTTCTCGAGATATATCAAGATATTTAAAAGTTCCGAAGCCGCACCAACATAATAGAGATACAGAAACACCGTGGCCCCTTTCTTTGCGATAACTCTGCACTATTGCGAGCTGCAAATGCCACTTCCAGCTTAGCTGTGCAGAAGAAGAACAACAAGAAGAAGAAATATCTCGAAATATGTCCGTCAGGCCCCTTCCCTTGAGATAAATCTCCAAATATCTCGGAAACGAAGCGAGCTATGCCAAAATGTTAAGAGACCTTATTTGTAGAGAATTAAGTTTCCTACTTTTTATGTTCTATGATATTTTTTGATCAGATGCGTAGTTCTCGAGATATATCGAGATATTTAAAAGTTCCGAAGCCGCACCAACATAATAGAGATACAGAAACACCGTGGCCCCTTTCTTTGAGATAACTGTGCACTATTGCGAGCTGCAAATGCCACTTCCAGCTTAGCTGTGCAGAGGAAGAACAACAAGAAGAAGAAATATCTCGAAATATGTCCGTCAGGCCCCTTCCCTTGAGATAAATCTGCAAATATCTCGGAAACCAAACGAGCTATGGCAAAATTTTAAGAGACCTTTTTTGTAGAGAATTAAGTTTCCTACTTTTTATCTTCTATGATATTTTCTGATCAGATTCGTAGTTCTCGAGATATATCAAGATATTTAAAAGTTCCGAAGCCGCACCAACATAATAGAGATACAGAAACACCGTGGCCCCTCTCTTTGAGATAACTCTGCACAATTGCGAGCTGCAAATGCCACTTCCAGCTTAGCTGTGCAGAAGAAGAACAACAAGAAGAAGAAATATCTCGAAATATGTCCGTCAGGCCCCTTCCCTTGAGATAAATCGGCAAGTATCTCGGAAACGAAGCGAGCTATGGCAAAATGTTGAGAGACCTTTTTTGTAGAGAATTAAGTTTCCTACTTTTTATGTTCGATGATATTTTTTGATCAGATGCGTAGATCTCGAGATATATCAAGATATTTAAAAGTTCCGAAGCCGCACCAACATAATAGAGATACAGAAACACCGTGGCCCCTTTCTTTGCGATAACTCTGCACTATTGCGAGCTGCAAATGCCACTTCCAGCTTAGCTGTGCAGAAGAAGAACAACAAGAAGAAGAAATATCTCGAAATATGTCCGTCAGGCCCCTTCCCTTGAGATAAATCTGCAAATATCTCGGAAACGAAGCGAGCTATGCCAAAATGTTAAGAGACCTTATTTGTAGAGAATTAAGTTTCCTACTTTTTATGTTCTATGATATTTTTTGATCAGATGCGTAGTTCTCGAGATATATCGAGATATTTAAAAGTTCCGAAGCCGCACCAACATAATAGAGATACAGAAACACCGTGGCCCCTTTCTTTGCGATAACTCTGCACTATTGCGAGCTGCAAATGCCACTTCCAGCTTAGCTGTGCAGAAGAAGAACAACAAGAAGAAGAAATATCTCGAAATATGTCCGTCAGGCCCCTTCCCTTGAGATAAATCTGCAAATATCTCGGAAACGAAGCGAGCTATGGCAAAATGTCAAGAGACCTTTTTGTATGGAATTATGTTTCCTACTTTTTATGTTCTATGATATTTTTTGATCAGACGCGTAGTTCTCGAGATATATCAAGATATTTAAAAGTTCCGAAGCCGCACCAACATAATAGAGATACAGAAACACCGTGGCTCCTTTCTTTTAGATAACTCTGCACTATTGCGAGCTGGAAATGCCACTTCCAGTTTAGCTGTGCAGAAGAAGAACAACAAGAAGAAGAAATATCTCGAAATATGTCCGTCAGGCCCCTTCCCTTGAGATAAATCTGCAAATATCTCGGAAACGAAGCGAGCTATTGCAAAATGTTAAGAGACCTTTTTTGTAGAGAATTGAGTTTCCTACTTTTTATGTTCTATGATATTTTTTGATCAGATGCGTAGTTCTCGAGATATATCAAGATATTTAAAAGTTCCGAAGCCGCACCAACATAATAGAGATACAGAAACACCGTGGCCCCTCTCTTTGAGATAACTCTGCACTATTGCGAGCTGGAAATGCCACTTCCAGTTTAGCTGTGCAGAAGAAGAACAACAAGAAGAAGAAATATCTCGAAATATGTCCGTTAGGCCCCTTCCCTTGAGATAAATCTGCAAATATCTCGGAAACGAAGCGAGCTATGGCAAAATGTTAAGAGACCTTTTTGTAGAGAATTATGTTTCCTACTTTTTATGTTCTATGATATTTTTTGATCAGACGCGTAGCTCTCGAGATATATCAAGATATTTAAAAGTTCCGAAGCCGCACCAACATAATAGAGATACAGAAACACCGTGGCCCCTTTCTTTGAGATAACTCTGCACTAGTGCGAGCCGCAAATGCCACTTCCAGCTTAGCTGTGCAGACGAAGAACAACAAGAAGAAGAAATATCTCGAAATATGTCCGTCAGGCCCCTTCCCTTGAGATAAATCTGCAAATATCTCGGAAACGAAGCGAGCTATGGTAAAATGTTAAGAGACCTTTTTTGTAGAGAATTAAGTTTCCTACTTTTTATGTTCTATGATATTTTTTGATCAGATGCGTAGTTCTCGAGATATATCAAGATATTTAAAAGTTCCGAAGCCGCACCAACATAATAGAGATACAGAAACACCGTGGCCCCTTTCTTTGAGATAACTCTGCACTATTGCGAGCTGCAAATGCCACTTCCAGCTTAGCTGTGCAGAGGAAGAACAACAAGAAGAAGAAATATCTCGAAATATGTCCGTCAGGCCAGTTCCTTTGAGCTGAATCTGCAAATATCTCGGAAACGAAGCGAGCTATGGCAAAATGTTAAGAGACGTTTTTTGTAGAGAATTATGTTTCCTACAATTTATGTTCTATGATATTTTTTGATCAGAAGCGTAGTTTTCGAGATATATCGAGATATTTAAAAGTTCCGAAGCCGCACCAACATAATAGGGATACAGAAACACCGTGGCCCCTTTCTTTGAGATAACTCTGCACTAGTGCGAGCCGCAAATGCCACTTCCAGCTTAGCTGTGCAGAAGAAGAACAACAAGAAGAAGAAATATCTCGAAATATGTCCGTCAGGCCCCTTCCCTTGAGATAAATCTGCAAATATCTCGGAAACGAAGCGAGCTATGGCAAAATGTTAAGAGACCTTTTTTGTAGAGAATTAAGTTTCCTGCTTTTTATGTTCTATGATATTTTTCGATCAGAGCCGTAGTTCTCGAGATATATCAAGATATTTAAAAGTTCCGAAGCCGCACCAACATAATAGAGATACAGAAACACCGTGGCCCCTTTCTTTGAGATAACTCTGCACTATTGCGAGCTGCAAATGCCACTTCCAGCTTAGCTGTGCAGAAGAAGAACATCAAGAAGAAGAAATATCTCGAAATATGTCCGTCAGGCCCCTTCCCTTGAGATAAATCTGCAAATATCTCGGAAACGAAGAGAGCTATGGCAAAATGTTAAGAGACCTTTTTTGTAGAGAATTAAGTTTCCTACTTTTTATGTTCTATGATATTTTTTGATCTGAGGCGTAGTTCTCGAGATATATCAAGATATTTAAAAGTTCCGAAGCCGCACCAACATAATAGAGATACAGAAACACCGTGGCCCCTTTCTTTGAGATAACTCTGCACTATTGCGAGCTGTAAATGCCACTTCCAGCTTAGCTGTGCAGAAGAAGAACAACAAGAAGAAGACATATCTCGAAATATGTCCGTCAGGCCCCTTCCCTTGAGATATATCTGCAAATATCTCGGAAACGAAGCGAGCTATGGCAAAATGTTAAGAGACCTTTTTTGTAGAGAATTATGTTTCCTACAATTTATGTTCTATGATATTTTTTGATCAGAAGCGTAGTTTTCGAGATATATCGAGATATTTGAAAGTTCCAAAGCCGCACCAACATAATAGAGATACAGAAACACCGTGGCCCCTTTCTTTGAGATAACTCTGCACTATTGCGAGCTGCAAATGCCACTTCCAGCTTAGCTGTGCAGAGGAAGAACAACAAGAAGAAGAAATATCTCGAAATATGTCCGTCAGGCCAGTTCCTTTGAGCTGAATCTGCAAATATCTCGGAAACGAAGCGAGCTATATCAAAATGTTAAGAGACGTTCTTTGTAGAGAATTATGTTTCCTACAATTTATGTTCTATGATATTTTTTGATCAGAAGCGTAGTTTTCGAGATATATCGAGATATTTAAAAGTTCCAAAGCCGCACCAACATAATAGAGATACAGAAACACCGTGGCCCCTTTCTTTGAGATAACTCTGCACTATTGCGAGCTGCAAATGCCACTTCCAGCTTAGCTGTGCAGAGGAAGAACAACGAGAAGAAGAAATATCTCGAAATATGTCCGTCAGGCCAGTTCCTTTGAGCTGAATCTGCAAATATCTCGGAAACGAAGGGAGCTATGGCAAAATGTTAAGAGACGTTTTTTGTAGAGAATTATGTTTCCTACAATTTATGTTCTATGATATTTTTTGATCAGAAGCGTAGTTTTCGAGATATATCAAGATATTTAAAAGTTCCGAAGCCGCACCAACATAATAGAGATACAGAAACACCGTGGCCCCTTTCTTTGAGATAACTCTGCACTATTGCGAGCTGCAAATGCCACTTCCAGCTTAGCTGTGCAGAAGAAGAACAACAAGAAGAAGAAATATCTCGAAATATGTCCGTCAGGCCCCTTCCCTTGAGATAAATCTGCAAATATCTCGGAAACGAAGAGAGCTATGGCAAAATATTAAGAGACCTTTTTTGTAGAGAATTAAGTTTCCTACTTTTTACGTTCTATGACATTTTTTGATCAGATGCGTAGTTCTCGAGATATATCAAGATATTTAAAAGTTCCGAAGCCGCACCAACATAATAGAGATACAGAAACACCGTGGCCCCTTTCTTTGAGATGACTCTGCACTATTGCGAGCTGGAAATGCCACTTCCAGTTTAGCTGTGCAGAAGAAGAACAACAAGAAGAAGAAATATCTCGAAATATGTCCGTTAGGCCCCTTCCCTTGAGATAAATCTGCAAATATCTCGGAAACGAAGCGAGCTATGGCAAAATGTTAAGAGACCTTTTTTGTAGAGAATTAAGTTTCCTACTTTTTATGTTCTATGATATTTTTTGATCAGATGCGTAGTTCTCGAGATATATCAAGATATTTAAAAGTTCCGAAGCCGCACCAACATAATAGAGATACAGAAACACCGTGGCCCCTTTCTTTGAGATAACTCTGCACTATTGCGAGCTGCAAATGCCACTTCCAGCTTAGCTGTGCAGAAGAAGAACAACAAGAAGAAGAAATATCTCGAAATATGTCCGTCAGGCCCCTTCCCTTGAGATAAATCTGCAAATATCTCGGAAACGAAGAGAGCTATGGCAAAATGTTAAGAGACCTTTTTTGTAGAGAATTAAGTTTCCTACTTTTCACGTTCTATGATATTTTTTGATCAGATGCGTAGTTCTCGAGATATATCAAGATATTTAAAAGTTCCGAAGCCGCACCAACATAATAGAGATACAGAAACACCGTGGCCCCTTTCTTTGAGATAACTCTGCACTATTGCGACCTGCAAATGCCACTTCCAGCTCAGCTGTGCAGAAGAAGAACAACAAGAAGAAGAAATATCTCGAAATATGTCCGTCAGGCCCCTTCCCTTGAGATAAATCTGCAAATATCTCGGAAACGAAGCAAGCTATGGCAAAATGTTAAGAGACCTTTTTTGTAGAGAATAATGTTTCCTACAATTTACGTTCTATGACATTTTTTGATCAGAAGCGTAGTTTTCGAGATATATCGAGATATTTAAAAGTTCCGAAGCCGCACCAACATAATAGAGATACAGAAACACCGTGGCCCCTTTCTTTGAGATAACTCTGCACTATTGCGACCTGCAAATGCCACTTCCAGCTCAGCTGTGCAGAAGAAGAACAACAAGAAGAAGAAATATCTCGAAATATGTCCGTCAGGCCCCTTCCCTTGAGATAAATCTGCAAATATCTCGGAAACGAAGCGAGCTATGGCAAAATGTTAAGAGACCTTTTTTGTAGAGAATTAAGTTTCCTACTTTTTCTGTTCTATGATATTTTTTGATCAGATGCGTAGTTCTCGAGATATATCAAGATATTTAAAAGTTCCGAAGCCGCACCAACATAATAGAGATACAGAAACACCGTGGCCCCTTTCTTTGAGATAACTCTGCACTATTGCGAGCTGTAAATGCCACTTCCAGCTTAGCTGTGCAGAGGAAGAACAACAAGAAGAAGAAATATCTCGAAATATGTCCGTCAGGCCAGTTCCTTTGAGCTGAATCTGCAAATATCTCGGAAACGAAGCGAGCTATGGCAAAATGTTAAGAGACGTTTTTTGTAGAGAATTATGTTTCCTACAATTTATGTTCTATGATATTTTTTGATCAGAAGCGTAGTTTTCGAGATATATCGAGATATTTAAAAGTTCCGAAGCCGCACCAACATAATAGAGATACAGAAACACCGTGGCCCCTTTCTTTGAGATAACTCTGCACTATTGCGAGCTGCAAATGCCACTTCCAGCTTAGCTGTGCAGAAGAAGAACAACAAGAAGAAGAAATATCTGGAAATATGTCCGTCAGGCCCCTTCCCTTGAGATAAATCTGCAAATATCTGGGAAACGAAGCGAGCTATGGCAAAATGTTGAGAGACCTTTTTTGTAGAGAATTAAGTTTCCTACTATTTATGTTCTATGATATTTTTGGATCAGATGCGTAGTTCTCGAGATATATCAAGATATTTAAAAGTTCCGAAGCCGCACCAACATAATAGAGATACAGAAACACCGTGGCCCCTTTCTTTGAGATAACTCTGCACTAGAGCGAGCCGCAAATGCCACTTCCAGCTTAGCTGTGCAGAAGAAGAACAACAAGAAGAAGAAATATCTCGAAATATGTCCGTCAGGCCAGTTCCTTTGAGCTGAATCTGCAAATATCTCGGAAACGAAGCGAGCTATGGCAAAATGTTAAGAGACGTTTTTTGTAGAGAATTATGTTTCCTACAATTCATGTTCTATGATATTTTTTGATCAGATGCGTAGTTTTCGAGATATATCGAGATATTTAAAAGTTCCGAAGCCGCACCAACGTAATAGGGATACAGAAACACCGTGGCCCCTCTCTTTGAGATAACTCTGCACTATTGCGAGCTGGAAATGCCACTTCCAGTTTAGCTGTGCAGAAGAAGGACAACAAGAAGAAGAAATATCTCGAAATATGTCCGTTAGGCCCCTTCCCTTGAGATAAATCTGCAAATATCTCGGAAACGAAGCGACCTATGGCAAAATGTTAAGAGACCTTTTTTGTAGAGAATTAAGTTTCCTACTTTTTATGTTCTATGATATTTTTTGATCAGATGCGTAGTTCTCGAGATATATCAAGATATTTAAAAGTTCCGAAGCCGCACCAACATAATAGAGATACAGAAACACCGTGGCCCCTTTCTTTGAGATAACTCTGCACTATTGCGAGCTGTAAATGCCACTTCCAGCTTAGCTGTGCAGAAGAAGAACAACAAGAAGAAGAAATATCTCGAAATATGTCCGTCAGGCCCCTTCCCTTGAGATAAATCTGCAAATATCTCGCAAACGAAGAGAGCTATGGCAAAATGTTAAGAGACCTTTTTTGTAGATAATTATGTTTCCTACTTTTCATGTTCTATGATATTCTTTGATCAGATGCGTAGTTCTCGAGATATATCAAGATATTTAAAAGTTCCGAAGCCGCACCAACATAATAGAGATACAGAAACACCGTGGCCCCTTTCTTTGAGATGACTCTGCACTATTGCGAGCTGTAAATGCCACTTCCAGCTTAGCTGTGCAGAAGAAGAACAACAAGAAGAAGAAATATCTCGAAATATGTCCGTCAGGCCCCTTCCCTTGAGATATATCTGCAAATATCTCGGAAACGAAGCGAGCTATGGCAAAATGTTAAGAGAGCTTTTTTGTCGAGAATTATGTTTCCTACAATTTATGTTCTATGATATTTTTTGATCAGAAGCGTAGTTTTCGAGATATATCGAGATATTTAAAAGTTCCGAAGCCGCACCAACATAATAGAGATACAGAAACACCGTGGCCCCTTTCTTTGAGATGACTCTGCACTATTGCGAGCTGGAAATGCCACTTCCAGTTTAGCTGTGCAGAAGAAGAACAACAAGAAGAAGAAATATCTCGAAATATGTCCGTTAGGCCCCTTCCCTTGAGGTAAATCTGCAAATATCTCGGAAACGAAGAGAGCTATGGCAAAATGTTAAGAGACCTTTTTTGTAGAGAATTAAGTTTCCTACTTTTCACGTTCTATGATATTTTTTGATCAGATGCGTAGTTCTCGAGATATATCAAGATATTTAAAAGTTCCGAAGCCGCACCAACATAATAGAGATACAGAAACACCGTGGCCCCTTTCTTTGAGATAACTCTGCACTATTGCGAGCTGCAAATGCCACTTCCAGCTTAGCTGTGCAGAAGAAGAACAACAAGAAGAAGAAATATCTCGAAATATGTCCGTCAGGCCCCTTCCCTTGAGATAAATCTGCAAATATCTCGGAAACGAAGAGAGCTATGGCAAAATATTAAGAGACCTTTTTTGTAGAGAATTAAGTTTCCTACTTTTCATGTTCTATGATATTTTTTGATCAGATGCGTAGTTCTCGAGATATATCAAGATATTTAAAAGTTCCGAAGCCGCACCAACATAATAGAGATACAGAAACACCGTGGCCCCTTTCTTTGAGATAACTCTGCACTATTGCGCGCTGCAAATGCCACTTCCAGCTTAGCTGTGCAGAAGAAGAACAACAAGAAGAAGAAATATCTCGAAATATGTCCGTCAGGCCCCTTCCCTTGAGATAAATCTGCAAATATCTCGGAAACGAAGCGAGCTATGGCAAAATGTTAAGAGACCTTTTTTGTAGAGAATTAAGTTTCCTACAATTTATGTTCTATGATATTTTTTGATCAGAAGCGTAGTTTTCGAGATATATCGAGATATTTAAAAGTTCCGAAGCCGCACCAACATAATAGAGATACAGAAACACCGTGGTCCCTTTCTTTGAGATAACTCTGCACTATTGCGAGCTGTAAATGCCACTTCCAGCTTAGCTGTGCAGAAGAAGAACAACAAGAAGAAGAAATATCTCGAAATATGTCCGTCAGGCCCCTTCCCTTGAGATAAATCTGCAAATATCTCGGAAACGAAGAGAGCTATGGCAAAATGTTAAGAGACCTTTTTTGTAGAGAATTAAGTTTCCTACTTTTCAAGTTCTATGATATTTTTTGATCAGATGCGTAGTTCTCGAGATATATCAAGATATTTAAAAGTTCCGAAGCCGCACCAACATAATAGAGATACAGAAACACCGTGGCCCCTTTCTTTGAGATAACTCTGCACTATTGCGAGCTGCAAATGCCACTTCCAGCTTAGCTGTGCAGAAGAAGAACAACAAGAAGAAGAAATATCTCGAAATATGTCCGTCAGGCCCCTTCCCTTGAGATAAATCTGCAAATATCTCGGAAACGAAGAGAGCTATGGCAAAATATTAAGAGACCTTTTTTGTAGAGAATTAAGTTTCCTACTTTTTACGTTCTATGACATTTTTTGATCAGATGCGTAGTTCTCGAGATATATCAAGATATTTAAAAGTTCCGAAGCCGCACCAACATAATAGAGATACAGAAACACCGTGGCCCCTTTCTTTGAGATAACTCTGCACTATTGCGAGCTGTAAATGCCACTGCCAGCTTAGCTGTGCAGAAGAAGAACAACAAGAAGAAGAAATATCTTGAAATATGTCCGTCAGGCCCCTTCCCTTGAGATATATCTGCAAATATCTCGGAAACGAAGCGAGCTATGGCAAAATGTTAAGAGACCTTTTTTGTAGAGAATTAAGTTTCCTACAATTTATGTTCTATGATATTTTTTGATCAGAAGCGTAGTTTTCGAGATATATCGAGATATTTAAAAGTTCCGAAGCCGCACCAACATAATAGAGATACAGAAACACCGTGGCCCCTTTCTTTGAGATGACTCTGCACTATTGCGAGCTGGAAATGCCACTTCCAGTTTAGCTGTGCAGAAGAAGAACAACAAGAAGAAGAAATATCTCGAAATATGTCCGTTAGGCCCCTTCCCTTGAGATAAATCTGCAAATATCTCGGAAACGAAGCGAGCCATGGCAAAATGTTAAGAGACCTTTTTTGTAGAGAATTAAGTTTCCTACTTTTTATGTTCTATGATATTTTTTGATCAGAAGCGTAGTTTTCGAGATATATCGAGATATTTAAAAGTTCCGAAGCCGCACCAACATAATAGAGATACAGAAACACCGTGGCCCCTTTCTTTGAGATGACTCTGCACTATTGCGAGCTGGAAATGCCACTTCCAGTTTAGCTGTGCAGAAGAAGAACAACAAGAAGAAGAAATATCTCGAAATATGTCCGTTAGGCCCCTTCCCTTGAGATAAATCTGCAAATATCTCGGAAACGAAGCGAGCTATGGCAAAATGTTAAGAGACCTTTTTTGTAGAGAATTAAGTTTCCTACTTTTTATGTTCTATGATATTTTTTGATCAGATGCGTAGTTCTCGAGATATATCAAGATATTTAAAAGTTCCGAAGCCGCACCAACATAATAGAGATACAGAAACACTGTGGCCCCTTTCTTTGAGATAACTCTGCACTATTGCGAGCTGCAAATGCCACTTCCAGCTTAGCTGTGCAGAAGAAGAACAACAAGAAGAAGAAATATCTCGAAATATGTCCGTCAGGCCCCTTCCCTTGAGATAAATCTGCAAATATCTCGGAAACGAAGAGAGCTATGGCAAAATATTAAGAGACCTTTTTTGTAGAGAATTAAGTTTCCTACTTTTCACGTTCTATGATATTTTTTGATCAGATGCGTAGTTCTCGAGATATATCAAGATATTTAAAAGTTCCGAAGCCGCACCAACATAATAGAGATACAGAAACACCGTGGCCCCTTTCTTTGAGATAACTCTGCACTATTGCGACCTGCAAATGCCACTTCCAGCTCAGCTGTGCAGAAGAAGAACAACAAGAAGAAGAAATATCTCGAAATATGTCCGTCAGGCCCCTTCCCTTGAGATAAATCTGCAAATATCTCGGAAACGAAGCAAGCTATGGCAAAATGTTAAGAGACCTTTTTTGTAGAGAATAATGTTTCCTACAATTTACGTTCTATGACATTTTTTGATCAGAAGCGTAGTTTTCGAGATATATCGAGATATTTAAAAGTTCCGAAGCCGCACCAACATAATAGAGATACAGAAACACCGTGGCCCCTTTCTTTGAGATAACTCTGCACTATTGCGACCTGCAAATGCCACTTCCAGCTCAGCTGTGCAGAAGAAGAACAACAAGAAGAAGAAATATCTCGAAATATGTCCGTCAGGCCCCTTCCCTTGAGATAAATCTGCAAATATCTCGGAAACGAAGCGAGCTATGGCAAAATGTTAAGAGACCTTTTTTGTAGAGAATTAAGTTTCCTACTTTTTATCTTCTATGATATTTTTTGATCAGATGCGTAGTTCTCGAGATATATCAAGATATTTAAAAGTTCCGAAGCCGCACCAACATAATAGAGATACAGAAACAACGTGGCCCCTTTCTTTGAGATAACTCTGCACTATTGCGAGCTGCAAATGCCACTTCCAGCTTAGCTGTGCAGAGGAAGAAGAACAAGAAGAAGAAGTATCTCGAAATATGTCCGTCAGGCCCGTTCCTTTGAGCTGAATCTGCAAATATCTCGGAAACGAAGCGAGCTATGGCAAAATGTTAAGAGACGTTTTTTGTAGAGAATTATGTTTCCTACAATTTATGTTCTATGATATTTTTTGATCAGAAGCGTAGTTTTCGAGATATATCGAGATATTTAAAAGTTCCGAAGCCGCACCAACATAATAGAGATACAGAAACACCGTGGCCCCTTTCTTTGAGATAACTCTGCACTAGTGCGGGCCGCAAATGCCACTTCCAGCTTAGCTGTGCAGAAGAAGAACAACAAGAAGAAGAAATATCTCGAAATATGTCCGACAGGCCCCTTCCCTTGAGATAAATTTCCAAATATCTCGGAAACGAAGCGAGCTATGGCGAAACGTTAAGAGACCTTTTTTGTAGAGAATTAAGTTTCCTACTTTTTATCTTCTATGATATTTTTTGATCAGATGCGTAGTTCTCGAGATATATCAAGATATTTAAAAGTTCCGAAGCCGCACCAACATAATAGAGATACAGAAACACCGTGGCCCCTTTCTTTGAGATAACTCTGCACTATTGCGCGCTGCAAATGCCACTTCCAGCTTAGCTGTGCAGAAGAAGAACAACAAGAAGAAGAAATATCTCGAAATATGTCCGTCAGGCCCCTTCCCTTGAGATAAATCTGCAAATATCTCGGAAACGAATCGAGCTATGGCAAAATGTTAAGAGACCTTTTTTGTAGAGAATAATGTTTCCTACAATTTACGTTCTATGATATTTTTTGATCAGAAGCGTAGTTTTCGAGATATATCGAAATATTTAAAAGTTCCGAAGCCGCACCAACATAATAGAGATACAGAAACACCGTGGCTCCTTTCTTTGAGATAACTCTGCACTAGTGCGAGCCGCAAATGCCACTTCCAGCTTAGCTGTGCAGAAGAAGAACAACAAGAAGAAGAAATATCACGAAATATGTCCGTCAGGCCCCTTCCCTTGAGATAAATCTGCAAATATCTCGGAAACGAAGCGAGCTATGGCAAAATGTTAAGAGACCTTTTTTGTAGAGAATTAAGTTTCCTACTTTTTATGTTCTATGATATTTTTCGATCAGAGGCGTAGTTCTCGAGATATATCAAGATATTTAAAAGTTCCGAAGCCGCACCAACATAATAGAGATACAGAAACACCGTGGCCCCTTTCTTTGAGATAACTCTGCACGATTGCGAGCTGGAAATGCCACTTCCAGTTTAGCTGTGCAGAAGAAGAACAACAAGAAGAAGAAATATCTCGAAATATGTCCGTCAGGCCCCTTCCCTTGAGATAAATCTGCAAATATCTCGGAAACGAAGAGAGCTATGGCAAAATGTTAAGAGACCTTTTTTGTAGAGAACTAAGTTTCCTACTTTTCATGTTCTATGATATTTTTTGATCAGATGCGTAGTTCTCGAGATATATCAAGATATTTAAAAGTTCCGAAGCAGCACCAACATAATAGAGATACAGAAACACCGTGGCCCCTTTCTTTGAGATAACTCTGCACTATTGCGAGCTGTAAATGCCACTTCCAGCTTAGCTGTGCAGGAGAAGAACAACAAGAAGAAGAAATATCTCGAAATATGTCCGTCAGGCCCCTTCCCTTGAGATATATCTGCAAATATCTCGGAAACGAAGCGAGCTATGGCAAAATGTTAAGAGACCTTTTTTGTAGAGAATTATGTTTCCTACAATTTAGGTTCTATGATATTTTTTGGTCAGAAGCGTAGTTTTCGAGATATATCGAGATATTTAAAAGTTCCGAAGCCGCACCAACATAATAGAGATACAGAAACACCGTGGCCCCTTTCTTTGAGATAACCCTGCACTAGTGCGAGCCGCAAATGCCACTTCCAGCTTAGCTGTGCAGAAGAAGAACAACAAGAAGAAGAAATATCTCGAAATATGTCGGTCAGGCCCCTTCCCTTGAGATAAATCTGCAAACATCTCGGGAACGAAGCGAGCTATGGCAAAATGTTAAGAGACCTTTTTTGTAGAGAATTAAGTTTCCTACTTTTCATGTTCTATGATATTTTTTGATCAGATGCGTAGTTCTCGAGATATATCAAGATATTTAAAAGTTCCGAAGCAGCACCAACATAATAGAGATACAGAAACACCGTGGCCCCTTTCTTTGAGATAACTCTGCACTATTGCGAGCTGTAAATGCCACTTCCAGCTTAGCTGTGCAGAAGAAGAACAACAAGAAGAAGAAATATCTCGAAATATGTCCGGCAGGCCCCTTCCCTTGAGATATATCTGCAAATATCTCGGAAACGAAGCGAGCTATGGCAAAATGTTGAGAGACCTTTTTTGTAGAGAATTAAGTTTCCTACTTTTTATGTTCTATGATATTTTTTGATCAGATGCGTAGTTCTCGAGATATATCAAGATATTTAAAAGTTCCGAAGCCGCACCAACATAATAGAGATACAGAAACACCGTGGCCCCTTTCTTTGAGATAACTCTGCACTATTGCGAGCTGCAAATGCCACTTCCAGCTTAGCTGTGCAGAGGAAGAACAACAAGAAGAAGAAGTATCTCGAAATATGTCCGTCAGGCCCGTTCCTTTGAGCTGAATCTGCAAATATCTCGGAAACGAAGCGAGCTATGGCAAAATGTTAAGAGACGTTTTTTGTAGAGAATTATGTTTCCTACAATTTATGTTCTATGATATTTTTTGATCAGAAGCGTAGTTTTCGAGATATATCGAGATATTTAAAAGTTCCGAAGCCGCACCAACATAATAGAGATACAGAAACACCGTGGCCCCTTTCTTTGAGATAACTCTGCACTAGTGCGAGCCGCAAATGCCACTTCCAGCTTAGCTGTGCAGAAGAAGAACAACAAGAAGAAGAAATATCTCGAAATATGTCCGACAGGCCCCTTCCCTTGAGATAAATCTGCAAATATCTCGGAAACGAAGCGAGCTATGGCGAAACGTTAAGAGACCTTTTTTGTAGAGAATTAAGTTTCCTACTTTTTATCTTCTATGATATTTTTTGATCAGATGCGTAGTTCTCGAGATATATCAAGATATTTAAAAGTTCCGAAGCCGCACCAACATAATAGAGATACAGAAACACCGTGGCCCCTTTCTTTGAGATAACTCTGCACTATTGCGCGCTGCAAATGCCACTTCCAGCTTAGCTGTGCAGAAGAAGAACAACAAGAAGAAGAAATATCTCGAAATATGTCCGGCAGGCCCCTTCCCTTGAGATATATCTGCAAATATCTCGGAAACGAAGCGAGCTATGGCAAAATGTTGAGAGACCTTTTTTGTAGAGAATTAAGTTTCCTACTTTTTATGTTCTATGATATTTTTTGATCAGATGCGTAGTTCTCGAGATATATCAAGATATTTAAAAGTTCCGAAGCCGCACCAACATAATAGAGATACAGAAACACCGTGGCCCCTTTCTTTGAGATAACTCTGCACTATTGCGAGCTGCAAATGCCACTTCCAGCTTAGCTGTGCAGAGGAAGAACAACAAGAAGAAGATGTATCTCGAAATATGTCCGTCAGGCCCGTTCCTTTGAGCTGAATCTGCAAATATCTCGGAAACGAAGCGAGCTATGGCAAAATGTCAAGAGACGTTTTTTGTAGAGAATTATGTTTCCTACAATTTATGTTCTATGATATTTTTTGATCAGAAGCGTAGTTTTCGAGATATATCGAGATATTTAAAAGTTCCGAAGCCGCACCAACATAATAGAGATACAGAAACACCGTGGCCCCTTTCTTTGAGATAACTCTGCACTATTGCGACCTGCAAATGCCACTTCCAGCTCAGCTGTGCAGAAGAAGAACAACAAGAAGAAGAAATATCTCGAAATATGTCCGTCAGGCCCCTTCCCTTGAGATAAATCTGCAAATATCTCGGAAACGAAGCGAGCAATGGCAAAATGTTAAGAGACCTTTTTTGTAGAGAATTAAGTTTCCTACTTTTTATGTTCTATGATATTTTTTGATCAGATGCGTAGTTTTCGAGATATATCAAGATATTTAAAAGTTCCGAAGCCGCACCAACATAATAGGGATACAGAAACACCGTGGCCCCTTTCTTTGAGATAACTCTGCACTATTGCGAGCTGCAAATGCCACTTCCAGCTTAGCTGTGCAGAGGAAGAACAACAAGAAGAAGATGTATCTCGAAATATGTCCGTCAGGCCCGTTCCTTTGAGCTGAATCTGCAAATATCTCGGAAACGAAGCGAGCTATGGCAAAATGTTAAGAGACGTTTTTTGTAGAGAATTATGTTTCCTACAATTTATGTTCTATGATATTTTTTGATCAGAAGCGTAGTTTTCGAGATATATCGAGATATTTAAAAGTTCCGAAGCCGCACCAACATAATAGAGATACAGAAACACCGTGGCCCCTTTCTTTGAGATAACTCTGCACTATTGCGACCTGCAAATGCCACTTCCAGCTCAGCTGTGCAGAAGAAGAACAACAAGAAGAAGAAATATCTCGAAATATGTCCGTCAGGCCCCTTCCCTTGAGATAAATCTGCAAATATCTCGGAAACGAAGCGAGCAATGGCAAAATGTTAAGAGACCTTTTTTGTAGAGAATTAAGTTTCCTACTTTTTATGTTCTATGATATTTTTTGATCAGATGCGTAGTTTTCGAGATATATCAAGATATTTAAAAGTTCCGAAGCCGCACCAACATAATAGAGATACAGAAACACCGTGGCCCCTTTCTTTGAGATAACTCTGCACTATTGCGAGCTGCAAATGCCACTTCCAGCTTAGCTGTGCAGAGGAAGAACAACAAGAAGAAGATGTATCTCGAAATATGTCCGTCAGGCCCGTTCCTTTGAGCTGAATCTGCAAATATCTCGGAAACGAAGCGAGCTATGGCAAAATGTTAAGAGACGTTTTTTGTAGAGAATTATGTTTCCTACAATTTATGTTCTATGATATTTTTTGATCAGAAGCGTAGTTTTCGAGATATATCGAGATATTTAAAAGTTCCGAAGCCGCACCAACATAATAGAGATACAGAAACACCGTGGCCCCTTTCTTTGAGATAACCCTGCACTAGTGCGAGCCGCAAATGCCACTTCCAGCTTAGCTGTGCAGAAGAAGAACAACAAGAAGAAGAAATATCTCGAAATATATCCGACAGGCCCCTTCCCTTGAGATAAATCTGCAAATATCTCGGAAACGAAGCGAGCTATAGCGAAATGTTAAGAGACCTTTTTTGTAGAGAATTAAGTTTCCTACTTTTTATCTTCTATGATATTTTTTGATCAGATGCGTAGTTCTCGAGATATATCAAGATACTTAAAAGTTCCGAAGCCGCACCAACATAATAGAGATACAGAAACACCGTGGCCCCTTTCTTTGAGATAACTCTGCACTAGTGCGAGCTGCAAATGCCAGTTCCAGCTTAGCTGTGCAGAAGAAGAACAACAAGAAGAAGAAATATCTCGAAATATGTCCGTCAGGCCCCTTCCCTTGAGATAAATCTGCAAATATCTCGCAAACGAAGAGAGCTATGGCAAAATGTTAAGAGACCTTTTTTGTAGAGAATTAAGTTTCCTACTTTTCATGTTCTATGATATTTTTTGATCAGATGCGTAGTTCTCGAGATATATCAAGATATTTAAAAGTTCCGAAGCCGCACCAACATAATAGAGATACAGAAACACCGTGGCCCCTTTCTTTGAGATAACTCTGCACTATTGCGAGCTGTAAATGCCACTTCCAGCTTAGCTGTGCAGAAGAAGAACAACAAGAAGAAGAAATATCTCGAAATATGTCCGTCAGGCCCCTTCCCTTGAGATAAATCTGGAAATATCTCGGAAACGAAGAGAGCTATGGCAAAATGTTAAGAGACCTTTTTTGTAGAGAATTAAGTTTCCTACTTTTTACGTTCTATGACATTTTTTGATCAGATGCGTAGTTCTCGAGATATATCAAGATATTTAAAAGTTCCGAAGCCGCACCAACATAATAGAGATACAGAAACACCGTGGCCCCTTTCTTTGAGATAACTCTGCACTATTGCGAGCTGTAAATGCCACTTCCAGCTTAGCTGTGCAGAAGAAGAACAACAAGAAGAAGAAATATCTTGAAATATGTCCGTCAGGCCCCTTCCCTTGAGATATATCTGCAAATATCTCGGAAACGAAGCGAGCTATGGCAAAATGTTAAGAGACCTTTTTTGTCGAGAATTATGTTTCCTACAATTTATGTTCTATGATATTTTTTGATCAGAAGCGTAGTTTTCGAGATATATCGAGATATTTAAAAGTTCCGAAGCCGCACCAACATAATAGAGATACAGAAACACCGTGGCCCCTTTCTTTGAGATGACTCTGCACTATTGCGAGCTGGAAATGCCACTTCCAGTTTAGCTGTGCCGAAGAAGAACAACAAGAAGAAGAAATATCTCGAAATATGTCCGTTAGGCCCCTTCCCTTGAGATAAATCTGCAAATATCTCGGAAACGAAGCGAGCTATGGCAAAATGTTAAGAGAACTTTTTTGTAGAGAATTAAGTTTCCTACTTTTTATGTTCTATGATATTTTTTGATCAGATGCGTAGTTCTCGAGATATATCAAGATATTTAAAAGTTCCGAAGCCGCACCAACATAATAGAGATACAGAAACACCGTGGCCCCTTTCTTTGAGATAACTCTGCACTATTGCGAGCTGCAAATGCCACTTCCAGCTTAGCTGTGCAGAAGAAGAACAACAAGAAGAAGAAATATCTCGAAATATGTCCGTCAGGCCCCTTCCCTTGAGATAAATCTGCAAATATCTCGGAAACGAAGAGAGCTATGGCAAAATATTAAGAGACCTTTTTTGTAGAGAATTAAGTTTCCTACTTTTCATGTTCTATGATATTTTTTGATCAGATGCGTAGTTCTCGAGATATATCAAGATATTTAAAAGTTCCGAAGCCGCACCAACATAATAGAGATACAGAAACACCGTGGCCCCTTTCTTTGAGATAACTCTGCACTATTGCGAGCTGTAAATGCCACTTCCAGCTTAGCTGTGCAGAAGAAGAACAACAAGAAGAAGAAATATCTCGAAATATGTCCGTCAGGCCCCTTCCCTTGAGATATATCTGCAAATATCTCGGAAACGAAGCGAGCTATGGCAAAATGTTAAGAGACCTTTTTTGTCGAGAATTATGTTTCCTACAATTTATGTTCTATGATATTTTTTGATCAGAAGCGTAGTTTTCGAGATATATCGAGATATTTAAAAGTTCCGAAGCCGCACCAACATAATAGAGATACAGAAACACCGTGGCCCCTTTCTTTGAGATAACTCTGCACTATTGCGCGCTGCAAATGCCACTTCCAGCTTAGCTGTGCAGAAGAAGAACAACAAGAAGAAGAAATATCTCGAAATATGTCCGTCAGGCCCCTTCCCTTGAGATAAATCTGCAAATATCTCGGAAACGAAGCGAGCTATGGCAAAATGTTAAGAGACCTTTTTTGTAGAGAATTAAGTTTCCTACTTTTTATGTTCTATGATATTTTTTGATCAGATGCGTAGTTCTCGAGATATATCAAGATACTTAAAAGTTCCGAAGCCGCACCAACATAATAGAGATACAGAAACACCGTGGCCCCTTCCTTTGAGATAACTCTGCACTATTGCGAGCTGCAAATGCCAGTTCCAGCTTAGCTGTGCAGAAGAAGAACAACAAGAAGAAGAAATATCTCGAAATATGTCCGTCAGGCCCCTTCCCTTGAGATAAATCTGCAAATATCTCGCAAACGAAGAGAGCTATGGCAAAATGTTAAGAGACCTTTTTTGTAGAGAATTAAGTTTCCTACTTTTCATGTTCTATGATATTTTTTGATCAGATGCGTAGTTCTCGAGATATATCAAGATATTTAAAAGTTCCGAAGCCGCACCAACATAATAGAGATACAGAAACACCGTGGCCCCTTTCTTTGAGATAACTCTGCACTATTGCGAGCTGTAAATGCCACTTCCAGCTTAGCTGTGCAGAAGAAGAACAACAAGAAGAAGAAATATCTCGAAATATGTCCGTCAGGCCCCTTCCCTTGAGATAAATCTGGAAATATCTCGGAAACGAAGAGAGCTATGGCAAAATGTTAAGAGACCTTTTTTGTAGAGAATTAAGTTTCCTACTTTTTACGTTCTATGACATTTTTTGATCAGATGCGTAGTTCTCGAGATATATCAAGATATTTAAAAGTTCCGAAGCCGCACCAACATAATAGAGATACAGAAACACCGTGGCCCCTTTCTTTGAGATAACTCTGCACTATTGCGAGCTGTAAATGCCACTTCCAGCTTAGCTGTGCAGAAGAAGAACAACAAGAAGAAGAAATATCTTGAAATATGTCCGTCAGGCCCCTTCCCTTGAGATATATCTGCAAATATCTCGGAAACGAAGCGAGCTATGGCAAAATGTTAAGAGACCTTTTTTGTCGAGAATTATGTTTCCTACAATTTATGTTCTATGATATTTTTTGATCAGAAGCGTAGTTTTCGAGATATATCGAGATATTTAAAAGTTCCGAAGCCGCACCAACATAATAGAGATACAGAAACACCGTGGCCCCTTTCTTTGAGATGACTCTGCACTATTGCGAGCTGGAAATGCCACTTCCAGTTTAGCTGTGCCGAAGAAGAACAACAAGAAGAAGAAATATCTCGAAATATGTCCGTTAGGCCCCTTCCCTTGAGATAAATCTGCAAATATCTCGGAAACGAAGCGAGCTATGGCAAAATGTTAAGAGAACTTTTTGGAGAGAATTAAGTTTCCTACTTTTTATGTTCTATGATATTTTTTGATCAGATGCGTAGTTCTCGAGATATATCAAGATATTTAAAAGTTCCGAAGCCGCACCAACATAATAGAGATACAGAAACACCGTGGCCCCTTTCTTTGAGATAACTCTGCACTATTGCGAGCTGCAAATGCCACTTCCAGCTTAGCTGTGCAGAAGAAGAACAACAAGAAGAAGAAATATCTCGAAATATGTCCGTCAGGCCCCTTCCCTTGAGATAAATCTGCAAATATCTCGGAAACGAAGAGAGCTATGGCAAAATATTAAGAGACCTTTTTTGTAGAGAATTAAGTTTCCTACTTTTCATGTTCTATGATATTTTTTGATCAGATGCGTAGTTCTCGAGATATATCAAGATATTTAAAAGTTCCGAAGCCGCACCAACATAATAGAGATACAGAAACACCGTGGCCCCTTTCTTTGAGATAACTCTGCACTATTGCGAGCTGTAAATGCCACTTCCAGCTTAGCTGTGCAGAAGAAGAACAACAAGAAGAAGAAATATCTCGAAATATGTCCGTCAGGCCCCTTCCCTTGAGATATATCTGCAAATATCTCGGAAACGAAGCGAGCTATGGCAAAATGTTAAGAGACGTTTTTTGTAGAGAATTATGTTTCCTACAATTTATGTTCTATGATATTTTTTGATCAGAAGCGTAGTTTTGGAGATATATCGAGATATTTAAAAGTTGCGAAGCCGCACCAACATAATAGAGATACAGAAACACCGTGGCCCCTTTCTTTGAGATAACTCTGCACTAGTGCGAGCCGCAAATGCCACTTCCAGCTCAGCTGTGCAGAAGAAGAACAACAAGAAGAAGAAATATCTCGAAATATGTCCGTTAGGCCCCTTCCCTTGAGATAAATCTGCAAATATCTCGAAAACGAAGCGAGCTATGGCAAAATGTTAAGAGAACTTTTTTGTAGAGAATTAAGTTTCCTACTTTTTATGTTCTATGATATTTTTTGATCAGATGCGTAGTTCTCGAGATATATCAAGATATTTAAAAGTTCCGAAGCCGCACCAACATAATAGAGATACAGAAACACCGTGGCCCCTTTCTTTGAGATAACTCTGCACTATTGCGAGCTGCAAATGCCACTTCCAGCTTAGCTGTGCAGAAGAAGAACAACAAGAAGAAGAAATATCTCGAAATATGTCCGTCAGGCCCCTTCCCTTGAGATAAATCTGCAAATATCTCGGAAACGAAGAGAGCTATGGCAAAATATTAAGAGACCTTTTTTGTAGAGAATTAAGTTTCCTACTTTTCATGTTCTATGATATTTTTTGATCAGATGCGTAGTTCTCGAGATATATCAAGATATTTAAAAGTTCCGAAGCCGCACCAACATAATAGAGATACAGAAACACCGTGGCCCCTTTCTTTGAGATAACTCTGCACTATTGCGAGCTGTAAATGCCACTTCCAGCTTAGCTGTGCAGAAGAAGAACAACAAGAAGAAGAAATATCTCGAAATATGTCCGTCAGGCCCCTTCCCTTGAGATATATCTGCAAATATCTCGGAAACGAAGCGAGCTATGGCAAAATGTTAAGAGACCTTTTTTGTCGAGAATTATGTTTCCTACAATTTATGTTCTATGATATTTTTTGATCAGAAGCGTAGTTTTCGAGATATATCGAGATATTTAAAAGTTCCGAAGCCGCACCAACATAATAGAGATACAGAAACACCGTGGCCCCTTTCTTTGAGATAACTCTGCACTATTGCGCGCTGCAAATGCCACTTCCAGCTTAGCTGTGCAGAAGAAGAACAACAAGAAGAAGAAATATCTCGAAATATGTCCGTCAGGCCCCTTCCCTTGAGATAAATCTGCAAATATCTCGGAAACGAAGCGAGCTATGGCAAAATGTTAAGAGACCTTTTTTGTAGAGAATTAAGTTTCCTACAATTTATGTTCTATGATATTTTTTGATCAGATGCGTAGTTTTCGAGATATATCAAGATATTTAAAAGTTCCGAAGCCGCACCAACATAATAGAGATACAGAAACACCGTGGCCCCTTTCTTTGAGATAACTCTGCACTATTGCGAGCTGCAAATGCCACTTCCAGCTTAGCTGTGCAGAGGAAGAACAACAAGAAGAAGATGTATCTCGAAATATGTCCGTCAGGCCCGTTCCTTTGAGCTGAATCTGCAAATATCTCGGAAACGAAGCGAGCTATGGCAAAATGTTAAGAGACGTTTTTTGTAGAGAATTATGTTTCCTACAATTTATGTTCTATGATATTTTTTGATCAGAAGCGTAGTTTTCGAGATATATCGAGATATTTAAAAGTTGCGAAGCCGCACCAACATAATAGAGATACAGAAACACCGTGGCCCCTTTCTTTGAGATAACTCTGCACTAGTGCGAGCCGCAAATGCCACTTCCAGCTCAGCTGTGCAGAAGAAGAACAACAAGAAGAAGAAATATCTCGAAATATGTCCGTTAGGCCCCTTCCCTTGAGATAAATCTGCAAATATCTCGGAAACGAAGCGAGCTATGGCAAAATGTTAAGAGAACTTTTTTGTAGAGAATTAAGTTTCCCACTTTTTATGTTCTATGATATTTTGTGATCAGATGCGTAGTTCTCGAGATATATCAAGATATTTAAAAGTTCCGAAGCCGCACCAACATAATAGAGATACAGAAACACCGTGGCCCCTTTCTTTGAGATAACTCTGCACTATTGCGAGCTGCAAATGCCACTTCCAGCTTAGCTGTGCAGAAGAAGAACAACAAGAAGAAGAAATATCTCGAAATATGTCCGTCAGGCCCCTCCCCTTGAGATAAATCTGCAAATATCTCGGAAACGAAGAGAGCTATGGCAAAATATTAAGAGACCTTTTTTGTAGAGAATTAAGTTTCCTACTTTTCATGTTCTATGATATTTTTTGATCAGATGCGTAGTTCTCGAGATA
Source organism: Osmia lignaria lignaria (assembly GCF_051020975.1). NCBI lineage: Eukaryota > Metazoa > Arthropoda > Insecta > Hymenoptera > Megachilidae > Osmia > Osmia lignaria. The sequence continues at coordinate 22,038,451 of NW_027478162.1, read as the reverse complement.
TATCAAGATATTTAAAAGTTCCGAAGCCGCACCAACATAATAGAGATACAGAAACACCGTGGCCCCTTTCTTTGAGATAACTCTGCACTATTGCGCGCTGCAAATGCCACTTCCAGCTTAGCTGTGCCGAAGAAGAACAACAAGAAGAAGAAATATCTCGAAATATGTCCGTCAGGCCCCTTCCCTTGAGATAAATCTGCAAATATCTTGGAAACGAAGCGAGCTATGGCAAAATGTTAAGAGACCTTTTTTGTAGAGAATTAAGTTTCCTACAATTTATGTTCTATGATATTTTTTGATCAGATGCGTAGTTTTCGAGATATATCAAGATATTTAAAAGTTCCGAAGCCGCACCAACATAATAGAGATACAGAAACACCGTGGCCCCTTTCTTTGAGATAACTCTGCACTATTGCGAGCTGCAAATGCCACTTCCAGCTTAGCTGTGCAGAGGAAGAACAACAAGAAGAAGATGTATCTCGAAATATGTCCGTCAGGCCCGTTCCTTTGAGCTGAATCTGCAAATATCTCGGAAACGAAGCGAGCTATGGCAAAATGTTAAGAGACGTTTTTTGTAGAGAATTATGTTTCCTACAATTTATGTTCTATGATATTTTTTGATCAGAAGCGTAGTTTTCGAGATATATCGAGATATTTAAAAGTTGCGAAGCCGCACCAACATAATAGAGATACAGAAACACCGTGGCCCCTTTCTTTGAGATAACTCTGCACTAGTGCGAGCCGCAAATGCCACTTCCAGCTCACCTGTGCAGAAGAAGAACAACAAGAAGAAGAAATATCTCGAAATATGTCCGTCAGGCCCCTTCCCTTGAGATAAATCTGCAAATATCTCGGAAACGAAGCGAGCTATGGCAAAATGTTAAGAGACCTTTTTTGTAGAGAATTAAGTTTCCTACTTTTTATGTTCTATGATATTTTTTGATCAGATGCGTAGTTCTCGAGATATATCAAGATATTTAAAAGTTCCGAAGCCGCACCAACATAATAGAGATACAGAAACACCGTGGCCCCTTTCTTTGAGATAACTCTGCACTATTGCGAGCTGCAAATGCCACTTCCAGCTTAGCTGTGCAGAGGAAGAACAACAAGAAGAAGAAGTATCTCGAAATATGTCCGTCAGGCCCGTTCCTTTGAGCTGAATCTGCAAATATCTCGGAAACGAAGCGAGCTATGGCAAAATGTTAAGAGACGTTTTTTGTAGAGAATTATGTTTCCTACAATTTATGTTCTATGATATTTTTTGATCAGAAGCGTAGTTTTCGAGATATATCGAGATATTTAAAAGTTCCGAAGCCGCACCAACATAATAGAGATACAGAAACACCGTGGCCCCTTTCTTTGAGATAACTCTGCACTAGTGCGAGCCGCAAATGCCACTTCCAGCTTAGCTGTGCAGAAGAAGAACAACAAGAAGAAGAAATATCTCGAAATATGTCCGACAGGGCCCTTCCCTTGAGATAAATCTGCAAATATCTCGGAAACGAAGCGAGCTATGGCGAAATGTTAAGAGACCTTTTTTGTAGAGAATTAAGTTTCCTACTTTTTATCTTCTATGATATTTTTTGATCAGATGCGTAGTTCTCGAGATATATCAAGATATTTAAAAGTTCCGAAGCCGCACCAACATAATAGAGATACAGAAACACCGTGGCCCCTTTCTTTGAGATAACTCTGCACTATTGCGCGCTGCAAATGCCACTTCCAGCTTAGCTGTGCAGAAGAAGAACAACAGGAAGAAGAAATATCTCGAAATATGTCCGTCAGGCCCCTTCCCTTGAGATAAATCTGCAAATATCTCGGAAACGAATCGAGCTATGGCAAAATGTTAAGAGACCTTTTTTGTAGAGAATAATGTTTCCTACAATTTACGTTCTATGATATTTTTTGATCAGAAGCGTAGTTTTCGAGATATATCGAAATATTTAAAAGTTCCGAAGCCGCACCAACATAATAGAGATACAGAAACACCGTGGCTCCTTTCGTTGAGATAACTCTGCACTAGTGCGAGCCGCAAATGCCACTTCCAGCTTAGCTGTGCAGAAGAAGAACAACAAGAAGAAGAAATATCTCGAAATATGTCCGTCAGGCCCCTTCCCTTGAGATAAATCTGCAAATATCTCGGAAACGAAGCGAGCTATGGCAAAATGTTAAGAGACCTTTTTTGTAGAGAATTAAGTTTCCTACTTTTCATGTTCTATGATATTTTTTGATCAGATGCGTAGTTCTCGAGATATATCAAGATATTTAAAAGTTCCGAAGCAGCAGCAACATAATAGAGATACAGAAACACCGTGGCCCCTTTCTTTGAGATAACTCTGCACTATTGCGAGCTGTAAATGCCACTTCCAGCTTAGCTGTGCAGAAGAAGAACAACAAGAAGAAGAAATATCTCGAAATATGTCCGCCAGGCCCCTTCCCTTGAGATATATCTGCAAATATCTCGGAAACGAAGCGAGCTATGGCAAAATGTTAAGAGACCTTTTTTGTAGAGAATTATGTTTCCTACAATTTAGGTTCTATGATATTTTTTGGTCAGAAGCGTAGTTTTCGAGATATATCGAGATATTTAAAAGTTCCGAAGCCGCACCAACATAATAGAGATACAGAAACACCGTGGCCCCTTTCTTTGAGATAACTCTGCACTAGTGCGAGCCGCAAATGCCACTTCCAGCTTAGCTGTGCAGAAGAAGAACAACAAGAAGAAGAAATATCTCGAAATATGTCGGTCAGGCCCCTTCCCTTGAGATAAATCTGCAAATATCTCGGGAACGAAGCGAGCTATGGCAAAATGTTAAGAGACCTTTTTTGTAGAGAATTAAGTTTCCTACTTTTCATGTTCTATGATATTTTTTGATCAGATGCGTAGTTCTCGAGATATATCAAGATATTTAAAAGTTCCGAAGCAGCACCAACATAATAGAGATACAGAAACACCGTGGCCCCTTTCTTTGAGATAACTCTGCACTATTGCGAGCTGTAAATGCCACTTCCAGCTTAGCTGTGCAGAAGAAGAACAACAAGAAGAAGAAATATCTCGAAATATGTCCGGCAGGCCCCTTCCCTTGAGATATATCTGCAAATATCTCGGAAACGAAGCGAGCTATGGCAAAATGTTAAGAGACCTTTTTTGTAGAGAATTAAGTTTCCTACTTTTTATGTTCTATGATATTTTTTGATCACATGCGTAGTTCTCGAGATATATCAAGATATTTAAAAGTTCCGAAGCCGCACCAACATAATAGAGATACAGAAACACCGTGGCCCCTTTCTTTGAGATAACTCTGCACTATTGCGAGCTGCAAATGCCACTTCCAGCTTAGCTGTGCAGAGGAAGAACAACAAGAAGAAGAAATATCTCGAAATATGTCCGTCAGGCCAGTTCCTTTGAGATGAATCTGCAAATATCTCGGAAACGAAGCGAGCTATGGCAAAATGTTAAGAGGCGTTTTTTGTAGAGAATTATGTTTCCTACAATTTATGTTCTATGATATTTTTTGATCAGAAGCGTAGTTTTCGAGATATATCGAGATATTTAAAAGTTCCGAAGCCGCACCAACATAATAGAGATACAGAAACACCGTGGCCCCTTTCTTTGAGATAACCCTGCACTATTGCGACCTGCAAATGCCACTTCCAGGTTAGCTGTGCAGAAGAAGAACAACAAGAAGAAGAAATATCTCGAAATATGTCCGTCAGGCCCCTTCCCTTGAGATAAATCTGAAAATATCTCGGAAACGAAGCGAGCTGTGGCAAAATGTTAAGAGACCTTTTTTGTAGAGAATTAAGTTTCCTACTTTTTATGTTCTATGATATTTTTTGATCAGATGCGTAGTTTTCGAGATATATCAAGATATTTAAAAGTTCCGAAGCCGCACCAACATAATAGAGATACAGAAACACCGAGGCCCCTTTCTTTGAGATAACTCTGCACGATTGCGACCTGGAAATGCCACTTCCAGTTTAGCTGTGCAGAAGAAGAACAACAAGAAGAAGAAATATCTCGAAATATGTCCGTCAGGCCCCTGCCCTTGAGATATATCTGCAAATATCTCGGAAACGAAGCGAGCTATGGCAAAATGTTAAGAGACCTTTTTTGTAGAGAATTATGTTTCCTACAATTTATGTTCTATGATATTTTTTGATCAGATGCGTAGTTCTCGAGATATATCAAGATATTTAAAAGCACCAACATAACAGAGATACAGAAACACCGTGGCCCCATTCTTTGAGATAACTCTGCACTAGTGCGAGCCGCAAATGCCGCTTCCAGCTTAGCTGTGCAGAAGAAGAACAACAAGAAGAAGAAATATCTCGAAATATGTCCGTTAGGCCCCTTCCCTTGAGATAAATCTGCAAATATCTCGGAAACGAAGCGAGCTATGGCAAAATCTTAAGAGACCTTTTTTGTAGAGAATTATGTTTCCTACAATTTATGTTCTATGATATTTTTTGATCAGAAGCGTAGTTTTCGAGATATATCGAGATATTTAAAGGTTCCGAAGCCGCACCAACATAATAGAGATACAGAAACACCGTGGCCCCTTTCTTTGAGATAACTCTGCACTAGTGCGAGCCGCAAATGCCACTTACAGCTTAGCTGTGCAGAAGAAGAACAACGAGAAGAAGAAATATCTCGAAATATGTCCGTCAGGCCCCTTCCCTTGAGATAAATCTGCAAATATCTCGGAAACGAAGCGAGCTATGGCAAAATGTTAAGAGACCTTTTTTGTAGAGAATTAAGTTTCCTACATTTCATGTTCTATGATATTTTTTGATCAGATGCGTAGTTCTCGAGATATATCAAGATATTTCAAAGTTCCGAAGCCGCACCAACATAATAGAGATACAGAAACACCGTGGCTCCTTTCTTTGAGATAACTCTGCACTATTGCGAGCTGGAAATGCCACTTCCAGTTTAGCTGTGCAGAAGAAGAACAACAAGAAGAAGAAATATCTCGAAATATGTCCGTCAGGCCCCTTCCCTTGAGATAAATATGCAAATATCTCGGAAACGAAGCGAGCTATGGCAAAATGTTAAGCGACCTTTTTTGTAGAGAATTAAGTGTCCTACTTTTTATGTTCTATGATATTTTTTGATCAGATGCGTAGTTCTCGAGATATATCAAGATATTTAAAAGTTCCGAAACCCCACCAACATAATAGAGATACAGAAACACCGTGGCCCCTTTCTTTGAGATAACTCTGCACTATTGCGAGCTGCAAATGCCACTTCCAGCTTAGCTGTGCAGAGGAAGAACAACAAGAAGAAGAAATATCTCGAAATATGTCCGTCAGGCCAGTGCCTTTGAGCTGAATCTGCAAATATCTCGGAAACGAAGCGAGCTATGGCAAAATGTTAAGAGACGTTTTTTGTAGAGAATTATGTTTCCTACAATTTATGTTCTATGATATTTTTTGATCAGAAGCGTAGTTTTCGAGATATATCGAGATACTTAAAAGTTCCGAAGCCGCACCAACATAATAGAGATACAGAAACACCGTGGCCCCTTTCTTTGAGATAACTGTGCACTAGTGCGAGCCGCAAATGCCACTTCCAGCTTAGCTGTGCAGAAGAAGAACAACAAGAAGAAGAAATATCTCGAAATATGTCCGTCAGGCCCCTTCCCTTGAGATAAATCTGCAAATATCTCGGACACGAAGCGAGCTATGGCAAAATGTTAAGAGACCTTTTTTGTAGAGAATTAAGTTTCCTACTTTTTATGTTCTATGATATTTTTTGATCAGATGCGTAGTTCTCGAGATATATCAAGATATTTAAAAGTTCCGAAGCCGCACCAACATAATAGAGATACAGAAACACCGTGGCCCCTTTCTTTGAGATAACTCTGCACTATTGCGAGCTGCAAATGCCACTTCCAGCTTAGCTGTGCAGAGGAAGAACAACAAGAAGAAGAAGTATCTCGAAATATGTCCGTCAGGCCCGTTCCTTTGAGCTGAATCTGCAAATATCTCGGAAACGAAGCGAGCTATGGCAAAATGTTGAGAGACGTTTTTTGTAGAGAATTATGTTTCCTACAATTTATGTTCTATGATATTTTTTGATCAGAAGCGTAGTTTTCGAGATATATCGAGATATTTAAAAGTTCCGAAGCCGCACCAACATAATAGAGATACAGAAACACCGTGGCCCCTTTCTTTGAGATAACTCTGCACTAGTGCGAGCCGCAAATGCCACTTCCAGCTTAGCTGTGCAGAAGAAGAACAACAAGAAGAAGAAATATCTCGAAATATGTCCGACAGGGCCCTTCCCTTGAGATAAATCTGCAAATATCTCGGAAACGAAGCGAGCTATGGCGAAATGTTAAGAGACCTTTTTTGTAGAGAATTAAGTTTCCTACTTTTTATCTTCTATGATATTTTTTGATCAGATGCGTAGTTCTCGAGATATATCAAGATATTTAAAAGTTCCGAAGCCGCACCAACATAATAGAGATACAGAAACACCGTGGCCCCTTTCTTTGAGATAACTCTGCACTATTGCGCGCTGCAAATGCCACTTCCAGCTTAGCTGTGCAGAAGAAGAACAACAAGAAGAAGAAATATCTCGAAATATGTCCGTCAGGCCCCTTCCCTTGAGATAAATCTGCAAATATCTCGGAAACGAATCGAGCTATGGCAAAATGTTAAGAGACCTTTTTTGTAGAGAATAATGTTTCCTACAATTTACGTTCTATGATATTTTTTGATCAGAAGCGTAGTTTTCGAGATATATCGAAATATTTAAAAGTTCCGAAGCCGCACCAACATAATAGAGATACAGAAACACCGTGGCTCCTTTCTTTGAGATAACTCTGCACTAGTGCGAGCCGCAAATGCCACTTCCAGCTTAGCTGTGCAGAAGAAGAACAACAAGAAGAAGAAATATCTCGAAATATGTCCGTCAGGCCCCTTCCCTTGAGATAAATCTGCAAATATCTCGGAAACGAAGCGAGCTATGGCAAAATGTTAAGAGACCTTTTTTGTAGAGAATTAAGTTTCCTACTTTTCATGCTCTATGATATTTTTTGATCAGATGCGTAGTTCTCGAGATATATCAAGATATTTAAAAGTTCCGAAGCAGCAGCAACATAATAGAGATACAGAAACACCGTGGCCCCTTTCTTTGAGATAACTCTGCACTATTGCGAGCTGTAAATGCCACTTCCAGCTTAGCTGTGCAGAAGAAGAACAACAAGAAGAAGAAATATCTCGAAATATGTCCGTCAGGCCCCTTCCCTTGAGATATATCTGCAAATATCTCGGAAACGAAGCGAGCTATGGCAAAATGTTAAGAGACCTTTTTTGTAGAGAATTATGTTTCCTACAATTTAGGTTCTATGATATTTTTTGGTCAGAAGCGTAGTTTTCGAGATATATCGAGATATTTAAAAGTTCCGAAGCCGCACCAACATAATAGAGATACAGAAACACCGTGGCCCCTTTCTTTGAGATAACTCTGCACTAGTGCGAGCCGCAAATGCCACTTCCAGCTTAGCTGTGCAGAAGAAGAACAACAAGAAGAAGAAATATCTCGAAATATGTCGGTCAGGCCCCTTCCCTTGAGATAAATCTGCAAATATCTCGGGAACGAAGCGAGCTATGGCAAAATGTTAAGAGACCTTTTTTGTAGAGAATGAAGTTTCCTACTTTTCATGTTCTATGATATTTTTTGATCAGATGCGTAGTTCTCGAGATATATCAAGATATTTAAAAGTTCCGAAGCAGCACCAACATAATAGAGATACAGAAACACCGTGGCCCCTTTCTTTGAGATAACTCTGCACTATTGCGAGCTGTAAATGCCACTTCCAGCTTAGCTGTGCAGAAGAAGAACAACAAGAAGAAGAAATATCTCGAAATATGTCCGGCAGGCCCCTTCCCTTGAGATATATCTGCAAATATCTCGGAAACGAAGCGAGCTATGGCAAAATGTTAAGAGACCTTTTTTGTAGAGAATTAAGTTTCCTACTTTTTATGTTCTATGATATTTTTTGATCAGAAGCGTAGTTCTCGAGATATATCAAGATATTTAAAAGTTCCGAAGCCGCACCAACATAATAGAGATACAGAAACACCGTGGCCCCTTTCTTTGAGATAACTCTGCACTATTGCGAGCTGCAAATGCCACTTCCAGCTTAGCTGTGCAGAGGAAGAACAACAAGAAGAAGAAATATCTCGAAATATGTCCGTCAGGCCAGTTCCTTTGAGCTGAATCTGCAAATATCTCGGAAACGAAGCGAGCTATGGCAAAATGTTAAGAGACGTTTTTTGTAGAGAATTATGTTTCCTACAATTTATGTTCTATGATATTTTTTGATCAGAAGCGTAGTTTTCGAGATATATCGAGATATTTAAAAGTTCCGAAGCCGCACCAACATAATAGAGATACAGAAACACCGTGGCCCCTTTCTTTGAGATAACTCTGCACTATTGCGAGCTGCAAATGCCACTTCCAGCTTAGCTGTGCAGAGGAAGAACAACAAGAAGAAGAAATATCTCGAAATATGTCCGTCAGGCCAGTTCCTTTGAGCTGAATCTGCAAATATCTCGGAAACGAAGCGAGCTATGGCAAAATGTTAAGAGACGTTTTTTGTAGAGAATTATGTTTCCTACAATTTATGTTCTATGATATTTTTTGATCAGAAGCGTAGTTTTCGAGATATATCGAGATATTTAAAAGTTCCGAAGCCGCACCAACATAATAGAGATACAGAAACACCGTGGCCCCTTTCTTTGAGATAACTCTGCACTATTGCGACCTGCAAATGCCACTTCCAGGTTAGCTGTGCAGAAGAAGAACAACAAGAAGAAGAAATATCTCGAAATATGTCCGTCATGCCCCTTCCCTTGAGATAAATCTGCAAATATCTCGGAAACGAAGCGAGCTATGGCAAAATGTTAAGAGACCTTTTTTGTCGAGAATTATGTTTCCTACTTTTTATGTTCTATGATATTTTTTGATCAGATGCGTAGTTCTCGAGATATATCAAGATATTTAAAAGTTCCGAAGCCGCACCAACATAATAGAGATACAGAAACACCGTGGCCCCTTTCTTTGAGATAACTCTGCACTATTGCGAGCTGCAAATGCCACTTCCAGCTTAGCTGTGCAGAAGAAGAACAACAAGAAGAAGAAATATCTCGAAATATGTCCGTCAGGCCCCTTCCCTTGAGATAAATCTGCAAATATCTCGGAAACGAAGAGAGCTATGGCAAAATATTAAGAGACCTTTTTTGTAGAGAATTAAGTTTCCTACTTTTCATGTTCTATGATATTTTTTGATCAGATGCGTAGTTCTCGAGATATATCAAGATATTTAAAAGTTCCGAAGCCGCACCAACATAATAGAGATACAGAAACACCGTGGCCCCTTTCTTTGAGATAACTCTGCACTATTGCGAGCTGTAAATGCCACTTCCAGCTTAGCTGTGCAGAAGAAGAACAACAAGAAGAAGAAATATCTCGAAATATGTCCGTCAGGCCCCTTCCCTTGAGATATATCTGCAAATATCTCGGAAACGAAGCGAGCTATGGCAAAATGTTAAGAGACCTTTTTTGTCGAGAATTATGTTTCCTACAATTTATGTTCTATGATATTTTTTGATCAGAAGCGTAGTTTTCGAGATATATCGAGATATTTAAAAGTTCCGAAGCCGCACCAACATAATAGAGATACAGAAACACCGTGGCCCCTTTCTTTGAGATGACTCTGCACTATTGCGAGCTGGAAATGCCACTTCCAGTTTAGCTGTGCAGAAGAAGAACAACAAGAAGAAGAAATATCTCGAAATATGTCCGTTAGGCCCCTTCCCTTGAGATAAATCTGCAAATATCTCGGAAACGAAGCGAGCTATGGCAAAATGTTAAGAGACCTTTTTTGTAGAGAATTAAGTTTCCTACTTTTTATGTTCTATGATATTTTTTGATCAGATGCGTAGTTCTCGAGATATATCAAGATATTTAAAAGTTCCGAAGCCGCACCAACATAATAGAGATACAGAAACACCGTGGCCCCTTTCTTTGAGATAACTCTGCACTATTGCGAGCTGCAAATGCCACTTCCAGCTTAGCTGTGCAGAAGAAGAACAACAAGAAGAAGAAATATCTCGAAATATGTCCGTCAGGCCCCTTCCCTTGAGATAAATCTGCAAATATCTCGGAAACGAAGAGAGCTATGGCAAAATATTAAGAGACCTTTTTTGTAGAGAATTAAGTTTCCTACTTTTCATGTTCTATGATATTTTTTGATCAGATGCGTAGTTCTCGAGATATATCAAGATATTTAAAAGTTCCGAAGCCGCACCAACATAATAGAGATACAGAAACACCGTGGCCCCTTTCTTTGAGATAACTCTGCACTATTGCGCGCTGCAAATGCCACTTCCAGCTTAGCTGTGCAGAAGAAGAACAACAAGAAGAAGAAATATCTCGAAATATGTCCGTCAGGCCCCTTCCCTTGAGATAAATCTGCAAATATCTTGGAAACGAAGCGAGCTATGGCAAAATGTTAAGAGACCTTTTTTGTAGAGAATTAAGTTTCCTACAATTTATGTTCTATGATATTTTTTGATCAGATGCGTAGTTTTCGAGATATATCAAGATATTTAAAAGTTCCGAAGCCGCACCAACATAATAGAGATACAGAAACACCGTGGCCCCTTTCTTTGAGATAACTCTGCACTATTGCGAGCTGCAAATGCCACTTCCAGCTTAGCTGTGCAGAGGAAGAACAACAAGAAGAAGATGTATCTCGAAATATGTCCGTCAGGCCCGTTCCTTTGCGCTGAATCTGCAAATATCTCGGAAACGAAGCGAGCTATGGCAAAATGTTAAGAGACGTTTTTTGTAGAGAATTATGTTTCCTACAATTTATGTTCTATGATATTTTTTGATCAGAAGCGTAGTTTTCGAGATATATCGAGATATTTAAAAGTTGCGAAGCCGCACCAACATAATAGAGATACAGAAACACCGTGGCCCCTTTCTTTGAGATAACTCTGCACTAGTGCGAGCCGCAAATGCCACTTCCAGCTCACCTGTGCAGAAGAAGAACAACAAGAAGAAGAAATATCTCGAAATATGTCCGTCAGGCCCCTTCCCTTGAGATAAATCTGCAAATATCTCGGAAACGAAGCGAGCTATGGCAAAATGTTAAGAGACCTTTTTTGTAGAGAATTAAGTTTCCTACTTTTTATGTTCTATGATATTTTTTGATCAGATGCGTAGTTCTCGAGATATATCAAGATATTTAAAAGTTCCGAAGCCGCACCAACATAATAGAGATACAGAAACACCGTGGCCCCTTTCTTTGAGATAACTCTGCACTATTGCGAGCTGCAAATGCCACTTCCAGCTTAGCTGTGCAGAGGAAGAACAACAAGAAGAAGAAGTATCTCGAAATATGTCCGTCAGGCCCGTTCCTTTGAGCTGAATCTGCAAATATCTCGGAAACGAAGCGAGCTATGGCAAAATGTTAAGAGACGTTTTTTGTAGAGAATTATGTTTCCTACAATTTATGTTCTATGATATTTTTTGAACAGAAGCGTAGTTTTCGAGATATATCGAGATATTTAAAAGTTCCGAAGCCGCACCAACATAATAGAGATACAGAAACACCGTGGCCCCTTTCTTTGAGATAACTCTGCACTATTGCGCGCTGCAAATGCCACTTCCAGCTTAGCTGTGCAGAAGAAGAACAACAAGAAGAAGAAATATCTCGAAATATGTCCGTCAGGCCCCTTCCCTTGAGATAAATCTGCAAATATCTCGGAAACGAAGCGAGCTATGGCAAAATGTTAAGAGACCTTTTTTGTAGAGAATTAAGTTTCCTACTTTTTATGTTCTATGATATTTTTTGATCAGATGCGTAGTTCTCGAGATATATCAAGATATTTAAAAGTTCCGAAGCCGCACCAACATAATAGAGATACAGAAACACCGTGGCCCCTTTCTTTGAGATAACTCTGCACTATTGCGAGCTGCAAATGCCACTTCCAGCTTAGCTGTGCAGAGGAAGAACAACAAGAAGAAGAAGTATCTCGAAATATGTCCGTCAGGCCCGTTCCTTTGAGCTGAATCTGCAAATATCTCGGAAACGAAGCGAGCTATGGCAAAATGTTAAGAGACGTTTTTTGTAGAGAATTATGTTTCCTACAATTTATGTTCTATGATATTTTTTGATCAGAAGCGTAGTTTTCGAGATATATCGAGATATTTAAAAGTTCCGAAGCCGCACCAACATAATAGAGATACAGAAACACCGTGGCCCCTTTCTTTGAGATAACTCTGCACTAGTGCGAGCCGCAAATGCCACTTCCAGCTTAGCTGTGCAGAAGAAGAACAACAAGAAGAAGAAATATCTCGAAATATGTCCGACAGGGCCCTTCCCTTGAGATAAATCTGCAAATATCTCGGAAACGAAGCGAGCTATGGCGAAATGTTAAGAGACCTTTTTTGTAGAGAATTAAGTTTCCTACTTTTTATCTTCTATGATATTTTTTGATCAGATGCGTAGTTCTCGAGATATATCAAGATATTTAAAAGTTCCGACGCCGCACCAACATAATAGAGATACAGAAACACCGTGGCCCCTTTCTTTGAGATAACTCTGCACTATTGCGCGCTGCAAATGCCACTTCCAGCTTAGCTGTGCAGAAGAAGAACAACAAGAAGAAGAAATATCTCGAAATATGTCCGTCAGGCCCCTTCCCTTGAGATAAATCTGCAAATATCTCGGAAACGAATCGAGCTATGGCAAAATGTTAAGAGACCTTTTTTGTAGAGAATAATGTTTCCTACAATTTACGTTCTATGATATTTTTTGATCAGAAGCGTAGTTTTCGAGATATATCGAAATATTTAAAAGTTCCGAAGCCGCACCAACATAATAGAGATACAGAAACACCGTGGCTCCTTTCGTTGAGATAACTCTGCACTAGTGCGAGCCGCAAATGCCACTTCCAGCTTAGCTGTGCAGAAGAAGAACAACAAGAAGAAGAAATATCTCGAAATATGTCCGTCAGGCCCCTTCCCTTGAGATAAATCTGCAAATATCTCGGAAACGAAGCGAGCTATGGCAAAATGTTAAGAGACCTTTTTTGTAGAGAATTAAGTTTCCTACTTTTCATGTTCTATGATATTTTTTGATCAGATGCGTAGTTCTCGAGATATATCAAGATATTTAAAAGTTCCGAAGCAGCAGCAACATAATAGAGATACAGAAACACCGTGGCCCCTTTCTTTGAGATAACTCTGCACTATTGCGAGCTGTAAATGCCACTTCCAGCTTAGCTGTGCAGAAGAAGAACAACAAGAAGAAGAAATATCTCGAAATATGTCCGCCAGGCCCCTTCCCTTGAGATATATCTGCAAATATCTCGGAAACGAAGCGAGCTATGGCAAAAAGTTAAGAGACCTTTTTTGTAGAGAATTATGTTTCCTACAATTTAGGTTCTATGATATTTTTTGGTCAGAAGCGTAGTTTTCGAGATATATCGAGATATTTAAAAGTTCCGAAGCCGCACCAACATAATAGAGATACAGAAACACCGTGGCCCCTTTCTTTGAGATAACTCTGCACTAGTGCGAGCCGCAAATGCCACTTCCAGCTTAGCTGTGCAGAAGAAGAACAACAAGAAGAAGAAATATCTCGAAATATGTCGGTCAGGCCCCTTCCCTTGAGATAAATCTGCAAATATCTCGGGAACGAAGCGAGCTATGGCAAAATGTTAAGAGACCTTTTTTGTAGAGAATTAAGTTTCCTACTTTTCATGTTCTATGATATTTTTTGATCAGATGCGTAGTTCTCGAGATATATCAAGATATTTAAAAGTTCCGAAGCAGCACCAACATAATAGAGATACAGAAACACCGTGGCCCCTTTCTTTGAGATAACTCTGCACTATTGCGAGCTGTAAATGCCACTTCCAGCTTAGCTGTGCAGAAGAAGAACAACAAGAAGAAGAAATATCTCGAAATATGTCCGGCAGGCCCCTTCCCTTGAGATATATCTGCAAATATCTCGGAAACGAAGCGAGCTATGGCAAAATGTTAAGAGACCTTTTTTGTAGAGAATTAAGTTTCCTACTTTTTATGTTCTATGATATTTTTTGATCACATGCGTAGTTCTCGAGATATATCAAGATATTTAAAAGTTCCGAAGCCGCACCAACATAATAGAGATACAGAAACACCGTGGCCCCTTTCTTTGAGATAACTCTGCACTATTGCGAGCTGCAAATGCCACTTCCAGCTTAGCTGTGCAGAGGAAGAACAACAAGAAGAAGAAATATCTCGAAATATGTCCGTCAGGCCAGTTCCTTTGAGATAAATCTGCAAATATCTCGGAAACGAAGCGAGCTATGGCAAAATGTTAAGAGACCTTTTTTGTAGAGAATTAAGTTTCCTACTTTTTATGTTCTATGATATTTTTTGATCAGATGCGTAGTTCTCGAGATATATCAAGATATTTAAAAGTTCCGAAGCCGCACCAACATAATAGAGATACAGAAACACCGTGGCCCCTTTCTTTGAGATAACTCTGCACTATTGCGAGCTGCAAATGCCACTTCCAGCTTAGCTGTGCAGAAGAAGAACAACAAGAAGAAGAAATATCTCGAAATATGTCCGTCAGGCCCCTTCCCTTGAGATAAATCTGCAAATATCTCGGAAACGAAGAGAGCTATGGCAAAATATTAAGAGACCTTTTTTGTAGAGAATTAAGTTTCCTACTTTTCATGTTCTATGATATTTTTTGATCAGATGCGTAGTTCTCGAGATATATCAAGATATTTAAAAGTTCCGAAGCCGCACCAACATAATAGAGATACAGAAACACCGTGGCCCCTTTCTTTGAGATAACTCTGCACTATTGCGCGCTGCAAATGCCACTTCCAGCTTAGCTGTGCAGAAGAAGAACAACAAGAAGAAGAAATATCTCGAAATATGTCCGTCAGGCCCCTTCCCTTGAGATAAATCTGCAAATATCTTGGAAACGAAGCGAGCTATGGCAAAATGTTAAGAGACCTTTTTTGTAGAGAATTAAGTTTCCTACAATTTATGTTCTATGATATTTTTTGATCAGATGCGTAGTTTTCGAGATATATCAAGATATTTAAAAGTTCCGAAGCCGCACCAACATAATAGAGATACAGAAACACCGTGGCCCCTTTCTTTGAGATAACTCTGCACTATTGCGAGCTGCAAATGCCACTTCCAGCTTAGCTGTGCAGAGGAAGAACAACAAGAAGAAGATGTATCTCGAAATATGTCCGTCAGGCCCGTTCCTTTGCGCTGAATCTGCAAATATCTCGGAAACGAAGCGAGCTATGGCAAAATGTTAAGAGACGTTTTTTGTAGAGAATTATGTTTCCTACAATTTATGTTCTATGATATTTTTTGATCAGAAGCGTAGTTTTCGAGATATATCGAGATATTTAAAAGTTGCGAAGCCGCACCAACATAATAGAGATACAGAAACACCGTGGCCCCTTTCTTTGAGATAACTCTGCACTAGTGCGAGCCGCAAATGCCACTTCCAGCTCACCTGTGCAGAAGAAGAACAACAAGAAGAAGAAATATCTCGAAATATGTCCGTCAGGCCCCTTCCCTTGAGATAAATCTGCAAATATCTCGGAAACGAAGCGAGCTATGGCAAAATGTTAAGAGACCTTTTTTGTAGAGAATTAAGTTTCCTACTTTTTATGTTCTATGATATTTTTTGATCAGATGCGTAGTTCTCGAGATATATCAAGATATTTAAAAGTTCCGAAGCCGCACCAACATAATAGAGATACAGAAACACCGTGGCCCCTTTCTTTGAGATAACTCTGCACTATTGCGAGCTGCAAATGCCACTTCCAGCTTAGCTGTGCAGAGGAAGAACAACAAGAAGAAGAAGTATCTCGAAATATGTCCGTCAGGCCCGTTCCTTTGAGCTGAATCTGCAAATATCTCGGAAACGAAGCGAGCTATGGCAAAATGTTAAGAGACGTTTTTTGTAGAGAATTATGTTTCCTACAATTTATGTTCTATGATATTTTTTGAACAGAAGCGTAGTTTTCGAGATATATCGAGATATTTAAAAGTTCCGAAGCCGCACCAACATAATAGAGATACAGAAACACCGTGGCCCCTTTCTTTGAGATAACTCTGCACTATTGCGCGCTGCAAATGCCACTTCCAGCTTAGCTGTGCAGAAGAAGAACAACAAGAAGAAGAAATATCTCGAAATATGTCCGTCAGGCCCCTTCCCTTGAGATAAATCTGCAAATATCTCGGAAACGAAGCGAGCTATGGCAAAATGTTAAGAGACCTTTTTTGTAGAGAATTAAGTTTCCTACTTTTTATGTTCTATGATATTTTTTGATCAGATGCGTAGTTCTCGAGATATATCAAGATATTTAAAAGTTCCGAAGCCGCACCAACATAATAGAGATACAGAAACACCGTGGCCCCTTTCTTTGAGATAACTCTGCACTATTGCGAGCTGCAAATGCCACTTCCAGCTTAGCTGTGCAGAGGAAGAACAACAAGAAGAAGAAGTATCTCGAAATATGTCCGTCAGGCCCGTTCCTTTGAGCTGAATCTGCAAATATCTCGGAAACGAAGCGAGCTATGGCAAAATGTTAAGAGACGTTTTTTGTAGAGAATTATGTTTCCTACAATTTATGTTCTATGATATTTTTTGATCAGAAGCGTAGTTTTCGAGATATATCGAGATATTTAAAAGTTCCGAAGCCGCACCAACATAATAGAGATACAGAAACACCGTGGCCCCTTTCTTTGAGATAACTCTGCACTAGTGCGAGCCGCAAATGCCACTTCCAGCTTAGCTGTGCAGAAGAAGAACAACAAGAAGAAGAAATATCTCGAAATATGTCCGACAGGGCCCTTCCCTTGAGATAAATCTGCAAATATCTCGGAAACGAAGCGAGCTATGGCGAAATGTTAAGAGACCTTTTTTGTAGAGAATTAAGTTTCCTACTTTTTATCTTCTATGATATTTTTTGATCAGATGCGTAGTTCTCGAGATATATCAAGATATTTAAAAGTTCCGACGCCGCACCAACATAATAGAGATACAGAAACACCGTGGCCCCTTTCTTTGAGATAACTCTGCACTATTGCGCGCTGCAAATGCCACTTCCAGCTTAGCTGTGCAGAAGAAGAACAACAAGAAGAAGAAATATCTCGAAATATGTCCGTCAGGCCCCTTCCCTTGAGATAAATCTGCAAATATCTCGGAAACGAATCGAGCTATGGCAAAATGTTAAGAGACCTTTTTTGTAGAGAATAATGTTTCCTACAATTTACGTTCTATGATATTTTTTGATCAGAAGCGTAGTTTTCGAGATATATCGAAATATTTAAAAGTTCCGAAGCCGCACCAACATAATAGAGATACAGAAACACCGTGGCTCCTTTCGTTGAGATAACTCTGCACTAGTGCGAGCCGCAAATGCCACTTCCAGCTTAGCTGTGCAGAAGAAGAACAACAAGAAGAAGAAATATCTCGAAATATGTCCGTCAGGCCCCTTCCCTTGAGATAAATCTGCAAATATCTCGGAAACGAAGCGAGCTATGGCAAAATGTTAAGAGACCTTTTTTGTAGAGAATTAAGTTTCCTACTTTTCATGTTCTATGATATTTTTTGATCAGATGCGTAGTTCTCGAGATATATCAAGATATTTAAAAGTTCCGAAGCAGCAGCAACATAATAGAGATACAGAAACACCGTGGCCCCTTTCTTTGAGATAACTCTGCACTATTGCGAGCTGTAAATGCCACTTCCAGCTTAGCTGTGCAGAAGAAGAACAACAAGAAGAAGAAATATCTCGAAATATGTCCGCCAGGCCCCTTCCCTTGAGATATATCTGCAAATATCTCGGAAACGAAGCGAGCTATGGCAAAAAGTTAAGAGACCTTTTTTGTAGAGAATTATGTTTCCTACAATTTAGGTTCTATGATATTTTTTGGTCAGAAGCGTAGTTTTCGAGATATATCGAGATATTTAAAAGTTCCGAAGCCGCACCAACATAATAGAGATACAGAAACACCGTGGCCCCTTTCTTTGAGATAACTCTGCACTAGTGCGAGCCGCAAATGCCACTTCCAGCTTAGCTGTGCAGAAGAAGAACAACAAGAAGAAGAAATATCTCGAAATATGTCGGTCAGGCCCCTTCCCTTGAGATAAATCTGCAAATATCTCGGGAACGAAGCGAGCTATGGCAAAATGTTAAGAGACCTTTTTTGTAGAGAATTAAGTTTCCTACTTTTCATGTTCTATGATATTTTTTGATCAGATGCGTAGTTCTCGAGATATATCAAGATATTTAAAAGTTCCGAAGCAGCACCAACATAATAGAGATACAGAAACACCGTGGCCCCTTTCTTTGAGATAACTCTGCACTATTGCGAGCTGTAAATGCCACTTCCAGCTTAGCTGTGCAGAAGAAGAACAACAAGAAGAAGAAATATCTCGAAATATGTCCGGCAGGCCCCTTCCCTTGAGATATATCTGCAAATATCTCGGAAACGAAGCGAGCTATGGCAAAATGTTAAGAGACCTTTTTTGTAGAGAATTAAGTTTCCTACTTTTTATGTTCTATGATATTTTTTGATCACATGCGTAGTTCTCGAGATATATCAAGATATTTAAAAGTTCCGAAGCCGCACCAACATAATAGAGATACAGAAACACCGTGGCCCCTTTCTTTGAGATAACTCTGCACTATTGCGAGCTGCAAATGCCACTTCCAGCTTAGCTGTGCAGAGGAAGAACAACAAGAAGAAGAAATATCTCGAAATATGTCCGTCAGGCCAGTTCCTTTGAGATGAATCTGCAAATATCTCGGAAACGAAGCGAGCTATGGCAAAATGTTAAGAGGCGTTTTTTGTAGAGAATTATGTTTCCTACAATTTATGTTCTATGATATTTTTTGATCAGAAGCGTAGTTTTCGAGATATATCGAGATATTTAAAAGTTCCGAAGCCGCACCAACATAATAGAGATACAGAAACACCGTGGCCCCTTTCTTTGAGATAACCCTGCACTATTGCGACCTGCAAATGCCACTTCCAGGTTAGCTGTGCAGAAGAAGAACAACAAGAAGAAGAAATATCTCGAAATATGTCCGTCAGGCCCCTTCCCTTGAGATAAATCTGAAAATATCTCGGAAACGAAGCGAGCTGTGGCAAAATGTTAAGAGACCTTTTTTGTAGAGAATTAAGTTTCCTACTTTTTATGTTCTATGATATTTTTTGATCAGATGCGTAGTTTTCGAGATATATCAAGATATTTAAAAGTTCCGAAGCCGCACCAACATAATAGAGATACAGAAACACCGAGGCCCCTTTCTTTGAGATAACTCTGCACGATTGCGACCTGGAAATGCCACTTCCAGTTTAGCTGTGCAGAAGAAGAACAACAAGAAGAAGAAATATCTCGAAATATGTCCGTCAGGCCCCTGCCCTTGAGATATATCTGCAAATATCTCGGAAACGAAGCGAGCTATGGCAAAATGTTAAGAGACCTTTTTTGTAGAGAATTATGTTTCCTACAATTCATGTTCTATGATATTTTTTGATCAGATGCGTAGTTCTCGAGATATATCAAGATATTTAAAAGCACCAACATAACAGAGATACAGAAACACCGTGGCCCCATTCTTTGAGATAACTCTGCACTAGTGCGAGCCGCAAATGCCGCTTCCAGCTTAGCTGTGCAGAAGAAGAACAACAAGAAGAAGAAATATCTCGAAATATGTCCGTTAGGCCCCTTCCCTTGAGATAAATCTGCAAATATCTCGGAAACGAAGCGAGCTATGGCAAAATCTTAAGAGACCTTTTTTGTAGAGAATTATGTTTCCTACAATTTATGTTCTATGATATTTTTTGATCAGAAGCGTAGTTTTCGAGATATATCGAGATATTTAAAGGTTCCGAAGCCGCACCAACATAATAGAGATACAGAAACACCGTGGCCCCTTTCTTTGAGATAACTCTGCACTAGTGCGAGCCGCAAATGCCACTTACAGCTTAGCTGTGCAGAAGAAGAACAACGAGAAGAAGAAATATCTCGAAATATGTCCGTCAGGCCCCTTCCCTTGAGATAAATCTGCAAATATCTCGGAAACGAAGCGAGCTATGGCAAAATGTTAAGAGACCTTTTTTGTAGAGAATTAAGTTTCCTACATTTCATGTTCTATGATATTTTTTGATCAGATGCGTAGTTCTCGAGATATATCAAGATATTTCAAAGTTCCGAAGCCGCACCAACATAATAGAGATACAGAAACACCGTGGCTCCTTTCTTTGAGATAACTCTGCACTATTGCGAGCTGGAAATGCCACTTCCAGTTTAGCTGTGCAGAAGAAGAACAACAAGAAGAAGAAATATCTCGAAATATGTCCGTCAGGCCCCTTCCCTTGAGATAAATATGCAAATATCTCGGAAACGAAGCGAGCTATGGCAAAATGTTAAGCGACCTTTTTTGTAGAGAATTAAGTGTCCTACTTTTTATGTTCTATGATATTTTTTGATCAGATGCGTAGTTCTCGAGATATATCAAGATATTTAAAAGTTCCGAAACCCCACCAACATAATAGAGATACAGAAACACCGTGGCCCCTTTCTTTGAGATAACTCTGCACTATTGCGAGCTGCAAATGCCACTTCCAGCTTAGCTGTGCAGAGGAAGAACAACAAGAAGAAGAAATATCTCGAAATATGTCCGTCAGGCCAGTGCCTTTGAGCTGAATCTGCAAATATCTCGGAAACGAAGCGAGCTATGGCAAAATGTTAAGAGACGTTTTTTGTAGAGAATTATGTTTCCTACAATTTATGTTCTATGATATTTTTTGATCAGAAGCGTAGTTTTCGAGATATATCGAGATACTTAAAAGTTCCGAAGCCGCACCAACATAATAGAGATACAGAAACACCGTGGCCCCTTTCTTTGAGATAACTGTGCACTAGTGCGAGCCGCAAATGCCACTTCCAGCTTAGCTGTGCAGAAGAAGAACAACAAGAAGAAGAAATATCTCGAAATATGTCCGTCAGGCCCCTTCCCTTGAGATAAATCTGCAAATATCTCGGAAACGAATCGAGCTATGGCAAAATGTTAAGAGACCTTTTTTGTAGAGAATAATGTTTCCTACAATTTACGTTCTATGACATTTTTTGATCAGAAGCGTAGTTTTCGAGATATATCGAAATATTTAAAAGTTCCGAAGCCGCACCAACATAATAGAGATACAGAAACACCGTGGCTCCTTTCTTTGAGATAACTCTGCACTAGTGCGAGCCGCAAATGCCACTTCCAGCTTAGCTGTGCAGAAGAAGAACAACAAGAAGAAGAAATATCTCGAAATATGTCCGTCAGGCCCCTTCCCTTGAGATAAATCTGCAAATATCTCGGAAACGAAGCGAGCTATGGCAAAATGTTAAGAGACCTTTTTTGTAGAGAATTAAGTTTCCTACTTTTCATGCTCTATGATATTTTTTGATCAGATGCGTAGTTCTCGAGATATATCAAGATATTTAAAAGTTCCGAAGCAGCAGCAACATAATAGAGATACAGAAACACCGTGGCCCCTTTCTTTGAGATAACTCTGCACTATTGCGAGCTGTAAATGCCACTTCCAGCTTAGCTGTGCAGAAGAAGAACAACAAGAAGAAGAAATATCTCGAAATATGTCCGTCAGGCCCCTTCCCTTGAGATATATCTGCAAATATCTCGGAAACGAAGCGAGCTATGGCAAAATGTTAAGAGACCTTTTTTGTAGAGAATTATGTTTCCTACAATTTATGTTCTATGATATTTTTTGATCAGAAGCGTAGTTTTCGAGATATATCGAGATATTTAAAAGTTCCGAAGCAGCACCAACATAATAGAGATACAGAAACACCGTGGCCCCTCTCTTTGAGATAACTCTGCACTATTGCGAGCTGGAAATGCCACTTCCAGTTTAGCTGTGCAGAAGAAGAACAACAAGAAGAAGAAATATCTCGAAATGTGTCCGTCAGGCCCCTTCCCTTGAGATAAATCTGCAAATATCTCGGAAACGAAGAGAGCTATGGCAAAATGTTAAGAGACCTTTTTTGTAGAGAATTAAGTTTCCTACTTTTTATGTTCTATGATATTTTTTGATCAGATGCGTAGTTCTCGAGATATATCAAGATATTTAAAAGTTCCGAAGCCGCACCAACATAATAGAGATACAGAAACACCGTGGCCCCTTTCTTTGAGATAAGTCTGTACTATTGCGAGCTGGAAATGCCACTTCCAGTTTAGCTGTGCAGAAGAAGAACAACAGGAAGAAGAAATATCTCGAAATGTGTCCGTCAGGCCCCTTCCCTTGAGATAAATCTGCAAATATCTCGGAAACGAAGAGAGCTATGGCAAAATGTTAAGAGACCTTTTTTGTAGAGAATTAAGTTTCCTACTTTTTATGTTCTATGATATTTTTTGATCAGATGCGTAGTTCTCGAGATATATCAAGATATTTAAAAGTTCCGAAGCCGCACCAACATAATAGAGATACAGAAACACCGTGGCCCCTTTCTTTGAGATAACTCTGCACTAGTGCGAGCCGCAAATGCCACTTCCAGCTTAGCTGTGCAGAAGAAGAACAACAAGAAGAAGAAATATCTCGAAATATGTCCGTCAGGCCCCTTCCCTTGAGATAAATCTGCAAATATCTCGGAAACGAAGCGAGCTATTGCAAAATGTTAAGAGACCTTTTTTGTAGAGAATTGAGTTTCCTACTTTTTATGTTCTATGATATTTTTTGATCAGATGCGTAGTTCTCGAGATATATCAAGATATTTAAAAGTTCCGAAGCCGCACCAACATAATAGAGATACAGAAACACCGTGGCCCCTTTCTTTCAGATAACTATGCACTATTGCGAGCTGTAAATGCTACTTCCAGCTTAGCTGTGCAGAAGAAGAACAACAAGGAGAAGAAATATCTCGAAATATGTCCGTCAGGCCCCTTACCTTGAGATAAATCTGCAAATATCTCGGAAACGAAGCGAGCTATGGCAAAATCTTACGAGACTTTTTTGTAGAGAATTAAGTTTCCTACTTTTTATGTTCTATGATATTTTTTGATCAGATGCGTAGTTCTCGAGATATATCAAGATATTTAAAAGTTCCGAAGCCGCACCAACATAATAGAGATACAGAAACACCGTGGCCCCTTTCTTTGAGATAACTCTGTACTATTGCGAGCTGGAAATGCCACTTCCAGTTTAGCTGTGCAGAAGAAGAACAACAAGAAGAAGAAATATCTCGAAATATGTCCGTTAGGCCCCTTCCCTTGAGATGAATCTGCAAATATCTCGGAAACGAAGCGAGCTATGGCAAGATGTTAAGAGACGTTTTTTGTAGAGAATTATGTTTCCTACAATTTATGTTCTATGATATTTTTTGATCAGAAGCGTAGTTTTCGAGATATATCGAGATATTTAAAAGTTCCGAAGCAGCACCAACATAATAGAGATACAGAAACACCGTGGCCCCTTTCTTTGAGATAACTCTGCACTATTGCGAGCTGCAAATGCCACTTCCAGCTTAGCTGTGCAGAAGAAGAACAACAAGAAGAAGAAATATCTCGAAATATGTCCGTTAGGCCCCTTCCCTTGAGATAAATCTGCAAATATCTCGGAAACGAAGCGAGCTATGGCAAAATGTTAAGAGACGTTTTTTGTAGAGAATTATGTTTCCTACAATTTATGATCTATGATATTTTTTGATCAGAAGCGTAGTTTTCGAGATATATCGAGATATTTAAAAGTTCCGAAGCAGCACCAACATAATAGAGATACAGAAACACCGTGGCCCCTTTCTTTGAGATAACTCTGCACTAGTGCGAGCCGCAAATGCCACTTCCAGCTTAGCTGTGCAGAAGAAGAACAACAAGAAGAAGAAATATCTCGAAATATGTCCGTCAGGCCCCTTCCCTTGAGATAAATCTGCAAATATCTCGGAAACGAAGCGAGCTATTGCAAAATGTTAAGAGACCTTTTTTGTAGAGAATTATGTTTCCTACTTTTTATGTTCTATGATATTTTTTGATCAGACGCGTAGCTCTCGAGATATATCAAGATATTTAAAAGTTCCGAAGCCGCACCAACATAATAGAGATACAGAAACACCGTGGCCCCTCTCTTTGAGATAACTCTGCACTATTGCGAGCTGGAAATGCCACTTCCAGTTTAGCTGTGCAGAAGAAGAACAACAAGAAGAAGAAATATCTCGAAATATGTCCGTTAGGCCCCTTCCCTTGAGATAAATCTGCAAATATCTCGGAAACGAAGCGAGCTATGGCAAAATGTTAAGAGACCTTTTTTGTAGAGAATTATGTTTCCTACTTTTTATGTTCTATAATATTTTTTGATCAGACGCGTAGCTCTCGAGATATATCAAGATATTTAAAAGTTCCGAAGCCGCACCAACATAATAGAGATACAGAAACACCGTGGCCCCTTTCTTTGAGATAACTCTGTACTATTGCGAGCTGGAAATGCCACTTCCAGTTTAGCTGTGCAGAAGAAGAACAACAAGAAGAAGAAATATCTCGAAATATGTCCGTTAGGCCCCTTCCCTTGAGATAAATCTGCAAATATCTCGGAAACGAAGCGAGCTATGGCAAAATGTTAAGAGACCTTTTTTGTAGAGAATTGAGTTTCCTACTTTTTATGTTCTGTGATATTTTTTGATCAGATGCGTAGTTCTCGAGATATATCAAGATATTTAAAAGTTCCGAAGCCGCACCAACATAATAGAGATACAGAAACACCGTGGCCCCTTTCTTTCAGATAACTATGCACTATTGCGAGCTGTAAATGCCACTTCCAGCTTAGCTGTGCAGAAGAAGAACAACAAGAAGAAGAAATATCTCGAAATATGTCCGTCAGGCCCCTTACCTTGAGATAAATCTGCAAATATCTCGGAAACGAAGCGAGCTATGGCAAAATCTTACGAGACTTTTTTGTAGAGAATTAAGTTTCCTACTTTTTATGTTCTATGATATTTTTTGATCAGATGCGTAGTTCTCGAGATATATCAAGATATTTAAAAGTTCCGAAGCCGCACCAACATAATAGAGATACAGAAACACCGTGGCCCCTTTCTTTGAGATAACTCTGTACTATTGCGAGCTGGAAATGCCACTTCCAGTTTAGCTGTGCAGAAGAAGAACAACAAGAAGAAGAAATATCTCGAAATATGTCCGTTAGGCCCCTTCCCTTGAGATGAATCTGCAAATATCTCGGAAACGAAGCGAGCTATGGCAAAATGTTAAGAGACGTTTTTTGTAGAGAATTGAGTTTCCTACTTTTTATGTTCTGTGATATTTTTTGATCAGATGCGTAGTTCTCGAGATATATCAAGATATTTAAAAGTTCCGAAGCCGCACCAACATAATAGAGATACAGAAACACCTTGGCCCCTTTCTTTCAGATAACTATGCACTATTGCGAGCTGTAAATGCCACTTCCAGCTTAGCTGTGCAGAAGAAGAACAACAAGAAGAAGAAATATCTCGAAATATGTCCGTCAGGCCCCTTACCTTGAGATAAATCTGCAAATATCTCGGAAACGAAGCGAGCTATGGCAAAATCTTACGAGACTTTTTTGTAGAGAATTAAGTTTCCTACTTTTTATGTTCTATGATATTTTTTGATCAGATGCGTAGTTCTCGAGATATATCAAGATATTTAAAAGTTCCGAAGCCGCACCAACATAATAGAGATACAGAAACACCGTGGCCCCTTTCTTTGAGATAACTCTGTACTATTGCGAGCTGGAAATGCCACTTCCAGTTTAGCTGTGCAGAAGAAGAACAACAAGAAGAAGAAATATCTCGAAATATGTCCGTCAGGCCCCTTCCCTTGAGATAAATCTGCAAATATCTCGGAAACGAAGCGAGCTATTGCAAAATGTTAAGAGACCTTTTTTGTAGAGAATTGAGTTTCCTACTTTTTATGTTCTATGATATTTTTTGATCAGATGCGTAGTTCTCGAGATATATCAAGATATTTAAAAGTTCCGAAGCCGCACCAACATAATAGAGATACAGAAACACCTTGGCCCCTTTCTTTCAGATAACTATGCACTATTGCGAGCTGTAAATGCCACTTCCAGCTTAGCTGTGCAGAAGAAGAACAACAAGAAGAAGAAATATCTCGAAATATGTCCGTCAGGCCCCTTACCTTGAGATAAATCTGCAAATATCTCGGAAACGTAGCGAGCTCTGGCAAAATCTTACGAGACTTTTTTGTAGAGAATTGAGTTTCCTACTTTTTATGTTCTATGATATTTTTTGATCAGATGCGTAGTTCTCGAGATATATCAAGATATTTAAAAGTTCCGAAGCCGCACCAACATAATAGAGATACAGAAACACCTTGGCCCCTTTCTTTCAGATAACTATGCACTATTGCGAGCTGTAAATGCCACTTCCAGCTTAGCTGTGCAGAAGAAGAACAACAAGAAGAAGAAATATCTCGAAATATGTCCGTCAGGCCCCTTACCTTGAGATAAATCTGCAAATATCTCGGAAACGAAGCGAGCTATGGCAAAATCTTACGAGACTTT
This sequence comes from Osmia lignaria lignaria, assembly GCF_051020975.1. Taxonomy (NCBI): domain Eukaryota; kingdom Metazoa; phylum Arthropoda; class Insecta; order Hymenoptera; family Megachilidae; genus Osmia; species Osmia lignaria. Next base: position 22,011,825 of record NW_027478162.1, on the reverse strand, counting down.
TTTGTAGAGAATTAAGTTTCCTACTTTTTATGTTCTATGATATTTTTTGATCAGATGCGTAGTTCTCGAGATATATCAAGATATTTAAAAGTTCCGAAGCCGCACCAACATAATAGAGATACAGAAACACCGTGGCCCCTTTCTTTGAGATAACTCTGTACTATTGCGAGCTGGAAATGCCACTTCCAGTTTAGCTGTGCAGAAGAAGAACAACAAGAAGAAGAAATATCTCGAAATATGTCCGTTAGGCCCCTTCCCTTGAGATGAATCTGCAAATATCTCGGAAACGAAGCGAGCTATGGCAAAATGTTAAGAGACGTTTTTTGTAGAGAATTATGTTTCCTACAATTTATGTTCTATGATATTTTTTGATCAGAAGCGTAGTTTTCGAGATATATCGAGATATTTAAAATTTCCGAAGCAGCACCAACATAATAGAGATACAGAAACACCGTGGCCCCTTTCTTTGAGATAACTCTGCACTATTGCGAGCTGCAAATGCCACTTCCAGCTTAGCTGTGCAGAAGAAGAACAACAAGAAGAAGAAATATCTCGAAATGTGTCCGTCAGGCCCCTTCCCTTGAGATAAATCTGCAAATATCTCGGAAACGAAGAGAGCTATGGCAAAATGTTAAGAGACCTTTTTTGTAGAGAATTAAGTTTCCTACTTTTCATGTTCTATGATATTTTTTGATCAGACGCGTAGTTCTCGAGATATATCAAGATATTTAAAAGTTCCGAAGCCGCACCAACATAATAGAGATACAGAAACACCGTGGCCCCTTTCTTTGAGATAACTCTGTACTATTGCGAGCTGGAAATGCCACTTCCAGTTTAGCTGTGCAGAAGAAGAACAACAAGAAGAAGAAATATCTCGAAATATGTCCGTTAGGCCCCTTCCCTTGAGATGAATCTGCAAATATCTCGGAAACGAAGCGAGCTATGGCAAAATGTTAAGAGACCTTTTTTGTAGAGAATTGAGTTTCCTACTTTTTATGTTCTATGATATTTTTTGATCAGATGCGTAGTTCTCGAGATATATCCAGATATTTAAAAGTTCCGAAGCCGCACCAACATAATAGAGATACAGAAACACCGTGGCCCCTTTCTTTCAGATAACTATGCACTATTGCGAGCTGTAAATGCCACTTCCAGCTTAGCTGTGCAGAAGAAGAACAACAAGAAGAAGAAATATCTCGAAATATGTCCGTCAGGCCCCTTACCTTGAGATAAATCTGCAAATATCTCGGAAACGAAGCGAGCTATGGCAAAATGTTAAGAGACGTTTTTTGTAGAGAATTAAGTTTCCTACTTTTTATCTTCTATGATATTTTCTGATCAGATGCGTAGTTCTCGAGATATATCAAGATATTTAAAAGTTCCGAAGCCGCACCAACATAATAGAGATACAGAAACACCGTGGCCCCTTTCTTTGAGATAACTCTGCACTAGTGCGAGCCGCAAATGCCACTTCCAGCTTAGCTGTGCAGAAGAAGAACAACAAGAAGAAGAAATATCTCGAAATATGTCCGTCAGGCCACTTCCCTTGAGATAAATCTGCAAATATCTCGGAAACGAAGCGAGCTATGGCAAAATGTTAAGAGACCTTTTTTGTAGAGAATTATGTTTCCTACTTTTTATGTTCTATGATATTTTTTGATCAGACGCGTAGCTCTCGAGATATATCAAGATATTTAAAAGTTCCGAAGCCGCACCAACATAATAGAGATACAGAAACACCGTGGCCCCTCTCTTTGAGATAACTCTGCACTATTGCGAGCTGGAAATGCCACTTCCAGTTTAGCTGTGCAGAAGAAGAACAACAAGAAGAAGAAATATCTCGAAATATGTCCGTTAGGCCCCTTCCCTTGAGATAAATCTGCAAATATCTCGGAAACGAAGCGAGCTATGGCAAAACGTTAAGAGACCTTTTTTGTAGAGAATTATGTTTCCTACAATTTATGTTCTATGATATTTTTTGATCAGAAGCGTAGTTTTCGAGATATATCGAGATATTTAAAAGTTCCGAAGCCGCTCCAACATAATAGAGATACAGAAACACCGTGGCCCCTTTCTTTGAGATAACTCTGCACTATTGCGAGCTGCAAATGCCACTTCCAGCTTAGCTGTGCAGAGGAAGAACAACAAGAAGAAGAAATATCTCGAAATATGTCCGTCAGGCCAGTTCCTTTGAGCTGAATCTGCAAATATCTCGGAAACGAAGCGAGCTATGGCAAAATGTTAAGAGACCTTTTTTGTAGAGAATTAAGTTTCCTACTTTTTATCTTCTATGATATTTTCTGATCAGATGCGTAGTTCTCGAGATATATCAAGATATTTAAAAGTTCCGAAGCCGCACCAACATAATAGAGATACAGAAACACCGTGGCCCCTTTCTTTGAGATAACTCTGCACTAGTGCGAGCCGCAAATGCCACTTCCAGCTTAGCTGTGCAGCAGGAGAACAACAAGAAGAAGAAATATCTCGAAATATGTCCGTCAGGCCAGTTCCTTTGAGCTGAATCTGCAAATATCTCGGAAACGAAGCGAGCTATGGCAAAATGTTAAGAGACCTTTTTTGTAGAGAATTAAGTTTCCTACTTTTTATCTTCTATGATATTTTCTGATCAGATGCGTAGTTCTCGAGATATATCAAGATATTTAAAAGTTCCGAAGCCGCACCAACATAATAGAGATACAGAAACACCGTGGCCCCTTTCTTTGAGATAACTCTGCACTAGTGCGAGCCGCAAATGCCACTTCCAGCTTAGCTGTGCAGCAGAAGAACAACAAGAAGAAGAAATATCTCGAAATATGTCCGTCAGGCCACTTCCCTTGAGATAAATCTGCAAATATCTCGGAAACGAAGCGAGCTATGGCAAAATGTTAAGACACCTTTTTTGTAGAGAATTATGTTTCCTACTTTTTATGTTCTATGATATTTTTTGATCAGACGCGTAGCTCTCGAGATATATCAAGATATTTAAAAGTTCCGAAGCCGCACCAACATAATAGAGATACAGAAACACCGTGGCCCCTTTCTTTCAGATAACTATGCACTATTGCGAGCTGTAAATGCCACTTCCAGCTTAGCTGTGCAGAAGAAGAACAACAAGAAGAAGAAATATCTCGAAATATGTCCGTCAGGCCCCTTACCTTGAGCTAAATCTGCAAATATCTCGGAAACGAAGCGAGCTATGGCAAAATCTTACCAGACTTTTTTGTAGAGAATTAAGTTTCCTACTTTTTATGTTCTATGATATTTTTTGATCAGATGCGTAGTTCTCGAGATATATCAAGATATTTAAAAGTTACGAAGCCGCACCAACATAATAGAGATACAGAAACACCGTGGCCCCTTTCTTTGAGATAACTCTGTACTATTGCGAGCTGGAAATGCCACTTCCAGTTTAGCTGTGCAGAAGAAGAACAACAAGAAGAAGAAATATCTCGAAATATGTCCGTCAGGCCCCTTCCCTTGAGATAAATCTGCAAATATCTCGGAAACGAAGCGAGCTATTGCAAAATGTTAAGAGACCTTTTTTGTAGAGAATTGAGTTTCCTACTTTTTATGTTCTATGATATTTTTTGATCAGATGCGTAGTTCTCGAGATATATCAAGATATTTAAAAGTTCCGAAGCCGCACCAACATAATAGAGATACAGAAACACCTTGGCCCCTTTCTTTCAGATAACTATGCACTATTGCGAGCTGTAAATGCCACTTCCAGCTTAGCTGTGCAGAAGAAGAACAACAAGAAGAAGAAATATCTCGAAATATGTCCGTCAGGCCCCTTACCTTGAGATAAATCTGCAAATATCTCGGAAACGAAGCGAGCTATGGCAAAATCTTACCAGACTTTTTTGTAGAGAATTGAGTTTCCTACTTTTTATGTTCTATGATATTTTTTGATCAGATGCGTAGTTCTCGAGATATATCAAGATATTTAAAAGTTCCGAAGCCGCACGAACATAATAGAGATACAGAAACACCTTGGCCCCTTTCTTTCAGATAACTATGCACTATTGCGAGCTGTAAATGCCACTTCCAGCTTAGCTGTGCAGAAGAAGAACAACAAGAAGAAGAAATATCTCGAAATATGTCCGTCAGGCCCCTTACCTTGAGATAAATCTGCAAATATCTCGGAAACGAAGCGAGCTATGGCAAAATCTTACGAGACTTTTTTGTAGAGAATTAAGTTTCCTACTTTTTATGTTCTATGATATTTTTTGATCAGATGCGTAGTTCTCGAGATATATCAAGATATTTAAAAGTTCCGAAGCCGCACCAACATAATAGAGATACAGAAACACCGTGGCCCCTTTCTTTGAGATAACTCTGTACTATTGCGAGCTGGAAATGCCACTTCCAGTTTAGCTGTGCAGAAGAAGAACAACAAGAAGAAGAAATATCTCGAAATATGTCCGTTAGGCCCCTTCCCTTGAGATGAATCTGCAAATATCTCGGAAACGAAGCGAGCTATGGCAAAATGTTAAGAGACGTTTTTTGTAGAGAATTGAGTTTCCTACTTTTTATGTTCTGTGATATTTTTTGATCAGATGCGTAGTTCTCGAGATATATCAAGATATTTAAAAGTTCCGAAGCCGCACCAACATAATAGAGATACAGAAACACCGTGGCCCCTTTCTTTCAGATAACTATGCACTATTGCGAGCTGTAAATGCCACTTCCAGCTTAGCTGTGCAGAAGAAGAACAACAAGAAGAAGAAATATCTCGAAATATGTCCGTCAGGCCCCTTACCTTGAGATAAATCTGCAAATATCTCGGAAACGAAGCGAGCTATGGCAAAATCTTACCAGACTTTTTTGTAGAGAATTAAGTTTCCTACTTTTTATGTTCTATGATATTTTTTGATCAGATGCGTAGTTCTCGAGATATATCAAGATATTTAAAAGTTCCGAAGCCGCACCAACATAATAGAGATACAGAAACACCGTGGCCCCTTTCTTTGAGATAACTCTGCACTATTGCGAGCTGCAAATGCCACTTCCAGCTTAGCTGTGCAGAAGAAGAACAACAAGAAGAAGAAATATCTCGAAATATGTCTGTCAGGCCCCTTCCCTTGAGATATATCTGCAAATATCTCGGAAACGAAGCGAGCTATGACAAAATGTTGAGAGACCTTTTTTGTAGAGAATTAAGTTTCCTACTTTTTATGTTCTGTGATATTTTTTGATCGGATGCGTAGTTCTCGAGATATATCAAGATATTTAAAAGTTCCGAAGCCGCACCAACATAATAGAGATACAGAAACACCGTGGCCCCTTTCTTTGAGATAACTCTGCACTACTGCGAGCTGCAAATGCCACTTCCAGCTTAGCTGTGCAGAAGAAGAACAACAAGAAGAAGAAATATCTCGAAATGTGTCCGTCAGGCCCCTTCCCTTGAGATAAATCTGCAAATATCTCGGAAACGAAGAGAGCTATGGCAAAATGTTAAGAGACCTTTTTTGTAGAGAATTAAGTTTCCTACTTTTCATGTTCTATGATATTTTTTGATCAGACGCGTAGTTCTCGAGATATATCAAGATATTTAAAAGTTCCGAAGCCGCACCAACATAATAGAGATACAGAAACACCGTGGCCCCTTTCTTTGAGATAACTCTGTACTATTGCGAGCTGGAAATGCCACTTCCAGTTTAGCTGTGCAGAAGAAGAACAACAAGAAGAAGAAATATCTCGAAATATGTCCGTTAGGCCCCTTCCCTTGAGATGAATCTGCAAATATCTCGGAAACGAAGCGAGCTATGGCAAAATGTTAAGAGACGTTTTTTGTAGAGAATTATGTTTCCTACAATTTATGTTCTATGATATTTTTTGATCAGAAGCGTAGTTTTCGAGATATATCGAGATATTTAAAAGTTCCGAAGCAGCACCAACATAATAGAGATACAGAAACACCGTGGCCCCTTTCTTTGAGATAACTCTGCACTAGTGCGAGCCGCAAATGCCACTTCCAGCTTAGCTGTGCAGAAGAAGAACAACAAGAAGAAGAAATATCTCGAAATATGTCCGTCAGGCCCCTTCCCTTGAGATAGATCTGCAAATATCTCGGAAACGAAGCGAGCTATTGCAAAATGTTAAGAGACCTTTTTTGTAGAGAATTGAGTTTCCTACTTTTTATGTTCTATGATATTTTTTGATCAGATGCGTAGTTCTCGAGATATATCCAGATATTTAAAAGTTCCGAAGCCGCACCAACATAATAGAGATACAGAAACACCGTGGCCCCTTTCTTTCAGATAACTCTGCACTATTGCGAGCTGGAAATGCCACTTCCAGTTTAGCTGTGCAGAAGAAGAACAACAAGAAGAAGAAATATCTCGAAATATGTCCGTTAGGCCCCTTCCCTTGAGATAAATCTGCAAATATCTCGGAAACGAAGCGAGCTATGGCAAAACGTTAAGAGACCTTTTTTGTAGAGAATTATGTTTCCTACAATTTATGTTCTATGATATTTTTTGATCAGAAGCGTAGTTTTCGAGATATATCGAGATATTTAAAAGTTCCGAAGCCGCTCCAACATAATAGAGATACAGAAACACCGTGGCCCCTTTCTTTGAGATAACTCTGCACTATTGCGAGCTGCAAATGCCACTTCCAGCTTAGCTGTGCAGAGGAAGAACAACAAGAAGAAGAAATATCTCGAAATATGTCCGTCAGGCCAGTTCCTTTGAGCTGAATCTGCAAATATCTCGGAAACGAAGCGAGCTATGGCAAAATGTTAAGAGACCTTTTTTGTAGAGAATTAAGTTTCCTACTTTTTATCTTCTATGATATTTTCTGATCAGATGCGTAGTTCTCGAGATATATCAAGATATTTAAAAGTTCCGAAGCCGCACCAACATAATAGAGATACAGAAACACCGTGGCCCCTTTCTTTGAGATAACTCTGCACTAGTGCGAGCCGCAAATGCCACTTCCAGCTTAGCTGTGCAGCAGGAGAACAACAAGAAGAAGAAATATCTCGAAATATGTCCGTCAGGCCAGTTCCTTTGAGCTGAATCTGCAAATATCTCGGAAACGAAGCGAGCTATGGCAAAATGTTAAGAGACCTTTTTTGTAGAGAATTAAGTTTCCTACTTTTTATCTTCTATGATATTTTCTGATCAGATGCGTAGTTCTCGAGATATATCAAGATATTTAAAAGTTCCGAAGCCGCACCAACATAATAGAGATACAGAAACACCGTGGCCCCTTTCTTTGAGATAACTCTGCACTAGTGCGAGCCGCAAATGCCACTTCCAGCTTAGCTGTGCAGCAGAAGAACAACAAGAAGAAGAAATATCTCGAAATATGTCCGTCAGGCCACTTCCCTTGAGATAAATCTGCAAATATCTCGGAAACGAAGCGAGCTATGGCAAAATGTTAAGACACCTTTTTTGTAGAGAATTATGTTTCCTACTTTTTATGTTCTATGATATTTTTTGATCAGACGCGTAGCTCTCGAGATATATCAAGATATTTAAAAGTTCCGAAGCCGCACCAACATAATAGAGATACAGAAACACCGTGGCCCCTTTCTTTCAGATAACTATGCACTATTGCGAGCTGTAAATGCCACTTCCAGCTTAGCTGTGCAGAAGAAGAACAACAAGAAGAAGAAATATCTCGAAATATGTCCGTCAGGCCCCTTACCTTGAGCTAAATCTGCAAATATCTCGGAAACGAAGCGAGCTATGGCAAAATCTTACCAGACTTTTTTGTAGAGAATTAAGTTTCCTACTTTTTATGTTCTATGATATTTTTTGATCAGATGCGTAGTTCTCGAGATATATCAAGATATTTAAAAGTTACGAAGCCGCACCAACATAATAGAGATACAGAAACACCGTGGCCCCTTTCTTTGAGATAACTCTGTACTATTGCGAGCTGGAAATGCCACTTCCAGTTTAGCTGTGCAGAAGAAGAACAACAAGAAGAAGAAATATCTCGAAATATGTCCGTCAGGCCCCTTCCCTTGAGATAAATCTGCAAATATCTCGGAAACGAAGCGAGCTATTGCAAAATGTTAAGAGACCTTTTTTGTAGAGAATTGAGTTTCCTACTTTTTATGTTCTATGATATTTTTTGATCAGATGCGTAGTTCTCGAGATATATCAAGATATTTAAAAGTTCCGAAGCCGCACCAACATAATAGAGATACAGAAACACCTTGGCCCCTTTCTTTCAGATAACTATGCACTATTGCGAGCTGTAAATGCCACTTCCAGCTTAGCTGTGCAGAAGAAGAACAACAAGAAGAAGAAATATCTCGAAATATGTCCGTCAGGCCCCTTACCTTGAGATAAATCTGCAAATATCTCGGAAACGAAGCGAGCTATGGCAAAATCTTACCAGACTTTTTTGTAGAGAATTGAGTTTCCTACTTTTTATGTTCTATGATATTTTTTGATCAGATGCGTAGTTCTCGAGATATATCAAGATATTTAAAAGTTCCGAAGCCGCACGAACATAATAGAGATACAGAAACACCTTGGCCCCTTTCTTTCAGATAACTATGCACTATTGCGAGCTGTAAATGCCACTTCCAGCTTAGCTGTGCAGAAGAAGAACAACAAGAAGAAGAAATATCTCGAAATATGTCCGTCAGGCCCCTTACCTTGAGATAAATCTGCAAATATCTCGGAAACGAAGCGAGCTATGGCAAAATCTTACGAGACTTTTTTGTAGAGAATTAAGTTTCCTACTTTTTATGTTCTATGATATTTTTTGATCAGATGCGTAGTTCTCGAGATATATCAAGATATTTAAAAGTTCCGAAGCCGCACCAACATAATAGAGATACAGAAACACCGTGGCCCCTTTCTTTGAGATAACTCTGTACTATTGCGAGCTGGAAATGCCACTTCCAGTTTAGCTGTGCAGAAGAAGAACAACAAGAAGAAGAAATATCTCGAAATATGTCCGTTAGGCCCCTTCCCTTGAGATGAATCTGCAAATATCTCGGAAACGAAGCGAGCTATGGCAAAATGTTAAGAGACGTTTTTTGTAGAGAATTGAGTTTCCTACTTTTTATGTTCTGTGATATTTTTTGATCAGATGCGTAGTTCTCGAGATATATCAAGATATTTAAAAGTTCCGAAGCCGCACCAACATAATAGAGATACAGAAACACCGTGGCCCCTTTCTTTCAGATAACTATGCACTATTGCGAGCTGTAAATGCCACTTCCAGCTTAGCTGTGCAGAAGAAGAACAACAAGAAGAAGAAATATCTCGAAATATGTCCGTCAGGCCCCTTACCTTGAGATAAATCTGCAAATATCTCGGAAACGAAGCGAGCTATGGCAAAATCTTACCAGACTTTTTTGTAGAGAATTAAGTTTCCTACTTTTTATGTTCTATGATATTTTTTGATCAGATGCGTAGTTCTCGAGATATATCAAGATATTTAAAAGTTCCGAAGCCGCACCAACATAATAGAGATACAGAAACACCGTGGCCCCTTTCTTTGAGATAACTCTGCACTATTGCGAGCTGCAAATGCCACTTCCAGCTTAGCTGTGCAGAAGAAGAACAACAAGAAGAAGAAATATCTCGAAATATGTCTGTCAGGCCCCTTCCCTTGAGATATATCTGCAAATATCTCGGAAACGAAGCGAGCTATGACAAAATGTTGAGAGACCTTTTTTGTAGAGAATTAAGTTTCCTACTTTTTATGTTCTGTGATATTTTTTGATCGGATGCGTAGTTCTCGAGATATATCAAGATATTTAAAAGTTCCGAAGCCGCACCAACATAATAGAGATACAGAAACACCGTGGCCCCTTTCTTTGAGATAACTCTGCACTACTGCGAGCTGCAAATGCCACTTCCAGCTTAGCTGTGCAGAAGAAGAACAACAAGAAGAAGAAATATCTCGAAATGTGTCCGTCAGGCCCCTTCCCTTGAGATAAATCTGCAAATATCTCGGAAACGAAGAGAGCTATGGCAAAATGTTAAGAGACCTTTTTTGTAGAGAATTAAGTTTCCTACTTTTCATGTTCTATGATATTTTTTGATCAGACGCGTAGTTCTCGAGATATATCAAGATATTTAAAAGTTCCGAAGCCGCACCAACATAATAGAGATACAGAAACACCGTGGCCCCTTTCTTTGAGATAACTCTGTACTATTGCGAGCTGGAAATGCCACTTCCAGTTTAGCTGTGCAGAAGAAGAACAACAAGAAGAAGAAATATCTCGAAATATGTCCGTTAGGCCCCTTCCCTTGAGATGAATCTGCAAATATCTCGGAAACGAAGCGAGCTATGGCAAAATGTTAAGAGACGTTTTTTGTAGAGAATTATGTTTCCTACAATTTATGTTCTATGATATTTTTTGATCAGAAGCGTAGTTTTCGAGATATATCGAGATATTTAAAAGTTCCGAAGCAGCACCAACATAATAGAGATACAGAAACACCGTGGCCCCTTTCTTTGAGATAACTCTGCACTAGTGCGAGCCGCAAATGCCACTTCCAGCTTAGCTGTGCAGAAGAAGAACAACAAGAAGAAGAAATATCTCGAAATATGTCCGTCAGGCCCCTTCCCTTGAGATAGATCTGCAAATATCTCGGAAACGAAGCGAGCTATTGCAAAATGTTAAGAGACCTTTTTTGTAGAGAATTGAGTTTCCTACTTTTTATGTTCTATGATATTTTTTGATCAGATGCGTAGTTCTCGAGATATATCCAGATATTTAAAAGTTCCGAAGCCGCACCAACATAATAGAGATACAGAAACACCGTGGCCCCTTTCTTTCAGATAACTATGCACTATTGCGAGCTGTAAATGCCACTTCCAGCTTAGCTGTGCAGAAGAAGAACAACAAGAAGAAGAAATATCTCGAAATATGTCCGTTAGGCCCCTTCCCTTGAGATGAATCTGCAAATATCTCGGAAACGAAGCGAGCTATGGCAAAATGTTAAGAGACGTTTTTTGTAGAGAATTGAGTTTCCTACTTTTTATGTTCTGTGATATTTTTTGATCAGATGCGTAGTTCTCGAGATATATCAAGATATTTAAAAGTTCCGAAGCCGCACCAACATAATAGAGATACAGAAACACCGTGGCCCCTTTCTTTCAGATAACTATGCACTATTGCGAGCTGTAAATGCCACTTCCAGCTTAGCTGTGCAGAAGAAGAACAACAAGAAGAAGAAATATCTCGAAATATGTCCGTCAGGCCCCTTACCTTGAGATAAATCTGCAAATATCTCGGAAACGAAGCGAGCTATGGCAAAATCTTACCAGACTTTTTTGTAGAGAATTAAGTTTCCTACTTTTTATGTTCTATGATATTTTTTGATCAGATGCGTAGTTCTCGAGATATATCAAGATATTTAAAAGTTCCGAAGCCGCACCAACATAATAGAGATACAGAAACACCGTGGCCCCTTTCTTTGAGATAACTCTGCACTATTGCGAGCTGCAAATGCCACTTCCAGCTTAGCTGTGCAGAAGAAGAACAACAAGAAGAAGAAATATCTCGAAATATGTCTGTCAGGCCCCTTCCCTTGAGATATATCTGCAAATATCTCGGAAACGAAGCGAGCTATGACAAAATGTTGAGAGACCTTTTTTGTAGAGAATTAAGTTTCCTACTTTTTATGTTCTGTGATATTTTTTGATCGGATGCGTAGTTCTCGAGATATATCAAGATATTTAAAAGTTCCGAAGCCGCACCAACATAATAGAGATACAGAAACACCGTGGCCCCTTTCTTTGAGATAACTCTGCACTACTGCGAGCTGCAAATGCCACTTCCAGCTTAGCTGTGCAGAAGAAGAACAACAAGAAGAAGAAATATCTCGAAATGTGTCCGTCAGGCCCCTTCCCTTGAGATAAATCTGCAAATATCTCGGAAACGAAGAGAGCTATGGCAAAATGTTAAGAGACCTTTTTTGTAGAGAATTAAGTTTCCTACTTTTCATGTTCTATGATATTTTTTGATCAGACGCGTAGTTCTCGAGATATATCAAGATATTTAAAAGTTCCGAAGCCGCACCAACATAATAGAGATACAGAAACACCGTGGCCCCTTTCTTTGAGATAACTCTGTACTATTGCGAGCTGGAAATGCCACTTCCAGTTTAGCTGTGCAGAAGAAGAACAACAAGAAGAAGAAATATCTCGAAATATGTCCGTTAGGCCCCTTCCCTTGAGATGAATCTGCAAATATCTCGGAAACGAAGCGAGCTATGGCAAAATGTTAAGAGACGTTTTTTGTAGAGAATTATGTTTCCTACAATTTATGTTCTATGATATTTTTTGATCAGAAGCGTAGTTTTCGAGATATATCGAGATATTTAAAAGTTCCGAAGCAGCACCAACATAATAGAGATACAGAAACACCGTGGCCCCTTTCTTTGAGATAACTCTGCACTAGTGCGAGCCGCAAATGCCACTTCCAGCTTAGCTGTGCAGAAGAAGAACAACAAGAAGAAGAAATATCTCGAAATATGTCCGTCAGGCCCCTTCCCTTGAGATAGATCTGCAAATATCTCGGAAACGAAGCGAGCTATTGCAAAATGTTAAGAGACCTTTTTTGTAGAGAATTGAGTTTCCTACTTTTTATGTTCTATGATATTTTTTGATCAGATGCGTAGTTCTCGAGATATATCCAGATATTTAAAAGTTCCGAAGCCGCACCAACATAATAGAGATACAGAAACACCGTGGCCCCTTTCTTTCAGATAACTATGCACTATTGCGAGCTGTAAATGCCACTTCCAGCTTAGCTGTGCAGAAGAAGAACAACAAGAAGAAGAAATATCTCGAAATATGTCCGTCAGGCCCCTTACCTTGAGATAAATCTGCAAATATCTCGGAAACGAAGCGAGCTATGGCAAAATGTTAAGAGACGTTTTTTGTAGAGAATTAAGTTTCCTACTTTTTATCTTCTATGATATTTTCTGATCAGATGCGTAGTTCTCGAGATATATCAAGATATTTAAAAGTTCCGAAGCCGCACCAAGATAATAGAGATACAGAAACACCGTGGCCCCTTTCTTTGAGATAACTCTGCACTAGTGCGAGCCGCAAATGCCACTTCCAGCTTAGCTGTGCAGAAGAAGAACAACAAGAAGAAGAAATATCTCGAAATATGTCCGTCAGGCCACTTCCCTTGAGATAAATCTGCAAATATCTCGGAAACGAAGCGAGCTATGGCAAAATGTTAAGAGACCTTTTTTGTAGAGAATTATGTTTCCTACTTTTTATGATCTATGATATTTTTTGATCAGACGCGTAGCTCTCGAGATATATCAAGATATTTAAAAGTTCCGAAGCCGCACCAACATAATAGAGATACAGAAACACCGTGGCCCCTCTCTTTGAGATAACTCTGCACTATTGCGAGCTGGAAATGCCACTTCCAGTTTAGCTGTGCAGAAGAAGAACAACAAGAAGAAGAAATATCTCGAAATATGTCCGTTAGGCCCCTTCCCTTGAGTTAAATCTGCAAATATCTCGGAAACGAAGCGAGCTATGGCAAAACGTTAAGAGACCTTTTTTGTAGAGAATTATGTTTCCTACAATTTATGTTCTATGATATTTTTTGATCAGAAGCGTAGTTTTCGAGATATATCGAGATATTTAAAAGTTCCGAAGCCGCTCCAACATAATAGAGATACAGAAACACCGTGGCCCCTTTCTTTGAGATAACTCTGCACTATTGCGAGCTGCAAATGCCACTTCCAGCTTAGCTGTGCAGAGGAAGAACAACAAGAAGAAGAAATATCTCGAAATATGTCCGTCAGGCCAGTTCCTTTGAGCTGAATCTGCAAATATCTCGGAAACGAAGCGAGCTATGGCAAAATGTTAAGAGACCTTTTTTGTAGAGAATTAAGTTTCCTACTTTTTATCTTCTATGATATTTTCTGATCAGATGCGTAGTTCTCGAGATATATCAAGATATTTAAAAGTTCCGAAGCCGCACCAACATAATAGAGATACAGAAACACCGTGGCCCCTTTCTTTGAGATAACTCTGCACTAGTGCGAGCCGCAAATGCCACTTCCAGCTTAGCTGTGCAGCAGGAGAACAACAAGAAGAAGAAATATCTCGAAATATGTCCGTCAGGCCAGTTCCTTTGAGCTGAATCTGCAAATATCTCGGAAACGAAGCGAGCTATGGCAAAATGTTAAGAGACCTTTTTTGTAGAGAATTAAGTTTCCTACTTTTTATCTTCTATGATATTTTCTGATCAGATGCGTAGTTCTCGAGATATATCAAGATATTTAAAAGTTCCGAAGCCGCACCAACATAATAGAGATACAGAAACACCGTGGCCCCTTTCTTTGAGATAACTCTGCACTAGTGCGAGCCGCAAATGCCACTTCCAGCTTAGCTGTGCAGCAGAAGAACAACAAGAAGAAGAAATATCTCGAAATATGTCCGTCAGGCCACTTCCCTTGAGATAAATCTGCAAATATCTCGGAAACGAAGCGAGCTATGGCAAAATGTTAAGACACCTTTTTTGTAGAGAATTATGTTTCCTACTTTTTATGTTCTATGATATTTTTTGATCAGATGCGTAGTTCTCGAGATATATCAAGATATTTAAAAGTTCCGAAGCCGCACCAACATAATAGAGATACAGAAACACCGTGGCCCCTTTCTTTCAGATAACTATGCACTATTGCGAGCTGTAAATGCCACTTCCAGCTTAGCTGTGCAGAAGAAGAACAACAAGAAGAAGAAATATCTCGAAATATGTCCGTCAGGCCCCTTACCTTGAGATAAATCTGCAAATATCTCGGAAACGAAGCGAGCTATGGCAAAATCTTACGAGACTTTTTTGTAGAGAATTAAGTTTCCTACTTTTTATGTTCTATGATATTTTTTGATCAGATGCGTAGTTCTCGAGATATATCAAGATATTTAAAAGTTACGAAGCCGCACCAACATAATAGAGATACAGAAACACCGTGGCCCCTTTCTTTGAGATAACTCTGTACTATTGCGAGCTGGAAATGCCACTTCCAGTTTAGCTGTGCAGAAGAAGAACAACAAGAAGAAGAAATATCTCGAAATATGTCCGTCAGGCCCCTTCCCTTGAGATAAATCTGCAAATATCTCGGAAACGAAGCGAGCTATTGCAAAATGTTAAGAGACCTTTTTTGTAGAGAATTGAGTTTCCTACTTTTTATGTTCTATGATATTTTTTGATCAGATGCGTAGTTCTCGAGATATATCAAGATATTTAAAAGTTCCGAAGCCGCACCAACATAATAGAGATACAGAAACACCTTGGCCCCTTTCTTTCAGATAACTATGCACTATTGCGAGCTGTAAATGCCACTTCCAGCTTAGCTGTGCAGAAGAAGAACAACAAGAAGAAGAAATATCTCGAAATATGTCCGTCAGGCCCCTTACCTTGAGATAAATCTGCAAATATCTCGGAAACGAAGCGAGCTATGGCAAAATCTTACCAGACTTTTTTGTAGAGAATTGAGTTTCCTACTTTTTATGTTCTATGATATTTTTTGATCAGATGCGTAGTTCTCGAGATATATCAAGATATTTAAAAGTTCCGAAGCCGCACGAACATAATAGAGATACAGAAACACCTTGGCCCCTTTCTTTCAGATAACTATGCACTATTGCGAGCTGTAAATGCCACTTCCAGCTTAGCTGTGCAGAAGAAGAACAACAAGAAGAAGAAATATCTCGAAATATGTCCGTCAGGCCCCTTACCTTGAGATAAATCTGCAAATATCTCGGAAACGAAGCGAGCTATGGCAAAATCTTACGAGACTTTTTTGTAGAGAATTAAGTTTCCTACTTTTTATGTTCTATGATATTTTTTGATCAGATGCGTAGTTCTCGAGATATATCAAGATATTTAAAAGTTCCGAAGCCGCACCAACATAATAGAGATACAGAAACACCGTGGCCCCTTTCTTTGAGATAACTCTGTACTATTGCGAGCTGGAAATGCCACTTCCAGTTTAGCTGTGCAGAAGAAGAACAACAAGAAGAAGAAATATCTCGAAATATGTCCGTTAGGCCCCTTCCCTTGAGATGAATCTGCAAATATCTCGGAAACGAAGCGAGCTATGGCAAAATGTTAAGAGACGTTTTTTGTAGAGAATTGAGTTTCCTACTTTTTATGTTCTGTGATATTTTTTGATCAGATGCGTAGTTCTCGAGATATATCAAGATATTTAAAAGTTCCGAAGCCGCACCAACATAATAGAGATACAGAAACACCGTGGCCCCTTTCTTTCAGATAACTATGCACTATTGCGAGCTGTAAATGCCACTTCCAGCTTAGCTGTGCAGAAGAAGAACAACAAGAAGAAGAAATATCTCGAAATATGTCCGTCAGGCCCCTTACCTTGAGATAAATCTGCAAATATCTCGGAAACGAAGCGAGCTATGGCAAAATCTTACGAGACTTTTTTGTAGAGAATTAAGTTTCCTACTTTTTATGTTCTATGATATTTTTTGATCAGATGCGTCGTTCTCGAGATATATCAAGATATTTAAAAGTTCCGAAGCCGCACCAACATAATAGAGATACAGAAACACCGTGGCCCCTTTCTTTGAGATAACTCTGCACTATTGCGAGCTGCAAATGCCACTTCCAGCTTAGCTGTGCAGAAGAAGAACAACAAGAAGAAGAAATATCTCGAAATATGTCTGTCAGGCCCCTTCCCTTGAGATATATCTGCAAATATCTCGGAAACGAAGCGAGCTATGACAAAATGTTGAGAGACCTTTTTTGTAGAGAATTAAGTTTCCTACTTTTTATGTTCTATGATATTTTTTGATCGGATGCGTAGTTCTCGAGATATATCAAGATATTTAAAAGTTCCGAAGCCGCACCAACATAATAGAGATACAGAAACACCGTGGCCCCTTTCTTTGAGATAACTCTGCACTACTGCGAGCTGCAAATGCCACTTCCAGCTTAGCTGTGCAGAAGAAGAACAACAAGAAGAAGAAATATCTCGAAATATGTCCGTCAGACCCCTTCCCTTGAGATAAATCTGCAAATATCTCGGAAACGAAGCGAGCTATGGCAAAATGTTAAGAGACCTTATTTGTAGAGAATTAAGTTTCCTACTTTTTATGTTCTACGATATTTTTTGATCAGATGCGTAGTTCTCGAGATATATCAAGATATTTAAAAGTTCCGAAGCCGCACCAACATAATAGAGATACAGAAACACCGTGGCCCCTTTCTTTGAGATAACTCTGTACTATTGCGAGCTGGAAATGCCACTTCCAGTTTAGCTGTGCAGAAGAAGAACAACAAGAAGAAGAAATATCTCGAAATATGTCCGTTAGGCCCCTTCCCTTGAGATGAATCTGCAAATATCTCGGAAACGAAGCGAGCTATGGCAAAATGTTAAGAGACGTTTTTTGTAGAGAATTATGTTTCCTACAATTTATGTTCTATGATATTTTTTGATCAGAAGCGTAGTTTTCGAGATATATCGAGATATTTAAAATTTCCGAAGCAGCACCAACATAATAGAGATACAGAAACACCGTGGCCCCTTTCTTTGAGATAACTCTGCACTATTGCGAGCTGCAAATGCCACTTCCAGCTTAGCTGTGCAGAAGAAGAACAACAAGAAGAAGAAATATCTCGAAATGTGTCCGTCAGGCCCCTTCCCTTGAGATAAATCTGCAAATATCTCGGAAACGAAGAGAGCTATGGCAAAATGTTAAGAGACCTTTTTTGTAGAGAATTAAGTTTCCTACTTTTCATGTTCTATGATATTTTTTGATCAGACGCGTAGTTCTCGAGATATATCAAGATATTTAAAAGTTCCGAAGCCGCACCAACATAATAGAGATACAGAAACACCGTGGCCCCTTTCTTTGAGATAACTCTGTACTATTGCGAGCTGGAAATGCCACTTCCAGTTTAGCTGTGCAGAAGAAGAACAACAAGAAGAAGAAATATCTCGAAATATGTCCGTTAGGCCCCTTCCCTTGAGATGAATCTGCAAATATCTCGGAAACGAAGCGAGCTATGGCAAAATGTTAAGAGACGTTTTTTGTAGAGAATTATGTTTCCTACAATTTATGTTCTATGATATTTTTTGATCAGAAGCGTAGTTTTCGAGATATATCGAGATATTTAAAAGTTCCGAAGCAGCACCAACATAATAGAGATACAGAAACACCGTGGCCCCTTTCTTTGAGATAACTCTGCACTAGTGCGAGCCGCAAATGCGACTTCCAGCTTAGCTGTGCAGAAGAAGAACAACAAGAAGAAGAAATATCTCGAAATATGTCCGTCAGGCCCCTTCCCTTGAGATAGATCTGCAAATATCTCGGAAACGAAGCGAGCTATTGCAAAATGTTAAGAGACCTTTTTTGTAGAGAATTGAGTTTCCTACTTTTTATGTTCTATGATATTTTTTGATCAGATGCGTAGTTCTCGAGATATATCAAGATATTTAAAAGTTCCGAAGCCGCACCAACATAATAGAGATACAGAAACACCGTGGCCCCTTTCTTTCAGATAACTATGCACTATTGCGAGCTGTAAATGCCACTTCCAGCTTAGCTGTGCAGAAGAAGAACAACAAGAAGAAGAAATATCTCGAAATATGTCCGTCAGGCCCCTTACCTTGAGATAAATCTGCAAATATCTCGGAAACGAAGCGAGCTATGGCAAAATGTTAAGAGACGTTTTTTGTAGAGAATTAAGTTTTCTACTTTTTATCTTCTATGATATTTTCTGATCAGATGCGTAGTTCTCGAGATATATCAAGATATTTAAAAGTTCCGAAGCCGCACCAACATAATAGAGATACAGAAACACCGTGGCCCCTTTCTTTGAGATAACTCTGCACTAGTGCGAGCCGCAAATGCAACTTCCAGCTTAGCTGTGCAGAAGAAGAACAACAAGAAGAAGAAATATCTCGAAATATGTCCGTCAGGCCACTTCCCTTGAGATAAATCTGCAAATATCTCGGAAACGAAGCGAGCTATGGCAAAATGTTAAGAGACCTTTTTTGTAGAGAATTATGTTTCCTACTTTTTATGTTCTATGATATTTTTTGATCAGACGCGTAGCTCTCGAGATATATCAAGATATTTAAAAGTTCCGAAGCCGCACCAACATAATAGAGATACAGAAACACCGTGGCCCCTCTCTTTGAGATAACTCTGCACTATTGCGAGCTGGAAATGCCACTTCCAGTTTAGCTGTGCAGAAGAAGAACAACAAGAAGAAGAAATATCTCGAAATATGTCCGTTAGGCCCCTTCCCTTGAGATAAATCTGCAAATATCTCGGAAACGAAGCGAGCTATGGCAAAACGTTAAGAGACCTTTTTTGTAGAGAATTATGTTTCCTACAATTTATGTTCTATGATATTTTTTGATCAGAAGCGTAGTTTTCGAGATATATCGAGATATTTAAAAGTTCCGAAGCCGCTCCAACATAATAGAGATACAGAAACACCGTGGCCCCTTTCTTTGAGATAACTCTGCACTATTGCGAGCTGCAAATGCCACTTCCAGCTTAGCTGTGCAGAGGAAGAACAACAAGAAGAAGAAATATCTCGAAATATGTCCGTCAGGCCAGTTCCTTTGAGCTGAATCTGCAAATATCTCGGAAACGAAGCGAGCTATGGCAAAATGTTAAGAGACCTTTTTTGTAGAGAATTAAGTTTCCTACTTTTTAGCTTCTATGATATTTTCTGATCAGATGCGTAGTTCTCGAGATATATCAAGATATTTAAAAGTTCCGAAGCCGCACCAACATAATAGAGATACAGAAACACCGTGGCCCCTTTCTTTGAGATAACTCTGCACTAGTGCGAGCCGCAAATGCCACTTCCAGCTTAGCTGTGCAGCAGGAGAACAACAAGAAGAAGAAATATCTCGAAATATGTCCGTCAGGCCAGTTCCTTTGAGCTGAATCTGCAAATATCTCGGAAACGAAGCGAGCTATGGCAAAATGTTAAGAGACCTTTTTTGTAGAGAATTAAGTTTCCTACTTTTTATCTTCTATGATATTTTCTGATCAGATGCGTAGTTCTCGAGATATATCAAGATATTTAAAAGTTCCGAAGCCGCACCAACATAATAGAGATACAGAAACACCGTGGCCCCTTTCTTTGAGATAACTATGCACTATTGCGAGCTGTAAATGCCACTTCCAGCTTAGCTGTGCAGAAGAAGAACAACAAGAAGAAGAAATATCTCGAAATATGTCCGTCAGGCCCCTTACCTTGAGATAAATCTGCAAATATCTCGGAAACGAAGCGAGCTATGGCAAAATCTTACCAGACTTTTTTGTAGAGAATTGAGTTTCCTACTTTTTATGTTCTATGATATTTTTTGATCAGATGCGTAGTTCTCGAGATATATCAAGATATTTAAAAGTTCCGAAGCCGCACCAACATAATAGAGATACAGAAACACCTTGGCCCCTTTCTTTCAGATAACTATGCACTATTGCGAGCTGTAAATGCCACTTCCAGCTTAGCTGTGCAGAAGAAGAACAACAAGAAGAAGAAATATCTCGAAATATGTCCGTCAGGCCCCTTACCTTGAGATAAATCTGCAAATATCTCGGAAACGAAGCGAGCTATGGCAAAATCTTACGAGACTTTTTTGTAGAGAATTAAGTTTCCTACTTTTTATGTTCTATGATATTTTTTGATCAGATGCGTAGTTCTCGAGATATATCAAGATATTTAAAAGTTCCGAAGCCGCACCAACATAATAGAGATACAGAAACACCGTGGCCCCTTTCTTTGAGATAACTCTGTACTATTGCGAGCTGGAAATGCCACTTCCAGTTTAGCTGTGCAGAAGAAGAACAACAAGAAGAAGAAATATCTCGAAATATGTCCGTTAGGCCCCTTCCCTTGAGATGAATCTGCAAATATCTCGGAAACGAAGCGAGCTATGGCAAAATGTTAAGAGACGTTTTTTGTAGAGAATTGAGTTTCCTACTTTTTATGTTCTGTGATATTTTTTGATCAGATGCGTAGTTCTCGAGATATATCAAGATATTTAAAAGTTCCGAAGCCGCACCAACATAATAGAGATACAGAAACACCGTGGCCCCTTTCTTGCAGATAACTATGCACTATTGCGAGCTGTAAATGCCACTTCCAGCTTAGCTGTGCAGAAGAAGAACAACAAGAAGAAGAAATATCTCGAAATATGTCCGTCAGGCCCCTTACCTTGAGATAAATCTGCAAATATCTCGGAAACGAAGCGAGCTATGGCAAAATCTTACGAGACTTTTTTGTAGAGAATTAAGTTTCCTACTTTTTATGTTCTATGATATTTTTTGATCAGATGCGTAGTTCTCGAGATATATCAAGATATTTAAAAGTTCCGAAGCCGCACCAACATAATAGAGATACAGAAACACCGTGGCCCCTTTCTTTGAGATAACTCTGTACTATTGCGAGCTGGAAATGCCACTTCCAGTTTAGCTGTGCAGAAGAAGAACAACAAGAAGAAGAAATATCTCGAAATATGTCCGTCAGGCCCCTTCCCTTGAGATAAATCTGCAAATATCTCGGAAACGAAGCGAGCTATTGCAAAATGTTAAGAGACCTTTTTTGTAGAGAATTGAGTTTCCTACTTTTTATGTTCTATGATATTTTTTGATCAGATGCGTAGTTCTCGAGATATATCAAGATATTTAAAAGTTCCGAAGCCGCACCAACATAATAGAGATACAGAAACACCTTGGCCCCTTTCTTTCAGATAACTATGCACTATTGCGAGCTGTAAATGCCACTTCCAGCTTAGCTGTGCAGAAGAAGAACAACAAGAAGAAGAAATATCTCGAAATATGTCCGTCAGGCCCCTTACCTTGAGATAAATCTGCAAATATCTCGGAAACGAAGCGAGCTATGGCAAAATCTTACGAGACTTTTTTGTAGAGAATTAAGTTTCCTACTTTTTATGTTCTATGATATTTTTTGATCAGATGCGTAGTTCTCGAGATATATCAAGATATTTAAAAGTTCCGAAGCCGCACCAACATAATAGAGATACAGAAACACCGTGGCCCCTTTCTTTGAGATAACTCTGTACTATTGCGAGCTGGAAATGCCACTTCCAGTTTAGCTGTGCAGAAGAAGAACAACAAGAAGAAGAAATATCTCGAAATATGTCCGTTAGGCCCCTTCCCTTGAGATGAATCTGCAAATATCTCGGAAACGAAGCGAGCTATGGCAAAATGTTAAGAGACGTTTTTTGTAGAGAATTGAGTTTCCTACTTTTTATGTTCTGTGATATTTTTTGATCAGATGCGTAGTTCTCGAGATATATCAAGATATTTAAAAGTTCCGAAGCCGCACCAACATAATAGAGATACAGAAACACCGTGGCCCCTTTCTTGCAGATAACTATGCACTATTGCGAGCTGTAAATGCCACTTCCAGCTTAGCTGTGCAGAAGAAGAACAACAAGAAGAAGAAATATCTCGAAATATGTCCGTCAGGCCCCTTACCTTGAGATAAATCTGCAAATATCTCGGAAACGAAGCGAGCTATGGCAAAATCTTACGAGACTTTTTTGTAGAGAATTAAGTTTCCTACTTTTTATGTTCTATGATATTTTTTGATCAGATGCGTAGTTCTCGAGATATATCAAGATATTTAAAAGTTCCGAAGCCGCACCAACATAATAGAGATACAGAAACACCGTGGCCCCTTTCTTTGAGATAACTCTGTACTATTGCGAGCTGGAAATGCCACTTCCAGTTTAGCTGTGCAGAAGAAGAACAACAAGAAGAAGAAATATCTCGAAATATGTCCGTCAGGCCCCTTCCCTTGAGATAAATCTGCAAATATCTCGGAAACGAAGCGAGCTATTGCAAAATGTTAAGAGACCTTTTTTGTAGAGAATTGAGTTTCCTACTTTTTATGTTCTATGATATTTTTTGATCAGATGCGTAGTTCTCGAGATATATCAAGATATTTAAAAGTTCCGAAGCCGCACCAACATAATAGAGATACAGAAACACCTTGGCCCCTTTCTTTCAGATAACTATGCACTATTGCGAGCTGTAAATGCCACTTCCAGCTTAGCTGTGCAGAAGAAGAACAACAAGAAGAAGAAATATCTCGAAATATGTCCGTCAGGCCCCTTACCTTGAGATAAATCTGCAAATATCTCGGAAACGTAGCGAGCTATGGCAAAATCTTACGAGACTTTTTTGTAGAGAATTGAGTTTCCTACTTTTTATGTTCTATGATATTTTTTGATCAGATGCGTAGTTCTCGAGATATATCAAGGTATTTAAAAGTTCCGAAGCCGCACCAACATAATAGAGATACAGAAACACCTTGGCCCCTTTCTTTCAGATAACTATGCACTATTGCGAGCTGTAAATGCCACTTCCAGCTTAGCTGTGCAGAAGAAGAACAACAAGAAGAAGAAATATCTCGAAATATGTCCGTCAGGCCCCTTACCTTGAGATAAATCTGCAAATATCTCGGAAACGAAGCGAGCTATGGCAAAATCTTACGAGACTTTTTTGTAGAGAATTAAGTTTCCTACTTTTTATGTTCTATGATATTTTTTGATCAGATGCGTAGTTCTCGAGATATATCAAGATATTTAAAAGTTCCGAAGCCGCACCAACATAATAGAGATACAGAAACACCGTGGCCCCTTTCTTTGAGATAACTCTGTACTATTGCGAGCTGGAAATGCCACTTCCAGTTTAGCTGTGCAGAAGAAGAACAACAAGAAGAAGAAATATCTCGAAATATGTCCGTTAGGCCCCTTCCCTTGAGATGAATCTGCAAATATCTCGGAAACGAAGCGAGCTATGGCAAAATGTTAAGAGACGTTTTTTGTAGAGAATTATGTTTCCTACAATTTATGTTCTATGATATTTTTTGATCAGAAGCGTAGTTTTCGAGATATATCGAGATATTTAAAATTTCCGAAGCAGCACCAACATAATAGAGATACAGAAACACCGTGGCCCCTTTCTTTGAGATAACTCTGCACTATTGCGAGCTGCAAATGCCACTTCCAGCTTAGCTGTGCAGAAGAAGAACAACAAGAAGAAGAAATATCTCGAAATGTGTCCGTCAGGCCCCTTCCCTTGAGATAAATCTGCAAATATCTCGGAAACGAAGAGAGCTATGGCAAAATGTTAAGAGACCTTTTTTGTAGAGAATTAAGTTTCCTACTTTTCATGTTCTATGATATTTTTTGATCAGACGCGTAGTTCTCGAGATATATCAAGATATTTAAAAGTTCCGAAGCCGCACCAACATAATAGAGATACAGAAACACCGTGGCCCCTTTCTTTGAGATAACTCTGTACTATTGCGAGCTGGAAATGCCACTTCCAGTTTAGCTGTGCAGAAGAAGAACAACAAGAAGAAGAAATATCTCGAAATATGTCCGTTAGGCCCCTTCCCTTGAGATGAATCTGCAAATATCTCGGAAACGAAGCGAGCTATGGCAAAATGTTAAGAGACGTTTTTTGTAGAGAATTATGTTTCCTACAATTTATGTTCTATGATATTTTTTGATCAGAAGCGTAGTTTTCGAGATATATCGAGATATTTAAAAGTTCCGAAGCAGCACCAACATAATAGAGATACAGAAACACCGTGGCCCCTTTCTTTGAGATAACTCTGCACTAGTGCGAGCCGCAAATGCCACTTCCAGCTTAGCTGTGCAGAAGAAGAACAACAAGAAGAAGAAATATCTCGAAATATGTCCGTCAGGCCCCTTCCCTTGAGATAAATCTGCAAATATCTCGGAAACGAAGCGAGCTATTGCAAAATGTTAAGAGAACTTTTTTGTAGAGAATTGAGTTTCCTACTTTTTATGTTCTATGATATTTTTTGATCAGATGCGTAGTTCTCGAGATATATCAAGATATTTAAAAGTTCCGAAGCCGCACCAACATAATAGAGATACAGAAACACCGTGGCCCCTTTCTTTCAGATAACTATGCACTATTGCGAGCTGTAAATGCCACTTCCAGCTTAGCTGTGCAGAAGAAGAACAACAAGAAGAAGAAATATCTCGAAATATGTCCGTCAGGCCCCTTACCTTGAGATAAATCTGCAAATATCTCGGAAACGAAGCGAGCTATGGCAAAATGTTAAGAGACGTTTTTTGTAGAGAATTAAGTTTCCTACTTTTTATCTTCTATGATATTTTCTGATCAGATGCGTAGTTCTCGAGATATATCAAGATATTTAAAAGTTCCGAAGCCGCACCAACATAATAGAGATACAGAAACACCGTGGCCCCTCTCTTTGAGATAACTCTGCACTATTGCGAGCTGGAAATGCCACTTCCAGTTTAGCTGTGCAGAAGAAGAACAACAAGAAGAAGAAATATCTCGAAATATGTCCGTTAGGCCCCTTCCCTTGAGATAAATCTGCAAATATCTCGGAAACGAAGCGAGCTATGGCAAAACGTTAAGAGACCTTTTTTGTAGAGAATTATGTTTCCTACAATTTATGTTCTATGATATTTTTTGATCAGAAGCGTAGTTTTCGAGATATATCGAGATATTTAAAAGTTCCGAAGCCGCTCCAACATAATAGAGATACAGAAACACCGTGGCCCCTTTCTTTGAGATAACTCTGCACTATTGCGAGCTGCAAATGCCACTTCCAGCTTAGCTGTGCAGAGGAAGAACAACAAGAAGAAGAAATATCTCGAAATATGTCCGTCAGGCCAGTTCCTTTGAGCTGAATCTGCAAATATCTCGGAAACGAAGCGAGCTATGGCAAAATGTTAAGAGACCTTTTTTGTAGAGAATTAAGTTTCCTACTTTTTATCTTCTATGATATTTTCTGATCAGATGCGTAGTTCTCGAGATATATCAAGATATTTAAAAGTTCCGAAGCCGCACCAACATAATAGAGACACAGAAACACCGTGGCCCCTTTCTTTGAGATAACTCTGCACTAGTGCGAGCCGCAAATGCCACTTCCAGCTTAGCTGTGCAGCAGAAGAACAACAAGAAGAAGAAATATCTCGAAATATGTCCGTCAGGCCCCTTACCTTGAGATAAATCTGCAAATATCTCGGAAACGAAGCGAGCTATGGCAAAATCTTACCAGACTTTTTTGTAGAGAATTGAGTTTCCTACTTTTTATGTTCTATGATATTTTTTGATCAGATGCGTAGTTCTCGAGATATATCAAGATATTTAAAAGTTCCGAAGCCGCACCAACATAATAGAGATACAGAAACACCTTGGCCCCTTTCTTTCAGATAACTATGCACTATTGCGAGCTGTAAATGCCACTTCCAGCTTAGCTGTGCAGAAGAAGAACAACAAGAAGAAGAAATATCTCGAAATATGTCCGTCAGGCCCCTTACCTTGAGATAAATCTGCAAATATCTCGGAAACGAAGCGAGCTATGGCAAAATCTTACCAGACTTTTTTGTAGAGAATTAAGTTTCCTACTTTTTATGTTCTATGATATTTTTTGATCAGATGCGTAGTTCTCGAGATATATCAAGATATTTAAAAGTTCCGAAGCCGCACCAACATAATAGAGATACAGAAACACCGTGGCCCCTTTCTTTGAGATAACTCTGTACTATTGCGAGCTGGAAATGCCACTTCCAGTTTAGCTGTGCAGAAGAAGAACAACAAGAAGAAGAAATATCTCGAAATATGTCCGTTAGGCCCCTTCCCTTGAGATGAATCTGCAAATATCTCGGAAACGAAGCGAGCTATGGCAAAATGTTAAGAGACGTTTTTTGTAGAGAATTGAGTTTCCTACTTTTTATGTTCTGTGATATTTTTTGATCAGATGCGTAGTTCTCGAGATATATCAAGATATTTAAAAGTTCCGAAGCCGCACCAACATAATAGAGATACAGAAACACCGTGGCCCCTTTCTTGCAGATAACTATGCACTATTGCGAGCTGTAAATGCCACTTCCAGCTTAGCTGTGCAGAAGAAGAACAACAAGAAGAAGAAATATCTCGAAATATGTCCGTCAGGCCCCTTACCTTGAGATAAATCTGCAAATATCTCGGAAACGAAGCGAGCTATGGCAAAATCTTACGAGACTTTTTTGTAGAGAATTAAGTTTCCTACTTTTTATGTTCTATGATATTTTTTGATCAGATGCGTAGTTCTCGAGATATATCAAGATATTTAAAAGTTCCGAAGCCGCACCAACATAATAGAGATACAGAAACACCGTGGCCCCTTTCTTTGAGATAACTCTGTACTATTGCGAGCTGGAAATGCCACTTCCAGTTTAGCTGTGCAGAAGAAGAACAACAAGAAGAAGAAATATCTCGAAATATGTCCGTCAGGCCCCTTCCCTTGAGATAAATCTGCAAATATCTCGGAAACGAAGCGAGCTATTGCAAAATGTTAAGAGACCTTTTTTGTAGAGAATTGAGTTTCCTACTTTTTATGTTCTATGATATTTTTTGATCAGATGCGTAGTTCTCGAGATATATCAAGATATTTAAAAGTTCCGAAGCCGCACCAACATAATAGAGATACAGAAACACCTTGGCCCCTTTCTTTCAGATAACTATGCACTATTGCGAGCTGTAAATGCCACTTCCAGCTTAGCTGTGCAGAAGAAGAACAACAAGAAGAAGAAATATCTCGAAATATGTCCGTCAGGCCCCTTACCTTGAGATAAATCTGCAAATATCTCGGAAACGTAGCGAGCTATGGCAAAATCTTACGAGACTTTTTTGTAGAGAATTGAGTTTCCTACTTTTTATGTTCTATGATATTTTTTGATCAGATGCGTAGTTCTCGAGATATATCAAGGTATTTAAAAGTTCCGAAGCCGCACCAACATAATAGAGATACAGAAACACCTTGGCCCCTTTCTTTCAGATAACTATGCACTATTGCGAGCTGTAAATGCCACTTCCAGCTTAGCTGTGCAGAAGAAGAACAACAAGAAGAAGAAATATCTCGAAATATGTCCGTCAGGCCCCTTACCTTGAGATAAATCTGCAAATATCTCGGAAACGAAGCGAGCTATGGCAAAATCTTACGAGACTTTTTTGTAGAGAATTAAGTTTCCTACTTTTTATGTTCTATGATATTTTTTGATCAGATGCGTAGTTCTCGAGATATATCAAGATATTTAAAAGTTCCGAAGCCGCACCAACATAATAGAGATACAGAAACACCGTGGCCCCTTTCTTTGAGATAACTCTGTACTATTGCGAGCTGGAAATGCCACTTCCAGTTTAGCTGTGCAGAAGAAGAACAACAAGAAGAAGAAATATCTCGAAATATGTCCGTTAGGCCCCTTCCCTTGAGATGAATCTGCAAATATCTCGGAAACGAAGCGAGCTATGGCAAAATGTTAAGAGACGTTTTTTGTAGAGAATTATGTTTCCTACAATTTATGTTCTATGATATTTTTTGATCAGAAGCGTAGTTTTCGAGATATATCGAGATATTTAAAATTTCCGAAGCAGCACCAACATAATAGAGATACAGAAACACCGTGGCCCCTTTCTTTGAGATAACTCTGCACTATTGCGAGCTGCAAATGCCACTTCCAGCTTAGCTGTGCAGAAGAAGAACAACAAGAAGAAGAAATATCTCGAAATGTGTCCGTCAGGCCCCTTCCCTTGAGATAAATCTGCAAATATCTCGGAAACGAAGGGAGCTATGGCAAAATGTTAAGAGACCTTTTTTGTAGAGAATTAAGTTTCCTACTTTTCATGTTCTATGATATTTTTTGATCAGACGCGTAGTTCTCGAGATATATCAAGATATTTAAAAGTTCCGATGCCGCACCAACATAATAGAGATACAGAAACACCGTGGCCCCTTTCTTTGAGATAACTCTGTACTATTGCGAGCTGGAAATGCCACTTCCAGTTTAGCTGTGCAGAAGAAGAACAACAAGAAGAAGAAATATCTCGAAATATGTCCGTTAGGCCCCTTCCCTTGAGATGAATCTGCAAATATCTCGGAAACGAAGCGAGCTATGGCAAAATGTTAAGAGACGTTTTTTGTAGAGAATTATGTTTCCTACAATTTATGTTCTATGATATTTTTTGATCAGAAGCGTAGTTTTCGAGATATATCGAGATATTTAAAAGTTCCGAAGCAGCACCAACATAATAGAGATACAGAAACACCGTGGCCCCTTTCTTTGAGATAACTCTGCACTAGTGCGAGCCGCAAATGCCACTTCCAGCTTAGCTGTGCAGAAGAAGAACAACAAGAAGAAGAAATATCTCGAAATATGTCCGTCAGGCCCCTTCCCTTGAGATAAATCTGCAAATATCTCGGAAACGAAGCGAGCTATTGCAAAATGTTAAGAGAACTTTTTTGTAGAGAATTGAGTTTCCTACTTTTTATGTTCTATGATATTTTTTGATCAGATGCGTAGTTCTCGAGATATATCAAGATATTTAAAAGTTCCGAAGCCGCACCAACATAATAGAGATACAGAAACACCGTGGCCCCTTTCTTTCAGATAACTATGCACTATTGCGAGCTGTAAATGCCACTTCCAGCTTAGCTGTGCAGAAGAAGAACAACAAGAAGAAGAAATATCTCGAAATATGTCCGTCAGGCCCCTTACCTTGAGATAAATCTGCAAATATCTCGGAAACGAAGCGAGCTATGGCAAAATGTTAAGAGACGTTTTTTGTAGAGAATTAAGTTTCCTACTTTTTATCTTCTATGATATTTTCTGATCAGATGCGTAGTTCTCGAGATATATCAAGATATTTAAAAGTTCCGAAGCCGCACCAACATAATAGAGATACAGAAACACCGTGGCCCCTCTCTTTGAGATAACTCTGCACTATTGCGAGCTGGAAATGCCACTTCCAGTTTAGCTGTGCAGAAGAAGAACAACAAGAAGAAGAAATATCTCGAAATATGTCCGTTAGGCCCCTTCCCTTGAGATAAATCTGCAAATATCTCGGAAACGAAGCGAGCTATGGCAAAACGTTAAGAGACCTTTTTTGTAGAGAATTATGTTTCCTACAATTTATGTTCTATGATATTTTTTGATCAGAAGCGTAGTTTTCGAGATATATCGAGATATTTAAAAGTTCCGAAGCCGCTCCAACATAATAGAGATACAGAAACACCGTGGCCCCTTTCTTTGAGATAACTCTGCACTATTGCGAGCTGCAAATGCCACTTCCAGCTTAGCTGTGCAGAGGAAGAACAACAAGAAGAAGAAATATCTCGAAATATGTCCGTCAGGCCAGTTCCTTTGAGCTGAATCTGCAAATATCTCGGAAACGAAGCGAGCTATGGCAAAATGTTAAGAGACCTTTTTTGTAGAGAATTAAGTTTCCTACTTTTTATCTTCTATGATATTTTCTGATCAGATGCGTAGTTCTCGAGATATATCAAGATATTTAAAAGTTCCGAAGCCGCAACAACATAATAGAGATACAGAAACACCGTGGCCCCTTTCTTTGAGATAACTCTGCACTAGTGCGAGCCGCAAATGCCACTTCCAGCTTAGCTGTGCAGCAGAAGAACAACAAGAAGAAGAAATATCTCGAAATATGTCCGTCAGGCCACTTCCCTTGAGATAAATCTGCAAATATCTCGGAAACGAAGCGAGCTATGGCAAAATGTTAAGACACCTTTTTTGTAGAGAATTATGTTTCCTACTTTTTATGTTCTATGATATTTTTTGATCAGACGCGTAGCTCTCGAGATATATCAAGATATTTAAAAGTTCCGAAGCCGCACCAACATAATAGAGATACAGAAACACCGTGGCCCCTTTCTTTCAGATAACTATGCACTATTGCGAGCTGTAAGTGCCACTTCCAGCTTAGCTGTGCAGAAGAAGAACAACAAGAAGAAGAAATATCTCGAAATATGTCCGTCAGGCCCCTTACCTTGAGCTAAATCTGCAAATATCTCGGAAACGAAGCGAGCTATGGCAAAATCTTACCAGACTTTTTTGTAGAGAATTAAGTTTCCTACTTTTTATGTTCTATGATATTTTTTGATCAGATGCGTAGTTGTCGAGATATATCAAGATATTTAAAAGTTCCGAAGCCGCACCAACATAATAGAGATACAGAAACACCGTGGCCCCTTTCTTTGAGATAACTCTGTACTATTGCGAGCTGGAAATGCCACTTCCAGTTTAGCTGTGCAGAAGAAGAACAACAAGAAGAAGAAATATCTCGAAATATGTCCGTTAGGCCCCTTCCCTTGAGATGAATCTGCAAATATCTCGGAAACGAAGCGAGCTATGGCAAAATGTTAAGAGACGTTTTTTGTAGAGAATTATGTTTCCTACAATTTATGTTCTATGATATTTTTTGATCAGAAGCGTAGTTTTCGAGATATATCGAGATATTTAAAAGTTCCGAAGCCGCTCCAACATAATAGAGATACAGAAACACCGTGGCCCCTTTCTTTGAGATAACTCTGCACTATTGCGAGCTGCAAATGCCACTTCCAGCTTAGCTGTGCAGAGGAAGAACAACAAGAAGAAGAAATATCTCGAAATATGTCCGTCAGGCCAGTTCCTTTGAGCTGAATCTGCAAATATCTCGGAAACGAAGCGAGCTATGGCAAAATGTTAAGAGACCTTTTTTGTAGAGAATTAAGTTTCCTACTTTTTATCTTCTATGATATTTTCTGATCAGATGCGTAGTTCTCGAGATATATCAAGATATTTAAAAGTTCCGAAGCCGCACCAACATAATAGAGATACAGAAACACCGTGGCCCCTTTCTTTGAGATAACTCTGTACTATTGCGAGCTGGAAATGCCACTTCCAGTTTAGCTGTGCAGAAGAAGAACAACAAGAAGAAGAAATATCTCGAAATATGTCCGTTAGGCCCCTTCCCTTGAGATAAATCTGCAAATATCTCGGAAACGAAGCGAGCTATGGCAAAATGTTAAGAGACCTTTTTTGTAGAGAATTATGTTTCCTACAATTTATGTTCTATGATTTTTTTTGATCAGAAGCGTAGTTTTCGAGATATATCGAGATATTTAAAAGTTCCGAAGCAGCACCAACATAATAGAGATACAGAAACACCGTGGCCCCTTTCTTTGAGATAACTCTGCACTAGTGCGAGCCGCAAATGCCACTTCCAGCTTAGCTGTGCAGAAGAAGAACAACAAGAAGAAGAAATATCTCGAAATATGTCCGTCAGGCCCCTTCCCTTGAGATAAATCTGCAAATATCTCGGAAACGAAGCGAGCTATTGCAAAATGTTAAGAGACCTTTTTTGTACAGAATTGAGTTTCCTACTTTTTATGTTCTGTGATATTTTTTGATCAGATGCGTAGTTCTCGAGATATATCAAGATATTTAAAAGTTCCGAAGACGCACCAACATAATAGAGATACAGAAACACCGTGGCCCCTTTCTTTCAGATAACTATGCACTATTGCGAGCTGTAAATGCCACTTCCAGCTTAGCTGTGCAGAAGAAGAACAACAAGAAGAAGAAATATCTCGAAATATGTCCGTCAGGCCCCTTACCTTGAGATAAATCTGCAAATATCTCGGAAACGAAGCGAGCTATGGCAAAATGTTAAGAGACGTTTTTTGTAGAGAATTATGTTTCCTACAATTTATGTTCTATGATATTTTTTGATCAGAAGCGTAGTTTTCGAGATATATCGAGATATTTAAAAGTTCCGAAGCCGCACCAACATAATAGGGATACAGAAACACCGTGGCCCCTTTCTTTGAGATAACTCTGCACTATTGCGAGCTGGAAATGCCACTTCCAGTTTAGCTGTGCAGGAGAAGAACAACAAGAAGAAGAAATATCTCGAAATATGTCCGTCAGGCCCCTTCCCTTGAGATAAATCTGCAAATATCTCGGAAACGAAGCGAGCTATGGCAAAATGTTAGGAGACCTTTTTTGTAGAGAATTAAGTTTCCTACTTTTTATGTTCTATGATATTTTTTGATCAGATGCGTAGTTCTCGAGATATATCAAGATATTTAAAAGTTCCGAAGCCGCACCAACATAATAGAGATACAGAAACACCGTGGCCCCTCTCTTTGAGATAACTCTGCACTATTGCGAGCTGTAAATGCCACTTCCAGCTTAGCTGTGCAGAAGAAGAACAACAAGAAGAAGAAATATCTCGAAATATGTCCGTCAGGCCCCTTCCCTTGAGATATATCTGCAAATATCTCGGAAACGAAGCGAGCTATGGCAAAATGTTAAGAGACCTTTTTTGTAGAGAATTATGTTTCCTACAATTTATGTTCTATGATATTTTTTGATCAGAAGCGTAGTTTTCGAGATATATCGAGATATTTAAAAGTTCCGAAGCCGCACCAACATAATAGAGATACAGAAACACCGTGGCCCCTTTCGTTGAGATAACTCTGCACTAGTGCGAGCCGCAAATGCCACTTCCAGCTTAGCTGTGCAGAAGAAGAACAACAAGAAGAAGAAATATCTCGAAATATGTCCGTCAGGCCCCTTCCCTTGAGATAAATCTGCAAATATCTCGGAAACGAAGCGAGCTATGGCAAAATGTTAGGAGACCTTTTTTGTAGAGAATTACGTTTCCTACTTTTTATGTTCTATGATATTTTTTGATCAGATGCGTAGTTCTCGAGATATATCAAGATATTTAAAAGTTCCGAAGCCGCACCAACATAATAGAGATACAGAAACACCGTGGCCCCTCTCATTGAGATAACTCTGCACTATTGCGAGCTGTAAATGCCACTTCCAGCTTAGCTGTGCAGAAGAAGAACAACAAGAAGAAGACATATCTCGAAAAATGTCCGTCAGGCCCCTTCCCTTGAGATATATCTGCAAATATCTCGGAAACGAAGCGAGCTATGGCAAAATGTTAAGAGACCTTTTTTGTAGAGAATTATGTTTCCTACAATTTATGTTCTATGATATTTTTTGATCAGAAGCGTAGTTTTCGAGATACATCGAGATATTTAAAAGTTCCAAAGCCGCACCAACATAATAGAGATACAGAAACACCGTGGCCCCTTTCTTTGAGATAACTCTGCACTATTGCGAGCTGCAAATGCCACTTCCAGCTTAGCTGTGCAGAGGAAGAACAACAAGAAGAAGAAATATCTCGAAATATGTCCGTCAGGCCAGTTCCTTTGAGCTGAATCTGCAAATATCTCGGAAACGAAGCGAGCTATGGCAAAATGTTAAGAGACGTTTTTTGTAGAGAATTATGTTTCCTACTTTTTATCTTCTATGATATTTTCTGATCAGATGCGTAGTTCTCGAGATATATCAAGATATTTAAAAGTTCCGAAGCCGCACCAACATAATAGAGATACAGAAACACCGTGGCCCCTTTCTTTGAGATAACTCTGCACTAGTGCGAGCCGCAAATGCCACTTCCAGCTTAGCTGTGCAGCAGAAGAACAACAAGAAGAAGAAATATCTCGAAATATGTCCGTCAGGCCAGTTCCTTTGAGCTGAATATGCAAATATCTCGGAAACGAAGCGAGCTATGGCAAAATGTTAAGAGACCTTTTTTGTAGAGAATTAAGTTTCCTACTTTTTATCTTCTATGATATTTTCTGATCAGATGCGTAGTTCTCGAGATATATCAAGATATTTAAAAGTTCCGAAGCCGCAACAACATAATAGAGATACAGAAACACCGTGGCCCCTTTCTTTGAGATAACTCTGCACTAGTGCGAGCCGCAAATGCCACTTCCAGCTTAGCTGTGCAGCAGAAGAACAACAAGAAGAAGAAATATCTCGAAATATGTCCGTCAGGCCACTTCCCTTGAGATAAATCTGCAAATATCTCGGAAACGAAGCGAGCTATGGCAAAATGTTAAGACACCTTTTTTGTAGAGAATTATGTTTCCTACTTTTTATGTTCTATGATATTTTTTGATCAGACGCGTAGCTCTCGAGATATATCAAGATATTTAAAAGTTCCGAAGCCGCACCAACATAATAGAGATACAGAAACACCGTGGCCCCTTTCTTTCAGATAACTATGCACTATTGCGAGCTGTAAGTGCCACTTCCAGCTTAGCTGTGCAGAAGAAGAACAACAAGAAGAAGAAATATCTCGAAATATGTCCGTCAGGCCCCTTACCTTGAGCTAAATCTGCAAATATCTCGGAAACGAAGCGAGCTATGGCAAAATCTTACCAGACTTTTTTGTAGAGAATTAAGTTTCCTACTTTTTATGTTCTATGATATTTTTTGATCAGATGCGTAGTTCTCGAGATATATCAAGATATTTAAAAGTTCCGAAGCCGCACCAACATAATAGAGATACAGAAACACCGTGGCCCCTTTCTTTGAGATAACTCTGTACTATTGCGAGCTGGAAATGCCACTTCCAGTTTAGCTGTGCAGAAGAAGAACAACAAGAAGAAGAAATATCTCGAAATATGTCCGTTAGGCCCCTTCCCTTGAGATGAATCTGCAAATATCTCGGAAACGAAGCGAGCTATGGCAAAATGTTAAGAGACGTTTTTTGTAGAGAATTATGTTTCCTACAATTTATGTTCTATGATATTTTTTGATCAGAAGCGTAGTTTTCGAGATATATCGAGATATTTAAAAGTTCCGAAGCCGCTCCAACATAATAGAGATACAGAAACACCGTGGCCCCTTTCTTTGAGATAACTCTGCACTATTGCGAGCTGCAAATGCCACTTCCAGCTTAGCTGTGCAGAGGAAGAACAACAAGAAGAAGAAATATCTCGAAATATGTCCGTCAGGCCAGTTCCTTTGAGCTGAATCTGCAAATATCTCGGAAACGAAGCGAGCTATGGCAAAATGTTAAGAGACCTTTTTTGTAGAGAATTAAGTTTCCTACTTTTTATCTTCTATGATATTTTCTGATCAGATGCGTAGTTCTCGAGATATATCAAGATATTTAAAAGTTCCGAAGCCGCACCAACATAATAGAGATACAGAAACACCGTGGCCCCTTTCTTTGAGATAACTCTGTACTATTGCGAGCTGGAAATGCCACTTCCAGTTTAGCTGTGCAGAAGAAGAACAACAAGAAGAAGAAATATCTCGAAATATGTCCGTTAGGCCCCTTCCCTTGAGATAAATCTGCAAATATCTCGGAAACCAAGCGAGCTATGGCAAAATGTTAAGAGACCTTTTTTGTAGAGAATTATGTTTCCTACAATTTATGTTCTATGATTTTTTTTGATCAGAAGCGTAGTTTTCGAGATATATCGAGATATTTAAAAGTTCCGAAGCAGCACCAACATAATAGAGATACAGAAACACCGTGGCCCCTTTCTTTGAGATAACTCTGCACTAGTGCGAGCCGCAAATGCCACTTCCAGCTTAGCTGTGCAGAAGAAGAACAACAAGAAGAAGAAATATCTCGAAATATGTCCGTCAGGCCCCTTCCCTTGAGATAAATCTGCAAATATCTCGGAAACGAAGCGAGCTATTGCAAAATGTTAAGAGACCTTTTTTGTAGAGAATTGAGTTTCCTACTTTTTATGTTCTGTGATATTTTTTGATCAGATGCGTAGTTCTCGAGATATATCAAGATATTTAAAAGTTCCGAAGACGCACCAACATAATAGAGATACAGAAACACCGTGGCCCCTTTCTTTCAGATAACTATGCACTATTGCGAGCTGTAAATGCCACTTCCAGCTTAGCTGTGCAGAAGAAGAACAACAAGAAGAAGAAATATCTCGAAATATGTCCGTCAGGCCCCTTACCTTGAGATAAATCTGCAAATATCTCGGAAACGAAGCGAGCTATGGCAAAATGTTAAGAGACGTTTTTTGTAGAGAATTATGTTTCCTACAATTTATGTTCTATGATATTTTTTGATCAGAAGCGTAGTTTTCGAGATATATCGAGATATTTAAAAGTTCCGAAGCCGCACCAACATAATAGGGATACAGAAACACCGTGGCCCCTTTCTTTGAGATAACTCTGCACTATTGCGAGCTGGAAATGCCACTTCCAGTTTAGCTGTGCAGGAGAAGAACAACAAGAAGAAGAAATATCTCGAAATATGTCCGTCAGGCCCCTTCCCTTGAGATAAATCTGCAAATATCTCGGAAACGAAGCGAGCTATGGCAAAATGTTAGGAGACCTTTTTTGTAGAGAATTAAGTTTCCTACTTTTTATGTTCTATGATATTTTTTGATCAGATGCGTAGTTCTCGAGATATATCAAGATATTTAAAAGTTCCGAAGCCGCACCAACATAATAGAGATACAGAAACACCGTGGCCCCTCTCTTTGAGATAACTCTGCACTATTGCGAGCTGTAAATGCCACTTCCAGCTTAGCTGTGCAGAAGAAGGACAACAAGAAGAAGAAATATCTCGAAATATGTCCGTCAGGCCCCTTCCCTTGAGATATATCTGCAAATATCTCGGAAACGAAGCGAGCTATGGCAAAATGTTAAGAGACCTTTTTTGTAGAGAATTATGTTTCCTACAATTTATGTTCTATGATATTTTTTGATCAGAAGCGTAGTTTTCGAGATATATCGAGATATTTAAAAGTTCCGAAGCCGCACCAACATAATAGAGATACAGAAACACCGTGGCCCCTTTCGTTGAGATAACTCTGCACTAGTGCGAGCCGCAAATGCCACTTCCAGCTTAGCTGTGCAGAAGAAGAACAACAAGAAGAAGAAATATCTCGAAATATGTCCGTCAGGCCCCTTCCCTTGAGATAAATCTGCAAATATCTCGGAAACGAAGCGAGCTATGGCAAAATGTTAGGAGACCTTTTTTGTAGAGAATTACGTTTCCTACTTTTTATGTTCTATGATATTTTTTGATCAGATGCGTAGTTCTCGAGATATATCAAGATATTTAAAAGTTCCGAAGCCGCACCAACATAATAGAGATACAGAAACACCGTGGCCCCTCTCATTGAGATAACTCTGCACTATTGCGAGCTGTAAATGCCACTTCCAGCTTAGCTGTGCAGAAGAA
Organism: Osmia lignaria lignaria; assembly: GCF_051020975.1. NCBI lineage: Eukaryota > Metazoa > Arthropoda > Insecta > Hymenoptera > Megachilidae > Osmia > Osmia lignaria. Next base: position 21,973,971 of record NW_027478162.1, on the reverse strand, counting down.
GAACAACAAGAAGAAGACATATCTCGAAAAATGTCCGTCAGGCCCCTTCCCTTGAGATATATCTGCAAATATCTCGGAAACGAAGCGAGCTATGGCAAAATGTTAAGAGACCTTTTTTGTAGAGAATTATGTTTCCTACAATTTATGTTCTATGATATTTTTTGATCAGAAGCGTAGTTTTCGAGATACATCGAGATATTTAAAAGTTCCAAAGCCGCACCAACATAATAGAGATACAGAAACACCGTGGCCCCTTTCTTTGAGATAACTCTGCACTATTGCGAGCTGCAAATGCCACTTCCAGCTTAGCTGTGCAGAGGAAGAACAACAAGAAGAAGAAATATCTCGAAATATGTCCGTCAGGCCAGTTCCTTTGAGCTGAATCTGCAAATATCTCGGAAACGAAGCGAGCTATGGCAAAATGTTAAGAGACGTTTTTTGTAGAGAATTATGTTTCCTACAATTTATGTTCTATGATATTTTTTGATCAGAAGCGTAGTTTTCGAGATATATCGAGATATTTAAAAGTTCCGAAGCCGCACCAACATAAAGGGGATACAGAAACACCGTGGCCCCTTTCTTTGAGATAACTCTGCACTAGTGCGAGCCGCAAATGCCACTTCCAGCTTAGCTGTGCAGAAGAAGAACAACAAGAAGAAGAAATATCTCGAAATATGTCCGTCAGGCCCCTTCCCTTGAGATATATCTGCAAATATCTCGGAAACGAAGCGAGCTATGGCAAAATGTTAAGAGACCTTTTTTGTAGAGAATTAAGTTTCCTACTTTTTATGTTCTATGATATTTTTTGATCAGATGCGTAGTTCTCGAGATATATCAAGATATTTAAAAGTTCCGAAGCCGCACCAACATAATAGAGATACAGAAACACCGTGGCCCCTCTCTTTGAGATAACTCTGCACTATTGCGAGCTGTAAATGCCACTTCCAGCTTAGCTGTGCAGAAGAAGAACAACAAGAAGAAGAAATATCTCGAAATATGTCCGTCAGGCCCCTTCCCTTGAGATATATCTGCAAATATCTCGGAAACGAAGCGAGCTATGGCAAAATGTTAAGAGACCTTTTTTGTAGAGAATTATGTTTCCTACAATTTATGTTCTATGATATTTTTTGATCAGAAGCGTAGTTTTCGAGATATATCGAGATATTTAAAAGTTCCGAAGCCGCACCAACATAATAGAGATACAGAAACACCGTGGCCCCTTTCGTTGAGATAACTCTGCACTAGTGCGAGCCGCAAATGCCACTTCCAGCTTAGCTGTGCAGAAGAAGAACAACAAGAAGAAGAAATATCTCGAAATATGTCCGTCAGGCCCCTTCCCTTGAGATAAATCTGCAAATATCTCGGAAACGAAGCGAGCTATGGCAAAATGTTAGGAGACCTTTTTTGTAGAGAATTACGTTTCCTACTTTTTATTTTCTATGATATTTTTTGATCAGATGCGTAGTTCTCGAGATATATCAAGATATTTAAAAGTTCCGAAGCCGCACCAACATAATAGAGATACAGAAACACCGTGGCCCCTCTCATTGAGATAACTCTGCACTATTGCGAGCTGTAAATGCCACTTCCAGCTTAGCTGTGCAGAAGAAGAACAACAAGAAGAAGACATATCTCGAAAAATGTCCGTCAGGCCCCTTCCCTTGAGATATATCTGCAAATATCTCGGAAACGAAGCGAGCTATGGCAAAATGTTCAGAGACCTTTTTGTAGAGAATTATGTTTCCTACAATTTATGTTCTATGATATTTTTTGATCAGAAGCGTAGTTTTCGAGATACATCGAGATATTTAAAAGTTCCAAAGCCGCACCAACATAATAGAGATACAGAAACACCGTGGCCCCTTTCTTTGAGATAACTCTGCACTATTGCGAGCTGCAAATGCCACTTCCAGCTTAGCTGTGCAGAGGAAGAACAACAAGAAGAAGAAATATCTCGAAATATGTCCGTCAGGCCAGTTCCTTTGAGCTGAATCTGCAAATATCTCGGAAACGAAGCGAGCTATGGCAAAATGTTAAGAGACGTTTTTTGTAGAGAATTATGTTTCCTACAATTTATGTTCTATGATATTTTTTGATCAGAAGCGTAGTTTTCGAGATATATCGAGATATTTAAAAGTTCCGAAGCCGCACCAACATAAAGGGGATACAGAAACACCGTGGCCCCTTTCTTTGAGATAACTCTGCACTATTGCGAGCTGCAAATGCCACTTCCAGCTTAGCTGTGCAGAAGAAGAACATCAAGAAGAAGAAATATCTCGAAATATGTCCGTCAGGCCCCTTCCCTTGAGATAAATCTGCAAATATCTCGGAAACGAAGCGAGCTATGGCAAAATGTTAAGAGACCTTTTTTGTAGAGAATTATGTTTCCTACAATTTATGTTCTATGATATTTTTTGATCAGAAGCGTAGTTTTCGAGATATATCGAGATATTTAAAAGTTCCGAAGCCGCACCAACATAATAGAGATACAGAAACACCGTGGCCCCTTTCGTTGAGATAACTCTGCACTAGTGCGAGCCGCAAATGCCACTTCCAGCTTAGCTGTGCAGAAGAAGAACAACAAGAAGAAGAAATATCTCGAAATATGTCCGTCAGGCCCCTTCCCTTGAGATAAATCTGCAAATATCTCGGAAACGAAGCGAGCTATGGCAAAATGTTAAGAGACCTTTTTTGTAGAGAATTAAGTTTCCTACTTTTTATGTTCTATGATATTTTTTGATCAGAAGCGTAGTTTTCGAGATATATCGAGATATTTAAAAGTTCCGAAGCCGCACCAACATAATAGAGATACAGAAACACCGTGGCCCCTTTCGTTGAGATAACTCTGCACTAGTGCGAGCCGCAAATGCCACTTCCAGCTTAGCTGTGCAGAAGAAGAACAACAAGAAGAAGAAATATCTCGAAATATGTCCGTCAGGCCCCTTCCCTTGAGATAAATCTGCAAATATCTCGGAAACGAAGCGAGCTATGGCAAAATGTTGAGAGACGTTTTTTGTAGAGAATTATGTTTCCTACAATTTATGTTCTATGATATTTTTTGATCAGATGCGTAGTTCTCGAGATATATCAAGATATTTAAAAGTTCCGAAGCCGCACCAACATAATAGAGATACAGAAACACCGTGGCCCCTTTCTTTGAGATAACTCTGCACTATTGCGAGCTGTAAATGCCACTTCCAGCTTAGCTGTGCAGAAGAAGAACAACAAGAAGAAGACATATCTCGAAATATGTCCGTCAGGCCCCTTCCCTTGAGATATATCTGCAAATATCTCGGAAACGAAGCGAGCTATGGCAAAATGTTAAGAGACCTTTTTTGTAGAGAATTATGTTTCCTACAATTTATGTTCTATAATATTTTTTGATCAGAAGCGTAGTTTTCGAGATATATCGAGATATTTAAAAGTTCCGAAGCCGCACCAACATAATAGAGATACAGAAACACCGTGGCCCCTTTCTTTGAGATAACTCTGCACTATTGCGAGCCGCAAATGCCACTTCCAGCTTAGCTGTGCAGAAGAAGAACAACAAGAAGAAGAAATATCTCGAAATATGTCCGTCAGGCCCCTTCCCTTGAGATAAATCTGCAAATATCTCGGAAACGAAGCGAGCTATGGCAAAATGTTAAGAGACCTTTTTTGTAGAGAATTATGTTTCCTACAATTTATGTTCTATAATATTTTTTGATCAGAAGCGTAGTTTTCGAGATATATCGAGATATTTAAAAGTTCCGAAGCCGCACCAACATAATAGAGATACAGAAACACCGTGGCCCCTTTCTTTGAGATAACTCTGCACTATTGCGAGCCGCAAATGCCACTTCCAGCTTAGCTGTGCAGAAGAAGAACAACAAGAAGAAGAAATATCTCGAAATATGTCCGTCAGGCCCCTTCCCTTGAGATAAATCTGCAAATATCTCGGAAACGAAGCGAGCTATGGCAAAATGTTAAGAGACCTTTTTTGTAGAGAATTATGTTTCCTACAATTTATGTTCTATGATATTTTTTGATCAGAAGCGTAGTTTTCGAGATATATCGAGATATTTAAAAGTTCCGAAGCCGCACCAACATAATAGAGATACAGAAACACCGTGGCCCCTTTCGTTGAGATAACTCTGCACTAGTGCGAGCCGCAAATGCCACTTCCAGCTTAGCTGTGCAGAAGAAGAACAACAAGAAGAAGAAATATCTCGAAATATGTCCGTCAGGCCCCTTCCCTTGAGATAAATCTGCAAATATCTCGGAAACGAAGCGAGCTATGGCAAAATGTTGAGAGACGTTTTTTGTAGAGAATTATGTTTCCTACAATTTATGTTCTATGATATTTTTTGATCAGATGCGTAGTTCTCGAGATATATCAAGATATTTAAAAGTTCCGAAGCCGCACCAACATAATAGAGATACAGAAACACCGTGGCCCCTTTCTTTGAGATAACTCTGCACTATTGCGAGCTGTAAATGCCACTTCCAGCTTAGCTGTGCAGAAGAAGAACAACAAGAAGAAGAAATATCTCGAAATATGTCCGTCAGGCCCCTTCCCTTGAGATATATCTGCAAATATCTCGGAAACGAAGCGAGCTATGGCAAAATGTTAAGAGACCTTTTTTGTAGAGAATTATGTTTCGTACAATTTATGTTCTATGATATTTTTTGGTGAGAAGCGTAGTTTTCGAGATATATCGAGATATTTAAAAGTTCCAAAGCCGCACCAACATAATAGAGATACAGAAACACCGTGGCCCCTTTCTTTGAGATAACTCTGCACTAGTGCGAGCCGCAAATGCCACTTCCAGCTTAGCTGTGCAGAAGAAGAACAACAAGAAGAAGAAATATCTCGAAATATGTCCGTCAGGCCCCTTCCCTTGAGATAAATCTGCAAATATCTCGGAAACGAAGCGAGCTATGGCAAAATGTTAAGAGACCTTTTTTGTAGAGAATTATGTTTCGTACAATTTATGTTCTATGATATTTTTTGGTGAGAAGCGTAGTTTTCGAGATATATCGAGATATTTAAAAGTTCCAAAGCCGCACCAACATAATAGAGATACAGAAACACCGTGGCCCCTTTCTTTGAGATAACTCTGCACTAGTGCGAGCCGCAAATGCCACTTCCAGCTTAGCTGTGCAGAAGAAGAACAACAAGAAGAAGAAATATCTCGAAATATGTCCGTCAGGCCCCTTCCCTTGAGATAAATCTGCAAATATCTCGGAAACGAAGCGAGCTATGGCAAAATGTTTGGAGACCTTTTTTGTAGAGAATTAAGTTTCCTACGTTTTATGTTCTATGATATTTTTTGATCAGATGCCTAGTTCTCGAGATATATCAAGATATTTAAAAGTTCCGAAGCCGCACCAACATAATAGAGATACAGAAACACCGTGGCCCCTTTCTTTGAGATAACTCTGCACTATTGCGAGCTGCAAATGCCACTTCCAGCTTAGCTGTGCAGAAGAAGAACATCAAGAAGAAGAAATATCTCGAAATATGTCCGTCAGGCCCCGTCCCTTGAGATAAATCTGCAAATATCTCGGAAACGAAGAGAGCTATGGCAAAATGGTAAGAGACCTTTTTGGTAGAGAATTAAGTTTCCTACTTTTTATGTTCTATGATATTTTTTGATCTGATGCGTAGTTCTCGAGATATATCAAGATATTTAAAAGTTCCGAAGCCGCACCAACATAATAGAGATACAGAAACACCGTGGCCCCTTTCTTTGAGATAACTCTGCACTATTGCGAGCCGCAAATGCCACTTCCAGCTTCGCTGTGCAGAAGAAGAACAACAAGAAGAAGAAATACCTCGAAATATGTCCGTCAGGCCCCTTCCCTTGAGATAAATCTGCAAATATCTCGGAAACGAAGCGAGCTATGGCAAAATGTTGAGAGACCTTTTTTGTAGAGAATTAAGTTTCCTACGTTTTATGTTCTATGATATTTTTTGATCAGATGCGTAGTTCTCGAGATATATCAAGATATTTAAAAGTTCCGAAGCCGCACCAACATAATAGAGATACAGAAACACCGTGGCCCCTTTCTTTGAGATAACTCTGCACTATTGCGAGCTGCAAATGCCACTTCCAGCTTAGCTGTGCAGAAGAAGAACAACAAGAAGAAGAAATATCTCGAAATATGTCCGTCAGGCCACTTCCCTTGAGATAAATCTGCAAATATCTCGGAAACGAAGCGAGCTATGGCAAAATGTTAAGAGACCTTTTTTGTAGAGAACTAAGTTTCCTACTTTTTATGTTCTATGATATTTTTTGATCTGATGCGTAGTTCTCGAGGTATATCAAGATATTTAAAAGTTCCGAAGCCGCACCAACATAATAGAGATACAGAAACACCGTGGCCCCTTTCTTTGAGATAACTCTGCACTATTGCGAGCTGTAAATGCCACTTCCAGCTTAGCTGTGCAGAAGAAGAACAACAAGAAGAAGACATATCTCGAAATATGTCCGTCAGGCCCCTTCCCTTGAGATATATCTGCAAATATCTCGGAAACGAAGCGAGCTATGGCAAAATGTTAAGAGACCTTTTTTGTAGAGAATTATGTTTCCTACAATTTATGTTCTATAATATTTTTTGATCAGAAGCGTAGTTTTCGAGATATATCGAGATATTTAAAAGTTCCGAAGCCGCACCAACATAATAGAGATACAGAAACACCGTGGCCCCTTTCTTTGAGATAACTCTGCACTATTGCGAGCCGCAAATGCCACTTCCAGCTTAGCTGTGCAGAAGAAGAACAACAAGAAGAAGAAATATCTCGAAATATGTCCGTCGGGCCCCTTCCCTTGAGATAAATCTGCAAATATCTCGGAAACGAAGCGAGCTATGGCAAAATGTTAAGAGACCTTTTTTGTAGAGAATTATGTTTCCTACAATTTATGTTCTATAATATTTTTTGATCAGAAGCGTAGTTTTCGAGATATATCGAGATATTTAAAAGTTCCGAAGCCGCACCAACATAATAGAGATACAGAAACACCGTGGCCCCTTTCTTTGAGATAACTCTGCACTATTGCGAGCCGCAAATGCCACTTCCAGCTTAGCTGTGCAGAAGAAGAACAACAAGAAGAAGAAATATCTCGAAATATGTCCGTCAGGCCCCTTCCCTTGAGATAAATCTGCAAATATCTCGGAAACGAAGCGAGCTATGGCAAAATGTTAAGAGACCTTTTTTGTAGAGAATTATGTTTCCTACAATTTATGTTCTATGATATTTCTTGATCAGAAGCGTAGTTTTCGAGATATATCGAGATATTTAAAAGTTCCGAAGCCGCACCAACATAATAGAGATACAGAAACACCGTGGCCCCTTTCGTTGAGATAACTCTGCACTAGTGCGAGCCGCAAATGCCACTTCCAGCTTAGCTGTGCAGAAGAAGAACAACAAGAAGAAGAAATATCTCGAAATATGTCCGTCAGGCCCCTTCCCTTGAGATAAATCTGCAAATATCTCGGAAACGAAGCGAGCTATGGCAAAATGTTAAGAGACCTTTTTTGTAGAGAATTAAGTTTCCTACTTTTTATGTTCTATGATATTTTTTGATCAGAAGCGTAGTTTTCGAGATATATCGAGATATTTAAAAGTTCCGAAGCCGCACCAACATAATAGAGATACAGAAACACCGTGGCCCCTTTCGTTGAGATAACTCTGCACTAGTGCGAGCCGCAAATGCCACTTCCAGCTTAGCTGTGCAGAAGAAGAACAACAAGAAGAAGAAATATCTCGAAATATGTCCGTCAGGCCCCTTCCCTTGAGATAAATCTGCAAATATCTCGGAAACGAAGCGAGCTATGGCAAAATGTTGAGAGACGTTTTTTGTAGAGAATTATGTTTCCTACAATTTATGTTCTATGATATTTTTTGATCAGAAGCGTAGTTCTCGAGATATATCAAGATATTTAAAAGTTCCGAAGCCGCACCAACATAATAGAGATACAGAAACACCGTGGCCCCTTTCTTTGAGATAACTCTGCACTATTGCGAGCTGTAAATGCCACTTCCAGCTTAGCTGTGCAGAAGAAGAACAACAAGAAGAAGAAATATCTCGAAATATGTCCGTCAGGCCCCTTCCCTTGAGATATATCTGCAAATATCTCGGAAACGAAGCGAGCTATGGCAAAATGTTAAGAGACCTTTTTTGTAGAGAATTATGTTTCGTACAATTTATGTTCTATGATATTTTTTGGTGAGAAGCGTAGTTTTCGAGATATATCGAGATATTTAAAAGTTCCAAAGCCGCACCAACATAATAGAGATACAGAAACACCGTGGCCCCTTTCTTTGAGATAACTCTGCACTAGTGCGAGCCGCAAATGCCACTTCCAGCTTAGCTGTGCAGAAGAAGAACAACAAGAAGAAGAAATATCTCGAAATATGTCCGTCAGGCCCCTTCCCTTGAGATAAATCTGCAAATATCTCGGAAACGAAGCGAGCTATGGCAAAATGTTGAGAGACCTTTTTTGTAGAGAATTAAGTTTCCTACGTTTTATGTTCTATGATATTTTTTGATCAGATGCGTAGTTCTCGAGATATATCAAGATATTTAAAAGTTCCGAAGCCGCACCAACATAATAGAGATACAGAAACACCGTGGCCCCTTTCTTTGAGATAACTCTGCACTATTGCGAGCTGCAAATGCCACTTCCAGCTTAGCTGTGCAGAAGAAGAACAACAAGAAGAAGAAATATCTCGAAATATGTCCGTCAGGCCACTTCCCTTGAGATAAATCTGCAAATATCTCGGAAACGAAGCGAGCTATGGCAAAATGTTAAGAGACCTTTTTTGTAGAGAACTAAGTTTCCTACTTTTTATGTTCTATGATATTTTTTGATCTGATGCGTAGTTCTCGAGGTATATCAAGATATTTAAAAGTTCCGAAGCCGCACCAACATAATAGAGATACAGAAACACCGTGGCCCATTTCTTTGAGATAACTCTGCACTATTGCGAGCTGTAAATGCCACTTCCAGCTTAGCTGTGCAGAAGAAGAACAACAAGAAGAAGACATATCTCGAAATATGTCCGTCAGGCCCCTTCCCTTGAGATATATCTGCAAATATCTCGGAAACGAAGCGAGCTATGGCAAAATGTTAAGAGACCTTTTTTGTAGAGAATTATGTTTCCTACAATTTATGTTCTATAATATTTTTTGATCAGAAGCGTAGTTTTCGAGATATATCGAGATATTTAAAAGTTCCGAAGCCGCACCAACATAATAGAGATACAGAAACACCGTGGCCCCTTTCTTTGAGATAACTCTGCACTATTGCGAGCCGCAAATGCCACTTCCAGCTTAGCTGTGCAGAAGAAGAACAACAAGAAGAAGAAATATCTCGAAATATGTCCGTAGGGCCCCTTCCCTTGAGATAAATCTGCAAATATCTCGGAAACGAAGCGAGCTATGGCAAAATGTTAAGAGACCTTTTTTGTAGAGAATTATGTTTCCTACAATTTATGTTCTATAATATTTTTTGATCAGAAGCGTAGTTTTCGAGATATATCGAGATATTTAAAAGTTCCGAAGCCGCACCAACATAATAGAGATACAGAAACACCGTGGCCCCTTTCTTTGAGATAACTCTGCACTATTGCGAGCCGCAAATGCCACTTCCAGCTTAGCTGTGCAGAAGAAGAACAACAAGAAGAAGAAATATCTCGAAATATGTCCGTCAGGCCCCTTCCCTTGAGATAAATCTGCAAATATCTCGGAAACGAAGCGAGCTATGGCAAAATGTTAAGAGACCTTTTTTGTAGAGAATTATGTTTCCTACAATTTATGTTCTATGATATTTCTTGATCAGAAGCGTAGTTTTCGAGATATATCGAGATATTTAAAAGTTCCGAAGCCGCACCAACATAATAGAGATACAGAAACACCGTGGCCCCTTTCGTTGAGATAACTCTGCACTAGTGCGAGCCGCAAATGCCACTTCCAGCTTAGCTGTGCAGAAGAAGAACAACAAGAAGAAGAAATATCTCGAAATATGTCCGTCAGGCCCCTTCCCTTGAGATAAATCTGCAAATATCTCGGAAACGAAGCGAGCTATGGCAAAATGTTGAGAGACGTTTTTTGTAGAGAATTATGTTTCCTACAATTTATGTTCTATGATATTTTTTGATCAGAAGCGTAGTTCTCGAGATATATCAAGATATTTAAAAGTTACGAAGCCGCACCAACATAATAGAGATACAGAAACACCGTGGCCCCTTTCTTTGAGATAACTCTGCACTATTGCGAGCTGTAAATGCCACTTCCAGCTTAGCTGTGCAGAAGAAGAACAACAAGAAGAAGAAATATCTCGAAATATGTCCGTCAGGCCCCTTCCCTTGAGATATATCTGCAAATATCTCGGAAACGAAGCGAGCTATGGCAAAATGTTAAGAGACCTTTTTTGTAGAGAATTATGTTTCGTACAATTTATGTTCTATGATATTTTTTGGTGAGAAGCGTAGTTTTCGAGATATATCGAGATATTTAAAAGTTCCAAAGCCGCACCAACATAATAGAGATACAGAAACACCGTGGCCCCTTTCTTTGAGATAACTCTGCACTAGTGCGAGCCGCAAATGCCACTTCCAGCTTAGCTGTGCAGAAGAAGAACAACAAGAAGAAGAAATATCTCGAAATATGTCCGTCAGGCCCCTTCCCTTGAGATAAATCTGCAAATATCTCGGAAACGAAGCGAGCTATGGCAAAATGTTGGGAGACCTTTTTTGTAGAGAATTAAGTTTCCTACGTTTTATGTTCTATGATATTTTTTGATCAGATGCCTAGTTCTCGAGATATATCAAGATATTTAAAAGTTCCGAAGCCGCACCAACATAATAGAGATACAGAAACACCGTGGCCCCTTTCTTTGAGATAACTCTGCACTATTGCGAGCTGCAAATGCCACTTCCAGCTTAGCTGTGCAGAAGAAGAACATCAAGAAGAAGAAATATCTCGAAATATGTCCGTCAGGCCCCTTCCCTTGAGATAAATCTGCAAATATCTCGGAAACGAAGAGAGCTATGGCAAAATGTTAAGAGACCTTTTTTGTAGAGAATTAAGTTTCCTACTTTTTATGTTCTATGATATTTTTTGATCTGATGCGTAGTTCTCGAGATATATCATGATATTTAAAAGTTCCGAAGCCGCACCAACATAATAGAGATACAGAAACACCGTGGCCCCTTTCTTTGAGATAACTCGGCACTATTGCGAGCCGCAAATGCCACTTCCAGCTTCGCTGTGCAGAAGAAGAACAACAAGAAGAAGAAATATCTCGAAATATGTCCGTCAGGCCCCTTCCCTTGAGATAAATCTGCAAATATCTCGGAAACGAAGCGAGCTATGGCAAAATGTTGAGAGACCTTTTTTGTAGAGAATTAAGTTTCCTACGTTTTATGTTCTATGATATTTTTTGATCAGATGCGTAGTTCTCGAGATATATCAAGATATTTAAAAGTTCCGAAGCCGCACCAACATAATAGAGATACAGAAACACCGTGGCCCCTTTCTTTGAGATAACTCTGCACTATTGCGAGCTGCAAATGCCACTTCCAGCTTAGCTGTGCAGAAGAAGAACATCAAGAAGAAGAAATATCTCGAAATATGTCCGTCAGGCCCCTTCCCTTGAGATAAATCTGCAAATATCTCGGAAACGAAGAGAGCTATGGCAAGATGTTAAGAGACCTTTTTTGTAGAGAATTAAGTTTCCTACTTTTTATGTTCTATGATATTTTTTGATCTGATGCGTAGTTCTCGAGATATATCAAGATATTTAAAAGTTCCGAAGCCGCACCAACATAATAGAGATACAGAAACACCGTGGCCCCTTTCTTTGAGATAACTCTGCACTATTGCGAGCTGTAAATGCCACTTCCAGCTTAGCTGTGCAGAAGAAGAACAACAAGAAGAAGACATATCTCGAAATATGTCCGTCAGGCCCCTTCCCTTGAGATATATCTGCAAATATCTCGGAAACGAAGCGAGCTATGGCAAAATGTTAAGAGACCTTTTTTGTAGAGAATTATGTTTCCTACAATTTATGTTCTATAATATTTTTTGATCAGAAGCGTAGTTTTCGAGATATATCGAGATATTTAAAAGTTCCGAAGCCGCACCAACATAATAGAGATACAGAAACACCGTGGCCCCTTTCTTTGAGATAACTCTGCACTATTGCGAGCCGCAAATGCCACTTCCAGCTTAGCTGTGCAGAAGAAGAACAACAAGAAGAAGAAATATCTCGAAATATGTCCGTCAGGCCCCTTCCCTTGAGATAAATCTGCAAATATCTCGGAAACGAAGCGAGCTATGGCAAAATGTTAAGAGACCTTTTTTGTAGAGAATTATGTTTCCTACAATTTATGTTCTATGATATTTTTTGATCAGAAGCGTAGTTTTCGAGATATATCGAGATATTTAAAAGTTCCGAAGCCGCACCAACATAATAGAGATACAGAAACACCGTGGCCCCTTTCGTTGAGATAACTCTGCACTAGTGCGAGCCGCAAATGCCACTTCCAGCTTAGCTGTGCAGAAGAAGAACAACAAGAAGAAGAAATATCTCGAAATATGTCCGTCAGGCCCCTTCCCTTGAGATAAATCTGCAAATATCTCGGAAACGAAGCGAGCTATGGCAAAATGTTAAGAGACCTTTTTTGTAGAGAATTAAGTTTCCTACTTTTTATGTTCTATGATATTTTTTGATCAGAAGCGTAGTTTTCGAGATATATCGAGATATTTAAAAGTTCCGAAGCCGCACCAACATAATAGAGATACAGAAACACCGTGGCCCCTTTCGTTGAGATAACTCTGCACTAGTGCGAGCCGCAAATGCCACTTCCAGCTTAGCTGTGCAGAAGAAGAACAACAAGAAGAAGAAATATCTCGAAATATGTCCGTCAGGCCCCTTCCCTTGAGATAAATCTGCAAATATCTCGGAAACGAAGCGAGCTATGGCAAAATGTTGAGAGACGTTTTTTGTAGAGAATTATGTTTCCTACAATTTATGTTCTATGATATTTTTTGATCAGAAGCGTAGTTTTCGAGATATATCGAGATATTTAAAAGTTCCGAAGCCGCACCAACATAATAGGGATACAGAAACACCGTGGCCCCTTTCGTTGAGATAACTCTGCACTAGTGCGAGCCGCAAATGCCACTTCCAGCTTAGCTGTGCAGAAGAAGAACAACAAGAAGAAGAAATATCTCGAAATATGTCCGTCAGGCCCCTTCCCTTGAGATAAATCTGCAAATATCTCGGAAACGAAGCGAGCTATGGCAAAATGTTAAGAGACCTTTTTTGTAGAGAATTAAGTTTCCTACTTTTTATGTTCTATGATATTTTTTGATCAGAAGCGTAGTTTTCGAGATATATCGAGATATTTAAAAGTTCCGAAGCCGCACCAACATAATAGAGATACAGAAACACCGTGGCCCCTTTCGTTGAGATAACTCTGCACTAGTGCGAGCCGCAAATGCCACCTCCAGCTTAGCTGTGCAGAAGAAGAACAACAAGAAGAAGAAATATCTCGAAATATGTCCGTCAGGCCCCTTCCCTTGAGATAAATCTGCAAATATCTCGGAAACGAAGAGAGCTATGGCAAGATGTTAAGAGACCTTTTTTGTAGAGAATTAAGTTTCCTACTTTTTATGTTCTATGATATTTTTTGATCTGATGCGTAGTTCTCGAGATATATCAAGATATTTAAAAGTTCCGAAGCCGCACCAACATAATAGAGATACAGAAACACCGTGGCCCCTTTCTTTGAGATAACTCTGCACTATTGCGAGCTGTAAATGCCACTTCCAGCTTAGCTGTGCAGAAGAAGAACAACAAGAAGAAGACATATCTCGAAATATGTCCGTCAGGCCCCTTCCCTTGAGATATATCTGCAAATATCTCGGAAACGAAGCGAGCTATGGCAAAATGTTAAGAGACCTTTTTTGTAGAGAATTATGTTTCCTACAATTTATGTTCTATAATATTTTTTGATCAGAAGCGTAGTTTTCGAGATATATCGAGATATTTAAAAGTTCCGAAGCCGCACCAACATAATAGAGATACAGAAACACCGTGGCCCCTTTCTTTGAGATAACTCTGCACTATTGCGAGCCGCAAATGCCACTTCCAGCTTAGCTGTGCAGAAGAAGAACAACAAGAAGAAGAAATATCTCGAAATATGTCCGTCAGGCCCCTTCCCTTGAGATAAATCTGCAAATATCTCGGAAACGAAGCGAGCTATGGCAAAATGTTAAGAGACCTTTTTTGTAGAGAATTATGTTTCCTACAATTTATGTTCTATGATATTTTTTGATCAGAAGCGTAGTTTTCGAGATATATCGAGATATTTAAAAGTTCCGAAGCCGCACCAACATAATAGAGATACAGAAACACCGTGGCCCCTTTCGTTGAGATAACTCTGCACTAGTGCGAGCCGCAAATGCCACTTCCAGCTTAGCTGTGCAGAAGAAGAACAACAAGAAGAAGAAATATCTCGAAATATGTCCGTCAGGCCCCTTCCCTTGAGATAAATCTGCAAATATCTCGGAAACGAAGCGAGCTATGGCAAAATGTTAAGAGACCTTTTTTGTAGAGAATTAAGTTTCCTACTTTTTATGTTCTATGATATTTTTTGATCAGAAGCGTAGTTTTCGAGATATATCGAGATATTTAAAAGTTCCGAAGCCGCACCAACATAATAGAGATACAGAAACACCGTGGCCCCTTTCGTTGAGATAACTCTGCACTAGTGCGAGCCGCAAATGCCACTTCCAGCTTAGCTGTGCAGAAGAAGAACAACAAGAAGAAGAAATATCTCGAAATATGTCCGTCAGGCCCCTTCCCTTGAGATAAATCTGCAAATATCTCGGAAACGAAGCGAGCTATGGCAAAATGTTGAGAGACGTTTTTTGTAGAGAATTATGTTTCCTACAATTTATGTTCTATGATATTTTTTGATCAGAAGCGTAGTTTTCGAGATATATCGAGATATTTAAAAGTTCCGAAGCCGCACCAACATAATAGGGATACAGAAACACCGTGGCCCCTTTCGTTGAGATAACTCTGCACTAGTGCGAGCCGCAAATGCCACTTCCAGCTTAGCTGTGCAGAAGAAGAACAACAAGAAGAAGAAATATCTCGAAATATGTCCGTCAGGCCCCTTCCCTTGAGATAAATCTGCAAATATCTCGGAAACGAAGCGAGCTATGGCAAAATGTTGAGAGACGTTTTTTGTAGAGAATTATGTTTCCTACAATTTATGTTCTATGATATTTTTTGATCAGAAGCGTAGTTTTCGAGATATATCGAGATATTTAAAAGTTCCGAAGCCGCACCAACATAATAGGGATACAGAAACACCGTGGCCCCTTTCTTTGAGATAACTCTGCACTAGTGCGAGCCGCAAATGCCACTTCCAGCTTAGCTGTGCAGAAGAAGAACAACAAGAAGAAGAAATATCTCGAAATATGTCCGCCAGGCCCCTTCCCTTGAGATAAATCTGCAAATATCTCGGAAACGAAGCGAGCTATGGCCAATTGTTAAGAGACCTTTTTTGTAGAGAATTAAGTTTCCTACTTTTTATGTTCTATGATATTTTTTGATCAGATGCGTAGTTCTCGAGATATATCAAGATATTTAAAAGTTCCGAAGCCGCACCAACATAATAGGGATACAGAAACACCGTGGCCCCTTTCTTTGAGATAACTCTGCACTAGTGCGAGCCGCAAATGCCACTTCCAGCTTAGCTGTGCAGAAGAACAACAACAAGAAGAAGAAATATCTCGAAATATGTCCGTCAGGCCCCTTCCCTTGAGATATATCTGCAAATATCTCGGAAACGAAGCGAGCTATGGCAAAATGTTGAGAGACCTTTTTTGTAGAGAATTAAGTTTCCTACTTTTTATGTTCTATGATATTTTTTGATCAGATGCGTAGTTCTCGAGATATATCAAGATATTTAAAAGTTCCGAAGCCGCACCAACATAATAGAGATACAGAAACACCGTGGCCCCTTTCTTTGAGATAACTCTGCACTATTGCGAGCTGTAAATGCCACTTCCAGCTTAGCTGTGCAGAAGAAGAACAACAAGAAGAAGAAATATCTCGAAATATGTCCGTCAGGCCCCTTCCCTTGAGATATATCTGCAAATATCTCGGAAACGAAGCGAGCTATGGCAAAATGTTAAGAGACCTTTTTTGTAGAGAATTATGTTTCGTACAATTTATGTTCTATGATATTTTTTGGTGAGAAGCGTAGTTTTCGAGATATATCGAGATATTTAAAAGTTCCAAAGCCGCACCAACATAATAGAGATACAGAAACACCGTGGCCCCTTTCTTTGAGATAACTCTGCACTAGTGCGAGCCGCAAATGCCACTTCCAGCTTAGCTGTGCAGAAGAAGAACAACAAGAAGAAGAAATATCTCGAAATATGTCCGTCAGGCCCCTTCCCTTGAGATAAATCTGCAAATATCTCGGAAACGAAGCGAGCTATGGCAAAATGTTGAGAGACCTTTTTTGTAGAGAATTAAGTTTGCTACGTTTTATGTTCTATGGTATTTTTTGATCAGATGCGTAGTTCTCGAGATATATCAAGATATTTAAACGTTCCGAAGCCGCACCAACATAATAGAGATACAGAAACACCGTGGCCCCTTTCTTTGAGATAACTCTGCACTATTGCGAGCTGCAAATGCCACTTCCAGCTTAGCTGTGCAGAAGAAGAACATCAAGAAGAAGAAATATCTCGAAATATGTCCGCCAGGCCCCTTCCCTTGAGATAAATCTGCAAATATCTCGGAAACGAAGCGAGCTATGGCCAATTGTTAAGAGACCTTTTTTGTAGAGAATTAAGTTTCCTACTTTTTATGTTCTATGATATTTTTTGATCAGATGCGTAGTTCTCGAGATATATCAAGATATTTAAAAGTTCCGAAGCCGCACCAACATAATAGGGATACAGAAACACCGTGGCCCCTTTCTTTGAGATAACTCTGCACTAGTGCGAGCCGCAAATGCCACTTCCAGCTTAGCTGTGCAGAAGAACAACAACAAGAAGAAGAAATATCTCGAAATATGTCCGTCAGGCCCCTTCCCTTGAGATATATCTGCAAATATCTCGGAAACGAAGCGAGCTATGGCAAAATGTTGAGAGACCTTTTTTGTAGAGAATTAAGTTTCCTACTTTTTATGTTCTATGATATTTTTTGATCAGATGCGTAGTTCTCGAGATATATCAAGATATTTAAAAGTTCCGAAGCCGCACCAACATAATAGAGATACAGAAACACCGTGGCCCCTTTCTTTGAGATAACTCTGCACTATTGCGAGCTGTAAATGCCACTTCCAGCTTAGCTGTGCAGAAGAAGAACAACAAGAAGAAGAAATATCTCGAAATATGTCCGTCAGGCCCCGTCCCTTGAGATAAATCTGCAAATATCTCGGAAACGAAGCGAGCTATGGCAAAATGTTGAGAGACCTTTTTTGTAGAGAATTAGGTTTCCTACGTTTTATGTTCTATGATATTTTTTGATTAGATGCGTAGTTCTCGAGATATATCAAGATATTTAAAAGTTCCGAAGCCGCACCAACATAATAGAGATACAGAAACACCGTGGCCCCTTTCTTTGAGATAACTCTGCACTATTGCGAGCTGCAAATGCCACTTCCAGCTTAGCTGTGCAGAAGAAGAACATCAAGAAGAAGAAATATCTCGAAATATGTCCGTCAGGCCCCTTCCCTTGAGATAAATCTGCAAATATCTCGGAAACGAAGAGAGCTATGGCAAAATGTTAAGAGACCTTTTTTGTAGAGAATTAAGTTTCCTACTTTTTATGTTCTATGATATTTTTTGATCTGATGCGTAGTTCTCGAGATATATCAAGATATTTAAAAGTTCCGAAGCCGCACCAACATAATAGAGATACAGAAACACCGTGGCCCCTTTCTTTGAGATAACTCTGCACTATTGCGAGCTGTAAATGCCACTTCCAGCTTAGCTGTGCAGAAGAAGAACAACAAGAAGAAGACATATCTCGAAATATGTCCGTCAGGCCCCTTCCCTTGAGATATATCTGCAAATATCTCGGAAACGAAGCGAGCTATGGCAAAATGTTAAGAGACCTTTTTTGTAGAGAATTATGTTTCCTACAATTTATGTTCTATGATATTTTTTGATCAGAAGCGTAGTTTTCGAGATATATCGAGATATTTAAAAGTTCCGAAGCCGCACCAACATAATAGAGATACAGAAACACCGTGGCCCCTTTCTTTGAGATAACTCTGCACTATTGCGAGCTGCAAATGCCACTTCCAGCTTAGCTGTGCAGAAGAAGAACATCAAGAAGAAGAAATATCTCGAAATATGTCCGTCAGGCCCCTTCCCTTGAGATAAATCTGCAAATATCTCGGAAACGAAGAGAGCTATCGCAAAATGTTAAGAGACCTTTTTTGTAGAGAATTAAGTTTCCTACTTTTTATGTTCTATGATATTTTTTGATCAGAAGCGTAGTTTTCGAGATATATCGAGATATTTAAAAGTTCCGAAGCCGCACCAACATAATAGAGATACAGAAACACCGTGGCCCCTTTCGTTGAGATAACTCTGCACTAGTGCGAGCCGCAAATGCCACTTCCAGCTTAGCTGTGCAGAAGAAGAACAACAAGAAGAAGAAATATCTCGAAATATGTCCGTCAGGCCCCTTCCCTTGAGATAAATCTGCAAATATCTCGGAAACGAAGCGAGCTATGGCAAAATGTTGAGAGACGTTTTTTGTAGAGAATTATGTTTCCTACAATTTATGTTCTATGATATTTTTTGATCAGAAGCGTAGTTTTCGAGATATATCGAGATATTTAAAAGTTCCGAAGCCGCACCAACATAATAGGGATACAGAAACACCGTGGCCCCTTTCTTTGAGATAACTCTGCACTAGTGCGAGCCGCAAATGCCACTTCCAGCTTAGCTGTGCAGAAGAAGAACAACAAGAAGAAGAAATATCTCGAAATATGTCCGCCAGGCCCCTTCCCTTGAGATAAATCTGCAAATATCTCGGAAACGAAGCGAGCTATGGCCAATTGTTAAGAGACCTTTTTTGTAGAGAATTAAGTTTCCTACTTTTTATGTTCTATGATATTTTTTGATCAGATGCGTAGTTCTCGAGATATATCAAGATATTTAAAAGTTCCGAAGCCGCACCAACATAATAGGGATACAGAAACACCGTGGCCCCTTTCTTTGAGATAACTCTGCACTAGTGCGAGCCGCAAATGCCACTTCCAGCTTAGCTGTGCAGAAGAACAACAACAAGAAGAAGAAATATCTCGAAATATGTCCGTCAGGCCCCTTCCCTTGAGATATATCTGCAAATATCTCGGAAACTAAGCGAGCTATGGCAAAATGTTGAGAGACCTTTTTTGTAGAGAATTAAGTTTCCTACTTTTTATGTTCTATGATATTTTTTGATCAGATGCGTAGTTCTCGAGATATATCAAGATATTTAAAAGTTCCGAAGCCGCACCAACATAATAGAGATACAGAAACACCGTGGCCCCTTTCTTTGAGATAACTCTGCACTATTGCGAGCTGTAAATGCCACTTCCAGCTTAGCTGTGCAGAAGAAGAACAACAAGAAGAAGAAATATCTCGAAATATGTCCGTCAGGCCCCTTCCCTTGAGATATATCTGCAAATATCTCGGAAACGAAGCGAGCTATGGCAAAATGTTAAGAGACCTTTTTTGTAGAGAATTATGTTTCGTACAATTTATGTTCTATGATATTTTTTGGTGAGAAGCGTAGTTTTCGAGATATATCGAGATATTTAAAAGTTCCAAAGCCGCACCAACATAATAGAGATACAGAAACACCGTGGCCCCTTTCTTTGAGATAACTCTGCACTAGTGCGAGCCGCAAATGCCACTTCCAGCTTAGCTGTGCAGAAGAAGAACAACAAGAAGAAGAAATATCTCGAAATATGTCCGTCAGGCCCCTTCCCTTGAGATAAATCTGCAAATATCTCGGAAACGAAGCGAGCTATGGCAAAATGTTGAGAGACGTTTTTTGTAGAGAATTATGTTTCCTACAATTTATGTTCTATGATATTTTTTGATCAGAAGCGTAGTTTTCGAGATATATCGAGATATTTAAAAGTTCCGAAGCCGCACCAACATAATAGGGATACAGAAACACCGTGGCCCCTTTCTTTGAGATAACTCTGCACTAGTGCGAGCCGCAAATGCCACTTCCAGCTTAGCTGTGCAGAAGAAGAACAACAAGAAGAAGAAATATCTCGAAATATGTCCGCCAGGCCCCTTCCCTTGAGATAAATCTGCAAATATCTCGGAAACGAAGCGAGCTATGGCCAATTGTTAAGAGACCTTTTTTGTAGAGAATTAAGTTTCCTACTTTTTATGTTCTATGATATTTTTTGATCAGATGCGTAGTTCTCGAGATATATCAAGATATTTAAAAGTTCCGAAGCCGCACCAACATAATAGGGATACAGAAACACCGTGGCCCCTTTCTTTGAGATAACTCTGCACTAGTGCGAGCCGCAAATGCCACTTCCAGCTTAGCTGTGCAGAAGAACAACAACAAGAAGAAGAAATATCTCGAAATATGTCCGTCAGGCCCCTTCCCTTGAGATATATCTGCAAATATCTCGGAAACGAAGCGAGCTATGGCAAAATGTTGAGAGACCTTTTTTGTAGAGAATTAAGTTTCCTACTTTTTATGTTCTATGATATTTTTTGATCAGATGCGTAGTTCTCGAGATATATCAAGATATTTAAAAGTTCCGAAGCCGCACCAACATAATAGAGATACAGAAACACCGTGGCCCCTTTCTTTGAGATAACTCTGCACTATTGCGAGCTGCAAATGCCACTTCCAGCTTAGCTGTGCAGAAGAAGAACATCAAGAAGAAGAAATATCTCGAAATATGTCCGTCAGGCCCCTTCCCTTGAGATAAATCTGCAAATATCTCGGAAACGAAGAGAGCTATGGCAAAATGTTAAGAGACCTTTTTTGTAGAGAATTAAGTTTCCTACTTTTTATGTTCTATGATATTTTTTGATCTGATGCGTAGTTCTCGAGATATATCAAGATATTTAAAAGTTCCGAAGCCGCACCAACATAATAGAGATACAGAAACACCGTGGCCCCTTTCTTTGAGATAACTCTGCACTATTGCGAGCTGTAAATGCCACTTCCAGCTTAGCTGTGCAGAAGAAGAACAACAAGAAGAAGACATATCTCGAAATATGTCCGTCAGGCCCCTTCCCTTGAGATATATCTGCAAATATCTCGGAAACAAAGCGAGCTATGGCAAAATGTTAAGAGACCTTTTTTGTAGAGAATTATGTTTCCTACAATTTATGTTCTATGATATTTTTTGATCAGAAGCGTAGTTTTCGAGATATATCGAGATATTTAAAAGTTCCGAAGCCGCACCAACATAATAGAGATACAGAAACACCGTGGCCCCTTTCTTTGAGATAACTCTGCACTATTGCGAGCTGCAAATGCCACTTCCAGCTTAGCTGTGCAGAAGAAGAACATCAAGAAGAAGAAATATCTCGAAATATGTCCGTCAGGCCCCTTCCCTTGAGATAAATCTGCAAATATCTCGGAAACGAAGAGAGCTATCGCAAAATGTTAAGAGACCTTTTTTGTAGAGAATTAAGTTTCCTACTTTTTATGTTCTATGATATTTTTTGATCAGAAGCGTAGTTTTCGAGATATATCGAGATATTTAAAAGTTCCGAAGCCGCACCAACATAATAGAGATACAGAAACACCGTGGCCCCTTTCGTTGAGATAACTCTGCACTAGTGCGAGCCGCAAATGCCACTTCCAGCTTAGCTGTGCAGAAGAAGAACAACAAGAAGAAGAAATATCTCGAAATATGTCCGTCAGGCCCCTTCCCTTGAGATAAATCTGCAAATATCTCGGAAACGAAGCGAGCTATGGCAAAATGTTGAGAGACGTTTTTTGTAGAGAATTATGTTTCCTACAATTTATGTTCTATGATATTTTTTGATCAGAAGCGTAGTTTTCGAGATATATCGAGATATTTAAAAGTTCCGAAGCCGCACCAACATAATAGGGATACAGAAACACCGTGGCCCCTTTCTTTGAGATAACTCTGCACTAGTGCGAGCCGCAAATGCCACTTCCAGCTTAGCTGTGCAGAACAAGAACAACAAGAAGAAGAAATATCTCGAAATATGTCCGCCAGGCCCCTTCCCTTGAGATAAATCTGCAAATATCTCGGAAACGAAGCGAGCTATGGCCAATTGTTAAGAGACCTTTTTTGTAGAGAATTAAGTTTCCTACTTTTTATGTTCTATGATATTTTTTGATCAGATGCGTAGTTCTCGAGATATATCAAGATATTTAAAAGTTCCGAAGCCGCACCAACATAATAGGGATACAGAAACACCGTGGCCCCTTTCTTTGAGATAACTCTGCACTAGTGCGAGCCGCAAATGCCACTTCCAGCTTAGCTGTGCAGAAGAACAACAACAAGAAGAAGAAATATCTCGAAATATATCCGTCAGGCCCCTTCCCTTGAGATATATCTGCAAATATCTCGGAAACGAAGCGAGCTATGGCAAAATGTTGAGAGACCTTTTTTGTAGAGAATTAAGTTTCCTACTTTTTATGTTCTATGATATTTTTTGATCAGATGCGTAGTTCTCGAGATATATCAAGATATTTAAAAGTTCCGAAGCCGCACCAACATAATAGAGATACAGAAACACCGTGGCCCCTTTCTTTGAGATAACTCTGCACTATTGCGAGCTGTAAATGCCACTTCCAGCTTAGCTGTGCAGAAGAAGAACAACAAGAAGAAGAAATATCTCGAAATATGTCCGTCAGGCCCCTTCCCTTGAGATATATCTGCAAATATCTCGGAAACGAAGCGAGCTATGGCAAAATGTTAAGAGACCTTTTTTGTAGAGAATTATGTTTCGTACAATTTATGTTCTATGATATTTTTTGGTGAGAAGCGTAGTTTTCGAGATATATCGAGATATTTAAAAGTTCCAAAGCCGCACCAACATAATAGAGATACAGAAACACCGTGGCCCCTTTCTTTGAGATAACTCTGCACTAGTGCGAGCCGCAAATGCCACTTCCAGCTTAGCTGTGCAGAAGAAGAACAACAAGAAGAAGAAATATCTCGAAATATGTCCGTCAGGCCCCTTCCCTTGAGATAAATCTGCAAATATCTCGGAAACGAAGCGAGCTATGGCAAAATGTTGAGAGACCTTTTTTGTAGAGAATTAAGTTTCCTACGTTTTATGTTCTATGGTATTTTTTGGTCAGATGCGTAGTTGTCGAGATATATCAAGATATTTAAAAGTTCCGAAGCCGCACCAACATAATAGAGATACAGAAACACCGTGGCCCCTTTCTTTGAGATAACTCTGCACTATTGCGAGCTGCAAATGCCACTTCCAGCTTAGCTGTGCAGAAGAAGAACATCAAGAAGAAGAAATATCTCGAAATATGTCCGTCAGGCCCCTTCCCTTGAGATAAATCTGCAAATATCTCGGAAACGAAGAGAGCTATGGCAAAATGTTAAGAGACCTTTTTTGTAGAGAATTAAGTTTCCTACTTTTTATGTTCTATGATATTTTTTGATCTGATGCGTAGTTCTCGAGATATATCAAGATATTTAAAAGTTCCGAAGCCGCACCAACATAATAGAGATACAGAAACACCGTGGCCCCTTTCTTTGAGATAACTCTGCACTATTGCGAGCCGCAAATGCCACTTCCAGCATAGCTGTGCAGGAGAAGAACAACAAGAAGAAGAAATATCTCGAAATATGTCCGTCAGGCCCCTTCCCTTGAGATATATCTGCAAATATCTCGGAAACGAAGCGAGCTATGGCAAAATGTTAAGCGACCTTTTTTGTAGAGAATTATGTTTCCTACAATTTATGTTCTATGATATTTTTTGATCAGAAGCGTAGTTTTCGAGATATATCGAGATATTTAAAAGTTCCAAAGCCGCACCAACATAATAGAGATACAGAAACACCGTGGCCTCATTCTGTGAGATAACTCTGCACTAGTGCGAGCCGCAAATGCCACTTCCAGCTTAGCTGTGCAGAAGAAGAACAACAAGAAGAAGAAATATCTCGAAATATGTCCGTCAGGCCCCTTCCCTTGAGATAAATCTGCAAATATCTCGGAAACGAAGCGAGCTATGGCCAATTGTTAAGAGACCTTTTTTGTAGAGAATTAAGTTTCCTACTTTTTATGTTCTATGATATTTTTTGATCAGATGCGTAGTTCTCGAGATATATCAAGATATTTAAAAGTTCCGAAGCCGCACCAACATAATAGAGATACAGAAACACCGTGGCCCCTTTCTTTGAGATAACTCTGCACTATTGCGAGCTGCAAATGCCACTTCCAGCTTAGCTGTGCAGAAGAAGAACATCAAGAAGAAGAAATATCTCGAAATATGTCCGTCAGGCCCCTTCCCTTGAGATAAATCTGCAAATATCTCGGAAACGAAGAGAGCTATGGCAAAATGTTAAGAGACCTTTTTTGTAGAGAATTAAGTTTCCTACTTTTTATGTTCTATGATATTTTTTGATCTGATGCGTAGTTCTCGAGATATATCAAGATATTTAAAACTTCCGAAGCCGCACCAACATAATAGAGATACAGAAACACCGTGGCCCCTTTCTTTGAGATAACTCTGCACTATTGCGAGCCGCAAATGCCACTTCCAGCTTAGCTGTGCAGAAGAAGAACAACAAGAAGAAGAAATATCTCGAAATATGTCCGTCAGGCCCCTTCCCTTGAGATAAATCTGCAAATATCTCGGAAACGAAGCGAGCTATGGCAAAATGTTGAGAGACCTTTTTTGTAGAGAATTAAGTTTCCTACGTTTTATGTTCTATGATATTTTTTGATCAGATGCGTAGTTCTCGAGATATATCAAGATATTTAAAAGTTCCGAAGCCGCACCAACATAATAGAGATACAGAAACACCGTGGCCCCTTTCTTTGAGATAACTCTGCACTATTGCGAGCTGCAAATGCCACTTCCAGCTTAGCTGTGCAGAAGAAGAACATCAAGAAGAAGAAATATCTCGAAATATGTCCGTCAGGCCCCTTCCCTTGAGATAAATCTGCAAATATCTCGGAAACGAAGAGAGCTATGGCAAAATGTTAACAGACCTTTTTTGTAGAGAATTAAGTTTCCTACTTTTTATGTTCTATGATATTTTTTGATCTGATGTGTAGTTCTCGAGATATATCAAGATATTTAAAAGTTCCGAAGCCGCACCAACATAATAGAGATACAGAAACACCGTGGCCCCTTTCTTTGAGATAACTCTGCACTATTGCGAGCTGTAAATGCCACTTCCAGCTTAGCTGTGCAGAAGAAGAACAACAAGAAGAAGACATATCTCGAAATATGTCCGTCAGGCCCCTTCCCTTGAGATATATCTGCAAATATCTCGGAAACGAAGCGAGCTATGGCAAAATGTTAAGAGACCTTTTTTGTAGAGAATTATGTTTCCTACAATTTATGTTCTATGATATTTTTTGATCAGAAGCGTAGTTTTCGAGATATATCGAGATATTTAAAAGTTCCGAAGCCGCACCAACATAATAGAGATACAGAAACACCGTGGCCCCTTTCTTTGAGATAACTCTGCACTATTGCGAGCTGCAAATGCCACTTCCAGCTTAGCTGTGCAGAAGAAGAACATCAAGAAGAAGAAATATCTCGAAATATGTCCGTCAGGCCCCTTCCCTTCAGATAAATCTGCAAATATCTCGGAAACGAAGAGAGCTATCGCAAAATGTTAAGAGACCTTTTTTGTAGAGAATTAAGTTTCCTAATTTTTATGTTCTATGATATTTTTTGATCAGAAGCGTAGTTTTCGAGATATATCGAGATATTTAAAAGTTCCAAAGCCGCACCAACATAATAGAGATACAGAAACACCGTGGCCCCTTTCTTTGAGATAACTCTGCACTATTGCGAGCTGCAAATGCCACTTCCAGCTTAGCTGTGCAGAGGAAGAACAACAAGAAGAAGAAATATCTCGAAATATGTCCGTCAGGCCAGTTCCTTTGAGCTGAATCTGCAAATATCTCGGAAACGAAGCGAGCTATGGCAAAATGTTAAGAGACGTTTTTTGTAGAGAATTATGTTTCCTACAATTTATGTTCTATGATATTTTTTGATCAGAAGCGTAGTTTTCGAGATGTATCGAGATATTTAAAAGTTCCGAAGCCGCACCAACATAATAGGGATACAGAAACACCGTGGCCCCTTTCTTTGAGATAACTCTGCAGTATTGCGAGCTGTAAATGCCACTTCCAGCTTAGCTGTGCAGAAGAAGAACAACAAGAAGAAGAAATATCTCGAAATATGTCCGTCAGGCCCCTTCCCTTGAGATATATCTGCAAATATCTCGGAAACGAAGCGAGCTATGGCAAAATGTTAAGAGACCTTTTTTGTAGAGAATTATGTTTCGTACAATTTATGTTCTATGATATTTTTTGGTCAGAAGCGTAGTTTTCGAGATATATCGAGATATTTAAAAGTTCCAAAGCCGCACCAACATAATAGAGATACAGAAACACCGTGGCCCCTTTCTTTGAGATAACTCTGCACTAGTGCGAGCCGCAAATGCCACTTCCAGCTTAGCTGTGCAGAAGAAGAACAACAAGAAGAAGAAATATCTCGAAATATGTCCGTCAGGCCCCTTCCCTTGAGATAAATCTGCAAATATCTCGGAAACGAAGCGAGCTATGGCAAAATCTTGGGAGACCTTTTTTGTAGAGAATTAAGTTTCCTACGTTTTATGTTCTATGATATTTTTTGATCAGATGCGTAGTTCTCGAGATATATCAAGATATTTAAAAGTTCCGAAGCCGCACCAACATAATAGAGATACAGAAACACCGTGGCCCCTTTCTTTGAGATAACTCTGCACTATTGCGAGCTGCAAATGCCACTTCCAGCTTAGCTGTGCAGAAGAAGAACAACAAGAAGAAGAAATATCTCGAAATATGTCCGTGAGGCCCCTTCCCTTGAGATATATCTGCAAATATCTCGGAAACGAAGCGAGCTATGGCAAAATCTTAAGAGACCTTTTTTGTAGAGAATTATGTTTCCTACAATGTATGTTCTATGATATTTTTTGATCAGAAGCGTAGTTTTCGAGATATATCGAGATATTTAAAAGTTCCGAAGCCGCACCAACATAATAGAGATACAGAAACACCGTGGCACCTCTCTTTGAGATAACTCTGCACTACTGCGAGCTGGAAATGCCACTTCCAGTTTAGCTGTGCAGAAGAAGAACAACAAGAAGAAGAAATATCTCGAAATATGTCCGTTAGGCCCCTTCCCTTGAGATAAATCTGCAAATATCTCGGAAACGAAGCGAGCTATGGCAAAATGTTAAGAGACCTCTTTTGTAGAGAATTAAGCTTCCTACTTTTTATGTTCTATGATATTTTTTGATCAGATGCGTAGTTCTCGAGATATATCAAGATATTTAAAAGTTCCGAAGCCGCACCAACATAATAGAGATACAGAAACACCGTGGCCCCTTTCTTTGAGATAACTCTGCACTATTGCGCGCTGTAAATGCCACTTCCAGCTTAGCTGTGCAGAAGAAGAACAACAAGAAGAAGAAATATCTCGAAATATGTCCGTCAGGCCCCTTCCCTTGAGATAAATCTGCAAATATCTCGGGAACGAAGCGAGCTATGGCAAAATGTTAAGAGACCTTTTTTGTAGAGAACTATGTTTCCTACTTTTTATGTTCTATGATATTTTTTGATCAGATGCGTAGTTCTCGAGATATATCAAGATATCTAAAAGTTCCGAAGCCGCACCAACATAATAGAGATACAGAAACACCGTGGCCCCTTTCTTTGAGATAACTCTGCACTATTGCGAGCTGCAAATGCCACTTCCAGCTTAGCTGTGCAGAAGAAGAACAACAAGAAGAAGAAATATCTCGAAATATGTCCGTCAGGCCCCTTCCCTTGAGATAAATCTGCAAATATCTCGGAAACGAAGCGAGCTATGGCAAAATGTTAAGAGACGTTTTTTGTAGAGAATTATGTTTCCTACAATTTATGTTGTATGATATTTTCTGATCAGAAGCGTAGTTTTCGAGATATATCGAGATATTTAAAAGTTCCGAAGCCGCACCAACATAATAGAGATACAGAAACACCGTGGCCCCTTTCTTTGAGATAACTCTGCACTATTGCGAGCTGCAAATGCCACTTCCAGCTTAGCTGTGCAGAAGAAGAACAACAAGAAGAAGAAATATCTCGAAATATGTCCGTCAGGCCCCTTCCCTTGAGATAAATCTGCAAATATCTCGGAAACGAAGCGAGCTATGGCAAAATGTTAAGAGACGTTTTTTGTAGAGAATTATGTTTCCTACAATTTATGTTGTATGATATTTTCTGATCAGAAGCGTAGTTTTCGAGATATATCGAGATATTTAAAAGTTCCGAAGCCGCACCAACATAATAGAGATACAGAAACACCGTGGCCCCTTTCTTTGAGATAACTCTGCACTAGTGCGAGCCGCAAATGCCACTTCCACCTTAGCTGTGCAGAAGAAGAACAACAAGAAGAAGAAATATCTCGAAATATGTCCGACAGGCCCCTTCCCTTGAGATAAATCTGCAAATATCTCGGAAACGAAGCGAGCTATGGCGAAATGTTAAGAGACGTTTTTTGTAGAGAATTATGTTTCCTACAATTTATGTTCTATGATATTTTTTGATCAGAAGCGTAGTTTTCGAGATGTATCGAGATATTTAAAAGTTCCGAAGCCGCACCAACATAATAGGGATACAGAAACACCGTGGCCCCTTTCTTTGAGATAACTCTGCAGTATTGCGAGCTGTAAATGCCACTTCCAGCTTAGCTGTGCAGAAGAAGAACAACAAGAAGAAGAAATATCTCGAAATATGTCCGTCAGGCCCCTTCCCTTGAGATATATCTGCAAATATCTCGGAAACGAAGCGAGCTATGGCAAAATGTTAAGAGACCTTTTTTGTAGAGAATTATGTTTCGTACAATTTATGTTCTATGATATTTTTTGGTCAGAAGCGTAGTTTTCGAGATATATCGAGATATTTAAAAGTTCCAAAGCCGCACCAACATAATAGAGATACAGAAACACCGTGGCCCCTTTCTTTGAGATAACTCTGCACTAGTGCGAGCCGCAAATGCCACTTCCAGCTTAGCTGTGCAGAAGAAGAACAACAAGAAGAAGAAATATCTCGAAATATGTCCGTCAGGCCCCTTCCCTTGAGATAAATCTGCAAATATCTCGGAAACGAAGGGAGCTATGGCAAAATGTTGGGAGACCTTTTTTGTAGAGAATTAAGTTTCCTACGTTTTATGTTCTATGATATTTTTTGATCAGATGCGTAGTTCTCGAGATATATCAAGATATTTAAAAGTTCCGAAGCCGCACCAACATAATAGAGATACAGAAACACCGTGGCCCCTTTCTTTGAGATAACTCTGCACTATTGCGAGCTGCAAATGCCACTTCCAGCTTAGCTGTGCAGAAGAAGAACAACAAGAAGAAGAAATATCTCGAAATATGTCCGTGAGGCCCCTTCCCTTGAGATATATCTGCAAATATCTCGGAAACGAAGCGAGCTATGGCAAAATCTTAAGAGACCTTTTTTGTAGAGAATTATGTTTCCTACAATGTATGTTCTATGATATTTTTTGATCAGAAGCGTAGTTTTCGAGATATATCGAGATATTTAAAAGTTCCGAAGCCGCACCAACATAATAGAGATACAGAAACACCGTGGCCCCTCTCTTTGAGATAACTCTGCACTACTGCGAGCTGGAAATGCCACTTCCAGTTTAGCTGTGCAGAAGAAGAACAACAAGAAGAAGAAATATCTCGAAATATGTCCGTTAGGCCCCTTCCCTTGAGATAAATCTGCAAATATCTCGGAAACGAAGCGAGCTATGGCAAAATGTTAAGAGACCTCTTTTGTAGAGAATTAAGCTTCCTACTTTTTATGTTCTATGATATTTTTTGATCAGATGCGTAGTTCTCGAGATATATCAAGATATTTAAAAGTTCCGAAGCCGCACCAACATAATAGAGATACAGAAACACCGTGGCCCCTTTCTTTGAGATAACTCTGCACTATTGCGCGCTGTAAATGCCACTTCCAGCTTAGCTGTGCAGAAGAAGAACAACAAGAAGAAGAAATATCTCGAAATATGTCCGTCAGGCCCCTTCCCTTGAGATAAATCTGCAAATATCTCGGAAACGAAGCGAGCTATGGCAAAATGTTAAGAGACGTTTTTTGTAGAGAATTATGTTTCCTACAATTTATGTTGTATGATATTTTCTGATCAGAAGCGTAGTTTTCGAGATATATCGAGATATTTAAAAGTTCCGAAGCCGCACCAACATAATAGAGATACAGAAACACCGTGGCCCCTTTCTTTGAGATAACTCTGCACTAGTGCGAGCCGCAAATGCCACTTCCACCTTAGCTGTGCAGAAGAAGAACAACAAGAAGAAGAAATATCTCGAAATATGTCCGACAGGCCCCTTCCCTTGAGATAAATCTGCAAATATCTCGGAAACGAAGCGAGCTATGGCGAAATGTTAAGAGACCTTTTTTGTAGAGAATAATGTTTCCTACAATTTACGTTCTATGATATTTTTTGATCAGAAGCGTAGTTTTCGAGATATATCGAGATATTTAAAAGTTCCGAAGCCGCACCAACATAATAGAGATACAGAAACACCGTGGCCCCTTTCTTTGAGATAACTCTGCACTAGTGCGAGCCGCAAATGCCACTTCCAGCTTAGCTGTGCAGAAGAAGAACAACAAGGAGAAGAAATATCTCGAAATATGTCCATCAGGACCCTTCCCTTGAGATAAATCTGCAAATATCTCGGAAACGAAGCGAGCTATGGCAAAATGTTAAGAGACCTTTTTTGTAGAGAATAATGTTTCCGACAATTTACGTTCTATGATATTTTTTGATCAGATGCGTAGTTCTCGAGATATATCAAGATATTTAAAAGTTCCGAAGCCGCACCAACATAATAGAGATACAGAAACACCGTGGCCCCGTTCTTTGAGATAACTCTGCACTATTGCGCGCTGCAAATGCCACTTCCAGCTTAGCTGTGGAGAGGAAGAACAACAAGAAGAAGAAATATCTCGAAATATGTCCGTCAGGCCAGTTCCTTTGAGATGAATCTGCAAATATCTCGGAAACGAAGCGAGCTATGGCAAAATGTTAAGAGACGTTTTTTGTAGAGAATTATGTTTCCTACAATTTATGTTCTATGATATTTTTTGATCAGAAGCGTAGTTTTCGAGATATATCGAGATATTTAAAAGTTCCGAAGCCGCATCAACATAATAGAGATACAGAAACACCGTGGCCCCTTTCTTTGAGATAACTCTGCACTATTGCGAGCTGCAAATTCCACTTCCAGCTTAGCTGTGCAGAGGAAGAACAACAAGAAGAAGAAGTATCTCGAAATATGTCCGTCAGGCCCGTTCCTTTGAGCTGAATCTGCAAATATCTCGGAAACGAAGCGAGCTATGGCAAAATGTTAAGAGACGTTTTTTGTAGAGAATTATGTTTCCTACAATTTATCTTCTATGATATTTTTTGATCAGACGCGTAGTTTTCGAGATATATCGAGATATTTAAAAGTTCCGAAGCCGCACCAACATAATAGAGATACAGAAACACCGTGGCCCCTTTCTTTGAGATAACTCTGCACTAGTGCGAGCCGCAAATGCCACTTCCAGCTTAGCTGTGCAGAAGAAGAACAACAAGAAGAAGAAATATCTCGAAATATGTCCGACAGGCCAGTTCCTTTGAGCTGAATCTGCAAATATCTCGGAAACGAAGCGAGCTATGGCAAAATGTTAAGAGACGTTTTTTGTAGAGAATTATGTTTCCTACTTTTTATGTTCTATGATATTTTTTGATCGGATGCGTAGTTCTCGAGATATATCAAGATATTTAAAAGCTCCGAAGCTGCACCAACATAATAGAGGTACAGAAACACCGTGGCCCCTTTCTTTGAGATAACTCTGCACTATTGCGAGCTGCAAATGCCACTTCCAGCTTAGCTGTGCAGAGGAAGAACCACAAGAAGAAGAAGTATCTCGAAATATGTCCGTCAGGCCCGTTCCTTTGAGCTGAATCTGCAAATATCTCGGAAACGAAGCGAGCTATGGCAAAATGTTAAGAGACGTTTTTTGTAGAGAATTATGTTTCCTACAATTTATGTTCTACGATATTTTTTGATCAGAAGCGTAGTTTTCGAGATATATCGAGATATTTAAAAGTTCCGAAGCCGCACCAACATAATAGAGATACAGAAACACCGTGGCCCCTTTCTTTGAGATAACTCTGCACTATTGCGCGCTGCAAATGCCACTTCCAGCTTAGCTGTGCAGAAGAAGAACAACAAGAAGAAGAAATATCTCGAAATATGTCCGTCAGGCCCCTTCCCTTGAGATAAATCTGCAGATATCTCGGAAACGAAGCGAGCTATGGCAAAATGTTAAGAGACCTTTTTTGTAGAAAATTAAGTTTCCTACTTTTTATGTTCTATGATATTTTTCGATCAGAGGCGTAGTTCTCGAGATATATCAAGATATTTAAAAGTTCCGAAGCCACACCAACATAATAGAGATACAGAAACACCGTGGCCCCTTTCTTTGAGATAACTCTGCACGATTGCGGGCTGGAAATGCCACTTCCAGTTTAGCTGTGCAGAAGAAGAACAACAAGAAGAAGAAATATCTCGAAATATGTCCATCAGGACCCTTCCTTTGAGATAAATCTGCAAATATCTCGGAAACGAAGCGAGCTATGGCAAAATGTTAAGAGACCTTTTTTGTAGAGAATAAGGTTTCCTACAATTTACGTTCCATGATATTTTTTGATCAGAAGCGTAGTTTTCGAGATATATCGAGATATTTAAAAGTTCCGAAGCCGCACCAACATAATAGAGATACAGAAACACCGTGGCCCCTTTCTTTGAGATAACTCTGCACTATTGCGAACTGCAAATGCCACTTCCAGCTCAGCTGTGCAGAAGAAGAAGAACAAGAAGAAGAAATATCTCGAAATATGTCCGTCAGGCCCCTTCCCTTGAGATAAATCTGCAAATATCTCGGAAACGAAGCGAGCTATGGCAAAATGTTAAGAGACCGTTTTTGTAGAGAATTAAGTTTCCTACTTTTTATGTTCTATGATATTTTTTGATCAGATGCGTAGTTCTCGAGATATATCAAGATATTTAAAAGTTCCGAAGCCGCACCAACATAATAGAGATACAGAAACACCGTGGCCCCTTTCTTTGAGATAACTCTGCACTATTGCGAGATGCAAATGCCACTTCCAGCTTAGCTGTGCACAAGAAGAACAACAAGAAGAAGAAATATCTCGAAATATGTCCGTCAGGCCCCTTCCCTTGAGATATATCTGCAAATATCTCGGAAACGAAGCGAGCTATGGCAAAATGTTAAGAGACCTTTTTTGTAGAGAATTATGTTTCCTACAATGTAGGTTCTATGATATTTTTTGATCAGAAGCGTAGTTTTCGAGATATATCGAGATATTTAAAAGTTCCGAAGCCGCACCAACATAATAGAGATACAGAAACACCGTGGCCCCTTTCTTTGAGATAACTCTGCACTAGTGCGAGCCGCAAATGCCACTTCCAGCTTAGCTGTGCAGAAGAAGAACAACAAGAAGAAGAAATATCTCGAAATATGTCCGTCAGGCCCCTTCCCTTGAGATAAATCTGCAAATATCTCGGGAACGAAGCGAGCTATGGCAAAATGTTAAGAGACCTTTTTTGTAGAGAATTAAGTTTCCTACTTTTTATGTTCTATGATATTTTTGATCAGATGCGTAGTTCTCGAGATATATCAAGATATTTAAAAGTTCCGAAGCCGCACCAACATAATAGAGATACAGAAACACCGTGGCCCCTTTCTTTGAGATAACTCTGCACGATTGCGAGCTGGAAATGCCACTTCCAGTTTAGCTGTGCAGAAGAAGAACAACAAGAAGAAGAAATATCTCGAAATATGTCCGTCAGGCCAGTTCCTTTGAGCTGAATCTGCAAATATCTCGGAAACGAAGCGAGCTATGGCAAAATGTTAAGAGACGTTTTTTGTAGAGAATTATGTTTCCTACAATTTATTTTCTATGATATTTTTAGATCAGAAGCGTAGTTTTCGAGATATATCGAGATATTTAAAAGTTCCGAAGTCGCACCAACATAATAGAGATACAGAAACACCGTGGCCCCTTTCTTTGAGATAACTCTGCACTAGTGCGAGCTGCAAATGCCACTTCCAGCTTAGCTGTGCAGAAGAAGAACAACAAGAAGAAGAAATATCTCGAAATATGTCCGTCAGGCCCCTTCCCTTGAAATAAATCTGCAAATATCTCGGAAACGAAGCGAGCTATGGCAAAATGTTAAGAGACCTTTTTTGTAGAGAATTAAGTTTCCTACTTTTTATGTTCTATGATATTTTTCGATCAGAGGCGTAGTTCTCGAGATATATCAAGATATTTAAAAGTTCCGAAGCCGCACCAACATAATAGAGATACAGAAACACCGTGGCCCCTTTCTTTGAGATAACTCTGCACGATTGCGAGCTGGAAATGCCACTTCCAGTTTAGCTGTGCAGAAGAAGAACAACAAGAAGAAGAAATATCTCGAAATATGTCCATCAGGACCCTTCCCTTGAGATAAATCTGCAAATATCTCGGAAACGAAGCGAGCTATGGCAAAATGTTAAGAGACCTGTTTTGTAGAGAATTATGTTTCCTACAATTTATGTTCTATGATATTTTTTGATCAGAAGCGTAGTTTTCGAGATATATCGAGATATGTAAAAGTTCCGAAGCCGCACCAACATAATAGAGATACAGAAACACCGTGGCCCCTTTCTTTGGGATAACTCTGCACTATTGCGAGCTGCAAATGCCACTTCCAGCTTAGCTGTGCAGAAGAAGAACAACAAGAAGAAGAAATATCTCGAAATATGTCCGTCAGGCCAGTTCCTTTGAGCTGAATCTGCAAATATCTCGGAAACGAAGCGAGCTATGGCAAAATGTTAAGAGACGTTTTTTGTAGAGAATTGTTTCCTACAATTTATGTTCTATGATATTTTTTGATCAGAAGCGTAGTTTTCGAGATATATCGAGATATTTAAAAGTTCCGAAGCCGCACCAACATAATAGGGATACAGAAACACCGTGGCCCCTTTCTTTGAGATAACTCTGCACTAGTGCGAGCCGCAAATGCCGCTTCCAGCTTAGCTGTGCAGAAGAAGAACAACAAGAAGAAGAAATATCTCG
This sequence comes from Osmia lignaria lignaria, assembly GCF_051020975.1. Classification (NCBI taxonomy): domain Eukaryota; kingdom Metazoa; phylum Arthropoda; class Insecta; order Hymenoptera; family Megachilidae; genus Osmia; species Osmia lignaria. Next base: position 21,938,529 of record NW_027478162.1, on the reverse strand, counting down.
AAATATGTCCGTTAGGCCCCTTCCCTTGAGATAAATCTGCAAATATCTCGGAAACGAAGCGAGCTATGGCAAAATGTTAAGAGACCTTTTTTGTAGAGAATTAAGTTTCCTACTTTTTATGTTCTATGATATTTTTTGATCAGATGCGTAGTTCTCGAGATATATTAAGATATTTAAAAGTTCCGAAGCCGCACCAACATAATAGAGATACAGAAACACCGTGGCCCCTTTCTTTGAGATAACTCTGCACTATTGCGAGCTGCAAATGCCACTTCCAGCTTAGCTGTGCAGAAGAAGAACAACAAGAAGAAGAAGTATCTCGAAATATGTCCGTCAGGCCCCTTCCCTTGAGATAAATCTGCAAATATCTCGGAAACGAAGAGAGCTGTGGCAAAATGTTAAGAGACCTTTTTTGTAGAGAATTAAGTTTCCTACTTTTTATGTTCTATGATATTTTTTGATCAGATGCGTAGTTCTCGAGATATATCAAGATATTTAAAAGTTCCGAAGCCGCACCAACATAATAGAGATACAGAAACACCGTGGCCCCTTTCTTTGAGATAACTCTGCACTATTGCGAGCTGTAAATGCCACTTCCAGCTTAGCTGTGCAGAAGAAGAACAACAAGAAGAAGAAATATCTCGAAATATGTCCGTCAGGCCCCTGCCCTTGAGATATATCTGCAAATATCTCGGAAACGAAGCGAGCTATGGCAAAATGTTAAGAGACCTTTTTTGTAGAGAATTAAGTTTCCTACAATTTACGTTCTATGATATTTTTTGATCAGAAGCGTAGTTTTCGAGATATATCGAGATATTTAAAAGTTCCGAAGCCGCACCAACATAATAGAGATACAGAAACACCGTGGCCCCTTTCTTTGAGATAACTCTGCACTATTGCGAACTGCAAATGCCACTTCCAGCTCAGCTGTGCAGAAGAAGAAGAACAAGAAGAAGAAATATCTCGAAATATGTCCGTCAGGCCCCTTCCCTTGAGATAAATCTGCAAATATCTCGGAAACGAAGCGAGCTATGGCAAAATGTTAAGAGACCGTTTTTGTAGAGAATTAAGTTTCCTACTTTTTATGTTCTATGATATTTTTTGATCAGATGCGTAGTTCTCGAGATATATCAAGATATTTAAAAGTTCCGAAGCCGCACCAACATAATAGAGATACAGAAACACCGTGGCCCCTTTCTTTGAGATAACTCTGCACTATTGCGAGATGCAAATGCCACTTCCAGCTTAGCTGTGCACAAGAAGAACAACAAGAAGAAGAAATATCTCGAAATATGTCCGTCAGGCCCCTTCCCTTGAGATATATCTGCAAATATCTCGGAAACGAAGCGAGCTATGGCAAAATGTTAAGAGACCTTTTTTGTAGAGAATTATGTTTCCTACAATGTAGGTTCTATGATATTTTTTGATCAGAAGCGTAGTTTTCGAGATATATCGAGATATTTAAAAGTTCCGAAGCCGCACGAACATAATAGAGATACAGAAACACCGTGGCCCCTTTCTTTGAGATAACTCTGCACTAGTGCGAGCCGCAAATGCCACTTCCAGCTTAGCTGTGCAGAAGAAGAACAACAAGAAGAAGAAATATCTCGAAATATGTCCGTCAGGCCCCTTCCCTTGAGATAAATCTGCAAATATCTCGGGAACGAAGCGAGCTATGGCAAAATGTTAAGAGACCTTTTTTGTAGAGAATTAAGTTTCCTACTTTTTATGTTCTATGATATTTTTTGATCAGATGCGTAGTTCTCGAGATATATCAAGATATTTAAAAGTTCCGAAGCCGCACCAACATAATAGAGATACAGAAACACCGTGGCCCCTTTCTTTGAGATAACTCTGCACGATTGCGAGCTGGAAATGCCACTTCCAGTTTAGCTGTGCAGAAGAAGAACAACAAGAAGAAGAAATATCTCGAAATATGTCCGTCAGGCCAGTTCCTTTGAGCTGAATCTGCAAATATCTCGGAAACGAAGCGAGCTATGGCAAAATGTTAAGAGACGTTTTTTGTAGAGAATTATGTTTCCTACAATTTATTTTCTATGATATTTTTAGATCAGAAGCGTAGTTTTCGAGATATATCGAGATATTTAAAAGTTCCGAAGTCGCACCAACATAATAGAGATACAGAAACACCGTGGCCCCTTTCTTTGAGATAACTCCGCACTAGTGCGAGCTGCAAATGCCACTTCCAGCTTAGCTGTGCAGAAGAAGAACAACAAGAAGAAGAAATATCTCGAAATATGTCCGTCAGGCCCCTTCCCTTGAAATAAATCTGCAAATATCTCGGAAACGAAGCGAGCTATGGCAAAATGTTGAGAGACCTGTTTTGTAGAGAATTATGTTTCCTACAATTTATGTTCTATGATATTTTTTGATCAGAAGCGTAGTTTTCGAGATATATCGAGATATGTAAAAGTTCCGAAGCCGCACCAACATAATAGAGATACAGAAACACCGTGGCCCCTTTCTTTGGGATAACTCTGCACTAGTGCGAGCTGCAAATGCCACTTCCAGCTTAGCTGTGCAGAAGAAGAACAACAAGAAGAAGAAATATCTCGAAATATGTCCGTCAGGCCAGTTCCTTTGAGCTGAATCTGCAAATATCTCGGAAACGAAGCGAGCTATGGCAAAATGTTAAGAGACGTTTTTTGTAGAGAATTGTTTCCTACAATTTATGTTCTATGATATTTTTTGATCAGAAGCGTAGTTTTCGAGATATATCGAGATATTTAAAAGTTCCGAAGCCGCACCAACATAATAGGGATACAGAAACACCGTGGCCCCTTTCTTTGAGATAACTCTGCACTATTGCGAGCTGCAAATGCCACTTCCAGCTTAGCTGTGCAGAGGAAGAACAACAAGAATAAGAAATATATCGAAATATGTCCGTCAGGCCCCTTCCCTTGAGATAAATCTGCAAATATCTCGGAAACGAAGCGAGCTACGGCAAAATGTTAAGCGACCTTTTTTGTAGAAAATTAGGTTTCCTACTTTTTATGTTCTATGATATTTTTTGATCAGATGCGTAGTTCTCGAGATATATCAAGATATTTAAAAGTTCCGAAGCCGCACCAACATAATAGAGATACAGAAACACCGTGGCCGCTTTCTTTGAGATAACTCTGCACTATTGCGAGCTGCAAATGCCACTTCCAGCTTAGCTGTGCAGAAGAAGAACAACAAGAAGAAGAAATATCTCGAAATATGTCCGTCAGGCCCCTTCCCTTGAGATAAATCTGCAACTATCTCGGAAACGAAGCGAGCTACGGCAAAATGTTAAGAGACCTTTTTTGTAGAAAATTAGGTTTCCTACTTTTTATGTTCTATGATATTTTTTGATCAGATGCGTAGTTCTCGAGATATATCAAGATATTTAAAAGTTCCGAAGCCGCACAAACATAATAGAGATACAGAAACACCGTGGCCCCTTTCTTTGAGATAACTCTGCACTATTGCGAGCTGCAAATGCCACTTCCAGCTTAGCTGTGCAGAAGAAGAACAACAAGAAGAAGAAATATCTCGAAATATGTCCGTCAGGCCCCTTCCCTTGAGATAAATCTGCAAATATCTCGGAAACGAAGCGAGCTATGGCAAAATGTTAAGAGACCTTTTTTGTAGAGAATTAAGTTTCCTACTTTTTATGTTGTATGATATTTTTTGATCAGATGCGTAGTTTTCGAGATATATCAAGATATTTAAAAGTTCCGAAGCCGCACCAACATAATAGAGATACGGAAACACCGTGGCCCCTTTCTGTGAGATAACTCTGCACTATTGCGAGCTGCAAATGCCAGTTCGAGCTTAGCTGTGCAGAAGAAGCACAACAAGAACAAGAAATATCTCGGATTAAGTCCGTCAGGCCCCTTCCCTTGAGATAAATCTGCAAATATCTCGGAAACAATGCGAGCTATGGCAAAATATTAAGAGATCTTTTTTGTAGGAAATTAAGTTTCCTACTATTTATGTTCTATGATATTTTTTGATCAGATGCGTAGTTCTCGAGATATATCAAGATATTTAAAAGTTCCGAAGCCGCACCAACATAATAGAGATACGGAAACACCGTGGCCCCTTTCTGTGAGATAACTCTGAACTATTGCGAGCTGGAAATGCCACTTCCAGTTTAGCTGTGCAGAAGAAGAACAACAAGAAGAAGAAATATCTCGAAATATGTCCATCAGGACCCTTCCCTTGAGATAAATCTGCAAATATCTCGGAAACGAAGCGGGCTATGGCAAAATGTTAGGAGACTTTATTTGTAGAGAATTAAGTTTCCTACTTTTTACGTTCTATGATATTTTTTGATCAGATGCGTAGTTCTCGAGATATATCAAGATATTTAAAAGTTCCGAAGCCGCACCAACATAATAGAGATACAGAAACACCGTGGCCCCTTTCTTTGAGATAACTCTGCACTATTGCGAGCTGTAAATGCCACTTCCAGCTTAGCTGTGCAGAAGAAGAACAACAAGAAGAAGAAATATCTCGAAATATGTCCGTCAGGCCCCTTCCCTTGAGATAAATCTGCAAATATCCCGGAAACGAAGCGAGCTATGGCAAAATGTTAAGAGACCTTTTTTGTAGAGGATTAAGTTTCCTACTTTTCATGGTCTATGATAATTTTTGATCAGATGCGTAGTTCTCGAGATATATCAAGATATTTAAAAGTTCCGAAGCCGCACCAACATAATAGAGATACAGAAACACCGTGGCCCCTTTCTTTGAGATAACTCTGCACTATTGCGAGCTGCAAATGCCACTTCCAGCTTAGCTGTGCAGAAGAAGAACAACAAGAAGAAGAAATATCTCGAAATATGTCCGTCAGGCCCCTTCCCTTGAGATAAATCTGCAAATATCTCGGAAACGAAGCGAGCTATGGCAAAATGTTAAGAGACCTTTTTTGTAGAGAATTAAGTTTCCTACTTTTTATGTTGTATGATATTTTTTGATCAGATGCGTAGTTCTCGAGATATATCAAGATATTTAAAAGTTCCGAAGCTGCACCAACATAATAGAGATACAGAAACACCGTGGCCCCTTTCTTTGAGATAACTCTGCAATAGTGCGAGCCGCAAATGCCACTTCCAGCTTAGCTGTGCAGAAGAAGAACAACAAGAAGAAGAAATATCTCGAAATATGTCCGTTAGGCCCCTTCCCTTGAGATAAATGTGCAAATATCTCGGAAACGAAGCGAGCTATGGCAAAATGTTAAGAGACCTTTTTTGTAGAGAATTAAGTTTCCTACTTTTCATGTTCTATGATATTTTTTGATCAGATGCGTAGTTCTCGAGATATATCAAGATATTTAAAAGTTCCGAAGCCGCATCAACATAATAGAGATACAGAAACACCGTGGCCCCTTTCTTTGAGATAACTCTGCACTATTGCGAGCTGGAAATGCCACTTCCAGTTTAGCTGTGCAGAAGAAGAACAACAAGAAGAAGAAATATCTCCAAATATGTCCCTCAGGCCCCTTCCCTTGAGATAAATCTGCAAATATCTCGGAAACGAAGCGAGCTATGGCAAAATGTTAAGAGACTTTATTTGTAGAGAATTAAGTTTCCTACTTTTTACGTTCTATGATATTTTTTTATCAGATGCGTAGTTCCCGAGATATATCAAGATATTTAAAAGTTCCGAAGCCGCACCAACATAATAGAGATACAGAAACACCGTGGCCCCTTTCTTTGAGATAACTCTGCACTAGTGCGAGCTGCAAATGCCACTTCCAGCTTAGCTGTGCAGAAGAAGAACAACAAGAAGAAGAAATATCTCGAAATATGTCCGTCAGGCCCCTTCCCTTGAGATAAATCTGCATATATCTCGGAAACGAAGCGAGCTATGGCAAAATGTTAAGAGACCTTTTTTGTAGAGAATTAAGTTTCCTACTTTTTATGTTCTATGATATTTTTTGATCAGATGCGTAGTTCTCGAGATATATCAAGATATTTAAAAGTTCCGAAGCCGCACCAACATAATAGAGATACAGAAACACCGTGGCCCCTTTCTTTGAGATAATTCTGCACTATTGCGAGCTGCAAATGCCACTTCCAGCTTAGCTGTGCAGAAGAAGAACAACAAGAAGAAGAAATATCTCGAAATATGTCCGTCAGGCCCCTTCCCTTGAGATAAATCTGCAAATATCTCGGAAACGAAGCGAGCTATGGCAAAATGTTAAGAGACCTTTTTTGTAGAGAATTAAGTTTCCTACTTTCTATGTTCTATGATATTTTTTGATCAGATGCGTAGTTCTCGAGATATATCAAGATATTTAAAAGTTCCGAAGCCGCACCAACATAATAGAGATACAGAAACACCGTGGCCCCTTTCTTTGAGATAACTCTGCACTATTGCGAGCTGCAAATGCCACTTCCAGCTTAGCTGTGCAGAAGAAGAACAACAAGAAGAAGAAATATCTCGAAATATGTCCGTCAGGCCCCTTCCCTTGAGATAAATCTGCAAATATCTCGGAAACGAAGCGAGCTATGGCAAAATGTTAAGAGACGTTTTTTTTTGAGAATTGTGTTTCCTACTTTTTATGTTCTATGATATTTTTTGATCAGATGCGTAGTTCTCGAGATATATCAAGATATTTAAAAGTTCCGAAGCCGCACCAACATAATAGAGATACAGAAACACCGTGGCCCCTTTCTTTGAGATAACTCTGCACTAGTGCGAGCCGCAAATGCCAGTTCCAGCTTAGCTATGCAGAAGAAGAACAACAAGAAGAAGAAATATCTCGAAATATGTCCGTCAGGCCCCTTCCCTTGAGATAAATCTGCAAATATCTCGGAAACGAAGCGAGATATGGGAACATGTTAAGAGACCTTTTTTGTAGACAATTAAGTTTCCTACTTTCTATGTTCTATGATATTTTTTGATCAGATGCGTAGTTCTGGAGATATATCAAGATATTTAAAAGTTCCGAAGCCGCACCAACATAATAGAGATACAGAAACACCGTGGCCCCTTTCTTTGAGATAACTCTGCACTATTGCGAGCTGCAAATGCCACTTCCAGCTTAGCTGTGCAGAAGAAGAACAACAAGAAGAAGAAATATCTCGAAATATGTCCGTCAGGCCCCTTCCCTTGAGATAAATCTGCATATATCTCGGAAACGAAGCGAGCTATGGCAAAATGTTAAGAGACGTTTTTTGTAGAGAATTGTGTTTCCTACAATTTATGTTCTATGATATTTTTTGATCAGAAGCGTAGTTTTCGAGATATATCGAGATATTTAAAAGTTCCGAAGCCGCACCAACATAATAGAGATGCAGAAACACCGTGGCCCCATTCTTTGAGATAACTCTGCACTATTGCGAGCTGCAAATGCCACTTCCAGCTTAGCTGTGCAGAAGAAGAACAACAAGAAGAAGAAATATCTCGAAATATGTCCGTCAGGCCCCTTCCCTTGAGATAAATCTGCATATATCTCGGAAACGAAGCGAGCTATGGCAAAATGTTAAGAGACCCTTTTTGTAGAGAATTAAGTTTCCTACTTTTTATGTTCTATGATATTTTTTGATCAGATGCGTAGTTCTCGAGATATATCGAGATATTTAAAAGTTCCGAAGCCGCACCAACATAATAGAGATACAGAAACACCGTGGCCCCTTTCTTTGAGATAATTCTGCACTATTGCGAGCTGCAAATGCCACTTCCAGCTTAGCTGTGCAGAAGAAGAACAACAAGAAGAAGAAATATCTCGAAATATGTCCGTCAGGCCCCTTCCCTTGAGATAAATCTGCAAATATCTCGGAAACGAAGCGAGCTATGGCAAAATGTTAAGAGACCTTTTTTGTAGAGAATTAAGTTTCCTACTTTTTATGTTGTATGATATTTTTTGATCAGATGCGTAGTTTTCGAGATATATCAAGATATTTAAAAGTTCCGAAGCCGCACCAACATAATAGAGATACGGAAACACCGTGGCCCCTTTCTGTGAGATAACTCTGCACTATTGCGAGCTGCAAATGCCAGTTCGAGCTTAGCTGTGCAGAAGAAGCACAACAAGAACAAGAAATATCTCGGATTAAGTCCGTCAGGCCCCTTCCCTTGAGATAAATCTGCAAATATCTCGGAAACAATGCGAGCTATGGCAAAATATTAAGAGATCTTTTTTGTAGGAAATTAAGTTTCCTACTATTTATGTTCTATGATATTTTTTGATCAGATGCGTAGTTCTCGAGATATATCAAGATATTTAAAAGTTCCGAAGCCGCACCAACATAATAGAGATACGGAAACACCGTGGCCCCTTTCTGTGAGATAACTCTGAACTATTGCGAGCTGGAAATGCCACTTCCAGTTTAGCTGTGCAGAAGAAGAACAACAAGAAGAAGAAATATCTCGAAATATGTCCATCAGGACCCTTCCCTTGAGATAAATCTGCAAATATCTCGGAAACGAAGCGGGCTATGGCAAAATGTTAGGAGACTTTATTTGTAGAGAATTAAGTTTCCTACTTTTTACGTTCTATGATATTTTTTGATCAGATGCGTAGTTCTCGAGATATATCAAGATATTTAAAAGTTCCGAAGCCGCACCAACATAATAGAGATACAGAAACACCGTGGCCCCTTTCTTTGAGATAACTCTGCACTATTGCGAGCTGTAAATGCCACTTCCAGCTTAGCTGTGCAGAAGAAGAACAACAAGAAGAAGAAATATCTCGAAATATGTCCGTCAGGCCCCTTCCCTTGAGATAAATCTGCAAATATCCCGGAAACGAAGCGAGCTATGGCAAAATGTTAAGAGACCTTTTTTGTAGAGGATTAAGTTTCCTACTTTTCATGGTCTATGATAATTTTTGATCAGATGCGTAGTTCTCGAGATATATCAAGATATTTAAAAGTTCCGAAGCCGCACCAACATAATAGAGATACAGAAACACCGTGGCCCCTTTCTTTGAGATAACTCTGCACTATTGCGAGCTGCAAATGCCACTTCCAGCTTAGCTGTGCAGAAGAAGAACAACAAGAAGAAGAAATATCTCGAAATATGTCCGTCAGGCCCCTTCCCTTGAGATAAATCTGCAAATATCTCGGAAACGAAGCGAGCTATGGCAAAATGTTAAGAGACCTTTTTTGTAGAGAATTAAGTTTCCTACTTTTTATGTTGTATGATATTTTTTGATCAGATGCGTAGTTCTCGAGATATATCAAGATATTTAAAAGTTCCGAAGCTGCACCAACATAATAGAGATACAGAAACACCGTGGCCCCTTTCTTTGAGATAACTCTGCAATAGTGCGAGCCGCAAATGCCACTTCCAGCTTAGCTGTGCAGAAGAAGAACAACAAGAAGAAGAAATATCTCGAAATATGTCCGTTAGGCCCCTTCCCTTGAGATAAATGTGCAAATATCTCGGAAACGAAGCGAGCTATGGCAAAATGTTAAGAGACCTTTTTTGTAGAGAATTAAGTTTCCTACTTTTCATGTTCTATGATATTTTTTGATCAGATGCGTAGTTCTCGAGATATATCAAGATATTTAAAAGTTCCGAAGCCGCATCAACATAATAGAGATACAGAAACACCGTGGCCCCTTTCTTTGAGATAACTCTGCACTATTGCGAGCTGGAAATGCCACTTCCAGTTTAGCTGTGCAGAAGAAGAACAACAAGAAGAAGAAATATCTCCAAATATGTCCCTCAGGCCCCTTCCCTTGAGATAAATCTGCAAATATCTCGGAAACGAAGCGAGCTATGGCAAAATGTTAAGAGACTTTATTTGTAGAGAATTAAGTTTCCTACTTTTTACGTTCTATGATATTTTTTTATCAGATGCGTAGTTCCCGAGATATATCAAGATATTTAAAAGTTCCGAAGCCGCACCAACATAATAGAGATACAGAAACACCGTGGCCCCTTTCTTTGAGATAACTCTGCACTAGTGCGAGCTGCAAATGCCACTTCCAGCTTAGCTGTGCAGAAGAAGAACAACAAGAAGAAGAAATATCTCGAAATATGTCCGTCAGGCCCCTTCCCTTGAGATAAATCTGCATATATCTCGGAAACGAAGCGAGCTATGGCAAAATGTTAAGAGACCTTTTTTGTAGAGAATTAAGTTTCCTACTTTTTATGTTCTATGATATTTTTTGATCAGATGCGTAGTTCTCGAGATATATCAAGATATTTAAAAGTTCCGAAGCCGCACCAACATAATAGAGATACAGAAACACCGTGGCCCCTTTCTTTGAGATAATTCTGCACTATTGCGAGCTGCAAATGCCACTTCCAGCTTAGCTGTGCAGAAGAAGAACAACAAGAAGAAGAAATATCTCGAAATATGTCCGTCAGGCCCCTTCCCTTGAGATAAATCTGCAAATATCTCGGAAACGAAGCGAGCTATGGCAAAATGTTAAGAGACCTTTTTTGTAGAGAATTAAGTTTCCTACTTTCTATGTTCTATGATATTTTTTGATCAGATGCGTAGTTCTCGAGATATATCAAGATATTTAAAAGTTCCGAAGCCGCACCAACATAATAGAGATACAGAAACACCGTGGCCCCTTTCTTTGAGATAACTCTGCACTATTGCGAGCTGCAAATGCCACTTCCAGCTTAGCTGTGCAGAAGAAGAACAACAAGAAGAAGAAATATCTCGAAATATGTCCGTCAGGCCCCTTCCCTTGAGATAAATCTGCAAATATCTCGGAAACGAAGCGAGCTATGGCAAAATGTTAAGAGACGTTTTTTTTTGAGAATTGTGTTTCCTACTTTTTATGTTCTATGATATTTTTTGATCAGATGCGTAGTTCTCGAGATATATCAAGATATTTAAAAGTTCCGAAGCCGCACCAACATAATAGAGATACAGAAACACCGTGGCCCCTTTCTTTGAGATAACTCTGCACTAGTGCGAGCCGCAAATGCCAGTTCCAGCTTAGCTATGCAGAAGAAGAACAACAAGAAGAAGAAATATCTCGAAATATGTCCGTCAGGCCCCTTCCCTTGAGATAAATCTGCAAATATCTCGGAAACGAAGCGAGATATGGGAACATGTTAAGAGACCTTTTTTGTAGACAATTAAGTTTCCTACTTTCTATGTTCTATGATATTTTTTGATCAGATGCGTAGTTCTGGAGATATATCAAGATATTTAAAAGTTCCGAAGCCGCACCAACATAATAGAGATACAGAAACACCGTGGCCCCTTTCTTTGAGATAACTCTGCACTATTGCGAGCTGCAAATGCCACTTCCAGCTTAGCTGTGCAGAAGAAGAACAACAAGAAGAAGAAATATCTCGAAATATGTCCGTCAGGCCCCTTCCCTTGAGATAAATCTGCATATATCTCGGAAACGAAGCGAGCTATGGCAAAATGTTAAGAGACGTTTTTTGTAGAGAATTGTGTTTCCTACAATTTATGTTCTATGATATTTTTTGATCAGAAGCGTAGTTTTCGAGATATATCGAGATATTTAAAAGTTCCGAAGCCGCACCAACATAATAGAGATGCAGAAACACCGTGGCCCCATTCTTTGAGATAACTCTGCACTATTGCGAGCTGCAAATGCCACTTCCAGCTTAGCTGTGCAGAAGAAGAACAACAAGAAGAAGAAATATCTCGAAATATGTCCGTCAGGCCCCTTCCCTTGAGATAAATCTGCATATATCTCGGAAACGAAGCGAGCTATGGCAAAATGTTAAGAGACCCTTTTTGTAGAGAATTAAGTTTCCTACTTTTTATGTTCTATGATATTTTTTGATCAGATGCGTAGTTCTCGAGATATATCGAGATATTTAAAAGTTCCGAAGCCGCACCAACATAATAGAGATACAGAAACACCGTGGCCCCTTTCTTTGAGATAATTCTGCACTATTGCGAGCTGCAAATGCCACTTCCAGCTTAGCTGTGCAGAAGAAGAACAACAAGAAGAAGAAATATCTCGAAATATGTCCGTCAGGCCCCTTCCCTTGAGATAAATCTGCAAATATCTCGGAAACGAAGCGAGCTATGGCAAAATGTTAAGAGACCTTTTTTGTAGAGAATTAAGTTTCCTACTTTCTATGTTCTATGATATTTTTTGATCAGATGCGTAGTTCTCGAGATATATCAAGATATTTAAAAGTTCCGAAGCCGCACCAACATAATAGAGATACAGAAACACCGTGGCCCCTTTCTTTGAGATAACTCTGCACTATTGCGAGCTGCAAATGCCACTTCCAGCTTAGCTGTTCAGAAGAAGAACAACAAGAAGAAGAAATATCTCGAAATATGTCCGTCAGGCCCCTTCCCTTGAGATAAATCTGCAAATATCTCGGAAACGAAGCGAGCTATGGCAAAATGTTAAGAGACGTTTTTTTTTGAGAATTGTGTTTCCTACTTTTTATGTTGTATGATATTTTTTGATCAGATGCGTAGTTCTCGAGATATATCAAGATATTTAAAAGATCCGAAGCCGCACCAACATAATAGAGATACAGAAACACCGTGGCCCCTTTCTTTGAGATAACTCTGCACTATTGCGAGCTGGAAATGCCACTTCCAGTTTAGCTGTGCAGAAGAAGAACAACAAGAAGAAGAAATATCTCGAAATATGTCCGTCAGGCCCCTTCCCTTGAGATATATCAGCAAATATCTCGGAAACGAAGCGAGCTATGGCAAAATGTTAAGAGACCTTTTTTGTAGAGAATTATGTTTCCTACAGGTTATGTTCTATGATATTTTTTGATCAGAAGCGTAGTTTTCGAGATATATCGAGATATTTAAAAGTTCCGAAGCCGCACCAACATAATAGAGATGCAGAAACACCGTGGCCCCATTCTTTGAGATAACTCTGCACTATGGCGAGCTGCAAATGCCACTTCCAGCTTAGCTGTGCAGAAGAAGAACAACAAGAAGAAGAAATATCTCGAAATATGTCCGTCAGGCCCCTTCCCTTGAGATAAATCTGCAAATATCTCGGAAACGAAGCGAGCTATGGCAAAATGTTAAGAGACCTTTTTTGTAGAGAATTAAGTTTCCTACTTTTTATGTTCTATGATATTTTTTGATCAGATGCGTAGTTCTCGAGATATATCAAGATATTTAAAAGTTCCGAAGCCGCACCAACATAATAGAGATACAGAAACACCGTGGCCCCTTTCTTTGAGATAACTCTGCACTATTGCGAGCTGGAAATGCCACTTCCAGTTTAGCTGTGCAGAAGGAGAACAACAAGAAGAAGAAATATCTCGAAATATGTCCGTCAGGCCCCTTCCCTCGAGATAAATCTGCAAATATCTCGGAAACGAAGCGAGCTATGGCAAAATGTTAAGAGACCTTTTTTGTAGAGAATTAAGTTTCCTACTTTTTATGTTCTATGATATTTTTTGATCAGATGCGTAGTTCTCGAGATATATCAAGATATTTAAAAGTTCCGAAGCCGCACCAACATAATAGAGATACAGAAACACCGTGGCCCCTTTCTTTGAGATAACTCTGCGCTATTGCGAGCTGGAAGCGCCACTTCCAGTTTAGCTGTGCAGAAGAAGAACAACAAGAAGAAGAAATATCTCGAAATATGTCCCTCAGGCCCCTTCCCTTGAGATATATCTGCAAATATCTCGGAAACGAAACGAGCTATGGCAAAATGTTAAGAGACCTTTTTTGTAGAGAATTAAGTTTCCTACTTTTTATGTTCTATGATATTTTTTGATCAGATGCGTAGTTCTCGAGATATATCAAGATATTTAAAAGTTCCGAAGCCGCACCAACATAATAGAGATACAGAAACACCGTGGCCCCTTTCTTTGAGATAACTCTGCACTATTGCGAGCTGTAAATGCCACTTCCAGCTTAGCTGTGCAGAAGAAGAACAACAAGAAGAAGAAATATCTCGAAATATGTCCGTCAGGCCCCTTCCCTTGAGATAAATCTGCAAATATCTCGGAAACGAAGCGAGCTATGGCAAAATGTTAAGAGACCTTTTTTGTAGAGAATTAAGTTTCCTACTTTTTATGTTCTATGATATTTTTTGATCAGATGCGTAGTTCTCGAGATATATCAAGATATTTAAAAGTTCCGAAGCCGCACCAACATAATAGAGATACAGAAACACCGTGGCCCCTTTCTTTGAGATAACTCTGCACTATTGCGAGCTGGAAATGCCACTTCCAGTTTAGCTGTGCAGAAGGAGAACAACAAGAAGAAGAAATATCTCGAAATATGTCCGTCAGGCCCCTTCCCTTGAGATATATCTGCAAATATCTCGGAAACGAAACGAGCTATGGCAAAATCTTAAGAGACCTTTTTTGTAGAGAATTATGTTTTCTACAATTTATGTTCTATGATATTTTTTGATCAGAAGCGTAGTTTTCGAGACATATCGAGATACTTAAAAGTTCCGAAGCCGCACCAACATAATAGAGATACAGAAACACCGTGGCCCCTTTCTTTGAGATAACTCTGCACTATTGCGAGCTGCAAATGCCACTTCCAGCTTAGCTGTGCAGAAGAAGAACAACAAGAAGAAGAAAAATCTCGAAATATGTCCGTCAGGCCCCTTCCCTTGAGATAAATCTGCAAATATCTCGGAAACGAAGCGAGCTATGGCAAAATGTTAAGAGACTTTATTTGTAGAGAATTAAGTTTCCTACTTTTTATGTTCTATGATATTTTTTTATCAGATGCGTAGTTCTAGAGATATATCAAGATATTTAAAAGTTCCGAAGCCGCACCAACATAATAGAGATACAGAAACACCGTGGCCCCTTTCTTTGAGATAACTCTGCACTATTGCGAGCTGTTAATGCCACTTCCAGCTTAGCTGTGCAGAAGAAGAACAACAAGAAGAAGAAATATCTCGAAATATGTCCGTCAGGCCCCTTCCCTTGAGATAAATCTGCAAATATCTCGGAAACGAAGCGAGCTATGGCAAAATGTTAAGAGACCTTTTTTGTAGAGAATTAAGTTTCCTACTTTTTATGTTCTATGATATTTTTTGATCAGATGCGTAGTTCTCGAGATATATCAAGATATTTAAAAGTTCCGAAGCCGCACCAACATAATAGAGATACAGAAACACCGTGGCCCCTTTCTTTGAGATAACTCTGCACTATTGCGAGCTGGAAATGCCACTTCCAGTTTAGCTGTGCAGAAGGAGAACAACAAGAAGAAGAAACATCTCGAAATATGTCCGTCAGGCCCCTTCCCTTGAGATATATCTGCAAATATCTCGGAAACGAAACGAGCTATGGCAAAATCTTAAGAGACCTTTTTTGTAGAGAATTATGTTTTCTACAATTTATGTTCTATGATATTTTTTGATCAGAAGCGTAGTTTTCGAGACATATCGAGATATTTAAAAGTTCCGAAGCCGCACCAACATAATAGAGATACAGAAACACCGTGGCCCCTTTCTTTGAGATAACTCTGCACTAGTGCGAGCCGCAAAAGCCACTTCCAGCTTAGCTGTGCAGAAGAAGAACAACAAGAAGAAGAAATATCTCGAAATATGTCCGTCAGGCCCCTTCCCTCGAGATAAATCTGCAAATATCTCGGAAACGAAGCGAGCTATGGCAAAATGTTAAGAGACCTTTTTTGTAGAGAATTAAGTTTCCTACTTTTTATGTTCTATGATATTTTTTGATCAGATGCGTAGTTCTCGAGATATATCAAGATATTTAAAAGTTCCGAAGCCGCACCAACATAATAGAGATACAGAAACACCGTGGCCCCTTTCTTTGAGATAACTCTGCACTATTGCGAGCTGCAAATGCCACTTCCAGTTTAGCTGTGCAGAAGAAGAACAACAAGAAGAAGAAATATCTCGAAATATGTCCGTCAGGCCCCTTCCCTTGAGATATATCTGCAAATATCTCGGAAACGAAGCGAGCTATGGCAAAATGGTAAGAGACCTTTTTTGTAGAGAATTATGTTTCCTACAAGTTATGTTCTATCATATTTTTTGATCAGAGGCGTAGTTTTCGAGATATATCGAGATATTTAAAAGTTCCGAAGCCGCACCAACATAATAGAGATACAGAAACACCGTGGCCCCTTTCTTTGAGATAACTCTGCACTATTGCGAGCTGGAAATGCCACTTCCAGTTTAGCTGTGCAGAAGAAGAACAACAAGAAGAAGAAATATCTCGAAATATGTCCGTCAGGCCCCTTCCCTTGAGATAAATCTGCATATATCTCGGAAACGAAGCGAGCTATGGCAAAATGTTAAGAGACCTTTTTTGTAGAGAATTATGTTTCCTACAATTTATGTTCTATGATATTTTGTGATCAGAAGCGTAGTTCTCGAGATATATCGAGATATTTAAAAGTTCCGAAGCCGCACCAACATAATAGAGATACAGAAACACCGTGGCCCCTTTCTTTGAGATAACTCTGCACTATTGCGAGCTGTAAATGCCACTTCCAGCTTAGCTGTGCAGAAGAAGAACAACAAGAAGAAGAAATATCTCGAAATATGTCCGTCAGGCCCCTTCCCTTGAGATAAATCTGCAAATATCTCGGAAACGAAGCGAGCTATGGCAAAATGTTAAGAGACCTTTTTTGTAGAGAATTAAGTTTCCTACTTTTTATGTTCTATGATATTTTTTGATCAGATGCGTAGTTCTCGAGATATATCAAGATATTTAAAAGTTCCGAAGCCGCACCAACATAATAGAGATACAGAAACACCGTGGCCCCTTTCTTTGAGATAACTCTGCACTATTGCGAGCTGGAAATGCCACTTCCAGTTTAGCTGTGCAGAAGGAGAACAACAAGAAGAAGAAATATCTCGAAATATGTCCGTCAGGCCCCTTCCCTTGAGATATATCTGCAAATATCTCGGAAACGAAACGAGCTATGGCAAAATCTTAAGAGACCTTTTTTGTAGAGAATTATGTGTTCTACAATTTATGTTCTATGATATTTTTTGATCAGAAGCGTAGTTTTCGAGATATATCAAGATATTTAAAAGTTCCGAAGCCGCACCAACATAATAGAGATACAGAAACACCGTGGCCCCTTTCTTTGAGATAACTCTGCACTAGTGCGAGCCGCAAAAGCCACTTCCAGCTTAGCTGTGCAGAAGAAGAACAACAAGAAGAAGAAATATCTCGAAATATGTCCGTCAGGCCCCTTCCCTCGAGATAAATCTGCAAATATCTCGGAAACGAAGCGAGGTATGGCAAAATGTTAAGAGACCTTTTTTGTAGAGAATTATGTTTCCTACAAGTAATGTTCTATGATATTTTTTGATCAGAGGCGCAGTTTTCGAGATATATCGAGATATTTAAAAGTTCCGAAGCCGCACCAACATAATGGAGATACAGAAACACCGTGGCCCCTTTCTTTGAGATAACTCTGCACTATTGCGAGCTGGAAATGCCACTTCCAGTTTAGCTGTGCCGAAGAAGAACAACAAGAAGAAGAAATATCTCGAAATATGTCCGTCAGGCCCCTTCCCTTGAGATAAATCTGCATATATCTCGGAAACGAAGCGAGCTATGGCAAAATGTTAAGAGACTTTTTTTGTAGAGAATTATGTTTCCTACAATTTATGTTCTATGATATTTTTTGATCAGAAGCGTAGTTCTCGAGATATATCAAGATATTTAAAAGTTCCGAAGCCGCACCAACATAATAGAGATACAGAAACACCGTGGCCCCTTTCTTTGAGATAACTCTGCACTATTGCGAGCTGCAAATGCCACTTCCAGTTTAGCTGTGCAGAAGAAGAACAACAAGAAGAAGAAATATTTCGAAATATGTCCGTCAGGCCCCTTCCCTTGAGATAAATCTGCAAATATCTCGGAAACGAAGTGAGCTATGGCAAAATGTTAAGAGACCTTTTTTGTCGAGTATTAAGTTTCCTACTTTATATGTTCTATGATATTTTTTGATCAGATGCGTAGTTCTAGAGATATATCAAGATATTTAAAAGTTCCGAAGCCGCACCAACATAATAGAGATACAGAAACACCGTGGCCCCTTTCTTTGAGATAACTCTGCACTATTGCGAGCTGTAAATGCCACTTCCAGCTTAGCTGTGCAGAAGGAGAACAACAAGAAGAAGAAATATCTCGAAATATGTCCGTCAGGCCCCTTCCCTTGAGATATATCTGCAAATATCTCGGAAACGAAACGAGCTATGGCAAAATCTTAAGAGACCTTTTTTGTAGAGAATTATGTTTTCTACAATTTATGTTCTATGATATTTTTTGATCAGAAGCGTAGTTTTCGAGACATATCGAGATATTTAAAAGTTCCGAAGCCGCACCAACATAATAGAGATACAGAAACACCGTGGCCCCTTTCTTTGAGATAACTCTGCACTAGTGCGAGCCGCAAAAGCCACTTCCAGCTTAGCTGTGCAGAAGAAGAACAACAAGAAGAAGAAATATCTCGAAATATGTCCGTCAGGCCCCTTCCCTCGAGATAAATCTGCAAATATCTCGGAAACGAAGCGAGCTATGGCAAAATGTTAAGAGACCTTTTTTGTAGAGAATTAAGTTTCCTACTTTTTATGTTCTATGATATTTTTTGATCAGATGCGTAGTTCTCGAGATATATCAAGATATTTAAAAGTTCCGAAGCCGCACCAACATAATAGAGATACAGAAACACCGTGGCCCCGTTCTTTGAGATAACTCTGCACTATTGCGAGCTTTAAATGCCACTTCCAGCTTAGCTGTGCAGAAGAAGAACAACAAGAAGAAGAAATATCTCGAAATATGTCCGTCAGGCCCCTTCCCTTGAGATAAATCTGCAAATATCTCGGAAACGAAGCGAGCTATGGCAAAATGTTAAGAGACCTTTTTTGTAGAGAATTAAGTTTCCTACTTTTTATGTTCTAAGATATTTTTTGATCAGATGCGTAGTTCTCGAGATATATCAAGATATTTAAAAGTTCCGAAGCCGCACCAACATAATAGAGATACAGAAACACCGTGGCCCCTTTCTTTGAGATAAATCTGCGCTATTGCGAGCTGGAAGCGCCACTTCCAGTTTAGCTGTGCAGAAGAAGAACAACAAGAAGAAGAAATATCTCGAAATATGTCCGTCAGGCCCCTTCCCTTGAGATATATCTGCAAATATCTCCGAAACGAAACGAGCTATGGCAAAATGTTAAGAGACCTTTTTTGTAGAGAATTAAGTTTCCTACTTTTTATGTTCTATGATATTTTTTGATCAGATGCGTAGTTCTCGAGATATATCAAGATATTTAAAAGTTCCGAAGCCGCACCAACATAATAGAGATACAGAAACACCGTGGCCCCTTTCTTTGAGATAACTCTGCACTATTGCGAGCTGCAAATGCCACTTCCAGTTTAGCTGTGCAGAAGAAGAACAACAAGAAGAAGAAATATCTCGAAATATATCCGTCAGGCCCCTTCCCTTGAGATATATCTGCAAATATCTCGGAAACGAAGCGAGCTATGGCAAAATGGTAAGAGACCTTTTTTGTAGAGAATTATGTTTCCTACAAGTAATGTTCTATGATATTTTTTGATCAGAGGCGCAGTTTTCGAGATATATCGAGATATTTAAAAGTTCCGAAGCCGCACCAACATAATGGAGATACAGAAACACCGTGGCCCCTTTCTTTGAGATAACTCTGCACTATTGCGAGCTGGAAATGCCACTTCCAGCTTAGCTGTGCAGAAGAAGAACAACAAGAAGAAGAAATATCTCGAAATATGTCCGTCAGGCCCCTTCCCTTGAGATAAATATGCATATATCTCGGAAACGAAGCGAGCTATGGCAAAATGTTAAGAGACCTTTTTTGTAGAGAATTATGTTTCCTACAATGTATGTTCTATGATATTTTTTGATCAGAAGCGTAGTTCTCGAGATATATCGAGATATTTAAAAGTTCCGAAGCCGCACCAACATAATAGAGATTCAGAAACACCGCGGCCCCTTTCTTTGAGATAACTCTGCACTAGTGCGGGCCGCAAATGCCACTTCCAGCTTAGCTGTGCAGAAGAAGAACAACAAGAAGAAGGAATATTTCGAAATATGTCCGTCAGGCCCCTTCCCTTGAGATAAATCTGCAAATATCTCGGAAACGAAGTGAGCTATGGCAAAATGTTAAGAGACCTTTTTTGTAGAGAATTAAGTTTCCTACTTTATATGTTCTATGATATTTTTTGATCAGATGCGTAGTTCTAGAGATATATCAAGATATTTAAAAGTTCCGAAGCCGCACCAACATAATAGAGATACAGAAACACCGTGGCCCCTTTCTTTGACATAACTCTGCACTATTGCGAGCTGTAAATGCCACTTCCAGCTTAGCTGTGCAGAAGAAGAACAACAAGAAGAAGAAATATCTCGAAATATGTCCGTCAGGCCCCTTCCCTTGAGATAAATCTGCAAATATCTCGGAAACGAAGCGAGCTATGGCAAAATGTTAAGAGACCTTTTTTGTAGACAATTAAGTTTCCTACTTTTTATGTTCTATGATATTTTTTGATCAGCTGCGTAGTTCTCGAGATATATCAAGATATTTAAAAGTTCCGACGCCGCACCAACATAATAGAGATACAGAAACACCGTGGCCCCTTTCTTTGAGATAACTCTGCACTATTGCGAGCTGGAAATGCCACTTCCCGTTTTGCTGTGCAGAAGAAGAACAACAAGAAGAAGAAATATCTCGAAATATGTCCGTCAGGCCCCTTCCCTTGAGATATATCTGCAAATATCTCGGAAACGAAGCGAGCTATGGCAAAATGTTAAGAGACCTTTTTTGTAGAGAATTATGTTTCCTACAAGTTATGTTCTATGATATTTTTTGATCAGAAGCGTAGTTTTCGAGATATATCGAGATATTTAAAAGTTCCGAAGCCGCACCAACATAATAGAGATACAGAAACACCGTGGCCCCTTTCTTTGAGATAACTCTGCACTATTGCGAGCTGCAAATGCCACTTCCAGCTTAGCTGTGCAGAAGAAGAACAACAAGAAGAAGAAATATCTCGAAATATGTCCGTCAGGCCCCTTCCCTTGAGATAAATCTGCATATATCTCGGAAACGAAGCGAGCTATGGCAAAATGTTAAGAGACCTTTTTTGTAGAGAATTAAGTTTTCTACTTTTTATGTTCTATGATATTTTTTGATCAGATGCGTAGTTCTCGAGATATATCAAGATATTTAAAAGTTCCGAAGCTGCACCAACATAATAGAGGTACAGAAACACCGTGGCCTCTTTCTTTGAGATAACTCTGCACTATTGCGAGCTGCAAATGCCACTTCCAGCTTAGCTGTGCAGAAGAAGAACAACAAGAAGAAGAAATATCTCGAAATATGTCCGTCAGGCCCCTTCCCTTGAGATAAATCTGCAAATATCTCGGAAACGAAGCGAGCTATGGCAAAATGTTAAGAGACTTTATTTGTAGAGAATTAAGTTTCCTACTTTTTATGTTCTATGATATTTTTTGATCAGATGCGTAGTTCTCGAGATATATCAAGATATTTAAAAGTTCCGAAGCTGCACCAACATATTAGAGATACAGAAACACCGTGGCCCCTTTCTTTGAGATAACTCTGCACTATTGCGAGCTGCAAATGCCACTTCCAGCTTAGCTGTGCAGAAGAAGGACAACAAGAAGAAGAAATATCTCGAAATATGTCCGTCAGGCCCCTTCCCTTGAGATAAATCTGCAAATATCTCGGAAACCAAGCGAGCTATGGCAAAATGGTAAGAGACCTTTTTTGTAGAGAATTAAGTTTCCTACTTTTTATGTTCTATGATATTTTTTGATCAGATGCGTAGTTCTCGAGATATATCAAGATATTTAAAAGTTCCGAAGCCGCACCAACATAATAGAGATACAGAAACACCGTGGCCCCTTTCTTTGAGATAACTCTGCACTAGTGCGAGCCGCAATTGCCACTTCCAGCTTAGCTGTGCAGAGGAAGAACAACAAGAAGAAGAAATATCTCGAAATATGTCCGTCAGGCCCCTTCCCTTGAGATAAATCTGCAAATATCTCGGAAACGAAGCGAGCTACGGCAAAATGTTAAGAGACGTTTTTTGTAGAAAATTAGGTTTCCTACTTTTTACGTTCTATGATATTTTTTGATCAGATGCGTAGTTCTCGAGATATATCAAGATATTTAAAAGTTCCGAAGCCGCACCAACATAATAGAGATACAGAAACACCGTGGCCCCTTTCTTTGAGATAACTCTGCACTATTGCGAGCTGGAAATGCCACTTCCAGTTTAGCTGTGCAGAAGGACAACAACAAGAAGAAGAAATATCTCGAAATATGTCCGTCAGGCCCCTTCCCTTGAGATATATCTGCAAATATCTCGGAAACGAAACGAGCTATGGCAAAATCTTAAGAGACCTTTTTTGTAGAGAATTATGTTTTCTACAATTTATGTTCTGTGATATTTTTTGATCAGAAGCGTAGTTTTCGAGATATATCGAGATATTTAAAAGTTCCGAAGCCGCACCAACATAATAGAGATACAGGAACACCGTGGCCCCTTTCTTTGAGATAACTCTGCACTAGTGCGAGCCGCAAAAGCCACTTCCAGCTTAGCTGTGCAGAAGAAGAACAACAAGAAGAAGAAATATCTCGAAATATGTCCGTCAGGCCCGTTCCTTTGAGCTGAATCTGCAAATATCTCGGAAACGAAGCGAGCTATGGCAAAATGTTAAGAGACGTTTTTTGTAGAAAATTAGGTTTCCTACAATTTATGTTCTATGATATTTTTTGATCAGAAGCGTAGTTTTCGAGATATATCGAGATATTTAAAAGTTCCGAAGCTGCACCAACATAATAGAGGTACAGAAACACCGTGGCCTCTTTCTTTGAGATAACTCTGCACTATTGCGAGCTGCAAATGCCACTTCCAGCTTAGCTGTGCAGAGGAAGGACAACAAGAAGAAGAAATATCTCGAAATATGTCGGTCAGGCCCCTTCACTTGAGATAAATCTGCAAATATCTCAGAAACGAAGCGAGCTATGGCAAAATGTTAAGAGACCTTTTTTGTAGAGAATTAAGTTTCCTACTTTTTATGTTCTATGATATTTTTTGATCAGATGCGTAGTTCTCGAGATATATCAAGATATTTAAAAGTTCCGAAGCCGCACCAACATAATAGAGATACAGAAACACCGTGGCCCCTTTCTTTGAGATAACTCTGCACTATTGCGAGCTGTAAATGCCACTTCCAGCTTAGCTGTGCAGAAGAAGAACATCAAGAAGAAGAAATATCTCGAAATATGTCCGTCAGGCCCCTTCCCTTGAGATAAATCTGCAAATATCTCGGAAACGAAGCGAGCTATGGCAAAATGTTAAGAGACCTTTTTTGTAGAGAATTAAGTTTCCTGCTTTTTATGTTCTATGATATTTTTTGATCAGATGCGTAGTTCTCGAGATATATCAAGATATTTAAAAGTTCCGAAGCCGCACCAACATAATAGAGATACAGAAACACCGTGGCCCCTTTCTTTGAGATAACTCTGCACTATTGCGAGCTGGAAATGCCACTTCCAGTTTAGCTGTGCAGAAGGACAACAACAAGAAGAAGAAATATCTCGAAATATGTCCGTCAGGCCCCTTCCCTTGAGATATATCTGCAAATATCTCGGAAACGAAACGAGCTATGGCAAAATCTTAAGAGACCTTTTTTGTAGAGAATTATGTTTTCTACAATTTATGTTCTGTGATATTTTTTGATCAGAAGCGTAGTTTTCGAGATATATCGAGATATTTAAAAGTTCCGAAGCCGCACCAACATAATAGAGATACAGGAACACCGTGGCCCCTTTCTTTGAGATAACTCTGCACTAGTGCGAGCCGCAAAAGCCACTTCCAGCTTAGCTGTGCAGAAGAAGAACAACAAGAAGAAGAAATATCTCGAAATATGTCCGTCAGGCCCGTTCCTTTGAGCTGAATCTGCAAATATCTCGGAAACGAAGCGAGCTATGGCAAAATGTTAAGAGACGTTTTTTGTAGAAAATTAGGTTTCCTACAATTTATGTTCTATGATATTTTTTGATCAGAAGCGTAGTTTTCGAGATATATCGAGATATTTAAAAGTTCCGAAGCTGCACCAACATAATAGAGGTACAGAAACACCGTGGCCTCTTTCTTTGAGATAACTCTGCACTATTGCGAGCTGCAAATGCCACTTCCAGCTTAGCTATGCAGAAGAAGATCAACAAGAAGAAGAAATATCTCGAAATATGTCCGTCAGGCCCCTTCCCTTGAGATAAATCTGCAAATATCTCGGAAACGAAGCGAGCTATGGCAAAATGTTAAGAGACCTTTTTTGTAGAGAATTAAGTTTCCTACTTTTTATGTTCTATGATATTTTTTGATCAGATGCGTAGTTCTCGAGATATATCAAGATATTTAAAAGTTCCGAAGCCGCACCAACATAATAGAGATACAGAAACACCGTGGCCCCTTTCTTTGAGATAACTCTGCACTATTGCGAGCTGCAAATGCCACTTCCAGCTTAGCTGTGCAGAGGAAGAACAACAAGAAGAAGAAATATCTCGAAATATGTCCGTCAGGCCCGTTCCTTTGAGCTGAATCTGCAAATATCTCGGAAACGAAGCGAGCTATGGCAAAATGTTAGGAGACGTTTTATGTAGAGAATTATGTTTCCTACAATTTATGTTCTATGATATTTTTTGATCAGAAGCGTAGTTTCCGAGATATATCGAGATATTTAAAAGTTCCGAAGCCGCACCAACATAATAGAGATACAGAAACACCGTGGCCCCTTTCTTTGAGATAACTCTGCACTATTGCGAGCTGTAAATGCCACTTCCAGCTTAGCTGTGCAGAAGAAGAACATCAAGAAGAAGAAATATCTCGAAATATGTCCGTCAGGCCCCTTCCCTTGAGATAAATCTGCAAATATCTCGGAAACGAAGCGAGCTATGGCAAAATGTTAAGCGACCTTTTTTGTAGAGAATTAAGTTTCCTGCTTTTTATGTTCTATGATATTTTTTGATCAGATGCGTAGTTCTCGAGATATATCAAGATATTTAAAAGTTCCGAAGCCGCACCAACATAATAGAGATACAGAAACACCGTGGCCCCTTTCTTTGAGATAACTCTGCACTATTGCGAGCTGGAAATGCCACTTCCAGTTTAGCTGTGCAGAAGAAGAACAACAAGAAGAAGAAATATCTCGAAATATGTCCGTTAGGCCCCTTCCCTTGAGATAAATCTGCAAATATCTCGGAAACGAAGCGAGCTATGGCAAAATGTTAAGAGACCTTTTTGGTAGAGAATTAAGTTTCCTACTTTTTATGTTCTATGATATTTTTTGATCAGATGCGTAGTTCTCGAGATATATCAAGATATTTAAAAGTTCCGAAGCCGCACCAACATAATAGAGATACAGAAACACCGTGGCCCCTTTCTTTGAGATAACTCTGCACTAGCGCGAGCCGCAAATGCCACTTCCAGCTTAGCTATGCAGAAGAAGAACAACAAGAAGAAGAAATATCTCGAAATATGTCCGTCAGGCCCCTTCCCTTGAGATAAATCTGCAAATATCTCGGAAACGAAGCGAGCTATGGCAAAATGTTAAGAGACCTTTTTTGTAGAGAATTAAGTTTCCTACTTTTTATGTTCTATGATATTTTTTGATCAGATGCGTAGTTCTCGAGATATATCAAGATATTTAAAAGTTCCGAAGCCGCACCAACATAATAGAGATACAGAAACACCGTGGCCCCTTTCTTTGAGATAACTCTGCACTATTGCGAGCTGCAAATGCCACTTCCAGCTTAGCTGTGCAGAAGAAGAACAACAAGAAGAAGAAATATCGCGAAATATGTCCGTCAGGCCCCTTCCCTTGAGATAAATCTGCTAATATCTCGGAAACGAAGCGAGCTATGGCAAAATGTTAAGAGACGTTTTTTGTAGAGAATTATGTTTCCTACAATTTATGTTCTATGATGTTTTTTGATCAGAAGCGTAGTTTTCGAGATATATCGAGATATTCAAAAGTTCCGAAACCGCACCAACATAATAGAGATACAGAAACACCGTGGCCCCTTTCTTTGAGATAACTCTGCACTAGTGCGAGCCGCAAATGCCACTTCCAGCTTCGCTGTGCAGAAGAAGGACAACAAGAAGAAGAAATATCTCGAAATATGTCCGTCAGGCCCCTTCACTTGAGATAAATCTGCAAATATCTCGGAAACGAAACGAGCTATGGCAAAATGTTAAGAGACCTTTTTTGTAGAGAATTAAGTTTCCTACTTTTTATGTTCTATGATATTTTTTGATCAGATGCGTAGTTCTCGAGATATATCAAGATATTTAAAAGTTCCGAAACCGCACCAACATAATAGAGACACAGAAACACCGTGGCCCCTCTCTTTGAGATAACTCTGCACTATTGCGAGCTGCAAATGCCACTTCCAGCTTAGCTGTGCTGAGGAAGAACAACAAGAAGAAGAAATATCTCGAGATATGTCCGTCAGGCCCGTTCCTTTGAGCTGAATCTGCAAATATCTCGGAAACGAAGCGAGCTATGGCAAAATGTTAAGAGACGTTTTTTGTAGAGAATTATGTTTCCTACAATTTATGTTCTATGATATTTTTTGATCAGAAGCGTAGTTTTCGAGATATATAGAGATATTTAAAAGTTCCGAAGCCGCACCAACATAATAGAGATACAGAAACACCGTGGCCCCTTTCTTTGAGATAACTCTGCACTAGTGCGAGCCGCAAATGCCACTTCCAGCTTAGCTGTGCAGAGGAAGAACAACAAGAAGAAGAAATATCTCGAAATATGTCCGTCAGGCCCGTTCCTTTGAGCTGAATCTGCAAATATCTCGGAAACGAAGCGAGCTATGGCAAAATGTTAAGAGACGTTTTTTGTACAGAAATATGTTTCCTACAATTTATGTTCTATGATATTTTTTGACCAGAAGCGTAGTTTTCGAGATATATCGAGATATTTAAAAGTTCCGAAGCCGCACCAACATAATAGAGATACAGAAACACCGTGGCCCCTTTCTTTGAGATAACTCTGCACTAGTGCGAGCCGCAAATGCCACTTCCAGCTTAGCTGTGCAGAAGAAGAACAACAAGAAGAAGAAATATCTCGAAATATGTCCGTCAGGCCCCTTCCCTTGAGATAAATCTGCAAATATCTCGGAAACGAAGCGAGCTATGGCAAAATGTTGAGAGACCTTTTTTGTAGAGAATTAAGTTTCCTACTTTTTATGTTCTATGATATTTTTTGATCAGATGCGTAGTTCTCGAGATATATCAAGATATTTAAAAGTTCCGAAGCCGCACCAACATAATAGAGATACAGAAACACCGTGGCCCCTTTCTTTGAGATAACTCTGCACTATTGCGAGTTGGAAATGCCACTTCCAGTTTAGCTGTGCAGAAGAAGAACAACAAGAAGAAGAAATATCTCGAATAATGTCCGTCAGGCCACTTCCCTTGAGATAAATCTGCAAATATCTCGGAAACGAAGCGAGCTATGGCAAAATGTTAAGAGACCTTTTTTGTAGAGAATTAAGTTTCCTACTTTTTATGTTCTATGTTATTTTTTGATCAGATGCGTAATTCTCGAAATATATCAAGATATTTAAAAGTTCCGAAGCCGCACCAACATAATAGAGATACAGAAACACCGTGGCCCCTTTCTTTGAGATAACTCTGCACTATTGCGAGCTGGAAATGCCACTTCCAGTTTAGCTGTGCAGATGAAGAACAACAAGAAGAAGAAATATCTCGAAATATGTCCGTCAGGCCCCTTCCCTTGAGATAAATCTGCAAATATCTCGGAAACGAAGCGAGCTATGGCAAAATGTTTAGAGACCTTTCTTGTAGAGAATTAAGTTTCCTACTTTTTATGTAGTATGATATTTTTTGATCAGATGCGTAGTTCTCGAGATATATCAAGATATTTAAAAGTTCCGAAGCCGCACCAACATAATAGAGATACAGCAACACCGTGGCCCCTTTCTTTGAGATAACTCTGCACTATTGCGAGCTGTAAATGCCACTTCCAGCTTAGCTGTGCAGAAGAATAACAACAAAAAGAGGAAATATCTCGAAATATGTCCGTCTGGCCCCTTCCCTTGAGATAAATCTGCAAATATCTCGGAAACGATGCGAGCTATGGCAAAATGTTAAGACACCTTTTTTGTAGAGAATTAAGTTTCCTACTTTTTATGTGCTATGATATTTTTTGATCAGATGCGTAGTTCTCGATATATATCAAGATATTTAAAAGTTCCGAAGCCGCACCACCATAATAGAGATACAGAAACACCGTGGCCCCTTTCTTTGAGATAACTCTGCACTGTTGCGAGCTGGAAATGCCACTTCCAGTTTAGCTGTGCAGAAGAAGAACAACAAGAAGAAGAAATATCTCGAAATATGTCCGTCAGGCCCCTTCCCTTAAGATAAATCTGCAAATATCTCGGAAACGAAGCGAGCTATGGCAAAATGTTTAGAGACCTTTCTTGTAGAGAATTAAGTTTCCTACTTTTTATGTAGTATGATATTTTTTGATCAGATGCGTAGTTCTCGAGATATATCAAGATATTTAAAAGTTCCGAAGCCGCACCAACATAATAGAGATACAGCAACACCGTGGCCCCTTTCTTTGAGATAACTCTGCACTATTGCTAGCTGTAAATGCCACTTCCAGCTTAGCTGTGCAGAAGAAGAACAACAAGAAGAAGAAATATCTCGAAATATGTCCGTCTGGCCCCTTCCCTTGAGATAAATCTGCAAATATCTCGGAAACGAAGCGAGCTATGGCAAAATGTTAAGACACCTTTTTTGTAGAGAATTAAGTTTCCTACTTTTTATGTGCTATGATATTTTTTGATCAGATGCGTAGTTCTCGAGATATATCAAGATATTTAAAAGTTCCGAAGCAGCACCACCATAATAGAGATACAGAAACACCGTGGCCCCTTTCTTTGAGATAACTCTGCACTATTGCGAGCTGCAAATGCCACTTCCAGCTTAGCTGTGCAGAAGAAGAACAACAAGAAGAAGAAATATCTCGAAATATGTCCGTCAGGCCCCTTCCCTTGAGATAAATCTGCAAATATCTCGGAAACGAAGCGAGCTATGGCAAAATGTTGAGAGACCTTTTTTGTAGAGAATTAAGTTTCCTACTTTTTATGTTCTATGATATTCTTTGATCAGATGCGTAGTTCTCGAGATATATCAAGATATTTAAAAGTTCCGAAGCCGCACCAACATAATAGAGATACAGAAACACCGTGGCCCCTTTCTTTGAGATAACTCTGCACTATTGCGAGCTGGAAATGCCACTTCCAGTTTAGCTGTGCAGAAGAAGAACAACAAGAAGAATAAATATCTCGAAATATGTCCGTCAGGCCCCTTCCCTTGAGATAAATCTGCAAATATCTCGGAAACGAAGCGAGCTATGGCAAAATGTTAAGAGACCTTTTTTGTAGAGAATTAAGTTTCCTACTTTTTATGTTCTATGATATTTTTTGATCAGATGCGTAGTTCTCGAGATATATCAAGATATTTAAAAGTTCCGAAGCCGCACCAACATAATAGAGATACAGAAACACCGTGGCCCCTTTCTTTGAGATAACTCTGCACTATTGCGAGCTGGAAATGCCACTTCCAGTTTAGCTGTGCAGAAGAAGAACAACAAGAAGAAGAAATATCCCGAAATATGTCCGTCAGGACCCTTCCCTTGAGATAAATCTGCAAATATCTCGGAAACGAAGCGATTTATGGCAAAATGTTAAGAGACCTTTTTTGTAGAGAATTATGTTTCCTACAATTTATGTTCTATGATATTTTTTGATCAGAAGCGTAGTTTTCGAGATATAACGAGATATTTAAAAGTTCCGAAGCCGCACCAACATAATAGAGATACAGAAACACCGTGGCCCCTTTCTTTGGGATATCTCTGCACTATTGCGAGCTGGAAATGCCACTTCCAGTTTAGCTGTGCAGAAGAAGAACAACAAGAAGAAGAAATATCTCGAATAATGTCCGTCAGGCCACTTCCCTTGAGATAAATCTGCAAATATCTCGGAAACGAAGCGAGCTATGGCAAAATGTTAAGAGACCTTTTTTGTAGAGAATTAAGTTTCCTACTTTTTATGTTCTATGTTATTTTTTGATCAGATGCGTAATTCTCGAAATATATCAAGATATTTAAAAGTTCCGAAGCCGCACCAACATAATAGAGATACAGAAACACCGTGGCCCCTTTCTTTGAGATAACTCTGCACTATTGCGAGCTGGAAATGCCACTTCCAGTTTAGCTGTGCAGATGAAGAACAACAAGAAGAAGAAATATCTCGAAATATGTCCGTCAGGCCCCTTCCCTTGAGATAAATCTGCAAATATCTCGGAAACGAAGCGAGCTATGGCAAAATGTTTAGAGACCTTTCTTGTAGAGAATTAAGTTTCCTACTTTTTATGTAGTATGATATTTTTTGATCAGATGCGTAGTTCTCGAGATATATCAAGATATTTAAAAGTTCCGAAGCCGCACCAACATAATAGAGATACAGCAACACCGTGGCCCCTTTCTTTGAGATAACTCTGCACTACTGCGAGCTGTAAATGCCACTTCCAGCTTAGCTGTGCAGAAGAAGAACAACAAGAAGAAGAAATATCTCGAAATATGTCCGTCTGGCCCCTTCCCTTGAGATAAATCTGCAAATATCTCGGAAACGAAGCGAGCTATGGCAAAATGTTAAGACACCTTTTTTGTAGAGAATTAAGTTTCCTACTTTTTATGTGCTATGATATTTTTTGATCAGATGCGTAGTTCTCGATATATATCAAGATATTTAAAAGTTCCGAAGCCGCACCACCATAATAGAGATACAGAAACACCGTGGCCCCTTTCTTTGAGATAACTCTGCACTGTTGCGAGCTGGAAATGCCACTTCCAGTTTAGCTGTGCAGAAGAAGAACAACAAGAAGAAGAAATATCTCGAAATATGTCCGTCAGGCCCCTTCCCTTAAGATAAATCTGCAAATATCTCGGAAACGAAGCGAGCTATGGCAAAATGTTTAGAGACCTTTCTTGTAGAGAATTAAGTTTCCTACTTTTTATGTAGTATGATATTTTTTGATCAGATGCGTAGTTCTCGAGATATATCAAGATATTTAAAAGTTCCGAAGCCGCACCAACATAATAGAGATACAGCAACACCGTGGCCCCTTTCTTTGAGATAACTCTGCACTATTGCGAGCTGGAAATGCCACTTCCAGTTTAGCTGTGCAGAAGAAGAACAACAAGAAGAATAAATATCTCGAAATATGTCCGTCAGGCCCCTTCCCTTGAGATAAATCTGCAAATATCTCGGAAACGAAGCGAGCTATGGCAAAATGTTAAGAGACCTTTTTTGTAGAGAATTAAGTTTCCTACTTTTTATGTTCTATGATATTTTTTGATCAGATGCGTAGTTCTCGAGATATATCAAGATATTTAAAAGTTCCGAAGCCGCACCAACATAATAGAGATACAGAAACACCGTGGCCCCTTTCTTTGAGATAACTCTGCACTATTGCGAGCTGGAAATGCCACTTCCAGTTTAGCTGTGCAGAAGAAGAACAACAAGAAGAAGAAATATCCCGAAATATGTCCGTCAGGACCCTTCCCTTGAGATAAATCTGCAAATATCTCGGAACCGAAGCGAGCTATGGCAAAATGTTAAGAGACCTTTTTTGTAGAGAATTATGTTTCCTACAATTTATGTTCTATGATATTTTTTGATCAGAAGCGTAGTTTTCGAGATATATCGAGATATTTAAAAGTTCCGAAGCCGCACCAACATAATAGAGATACAGAAACACCGTGGCCCCTTTCTTTGTGATATCTCTGCACTATTGCGAGCTGGAAATGCCACTTCCAGTTTAGCTGTGCAGAAGAAGAACAACAAGAAGAAGAAATATCTCGAAATATGTCCGTCAGGACCCTTCCCTTGAGATAAATCTGCAAATATCTCGGAAACGAAGCGAGCTATGGCAAAACGTTAAGAGACCTTTTTTGTAGAGAATTATGTTTCCTACAATTTATGTTCTATGATATTTTTTGATCAGGTGCGTAGTTCTCGAGATATATCAAGATATTTAAAAGTTCCGAAGCCGCACCAACATAATAGAGATACAGAAACACCGTGGCCCATTTCTGTGAGATAACTCTGCACTTTTGCGAGCAGCAAATGCCAGTTCCAGCTTAGCTGTGCAGAAGAAGCACAACAAGATCAAGAAATATCTCGGAATATGTACGTCAGGCCCCTTCCCTTGAGCTAAATCTCCAAATATCTCGCAAACAATCCGAGCTATGGCAAAATGTTAAAAGACCTTTTTTGTGGAGAATTACGTTTCCTACCTTTTATGTTCTATGATATTTTTTGATCAGATGCGTAGTTCTCGAGATATATCAAGATATTTAAAAGTTCCGAAGCCGCACCAACATAATAGAGATACAGAAACACCGTGGCCCCTTTCTTTGAGATAACTCTGCACTATTGCGAGCTGCAAATGCCACTTCCAGCTTAGCTGTGCAGAAGAGGAACAACAAGAAGAAGAAATATCTCGGAATATGTCCGTCAGGCCCCTTCCCTTGAGCTAAATCTGCAAATATCTCGGAAACGATGCCAGCTATGGGAAAATGTTAAGAGACCTTTTTTGTAGAGTTAAGTTTCCTACTTTTGTTACGTGGCCGACGGCTTGGCAGCGCGCGTGGCTATCAGAGGCTTTCTGATTGGCGGCCGCGTAACTTATTTTATTATCAATACAACCCGAGCGGTAAGATTGTATTGTGGTAGGAACTGTCACAAGGTTTCACTGGGTTTAAAGGAGAATGCTAATGTGGGTTTGACACAGCAATGTATATATTCTACAATCTTGGTCTATTACAGATGTTGTTGTCGCGAATATAGGTGTATAATGTGATATATTACCTATTTCCACTATGCTCGGTGTTCACGCACTGGCAATGCGGGGGTGTTGTGTGTGGTTGATTGTAATGCCAAATAGAAACACGACTCGCGGATTCTATAAGGTGAATGTTGCTCGAAGGGGACTTCAACCCGATCTCACTAATTATAACCAACTCACTACCGTACACGACGTGCTCGACACGAGATGAACTCTGGTACTGCCCCCGATCGTTGGTACGAACGGGTTTATATACTAATTAAGAAGGGTTGTCTGGTTACTATTCGAGTGATCAGGCTGGGTCCACCTGCCTCTGCGACAGTTTAGAGTGGTTGCATCTGCTATTTGATTACGGCGGACCCATTGCTTTCCCAAGTGTTTGGTTCTGCTATCGGTGGGCCTTCTGTTTATTACGAGAGTAAATGGTCGGTTTGCCCGAGAGTTTTCCTTTCCAGATGTTTAAGCTTATTTGAAAGGAGACACGTTTGATAAAAACGGTCTGTCTACGTGACACTTTTTATGTTCTATGATATTTTTTGATCAGATGCGTAGTTCTCGAGATATATCAAGATATTTAAAAGTTCCGAAGCCGCACCAACATAATAGAGATACAGAAACACCGTGGCCCCTTTCTTTGAGATAACTGTGCACCAGTGCGAGCCGCAAATGCCACTTCCAGCTTAGCTGTGCAGAAGAAGAACAACAAGAAGAAGAAATATCTCGAAATATGTCCGTCAGGCCCCTTCCATTGAGATATATCTGCAAATATCTCGGAAACGAAGCGAGCTATGGCAAAATGTTAAGAGACCTTTTTTGTAGAGAATTCTGTTTGCTACAATTTATGTTCTATGAAATTTTTTGATCAGAAGCGTAGTTTTCGAGATATATCGAGATATTTAAAAGTTCCGAAGCCGCACCAACATAATAGAGATACAGAAACACCGTGGCCCCTTTCTTTGAGATAACTCTGCACTAGTGCGAGCCGCAAATGCCACTTCCAGCTTAGCTGTGCAGAAGAAGAACAACAAGAAGAAGAAATATCTCGAAATATGTCCGACAGGCCCCTTCCCTTGAGATAAATCTGCAAATATCTCGGAAACGAAGCGAGCTATGGCGAAATGTTAAGAGACCTTTTTTGTAGAGAATTAAGTTTCCTACTTTTTATCTTCTATGATATTTTTTGATCAGATGCGTAGTTCTCGAGATATATCAAGATATTTAAAAGTTCCGAAGCCGCACCAACATAATAGAGATACAGAAACACCGTGGCCCCTCTCTTTGAGATAACTCTGCACTATTGCGAGCTGCAAATGCCACTTCCAGCTTAGCTGTGCAGAAGAAGAACAACAAGAAGAAGAAATATCTCGAAATATGTCCGTCAGGCCAGTTCCTTTGAGCTGAATCTGCAAATATCTCGGAAACGAAGCGATCTATGGCAAAATCTTTAGAGACCTTTCTTGTAGAGAATTAAGTTTCCTACTTTTTATGTAGTATGATATTTTTTGATCAGATGCGTAGTTCTCGAGATATATCAAGATATTTAAAAGTTCCGAAGCCGCACCAACATAATAGAGATACAGAAACACCGTGGCCCCTTTCTTTGAGATAACTCTGCACTATTGCGACCTGCAAATGCCACTTCCAGCTCAGCTGTGCAGAAGAAGAACAACAAGAAGAAGAAATATCTCGAAATATGTCCGTCAGACCCCTTCCCTTGAGATAAATCTGCAAATATCTCGGAAACGAAGCGAGCTATGGCAAAATGTTAAGAGACCTTTTTTGTAGAGAATTAGGTTTCCTACTTTTTATGTTCTATGATATTTTTTGATCAGATGCGTAGTTCTCGAGATATATCGAGATATTTAAAAGTTCCGAAGCCGCACCAACATAATAGAGATACCGAAACACCGTGGCCCCTTTCTTTGAGATAACTCTGCACTAGTGCGAGCCGCAAATGCCACTTCCAGCTTAGCTGTGCAGAAGAAGAACAACAAGAAGAAGAAATATCTCGAAATATGTCCGTCAGGCCCCTTCCCTTGAGATAAATATGCAAATATCTCGGAAACGAAGCGAGGTATGGCAAAATGTTAAGAGACCTTTTTTGTAGAGAATTAAGTTTCCTACTTTTTATGTTCTATGATATTTTTTGATCAGATGCGTTGTTCTCGAGATATATCAAGATATTTAAAAGTTCCGAAGCCGCACCAACATAATAGAGATACAGAAACACCGTGGCCCCTTTCTTTGAGATAACTCTGCACTATTGCGAGCTGCAAATGCCACTTCCAGCTTAGCTGTGCAGAAGAAGAACAACAAGAAGAAGAAATATCTCGAAATATGTCTGTCAGGCCCCTTCCCTTGAGATATATCTGCAAATATCTCGGAAACGAAGCGAGCTATGGCAAAATGTTGAGAGACCTTTTTTGTAGAGAATTAAGTTTCCTACTTTTTATGTTCTATGATATTTTTTGATCGGATGCGTAGTTCTCGAGATATATCAAGATATTTAAAAGTTCCGAAGCCGCACCAACATAATAGAGATACAGAAACACCGTGGCCCCTTTCTTTGAGATAACTCTGCACTATTCCGCGCTGCAAATGCCACTTCCAGCTTAGCTGTGCAGAAGAAGAACAACAAGAAGAAGAAATATCTCGAAATATGCCCGTCAGGCCCCTTCCATTGAGATAAATCTGCAAATATCTCGGAAACGAAGCGAGCTATGGCAAAATGTTAAGAGACCTTTTTTGTAGAGAATTATGTTTCCTACTTTTTATGTTCTATGATATTTCTTGATCAGATGCGTAGTTCTCGAGATATATCAAGATATTTAAAAGTTCCGAAGCCGCACCAACATAATAGAGATACAGAAACACCGTGGCCCCTTTCTTTGAGATAACTCTGCACTACTGCGAGCTGCAAATGCTACTTCCAGCTTAGCTGTGCAGAAGAAGAACAACAAGAAGAAGAAATATCTCGAAATATGTCCGTCAGGACCCCTCCCTTGAGATAAATCTGCAAATATCTCGGAAACGAAGCGAGCTATTGCAAAACGTTAAGAGACCTTTTTTGTAGAGAATTAGGTTTCCTACTTTTTATGTTCTATGATATTTTTTGATCAGATGCGTAGTTCTCGAGATATATCAAGATATTTAAAAGCTCCGAAGCTGCACCAACATAATAGAGGTACAGCAACACCGTGGCCCCTTTCTTTGAGATAACTCTGCACTAGTGCGAGCCGCAAATGCCACTTCCAGCTTAGCTGTGCAGAAGAAGAACAACAAGAAGAAGAAATATCTCGAAATATGTCCGTCAGACCCCTTCCCTTGAGATAAATCTGCAAATATCTCGGAAACGAAGCGAGCTATGGCAAAATGTTAAGAGACCTTTTTTGTAGAGAATTAAGTTTCCTACTTTTTATGTTCTATGATATTTTTTGATCAGATGCGTAGTTCTCGAGATATATCCAGATATTTAAAAGCTCCGAAGCGGCACCAACATAATAGAGATACAGAAACACCGTGGCCCCTTTCTTTGAGGTAACTCTGCACTATTGCGAGCTGCAAATGCCACTTCCAGCTTAGCTGTGCAGAAGAAGAACAACAAGAAGAAGAAATATCTCGAAATATGTCCGTCAGGCCCCTTCCCTTGAGATAAATCTGCAAATATCTCGGAAACCAAGCGAGCTATGGCAAAATGTTAAGAGACCTTATTTGTAGAGAATTAAGTTTCCTACTTTTTATGTTCTATGATATTTTTTGATCAGATGCGTAGTTCTCGAGATATATCAAGATATTTAAAAGTTCCGAAGCCGCACCAACATAATAGAGATACAGAAACACCGTGGCCCCTTTCTTTGAGATAACTCTGCACTATTGCGAACTGCAAATGCCACTTCCAGCTTAGCTGTGCAGAAGAAGAACAACAAGAAGAAGAAATATCTCGAAATATGTCCATCAGGACCCTTCCCTTGAGATAAATCTGCAAATATCTCGGAAACGAAGCGAGCTATGGCAAAATGTTAAGAGACCTTTTTTGTAGAGAATTATGTTTCCTACAATTTATGTTCTATGATATTTTTTGATCAGAAGCGTAGTTTTCGAGATATATCGAGATATTTAAAAGTTCCGAAGCCGCACCAACATAATAGAGATACAGAAACAGCGTGGCCCCTTTCTTTGGGATAACTCTGCACTATTGCGAGCTGGAAATGCCACTTCCAGTTTAGCTGTGCAGAAGAAGAAGAACAAGAAGAAGAAATATCTCGAAATATGTCCGTCAGGACCCCTCCCTTGAGATAAATCTGCAAATATCTCGGAAACGAAGCGAGCTATTGCAAAACGTTAAGAGACCTTTTTTG
Organism: Osmia lignaria lignaria; assembly: GCF_051020975.1. Taxonomy (NCBI): domain Eukaryota; kingdom Metazoa; phylum Arthropoda; class Insecta; order Hymenoptera; family Megachilidae; genus Osmia; species Osmia lignaria. Next base: position 21,901,309 of record NW_027478162.1, on the reverse strand, counting down.
TAGAGAATTAGGTTTCCGACTTTTTATGTTCTATGATATTTTTTGATCAGATGCGTAGTTCTCGAGATATATCAAGATATTTAAAAGCTCCGAAGCTGCACCAACATAATAGAGGTACAGAAACACCGTGGCCCCTTTCTTTGAGATAACTCTGCACTAGTGCGAGCCGCAAATGCCACTTCCAGCTTAGCTGTGCAGAAGAAGAACAACAAGAAGAAGAAATATCTCGAAATATGTCCGTCAGGCCCCTTCCCTTGAGATAAATATGCAAATATCTCGGAAACGAAGCGAGGTATGGCAAAATGTTAAGAGACCTTTTTTGTAGAGAATTAAGTTTCCTACTTTTTATGTTCTATGATATTTTTTGATCAGATGCGTTGTTCTCGAGATATATCAAGATATTTAAAAGTTCCGAAGCCGCACCAACATAATAGAGATACAGAAACACCGTGGCCCCTTTCTTTGAGATAACTCTGCACTATTGCGAGCTGCAAATGCCACTTCCAGCTTAGCTGTGCAGAAGAAGAACAACAAGAAGAAGAAATATCTCGAAATATGTCTGTCAGGCCCCTTCCCTTGAGATAAATCTGCAAATATCTCGGAAACGAAGCGAGCTATGGCAAAATGTTAAGAGACCTTTTTTGTAGAGAATTAAGTTTCCTACTTTTTATGTTCTATGATATTTTTTGATCAGATGCGTAGTTCTCGAGATATATCAAGATATTTAAAAGTTCCGAAGCCGCACCAACATAATAGAGATACAGAAACACCGTGGCCCCTTTCTTTGAGATAACTCTGCACTACTGCGAGCTGCAAATGCCAGTTCCAGCTTAGCTGTGCAGAAGAAGAACAACAAGAAGAAGAAATATCTCGAAATATGTCCGTCAGACCCCTTCCCTTGAGATAAATCTGCAAATATCTCGGAAACCAAGCGAGCTATGGCAAAATGTTAAGAGACCTTATTTGTAGAGAATTAAGTTTCCTACTTTTTATGTTCTACGATATTTTTTGATCAGATGCGTAGTTCTCGAGATATATCAAGATATTTAAAAGTTCCGAAGCCGCACCAACATAATAGAGATACAGAAACACCGTGGCCCCTTTCTTTGAGATAACTCTGCACTATTGCGAACTGCAAATGCCACTTCCAGCTTAGCTGTGCAGAAGAAGAACAACAAGAAGAAGAAATATCTCGAAATATGTCCATCAGGACCCTTCCCTTGAGATAAATCTGCAAATATCTCGGAAACGAAGCGAGCTATGGCAAAATGTTAAGAGACCTTTTTTGTAGAGAATTATGTTTCCTACAATTTATGTTCTATGATATTTTTTGATCAGAAGCGTAGTTTTCGAGATATATCGAGATATTTAAAAGTTCCGAAGCCGCACCAACATAATAGAGATACAGAAACAGCGTGGCCCCTTTCTTTGGGATAACTCTGCACTATTGCGAGCTGGAAATGCCACTTCCAGTTTAGCTGTGCAGAAGAAGAAGAACAAGAAGAAGAAATATCTCGAAATATGTCCGTCAGGACCCCTCCCTTGAGATAAATCTGCAAATATCTCGGAAACGAAGCGAGCTATTGCAAAACGTTAAGAGACCTTTTTTGTAGAGAATTAGGTTTCCTACTTTTTATGTTCTATGATATTTTTTGATCAGATGCGTAGTTCTCGAGATATATCAAGATATTTAAAAGCTCCGAAGCTGCACCAACATAATAGAGGTACAGCAACACCGTGGCCCCTTTCTTTGAGATAACTCTGCACTAGTGCGAGCCGCAAATGCCACTTCCAGCTTAGCTGTGCAGAAGAAGAACAACAAGAAGAAGAAATATCTCGAAATATGTCCATCAGGACCCTTCCCTTGAGATAAATCTGCAAATATCTCGGAAACGAAGCGAGCTATGGCAAAATGTTAAGAGACCTTTTTTGTAGAGAATTATGTTTCCTACAATTTATGTTCTATGATATTTTTTGATCAGAAGCGTAGTTTTCGAGATATATCGAGATATTTAAAAGTTCCGAAGCCGCACCAACATAATAGAGATACAGAAACAGCGTGGCCCCTTTCTTTGGGATAACTCTGCACTATTGCGAGCTGGAAATGCCACTTCCAGTTTAGCTGTGCAGAAGAAGAAGAACAAGAAGAAGAAATATCTCGAAATATGTCCGTCAGGACCCCTCCCTTGAGATAAATCTGCAAATATCTCGGAAACGAAGCGAGCTATTGCAAAACGTTAAGAGACCTTTTTTGTAGAGAATTAGGTTTCCTACTTTTTATGTTCTATGATATTTTTTGATCAGATGCGTAGTTCTCGAGATATATCAAGATATTTAAAAGCTCCGAAGCTGCACCAACATAATAGAGGTACAGCAACACCGTGGCCCCTTTCTTTGAGATAACTCTGCACTAGTGCGAGCCGCAAATGCCACTTCCAGCTTAGCTGTGCAGAAGAAGAACAACAAGAAGAAGAAATATCTCGAAATATGTCCGTCAGACCCCTTCCCTTGAGATAAATCTGCAAATATCTCGGAAACGAAGCGAGCTATGGCAAAATGTTAAGAGACCTTTTTTGTAGAGAATTAAGTTTCCTACTTTTTATGTTCTATGATATTTTTTGATCAGATGCGTAGTTCTCGAGATATATCCAGATATTTAAAAGCTCCGAAGCGGCACCAACATAATAGAGATACAGAAACACCGTGGCCCCTTTCTTTGAGGTAACTCTGCACTATTGCGAGCTGCAAATGCCACTTCCAGCTTAGCTGTGCAGAAGAAGAACAACAAGAAGAAGAAATATCTCGAAATATGTCCGTCAGGCCCCTTCCCTTGAGATAAATCTGCAAATATCTCGGAAACCAAGCGAGCTATGGCAAAATGTTAAGAGACCTTATTTGTAGAGAATTAAGTTTCCTACTTTTTATGTTCTATGATATTTTTTGATCAGGTGCGTAGTTCTCGAGATATATCAAGATATTTAAAAGTTCCGAAGCCGCACCAACATAATAGAGATACAGAAACACCGTGGCCCCTTTCTTTGAGATAACTCTGCACTATTGCGAACTGCAAATGCCACTTCCAGCTTAGCTGTGCAGAAGAAGAACAACAAGAAGAAGAAATATCTCGAAATATGTCCATCAGGACCCTTCCCTTGAGATAAATCTGCAAATATCTCGGAAACGAAGCGAGCTATGGCAAAATGTTAAGAGACCTTTTTTGTAGAGAATTATGTTTCCTACAATTTATGTTCTATGATATTTTTTGATCAGAAGCGTAGTTTTCGAGATATATCGAGATATTTAAAAGTTCCGAAGCCGCACCAACATAATAGAGATACAGAAACAGCGTGGCCCCTTTCTTTGGGATAACTCTGCACTATTGCGAGCTGGAAATGCCACTTCCAGTTTAGCTGGGCAGAAGAAGAAGAACAAGAAGAAGAAATATCTCGAAATATGTCCGTCAGGACCCCTCCCTTGAGATAAATCTGCAAATATCTCGGAAACGAAGCGAGCTATTGCAAAACGTTAAGAGACCTTTTTTGTAGAGAATTAGGTTTCCGACTTTTTATGTTGTATGATATTTTTTGATCAGATGCGTAGTTCTCGAGATATATCAAGATATTTAAAAGTTCCGAAGCCGCACCAACATAATAGAGATACAGAAACACCGTGGCCCCTTTCTTTGAGATAACTCTGCACTATTGCGAACTGCAAATGCCACTTCCAGCTTAGCTGTGCAGAAGAAGAACAACAAGAAGAAGAAATATCTCGAAATATGTCCGTCAGGACCCCTCCCTTGAGATAAATCTGCAAATATCTCGGAAACGAAGCGAGCTATTGCAAAACGTTAAGAGACCTTTTTTGTAGAGAATTAGGTTTCCGACTTTTTATGTTCTATGATATTTTTTGATCAGATGCGTAGTTCTCGAGATATATCAAGATATTTAAAAGCTCCGAAGCTGCACCAACATAATAGAGGTACAGAAACACCGTGGCCCCTTTCTTTGAGATAACTCTGCACTAGTGCGAGCCGCAAATGCCACTTCCAGCTTAGCTGTGCAGAACAAGAACAACAAGAAGAAGAAATATCTCGAAATATGTCCGTCAGACCCCTTCCCTTGAGATAAATCTGCAAATATCTCGGAAACGAAGCGAGCTATGGCAAAATGTTAAGAGACCTTTTTTGTAGAGAATTAAGTTTCCTACTTTTTATGTTCTATGATATTTTTTGATCAGATGCGTAGTTCTCGAGATATATCAAGATATTTAAAAGTTCCGAAGCCGCACCAACATAATAGAGATACAGAAACACCGTGGCCCCTTTCTTTGAGATAACTCTGCACTACTGCGAGCTGCAAATGCCACTTCCAGCTTAGCTGTGCAGAACAAGAACAACAAGAAGAAGAAATATCTCGAAATATGTCCGTCAGACCCCTTCCCTTGAGATAAATCTGCAAATATCTCGGAAACGAAGCGAGCTATGGCAAAATGTTAAGAGACCTTTTTTGTAGAGAATTAAGTTTCCTACTTTTTATGTTCTATGATATTTTTTGATCAGATGCGTAGTTCTCGAGATATATCCAGATATTTAAAAGCTCCGAAGCGGCACCAACATAATAGAGATACAGAAACACCGTGGCCCCTTTCTTTGAGGTAACTCTGCACTATTGCGAGCTGCAAATGCCACTTCCAGCTTAGCTGTGCAGAAGAAGAACAACAAGAAGAAGAAATATCTCGAAATATGTCCGTCAGGCCCCTTCCCTTGAGATAAATATGCAAATATCTCGGAAACGAAGCGAGCTACGGCAAAATGTTCAGAGACCTTTTTTGTAGAAAATTAGGTTTCCTACTTTTTATGTTCTATGATATTTGTTGATCAGATGCGTAGTTCTCGAGATATATCAAGATATTTAAAAGTTCCGAAGCCGCACCAACATAATAGAGATACAGAAACACCGTGGCCCCTTTCTTTGCGATAACTCTGCACTATTGCGAGCTGCAAATGCCACTTCCAGCTTAGCTGTGCAGGAGAAGAACAACAAGAAGAAGAAATATCTCGAAATATGTCCGTCAGGCCCCTTCCCTTGAGATAAATCTGCAAATATCTCGGAAACGAAGCGAGCTATGCCAAAATGTTAAGAGACCTTATTTGTAGAGAATTAAGTTTCCTACTTTTTATGTTCTATGATATTTTTTGATCAGATGCGTAGTTCTCGGGATATATCGAGATATTTAAAAGTTCCGAAGCCGCACCAACATAATAGAGATACAGAAACACCGTGGCCCCTTTCTTTGAGATAACTCTGCACAATTGCGAGCTGCAAATGCCACTTCCAGCTTAGCTGTGCAGAAGAAGAACAACAAGAAGAAGAAATATCTCGAAATATGTCCGTCAGGCCCCTTCCCTTGAGATAAATCGGCAAGTATCTCGGAAACGAAGCGAGCTATGGCAAAATGTTAAGAGACCTTTTCTGTAGAGAATTAAGTTTTCTACTTTTTATGTTCCATGATATTTTTTGATCAGATGCGTAGTTCTCGAGATATATCAAGATATTTAAAAGTTCCGAAGCCGCACCAACATAATAGAGATACAGAAACACCGTGGCCCCTTTCTTTGAGATAACTCTGCACTATTGCGAGCTGCAAATGCCACTTCCAGCTTAGCTGTGCAGAAGAAGAACAACAAGAAGAAGAAATATCTCGAAATATGTCTGTCAGGCCCCTTCCCTTGAGATAGATCTGCAAATATCTCGGAAACGAAGCGAGCTATGGCAAAATGTTAAGAGACCTTTTTTGTAGAGAATTAAGTTTCCTACTTTTTATGTTCTATGATATTTTTTGATCAGATGCGTAGTTCTCGAGATATATCAAGATATTTAAAAGTTCCGAAGCCGCACCAACATAATAGAGATACAGAAACACCGTGGCCCCTTTCTTTGAGATAACTCTGCACTACTGCGAGCTGCAAATGCCACTTCCAGCTTAGCTGTGCAGAAGAAGAACAACAAGAAGAAGAAATATCTCGAAATATGTCCGTCAGACCCCTTCCCTTGAGATAAATCTGCAAATATCTCGGAAACGAAGCGAGCTATGGCAAAATGTTAAGAGACCTTTTTTGTAGAGAATTAAGTTTCCTACTTTTTATGTTCTATGATATTTTTTGATCAGATGCGTAGTTCTTGAGATATATCAAGATATTTAAAAGTTCCGAAGCCGCACCAACATAATAGAGATACAGAAACACCGTGGCCCCTTTCTTTGAGATAACTCTGCACTACTGCGAGCTGCAAATGCCACTTCCAGCTTAGCTGTGCAGAAGAAGAACAACAAGAAGAAGAAATATCTCGAAATATGTCCGTCAGACCCCTTCCCTTGAGATAAATCTGCAAATATCTCGGAAACGAAGCGAGCTATGGCAAAATGTTAAGAGACCTTTTTTGTAGAGAATTAAGTTTCCTACTTTTTATGTTCTATGATATTTTTTGATCAGATGCGTAGTTCTCGAGATATATCCAGATATTTAAAAGCTCCGAAGCGGCACCAACATAATAGAGATACAGAAACACCGTGGCCCCTTTCTTTGAGGTAACTCTGCACTATTGCGAGCTGCAAATGCCACTTCCAGCTTAGCTGTGCAGAAGAAGAACAACAAGAAGAAGAAATATCTCGAAATATGTCCGTCAGGCCCCTTCCCTTGAGATAAATATGCAAATATCTCGGAAACGAAGCGAGCTATGGCAAAATGTTAAGAGACCTTCTTTGTAGAGAATTAAGTTTCCTACTTTTTATGTTCTATGATATTTTTTGATCAGATGCGTAGTTCTCGAGGTATATCAAGATATTTAAAAGTTCCGAAGCCGCACCAACATAATAGAGATACAGAAACGCCGTGGCCCCTTTCTTTGAGATAACTCTGCACCATTGCGAGCTGCAAATGCCACATCCAGCTTAGCTGTGCAGAGCAAGAACAACAAGAAGAAGAAATATCTCGAAATATGTCCGTCAGGCCAGTTCCTTTGAGCTGAATCTGCAAATATCTCGGAAACGAAGCGAGCTATGGCAAAATGTTAAGAGACGTTTTTTGTAGAGAATTATGTTTCCTACAATTTATGTTCTATGATATTTTTTGATCAGAAGCGTAGTTTTCGAGATATATCGAGATACTTAAAAGTTCCGAAGCCGCACCAACATAATAGAGATACAGAAACACCGTGGCCCCTTTCTTTGAGATAACTGTGCACTAGTGCGAGCCGCAAATGCCACTTCCAGCTTAGCTGTGCAGAAGAAGAACAACAAGAAGAAGAAATATCTCGAAATATGTCCGTCAGGCCCCTTCCCTTGAGATAAATCTGCAAATATCTCGGAAACGAAGCGAGCTATGGCAAAATGTTAAGAGACCTTTTTTGTAGAGAATTATGTTTCTTACTTTTTATGTTCTATGATATTTTTTGATCAGACGCGTAGTTCTCGAGATATATCAAGATATTTAAAAGTTCCGAAGCCGCACCAACATAATAGAGATACAGAAACACCGTGGCCCCTTTCTTTGAGATAACTCTGCACTAGTGCGAGCCGCAAATGCCACTTCCAGCTTAGCTGTGCAGAAGAAGAACAACATGAAGAAGAAATATCTCGAAATATGTCCGTCAGGCCCCTTCCCTTGAGATAAATATGCAAATATCTCGGAAACGAAGCGAGCTATGGCAAAATGTTAAGAGACCTTTTTTGTAGAGAATTAAGTTTCCTACTTTTTATGTTCTATGATATTTTTTGATCAGATGCGTAGTTCTCGAGATATATGAAGATATTTAAAAGTTCCGAAGCCGCACCAACATAATAGAGATACAGAAACACCGTGGCCCCTTTCTTTGAGATAACTCTGCACTATTGCGAGCTGCAAATGCCACTTCCAGCTTAGCTGTGCAGAAGAAGAACAACAAGAAGAAGAAATATCTCGAAATATGTCCGTCAGGCCCCTTCCCTTGAGATATATCTGCAAATATCTCGGAAACGAAGCGAGCTATGGCAAAATCTTAAGAGACCTTTTTTGTAGAGAATTATGTTTCCTACAATTTCGGTTCTATGATATTTTTTGATCAGAAGCGTAGTTTTCGAGATATATCGAGATATTTAAAAGTTCCGAAGCCGCACCTTCATAATAGAGATACAGAAACACCGTGGCCCCTTTCTTTGAGATAACTCTGCACTATTGCGAGCTGCAAATGCCACTTCCAGCTTAGCTGTGCAGAAGAAGAACAACAAGAAGAAGAAATATCTCGAAATATGTCCGTCAGGCCCCTTCCCTTGAGATATATCTGCAAATATCTCGGAAACGAAGCGAGCTATGGCAAAATCTTAAGAGACCTTTTTTGTAGAGAATTATGTTTCCTACTTTTTATGTTCGATGATATTTTTTGATCAGATGCGTAGTTCTCGAGATATATCAAGATATTTAAAAGTTCCGAAGCTGCACCAACATAATAGAGGTACAGAAACACCGTGGCCTCTTTCTTTGAGATAACTCTGCACTATTGCGAGCTGCAAATGCCACTTCGAGCTTAGCTGTGCAGAAGAAGGACAACAAGAAGAAGAAATATCTCGAAATATGTCCGTCAGACCCCTTCCCTTGAGATGAATCTGCAAATATCTCGGAAACGAAGCGAGCTATGGCAAAATGTTAAGAGACCTTTTTTGTAGAGAATAATGTTTCCTACAATTTACGTTCTATGATATTTTTTGATCAGAAGCGTAGTTTTCGAGATATATCGAGATATTTAAAAGTTCCGAAGACGCACCAACATAATAGAGATACAGAAACACCGTGGCCCCTTTCTTTGAGATAACTGTGCGCTAGTGCGAGCCGCAAATGCCACTTCCAGCTTAGCTGTGCAGAAGAAGAACAACAAGAAGAAGAAATATCTCCAAATATGTCCGTCAGGCCCCTTCCCTTGAGATAAATCTGCAAATATCTCGGAAACGAAGCGAGCTATGGCAAAATGTTAAGAGACCTTTTTTGTAGAGAATTAAGTTTCCTACTTTTTATGTTCTATGATATTTTTTGATCAGATGCGTAGTTCTCGAGATATATCAAGATATTTAAAAGTTCCGAAGCCGCACCAACATAATAGAGATACAGAAACACCGTGGCCCCTTTCTTTGAGATAACTCTGCACTATTGCGAGCTGCAAATGCCACTTCCAGCTTAGCTGTGCAGAGGAAGAACAACAAGAAGAAGAAATATCTCGAAATATGTCCGTCAGGCCAGTTCCTTTGAGCTGAATCTGCAAATATCTCGGAAACGAAGCGAGCTATGGCAAAATGTTAAGAGACGTTTTTTGTAGAGAATTATGTTTCCTACAATTTATGTTCTATGATAATTTTTGATCAGAAGCGTAGTTTTCGAGATATATCGAGATATTTAAAAGTTCCGAAGCCGCACCAACATAATAGGGATACAGAAACACCGTGGCCCCTTTCTTTGAGATAACTCTGCACTAGTGCGAGCCGCAAATGCCACTTCCAGCTTAGCTGTGCAGAAGAAGAACAACAAGAAGAAGAAATATCTCGAAATATGTCCGTCAGGCCCCTTCCCTTGAGATAAATCTGCAAATATCTCGGAAACGAAGCGAGCTATGGATAAATGTTGAGAGACCTTTTTTGTAGAGAATTAAGTTTCCTACTTTTTATGTTCTATGATATTTTTTGATCAGATGCGTAGTTCTCGAGATATATCAAGATATTTAAAAGTTCCGAAGCCGCACCAACATAATAGAGATACAGAAACACCGTGGCCCCTTTCTTTGAGATAACTCTGCACTAGTGCGAGCTGCAAATGCCACTTCCAGCTTAGCTGTGCAGAAGAAGAACAACAAGAAGAAGAAATATCTCGAAATATGTCCGTCAGGCCCCTTCCCTTGAGATACATATGCAAATATCTCGGAAACGAAGCGAGCTATGGCAAAATGTTAAGAGACCTTTTTTGTAGAGAATTAAGTTTCCTACTTTTTATGTTCTATGATATTTTTTGATCAGATGCTTAGTTCTCGAGATATATCAAGATATTTAAAAGTTCCGAAGCCGCACCAACATAATAGAGATACAGAAACACCGTGGCCCCTTTCTGTGAGATAACTCTGCAATATTGCGAGCTGCAAATGCCACTTCCAGCTTAGCTGTGCAGAGGAAGAACAACAAGAAGAAGAAATATCTCGAAATATGTCCGTCAGGCCAGTTCCTTTGAGCTGAATCTGCAAATATCTCGGAAACGAAGCGAGCTATTGCAAAACGTTAAGAGACCTTTTTTGTAGAGAATTAGGTTTCCTACTTTTTATGTTCTATGATATTTTTTGATCAGATGCGTAGTTCTCGAGATATATCAAGATATTTAAAAGCTCCGAAGCTGCACCAACATAATAGAGGTACAGAAACACCGTGGCCCCTTTCTTTGAGATAACTCTGCACTAGTGCGAGCGGCAAATGCCACTTCCAGCTTAGCTGTGCAGAAGAAGAACAACAAGAAGAAGAAATATCTCGAAATATGTCCGTCAGGCCCCTTCCCTTGAGATAAATCTGCAAATATCTCGGAAACGAAGCGAGCTACGGCAAAATGTTCAGAGACCTTTTTTGTAGAAAATTAGGTTTCCTACTTTTTATGTTCTATGATATTTTTTGATCAGATGCGTAGTTCTCGAGATATATCAAGATATTTAAAAGTTCCGAAGCCGCACCAACATAATAGAGATACAGAAACGCCGTGGCCCCTTTCTTTGAGATAACTCTGCACCATTGCGAGCTGCAAATGCCACTTCCAGCTTAGCTGTGCAGAGCAAGAACAACAAGAAGAAGAAATATCTCGAAATATGTCCGTCAGGCCAGTTCCTTTGAGCTGAATCTGCAAATATCTCGGAAACGAAGCGAGCTATGGCAAAATGTTAAGAGACGTTTTTTGTAGAGAATTATGTTTCCTACAATTTATGTTCTATGATATTTTTTGATCAGAAGCGTAGTTTTCGAGATATATCGAGATACTTAAAAGTTCCGAAGCCGCACCAACATAATAGAGATACAGAAACACCGTGGCCCCTTTCTTTGAGATAACTGTGCACTAGTGCGAGCCGCAAATGCCACTTCCAGCTTAGCTGTGCAGAAGAAGAACAACAAGAAGAAGAAATATCTCGAAATATGTCCGTCAGGCCCCTTCCCTTGAGATAAATCTGCAAATATCTCGGAAACGAAGCGAGCTATGGCAAAATGTTAAGAGACCTTTTTTGTAGAGAATTATGTTTCTTACTTTTTATGTTCTATGATATTTTTTGATCAGACGCGTAGTTCTCGAGATATATCAAGATATTTAAAAGTTCCGAAGCCGCACCAACATAATAGAGATACAGAAACACCGTGGCCCCTTTCTTTGAGATAACTCTGCACTAGTGCGAGCCGCAAATGCCACTTCCAGCTTAGCTGTGCAGAAGAAGAACAACATGAAGAAGAAATATCTCGAAATATGTCCGTCAGGCCCCTTCCCTTGAGATAAATATGCAAATATCTCGGAAACGAAGCGAGCTATGGCAAAATGTTAAGAGACCTTTTTTGTAGAGAATTAAGTTTCCTACTTTTTATGTTCTATGATATTTTTTGATCAGATGCGTAGTTCTCGAGATATATGAAGATATTTAAAAATTCCGAAGCCGCACCAACATAATAGAGATACAGAAACACCGTGGCCCCTTTCTTTCAGATAACTCTGCACTATTGCGAGCTGCAAATGCCACTTCCAGCTTAGCTGTGCAGAAGAAGAACAACAAGAAGAAGAAATATCTCGAAATATGTCCGTCAGGCCCCTTCCCTTGAGATATATCTGCAAATATCTCGGAAACGAAGCGAGCTATGGCAAAATCTTAAGAGACCTTTTTTGTAGAGAATTATGTTTCCTACAATTTCGGTTCTATGATATTTTTTGATCAGAAGCGTAGTTTTCGAGATATATCGAGATATTTAAAAGTTCCGAAGCCGCACCTTCATAATAGAGATACAGAAACACCGTGGCCCCTTTCTTTGAGATAACTCTGCACTATTGCGAGCTGCAAATGCCACTTCCAGCTTAGCTGTGCAGAAGAAGAACAACAAGAAGAAGAAATATCTCGAAATATGTCCGTCAGGCCCCTTCCCTTGAGATATATCTGCAAATATCTCGGAAACGAAGCGAGCTATGGCAAAATCTTAAGAGACCTTTTTTGTAGAGAATTATGTTTCCTACTTTTTATGTTCGATGATATTTTTTGATCAGATGCGTAGTTCTCGAGATATATCAAGATATTTAAAAGTTCCGAAGCTGCACCAACATAATAGAGGTACAGAAACACCGTGGCCTCTTTCTTTGAGATAACTCTGCACTATTGCGAGCTGCAAATGCCACTTCGAGCTTAGCTGTGCAGAAGAAGGACAACAAGAAGAAGAAATATCTCGAAATATGTCCGTCAGACCCCTTCCCTTGAGATGAATCTGCAAATATCTCGGAAACGAAGCGAGCTATGGCAAAATGTTAAGAGACCTTTTTTGTAGAGAATAATGTTTCCTACAATTTACGTTCTATGATATTTTTTGATCAGAAGCGTAGTTTTCGAGATATATCGAGATATTTAAAAGTTCCGAAGACGCACCAACATAATAGAGATACAGAAACACCGTGGCCCCTTTCTTTGAGATAACTGTGCGCTAGTGCGAGCCGCAAATGCCACTTCCAGCTTAGCTGTGCAGAAGAAGAACAACAAGAAGAAGAAATATCTCGAAATATGTCCGTCAGGCCCCTTCCCTTGAGATATATCTGCAAATATCTCGGAAACGAAGTGAGCTATGGCAAAATGTTGAGAGACCGTTTTTGTAGAGAATTAAGTTTCCTACTTTTTATGTTCTATGACATTTTTTGATTAGACGCGTAGTTCTCGAGATATATCAAGATATTTAAAAGTTCCGAAGCCGCACCAACATAATAGAGATACAGAAACACCGTGGCCCCTTTCTTTGAGATAACTCTGCACTATTGCGAGCTGCAAATGCCACTTCCAGCTTAGCTGTGCAGAAGAAGAACAACAAGAAGAAGAAATATCTCGAAATATGTCCGTCAGGCCCCTTCCCTTGAGATAGATCTGCAAATATCTCGGAAACGAAGAGAGCTATGGCAAAATGTTAAGAGACCTTTTTTGTAGAGAATTAAGTTTCCTACTTTTCATGTTCTATGATATTTTTTGATCAGATGCGTAGTTCTCGAGATATATCAAGATATTTAATAGTTCCGAAGCCGCACCAACATAATAGAGATACAGAAACACCGTGGCCCCTTTCTTTGAGATAACTCTGAACTATTGCGAGCTGCAAATGCCACTTCCAGCTTAGCTGTGCAGAAGAAGAACAACAAGAAGAAGAAATATCTCGAAATATGTCCGCCAGGCCCCTTCCCTTGAGATAAATCTGCAAATATCTCGGAAACGAAGAGAGCTATGGCAAAATGTTAAGAGACCTGTTTTGTAGAGAATTAAGTTTCCTACTTTTCATGTTCTATGATATTTTTTGATCAGATGCGTAGTTCTCGAGATATATCAAGATATTTAAAAGTTCCGAAGCCGCACCAACATAATAGAGATACAGAAACACCGTGGCCCCTTTCTTTGAGATAACTCTGCACTGTTGCGAGCTGTAAATGCCACTTCCAGCTTAGCTGTGCAGAAGAAGAACAACAAGAAGAAGAAATATCTCGAAATATGTCCGTCAGGCCAGTTCCTTTGAGCTGAATCTGCAAATATCTCGGAAACGAAGCGAGCTATGGCAAAATGTTAAGAGACGTTTTTTGTAGAGAATTATGTTTCCTACAATTTATGTTCTATGATATTTTTTGATCAGAAGCGTAGTTTTCGAGATATATCGAGATATTTAAAAGTTCCGAAGCCGCACCAACATGATAGAGATACAGAAACACCGTGGCCCCTTTCTTTGAGATAACTCTGCACTAGTGCGAGGGGCAAATGCCACGTCCAGCTTAGCTGTGCAGAAGAAGAACAACAAGAAGAAGAAATATCTCCAAATATGTCCGTCAGGCCCCTTCCCTTGAGATAAATCTGCAAATATCTCGGAAACGAAGCGAGCTATGGCAAAATGTTAAGAGACCTTTTTTGTAGAGAATTAAGTTTCCTACTTTCTATGTTCTATGATATTTTTTGATCAGATGCGTAGTTCTCGAGATATATCAAGATATTTAAAAGTTCCGAAGCCGCACCAACATAATAGAGATACAGAAACACCGTGGCCCCTTTCTTTGAGATAACTCTGCACTATTGCGAGCTGCAAATGCCACTTCCAGCTTAGCTGTGCAGAGGAAGAACAACAAGAAGAAGAAATATCTCGAAATATGTCCGTCAGGCCAGTTCCTTTGAGCTGAATCTGCAAATATCTCGGAAACGAAGCGAGCTATGGCAAAATGTTAAGAGACGTTTTTTGTACAGAATTATGTTTCCTACAATTTATGTTCTATGATAATTTTTGATCAGAAGCGTAGTTTTCGAGATATATCGAGATATTTAAAAGTTCCGAAGCCGCACCAACATAATAGGGATACAGAAACACCGTGGCCCCTTTCTTTGAGATAACTCTGCACTAGTGCGAGCCGCAAATGCCACTTCCAGCTTAGCTGTGCAGAAGAAGAACAACAAGAAGAAGAAATATCTCGAAATATGTCCGTCAGGCCCCTTCCCTTGAGATAAATCTGCAAATATCTCGGAAACGAAGCGAGCTATGGCAAAATGTTAAGAGACCTTTTTTGTAGAGAATTATGTTTTCTACAATTTATGTTCTATAATATTTTTTGATCAGAAGCGTAGTTTTCGAGATATATCGAGATATTTAAAAGTTCCGAAGCCGCACCAACATAATAGAGATACAGAAACACCGTGGCCCCTTTCTTTGAGATAACTCTGCACTAGTGCGAGCTGCAAATGCCACTTCCAGCTTAGCTGTGCAGAAGAAGAACAACAAGAAGAAGAAATATCTCGAAATATGTCCGTCAGGCCCCTTCCCTTGAGATAAATCTGCAAATATCTCGGAAATGAAGCGAGCAATGGATAAATCTTGAGAGACCTTTTTTGTAGAGAATTAAGTTTCCTACTTTTTATGTTCTATGATATTTTTTGATCAGATGCGTAGTTCTCGAGATATATCAAGATATTTAAAAGTTCCGAAGCCGCACCAACATAATAGAGATACAGAAACACCGTGGCCCCTTTCTTTGAGATAACTCTGCACTAGTGCGAGCTGCAAATGCCACTTCCAGCTTAGCTGTGCAGAAGAAGAACAACAAGAAGAAGAAATATCTCGAAATATGTCCGTCAGGCCCCTTCCCTTGAGATACATATGCAAATATCTCGGAAACGAAGCGAGCTATGGCAAAATGTTAAGAGACCTTTTTTGTAGAGAATTAAGTTTCCTACTTTTTATGTTCTATGATATTTTTTGATCAGATGCTTAGTTCTCGAGATATATCAAGATATTTAAAAGTTCCGAAGCCGCACCAACATAATAGAGATACAGAAACACCGTGGCCCCTTTCTGTGAGATAACTCTGCAATATTGCGAGCTGCAAATGCCACTTCCAGCTTAGCTGTGCAGAGGAAGAACAACAAGAAGAAGAAATATCTCGAAATATGTCCGTCAGGCCAGTTCCTTTGAGCTGAATCTGCAAATATCTCGGAAACGAAGCGAGCTATGGCAAAATGTTAAGAGACCTTTTTTGTAGAGAATTAAGTTTCCTACTTTTTATGTTCGATGATATTTTTTGATCAGATGCGTAGTTCTCGAGATATATCAAGATATTTAAAAGTTCCGAAGCTGCACCAACATAATAGAGGTACAGAAACACCGTGGCCTCTTTCTTTGAGATAACTCTGCACTATTGCGAGCTGCAAATGCCACTTCGAGCTTAGCTGTGCAGAAGAAGAACAACAAGAAGAAGAAATATCTCGAAATATGTCCGTCAGACCCCTTCCCTTGAGATGAATCTGCAAATATCTCGGAAACGAAGCGAGCTATGGCAAAATGTTAAGAGACCTTTTTTGTAGAGAATTAAGTTTCCTACCTTTTATGTTCTATGATATTTTTTGATCAGATGCGTAGTTCTCGAGATATATCAAGATATTTAAAAGTTCCGAAGCCGCACCAACATAATAGAGATACAGAAACACCGTGGCCCCTTTCTTTGAGATAACTCTGCACTATTGCGACCTGCAAATGCCACTTCCAGTTTAGCTGTGCAGAAGAAGAACAACAAGAAGAAGAAATATCTCGAAATATGTCCGTTAGGCCCCTTCCCTTGAGATAAATCTGCAAATATCTCGGAAACGAAGCGAGCTATGGCAAAATGTTAAGAGACCTTTTTTGTAGAGAATTATGTTTCCTACAATTTATGTTCTATGATATTTTTTGATCAGAAGCGTAGTTTTCGAGATATATCGAGATATTTAAAAGTTCCGAAGCCGCACCAACATAATAGAGATACAGAAACAGCGTGGCCCCTTTCTTTGGGATAACTCTGCACTATTGCGAGCTGGAAATGCCACTTCCAGTTTAGCTGTGCAGAAGAAGAAGAACAAGAAGAAGAAATATCTCGAAATATGTCCGTCAGGACCCCTCCCTTGAGATAAATCTGCAAATATCTCGGAAACGAAGCGAGCTATTGCAAAACGTTAAGAGACCTTTTTTGTAGAGAATTAGGTTTCCTACTTTTTATGTTCTATGATATTTTTTGATCAGATGCGTAGTTCTCGAGATATATCAAGATATTTAAAAGCTCCGAAGCTGCACCAACATAATAGAGGTACAGAAACACCGTGGCCCCTTTCTTTGAGATAACTCTGCACTAGTGCGAGCCGCAAATGCCACTTCCAGCTTAGCTGTGCAGAAGAAGAACAACAAGAAGAAGAAATATCTCGAAATATGTCCGTCAGGCCCCTTCCCTTGAGATAAATCTGCAAATATCTCGGAAACGAAGCGAGCTACGGCAAAATGTTCAGAGACCTTTTTTGTAGAAAATTAGGTTTCCCACTTTTTATGTTCTATGATATTTTTTGATCAGATGCGTAGTTCTCGAGATATATCAAGATATTTAAAAGTTCCGAAGCCGCACCAACATAATAGAGATACAGAAACACCGTGGCCCCTTTCTTTGCGATAACTCTGCACTATTGCGAGCTGCAAATGCCACTTCCAGCTTAGCTGTGCAGGAGAAGAACAACAAGAAGAAGAAATATCTCGAAATATGTCCGTCAGGCCCCTTCCCTTGAGATAAATCTGCAAATATCTCGGAAACGAAGCGAGCTATGCCAAAATGTTAAGAGACCTTTTTTGTAGAGAATTATGTTTCCTACAATTTCGGTTCTATGATATTTTTTGATCAGAAGCGTAGTTTTCGAGATATATCGAGATATTTAAAAGTTCCGAAGCCGCACCTTCATAATAGAGATACAGAAACACCGTGGCCCCTTTCTTTGAGATAACTCTGCACTATTGCGAGCTGCAAATGCCACTTCCAGCTTAGCTGTGCAGAAGAAGAACAACAAGAAGAAGAAATATCTCCAAATATGTCCGTCAGGCCCCTTCCCTTGAGATATATCTGCAAATATCTCGGAAACGAAGCGAGCTATGGCAAAATCTTAAGAGACCTTTTTTGTAGAGAATTATGTTTCCTACTTTTTATGTTCGATGATATTTTTTGATCAGATGCGTAGTTCTCGAGATATATCAAGATATTTAAAAGTTCCGAAGCCGCACCAACATAATAGAGATACAGAAACACCGTGGCCCCTTTCGTTGAGATAACTCTGCACTAGTGCGAGCCGCAAATGCCACTTCCAGCTTAGCTGTGCAGAAGAAGAACAACAAGAAGAAGAAATATCTCGAAATATGTCCGTCAGGCCCCTTCCCTTGAGATAAATCTGCAAATATCTCGGAAACGAAGAGAGCTATGGCAAAATGTTAAGAGACCTTTTTTGTAGAGAATTAAGTTTCCTACTTTTCATGTTCTATGATATTTTTTGATCAGATGCGTAGTTCTCGAGATATATCAAGATATTTAAAAGTTCCGAAGCCGCACCAACATAATAGAGATACAGAGACACCGTGGCCCCTTTCTTTGAGATAACTCTGCACTATTGCGAGCTGCAAATGCCACTTCCAGCTTAGCTGTGCAGAGGAAGAACAACAAGAAGAAGAAATATCTCGAAATATGTCCGTCAGGCCAGTTCCTTTGACGTGAATCTGCAAATATCTCGGAAACGAAGCGAGCTATGGCAAAATGTTAAGAGACGTTTTTTGTAGAGAATTATGTTTCCTACAATTTATGTTCTATGATAATTTTTGATCAGAAGCGTAGTTTTCGAGATATATCGAGATATTTAAAAGTTCCGAAGCCGCACCAACATAATAGGGATACAGAAACACCGTGGCCCCTTTCTTTGAGATAACTCTGCACTAGTGCGAGCCGCAAATGCCACTTCCAGCTTAGCTGTGCAGAAGAAGAACAACAAGAAGAAGAAATATCTCGAAATATGTCCGTCAGGCCCCTTCCCTTGAGATAAATCTGCAAATATCTCGGAAACGAAGCGAGCTATGGCAAAATGTTAAGAGACCTTTTTTGTAGAGAATTATGTTTTCTACAATTTATGTTCTATGATATTTTTTGATCAGAAGCGTAGTTTTCGAGATATATCGAGATATTTAAAAGTTCCGAAGCCGCACCAACATAATAGAGATACAGAAACACCGTGGCCCCTTTCTTTGAGATAACTCTGCACTAGTGCGAGCTGCAAATGCCACTTCCAGCTTAGCTGTGCAGAAGAAGAACAACAAGAAGAAGAAATATCTCGAAATATGTCCGTCAGGCCCCTTCCCTTGAGATAAATCTGCAAATATCTCGGAAACGAAGCGAGCTATGGATAAATGTTGAGAGACCTTTTTTGTAGAGAATTAAGTTTCCTACTTTTTATGTTCTATGATATTTTTTGATCAGATGCGTAGTTCTCGAGATATATCAAGATATTTAAAAGTTCCGAAGCCGCACCAACATAATAGAGATACAGAAACACCGTGGCCCCTTTCTTTGAGATAACTCTGCACTAGTGCGAGCTGCAAATGCCACTTCCAGCTTAGCTGTGCAGAAGAAGAACAACAAGAAGAAGAAATATCTCGAAATATGTCCGTCAGGCCCCTTCCCTTGAGATACATATGCAAATATCTCGGAAACGAAGCGAGCTATGGCAAAATGTTAAGAGACCTTTTTTGTAGAGAATTAAGTTTCCTACTTTTTATGTTCTATGATATTTTTTGATCAGATGCTTAGTTCTCGAGATATATCAAGATATTTAAAAGTTCCGAAGCCGCACCAACATAATAGAGATACAGAAACACCGTGGCCCCTTTCTGTGAGATAACTCTGCAATATTGCGAGCTGCAAATGCCACTTCCAGCTTAGCTGTGCAGAGGAAGAACAACAAGAAGAAGAAATATCTCGAAATATGTCCGTCAGGCCAGTTCCTTTGAGCTGAATCTGCAAATATCTCGGAAACGAAGCGAGCTATGGCAAAATGTTAAGAGACCTTTTTTGTAGAGAATTAAGTTTCCTACTTTTTATGTTCGATGATATTTTTTGATCAGATGCGTAGTTCTCGAGATATATCAAGATATTTAAAAGTTCCGAAGCTGCACCAACATAATAGAGGTACAGAAACACCGTGGCCTCTTTCTTTGAGATAACTCTGCACTATTGCGAGCTGCAAATGCCACTTCGAGCTTAGCTGTGCAGAAGAAGAACAACAAGAAGAAGAAATATCTCGAAATATGTCCGTCAGACCCCTTCCCTTGAGATGAATCTGCAAATATCTCGGAAACGAAGCGAGCTATGGCAAAATGTTAAGAGACCTTTTTTGTAGAGAATTAACTTTCCTACCTTTTATGTTCTATGATATTTTTTGATCAGATGCGTAGTTCTCGAGATATATCAAGATATTTAAAAGTTCCGAAGCCGCACCAACATAATAGAGATACAGAAACACCGTGGCCCCTTTCTTTGAGATAACTCTGCACTATTGCGAGCTGCAAATGCCACTTCCAGTTTAGCTGTGCAGAAGAAGAACAACAAGAAGAAGAAATATCTCGAAATATGTCCGTTAGGCCCCTTCCCTTGAGATAAATCTGCAAATATCTCGGAAACGAAGCGAGCTATGGCAAAATGTTAAGAGACCTTTTTTGTAGAGAATTATGTTTCCTACAATTTATGTTCTATGATATTTTTTGATCAGAAGCGTAGTTTTCGAGATATATCGAGATATTTAAAAGTTCCGAAGCCGCACCAACATAATAGAGATACAGAAACAGCGTGGCCCCTTTCTTTGGGATAACTCTGCACTATTGCGAGCTGGAAATGCCACTTCCAGTTTAGCTGTGCAGAAGAAGAAGAACAAGAAGAAGAAATATCTCGAAATATGTCCGTCAGGACCCCTCCCTTGAGATAAATCTGCAAATATCTCGGAAACGAAGCGAGCTATTGCAAAACGTTAAGAGACCTTTTTTGTAGAGAATTAGGTTTCCTACTTTTTATGTTCTATGATATTTTTTGATCAGATGCGTAGTTCTCGAGATATATCAAGATATTTAAAAGCTCCGAAGCTGCACCAACATAATAGAGGTACAGAAACACCGTGGCCCCTTTCTTTGAGATAACTCTGCACTAGTGCGAGCCGCAAATGCCACTTCCAGCTTAGCTGTGCAGAAGAAGAACAACAAGAAGAAGAAATATCTCGAAATATGTCCGTCAGGCCCCTTCCCTTGAGATAAATCTGCAAATATCTCGGAAACGAAGCGAGCTACGGCAAAATGTTCAGAGACCTTTTTTGTAGAAAATTAGGTTTCCTACTTTTTATGTTCTATGATATTTTTTGATCAGATGCGTAGTTCTCGAGATATATCAAGATATTTAAAAGTTCCGAAGCCGCACCAACATAATAGAGATACAGAAACACCGTGGCCCCTTTCTTTGCGATAACTCTGCACTATTGCGAGCTGCAAATGCCACTTCCAGCTTAGCTGTGCAGGAGAAGAACAACAAGAAGAAGAAATATCTCGAAATATGTCCGTCAGGCCCCTTCCCTTGAGATAAATCTGCAAATATCTCGGAAACGAAGCGAGCTATGCCAAAATGTTAAGAGACCTTATTTGTAGAGAATTAAGTTTCCCACTTTTTATGTTCTATGATATTTTTTGATCAGATGCGTAGTTCTCGGGATATATCGAGATATTTAAAAGTTCCGAAGCCGCACCAACATAATAGAGATACAGAAACACCGTGGCCCCTTTCTTTGAGATAACTCTGCACAATTGCGAGCTGCAAATGCCACTTCCAGCTTAGCTGTGCAGAAGAAGAACAACAAGAAGAAGAAATATCTCGAAATATGTCCGTCAGGCCCCTTCCCTTGAGATAAATCGGCAAGTATCTCGGAAACGAAGCGAGCTATGGCAAAATGTTAAGAGACCTTTTCTGTAGAGAATTAAGTTTTCTACTTTTTATGTTCCATGATATTTTTTGATCAGATGCGTAGTTCTCGAGATATATCAAGATATTTAAAAGTTCCGAAGCCGCACCAACATAATAGAGATACAGAAACACCGTGGCCCCTTTCTTTGAGATAACTCTGCACTATTGCGAGCTGCAAATGCCACTTCCAGCTTAGCTGTGCAGAAGGAGAACAACAAGAAGAAGAAATATCTCGAAATATGTCTGTCAGGCCCCTTCCCTTGAGATAAATCTGCAAATATCTCGGAAACGAAGCGAGCTATGGCAAAATGTTAAGAGACCTTTTTTGTAGAGAATTAAGTTTCCTACTTTTTATGTTCTATGATATTTTTTGATCAGATGCGTAGTTCTCGAGATATATCAAGATATTTAAAAGTTCCGAAGCCGCACCAACATAATAGAGATACAGAAACACCGTGGCCCCTTTCTTTGAGATAACTCTGCACTACTGCGAGCTGCAAATGCCACTTCCAGCTTAGCTGTGCAGAAGAAGAACAACAAGAAGAAGAAATATCTCGAAATATGTCCGTCAGACCCCTTCCCTTGAGATAAATCTGCAAATATCTCGGAAACGAAGCGAGCTATGGCAAAATGTTAAGAGACCTTTTTTGTAGAGAATTAAGTTTCCTACTTTTTATGTTCTATGATATTTTTTGATCAGATGCGTAGTTCTCGAGATATATCAAGATATTTAAAAGTTCCGAAGCCGCACCAACATAATAGAGATACAGAAACACCGTGGCCCCTTTCTTTGAGATAACTCTGCACTACTGCGAGCTGCAAATGCCACTTCCAGCTTAGCTGTGCAGAAGAAGAACAACAAGAAGAAGAAATATCTCGAAATATGTCCGTCAGACCCCTTCCCTTGAGATAAATCTGCAAATATCTCGGAAACGAAGCGAGCTATGGCAAAATGTTAAGAGACCTTTTTTGTAGAGAATTAAGTTTCCTACTTTTTATGTTCTATGATATTTTTTGATCAGATGCGTAGTTCTCGAGATATATCAAGATATTTAAAAGTTCCGAAGCCGCACCAACATAATAGAGATACAGAAACACCGTGGCCCCTTTCTTTGAGATAACTCTGCACTACTGCGAGCTGCAAATGCCACTTCCAGCTTAGCTGTGCAGAAGAAGAACAACAAGAAGAAGAAATATCTCGAAATATGTCCGTCAGACCCCTTCCCTTGAGATAAATCTGCAAATATCTCGGAAACGAAGCGAGCTATGGCAAAATGTTAAGAGACCTTTTTTGTAGAGAATTAAGTTTCCTACTTTTTATGTTCTATGATATTTTTTGATCAGATGCGTAGTTCTCGAGATATATCCAGATATTTAAAAGCTCCGAAGCGGCACCAACATAATAGAGATACAGAAACACCGTGGCCCCTTTCTTTGAGGTAACTCTGCACTATTGCGAGCTGCAAATGCCACTTCCAGCTTAGCTGTGCAGAAGAAGAACAACAAGAAGAAGAAATATCTCGAAATATGTCCGTCAGGCCCCTTCCCTTGAGATAAATATGCAAATATCTCGGAAACGAAGCGAGCTATGGCAAAATGTTAAGAGACCTTCTTTGTAGAGAATTAAGTTTCCTACTTTTTATGTTCTATGATCTTTTTTGATCAGATGCGTAGTTCTCGAGATATATCAAGATATTTAAAAGTTCCGAAGCCGCACCAACATAATAGAGATACAGAAACACCGTGGCCCCTTTCTTTGAGATAACTCTGCACCATTGCGAGCTGCAAATGCCACTTCCAGCTTAGCTGTGCAGAGCAAGAACAACAAGAAGAAGAAATATCTCGAAATATGTCCGTCAGGCCAGTTCCTTTGAGCTGAATCTGCAAATATCTCGGAAACGAAGCGAGCTATGGCAAAATGTTAAGAGACGTTTTTTGTAGAGAATTATGTTTCCTACAATTTATGTTCTATGATATTTTTTGATCAGAAGCGTAGTTTTCGAGATATATCGAGATACTTAAAAGTTCCGAAGCCGCACCAACATAATAGAGATACAGAAACACCGTGGCCCCTTTCTTTGAGATAACTGTGCACTAGTGCGAGCCGCAAATGCCACTTCCAGCTTAGCTGTGCAGAAGAAGAACAACAAGAAGAAGAAATATCTCGAAATATGTCCGTCAGGCCCCTTCCCTTGAGATAAATCTGCAAATATCTCGGAAACGAAGCGAGCTATGGCAAAATGTTAAGAGAACTTTTTTGTAGAGAATTATGTTTCTTACTTTTTATGTTCTATGATATTTTTTGATCAGACGCGTAGTTCTCGAGATATATCAAGATATTTAAAAGTTCCGAAGCCGCACCAACATAATAGAGATACAGAAACACCGTGGCCCCTTTCTTTGAGATAACTCTGCACTGGTGCGAGCCGCAAATGCCACTTCCAGCTTAGCTGTGCAGAAGAAGAACAACAAGAAGAAGAAATATCTCGAAATATGTCCGTCAGGCCCCTTCCCTTGAGATAAATATGCAAATATCTCGGAAACGAAGCGAGCTATGGCAAAATGTTAAGAGACCTTTTTTGTAGAGAATTAAGTTTCCTACTTTTTATGTTCTATGATATTTTTTGATCAGATGCGTAGTTCTCGAGATATATGAAGATATTTAAAAGTTCCGAAGCCGCACCAACATAATAGAGATACAGAAACACCGTGGCCCCTTTCTTTCAGATAACTCTGCACTATTGCGAGCTGCAAATGCCACTTCCAGCTTAGCTGTGCAGAAGAAGAACAACAAGAAGAAGAAATATCTCGAAATATGTCCGTCAGGCCCCTTCCCTTGAGATATATCTGCAAATATCTCGGAAACGAAGCGAGCTATGGCAAAATCTTAAGAGACCTTTTTTGTAGAGAATTATGTTTCCTACAATTTCGGTTCTATGATATTTTTTGATCAGAAGCGTAGTTTTCGAGATATATCGAGATATTTAAAAGTTCCGAAGCCGCACCTTCATAATAGAGATACAGAAACACCGTGGCCCCTTTCTTTGAGATAACTCTGCACTATTGCGAGCTGCAAATGCCACTTCCAGCTTAGCTGTGCAGAAGAAGAACAACAAGAAGAAGAAATATCTCGAAATATGTCCGTCAGGCCCCTTCCCTTGAGATATATCTGCAAATATCTCGGAAACGAAGCGAGCTATGGCAAAATCTTAAGAGACCTTTTTTGTAGAGAATTATGTTTCCTACTTTTTATGTTCGATGATATTTTTTGATCAGATGCGTAGTTCTCGAGATATATCAAGATATTTAAAAGTTCCGAAGCTGCACCAACATAATAGAGGTACAGAAACACCGTGGCCTCTTTCTTTGAGACAACTCTGCACTATTGCGAGCTGCAAATGCCACTTCGAGCTTAGCTGTGCAGAAGAAGGACAACAAGAAGAAGAAATATCTCGAAATATGTCCGTCAGACCCCTTCCCTTGAGATGAATCTGCAAATATCTCGGAAACGAAGCGAGCTATGGCAAAATGTTAAGAGACCTTTTTTGTAGAGAATAATGTTTCCTACAATTTACGTTCTATGATATTTTTTGATCAGAAGCGTAGTTTTCGAGATATATCGAGATATTTAAAAGTTCCGAAGACGCACCAACATAATAGAGATACAGAAACACCGTGGCCCCTTTCTTTGAGATAACTGTGCGCTAGTGCGAGCCGCAAATGCCACTTCCAGCTTAGCTGTGCAGAAGAAGAACAACAAGAAGAAGAAATATCTCGAAATATGTCCGTCAGGCCCCTTCCCTTGAGATATATCTGCAAATATCTCGGAAACGAAGTGAGCTATGGCAAAATGTTGAGAGACCGTTTTTGTAGAGAATTAAGTTTCCTACTTTTTATGTTCTATGACATTTTTTGATTAGACGCGTAGTTCTCGAGATATATCAAGATATTTAAAAGTTCCGAAGCCGCACCAACATAATAGAGATACAGAAACACCGTGGCCCCTTTCTTTGAGATAACTCTGCACTATTGCGAGCTGCAAATGCCACTTCCAGCTTAGCTGTGCAGAAGAAGAACAACAAGAAGAAGAAATATCTCGAAATATGTCCGTCAGGCCAGTTCCTTTGAGCTGAATCTGCAAATATCTCGGAAACGAAGCGAGCTATGGCAAAATGTTAAGAGACGTTTTTTGTAGAGAATTATGTTTCCTACAATTTATGTTCTATGATATTTTTTGATCAGAAGCGTAGTTTTCGAGATATATCGAGATATTTAAAAGTTCCGAAGACGCACCAACATAATAGAGATACAGAAACACCGTGGCCCCTTTCTTTGAGATAACTGTGCACTAGTGCGAGCCGCAAATGCCACTTCCAGCTTAGCTGTGCAGAAGAAGAACAACAAGAAGAAGAAATATCTCGAAATATGCCCGTCAGGCCCCTTCCCTTGAGATAAATCTGCAAATATCTCGGAAACGAAGAGAGCTATGGCAAAATGTTAAGAGACCTTTTTTGTAGAGAATTAAGTTTCCTACTTTTCATGTTCTATGATATTTTTTGATCAGATGCGTAGTTCTCGAGATATATCAAGATATTTAATAGTTCCGAAGCCGCACCAACATAATAGAGATACAGAAACACCGTGGCCCCTTTCTTTGAGATAACTCTGAACTATTGCGAGCTGCAAATGCCACTTCCAGCTTAGCTGTGCAGAAGAAGAACAACAAGAAGAAGAAATATCTCGAAATATGTCCGCCAGGCCCCTTCCCTTGAGATAAATCTGCAAATATCTCGGAAACGAAGAGAGCTATGGCAAAATGTTAAGAGACCTGTTTTGTAGAGAATTAAGTTTCCTACTTTTCATGTTCTATGATATTTTTTGATCAGATGCGTAGTTCTCGAGATATATCAAGATATTTAAAAGTTCCGAAGCCGCACCAACATAATAGAGATACAGAAACACCGTGGCCCCTTTCTTTGAGATAACTCTGCACTGTTGCGAGCTGTAAATGCCACTTCCAGCTTAGCTGTGCAGAAGAAGAACAACAAGAAGAAGAAATATCTCGAAATATGTCCGTCAGGCCAGTTCCTTTGAGCTGAATCTGCAAATATCTCGGAAACGAAGCGAGCTATGGCAAAATGTTAAGAGACGTTTTTTGTAGAGAATTATGTTTCCTACAATTTATGTTCTATGATATTTTTTGATCAGAAGCGTAGTTTTCGAGATATATCGAGATATTTAAAAGTTCCGAAGCCGCACCAACATGATAGAGATACAGAAACACCGTGGCCCCTTTCTTTGAGATAACTCTGCACTAGTGCGAGGGGCAAATGCCACGTCCAGCTTAGCTGTGCAGAAGAAGAACAACAAGAAGAAGAAATATCTCCAAATATGTCCGTCAGGCCCCTTCCCTTGAGATAAATCTGCAAATATCTCGGAAACGAAGCGAGCTATGGCAAAATGTTAAGAGACCTTTTTTGTAGAGAATTAAGTTTCCTACTTTTTATGTTCTATGATATTTTTTGATCAGATGCGTAGTTCTCGAGATATATCAAGATATTTAAAAGTTCCGAAGCCGCACCAACATAATAGAGATACAGAAACACCGTGGCCCCTTTCTTTGAGATAACTCTGCACTATTGCGAGCTGCAAATGCCACTTCCAGCTTAGCTGTGCAGAGGAAGAACAACAAGAAGAAGAAATATCTCGAAATATGTCCGTCAGGCCAGTTCCTTTGAGCTGAATCTGCAAATATCTCGGAAACGAAGCGAGCTATGGCAAAATGTTAAGAGACGTTTTTTGTAGAGAATTATGTTTCCTACAATTTATGTTCTATGATAATTTTTGATCAGAAGCGTAGTTTTCGAGATATATCGAGATATTTAAAAGTTCCGAAGCCGCACCAACATAATAGGGATACAGAAACACCGTGGCCCCTTTCTTTGAGATAACTCTGCACTAGTGCGAGCCGCAAATGCCACTTCCAGCTTAGCTGTGCAGAAGAAGAACAACAAGAAGAAGAAATATCTCGAAATATGTCCGTCAGGCCCCTTCCCTTGAGATAAATCTGCAAATATCTCGGAAACGAAGCGAGCTATGGCAAAATGTTAAGAGACCTTTTTTGTAGAGAATTATGTTTTCTACAATTTATGTTCTATGATATCTTTTGATCAGAAGCGTAGTTTTCGAGATATATCGAGATATTTAAAAGTTCCGAAGCCGCACCAACATAATAGAGATACAGAAACACCGTGGCCCCTTTCTTTGAGATAACTCTGCACTAGTGCGAGCTGCAAATGCCACTTCCAGCTTAGCTGTGCAGAAGAAGAACAACAAGAAGAAGAAATATCTCGAAATATGTCCGTCAGGCCCCTTCCCTTGAGATAAATCTGCAAATATCTCGGAAACGAAGCGAGCTATGGATAAATGTTGATAGACCTTTTTTGTAGAGAATTAAGTTTCCTACTTTTTATGTTCTATGATATTTTTTGATCAGATGCGTAGTTCTCGAGATATATCAAGATATTTAAAAGTTCCGGAGCCGCACCAACATAATAGAGATACAGAAACACCGTGGCCCCTTTCTTTGAGATAACTCTGCACTAGTGCGAGCTGCAAATGCCACTTCCAGCTTAGCTGTGCAGAAGAAGAACAACAAGAAGAAGAAATATCTCGAAATATGTCCGTCAGGCCCCTTCCCTTGAGATACATATGCAAATATCTCGGAAACGAAGCGAGCTATGGCAAAATGTTAAGAGACCTTTTTTGTAGAGAATTAAGTTTCCTACTTTTTATGTTCTATGATATTTTTTGATCAGATGCTTAGTTCTCGAGATATATCAAGATATTTAAAAGTTCCGAAGCCGCACCAACATAATAGAGATACAGAAACACCGTGGCCCCTTTCTGTGAGATAACTCTGCAATATTGCGAGCTGCAAATGCCACTTCCAGCTTAGCTGTGCAGAGGAAGAACAACAAGAAGAAGAAATATCTCGAAATATGTCCGTCAGGCCAGTTCCTTTGAGCTGAATCTGCAAATATCTCGGAAACGAAGCGAGCTATGGCAAAATGTTAAGAGACCTTTTTTGTAGAGAATTAAGTTTCCTACTTTTTATGTTCGATGATATTTTTTGATCAGATGCGTAGTTCTCGAGATATATCAAGATATTTAAAAGTTCCGAAGCTGCACCAACATAATAGAGGTACAGAAACACCGTGGCCTCTTTCTTTGAGATAACTCTGCACTATTGCGATCTGCAAATGCCACTTCGAGCTTAGCTGTGCAGAAGAAGAACAACAAGAAGAAGAAATATCTCGAAATATGTCCGTCAGACCCCTTCCCTTGAGATGAATCTGCAAATATCTCGGAAACGAAGCGAGCTATGGCAAAATGTTAAGAGACCTTTTTTGTAGAGAATTAAGTTTCCTACCTTTTATGTTCTATGATATTTTTTGATCAGATGCGTAGTTCTCGAGATATATCAAGATATTTAAAAGTTCCGAAGCCGCACCAACATAATAGAGATACAGAAACACCGTGGCCCCTTTCTTTGAGATAACTCTGCACTAGTGCGAGCCGCAAATGCCACTTCCAGCTTAGCTGTGCAGAAGAAGAACAACAAGAAGAAGAAATATCTCGAAATATGTCCGTCAGGCCCCTTCCCTTGAGATATATCTGCAAATATCTCGGAAACGAAGCGAGCTATGGCAAAATGTTAAGAGACCTTTTTTGTAGAGAATTATGTTTCCTACAATTTATGTTCTATGATATTTTTTGATCAGAAGCGTAGTTTTCGAGATATATCGAGATATTTAAAAGTTCCGAAGCCGCACCAACATAATAGAGATACAGAAACACCGTGGCCCCTTTCTTTGAGATAACTGTGCACTAGTGCGAGCCGCAAATGCCACTTCCAGCTTAGCTGTGCAGAAGAAGAACAACAAGAAGAAGAAATATCTCGAAATATGCCCGTCAGGCCCCTTCCCTTGAGATAAATCTGCAAATATCTCGGAAACGAAGAGAGCTATGGCAAAATGTTAAGAGACCTTTTTTGTAGAGAATTAAGTTTCCTACTTTTCATGTTCTATGATATTTTTTGATCAGATGCGTAGTTCTCGAGATATATCAAGATATTTAATAGTTCCGAAGCCGCACCAACATAATAGAGATACAGAAACACCGTGGCCCCTTTCTTTGAGATAACTCTGAACTATTGCGAGCTGCAAATGCCACTTCCAGCTTAGCTGTGCAGAAGAAGAACAACAAGAAGAAGAAATATCTCGAAATATGTCCGCCAGGCCCCTTCCCTTGAGATAAATCTGCAAATATCTCGGAAACGAAGAGAGCTATGGCAAAATGTTAAGAGACCTGTTTTGTAGAGAATTAAGTTTCCTACTTTTCATGTTCTATGATATTTTTTGATCAGATGCGTAGTTCTCGAGATATATCAAGATATTTAAAAGTTCCGAAGCCGCACCAACATAATAGAGATACAGAAACACCGTGGCCCCTTTCTTTGAGATAACTCTGCACTGTTGCGAGCTGTAAATGCCACTTCCAGCTTAGCTGTGCAGAAGAAGAACAACAAGAAGAAGAAATATCTCGAAATATGTCCGTCAGGCCAGTTCCTTTGAGCTGAATCTGCAAATATCTCGGAAACGAAGCGAGCTATGGCAAAATGTTAAGAGACGTTTTTTGTAGAGAATTATGTTTCCTACAATTTATGTTCTATGATATTTTTTGATCAGAAGCGTAGTTTTCGAGATATATCGAGATATTTAAAAGTTCCGAAGCCGCACCAACATGATAGAGATACAGAAACACCGTGGCCCCTTTCTTTGAGATAACTCTGCACTAGTGCGAGGGGCAAATGCCACGTCCAGCTTAGCTGTGCAGAAGAAGAACAACAAGAAGAAGAAATATCTCCAAATATGTCCGTCAGGCCCCTTCCCTTGAGATAAATCTGCAAATATCTCGGAAACGAAGCGAGCTATGGCAAAATGTTAAGAGACCTTTTTTGTAGAGAATTAAGTTTCCTACTTTTTATGTTCTATGATATTTTTTGATCAGATGCGTAGTTCTCGAGATATATCAAGATATTTAAAAGTTCCGAAGCCGCACCAACATAATAGAGATACAGAAACACCGTGGCCCCTTTCTTTGAGATAACTCTGCACTATTGCGAGCTGCAAATGCCACTTCCAGCTTAGCTGTGCAGAGGAAGAACAACAAGAAGAAGAAATATCTCGAAATATGTCCGTCAGGCCAGTTCCTTTGAGCTGAATCTGCAAATATCTCGGAAACGAAGCGAGCTATGGCAAAATGTTAAGAGACGTTTTTTGTAGAGAATTATGTTTCCTACAATTTATGTTCTATGATAATTTTTGATCAGAAGCGTAGTTTTCGAGATATATCGAGATATTTAAAAGTTCCGAAGCCGCACCAACATAATAGGGATACAGAAACACCGTGGCCCCTTTCTTTGAGATAACTCTGCACTAGTGCGAGCCGCAAATGCCACTTCCAGCTTAGCTGTGCAGAAGAAGAACAACAAGAAGAAGAAATATCTCGAAATATGTCCGTCAGGCCCCTTCCCTTGAGATAAATCTGCAAATATCTCGGAAACGAAGCGAGCTATGGCAAAATGTTAAGAGACCTTTTTTGTAGAGAATTATGTTTTCTACAATTTATGTTCTATGATATCTTTTGATCAGAAGCGTAGTTTTCGAGATATATCGAGATATTTAAAAGTTCCGAAGCCGCACCAACATAATAGAGATACAGAAACACCGTGGCCCCTTTCTTTGAGATAACTCTGCACTAGTGCGAGCTGCAAATGCCACTTCCAGCTTAGCTGTGCAGAAGAAGAACAACAAGAAGAAGAAATATCTCGAAATATGTCCGTCAGGCCCCTTCCCTTGAGATAAATCTGCAAATATCTCGGAAACGAAGCGAGCTATGGATAAATGTTGATAGACCTTTTTTGTAGAGAATTAAGTTTCCTACTTTTTATGTTCTATGATATTTTTTGATCAGATGCGTAGTTCTCGAGATATATCAAGATATTTAAAAGTTCCGGAGCCGCACCAACATAATAGAGATACAGAAACACCGTGGCCCCTTTCTTTGAGATAACTCTGCACTAGTGCGAGCTGCAAATGCCACTTCCAGCTTAGCTGTGCAGAAGAAGAACAACAAGAAGAAGAAATATCTCGAAATATGTCCGTCAGGCCCCTTCCCTTGAGATACATATGCAAATATCTCGGAAACGAAGCGAGCTATGGCAAAATGTTAAGAGACCTTTTTTGTAGAGAATTAAGTTTCCTACTTTTTATGTTCTATGATATTTTTTGATCAGATGCTTAGTTCTCGAGATATATCAAGATATTTAAAAGTTCCGAAGCCGCACCAACATAATAGAGATACAGAAACACCGTGGCCCCTTTCTGTGAGATAACTCTGCAATATTGCGAGCTGCAAATGCCACTTCCAGCTTAGCTGTGCAGAGGAAGAACAACAAGAAGAAGAAATATCTCGAAATATGTCCGTCAGGCCAGTTCCTTTGAGCTGAATCTGCAAATATCTCGGAAACGAAGCGAGCTATGGCAAAATGTTAAGAGACCTTTTTTGTAGAGAATTAAGTTTCCTACTTTTTATGTTCGATGATATTTTTTGATCAGATGCGTAGTTCTCGAGATATATCAAGATATTTAAAAGTTCCGAAGCTGCACCAACATAATAGAGGTACAGAAACACCGTGGCCTCTTTCTTTGAGATAACTCTGCACTATTGCGATCTGCAAATGCCACTTCGAGCTTAGCTGTGCAGAAGAAGAACAACAAGAAGAAGAAATATCTCGAAATATGTCCGTCAGACCCCTTCCCTTGAGATGAATCTGCAAATATCTCGGAAACGAAGCGAGCTATGGCAAAATGTTAAGAGACCTTTTTTGTAGAGAATTAAGTTTCCTACCTTTTATGTTCTATGATATTTTTTGATCAGATGCGTAGTTCTCGAGATATATCAAGATATTTAAAAGTTCCGAAGCCGCACCAACATAATAGAGATACAGAAACACCGTGGCCCCTTTCTTTGAGATAACTCTGCACTAGTGCGAGCCGCAAATGCCACTTCCAGCTTAGCTGTGCAGAAGAAGAACAACAAGAAGAAGAAATATCTCGAAATATGTCCGTCAGGCCCCTTCCCTTGAGATATATCTGCAAATATCTCGGAAACGAAGCGAGCTATGGCAAAATGTTAAGAGACCTTTTTTGTAGAGAATTATGTTTCCTACAATTTATGTTCTATGATATTTTTTGATCAGAAGCGTAGTTTTCGAGATATATCGAGATATTTAAAAGTTCCGAAGCCGCACCAACATAATAGAGATACAGAAACACCGTGGCCCCTTTCTTTGAGATAACTCTGCACTAGTGCGAGCCGCAAATGCCACTTCCAGCTTAGCTGTGCAGAAGAAGAACAACAAGAAGAAGAAATATCTCGAAATATGTCCGTCAGGCCCCTTCCCTTGAGATAAATATGCAAATATCTCGGAAACGAAGCGAGCTATGGCAAAATGTTAAGAGACCTTTTTTGTAGAGAATTAGGTTTCCTACTTTTTATGTTCTATGATATTTTTTGATCAGATGCGTAGTTCTCGAGATATATCAAGATATTTAAAAGTTCCGAAGCCGCACCAACATAATAGAGATACAGAAACACCGTGGCCCCTTTCTTTGAGATAACTCTGCACTAGTGCGAGCCGCAAATGCCACTTCCAGCTTAGCTGTGCAGAAGAAGAACAACAAGAAGAAGAAATATCTCGAAATATGTCCGTCAGGCCCCTTCCCTTGAGATAAATATGCAAATATCTCGGAAACGAAGCGAGCTATGGCAAAATGTTAAGAGACCTTTTTTGTAGAGAATTAAGTTTCCTACTTTTTATGTTCTATGATATTTTTTGATCAGATGCGTAGTTCTCGAGATATATCAAGATATTTAAAAGTTCCGAAGCCGCACCAACATAATAGAGATACAGAAACACCGTGGCCCCTTTCTTTGAGATAACTCTGCACTAGCGCGAGCCGCAAATGCCACTTCCAGCTTAGCTGTGCAGAAGAAGAACAACAAGAAGAAGAAATATCTCGAAATATGTCCGTCAGGCCCCTTCCCTTGAGATAAATATGCAAATATCTCGGAAACGAAGCGAGCTATGGCAAAATGTTAAGAGACCTTTTTTGTAGAGAATTAAGTTTCCTACTTTTTATGTTCTATGATATTTTTTGATCAGATGCGTAGTTCTCGAGATATATCAAGATATTTAAAAGTTCCGAAGCCGCACCAACATAATAAAGATACAGAAACACCGTGGCCCCTTTCTTTGAGATAACTCTGCACTATTGCGAGCTGCAAATGCCACTTCCAGCTTAGCTGTGCAGAGGAAGAACAACAATCAGAAGAAATATCTCGAAATATGTCCGTCAGGCCCCTTCCCTTGAGATAAATCTGCAAATATCTCGGAAACGAAGCGAGCTATGGCAAAATGTTAAGAGACCTTTTTTGTAGAGAATTATGTTTCCTACTTTTTATGTTCTATGATATTTTTTGATCAGACCCGTAGTTCTCGAGATATATCAAGATATTTAAAAGTTCCGAAGCCGCACCAACATAATAGAGATACAGAAACACCGTGGCCCCTTTCTTTGAGATATCTCTGCACTATTGCGAGCTGCAAATGCCACTTCCAGCTTAGCTGTGCAGAAGAAGAACAACAAGAAGAAGAAATATCTCGAAATATGTCCGTCAGACCCCTTCCCTTGACATAAATCTGCAAATATCTCGGAAACGAAGCGAGCTATGGCAAAATCTTAAGAGACCTTATTTGTAGAGAATTAAGTTTCCTACTTTTTACGTTCTATGATATTTTTTGATCAGATGCGTAGTTCTCGAGATATATCAAGATATTTAAAAGTTCCGAAACCGCACCAACATAATAGAGATACAGAAACACCGTGGCCCCTTTCTTTGAGATATCTCTGCACTATTGCGAGCTGCAAATGCCACTTCCAGCTTAGCTGTGCAGAAGAAGAACAACAAGAAGAAGAAATATCTCGAAATATGAGCGTCAGGCCCCTTCCCTTGAGATAAATATGCAAATATCTCGGAAACGAAGCGAGCTATGGCAAAATGTTAAGAGACCTTTTTTGTAGAGAATTAAGTTTCCTACTTTTTATGTTCTATGATATTTTTTGATCAGATGCGTAGTTCTCGAGATATATCAAGATATTTAAAAGTTCCGAAGCCGCACCAACATAATAGAGATACAGAAACACCGTGGCCCCTTTCTTTGAGATAACTCTGCACTATTGCGAGCTGCAAATGCCACTTCCAGCTTAGCTGTGCAGAGGAAGAACAACAAGAAGAAGAAATATCTCGAAATATGTCCGTCAGGCCCCTTCCCTTGAGATATATCTGCAAATATCTCGGAAACGAAGCGAGCTATGGCAAAATGTTAAGAGACCTTTTTTGTAGAGAATTATGTTTCCTACAATTTATGTTCTATGATATTTTTTGATCAGAAGCGTAGTTTTCGAGATACATCGAGATATTTAAAAGTTCCGAAGCCGCACCAACATAATAGAGATACAGAAACACCGTGGCCCCTTTCTTTGAGATAACTCTGCACTAGTGCGAGCCGCAAATGCCACTTCCAGCTTAGCTGTGCAGAAGAAGAACAACAAGAAGAAGAAATATATCGAAATATGAGCGTCAGGCCCCTTCCCTTGAGATAAATATGCAAATATCTCGGAAACGAAGCGAGCTATGGCAAAATGTTTAGAGACCTTTTTTGTAGAGAATTAAGTTTCCTACTTTTTATGTTCTATGATATTTTTTGATCAGATGCGTAGTTCTCGAGATATATCAAGATATTTAAAAGTTCCGAAGCCGCACCAACATAATAGAGATACAGAAACACCGTGGCCCCTTTCTTTGAGATAACTCTGCACTAGTGCGAGCCGCAAATGCCACTTCCAGCTTAGCTGTGCAGAAGAAGAACAACAAGAAGAAGAAATATCTCGAAATATGTCCGTCAGGCCCCTTCCCTTGAGATAAATCTGCAAATATCTCGGAAACGAAGCGAGCTATGGCAAAATGTTAAGAGACCTTTTTTGTAGAGAATTAAGTTTCCTACTTTTTATGTTCTATGATATTTTTTGATCAGATGCGTAGTTCTCGAGATATATCAAGATATTTAAAAGTTCCGAAGCCGCACCAACATAATAGAGATACAGAAACACCGTGGCCCCTTTCTTTGAGATAACTCTGCACTATTGCGAGCTGTAAATGCCACTTCCAGCTTAGCTGTGCAGAAGAAGAACAACAAGAAGAAGAAATATCTCGAAATATGTCCGTCAGGCCCCTTCCCTTGAGATATATCTGCAAATATCTCGGAAACGAAGCGAGCTATGGCAAAATGTTAAGAGACCTTTTTTGTAGAGAATTATGTTTCCTACAATTTATGTTCTATGATATTTGTTGGTCAGAAGCGTAGTTTTCGAGATATATCGAGATATTTAAAAGTTCCAAAGCCGCACCAACATAATAGAGATACAGAAACACCGTGGCCCCTTTCTTTGAGATAACTCTGCACTAGTGCGAGCCGCAAATGCCACTTCCAGCCTAGCTGTGCAGAAGAAGAACAACAAGAAGAAGAAATATCTCGAAATATGTCCGTCAGGCCCCTTCCCTTGAGATAAATCTGCAAATATCTCGGAAACGAAGCGAGCTATGGCAAAATGTTAAGAGACCTTTTTTGTAGAGAATTAAGTTTCGTACTTTTTATGTTCTATGATATTTTTTGATCAGATGCGTAGTTCTCGAGATATATCAAGATATTTAAAAGTTCCGAAGCCGCACCAACATAATAGAGATACAGAAACACCGTGGCCCCTTTCTTTGAGATAACTCTGCACTATTGCGAGCTGCAAATGCCACTTCCAGCTTAGCTGTGCAGAAGAAGAACAACAAGAAGAAGAAATATCTCGAAATATGTCCGTCAGGCCCCTTCCCTTGAGATAAATCTGCAAATATCTCGGAAACGAAGAGAGCTATGGCAAAATGTTAAGAGACATTTTTTGTAGAGAATTAAGTTTCCTACTTTTTATGTTCTATGATATTTTTTGATCTGATGCGTAGTTCTCGAGATATATCAAGATATTTAAAAGTTCCGAAGCCGCACCAATATAATAGAGATACAGAAACACCGTGGCCCCTTTCTTTGAGATAACTCTGCACTATTGCGAGCTGCAAATGCCACTTCCAGCCTAGCTGTGCAGAAGAAGAACAACAAGAAGAAGAAATATCTCGAAATATGTCCGTCAGGCCCCTTCCCTTGAGATAAATCTGCAAATATCTCGGAAACGAAGCGAGCTATGGCAAAATGTTAAGAGACCTTTTTTGTAGAGAATTAAGTTTCGTACTTTTTATGTTCTATGATATTTTTTGATCAGATGCGTAGTTCTCGAGATATATCAAGATATTTAAAAGTTCCGAAGCCGCACCAACATAATAGAGATACAGAAACACCGTGGCCCCTTTCTTTGAGATAACTCTGCACTATTGCGAGCTGCAAATGCCACTTCCAGCTTAGCTGTGCAGAAGAAGAACAACAAGAAGTAGAAATATCTCGAAATATGTCCGTCAGGCCCCTTCCCTTGAGATAAATCTGCAAATATCTCGGAAACGAAGAGAGCTATGGCAAAATGTTAAGAGACCTTTTTTGTAGAGAATTAAGTTTCCTACTTTTTATGTTCTATGATATTTTTTGATCAGATGCGTAGTTCTCGAGATATATCAAGATATTTAAAAGTTCCGAAGCCGCACCAACATAATAGAGATACAGAAACACCGTGGCCCCTTTCTTTCAGATAACTATGCACTATTGCGAGCTGCAAATGCCACTTCCAGTTTAGCTGTGCAGAAGAAGAACAACAAGAAGAAGAAATATCTCGAAATATGTCCGTCAGGCCCCTTCCCTTGAGATAAATCTGCAAATATCTCGGAAACGAAGAGAGCTATGGCAAAATGTTAAGAGACATTTTTTGTAGAGAATTAAGTTTCCTACTTTTTATGTTCTATGATATTTTTTGATCTGATGCGTAGTTCTCGAGATATATCAAGATATTTAAAAGTTCCGAAGCCGCACCAATATAATAGAGATACAGAAACACCGTGGCCCCTTTCTTTGAGATAACTCTGCACTATTGCGAGCTGCAAATGCCACTTCCAGCTTAGCTGTGCAGAAGAAGAACAACAAGAAGAAGAAATTTCTCGAAATATGTCCGTCAGGCCCCTTCCCTTGAGATATATCAGCAAATATCTCGGAAACGAAGCGAGCTATGGCAAAATGTTAAGAGACCTTTTTTGTAGAGAATTATGTTTCCTACAATTTATGTTCTATGATATTTTTTGATCAGAAGCGTAGTTTTCGAGATACATCGAGATATTTAAAAGTTCCGAAGCCGCACCAACATAATAGAGATACAGAAACACCGTGGCCCCTTTCTTTGAGATAACTCTGCACTAGTGCGAGCCGCAAATGCCACTTCCAGCTTAGCTGTGCAGAAGAAGAACAACAAGAAGAAGAAATATCTCGAAATATGAGCGTCAGGCCCCTTCCCTTGAGATAAATATGCAAATATCTCGGAAACGAAGCGAGCTCTGGCAAAATGTTAAGAGACCTTTTTTGTAGAGAATTAAGTTTCCTACTTTTTATGTTCTATGATATTTTTTGATCAGATGCGTAGTTCTCGAGATATATCAAGATATTTAAAAGTTCCGAAGCCGCACCAACATAATAGAGATACAGAAACACCGTGGCCCCTTTCTTTGAGATAACTCTGCACTAGTGCGAGCCGCAAATGCCACTTCCAGCTTAGCTGTGCAGAAGAAGAACAACAAGAAGAAGAAATATCTCGAAATATGTCCGTCAGGCCCCTTCCCTTGAGATAAATCTGCAAATATCTCGGAAACGAAGCGAGCTATGGCAAAATGTTAAGAGACCTTTTTTGTAGAGAATTAAGTTTCCTACTTTTTATGTTCTATGATATTTTTTGATCAGATGCGTAGTTCTCGAGATATATCAAGATATTTAAAAGTTCCGAAGCCGCACCAACATAATAGAGATACCGAAACGCCGTGGCCCCTCTCTTTGAGATAACTCTGCACTATTGCGAGCTGGAAATGCCACTTCCAGTTTAGTTGTGCAGAAGAAGAACAACAAGAAGCAAAAATATCTCGAAATATGTCCGTTAGGCCCCTTCCCTTGAGATAAATCTGCAAATATCTCGGAAACGAAGCGAGCTATGGCAAAATGTTAAGAGACCTTTTTTGTAGAGAATTAAGTTTCCTACTTTTTATGTTCTATGATATTTTTTGATCAGATGCATAGTTCTCGAGATATATCAAGATATTTAAAAGTTCCGAAGCCGCACCAACATAATAGAGATACAGAAACACCGTGGCCCCTTTCTTTGAGATAACTCTGCACTATTGCGAGCTGTAAATGCCACTTCCAGCTTAGCTGTGCAGAAGAAGAACAACAAGAAGAAGAAATATCTCGAAATCTGTCCGTCAGGCCCCTTCCCTTGAGATATATCTGCAAATATCTCGGAAACGAAGCGAGCTATGGCAAAATGTTAAGAGACCTTTTTTGTAGAGAATTATGTTTCCTACAATTTATGTTCTATGATATTTGTTGGTCAGAAGCGTAGTTTTCGAGATATATCGAGATATTTAAAAGTTCCAAAGCCGCACCAACATAATAGAGATACAGAAACACCGTGGCCCCTTTCTTTGAGATAACTCTGCACTAGTGCGAGCCGCAAATGCCACTTCCAGCCTAGCTGTGCAGAAGAAGAACAACAAGAAGAAGAAATATCTCGAAATATGTCCGTCAGGCCCCTTCCCTTGAGATAAATCTGCAAATATCTCGGAAACGAAGCGAGCTATGGCAAAATGTTAAGAGACCTTTTTTGTAGAGAATTAAGTTTCCTACTTTTTATGTTCTATGATATTTTTTGATCAGATGCGTAGTTCTCGAGATATATCAAGATATTTAAAAGTTCCGAAGCCGCACCAACATAATAGAGATACAGAAACACCGTGGCCCCTTTCTTTGAGATAACTCTGCACTATTGCGAGCTGCAAATGCCACTTCCAGCTTAGCTGTGCAGAAGAAGAACAACAAGAAGTAGAAATATCTCGAAATATGTCCGTCAGGCCCCTTCCCTTGAGATAAATCTGCAAATATCTCGGAAACGAAGAGAGCTATGGCAAAATGTTAAGAGACCTTTTTTGTAGAGAATTAAGTTTCCTACTTTTTATGTTCTATGATATTTTTTGATCAGATGCGTAGTTCTCGAGATATATCAAGATATTTAAAAGTTCCGAAGCCGCACCAACATAATAGAGATACAGAAACACCGTGGCCCCTTTCTTTGAGATAACTCTGCATTAGTGCGAGCCGCAAATGCCACTTCCAGCTTAGCTGTGCAGAAGAAGAACAACAAGAAGAAGAAATATCTCGAAATATGAGCGTCAGGCCCCTTCCCTTGAGATAAATATGCAAATATCTCGGAAACGAAGCGAGCTATGGCAAAATGTTAAGAGACCTTTTTTGTAGAGAATTAAGTTTCCTACTTTTTATGTTCTATGATATTTTTTGATCAGATGCGTAGTTCTCGAGATATATCAAGATATTTAAAAGTTCCGAAGCCGCACCAACATAATAGAGATACAGAAACACCGTGGCCCCTTTCTTTGAGATAACTCTGCACTAGTGCGAGCCGCAAATGCCACTTCCAGCTTAGCTGTGCAGAAGAAGAACAACAAGAAGAAGAAATATCTCGAAATATGTCCGTCAGGCCCCTTCCCTTGAGATAAATCTGCAAATATCTCGGAAACGAAGCGAGCTATGGCAAAATGGTAAGAGACCTTTTTTGTAGAGAATTAAGTTTCCTACTTTTTATGTTCTATGATATTTTTTGATCAGATGCGTAGTTCTCGAGATATATCAAGATATTTAAAAGTTCCGAAGCCGCACCAACATAATAGAGATACAGAAACGCCGTGGCCCCTCTCTTTGAGATAACTCTGCACTATTGCGAGCTGGAAATGCCACTTCCAGTTTAGCTGTGCAGAAGAAGAACAACAAGAAGCAAAAATATCTCGAAATATGTCCGTTAGGCCCCTTCCCTTGAGATAAATCTGCAAATATCTCGGAAACGAAGCGAGCTATGGCAAAATGTTAAGAGACCTTTTTTGTAGAGAATTAAGTTTCCTACTTTTTATGTTCTATGATATTTTTTGATCAGATGCGTAGTTCTCGAGATATATCAAGATATTTAAAAGTTCCGAAGCCGCACCAACATAATAGAGATACAGAAACACCGTGGCCCCTTTCTTTGAGATAACTCTGCACTATTGCGAGCTGTAAATGCCACTTCCAGCTTAGCTGTG
Source organism: Osmia lignaria lignaria (assembly GCF_051020975.1). Taxonomy (NCBI): domain Eukaryota; kingdom Metazoa; phylum Arthropoda; class Insecta; order Hymenoptera; family Megachilidae; genus Osmia; species Osmia lignaria. The sequence continues at coordinate 21,860,220 of NW_027478162.1, read as the reverse complement.
CAGAAGAAGAACAACAAGAAGAAGAAATATCTCGAAATATGTCCGTCAGGCCCCTTCCCTTGAGATATATCTGCAAATATCTCGGAAACGAAGCGAGCTATGGCAAAATGTTAAGAGACCTTTTTTGTAGAGAATTATGTTTCCTACAATTTATGTTCTATGATATTTGTTGGTCAGAAGCGTAGTTTTCGAGATATATCGAGATATTTAAAAGTTCCAAAGCCGCACCAACATAATAGAGATACAGAAACACCGTGGCCCCTTTCTTTGAGATAACTCTGCACTAGTGCGAGCCGCAAATGCCACTTCCAGCCTAGCTGTGCAGAAGAAGAACAACAAGAAGAAGAAATATCTCGAAATATGTCCGTCAGGCCCCTTCCCTTGAGATAAATCTGCAAATATCTCGGAAACGAAGCGAGCTATGGCAAAATGTTAAGAGACCTTTTTTGTAGAGAATTAAGTTTCCTACTTTTTATGTTCTATGATATTTTTTGATCAGATGCGTAGTTCTCGAGATATATCAAGATATTTAAAAGTTCCGAAGCCGCACCAACATAATAGAGATACAGAAACACCGTGGCCCCTTTCTTTGAGATAACTCTGCACTATTGCGAGCTGCAAATGCCACTTCCAGCTTAGCTGTGCAGAAGAAGAACAACAAGAAGTAGAAATATCTCGAAATATGTCCGTCAGGCCCCTTCCCTTGAGATAAATCTGCAAATATCTCGGAAACGAAGAGAGCTATGGCAAAATGTTAAGAGACCTTTTTTGTTGAGAATTAAGTTTCCTACTTTTTATGTTCTATGATATTTTTTGATCAGATGCGTAGTTCTCGAGATATATCAAGATATTTAAAAGTTCCGAAGCCGCACCAACATAATAGAGATACAGAAACACCGTGGCCCCTTTCTTTCAGATAACTATGCACTATTGCGAGCTGCAAATGCCACTTCCAGCTTAGCTGTGCAGAAGAACAACAAGAAGAAGAAATATCTCGAAATATGTCCGTCAGGCCCCTTCCCTTGAGATAAATCTGCAAATATCTCGGAAACGAAGAGAGCTATGGCAAAATGTTAAGAGATATTTTTTGTAGAGAATTAAGTTTCCTACTTTTTATGTTCTACGATATTTTTTGATCTGATGCGTAGTTCTCGAGATATATCAAGATATTTAAAAGTTCCGAAGCCGCACCAATATAATAGAGATACAGAAACACCGTGGCCCCTTTCTTTGAGATAACTCTGCACTATTGCGAGCTGGAAATGCCACTTCCAGCTTAGCTGTGCAGAAGAAGAACAACAAGAAGAAGAAATATCTCGAAATATGTCCGTCAGGCCCCTTCCCTTGAGATATATCAGCAAATATCTCGGAAACGAAGCGAGCTATGGCAAAATGTTAAGAGACCTTTTTTGTAGAGAATTATGTTTCCTACAATTTATGTTCTATGATATTTTTTGATCAGAAGCGTAGTTTTCGAGATACATCGAGATATTTAAAAGTTCCGAAGCCGCACCAACATAATAGAGATACAGAAACACCGTGGCCCCTTTCTTTGAGATAACTCTGCACTAGTGCGAGCCGCAAATGCCACTTCCAGCTTAGCTGTGCAGGAGAAGAACAACAAGAAGAAGAAATATCTCGAAATATGAGCGTCAGGCCCCTTCCCTTGAGATAAATATGCAAATATCTCGGAAACGAAGCGAGCTATGGCAAAATGTTAAGAGACCTTTTTTGTAGAGAATTAAGTTTCCTACTTTTTATGTTCTATGATATTTTTTGATCAGATGCGTAGTTCTCGAGATATATCAAGATATTTAAAAGTTCCGAAGCCGCACCAACATAATAGAGATACAGAAACGCCGTGGCCCCTCTCTTTGAGATAACTCTGCACTATTGCGAGCTGGAAATGCCACTTCCAGTTTAGCTGTGCAGAAGAAGAACAACAAGAAGCAAAAATATCTCGAAATATGTCCGTTAGGCCCCTTCCCTTGAGATAAATCTGCAAATATCTCGGAAACGAAGCGAGCTATGGCAAAATGTTAAGAGACCTTTTTTGTAGAGAATTATGTTTCCTACTTTTTATGTTCTATGATATTGTTTGATCAGACCCGTAGTTCTCGAGATATATCAAGATATTTAAAAGTTCCGAAGCCGCACCAACATAATAGAGATACAGAAACACCGTGGCCCCTTTCTTTGAGATAACTCTGCACTAGTGCGAGCCGCAAATGCCACTTCCAGCTTAGCTGTGCAGAAGAAGAACAACAAGAAGAAGAAATATCTCGAAATATGTCCGTCAGGCCCCTTCCCTTGAGATAAATCTGCAAATATCTCGGAAACGAAGAGAGCTATGGCAAAATGTTAAGAGACCTTTTTTGTAGAGAATTAAGTTTCCTACTTTTTATGTTCTATGATATTTTTTGATCAGATGCGTAGTTCTCGAGATATATCAAGATATTTAAAAGTTCCGAAGCCGCACCAACATAATAGAGATACAGAAACGCCGTGGCCCCTCTCTTTGAGATAACTCTGCACTATTGCGAGCTGGAAATGCCACTTCCAGTTTAGCTGTGCAGAAGAAGAACAACAAGAAGAAGAAATATCTCGAAATATGTCCGTCAGGCCCCTTCCCTTGAGATAAATCTGCAGATATCTCGGAAACGAAGAGAGCTATGGCAAAATGTTAAGAGACATTTTTTGTAGAGAATTAAGTTTCCTACTTTTTATGTTCTATGATATTTTTTGATCTGATGCGTAGTTCTCGAGATATATCAAGATATTTAAAAGTTCCGAAGCCGCACCAATATAATAGAGATACAGAAACACCGTGGCCCCTTTCTTTGAGATAACTCTGCACTATTGCGAGCTGGAAATGCCACTTCCAGCTTAGCTGTGCAGAAGAAGAACAACAAGAAGAAGAAATTTCTCGAAATATGTCCGTCAGGCCCCTTCCCTTGAGATATATCAGCAAATATCTCGGAAACGAAGCGAGCTATGGCAAAATGTTAAGAGACCTTTTTTGTAGAGAATTATGTTTCCTACAATTTATGTTCTATGATATTTTTTGATCAGAAGCGTAGTTTTCGAGATACATCGAGATATTTAAAAGTTCCGAAGCCGCACCAACATAATAGAGATACAGAAACACCGTGGCCCCTTTCTTTGAGATAACTCTGCACTAGTGCGAGCCGCAAATGCCACTTCCAGCTTAGCTGTGCAGAAGAAGAACAACAAGAAGAAGAAATATCTCGAAATATGAGCGTCAGGCCCCTTCCCTTGAGATAAATATGCAAATATCTCGGAAACGAAGCGAGCTATGGCAAAATGTTAAGAGACCTTTTTTGTAGAGAATTAAGTTTCCTACTTTTTATGTTCTATGATATTTTTTGATCAGATGCGTAGTTCTCGAGATATATCAAGATATTTAAAAGTTCCGAAGCCGCACCAACATAATAGAGATACAGAAACACCGTGGCCCCTTTCTTTGAGATAACTCTGCACTAGTGCGAGCCGCAAATGCCACTTCCAGCTTAGCTGTGCAGAAGAAGAACAACAAGAAGAAGAAATATCTCGAAATATGTCCGTCAGGCCCCTTCCCTTGAGATAAATCTGCAAATATCTCGGAAACGAAGAGAGCTATGGCAAAATGTTAAGAGACCTTTTTTGTAGAGAATTAAGTTTCCTACTTTTTATGTTCTATGATATTTTTTGATCAGATGCGTAGTTCTCGAGATATATCAAGATATTTAAAAGTTCCGAAGCCGCACCAACATAATAGAGATACAGAAACGCCGTGGCCCCTCTCTTTGAGATAACTCTGCACTATTGCGAGCTGGAAATGCCACTTCCAGTTTAGCTGTGCAGAAGAAGAACAACGAGAAGCAAAAATATCTCGAAATATGTCCGTTAGGCCCCTTCCCTTGAGATAAATCTGCAAATATCTCGGAAACGAAGCGAGCTATGGCAAAATGTTAAGAGACCTTTTTTGTAGAGAATTAAGTTTCCTACTTTCTATGTTCTATGATATTTTTTGATCAGATGCGTAGTTCTCGAAGATATATCAAGATATTTAAAAGTTCCGAAGCCGCACCAACATAATAGAGATACAGAAACACCGTGGCCCCTTTCTTTGAGATAACTCTGCACTATTGCGAGCTGTAAATGCCACTTCCAGCTTAGCTGTGCAGAAGAAGAACAACAAGAAGAAGAAATATATCGAAATATGAGCGTCAGGCCCCTTCCCTTGAGATAAATATGCAAATATCTCGGAAACGAAGCGAGCTATGGCAAAATGTTAAGAGACCTTTTTTGTAGAGAATTAAGTTTCCTACTTTTTATGTTCTATGATATTTTTTGATCAGATGCGTAGTTCTCGAGATATATCAAGATATTTAAAAGTTCCGAAGCCGCACCAACATAATAGAGATACAGAAACACCGTGGCCCCTTTCTTTGAGATAACTCTGCACTAGTGCGAGCCGCAAATGCCACTTCCAGCCTAGCTGTGCAGAAGAAGAACAACAAGAAGAAGAAATATCTCGAAATATGTCCGTCAGGCCCCTTCCCTTGAGATAAATCTGCAAATATCTCGGAAACGAAGCGAGCTATGGCAAAATGTTAAGAGACCTTTTTTGTAGAGAATTAAGTTTCCTACTTTTTATGTTCTATGATATTTTTTGATCAGATGCGTAGTTCTCGAGATATATCAAGATATTTAAAAGTTCCGAAGCCGCACCAACATAATAGAGATACAGAAACACCGTGGCCCCTTTCTTTGAGATAACTCTGCACTATTGCGAGCTGCAAATGCCACTTCCAGCTTAGCTGTGCAGAAGAAGAACAACAAGAAGTAGAAATATCTCGAAATATGTCCGTCAGGCCCCTTCCCTTGAGATAAATCTGCAAATATCTCGGAAACAAAGAGAGCTATGGCAAAATGTTAAGAGACCTTTTTTGTAGAGAATTAAGTTTCCTACTTTTTATGTTCTATGATATTTTTTGATCAGATGCGTAGTTCTCGAGATATATCAAGATATTTAAAAGTTCCGAAGCCGCACCAACATAATAGAGATACAGAAACACCGTGGCCCCTTTCTTTCAGATAACTATGCACTATTGCGAGCTGCAAATGCCACTTCCAGCTTAGCTGTGCAGAAGAACAACAAGAAGAAGAAATATCTCGAAATATGTCCGTCAGGCCCCTTCCCTTGAGATAAATCTGCAAATATCTCGGAAACGAAGAGAGCTATGGCAAAATGTTAAGAGATATTTTTTGTAGAGAATTAAGTTTCCTACTTTTTATGTTCTATGATATTTTTTGATCTGATGCGTAGTTCTCGAGATATATCAAGATATTTAAAAGTTCCGAAGCCGCACCAATATAATAGAGATACAGAAACACCGTGGCCCCTTTCTTTGAGATAACTCTGCACTATTGCGAGCTGGAAATGCCACTTCCAGCTTAGCTGTGCAGAAGAAGAACAACAAGAAGAAGAAATATCTCGAAATATGTCCGTCAGGCCCCTTCCCTTGAGATATATCAGCAAATATCTCGGAAACGAAGCGAGCTATGGCAAAATGTTAAGAGACCTTTTTTGTAGAGAATTATGTTTCCTACAATTTATGTTCTATGATATTTTTTGATCAGAAGCGTAGTTTTCGAGATACATCGAGATATTTAAAAGTTCCGAAGCCGCACCAACATAATAGAGATACAGAAACACCGTGGCCCCTTTCTTTGAGATAACTCTGCACTAGTGCGAGCCGCAAATGCCACTTCCAGCTTAGCTGTGCAGAAGAAGAACAACAAGAAGAAGAAATATCTCGAAATATGTCCGTCAGGCCCCTTCCCTTGGGATAAATCTGCAAATATCTCGGAAACGAAGCGAGCTATGGCAAAATGTTAAGAGACCTTTTTTGTAGAGAATTATGTTTCCTACTTTTTATGTTCTATGATATTTTTTGATCAGATGCGTAGTTCTCGAGATATATCAAGATATTTAAAAGTTCCGAAGCCGCACCAACATAATAGAGATACAGAAACGCCGTGGCCCCTCTCTTTGAGATAACTCTGCACTATTGCGAGCTGGAAATGCCACTTCCAGTTTAGCTGTGCAGAAGAAGAACAACAAGAAGCAAAAATATCTCGAAATATGTCCGTTAGGCCCCTTCCCTTGAGATAAATCTGCAAATATCTCGGAAACGAAGCGAGCTATGGCAAAATGTTAAGAGACCTCTTTTGTAGAGAATTAAGTTTCCTACTTTTTATGTTCTATGATATTTTTTGATCAGATGCGTAGTTCTCGAGATATATCAAGATATTTAAAAGTTCCGAAGCCGCACCAACATAATAGAGATACAGAAACACCGTGGCCCCTTTCTTTGAGATAACTCTGCACTATTGCGAGCGGTAAATGCCACTTCCAGCTTAGCTGTGCAGAAGAAGAACAACAAGAAGAAGAAATATCTCGAAATATGTCCGTCAGGCCCCTTCCCTTGAGATATATCTGCAAATATCTCGGAAACGAAGCGAGCTATGGCAAAATGTTAAGAGACCTTTTTTGTAGAGAATTATGTTTCCTACAATTTATGTTCTATGATATTTGTTGGTCAGAAGCGTAGTTTTCGAGATATATCGAGATATTTAAAAGTTCCAAAGCCGCACCAACATAATAGAGATACAGAAACACCGTGGCCCCTTTCTTTGAGATAACTCTGCACTAGTGCGAGCCGCAAATGCCACTTCCAGCTTAGCTGTGCAGAAGAAGAACAACAAGAAGAAGAAATATCTCGAAATATGTCCGTCAGGCCCCTTCCCTTGAGATAAATCTGCAAATATCTCGGAAACGAAGCGAGCTATGGCAAAATGTTAAGAGACCTTTTTTGTAGAGAATTAAGTTTCCTACTTTTTATGTTCTATGATATTTTTTGATCAGATGCGTAGTTCTCGAGATATATCAAGATATTTAAAAGTTCCGAAGCCGCACCAACATAATAGAGATACAGAAACACCGTGGCCCCTTTCTTTCAGATAACTATGCACTATTGCGAGCTGCAAATGCCACTTCCAGCTTAGCTGTGCAGAAGAACAACAAGAAGAAGAAATATCTCGAAATATGTCCGTCAGGCCCCTTCCCTTGAGATAAATCTGCAAATATCTCGGAAACGAAGAGAGCTATGGCAAAATGTTAAGAGACATTTTTTGTAGAGAATTAAGTTTCCTACTTTTTATGTTCTATGATATTTTTTGATCTGATGCGTAGTTCTCGAGATATATCAAGATATTTAAAAGTTCCGAAGCCGCACCAACATAATAGAGATACAGAAACACCGTGGCCCCTTTCTTTGAGATAACTCTGCACTATTGCGAGCGGTAAATGCCACTTCCAGCTTAGCTGTGCAGAAGAAGAACAACAAGAAGAAGAAATATCTCGAAATATGTCCGTCAGGCCCCTTCCCTTGAGATATATCTGCAAATATCTCGGAAACGAAGCGAGCTATGGCAAAATGTTAAGAGACCTTTTTTGTAGAGAATTATGTTTCCTACAATTTATGTTCTATGATATTTGTTGGTCAGAAGCGTAGTTTTCGAGATATATCGAGATATTTAAAAGTTCCAAAGCCGCACCAACATAATAGAGATACAGAAACACCGTGGCCCCTTTCTTTGAGATAACTCTGCACTATTGCGAGCTGCAAATGCCACTTCCAGCTTAGCTGTGCAGAAGAAGAACAACAAGAAGAAGAAATATCTCGAAATATGTCCGTCAGGCCCCTTCCCTTGAGATAAATCTGCAAATATCTCGGAAACGAAGAGAGCTATGGTAAAATGTTAAGAGACCTTTTTTGTAGAGAATTAAGTTTCCTACTTTTCATGTTCTATGATATTTTTTGATCAGATGCGTAGTTCTCGAGATATATCAAGATATTTAAAAGTTCCGAAGCCGCACCAACATAATAGAGATACAGAAACACCGTGGCCCCTTTCTTTGAGATAACTCTGCACTAGTGCGAGCCGCAAATGCCACTTCCAGCTTAGCTGTGCAGAAGAAGAACAACAAGAAGAAGAAATATCTCGAAATATGTCCGTCAGGCCCCTTCCCTTGGGATAAATCTGCAAATATCTCGGAAACGAAGCGAGCTATGGCAAAATGTTAAGAGACCTTTTTTGTAGAGAATTATGTTTCCTACTTTTTATGTTCTATGATATTTTTTGATCAGACCCGTAGTTCTCGAGATATATCAAGATATTTAAAAGTTCCGAAGCCGCACCAACATAATAGAGATACAGAAACACCGTGGCCCCTTTCTTTGAGATAACTCTGCACTAGTGCGAGCCGCAAATGCCACTTCCAGCTTAGCTGTGCAGAAGAAGAACAACAAGAAGAAGAAATATCTCGAAATATGTCCGTCAGGCCCCTTCCCTTGAGATAAATCTGCAAATATCTCGGAAACGAAGCGAGCTATGGCAAAATGTTAAGAGACCTTTTTTGTAGAGAATTAAGTTTCCTACTTTTTATGTTCTATGATATTTTTTGATCAGATGCGTAGTTCTCGAGATATATCAAGATATTTAAAAGTTCCGAAGCCGCACCAACATAATAGAGATACAGAAACGCCGTGGCCCCTCTCTTTGAGATAACTCTGCACTATTGCGAGCTGGAAATGCCACTTCCAGTTTAGCTGTGCAGAAGAAGAACAACAAGAAGCAAAAATATCTCGAAATATGTCCGTTAGGCCCCTTCCCTTGAGATAAATCTGCAAATATCTCGGAAACGAAGCGAGCTATGGCAAAATGTTAAGAGACCTCTTTTGTAGAGAATTAAGTTTCCTACTTTTTATGTTCTATGATATTTTTTGATCAGATGCGTAGTTCTCGAGATATATCAAGATATTTAAAAGTTCCGAAGCCGCACCAACATAATAGAGATACAGAAACACCGTGGCCCCTTTCTTTGAGATAACTCTGCACTATTGCGAGCGGTAAATGCCACTTCCAGCTTAGCTGTGCAGAAGAAGAACAACAAGAAGAAGAAATATCTCGAAATATGTCCGTCAGGCCCCTTCCCTTGAGATATATCTGCAAATATCTCGGAAACGAAGCGAGCTATGGCAAAATGTTAAGAGACCTTTTTTGTAGAGAATTATGTTTCCTACAATTTATGTTCTATGATATTTGTTGGTCAGAAGCGTAGTTTTCGAGATATATCGAGATATTTAAAAGTTCCAAAGCCGCACCAACATAATAGAGATACAGAAACACCGTGGCCCCTTTCTTTGAGATAACTCTGCACTAGTGCGAGCCGCAAATGCCACTTCCAGCTTACCTGTGCAGAAGAAGAACAACAAGAAGAAGAAATATCTCGAAATATGTCCGTCAGGCCCCTTCCCTTGAGATAAATCTGCAAATATCTCGGAAACGAAGCGAGCTATGGCAAAATGTTAAGAGACCTTTTTTGTAGAGAATTAAGTTTCCTACTTTTTATGTTCTATGATATTTTTTGATCAGATGCGTAGTTCTCGAGATATATCAAGATATTTAAAAGTTCCGAAGCCGCACCAACATAATAGAGATACAGAAACACCGTGGCCCCTTTCTTTCAGATAACTATGCACTATTGCGAGCTGCAAATGCCACTTCCAGCTTAGCTGTGCAGAAGAACAACAAGAAGAAGAAATATCTCGAAATATGTCCGTCAGGCCCCTTCCCTTGAGATAAATCTGCAAATATCTCGGAAACGAAGAGAGCTATGGCAAAATGTTAAGAGACATTTTTTGTAGAGAATTAAGTTTCCTACTTTTTATGTTCTATGATATTTTTTGATCTGATGCGTAGTTCTCGAGATATATCAAGATATTTAAAAGTTCCGAAGCCGCACCAACATAATAGAGATACAGAAACACCGTGGCCCCTTTCTTTGAGATAACTCTGCACTATTGCGAGCGGTAAATGCCACTTCCAGCTTAGCTGTGCAGAAGAAGAACAACAAGAAGAAGAAATATCTCGAAATATGTCCGTCAGGCCCCTTCCCTTGAGATATATCTGCAAATATCTCGGAAACGAAGCGAGCTATGGCAAAATGTTAAGAGACCTTTTTTGTAGACAATTATGTTTCCTACAATTTATGTTCTATGATATTTGTTGGTCAGAAGCGTAGTTTTCGAGATATATCGAGATATTTAAAAGTTCCAAAGCCGCACCAACATAATAGAGATACAGAAACACCGTGGCCCCTTTCTTTGAGATAACTCTGCACTAGTACGAGCCGCAAATGCCACTTCCAGCTTAGCTGTGCAGAAGAAGAACAACAAGAAGAAGAAATATCTCGAAATATGTCCGTCAGGCCCCTTCCCTTGAGATAAATCTGCAAATATCTCGGAAACGAAGCGAGCTATGGCAAAATGTTAAGAGACCTTTTTTGTAGAGAATTAAGTTTCCTACTTTTTATGTTCTATGATATTTTTTGATCAGATGCGTAGTTCTCGAGATATATCAAGATATTTAAAAGTTCCGAAGCCGCACCAACATAATAGAGATACAGAAACACCGTGGCCCCTTTCTTTCAGATAACTATGCACTATTGCGAGCTGCAAATGCCACTTCCAGCTTAGCTGTGCAGAAGAACAACAAGAAGAAGAAATATCTCGAAATATGTCCGTCAGGCCCCTTCCCTTGAGATAAATCTGCAAATATCTCGGAAACGAAGAGAGCTATGGCAAAATGTTAAGAGACATTTTTTGTAGAGAATTAAGTTTCCTACTTTTTATGTTCTATGATATTTTTTGATCTGATGCGTAGTTCTCGAGATATATCAAGATATTTAAAAGTTCCGAAGCCGCACCAATATAATAGAGATACAGAAACACCGTGGCCCCTTTCTTTGCGATAACTCTGCACTATTGCGAGCTGGAAATGCCACTTCCAGCTTAGCTGTGCAGAAGAAGAACAACAAGAAGAAGAAATATCTCGAAATATGTCCGTCAGGCCCCTTCCCTTGAGATATATCAGCAAATATCTCGGAAACGAAGCGAGCTATGGCAAAATGTAAAGAGACCTTTTTTGTAGAGAATTATGTTTCCTACAATTTATGTTCTATGATATTTTTTGATCAGAAGCGTAGTTTTCGAGATACATCGAGATATTTAAAAGTTCCGAAGCCGCACCAACATAATAGAGATACAGAAACACCGTGGCCCCTTTCTTTGAGATAACTCTGCACTAGTACGAGCCGCAAATGCCACTTCCAGCTTAGCTGTGCAGAAGAAGAACAACAAGAAGAAGAAATATCTCGAAATATGTCCGTCAGGCCCCTTCCCTTGAGATAAATCTGCAAATATCTCGGAAACGAAGCGAGCTATGGCAAAATGTTAAGAGACCTTTTTTGTAGAGAATTAAGTTTCCTACTTTTTATGTTCTATGATATTTTTTGATCAGATGCGTAGTTCTCGAGATATATCAAGATATTTAAAAGTTCCGAAGCCGCACCAACATAATAGAGATACAGAAACACCGTGGCCCCTTTCTTTGAGATAACTCTGCACTATTGCGAGCTGCAAATGCCACTTCCAGCTTAGCTGTGCAGAGGAAGAACAACAAGAAGAAGAAATATCTCGAAATATGTCCGTCAGGCCAGTTCCTTTGAGCTGAATCTGCAAATATCTCGGAAACGAAGCGAGCTATGACAAAATGTTAAGAGACGTTTTTTATAGAGAATTATGTTTCCTACAATTTATGTTCTATGACATTTTTTGATCAGAAGCGTAGTTTTCGAGATATATCGAGATATTTAAAAGTTCCGAAGCCGCACCAACATAATAGGGATACAGAAACACCGTGGCCCCTTTCATTGAGATAACTATGCACTATTGCGAGCTGGAAATGCCACTTCCAGCTTAGCTGTGCAGAACAAGAACAACAAGAAGAAGAAATATCTCGAAATATGTCCGTCAGGCCCCTTCCCTTGAGATATATCAGCAAATATCTCGGAAACGAAGCGAGCTATGGCAAAATGTTAAGAGACCTTTTTTGTAGAGAATTATGTTTCCTACTTTTTATCTTCTATGATATTTTTTGATCAGACCCGTAGTTCTCGAGATATATCAAGATATTTAAAAGTTCCGAAGCCGCACCAACATAATAGAGATACAGAAACACCGTGGCCCCTTTCTTTGAGATAACTCTGCACTAGTGCGAGCCGCAAATGCCACTTCCAGCATAGCTGTGCAGAAGAAGAACAACAAGAAGAAGAAATATCTCGAAATATGTCCGTCAGGCCCCTTCCCTTGAGATAAATCTGCAAATATCTCGGAAACGAAGCGAGCTATGGCAAAATGTTAAGAGACCTTTTTTGTAGAGAATTAAGTTTCCTACTTTTTATGTTCTATGATATTTTTTGATCAGATGCGTAGTTCTCGAGATATATCAAGATATTTAAAAGTTCCGAAGCCGCACCAACATAATAGAGATACAGAAACGCCGTGGCCCCTCTCTTTGAGATAACTCTGCACTATTGCGAGCTGGAAATGCCACTTCCAGTTTAGCTGTGCAGAAGAAGAACAACAAGAAGCAAAAATATCTCGAAATATGTCCGTTAGGCCCCTTCCCTTGAGATAAATCTGCAAATATCTCGGAAACGAAGCGAGCTATGGCAAAATGTTAAGAGACCTCTTTTGTAGAGAATTAAGTTTCCTACTTTTTATGTTCTATGATATTTTTTGATCAGATGCGTAGTTCTCGAGATATATCAAGATATTTAAAAGTTCTGAAGCCGCACCAACATAATAGAGATACAGAAACACCGTGGCCCCTTTCTTTGAGATAACTCTGCACTATTGCGAGCCGCAAATGCCACTTCCAGCTTAGCTGTGCAGAAGAAGAACAACAAGAAGAAGAAATATCTCGAAATATGTCCGTCAGGCCCCTTCCCTTGAGATAAATCTGCAAATATCTCGGAAACGAAGCGAGCTATGGCAAAATGTTAAGAGACCTTTTTTGTAGAGAATTAAGTTTCCTACTTTTTATGTTCTATGATATTTTTTGATCAGATGCGTAGTTCTCGAGATATATCAAGATATTTAAAAGTTCCGAAGCCGCACCAACATAATAGAGATACAGAAACACCGTGGCCCCTTTCTTTCAGATAACTATGCACTATTGCGAGCTGCAAATGCCACTTCCAGCTTAGCTGTGCAGAAGAACAACAAGAAGAAGAAATATCTCGAAATATGTCCGTCAGGCCCCTTCCCTTGAGATAAATCTGCAAATATCTCGGAAACGAAGAGAGCTATGGCAAAATGTTAAGAGACATTTTTTGTAGAGAATTAAGTTTCCTACTTTTTATGTTCTATGATATTTTTTGATCTGATGCGTAGTTCTCGTGATATATCAAGATATTTAAAAGTTCCGAAGCCGCACCAATATAATAGAGATACAGAAACACCGTGGCCCCTTTCTTTGCGATAACTCTGCACTATTGCGAGCTGGAAATGCCACTTCCAGCTTAGCTGTGCAGAAGAAGAACAACAAGCAGAAGAAATATCTCGAAATATGTCCGTCAGGCCCCTTCCCTTGAGATATATCAGCAAATATCTCGGAAACGAAGCGAGCTATGGCAAAATGTTAAGAGACCTTTTTTGTAGAGAATTATGTTTCCTACAATTTATGTTCTATGATATTTTTTGATCAGAAGCGTAGTTTTCGAGATACATCGAGATATTTAAAAGTTCCGAAGCCGCACCAACATAATAGAGATACAGAAACACCGTGGCCCCTTTCTTTGAGATAACTCTGCACTAGTACGAGCCGCAAATGCCACTTCCAGCTTAGCTGTGCAGAAGAAGAACAACAAGAAGAAGAAATATCTCGAAATATGTCCGTCAGGCCCCTTCCCTTGAGATAAATCTGCAAATATCTCGGAAACGAAGCGAGCTATGGCAAAATGTTAAGAGACCTTTTTTGTAGAGAATTAAGTTTCCTACTTTTTATGTTCTATGATATTTTTTGATCAGATGCGTAGTTCTCGAGATATATCAAGATATTTAAAAGTTCCGAAGCCGCACCAACATAATAGAGATACAGAAACACCGTGGCCCCTTTCTTTGAGATAACTCTGCACTATTGCGAGCTGCAAATGCCACTTCCAGCTTAGCTGTGCAGAGGAAGAACAACAAGAAGAAGAAATATCTCGAAATATGTCCGTCAGGCCAGTTCCTTTGAGCTGAATCTGCAAATATCTCGGAAACGAAGCGAGCTATGACAAAATGTTAAGAGACGTTTTTTATAGAGAATTATGTTTCCTACAATTTATGTTCTATGACATTTTTTGATCAGAAGCGTAGTTTTCGAGATATATCGAGATATTTAAAAGTTCCGAAGCCGCACCAACATAATAGGGATACAGAAACACCGTGGCCCCTTTCTTTGAGATAACTCTGCACTATTGCGAGCTGGAAATGCCACTTCCAGCTTAGCTGTGCAGAACAAGAACAACAAGAAGAAGAAATATCTCGAAATATGTCCGTCAGGCCCCTTCCCTTGAGATATATCAGCAAATATCTCGGAAACGAAGCGAGCTATGGCAAAATGTTAAGAGACCTTTTTTGTAGGGAATTATGTTTCCTACAATTTATGTTCTATGATATTTTTTGATCAGAAGCGTAGTTTTCGAGATACATCGAGATATTTAAAAGTTCCAAAGCCGCACCAACATAATAGGGATACAGAAACACCGTGGCCCCTTTCTTTGAGATAACTCTGCACTAGTGCGAGCCGCAAATGCCACTTCCAGCTTAGCTGTGCAGAAGAAGAACAACAAGAAGAAGAAATATCTCGAAATATGTCCGTCAGGCCCCTTCCCTTGAGATAAATCTGCAAATATCTCGGAAACGAAGCGAGCTATGGCAAAATGTTAAGAGACCTTTTTTGTAGAGAATTAAGTTTCCTACTTTTTATGTTCTATGATATTTTTTGATCAGATGCGTAGTTCTCGAGATATATCAAGATATTTAAAAGTTCCGAAGCCGCACCAACATAATAGAGATACAGAAACACCGTGGCCCCTTTCTTTGAGATAACTCTGCACTATTGCGAGCTGCAAATGCCACTTCCAGCTTAGCTGTGCAGAGGAAGAACAACAAGAAGAAGAAATATCTCGAAATATGTCCGTCAGGCCAGTTCCTTTGAGCTGAATCTGCAAATATCTCGGAAACGAAGCGAGCTATGGCAAAATGTTAAGAGACGTTTTTTATAGAGAATTATGTTTCCTACAATTTATGTTCTATGATATTTTTTGATCAGAAGCGTAGTTTTCGAGATATATCGAGATATTTAAAAGTTCCGATGCCGCACCAACATAATAGGGATACAGAAACACCGTGGCCCCTTTCTTTGAGATAACTCTGCACTAGTGCGAGCCGCAAATGCCACTTCCAGCTTAGCTGTGCAGAAGAAGAACAACAAGAAGAAGAAATATCTCGAAATATGTCCGTCAGGGCCCTTCCCTTGAGATAAATCTGCAAATATCTCGGAAACGAAGCGAGCTATGGCAAAATGTTAAGAGACCTTTTTTGTAGAGAATTAAGTTTCCTACTTTTTATGTTCTATGATATTTTTTGATCAGATGCGTAGTTCTCGAGATATATCAAGATATTTAAAAGTTCCGAAGCCGCACCAACATAATAGAGATACAGAAACACCGTGGCCCCTTTCTTTGAGATAACTCTGCACTATTGCGAGCTGCAAATGCCACTTCCAGCTTAGCTGTGCAGAAGAAGAACAACAAGAAGAAGAAATATCTCGAAATATGTCCGTCAGGCCCCTTCCCTTGAGATAAATCTGCAAATATCTCGGAAACGAAGAGAGCTATTGCAAAATGTTAAGAGACCTTTTTTGTAGAGAATTAAGTTTCCTACTTTTTATGTTCTATGATATTTTTTGATCAGATGCGTAGTTCTCGAGATATATCAAGATATTTAAAAGTTCCGAAGCCGCACCAACATAATAGAGATACAGAAACACCGTGGCCCCTTTCTTTCAGATAACTATGCACTATTGCGAGCTGCAAATGCCACTTCCAGCTTAGCTGTGCAGAAGAACAACAAGAAGAAGAAATATCTCGAAATATGTCCGTCAGGCCCCTTCCCTTGAGATAAATCTGCAAATATCTCGGAAACGAAGAGAGCTATGGCAAAATGTTAAGAGACCTTTTTTGTAGAGAATTATGTTTCCTACAATTTATGTTCTATGATATTTTTTGATCAGAAGCGTAGTTTTCGAGATACATCGAGATATTTAAAAGTTCCGAAGCTGCACCAACATAATAGAGATACAGAAACACCGTGGCCCCTTTCTTTGAGATAACTCTGCACTAGTGCGAGCCGCAAATGCCACTTCCAGCTTAGCTGTGCAGAAGAAGAACAACAAGAAGAAGAAATATCTCGAAATATGTCCGTCAGGCCCCTTCCCTTGAGATAAATCTGCAAATATCTCGGAAACGAAGCGAGCTATGGCAAAATGTTAAGAGACCTTTTTTGTAGAGAATTAAGTTTCCTACTTTTTATGTTCTATGATATTTTTTGATCAGATGCGTAGTTCTCGAGATATATCAAGATATTTAAAAGTTCCGAAGCCGCACCAACATAATAGAGATACAGAAACACCGTGGCCCCTTTCTTTGAGATAACTCTGCACTATTGCGAGCTGCAAATGCCACTTCCAGCTTAGCTGTGCAGAGGAAGAACAACAAGAAGAAGAAATATCTCGAAATATGTCCGTCAGGCCAGTTCCTTTGAGCTGAATCTGCAAATATCTCGGAAACGAAGCGAGCTATGACAAAATGTTAAGAGACGTTTTTTATAGAGAATTATGTTTCCTACAATTTATGTTCTATGATATTTTTTGATCAGAAGCGTAGTTTTCGAGATATATCGAGATATTTAAAAGTTCCGAAGCCGCACCAACATAATAGAGATACAGAAACACCGTGGCCCCTTTCTTTGAGATAACTCTGCACTAGTGCGAGCCGCAAATGCCACTTCCAGCTTAGCTGTGCAGAAGAAGAACAACAAGAAGAAGAAATATCTCGAAATATGTCCGTCAGGCCCCTTCCCTTGAGATAAATCTGCACTTATCTCGGAAACGAAGCGAGCTATGGCAAAATGTGAAGAGACCTTTTGTGTAGAGAATTAAGTTTCCTACTTTTTATGTTCTATGATATTTTTTGATCAGATGCGTAGTTCTCGAGATATATCAAGATATTTAAGAGTTCCGAAGTCGCACCAACATAATAGAGATACAGAAACACCGTGGCCCCTTTCTTTGAGATAACTCTGCACTATTGCGAGCCGCAAATGCCACTTCCAGCTTAGCTGTGCAGAAGAAGAACAACAAGAAGAAGAAATATCTCGAAATATGTCCGTCAGGCCCCTTCCCTTGAGATAAATCTGCAAATATCTCGGAAACGAAGCGAGCTATGGCAAAATGTTTAGAGACCTTTTTTGTAGAGAATTAAGTTTCCTACTTTTTATGTTCTATGATATTTTTTGATCAGATGCGTAGTTCTCGAGATATATCAAGATATTTAAAAGTTCCGAAGCCGCACCAACATAATAGAGATACAGAAACACCGTGGCCCCTTTCTTTGAGATAACTCTGCACTATTGCGAGCCGCAAATGCCACTTCCAGCTTAGCTGTGCAGAAGAAGAACAACAAGAAGAAGAAATATCTCGAAATATGTCCGTCAGGCCCCTTCCCTTGAGATAAATCTGCAAATATCTCGGAAACGAAGCGAGCTATGGCAAAATGTTTAGAGACCTTTTTTGTAGAGAATTAAGTTTCCTACTTTTTATGTTCTATGATATTTTTTGATCAGATGCGTAGTTCTCGAGATATATCAAGATATTTAAAAGTTCCGAAGCCGCACCAACATAATAGAGATACAGAAACACCGTGGCCCCTTTCTTTGAGATAACTCTGCACTATTGCGAGCTGTAAATGCCACTTCCAGCTTAGCTGTGCAGAAGAAGAACAACAAGAAGAAGAAATATCTCGAAATATGTCCGTCAGGCCCCTTCCCTTGAGATATATCTGCAAATATCTCGGAAACGAAGCGAGCTATGACAAAATGTTAAGAGACGTTTTTTATAGAGAATTATGTTTCCTACAATTTATGTTCTATGATATTTTTTGATCAGAAGCGTAGTGTTCGAGATATATCGAGATATTTAAAAGTTCCGAAGCCGCACCAACATAATAGGGATACAGAAACACCGTGGCCCCTTTCTTTGAGATAACTCTGCACTAGTGCGAGCCGCAAATGCCACTTCCAGCTTAGCTGTGCAGAAGAAGAACAACAAGAAGAAGAAATATCTCGAAATATGTCCGTCAGGCCCCTTCCCTTGAGATAAATCTGCACTTATCTCGGAAACGAAGCGAGCTATGGCAAAATGTGAAGAGAGCTTTTGTGTAGAGAATTAAGTTTCCTACTTTTTATCTTCTATGATATTTTTTGATCAGATGCGTAGTTCTCGAGATATATCAAGATATTTAAAAGTTCCGAAGCCGCACCAACATAATAGAGATACAGAAACACCGTGGCCCCTCTCTTTGAGATAACTCTGCACTATTGCGAGCTGGAAATGCCACTTCCAGTTTAGCTGTGCAGAAGAAGAACAACAAGAAGAAGAAATATCTCGAAATATGTCCGTCAGACCCCTTCCCTTGAGATGAATCTGCAAATATCTCGGAAACGAAGCGAGCTATGGCAAAATGTTAAGAGACCTTTTTTGTAGAGAATAATGTTTCCTACAATTTACGTTCTATGATATTTTTTGATCAGAAGCGTAGTTCTCGAGATATATCAAGATATTTAAAAGTTCCGAAGCCGCACCAACATAATAGAGATACAGAAACACCGTGGCCCCTTTCTTTGAGATAACTCTGCACTAGTGCGAGCCGCAAATGCCACTTCCAGCTTAGCTGTGCAGAAGAAGAACAACAAGAAGAAGAAATATCTCGAAATATGTCCGTCAGGCCCCTTCCCTTGAGATAAATCTGCAAATATCTCGGAAACGAAGCGAGCTATGGCAAAATGTTAAGAGACCTTTTTTGTAGAGAATTATGTTTCCTACAATTTATGTTCTATGATATTTGTTGGTCAGAAGCGTAGTTTTCGAGATATATCGAGATATTTAAAAGTTCCAAAGCCGCACCAACATAATAGAGATACAGAAACACCGTGGCCCCTTTCTTTGAGATAACTCTGCACTAGTGCGAGCCGCAAATGCCACTTCCAGCCTAGCTGTGCAGAAGAAGAACAACAAGAAGAAGAAATATCTCGAAATATGTCCGTCAGGCCCCTTCCCTTGAGATAAATCTGCAAATATCTCGGAAACGAAGAGAGCTATGGCAAAATGTTAAGAGACCTTTTTTGTAGAGAATTAAGTTTCCTACTTTTTATGTTCTATGATATTTTTTGATCAGATGCGTAGTTCTCGAGATATATCAAGATATTTAAAAGTTCCGAAGCCGCACCAACATAATAGAGATACAGAAACACCGTGGCCCCTCTCTTTGAGATAACTCTGCACTATTGCGAGCTGGAAATGCCACTTCCAGTTTAGCTGTGCAGAAGAAGAACAACAAGAAGAAGAAATATCTCGAAATATGTCCGTTAGGCCAGTTCCTTTGAGCTGAATCTGCAAATATCTCGGAAACGAAGCGAGCTATGGCAAAATGTTATGAGACGTTTTTTATAGAGAATTATGTTTCCTACAATTTATGTTCTATGATATTTTTTGATCAGAAGCGTAGTTTTCGAGATATATCGAGATATTTAAAAGTTCCGAAGCCGCACCAACATAATAGGGATACAGAAACACCGTGGCCCCTTTCTTTGAGATAACTCTGCACTATTGCGAGCTGGAAATGCCACTTCCAGTTTAGCTGTGCAGAAGAAGAACAACAAGAAGAAGAAATATCTCGAAATATGTCCGTTAGGCCCCTTCCCGTGAGATAAATCTGCAAATATCTCGGAAACGAAGCGAGCTATGGCAAAATGTTAAGAGACCTCTTTTGTAGAGAATTAAGTTTCCTACTTTTTATGTTCTATGATATTTTTTGATCAGCTGCGTAGTTCTCGAGATATATCAAGATATTTAAGAGTTCCGAAGCCGCACCAACATAATAGAGATACAGAAACACCGTGGCCCCTTTCTTTGAGATAACTCTGCACTATTGCGAGCTGCAAATGCCACTTCCAGCTTAGCTGTGCAGAAGAAGAACAACAAGAAGAAGAAATATCTCGAAATATGTCCGTCAGGCCCCTTCCCTTGAGATATATCTGCAAATATCTCGGAAACGAAGCGAGCTATGGCAAAATGTTAAGAGACCTTTTTTGTAGAGAATTCTGTTTCCTACAATTTATGTTCTATGAGATTTTTTGATCAGAAGCGTAGTTTTCGAGATATATCGAGATATTTAAAAGTTCCGAAGCCGCACCAACATAATAGAGATACAGAAACACCGTGGCCCCTTTCTTTGAGATAACTCTGCACTAGTGCGAGCCGCAAATGCCACTTCCAGCTTAGCTGTGCAGAAGAAGAACAACAAGAAGAAGAAGTATCTCGAAATATGTCCGTCAGGCCCCTTCCCTTGAGATAAATCTGCAAATATCTCGGAAACGAAGCGAGCTATGGCAAAATGTTAAGAGACCTTTTTTGTAGAGAATTAAGTTTCCTACTTTTTATGTTCTATGATATTTTTTGATCAGATGCGTAGTTCTCGAGATATATCAAGATATTTAAAAGTTCCGAAGCCGCACCAACATAATAAAGATACAGAAACACCGTGGCCCCTTTCTTTGAGATAACTCTGCACTATTGCGAGCTGCAAATGCCACTTCCAGCTTAGCTGTGCAGAGGACGAACAACAAGAAGAAGAAATATCTCGAAATATGTCCGTCAGGCCAGTTCCTTTGAGCTGAATCTGCAAATATCTCGGAAACGAAGCGAGCTATGGCAAAATGTTAAGAGACGTTTTTTATAGAGAATTATGTTTCCTACAATTTATGTTCTATGATATTTTTTGATCAGAAGCGTAGTTTTCGAGATATATCGAGATATTTAAAAGTTCCGAAGCCGCACCAACATAATAGAGATACAGAAACACCGTGGCCCCTTTCTTTGAGATAACTCTGCACTAGTGCGAGCCGCAAATGCCACTTCCAGCTTAGCTGTGCAGAAGAAGAACAACAAGAAGAAGAAATATCTCGAAATATGTCCGTCAGGCCCCTTCCCTTGAGATAAATCTGCACATATCTCGGAAACGAAGCGAGCTATGGCAAAATGTCAAGAGACCTTTTGTGTAGAGAATTAAGTTTCCTACTTTTTATTTTCTATGATATTTTTTGATCAGATGCGTAGTTCTCGAGATATATCCAGATATTTAAAAGTTCCGAAGCTGCACCAACATAATAGAGGTACAGAAACACCGTGGCCTCTTTCTTTGAGATAACTCTGCACTATTGCGAGCTGCAAATGCCACTTCGAGCTTAGCTGTGCAGAAGAAGAACAACAAGAAGAAGAAATATCTCGAAATATGTCCGTCAGACCCCTTCCCTTGAGATGAATCTGCAAATATCTCGGAAACGAAGCGAGCTATGGCAAAATGTTAAGAGACCTTTTTTGTAGAGAATAATGTTTCCTACAATTTACGTTCTATGATATTTTTTGATCAGAAGCGTAGTTCTCGAGATATATCAAGATATTTAAAAGTTCCGAAGCCGCACCAACATAATAGAGATACAGAAACACCGTGGCCCCTTTCTTTGAGATAACTCTGCACTAGTGCGAGCCGCAAATGCCACTTCCAGCTTAGCTGTGCAGAAGAAGAACAACAAGAAGAAGAAATATCTCGAAATATGTCCGTCAGGCCCCTTCCCTTGAGATAAATCTGCAAATATCTCGGAAACGAAGCGAGCTATGGCAAAATGTTAAGAGACCTTTTTTGTAGAGAATTATGTTTCCTACAATTTATGTTCTATGATATTTGTTGGTCAGAAGCGTAGTTTTCGAGATATATCGAGATATTTAAAAGTTCCAAAGCCGCACCAACATAATAGAGATACAGAAACACCGTGGCCCCTTTCTTTGAGATAACTCTGCACTAGTGCGAGCCGCAAATGCCACTTCCAGCCTAGCTGTGCAGAAGAAGAACAACAAGAAGAAGAAATATCTCGAAATATGTCCGTCAGGCCCCTTCCCTTGAGATAAATCTGCAAATATCTCGGAAACGAAGAGAGCTATGGCAAAATGTTAAGAGACCTTTTTTGTAGAGAATTAAGTTTCCTACTTTTTATGTTCTATGATATTTTTTGATCAGATGCGTAGTTCTCGAGATATATCAAGATATTTAAAAGTTCCGAAGCCGCACCAACATAATAGAGATACAGAAACACCGTGGCCCCTCTCTTTGAGATAACTCTGCACTATTGCGAGCTGGAAATGCCACTTCCAGTTTAGCTGTGCAGAAGAAGAACAACAAGAAGAAGAAATATCTCGAAATATGTCCGTTAGGCCAGTTCCTTTGAGCTGAATCTGCAAATATCTCGGAAACGAAGCGAGCTATGGCAAAATGTTATGAGACGTTTTTTATAGAGAATTATGTTTCCTACAATTTATGTTCTATGATATTTTTTGATCAGAAGCGTAGTTTTCGAGATATATCGAGATATTTAAAAGTTCCGAAGCCGCACCAACATAATAGGGATACAGAAACACCGTGGCCCCTTTCTTTGAGATAACTCTGCACTATTGCGAGCTGGAAATGCCACTTCCAGTTTAGCTGTGCAGAAGAAGAACAACAAGAAGAAGAAATATCTCGAAATATGTCCGTTAGGCCCCTTCCCGTGAGATAAATCTGCAAATATCTCGGAAACGAAGCGAGCTATGGCAAAATGTTAAGAGACCTCTTTTGTAGAGAATTAAGTTTCCTACTTTTTATGTTCTATGATATTTTTTGATCAGCTGCGTAGTTCTCGAGATATATCAAGATATTTAAGAGTTCCGAAGCCGCACCAACATAATAGAGATACAGAAACACCGTGGCCCCTTTCTTTGAGATAACTCTGCACTATTGCGAGCTGCAAATGCCACTTCCAGCTTAGCTGTGCAGAAGAAGAACAACAAGAAGAAGAAATATCTCGAAATATGTCCGTCAGGCCCCTTCCCTTGAGATATATCTGCAAATATCTCGGAAACGAAGCGAGCTATGGCAAAATGTTAAGAGACCTTTTTTGTAGAGAATTCTGTTTCCTACAATTTATGTTCTATGAGATTTTTTGATCAGAAGCGTAGTTTTCGAGATATATCGAGATATTTAAAAGTTCCGAAGCCGCACCAACATAATAGAGATACAGAAACACCGTGGCCCCTTTCTTTGAGATAACTCTGCACTAGTGCGAGCCGCAAATGCCACTTCCAGCTTAGCTGTGCAGAAGAAGAACAACAAGAAGAAGAAGTATCTCGAAATATGTCCGTCAGGCCCCTTCCCTTGAGATAAATCTGCAAATATCTCGGAAACGAAGCGAGCTATGGCAAAATGTTAAGAGACCTTTTTTGTAGAGAATTAAGTTTCCTACTTTTTATGTTCTATGATATTTTTTGATCAGATGCGTAGTTCTCGAGATATATCAAGATATTTAAAAGTTCCGAAGCCGCACCAACATAATAAAGATACAGAAACACCGTGGCCCCTTTCTTTGAGATAACTCTGCACTATTGCGAGCTGCAAATGCCACTTCCAGCTTAGCTGTGCAGAGGACGAACAACAAGAAGAAGAAATATCTCGAAATATGTCCGTCAGGCCAGTTCCTTTGAGCTGAATCTGCAAATATCTCGGAAACGAAGCGAGCTATGGCAAAATGTTAAGAGACGTTTTTTATAGAGAATTATGTTTCCTACAATTTATGTTCTATGATATTTTTTGATCAGAAGCGTAGTTTTCGAGATATATCGAGATATTTAAAAGTTCCGAAGCCGCACCAACATAATAGAGATACAGAAACACCGTGGCCCCTTTCTTTGAGATAACTCTGCACTAGTGCGAGCCGCAAATGCCACTTCCAGCTTAGCTGTGCAGAAGAAGAACAACAAGAAGAAGAAATATCTCGAAATATGTCCGTCAGGCCCCTTCCCTTGAGATAAATCTGCACATATCTCGGAAACGAAGCGAGCTATGGCAAAATGTCAAGAGACCTTTTGTGTAGAGAATTAAGTTTCCTACTTTTTATTTTCTATGATATTTTTTGATCAGATGCGTAGTTCTCGAGATATATCCAGATATTTAAAAGTTCCGAAGCTGCACCAACATAATAGAGGTACAGAAACACCGTGGCCTCTTTCTTTGAGATAACTCTGCACTATTGCGAGCTGCAAATGCCACTTCGAGCTTAGCTGTGCAGAAGAAGAACAACAAGAAGAAGAAATATCTCGAAATATGTCCGACAGACCCCTTCCCTTGAGATGAATCTGCAAATATCTCGGAAACGAAGCGAGCTATGGCAAAATGTTAAGAGACCTTTTTTGTAGAGAATAATGTTTCCTACAATTTACGTTCTATGATATTTTTTGATCAGAAGCGTAGTTCTCGAGATATATCAAGATATTTAAAAGTTCCGAAGCCGCACCAACATAATAGAGATACAGAAACACCGTGGCCCCTTTCTTTGAGATAACTCTGCACTAGTGCGAGCCGCAAATGCCACTTCCAGCTTAGCTGTGCAGAAGAAGAACAACAAGAAGAAGAAATATCTCGAAATATGTCCGTCAGGCCCCTTCCCTTGAGATAAATCTGCAAATATCTCGGAAACGAAGCGAGCTATGGCAAAATGTTAAGAGACCTTTTTTGTAGAGAATTAAGTTTCCTACTTTTTATGTTCTATGATATTTTTTGATCAGATGCGTAGTTCTCGAGATATATCAAGATATTTAAAAGTTCCGAAGCCGCACCAACATAATAGAGATCCAGAAACACCGTGGCCCCTTTCTTTGAGATAACTCTGCACTATTGCGAGCTGCAAATGCCACTTCCAGCTTAGCTGTGCAGAGGAAGAACAACAAGAAGAAGAAATATCTCGAAATATGTCCATCAGGCCAGTTCCTTTGAGCTGAATCTGCAAATATCTCGGAAACGAAGCGAGCTATGACAAAATGTTAAGAGACGTTTTTTATAGAGAATTATGTTTCCTACAATTTATGTTCTATGATATTTTTTGATCAGAAGCGTAGTTTTCGAGATATATCGAGATATTTAAAAGTTCCGAAGCCGCACCAACATAATAGGGATACAGAAACACCGTGGCCCCTTTCTTTGAGATAACTCTGCACTATTGCGAGCCGCAAATGCCACTTCCAGCTTAGCTGTGCAGAAGAAGAACAACAAGAAGAAGAAATATCTCGAAATATGTCCGTCAGGCCCCTTCCCTTGAGATAAATCTGCAAATATCTCGGAAACGAAGCGAGCTATGGCAAAATGTTAAGAGACCTTTTTTGTAGAGAATTGAGTTTCCTACTTTTTATGTTCTATGATATTTTTTGATCAGATGCGTAGTTCTCGAGATATATCGAGATATTTAAAAGTTCCGAAGCCGCACCAACATAATAGAGATACAGAAACACCGTGGCCCCTTTCTTTGAGATAACTCTGCACTATTGCGAGCTGTAAATGCCACTTCCAGCTTAGCTGTGCAGAAGAAGAACAGCAAGAAGAAGAAATATCTCGAAATATGTCCGTCAGGCCCCTTCCCTTGAGATATATCTGCAAATATCTCGGAAACGAAGCGAGCTATGGCAAAATGTTAAGAGACCTTTTTTGTAGAGAATTATGTTTCCTACAATTTATCTTCTATGATATTTTTTGATCAGAAGCGTAGTTTTCGAGATACATCGAGATATTTAAAAGTTCCGAAGCCGCACCAACATAATAGAGATACAGAAACACCGTGGCCCCTTTCTTTGAGATAACTCTGCACTACTGCGAGCCGCAAATGCCACTTCCAGCTTAGCTGTGCAGAAGAAGAACAACAAGAAGAAGAAATATCTCGAAATATGTCCGTCAGGCCCCTTCCCTTGAGATAAATCTGCACTTATCTCGGAAACGAAGCGAGCTATGGCAAAATGTGAAGAGACCTTTTGTGTAGAGAATTAAGTTTCCTACTTTTTATCTTCTATGATATTTTTTGATCAGATGCGTAGTTCTCGAGATATATCAAGATATTTAAAAGTTCCGAAGCCGCACCAACATAATAGAGATACAGAAACACCGTGGCCCCTCTCTTTGAGATAACTCTGCACTATTGCGAGCTGGAAATGCCACTTCCAGTTTAGCTGTGCAGAAGAAGAACAACAAGAAGAAGAAATATCTCGAAATATGTCCGTTAGGCCAGTTCCTTTGAGTTGAATCTGCAAATATCTCGGAAACGAAGCGAGCTATGGCAAAATGTTAAGAGACGTTTTTTATAGAGAATTATGTTTCCTACAATTTATGTTCTATGATATTTTTTGATCAGAAGCGTAGTTTTCGAGATATATCGAGATATTTAAAAGTTCCGAAGCCGCACCAACATAATAGGGATACAGAAACACCGTGGCCCCTTTCTTTGAGATAACTCTGCACTATTGCGAGCTGGAAATGCCACTTCCAGTTTAGCTGTGCAGAAGAAGAACAACAAGAAGAAGAAATATCTCGAAATATGTCCGTTAGGCCCCTTCCCGTGAGATAAATCTGCAAATATCTCGGAAACGAAGCGAGCTATGGCAAAATGTTAAGAGACCTCTTTTGTAGAGAATTAAGTTTCCTACTTTTTATGTTCTATGATATTTTTTGATCAGCTGCGTAGTTCTCGAGATATATCAAGATATTTAAGAGTTCCGAAGCCGCACCAACATAATAGAGATACAGAAACACCGTGGCCCCTTTCTTTGAGATAACTCTGCACTATTGCGAGCTGCAAATGCCACTTCCAGCTTAGCTGTGCAGAAGAAGAACAACAAGAAGAAGAAATATCTCGAAATATGTCCGTCAGGCCCCTTCCCTTGAGATAAATCTGCAAATATCTCGGAAACGAAGAGAGCTATTGCAAAATGTTAAGAGACCCTTTTTGTAGAGAATTAAGTTTCCTACTTTTTATGTTCTATGATATTTTTTGATCAGATGCGTAGTTCTCGAGATATATCAAGATATTTAAAAGTTCCGAAGCCGCACCAACATAATAGAGATACAGAAACACCGTGGCCCCTTTCTTTCAGATAACTCTGCACTATTGCGAGCTGGAAATGCCACTTCCAGCTTAGCTGTGCAGAAGAAGAACAACAAGAAGAAGAAATATCTCGAAATATGTCCGTCAGGCCCCTTCCCTTGAGATATATCAGCAAATATCTCGGAAACGAAGCGAGCTATGGCAAAATGTTAAGAGACCTTTTTTGTAGAGAATTATGTTTCCTACAATTTATGTTCTATGATATTTTTTGATCAGAAGCGTAGTTTTCGAGATACATCGAGATATTTAAAAGTTCCGAAGCCGCACCAACATAATAAAGATACAGAAACACCGTGGCCCCTTTCTTTGAGATAACTCTGCACTAGTGCGAGCCGCAAATGCCACTTCCAGCTTAGCTGTGCAGAAGAAGAACAACAAGAAGGAGAAATATCTCGAAATATGTCCGTCAGGCCCCTTCCCTTGAGATATATCTGCAAATATCTCGGAAACGAAGCGAGCTATGGCAAAATGTTAAGACACCTTTTTTGTAGAGAATTCTGTTTCCTACAATTTATGTTCTATGAGATTTTTTGATCAGAAGCGTAGTTTTCGAGATATATCGAGATATTTAAAAGTTCCGAAGCCGCACCAACATAATAGAGATACAGAAACACCGTGGCCCCTTTCTTTGAGATAACTCTGCACTAGTGCGAGCCGCAAATGCCACTTCCAGCTTAGCTGTGCAGAAGAAGAACAACAAGAAGAAGAAGTATCTCGAAATATGTCCGTCAGGCCCCTTCCCTTGAGATAAATCTGCAAATATCTCGGAAACGAAGCGAGCTATGGCAAAATGTTAAGAGACCTTTTTTGTAGAGAATTAAGTTTCCTACTTTTTATGTTCTATGATATTTTTTGATCAGATGCGTAGTTCTCGAGATATATCAAGATATTTAAAAGTTCCGAAGCCGCACCAACATAATAAAGATACAGAAACACCGTGGCCCCTTTCTTTGAGATAACTCTGCACTATTGCGAGCTGCAAATGCCACTTCCAGCTTAGCTGTGCAGAGGACGAACAACAAGAAGAAGAAATATCTCGAAATATGTCCGTCAGGCCAGTTCCTTTGAGCTGAATCTGCAAATATCTCGGAAACGAAGCGAGCTATGGCAAAATGTTAAGAGACCTTTTTTGTAGAGAAATAAGTTTCCTACTTTTTATGTTCTATGATATTTTTTGATCTGATGCGTAGTTCTCGAGATATATCAAGATATTTAAAAGTTCCGAAGCCGCACCAACATAATAGAGATACAGAAACACCGTGGCCCCTTTCTTTGAGATAACTCTGCCCTATTGCGAGCTGTAAATGCCACTTCCAGCTTAGCTGTGCAGAAGAAGAACAACAAGAAGAAGAAATATCTCGAAATATGTCCATCAGGCCCCTTCCCTTGAGATATATCTGCAAATATCTCGGAAACGAAGCGACCTATGGCAAAATGTTAAGAGACCTTTTTTGTAGAGAATTATGTTTCCTACAATTTATGTTCTATGATATTTTTTGATCAGAAGCGTAGTTTTCGAGATATATCGAGATATTTAAAAGTTCCGAAGCCGCACCAACATAATAGAGATAC
Source organism: Osmia lignaria lignaria (assembly GCF_051020975.1). NCBI lineage: Eukaryota > Metazoa > Arthropoda > Insecta > Hymenoptera > Megachilidae > Osmia > Osmia lignaria. The sequence continues at coordinate 21,831,337 of NW_027478162.1, read as the reverse complement.
AGAAACACCGTGGCCCCTTTCTTTGAGATAACTCTGCACTAGTGCGAGCCGCAAATGCCACTTCCAGCTTAGCTGTGCAGAAGAAGAACAACAAGAAGAAGAAGTATCTCGAAATATGTCCGTCAGGCCCCTTCCCTTGAGATAAATCTGCAAATATCTCGGAAACGAAGCGAGCTATGGCAAAATGTTAAGAGACCTTTTTTGTAGAGAATTAAGTTTCCTACTTTTTATCTTCTATGATATTTTTTGATCAGATGCGTAGTTCTCGAGATATATCAAGATATTTAAAAGTTCCGAAGCCGCACCAACATAATAAAGATACAGAAACACCGTGGCCCCTTTCTTTGAGATAACTCTGCACTATTGCGAGCTGCAAATGCCACTTCCAGCTTAGCTGTGCAGAGGACGAACAACAAGAAGAAGAAATATCTCGAAATATGTCCGTCAGGCCAGTTCCTTTGAGCTGAATCTGCAAATATCTCGGAAACGAAGCGAGCTATGGCAAAATGTTAAGAGACCTTTTTTGTAGAGAAATAAGTTTCCTACTTTTTATGTTCTATGATATTTTTTGATCTGATGCGTAGTTCTCGAGATATATCAAGATATTTAAAAGTTCCGAAGCCGCACCAACATAATAGAGATACAGAAACACCGTGGCCCCTTTCTTTGAGATAACTCTGCCCTATTGCGAGCTGTAAATGCCACTTCCAGCTTAGCTGTGCAGAAGAAGAACAACAAGAAGAAGAAATATCTCGAAATATGTCCATCAGGCCCCTTCCCTTGAGATATATCTGCAAATATCTCGGAAACGAAGCGACCTATGGCAAAATGTTAAGAGACCTTTTTTGTAGAGAATTATGTTTCCTACAATTTATGTTCTATGATATTTTTTGATCAGAAGCGTAGTTTTCGAGATATATCGAGATATTTAAAAGTTCCGAAGCCGCACCAACATAATAGAGATACAGAAACACCGTGGCCCCTTTCTTTGAGATAACTCTGCACTAGTGCGAGCCGCAAATGCCACTTCCAGCTTAGCTGTGCAGAAGAAGAACAACAAGAAGAAGAAATATCTCGAAATATGTCCGTCAGGCCCCTTCCCTTGAGATAAATCTGCAAATATCTCGGAAACGAAGAGAGCTATTGCAAAATGTTAAGAGACCCTTTTTGTAGAGAATTAAGTTTCCTACTTTTTATGTTCTATGATATTTTTTGATCAGATGCGTAGTTCTCGAGATATATCAAGATATTTAAAAGTTCCGAAGCCGCACCAACATAATAGAGATACAGAAACACCGTGGCCCCTTTCTTTGAGATAACTCTGCACTAGTGCGAGCCGCAAATGCCACTTCCAGCTTAGCTGTGCAGAAGAAGAACAACAAGAAGAAGAAATATCTCGAAATATGTCCGTCAGGCCCCTTCCCTTGAGATATATCTGCAAATATCTCGGAAACGAAGCGAGCTATGGCAAAATGTTAAGAGACCTTTTTTGTAGAGAATTCTGTTTCCTACAATTTATGTTCTATGAGATTTTTTGATCAGAAGCGTAGTTTTCGAGATATATCGAGATATTTAAAAGTTCCGAAGCCGCACCAACATAATAGAGATACAGAAACACCGTGGCCCCTTTCTTTGAGATAACTCTGCACTAGTGCGAGCCGCAAATGCCACTTCCAGCTTAGCTGTGCAGAAGAAGAACAACAAGAAGAAGAAGTATCTCGAAATATGTCCGTCAGGCCCCTTCCCTTGAGATAAATCTGCAAATATCTCGGAAACGAAGCGAGCTATGGCAAAATGTTAAGAGACCTTTTTTGTAGAGAATTAAGTTTCCTACTTTTTATGTTCGATGATATTTTTTGATCAGATGCGTAGTTCTCGAGATATATCAAGATATTTAAAAGTTCCGAAGCCGCACCAACATAATAGAGATACAGAAACACCGTGGCCCCTTTCTTTGAGATAACTCTGCACTATGGCGAGCTGCAAATGCCGCTTCCAGCTTAGCTGTGCAGAGGAAGAACAACAAGAAGAAGAAATATCTCGAAATATGTCCGTCAGGCCAGTTCCTTTGAGCTGAATCTACAAATATCTCGGAAACGAAGCGAGCTATGGCAAAATGTTAAGAGACGTTTTTTGTAGAGAATTATGTTTCCTACAATTTATGTTCTATGATATTTTTTGATCAGAAGCGTAGTTTTCGAGATATATCGAGATATTTAAAAGTTCCGAAGCCGCACCAACATGATAGAGATACAGAAACACCGTGGCCCCTTTCTTTGAGATAACTCTGCACTAGTGCGAGCCGCAAATGCCACTTCCAGCTTAGCTGTGCAGAAGAAGAACAACAAGAAGAAGAAATATCTCGAAATATGTCCGTCAGGCCACTTCCCTTGAGATAAATCTGCAAATATCTCGGAAACGAAGCGAGCTATGGCAAAATGTTAAGAGACCTTTTTTGTAGAGAATTAAGTTTCCTACTTTTTATGTTCGATTATATTTTTTGATCAGATGCGTAGTTCTCGAGATATATCAAGATATTTAAAAGTTCCGAAGCTGCACCAACATAATAGAGGTACAGAAACACCGTGGCCTCTTTCTTTGAGATAACTCTGCACTATTGCGAGCTGCAAATGCCACTTCGAGCTTAGCTGTGCAGAAGAAGAACAACAAGAAGAAGAAATATCTCGAAATATGTCCGTCAGACCCCTTCCCTTGAGATGAATCTGCAAATATCGCGGAAACGAAGCGAGCTATGGCAAAATGTTAAGAGACCTTTTTTGTAGAGAATAATGTTTCCTACAATTTACGTTCTATGATATTTTTTGATCAGAAGCGTAGTTTTCGAGATATATCGAGATATTTAAAAGTTCCGAAGACGCACCAACATAATAGAGATACAGAAACACCGTGGCCCCTTTCTTTGAGATAACTGTGCGCTAGTGCGAGCCGCAAATGCCACTTCCAGCTTAGCTGTGCAGAAGAAGAACAACAAGAAGAAGAAATATCTCGAAATATGTCCGTCAGGCCCCTTCCCTTGAGATATATCTGCAAATATCTCGGAAACGAAGTGAGCTATGGCAAAATGTTAAGAGACCGTTTTTGTAGAGAATTAAGTTTCCTACTTTTTATGTTCTATGACATTTTTTGATCAGACGCGTAGTTCTCGAGATATATCAAGATATTTAAAAGTTCCGAAGCCGCACCAACATAATAGAGATACAGAAACACCGTGGCCCCTTTCTTTGAGATAACTCTGCACTATTGCGAGCTGCAAATGCCACTTCCAGTTTAGCTGTGCAGAAGAAGAACAACAAGAAGAAGAAATATCTCGAAATATGTCCGTCAGGCCAGTTCCTTTGAGCTGAATCTGCAAATGTCTCGGAAACGAAGCGAGCTATGGCAAAATGTTAAGAGACGGTTTTTGTAGAGAATTAAGTTTCCTACTTTTTATGTTCGATGATATTTTTTGATCAGACGCGTAGTTCTCGAGATATATCAAGATATTTAAAAGTTCCGAAGCCGCACCAACATAATAGAGGTACAGAAACACCGTGGCCCCTTTCTTTGAGATAACTCTGCACTAGTGCGAGCCGCAAATGCCACTTCCAGCTTAGCTGTGCAGAAGAAGAACAACAAGAAGAAGAAATATCTCGAAATATGTCCGTCAGGCCCCTTCCCTTGAGATAAATCTGCAAATATCTCGGAAACGAAGAGAGCTATGGCAAAATGTTAAGAGACCTTTTTGGTAGAGAATTAAGTTTCCTACTTTTCATGTTCTATGATATTTTTTGATCAGATGCGTAGTTCTCGAGATATATCAAGATATTTAAAAGTTCCGAAGCCGCACCAACATAATAGAGATACAGAAACACCGTGGCCCCTTTCTTTGAGATAACTCTGCACTAGTGCGAGCCGCAAATGCCACTTCCAGCTTAGCTGTGCAGAAGAAGAACAACAAGAAGAAGAAATATCTCGAAATATGTCCGTCAGGCCCCTTCCCTTGAGATAAATATGCAAATATCTCGGAAACGAAGCGAGCTATGGCAAAATGTTAAGAGACCTTTTTTGTAGAGAATTAAGTTTCCTACTTTTTATGTTCTATGATATTTTTTGATCAGATGCGTAGTTCTCGAGATATATCAAGATATTTAAAAGTTCCGAAGCCGCACCAACATAATAGAGATACAGAAACACCGTGGCCCCTTTCTTTGAGATAACTCTGCACCATGGCGAGCTGCAAATGCCACTTCCAGCTTAGCTGTGCAGAGCAAGAACAACAAGAAGAAGAAATATCTCGAAATATGTCCGTCAGGCCAGTTCCTTTGAGCTGAATCTGCAAATATCTCGGAAACGAAGCGAGCTATGGCAAAATGTTAAGAGACGCTTTTTGTAGAGAATTATGTTTCCTACAATTTATGTTCTATGATATTTTTTGATCAGAAGCGTAGTTTTCGAGATATATCGAGATACTTAAAAGTTCCGAAGCCGCACCAACATAATAGAGATACAGAAACACCGTGGCCCCTTTCTTTGAGATAACTGTGCACTAGTGCGAGCCGCAAATGCCACTTCCAGCTTAGCTGTGCAGAAGAAGAACAACAAGAAGAAGAAATATCTCGAAATATGTCCGTCAGGCCACTTCCCTTGAGATAAATCTGCAAATATCTCGGAAACGAAGCGAGCTATGGCAAAATGTTAAGAGACCTTTTTTGTAGAGAATTAAGTTTCCTACTTTTTATGTTCGATGATATTTTTTGATCAGATGCGTAGTTCTCGAGATATATCAAGATATTTAAAAGTTCCGAAGCTGCACCAACATAATAGAGGTACAGAAACACCGTGGCCTCTTTCTTTGAGATAACTCTGCACTATTGCGAGCTGCAAATGCCACTTCGAGCTTAGCTGTGCAGAAGAAGAACAACAAGAAGAAGAAATATCTCGAAATATGTCCGTCAGACCCCTTCCCTTGAGATGAATCTGCAAATATCGCGGAAACGAAGCGAGCTATGGCAAAATGTTAAGAGACCTTTTTTGTAGAGAATAATGTTTCCTACAATTTACGTTCTATGATATTTTTTGATCAGAAGCGTAGTTTTCGAGATATATCGAGATATTTAAAAGTTCCGAAGACGCACCAACATAATAGAGATACAGAAACACCGTGGCCCCTTTCTTTGAGATAACTGTGCACTAGTGCGAGCCGCAAATGTCACTTCCAGCTTAGCTGTGCAGAAGAAGAACAGCAAGAAGAAGAAATATCTCGAAATATGTCCGTCAGGCCCCTTCCCTTGAGATAAATCTGCAAATATCTCGGAAACGAAGCGAGCTATGGCAAAATGTTAAGAGACCTTTTTTGTAGAGAATTATGTTTCTTACTTTTTATGTTCTATGATATTTTTTGATCAGACGCGTAGTTCTCGAGATATATCAAGATATTTAAAAGTTCCGAAGCCGCACCAACATAATAGAGATACAGAAACACCGTGGCCCCTTTCTTTGAGATAACTCTGCACTATTGCGAACTGCAAATGCCACTTCCAGCTTAGCTGTGCAGAAGAAGAACAACAAGAAGAAGAAATATCTCGAAATATGTCCATCAGGACCCTTCCCTTGAGATAAATCTGCAAATATCTCGGAAACGAAGCGAGCTATGGCAAAATGTTAAGAGACCTTTTTTGTAGAGAATTATGTTTCCTACAATTTATGTTCTATGATATTTTTTGATCAGAAGCGTAGTTTTCGAGATATATCGAGATATTTAAAAGTTCCGAAGCCGCACCAACATAATAGAGATACAGAAACAGCGTGGCCCCTTTCTTTGGGATAACTCTGCACTATTGCGAGCTGGAAATGCCACTTCCAGTTTAGCTGTGCAGAAGAAGAAGAACAAGAAGAAGAAATATCTCGAAATATGTCCGTCAGGACCCCTCCCTTGAGATAAATCTGCAAATATCTCGGAAACGAAGCGAGCTATTGCAAAACGTTAAGAGACCTTTTTTGTAGAGAATTAGGTTTGCTACTTTTTATGTTCTATGATATTTTTTGATCAGATGCGTAGTTCTCGAGATATATCAAGATATTTAAAAGCTCCGAAGCTGCACCAACATAATAGAGGTACAGAAACACCGTGGCCCCTTTCTTTGAGATAACTCTGCACTAGTGCGAGCCGCAAATGCCACTTCCAGCTTAGCTGTGCAGAAGAAGAACAACAAGAAGAAGAAATATCTCGAAATATGTCCGTCAGGCCCCTTCCCTTGAGATAAATCTGCAAATATCTCGGAAACGAAGAGAGCTATGGCAAAATGTTAAGAGACCTTTTTGGTAGAGAATTAAGTTTCCTACTTTTCATGTTCTATGATATTTTTTGATCAGATGCGTAGTTCTCGAGATATATCAAGATATTTAAAAGTTCCGAAGCCGCACCAACATAATAGAGATACAGAAACACCGTGGCCCCTTTCTTTGAGATAACTCTGCACTAGTGCGAGCCGCAAATGCCACTTCCAGCTTAGCTGTGCAGAAGAAGAACAACAAGAAGAAGAAATATCTCGAAATATGTCCGTCAGGCCCCTTCCCTTGAGATAAATATGCAAATATCTCGGAAACGAAGCGAGCTATGGCAAAATGTTAAGAGACCTTTTTTGTAGAGAATTAAGTTTCCTACTTTTTATGTTCTATGATATTTTTTGATCAGATGCGTAGTTCTCGAGATATATCAAGATATTTAAAAGTTCCGAAGCCGCACCAACATAATAGAGATACAGAAACACCGTGGCCCCTTTCTTTGAGATAACTCTGCACCATTGCGAGCTGCAAATGCCACTTCCAGCTTAGCTGTGCAGAGCAAGAACAACAAGAAGAAGAAATATCTCGAAATATGTCCGTCAGGCCAGTTCCTTTGAGCTGAATCTGCAAATATCTCGGAAACGAAGCGAGCTATGGCAAAATGTTAAGAGACGCTTTTTGTAGAGAATTATGTTTCCTACAATTTATGTTCTATGATATTTTTTGATCAGAAGCGTAGTTTTCGAGATATATCGAGATACTTAAAAGTTCCGAAGCCGCACCAACATAATAGAGATACAGAAACACCGTGGCCCCTTTCTTTGAGATAACTGTGCACTAGTGCGAGCCGCAAATGCCACTTCCAGCTTAGCTGTGCAGAAGAAGAACAACAAGAAGAAGAAATATCTCGAAATATGTCCGTCAGGCCACTTCCCTTGAGATAAATCTGCAAATATCTCGGAAACGAAGCGAGCTATGGCAAAATGTTAAGAGACCTTTTTTGTAGAGAATGAAGTTTCCTACTTTTTATGTTCGATGATATTTTTTGATCAGATGCGTAGTTCTCGAGATATATCAAGATATTTAAAAGTTCCGAAGCTGCACCAACATAATAGAGGTACAGAAACACCGTGGCCTCTTTCTTTGAGATAACTCTGCACTATTGCGAGCTGCAAATGCCACTTCGAGCTTAGCTGTGCAGAAGAAGAACAACAAGAAGAAGAAATATCTCGAAATATGTCCGTCAGACCCCTTCCCTTGAGATGAATCTGCAAATATCGCGGAAACGAAGCGAGCTATGGCAAAATGTTAAGAGACCTTTTTTGTAGAGAATAATGTTTCCTACAATTTACGTTCTATGATATTTTTTGATCAGAAGCGTAGTTTTCGAGATATATCGAGATATTTAAAAGTTCCGAAGACGCACCAACATAATAGAGATACAGAAACACCGTGGCCCCTTTCTTTGAGATAACTGTGCACTAGTGCGAGCCGCAAATGCCACTTCCAGCTTAGCTGTGCAGAAGAAGAACAACAAGAAGAAGAAATATCTCGAAATATGTCCGTCAGGCCCCTTCCCTTGAGATAAATCTGCAAATATCTCGGAAACGAAGCGAGCTATGGCAAAATGTTAAGAGACCTTTTTTGTAGAGAATTATGTTTCTTACTTTTTATGTTCTATGATATTTTTTGATCAGACGCGTAGTTCTCGAGATATATCAAGATATTTAAAAGTTCCGAAGCCGCACCAACATAATAGAGATACAGAAACACCGTGGCCCCTTTCTTTGAGATAACTCTGCACTAGTGCGAGCCGCAAATGCCACTTCCAGCTTAGCTGTGCAGAAGAAGAACAACAAGAAGAAGAAATATCTCGAAATATGTCCGTCAGGCCCCTTCCCTTGAGATGAATCTGCAAATATCTCGGAAACGAAGCGAGCTATGGCAAAATGTTAAGAGACCTTTTTTGTAGAGAATAATGTTTCCTACAATTTACGTTCTATGATATTTTTTGATCAGAAGCGTAGTTTTCGAGATATATCGAGATATTTAAAAGTTCCGAAGACGCACCAACATAATAGAGATACAGAAACACCGTGGCCCCTTTCTTTGAGATAACTGTGCGCTAGTGCGAGCCGCAAATGCCACTTCCAGCTTAGCTGTGCAGAAGAAGAACAACAAGAAGAAGAAATATCTCGAAATATGTCCGTCAGGCCCCTTCCCTTGAGATATATCTGCAAATATCTCGGAAACGAAGTGAGCTATGGCAAAATGTTAAGAGACCGTTTTTGTAGAGAATTAAGTTTCCTACTTTTTATGTTCTATGACATTTTTTGATCAGACGCGTAGTTCTCGAGATATATCAAGATATTTAAAAGTTCCGAAGCCGCACCAACATAATAGAGATACAGAAACACCGTGGCCCCTTTCTTTGAGATAACTCTGCACTATTGCGAGCTGCAAATGCCACTTCCAGCTTAGCTGTGCAGAAGAAGAACAACAAGAAGAAGAAATATCTCGAAATATGTCCGTCAGGCCAGTTCCTTTGAGCTGAATCTGCAAATATCTCGGAAACGAAGCGAGCTATGGCAAAATGTTAAGAGACCTTTTTTGTAGAGAATTATGTTTCCTACAATTTATGTTCTATGATATTTTTTGATCAGAAGCGTAGTTTTCGAGATATATCGAGATATTTAAAAGTTCCGAAGCCGCACCAACATAATAGAGATACAGAAACAGCGTGGCCCCTTTCTTTGGGATAACTCTGCACTATTGCGAGCTGGAAATGCCACTTCCAGTTTAGCTGTGCAGAAGAAGAAGAACAAGAAGAAGAAATATCTCGAAATATGTCCGTCAGGACCCCTCCCTTGAGATAAATCTGCAAATATCTCGGAAACGAAGCGAGCTATTGCAAAACGTTAAGAGACCTTTTTTGTAGAGAATTAGGTTTGCTACTTTTTATGTTCTATGATATTTTTTGATCAGATGCGTAGTTCTCGAGATATATCAAGATATTTAAAAGCTCCGAAGCTGCACCAACATAATAGAGGTACAGAAACACCGTGGCCCCTTTCTTTGAGATAACTCTGCACTAGTGCGAGCCGCAAATGCCACTTCCAGCTTAGCTGTGCAGAAGAAGAACAACAAGAAGAAGAAATATCTCGAAATATGTCCGTCAGGCCCCTTCCCTTGAGATAAATCTGCAAATATCTCGGAAACGAAGAGAGCTATGGCAAAATGTTAAGAGACCTTTTTGGTAGAGAATTAAGTTTCCTACTTTTCATGTTCTATGATATTTTTTGATCAGATGCGTAGTTCTCGAGATATATCAAGATATTTAAAAGTTCCGAAGCCGCACCAACATAATAGAGATACAGAAACACCGTGGCCCCTTTCTTTGAGATAACTCTGCACTAGTGCGAGCCGCAAATGCCACTTCCAGCTTAGCTGTGCAGAAGAAGAACAACAAGAAGAAGAAATATCTCGAAATATGTCCGTCAGGCCCCTTCCCTTGAGATAAATATGCAAATATCTCGGAAACGAAGCGAGCTATGGCAAAATGTTAAGAGACCTTTTTTGTAGAGAATTAAGTTTCCTACTTTTTATGTTCTATGATATTTTTTGATCAGATGCGTAGTTCTCGAGATATATCAAGATATTTAAAAGTTCCGAAGCCGCACCAACATAATAGAGATACAGAAACACCGTGGCCCCTTTCTTTGAGATAACTGTGCACTAGTGCGAGCCGCAAATGCCACTTCCAGCTTAGCTGTGCAGAAGAAGAACAACAAGAAGAAGAAATATCTCGAAATATGTCCGTCAGGCCCCTTCCCTTGAGATAAATCTGCAAATATCTCGGAAACGAAGCGAGCTATGGCAAAATGTTAAGAGACCTTTTTTGTAGAGAATTATGTTTCTTACTTTTTATGTTCTATGATATTTTTTGATCAGACGCGTAGTTCTCGAGATATATCAAGATATTTAAAAGTTCCGAAGCCGCACCAACATAATAGAGATACAGAAACACCGTGGCCCCTTTCTTTGAGATAACTCTGCACTAGTGCGAGCCGCAAATGCCACTTCGAGCTTAGCTGTGCAGAAGAAGAACAACAAGAAGAAGAAATATCTCGAAATATGTCCGTCAGACCCCTTCCCTTGAGATGAATCTGCAAATATCGCGGAAACGAAGCGAGCTATGGCAAAATGTTAAGAGACCTTTTTTGTAGAGAATAATGTTTCCTACAATTTACGTTCTATGATATTTTTTGATCAGAAGCGTAGTTTTCGAGATATATCGAGATATTTAAAAGTTCCGAAGACGCACCAACGTAATAGAGATACAGAAACACCGTGGCCCCTTTCTTTGAGATAACTGTGCGCTAGTGCGAGCCGCAAATGCCACTTCCAGCTTAGCTGTGCAGAAGAAGAACAACAAGAAGAAGAAATATCTCGAAATATGTCCGTCAGGCCCCTTCCCTTGAGATATATCTGCAAATATCTCGGAAACGAAGTGAGCTATGGCAAAATGTTAAGAGACCGTTTTTGTAGAGAATTAAGTTTCCTACTTTTTATGTTCTATGACATTTTTTGATCAGACGCGTAGTTCTCGAGATATATCAAGATATTTAAAAGTTCCGAAGCCGCACCAACATAATAGAGATACAGAAACACCGTGGCCCCTTTCTTTGAGATAACTCTGCACTATTGCGAGCTGCAAATGCCACTTCCAGTTTAGCTGTGCAGAAGAAGAACAACAAGAAGAAGAAATATCTCGAAATATGTCCGTCAGGCCAGTTCCTTTGAGCTGAATCTGCAAATGTCTCGGAAACGAAGCGAGCTATGGCAAAATGTTAAGAGACGTTTTTTGTAGAGAATTATGTTTCCTACAATTTATGTTCTATGATATTTTTTGATCAGAAGCGTAGTTTTCGAGATATATCGAGATATTTAAAAGTTCCGAAGACGCACCAACATAATAGAGATACAGAAACACCGTGGCCCCTTTCTTTGAGATAACTGTGCACTAGTGCGAGCCGCAAATGCCACTTCCAGCTTAGCTGTGCAGAAGAAGAACAACAAGAAGAAGAAATATCTCGAAATATGCCCGTCAGGCCCCTTCCCTTGAAATATATCTGCAAATATCTCGGAAACGAAGCGAGCTATGGCAAAATGTTAAGAGACCGTTTTTGTAGAGAATTAAGTTTCCTACTTTTTATGTTCGATGATATTTTTTGATCAGACGCGTAGTTCTCGAGATATATCAAGATATTTAAAAGTTCCGAAGCCGCACCAACATAATAGAGGTACAGAAACACCGTGGCCCCTTTCTTTGAGATAACTCTGCACTAGTGCGAGCCGCAAATGCCACTTCCAGCTTAGCTGTGCAGAAGAAGAACAACAAGAAGAAGAAATATCTCGAAATATGTCCGTCAGGCCCCTTCCCTTGAGATAAATCTGCAAATATCTCGGAAACGAAGAGAGCTATGGCAAAATGTTAAGAGACCTTTTTGGTAGAGAATTAAGTTTCCTACTTTTGATGTTCTATGATATTTTTTGATCAGATGCGTAGTTCTCGAGATATATCAAGATATTTAAAAGTTCCGAAGCCGCACCAACATAATAGAGATACAGAAACACCGTGGCCCCTTTCTTTGAGATAACTCTGCACTAGTGCGAGCCGCAAATGCCACTTCCAGCTTAGCTGTGCAGAAGAAGAACAACAAGAAGAAGAAATATCTCGAAATATGTCCGTCAGGCCCCTTCCCTTGAGATAAATATGCAAATATCTCGGAAACGAAGCGAGCTATGGCAAAATGTTAAGAGACCTTTTTTGTAGAGAATTAAGTTTCCTACTTTTTATGTTCTATGATATTTTTTGATCAGATGCGTAGTTCTCGAGATATATCAAGATATTTAAAAGTTCCGAAGCCGCACCAACATAATAGAGATACAGAAACACCGTGGCCCCTTTCTTTGAGATAACTCTGCACCATGGCGAGCTGCAAATGCCACTTCCAGCTTAGCTGTGCAGAGCAAGAACAACAAGAAGAAGAAATATCTCGAAATATGTCCGTCAGGCCAGTTCCTTTGAGCTGAATCTGCAAATATCTCGGAAACGAAGCGAGCTATGGCAAAATGTTAAGAGACGCTTTTTGTAGAGAATTATGTTTCCTACAATTTATGTTCTATGATATTTTTTGATCAGAAGCGTAGTTTTCGAGATATATCGAGATACTTAAAAGTTCCGAAGCCGCACCAACATAATAGAGATACAGAAACACCGTGGCCCCTTTCTTTGAGATAACTGTGCACTAGTGCGAGCCGCAAATGCCACTTCCAGCTTAGCTGTGCAGAAGAAGAACAACAAGAAGAAGAAATATCTCGAAATATGTCCGTCAGGCCACTTCCCTTGAGATAAATCTGCAAATATCTCGGAAACGAAGCGAGCTATGGCAAAATGTTAAGAGACCTTTTTTGTAGAGAATTAAGTTTCCTACTTTTTATGTTCGATGATATTTTTTGATCAGATGCGTAGTTCTCGAGATATATCAAGATATTTAAAAGTTCCGAAGCTGCACCAACATAATAGAGGTACAGAAACACCGTGGCCTCTTTCTTTGAGATAACTCTGCACTATTGCGAGCTGCAAATGCCACTTCGAGCTTAGCTGTGCAGAAGAAGAACAACAAGAAGAAGAAATATCTCGAAATATGTCCGTCAGACCCCTTCCCTTGAGATGAATCTGCAAATATCGCGGAAACGAAGCGAGCTATGGCAAAATGTTAAGAGACCTTTTTTGTAGAGAATAATGTTTCCTACAATTTACGTTCTATGATATTTTTTGATCAGAAGCGTAGTTTTCGAGATATATCGAGATATTTAAAAGTTCCGAAGACGCACCAACATAATAGAGATACAGAAACACCGTGGCCCCTTTCTTTGAGATAACTGTGCACTAGTGCGAGCCGCAAATGTCACTTCCAGCTTAGCTGTGCAGAAGAAGAACAGCAAGAAGAAGAAATATCTCGAAATATGTCCGTCAGGCCCCTTCCCTTGAGATAAATCTGCAAATATCTCGGAAACGAAGCGAGCTATGGCAAAATGTTAAGAGACCTTTTTTGTAGAGAATTATGTTTCTTACTTTTTATGTTCTATGATATTTTTTGATCAGACGCGTAGTTCTCGAGATATATCAAGATATTTAAAAGTTCCGAAGCCGCACCAACATAATAGAGATACAGAAACACCGTGGCCCCTTTCTTTGAGATAACTCTGCACTATTGCGAACTGCAAATGCCACTTCCAGCTTAGCTGTGCAGAAGAAGAACAACAAGAAGAAGAAATATCTCGAAATATGTCCATCAGGACCCTTCCCTTGAGATAAATCTGCAAATATCTCGGAAACGAAGCGAGCTATGGCAAAATGTTAAGAGACCTTTTTTGTAGAGAATTATGTTTCCTACAATTTATGTTCTATGATATTTTTTGATCAGAAGCGTAGTTTTCGAGATATATCGAGATATTTAAAAGTTCCGAAGCCGCACCAACATAATAGAGATACAGAAACAGCGTGGCCCCTTTCTTTGGGATAACTCTGCACTATTGCGAGCTGGAAATGCCACTTCCAGTTTAGCTGTGCAGAAGAAGAAGAACAAGAAGAAGAAATATCTCGAAATATGTCCGTCAGGACCCCTCCCTTGAGATAAATCTGCAAATATCTCGGAAACGAAGCGAGCTATTGCAAAACGTTAAGAGACCTTTTTTGTAGAGAATTAGGTTTGCTACTTTTCATGTTCTATGATATTTTTTGATCAGTCGCGTAGTTCTCGAGATATATCAAGATATTTAAAAGCTCCGAAGCTGCACCAACATAATAGAGGTACAGAAACACCGTGGCCCCTTTCTTTGAGATAACTCTGCACTAGTGCGAGCCGCAAATGCCACTTCCAGCTTAGCTGTGCAGAAGAAGAACAACAAGAAGAAGAAATATCTCGAAATATGTCCGTCAGGCCCCTTCCCTTGAGATAAATCTGCAAATATCTCGGAAACGAAGAGAGCTATGGCAAAATGTTAAGAGACCTTTTTGGTAGAGAATTAAGTTTCCTACTTTTCATGTTCTATGATATTTTTTGATCAGATGCGTAGTTCTCGAGATATATCAAGATATTTAAAAGTTCCGAAGCCGCACCAACATAATAGAGATACAGAAACACCGTGGCCCCTTTCTTTGAGATAACTCTGCACTAGTGCGAGCCGCAAATGCCACTTCCAGCTTAGCTGTGCAGAAGAAGAACAACAAGAAGAAGAAATATCTCGAAATATGTCCGTCAGGCCCCTTCCCTTGAGATAAATATGCAAATATCTCGGAAACGAAGCGAGCTATGGCAAAATGTTAAGAGACCTTTTTTGTAGAGAATTAAGTTTCCTACTTTTTATGTTCTATGATATTTTTTGATCAGATGCGTAGTTCTCGAGATATATCAAGATATTTAAAAGTTCCGAAGCCGCACCAACATAATAGAGATACAGAAACACCGTGGCCCCTTTCTTTGAGATAACTCTGCACCATTGCGAGCTGCAAATGCCACTTCCAGCTTAGCTGTGCAGAGCAAGAACAACAAGAAGAAGAAATATCTCGAAATATGTCCGTCAGGCCAGTTCCTTTGAGCTGAATCTGCAAATATCTCGGAAACGAAGCGAGCTATGGCAAAATGTTAAGAGACGCTTTTTGTAGAGAATTATGTTTCCTACAATTTATGTTCTATGATATTTTTTGATCAGAAGCGTAGTTTTCGAGATATATCGAGATACTTAAAAGTTCCGAAGCCGCACCAACATAATAGAGATACAGAAACACCGTGGCCCCTTTCTTTGAGATAACTGTGCACTAGTGCGAGCCGCAAATGCCACTTCCAGCTTAGCTGTGCAGAAGAAGAACAACAAGAAGAAGAAATATCTCGAAATATGTCCGTCAGGCCACTTCCCTTGAGATAAATCTGCAAATATCTCGGAAACGAAGCGAGCTATGGCAAAATGTTAAGAGACCTTTTTTGTAGAGAATGAAGTTTCCTACTTTTTATGTTCGATGATATTTTTTGATCAGATGCGTAGTTCTCGAGATATATCAAGATATTTAAAAGTTCCGAAGCTGCACCAACATAATAGAGGTACAGAAACACCGTGGCCTCTTTCTTTGAGATAACTCTGCACTATTGCGAGCTGCAAATGCCACTTCGAGCTTAGCTGTGCAGAAGAAGAACAACAAGAAGAAGAAATATCTCGAAATATGTCCGTCAGACCCCTTCCCTTGAGATGAATCTGCAAATATCGCGGAAACGAAGCGAGCTATGGCAAAATGTTAAGAGACCTTTTTTGTAGAGAATAATGTTTCCTACAATTTACGTTCTATGATATTTTTTGATCAGAAGCGTAGTTTTCGAGATATATCGAGATATTTAAAAGTTCCGAAGACGCACCAACATAATAGAGATACAGAAACACCGTGGCCCCTTTCTTTGAGATAACTGTGCACTAGTGCGAGCCGCAAATGCCACTTCCAGCTTAGCTGTGCAGAAGAAGAACAACAAGAAGAAGAAATATCTCGAAATATGTCCGTCAGGCCCCTTCCCTTGAGATAAATCTGCAAATATCTCGGAAACGAAGCGAGCTATGGCAAAATGTTAAGAGACCTTTTTTGTAGAGAATTATGTTTCTTACTTTTTATGTTCTATGATATTTTTTGATCAGACGCGTAGTTCTCGAGATATATCAAGATATTTAAAAGTTCCGAAGCCGCACCAACATAATAGAGATACAGAAACACCGTGGCCCCTTTCTTTGAGATAACTCTGCACTAGTGCGAGCCGCAAATGCCACTTCCAGCTTAGCTGTGCAGAAGAAGAACAACAAGAAGAAGAAATATCTCGAAATATGTCCGTCAGGCCCCTTCCCTTGAGATGAATCTGCAAATATCTCGGAAACGAAGCGAGCTATGGCAAAATGTTAAGAGACCTTTTTTGTAGAGAATAATGTTTCCTACAATTTACGTTCTATGATATTTTTTGATCAGAAGCGTAGTTTTCGAGATATATCGAGATATTTAAAAGTTCCGAAGACGCACCAACATAATAGAGATACAGAAACACCGTGGCCCCTTTCTTTGAGATAACTGTGCGCTAGTGCGAGCCGCAAATGCCACTTCCAGCTTAGCTGTGCAGAAGAAGAACAACAAGAAGAAGAAATATCTCGAAATATGTCCGTCAGGCCCCTTCCCTTGAGATATATCTGCAAATATCTCGGAAACGAAGTGAGCTATGGCAAAATGTTAAGAGACCGTTTTTGTAGAGAATTAAGTTTCCTACTTTTTATGTTCTATGACATTTTTTGATCAGACGCGTAGTTCTCGAGATATATCAAGATATTTAAAAGTTCCGAAGCCGCACCAACATAATAGAGATACAGAAACACCGTGGCCCCTTTCTTTGAGATAACTCTGCACTATTGCGAGCTGCAAATGCCACTTCCAGCTTAGCTGTGCAGAAGAAGAACAACAAGAAGAAGAAATATCTCGAAATATGTCCGTCAGGCCAGTTCCTTTGAGCTGAATCTGCAAATATCTCGGAAACGAAGCGAGCTATGGCAAAATGTTAAGAGACCTTTTTTGTAGAGAATTATGTTTCCTACAATTTATGTTCTATGATATTTTTTGATCAGAAGCGTAGTTTTCGAGATATATCGAGATATTTAAAAGTTCCGAAGCCGCACCAACATAATAGAGATACAGAAACAGCGTGGCCCCTTTCTTTGGGATAACTCTGCACTATTGCGAGCTGGAAATGCCACTTCCAGTTTAGCTGTGCAGAAGAAGAAGAACAAGAAGAAGAAATATCTCGAAATATGTCCGTCAGGACCCCTCCCTTGAGATAAATCTGCAAATATCTCGGAAACGAAGCGAGCTATTGCAAAACGTTAAGAGACCTTTTTTGTAGAGAATTAGGTTTGCTACTTTTTATGTTCTATGATATTTTTTGATCAGATGCGTAGTTCTCGAGATATATCAAGATATTTAAAAGCTCCGAAGCTGCACCAACATAATAGAGGTACAGAAACACCGTGGCCCCTTTCTTTGAGATAACTCTGCACTAGTGCGAGCCGCAAATGCCACTTCCAGCTTAGCTGTGCAGAAGAAGAACAACAAGAAGAAGAAATATCTCGAAATATGTCCGTCAGGCCCCTTCCCTTGAGATAAATCTGCAAATATCTCGGAAACGAAGAGAGCTATGGCAAAATGTTAAGAGACCTTTTTGGTAGAGAATTAAGTTTCCTACTTTTCATGTTCTATGATATTTTTTGATCAGATGCGTAGTTCTCGAGATATATCAAGATATTTAAAAGTTCCGAAGCCGCACCAACATAATAGAGATACAGAAACACCGTGGCCCCTTTCTTTGAGATAACTCTGCACTAGTGCGAGCCGCAAATGCCACTTCCAGCTTAGCTGTGCAGAAGAAGAACAACAAGAAGAAGAAATATCTCGAAATATGTCCGTCAGGCCCCTTCCCTTGAGATAAATATGCAAATATCTCGGAAACGAAGCGAGCTATGGCAAAATGTTAAGAGACCTTTTTTGTAGAGAATTAAGTTTCCTACTTTTTATGTTCTATGATATTTTTTGATCAGATGCGTAGTTCTCGAGATATATCAAGATATTTAAAAGTTCCGAAGCCGCACCAACATAATAGAGATACAGAAACACCGTGGCCCCTTTCTTTGAGATAACTCTGCACCATTGCGAGCTGCAAATGCCACTTCCAGCTTAGCTGTGCAGAGCAAGAACAACAAGAAGAAGAAATATCTCGAAATATGTCCGTCAGGCCAGTTCCTTTGAGCTGAATCTGCAAATATCTCGGAAACCAAGCGAGCTATGGCAAAATGTTAAGAGACGCTTTTTGTAGAGAATTATGTTTCCTACAATTTATGTTCTATGATATTTTTTGATCAGAAGCGTAGTTTTCGAGATATATCGAGATACTTAAAAGTTCCGAAGCCGCACCAACATAATAGAGATACAGAAACACCGTGGCCCCTTTCTTTGAGATAACTGTGCACTAGTGCGAGCCGCAAATGCCACTTCCAGCTTAGCTGTGCAGAAGAAGAACAACAAGAAGAAGAAATATCTCGAAATATGTCCGTCAGGCCACTTCCCTTGAGATAAATCTGCAAATATCTCGGAAACGAAGCGAGCTATGGCAAAATGTTAAGAGACCTTTTTTGTAGAGAATGAAGTTTCCTACTTTTTATGTTCGATGATATTTTTTGATCAGATGCGTAGTTCTCGAGATATATCAAGATATTTAAAAGTTCCGAAGCTGCACCAACATAATAGAGGTACAGAAACACCGTGGCCTCTTTCTTTGAGATAACTCTGCACTATTGCGAGCTGCAAATGCCACTTCGAGCTTAGCTGTGCAGAAGAAGAACAACAAGAAGAAGAAATATCTCGAAATATGTCCGTCAGACCCCTTCCCTTGAGATGAATCTGCAAATATCGCGGAAACGAAGCGAGCTATGGCAAAATGTTAAGAGACCTTTTTTGTAGAGAATAATGTTTCCTACAATTTACGTTCTATGATATTTTTTGATCAGAAGCGTAGTTTTCGAGATATATCGAGATATTTAAAAGTTCCGAAGACGCACCAACATAATAGAGATACAGAAACACCGTGGCCCCTTTCTTTGAGATAACTGTGCACTAGTGCGAGCCGCAAATGCCACTTCCAGCTTAGCTGTGCAGAAGAAGAACAACAAGAAGAAGAAATATCTCGAAATATGTCCGTCAGGCCCCTTCCCTTGAGATAAATCTGCAAATATCTCGGAAACGAAGCGAGCTATGGCAAAATGTTAAGAGACCTTTTTTGTAGAGAATTATGTTTCTTACTTTTTATGTTCTATGATATTTTTTGATCAGACGCGTAGTTCTCGAGATATATCAAGATATTTAAAAGTTCCGAAGCCGCACCAACATAATAGAGATACAGAAACACCGTGGCCCCTTTCTTTGAGATAACTCTGCACTAGTGCGAGCCGCAAATGCCACTTCCAGCTTAGCTGTGCAGAAGAAGAACAACAAGAAGAAGAAATATCTCGAAATATGTCCGTCAGGCCCCTTCCCTTGAGATGAATCTGCAAATATCTCGGAAACGAAGCGAGCTATGGCAAAATGTTAAGAGACCTTTTTTGTAGAGAATAATGTTTCCTACAATTTACGTTCTATGATATTTTTTGATCAGAAGCGTAGTTTTCGAGATATATCGAGATATTTAAAAGTTCCGAAGACGCACCAACATAATAGAGATACAGAAACACCGTGGCCCCTTTCTTTGAGATAACTGTGCGCTAGTGCGAGCCGCAAATGCCACTTCCAGCTTAGCTGTGCAGAAGAAGAACAACAAGAAGAAGAAATATCTCGAAATATGTCCGTCAGGCCCCTTCCCTTGAGATATATCTGCAAATATCTCGGAAACGAAGTGAGCTATGGCAAAATGTTAAGAGACCGTTTTTGTAGAGAATTAAGTTTCCTACTTTTTATGTTCTATGACATTTTTTGATCAGACGCGTAGTTCTCGAGATATATCAAGATATTTAAAAGTTCCGAAGCCGCACCAACATAATAGAGATACAGAAACACCGTGGCCCCTTTCTTTGAGATAACTCTGCACTATTGCGAGCTGCAAATGCCACTTCCAGCTTAGCTGTGCAGAAGAAGAACAACAAGAAGAAGAAATATCTCGAAATATGTCCGTCAGGCCAGTTCCTTTGAGCTGAATCTGCAAATATCTCGGAAACGAAGCGAGCTATGGCAAAATGTTAAGAGACGTTTTTTGTAGAGAATTATGTTTCCTACAATTTATGTTCTATGATATTTTTTGATCAGAAGCGTAGTTTTCGAGATATATCGAGATATTTAAAAGTTCCGAAGACGCACCAACATAATAGAGATACAGAAACACCGTGGCCCCTTTCTTTGAGATAACTGTGCACTAGTGCGAGCCGCAAATGCCACTTCCAGCTTAGCTGTGCAGAAGAAGAACAACAAGAAGAAGAAATATCTCGAAATATGCCCGTCAGGCCCCTTCCCTTGAAATATATCTGCAAATATCTCGGAAACGAAGCGAGCTATGGCAAAATGTTAAGAGACCGTTTTTGTAGAGAATTAAGTTTCCTACTTTTTATGTTCGATGATATTTTTTGATCAGACGCGTAGTTCTCGAGATATATCAAGATATTTAAAAGTTCCGAAGCCGCACCAACATAATAGAGATACAGAAACACCGTGGCCCCTTTCGTTGAGATAACTCTGCACTAGTGCGAGCCGCAAATGCCACTTCCAGCTTAGCTGTGCAGAAGAAGAACAACAAGAAGAAGAAATATCTCGAAATATGTCCGTCAGGCCCCTTCCCTTGAGATAAATCTGCAAATATCTCGGAAACGAAGAGAGCTATGGCAAAATGTTAAGAGACCTTTTTTGTAGAGAATTAAGTTTCCTACTTTTCATGTTCTATGATATTTTTTGATCAGATGCGTAGTTCTCGAGATATATCAAGATATTTAAAAGTTCCGAAGCCGCACCAACATAATAGAGATACAGAAACACCGTGGCCCCTTTCTTTGAGATAACTCTGAACTATTGCGAGCTGCAAATGCCACTTCCAGCTTAGCTGTGCAGAAGAAGAACAACAAGAAGAAGAAATATCTCGAAATATGTCCGCCAGGCCCCTTCCCTTGAGATAAATCTGCAAATATCTCGGAAACGAAGAGAGCTATGGCAAAATGTTAAGAGACCTGTTTTGTAGAGAATTAAGTTTCCTACTTTTCATGTTCTATGATATTTTTCGATCAGATGCGTAGTTCTCGAGATATATCAAGATATTTAAAAGTTCCGAAGCCGCACCAACATAATAGAGATACAGAAACACCGTGGCCCCTTTCTTTGAGATAACTCTGCACTAGTGCGAGGGGCAAATGCCACTTCCAGCTTAGCTGTGCAGAAGAAGAACAACAAGAAGAACAAATATCTCGAAATATGTCCGTCAGGCCCCTTCCCTTGAGATGAATCTGCAAATATCTCGGAAACGAAGCGAGCTATGGCAAAATGTTAAGAGACCTTTTTTGTAGAGAATAATGTTTCCTACAATTTACGTTCTATGATATTTTTTGATCAGAAGCGTAGTTTTCGAGATATATCGAGATATTTAAAAGTTCCGAAGACGCACCAACATAATAGAGATACAGAAACACCGTGGCCCCTTTCTTTGAGATAACTGTGCGCTAGTGCGAGCCGCAAATGCCACTTCCAGCTTAGCTGTGCAGAAGAAGAACAACAAGAAGAAGAAATATCTCGAAATATGTCCGTCAGGCCCCTTCCCTTGAGATATATCTGCAAATATCTCGGAAACGAAGTGAGCTATGGCAAAATGTTAAGAGACCGTTTTTGTAGAGAATTAAGTTTCCTACTTTTTATGTTCTATGACATTTTTTGATCAGAAGCGTAGTTTTCGAGATATATCGAGATATTTAAAAGTTCCGAAGCCGCACCAACATAATAGAGATACAGAAACACCGTGGCCCCTTTCGTTGAGATAACTCTGCACTAGTGCGAGGGGCAAATGCCACTTCCAGCTTAGCTGTGCAGAAGAAGAACAACAAGAAGAACAAATATCTCGAAATATGTCCGTCAGGCCCCTTCCCTTGAGATAAATCTGCAAATATCTCGGAAACGAAGCGAGCTATGGCGAAATGTTAAGAGACCTTTTTTGTAGAGAATTATGTTTCCTACTTTTTATGTTCTATGATATTTTTTGATCAGATGCGTAGTTCTCGAGATATATCAAGATATTTAAAAGTTCCGAAGCCGCACCAACATAATAGAGATACAGAAACACCGTGGCCCCTTTCTTTGAGATAACTCTGCACTATTGCGAGCTGCAAATGCCACTTCCAGCTTAGCTGTGCAGAGGAAGAACAACAAGAAGAAGAAGTATCTCGAAATATGTCCGTCAGGCCCGTTCCTTTGAGCTGAATCTGCAAATATCTCGGAATCGAAGCGAGCTATGGCAAAATGTTAAGAGACGTTTTTTGTAGAGAATTATGTTTCCTACAATTTATGTTCTATGATATTTTTTGATCAGAAGCGTAGTTTTCGAGATATATCGAGATATTTAAAAGTTCCGAAGCCGCACCAACATAATAGAGATACAGAAACACCGTGGCCCCTTTCTTTGAGATAACTCTGCACTAGTGCGAGCCGCAAATGCCACTTCCAGCTTAGCTGTGCAGAAGAAGAACAACAAGAAGAAGAAATATCTCGAAATATGTCCGTCAGGCCCCTTCCCTTGAGATATATCTGCAAATATCTCGGAAACGAAGTGAGCTATGGCAAAATGTTAAGAGACCGTTTTTGTAGAGAATTAAGTTTCCTACTTTTTATGTTCTATGACATTTTTTGATCAGAAGCGTAGTTTTCGAGATATATCGAGATATTTAAAAGTTCCGAAGCCGCACCAACATAATAGAGATACAGAAACACCGTGGCCCCTTTCGTTGAGATAACTCTGCACTAGTGCGAGGGGCAAATGCCACTTCCAGCTTAGCTGTGCAGAAGAAGAACAACAAGAAGAACAAATATCTCGAAATATGTCCGTCAGGCCCCTTCCCTTGAGATAAATCTGCAAATATCTCGGAAACGAAGCGAGCTATGGCGAAATGTTAAGAGACCTTTTTTGTAGAGAATTATGTTTCCTACTTTTTATGTTCTATGATATTTTTTGATCAGATGCGTAGTTCTCGAGATATATCAAGATATTTAAAAGTTCCGAAGCCGCACCAACATAATAGAGATACAGAAACACCGTGGCCCCTTTCTTTGAGATAACTCTGCACTATTGCGAGCTGCAAATGCCACTTCCAGCTTAGCTGTGCAGAGGAAGAACAACAAGAAGAAGAAGTATCTCGAAATATGTCCGTCAGGCCCGTTCCTTTGAGCTGAATCTGCAAATATCTCGGAATCGAAGCGAGCTATGGCAAAATGTTAAGAGACGTTTTTTGTAGAGAATTATGTTTCCTACAATTTATGTTCTATGATATTTTTTGATCAGAAGCGTAGTTTTCGAGATATATCGAGATATTTAAAAGTTCCGAAGCCGCACCAACATAATAGAGATACAGAAACACCGTGGCCCCTTTCTTTGAGATAACTCTGCACTAGTGCGAGCCGCAAATGCCACTTCCAGCTTAGCTGTGCAGAAGAAGAACAACAAGAAGAAGAAATATCTCGAAATATGTCCGACAGGCCCCTTCCCTTGAGATAAATCTGCAAATATCTCGGAAACGAAGCGAGCTATGGCGAAATGTTAAGAGACCTTTTTTGTAGAGAATTAAGTTTCCTACTTTTTATCTTCTATGATATTTTTTGATCAGATGCGTAGTTCTCGAGATATATCAAGATATTTAAAAGTTCCGAAGCCGCACCAACATAATAGAGATACAGAAACACCGTGGCCCCTTTCTTTGAGATAACTCTGCACTATGGCGAGCTGCAAATGCCACTTCCAGCTTAGCTGTGCAGAGGAAGAACAACAAGAAGAAGAAATATCTCGAAATATGTCCGTCAGGCCAGTTCCTTTGAGCTGAATCTACAAATATCTCGGAAACGAAGCGAGCTATGGCAAAATGTTAAGAGACGTTTTTTGTAGAGAATTATGTTTCCTACAATTTATGTTCTATGATATTTTTTGATCAGAAGCGTAGTTTTCGAGATATATCGAGATATTTAAAAGTTCCGAAGCCGCACCAACATGATAGAGATACAGAAACACCGTGGCCCCTTTCTTTGAGATAACTCTGCACTAGTGCGAGCCGCAAATGCCACTTCCAGCTTAGCTGTGCAGAAGAAGAACAACAAGAAGAAGAAATATCTCGAAATATGTCCGTCAGGCCCCTTCCCTTGAGATAAATCTGCAAATATCTCGGAAACGAAGCGAGCTATGGCAAAATGTTAAGAGACCTTTTTTGTAGAGAATTATGTTTTCTACAATTTATGTTCTATGATATTTTTTGATCAGAAGCGTAGTTTTCGAGATATATCGAGATATTTAAAAGTTCCGAAGCCGCACCAACATAATAGAGATACAGAAACACCGTGGCCCCTTTCTTTGAGATAACTCTGCACTAGTGCGAGCTGCAAATGCCACTTCCAGCTTAGCTGTGCAGAAGAAGAACAACAAGAAGAAGAAATATCTCGAAATATGTCCGTCAGGCCCCTTCCCTTGAGATAAATCTGCAAATATCTCGGAAACGAAGCGAGCTATGGCAAAATGTTCAGAGACCTTTTTTGTAGAGAATTAAGTTTCCTACTTCTTATGTTCTATGATATTTTTTGATCAGATGCGTAGTTCTCGAGATATATCAAGATATTTAAAAGTTCCGAAGCCGCACCAACATAATAGAGATACAGAAACACCGTGGCCCCTTTCTTTGAGATAACTCTGCACTAGTGCGAGCTGCAAATGCCACTTCCAGCTTAGCTGTGCAGAAGAAGAACAACAAGAGGAAGAAATATCTCGAAATATGTCCGTCAGGCCCCTTCCCTTGAGATAAATCTGCAAATATCTCGGAAACGAAGCGAGCTATGGCAAAATGTTAAGAGACCTTTTCTGTAGAGAATTATGTTTCCTACTTTTTATGTTCTATGATATTTTTTGATCAGATGCGTAGTTCTCGAGATATATCAAGATATTTAAAAGTTCCGAAGCCGCACCAACATAATAGAGATACAGAAACACCGTGGCCCCTTTCTTTGAGATAACTCTGCACTATTGCGAGCTGCAAATGCCACTTCCAGCTTAGCTGTGCAGAGGAAGAACAACAAGAAGAAGAAGTATCTCGAAATATGTCCGTCAGGCCCGTTCCTTTGAGCTGAATCTGCAAATATCTCGGAATCGAAGCGAGCTATGGCAAAATGTTAAGAGACGTTTTTTGTAGAGAATTATGTTTCCTACAATTTATGTTCTATGATATTTTTTGATCAGAAGCGTAGTTTTCGAGATATATCGAGATATTTAAAAGTTCCGAAGCCGCACCAACATAATAGAGATACAGAAACACCGTGGCCCCTTTCTTTGAGATAACTCTGCACTAGTGCGAGCCGCAAATGCCACTTCCAGCTTAGCTGTGCAGAAGAAGAACAACAAGAAGAAGAAATATCTCGAAATATGTCCGACAGGCCCCTTCCCTTGAGATAAATCTGCAAATATCTCGGAAACGAAGCGAGCTATGGCGAAATGTTAAGAGACCTTTTTTGTAGAGAATTAAGTTTCCTACTTTTTATCTTCTATGATATTTTTTGATCAGATGCGTAGTTCTCGAAATATATCAAGATATTTAAAAGTTCCGAAGCCGCACCAACATAATAGAGATACAGAAACACCGTGGCCCCTCTCTTTGAGATAACTCTGCACTATTGCGAGCTGCAAATGCCACTTCCAGCTTAGCTGTGCAGAGGAAGAACAACAAGAAGAAGAAATATCTCGAAATATGTCCGTCAGGCCCCTTCCCTTGAGATATATCTGCAAATATCTCGGAAACGAAGCGAGCTATGGCAAAATGTTAAGAGACCTTTTTTGTAGAGAATTATGTTTCCTACAATTTACGTTCTATGATATTTTTTGATCAGAAGCGTAGTTTTCGAGATATATCGAGATATTTAAAAGTTCCGAAGCCGCACCAACATAATAGATATACAGAAACACCGTGGCCCCTTTCTTTGAGATTACTCTGCACTAGTGCGAGCCGCAAATGCCACTTCCAGCTTAGCTGTGCAGAAGAAGAACAACAAGAAGAAGAAATATCTCGAAATATGTCCGTCAGGCCCCTTCCCTTGAGATAAATATGCAAATATCTCGGAAACGAAGCGAGCTATGGCAAAATGTTAAGAGACCTTTTTTGTAGAGAATTAAGTTTCCTACTTTTTATGTTCTATGATATTTTTTGATCAGAAGCGTAGTTTTCGAGATATATCGAGATACTTAAAAGTTCCGAAGCCGCACCAACATAATAGAGATACAGAAACACCGTGGCCCCTTTCTTTGAGATAACTCTGCACTAGTGCGAGCGGCAAATGCCACTTCCAGCTTAGCTGTGCAGAAGAAGAACAACAAGAAGAAGAAATATCTCGAAATATGTCCGTCAGGCCCCTTCCCTTGAGATAAATCTGCAAATATCTCGGAAACGAAGCGAGCTATGGCAAGATGTTAAGAGACCTTTTTTGTAGAGAATTATGTTTCCTACAATTTATGTTCTATGATATTTTTTGATCAGAAGCGTAGTTTTCGAGATATATCGAGATATTTAAAAGTTCCGAAGCCGCACCAACATAATAGAGATACAGAAACACCGTGGCCCCTTTCTTTGAGATAACTCTGCACTAGTGCGAGCCGCAAATGCCACTTCCAGCTTAGCTGTGCAGAAGAAGAACAACAAGAAGAAGAAATATCTCGAAATATGTCCGTCAGGCCCCTTCCCTTGAGATAAATATGCAAATATCTCGGAAACGAAGCGAGCTATCGCAAAATGTTAAGAGACCTTTTTTGTAGAGAATTAAGTTTCCTACTTTTTATGTTCTATGATATTTTTTGATCAGAAGCGTAGTTTTCGAGATATATCGAGATATTTAAAAGTTCCGAAGCCGCACCAACATAATAGAAATACAGAAACACCGTGGCCCCTTTCTTTGAGATAACTCTGCACTAGTGCGAGCCGCAAATGCCACTTCCAGCTTAGCTGTGCAGAAGAAGAACAACAAGAAGAAGAAATATCTCGAAATATGTCCGTCAGGCCCCTTCCCTTGAGATAAATATGCAAATATCTCGGAAACGAAGCGAGCTATGGCAAAATGTTAAGAGACCTTTTTTGTAGAGAATTAAGTTTCCTACTTTTTATGTTCTATGATATTTTTTGATCAGAAGCGTAGTTTTCGAGATATATCGAGATATTTAAAAGTTCCGAAGCCGCACCAACATAATAGAGATACAGAAACACCGTGGCCCCTTTCTGTGAGATAACTCTGCAATATTGCGAGCTGCAAATGCCACTTCCAGCTTAGCTGTGCAGAGGAAGAACAACAAGAAGAAGAAATATCTCGAAATATGTCCGTCAGGCCAGTTCCTTTGAGCTGAATCTGCAAATATCTCGGAAACGAAGCGAGCTATGGCAAAATGTTAAGAGACCTTTTTTGTAGAGAATTAAGTTTCCTACTTTTTATGTTCGATGATATTTTTTGATCAGATGCGTAGTTCTCGAGATATATCAAGATATTTAAAAGTTCCGAAGCTGCACGAACATAATAGAGATACAGAAACACCGTGGCCCCTTTCTTTGAGATAACTCTGCACTAGTGCGAGCCGCAAATGCCACTTCCAGCTTAGCTGTGCAGAAGAAGAACAACAAGAAGAAGAAATATCTCGAAATATGTCCGTCAGGCCCCTTCCCTTGAGATAAATATGCAAATATCTCGGAAACGAAGCGAGCTGTGGCAAAATGTTAAGAGACCTTTTTTGTAGAGAATTATGTTTCCTACAATTTATGTTCTATGATATTTTTTGATCAGAAGCGTAGTTTTCGAGATATATCGAGATATTTAAAAGTTCCGAAGCCGCACCAACATAATAGAGATACAGAAACACCGTGGCCCCTCTCTTTGAGATAACTCTGCACTATTGCGAGCTGCAAATGCCACTTCCAGCTTAGCTGTGCAGAGGAAGAACAACAAGAAGAAGAAATATCTCGAAATATGTCCGTCAGGCCCGTTCCTTTGAGCTGAATCTGCAAATATCTCGGAAACGAAGCGAGCTATGGCAAAATGTTAAGAGACCTTTTCTGTAGAGAATTAAGTTTCCTACCTTTTATGTTCTATGATATTTTTTGATCAGATGCGTAGTTCTCGAGATATATCAAGATATTTAAAAGTTCCGAAGCCGCACCAACATAATAGAGATACAGAAACACCGTGGCTCCTTTCTTTGAGATAACTCTGCACTATTGCGAGCTGCAAATGCCACTTCCAGCTTAGCTGTGCAGAGGAAGAACAACAAGAAGAAGAAATATCTCGAAATATGTCCGTCAGGCCCCTTCCCTTGAGATATATCTGCAAATATCTCGGAAACGAAGCGAGCTATGGCAAAATGTTAAGAGACCTTTTTTGTAGAGAATTATGTTTCCTACAATTTACGTTCTATGATATTTTTTGATCAGAAGCGTAGTTTTCGAGATATATCGAGATATTTAAAAGTTCCGAAGCCGCACCAACATAATAGAGATACAGAAACACCGTGGCCCCTTTCTTTGAGATTACTCTGCACTAGTGCGAGCCGCAAATGCCACTTCCAGCTTAGCTGTGCAGAAGAAGAACAACAAGAAGAAGAAATATCTCGAAATATGTCCGTCAGGCCCCTTCCCTTGAGATAAATATGCAAATATCTCGGAAACGAAGCGAGCTATGGCAAAATGTTAAGAGACCTTTTTTGTAGAGAATTAAGTTTCCTACTTTTTATGTTCTATGATATTTTTTGATCAGAAGCGTAGTTTTCGAGATATATCGAGATACTTAAAAGTTCCGAAGCCGCACCAACATAATAGAGATACAGAAACACCGTGGCCCCTTTCTTTGAGATAACTCTGCACTAGTGCGAGCGGCAAATGCCACTTCCAGCTTAGCTGTGCAGAAGAAGAACAACAAGAAGAAGAAATATCTCGAAATATGTCCGTCAGGCCCCTTCCCTTGAGATAAATCTGCAAATATCTCGGAAACGAAGCGAGCTATGGCAAGATGTTAAGAGACCTTTTTTGTAGAGAATTATGTTTCCTACAATTTATGTTCTATGATATTTTTTGATCAGAAGCGTAGTTTTCGAGATATATCGAGATATTTAAAAGTTCCGAAGCCGCACCAACATAATAGAGATACAGAAACACCGTGGCCCCTTTCTTTGAGATAACTCTGCACTAGTGCGAGCCGCAAATGCCACTTCCAGCTTAGCTGTGCAGAAGAAGAACAACAAGAAGAAGAAATATCTCGAAATATGTCCGTCAGGCCCCTTCCCTTGAGATAAATATGCAAATATCTCGGAAACGAAGCGAGCTATCGCAAAATGTTAAGAGACCTTTTTTGTAGAGAATTAAGTTTCCTACTTTTTATGTTCTATGATATTTTTTGATCAGAATCGTAGTTTTCGAGATATATCGAGATATTTAAAAGTTCCGAAGCCGCACCAACATAATAGAAATACAGAAACACCGTGGCCCCTTTCTTTGAGATAACTCTGCACTAGTGCGAGCCGCAAATGCCACTTCCAGCTTAGCTGTGCAGAAGAAGAACAACAAGAAGAAGAAATATCTCGAAATATGTCCGTCAGGCCCCTTCCCTTGAGATAAATATGCAAATATCTCGGAAACGAAGCGAGCTATGGCAAAATGTTAAGAGACCTTTTTTGTAGAGAATTAAGTTTCCTACTTTTTATGTTCTATGATATTTTTTGATCAGAAGCGTAGTTTTCGAGATATATCGAGATATTTAAAAGTTCCGAAGCCGCACCAACATAATAGAGATACAGAAACACCGTGGCCCCTTTCTGTGAGATAACTCTGCAATATTGCGAGCTGCAAATGCCACTTCCAGCTTAGCTGTGCAGAGGAAGAACAACAAGAAGAAGAAATATCTCGAAATATGTCCGTCAGGCCAGTTCCTTTGAGCTGAATCTGCAAATATCTCGGAAACGAAGCGAGCTATGGCAAAATGTTAAGAGACCTTTTTTGTAGAGAATTAAGTTTCCTACTTTTTATGTTCGATGATATTTTTTGATCAGATGCGTAGTTCTCGAGATATATCAAGATATTTAAAAGTTCCGAAGCTGCACGAACATAATAGAGATACAGAAACACCGTGGCCCCTTTCTTTGAGATAACTCTGCACTAGTGCGAGCCGCAAATGCCACTTCCAGCTTAGCTGTGCAGAAGAAGAACAACAAGAAGAAGAAATATCTCGAAATATGTCCGTCAGGCCCCTTCCCTTGAGATAAATATGCAAATATCTCGGAAACGAAGCGAGCTGTGGCAAAATGTTAAGAGACCTTTTTTGTAGAGAATTATGTTTCCTACAATTTATGTTCTATGATATTTTTTGATCAGAAGCGTAGTTTTCGAGATATATCGAGATATTTAAAAGTTCCGAAGCCGCACCAACATAATAGAGATACAGAAACACCGTGGCCCCTTTCTTTGAGATAACTCTGCACTAGTGCGAGCCGCAAATGCCACTTCCAGCTTAGCTGTGCAGAAGAAGAATAACAAGAAGAAGAAATATCTCGAAATATGTCCGTCAGGCCCCTTCCCTTGAGATAAATATGCAAATATCTCGGAAACGAAGCGAGCTATGGCAAAATGTTAAGAGACCTTTTTTGTAGAGAATTAAGTTTCCTACTTTTTATGTTCTATGATATTTTTTGATCAGATGCTTAGTTCTCGAGATATATCAAGATATTTAAAAGTTCCGAAGCCGCACCAACATAATAGAGATACAGAAACACCGTGGCCCCTTTCTGTGAGATAACTCTGCAATATTGCGAGCTGCAAATGCCACTTCCAGCTTAGCTGTGCAGAGGAAGAACAACAAGAAGAAGAAATATCTCGAAATATGTCCGTCAGGCCAGTTCCTTTGAGCTGAATCTGCAAATATCTCGGAAACGAAGCGAGCTATGGCAAAATGTTAAGAGACCTTTTTTGTAGAGAATTAAGTTTCCTACTTTTTGTGTTCGATGATATTTTTTGATCAGATGCGTAGTTCTCGAGATATATCAAGATATTTAAAAGTTCCGAAGCTGCACGAACATAATAGAGGTACAGAAACACCGTGGCCTCTTTCTTTGAGATAACTCTGCACTATTGCGAGCTGCAAATGCCACTTCGAGCTTAGCTGTGCAGAAGAAGAACAACAAGAAGAAGAAATATCTCGAAATATGTCCGTCAGACCCCTTCCCTTGAGATGAATCTGCAAATATCTCGGAAACGAAGCGAGCTATGGCAAAATGTTAAGAGACGTTTTTTGTAGAGAATTAAGTTTCCTACTTTTTATGTTCTATGATATTTTTTGATCAGATGCTTAGTTCTCGAGATATATCAAGATATTTAACAGTTCCGAAGCCGCACCAACATAATAGAGATACAGAAACACCGTGGCCCCTTTCTTTGAGATAACTCTGCACTAGTGCGAGCCGCAAATGCCACTTCCAGCTTAGCTGTGCAGAAGAAGAATAAAAAGAAGAAGAAATATCTCGAAATATGTCCGTCAGGCCCCTTCCCTTGAGATAAATATGCAAATATCTCGGAAACGAAGCGAGCTATGGCAAAATGTTAAGAGACCTTTTTTGTAGAGAATTAAGTTTCCTACTTTTTATGTTCGATGATATTTTTTGATCAGATGCGTAGTTCTCGAGATATATCAAGATATTTAAAAGTTCCGAAGCTGCACGAACATAATAGAGGTACAGAAACACCGTGGCCTCTTTCTTTGAGATAACTCTGCACTATTGCGAGCTGCAAATGCCACTTCGAGCTTAGCTGTGCAGAAGAAGAACAACAAGAAGAAGAAATATCTCGAAATATGTCCGTCAGACCCCTTCCCTTGAGATGAATCTGCAAATATCTCGGAAACGAAGCGAGCTATGGCAAAATGTTAAGAGACCTTTTTTGTAGACAATTATGTTTCCTACAATTTATGTTCTATGATATTTTTTGATCAGAAGCGTAGTTTTCGAGATATATCGAGATATTTAAAAGTTCCGAAGCCGCACCAACATAATAGAGATACAGAAACACCGTGGCCCCTTTCTTTGAGATAACTCTGCACTAGTGCGAGCCGCAAATGCCACTTCCAGCTTAGCTGTGCAGAAGAAGAACAACAAGAAGAAGAAATATCTCGAAATATGTCCGTCAGGCCCCTTCCCTTGAGATAAATATGCAAATATCTCGGAAACGAAGCGAGCTGTGGCAAAATGTTAAGAGACCGTTGTGGTAGAGAATTAAGTTTCCTACTTTTTATGTTCTATGATATTTTTTGATCAGACGCGTAGTTCTCGAGATATATCAAGATATTTAAAAGTTCCGAAGCCGCACCAACATAATAGAGATACAGAAACACCGTGGCCCCTTTCTTTGAGATAACTCTGCACTATTGCGAGCTGCAAATGCCACTTCCAGCTTAGCTGTGCAGAAGAAGAACAACAAGAAGAAGAAATATCTCGAAATATGTCCGTCAGGCCCCTTCCCTTGAGATAAATCTGCAAATATCTCGGAAACGAAGAGAGCTATGGCAAAATGTTAAGAGACCTTTTTTGTAGAGAATTATGTTTCCTACAATTTATGTTCTATGATATTTTTTGATCAGAAGCGTAGTTTTCGAGATATATCGAGATATTTAAAAGTTCCGAAGCCGCACCAACATAATAGAGATACAGAAACACCGTGGCCCCTTTCTTTGAGATAACTCTGCACTAGTGCGAGCCGCAAATGCCACTTCCAGCTTAGCTGTGCAGAAGAAGAACAACAAGAAGAAGAAATATCTCGAAATATGTCCGTCAGGTCCCTTCCCTTGAGATAAATATGCAAATATCTCGGAAACGAAGCGAGCTGTGGCAAAATGTTAAGAGACCTTTTTTGTAGAGAATTATGTTTCCTACAATTTATGTTCTATGATATTTTTTGATCAGAAGCGTAGTTTTCGAGATATATCGAGATATTTAAAAGTTCCGAAGCCGCACCAACATAATAGAGATACAGAAACACCGTGGCCCCTTTCTTTGAGATAACTCTGCACTAGTGCGAGCCGCAAATGCCACTTCCAGCTTAGCTGTGCAGAAGAAGAATAACAAGAAGAAGAAATATCTCGAAATATGTCCGTCAGGCCCCTTCCCTTGAGATAAATATGCAAATATCTCGGAAACGAAGCGAGCTATGGCAAAATGTTAAGAGACCTTTTTTGTAGAGAATTAAGTTTCCTACTTTTTATGTTCTATGATATTTTTTGATCAGATGCTTAGTTCTCGAGATATATCAAGATATTTAAAAGTTCCGAAGCCGCACCAACATAATAGAGATACAGAAACACCGTGGCCCCTTTCTGTGAGATAACTCTGCAATATTGCGAGCTGCAAATGCCACTTCCAGCTTAGCTGTGCAGAGGAAGAACAACAAGAAGAAGAAATATCTCGAAATATGTCCGTCAGGCCAGTTCCTTTGAGCTGAATCTGCAAATATCTCGGAAACGAAGCGAGCTATGGCAAAATGTTAAGAGACCTTTTTTGTAGAGAATTAAGTTTCCTACTTTTTATGTTCGATGATATTTTTTGATCAGATGCGTAGTTATCGAGATATATCAAGATATTTAAAAGTTCCGAAGCTGCACGAACATAATAGAGGTACAGAAACACCGTGGCCTCTTTCTTTGAGATAACTCTGCACTATTGCGAGCTGCAAATGCCACTTCGAGCTTAGCTGTGCAGAAGAAGAACAACAAGAAGAAGAAATATCTCGAAATATGTCCGTCAGACCCCTTCCCTTGAGATGAATCTGCAAATATCTCGGAAACGAAGCGAGCTATGGCAAAATGTTAAGAGAACTTTTTTGTAGACAATTATGTTTCCTACAATTTATGTTCTATGATATTTTTTGATCAGAAGCGTAGTTTTCGAGATATATCGAGATATTTAAAAGTTCCGAAGCCGCACCAACATAATAGAGATACAGAAACACCGTGGCCCCTTTCTTTGAGATAACTCTGCACTAGTGCGAGCCGCAAATGCCACTTCCAGCTTAGCTGTGCAGAAGAAGAACAACAAGAAGAAGAAATATCTCGAAATATGTCCGTCAGGCCCCTTCCCTTGAGATAAATATGCAAATATCTCGGAAACGAAGCGAGCTGTGGCAAAATGTTAAGAGACCGTTGTGGTAGAGAATTAAGTTTCCTACTTTTTATGTTCTATGATATTTTTTGATCAGACGCGTAGTTCTCGAGATATATCAAGATATTTAAAAGTTCCGAAGCCGCACCAACATAATAGAGATACAGAAACACCGTGGCCCCTTTCTTTGAGATAACTCTGCACTATTGCGAGCTGCAAATGCCACTTCCAGCTTAGCTGTGCAGAAGAAGAACAACAAGAAGAAGAAATATCTCGAAATATGTCCGTCAGGCCCCTTCCCTTGAGATAAATCTGCAAATATCTCGGAAACGAAGAGAGCTATGGCAAAATGTTAAGAGACCTTTTTTGTAGAGAATTATGTTTCCTACAATTTATGTTCTATGATATTTTTTGATCAGAAGCGTAGTTTTCGAGATATATCGAGATATTTAAAAGTTCCGAAGCCGCACCAACATAATAGAGATACAGAAACACCGTGGCCCCTTTCTTTGAGATAACTCTGCACTAGTGCGAGCCGCAAATGCCACTTCCAGCTTAGCTGTGCAGAAGAAGAACAACAAGAAGAAGAAATATCTCGAAATATGTCCGTTAGGCCCCTTCCCTTGAGATAAATATGCAAATATCTCGGAAACGAAGCGAGCTATGGCAAAATGTTAAGAGACCTTTTTTGTAGAGAATTAAGTTTCCTACCTTTTATGTTCTATGATATTTTTTGATCAGATGCGTATTTCTCGAGATATATCAAGATATTTAAAAGTTCCGAATCCGCACCAACATAATAGAGATACAGAAACACCGTGGCCCCTTTCTTTGAGATAACTCTGCACTATTGCGAGCTGGAAATGCCACTTCCAGTTTAGCTGTGCAGAAGAAGAACAACAAGAAGAAGAAATATCTCGAAATATGTCCGTTAGGCCCCTTCCCTTGAGATAAATCTGCAAATATCTCGGAAACGAAGAGAGCTATGGCAAAATGTTAAGAGACCTTTTTTGTAGAGAATTAAGTTTCCTACTTTTCATGTTCTATGATATTTTTTGATCAGATGCGTAGTTCTCGAGATATATCAAGATATTTAAAAGTTCCGAAGCCGCACCAACATAATAGAGATACAGAAACACCGTGGCCCCTTTCTTTGAGATAACTCTGCACTAGTGCGAGCCGCAAATGCCACTTCCAGCTTAGCTGTGCAGAGGAAGAACAACAAGAAGAAG
Organism: Osmia lignaria lignaria; assembly: GCF_051020975.1. Lineage (NCBI taxonomy): Eukaryota > Metazoa > Arthropoda > Insecta > Hymenoptera > Megachilidae > Osmia > Osmia lignaria. Next base: position 21,795,816 of record NW_027478162.1, on the reverse strand, counting down.
AAATATCTCGAAATATGTCCGTCAGGCCCCTTCCCTTGGGATAAATCTGCAAATATCTCGGAAACGAAGCGAGCTATGGCAAAATGTTAAGAGACCTTTTTTGTAGAGAATTATGTTTCCTATTTTTTATGTTCTATGATATTTTTTGATCAGACCCGTAGTTCTCGAGATATATCAAGATATTTAAAAGTTCCGAAGCCGCACCAACATAATAGAGATACAGAAACACCGTGGCCCCTTTCTTTGAGATAACTCTGCACTAGTGCGAGCCGCAAATGCCACTTCCAGCTTAGCTGTGCAGAAGAAGAACAACAAGAAGAAGAAATATCTCGAAATATGTCCGTTAGGCCCCTTCCCTTGAGATAAATATGCAAATATCTCGGAAACGAAGCGAGCTATGGCAAAATGTTAAGAGACCTTTTTTGTAGAGAATTAAGTTTCCTACCTTTTATGTTCTATGATATTTTTTGATCAGATGCGTATTTCTCGAGATATATCAAGATATTTAAAAGTTCCGAATCCGCACCAACATAATAGAGATACAGAAACACCGTGGCCCCTTTCTTTGAGATAACTCTGCACTATTGCGAGCTGGAAATGCCACTTCCAGTTTAGCTGTGCAGAAGAAGAACAACAAGAAGAAGAAATATCTCGAAATATGTCCGTTAGGCCCCTTCCCTTGAGATAAATCTGCAAATATCTCGGAAACGAAGAGAGCTATGGCAAAATGTTAAGAGACCTTTTTTGTAGAGAATTAAGTTTCCTACTTTTCATGTTCTATGATATTTTTTGATCAGATGCGTAGTTCTCGAGATATATCAAGATATTTAAAAGTTCCGAAGCCGCACCAACATAATAGAGATACAGAAACACCGTGGCCCCTTTCTTTGAGATAACTCTGCACTAGTGCGAGCCGCAAATGCCACTTCCAGCTTAGCTGTGCAGAGGAAGAACAACAAGAAGAAGAAATATCTCGAAATATGTCCGTCAGGCCCCTTCCCTTGGGATAAATCTGCAAATATCTCGGAAACGAAGCGAGCTATGGCAAAATGTTAAGAGACCTTTTTTGTAGAGAATTATGTTTCCTATTTTTTATGTTCTATGATATTTTTTGATCAGACCCGTAGTTCTCGAGATATATCAAGATATTTAAAAGTTCCGAAGCCGCACCAACATAATAGAGATACAGAAACACCGTGGCCCCTTTCTTTGAGATAACTCTGCACTAGTGCGAGCCGCAAATGCCACTTCCAGCTTAGCTGTGCAGAAGAAGAACAACAAGAAGAAGAAATATCTCGGAAATATGTCCGTCAGGCCCCTTCCCTTGAGATAAATATGCAAATATCTCGGAAACGAAGCGAGCTATGGCAAAATGTTAAGAGACCTTTTTTGTAGAGAATTAAGTTTCCTACCTTTTATGTTCTATGATATTTTTTGATCAGATGCGTAGTTCTCGAGATATATCAAGATATTTAAAAGTTCCGAAGCCGCACCAACATAATAGAGATACAGAAACACCGTGGCCCCTTTCTTTGAGATAACTCTGCACTATTGCGAGCTGTAAATGCCACTTCCGGCTTAGCTGTGCAGAAGAAGAACAACAAGAAGAAGAAATATCTCGAAATATGTCCGTCAGGCCCCTTCCCTTGAGATATATCTGCAAATATCTCGGAAACGAAGCGAGCTATGGCAAAATGTTAAGAGACCTTTTTTGTAGAGAATTATGTTTCCTACAATTTATGTTCTATGATATTTTTTGATCAGAAGCGTAGTTTTCGAGATATATCGAGATATTTAAAAGTTCCGAAGCCGCACCAACATAATAGAGATACAGAAACACCGTGGCCCCTTTCTTTGAGATAACTCTGCACTAGTGCGAGCCGCAAATGCCACTTCCAGCTTAGCTGTGCAGAAGAAGAACAACAAGAAGAAGAAATATCTCGAAATATGTCCGTCAGGCCCCTTCCCTTGAGATAAATATGCAAATATCTCGGAAACGAAGCGAGCGATGGCAAAATGTTAAGAGACCTTTTTTGTAGAGAATTAAGTTTCCTACTTTTTATGTTCTATGATATTTTTTGATCAGATGCGTAGTTCTCGAGATATATCAAGATATTTAAAAGTTCCGAAGCCGCACCAACATAATAGAGATACAGAAACACCGTGGCCCCTTTCTTTGAGATAACTCTGCACTAGTGCGAGCCGCAAATGCCACTTCCAGCTTAGCTGTGCAGAAGAAGAACAACAAGAAGAAGAAATATCTCGAAATATGTCCGTCAGGCCCCTTCCCTTGAGATAAATCTGCAAATATCTCGGAAACGAAGCGAGCTATGGCAAAATGTTAAGAGACCTTTTTTGTAGAGAATTAAGTTTCCTACTTTTTATGTTCTATGATATTTTTTGATCAGATGCGTAGTTCTCGAGATATATCAAGATATTTAAAAGTTCCGAAGCCGCACCAACATAATAGAGATATAGAAACACCGTGGCCCCTTTCTTTGAGATAACTCTGCACTATTGCGAGCTGGAAATGCCACTTCCAGTTTAGCTGTGCAGAAGAAGAACAACAAGAAGAAGAAATATCTCGAAATATGTCCGTCAGGCCCCTTCCCTTGAGATAAATCTGCAAATATCTCGGAAACGAAGCGAGCTATGGCAAAATGTTAAGAGACCTTTTTTGTAGAGAATTAAGTTTCCTACCTTTTATGTTCTATGATATTTTTTGATCAGATGCGTAGTTCTCGAGATATATCATGATATTTAAAAGTTCCGAAGCCGCACCAACATAATAGAGATACAGAAACACCGTGGCCCCTTTCTTTGAGATAACTCTGCACTATTGCGAGCTGCAAATGCCACTTCCAGCTTAGCTGTGTAGAGGAAGAACAACAAGAAGAAGGAATATCTCGAAATATGTCCGGTAGGCCCCTTCCCTTGAGATAAATCTGCAAATATCTCGGAAACAAAGCGAGCTATGGCAAAATGTTAAGAGACCTTTTTTGTAGAGAATTAAGTTTCCTACTTTTTATGGTCTATGATATTTTTTGATCAGAAGCGTAGTTTTCGAGATATATCGAGATATTTAAAAGTTCCGAAGCCGCACCAACATAATAGAGATACAGAAACACCGTGGCCCCTTTCTTTGAGATAACTCTGCACTAGTGCGAGCCGCAAATGCCACTTCCAGCTTAGCTGTGCAGAGGAAGAACAACAAGAAGAAGAAATATCTCGAAATATGTCCGTCAGGCCCCTTCCCTTGGGATAAATCTGCAAATATCTCGGAAACGAAGCGAGCTATGGCAAAATGTTAAGAGACCTTTTTTGTAGAGAATTATGTTTCCTATTTTTTATGTTCTATGATATTTTTTGATCAGAAGCGTAGTTTTCGAGATATATCGAGATATTTAAAAGTTCCGAAGCCGCACCAACATAATAGAGATACAGAAACACCGTGGCCCCTTTCTTTGAGATAACTCTGTACTAGTGCGAGCCGCAAATGCCACATCCAGCTTAGCTGTGCAGAAGAAGAACAACAAGAAGAAGAAATATCTCGAAATATGTCCGTCAGGCCCCTTCCCTTGAGATAAATATGCAAATATCTCGGAAACGAAGCGAGCTATGGCAAAATGTTAAGAGACCTTTTTTGTAGAGAATTAAGTTTCCTACTTTTTATGTTCTATGATATTTTTTGATAAGACGCGTAGTTCTCGAGATATATCAAGATATTTAAAAGTTCCGAAGCCGCACCAACATAATAGAGATACAGAAACACCGTGGCCCCTTTCTTTGAGATAACTCTGCACTATTGCGAGCTGCAAATGCCACTTCCAGCTTAGCTGTGTAGAGGAAGAACAACAAGAAGAAGGAATATCTCGAAATATGTCCGGTAGGCCCCTTCCCTTGAGATAAATCTGCAAATATCTCGGAAACAAAGCGAGCTATGGCAAAATGTTAAGAGACCTTTTTTGTAGAGAATTAAGTTTCCTACTTTTTATGGTCTATGATATTTTTTGATCAGAAGCGTAGTTTTCGAGATATATCGAGATATTTAAAAGTTCCGAAGCCGCACCAACATAATAGAGATACAGAAACACCGTGGCCCCTTTCTTTGAGATAACTCTGCACTAGTGCGAGCCGCAAATGCCACTTCCAGCTTAGCTGTGCAGAAGAAGAACAACAAGAAGAAGAAATATCTCGAAATATGTCCGTCAGGCCCCTTCCCTTGAGATATATCTGCAAATATCTCGGAAACGAAGCGAGCTATGGCAAAATGTTAAGAGACCTTTTTTGTAGAGAATTATGTTTCCTACAATTTATGTTCTATGATATTTTTTGATCAGAAGCGTAGTTGTCGAGATATATCGAGATATTTAAAAGTTCCGAAGCCGCACCAACATAATAGAGATACAGAAACACCGTGGCCCCTTTCTTTGAGATAACTCTGCACTAGTGCGAGCCGCAAATGCCACATCCAGCTTAGCTGTGCAGAAGAAGAACAACAAGAAGAAGAAATATCTCGAAATATGTCCGTCAGGCCCCTTCCCTTGAGATAAATATGCAAATATCTCGGAAACAAAGCGAGCTATGGCAAAATGTTAAGAGACCTTTTTTGTAGAGAATTAAGTTTCCTACTTTTTATGTTCTATGATATTTTTTGATAAGACGCGTAGTTCTCGAGATATATCAAGATATTTAAAAGTTCCGAAGCCGCACCAACATAATAGAGATACAGAAACACCGTGGCCCCTTTCTTTGAGATAACTCTGCACTATTGCGAGCTGCAAATGCCACTTCCAGCTTAGCTGTGCAGAAGGAGAACAACAAGAAGAAGAAATATCTCGAAATATGTCCGTCAGGCCCCTTCCCTTGAGATAAATCTGCAAATATCTCGGAAATGAAGCGAGCTATGGCAAAATGTTAAGAGACCGTTTTTGTAGAGAATTAAGTTTCCTACTTTTTATGTTCTATGATATTTTTTGATCAGACGCGTAGTTCTCGAGATATATCAAGATATTTAAAAGTTCCGAAGCCGCACCAACATAATAGAGATACAGAAACACCGTGGCCCCTTTCTTTGAGATAACTCTGCACTATTGCGAGCTGCAAATGCCACTTCCAGCTTAGCTGTGCAGAAGAAGAACAACAAGAAGAAGAAATATCTCGAAATATGTCCGTCAGGCCCCTTCCCTTGAGATAAATCTGCAAATATCTCGGAAACGAAGAGAGCTATGGCAAAATGTTAAGAGACCTTTTTTGTAGAGAATTAAGTTTCCTACTTTTCATGTTCTATGATATTTTTTGATCAGATGCGTAGTTCTCGAGATATATCAAGATATTTAAAAGTTCCGAAGCCGCACCAACATAATAGAGATACAGAAACACCGTGGCCCCTTTCTTTGAGATAACTCTGCACTAGTGCGAGCCGCAAATGCCACTTCCAGCTTAGCTGTGCAGAGGAAGAACAACAAGAAGAAGAAATATCTCGAAATATGTCCGTCAGGCCCCTTCCCTTGGGATAAATCTGCAAATATCTCGGAAACGAAGCGAGCTATGGCAAAATGTTAAGAGACCTTTTTTGTAGAGAATAATGTTTCCTACAATTTACGTTCTATGATATTTTTTGATCAGAAGCGTAGTTTTCGAGATATATCGATATATTTAAAAGTTCCGAAGCCGCACCAACATAATAGAGATACAGAAACACCGTGGCCCCTTTCTTTGAGATAACTCTGCACTAGTGCGAGCCGCAAATGCCACTTCCAGCTTAGCTGTGCAGAAGAAGAACAACAAGAAGAAGAAATATCTCGAAATATATCCGTCAGGCCCCTTCCCTTGAGATAAATCTGCAAATATCTCGGAAACGAAGCGAGCTATGGCAAAATGTTAAGAGACCTTTTTTGTAGAGAATTAAGTTTCCTACTTTTTATGTTCTATGATATTTTTTGATCAGATGCGTAGTTCTCGAGATATATCAAGATATTTAAAAGTTCCGAAGCCGCACCAACATAATAGAGATACAGAAACACCGTGGCCCCTTTCTTTGAGATAACTCTGCACTATTGCGAGCTGCAAATGCCACTTCCAGCTTAGCTGTGCAGAGGAAGAACAACAAGAAGAAGAAATATCTCGAAATATGTCCGTCAGGCCAGTTCCTTTGAGCTGAATCTGCAAATATCTCGGAAACGAAGCGAGCTATGACAAAATGTTAAGAGACGTTTTTTATAGAGAATTATGTTTCCTACAATTTATGTTCTATGATATTTTTTGATCAGAAGCGTAGTTTTCGAGATATATCGAGATATTTAAAAGTTCCGAAGCCGCACCAACATAATAGAGATACAGAAACACCGTGGCCCCTTTCTTTGAGATAACTCTGCACTAGTGCGAGCCGCAAATGCCACTTCCAGCTTAGCTGTGCAGAAGAAGAACAACAAGAAGAAGAAATATCTCGAAATATGTCCGTCAGGCCCCTTCCCTTGAGATAAATCTGCAAATATCTCGGAAACGAAGCGAGCTATGGCAAAATGTTAAGAGACCTTTTTTGTAGAGAATTAAGTTTCCTACTTTTTATGTTCTATGATATTTTTTGATCAGATGCGTAGTTCTCGAGATATATCAAGATATTTAAAAGTTCCGAATCCGCACCAACATAATAGAGATACAGAAACACCGTGGCCCCTTTCTTTGAGATAACTCTGCACTATTGCGAGCTGCAAATGCCACTTCCAGCTTAGCTGTGCAGAGGAAGAACAACAAGAAGAAGAAATATCTCGAAATATGTCCGTCAGGCCAGTTCCTTTGAGCTGAATCTGCAAATATCTCGGAAACGAAGCGAGCTATGGCAAAATGTTAACAGACGTTGTTTATAGAGAATTATGTTTCCTACAATTTATGTTCTATGATATTTTTTGATCAGAAGCGTAGTTTTCGAGATATATCGAGATATTTAAAAGTTCCGAAGCCGCACCAACATAATAGGGATACAGAAACACCGTGGCCCCTTTCTTTGAGATAACTCTGCACTAGTGCGAGCCGCAAATGCCACTTCCAGCTTAGCTGTGCAGAAGAAGAACAACAAGAAGAAGAAATATCTCGAAATATGTCCGTCAGGCCCCTTCCCTTGAGATAAATCTGCAAATATCTCGGAAACGAAGCGAGCTATGGCAAAATGTTAAGAGACCTCTTTTGTAGAGAATTAAGTTTCCTACTTTTTATGTTCTATGATATTTTTTGATCAGATGCGTAGTTCTCGAGATATATCAAGATATTTAAAAGTTCCGAAGCCGCACCAACATAATAGAGATACAGAAACACCGTGGCCCCTTTCTTTGAGATAACTCTGCACTATTGCGAGCTGCAAATGCCACTTCCAGCTTAGCTGTGCAGAAGAAGAACAACAAGAAGAAGAAATATCTCGAAATATGTCCGTCAGGCCAGTTCCTTTGAGCTGAATCTGCAAATATCTCGGAAACGAAGCGAGCTATGGCAAAATGTTAAGAGACGTTTTTTATAGAGAATTATGTTTCCTACAATTTACGTTCTATGATATTTTTTGATCAGAAGCGTAGTTTTCGAGATATATCGAGATATTTAAAAGTTCCGAAGCCGCACCAACATAATAGGGATACAGAAACACCGTGGCCCCTTTCTTTGAGATAACTCTGCACTATTGCGAGCTGGAAATGCCACTTCCAGTTTAGCTCTGCAGAAGAAGAACAACAAGAAGAAGAAATATCTCGAAATATGTCCGTTAGGCCCCTTCCCGTGAGATAAATCTGCAAATATCTCGGAAACGAAGCGAGCTATGGCAAAATGTTAAGAGACCTTTTTTGTAGAGAATAATGTTTCCTACAATTTACGTTCTATGATATTTTTTGATCAGAAGCGTAGTTTTCGAGATATATCGATATATTTAAAAGTTCCGAAGCCGCACCAACATAATAGAGATACAGAAACACCGTGGCCCCTTTCTTTGAGATAACTCTGCACTATTGCGACCTGCAAATGCCACTTCCAGCTCAGCTGTGCAGAAGAAGAACAACAAGAAGAAGAAATATCTCGAAATATGTCCGTCAGGCCCCTTCCCTTGAGATATATCTGCAAATATCTCGGAAACGAAGCGAGCTATGGCAAAATGTTAAGAGACCTTTTTTGTAGAGAATTCTGTTTCCTACAATTTATGTTCTATGATATTTTTTGATCAGAAGCGTAGTTTTCGAGATATATCGAGATATTTAAAAGTTCCGAAGCCGCACCAACATAATAGAGATACAGAAACACCGTGGCCCCTTTCTTTGAGATAACTCTGCACTAGTGCGAGCCGCAAATGCCACTTCCAGCTTAGCTGTGCAGAAGAAGAACAACAAGAAGAAGAAATATCTCGAAATATGTCCGTCAGGCCCCTTCCCTTGAGATAAATCTGCAAATATCTCGGAAACGAAGCGAGCTATGGCAAAATGTTAAGAGACCTTTTTTGTAGAGAATTAAGTTTCCTACTTTTTATGTTCTATGATATTTTTTGATCAGATGCGTAGTTCTCGAGATATATCAAGATATTTAAAAGTTCCGAAGCCGCACCAACATAATAGAGATACAGAAACACCGTGGCCCCTTTCTTTGAGATAACTCTGCACTATTGCGAGCTGCAAATGCCACTTCCAGCTTAGCTGTGCAGAGGAAGAACAACAAGAAGAAGAAATATCTCGAAATATGTCCGTCAGGCCAGTTCCTTTGAGCTGAATCTGCAAATATCTCGGAAACGAAGCGAGCTATGACAAAATGTTAAGAGACGTTTTTTATAGAGAATTATGTTTCCTACAATTTATGTTCTATGATATTTTTTGATCAGAAGCGTAGTTTTCGAGATATATCGAGATATTTAAAAGTTCCGAAGCCGCACCAACATAATAGAGATACAGAAACACCGTGGCCCCTTTCTTTGAGATAACTCTGCACTAGTGCGAGCCGCAAATGCCACTTCCAGCTTAGCTGTGCAGAAGAAGAACAACAAGAAGAAGAAATATCTCGAAATATGTCCGTCAGGCCCATTCCCTTGAGATAAATCTGCAAATATCTCGGAAACGAAGCGAGCTATGGCAAAATGTTAAGAGACCTTTTTTGTAGAGAATTAAGTTTCCTACTTTTTATGTTCTATGATATTTTTTGATCAGATGCGTAGTTCTCGAGATATATCAAGATATTTAAAAGTTCCGAAGCCGCACCAACATAATAGAGATACAGAAACACCGTGGCCCCTTTCTTTGAGATAACTCTGCACTATTGCGAGCTGCAAATGCCACTTCCAGCTTAGCTGTGCAGAGGAAGAACAACAAGAAGAAGAAATATCTCGAAATATGTCCGTCAGGCCAGTTCCTTTGAGCTGAATCTGCAAATATCTCGGAAACGAAGCGAGCTATGGCAAAATGTTAACAGACGTTGTTTATAGAGAATTATGTTTCCTACAATTTATGTTCTATGATATTTTTTGATCAGAAGCGTAGTTTTCGAGATATATCGAGATATTTAAAAGTTCCGAAGCCGCACCAACATAATAGAGATACAGAAACACCGTGGCCGCTTTCTTTGAGATAACTCTGCACTATTGCGAGCTGGAAATGCCACTTCCAGTTTAGCTGTGCAGAAGAAGAACAACAAGAAGAAGAAATATCTCGAAATATGTCCATCAGGACCCTTCCCTTGAGATAAATCTGCAAATATCTCGGAAACGAAGCGAGCTATGGCAAAATGTTAAGAGACCTTTTTTGTAGAGAATAATGTTTCCTACAATTTACGTTCTATGATATTTTTTGATCAGAAGCGTAGTTTTCGAGATATATCGATATATTTAAAAGTTCCGAAGCCGCACCAACATAATAGAGATACAGAAACACCGTGGCCCCTTTCTTTGAGATAACTCTGCACTATTGCGACCTGCAAATGCCACTTCTAGCTCAGCTGTGCAGAAGAAGAACAACAAGAAGAAGAAGTATCTCGAAATATGTCCGTCAGGCCCCTACCCTTGAGATAAATCTGCAAATATCTCGGAAACGAAGCGAGCTATGGCAAAATGTTAAGAGACCTTTTTTGTAGAGAATTAAGTTTCCTACTTTTTATGTTCTATGATATTTTTTGATCAGATGCGTAGTTCTCGAGATATATCAAGATATTTAAAAGTTCCGAAGCCGCACCAACATAATAGAGATACAGAAACACCGTGGCCCCTTTCTTTGAGATAACTCTGCACTATTGCGAGCTGGAAATGCCACTTCCAGTTTAGCTGTGCAGAAGAAGAACAACAAGAAGAAGAAATATCTCGAAACATGTCCGTTAGGCCCCTTCCCTTGAGATAAATCTGCAAATATCTCGGAAACGAAGCGAGCTATGGCAAAATGTTAAGAGACCTTTTTTGTAGAGAATTAAGTTTCCTACTTTCTATGTTCTATGATATTTTTTGATCAGATGCGTAGTTCTCGAGATATATCAAGATATTTAAAAGTTCCGAAGCCGCACCAACATAATAGAGATACAGAAACACCGTGGCCCCTTTCTTTGAGATAACTCTGCACTATTGCGAGCTGCAAATGCCACTTCCAGCTTAGCTGTGCAGAAGAAGAACAACAAGAAGAAGAAATATCTCGAAATATGTCCGTCAGGCCCCTTCCCTTGAGATATATCTGCAAATATGTCGGAAACGAAGCGAGCTATGGCAAAATGTTAAGCGACTTTATTTGTAGAGAATTAAGTTTCCTACTTTTTACGTTCTATGATATTTTTTAATCAGATGCGTAGTTCTCGAGATATATCGAGATATTTAAAAGTTCCGAAGCCGCACCAACATAATAGAGATACAGAAACACCGTGGCCCCTTTCATTGAGATAACTCTGCACTAGTGCGAGCCGCAAATGCCACTTCCAGCTTAGCTGTGCAGAAGAAGAACAACAAGAAGAAGAAATATCTCGAAATATGTCCGTCAGGCCCCTTCCCTTGAGATAAATCTGCACATATCTCGGAAACGAAGCGAGCTATGGCAAAATGTCAAGAGACCTTTTGTGTAGAGAATTAAGTTTCCTACTTTTTATCTTCTATGATATTTTTTGATCAGATGCGTAGTTCTCGAGATATATCAAGATATTTAAAAGTTCCGAAGCTGCACCAACATAATAGAGGTACAGAAACACCGTGGCCTCTTTCTTTGAGATAACTCTGCACTATTGCGAGCTGCAAATGCCACTTCGAGCTTAGCTGTGCAGAAGAAGAACAACAAGAAGAAGAAATATCTCGAAATATGTCCGTCAGACCCCTTCCCTTGAGATGAATCTGCAAATATCTCGGAAACGAAGCGAGCTATGGCAAAATGTTAAGAGACGTTTTTTATAGAGAATTATGTTTCCTACAATTTATGTTCTATGATATTTTTTGATCAGAAGCGTAGTTTTCGAGATATATCGAGATATTTAAAAGTTCCGAAGCCGCACCAACATAATAGGGATACAGAAACACCGTGGCCCCTTTCTTTGAGATAACTCTGCACTATTGCGAGCCGCAAATGCCACTTCCAGCTTAGCTGTGCAGAAGAAGAACAACAAGAAGAAGAAATATCTCGAAATATGTCCGTCAGGCCCCTTCCCTTGAGATAAATCTGCAAATATCTCGGAAACGAAGCGAGCTATGGCAAAATGTTAAGAGACCTTTTTTGTAGAGAATTAAGTTTCCTACTTTTTATGTTCTATGATATTTTTTGATCAGATGCGTAGTTCTCGAGATATATCAAGATATTTAAAAGTTCCGAAGCCGCACCAACATAATAGAGATACAGAAACACCGTGGCCCCTTTCTTTGAGATAACTCTGCACTATTGCGAGCTGGAAATGCCACTTCCAGCTTAGCTGTGCAGAAGAAGAACAACAAGAAGAAGAAATATCTCGAAATATGTCCGTCAGGCCCCTTCCCTTGAGATATATCAGCAAATATCTCGGAAACGAAGCGAGCTATGGCAAAATGTTAAGAGACCTTTTTTGTAGAGAATTATGTTTCCTACAATTTATGTTCTATGATATTTTTTGATCAGAAGCGTAGTTTTCGAGATACATCGAGATATTTAAAAGTTCCGAAGCCGCACCAACATAATAGAGATACAGAAACACCGTGGCCCCTTTCTTTGAGATAACTCTGCACTAGTGCGAGCCGCAAATGCCACTTCCAGCTTAGCTGTGCAGAAGAAGAACAACAAGAAGAAGAAATATCTCGAAATATGTCCGTTAGGCCCCTTCCCGTGAGATAAATCTGCAAATATCTCGGAAACGAAGCGAGCTATGGCAAAATGTTAAGAGACCTCTTTTGTAGAGAATTACGTTTCCTACTTTTTATGTTCTACGATATTTTTTGATCAGATGCGTAGTTCTCGAGATATATCAAGATATTTAAAAGTTCCGAAGCCGCACCAACATAATAGAGATACAGAAACACCGTGGCCCCTTTCTTTGAGATAACTCTGCACTATTGCGAGCTGCAAATGCCACTTCCAGCTTAGCTGTGCAGAAGAAGAACAACAAGAAGAAGAAATATCTCGAAATATGTCCGTCAGGCCAGTTCCTTTGAGCTGAATCTGCAAATATCTCGGAAACGAAGCGAGCTATGGCAAAATGTTAAGAGACGTTTTTTGTAGAGAATTATGTTTCCTACAATTTATGTTCTATGATATTTTTTGATCAGAAGCGTAGTTTTCGAGATATATCGAGATATTTAAAAGTTCCGAAGCCGCACCAACATAATAGAGATACAGAAACACCGTGGCCGCTTTCTTTGAGATAACTGTGCACTAGCGCGAGCCGCAAATGTCACTTCCAGCTTAGCTGTGCAGAGGAAGAACAACAAGAAGAAGAAATATCTCGAAATACGTCCGTCAGGCCCCTTCCCTTGAGATAAATCTGCAAATATCTCGGAAACGAAGCGAGCTATGGCAAAATGTTTAGAGACCTTTCTTGTAGAGAATTAAGTTTCCTACTTTTTATGTTGTATGATATTTTTAGATCAGATGCGTAGTTCTCGAGATATATCAAGATATTTAAAAGTTCCGAAGTCGCACCAACATAATAGAGATACAGAAACACCGTGGCCCCTTTCTTTGAGATAACTCTGCACTATTGCGCGCTGCAAATGCCACTTCCAGCTTAGCTGTGCAGAAGAAGAACAACAAGAAGAAGAAATATCTCGAAATATGTCCGTCAGGCCCCTTCCCTTGAGATAAATCTGCAAATATCTCGGAAACGAAGCGAGCTATGGCAAAATGTTAAGAGACCTTTTTTGTAGAGAATTAAGTTTCCTACCTTTTATGTTCTATGATATTTTTCGATCAGAGGCGTAGTTCTCGAGATATATCAAGATATTTAAAAGTTCCGAAGCCGCACCAACATAATAGAGATACAGAAAAACCGTGGCCCCTTTCTTTGAGATAACTCTGCACGATTGCGAGCTGGTAATGCCACTTCCAGTTTAGCTGTGCAGAAGAAGAACAACAAGAAGAAGAAATATCTCGAAATATGTCCATCAGGACCCTTCCCTTGAGATAAATCTGCAAATATCTCGGAAACGAAGCGAGCTATGGCAAAATGTTAAGAGACCTTTTTTGTAGAGAATAATGTTTCCTACAATTTACGTTCTATGATATTTTTTGATCAGAAGCGTAGTTTTCGAGATATATCGATATATTTAAAAGTTCCGAAGCCGCACCAACATAATAGAGATACAGAAACACCGTGGCCCCTTTCTTTGAGATAACTCTGCACTATTGCGAGCTGCAAATGCCACTTCCAGCTTAGCTGTGCAGAGGAAGAACAACAAGAAGAAGAAATATCTCGAAATATGTCCGTCAGGCCAGTTCCTTTGAGCTGAATCTGCAAATATCTCGGAAACGAAGCGAGCTATGGCAAAATGTTAAGAGACGATTTTTGTAGAGAATTATGTTTCCTACAATTTATGTTCTATGATATTTTTTGATCAGTAGCGTAGTTTTCGAGATATATCGAGATATTTAAAAGTTCCGAAGACGCACCAACATAATAGAGATACAGAAACACCGTGGCCCCTTTCTTTGAGATGACTGTGCACTAGTGCGAGCCGCAAATGCCCCTTCCAGCTTAGCTGTGCAGAGGAAGAACAACAAGAAGAAGAAATATCTCGAAATATGTCCGTCAGGCCCCTTCCCTTGAGATAAATCTGCAAATATCTCGGAAACGAAGCGAGCTATGGCAAAATGTTAAGCGACTTTATTTGTAGAGAATTAAGTTTCCTACTTTTTACGTTCTATGATATTTTTTAATCAGATGCGTAGTTCTCGAGATATATAAAGATATTTTAAAGTTCCGAAGCCGCACCAACATAATAGAGATACAGAAACACCGTGGCCCCTTTCTTCGAGATAACTCTGCACTATTGCGAGCTGCAAATGCCACTTCGAGCTTAGCTGTGCAGAAGAAGAACAACAAGAAGAAGAAATATCTCGAAATATGTCCGTCAGACCCCTTCCCTTGAGATGAATCTGCAAATATCTCGGAAACGAAGCGTGCTATGGCAAAATGTTAAGAGACCTTTTTTGTAGAGAATAATGTTTCCTACAATTTACGGTCTATGATATTTTTTGATCAGAAGCGTAGTTTTCGAGATATATCAAGATATTTAAAAGTTCCGAAGCCGCACCAACATAATAGAGATACAGAAACACCGTGGCCCCTTTCTTTGAGATAACTCTGCACTAGTGCGAGCCGCAAATGCCACTTCCAGCTTAGCTGTGCAGAAGAAGAACAACAAGAAGAAGAAATATCTCGAAATATGTCCGTCAGGCCCCTTCCCTTGAGATAAATATGCAAATATCTCGGAAACGAAGCGAGCTATGGCAAAATGTTAAGAGACCTTTTTTGTAGAGAATTAAGTTTCCTACTTTTTATGTTCTATGATATTTTTTGATCAGATGCGTAGTTCTCGAGATATATCAAGATATTTAAAAGTTCCGAAGCCGCACCAACATAATAGAGATACAGAAACACCGTGGCCCCTTTCTTTGAGATAACTCTGCACTATTGCGAGCTGGAAATGCCACTTCCAGTTTAGCTGTGCAGAAGAAGAACAACAAGAAGAAGAAATATCTCGAAATATGTCCGTCAGGCCCCTTCCCTTGAGATAAATCTGCATATATCTCGGAAACGAAGCGAGCTATGGCAAAATGTTGAGAGACCTTTTTTGTAGAGAATTAAGTTTTCTACTTTTTATGTTCTATGATATTTTTTGATCAGATGCGTAGTTCTCGAGATATATCAAGATATTTAAAAGTTCCGAAGCCGCACCAACATAATAGAGATACAGAAACACCGTGGCCCCTTTCTTTGAGATAACTCGGCACTACTGCGAGCTGGAAATGCCACTTCCAGTTTAGCTGTGCAGAAGAAGAACAACAAGAAGAAGAAATATCTCGAAATATGTCCGTCAGGCCCCTTCCCTTGAGATAAATCTGCAAATATCTCGGAAACGAAGCGAGCTATGGCAAAATGTTAAGAGACCTTATTTGTGGAGAATTAAGTTTCCTACTTTTTGTGTTCTATGATATTATTTGATCAGATGCGTAGTTCTCGAGATATATCAAGATATTTAAAAGTTCCGAAGCCGCACCATCATAATAGAGATACAGAAACACCGTGGCCCCTTTCTTTGAGATCACTCTGCACTATTGCGAGCTGAAAATGCCACTTCCAGCTTAGCTGTGCAGAAGAAGAACAACAAGAAGAAGAAATATCTCGAAATATGTCCGTCAGGCCCCTTCCCTTGAGATAAATCTGCATATATCTCGGAAGCGAAGCGAGCTATGGCAAAATGTTAAGAGACCTTTTTTGTAGAGAATTATGTTTCCTACAATTTATGTTCTATGATATTTTTTGATCAGAAGCGTAGTTTTCGAGATATATCAAGATATTTAAAAGTTCCGAAGCCGCACCAACATAATAGAGATACAGAAACACCGTAGCCCCTTTCTTTCAGCTAACTCTGCACTATTGCGAGCTGGAAATGCCACTTCCAGTTTAGCTGTGCAGAAGAAGAACAACAAGAAGAAGAAATATCTCGAAATATGTCCGTCAGGACCCTTCCCTTGAGATAAATCTGCATATATCTCGGAAACGAAGCGAGCTATGGCAAAATGTTGAGAGACCTTTTTGGAGAGAATTAAGTTTTCTACTTTTTATGTTCTATGATATTTTTTGATCAGATGCGTAGTTCTCGAGATATATCAAGATATTTAAAAGTTCCGAAGCCGCACCAACATAATAGAGATATAGAAACACCGTGGCCCCTTTCTTTGAGATAACTCGGCACTACTGCGAGCTGGAAATGCCACTTCCAGTTTAGCTGTGCAGATGAAGAACAACAAGAAGAAGAAATATCTCGAAATATGTCCGTCAGGCCCCTTCCCTTGAGATAAATCTGCAAATATCTCGGAAACGAAGCGAGCTATTGCAAAATGTTAAGAGACCTTTTTTGTAGAGGATTGAGTTTCCTACTTTCTATGTTCTATGATATTTTTTGATCAGATGCGTAGTTCTCGAGATATATCAAGATATTTAAAAGTTCCGAAGCCGCACCAACATAATAGAGATACAGAAACACCGTGGCCCCTTTCTTTGAGATAACTCGGCACTACTGCGAGCTGGAAATGCCACTTCCAGTTTAGCTGTGCAGAAGAAGAACAACAAGAAGAAGAAATATCTCGAAATATGTCCGTCAGGCCCCTTCCCTTGAGATAAATCTGCAAATATCTCGGAAACGAAGCGAGCTATGGCAAAATGTTAAGAGACCTTATTTGTGGAGAATTAAGTTTCCTACTTTTTGTGTTCTATGATATTATTTGATCAGATGCGTAGTTCTCGAGATATATCAAGATATTTAAAAGTTCCGAAGCCGCACCATCATAATAGAGATACAGAAACACCGTGGCCCCTTTCTTTGAGATAACTCTGCACTATTGCGAGCTGCAAATGCCACTTCCAGCTTAGCTGTGCAGAAGAAGAACAACAAGAAGAAGAAATATCTCGAAATATGTCCGTCAGGCCCCTTCCCTTGAGATAAATCTGCATATATCTCGGAAGCGAAGCGAGCTATGGCAAAATGTTAAGAGACCTTTTTTGTAGAGAATTATGTTTCCTACAATTTATGTTCTATGATATTTTTTGATCAGAAGCGTAGTTTTCGAGATATATCAAGATATTTAAAAGTTCCGAAGCCGCACCAACATAATAGAGATACAGAAACACCGTAGCCCCTTTCTTTCAGCTAACTCTGCACTATTGCGAGCTGGAAATGCCACTTCCAGTTTAGCTGTGCAGAAGAAGAACAACAAGAAGAAGAAATATCTCGAAATATGTCCGTCAGGCCCCTTCCCTTGAGATAAATCTGCATATATCTCGGAAACGAAGCGAGCTATGGCAAAATGTTGAGAGACCTTTTTTGTAGAGAATTAAGTTTTCTACTTTTTATGTTCTCTGATATTTTTTGATCAGATGCGTAGTTCTCGAGATATATCAAGATATTTAAAAGTTCCGAAGCCGCACCAACATAATAGAGATAAAGAAACACCGTGGCCCCTTTCTTTGAGATAACTCGGCACTACTGCGAGCTGGAAATGCCACTTCCAGTTTAGCTGTGCAGATGAAGAACAACAAGAAGAAGAAATATCTCGAAATATGTCCGTCAGGCCCCTTCCCTTGAGATAAATCTGCAAATATCTCGGAAACGAAGCGAGCTATTGCAAAATGTTAAGAGACCTTTTTTGTAGAGGATTGAGTTTCCTACTTTCTATGTTCTATGATATTTTTTGATCAGATGCGTAGTTCTCGAGATATATCAAGATATTTAAAAGTTCCGAAGCCGCACCAACATAATAGAGATACAGAAACACCGTGGCCCCTTTCTTTGAGATAACTCTGCACTAGTGCGAGCCGCAAATGCCACTTCCAGCTTAGCTGTGCAGAAGAAGAACAACAAGAAGAAGAAATATCTCGAAATATGTCCGTCAGGCCCCTTCCCTTGAGATAAATCTGCAAATATCTCGGAAACGAAGCGAGCTATGGTAAAATGTTTAGAGACCTTTTTTGTAGAGAATTAAGTTTCCTACTTTTTATGTTCTATGATATTTTTTGATCAGATGCGTAGTTCTCGAGATATATCAAGATATTTAAAAGTTCCGAAGCCGCACCAACATAATAGAGATACAGAAACACCGTGGCCCCTTTCTTTGAGATAACTCTGCACTATTGCGAGCTGTAAATGCCACTTCCAGCTTAGCTGTGCAGAAGAAGAACAACAAGAAGAAGAAATATCTCGAAATATGTCCGTCAGGCCCCTTACCTTGAGATAAATCTGCAAATATCTCGGAAACGAAGCGAGCTATGGCAAAATGTTGAGAGACGTTTTTTGTAGAGAATTAAGTTTCCTACTTTTTATCTTCTATGATATTTTCTGATCAGATGCGTAGTTCTCGAGATATATCAAGATATTTAAAAGTTCCGAAGCCGCACCAACATAATAGAGATACAGAAACACCGTGGCCCCTTTCTTTGAGATAACTCTGCACTAGTGCGAGCCGCAAATGCCACTTCCAGCTTAGCTGTGCAGAAGAAGAACAACAAGAAGAAGAAATATCTCGAAATATGTCCGTCAGGCCACTTCCCTTGAGATAAATCTGCAAATATCTCGGAAACGAAGCGAGCTATGGCAAAATGTTAAGAGACCTTTTTTGTAGAGAATTATGTTTCCTACTTTTTATGTTCTATGATATTTTTTGATCAGACGCGTAGCTCTCGAGATATATCAAGATATTTAAAAGTTCCGAAGCCGCACCAACATAATAGAGATACAGAAACACCGTGGCCCCTTTCTTTGAGATAACTCTGCACTAGTGCGAGCCGCAAATGCCACTTCCAGCTTAGCTGTGCAGAAGAAGAACAACAAGAAGAAGAAATATCTCGAAATATGTCCGTCAGGCCCCTTCCCTTGAGATAAATCTGCAAATATCTCGGAAACGAAGCGAGCTATGGCAAAATGTTGAGAGACCTTTTTTGTAGAGAATTAAGTTTCCTACTTTTTATGTTCTATGATATTTTTTGATCAGATGCGTAGTTCTCGAGATATATCAAGATATTTAAAAGTTCCGAAGCCGCACCAACATAATAGAGATACAGAAACACCGTGGCCCCTTTCTTTGAGATAACTCTGCACTATTGCGAGCTGTAAATGCCACTTCCAGCTTAGCTGTGCAGAAGAAGAACAACAAGAAGAAGAAATATCTCGAAATATGTCCGTCAGGCCACGTCCCTTGAGATAAATCTGCAAATATCTCGGAAACGAAGCGAGCTATGGCAAAATGTTAAGAGACCTTTTTTGTATGGAATTATGTTTCCTACTTTTTATGTTCTATGATATTTTTTGATCAGATGCGTAGTTCTCGAGATATATCAAGATATTTAAAAGTTCCGAAGCCGCACCAACATAATAGAGATACAGAAACACCGTGGCCACTTTCTTTGAGATAACTCTGCACTATTGCGAGCTGCAAATGCC
The DNA here is from genome assembly GCF_051020975.1 of Osmia lignaria lignaria. Classification (NCBI taxonomy): domain Eukaryota; kingdom Metazoa; phylum Arthropoda; class Insecta; order Hymenoptera; family Megachilidae; genus Osmia; species Osmia lignaria. The sequence goes on along the minus strand of NW_027478162.1, from coordinate 21,776,216 downwards.
ACTTCCAGCTTAGCGTGCAGAAGAAGAACAACAAGAAGAAGAAATATCTCGAAATGTGTCCGTCAGGCCCCTTCCCTTGAGATAAATCTGCAAATATCTCGGAAACGAAGAGAGCTATGGCAAAATGTCAAGAGACCTTTTTTGTATGGAATTATGTTTCCTACTTTTTATGTTCTATGATATTTTTTGATCAGACGCGTAGTTCTCGAGATATATCAAGATATTTAAAAGTTCCGAAGCCGCACCAACATAATAGAGATACAGAAACACCGTGGCTCCTTTCTTTTAGATAACTCTGTACTATTGCGACCTGGAAATGCCACTTCCAGTTTAGCTGTGCAGAAGAAGAACAACAAGAAGAAGAAATATCACGAAATATGTCCGTTAGGCCCCTTCCCTTGAGATAAATCTGCAAATATCTCGGAAACGAAGCGAGCTATGGCAAAATGTTAGGAGACCTTTTTTGTAGCGAATTAAGTTTCCTACTTTTTATGTTCTATGATATTTTTTGATCAGATGCGTAGTTCTCGAGATATATCAAGATATTTAAAAGTTCCGAAGCCGCACCAACATAATAGAGATACAGAAACACCGTGGCCCCTCTCTTTGAGATAACTCTGCACAATTGCGAGCTGCAAATGCCACTTCCAGCTTAGCTGTGCAGAAGAAGAACAACAAGAAGAAGAAATATCTCGAAATATGTCCGTCAGGCCCCTTCCCTTGAGATAAATCTGCAAATATCTCGGAAACGAAGCGAGCTATTGCAAAATGTTAAGAGACCTTTTTTGTAGAGAATTGAGTTTCCTACTTTTTATGTTCTATGATATTTTTTGATCAGATGCGTAGTTCTCGAGATATATCAAGATATTTAAAAGTTAAGAAGCCGCACCAACATAATAGAGATACAGAAACACCGTGGCCCCTCTCTTTGAGATAACTCTGCACTATTGCGAGCTGGAAATGCCACTTCCAGTTTAGCTGTGCAGAAGAAGAACAACAAGAAGAAGAAATATCTCGAAATATGTCCGTTAGGCCCCTTCCCTTGAGATAAATCTGCAAATATCTCGGAAACGAAGCGAGCTATGGCAAAATCTTACCAGACTTTTTTGTAGAGAATTAAGTTTCCTACTTTTTATGTTCTATGATATTTTTTGATCAGATGCGTAGTTCTCGAGATATATCAAGATATTTAAAAGTTCCGAAGCCGCACCAACATAATAGAGATACAGAAACACCGTGGCCCCTTTCTTTGAGATAACTCTGCACTATTGCGAGCTGCAAATGCCACTTCCAGCTTAGCTGTGCAGAAGAAGAACAACAAGAAGAAGAAATATCTCGAAATGTGTCCGTCAGGCCCCTTCCCTTGAGATAAATCTGCAAATATCTCGGAAACGAAGAGAGCTATGGCAAAATGTTAAGAGACCTTTTTTGTAGAGAATTAAGTTTCCTACTTTTTATGTTCTATGATATTTTTTGATCAGATGCGTAGTTCTCGAGATATATCAAGATATTTAAAAGTTCCGAAGCCGCACCAACATAATAGAGATACAGAAACACCGTGGCCCCTTTCTTTGAGATAACTCTGTACTATTGCGAGCTGGAAATGCCACTTCCAGTTTAGCTGTGCAGAAGAAGAACAACAAGAAGAAGAAATATCTCGAAATATGTCCGTTAGGCCCCTTCCCTTGAGATAAATCTGCAAATATCTCGGAAACGAAGCGAGCTATGGCAAAATGTTAAGAGACGTTTTTTGTAGAGAATTATGTTTCCTACAATTTATGTTCTATGATATTTTTTGATCAGAAGCGTAGTTTTCGAGATATATCGAGATATTTAAAAGTTCCGAAGCAGCACCAACATAATAGAGATACAGAAACACCGTGGCCCCTTTCTTTGAGATAACTCTGCACTAGTGCGAGCCGCAAATGCCACTTCCAGCTTAGCTGTGCAGAAGAAGAACAACAAGAAGAAGAAATATCTCGAAATATGTCCGTCAGGCCCCTTCCCTTGAGATAAATCTGCAAATATCTCGGAAACGAAGCGAGCTATTGCAAAATGTTAAGAGACCTTTTTTGTAGAGAATTGAGTTTCCTACTTTTTATGTTCTATGATATTTTTTGATCAGATGCGTAGTTCTCGAGATATATCAAGATATTTAAAAGTTCCGAAGCCGCACCAACATAATAGAGATACAGAAACACCGTGGCCCCTTTCTTTCAGATAACTATGCACTATTGCGAGCTGTAAATGCCACTTCCAGCTTAGCTGTGCAGAAGAAGAACAACAAGAAGAAGAAATATCTCGAAATATGTCCGTCAGGCCCCTTACCTTGAGATAAATCTGCAAATATCTCGGAAACGAAGCGAGCTATGGCAAAATGTTAAGAGACGTTTTTTGTAGAGAATTAAGTTTCCTACTTTTTATCTTCTATGATATTTTCTGATCAGATGCGTAGTTCTCGAGATATATCAAGATATTTAAAAGTTCCGAAGCCGCACCAACATAATAGAGATACAGAAACACCGTGGCCCCTTTCTTTGAGATAACTCTGCACTAGTGCGAGCCGCAAATGCCACTTCCAGCTTAGCTGTGCAGAAGAAGAACAACAAGAAGAAGAAATATCTCGAAATATGTCCGTCAGGCCATTTCCCTTGAGATAAATCTGCAAATATCTCGGAAACGAAGCGAGCTATGGCAAAATGTTAAGAGACCTTTTTTGTAGAGAATTATGTTTCCTACTTTTTATGTTCTATGATATTTTTTGATCAGACGCGTAGCTCTCGAGATATATCAAGATATTTAAAAGTTCCGAAGCCGCACCAACATAATAGAGATACAGAAACACCGTGGCCCCTCTCTTTGAGATAACTCTGCACTATTGCGAGCTGGAAATGCCACTTCCAGTTTAGCTGTGCAGAAGAAGAACAACAAGAAGAAGAAATATCTCGAAATATGTCCGTTAGGCCCCTTCCCTTGAGATAAATCTGCAAATATCTCGGAAACGAAGCGAGCTATGGCAAAATGTTAAGAGACCTTTTTTGTAGAGAATTATGTTTCCTACTTTTTATGTTCTATGATATTTTTTGATCAGAAGCGTAGTTTTCGAGATATATCGAGATATTTAAAAGTTCCGAAGCCGCACCAACATAATAGAGATACAGAAACACCGTGGCCCCTTTCTTTGAGATAACTCTGTACTATTGCGAGCTGGAAATGCCACTTCCAGTTTAGCTGTGCAGAAGAAGAACAACAAGAAGAAGAAATATCTCGAAATATGTCCGTTAGGCCCCTTCCCTTGGGATAAATCTGCAAATATCTCGGAAACGAAGCGGGCTATGGCAAAATGTTAAGAGACGTTTTTTGTAGAGAATTATGTTTCCTACAATTTATGTTCATTGATATTTTTTGATCAGAAGCGTAGTTTTCGAGATATATCGAGATATTTAAAAGTTCCGAAGCAGCACCAACATAATAGAGATACAGAAACACCGTGGCCCCTTTCTTTGAGATAACTCTGCACTAGTGCGAGCCGCAAATGCCACTTCCAGCTTAGCTGTGCAGAAGAAGAACAACAAGAAGAAGAAATATCTCGAAATATGTCCGTCAGGCCCCTTCCCTTGAGATAAATCTGCAAATATCTCGGAAACGAAGCGAGCTCTGGTAAAATGTTAAGAGACCTTTTTTGTAGAGAATTAAGTTTCCTACTTTTTATGTTCTATGATATTTTTTGATCAGATGCGTAGTTCTCGAGATATATCAAGATATTTAAAAGTTCCGAAGCCGCACCAACATAATAGAGATACAGAAACACCGTGGCCCCTTTCTTTGAGATAACTCTGCACTATTGCGAGCTGCAAATGCCACTTCCAGCTTAGCTGTGCAGAGGAAGAACAACAAGAAGAAGAAATATCTCGAAATATGTCCGTCAGGCCAGTTCCTTTGAGCTGAATCTGCAAATATCTCGGAAACGAAGCGAGCTATGGCAAAATGTTAAGAGACGTTTTTTGTAGAGAATTATGTTTCCTACAATTTATGTTCTATGATATTTTTTGATCAGAAGCGTAGTTTTCGAGATATATCGAGATATTTAAAAGTTCCGAAGCCGCACCAACATAATAGGGATACAGAAACACCGTGGCCCCTTTCTTTGAGATAACTCTGCACTAGTGCGAGCCGCAAATGCCACTTCCAGCTTAGCTGTGCTGAAGGAGAACAACAAGAAGAAGAAATATCTCGAAATATGTCCGTCAGGCCCCTTCCCTTGAGATATATCTGCAAATATCTCGGAAACGAAGCGAGCTATGGCAAAATGTTAAGAGACCTTTTTTGTAGAGAATTAAGTTTCCTACTTTTTATGTTCTATGATATTTTTTGATCAGATGCGTAGTTCTCGAGATATATCAAGATATTTAAAAGTTCCGAAGCCGCACCAACATAATAGAGATACAGAAACACCGTGGCCCCTTTCTTTGAGATAACTCTGTACTATTGCGAGCTGGAAATGCCACTTCCAGTTTAGCTGTGCAGAAGAAGAACAACAAGAAGGAGAAATATCTCGAAATATGTCCGTTAGGCCCCTTCCCTTGAGATAAATCTGCAAATATCTCGGAAACGAAGCGAGCTATGGCAAAATGTTAAGAGACGTTTTTTGTAGAGAATTATGTTTCCTACAATTTATGTTCTATGATATTTTTTGATCAGAAGCGTAGTTTTCGAGATATATCGAGATATTTAAAAGTTCCGAAGCAGCACCAACATAATAGAGATACAGAAACACCGTGGCCCCTTTCTTTGAGATAACTCTGCACTAGTGCGAGCCGCAAATGCCACTTCCAGCTTAGCTGTGCAGAAGAAGAACAACAAGAAGAAGAAATATCTCGAAATATGTCCGTCAGGCCACGTCCCTTGAGATAAATCTGCAAATATCTCGGAAACGAAGCGAGCTATGGCAAAATGTTAAGAGACCTTTTTTGTATGGAATTATGTTTCCTACTTTTTATGTTCTATGATATTTTTTGATCAGATGCGTAGTTCTCGAGATATATCAAGATATTTAAAAGTTCCGAAGCCGCACCAACATAATAGAGATACAGAAACACCGTGGCCACTTTCTTTGAGATAACTCTGCACTATTGCGAGCTGCAAATGCCACTTCCAGCTTAGCGTGCAGAAGAAGAACAACAAGAAGAAGAAATATCTCGAAATGTGTCCGTCAGGCCCCTTCCCTTGAGATAAATCTGCAAATATCTCGGAAACGAAGAGAGCTATGGCAAAATGTCAAGAGACCTTTTTTGTATGGAATTATGTTTCCTACTTTTTATGTTCTATGATATTTTTTGATCAGACGCGTAGTTCTCGAGATATATCAAGATATTTAAAAGTTCCGAAGCCGCACCAACATAATAGAGATACAGAAACACCGTGGCTCCTTTCTTTTAGATAACTCTGTACTATTGCGACCTGGAAATGCCACTTCCAGTTTAGCTGTGCAGAAGAAGAACAACAAGAAGAAGAAATATCACGAAATATGTCCGTTAGGCCCCTTCCCTTGAGATAAATCTGCAAATATCTCGGAAACGAAGCGAGCTATGGCAAAATGTTAGGAGACCTTTTTTGTAGCGAATTAAGTTTCCTACTTTTTATGTTCTATGATATTTTTTGATCAGATGCGTAGTTCTCGAGATATATCAAGATATTTAAAAGTTCCGAAGCCGCACCAACATAATAGAGATACAGAAACACCGTGGCCCCTCTCTTTGAGATAACTCTGCACAATTGCGAGCTGCAAATGCCACTTCCAGCTTAGCTGTGCAGAAGAAGAACAACAAGAAGAAGAAATATCTCGAAATATGTCCGTCAGGCCCCTTCCCTTGAGATAAATCTGCAAATATCTCGGAAACGAAGCGAGCTATTGCAAAATGTTAAGAGACCTTTTTTGTAGAGAATTGAGTTTCCTACTTTTTATGTTCTATGATATTTTTTGATCAGATGCGTAGTTCTCGAGATATATCAAGATATTTAAAAGTTAAGAAGCCGCACCAACATAATAGAGATACAGAAACACCGTGGCCCCTCTCTTTGAGATAACTCTGCACTATTGCGAGCTGGAAATGCCACTTCCAGTTTAGCTGTGCAGAAGAAGAACAACAAGAAGAAGAAATATCTCGAAATATGTCCGTTAGGCCCCTTCCCTTGAGATAAATCTGCAAATATCTCGGAAACGAAGCGAGCTATGGCAAAATCTTACCAGACTTTTTTGTAGAGAATTAAGTTTCCTACTTTTTATGTTCTATGATATTTTTTGATCAGATGCGTAGTTCTCGAGATATATCAAGATATTTAAAAGTTCCGAAGCCGCACCAACATAATAGAGATACAGAAACACCGTGGCCCCTTTCTTTGAGATAACTCTGCACTATTGCGAGCTGCAAATGCCACTTCCAGCTTAGCTGTGCAGAAGAAGAACAACAAGAAGAAGAAATATCTCGAAATGTGTCCGTCAGGCCCCTTCCCTTGAGATAAATCTGCAAATATCTCGGAAACGAAGAGAGCTATGGCAAAATGTTAAGAGACCTTTTTTGTAGAGAATTAAGTTTCCTACTTTTTATGTTCTATGATATTTTTTGATCAGATGCGTAGTTCTCGAGATATATCAAGATATTTAAAAGTTCCGAAGCCGCACCAACATAATAGAGATACAGAAACACCGTGGCCCCTTTCTTTGAGATAACTCTGTACTATTGCGAGCTGGAAATGCCACTTCCAGTTTAGCTGTGCAGAAGAAGAACAACAAGAAGAAGAAATATCTCGAAATATGTCCGTTAGGCCCCTTCCCTTGAGATAAATCTGCAAATATCTCGGAAACGAAGCGAGCTATGGCAAAATGTTAAGAGACGTTTTTTGTAGAGAATTATGTTTCCTACAATTTATGTTCTATGATATTTTTTGATGAGAAGCGTAGTTTTCGAGATATATCGAGATATTTAAAAGTTCCGAAGCAGCACCAACATAATAGAGATACAGAAACACCGTGGCCCCTTTCTTTGAGATAACTCTGCACTAGTGCGAGCCGCAAATGCCACTTCCAGCTTAGCTGTGCAGAAGAAGAACAACAAGAAGAAGAAATATCTCGAAATATGTCCGTCAGGCCCCTTCCCTTGAGATAAATCTGCAAATATCTCGGAAACGAAGCGAGCTATGGCAAAATGTTAAGAGACCTTTTTTGTAGAGAATTATGTTTCCTACTTTTTATGTTCTATGATATTTTTTGATCAGACGAGTAGCTCTCGAGATATATCAAGATATTTAAAAGTTCCGAAGCCGCACCAACATAATAGAGATACAGAAACACCGTGGCCCCTCTCTTTGAGATAACTCTGCACTATTGCGAGCTGGAAATGCCACTTCCAGTTTAGCTGTGCAGAAGAAGAACAACAAGAAGAAGAAATATCTCGAAATATGTCCGTTAGGCCCCTTCCCTTGAGATAAATCTGCAAATATCTCGGAAACGAAGCGAGCTATGGCAAAATGTTAAGAGACCTTTTTTGTAGAGAATTATGTTTCCTACTTTTTATGTTCTATGATATTTTTTGATCAGACGCGTAGCTCTCGAGATATATCAAGATATTTAAAAGTTCCGAAGCCGCACCAACATAATAGAGATACAGAGACACCGTGGCCCCTCTCTTTGAGATAACTCTGCACTATTGCGAGCTGGAAATGCCACTTCCAGTTTAGCTGTGCAGAAGAAGAACAACAAGAAGAAGAAATATCTCGAAATATGTCCGTTAGGCCCCTTCCCTTGAGATAAATCTGCAAATATCTCGGAAACGAAGCGAGCTATGGCAAAATGTTAAGAGACCTTTTTTGTAGAGAATTATGTTTCCTACTTTTTATGTTCTATGATATTTTTTGATCAGAAGCGTAGTTTTCGAGATATATCGAGATATTTAAAAGTTCCGAAGCCGCACCAACATAATAGAGATACAGAAACACCGTGGCCCCTTTCTTTGAGATAACTCTGCACTATTGCGAGCTGCAAATGCCACTTCCAGCTTAGCTGTGCAGAGGAAGAACAACAAGAAGAAGAAATATCTCGAAATATGTCCGTCAGGCCAGTTCCTTTGAGCTGAATCTGCAAATATCTCGGAAACGAAGCGAGCTATGGCAAAATGTTAAGAGACCTTTTTTGTAGAGAATTAAGTTTCCTACTTTTTATCTTCTATGATATTTTCTGATCAGATGCGTAGTTCTCGAGATATATCAAGATATTTAAAAGTTCCGAAGCCGCACCAACATAATAGAGATACAGAAACACCGTGGCCCCTTTCTTTGAGATAACTCTGCAGTATTGCGAGCTGTAAATGCCACTTCCAGCTTAGCTGTGCAGGAGAAGAACAACAAGAAGAAGAAATATCTCGAAATATGTCCGTCAGGCCCCTTCCCTTGAGATATATCTTCAAATATCTCGGAAACGAAGCGAGCTATGGCAAAATGTTAAGAGACCTTTTTTGTAGAGAATTATGTTTCCTACAATTTATGTTCTATGATATTTTTTGATCAGAAGCGTAGTTTTCGAGATATATCGAGATATTTAAAAGTTCCAAAGCCGCACCAACATAATAGAGATACAGAAACACCGTGGCCCCTTTCTTTGAGATAACTCTGCACTAGTGCGAGCCGCAAATGCCACTTCCAGCTTAGCTGTGCAGAAGAAGAACAACAAGAAGAAGAAATATCTCGAAATATGTCCGTTAGGCCCCTTCCCTTGAGATAAATCTGCAAATATCTCGGAAACGAAGCGAGCTATGGCAAAATGTTAAGAGACGTTTTTTGTAGAGAATTAAGTTTCCTACTTTTTATCTTCTATGATATTTTCTGATCAGATGCGTAGTTCTCGAGATATATCAAGATATTTAAAAGTTCCGAAGCCGCACCAACATAATAGAGATACAGAAACACCGTGGCCCCTTTCTTTGAGATAACTCTGCACTAGTGCGAGCCGCAAATGCCACTTCCAGCTTAGCTGTGCAGAAGAAGAACAACAAGAAGAAGAAATATCTCGAAATATGTCCGTCAGGCCACTTCCCTTGAGATAAATCTGCAAATATCTCGGAAACGAAGCGAGCTATGGCAAAATGTTAAGAGACCTTTTTTGTAGAGAATTATGTTTCCTACTTTTCATGTTCTATGATATTTTTTGATCAGACGCGTAGCTCTCGTGATATATCAAGATATTTAAAAGTTCCGAAGCCGCACCAACATAATAGAGATACAGAAACACCGTGGCCCCTCTCTTTGAGATAACTCTGCACTATTGCGAGCTGGAAATGCCACTTCCAGTTTAGCTGTGCAGAAGAAGAACAACAAGAAGAAGAAATATCTCGAAATATGTCCGTTAGGCCCCTTCCCTTGAGATAAATCTGCAAATATCTCGGAAACGAAGCGAGCTATGGCAAAATGTTAAGAGACCTTTTTTGTAGAGAATTATGTTTCCTACTTTTTATGTTCTATGATATTTTTTGATCAGACGCGTAGCTCTCGAGATATATCAAGATATTTAAAAGTTCCGAAGCCGCACCAACATAATAGAGATACAGAGACACCGTGGCCCCTCTCTTTGAGATAACTCTGCACTATTGCGAGCTGGAAATGCCACTTCCAGTTTAGCTGTGCAGAAGAAGAACAACAAGAAGAAGAAATATCTCGAAATATGTCCGTTAGGCCCCTTCCCTTGAGATAAATCTGCAAATATCTCGGAAACGAAGCGAGCTATGGCAAAATGTTAAGAGACCTTTTTTGTAGAGAATTATGTTTCCTACTTTTTATGTTCTATGATATTTTTTGATCAGAAGCGTAGTTTTCGAGATATATCGAGATATTTAAAAGTTCCGAAGCCGCACCAACATAATAGAGATACAGAAACACCGTGGCCCCTTTCTTTGAGATAACTCTGCACTATTGCGAGCTGCAAATGCCACTTCCAGCTTAGCTGTGCAGAGGAAGAACAACAAGAAGAAGAAATATCTCGAAATATGTCCGTCAGGCCAGTTCCTTTGAGCTGAATCTGCAAATATCTCGGAAACGAAGCGAGCTATGGCAAAATGTTAAGAGACCTTTTTTGTAGAGAATTAAGTTTCCTACTTTTTATCTTCTATGATATTTTCTGATCAGATGCGTAGTTCTCGAGATATATCAAGATATTTAAAAGTTCCGAAGCCGCACCAACATAATAGAGATACAGAAACACCGTGGCCCCTTTCTTTGAGATAACTCTGCAGTATTGCGAGCTGTAAATGCCACTTCCAGCTTAGCTGTGCAGGAGAAGAACAACAAGAAGAAGAAATATCTCGAAATATGTCCGTCAGGCCCCTTCCCTTGAGATATATCTTCAAATATCTCGGAAACGAAGCGAGCTATGGCAAAATGTTAAGAGACCTTTTTTGTAGAGAATTATGTTTCCTACAATTTATGTTCTATGATATTTTTTGATCAGAAGCGTAGTTTTCGAGATATATCGAGATATTTAAAAGTTCCAAAGCCGCACCAACATAATAGAGATACAGAAACACCGTGGCCCCTTTCTTTGAGATAACTCTGCACTAGTGCGAGCCGCAAATGCCACTTCCAGCTTAGCTGTGCAGAAGAAGAACAACAAGAAGAAGAAATATCTCGAAATATGTCCGTTAGGCCCCTTCCCTTGAGATAAATCTGCAAATATCTCGGAAACGAAGCGAGCTATGGCAAAATGTTAAGAGACGTTTTTTGTAGAGAATTAAGTTTCCTACTTTTTATCTTCTATGATATTTTCTGATCAGATGCGTAGTTCTCGAGATATATCAAGATATTTAAAAGTTCCGAAGCCGCACCAACATAATAGAGATACAGAAACACCGTGGCCCCTTTCTTTGAGATAACTCTGCACTAGTGCGAGCCGCAAATGCCACTTCCAGCTTAGCTGTGCAGAAGAAGAACAACAAGAAGAAGAAATATCTCGAAATATGTCCGTCAGGCCACTTCCCTTGAGATAAATCTGCAAATATCTCGGAAACGAAGCGAGCTATGGCAAAATGTTAAGAGACCTTTTTTGTAGAGAATTATGTTTCCTACTTTTCATGTTCTATGATATTTTTTGATCAGACGCGTAGCTCTCGAGATATATCAAGATATTTAAAAGTTCCGAAGCCGCACCAACATAATAGAGATACAGAAACACCGTGGCCCCTCTCTTTGAGATAACTCTGCACTATTGCGAGCTGGAAATGCCACTTCCAGTTTAGCTGTGCAGAAGAAGAACAACAAGAAGAAGAAATATCTCGAAATATGTCCATTAGGCCCCTTCCCTTGAGATAAATCTGCAAATATCTCGGAAACGAAGCGAGCTATGGCAAAATGTTAAGAGACCTTTTTTGTAGAGAATTATGTTTCCTACTTTTTATGTTCTATGATATTTTTTGATCAGACGCGTAGCTCTCGAGATATATCAAGATATTTAAAAGTTCCGAAGCCGCACCAACATAATAGAGATACAGAAACACCGTGGCCCCTCTCTTTGAGATAACTCTGCACTATTGCGAGCTGGAAATGCCACTTCCAGTTTAGCTGTGCAGAAGAAGAACAACAAGAAGAAGAAATATCTCGAAATATGTCCGTTAGGCCCCTTCCCTTGAGATAAATCTGCAAATATCTCGGAAACGAAGCGAGCTATGGCAAAATGTTAAGAGACCTTTTTTGTAGAGAATTATGTTTCCTACTTTTTATGTTCTATGATATTTTTTGATCAGAAGCGTAGGTTTCGAGATATATCGAGATATTTAAAAGTTCCGAAGCCGCACCAACATAATAGAGATACAGAAACACCGTGGCCCCTTTCTTTGAGATAACTCTGCACTATTGCGAGCTGCAAATGCCACTTCCAGCTTAGCTGTGCAGAGGAAGAACAACAAGAAGAAGAAATATCTCGAAATATGTCCGTCAGGCCAGTTCCTTTGAGCTGAATCTGCAAATATCTCGGAAACGAAGCGAGTTATGGCAAAATGTTAAGAGACCTTTTTTGTAGAGAATTAAGTTTCCTACTTTTTATCTTCTATGATATTTTCTGATCAGATGGGTAGTTCTCGAGATATATCAAGATATTTTAAAGTTCCGAAGCCGCACCAACATAATAGAGATACAGAAACACCGTGGCCCCTTTCTTTGAAATAACTCTGCACTAGTGCGAGCCGCAAATGCCACTTCCAGCTTAGCTGTGCAGCAGAAGAACAACAAGAAGAAGAAATATCTCGAAATATGTCCGTCAGGCCACTTCCCTTGAGATAAATCTGCAAATATCTCGGAAACGAAGCGAGCTATGGCAAAATGTTAAGAGACCTTTTTTGTAGAGAATTATGTTTCCTACTTTTTATGTTCTATGATATTTTTTGATCAGAAGCGTAGTTCTCGAGATATATCAAGATATTTTAAAGTTCCGAAGCCGCACCAACATAATAGAGATACAGAAACACCGTGGCCCCTTTCTTTGAAATAACTCTGCACTAGTGCGAGCCGCAAATGCCACTTCCAGCTTAGCTGTGCAGCAGAAGAACAACAAGAAGAAGAAATATCTCGAAATATGTCCGTCAGGCCACTTCCCTTGAGATAAATCTGCAAATATCTCGGAAACGAAGCGAGCTATGGCAAAATGTTAAGAGACCTTTTTTGTAGAGAATTATGTTTCCTACTTTTTATGTTCTATGATATTTTTTGATCAGAAGCGTAGTTTTCGAGATATATCGAGATATTTAAAAGTTCCGAAGCCGCACCAACATAATAGAGATACAGAAACACCGTGGCCCCTTTCTTTGAGATAACTCTGCACTATTGCGAGCTGCAAATGCCACTTCCAGCTTAGCTGTGCAGAGGAAGAACAACAAGAAGAAGAAATATCTCGAAATATGTCCGTCAGGCCAGTTCCTTTGAGCTGAATCTGCAAATATCTCGGAAACGAAGCGAGTTATCGCAAAATGTTAAGGGACCTTTTTTGTAGAGAATTAAGTTTCCTACTTTTTATCTTCTATGATATTTTTTGATCAGAAGCGTAGTTTTCGAGATATATCGAGATATTTAAAAGTTCCGAAGCCGCACCAACATAATAGAGATACAGAAACACCGTGGCCCCTTTCTTTGAGATAACTCTGCACTATTGCGAGCTGCAAATGCCACTTCCAGCTTAGCTGTGCAGAAGAAGAACATCAAGAAGAAGAAATATCTCGAAATATGTCCGTCAGGCCCCTTCCCTTGAGATAAATCTGCAAATATCTCGGAAACGAAGAGAGCTATGGCAAAATGTTAAGAGACCTTTTTTGTAGAGAATTAAGTTTCCTACTTTTTATGTTCTATGATATTTTTTGATCTGATGCGTAGTTCTCGAGATATATCAAGATATTTAAAAGTTCCGAAGCCGCACCAACATAATAGAGATACAGAAACACCGTGGCCCCTTTCTTTGAGATAACTCTGCACTATTGCGAGCTGTAAATGCCACTTCCAGCTTAGCTGTGCAGAAGAAGAACAACAAGAAGAAGACATATCTCGAAATATGTCCGTCAGGCCCCTTCCCTTGAGATATATCTGCAAATATCTCGGAAACGAAGGGAGCTATGGCAAAATGTTGAGAGACCTTTTTTGTAGAGAATTAAGTTTCCTATGTTTTATGTTCTATGATATTTTTTGATCAGATGCGTAGTTCTCGAGATATATCAAGATATTTAAAAGTTCCGAAGCCGCACCAACATAATAGAGATACAGAAACACCGTGGCCCCTTTCTTCGAGATAACTCTGCACTATTGCGAGCTGCAAATGCCACTTCCAGCTTAGCTGTGCAGAAGAAGAACATCAAGAAGAAGAAATATCTCGAAATATGTCCGTCAGGCCCCTTCCCTTGAGATAAATCTGCAAATATCTCGGAAACGAAGAGAGCTATGGCAAAATGTTAAGAGACCTTTTTTGTAGAGAATTAAGTTTCCTACTTTTTATGTTCTATGATATTTTTTGATCTGATGCGTAGTTCTCGAGATATATCAAGATATTTAAAAGTTCCGAAGCCGCACCAACATAATAGAGATACAGAAACACCGTGGCCCCTTTCTTTGAGATAACTCTGCACTATTGCGAGCTGTAAATGCCACTTCCAGCTTAGCTGTGCAGAAGAAGAACAACAAGAAGAAGAAATATCTGGAAATATGTCCGTCAGGCCCCTTCCCTTGAGATAAATCTGCAAATATCTCGGAAACGAAGAGAGCTATGGCAAAATGTTAAGAGACCTTTTTTGTAGAGAATTAAGTTTCCTACTTTTTATGTTCTATGATATTTTTTGATCTGATGCGTAGTTCTCGAGATATATCAAGATATTTAAAAGTTCCGAAGCCGCACCAACATAATAGAGATACAGAAACACCGTGGCCCCTTTCTTTGAGATAACTCTGCACTATTGCGAGCTGTAAATGCCACTTCCAGCTTAGCTGTGCAGAAGAAGAACAACAAGAAGAAGACATATCTCGAAATATGTCCGTCAGGCCCCTTCCCTTGAGATATATCTGCAAATATCTCGGAAACGAAGCGAGCTATGGCAAAATGCTAAGAGACCTTTTTTGTAGAGAATTATGTTTCCTACAATTTATGTTCTATGATATTTTTTGATCAGAAGCGTAGTTTTCGAGATATATCGAGATATTTAAAAGTTCCAAAGCCGCACCAACATAATAGAGATACAGAAACACCGTGGCCCCTTTCTTTGAGATAACTCTGCACTATTGCGAGCTGCAAATGCTACTTCCAGCTTAGCTGTGCAGAGGAAGAACAACAAGAAGAAGAAATATCTCGAAATATGTCCGTCAGGCCAGTTCCTTTGAGCTGAATCTGCAAATATCTCGGAAACGAAGCGAGCTATGGCAAAATGTTAAGAGACGTTTTTTGTAGAGAATTATGTTTCCTACAATTTATGTTGTATGATATTTTTTGATCAGAAGCGTAGTTTTCGAGATATATCGAGATATTTAAAAGTTCCGAAGCCGCACCAACATAATAGGGATACAGAAACACCGTGGCCCCTTTCTTTGAGATAACTCTGCAGTATTGCGAGCTGTAAATGCCACTTCCAGCTTAGCTGTGCAGAAGAAGAACAACAAGAAGAAGAAATATCTCGAAATATGTCCGTCAGGCCCCTTCCCTTGAGATATATCTGCAAATATCTCGGAAACGAAGCGAGCTATGACAAAATGTTAAGAGACCTTTTTTGTAGAGAATTATGTTTCCTACAATTTATGTTCTATGATATTTTTTGATCAGAAGCGTAGTTTTCGAGACATATCGAGATATTTAAAAGTTCCGAAGCCGCACCAACATAATAGAGATACAGAAACACCGTGGCCCCTTTCTTTGAGATAACTCTGCACTATTGCGAGCTGCAAATGCCACTTCCAGCTTAGCTGTGCAGAGGAAGAACAACAAGAAGAAGAAATATCTCGAAATATGTCCGTCAGGCCAGTTCCTTTGAGCTGAATCTGCAAATATCTCGGAAACGAAGCGAGCTATGGCAAAATGTTAAGAGACCTTTTTTGTAGAGAATCATGTTTCCTACTTTTTATGTTCTATGATATTTTTTGATCAGACGCGTAGCTCTCGAGATATATCAAGATATTTAAAAGTTCCGAAGCCGCACCAACATAATAGAGATACAGAAACACCGTGGCCCCTCTCTTTGAGATAACTCTGCACTATTGCGAGCTGGAAATGCCACTTCCAGTTTAGCTGTGCAGAAGAAGAACAACAAGAAGAAGAAATATCTCGAAATATGTCCGTTAGGCCCCTTCCCTTGAGATAAATCTGCAAATATCTCGGAAACGAAGCGAGCTATGGCAAAATGTTAAGAGACCTTTTTTGTAGAGAATTATGTTTCCTACAATTTATGTTCTATAATATTTTTTGATCAGAAGCGTAGTTTTCGAGATATATCGAGATAGTTAAAAGTTCCGAAGCCGCACCAACATAATAGAGATACAGAAACACCGTGGCTCCTTTCTTTGAGATAACTCTGCACTAGTGCGAGCCGCAAATGCCACTTCCAGCTTAGCTGTGCAGAAGAAGAACAACAAGAAGAAGAAATATCTCGAAATCTGTCCGTCAGGCCCCTTCCCTTGAGATAAATCTGCAAATATCTCGGAAACGAAGCGAGCTATGGTAAAATGTTAAGAGACCTTTTTTGTAGAGAATTAAGTTTCCTACTTTTTATGTCCTATGATATTTTTTGATCAGATGCGTAGTTCTCGAGATATATCAAGATATTTACAGGTTCCGAAGCCGCACCAACATAATAGAGATACAGAAACACCGTGGCCCCTTTCTTTGAGATAACTCTGCAGTATTGCGAGCTGTAAATGCCACTTCCAGCTTAGCTGTGCAGGAGAAGAACAACAAGAAGAAGAAATATCTCGAAATATGTCCGTCAGGCCCCTTCCCTTGAGATATATCTGCAAATATCTCGGAAACGAAGCGAGCTATGGCAAAATGTTAAGAGACCTTTTTTGTAGAGAATTATGTTTCCTACAATTTATGTTCTATGATATTTTTTGATCAGAAGCGTAGTTTTCGAGATATATCGAGATATTTAAAAGTTCCGAAGCCGCACCAACATAATAGAGATACAGAAACACCGTGGCCCCTTTCTTTGAGATAACTCTGCACTAGTGCGAGCCGCAAATGCCACTTCCAGCTTAGCTGTGCAGAAGAAGAACAACAAGAAGAAGAAATATCTCGAAATATGTCCGTTAGGCCCCTTCCCTTGAGATAAATCTGCAAATATCTCGGAAACGAAGCGAGCTATGGCAAAATGTCAAGAGACGTTTTTTGTAGAGAATTATGTTTCCTACAATTTATGTTCTATGATATTTTTTGATCAGAAGCGTAGTTTTCGAGATATATCGAGATATTTAAAAGTTCCGAAGCAGCACCAACATAATAGAGATACAGAAACACCGTGGCCCCTTTCTTTGAGATAACTCTGCACTAGTGCGAGCCGCAAATGCCACTTCCAGCTTAGCTGTGCAGAAGAAGAACAACAAGAAGAAGAAATATCTCGAAATATGTCCGTCAGGCCCCTTCCCTTGAGATAAATCTGCAAATATCTCGGAAACGAAGCGAGCTATTGCAAAATGTTAAGAGACCTTTTTTGTAGAGAATTGAGTTTCCTACTTTTTATGTTCTATGATATTTTTTGATCAGATGCGTAGTTCTCGAGATATATGAAGATATTTAAAAGTTCCGAAGCCGCACCAACATAATAGAGATACAGAAACACCGTGGCCCCTTTCTTTCAGATAACTATGCACTATTGCGAGCTGTGAATGCCACTTCCAGCTTAGCTGTGCAGAAGAAGAACAACAAGAAGAAGAAATATCTCGAAATATGTCCGTCAGGCCACTTCCCTTGAGATAAATCTGCAAATATCTCGGAAACGAAGCGATCTATGGCAAAATGTTAAGAGACCTTTTTTGTAGAGAATTATGTTTCCTACTTTTCATGTTCTATGATATTTTTTGATCAGACGCGTAGCTCTCGAGATATATCAAGATATTTAAAAGTTCCGAAGCCGCACCAACATAATAGAGATACAGAAACACCGTGGCCCCTCTCTTTGAGATAACTCTGCACTATTGCGAGCTGGAAATGCCACTTCCAGTTTAGCTGTGCAGAAGAAGAACAACAAGAAGAAGAAATATCTCGAAATATGTCCGTTAGGCCCCTTCCCTTGAGATAAATCTGCAAATATCTCGGAAACGAAGCGAGCTATGGCAAAATGTTAAGAGACCTTTTTTGTAGAGAATTATGTTTCCTACTTTTTATGTTCTATGATATTTTTTGATCAGACGAGTAGCTCTCGAGATATATCAAGATATTTAAAAGTTCCGAAGCCGCACCAACATAATAGAGATACAGAAACACCGTGGCCCCTCTCTTTGAGATAACTCTGCACTATTGCGAGCTGGAAATGCCACTTCCAGTTTAGCTGTGCAGAAGAAGAACAACAAGAAGAAGAAATATCTCGAAATATGTCCGTTAGGCCCCTTCCCTTGAGATAAATCTGCAAATATCTCGGAAACGAAGCGAGCTATGGCAAAATGTTAAGAGACCTTTTTTGTAGAGAATTATGTTTCCTACTTTTTATGTTCTATGATATTTTTTGATCAGACGCGTAGCTCTCGAGATATATCAAGATATTTAAAAGTTCCGAAGCCGCACCAACATAATAGAGATACAGAGACACCGTGGCCCCTCTCTTTGAGATAACTCTGCACTATTGCGAGCTGGAAATGCCACTTCCAGTTTAGCTGTGCAGAAGAAGAACAACAAGAAGAAGAAATATCTCGAAATATGTCCGTTAGGCCCCTTCCCTTGAGATAAATCTGCAAATATCTCGGAAACGAAGCGAGCTATGGCAAAATGTTAAGAGACCTTTTTTGTAGAGAATTATGTTTCCTACTTTTTATGTTCTATGATATTTTTTGATCAGACGCGTAGCTCTCGAGATATATCAAGATATTTAAAAGTTCCGAAGCCGCACCAACATAATAGAGATACAGAGACACCGTGGCCCCTCTCTTTGAGATAACTCTGCACTATTGCGAGCTGGAAATGCCACTTCCAGTTTAGCTGTGCAGAAGAAGAACAACAAGAAGAAGAAATATCTCGAAATATGTCCGTTAGGCCCCTTCCCTTGAGATAAATCTGCAAATATCTCGGAAACGAAGCGAGCTATGGCAAAATGTTAAGAGACCTTTTTTGTAGAGAATTATGTATCCTACTTTTTATGTTCTATGATATTTTTTGATCAGAAGCGTAGTTTTCGAGATATATCGAGATATTTAAAAGTTCCGAAGCCGCACCAACATAATAGAGATACAGAAACACCGTGGCCCCTTTCTTTGAGATAACTCTGCACTATTGCGAGCTGCAAATGCCACTTCCAGCTTAGCTGTGCAGAGGAAGAACAACAAGAAGAAGAAATATCTCGAAATATGTCCGTCAGGCCAGTTCCTTTGAGCTGAATCTGCAAATATCTCGGAAACGAAGCGAGCTATGGCAAAATGTTAAGAGACCTTTTTTGTAGAGAATTAAGTTTCCTACTTTTTATCTTCTATGATATTTTCTGATCAGATGCGTAGTTCTCGAGATATATCAAGATATTTAAAAGTTCCGAAGCCGCACCAACATAATAGAGATACAGAAACACCGTGGCCCCTTTCTTTGAGATAACTCTGCAGTATTGCGAGCTGTAAATGCCACTTCCAGCTTAGCTGTGCAGGAGAAGAACAACAAGAAGAAGAAATATCTCGAAATATGTCCGTCAGGCCCCTTCCCTTGAGATATATCTTCAAATATCTCGGAAACGAAGCGAGCTATGGCAAAATGTTAAGAGACCTTTTTTGTAGAGAATTATGTTTCCTACAATTTATGTTCTATGATATTTTTTGATCAGAAGCGTAGTTTTCGAGATATATCGAGATATTTAAAAGTTCCAAAGCCGCACCAACATAATAGAGATACAGAAACACCGTGGCCCCTTTCTTTGAGATAACTCTGCACTAGTGCGAGCCGCAAATGCCACTTCCAGCTTAGCTGTGCAGAAGAAGAACAACAAGAAGAAGAAATATCTCGAAATATGTCCGTTAGGCCCCTTCCCTTGAGATAAATCTGCAAATATCTCGGAAACGAAGCGAGCTATGGCAAAATGTTAAGAGACGTTTTTTGTAGAGAATTATGTTTCCTACAATTTATGTTCTATGATATTTTTTGATCAGAAGCGTAGTTTTCGAGATATATCGAGATATTTAAAAGTTCCGAAGCAGCACCAACATAATAGAGATACAGAAACACCGTGGCCCCTTTCTTTGAGATAACTCTGCACTAGTGCGAGCCGCAAATGCCACTTCCAGCTTAGCTGTGCAGAAGAAGAACAACAAGAAGAAGAAATATCTCGAAATATGTCCGTCAGGCCCCTTCCCTTGAGATAAATCTGCAAATATCTCGGAAACGAAGCGAGCTATTGCAAAATGTTAAGAGACCTTTTTTGTAGAGAATTGAGTTTCCTACTTTTTATGTTCTATGATATTTTTTGATCAGATGCGTAGTTCTCGAGATATATGAAGATATTTAAAAGTTCCGAAGCCGCACCAACATAATAGAGATACAGAAACACCGTGGCCCCTTTCTTTCAGATAACTATGCACTATTGCGAGCTGTGAATGCCACTTCCAGCTTAGCTGTGCAGAAGAAGAACAACAAGAAGAAGAAATATCTCGAAATATGTCCGTCAGGCCCCTTACCTTGAGATAAATCTGCAAATATCTCGGAAACGAAGCGAGCTATGGCAAAATGTTAAGAGACGTTTTTTGTAGAGAATTAAGTTTCCTACTTTTTATCTTCTATGATATTTTCTGATCAGATGCGTAGTTCTCGAGATATATCAAGATATTTAAAAGTTCCGAAGCCGCACCAACATAATAGAGATACAGAAACACCGTGGCCCCTTTCTTTGAGATAACTCTGCACTAGTGCGAGCCGCAAATGCCACTTCCAGCTTAGCTGTGCAGAAGAAGAACAACAAGAAGAAGAAATATCTCGAAATATGTCCGTCAGGCCACTTCCCTTGAGATAAATCTGCAAATATCTCGGAAACGAAGCGAGCTATGGCAAAATGTTAAGAGACCTTTTTTGTAGAGAATTATGTTTCCTACTTTTCATGTTCTATGATATTTTTTGATCAGACGCGTAGCTCTCGAGATATATCAAGATATTTAAAAGTTCCGAAGCCGCACCAACATAATAGAGATACAGAAACACCGTGGCCCCTCTCTTTGAGATAACTCTGCACTATTGCGAGCTGGAAATGCCACTTCCAGTTTAGCTGTGCAGAAGAAGAACAACAAGAAGAAGAAATATCTCGAAATATGTCCGTTAGGCCCCTTCCCTTGAGATAAATCTGCAAATATCTCGGAAACGAAGCGAGCTATGGCAAAATGTTAAGAGACCTTTTTTGTAGAGAATTATGTTTCCTACTTTTTATGTTCTATGATATTTTTTGATCAGACGCGTAGCTCTCGAGATATATCAAGATATTTAAAAGTTCCGAAGCCGCACCAACATAATAGAGATACAGAAACACCGTGGCCCCTCTCTTTGAGATAACTCTGCACTATTGCGAGCTGGAAATGCCACTTCCAGTTTAGCTGTGCAGAAGAAGAACAACAAGAAGAAGAAATATCTCGAAATATGTCCGTTAGGCCCCTTCCCTTGAGATAAATCTGCAAATATCTCGGAAACGAAGCGAGCTATGGCAAAATGTTAAGAGACCTTTTTTGTAGAGAATTATGTTTCCTACTTTTTATGTTCTATGATATTTTTTGATCAGAAGCGTAGGTTTCGAGATATATCGAGATATTTAAAAGTTCCGAAGCCGCACCAACATAATAGAGATACAGAAACACCGTGGCCCCTTTCTTTGAGATAACTCTGCACTATTGCGAGCTGCAAATGCCACTTCCAGCTTAGCTGTACAGAGGAAGAACAACAAGAAGAAGAAATATCTCGAAATATGTCCGTCAGGCCAGTTCCTTTGAGCTGAATCTGCAAATATCTCGGAAACGAAGCGAGTTATGGCAAAATGTTAAGAGACCTTTTTTGTAGAGAATTAAGTTTCCTACTTTTTATCTTCTATGATATTTTCTGATCAGATGGGTAGTTCTCGAGATATATCAAGATATTTTAAAGTTCCGAAGCCGCACCAACATAATAGAGATACAGAAACACCGTGGCCCCTTTCTTTGAAATAACTCTGCACTAGTGCGAGCCGCAAATGCCACTTCCAGCTTAGCTGTGCAGCAGAAGAACAACAAGAAGAAGAAATATCTCGAAATATGTCCGTCAGGCCACTTCCCTTGAGATAAATCTGCAAATATCTCGGAAACGAAGCGAGCTATGGCAAAATGTTAAGAGACCTTTTTTGTAGAGAATTATGTTTCCTACTTTTTATGTTCTATGATATTTTTTGATCAGAAGCGTAGTTCTCGAGATATATCAAGATATTTTAAAGTTCCGAAGCCGCACCAACATAATAGAGATACAGAAACACCGTGGCCCCTTTCTTTGAAATAACTCTGCACTAGTGCGAGCCGCAAATGCCACTTCCAGCTTAGCTGTGCAGCAGAAGAACAACAAGAAGAAGAAATATCTCGAAATATGTCCGTCAGGCCACTTCCCTTGAGATAAATCTGCAAATATCTCGGAAACGAAGCGAGCTATGGCAAAATGTTAAGAGACCTTTTTTGTAGAGAATTATGTTTCCTACTTTTTATGTTCTATGATATTTTTTGATCAGAAGCGTAGTTTTCGAGATATATCGAGATATTTAAAAGTTCCGAAGCCGCACCAACATAATAGAGATACAGAAACACCGTGGCCCCTTTCTTTGAGATAACTCTGCACTATTGCGAGCTGCAAATGCCACTTCCAGCTTAGCTGTGCAGAGGAAGAACAACAAGAAGAAGAAATATCTCGAAATATGTCCGTCAGGCCAGTTCCTTTGAGCTGAATCTGCAAATATCTCGGAAACGAAGCGAGTTATCGCAAAATGTTAAGGGACCTTTTTTGTAGAGAATTAAGTTTCCTACTTTTTATCTTCTATGATATTTTTTGATCAGAAGCGTAGTTTTCGAGATATATCGAGATATTTAAAAGTTCCGAAGCCGCACCAACATAATAGAGATACAGAAACACCGTGGCCCCTTTCTTTGAGATAACTCTGCACTATTGCGAGCTGCAAATGCCACTTCCAGCTTAGCTGTGCAGAAGAAGAACATCAAGAAGAAGAAATATCTCGAAATATGTCCGTCAGGCCCCTTCCCTTGAGATAAATCTGCAAATATCTCGGAAACGAAGAGAGCTATGGCAAAATGTTAAGAGACCTTTTTTGTAGAGAATTAAGTTTCCTACTTTTTATGTTCTATGATATTTTTTGATCTGATGCGTAGTTCTCGAGATATATCAAGATATTTAAAAGTTCCGAAGCCGCACCAACATAATAGAGATACAGAAACACCGTGGCCCCTTTCTTTGAGATAACTCTGCACTATTGCGAGCTGTAAATGCCACTTCCAGCTTAGCTGTGCAGAAGAAGAACAACAAGAAGAAGACATATCTCGAAATATGTCCGTCAGGCCCCTTCCCTTGAGATATATCTGCAAATATCTCGGAAACGAAGGGAGCTATGGCAAAATGTTGAGAGACCTTTTTTGTAGAGAATTAAGTTTCCTATGTTTTATGTTCTATGATATTTTTTGATCAGATGCGTAGTTCTCGAGATATATCAAGATATTTAAAAGTTCCGAAGCCGCACCAACATAATAGAGATACAGAAACACCGTGGCCCCTTTCTTCGAGATAACTCTGCACTATTGCGAGCTGCAAATGCCACTTCCAGCTTAGCTGTGCAGAAGAAGAACATCAAGAAGAAGAAATATCTCGAAATATGTCCGTCAGGCCCCTTCCCTTGAGATAAATCTGCAAATATCTCGGAAACGAAGAGAGCTATGGCAAAATGTTAAGAGACCTTTTTTGTAGAGAACTAAGTTTCCTACTTTTTATGTTCTATGATATTTTTTGATCAGATGCGTAGTTCTCGAGATATATCAAGATATTTAAAAGTTCCGAAGCCGCACCAACATAATAGAGATACAGAAACACCGTGGCCCCTTTCTTCGAGATAACTCTGCACTATTGCGAGCTGCAAATGCCACTTCCAGCTTAGCTGTGCAGAAGAAGAACATCAAGAAGAAGAAATATCTCGAAATATGTCCGTCAGGCCCCTTCCCTTGAGATAAATCTGCAAATATCTCGGAAACGAAGAGAGCTATGGCAAAATGTTAAGAGACCTTTTTTGTAGAGAATTAAGTTTCCTACTTTTTATGTTCTATGATATTTTTTGATCTGATGCGTAGTTCTCGAGATATATCAAGATATTTAAAAGTTCCGAAGCCGCACCAACATAATAGAGATACAGAAACACCGTGGCCCCTTTCTTTGAGATAACTCTGCACTATTGCGAGCTGTAAATGCCACTTCCAGCTTAGCTGTGCAGAAGAAGAACAACAAGAAGAAGAAATATCTGGAAATATGTCCGTCAGGCCCCTTCCCTTGAGATAAATCTGCAAATATCTCGGAAACGAAGAGAGCTATGGCAAAATGTTAAGAGACCTTTTTTGTAGAGAATTAAGTTTCCTACTTTTTATGTTCTATGATATTTTTTGATCTGATGCGTAGTTCTCGAGATATATCAAGATATTTAAAAGTTCCGAAGCCGCACCAACATAATAGAGATACAGAAACACCGTGGCCCCTTTCTTTGAGATAACTCTGCACTATTGCGAGCTGTAAATGCCACTTCCAGCTTAGCTGTGCAGAAGAAGAACAACAAGAAGAAGAAATATCTGGAAATATGTCCGTCAGGCCCCTTCCCTTGAGATAAATCTGCAAATATCTCGGAAACGAAGAGAGCTATGGCAAAATGTTAAGAGACCTTTTCTGTAGAGAATTAAGTTTCCTACTTTTTATGTTCTATGATATTTTTTGATCTGATGCGTAGTTCTCGAGATATATCAAGATACTTAAAAGTTCCGAAGCCGCACCAACATAATAGAGATACAGAAACACCGTGGCCCCTTTCTTTGAGATAACTCTGCACTATTGCGAGCTGCAAATGCCACTTCCAGCTTAGCTGTGCAGAAGAAGAACAACAAGAAGAAGAAATATCTCGAAATATGTCCGTCAGGCCAGTTCCTTTGAGCTGAATCTGCAAATATCTCGGAAACGAAGCGAGCTATGGCAAAATGTTAAGAGACGTTTTTTGTAGAGAATTATGTTTCCTACAATTTATGTTCTATGATATTTTTTGATCAGAAGCGTAGTTTTCGAGATATATCGAGATATTTAAAAGTTCCGAAGCCGCACCAACATAATAGGGATACAGAAACACCGTGGCCCCTTTCTTTGAGATAACTCTGCAGTATTGCGAGCTGTAAATGCCACTTCCAGCTTAGCTGTGCAGAAGAAGAACAACAAGAAGAAGAAATATCTCGAAATATGTCCGTCAGGCCCCTTCCCTTGAGATAAATCTGCAAATATCTCGGAAACGAAGAGAGCTATGGCAAAATGTTAAGAGACCTTTTGTGTAGAGAATTAAGTTTCCTACTTTTTATGTTCTATGATATTTTTTGATCTGATGCGTAGTTCTCGAGATATATCAAGATATTTAAAAGTTCCGAAGCCGCACCAACATAATAGAGATACAGAAACACCGTGGCCCCTTTCTTTGAGATAACTCTGCACTATTGCGAGCTGCAAATGCCACTTCCAGCTTAGCTGTGCAGAAGAAGAACATCAAGAAGAAGAAATATCTCGAAATATGTCCGTCAGGCCCCTTCCCTTGAGATAAATCTGCAAATATCTCGGAAACGAAGAGAGCTATGGCAAAATGTTAAGAGACCTTTTTTGTAGAGAATTAAGTTTCCTACTTTTTATGTTCTATGATATTTTTTGATCTGATGCGTAGTTCTCGAGATATATCAAGATATTTAAAAGTTCCGAAGCCGCACCAACATAATAGAGATACAGAAACACCGTGGCCCCTTTCTTTGAGCTAACTCTGCACTATTGCGAGCTGTAAATGCCACTTCCAGCTTAGCTGTGCAGAAGAAGAACAACAAGAAGAAGACATATCTCGAAATATGTCCGTCAGGCCCCTTCCCTTGAGATATATCTGCAAATATCTCGGAAACGAAGCGAGCTATGGCAAAATGCTAAGAGACCTTTTTTGTAGAGAATTATGTTTCCTACAATTTATGTTCTATGATATTTTTTGATCAGAAGCGTAGTTTTCGAGATATATCGAGATATTTAAAAGTTCCAAAGCCGCACCAACATAATAGAGATACAGAAACACCGTGGCCCCTTTCTTTGAGATAACTCTGCACTATTGCGAGCTGCAAATGCTACTTCCAGCTTAGCTGTGCAGAGGAAGAACAACAAGAAGAAGAAATATCTCGAAATATGTCCGTCAGGCCAGTTCCTTTGAGCTGAATCTGCAAATATCTCGGAAACGAAGCGAGCTATGGCAAAATGTTAAGAGACGTTTTTTGTAGAGAATTATGTTTCCTACAATTTATGTTCTATGATATTTTTTGATCAGAAGCGTAGTTTTCGAGATATATCGAGATATTTAAAAGTTCCGAAGCCGCACCAACATAATAGGGATACAGAAACACCGTGGCCCCTTTCTTTGAGATAACTCTGCAGTATTGCGAGCTGTAAATGCCACTTCCAGCTTAGCTGTGCAGAAGAAGAACAACAAGAAGAAGAAATATCTCGAAATATGTCCGTCAGGCCCCTTCCCTTGAGATATATCTGCAAATATCTCGGAAACGAAGCGAGCTATGACAAAATGTTAAGAGACCTTTTTTGTAGAGAATTATGTTTCCTACAATTTATGTTCTATGATATTTTTTGATCAGAAGCGTAGTTTTCGAGATATATCGAGATATTTAAAAGTTCCGAAGCCGCACCAACATAATAGAGATACAGAAACACCGTGGCCCCTTTCTTTGAGATAACTCTGCACTATTGCGAGCTGCAAATGCCACTTCCAGCTTAGCTGTGCAGAGGAAGAACAACAAGAAGAAGAAATATCTCGAAATATGTCCGTCAGGCCAGTTCCTTTGAGCTGAATCTGCAAATATCTCGGAAACGAAGCGAGCTATGGCAAAATGTTAAGAGACCTTTTTTGTAGAGAATTAAGTTTCCTACTTTTTATCTTCTATGATATTTTCTGATCAGATGCGTAGTTCTCGAGATATATCAAGATATTTAAAAGTTCCGAAGCCGCACCAACATAATAGAGATACAGAAACACCGTGGCCCCTTTCTTTGAAATAACTCTGCACTAGTGCGAGCCGCAAATGCCACTTCCAGCTTAGCTGTGCAGCAGAAGAACAACAAGAAGAAGAAATATCTCGAAATATGTCCGTCAGGCCACTTCCCTTGAGATAAATCTGCAAATATCTCGGAAACGAAGCGAGCTATGGCAAAATGTTAAGAGACCTTTTTTGTAAAGAATCATGTTTCCTACTTTTTATGTTCTATGATATTTTTTGATCAGACGCGTAGCTCTCGAGATATATCAAGATATTTAAAAGTTCCGAAGCCGCACCAACATAATAGAGATACAGAAACACCGTGGCCCCTCTCTTTGAGATAACTCTGCACTATTGCGAGCTGGAAATGCCACTTCCAGTTTAGCTGTGCAGAAGAAGAACAACAAGAAGAAGAAATATCTCGAAATATGTCCGTTAGGCCCCTTCCCTTGAGATAAATCTGCAAATATCTCGGAAACGAAGCGAGCTATGGCAAAATGTTAAGAGACCTTTTTTGTAGAGAATTATGTTTCCTACAATTTATGTTCTATAATATTTTTTGATCAGAAGCGTAGTTTTCGAGATATATCGAGATAGTTAAAAGTTCCGAAGCCGCACCAACATAATAGAGATACAGAAACACCGTGGCCCCTTTCTTTGAGATAACTCTGCACTAGTGCGAGCCGCAAATGCCACTTCCAGCTTAGCTGTGCAGAAGAAGAACAACAAGAAGAAGAAATATCTCGAAATCTGTCCGTCAGGCCCCTTCCCTTGAGATAAATCTGCAAATATCTCGGAAACGAAGCGAGCTATGGTAAAATGTTAAGAGACCTTTTTTGTAGAGAATTAAGTTTCCTACTTTTTATGTCCTATGATATTTTTTGATCAGATGCGTAGTTCTCGAGATATATCAAGATATTTACAGGTTCCGAAGCCGCACCAACATAATAGAGATACAGAAACACCGTGGCCCCTTTCTTTGAGATAACTCTGCAGTATTGCGAGCTGTAAATGCCACTTCCAGCTTAGCTGTGCAGGAGAAGAACAACAAGAAGAAGAAATATCTCGAAATATGTCCGTCAGGCCCCTTGCCTTGAGATAAATCTGCAAATATCTCGGAAACGAAGCGAGCTATGGCAAAATGTTAAGAGACCTTTTTTGTAGAGAATTATGTTTCGTACAATTTATGTTCTATGATATTTTTTGGTCAGAAGCGTAGTTTTCGAGATATATCGAGATATTTAAAAGTTCCAAAGCCGCACCAACATAATAGAGATACAGAAACACCGTGGCCCCTTTCTTTGAGATAACTCTCCACTAGTGCGAGCCGCAAATGCCACTTCCAGCTTAGCTGTGCAGAAGAAGAACAACAAGAAGAAGAAATATCTCGAAATATGTCCGTCAGGCCCCTTCCCTTGAGATAAATCTGCAAATATCTCGGAAACGAAGCAAGCTATGGCGAAATGTTAAGAGACCTTTTTTGTAGAGAATTAAGTTTCCTACTTTTTATGTTCTATGATATTTTTTGATCAGATGCGTAGTTCTCGAGATATATCAAGATATTTAAAAGTTCCGAAGCCGCACCAACATAATAGAGATACAGAAACACCGTGGCCCCTTTCTTTGAGATAACTCTGCACGATTGCGAGCTGCAAATACCACTTCCAGCTTAGCTGTGCAGAAGAAGGACAACAAGAAGAAGAAATATCTCGAAATATGTCCGTCAGGCCCCTTCCCTTGAGATAAATCTGCAAATATCTCGGAAACGAAGCGAGCTATGGCGAAATGTTAAGAGACCTTTTTTATAGAGAATTAAGTTTCCTACTTTTTATGTTCTATGATATTTTTTGATCAGATGCGTAGTTCTCGAGATATATCAAGATATTTAAAAGTTCCGAAGCCGCACCAACATAATAGAGATACAGAAACACCGTGGCCCCTTTCTTTGAGATAACTCTGCACTATTGCGAGCTGCAAATGCCACTTCCAGCTTAGCTGTGCAGAGGAAGAACAACAAGAAGAAGAAATATCTCGAAATATGTCCGTCAGGCCAGTTCCTTTGAGCTGAATCTGCAAATATCTCGGAAACGAAGCGAGCTATGGCAAAATGTTAAGAGACGTTTTTTATAGAGAATTATGTTTCCTACAATTTATGTTTCTATGATATTTTTTGATCAGAAGCGTAGTTTTCGAGATATATCGAGATATTTAAAAGTTCCGAAGCCGCACCAACATAATAGGGATACAGAAACACCGTGGCCCCTTTCTTTGAGATAACTCTGCACTAGTGCGAGCCGCAAATGCCACTTCCAGCTTAGCTGTGCAGAAGAAGAACAACAAGAAGAAGAAATATCTCGAAATATGTCCGTCAGGCCCCTTCCCTTGAGATATATCTTCAAATATCTCGGAAACGAAGCGAGCTATGGCAAAATGTTAAGAGACCTTTTTTGTAGAGAATTATGCTTCCTACAATTTAGGTTCTATGATATTTTTTGATCAGAAGCGTAGTTTTCGAGATACATCGAGATATTTAAAAGTTCCGAAGCCGCACCAACATAATAGAGATACAGAAACACCGTGGCCCCTTTCTTTGAGATAACTCTGCACTAGTGCGAGCCGCAAATGCCAGTTCCAGCTTAGCTATGCAGAAGAAGAACAACAAGAAGAAGAAATATCTCGAAATATGTCCGTCAGGCCCCTTCCCTTGAGATAAATCTGCAAATATCTCGGAAACGAAGCGAGCTATGGCAAAATGTTAAGAGACCTTTTTTGTAGAGAATTAAGTTTCCTACTTTTTATGTTGTACGATATTTTTTGATCAGATGCGTAGTTCTCGAGATATATCAAGATATTTAAAAGTTCCGAAGCCGCACCAACATAATAGAGATACAGAAACACCGTGGCCCCTTTCTTTGAGATAACTCTGCACTATTGCGAGCTGCAAATGCCACTTCCAGCTTAGCTGTGCAGAGGAAGAACAACAAGAAGAAGAAATATCTCGAAATATGTCCGTCAGGCCAGTTCCTTTGAGCTGAATCTGCAAATATCTCGGAAACGAAGCGAGCTATGGCAAAATGTTAAGAGACGTTTTTTATAGAGAATTATGTTTCCTACAATTTATGTTCTATGATATTTTTTGATCAGAAGCGTAGTTTTCGAGATATATCGAGATATTTAAAAGTTCCGAAGCCGCACCAACATAATAGGGATACAGAAACACCGTGGCCCCTTTCTTTGAGATAACTCTGCACTAGTGCGAGCCGCAAATGCCACTTCCAGCTTAGCTGTGCAGAAGAAGAACAACAAGAAGAAGAAATATCTCGAAATATGTCCGTCAGGCCCCTTCCCGTGAGATATATCTTCAAATATCTCGGAAACGAAGCGAGCTGTGGCAAAATGTTAAGAGACCTTTTTTGTAGAGAATTATGCTTCCTACAATTTATGTTCTATGATATTTTTTGATCAGAAGCGTAGTTTTCGAGATATATCGAGATATTTAAAAGTTCCGAAGCCGCACCAACATAATAGGGATACAGAAACACCGTGGCCCCTTTCTTTGAGATAACTCTGCACTAGTGCGAGCCGCAAATGCCACTTCCAGCTTAGCTGTGCAGAAGAAGAACAACAAGAAGAAGAAATATCTCGAAATATGTCCGTCAGGCCCCTTCCCGTGAGATATATCTTCAAATATCTCGGAAACGAAGCGAGCTATGGCAAAATGTTAAGAGACCTTTTTTGTAGAGAATTATGCTTCCTACAATTTATGTTCTATGATATTTTTTGATCAGAAGCGTAGTTTTCGAGATACATCGAGATATTTAAAAGTTCCGAAGCCGCACCAACATAATAGAGATACAGAAACACCGTGGCCCCTTTCTTTGAGATAACTCTGCACTAGTGCGAGCCGCAAATGCCAGTTCCAGCTTAGCTGTGCAGAAGAAGAACAACAAGAAGAAGAAATATCTCGAAATATGTCCGTCAGGCCCCTTCCCTTGAGATAAATCTGCAAATATCTCGGAAACGAAGCGAGGTATGGCAAAATGTTAAGAGACCTTTTTTGTAGAGAATTAAGTTTCCTACTTTTTATGTTGTATGATATTTTTTGATCAGATGCGTAGTTCTCGAGATATATCAAGATATTTAAAAGTTCCGATGCCGCACCAACATAATAGAGATACAGAAACACCGTGGCCCCTTTCTTTGAGATAACTCTGCACTATTGCGAGCTGCAAATGCCACTTCCAGCTTAGCTGTGCAGAAGAAGAACATCAAGAAGAAGAAGTATCTCGAAATATGTCCGTCAGGCCCCTTCCCTTGAGATAAATCTGCAAATATCTCGGAAACGAAGAGAGCTATGGCAAAATGTTAAGAGACCTTTTTTGTAGAGAATTAAGTTTCCTACTTTTTATGTTCTATGATATTTTTTGATCTGATGCGTAGTTCTCGAGACATATCAAGATATTTAAAAGTTCCGAAGCCGCACCAACATAATAGAGATACAGAAACACCGTGGCCCCTTTCTTTGAGATAACTCTGCACTATTGCGAGCTGTAAATGCCACTTCCAGCTTAGCTGTGCAGAAGAAGAACAACAAGAAGAAGACATATCTCGAAATAAATCCGTCAGGCCCCTTCCCTTGAGATATATCTGCAAATATCTCGGAAACGAAGCGAGCTATGGCAAAATGTTAAGAGACCTTTTTTGTAGAGAATTATGTTTCCTACAATTTATGTTCTATGATATTTTTTGATCAGAAGCGTAGTTTTCGAGATATATCGAGATATTTAAAAGTTCCAAAGCCGCACCAACATAATAGAGATACAGAAACACCGTGGCCCCTTTCTTTGAGATAACTCTGCACTATTGCGAGCTGCAAATGCCACTTCCAGCTTAG
Source organism: Osmia lignaria lignaria (assembly GCF_051020975.1). Classification (NCBI taxonomy): domain Eukaryota; kingdom Metazoa; phylum Arthropoda; class Insecta; order Hymenoptera; family Megachilidae; genus Osmia; species Osmia lignaria. Next base: position 21,744,328 of record NW_027478162.1, on the reverse strand, counting down.
CTGTGCAGAGGAAGAACAACAAGAAGAAGAAATATCTCGAAATATGTCCGTCAGGCCCCTTCCCTTAAGATAAATCTGCAAATATCTCGGAAACGAAGCGAGCTATGGCAAAATGTTAAGAGACCTTTTTTGTAGAGAATTATGTTTCGTACAATTTATGTTCTATGATATTTTTTGGTCAGAAGCGTAGTTTTCGAGATATATCGAGATATTTAAAAGTTCCAAAGCCGCACCAACATAATAGAGATACAGAAACACCGTGGCCCCTTTCTTTGAGATAACTCTCCACTAGTGCGAGCCGCAAATGCCACTTCCAGCTTAGCTGTGCAGAAGAAGAACAACAAGAAGAAGAAATATCTCGAAATATGTCCGTCAGGCCCCTTCCCTTGAGATAAATCTGCAAATATCTCGGAAACGAAGCAAGCTATGGCGAAATGTTAAGAGACCTTTTTTGTAGAGAATTAAGTTTCCTACTTTTTATGTTCTATGATATTTTTTGATCAGATGCGTAGTTCTCGAGATATATCAAGATATTTAAAAGTTCCGAAGCCGCACCAACATAATAGAGATACAGAAACACCGTGGCCCCTTTCTTTGAGATAACTCTGCACGATTGCGAGCTGCAAATACCACTTCCAGCTTAGCTGTGCAGAAGAAGGACAACAAGAAGAAGAAATATCTCGAAATATGTCCGTCAGGCCCCTTCCCTTGAGATAAATCTGCAAATATCTCGGAAACGAAGCGAGCTATGGCGAAATGTTAAGAGACCTTTTTTATAGAGAATTAAGTTTCCTACTTTTTATGTTCTATGATATTTTTTGATCAGATGCGTAGTTCTCGAGATATATCAAGATATTTAAAAGTTCCGAAGCCGCACCAACATAATAGAGATACAGAAACACCGTGGCCCCTTTCTTTGAGATAACTCTGCACTATTGCGAGCTGCAAATGCCACTTCCAGCTTAGCTGTGCAGAGGAAGAACAACAAGAAGAAGAAATATCTCGAAATATGTCCGTCAGGCCAGTTCCTTTGAGCTGAATCTGCAAATATCTCGGAAACGAAGCGAGCTATGGCAAAATCTTAAGAGACGTTTTTTATAGAGAATTATGTTTCCTACAATTTATGTTCTATGATATTTTTTGATCAGAAGCGTAGTTTTCGAGATATATCGAGATATTTAAAAGTTCCGAAGCCGCACCAACATAATAGGGATACAGAAACACCGTGGCCCCTTTCTTTGAGATAACTCTGCACTAGTGCGAGCCGCAAATGCCACTTCCAGCTTAGCTGTGCAGAAGAAGAACAACGAGAAGAAGAAATATCTCGAAATATGTCCGTCAGGCCCCTTCCCTTGAGATATATCTTCAAATATCTCGGAAACGAAGCGAGCTATGGCAAAATGTTAAGAGACCTTTTTTGTAGAGAATTATGCTTCCTACAATTTAGGTTCTATGATATTTTTTGATCAGAAGCGTAGTTTTCGAGATACATCGAGATATTTAAAAGTTCCGAAGCCGCACCAACATAATAGAGATACAGAAACACCGTGGCCCCTTTCTTTGAGATAACTCTGCACTAGTGCGAGCTGTAAATGCCACTTCCAGCTTAGCTGTGCAGAAGAAGAACAACAAGAAGAAGACATATCTCGAAATAAATCCGTCAGGCCCCTTCCCTTGAGATATATCTGCAAATATCTCGGAAACGAAGCGAGCTATGGCAAAATGTTAAGAGACCTTTTTTGTAGAGAATTATGTTTCCTACAATTTATGTTCTATGATATTTTTTGATCAGAAGCGTAGTTTTCGAGATATATCGAGATATTTAAAAGTTCCAAAGCCGCACCAACATAATAGAGATACAGAAACACCGTGGCCCCTTTCTTTGAGATAACTCTGCACTATTGCGAGCTGCAAATGCCACTTCCAGCTTAGCTGTGCAGAGGAAGAACAACAAGAAGAAGAAATATCTCGAAATATGTCCGTCAGGCCCCTTCCCTTGAGATAAATCTGCAAATATCTCGGAAACGAAGCGAGCTATGGCAAAATGTTAAGAGACCTTTTTTGTAGAGAATTATGTTTCGTACAATTTATGTTCTATGATATTTTTTGGTCAGAAGCGTAGTTTTCGAGATATATCGAGATATTTAAAAGTTCCAAAGCCGCACCAACATAATAGAGATACAGAAACAGCGTGGCCCCTTTCTTTGAGATAACTCTCCACTAGTGCGAGCCGCAAATGCCACTTCCAGCTTAGCTGTGCAGAAGAAGAACAACAAGAAGAAGAAATATCTCGAAATATGTCCGTCAGGCCCCTTCCCTTGAGATAAATCTGCAAATATCTCGGAAACGAAGCAAGCTATGGCGAAATGTTAAGAGACCTTTTTTGTAGAGAATTAAGTTTCCTACTTTTTATGTTCTATGATATTTTTTGATCAGATGCGTAGTTCTCGAGATATATCAAGATATTTAAAAGTTCCGAAGCCGCACCAACATAATAGAGATACAGAAACACCGTGGCCCCTTTCTTTGAGATAACTCTGCACGATTGCGAGCTGCAAATACCACTTCCAGCTTAGCTGTGCAGAAGAAGGACAACAAGAAGAAGAAATATCTCGAAATATGTCCGTCAGGCCCCTTCCCTTGAGATAAATCTGCAAATATCTCGGAAACGAAGCGAGCTATGGCGAAATGTTAAGAGACCTTTTTTATAGAGAATTAAGTTTCCTACTTTTTATGTTCTATGATATTTTTTGATCAGATGCGTAGTTCTCGAGATATATCAAGATATTTAAAAGTTCCGAAGCCGCACCAACATAATAGAGATACAGAAACACCGTGGCCCCTTTCTTTGAGATAACTCTGCACTATTGCGAGCTGCAAATGCCACTTCCAGCTTAGCTGTGCAGAGGAAGAACAACAAGAAGAAGAAATATCTCGAAATATGTCCGTCAGGCCAGTTCCTTTGAGCTGAATCTGCAAATATCTCGGAAACGAAGCGAGCTATGGCAAAATCTTAAGAGACGTTTTTTATAGAGAATTATGTTTCCTACAATTTATGTTCTATGATATTTTTTGATCAGAAGCGTAGTTTTCGAGATATATCGAGATATTTAAAAGTTCCGAAGCCGCACCAACATAATAGGGATACAGAAACACCGTGGCCCCTTTCTTTGAGATAACTCTGCACTAGTGCGAGCCGCAAATGCCACTTCCAGCTTAGCTGTGCAGAAGAAGAACAACAAGAAGAAGAAATATCTCGAAATATGTCCGTCAGGCCCCTTCCCTTGAGATATATCTTCAAATATCTCGGAAACGAAGCGAGCTATGGCAAAATGTTAAGAGACCTTTTTTGTAGAGAATTATGCTTCCTACAATTTAGGTTCTATGATATTTTTTGATCAGAAGCGTAGTTTTCGAGATACATCGAGATATTTAAAAGTTCCGAAGCCGCACCAACATAATAGAGATACAGAAACACCGTGGCCCCTTTCTTTGAGATAACTCTGCACTATTGCGAGCTGCAAATGCCACTTCCAGCTTAGCTGTGCAGAGGAAGAACAACAAGAAGAAGAAATATCTCGAAATATGTCCGTCAGGCCAGTTCCTTTGAGCTGAATCTGCAAATATCTCGGAAACGAAGCGAGCTATGGCAAAATGTTAAGAGACGTTTTTTATAGAGAATTATGTTTCCTACAATTTATGTTCTATGATATTTTTTGATCAGAAGCGTAGTTTTCGAGATATATCGAGATATTTAAAAGTTCCGAAGCCGCACCAACATAATAGGGATACAGAAACACCGTGGCCCCTTTCTTTGAGATAACTCTGCACTAGTGCGAGCCGCAAATGCCACTTCCAGCTTAGCTGTGCAGAAGAAGAACAACAAGAAGAAGAAATATCTCGAAATATGTCCGTCAGGCCCCTTCCCGTGAGATATATCTTCAAATATCTCGGAAACGAAGCGAGCTATGGCAAAATGTTAAGAGACCTTTTTTGTAGAGAATTATGCTTCCTACAATTTATGTTCTATGATATTTTTTGATCAGAAGCGTAGTTTTCGAGATACATCGAGATATTTAAAAGTTCCGAAGCCGCACCAACATAATAGAGATACAGAAACACCGTGGCCCCTTTCTTTGAGATAACTCTGCACTAGTGCGAGCCGCAAATGCCAGTTCCAGCTTAGCTGTGCAGAAGAAGAACAACAAGAAGAAGAAATATCTCGAAATATGTCCGTCAGGCCCCTTCCCTTGAGATAAATCTGCAAATATCTCGGAAACGAAGCGAGCTATGGCAAAATGTTAAGAGACCTTTTTTGTAGAGAATTAAGTTTCCTACTTTTTATGTTGTATGATATTTTTTGATCAGATGCGTAGTTCTCGAGATATATCAAGATATTTAAAAGTTCCGATGCCGCACCAACATAATAGAGATACAGAAACACCGTGGCCCCTTTCTTTGAGATAACTCTGCACTATTGCGAGCTGCAAATGCCACTTCCAGCTTAGCTGTGCAGAGGAAGAACAACAAGAAGAAGAAATATCTCGAAATATGTCCGTCAGGCCCCTTCCCTTGAGATAAATCTGCAAATATCTCGGAAACGAAGCGAGCTATGGCGAAATGTTAAGAGACCTTTTTTGTAGAGAATTAAGTTTCCTACTTTTTATGTTCTATGATATTTTTTGATCAGATGCGTAGTTCTCGAGATATATCAAGATATTTAAAAGTTCCGAAGCCGCACCAACATAATAGAGATACAGAAACACCGTGGCCCCTTTCTTTGAGATAACTCTGCACTATTGCGAGCTGCAAATGCCACTTCCAGCTTAGCTGTGCAGAGGAAGAACAACAAGAAGAAGAAATATCTCGAAATATGTCCGTCAGGCCAGTTCCTTTGAGCTGAATCTGCAAATATCTCGGAAACGAAGCGAGCTATGGCAAAATGTTAAGAGACGTTTTTTATAGAGAATTATGTTTCCTACAATTTATGTTCTATGATATTTTTTGATCAGAAGCGTAGTTTTCGAGATATATCGAGATATTTAAAAGTTCCGAAGCCGCACCAACATAATAGGGATACAGAAACACCGTGGCCCCTTTCTTTGAGATAACTCTGCACTAGTGCGAGCCGCAAATGCCACTTCCAGCTTAGCTGTGCAGAAGAAGAACAACAAGAAGAAGAAATATCTCGAAATATGTCCGTCAGGCCCCTTCCCGTGAGATATATCTTCAAATATCTCGGAAACGAAGCGAGCTATGGCAAAATGTTAAGAGACCTTTTTTGTAGAGAATTATGCTTCCTACAATTTATGTTCTATGATATTTTTTGATCAGAAGCGTAGTTTTCGAGATACATCGAGATATTTAAAAGTTCCGAAGCCGCACCAACATAATAGAGATACAGAAACACCGTGGCCCCTTTCTTTGAGATAACTCTGCACTAGTGCGAGCCGCAAATGCCAGTTCCAGCTTAGCTGTGCAGAAGAAGAACAACAAGAAGAAGAAATATCTCGAAATATGTCCGTCAGGCCCCTTGCCTTGAGATAAATCTGCAAATATCTCGGAAACGAAGCGAGGTATGGCAAAATGTTAAGAGACCTTTTTTGTAGAGAATTAAGTTTCCTACTTTTTATGTTGTATGATATTTTTTGATCAGATGCGTAGTTCTCGAGATATATCAAGATATTTAAAAGTTCCGATGCCGCACCAACATAATAGAGATACAGAAACACCGTGGCCCCTTTCTTTGAGATAACTCTGCACTATTGCGAGCTGCAAATGCCACTTCCAGCTTAGCTGTGCAGAGGAAGAACAACAAGAAGAAGAAATATCTCGAAATATGTCCGTCAGGCCCCTTCCCTTGAGATAAATCTGCAAATATCTCGGAAACGAAGCGAGCTATGGCGAAATGTTAAGAGACCTTTTTTGTAGAGAATTAAGTTTCCTACTTTTTATGTTCTATGATATTTTTTGATCAGATGCGTAGTTCTCGAGATATATCAAGATATTTAAAAGTTCCGAAGCCGCACCAACATAATAGAGATACAGAAACACCGTGGCCCCTTTCTTTGAGATAACTCTGCACTATTGCGAGCTGCAAATGCCACTTCCAGCTTAGCTGTGCAGAGGAAGAACAACAAGAAGAAGAAATATCTCGAAATATGTCCGTCAGGCCAGTTCCTTTGAGCTGAATCTGCAAATATCTCGGAAACGAAGCGAGCTATGGCAAAATGTTAAGAGACGTTTTTTATAGAGAATTATGTTTCCTACAATTTATGTTCTATGATATTTTTTGATCAGAAGCGTAGTTTTCGAGATATATCGAGATATTTAAAAGTTCCGAAGCCGCACCAACATAATAGGGATACAGAAACACCGTGGCCCCTTTCTTTGAGATAACTCTGCACTAGTGCGAGCCGCAAATGCCACTTCCAGCTTAGCTGTGCAGAAGAAGAACAACAAGAAGAAGAAATATCTCGAAATATGTCCGTCAGGCCCCTTCCCTTGAGATAAATCTGCAAATATCTCGGAAACCAAGCGAGCTATGGCAAAATGTTAAGAGACCTTTTTTGTAGAGAATTAAGTTTCCTACTTTTTATGTTCTATGACATTTTTTGATCAGAAGCGTAGTTTTCGAGATATATCGAGATATTTAAAAGTTCCGAAGCCGCACCAACATAATAGAGATACAGAAACACCGTGGCCCCTTTCTTTGAGATAACTCTGCACTATTGCGAGCTGCAAATGCCACTTCCAGCTCAGCTGTGCAGAAGAAGAACAACAAGAAGAAGAAATATCTCGAAATATGTCCGTCAGGCCCCTTCCCTTGAGATAAATCTGCAAATATCTCGGAAACGAAGCGAGCTATGGCAAAATGTTAAGAGACCTTTTTTGTAGAAAGTTAGGTTTCCTACTTTTTATGTTCTATGATATTTTTTGATCAGATGCGTAGTTCTCGAGATATATCAAGATATTTAAAAGTTCCGAAGCCGCACCAACATAATAGAGATACAGAAACACCGTGGCCCCTTTCTTTGAGATAACTCTGCACTAGTGCGAGCCGCAAATGCCACTTCCAGCTTAGCTGTACAGGAGAAGAACAACAAGAAGAAGAAATATCTCGAAATATGTCCGTCAGGCCCCTTCCCTTGAGATAAATATGCAAATATCTCGGAAACGAAGCGAGCTATGGCAAAATGTTAAGAGACCTTTTTGTAGAGAATTAAGTTTCCTACTTTTTATGTTCTATGATATTTTTTGATCAGATGCGTAGTTCTCGAGATATATCAAGATATTTAAAAGTTCCGAAGCCGCACCAACATAATAGAGATACAGAAACACCGTGGCCCCTTTCCTTGAGATAACTCTGCACTATTGCGAGCTGCAAATGCCACTTCCAGCTTAGCTGTGCAGAGGAAGAACAACAAGAAGAAGAAGTATCTCGAAATATGTCCGTCAGGCCAGTTCCTTTGAGCTGAATCTGCAAATATCTCGGAAACGAAGCGAGCTATGGCAAAATGTTAAGAGACGTTTTTTGTAGAGAATTATGTTTCCTACAATTTATGTTCTATGATATTATTTGATCAGAAGCGTAGTTTTCGAGATATATCGAGATACTTAAAAGTTCCGAAGCCGCACCAACATAATAGAGATACAGAAACACCGTGGCCCCTTTCTTTGAGATAACTGTGCACTAGTGCGAGCCGCAAATGCCACTTCCAGCTTAGCTGTGCAGAAGAAAAACAACAAGAAGAAGAAATATCTCGAAATATGTCCGTCAGGCCCCTTCCCTTGAGATAAATCTGCAAATATCTCGGAAACGAAGCGAGCTATGGCAAAATGTTAAGAGACCTTTTTTGTACAGAATTATGTTTCCTACTTTTTATGTTCTATGATATTTTTTGATCAGATGCGTAGTTCTCGAGGTATATTAAGATATTTAAAAGTTCCGAAGCCGCACCAACATAATAGAGATACAGAAACACCGTGGCCCCTTTCTTTGAGATAACTCTGCACTATTGCGAGCTGGAAATGCCACTTCCAGTTTAGCTGTGCAGAAGAAGAACAACAAGAAGAAGAAATATCTCGAAATATGTCCGTCAGGCCCCTGCCCTTGAGATATATCTGCAAATATCTCGGAAACGAAGCGAGCTATGGCAAAATGTTGAGAGACCTTTTTTGTAGAGAATTATGTTTCCTACAATTTATGTTCTATGATATTTTTTGATCAGAAGCGTAGTTTTCGAGATATATCGAGATATTTAAAAGTTCCGAAGCCGCACCAACATAATAGAGATACAGAAACACCGTGGCCCCTTTCTTTGAGATAACTCTGCACTAGTGCGAGCCGCAAATGCCACTTCTAGCTTAGCTGTGCAGAAGAAGAACAACAAGAAGAAGAAATATCTCGAAATATGTCCGTCAGGCCCCTTCCCTTGAGATAAATATGCAAATATCTCGGAAACGAAGCGAGCTATGGCAAAATGTTAAGCGACCTTTTTTGTAGAGAATTAAGTGTCCTACTTTTTATGTTCTATGATATTTTTTGATCAGATGCGTAGTTCTCGAGATATATCAAGATATTTAAAAGTTCCGAAGCCGCACCAACATAATAGAGATACAGAAACACCGTGGCCCCTTTCTTTGAGATAACTCTGCACTAGTGCGAGCCGCAAATGCCACTTCCAGCTTAGCTGTACAGGAGAAGAACAACAACAAGAAGAAATATCTCGAAATATGTCCGTCAGGCCCCTTCCCTTGAGATAAATATGCAAATATCTCGGAAACGAAGCGAGCTATGGCAAAATGTTAAGAGACCTTTTTGTAGAGAATTAAGTTTCCTACTTTTTATGTTCTATGATATTTTTTGATCAGATGCGTAGTTCTCGAGGTATATCAAGATATTTAAAAGTTCCGAAGCCCCACCAACATAATAGAGATACAGAAACACCGTGGCCCCTTTCTTTGAGATAACTCTGCACTATTGCGAGCTGCAAATGCCACTTCCAGCTTAGCTGTGCAGAGGAAGAACAACAAGAAGAAGAAATATCTCGAAATATGTCCGTCAGGCCAGTTCCTTTGAGCTGAATCTGCAAATATCTCGGAAACGAAGCGAGCTATAGCAAAATGTTTAGAGACGTTTTTTGTAGAGAATTATGTTTCCTACAATTTATGTTCTATGATATTATTTGATCAGAAGCGTAGTTTTCGAGATATATCGAGATACTTAAAAGTTCCGAAGCCGCACCAACATAATAGAGATACAGAAACACCGTGGCCCCTTTCTTTGAGATAACTGTGCACTAGTGCGAGCCGCAAATGCCACTTCCAGCTTAGCTGTGCAGAAGAAAAACAACAAGAAGAAGAAATATCTCGAAATATGTCCGTCAGGCCCCTTCCCTTGAGATAAATCTGCAAATATCTCGGAAACGAAGCGAGCTATGGCAAAATGTTAACAGACCTTTTTTGTAGAGAATTAAGTTTCCTACATTTTATGTTCTATGATATTTTTTGATCAGATGCGTAGTTCTCGAGATATATCAAGATATTTAAAAGTTCCGAAGCCGCACCAACATAATAGAGATACAGAAACAACATGGCTCCTTTCTTTGAGATAACTCTGCACTATTGCGAGCTGGAAATGCCACTTCCAGTTTAGCTGTGCAGAAGAAGAACAACAAGAAGAAGAAATATCTCGAAATATGTCCGTCAGGCCCCTGCCCTTGAGATATATCTGCAAATATCTCGGAAACGAAGCGAGCTATGGCAAAATGTTAAGAGACGTTTTTTGTAGAGAATTATGTTTCCTACAATTTATGTTCTATGATATTTTTTGATCAGAAGCGTAGTTTTCGAGATATATCGAGATACTTAAAAGTTCCGAAGCCGCACCAACATAATAGAGATACAGAAACACCGTGGCCCCTTTCTTTGAGATAACTGTGCACTAGTGCGAGCCGCAAATGCCACTTCCAGCTTAGCTGTGCAGAAGAAAAACAACAAGAAGAAGAAATATCTCGAAATATGTCCGTCAGGCCCCTTCCCTTGAGATAAATCTGCAAATATCTCGGAAACGAAGCGAGCTATGGCAAAATGTTAAGAGACCTTTTTTGTACAGAATTATGTTTCCTACTTTTTATGTTCTATGATATTTTTTGATCAGATGCGTAGTTCTCGAGGTATATTAAGATATTTAAAAGTTCCGAAGCCGCACCAACATAATAGAGATACAGAAACACCGTGGCCCCTTTCTTTGAGATAACTCTGCACTATTGCGAGCTGTAAATGCCACCTCCAGCTTAGCTGTGCAGAAGAAGAACAATAAGAAGAAGAAATATCTCGAAATATGTCCGTTAGGCCCCTTCCCTTGAGATAAATCTGCAAATATCTCGGAAACGAGGCGAGCTATGGCAAAATGTTAACAGACCTTTTTTGTAGAGAATTAAGTTTCCTACATTTTATGTTCTATGATATTTTTTGATCAGATGCGTAGTTCTCGAGATATATCAAGATATTTAAAAGTTCCGAAGCCGCACCAACATAATAGAGATACAGAAACACCGTGGCTCCTTTCTTTGAGATAACTCTGCACTATTGCGAGCTGGAAATGCCACTTCCAGTTTAGCTGTGCAGAAGAAGAACAACAAGAAGAAGAAATATCTCGAAATATGTCCGTCAGGCCCCTGCCCTTGAGATATATCTGCAAATATCTCGGAAACGAAGCGAGCTATGGCAAAATGTTGAGAGACCTTTTTTGTAGAGAATTATGTTTGCTACAATTTATGTTCTATGATATTTTTTGATCAGAAGCGTAGTTTTCGAGATATATCGAGATATTTAAAAGTTCCGAAGCCGCACCAACATAATAGAGATACAGAAACACCGTGGCCCCTTTCTTTGAGATAACTCTGCACTAGTGCGAGCCGCAAATGCCACTTCCAGCTTAGCTGTGCAGAAGAAGAACAACAAGAAGAAGAAATATCTCGAAATATGTCCGTCAGGCCCCTTCCCTTGAGATAAATCTGCAAATATCTCGGAAACGAAGCGAGCTATGGCAAAATGTTAAGAGATCTTTTTTGTAGAGAATTATGTTTCCTACTTTTTATGTTCTATGATATTTTTTGATCAGACGCGTAGTTCTCGAGATATATCAAGATATTTAAAAGTTCCGAAGCCGCACCAACATAATAGAGATAGAGAAACACCGTGGCCCCTTTCTTTGAGATATCTCTGCACTATTGCGAGCTGCAAATGCCACTTCCAGCTTAGCTGTGCAGAAGAAGAACAACAAGAAGAAGAAGTATCTCGAAATATGTCCGTCAGGCCCCTTCCCTTGAGATAAATCTGCAAATATCTCGGAAACGAAGCGAGCTATGGCAAAATGTTAAGAGACCTTTTTTGTAGAGAATTAAGTTTCCTACTTTTTATGTTCTATGATATTTTTTGATCAGATGCGTAGTTCTCGAGATATATTAAGATATTTAAAAGTTCCGAAGCCGCACCAACATAATAGAGATACAGAAACACCGTGGCCCATTTCTTTGGGATAACTCTGCACTATTGCGAGCTGCAAATGCCACTTCCAGCTTAGCTGTGCAGAAGAAGAACAACAAGAAGAAGAAGTATCTCGAAATATGTCCGTCAGGCCCCTTCCCTTGAGATAAATCTGCAAATATCTCGGAAACGAAGCGAGCTATGGCAAAATGTTAAGAGATCTTTTTTGTAGAGAATTAAGCTTCCTACTTTTTATGTTCTATGATATTTTTTGATCAGATGCGTAGTTCTCGAGATATATCAAGATATTTAAAAGTTCCGAAGCCGCACCAACATAATAGAGATACAGAAACACCGTGGCCCCTTTCTTTGAGATAACTCTGCACTAGCGCGAGCCGCAAATGCCACTTACAGCTTAGCTGTGCAGAAGAAGAACAACGAGAAGAAGAAATATCTCGAAATATGTCCGTCAGGCCCCTTCCCTTGAGATAAATCTGCAAATATCTCGGAAACGAAGCGAGCTATGGCAAAATGTTAAGAGATCTTTTTTGTAGAGAATTATGTTTCCTACTTTTTATGTTCTATGATATTTTTTGATCAGACGCGTAGTTCTCGAGATATATCAAGATATTTAAAAGTTCCGAAGCCGCACCAACATAATAGAGATACAGAAACACCGTGGCCCCTTTCTTTGAGATAACTCTGCACTATTGCGAGCTGCAAATGCCACTTCCAGCTTAGCTGTGCAGAAGAAGAACAACAAGAAGAAGAAGTATCTCGAAATATGTCCGTCAGGCCCCTTCCCTTGAGATAAATCTGCAAATATCTCGGAAACGAAGCGAGCTATGGCAAAATGTTGAGAGATCTTTTTTGTAGAGAATTAAGCTTCCTACTTTTTATGTTCTATGATATTTTTTGATCAGATGCGTAGTTCTCGAGATATATCAAGATATTTAAAAGTTCCGAAGCCGCACCAACATAATAGAGATACAGAAACACCGTGGCCCCTTTCTTTGAGATAACTCTGCACTAGCGCGAGCCGCAAATGCCACTTACAGCTTAGCTGTGCAGAAGAAGAACAACGAGAAGAAGAAATATCTCGAAATATGTCCGTCAGGCCCCTTCCCTTGAGATAAATCTGCAAATATCTCGGAAACGAAGCGAGCTATGGCAAAATGTTAAGAGATCTTTTTTGTAGAGAATTAAGCTTCCTACTTTTTATGTTCTATGATATTTTTTGATCAGATGCGTAGTTCTCGAGATATATCAAGATATTTAAAAGTTCCGAGGCCGGACCAACATAATAGAGATACAGAAACACCGTGGCCCCTTTCTTTGAGATAACTCTGCACGAGCGCGAGCCGCAAATGCCACTTACAGCTTAGCTGTGCAGAAGAAGAACAACGAGAAGAAGAAATATCTCGAAATATGTCCGTCAGGCCCCTTCCCTTGAGATAAATCTGCAAATATCTCGGAAACGAAGCGAGCTATGGCAAAATGTTAAGAGACCTTTTTTGTAGAGAATTAAGTTTACTACTTTTTATGTTCTATGATATTTTTTGATCAGATGCGTAGTTCTCGAGATATATCAAGATATTTAAAGGTTCCGAAGCCGCACCAACATAATAGAGATACAGAAACACCGTGGCCCCTTTCTTTGAGATAACTCTGCACTAGCGCGAGCCGCAAATGCCACTTACAGCTTAGCTGTGCAGAAGAAGAACAACGAGAAGAAGAAATATCTCGAAATATGTCCGTCAGGCCCCTTCCCTTGAGATAAATCTGCAAATATCTCGGAAACGAAGCGAGCTATGGCAAAATGTTAAGAGATCTTTTTTGTAGAGAATTAAGTTTCCTACTTTTTATGTTCTATGATATTTTTTGATCAGATGCGTAGTTCTCGAGATATATCAAGATATTTAAAAGTTCCGAAGCCGCACCAACATAATAGAGATACAGAAACACCGTGGCCCCTTTCTTTGAGATAACTCTGCACTAGCGCGAGCCGCAAATGCCACTTACAGCTTAGCTGTGCAGAAGAAGAACAACGAGAAGAAGAAATATCTCGAAATATGTCCGTCAGGCCCCTTCCCTTGAGATAAATCTGCAAATATCTCGGAAACAAAGCGAGCTATGGCAAAATGTTAAGAGATCTTTTTTGTAGAGAATTAAGTTTCCTACTTTTTATGTTCTATGATATTTTTTGATCAGAAGCGTAGTTTTCGAGATATATCGAGATACTTAAAAGTTCCGAAGCCGCACCAACATAATAGAGATACAGAAACACCGTGGCCCCTCTCTTTGAGATAACTCTGCACTATTGCGAGCTGGAAATGCCACTTCCAGTTTAGCTGTGCAGAAGAAGAACAACAAGAAGAAGAAATATCTCGAAATATGTCCGTTAGGCCCCTTCCCTTGAGATAAATCTGCAAATATCTCGGAAACGAAGCGAGCTATGGCAAAATGTTGAGAGACCTTTTTTGTAGAGAATTAAGTTTCCTACTATTTATGTTCTATGATATTTTTGGATCAGATGCGTAGTTCTCGAGATATATCAAGATATTTAAAAGTTCCGAAGCCGCACCAACATAATAGAGATACAGAAACACCGTGGCCCCTTTCTTTGAGATAACTCTGCACTAGTGCGAGCCGCAAATGCCACTTCCAGCTTAGCTGTGCAGAAGAAGAACAACAAGAAGAAGAAATATCTCGAAATATGTCCGTCAGGCCACGTCCCTTGAGATAAATCTGCAAATATCTCGGAAACGAAGCGAGCTATGGCAAAATGTTAAGAGACCTTTTTTGTATGGAATTATGTTTCCTACTTTTTATGTTCTATGATATTTTTTGATCAGAAGCGTAGTTTTCGAGATATATCGAGATACTTAAAAGTTCCGAAGCCGCACCAACATAATAGAGATACAGAAACACCGTGGCCCCTTTCTTTTAGATAACTCTGTACTATTGCGACCTGGAAATGCCACTTCCAGTTTAGCTGTGCAGAAGAAGAACAACAAGAAGAAGAAATATCACGAAATATGTCCGTTAGGCCCCTTCCCTTGAGATAAATCTGCAAATATCTCGGAAACGAAGCGAGCTATGGCAAAATGTTAGGAGACCTTTTTTGTAGCGAATTAAGTTTCCTACTTTTTATGTTCTATGATATTTTTTGATCAGATGCGTAGTTCTCGAGATATATCAAGATATTTAAAAGTTCCGAAGCCGCACCAACATAATAGAGATACAGAAACACCGTGGCCCCTCTCTTTGAGATAACTCTGCACAATTGCGAGCTGCAAATGCCACTTCCAGCTTAGCTGTGCAGAAGAAGAACAACAAGAAGAAGAAATATCTCGAAATATGTCCGTCAGGCCCCTTCCCTTGAGATAAATCTGCAAATATCTCGGAAACGAAGCGAGCTATTGCAAAATGTTAAGAGACCTTTTTTGTAGAGAATTGAGTTTCCTACTTTTTATGTTCTATGATATTTTTTGATCAGATGCGTAGTTCTCGAGATATATCAAGATATTTAAAAGTTAAGAAGCCGCACCAACATAATAGAGATACAGAAACACCGTGGCCCCTCTCTTTGAGATAACTCTGCACTATTGCGAGCTGGAAATGCCACTTCCAGTTTAGCTGTGCAGAAGAAGAACAACAAGAAGAAGAAATATCTCGAAATATGTCCGTTAGGCCCCTTCCCTTGAGATAAATCTGCAAATATCTCGGAAACGAAGCGAGCTATGGCAAAATCTTACCAGACTTTTTTGTAGAGAATTAAGTTTCCTACTTTTTATGTTCTATGATATTTTTTGATCAGATGCGTAGTTCTCGAGATATATCAAGATATTTAAAAGTTCCGAAGCCGCACCAACATAATAGAGATACAGAAACACCGTGGCCCCTTTCTTTGAGATAACTCTGCACTATTGCGAGCTGCAAATGCCACTTCCAGCTTAGCTGTGCAGAAGAAGAACAACAAGAAGAAGAAATATCTCGAAATGTGTCCGTCAGGCCCCTTCCCTTGAGATAAATCTGCAAATATCTCGGAAACGAAGAGAGCTATGGTAAAATGTTAAGAGACCTTTTTTGTAGAGAATTAAGTTTCCTACTTTTTATGTTCTATGATATTTTTTGATCAGATGCGTAGTTCTCGAGATATATCAAGATATTTAAAAGTTCCGAAGCAGCACCAACATAATAGAGATACAGAAACACCGTGGCCCCTTTCTTTGAGATAACTCTGCACTAGTGCGAGCCGCAAATGCCACTTCCAGCTTAGCTGTGCAGAAGAAGAACAACAAGAAGAAGAAATATCTCGAAATATGTCCGTCAGGCCCCTTCCCTTGAGATAAATCTGCAAATATCTCGGAAACGAAGCGAGCTATTGCAAAATGTTAAGAGACCTTTTTTGTAGAGAATTGAGTTTCCTACTTTTTATGTTCTATGATATTTTTTGATCAGATGCGTAGTTCTCGAGATATATCAAGATATTTAAAAGTTCCGAAGCCGCACCAACATAATAGAGATACAGAAACACCGTGGCCCCTTTCTTTCAGATAACTATGCACTATTGCGAGCTGTAAATGCCACTTCCAGCTTAGCTGTGCAGAAGAAGAACAACAAGAAGAAGAAATATCTCGAAATATGTCCGTCAGGCCCCTTACCTTGAGATAAATCTGCAAATATCTCGGAAACGAAGCGAGCTATGGCAAAATGTTAAGAGACGTTTTTTGTAGAGAATTAAGTTTCCTACTTTTTATCTTGTATGATATTTTCTGATCAGATGCGTAGTTCTCGAGATATATCAAGATATTTAAAAGTTCCGAAGCCGCACCAACATAATAGAGATACAGAAACACCGTGGCCCCTTTCTTTGAGATAACTCTGCACTAGTGCGAGCCGCAAATGCCACTTCCAGCTTAGCTGTGCAGAAGAAGAACAACAAGAAGAAGAAATATCTCGAAATATGTCCGTCAGGCCATTTCCCTTGAGGTAAATCTGCAAATATCTCGGAAACGAAGCGAGCTATGGCAAAATGTTAAGAGACCTTTTTTGTAGAGAATTATGTTTCCTACTTTTTATGTTCTATGATATTTTTTGATCAGACGCGTAGCTCTCGAGATATATCAAGATATTTAAAAGTTCCGAAGCCGCACCAACATAATAGAGATACAGAAACACCGTGGCCCCTCTCTTTGAAATAACTCTGCACTATTGCGAGCTGCAAATGCCACTTCCAGCTTAGCGTGCAGAAGAAGAACAACAAGAAGAAGAAATATCTCGAAATGTGTCCGTCAGGCCCCTTCCCTTGAGATAAATCTGCAAATATCTCGGAAACGAAGAGAGCTATGGCAAAATGTCAAGAGACCTTTTTTGTATGGAATTATGTTTCCTACTTTTTATGTTCTATGATATTTTTTGATCAGACGCGTAGTTCTCGAGATATATCAAGATATTTAAAAGTTCCGAAGCCGCACCAACATAATAGAGATACAGAAACACCGTGCCTCCTTTCTTTTAGATAACTCTGTACTATTGCGACCTGGAAATGCCACTTCCAGTTTAGCTGTGCAGAAGAAGAACAACAAGAAGAAGAAATATCACGAAATATGTCCGTCAGGCCCCTTCCCTTGAGATAAATCTGCAAATATCTCGGAAACGAAGCGAGCTATGGCAAAATGTTAAGAGATCTTTTTTGTAGAGAATTAAGTTTCCTACTTTTTATGTTCTATGATATTTTTTGATCAGATGCGTAGTTCTCGAGATATATCAAGATATTTAAAAGTTCCGAAGCCGCACCAACATAATAGAGATACAGAAACACCGTGGCCCCTTTCTTTGAGATAACTCTGCACTAGCGCGAGCCGCAAATGCCACTTACAGCTTAGCTGTGCAGAAGAAGAACAACGAGAAGAAGAAATATCTCGAAATATGTCCGTCAGGCCCCTTCCCTTGAGATAAATCTGCAAATATCTCGGAAACGAAGCGAGCTATGGCAAAATGTTAAGAGATCTTTTTTGTAGAGAATTAAGTTTCCTACTTTTTATGTTCTATGATATTTTTTGATCAGAAGCGTAGTTTTCGAGATATATCGAGATACTTAAAAGTTCCGAAGCCGCACCAACATAATAGAGATACAGAAACACCGTGGCCCCTTTCTTTGAGATAACTCTGCACTATTGCGAGCTGCAAATGCCACTTCCAGCTTAACTGTGCAGAAGAAGAACAACAAGAAGAAGAAGTATCTCGAAATATGTCCGTTAGGCCCCTTACCTTGAGATAAATCTGCAAATATCTCGGAAACGAAGCGAGCTATGGCAAAATGTTGAGAGACGTTTTTTGTAGAGAATTAAGTTTCCTACTTTTTATGTTCTATGATATTTTTTGATCAGAAGCGTAGTTTTCGAGATATATCGAGATACTTAAAAGTTCCGAAGCCGCACCAACATAATAGAGATACAGAAACACCGTGGCTCCTTTCTTTGAGATAACTCTGCACTATTGCGAGCTGCAAATGCCACTTCCAGCTTAGCTGTGCAGAAGAAGAACAACAAGAAGAAGAAGTATCTCGAAATATGTCCGTTAGGCCCCTTACCTTGAGATAAATCTGCAAATATCTCGGAAACGAAGCGAGCTATGGCAAAATGTTGAGAGACGTTTTTTGTAGAGAATTAAGTTTCCTACTTTTTATCTTCTATGATATTTTCTGATCAGATGCGTAGTTCTCGAGATATATCAAGATATTTAAAAGTTCCGAAGCCGCACCAACATAATAGAGATACAGAAACACCGTGGCCCCTTTCTTTGAGATAACTCTGCACTAGTGCGAGCCGCAAATGCCACTTCCAGCTTAGCTGTGCAGAAGAAGAACAACAAGAAGAAGAAATATCTCGAAATATGTCCGTCAGGCCACTTCCCTTGAGATAAATCTGCAAATATCTCGGAAACGAAGCGAGCTATGGCAAAATGTTAAGAGACCTTTTTTGTAGAGAATTATGTTTCCTACTTTTTATGTTCTATGATATTTTTTGATCAGACGCGTAGCTCTCGAGATATATCAAGATATTTAAAAGTTCCGAAGCCGCACCAACATAATAGAGATACAGAAACACCGTGGCCCCTCTCTTTGAGATAACTCTGCACTATTGCGAGCTGGAAATGCCACTTCCAGTTTAGCTGTGCAGAAGAAGAACAACAAGAAGAAGAAATATCTCGAAATATGTCCGTTAGGCCCCTTCCCTTGAGATAAATCTGCAAATATCTCGGAAACGAAGCGAGCTATGGCAAAATGTTGAGAGACCTTTTTTGTAGAGAATTAAGTTTCCTGCTATTTATGTTCTATGATATTTTTGGATCAGATGCGTAGTTCTCGAGATATATCAAGATATTTAAAAGTTCCGAAGCCGCACCAACATAATAGAGATACAGAAACACCGTGGCCCCTTTCTTTGAGATAACTCTGCACTAGTGCGAGCCGCAAATGCCACTTCCAGCTTAGCTGTGCAGAAGAAGAACAACAAGAAGAAGAAATATCTCGAAATATGTCCGTCAGGCCACGTCCCTTGAGATAAATCTGCAAATATCTCGGAAACGAAGCGAGCTATGGCAAAATGTTAAGAGACCTTTTTTGTATGGAATTATGTTTCCTACTTTTTATGTTCTATGATATTTTTTGATCAGATGCGTAGTTCTCGAGATATATCAAGATATTTAAAAGTTCCGAAGCCGCACCAACATAATAGAGATACAGAAACACCGTGGCCACTTTCTTTGAGATAACTCTGCACTATTGCGAGCTGCAAATGCCACTTCCAGCTTAGCGTGCAGAAGAAGAACAACAAGAAGAAGAAATATCTCGAAATGTGTCCGTCAGGCCCCTTCCCTTGAGATAAATCTGCAAATATCTCGGAAACGAAGAGAGCTATGGCAAAATGTCAAGAGACCTTTTTTGTATGGAATTATGTTTCCTACTTTTTATGTTCTATGATATTTTTTGATCAGAAGCGTAGTTTTCGAGATATATCGAGATACTTAAAAGTTCCGAAGCCGCACCAACATAATAGAGATACAGAAACACCGTGGCCCCTTTCTTTTAGATAACTCTGTACTATTGCGACCTGGAAATGCCACTTCCAGTTTAGCTGTGCAGAAGAAGAACAACAAGAAGAAGAAATATCACGAAATATGTCCGTTAGGCCCCTTCCCTTGAGATAAATCTGCAAATATCTCGGAAACGAAGCGAGCTATGGCAAAATGTTAGGAGACCTTTTTTGTAGCGAATTAAGTTTCCTACTTTTTATGTTCTATGATATTTTTTGATCAGATGCGTAGTTCTCGAGATATATCAAGATATTTAAAAGTTCCGAAGCCGCACCAACATAATAGAGATACAGAAACACCGTGGCCCCTCTCTTTGAGATAACTCTGCACAATTGCGAGCTGCAAATGCCACTTCCAGCTTAGCTGTGCAGAAGAAGAACAACAAGAAGAAGAAATATCTCGAAATATGTCCGTCAGGCCCCTTCCCTTGAGATAAATCTGCAAATATCTCGGAAACGAAGCGAGCTATTGCAAAATGTTAAGAGACCTTTTTTGTAGAGAATTGAGTTTCCTACTTTTTATGTTCTATGATATTTTTTGATCAGATGCGTAGTTCTCGAGATATATCAAGATATTTAAAAGTTAAGAAGCCGCACCAACATAATAGAGATACAGAAACACCGTGGCCCCTCTCTTTGAGATAACTCTGCACTATTGCGAGCTGGAAATGCCACTTCCAGTTTAGCTGTGCAGAAGAAGAACAACAAGAAGAAGAAATATCTCGAAATATGTCCGTTAGGCCCCTTCCCTTGAGATAAATCTGCAAATATCTCGGAAACGAAGCGAGCTATGGCAAAATCTTACCAGACTTTTTTGTAGAGAATTAAGTTTCCTACTTTTTATGTTCTATGATATTTTTTGATCAGATGCGTAGTTCTCGAGATATATCAAGATATTTAAAAGTTCCGAAGCCGCACCAACATAATAGAGATACAGAAACACCGTGGCCCCTTTCTTTGAGATAACTCTGCACTATTGCGAGCTGCAAATGCCACTTCCAGCTTAGCTGTGCAGAAGAAGAACAACAAGAAGAAGAAATATCTCGAAATGTGTCCGTCAGGCCCCTTCCCTTGAGATAAATCTGCAAATATCTCGGAAACGAAGAGAGCTATGGTAAAATGTTAAGAGACCTTTTTTGTAGAGAATTAAGTTTCCTACTTTTTATGTTCTATGATATTTTTTGATCAGATGCGTAGTTCTCGAGATATATCAAGATATTTAAAAGTTCCGAAGCAGCACCAACATAATAGAGATACAGAAACACCGTGGCCCCTTTCTTTGAGATAACTCTGCACTAGTGCGAGCCGCAAATGCCACTTCCAGCTTAGCTGTGCAGAAGAAGAACAACAAGAAGAAGAAATATCTCGAAATATGTCCGTCAGGCCATTTCCCTTGAGGTAAATCTGCAAATATCTCGGAAACGAAGCGAGCTATGCCAAAATGTTAAGAGACCTTTTTTGTAGAGAATTATGTTTCCTACTTTTTATGTTCTATGATATTTTTTGATCAGACGCGTAGCTCTCGAGATATATCAAGATATTTAAAAGTTCCGAAGCCGCACCAACATAATAGAGATACAGAAACACCGTGGCCCCTCTCTTTGAGATAACTCTGCACTATTGCGAGCTGGAAATGCCACTTCCAGTTTAGCTGTGCAGATGAAGAACAACAAGAAGAAGAAATATCTCGAAATATGTCCGTTAGGCCCCTTCCCTTGAGATAAATCTGCAAATATCTCGGAAACGAAGCGAGCTATGGCAAAATGTTAAGAGACCTTTTTTGTAGAGAATTATGTTTCCTACTTTTTATGTTCTATGATATTTTTTGATCAGACGCGTAGCTCTCGAGATATATCAAGATATTTAAAAGTTCCGAAGCCGCACCAACATAATAGAGATACAGAAACACCGTGGCCCCTCTCTTTGAGATAACTCTGCACTATTGCGAGCTGGAAATGCCACTTCCAGTTTAGCTGTGCAGAAGAAGAACAACAAGAAGAAGAAATATCTCGAAATATGTCCGTTAGGCCCCTTCCCTTGAGATAAATCTGCAAATATCTCGGAAACGAAGCGAGCTATGGCAAAATGTTAAGAGACCTTTTTTGTAGAGAATTATGTTTCCTACTTTTTATGTTCTATGATATTTTTTGATCAGAAGCGTAGTTTTCGAGATATATCGAGATATTCAAAAGTTCCGAAGCCGCACCAACATAATAGAGATACAGAAACACCGTGGCCCCTTTCTTTGAGATAACTCTGTACTATTGCGAGCTGGAAATGCCACTTCCAGTTTAGCTGTGCAGAAGAAGAACAACAAGAAGAAGAAATATCTCGAAATATGTCCGTTAGGCCCCTTCCCTTGAGATAAATCTGCAAATATCTCGGAAACGAAGCGGGCTATGGCAAAATGTTAAGAGACGTTTTTTGTAGAGAATTATGTTTCCTACAATTTATGTTCTATGATATTTTTTGATCAGAAGCGTAGTTTTCGAGATATATCGAGATATTTAAAAGTTCCGAAGCAGCACCAACATAATAGAGATACAGAAACACCGTGGCCCCTTTCTTTGAGATAACTCTGCACTAGTGCGAGCCGCAAATGCCACTTCCAGCTTAGCTGTGCAGAAGAAGAACAACAAGAAGAAGAAATATCTCGAAATATGTCCGTCAGGCCCCTTCCCTTGAGATAAATCTGCAAATATCTCGGAAACGAAGCGAGCTATGGTAAAATGTTAAGAGACCATTTTTGTAGAGAATTAAGTTTCCTACTTTTTATGTTCTATGATATTTTTTGATCAGATGCGTAGTTCTCGAGATATATCAAGATATTTAAAAGTTCCGAAGCCGCACCAACATAATAGAGATACAGAAACACCGTGGCCCCTTTCTTTGAGATAACTCTGCACTATTGCGAGCTGCAAATGCCACTTCCAGCTTAGCTGTACAGAGGAAGAACAACAAGAAGAAGAAATATCTCGAAATATGTCCGTTAGGCCCCTTCCCTTGAGATAAATCTTCAAATATCTCGGAAACGAAGCGAGCTATGGCAAAATGTTAAGAGACCTTTTTTGTAGAGAATTATGTTTCCTACAATTTATGTTCTATGATATTTTTTGATCAGAAGCGTAGTTTTCGAGATATATCGAGATATTTAAAAGTTCCGAAGCCGCACCAACATAATAGAGATACAGAAACACCGTGGCCCCTTTCTTTGAGATAACTCTGCACTAGTGCGAGCCGCAAATGCCACTTCCAGCTTAGCTGTGCAGAAGAAGTACAACAAGAAGAAGAAATATCTCGAAATATGTCCGTCAGGCCCCTTCCCTTGAGATAAATCTGCAAATATCTCGGAAACGAAGCGAGCTATGGCAAAATGTTAAGAGACCTTTTGTGTAGAGAATTAAGTTTCCTACTTTTTATGTTCTATGATATTTTTTGATCAGATGCGTAGTTCTCGAGATATATCAAGATATTTAAAAGTTCCGAAGCCGCACCAACATAATAGAGATACAGAAACACCGTGGCCCCTCTCTTTGAGATAACTCTGCACTATTGCGAGCTGGAAATGCCACTTCCAGTTTAGCTGTGCAGAAGAAGAACAACAAGAAGAAGAAATATCTCGAAATATGTCCGTTAGGCCCCTTCCCTTGAGATAAATCTGCAAATATCTCGGAAACGAAGCGAGCTATGGCAAAATGTTAAGAGACCTTTTTTGTAGAGAATTAAGTTTCCTACTTTTTATCTTCTATGACATTTTCTGATCAGATGCGTAGTTCTCGAGATATATCAAGATATTTAAAAGTTCCGAAGCCGCACCAACATAATAGAGATACAGAAACACCGTGGCCCCTTTCTTTGAGATAACTCTGCACTATTGCGAGCTGTAAATGCCACTTCCAGCTTAGCTGTGCAGAAGAAGAACAACAAGAAGAAGACATATCTCGAAATATGTCCGTCAGGCCCCTTCCCTTGAGATATATCTGCAAATATCTCGGAAACGAAGCGAGCTATGGCAAAATGTTAAGAGACCTTTTTTGTAGAGAATTATGTTTCCTACAATTTATGTTCTATGATATTTTTTGATCAGAAGCGTAGTTTTCGAGATATATCGAGATATTTAAAAGTTCCGAAGCCGCACCAACATAATAGGGATACAGAAACACCGTGGCCCCTTTCTTTGAGATAACTCTGCAGTATTGCGAGCTGGAAATGCCACTTCCAGTGTAGCTGTGCAGAAGAAGAACAACAAGAAGAAGAAATATCTCGAAATATATCCGTCAGGCCAGTTCCTTTGAGCTGAATCTGCAAATATCTCGGAAACGAAGCGAGCTATGGCAAAATGTTAAGAGACCTTTTTTGTAGAGAATTAAGTTTCCTACTTTTTATCTTCTATGACATTTTCTGATCAGATGCGTAGTTCTCGAGATATATCAAGATATTTAAAAGTTCCGAAGCCGCACCAACATAATAGTGATACAGAAACACCGTGGCCCCTTTCTTTGAGATAACTCTGCAGTATTGCGAGCTGGAAATGCCACTTCCAGTGTAGCTGTGCAGAAGAAGAACAACAAGAAGAAGAAATATCTCGAAATATATCCGTCAGGCCAGTTCCTTTGAGCTGAATCTGCAAATATCTCGGAAACGAAGCGAGCTATGGCAAAATGTTAAGAGACCTTTTTTGTAGAGAATTAAGTTTCCTACTTTTTATCTTCTATGACATTTTCTGATCAGATGCGTAGTTCTCGAGATATATCAAGATATTTAAAAGTTCCGAAGCCGCACCAACATAATAGAGATACAGAAACACCGTGGCCCCTTTCTTTGAGATAACTCTGCACTAGTGCGAGCCGCAAATGCCACTTCCAGCTTAGCTGTGCAGCAGAAGAACAACAAGAAGAAGAAATATCTCGAAATATGTCCGTCAGGCCAGTTCCTTTGAGCTGAATCTGCAAATATCTCGGAAACGAAGCGAGCTATGGCAAAATGTTAAGAGACGTTTTTTGTAGAGAATTATGTTTCCTACAATTTATGTTCTATGATATTTTTGGATCAGAAGCGTAGTTTTCGAGATATATCGAGATATTTAAAAGTTCCGAAGCCGCACCAACATAATAGGGATACAGAAACACCGTGGCCCCTTTCTTTGAGATAACTCTGCGCTAGTGCGAGCCGCAAATGCCACTTCCAGCTTAGCTGTGCAGAAGAAGTACAACAAGACGAAGAAATATCTCGAAATATGTCCGTCAGGCCCCTTCCCTTGAGATAAATCTGCAAATATCTCGGAAACGAAGCGAGCTATGGCAAAATGTTAAGAGACCTTTTTTGTAGAGAATTAAGTTTCCTACTTTTTATGTTCTATGATATTTTTTGATCAGATGCGTAGTTCTCGAGATATATCAAGATATTTAAAAGTTCCGAAGCCGCACCAACATAATAGTGATACAGAAACACCGTGGCCCCTTTCTTTGAGATAACTCTGCAGTATTGCGAGCTGGAAATGCCACTTCCAGTGTAGCTGTGCAGAAGAAGAACAACAAGAAGAAGAAATATCTCGAAATATATCCGTCAGGCCAGTTCCTTTGCGCTGAATCTGCAAATATCTCGGAAACGAAGCTAGCTATGGCAAAATGTTAAGAGACCTTTTTTGTAGAGAATTAAGTTTCCTACTTTTTATCTTCTATGACATTTTCTGATCAGATGCGTAGTTCTCGAGATATATCAAGATATTTAAAAGTTCCGAAGCCGCACCAACATAATAGAGATACAGAAACACCGTGGCCCCTTTCTTTGAGATAACTCTGCACTAGTGCGAGCCGCAAATGCCACTTCCAGGTTAGCTGTGCAGCAGAAGAACAACAAGAAGAAGAAATATCTCGAAATATGTCCGTCAGGCCAGTTCCTTTGAGCTGAATCAGCAAATATCTCGGAAACGAAGCGAGCTATGGCAAAATGTTAAGAGACGTTTTTTGTAGAGAATTATGTTTCCTACAATTTATGTTCTATGATATTTTTTGATCAGAAGCGTAGTTTTCGAGATATATCGAGATATTTAAAAGTTCCGAAGCCGCACCAACATAATAGGGATACAGAAACACCGTGGCCCCTTTCTTTGAGATAACTCTGCACTAGTGCGAGCCGCAAATGCCACTTCCAGCTTAGCTGTGCAGAAGAAGTACAACAAGACGAAGAAATATCTCGAAATATGTCCGTCAGGCCCCTTCCCTTGAGATAAATCTGCAAATATCTCGGAAACGAAGCGAGCTATGGCAAAATGTTAAGAGACCTTTTTTGTAGAGAATTAAGTTTCCTACTTTTTATGTTCTATGATATTTTTTGATCAGATGCGTAGTTCTCGAGATATATCAAGATATTTAAAAGTTCCGAAGCCGCACCAACATAATAGAGATACAGAAACACCGTGGCCCCTCTCTTTGAGATAACTCTGCACTATTGCGAGCTGGAAATGCCACTTCCAGTTTAGCTGTGCAGAAGAAGAACAACAAGAAGAAGAAATATCTCGAAATATGTCCGTTAGGCCCCTTCCCTTGAGATAAATCTGCAAATATCTCGGAAACGAAGCGAGCTATGGCAAAATGTTAAGAGACCTTTTTTGTAGAGAATTAAGTTTCCTACTTTTTATGTTCTATGATATTTTTTGATCAGATGCGTAGTTCTCGAGATATATCAAGATATTTAAAAGTTCCGAAGCCGCACCAACATAATAGAGATGCAGAAACACCGTGGCCCCTTTCTTTGAGATAACTCTGCACTATTGCGAGCTGTAAATGCCACTTCCAGCTTAGCTGTGCAGAAGAAGAACAACAAGAAGAAGACATATCTCGAAATATGTCCGTCAGGCCCCTTCCCTTGAGATATATCTGCAAATATCTCGGAAACGAAGCGAGCTATGGCAAAATGTTAAGAGACCTTTTTTGTAGAGAATTAAGTTTCCTACTTTTTATGTTCTATGATATTTTTTGATGAGATGCGTAGTTCTCGAGATATATCAAGATATTTAAAAGTTCCGAAGCCGCACCAACATAATAGAGATACAGAAACACCGTGGCCCCTTTCTTTGAGATAACTCTGCACTATTGCGAGCTGCAAATGCCACTTCCAGCTTAGCTGTGCAGAGGAAGAACAACAAGAAGAAGAAATATCTCGAAATATATCCGTCAGGCCAGTTCCTTTGAGCTGAATCTGCAAATATCTCGGAACCGAAGCGAGCTATGGCAAAATGTTAAGAGACCTTTTTTGTAGAGAATTAAGGTTCCCACTTTTTATCTTCTATGACATTTTCTGATCAGATGCGTAGTTCTCGAGATATATCAAGATATTTAAAAGTTCCGAAGCCGCACCAACATAATAGAGATACAGAAACACCGTGGCCCCTTTCTTTGAGATAACTCTGCACTAGTGCGAGCCGCAAATGCCACTTCCAGCTTAGCTGTGCAGAAGAAGTACAACAAGACGAAGAAATATCTCGAAATATGTCCGTCAGGCCCCTTCCCTTGAGATAAATCTGCAAATATCTCGGAAACGAAGCGAGCTATGGCAAAATGTTAAGAGACCGTTTTGTAGAGAATTAAGTTTCCTACTTTTTATGTTCTATGATATTTTTTGATCAGATGCGTAGTTCTCGAGATATATCAAGATATTTAAAAGTTCCGAAGCCGCACCAACATAATAGAGATACAGAAACACCGTGGCCCCTCTCTTTGAGATAACTCTGCACTATTGCGAGCTGGAAATGCCACTTCCAGTTTAGCTGTGCAGAAGAAGAACAACAAGAAGAAGAAATATCTCGAAATATGTCCGTTAGGCCCCTTCCCTTGAGATAAATCTGCAAATATCTCGGAAACGAAGCGAGCTATGGCAAAATGTTAAGAGACCTTTTTTGTAGAGAATTAAGTTTCCTACTTTTTATGTTCTATGATATTTTTTGATCAGATGCGTAGTTCTCGAGATATATCAAGATATTTAAAAGTTCCGAAGCCGCACCAACATAATAGAGATGCAGAAACACCGTGGCCCCTTTCTTTGAGATAACTCTGCACTATTGCGAGCTGTAAATGCCACTTCCAGCTTAGCTGTGCAGAAGAAGAACAACAAGAAGAAGACATATCTCGAAATATGTCCGTCAGGCCCCTTCCCTTGAGATATATCTGCAAATATCTCGGAAACGAAGCGAGCTATGGCAAAATGTTAAGAGACCTTTTTTGTAGAGAATTCAGTTTCCTACTTTTTATGTTCTATGATATTTTTTGATCAGATGCGTAGTTCTCGAGATATATCAAGATATTTAAAAGTTCCGAAGCCGCACCAACATAATAGAGATACAGAAACACCGTGGCCCCTTTCTTTGAGATAACTCTGCACTATTGCGAGCTGCAAATGCCACTTCCAGCTTAGCTGTGCAGAGGAAGAACAACAAGAAGAAGAAATATCTCGAAATATGTCCGTCAGGCCAGTTCCTTTGAGCTGAATCTGCAAATATCTCGGAAACGAAGCGAGCTATTGCAAAATGTTAAGAGACGTTTTTTGTAGAGAATTATGTTTCCTACAATTTATGTTCTATGATATTTTTTGATCAGAAGCGTAGTTTTCGAGATATATCGAGATTTTTAAAAGTTCCGAAGCCGCACCAACATAATAGAGATACAGAAACACCGTGGCCCCTTTCTTTGAGATAACTCAGCAGTATTGCGAGCTGTAAATGCCACTTCCAGCTTAGCTGTGCAGGAGAAGAACAACAAGAAGAAGAAATATCTCGAAATATGTCCGTCAGGCCCCTTCCCTTGAGATATATCTGCAAATATCTCGGAAACGAAGCGAGCTATGGCAAAATGTTAAGAGACCTTTTTTGTAGAGAATTATGTTTCCTACAATTTATGTTCTATGATATTTTTTGATCAGAAGCGTAGTTTTCGAGATATATCGAGATATTTAAAAGTTCCAAAGCCGCACCAACATAATAGAGATACAGAAACACCGTGGCCCCTTTCTTTGAGATAACTCTGCACTAGTGCGAGCCGCAAATGCCACTTCCAGCTTAGCTGTGCAGAAGAAGAACAACAAGAAGAAGAAATATCTCGAAATATGTCCGTTAGGCCAGTTCCTTTGAGCTGAATCTGCAAATATCTCGGAAACGAAGCGAGCTATGGCAAAATGTTAAGAGACCTTTTTTGTAGAGAATTAAGTTTCCTACTTTTTATGTTCTATGATATTTTTTGATCAGATGCGTAGTTCTCGAGATATATCAAGATATTTAAAAGTTCCGAAGCCGCACCAACATAATAGAGATACAGAAACACCGTGGCCCCTTTCTTTGAGATAACTCTGCACTATTGCGAGCTGTAAATGCCACTTCCAGCTTAGCTGTGCAAAAGAAGAACAACAAGAAGAAGAAATATCTCGAAATATGTCCGTCAGGCCCCTTCCCTTGAGATAAATCTGCAAATATCTCGGAAACGAAGCGAGCTATGGCAAAATGTTGAGAGACCTTTTTTGTAGAGAATTAAGTTTCCTACTTTTTATGTTCTATGATATTTTTTGATCAGACGCGTAGCTCTCGAGATATATCAAGATATTTAAAAGTTCCGAAGCCGCACCAACATAATAGAGATACAGAAACACCGTGGCCCCTCTCTTTGAGATAACTCTGCACTATTGCGAGCTGGAAATGCCACTTCCAGTTTAGCTGTGCAGAAGAAGAACAACAAGAAGAAGAAATATCTCGAAATATGTCCGTTAGGCCCCTTCCCTTGAGATAAATCTGCAAATATCTCGGAAACGAAGCGAGCTATGGCAAAATGTTAAGAGACCTTTTTTGTAGAGAATTATGTTTCCTAC
This sequence comes from Osmia lignaria lignaria, assembly GCF_051020975.1. Classification (NCBI taxonomy): domain Eukaryota; kingdom Metazoa; phylum Arthropoda; class Insecta; order Hymenoptera; family Megachilidae; genus Osmia; species Osmia lignaria. The sequence continues at coordinate 21,714,881 of NW_027478162.1, read as the reverse complement.
TTTTTATGTTCTATGATATTTTTTGATCAGAAGCGTAGTTTTCGAGATATATCGAGATATTCAAAAGTTCCGAAGCCGCACCAACATAATAGAGATACAGAAACACCGTGGCCCCTTTCTTTGAGATAACTCTGTACTATTGCGAGCTGGAAATGCCACTTCCAGTTTAGCTGTGCAGAAGAAGAACAACAAGAAGAAGAAATATCTCGAAATATGTCCGTTAGGCCCCTTCCCTTGAGATAAATCTGCAAATATCTCGGAAACGAAGCGGGCTATGGCAAAATGTTAAGAGACGTTTTTTGTAGAGAATTATGTTTCCTACAATTTATGTTCTATGATATTTTTTGATCAGAAGCGTAGTTTTCGAGATATATCGAGATATTTAAAAGTTCCGAAGCAGCACCAACATAATAGAGATACAGAAACACCGTGGCCCCTTTCTTTGAGATAACTCTGCACTAGTGCGAGCCGCAAATGCCACTTCCAGCTTAGCTGTGCAGAAGAAGAACAACAAGAAGAAGAAATATCTCGAAATATGTCCGTCAGGCCCCTTCCCTTGAGATAAATCTGCAAATATCTCGGAAACGAAGCGAGCTATGGTAAAATGTTAAGAGACCATTTTTGTAGAGAATTAAGTTTCCTACTTTTTATGTTCTATGATATTTTTTGATCAGATGCGTAGTTCTCGAGATATATCAAGATATTTAAAAGTTCCGAAGCCGCACCAACATAATAGAGATACAGAAACACCGTGGCCCCTTTCTTTGAGATAACTCTGCACTATTGCGAGCTGCAAATGCCACTTCCAGCTTAGCTGTACAGAGGAAGAACAACAAGAAGAAGAAATATCTCGAAATATGTCCGTTAGGCCCCTTCCCTTGAGATAAATCTTCAAATATCTCGGAAACGAAGCGAGCTATGGCAAAATGTTAAGAGACCTTTTTTGTAGAGAATTATGTTTCCTACAATTTATGTTCTATGATATTTTTTGATCAGAAGCGTAGTTTTCGAGATATATCGAGATATTTAAAAGTTCCGAAGCCGCACCAACATAATAGAGATACAGAAACACCGTGGCCCCTTTCTTTGAGATAACTCTGCACTAGTGCGAGCCGCAAATGCCACTTCCAGCTTAGCTGTGCAGAAGAAGTACAACAAGAAGAAGAAATATCTCGAAATATGTCCGTCAGGCCCCTTCCCTTGAGATAAATCTGCAAATATCTCGGAAACGAAGCGAGCTATGGCAAAATGTTAAGAGACCTTTTGTGTAGAGAATTAAGTTTCCTACTTTTTATGTTCTATGATATTTTTTGATCAGATGCGTAGTTCTCGAGATATATCAAGATATTTAAAAGTTCCGAAGCCGCACCAACATAATAGAGATACAGAAACACCGTGGCCCCTCTCTTTGAGATAACTCTGCACTATTGCGAGCTGGAAATGCCACTTCCAGTTTAGCTGTGCAGAAGAAGAACAACAAGAAGAAGAAATATCTCGAAATATGTCCGTTAGGCCCCTTCCCTTGAGATAAATCTGCAAATATCTCGGAAACGAAGCGAGCTATGGCAAAATGTTAAGAGACCTTTTTTGTAGAGAATTAAGTTTCCTACTTTTTATCTTCTATGACATTTTCTGATCAGATGCGTAGTTCTCGAGATATATCAAGATATTTAAAAGTTCCGAAGCCGCACCAACATAATAGAGATACAGAAACACCGTGGCCCCTTTCTTTGAGATAACTCTGCACTATTGCGAGCTGTAAATGCCACTTCCAGCTTAGCTGTGCAGAAGAAGAACAACAAGAAGAAGACATATCTCGAAATATGTCCGTCAGGCCCCTTCCCTTGAGATATATCTGCAAATATCTCGGAAACGAAGCGAGCTATGGCAAAATGTTAAGAGACCTTTTTTGTAGAGAATTATGTTTCCTACAATTTATGTTCTATGATATTTTTTGATCAGAAGCGTAGTTTTCGAGATATATCGAGATATTTAAAAGTTCCGAAGCCGCACCAACATAATAGGGATACAGAAACACCGTGGCCCCTTTCTTTGAGATAACTCTGCAGTATTGCGAGCTGGAAATGCCACTTCCAGTGTAGCTGTGCAGAAGAAGAACAACAAGAAGAAGAAATATCTCGAAATATATCCGTCAGGCCAGTTCCTTTGAGCTGAATCTGCAAATATCTCGGAAACGAAGCGAGCTATGGCAAAATGTTAAGAGACCTTTTTTGTAGAGAATTAAGTTTCCTACTTTTTATCTTCTATGACATTTTCTGATCAGATGCGTAGTTCTCGAGATATATCAAGATATTTAAAAGTTCCGAAGCCGCACCAACATAATAGTGATACAGAAACACCGTGGCCCCTTTCTTTGAGATAACTCTGCAGTATTGCGAGCTGGAAATGCCACTTCCAGTGTAGCTGTGCAGAAGAAGAACAACAAGAAGAAGAAATATCTCGAAATATATCCGTCAGGCCAGTTCCTTTGAGCTGAATCTGCAAATATCTCGGAAACGAAGCGAGCTATGGCAAAATGTTAAGAGACCTTTTTTGTAGAGAATTAAGTTTCCTACTTTTTATCTTCTATGACATTTTCTGATCAGATGCGTAGTTCTCGAGATATATCAAGATATTTAAAAGTTCCGAAGCCGCACCAACATAATAGAGATACAGAAACACCGTGGCCCCTTTCTTTGAGATAACTCTGCACTAGTGCGAGCCGCAAATGCCACTTCCAGCTTAGCTGTGCAGCAGAAGAACAACAAGAAGAAGAAATATCTCGAAATATGTCCGTCAGGCCAGTTCCTTTGAGCTGAATCTGCAAATATCTCGGAAACGAAGCGAGCTATGGCAAAATGTTAAGAGACGTTTTTTGTAGAGAATTATGTTTCCTACAATTTATGTTCTATGATATTTTTGGATCAGAAGCGTAGTTTTCGAGATATATCGAGATATTTAAAAGTTCCGAAGCCGCACCAACATAATAGGGATACAGAAACACCGTGGCCCCTTTCTTTGAGATAACTCTGCGCTAGTGCGAGCCGCAAATGCCACTTCCAGCTTAGCTGTGCAGAAGAAGTACAACAAGACGAAGAAATATCTCGAAATATGTCCGTCAGGCCCCTTCCCTTGAGATAAATCTGCAAATATCTCGGAAACGAAGCGAGCTATGGCAAAATGTTAAGAGACCTTTTTTGTAGAGAATTAAGTTTCCTACTTTTTATGTTCTATGATATTTTTTGATCAGATGCGTAGTTCTCGAGATATATCAAGATATTTAAAAGTTCCGAAGCCGCACCAACATAATAGTGATACAGAAACACCGTGGCCCCTTTCTTTGAGATAACTCTGCAGTATTGCGAGCTGGAAATGCCACTTCCAGTGTAGCTGTGCAGAAGAAGAACAACAAGAAGAAGAAATATCTCGAAATATATCCGTCAGGCCAGTTCCTTTGCGCTGAATCTGCAAATATCTCGGAAACGAAGCTAGCTATGGCAAAATGTTAAGAGACCTTTTTTGTAGAGAATTAAGTTTCCTACTTTTTATCTTCTATGACATTTTCTGATCAGATGCGTAGTTCTCGAGATATATCAAGATATTTAAAAGTTCCGAAGCCGCACCAACATAATAGAGATACAGAAACACCGTGGCCCCTTTCTTTGAGATAACTCTGCACTAGTGCGAGCCGCAAATGCCACTTCCAGGTTAGCTGTGCAGCAGAAGAACAACAAGAAGAAGAAATATCTCGAAATATGTCCGTCAGGCCAGTTCCTTTGAGCTGAATCAGCAAATATCTCGGAAACGAAGCGAGCTATGGCAAAATGTTAAGAGACGTTTTTTGTAGAGAATTATGTTTCCTACAATTTATGTTCTATGATATTTTTTGATCAGAAGCGTAGTTTTCGAGATATATCGAGATATTTAAAAGTTCCGAAGCCGCACCAACATAATAGGGATACAGAAACACCGTGGCCCCTTTCTTTGAGATAACTCTGCACTAGTGCGAGCCGCAAATGCCACTTCCAGCTTAGCTGTGCAGAAGAAGTACAACAAGACGAAGAAATATCTCGAAATATGTCCGTCAGGCCCCTTCCCTTGAGATAAATCTGCAAATATCTCGGAAACGAAGCGAGCTATGGCAAAATGTTAAGAGACCTTTTTTGTAGAGAATTAAGTTTCCTACTTTTTATGTTCTATGATATTTTTTGATCAGATGCGTAGTTCTCGAGATATATCAAGATATTTAAAAGTTCCGAAGCCGCACCAACATAATAGAGATACAGAAACACCGTGGCCCCTCTCTTTGAGATAACTCTGCACTATTGCGAGCTGGAAATGCCACTTCCAGTTTAGCTGTGCAGAAGAAGAACAACAAGAAGAAGAAATATCTCGAAATATGTCCGTTAGGCCCCTTCCCTTGAGATAAATCTGCAAATATCTCGGAAACGAAGCGAGCTATGGCAAAATGTTAAGAGACCTTTTTTGTAGAGAATTAAGTTTCCTACTTTTTATGTTCTATGATATTTTTTGATCAGATGCGTAGTTCTCGAGATATATCAAGATATTTAAAAGTTCCGAAGCCGCACCAACATAATAGAGATGCAGAAACACCGTGGCCCCTTTCTTTGAGATAACTCTGCACTATTGCGAGCTGTAAATGCCACTTCCAGCTTAGCTGTGCAGAAGAAGAACAACAAGAAGAAGACATATCTCGAAATATGTCCGTCAGGCCCCTTCCCTTGAGATATATCTGCAAATATCTCGGAAACGAAGCGAGCTATGGCAAAATGTTAAGAGACCTTTTTTGTAGAGAATTAAGTTTCCTACTTTTTATGTTCTATGATATTTTTTGATGAGATGCGTAGTTCTCGAGATATATCAAGATATTTAAAAGTTCCGAAGCCGCACCAACATAATAGAGATACAGAAACACCGTGGCCCCTTTCTTTGAGATAACTCTGCACTATTGCGAGCTGCAAATGCCACTTCCAGCTTAGCTGTGCAGAGGAAGAACAACAAGAAGAAGAAATATCTCGAAATATATCCGTCAGGCCAGTTCCTTTGAGCTGAATCTGCAAATATCTCGGAACCGAAGCGAGCTATGGCAAAATGTTAAGAGACCTTTTTTGTAGAGAATTAAGGTTCCCACTTTTTATCTTCTATGACATTTTCTGATCAGATGCGTAGTTCTCGAGATATATCAAGATATTTAAAAGTTCCGAAGCCGCACCAACATAATAGAGATACAGAAACACCGTGGCCCCTTTCTTTGAGATAACTCTGCACTAGTGCGAGCCGCAAATGCCACTTCCAGCTTAGCTGTGCAGAAGAAGTACAACAAGACGAAGAAATATCTCGAAATATGTCCGTCAGGCCCCTTCCCTTGAGATAAATCTGCAAATATCTCGGAAACGAAGCGAGCTATGGCAAAATGTTAAGAGACCGTTTTGTAGAGAATTAAGTTTCCTACTTTTTATGTTCTATGATATTTTTTGATCAGATGCGTAGTTCTCGAGATATATCAAGATATTTAAAAGTTCCGAAGCCGCACCAACATAATAGAGATACAGAAACACCGTGGCCCCTTTCTTTGAGATAACTCAGCAGTATTGCGAGCTGTAAATGCCACTTCCAGCTTAGCTGTGCAGGAGAAGAACAACAAGAAGAAGAAATATCTCGAAATATGTCCGTCAGGCCCCTTCCCTTGAGATATATCTGCAAATATCTCGGAAACGAAGCGAGCTATGGCAAAATGTTAAGAGACCTTTTTTGTAGAGAATTATGTTTCCTACAATTTATGTTCTATGATATTTTTTGATCAGAAGCGTAGTTTTCGAGATATATCGAGATATTTAAAAGTTCCAAAGCCGCACCAACATAATAGAGATACAGAAACACCGTGGCCCCTTTCTTTGAGATAACTCTGCACTAGTGCGAGCCGCAAATGCCACTTCCAGCTTAGCTGTGCAGAAGAAGAACAACAAGAAGAAGAAATATCTCGAAATATGTCCGTTAGGCCAGTTCCTTTGAGCTGAATCTGCAAATATCTCGGAAACGAAGCGAGCTATGGCAAAATGTTAAGAGACCTTTTTTGTAGAGAATTAAGTTTCCTACTTTTTATGTTCTATGATATTTTTTGATCAGATGCGTAGTTCTCGAGATATATCAAGATATTTAAAAGTTCCGAAGCCGCACCAACATAATAGAGATACAGAAACACCGTGGCCCCTTTCTTTGAGATAACTCTGCACTATTGCGAGCTGTAAATGCCACTTCCAGCTTAGCTGTGCAAAAGAAGAACAACAAGAAGAAGAAATATCTCGAAATATGTCCGTCAGGCCCCTTCCCTTGAGATAAATCTGCAAATATCTCGGAAACGAAGCGAGCTATGGCAAAATGTTGAGAGACCTTTTTTGTAGAGAATTAAGTTTCCTACTTTTTATGTTCTATGATATTTTTTGATCAGATGCGTAGTTTTCGAGATATATCGAGATTTTTAAAAGTTCCGAAGCCGCACCAACATAATACAGATACAGAAACACCGTGGCCCCTTTCTTTGAGATAACTCTGCACTAGTGCGAGCCGCAAATGCCACTTCCAGCTTAGCTGTGCAGAAGAAGAACAACAAGAAGAAGAAATATCTCGAAATATGTCCGTCAGGCCAGTTCCTTTGAGCTGAATCTGCAAATATCTCGGAAACGAAGCGAGCTATGGCAAAATGTTAAGAGACCTTTTTTGTAGAGAATTATGTTTCCTACAATTTATGTTCTATGATATTTTTTGATCAGAAGCGTAGTTTTCGAGATATATCGAGATATTTAAAAGTTCCGAAGCCGCACCAACATAATAGAGATACAGAAACACCGTGGCCCCTCTCTTTGAGATAACTCTGCACTATTGCGAGCTGGAAATGCCACTTCCAGTTTAGCTGTGCAGAAGAAGAACAACAAGAAGAAGAAATATCTCGAAATATGTCCGTCAGGCCCCTTCCCTTGAGATAACTCTGCACTATTGCGAGCTGGAAATGCCACTTCCAGTTTAGCTGTGCAGAAGAAGAACAACAAGAAGAAGAAATATCTCGAAATATGTCCGTCAGGCCCCTTCCCTTGAGATAAATCTGCAAATATCTCGGAAACGAAGCGAGCTATGGCAAAATGTTAGGAGACCTTTTTTGTAGAGAATTAAGTTTCCTACTTTTTATGTTCTATGATATTTTTTGATCAGATGCGTAGTTCTCGAGATATATCAAGATATTTAAAAGTTCCGAAGCCGCACCAACATAATAGAGATACAGAAACACCGTGGCCCCTCTCTTTGAGATAACTCTGCACTATTGCGAGCTGTAAATGCCACTTCCAGCTTAGCTGTGCAGAAGAAGAACAACAAGAAGAAGACATATCTCGAAATATGTCCGTCAGGCCCCTTCCCTTGAGATATATCTGCAAATATCTCGGAAACGAAGCGAGCTATGGCAAAATGTTAAGAGACCTTTTTTGTAGAGAATTATGTTTCCTACAATTTATGTTCTATGATATTTTTTGATCAGAAGCGTAGTTTTCGAGATATATCCAGATATTTAAAAGTTCCAAAGCCGCACCAACATAATAGAGATACAGAAACACCGTGGCCCCTTTCTTTGAGATAACTCTGCACTATTGCGAGCTGTAAATGCCACTTCCAGCTTAGCTGTGCAGAAGAAGAACAACAAGAAGAAGAAATATCTCGAAATATGTCCGTCAGGCCCCTTCCCTTGAGATATATCTGCAAATATCTCGGAAACGAAGCGAGCTATGGCAAAATGTTAAGAGACGATTTTTGTACAGAATTATGTTTCCTACAATTTATGTTCTATGATATTTTTTGATCAGAAGCGTAGTTTTCGAGATATATCGAGATATTTAAAAGTTCCGAAGCCGCACCAACATAATAGGGATACAGAAACACCGTGGCCCCTTTCTTTGAGATAACTCTGCACTAGTGCGAGCCGCAAATGCCACTTCCAGCTTAGCTGTGCAGAAGAAGAACAACAAGAAGAAGAAATATCTCGAAATATGTCCGTCAGGCCCCTTCCCTTGAGATAAATCTGCAAATATCTCGGAAACGAAGCGAGCTATGGCAAAATGTTAGGAGACCTTTTTTGTAGCGAATTAAGTTTCCTACTTTTTATGTTCTATGATATTTTTTGATCAGATGCGTAGTTCTCGAGATATATCAAGATATTTAAGAGTTCCGAAGCCGCACCAACATAATAGAGATACAGAAACACCGTGGCCCCTCTCTTTGAGATAGCTCTGCACTATTGCGAGCTGGAAATGCCACTTCCAGTTTAGCTGTGCAGAAGAAGAACAACAAGAAGAAGAAATATCTCGAAATATGTCCGTTAGGCCCCTTCCCTTGAGATAAATCTGCAAATATCTCGGAAACGAAGCGAGCTATGGCAAAATGTTAAGAGACCTTTTTTGTAGAGAATTAAGTTTCCTACTTTTCATGTTCTATGATATTTTTTGATCAGATGCGTAGTTCGCGAGATATATCAAGATATTTAAAAGTTCCGAAGCCGCACCAACATAATAGAGATACAGAAACACCGTGGCCCCTTTCTTTGAGATAACTCTGCACTATTGCGAGCTGTAAATGCCACTTCCAGCTTAGCTCTGCAGAAGAAGAACAACAAGAAGAAGACATATCTCGAAATATGTCCGTCAGGCCCCTTCCCTTGAGATATATCTGCAAATATCTCGGAAACGAAGCGAGCTATGGCAAAATGTTAAGAGACCTTTTTTGTAGAGAATTATGTTTCCTACAATTTATGTTCTATGATATTTTTTGATCTGATGCGTAGTTCTCGAGATATATCAAGATATTTAAAAGTTCCGAAGCCGCACCAACATAATAGAGATACAGAAACACCGTGGCCCCTTTCTTTGAGATAACTCTGCACTATTGCGAGCTGTAAATGCCACTTCCAGCTTAGCTGTGCAGAAGAAGAACAACAAGAAGAAGAAATATCTCGAAATATGTCCGTCAGGCCCCTTCCCTTGAGATATATCTGCAAATATCTCGGAAACGAAGCGAGCTATGGCAAAATGTTAAGAGACCTTTTTTGTAGAGAATTATGTTTCCTACAATTTATGTTCTATGATATTTTTTGATCAGAAGCGTAGTTTTCGAGATATATCGAGATATTTAAAAGTTCCGAAGCCGCACCAACATAATAGAGATACAGAAACACCGTGGCCCCTTTCGTTGAGATAACTCTGCACTAGTGCGACGCGCAAATGCCACTTCCAGCTTAGCTGTGCAGAAGAAGAACAACAAGAAGAAGAAATATCTCGAAATATGTCCGTCAGGCCCCTTCCCTTGAGATAAATCTGCAAATATCTCGGAAACGAAGCGAGCTATGGCAAAATGTTAGGAGACCTTTTTTGTAGAGAATTAAGTTTCCTACTTTTTATGTTCTATGATATTTTTTGATCAGATGCGTAGTTCTCGAGATATATCAAGATATTTAAAAGTTCCGAAGCCGCACCAACATAATAGAGATACAGAAACACCGTGGCCCCTCTCTTTGAGATAACTCTGCACTATTGCGAGCTGTAAATGCCACTTCCAGCTTAGCTGTGCAGAAGAAGAACAACAAGAAGAAGACATATCTCGAAATATGTCCGTCAGGCCCCTTCCCTTGAGATATATCTGCAAATATCTCGGAAACGAAGCGAGCTATGGCAAAATGTTAAGAGACCTTTTTTGTAGAGAATTATGTTTCCTACAATTTATGTTCTATGATATTTTTTGATCAGAAGCGTAGTTTTCGAGATATATCCAGATATTTAAAAGTTCCAAAGCCGCACCAACATAATAGAGATACAGAAACACCGTGGCCCCTTTCTTTGAGATAACTCTGCACTATTGCGAGCTGTAAATGCCACTTCCAGCTTAGCTGTGCAGAAGAAGAACAACAAGAAGAAGAAATATCTCGAAATATGTCCGTCAGGCCCCTTCCCTTGAGATATATCTGCAAATATCTCGGAAACGAAGCGAGCTATGGCAAAATGTTAAGAGACGTTTTTTGTAGAGAATTATGTTTCCTACAATTTATGTTCTATGATATTTTTTGATCAGAAGCGTAGTTTTCGAGATATATCGAGATATTTAAAAGTTCCGAAGCCGCACCAACATAATAGGGATACAGAAACACCGTGGCCCCTTTCTTTGAGATAACTCTGCACTAGTGCGAGCCGCAAATGCCACTTCCAGCTTAGCTGTGCAGAAGAAGAACAACAAGAAGAAGAAATATCTCGAAATATGTCCGTCAGGCCCCTTCCCTTGAGATAAATCTGCAAATATCTCGGAAACGAAGCGAGCTATGGCAAAATGTTAGGAGACCTTTTTTGTAGAGAATTAAGTTTCCTACTTTTTATGTTCTATGATATTTTTTGATCAGATGCGTAGTTCTCGAGATATATCAAGATATTTAAAAGTTCCGAAGCCGCACCAACATAATAGAGATACAGAAACACCGTGGCCCCTCTCTTTGAGATAACTCTGCACTATTGCGAGCTGGAAATGCCACTTCCAGTTTAGCTGTGCAGAAGAAGAACAACAAGAAGAAGAAATATCTCGAAATATGTCCGTTAGGCCCCTTCCCTTGAGATAAATCTGCAAATATCTCGGAAACGAAGCGAGCTATGGCAAAATGTTAAGAGACCTTTTTTGTAGAGAATTAAGTGTCCTACTTTTTATGTTCTGTGATATTTTTTGATCAGATGCGTAGTTCTCGAGATATATCAAGATATTTAAAAGTTCCGAAGCCGCACCAACATAATAGAGATACAGAAACACCGTGGCCCCTTTCTTTGAGATAACTCTGCACTATTGCGAGCTGTAAATGCCACTTCCAGCTTAGCTGTGCAGAAGAAGAACAACAAGAAGAAGAAATATCTCGAAATATGTCCGTCAGGCCCCTTCCCTTGAGATATATCTGCAAATATCTCGGAAACGAAGCGAGCTATGGCAAAATGTTAAGAGACCTTTTTTGTAGAGAATTATGTTTCGTACAATTTATGTTCTATGATATTTTTTGGTGAGAAGCGTAGTTTTCGAGATATATCGAGATATTTAAAAGTTCCAAAGCCGCACCAACATAATAGAGATACAGAAACACCGTGGCCCCTTTCTTTGAGATAACTCTGCACTAGTGCGAGCCGCAAATGCCACTTCCAGCTTAGCTGTGCAGAAGAAGAACAACAAGAAGAAGAAATATCTCGAAATATGTCCGTCAGGCCCCTTCCCTTGAGATAAATCTGCAAATATCTCGGAAACGAAGAGAGCTATGGCAAAATGTCAAGAGACCTTTTTTGTAGAGAATTAAGTTTCCTACTTTTTATGTTCTATGATATTTTTTGATCTGATGCGTAGTTCTCGAGATATATCAAGATATTTAAAAGTTCCGAAGCCGCACCAACATAATAGAGATACAGAAACACCGTGGCCCCTTTCTTTGAGATAACTCTGCACTATTGCGAGCCGCAAATGCCACTTCCAGCTTAGCTGTGCAGAAGAAGAACAACAAGAAGAAGAAATATCTCGAAATATGTCGGTCAGGCCCCTTCCCTTGAGATATATCTGCAAATATCTCGGAAACGAAGCGAGCTATGGCAAAATGTTAAGAGACCTTTTTTGTAGAGAATTATGCTTCCTACAATTTATGTTCTATGATATTTTTTGATCAGATGCGTAGTTCTCGAGATATATCAAGATATTTAAAAGTTCCGAAGCCGCACCAACATAATAGAGATACAGAAACACCGTGGCCCCTTTCTTTGAGATAACTCTGCACTATTGCGAGCTGCAAATGCCACTTCCAGCTTAGCTGTGCAGAGGAAGAACAACAAGAAGAAGAAATATCTCGAAATATGTCCGTCAGGCCAGTTCCTTTGAGCTGAATCTGCAAATATCTCGGAAACGAAGCGAGCTATGGCAAAATGTTAAGAGACGTTTTTTGTAGAGAATTATGTTTCCTACAATTTATGTTCTATGATATTTTTTGATCAGAAGCGTAGTTTTCGAGATATATCGAGGTATTTAAAAGTTCCGAAGCCGCACCAACATAATAGGGATACAGAAACACCGTGGACCCTTTCTTTGAGATAACTCTGCACTAGTGCGAGCCGCAAATGCCACTTCCAGCTTAGCTGTGCAGAAGAAGAACAACAAGAAGAAGAAATATCTCGAAATATGTCCGTCAGGCCCCTTCCCTTGAGATAAATCTGCAAATATCTCGGAAACGAAGCGAGCTATGGCGAAATGTTAAGAGACCTTTTTTGTAGAGAATTAAGTTTCCTACTTTTTATGTTCTATGATATTTTTTGATCAGATGCGTAGTTCTCGAGATATATCAAGATATTTAAAAGTTCCGAAGCCGCACCAACATAATAGAGATACAGAAACACCGTGGCCGCTTTCTTTGAGATAACTCTGCACTATTGCGAGCTGCAAATGCCACTTCCAGCTTAGCTGTGCAGAGGAAGAACAACAAGAAGAAGAAATATCTCGAAATATGTCCGTCAGGCCAGTTCCTTTGAGCTGAATCTGCAAATATCTCGGAAACGAAGCGAGCTATGGCAAAATGTTAAGAGACGTTTTTTATAGAGAATTATGTTTCCTACAATTTATGTTCTATGATATTTTTTGATCAGAAGCGTAGTTTTCGAGATATATCGAGATATTTAAAAGTTCCGAAGCCGCACCAACATAATAGGGATACAGAAACACCGTGGCCCCTTTCTTTGAGATAACTCTGCACTAGTGCGAGCCGCAAATGCCACTTCCAGCTTAGCTGTGCAGAAGAAGAACAACAAGAAGAAGAAATATCTCGAAATATGTCCGTCAGGCCCCTTCCCTTGAGATATATCTGCAAATATCTCGGAAACGAAGCGAGCTATGGCAAAATGTTAAGAGACCTTTTTTGTAGAGAATTATGCTTCCTACAATTTATGTTCTATGATATTTTTTGATCAGAAGCGTAGTTTTCGAGATACAACGAGATATTTAAAAGTTCCGAAGCCGCACCAACATAATAGAGATACAGAAACACCGTGGCCCCTTTCTTTGAGATAACTCTGCACTAGTGCGAGCCGCAAATGCCAGTTCCAGCTTAGCTGTGCAGAAGAAGAACAACAAGAAGAAGAAATATCTCGAAATATGTCCGTCAGGCCCCTTCCCTTGAGATAAATCTGCAAATATCTCGGAAACGAAGCGAGCTATGGCAAAATGTTAAGAGACCTTTTTTGTAGAGAATTAAGTTTCCTACTTTTTATGTTGTATGATATTTTTTGATCAGATGCGTAGTTCTCGAGATATATCAAGATATTTAAAAGTTCCGAAGCCGCACCAACATAATAGAGATATAGAAACACCGTGGCCCCTTTCTTTGAGATAACTCTGCACTATTGCGAGCTGCAAATGCCACTTCCAGCTTAGCTGTGCAGAGGAAGAACAACAAGAAGAAGAAATATCTCGAAATATGTCCGTCAGGCCAGTTCCTTTGAGCTGAATCTGCAAATATCTCGGAAACGAAGCGAGCTATGGCAAAATGTTAAGAGACGTTTTTTGTAGAGAATTATGTTTCCTACAATTTAGGTTCTATGATATTTTTTGATCAGAAGCGTAGTTTTCGAGATATATCGAGGTATTTAAAAGTTCCGAAGCCGCACCAACATAATAGGGATACAGAAACACCGTGGCCCCTTTCTTTGAGATAACTCTGCACTAGTGCGAGCCGCAAATGCCACTTCCAGCTTAGCTGTGCAGAAGAAGAACAACAAGAAGAAGAAATATCTCGAAATATGTCCGTCAGGCCCCTTCCCTTGAGATAAATCTGCAAATATCTCGGAAACGAAGCGAGCTATGGCGAAATGTTAAGAGACCTTTTTTGTAGAGAATTAAGTTTCCTACTTTTTATGTTCTATGATATTTTTTGATCAGATGCGTAGTTCTCGAGATATATCAAGATATTTAAAAGTTCCGAAGCCGCACCAACATAATAGAGATACAGAAACACCGTGGCCGCTTTCTTTGAGATAACTCTGCACTATTGCGAGCTGCAAATGCCACTTCCAGCTTAGCTGTGCAGAGGAAGAACAACAAGAAGAAGAAATATCTCGAAATATGTCCGTCAGGCCAGTTCCTTTGAGCTGAATCTGCAAATATCTCGGAAACGAAGCGAGCTATGGCAAAATGTTAAGAGACGTTTTTTATAGAGAATTATGTTTCCTACAATTTATGTTCTATGATATTTTTTGATCAGAAGCGTAGTTTTCGAGATATATCGAGATATTTAAAAGTTCCGAAGCCGCACCAACATAATAGGGATACAGAAACACCGTGGCCCCTTTCTTTGAGATAACTCTGCACTAGTGCGAGCCGCAAATGCCACTTCCAGCTTAGCTGTGCAGAAGAAGAACAACAAGAAGAAGAAATATCTCGAAATATGTCCGTCAGGCCCCTTCCCTTGAGATATATCTGCAAATATCTCGGAAACGAAGCGAGCTATGGCAAAATGTTAAGAGACCTTTTTTGTAGAGAATTATGCTTCCTACAATTTATGTTCTATGATATTTTTTGATCAGAAGCGTAGTTTTCGAGATACAACGAGATATTTAAAAGTTCCGAAGCCGCACCAACATAATAGAGATACAGAAACACCGTGGCCCCTTTCTTTGAGATAACTCTGCACTAGTGCGAGCCGCAAATGCCAGTTCCAGCTTAGCTGTGCAGAAGAAGAACAACAAGAAGAAGAAATATCTCGAAATATGTCCGTCAGGCCCCTTCCCTTGAGATAAATCTGCAAATATCTCGGAAACGAAGCGAGCTATGGCAAAATGTTAAGAGACCTTTTTTGTAGAGAATTAAGTTTCCTACTTTTTATGTTGTATGATATTTTTTGATCAGATGCGTAGTTCTCGAGATATATCAAGATATTTAAAAGTTCCGAAGCCGCACCAACATAATAGAGATATAGAAACACCGTGGCCCCTTTCTTTGAGATAACTCTGCACTATTGCGAGCTGCAAATGCCACTTCCAGCTTAGCTGTGCAGAGGAAGAACAACAAGAAGAAGAAATATCTCGAAATATGTCCGTCAGGCCAGTTCCTTTGAGCTGAATCTGCAAATATCTCGGAAACGAAGCGAGCTATGGCAAAATGTTAAGAGACGTTTTTTGTAGAGAATTATGTTTCCTACAATTTAGGTTCTATGATATTTTTTGATCAGAAGCGTAGTTTTCGAGATATATCGAGGTATATAAAAGTTCCGAAGCCGCACCAACATAATAGGGATACAGAAACACCGTGGCCCCTTTCTTTGAGATAACTCTGCACTAGTGCGAGCCGCAAATGCCACTTCCAGCTTAGCTGTGCAGAAGAAGAACAACAAGAAGAAGAAATATCTCGAAATATGTCCGTCAGGCCCCTTCCCTTGAGATAAATCTGCAAATATCTCGGAAACGAAGCGAGCTATGGCGAAATGTTAAGAGACCTTTTTTGTAGAGAATTAAGTTTCCTACTTTTTATGTTCTATGATATTTTTTGATCAGATGCGTAGTTCTCGAGATATATCAAGATATTTAAAAGTTCCGAAGCCGCACCAACATAATAGAGATACAGAAACACCGTGGCCGCTTTCTTTGAGATAACTCTGCACTATTGCGAGCTGCAAATGCCACTTCCAGCTTAGCTGTGCAGAGGAAGAACAACAAGAAGAAGAAATATCTCGAAATATGTCCGTCAGGCCAGTTCCTTTGAGCTGAATCTGCAAATATCTCGGAAACGAAGCGAGCTATGGCAAAATGTTAAGAGACGTTTTTTATAGAGAATTATGTTTCCTACAATTTATGTTCTATGATATTTTTTGATCAGAAGCGTAGTTTTCGAGATATATCGAGATATTTAAAAGTTCCGAAGCCGCACCAACATAATAGGGATACAGAAACACCGTGGCCCCTTTCTTTGAGATAACTCTGCACTAGTGCGAGCCGCAAATGCCACTTCCAGCTTAGCTGTGCAGAAGAAGAACAACAAGAAGAAGAAATATCTCGAAATATGTCCGTCAGGCCCCTTCCCTTGAGATATATCTGCAAATATCTCGGAAACGAAGCGAGTTATGGCAAAATGTTAAGAGACCTTTTTTGTAGAGAATTATGCTTCCTACAATTTATGTTCTATGATATTTTTTGATCAGAAGCGTAGTTTTCCAGATACAACGAGATATTTAAAAGTTCCGAAGCCGCACCAACATAATAGAGATACAGAAACACCGTGGCCCCTTTCTTTGAGATAACTCTGCACTAGTGCGAGCCGCAAATGCCAGTTCCAGCTTAGCTGTGCAGAAGAAGAACAACAAGAAGAAGAAATATCTCGAAATATGTCCGTCAGGCCCCTTCCCTTGAGATAAATCTGCAAATATCTCGGAAACGAAGCGAGCTATGGCAAAATGTTAAGAGACCTTTTTTGTAGAGAATTAAGTTTCCTACTTTTTATGTTGTATGATATTTTTTGATCAGATGCGTAGTTCTCGAGATATATCAAGATATTTAAAAGTTCCGAAGCCGCACCAACATAATAGAGATATAGAAACACCGTGGCCCCTTTCTTTGAGATAACTCTGCACTATTGCGAGCTGCAAATGCCACTTCCAGCTTAGCTGTGCAGAGGAAGAACAACAAGAAGAAGAAATATCTCGAAATATGTCCGTCAGGCCAGTTCCTTTGAGCTGAATCTGCAAATATCTCGGAAACGAAGCGAGCTATGGCAAAATGTTAAGAGACGTTTTTTGTAGAGAATTATGTTTCCTACAATTTAGGTTCTATGATATTTTTTGATCAGAAGCGTAGTTTTCGAGATATATCGAGGTATTTAAAAGTTCCGAAGCCGCACCAACATAATAGGGATACAGAAACACCGTGGCCCCTTTCTTTGAGATAACTCTGCACTAGTGCGAGCCGCAAATGCCACTTCCAGCTTAGCTGTGCAGAAGAAGAACAACAAGAAGAAGAAATATCTCGAAATATGTCCGTCAGGCCCCTTCCCTTGAGATAAATCTGCAAATATCTCGGAAACGAAGCGAGCTATGGCGAAATGTTAAGAGACCTTTTTTGTAGAGAATTAAGTTTCCTACTTTTTATGTTCTATGATATTTTTTGATCAGATGCGTAGTTCTCGAGATATATCAAGATATTTAAAAGTTCCGAAGCCGCACCAACATAATAGAGATACAGAAACACCGTGGCCGCTTTCTTTGAGATAACTCTGCACTATTGCGAGCTGCAAATGCCACTTCCAGCTTAGCTGTGCAGAGGAAGAACAACAAGAAGAAGAAATATCTCGAAATATGTCCGTCAGGCCAGTTCCTTTGAGCTGAATCTGCAAATATCTCGGAAACGAAGCGAGCTATGGCAAAATGTTAAGAGACGTTTTTTATAGAGAATTATGTTTCCTACAATTTATGTTCTATGATATTTTTTGATCAGAAGCGTAGTTTTCGAGATATATCGAGATATTTAAAAGTTCCGAAGCCGCACCAACATAATAGGGATACAGAAACACCGTGGCCCCTTTCTTTGAGATAACTCTGCACTAGTGCGAGCCGCGAATGCCACTTCCAGCTTAGCTGTGCAGAAGAAGAACAACAAGAAGAAGAAATATCTCGAAATATGTCGGTCAGGCCCCTTCCCTTGAGATATATCTGCAAATATCTCGGAAACGAAGCGAGCTATGGCAAAATGTTAAGAGACCTTTTTTGTAGAGAATTATGCTTACTAGAATTTATGTTCTATGATATTTTTTGATCAGAAGCGTAGTTTTCGAGATACATCGAGATATTTAAAAGTTCCGAAGCCGCACCAACATAATAGAGATACAGAAACACCGTGGCCCCTTTCTTTGAGATAACTCTGCACTAGTGCGAGCCGCAAATGCCAGTTCCAGCTTAGCTGTGCAGAAGAAGAACAACAAGAAGAAGAAATATCTCGAAATATGTCCGTCAGGCCCCTTCCCTTGAGATAAATCTGCAAATATCTCGGAAATGAAGCGAGCTATGGCGAAATGTTAAGAGACCTTTTTTGTAGAGAATTAAGTTTCCTACTTTTTATGTTGTATGATATTTTTTGATCAGATGCGTAGTTCTCGAGATATATCGAGATATTTAAAAGTTCCGAAGCCGCACCAACATAATACGGATACAGAAACACCGTGGCCCCTTTCTCTGAGATAACTCTGCACTAGTGCGAGCCGCAAATGCCACTTCCAGCTTAGCTGTGCAGAAGAAGAACAACAAGAAGAAGAAATATCTCGAAATATGTCCGTCAGGCCCCTTCCCTTGAGATATATCTGCAAATATCTCGGAAACGAAGCGAGCTATGGCAAAATGTTAAGAGACCTGTTTTGTAGAGAATTATGCTTCCTACAATTTATGTTCTATGATATTTTTTGATCAGAAGCGTAGTTTTCGAGATACATCGAGATATTTAAAAGTTCCGAAGCCGCACCAACATAATAGAGATACAGAAACACCGTGGCCCCTTTCTTTGAGATAACTCTGCACTAGTGCGAGCCGCAAATGCCAGTTCCAGCTTAGCTGTGCAGAGGAAGAACAACAAGAAGAAGAAATATCTCGAAATATGTCCGTCAGGCCAGTTCCTTTGAGCTGAATCTGCAAATATCTCGGAAACGAAGCGAGCTATGGCAAAATGTTAAGAGACCTTTTTTGTAGAGAATTATGTTTCCTACAATTTGTGTTCTATGATATTTTTTGATCAGAAGCGTAGTTTTCGAGATATATCGAGATATTTAAAAGTTCCGAAGCCGCACCAACATAATAGAGATACAGAAACACCGTGGCCCCTTTCTTTGAGATAACTCTGCACTAGTGCGAGCCGCAAATGCCACTTCCAGCTTAGCTGTGCAGAAGAAGAACAACAAGAAGAAGAAATATCTCGAAATATGTCCGTCAGGCCCCTTCCCTTGAGATAAATCTGCAAATATCTCGGAAACGAAGCGAGCTATGGCAAAATGTTTAGAGACCTTTCTTGTAGAGAATTAAGTTTCCTACTTTTTATGTAGTATGATGTTTTTTGATCAGATGCGTAGTTCTCGAGATATATCAAGATATTTAAAAGTTCCGAAGCCGCACCAACATAATAGAGATACGGAAACACCGTGGCCCCTTTCTTTGAGATAATTCTGCACGATTGCGAGCTGGAAATGCCACTTCCAGTTTAGCTGTGCAGAAGAAGAACAACAAGAAGAAGAAATATCTCGAAATATGTCCGTCAGGCCCCTTCCCTTGAGATATATCTGCAAATATCTCGGAAACGAAGCGAGCTATGGCAAAATGTTAAGAGACCTTTTTTGTAGAGAATTAAGTTTCCTACTTTTTATGTTCTATGATATTTTTTGATCGGATGCGTAGTTCTCGAGATATATCAAGATATTTAAAAGTTCCGAAGCCGCACCAACATAATAGAGGTACAGAAACACCGTGGCCCCTTTCTTTGAGATAACTCTGCACTATTGCGAGCTGCAAATGCCACTTCCAGCTTAGCTGTGCAGAAGAAGAACAACAAAAAGAAGAAATATCTCGAAATATGTCCGTCAGGCCCCTTCCCTTGAGATAAATCTGCAAATATCTCGGAAACGAAGCGAGCTATGGCAAAATGTTAAGAGACCTTTTTTGTAGAGAATTAAGTTTCCTACTTTTTATGTTGTATGATATTTTTTGATCGGATGCGTAGTTCTCGAGATATATCAATATATTTAAAAGTTCCGAAGCCGCACCAACATAATAGAGATACAGAAACACCGTGGCCCCTTTCTTTGAGATAACTCTGCACTATTGCGCGCTGCAAATGCCACTTCCAGCTTAGCTGTGCAGAAGAAGAACAACAAGAAGAAGAAATATCTCGAAATATGTCCGTCAGGCCCCTTCCCTCGAGATAAATCTGCAAATATCTCGGAAACGAAGCGAGCTATGGCAAAATGTTAAGAGACCTTTTTTGTAGAGAATTAAGTTTCCTACTTTTTATGTTCTATGATATTTTTTGATCGGATGCGTAGTTCTCGAGATATGTCAAGATATTTAAAAGTTCCGAAGCCGCACCAACATAATAGAGGTACAGAAACACCGTGGCCCCTTTCTTTGAGATAACTCTGCACTATTGCGAGCTGCAAATGCCACTTCCAGCTTAGCTGTGCAGAAGAAGAACAACAAAAAGAAGAAATATCTCGAAATATGTCCGTCAGGCCCCTTCCCTTGAGATAAATCTGCAAATATCTCGGAAACGAAGCGAGCTATGGCAAAATGTTAAGAGACCACTTTTGTAGAGAATTAAGTTTCCTACTTTTTATGTTCTATGATATTTTTCGATCAGATGCGTAGTTCTCGAGATATATCAAGATATTTAAAAGTTCCGAAGCCGCACCAACATAATAGAGATACAGAAACACCGTGGCCCCTTTCTTTGAGATAACTCTGCATTATTGCGCGCTGCAAATGCCACTTCCAGCTTAGCTGTGCAGAAGAAGAACAACAAGAAGAAGAAATATCTCGAAATATGTCCGTCAGGCCCCTTCCCTCGAGATAAATCTGCAAATATCTCGGAAACGAAGCGAGCTATGGCAAAATGTTAAGAGACCTTTTTTGTAGAGAATTAAGTTTCCTACTTTTTATGTTCTATGATATTTTTTGATCGGATGCGTAGTTCTCGAGATATATCAAGATATTTAAAAGTTCCGAAGCCGCACCAACATAATAGAGGTACAGAAACACCGTGGCCCCTTTCTTTGAGATAACTCTGCACTATTGCGAGCTGCAAATGCCACTTCCAGCTTAGCTGTGCAGAGGAAGAACAACAAGAAGAAGAAGTATCTCGAAATATGTCCGTCAGGCCCGTTCCTTTGAGCTGAATCTGCAAATATCTCGGAAACGAAGCGAGCTATGGCAAAATGTTAAGAGACGTTTTTTGTAGAGAATTATGTTTCCTACAATTTATCTTCTATGATATTTTTTGATCAGAAGCGTAGTTTTCGAGATATATCGAGATATTTAAAAGTTCCGAAGCCGCACCAACATAATAGAGATACAGAAACACCGTGGCCCCTTTCTTTGAGATAACTCTGCACTAGTGCGAGCCGCAAATGCCACTTCCAGCTTAGCTGTGCAGAAGAAGAACAACAAGAAGAAGAAATATCTCGAAATATGTCCGTCAGGCCCCTTCCCTTGAAATAAATCTGCAAATATCTCGGAAACGAAGCGAGCTATGGCAAAATGTTAAGAGACCTTTTTTGTAGAGAATTAGGTTTCCTACTTTTTATGTTCTATGATATTTTTCGATCAGACGCGTAGTTCTCGAGATATATCGAGATATTTAAAAGTTCCGAAGCCGCACCAACATAATAGAGATACAGAAACACCGTGGCCCCTTTCTTTGAGATAACTCTGCACTAGTGCGAGCCGCAAATGCCACTTCCAGCTCAGCTGTGCAGAAGAAGAACAACAAGAAGAAGAAATATCTCGAAATATGTCCGTCAGGCCCGTTCCTTTGAGCTGAATCTGCAAATATCTCGGAAACGAAGCGAGCTATGGCAAAATGTTAAGAGACGTTTTTTGTAGTGAATTATGTTTCCTACAATTTATGTTCTATGATATTTTTTGATCAGAAGCGTAGTTTTCGAGATATATCGAGATATTTAAAAGATCCGAAGCCGCACCAACATAATAGAGATACAGAAACACCGTGGCTCCTTTCTTTGAGATAAGTCTGCACTAGTGCGAGCCGCAAATGCCACTTCCAGCTTAGCTGTGCAGAAGAACAACAACAAGAAGAAGAAATATCTCGAAATATGTCCGTCAGGCCCCTTCCCTTGAGATAAATCTGCAAATATCTCGGAAACGAAGCGAGCTATGGCAAAATGTTAAGAGACCTTTTTTGTACAGAATTAAGTTTCCTACTTTTTATGTTCTATGATATTTTTCGATCAGAGGCGTAGTTCTCGAGATATATCAAGATATTTAAAAGTTCCGAAGCCGCACCAACATAATAGAGATACAGAAACACCGTGGCCCCTCTCTTTGAGATAACTCTGCACGATTGCGAGCTGGAAATGCCACTTCCAGTTTAGCTGTGCAGAAGAAGAACAACAAGAAGAAGAAATATCTCGAAATATGTCCATCAGGACCCTTCCCTTGAGATAAACCTGCAAATATCTCGGAAACGAAGCGAGCTATGGCAAAATGTTAAGAGACCTTTTTTGTAGAGAATTATGTTTCCTACAATTTATGTTCTATGATATTTTTTGATCAGAAGCGTAGTTTTCGAGATATATCGAGATATGTAAAAGTTCCGAAGCCGCACCAACATAATAGAGATACAGAAACACCGTGGCCCCTTTCTTTGGGATAACTCTGCACTATTGCGAGCTGCAAATGCCACTTCCAGCTTAGCTGTGCAGAAGAAGAACAACAAGAAGAAGAAATATCTCGAAATATGTCCGTCAGGCCCCTTCCCTTGAGATAAATCTGCAAATATCTCGGAAACGAAGCGAGCTATGGCAAAATGTTAAGAGACCGTTTTTGTAGAGAATTAAGTTTCCTACTTTTTATGTTCTATGACATTTTTTGATCAGATGCGTGGTTCTCGAGATATATCAAGATATTTAAAAGTTCCGAAGCCGCACCAACATAATAGAGATACAGATACACCGTGGCCACTTTCTTACAGATAACTCTGCACTATTGCGAGCTGCAAATGCCACTTCCAGCTTAGCTGTGCAGAAGAAGAACAACAAGAAGAAGAAATGTCTCGAAATATGTCCGTCAGGCCCCTTCCCTTGAAATAAATCTGCAAATATCTCGGAAACGAAGCGAGCTATGGCAAAATGTTAAGAGACCTTTTTTGTAGAGAATTAGGTTTCCTACTTTTTATGTTCTATGATATTTTTCGATCAGACGCGTAGTTCTCGAGATATACCAAGATATTTAAAAGTTCCGAAGCAGCACCAACATAATAGAGATACAGAAACACCGTGGCCCCTTTCTTTGAGATAACTCTGCACTATTGCGAGCTGTGAATGCCACTTCCAGCTTAGCTGTGCAGAAGAAGAACAACAAGAAGAAGAAATATCTCGAAATATGTCCGGCAGGCCCCTTCCCTTGAGATATATCTGCAAATATCTCGGAAACGAAGCGAGCTATGGCAAAATGTTAAGATACCTTTTTTGTAGAGAATTATGTTTCCTACAATTTATGTTCTATGATATTTTTTGATCAGATCCGTAGTTCTCGAGATATATCAAGATATTTAAAAGTTCCGAAGCCGCACCAACATAATAGAGATACAGAAACACCGTGGCCCCTTTCTTTGAGATAACTCTGCACTATTGCGAGCTGCAAATGCCACTTCCAGCTTAGCTGTGCAGAGGAAGAACAACAAGAAGAAGAAATATCTCGAAATATGTCCGTCAGGCCAGTTCCTTTGAGCTGAATCTGCAAATATCTCGGAAACGAAGCGAGCTATGGCAAAATGTTAAGAGACGTTTTTTGTAGAGAATTATGTTTCCTACAATTTATGTTCTATGATATTTTTTGAACAGAAGCGTAGTTTTCGAGATATATCGAGATATTTAAAAGTTCCGAAGCCGCAACAACATAATAGAGATACAGAAACACCGTGGCCCCTTTCTTTGAGATAACTCTGCACTATTGCGACCTGCAAATGCCACTTCCAGCTCAGCTGTGCAGAAGAAGAACAACAAGAAGAAGAAATATCTCGAAATATGTCCGTCAGGCCCGTTCCTTTGAGCTGAATCTGCAAATATCTCGGAAACGAAGCGAGCTATGGCAAAATGTTAAGAGACCTTTTTTGTAGAGAATTAAGTTTCCTACTTTTTATGTTCTATGATATTTTTTGATCAGATGCGTAGTTCTCGAGATATATCAAGATATTTAAAAGTTCCGAAGCCGCACCAACATAATAGAGATACAGAAACACCGTGGCCCCTTTCTTTGAGATAACTCTGCACTATTGCGAGCTGCAAATGCCACTTCCAGCTTAGCTGTGCAGAGGAAGAACAACAAGAAGAAGAAGTATCTCGAAATATGTCCGTCAGGCCCGTTCCTTTGAGCTGAATCTGCAAATATCTCGGAAACGAAGCGAGCTATGGCAAAATGTTAAGAGACGTTTTTTGTAGAGAATTATGTTTCCTACAATTTATCTTCTATGATATTTTTTGATCAGAAGCGTAGTTTTCGAGATATATCGAGATATTTAAAAGTTCCGAAGCCGCACCAACATAATAGAGATACAGAAACACCGTGGCCCCTTTCTTTGAGATAACTCTGCACTAGTGCGAGCCGCAAATGCCACTTCCAGCTTAGCTGTGCAGAAGAAGAACAACAAGAAGAAGAAATATCTCGAAATATGTCCGACAGGCCCCTTCCCTTGAGATAAATCTGCAAATATCTCGGAAACGAAGCGAGCTATGGCAAAATGTTAAGAGACCTTTTTTGTAGAGAATAATGTTTCCTACAATTTACGTTCTATGATATTTTTTGATCAGAAGCGTAGTTTTCGAGATATATCGAGATATTTAAAAGTTCCGAAGCCGCACCAACATAATAGAGATACAGAAACACCGTGGCCCCTTTCTTTGAGATAACTCTGCACTATTGCGACCTGCAAATGCCACTTCCAGCTCAGCTGTGCAGAAGAAGAACAACAAGAAGAAGAAATATCTCGAAATATGTCCGTCAGGCCCCTTCCCTTGAGATAAATCTGCAAATATCTCGGAAACGAAGCGAGCTATGGCAAAATGTTAAGAGACCGTTTTTGTAGAGAATTAAGTTTCCTACTTTTTATGTTCTATGATATTTTTTGATCAGATGCGTGGTTCTCGAGATATATCAAGATATTTAAAAGTTCCGAAGCCGCACCAACATAATAGAGATACAGATACACCGTGGCCCCTTTCTTAGAGATAACTCTGCACTATTGCGAGCTGCAAATGCCACTTCCAGCTTAGCTGTGCAGAAGAAGAACAACAAGAAGAAGAAATATCTCGAAATATGTCCGTCAGGCCCCTTCCCTTGAAATAAATCTGCAAATATCTCGGAAACGAAGCGAGCTATGGCAAAATGTTAAGAGACCTTTTTTGTAGAGAATTAGGTTTCCTACTTTTTATGTTCTATGATATTTTTCGATCAGACGCGTAGTTCTCGAGATATATCGAGATATTTAAAAGTTCCGAAGCCGCACCAACATAATAGAGATACAGAAACACCGTGGCCCCTTTCTTTGAGATAACTCTGCACTAGTGCGAGCCGCAAATGCCACTTCCAGCTTAGCTGTGCAGAAGAAGAACAACAAGAAGAAGAAATATCTCGAAATATGTCCGTCAGGCCCCTTCCCTTGAGATAAATCTGCAAATATCTCGGGAACGAAGCGAGCTATGGCAAAATGTTAAGAGACCTTTTTTGTAGAGAATTAAGTTTCCTACTTTTTATGTTCTATGATATTTTTTGATCAGATGCGTAGTTCTCGAGATATATCAAGATATTTAAAAGTTCCGAAGCCGCACCAACATAATAGAGATACAGAAACACCGTGGCCCCTTTCTTTGAGATAACTCTGCACTATTACGAGCTGCAAATGCCACTTCCAGCTTAGCTGTGCAGAGGAAGAACAACAAGAAGAAGACGTATCTCGAAATATGTCCGTCAGGCCCGTTCCTTTGAGCTGAATCTGCAAATATCTCGGAAACGAAGCGAGCTATGGCAAAATGTTAAGAGACCGTTTTTGTAGAGAATTAAGTTTCCTACTTTTTATGTTCTATGATATTTTTTGATCAGATGCGTGGTTCTCGAGATATATCAAGATATTTAAAAGTTCCGAAGCCGCACCAACATAATAGAGATACAGATACACCCTGGCCCCTTTCTTAGAGATAACTCTGCACTATTGCGAGCTGCAAATGCCACTTCCAGCTTAGCTGTGCAGAAGAAGAAATATCTCGAAATATGTCCGTCAGGCCCCTTCCCTTGAGATAAATCTGCAAATATCTCGGGAACGAAGCGAGCTATGGCAAAATGTTAAGAGACGTTTTTTGTAGTGAATTATGTTTCCTACAATTTATGTTCTATGATATTTTTTGATCAGAAGCGTAGTTTTCGAGATATATCGAGATATTTAAAAGTTCCGAAGCCGCACCAACATAATAGAGATACAGAAACACCGTGGCTCCTTTCTTTGAGATAACTCTGCACTATTGCGACCTGCAAATGCCACTTCCAGCTCAGCTGTGCAGAAGAAGAACAACAAGAAGAAGAAATATCTCGAAATATGTCCGTCAGGCCCCTTCCCTTGAGATAAATCTGCAAATATCTCGGAAACGAAGCGAGCTATGGGAAAATGTTAAGAGACCTTTTTTGTAGAGAATTAAGTTTCCTACTTTTTATGTTCTATGATATTTTTTGATCAGATGCGTAGTTCTCGAGATATATCAAGATATTTAAAAGTTCCGAAGCCGCACCAACATAATAGAGATACAGAAACACCGTGGCCCCTTTCTTTGAGATAACTCTGCACTATTGCGAGCTGCAAATGCCACTTCCAGCTTAGCTGTGCAGAGGAACAACAACAAGAAGAAGAAGTATCTCGAAATATGTCCGTCAGGCCCGTTCCTTTGAGCTGAATCTGCAAATATCTCGGAAACGAAGCGAGCTATGGCAAAATGTTAAGAGACATTTTTTGTAGAGAATTATGTTTCCTACAATTTATGTTCTATGATATTTTTTGATCAGAAGCGTAGTTTTCGAGATATATCGAGATATTTAAAAGTTCCGCAGCCGCACCAACATAATAGAGATACAGAAACACCGTGGCCCCTTTCTTTGAGATAACTCTGCACTATTGCGAGCTGCAAATGCCACTTCCAGCTTAGCTGTGCAGAGGAAGAACAACAAGAAGAAGAAGTATCTCGAAATATGTCCGTCAGGCCCGTTCCTTTGAGCTGAATCTGCAAATATCTCGGAAACGAAGCGAGCTATGGCAAAATGTTAAGAGACGTTTTTTGTAGTGAATTATGTTTCCTACAATTTATGTTCTATGATATTTTTTGATCACAAGCGTAGTTTTCGAGATATATCGAGATATTTAAAAGATCCGAAGCCGCACCAACATAATAGAGATACAGAAACACCGTGGCTCCTTTCTTTGAGATAAGTCTGCACTAGTGCGAGCCGCAAATGCCACTTCCAGCTTAGCTGTGCAGAAGAACGACAACAAGAAGAAGAAATATCTCGAAATATGTCCGTCAGGCCCCTTCCCTTGAGATAAATCTGCAAATATCTCGGAAACGAAGCGAGCTATGGCAAAATGTTAAGAGACCTTTTTTGTACAGAATTATGTTTCCTACTTTTTATGTTCTATGATATTTTTCGATCAGAGGCGTAGTTCTCGAGATATATCAAGATATTTAAAAGTTCCGAAGCCGCACCAACATAATAGAGATACAGAAAC
Organism: Osmia lignaria lignaria; assembly: GCF_051020975.1. Taxonomy (NCBI): domain Eukaryota; kingdom Metazoa; phylum Arthropoda; class Insecta; order Hymenoptera; family Megachilidae; genus Osmia; species Osmia lignaria. Next base: position 21,687,309 of record NW_027478162.1, on the reverse strand, counting down.
ACCGTGGCCCCTTTCTTTGAGATAACTCTGCACGATTGCGAGCTGGAAATGCCACTTCCAGTTTAGCTGTGCAGAAGAAGAACAACAAGAAGAAGAAATATCTCGAAATATGTCCGTCAGGCCAGTTCCTTTGAGCTGAATCTGCAAATATCTCGGAAACGAAGCGAACTATGGCAAAATGTTAAGAGACGTTTTTTGTAGAGAATTATGTTTCCCACAATTTATGTTCTATGATATTTTTTGATCAGAAGCGTAGTTTTCGAGATATATCGAGATATTTAAAAGTTCCGAAGCCGCACCAACATAATAGGGATACAGAAACACCGTGGCCCCTTTCTTTGAGATAACTCTGCACTAGTGCGAGCCGCAAATGCCACTTCCAGCTTAGCTGTGCAGAAGAAGAACAACAAGAAGAAGAAATATCTCGAAATATGTCCGTCAGGCGCCTTCCCTTGAGATAAATCTGCAAATATCTCGGAAACGAAGCGAGCTATGGCAAAATGTTAAGAGACCTTTTTTGTAGAAAATTAGGTTTGCTACTTTTTATGTTCTATGATATTTTTTGATCAGATGCGTAGTTCTCGAGATATATCAAGATATTTAAAAGTTCCGAAGCCGCACCAACATAATAGAGATACAGAAACACCGTGGCCCCTTTCTTTGAGATAACTCTGCACTAGTGCGAGCTGCAAATGCCACTTCCAGCTTAGCTGTGCAGAAGAAGAACAACAAGAAGAAGAAATATCTCGAAATATGTCCGTCAGGCCCCTTCCCTTGAAATAAATCTGCAAATATCTCGGAAACGAAGCGAGCTATGGCAAAATGTTAAGAGACCTTTTTTGTAGAGAATTAAGTTTCCTACTTTTTATGTTCTATGATATTTTTCGATCAGAGGCGTAGTTCTCGAGATATATCAAGATATTTAAAAGTTCCGAAGCCGCACCAACATAATAGAGATACAGAAACACCGTTGCCCCTTTCTTTGACATAACTCTGCACGATTGCGAGCTGGAAATGCCACTTCCAGTTTAGCTGTGCAGAAGAAGAACAACAAGAAGAAGAAATATCTCGAAATATGTCCGTCAGGCCGCTTCCCTTGAGATAAATCTGCAAATATCTCGGAAACGAAGCGAGCTATGGCAAAATGTTAAGAGACCTTTTTTGTAGAAAATTAGGTTTGCTACTTTTTATGTTCTATGATATTTTTTGATCAGATGCGTAGTTCTCGAGATATATCAAGATATTTAAAAGTTCCGAAGCCGCACCACCATAATAGAGATACAGAAACACCGTGGCTCCTTTCTTTGAGATAACTCTGCACTATTGCGAGCTGGAAATGCCACTTCCAGTTTAGCTGTGCAGAAGAAGAACAACAAGAAGAAGAAGTATCTCGAAATATGTCCGTCAGGCCCCTTCCCTTGAGATAAATCTGCAAATATCTCGGAAACGAAGCGAGCTATGGCAAAATGTTAAGAGACCTTTTTTGTAGAGAATTAAGTTTCCTACTTTTTATGTTCTATGATATTTTTTGATCAGATGCGTAGTTCTCGAGATATATCAAGATATTTAAAAGTTCCGAAGACGCACCAACATAATAGAGATACAGAAACACCGTGGCCCCTTTCTTTGAGATAACTCTGCACTATTGCGAGCTGTAAATGCCACTTCCAGCTTAGCTGTGCAGAAGAAGAACAACAAGAAGAAGAAATATCTCGAAATATGTCCGTCAGGCCCCTGCCCTTGAGATATATCTGCAAATATCTCGGAAACGAAGCGAGCTATGGCAAAATGTTAAGAGACCTTTTTTGTAGAAAATTAGGTTTCCTACTTTTTATGTTCTATGACATTTTTTGATCAGATGCGTAGTTCTCGAGATATATCAAGATATTTAAAAGTTCCGAAGCCGCACCAACATAATAGAGATACAGAAACACCGTGGCCCCTTTCTTTGAGATAACTCTGCACTAGTGCGAGCTGCAAATGCCACTTCCAGCTTAGCTGTGCAGAAGAAGAACAACAAGAAGAAGAAATATCTCGAAATATGTCCGTCAGGCCCCTTCCCTTGAAATAAATCTGCAAATATCTCGGAAACGAAGCGAGCTATGGCAAAATGTTAAGAGACCTTTTTTGTAGAGAATTAAGTTTCCTACTTTTTATGTTCTATGACATTTTTTGATCAGATGCGTAGTTCTCGAGATATATCAAGATATTTAAAAGTTCCGAAGCCGCACCAACATAATAGAGATACAGAAACACCGTGGCCCCTTTCTTTGAGATAACTCTGCACTAGTGCGAGCTGCAAATGCCACTTCCAGCTTAGCTGTGCAGAAGAAGAACAACAAGAAGAAGAAATATCTCGAAATATGTCCGTCAGGCCCCTTCCCTTGAAATAAATCTGCAAATATCTCGGAAACGAAGCGAGCTATGGCAAAATGTTAAGAGACCTTTTTTGTAGAGAATTAAGTTTCCTACTTTTTATGTTCTATGACATTTTTTGATCAGATGCGTAGTTCTCGAGATATATCAAGATATTTAAAAGTTCCGAAGCCGCACCAACATAATAGAGATACAGAAACACCGTGGCCCCTTTCTTTGAGATAACTCTGCACTAGTGCGAGCTGCAAATGCCACTTCCAGCTTAGCTGTGCAGAAGAAGAACAACAAGAAGAAGAAATATCTCGAAATATGTCCGTCAGGCCCCTTCCCTTGAAATAAATCTGCAAATATCTCGGAAACGAAGCGAGCTATGGCAAAATGTTAAGAGACCTTTTTTGTAGAGAATTAAGTTTCCTACTTTTTATGTTCTATGATATTTTTCGATCAGAGGCGTAGTTCTCGAGATATATCAAGATATTTAAAAGTTCCGAAGCCGCACCAACATAATAGAGATACAGAAACACCGTTGCCCCTTTCTTTGACATAACTCTGCACGATTGCGAGCTGGAAATGCCACTTCCAGTTTAGCTGTGCAGAAGAAGAACAACAAGAAGAAGAAATATCTCGAAATATGTCCGTCAGGCCGCTTCCCTTGAGATAAATCTGCAAATATCTCGGAAACGAAGCGAGCTATGGCAAAATGTTAAGAGACCTTTTTTGTAGAAAATTAGGTTTGCTACTTTTTATGTTCTATGATATTTTTTGATCAGATGCGTAGTTCTCGAGATATATCAAGATATTTAAAAGTTCCGAAGCCGCACCACCATAATAGAGATACAGAAACACCGTGGCTCCTTTCTTTGAGATAACTCTGCACTATTGCGAGCTGGAAATGCCACTTCCAGTTTAGCTGTGCAGAAGAAGAACAACAAGAAGAAGAAGTATCTCGAAATATGTCCGTCAGGCCCCTTCCCTTGAGATAAATCTGCAAATATCTCGGAAACGAAGCGAGCTATGGCAAAATGTTAAGAGACCTTTTTTGTAGAGAATTAAGTTTCCTACTTTTTATGTTCTATGATATTTTTTGATCAGATGCGTAGTTCTCGAGATATATCAAGATATTTAAAAGTTCCGAAGACGCACCAACATAATAGAGATACAGAAACACCGTGGCCCCTTTCTTTGAGATAACTCTGCACTATTGCGAGCTGTAAATGCCACTTCCAGCTTAGCTGTGCAGAAGAAGAACAACAAGAAGAAGAAATATCTCGAAATATGTCCGTCAGGCCCCTGCCCTTGAGATATATCTGCAAATATCTCGGAAACGAAGCGAGCTATGGCAAAATGTTAAGAGACCTTTTTTGTAGAAAATTAGGTTTCCTACTTTTTATGTTCTATGACATTTTTTGATCAGATGCGTAGTTCTCGAGATATATCAAGATATTTAAAAGTTCCGAAGCCGCACCAACATAATAGAGATACAGAAACACCGTGGCCCCTTTCTTTGAGATAACTCTGCACTAGTGCGAGCTGCAAATGCCACTTCCAGCTTAGCTGTGCAGAAGAAGAACAACAAGAAGAAGAAATATCTCGAAATATGTCCGTCAGGCCCCTTCCCTTGAAATAAATCTGCAAATATCTCGGAAACGAAGCGAGCTATGGCAAAATGTTAAGAGACCTTTTTTGTAGAGAATTAAGTTTCCTACTTTTTATGTTCTATGATATTTTTCGATCAGAGGCGTAGTTCTCGAGATATATCAAGATATTTAAAAGTTCCGAAGCCGCACCAACATAATAGAGATACAGAAACACCGTTGCCCCTTTCTTTGACATAACTCTGCACGATTGCGAGCTGGAAATGCCACTTCCAGTTTAGCTGTGCAGAGGAAGAACAACAAGAAGAAGAAATATCTCGAAATATGTCCATCAGGACCCTTCCCTTGAGATAAACCTGCAAATATCTCGGAAACGAAGCGAGCTATGGCAAAATGTTAAGAGACCTTTTTTGTAGAGAATTATGTTTCCTACAATTTATGTTCTATGATATTTTTTGATCAGAAGCGTAGTTTTCGAGATATATCGAGATATGTAAAAGTTCCGAAGCCGCACCAACATAATAGAGATACAGAAACACCGTGGCCCCTTTCTTTGGGATAAATCTGCACTATTGCGAGCTGCAAATGCCACTTCCAGCTTAGCTGTGCAGAAGAAGAACAACAAGAAGAAGAAATATCTCGAAATATGTCCGTCAGGCCGCTTCCCTTGAGATAAATCTGCAAATATCTCGGAAACGAAGCGAGCTATGGCAAAATGTTAAGAGACCTTTTTTGTAGAAAATTAGGTTTGCTACTTTTTATGTTCTATGATATTTTTTGATCAGATGCGTAGTTCTCGAGATATATCAAGATATTTAAAAGTTCCGAAGCCGCACCACCATAATAGAGATACAGAAACACCGTGGCTCCTTTCTTTGAGATAACTCTGCACTATTGCGAGCTGGAAATGCCACTTCCAGTTTAGCTGTGCAGAAGAAGAACAACAAGAAGAAGAAGTATCTCGAAATATGTCCGTCAGGCCCCTTCCCTTGAGATAAATCTGCAAATATCTCGGAAACGAAGCGAGCTATGGCAAAATGTTAAGAGACCTTTTTTGTAGAGAATTAAGTTTCCTACTTTTTATGTTCTATGATATTTTTTGATCAGATGCGTAGTTCTCGAGATATATCAAGATATTTAAAAGTTCCGAAGACGCACCAACATAATAGAGATACAGAAACACCGTGGCCCCTTTCTTTGAGATAACTCTGCACTATTGCGAGCTGTAAATGCCACTTCCAGCTTAGCTGTGCAGAAGAAGAACAACAAGAAGAAGAAATATCTCGAAATATGTCCGTCAGGCCCCTGCCCTTGAGATATATCTGCAAATATCTCGGAAACGAAGCGAGCTATGGCAAAATGTTAAGAGACCTTTTTTGTAGAGAATTATGTTTCCTACAATTTATGTTCTATGATATTTTTTGATCAGAAGCGTAGTTTTCGAGATATATCGAGATATTTAAAGGTTCCGAAGCCGCACCAACATAATAGAGATACAGAAACACCGTGGCCCCTTTCTTTGAGATAACTCTGCACTAGTGCGAGCCGCAAATGCCACTTACAGCTTAGCTGTGCAGAAGAAGAACAACGAGAAGAAGAAATATCTCGAAATATGTCCGTCAGGCCCCTTCCCTTGAGATAAATCTGCAAATATCTCGGAAACGAAGCGAGCTATGGCAAAATGTTAAGAGACCTTTTTTGTAGAGAATTAAGTTTCCTACATTTTATGTTCTATGATATTTTTTGATCAGATGCGTAGTTCTCGAGATATATCAAGATATTTAAAAGTTCCGAACCCGCACCAACATAATAGAGATACAGAAACACCGTGGCCCCTTTCTTTGGGATAAATCTGCACTATTGCGAGCTGCAAATGCCACTTCCAGCTTAGCTGTGCAGAAGAAGAACAACAAGAAGAAGAAATATCTCGAAATATGTCCGTCAGGCCGCTTCCCTTGAGATAAATCTGCAAATATCTCGGAAACGAAGCGAGCTATGGCAAAATGTTAAGAGACCTTTTTTGTAGAAAATTAGGTTTGCTACTTTTTATGTTCTACGATATTTTTTGATCAGATGCGTAGTTCTCGAGATATATCAAGATATTTAAAAGTTCCGAAGCCGCACCACCATAATAGAGATACAGAAACACCGTGGCTCCTTTCTTTGAGATAACTCTGCACTATTGCGAGCTGGAAATGCCACTTCCAGTTTAGCTGTGCAGAAGAAGAACAACAAGAAGAAGAAGTATCTCGAAATATGTCCGTCAGGCCCCTTCCCTTGAGATAAATCTGCAAATATCTCGGAAACGAAGCGAGCTATGGCAAAATGTTAAGAGACCTTTTTTGTAGAGAATTAAGTTTCCTACTTTTTATGTTCTATGATATTTTTTGATCAGATGCGTAGTTCTCGAGATATATCAAGATATTTAAAAGTTCCGAAGACGCACCAACATAATAGAGATACAGAAACACCGTGGCCCCTTTCTTTGAGATAACTCTGCACTATTGCGAGCTGTAAATGCCACTTCCAGCTTAGCTGTGCAGAAGAAGAACAACAAGAAGAAGAAATATCTCGAAATATGTCCGTCAGGCCCCTGCCCTTGAGATATATCTGCAAATATCTCGGAAACGAAGCGAGCTATGGCAAAATGTTAAGAGACCTTTTTTGTAGAGAATTATGTTTCCTACAATTTATGTTCTATGATATTTTTTGATCAGAAGCGTAGTTTTCGAGATATATCGAGATATTTAAAGGTTCCGAAGCCGCACCAACATAATAGAGATACAGAAACACCGTGGCCCCTTTCTTTGAGATAACTCTGCACTAGTGCGAGCCGCAAATGCCACTTACAGCTTAGCTGTGCAGAAGAAGAACAACGAGAAGAAGAAATATCTCGAAATATGTCCGTCAGGCCCCTTCCCTTGAGATAAATCTGCAAATATCTCGGAAACGAAGCGAGCTATGGCAAAATGTTAAGAGACCTTTTTTGTAGAGAATTAAGTTTCCTACATTTTATGTTCTATGATATTTTTTGATCAGATGCGTAGTTCTCGAGATATATCAAGATATTTAAAAGTTCCGAACCCGCACCAACATAATAGAGATACAGAAACACCGTGGCTCCTTTCTTTGAGATAACTCTGCACTATTGCGAGCTGGAAATGCCACTTCCAGTTTAGCTGTGCAGAAGAAGAACAACAAGAAGAAGAAGTATCTCGAAATATGTCCGTCAGGCCCCTTCCCTTGAGATAAATCTGCAAATATCTCGGAAACGAAGCGAGCTATGGCAAAATGTTAAGAGACCTTTTTTGTAGAGAATTAAGTTTTCTACTTTTTATGTTCTATGATATTTTTTGATCAGATGCGTAGTTCTCGAGATATATCAAGATATTTAAAAGTTCCGAAGACGCACCAACATAATAGAGATACAGAAACACCGTGGCCCCTTTCTTTGAGATAACTCTGCACTATTGCGAGCTGTAAATGCCACTTCCAGCTTAGCTGTGCAGAAGAAGAACAACAAGAAGAAGAAATATCTCGAAATATGTCCGTCAGGCCCCTGCCCTTGAGATACATCTGCAAATATCTCGGAAACGAAGCGAGCTATGGCAAAATGTTAAGAGACCTTTTTTGTAGAGAATTATGTTTCCTACAATTTATGTTCTATGATATTTTTTGATCAGAAGCGTAGTTTTCGAGATATATCGAGATATTTAAAGGTTCCGAAGCCGCACCAACATAATAGAGATACAGAAACACCGTGGCCCCTTTCTTTGAGATAACTCTGCACTAGTGCGAGCCGCAAATGCCACTTACAGCTTAGCTGTGCAGAAGAAGAACAACGAGAAGAAGAAATATCTCGAATTATGTCCGTCAGGCCCCTTCCCTTGAGATAACTCTGCAAATATCTCGGAAACGAAGCGAGCTATGGCAAAATGTTAAGAGACCTTTTTCGTAGAGAATTAAGTTTCCTACATTTTATGTTCTATGATATTTTTTGATCAGATGCGTAGTTCTCGAGATATATCAAGATATTTGAAAGTTCCGAAGCCGCACCAACATAATAGAGATACAGAAACACCGTGGCTCCTTTCTTTGAGATAACTCTGCACTATTGCGAGCTGGAAATGCCACTTCCAGTTTAGCTGTGCAGAAGAAGAACAACAAGAAGAAGAAATATCTCGAAATATGTCCGTCAGGCCCCTGCCCTTGAGATATATCTGCAAATATCTCGGAAACGAAGCGAGCTATGGCAAAATGTTGAGAGACCTTTTTTGTAGAGAATTATGTTTCCTACAATTTACGTTCTATGATATTTTTTGATCAGAAGCGTAGTTTTCGAGATATATCGAGATATTTAAAAGTTCCGAAGCCGCACCAACATAATAGAGATACAGAAACACCGTGGCCCCTTTCTTTGAGATAACTCTGCACTATTGCGAGCTGTAAATGCCACTTCCAGCTTAGCTGTGCAGAAGAAGAACAACAAGAAGAAGAAATATCTCGAAATATGTCCGTCAGGCCCCTTCCCTTGAGATATATCTGCAAATATCTCGGAAACGAAGCGAGCTATGGCAAAATGTTAAGAGACCTTTTTTGTAGAGAATTATGTTTCCTACAATTTATGTTCTATGATATTTTTCGATCAGAGGCGTAGTTCTCGAGATATATCAAGATATTTAAAAGTTCCGAAGCCGCACCAACATAATAGAGATACAGAAACACCGTGGCCCCTTTCTTTGAGGTAACTCTGCACTATTGCGAGCTGCAAATGCCACTTCCAGCTTAGCTGTGCAGAAGAAGAACAACAAGAAGAAGAAGTATCTCGAAATATGTCCGTCAGGCCCCTTCCCTTGAGATAAATCTGCAAATATCTCGGAAACGAAGCGAGCTATGGCAAAATGTTAAGAGACCTTTTTTGTACAGAATTAAGTTTCCTACTTTTTATGTTCTATGATATTTTTTGATCAGATGCGTAGTTCTCGAGATATATCAAGATATTTAAAAGTTCCGAAGACGCACCAACATAATAGAGATACAGAAACACCGTGGCCCCTTTCTTTGAGATAACTCTGCACTATTGCGAGCTGTAAATGCCACTTCCAGCTTAGCTGTGCAGAAGAAGAACAACAAGAAGAAGAAATATCTCGAAATATGTCCGTCAGGCCCCTGTCCTTGAGATATATCTGCAAATATCTCGGAAACGAAGCGAGCTATGGCAAAATGTTAAGAGACCTTTTTTGTAGAGAATTATGTTTCCTACAATTTATGTTCTATGATATTTTTTGATCAGAAGCGTAGTTTTCGAGATATATCGAGATATTTAAAGGTTCCGAAGCCGCACCAACATAATAGAGATACAGAAACACCGTGGCCCCTTTCTTTGAGATAACTCTGCACTAGTGCGAGCCGCAAATGCCACTTACAGCTTAGCTGTGCAGAAGAAGAACAACGAGAAGAAGAAATATCTCGAAATATGTCCGTCAGGCCCCTTCCCTTGAGATAAATCTGCAAATATCTCGGAAACGAAGCGAGCTAAGGCAAAATGTTAAGAGACCTTTTTTGTAGAGAATTAAGTTTCCTACATTTTATGTTGTATGATATTTTTTGATCAGATGCGTAGTTCTCGAAATATATCAAGATATTTAAAAGTTCCGAAGCCGCACCAACATAATAGAGATACAGAAACACCGTGGCTCCTTTCTTTGAGATAACTCTGCACTATTGCGAGCTGGAAATGCCACTTCCAGTTTAGCTGTGCAGAAGAAGAACAACAAGAAGAAGAAGTATCTCGAAATATGTCCGTCAGGCCCCTTCCCTTGAGATAAATCTGCAAATATCTCGGAAACTAAGCGAGCTACGGCTAAATGTTAAGAGACCTTTTTTGTAGAAAATTAGGTTTCCTACCTTTTATGTTCTATGATATTTTTTGATCAGATGCGTAGTTCTCGAGATATATCAAGATATTTAAAAGTTCCGAAGCCGCACCAACATAATAGAGATACAGAAACACCGTGGCCCCTTTCTTTGCGATAACTCTGCACTATTGCGAGCTGCAAATGCCACTTCCAGCTTAGCTGTGCAGAAGAAGAACAACAAGAACAAGAAATATCTCGAAATATGTCCGTCAGGCCCCTTCCCTTGAGATAAATCTGTAAATAGCTCGGAAACGAAGCAAGCTATGGCAAAATGTTAAGAGACCTTTTTTGTAGAGAATTAAGTTTCCTACTTTTTATGTTCTATGATATTTTTCGATCAGAGGCGTAGTTCTCGAGATATATCAAGATATTTAAAAGTTCCGAAGCCGCACCAACATAATAGAGATAGAGAAACACCGTGGCCCCTCTCTTTGAGATAACTCTGCACTATTGCGAGCTGCAAATGCCACTTCTAGCTTAGCTGTGCAGAAGAAGAACAACAAGAAGAAGAAATATCTGGAAATATGTCCGTCAGGCCCTTTCCCTTGAGATAAATCTGCAAATATCTCGGAAACCAAGCGAGCTATGGCAAAATGTTAAGAGACCTTATTTGTAGAGAATTAAGTTCCCTACTTTTTATGTTCTATGATATTTTTTGATCAGATGCGTAGTTCTCGAGATATATCAAGATATTTAAAAGCTCCGAAGCTGCACCAACATAATAGAGGTACAGAAACACCGTGGCCCCTTTCTTTGAGATAACTCTGCACTATCGCGAGCTGCAAATGCCACTTCCAGCTTAGCTGTGCAGAAGAAGAACAACAAGAATAAGAAATATTTCGAAATATGTCCGTCAGGCCCCTTCCCTTGAGATAAATCTGCAAATATCTCGGAAACGAAGCGAGCTACGGCAAAATGTTAAGCGACCTTTTTTGTAGAAAATTAGGTTTCCTACTTTTTATGTTCTATGATATTTTTTGATCAGATGCGTAGTTCTCGAGATATATCAAGATATTTAAAAGTTCCGAAGCCGCACCAACATAATACAGATACAGAAACACCGTGGCCCCTTTCTTTGAGATAACTCTGCACTATTGCGAGCTGCAAATGCCACTTCTAGCTTAGCTGTGCAGAAGAAGAACAACAAGAAGAAGAAATATCTGGAAATATGTCCGTCAGGCCCTTTCCCTTGAGATAAATCTGCAAATATCTCGGAAACCAAGCGAGCTATGGCAAAATGTTAAGAGACCTTATTTGTAGAGAATTAAGTTTCCTACTTTTTATGTTCTACGATATTTTTTGATCAGATGCGTAGTTCTCGAGATATATTAAGATATTTAAAAGTTCCGAAGCCGCACCAACATAATAGAGATACAGAAACACCGTGGCCCCTTTCTTTGAGATAACTCTGCACTATTGCGCGCTGCAAATGCCACTTCCAGCTTAGCTGTGCAGAAGAAGAACAACAAGAAGAAGAAATATCTCGAAATATGTCCGTCAGGCCCCTTCCCTTGAGATAAATCTGCAAATATCTCGGAAACGAAGCGAGCTATGGCAAAATGTTAAGAGACCTTTTTTGTAGAGAATTAAGTTTCCTACTTTTTATGTTCTATGATGTTTTTTGATCAGATGCGTAGTTCTCGAGATATAGCAAGATATTTAAAAGTTCCGAAGCCGCACCAACATAATAGAGATACAGAAACACCGTGGCCCCTTTCTTTGAGATAACTCTGCACTACTGCGAGCTGCAAATGCCACTTCCAGCTTAGCTGTGCAGAAGAAGAACAACAAGAAGAAGAAATATCTCGAAATATGTCCGTCAGGCCCCTTCCCTTGAGATAAATCTGCAAATATCTCGGAAACGAAGCGAGCTATGGCAAAATGTTGAGAGACCTTATTTGTAGAGAATTAAGTTTCCTACTTTTTATGTTCTATGGTATTTTTTGATCAGATGCGTATTTCTCGAGATATATCAAGATATTTAAAAGTTCCGAAGCCGCACCAACATAATAGAGATACAGAAACACCGTGGCCCCTTTCTTTGAGATAACTCTGCACTATTGCGAGCTGCAAATGCCACTTCCAGCTTAGCTGTGAAGAAGAAGAACAACAAGAAGAAGAAATATCTCGAAATATGTCCGTCAGGCCCCTTCCCTTGAGATAAATCTGCAAATATCTCGGAAACGAAGCGAGCTATGGCAAAATGTTAACAACCTTTTTTGTAGAGAATTAAGTTTCCTACTTTTTATGTTCTATGATATTTTTTGATCAGATGCGTAGTTCTCGAGATATAGCAAGATATTTAAAAGTTCCGAAGCCGCACCAACATAATAGAGATACAGAAACACCGTGGCCCCTTTCTTTGAGATAACTCTGCACTACTGCGAGCTGCAAATGCCACTTCCAGCTTAGCTGTGCAGAAGAAGAACAACAAGAAGAAGAAATATCTCGAAATATGTCCGTCAGGCCCCTTCCCTTGAGATAAATCTGCAAATATCTCGGAAACGAAGCGAGCTATGGCAAAATGTTGAGAGACCTTATTTGTAGAGAATTAAGTTTCCTACTTTTTATGTTCTATGGTATTTCTTGATCAGATGCGTAGTTCTCGAGATATATCAAGATATTTAAAAGTTCCGAAGCCGCACCAACATAATAGAGATACAGAAACACCGTGGCCCCTTTCTTTGAGATAACTCTGCACTATTGCGAGCTGCAAATGCCACTTCCAGCTTAGCTGTGAAGAAGAAGAACAACAAGAAGAAGAAATATCTCGAAATATGTCCGTCAGGCCCCTTCCCTTGAGATAAATCTGCAAATATCTCGGAAACGAAGCGAGCTATGGCAAAATGTTAAGAGACCTTTTTTGTAGAGAATTATGTTTCCTACAATTTACGTTCTCTGATATTTTTTGATCAGAAGCGTAGTTTTCGAGATATATCGAGATATTTAAAAGTTCCGAAGCCGCACCAACATAATAGAGATACAGAAACACCGTGGCCCCTTTCTTTGAGATAACTCTGCACTATTGCGAGCTGCAAATGCCACTTCCAGCTTAGCTGTGCAGAAGAAGAACAACAAGAAGAAGAAATATCTCGAAATATGTCCGTCAGGCCCCTTCCCTTGAGATAAATCTGCAAATATCTCGGAAACGAAGCGAGCTATGGCAAAATGTTAAGAGACCTTTTTTGTAGAGAATTATGTTTCCTACAATTTACGTTCTCTGATATTTTTTGATCAAAAGCGTAGTTTTCGAGATATATCGAGATATTTAAAAGTTCCGAAGCCGCACCAACATAATAGAGATACAGAAACACCGTGGCCCCTTTCTTTGAGATAACTCTGCACTATTGCGACCTGCAAATGTCACTTCCAGCTTAGCTGTGCAGAAGAGGAACAACAAGAAGAAGAAATATCTCGGAATATGTCCGTCAGGCCCCTTCCCTTGAGATAAATCTGCAACTATCTCGGAAACCAAGCGAGCTATGGCAAAATGTTAAGAGACCTTATTTGTAGAGAATTAAGTTTCCTACTTTTTATGTTCTACGATATTTTTTGATCAGATGCGTAGTTCTCGAGATATATCAAGATATTTAAAAGTTCCGAAGCCGCACCAACATAATAGAGATACAGAAACACCGTGGCCCCTTTCTTTGAGATAACTCTGCACTACTGCGAGCTGCAAATGCCACTTCCAGCTTAGCTGTGCAGAAGAAGAACAACAAGAAGAAGAAATATCTCGAAATATGTCCGTCAGGCCCCTTCCCTTGGGATAAATCTGCAAATATCTCGGAAACGAAGCGAGCTATGGCAAAATGTTAAGAGACCTTTTTTGTAGAGAATTAAGTTTCCTACTTTTTATGTTCTATGATATTTTTTGATCAGATGCGTAGTTCTCGAGATATATCCAGATATTTAAAAGTTCCGAAGCGGCACCAACATAATAGAGATACAGAAACACCGTGGCCCCTTTCTTTGAGATAACTCTGCACTATTGCGCGCTGCAAATGCCACTTCCAGCTTAGCTGTGCAGAAGAAGAACAACAAGAAGAAGAAATATCTCGAAATATGTCCGTCAGGCCCCTTCCCTTGAGATAAATCTGCAAATACCTCGGAAACGAAGCGAGCTATGGCAAAATGTTAAGAGACCTTTTTTGTAGAGAATTAAGTTTCCTACTTTTTATGTTCTATGATATTTTTTGATCAGATGCGTAGTTCTCGAGATATATCAAGATATTTAAAAGCTCCGAAGCTGCACCAACATAATAGAGGTACAGAAACACCGTGGCCCCTTTCTTTGAGATAACTCTGCACTATTGCGAGCTGCAAATGCCACTTCCAGCTTAGCTGTGCAGAAGAAGAACAACAAGAATAAGAAATATTTCGAAATATGTCCGTCAGGCCCCTTCCCTTGAGATAAATCTGCAAATATCTCGGAAACTAAGCGAGCTACGGCTAAATGTTAAGAGACCTTTTTTGTAGAAAATTAGGTTTCCTACCTTTTATGTTCTATGATATTTTTTGATCAGATGCGTAGTTCTCGAGATATATCAAGATATTTAAAAGTTCCGAAGCCGCACCAACATAATAGAGATACAGAAACACCGTGGCCCCTTTCTTTGCGATAACTCTGCACTATTGCGAGCTGCAACTGCCACTTCCAGCTTAGCTGTGCAGAAGAAGAACAACAAGAACAAGAAATATCTCGAAATATGTCCGTCAGGCCCCTTCCCTTGAGATAAATCTGTAAATAGCTCGGAAACGAAGCAAGCTATGGCAAAATGTTAAGAGACCTTTTTTGTAGAGAATTAAGTTTCCTACTTTTTATGTTCTATGATATTTTTCGATCAGAGGCGTAGTTCTCGAGATATATCAAGATATTTAAAAGTTCCGAAGCCGCACCAACATAATAGAGATACAGAAACACCGTGGCCCCTCTCTTTGAGATAACTCTGCACGATTGCGAGCTGGAAATGCCACTTCCAGTTTAGCTGTGCAGAAGAAGAACAACAAGAAGAAGAAATATCTCGAAATATGTCCGTCAGGCCCCTTCCCTTGAGATAAATCTGCAAATATCTCGGAAACGAAGCGAGCTACGGCAAAATGTTAAGCGACCTTTTTTGTAGAAAATTAGGTTTCCTACTTTTTATGTTCTATGATATTTTTTGATCAGATGCGTAGTTCTCGAGATATATCAAGATATTTAAAAGTTCCGAAGCCGCACCAACATAATACAGATACAGAAACACCGTGGCCCCTTTCTTTGAGATAACTCTGCACTATTGCGAGCTGCAAATGCCACTTCTAGCTTAGCTGTGCAGAAGAAGAACAACAAGAAGAAGAAATATCTGGAAATATGTCCGTCAGGCCCTTTCCCTTGAGATAAATCTGCAAATATCTCGGAAACCAAGCGAGCTATGGCAAAATGTTAAGAGACCTTATTTGTAGAGAATTAAGTTTCCTACTTTTTATGTTCTACGATATTTTTTGATCAGATGCGTAGTTCTCGAGATATATCAAGATATTTAAAAGTTCCGAAGCCGCACCAACATAATAGAGATACAGAAACACCGTGGCCCCTTTCTTTGAGATAACTCTGCACTATTGCGCGCTGCAAATGCCACTTCCAGCTTAGCTGTGCAGAAGAAGAACAACAAGAAGAAGAAATATCTTGAAATATGTCCGTCAGGCCCCTTCCCTTGAGATAAATCTGCAAATATCTCGGAAACGAAGCGAGCTATGGCAAAATGTTAAGAGACCTTTTTTGTAGAGAATTAAGTTTCCTACTTTTTATGTTCTATGATATTTTTTGATCAGATGCGTAGTTCTCGAGATATAGCAAGATATTTAAAAGTTCCGAAGCCGCACCAACATAATAGAGATACAGAAACACCGTGGCCCCTTTCTTTGAGATAACTCTGCACTACTGCGAGCTGCAAATGCCAGTTCCAGCTAAGCTGTGCAGAAGAAGAACAACAAGAAGAAGAAATATCTCGAAATATGTCCGTCAGGCCCCTTCCCTTGCGATAAATCTGCAAATATCTCGGAAACGAAGCGAGCTATGGCAAAATGTTGAGAGACCTTATTTGTAGAGAATTAAGTTTCCTACTTTTTATGTTCTATGGTATTTTTTGATCAGATGCGTAGTTCTCGAGATATATCAAGATATTTAAAAGTTCCGAAGCCGCACCAACATAATAGAGATACAGAAACACCGTGGCCCCTTTCTTTGAGATAACTCTGCACTATTGCGAGCTGCAAATGCCACTTCCAGCTTAGCTGTGAAGAAGAAGAACAACAAGAAGAAGAAATATCTCGAAATATGTCCGTCAGGCCCCTTCCCTTGAGATAAATCTGCAAATATCTCGGAAACGAAGCGAGCTATGGCAAAATGTTAAGAGACCTTTTTTGTAGAGAATTAAGTTTCCTACTTTTTATGTTCTATGATATTTTTTGATCAGATGCGTAGTTCTCGAGATATAGCAAGATATTTAAAAGTTCCGAAGCCGCACCAACATAATAGAGATACAGAAACACCGTGGCCCCTTTCTTTGAGATAACTCTGCACTACTGCGAGCTGCAAATACCACTTCCAGCTTAGCTGTGCAGAAGAAGAACAACAAGAAGAAGAAATATCTCGAAATATGTCCGTCAGGCCCCTTCCCTTGAGATAAATCTGCAAATATCTCGGAAACGAAGCGAGCTATGGCAAAATGTTAAGAGACCTTTTTTGTAGAGAATTATGTTTCCTACAATTTACGTTCTCTGATATTTTTTGATCAGAAGCGTAGTTTTCGAGATATATCGAGATATTTAAAAGTTCCGAAGCCGCACCAACATAATAGAGATACAGAAACACCGTGGCCCCTTTCTTTGAGATAACTCTGCACTATTGCGAGCTGCAAATGCCACTTCCAGCTTAGCTGTGCAGAAGAAGAACAACAAGAAGAAGAAATATCTCGAAATATGTCCGTCAGGCCCCTTCCCTTGAGATAAATCTGCAAATATCTCGGAAACGAAGCGAGCTATGGCAAAATGTTAAGAGACCTTTTTTGTAGAGAATTATGTTTCCTACAATTTACGTTCTCTGATATTTTTTGATCAGAAGCGTAGTTTTCGAGATATATCGAGATATTTAAAAGTTCCGAAGCCGCACCAACATAATAGAGATACAGAAACACCATGGCCCCTTTCTTTGAGATAACTCTGCACTATTGCGACCTGCAAATGTCACTTCCAGCTTAGCTGTGCAGAAGAGGAACAACAAGAAGAAGAAATATCTCGGAATATGTCCGTCAGGCCCCTTCCCTTCAGATAAATCTGCAACTATCTCGGAAACCAAGCGAGCTATGGCAAAATGTTAAGAGACCTTATTTGTAGAGAATTAAGTTTCCTACTTTTTATGTTCTACGATATTTTTTGATCAGATGCGTAGTTCTCGAGATATATCAAGATATTTAAAAGTTCCGAAGCCGCACCAACATAATAGAGATACAGAAACACCGTGGCCCCTTTCTTTGCGATAACTCTGCACTATTGCGAGCTGCAAATGCCACTTCCAGCTTAGCTGTGCAGAAGAAGAACAACAAGAACAAGAAATATCTCGAAATATGTCCGTCAGGCCCCTTCCCTTGAGATAAATCTGTAAATAGCTCGGAAACGAAGCAAGCTATGGCAAAATGTTAAGAGACCTTTTTTGTAGAGAATTAAGTTTCCTACTTTTTATGTTCTATGATATTTTTCGATCAGAGGCGTAGTTCTCGAGATATATCAAGATATTTAAAAGTTCCGAAGCCGCACCAACATAATAGAGATACAGAAACACCGTGGCCCCTCTCTTTGAGATAACTCTGCACGATTGCGAGCTGGAAATGCCACTTCCAGTTTAGCTGTGCAGAAGAAGAACAACAAGAAGAAGAAATATCTCGAAATATGTCCGTCAGGACCCTTCCCTTGAGATAAATCTGCAAATATCTCGGAAACGAAGCGAGCTATGGCAAAATGTTAAGAGACCTTTTTTGTAGAGAATTAAGTTTCCTACTTTTTATGTTCTATGATATTTTTCGATCAGAGGCGTAGTTCTCGAGATATATCAAGATATTTAAAAGTTCCGAAGCCGCACCAACATAATACAGATACAGAAACACCGTGGCCCCTTTCTTTGAGATAACTCTGCACTATTGCGAGCTGCAAATGCCACTTCCAGCTTAGCTGTGCAGAAGAAGAACAACAAGAAGAAGAAATATCTCGAAATATGTCCGTCAGGCCCCTTCCCTTGAGATAAATCTGCAAATATCTCGGAAACGAAGCGAGCTATGGCAAAATGTTGAAAGACCTTATTTGTAGAGAATTAAGTTTCCTACTTTTTATGTTCTATGGTATTTTTTGATCAGATGCGTAGTTCTCGAGATATATCAAGATATTTAAAAGTTCCGAAGCCGCACCAACATAATAGAGATACAGAAACACCGTGGCCCCTTTCTTTGAGATAACTCTGCACTATTGCGAGCTGCAAATGCCACTTCCAGCTTAGCTGTGAAGAAGAAGAACAACAAGAAGAAGAAATATCTCGAAATATGTCCGTCAGGCCCCTTCCCTTGAGATAAATCTGCAAATATCTCGGAAACGAAGCGAGCTATGGCAAAATGTTAAGAGACCTTTTTTGTAGAGAATTAAGTTTCCTACTTTTTATGTTCTATGATATTTTTTGATCAGATGCGTAGTTCTCGAGATATAGCAAGATATTTAAAAGTTCCGAAGCCGCACCAACATAATAGAGATACAGAAACACCGTGGCCCCTTTCTTTGAGATAACTCTGCACTACTGCGAGCTGCAAATACCACTTCCAGCTTAGCTGTGCAGAAGAAGAACAACAAGAAGAAGAAATATCTCGAAATATGTCCGTCAGGCCCCTTCCCTTGAGATAAATCTGCAAATATCTCGGAAACGAAGCGAGCTATGGCAAAATGTTAAGAGACCTTTTTTGTAGAGAATTATGTTTCCTACAATTTACGTTCTCTGATATTTTTTGATCAGAAGCGTAGTTTTCGAGATATATCGAGATATTTAAAAGTTCCGAAGCCGCACCAACATAATAGAGATACAGAAACACCGTGGCCCCTTTCTTTGAGATAACTCTGCACTATTGCGAGCTGCAAATGCCACTTCCAGCTTAGCTGTGCAGAAGAAGAACAACAAGAAGAAGAAATATCTCGAAATATGTCCGTCAGGCCCCTTCCCTTGAGATAAATCTGCAAATATCTCGGAAACGAAGCGAGCTATGGCAAAATGTTAAGAGACCTTTTTTGTAGAGAATTATGTTTCCTACAATTTACGTTCTCTGATATTTTTTGATCAGAAGCGTAGTTTTCGAGATATATCGAGATATTTAAAAGTTCCGAAGCCGCACCAACATAATAGAGATACAGAAACACCGTGGCCCCTTTCTTTGAGATAACTCTGCACTATTGCGACCTGCAAATGTCACTTCCAGCTTAGCTGTGCAGAAGAGGAACAACAAGAAGAAGAAATATCTCGGAATATGTCCGTCAGGCCCCTTCCCTTGAGATAAATCTGCAACTATCTCGGAAACCAAGCGAGCTATGGCAAAATGTTAAGAGACCTTATTTGTAGAGAATTAAGTTTCCTACTTTTTATGTTCTACGATATTTTTTGATCAGATGCGTAGTTCTCGAGATATATCAAGATATTTAAAAGTTCCGAAGCCGCACCAACATAATAGAGATACAGAAACACCGTGGCCCCTTTCTTTGAGATAACTCTGCACTACTGCGAGCTGCAAATGCCACTTCCAGCTTAGCTGTGCAGAAGAAGAACAACAAGAAGAAGAAATATCTCGAAATATGTCCGTCAGGCCCCTTCCCTTGGGATAAATCTGCAAATATCTCGGAAACGAAGCGAGCTATGGCAAAATGTTAAGAGACCTTTTTTGTAGAGAATTAAGTTTCCTACTTTTTATGTTCTATGATATTTTTTGATCAGATGCGTAGTTCTCGAGATATATCCAGATATTTAAAAGTTCCGAAGCGGCACCAACATAATAGAGATACAGAAACACCGTGGCCCCTTTCTTTGAGATAACTCTGCACTATTGCGCGCTGCAAATGCCACTTCCAGCTTAGCTGTGCAGAAGAAGAACAACAAGAAGAAGAAATATCTCGAAATATGTCCGTCAGGCCCCTTCCCTTGAGATAAATCTGCAAATACCTCGGAAACGAAGCGAGCTATGGCAAAATGTTAAGAGACCTTTTTTGTAGAGAATTAAGTTTCCTACTTTTTATGTTCTATGATATTTTTTGATCAGATGCGTAGTTCTCGAGATATATCAAGATATTTAAAAGCTCCGAAGCTGCACCAACATAATAGAGGTACAGAAACACCGTGGCCCCTTTCTTTGAGATAACTCTGCACTATTGCGAGCTGCAAATGCCACTTCCAGCTTAGCTGTGCAGAAGAAGAACAACAAGAATAAGAAATATTTCGAAATATGTCCGTCAGGCCCCTTCCCTTGAGATAAATCTGCAAATATCTCGGAAACTAAGCGAGCTACGGCTAAATGTTAAGAGACCTTTTTTGTAGAAAATTAGGTTTCCTACCTTTTATGTTCTATGATATTTTTTGATCAGATGCGTAGTTCTCGAGATATATCAAGATATTTAAAAGTTCCGAAGCCGCACCAACATAATAGAGATACAGAAACACCGTGGCCCCTTTCTTTGCGATAACTCTGCACTATTGCGAGCTGCAAATGCCACTTCCAGCTTAGCTGTGCAGAAGAAGAACAACAAGAACAAGAAATATCTC
The DNA here is from genome assembly GCF_051020975.1 of Osmia lignaria lignaria. Classification (NCBI taxonomy): domain Eukaryota; kingdom Metazoa; phylum Arthropoda; class Insecta; order Hymenoptera; family Megachilidae; genus Osmia; species Osmia lignaria. The sequence goes on along the minus strand of NW_027478162.1, from coordinate 21,666,598 downwards.
GAAATATGTCCGTCAGGCCCCTTCCCTTGAGATAAATCTGTAAATAGCTCGGAAACGAAGCAAGCTATGGCAAAATGTTAAGAGACCTTTTTTGTAGAGAATTAAGTTTCCTACTTTTTATGTTCTATGATATTTTTCGATCAGAGGCGTAGTTCTCGAGATATATCAAGATATTTAAAAGTTCCGAAGCCGCACCAACATAATAGAGATACAGAAACACCGTGGCCCCTCTCTTTGAGATAACTCTGCACGATTGCGAGCTGGAAATGCCACTTCCAGTTTAGCTGTGCAGAAGAAGAACAACAAGAAGAAGAAATATCTCGAAATATGTCCGTCAGGACCCTTCCCTTGAGATAAATCTGCAAATATCTCGGAAACGAAGCGAGCTATGGCAAAATGTTAAGAGACCTTTTTTGTAGAGAATTAAGTTTCCTACTTTTTATGTTCTATGATATTTTTCGATCAGAGGCGTAGTTCTCGAGATATATCAAGATATTTAAAAGTTCCGAAGCCGCACCAACATAATAGAGGTACAGAAACACCGTGGCCCCTTTCTTTGAGATAACTCTGCACTATCGCGAGCTGCAAATGCCACTTCCAGCTTAGCTGTGCAGAAGAAGAACAACAAGAATAAGAAATATTTCGAAATATGTCCGTCAGGCCCCTTCCCTTGAGATAAATCTGCAAATATCTCGGAAACGAAGCGAGCTACGGCAAAATGTTAAGCGACCTTTTTTGTAGAAAATTAGGTTTCCTACTTTTTATGTTCTATGATATTTTTTGATCAGATGCGTAGTTCTCGAGATATATCAAGATATTTAAAAGTTCCGAAGCCGCACCAACATAATACAGATACAGAAACACCGTGGCCCCTTTCTTTGAGATAACTCTGCACTATTGCGAGCTGCAAATGCCACTTCTAGCTTAGCTGTGCAGAAGAAGAACAACAAGAAGAAGAAATATCTGGAAATATGTCCGTCAGGCCCTTTCCCTTGAGATAAATCTGCAAATATCTCGGAAACCAAGCGAGCTATGGCAAAATGTTAAGAGACCTTATTTGTAGAGAATTAAGTTTCCTACTTTTTATGTTCTACGATATTTTTTGATCAGATGCGTAGTTCTCGAGATATATCAAGATATTTAAAAGTTCCGAAGCCGCACCAACATAATAGAGATACAGAAACACCGTGGCCCCTTTCTTTGAGATAACTCTGCACTATTGCGCGCTGCAAATGCCACTTCCAGCTTAGCTGTGCAGAAGAAGAACAACAAGAAGAAGAAATATCTCGAAATATGTCCGTCAGGCCCCTTCCCTTGAGATAAATCTGCAAATATCTCGGAAACGAAGCGAGCTATGGCAAAATGTTAAGAGACCTTTTTTGTAGAGAATTAAGTTTCCTACTTTTTATGCTCTATGATATTTTTTGATCAGATGCGTAGTTCTCGAGATATAGCAAGATATTTAAAAGTTCCGAAGCCGCACCAACATAATAGAGATACAGAAACACCGTGGCCCCTTTCTTTGAGATAACTCTGCACTACTGCGAGCTGCAAATGCCACTTCCAGCTTAGCTGTGCAGAAGAAGAACAACAAGAAGAAGAAATATCTCGAAATATGTCCGTCAGGCCCCTTCCCTTGAGATAAATCTGCAAATATCTCGGAAACGAAGCGAGCTATGGCAAAATGTTCAGAGACCTTATTTGTAGAGAATTAAGTTTCCTACTTTTTATGTTCTATGGTATTTTTTGATCAGATGCGTAGTTCTCGCGATATATCAAGATATTTAAAAGTTCCGAATCCGCACCAACATAATAGAGATACAGAAACACCGTGGCCCCTTTCTTTGAGATAACTCTGCACTATTGCGAGCTGCAAATGCCACTTCCAGCTTAGCTGTGAAGAAGAAGAACAACAAGAAGAAGAAATATCTCGAAATATGTCCGTCAGGCCCCTTCCCTTGAGATAAATCTGCAAATATCTCGGAAACGAAGCGAGCTATGGCAAAATGTTAAGAACCTTTTTTGTAGAGAATTAAGTTTCCTACTTTTTATGTTCTATGATATTTTTTGATCAGATGCGTAGTTCTCGAGATATAGCAAGATATTTAAAAGTTCCGAAGCCGCACCAACATAATAGAGATACAGAAACACCGTGGCCCCTTTCTTTGAGATAACTCTGCACTACTGCGAGCTGCAAATGCCACTTCCAGCTTAGCTGTGCAGAAGAAGAACAACAAGAAGAAGAAATATCTCGAAATATGTCCGTCAGGCCCCTTCCCTTGAGATAAATCTGCAAATATCTCGGAAACGAAGCGAGCTATGGCAAAATGTTGAGAGACCTTATTTGTAGAGAATTAAGTTTCCTACTTTTTATGTTGTATGGTATTTTTTGATCAGATGCGTAGTTCTCGAGATATATCAAGATATTTAAAAGTTCCGAAGCCGCACCAACATAATAGAGATACAGAAACACCGTGGCCCCTTTCTTTGAGATAACTCTGCACTATTGCGAGCTGCAAATGCCACTTCCAGCTTAGCTGTGAAGAAGAAGAACAACAAGAAGAAGAAATATCTCGAAATATGTCCGTCAGGCCCCTTCCCTTGAGATAAATCTGCAAATATCTCGGAAACGAAGCGAGCTATGGCAAAATGTTAAGAGACCTTTTTTGTAGAGAATTATGTTTCCTACAATTTACGTTCTCTGATATTTTTTGATCAGAAGCGTAGTTTTCAAGATATATCGAGATATTTAAAAGTTCCGAAGCCGCACCAACATAATAGAGATACAGAAACACCGTGGCCCCTTTCTTTGAGATAACTCTGCACTATTGCGAGCTGCAAATGCCACTTCCAGCTTAGCTGTGCAGAAGAAGAACAACAAGAAGAAGAAATATCTCGAAATATGTCCGTCAGGCCCCTTCCCTTGAGATAAATCTGCAAATATCTCGGAAACGAAGCGAGCTATGGCAAAATGTTAAGAGACCTTTTTTGTAGAGAATTATGTTTCCTACAATTTACGTTCTCTGATATTTTTTGATCAAAAGCGTAGTTTTCGAGATATATCGAGATATTTAAAAGTTCCGAAGCCGCACCAACATAATAGAGATACAGAAACACCGTGGCCCCTTTCTTTGAGATAACTCTGCACTATTGCGACCTGCAAATGTCACTTCCAGCTTAGCTGTGCAGAAGAGGAACAACAAGAAGAAGAAATATCTCGGAATATGTCCGTCAGGCCCCTTCCCTTGAGATAAATCTGCAACTATCTCGGAAACCAAGCGAGCTATGGCAAAATGTTAAGAGACCTTATTTGTAGAGAATTAAGTTTCCTACTTTTTATGTTCTACGATATTTTTTGATCAGATGCGTAGTTCTCGAGATATATCAAGATATTTAAAAGTTCCGAAGCCGCACCAACATAATAGAGATACAGAAACACCGTGGCCCCTTTCTTTGAGATAACTCTGCACTACTGCGAGCTGCAAATGCCACTTCCAGCTTAGCTGTGCAGAAGAAGAACAACAAGAAGAAGAAATATCTCGAAATATGTCCGTCAGACCCCTTCCCTTGGGATAAATCTGCAAATATCTCGGAAACGAAGCGAGCTATGGCAAAATGTTAAGAGACCTTTTTTGTAGAGAATTAAGTTTCCTACTTTTTATGTTCTATGATATTTTTTGATCAGATGCGTAGTTCTCGAGATATATCCAGATATTTAAAAGTTCCGAAGCGGCACCAACATAATAGAGATACAGAAACACCGTGGCCCCTTTCTTTGAGATAACTCTGCACTATTGCGCGCTGCAAATGCCACTTCCAGCTTAGCTGTGCAGAAGAAGAACAACAAGAAGAAGAAATATCTCGAAATATGTCCGTCAGGCCCCTTCCCTTGAGATAAATCTGCAAATACCTCGGAAACGAAGCGAGCTATGGCAAAATGTTAAGAGACCTTTTTTGTAGAGAATTAAGTTTCCTACTTTTTATGTTCTATGATATTTTTTGATCAGATGCGTAGTTCTCGAGATATATCAAGATATTTAAAAGCTCCGAAGCTGCACCAACATAATAGAGGTACAGAAACACCGTGGCCCCTTTCTTTGAGATAACTCTGCACTATTGCGAGCTGCAAATGCCACTTCCAGCTTAGCTGTGCAGAAGAAGAACAACAAGAATAAGAAATATTTCGAAATATGTCCGTCAGGCCCCTTCCCTTGAGATAAATCTGCAAATATCTCGGAAACTAAGCGAGCTACGGCTAAATGTTAAGAGACCTTTTTTGTAGAAAATTAGGTTTCCTACCTTTTATGTTCTATGATATTTTTTGATCAGATGCGTAGTTCTCGAGATATATCAAGATATTTAAAAGTTCCGAAGCCGCACCAACATAATAGAGATACAGAAACACCGTGGCCCCTTTCTTTGCGATAACTCTGCACTATTGCGAGCTGCAAATGCCACTTCCAGCTTAGCTGTGCAGAAGAAGAACAACAAGAACAAGAAATATCTCGAAATATGTCCGTCAGGCCCCTTCCCTTGAGATAAATCTGCAAATATCTCGGAAACGAAGCGAGCTACGGCAAAATGTTAAGCGACCTTTTTTGTAGAAAATTAGGTTTCCTACTTTTTATGTTCTATGATATTTTTTGATCAGATGCGTAGTTCTCGAGATATATCAAGATATTTAAAAGTTCCGAAGCCGCACCAACATAATAGAGATACAGAAACACCGTGGCCCCTTTCTTTGAGATAACTCTGCACTATTGCGAGCTGCAAATGCCACTTCCAGCTTAGCTGTGAAGAAGAAGAACAACAAGAAGAAGAAATATCTCGAAATATGTCCGTCAGGCCCCTTCCCTTGAGATAAATCTGCAAATATCTCGGAAACGAAGCGAGCTATGGCAAAATGTTAAGAGACCTTTTTTGTAGAGAATTATGTTTCCTACAATTTACGTTCTCTGATATTTTTTGATCAGAAGCGTAGTTTTCGAGATATATCGAGATATTTAAAAGTTCCGAAGCCGCACCAACATAATAGAGATACAGAAACACCGTGGCCCCTTTCTTTGAGATAACTCTGCACTATTGCGAGCTGCAAATGCCACTTCCAGCTTAGCTGTGCAGAAGAAGAACAACAAGAAGAAGAAATATCTCGAAATATGTCCGTCAGGCCCCTTCCCTTGAGATAAATCTGCAAATATCTCGGAAACGAAGCGAGCTATGGCAAAATGTTAAGAGACCTTTTTTGTAGAGAATTATGTTTCCTACAATTTACGTTCTCTGATATTTTTTGATCAGAAGCGTAGTTTTCGAGATATATCGAGATATTTAAAAGTTCCGAAGCCGCACCAACATAATAGAGATACAGAAACACCGTGGCCCCTTTCTTTGAGATAACTCTGCACTATTGCGAGCTGCAAATGCCACTTCCAGCTTAGCTGTGCAGAAGAAGAACAACAAGAAGAAGAAATATCTCGAAATATGTCCGTCAGGCCCCTTCCCTTGAGATAAATCTGCAAATATCTCGGAAACGAAGCGAGCTATGGCAAAATGTTAAGAGACCTTTTTTGTAGAGAATTATGTTTCCTACAATTTACGTTCTCTGATATTTTTTGATCAAAAGCGTAGTTTTCGAGATATATCGAGATATTTAAAAGTTCCGAAGCCGCACCAACATAATAGAGATACAGAAACACCGTGGCCCCTTTCTTTGAGATAACTCTGCACTATTGCGACCTGCAAATGTCACTTCCAGCTTAGCTGTGCAGAAGAGGAACAACAAGAAGAAGAAATATCTCGGAATATGTCCGTCAGGCCCCTTCCCTTGAGATAAATCTGCAACTATCTCGGAAACCAAGCGAGCTATGGCAAAATGTTAAGAGACCTTATTTGTAGAGAATTAAGTTTCCTACTTTTTATGTTCTACGATATTTTTTGATCAGATGCGTAGTTCTCGAGATATATCAAGATATTTAAAAGTTCCGAAGCCGCACCAACATAATAGAGATACAGAAACACCGTGGCCCCTTTCTTTGAGATAACTCTGCACTACTGCGAGCTGCAAATGCCACTTCCAGCTTAGCTGTGCAGAAGAAGAACAACAAGAAGAAGAAATATCTCGAAATATGTCCGTCAGGCCCCTTCCCTTGAGATAAATCTGCAAATACCTCGGAAACGAAGCGAGCTATGGCAAAATGTTAAGAGACCTTTTTTGTAGAGAATTAAGTTTCCTACTTTTTATGTTCTATGATATTTTTTGATCAGATGCGTAGTTCTCGAGATATATCAAGATATTTAAAAGCTCCGAAGCTGCACCAACATAATAGAGGTACAGAAACACCGTGGCCCCTTTCTTTGAGATAACTCTGCACTATTGCGAGCTGCAAATGCCACTTCCAGCTTAGCTGTGCAGAAGAAGAACAACAAGAATAAGAAATATTTCGAAATATGTCCGTCAGGCCCCTTCCCTTGAGATAAATCTGCAAATATCTCGGAAACTAAGCGAGCTACGGCTAAATGTTAAGAGACCTTTTTTGTAGAAAATTAGGTTTCCTACCTTTTATGTTCTATGATATTTTTTGATCAGATGCGTAGTTCTCGAGATATATCAAGATATTTAAAAGTTCCGAAGCCGCACCAACATAATAGAGATACAGAAACACCGTGGCCCCTTTCTTTGCGATAACTCTGCACTATTGCGAGCTGCAAATGCCACTTCCAGCTTAGCTGTGCAGAAGAAGAACAACAAGAACAAGAAATATCTCGAAATATGTCCGTCAGGCCCCTTCCCTTGAGATAAATCTGTAAATAGCTCGGAAACGAAGCAAGCTATGGCAAAATGTTAAGAGACCTTTTTTGTAGAGAATTAAGTTTCCTACTTTTTATGTTCTATGATATTTTTCGATCAGAGGCGTAGTTCTCGAGATATATCAAGATATTTAAAAGTTCCGAAGCCGCACCAACATAATAGAGATACAGAAACACCGTGGCCCCTCTCTTTGAGATAACTCTGCACGATTGCGAGCTGGAAATGCCACTTCCAGTTTAGCTGTGCAGAAGAAGAACAACAAGAAGAAGAAATATCTCGAAATATGTCCGTCAGGACCGTTCCCTTGAGATAAATCTGCAAATATCTCGGAAACGAAGCGAGCTATGGCAAAATGTTAAGAGACCTTTTTTGTAGAGAATTAAGTTTCCTACTTTTCATGTTCTATGATATTTTTCGATCAGAGGCGTAGTTCTCGAGATATATCAAGATATTTAAAAGTTCCGAAGCCGCACCAACATAATAGAGATACAGAAACACCGTGGCCCCTCTCTTTGAGATAACTCTGCACGATTGCGAGCTGGAAATGCCACTCCAAGTTTAGCTGTGCAGAAGAAGAACAACAAGAAGAAGAAATATCTCGAAATATGTCCGTCAGGACCCTTCCCTTGAGATAAATCTGCAAATATCTCGGAAACGAAGCGAGCTATTGCAAAACGTTAAGAGACCTTTTTTGTAGAGAATTAAGTTCCCTACTTTTTATGTTCTATGATATTTTTTGATCAGATGCGTAGTTCTCGAGATATATCAAGATATTTAAAAGCTCCGAAGCTGCACCAACATAATAGAGGTACAGAAACACCGTGGCCCCTTTCTTTGAGATAACTCTGCACTATCGCGAGCTGCAAATGCCACTTCCAGCTTAGCTGTGCAGAAGAAGAACAACAAGAATAAGAAATATTTCGAAATATGTCCGTCAGGCCCCTTCCCTTGAGATAAATCTGCAAATATCTCGGAAACGAAGCGAGCTACGGCAAAATGTTAAGCGACCTTTTTTGTAGAAAATTAGGTTTCCTACTTTTTATGTTCTATGATATTTTTTGATCAGATACGTAGTTCTCGAGATATATCAAGATATTTAAAAGTTCCGAAGCCGCACCAACATAATACAGATACAGAAACACCGTGGCCCCTTTCTTTGAGATAACTCTGCACTATTGCGAGCTGCAAATGCCACTTCTAGCTTAGCTGTGCAGAAGAAGAACAACAAGAAGAAGAAATATCTGGAAATATGTCCGTCAGGCCCTTTCCCTTGAGACAAATCTGCAAATATCTCGGAAACCAAGCGAGCTATGGCAAAATGTTAAGAGACCTTATTTGTAGAGAATTATGTTTCCTACTTTTTATGTTCTACGATATTTTTTGATCAGATGCGTAGTTCTCGAGATATATCAAGATATTTAAAAGTTCCGAAGCCGCACCAACATAATAGAGATACAGAAACACCGTGGCCCCTTTCTTTGAGATAACTCTGCACTATTGCGCGCTGCAAATGCCACTTCCAGCTTAGCTGTGCAGAAGAAGAACAACAAGAAGAAGAAATATCTCGAAATATGTCCGTCAGGCCCCTTCCCTTGAGATAAATCTGCAAATATCTCGGAAACGAAGCGAGCTATGGCAAAATGTTAAGAGACCTTTTTTGTAGAGAATTAAGTTTCCTACTTTTTATGTTCTATGATATTTTTTGATCAGATGCGTAGTTCTCGAGATATAGCAAGATATTTAAAAGTTCCGAAGCCGCACCAACATAATAGAGATACAGAAACACCGTGGCCCCTTTCTTTGAGATAACTCTGCACTACTGCGAGCTGCAAATGCCACTTCCAGCTTAGCTGTGCAGAAGAAGAACAACAAGAAGAAGAAATATCTCGAAATATGTCCGTCAGGCCCCTTCCCTTGAGATAAATCTGCAAATATCTCGGAAACGAAGCGAGCTATGGCAACATGTTCAGAGACCTTTTTTGTAGAGAATTAAGTTTCCTACTTTTTATGTTCTATGATATTTTTTGATCAGATGCGTAGTTCTCGAGATATATCAAGATATTTAAAAGTTCCGAAGCCGCACCAACATAATAGAGATACAGAAACACCGTGGCCCCTTTCTTTGAGATAACTCTGCACTATTGCGAGCTGCAAATGCCACTTCCAGCTTAGCTGTGCAGAAGAAGAACAACAAGAAGAAGAAATATCTCGAAATATGTCCGTCAGGCCCCTTCCCTTGAGATAAATCTGCAAATATCTCGGAAACGAAGCGAGCTACCGCAAAATGTTAAGAGACCTTTTTTGTAGAAAATTAGGATTCCTACTTTTTATGTTCTATGATATTTTTTGAACAGATGCGTAGTTCTCGAGATATATCAAGATATTTAAAAGTTCCGAAGCCGCACCAACATAATAGAGATACAGAAACACCGTGGCCCCTTTCTTTGAGATAACTCTGCACTATTGCGAGCTGCAAATGCCACTTCCAGCTTAGCTGTGAAGGAGAAGAACAACAAGAAGAAGAAATATCTCGAAATATGTCCGTCAGGCACCTTCCCTTGAGATAAATCTGCAAATATCTCGGAAACGAAGCGAGCTATGGCAAAATGTTAAGAGACCTTTTTTGTAGAGAATTAAGTTTCCTACTTTTTATGTTCTATGATATTTTTTGATCAGATGCGTAGTTCTCGAGATATAGCAAGATATTTAAAAGTTCCGAAGCCGCACCAACATAATAGAGATACAGAAACACCGTGGCCCCTTTCTTTGAGATAACTCTGCACTACTGCGAGCTGCAAATGCCACTTCCAGCTTAGCTGTGCAGAAGAAGAACAACAAGAAGAAGAAATATCTCGAAATATGTCCGTCAGGCCCCTTCCCTTGAGATAAATCTGCAAATATCTCGGAAACGAAGCGAGCTATGGCAAAATGTTAAGAGACCTTTTTTGTAGAGAATTATGTTTCCTACAATTTACGTTCTCTGATATTTTTTGATCAGAAGCGTAGTTTTCGAGATATATCGAGATATTTAAAAGTTCCGAAGCCGCACCAACATAATAGAGATACAGAAACACCGTGGCCCCTTTCTTTGAGATAACTCTGCACTATTGCGACCTGCAAATGCCACTTCCAGCTTAGCTGTGCAGAAGAGGAACAACAAGAAGAAGAAATATCTCGGAATATGTCCGTCAGGCCCCTTCCCTTGAGATAAATCTGCAACTATCTCGGAAACCAAGCGAGCTATGGCAAAATGTTAAGAGACCTTATTTGTAGAGAATTAAGTTCCCTACTTTTTATGTTCTACGATATTTTTTGATCAGATGCGTAGTTCTCGAGATATATCAAGATATTTAAAAGTTCCGAAGCCGCACCAACATAATAGAGATACAGAAACACCGTGGCCCCTTTCTTTGAGATAACTCTGCACTACTGCGAGCTGCAAATGCCACTTCCAGCTTAGCTGTGCAGAAGAAGAACAACAAGAAGAAGAAATATCTCGAAATATGTCCGTCAGGCCCCTTCCCTTGGGATAAATCTGCAAATATCTCGGAAACGAAGCGAGCTATGGCAAAATGTTAAGAGACCTTTTTTGTAGAGAATTAAGTTTCCTACTTTTTATGTTCTATGATATTTTTTGATCAGATGCGTAGTTCTCGAGATATATCAAGATATTTAAAAGTTCCGAAGCCGCACCAATATAATAGAGATACAGAAACACCGTGGCCCCTTTCTTTGCGATGACTATGCACTATTGCGAGCTGCAAATGCCACTTCCAGCTTAGCTGTGCAGAAGAAGAACAACAAGAACAAGAAATATCTCGAAATATGTCCGTCAGGCCCCTTCCCTTGAGATAAATCTGTAAATAGCTCGGAAACGAAGCGAGCTATGGCAAAATGTTAAGAAACCTTTTTTGTAGAGAATTAAGTTTCCTACTTTTTATGTTCTATGATATTTTTTGATCAGATGCGTAGTTCTCGAGATATAGCAAGATATTTAAAAGTTCCGAAGCCGCACCAACATAATAGAGATACAGAAACACCGTGGCCCCTTTCTTTGAGATAACTCTGCACTACTGCGAGCTGCAAATGCCACTTCCAGCTTAGCTGTGCAGAAGAAGAACAACAAAAAGAAGAAATATCTCGAAATATGTCCGTCAGGCCCCTTCCCTTGAGATAAATCTGCAAATATCTCGGAAACGAAGCGAGCTATGGCAAAATCTTAAGAGACCTTTTTTGTAGAGAATTATGTTTCCTACAATTTACGTTCTCTGATATTTTTTGATCAGAAGCGTAGTTTTCGAGATATATCGAGATATTTAAAAGTTCCGAAGCCGCACCAACATAATAGAGATACAGAAACACCGTGGCCCCTTTCTTTGAGATAACTCTGCACTATTGCGACCTGCAAATGCCACTTCCAGCTTAGCTGTGCAGAAGAGGAACAACAAGAAGAAGAAATATCTCGGAATATGTCGTCAGGCCCCTTCCCTTGAGCTAAATCTGCAAATATCTCGGAAACGATGCCAGCTATGGGAAAATGTTAAGAGACCTTTTTTGTAGAGAATTAAGTTTCCTACTTTTTATGTTCTATGATATTTTTTGATCAGATGCGTAGTTTTCGAGATATATCGAGATATTTAAAAGTTCCGAAGCCGCACCAACATAATAGAGATACAGAAACATCGTGGCCCCTTTCTTTGGGATAACTCTGCACTATTGCGAGTTGGAAATGCCACTTCCAGTTTAGCTGTGAAGAAGAAGAACAACAAGAAGAAGAAATATCTCGAAATATGTCCGTCAGGACCCTTCCCTTGAGATAAATCTGCAAATATCTCGGAAACGAAGCGAGCCATTGCAAAACGTTAAGAGACCTTTTTTTGTAGAGAATTATGTTTCCTACTTTTTATGTTCTATGATATTTTTTGATCAGATGCGTAGTTCTCGAGATATATCAAGATATTTAAAAGTTCCGAAGCCGCACCAACATAATAGAGATACAGAAACACCGTGGCCCCTTTCTTTGAGATAACTCTGCACTATTGCGAGCTGCAAATGCCACTTCGAGCTTAGCTGTGCAGAAGAAGAACAACAAGAAGAAGAAATATCTGGAAATATGTCCGTCAGGCCCCTTCCCTTGAGATAAATCTGCAAATATCTCGGAAACGAAGCGAGCTACGGCAAAATGTTAAGAGACCTTTTTTGTAGAAAATTAGGATTCCTACTTTTTATGTTCTATGATATTTTTTGAACAGATGCGTAGTTCTCGAGATATATCAAGATATTTAAAAGTTCCGAAGCCGCACCAACATAATAGAGATACAGAAACACCGTGGCCCCTTTCTTTGAGATAGCTCTGCACTATTGCGCGCTGCAAATGGCACTTCCAGCTTAGCTGTGCAGAAGAAGAACAACAAGAAGAAGAAATATCTCGAAATATGTCCGTCAGGCCCCTTCCCTTGAGATAAATCTGCAAATATCTCGGAAACGAAGAGAGCTATGGCAAAATGTTAAGAGACCTTTTTTGTAGAGAATTAGGTTTCCTACTTTTTATGTTCTATGATATTTTTTGATCAGATGCGTAGTTCTCGAGATATATCAAGATATTTAAAAGTTCCGAAGCCGCACCAACATAATAGAGATACAGAAACACCGTGGCCCCTTTCTTTCAGATAACTATGCACTATTGCGAGCTGCAAATGCCACTTCCAGCTTAGCTGTGCAGAGGAAGAACAACAAGAAGAAGGAATATCTCGAAATATGTCCGTCAGGCCAGTTCCTTTGAGCTGAATCTGCAAATATCTCGGAAACGAAGCGAGCTATGGCAAAATGTTAAGAGACGTTTTTTATAGAGAATTATGTTTCCTACAATTTATGTTCTATGATATTTTTTGATCAGAAGCGTAGTTTTCGAGATATATCGAGATATTTAAAAGTTCCGAAGCCGCACCAACATAATAGAGATACAGAAACACCGTGGCCCCTTTCTTTGAGATAACTCTGCACTAGTGCGAGCCGCAAATGCCACTTCCAGCTTAGCTGTGCAGAACAAGAACAACAAGAAGAAGAAATATCTCGAAATATGTCCGTCAGGCACCTTCCCTTGAGATAAATCTGCAAATATCTCGGAAACGAAGCGAGCTATTGCAAAATGTTAAGAGACCTTTTTTGTAGAGAATTGAGTTTCCTACTTTTTATGTTCTATGATATTTTTTCATCAGATGCGTAGTTCTCGAGATATATCAACATATTTAAAAGTTCCGAAGCCGCACCAACATAATAGAGATACAGAAACACCGTGGCCCCTTTCTTTCAGATAACTATGCACTATTGCGAGCTGCAAATGCCACTTCCAGCTTAGCTGTGCAGAAGAAGAACAACAAGAAGAAGAAATATCTCGAAATATGTCCGTCAGGCCCCTTACCTTGAGATAAATCTGCAAATATCTCGGAAACGAAGCGAGCTATGGCAAAATGTTAAGAGACCTTTTTTGTAGAGAATTAAGTTTCCTACTTTTTATCTTCTATGATATTTTCTGATCAGATGCGTAGTTCTCGGGATATATCAAGATATTTAAAAGTTCCGAAGCCGCACCAACATAATAGAGATACAGAAACACCGTGGCCCCTTTCTTTCAGATAACTATGCACTATTGCGAGCTGCAAATGCCACTTCCAGCTTAGCTGTGCAGAAGAAGAACAACAAGAAGAAGAAATATCTCGAAATATGTCCGTCAGGCCCCTTACCTTGAGATAAATCTGCAAATATCTCGGAAACAAAGCGAGCTATGGCAAAATGTTAAGAGACCTTTTTTGTAGAGAATTAAGTTTCCTACTATTTATCTTCTATGATATTTTCTGATCAGATGCGTAGTTCTCGAGATATATCAAGATATTTAAAAGTTCCGAAGCCGCACCAACATAATAGAGATACAGAAACACCGTGGCCCCTTACTTTGAGATAACTCTGCACTATTGCGAGCTGCAAATGCCACTTTCAGCTTAGCTGTGCAGAAGAAGAACAACAAGAAGAAGAAATATCTCGAAATATGTCCGTCAGGCCCCTTCCCTTGAGATAAATCTGCAAATATCTCGGAAACGAAGCGAGCTATGGCAAAATGTTAAGAGACCTTTTTTGTAGAGAATTATGTTTCCTACAATTTGTGTTCTATGATATTTTTTGATCAGAAGCGTAGTTTTCGAGATATATCGAGATATTTAAAAGTTCCGAAGCCGCACCAACATAATAGAGATACAGAAACACCGTGGCCCCTTTCGTTGAGATAACTCTGCACTAGTGCGAGCCGCAAATGCCACTTCCAGCTTAGCTGTGCAGAAGAAGAACAACAAGAAGAAGAAATATCTCGAAATATGTCCGTCAGGCCCCTTCCCTTGAGATAAATCTGCAAATATCTCGGAAACGAAGCGAGCTATAGCAAAATGTTAAGAGACCTTTTTTGTAGAGAATTAAGTTTCCTACTTTTTATGTTCTATGATATTTTTTGATCAGATGCGTAGTTCTCGAGATATATCAAGATATTCAAAAGTTCCGAAGCCGCACCAACATAATAGAGATACAGAAACACCGTGGCCCCTTTCTTTGAGATAACTCTGCACTATTGCGAGCTGCAAATGCCACTTCCAGCTTAGCTGTGCAGAGGAAGAACAACAAGAAGAAGGAATATCTCGAAATATGTCCGTCAGGCCAGTTCCTTTGAGCTGAATCTGCAAATATCTCGGAAACGAAGCGAGCTATGGCAAAATGTTAAGAGACGTTTTTTGTAGAGAATTATGTTTCCTACAATTTATGTTCTATGATATTTTTTGATCAGAAGCGTAGTTTTCAAGATATATCGAGATATTTAAAAGTTCCGAATCCGCACCAACATAATAGAGATACAGAAACACCGTGGCCCCTTTCTTTGAGATAACTCTGCACTAGTGCGAGCCGCAAATGCCACTTCCAGCTTAGCTGAGCAGAACAAGAACAACAAGAAGAAGAAACATCTCGAAATATGTCCGTCAGGCACCTTCCCTTGAGATAAATCTGCAAATATCTCGGAAACGAAGCGAGCTATTGCAAAATGTTAAGAGACCTTTTTTGTAGAGAATTGAGTTTCCTACTTTTTATGTTCTATGATATTTTTTGATCAGATGCGTAGTTCTCGAGATATATCAAGATATTTAAAAGTTCCGAAGCCGCACCAACATAATAGAGATACAGAAACACCGTGGCCCCTTTCTTTCAGATAACTCTGCACTATTGCGAGCTGCAAATGCCACTTTCAGCTTAGCTGTGCAGAAGAAGAACAACAAGAAGAAGAAATATCTCGAAATATGTCCGTCAGGCCCCTTCCCTTGAGATAAATCTGCAAATATCTCGGAAACGAAGCGAGCTATGGCAAAATGTTAAGAGACCTTTTTTGTAGAGAATTATGTGTCCTACAATTTATGTTCTATGATATTTTTTGATCAGAAGCGTAGTTTTCGAGATATATCGAGATATTTAAAAGTTCCGAAGCCGCACCAACATAATAGAGATACAGAAACACCGTGGCCCCTTTCGTTGAGATAACTCTGCACTAGTGCGAGCCGCAAATGCCACTTCCAGCTTAGCTGTGCAGAAGAAGAACAACAAGAAGAAGAAATATCTCGAAATATGTCCGTCAGGCCCCTTCCCTTGAGATAAATCTGCAAATATCTCGGAAAAGAAGCGAGCTATGGCAAAATGTTAAGAGACCTTTTTTGTAGAGAATTAAGTTTCCTACTTTTTATGTTCTATGATATTTTTTGATCAGATGCGTAGTTCTCGAGATATATCAAGATATTCAAAAGTTCCGAAGCCGCACCAACATAATAGAGATACAGAAACACCGTGGCCCCTTTCTTTGAGATAACTCTGCACTATTGCGAGCTGCAAATGCCACTTCCAGCTTAGCTGTGCAGTGGAAGAACAACAAGAAGAAGAAATATCTCGAAATATGTCCGTCAGGCCAGTTCCTTTGAGCTGAATCTGCAAATATCTCGGAAACGAAGCGAGCTATGGCAAAATGTTAAGAGACGTTTTTTGTAGAGAATTATGTTTCCTACAATTTATGTTCTATGATATTTTTTGATCAGAAGCGTAGTTCTCGAGATATATCAAGATATTTAAAAGTTCCGAAGCCGCACCAACATAATAGGGATACAGAAACACCGTGGCCCCGTTCTTTGAGATAACTCTGCACTAGTGCGAGCCGCAAATGCCACTTCCAGCTTAGCTGTGCAGAAGAAGAACAACAAGAAGAAGAAATATCTCGAAATATGTCCGTTAGGCCCCTTCCCTTGAGATAAATATGCAAATATCTCGGAAACGAAGCGAGCGATGGCAAAATGTTAAGCGACCTTTTTTGTAGAGAATTAAGTTTCCTACTTTTTATGTTCTATGATATTTTTTGATCAGATGCGTAGTTCTCGAGATATATCAAGATATTTAAAAGTTCCGAAGCCGCACCAACATAATAGAGATACAGAAACACCGTGGCCCCTTTCTTTGAGATATCTCTGCACTATTGCGAGCTGCAAATGCCACTTCCAGCTTAGCTGCGCAGAAGAAGAACAACAAGAAGAAGAAATATCTCGAAATATGTCCGTCAGGCCCCTTCCCTTGAGATATATCTGCAAATATCTCGGAAACGAAGCGAGCTATGGCAAAATGTTAAGAGACCTTTTTTGTAGAGAATTATGTTTCCTACAATTTATGTTCTATGATATTTTTTGATCAGATGCGTAGTTCTCGAGATATACCAAGATATTTAAAAGTTCCGAAGCCGCACCAACATAATAGATACAGAAACACCGTGGCCCCTTTCTTTGATATAACTCTGCACTATTGCGAGCTGCAAATGCCACTTCCAGCTTAGCTGTGCAGAGGAAGAACAACAAGAAGAAGGAATATCTCGAAATATGTCCGTCAGGCCAGTTCCTTTGAGCTGAATCCTCAAATATCTCGGAAACGAAGCGAGCTATGGCAAAATGTTGACAGACGTTTTTTGTAGAGAATTATGTTTCCTACAATTTATGTTCTATGATATTTTTTGATCAGAAGCGTAGTTTTCAAGATATATCGAGATATTTAAAAGTTCCGAAGCCGCACCAACATAATAGAGATACAGAAACACCGTGGCCCCTTTCTTTGAGATAACTCTGCACTATTGCGAGCTGCAAATGCCACTTTCAGCTTAGCTGTGCAGAAGAAGAACAACAAGAAGAAGAAATATCTCGAAATATGTCCGTCAGGCCCCTTCCCTTGAGATAAATCTGCAAATATCTCGGAAACGAAGCGAGCTATGGCAAAATGTTAAGAGCACTTTTTTGTAGAGAATTATGTGTCCTACAATTTATGTTCTATGATATTTTTTGATCAGAAGCGTAGTTTTCGAGATATATCGAGATATTTAAAAGTTCCGAAGCCGCACCAACATAATAGAGATACAGAAACACCGTGGCCCCTTTCTTTGAGATATCTCTGCACTATTGCGAGCTGCAAATGCCACTTCCAGCTTAGCTGCGCAGAAGAAGAACAACAAGAAGAAGAAATATCTCGAAATATGTCCGTCAGGCCCCTTCCCTTGAGATATATCTGCAAATATCTCGGAAACGAAGCGAGCTATGGCAAAATGTTAAGAGACCTTTTTTGTAGAGAATTATGTTTCCTACAATTTGTGTTCTATGATATTTTTTGATCAGATGCGTAGTTCTCGAGATATACCAAGATATTTAAAAGTTCCGAAGCCGCACCAACATAATAGAGATACAGAAACACCGTGGCCCCTTTCTTTGATATAACTCTGCACTATTGCGAGCTGCAAATGCCACTTCCAGCTTAGCTGTGCAGAGGAAGAACAACAAGAAGAAGGAATATCTCGAAATATGTCCGTCAGGCCAGTTCCTTTGAGCTGAATCTGCAAATATCTCGGAAACGAAGCGAGCTATGGCAAAATGTTAAGAGACGTTTTTTGTAGAGAATTATGTTTCCTACAATTTATGTTCTATGATATTTTTTGATCAGAAGCGTAGTTTTCGAGATATATCGAGATATTTAAAAGTTCCGAAGCCGCACCAACATAATAGAGATACAGAAACACCGTGGCCCCTTTCTTTGAGATAACTCTGCACTAGTGCGAGCCGCAAATGCCACTTCCAGCTTAGCTGAGCAGAACAAGAACAACAAGAAGAAGAAATATCTCGAAATATGTCCGTCAGGCACCTTCCCTTGAGATAAATCTGCAAATATCTCGGAAACGAAGCGAGCTATGGCAAAATGTTAAGAGACCTTTTTTGTAGAGAATTAAGTTTCCTACTTTTTATCTTCTATGATATTTTCTGATCAGATGCGTAGTTCTCGAGATATATCAAGATATTTAAAAGTTCCGAAGCCGCACCAACATAATAGAGATACAGAAACACCGTGGCCCCTTTCTTTCAGATAACTATGCACTATTGCGAGCTGCAAATGCCACTTCCAGCTTAGCTGTGCAGAAGAAGAACAACAAGAAGAAGAAATATCTCGAAATATGTCCGTCAGGCCCCTTACCTTGAGATAAATCTGCAAATATCTCGGAAACAAAGCGAGCTATGGCAAAATGTTAAGAGACCTTTTTTGTAGAGAATTAAGTTTCCTACTTTTTATCTTCTATGATATTTTCTGATCAGATGCGTAGTTCTCGAGATATATCAAGATATTTAAAAGTTCCGAAGCCGCACCAACATAATAGAGATACAGAAACACCGTGGCCCCTTTCTTTCAGATAACTATGCACTATTGCGAGCTGCAAATGCCACTTCCAGCTTAGCTGTGCAGAAGAAGAACAACAAGAAGAAGAAATATCTCGAAATATGTCCGTCAGGCCCCTTACCTTGAGATAAATCTGCAAATATCTCGGAAACCAAGCGAGCTATGGCAAAATGTTAAGAGACCTTTTTTGTAGAGAATTAAGTTTCCTACTTTTTATCTTCTATGATATTTTCTGATCAGATGCGTAGTTCTCGAGATATATCAAGATATTTAAAAGTTCCGAAGCCGCACCAACATAATAGAGATACAGAAACACGGTGGCCCCTTTCGTTGAGATAACTCTGCACTAGTGCGAGCCGCAAATGCCACTTCCAGCTTAGCTGTGCAGAAGAAGAACAACAAGAAGAAGAAATATCTCGAAATATGTCCGTCAGGCCCCTTCCCTTGAGATAAATCTGCAAATATCTCGGAAACGAAGCGAGCTATAGCAAAATGTTAAGAGACCTTTTTTGTAGAGAATTAAGTTTCCTACTTTTTATGTTCTATGATATTTTTTGATCAGATGCGTAGTTCTCGAGATATATCAAGATATTCAAAAGTTCCGAAGCCGCACCAACATAATAGAGATACAGAAACACCGTGGCCCCTTTCTTTGAGATAACTCTGCACTATTGCGAGCTGCAAATGCCACTTCCAGCTTAGCTGTGCAGAGGAAGAACAACAAGAAGAAGGAATATCTCGAAATATGTCCGTCAGGCCAGTTCCTTTGAGCTGAATCTGCAAATATCTCGGAAACGAAGCGAGCTATGGCAAAATGTTAAGAGACGTTTTTTGTAGAGAATTATGTTTCCTACAATTTATGTTCTATGATATTTTTTGATCAGAAGCGTAGTTTTCAAGATATATCGAGATATTTAAAAGTTCCGAAGCCGCACCAACATAATAGAGATACAGAAACACCGTGGCCCCTTTCTTTGAGATAACTCTGCACTAGTGCGAGCCGCAAATGCCACTTCTAGCTTAGCTGAGCAGAACAAGAACAACAAGAAGAAGAAATATCTCGAAATATGTCCGTCAGGCACCTTCCCTTGAGATAAATCTGCAAATATCTCGGAAACGAAGCGAGCTATTGCAAAATGTTAAGAGACCTTTTTTGTAGAGAATTGAGTTTCCTACTTTTTATGTTCTATGATATTTTTTGATCAGATGCGTAGTTCTCGAGATATATCAAGATATTTAAAAGTTCCGAAGCCGCACCAACATAATAGAGATACAGAAACACCGTGGCCCCTTTCTTTCAGATAACTCTGCACTATTGCGAGCTGCAAATGCCACTTTCAGCTTAGCTGTGCAGAAGAAGAACAACAAGAAGAAGAAATATCTCGAAATATGTCCGTCAGGCCCCTTCCCTTGAGATAAATCTGCAAATATCTCGGAAACGAAGCGAGCTATGGCAAAATGTTAAGAGACCTTTTTTGTAGAGAATTATGTGTCCTACAATTTATGTTCTATGATATTTTTTGATCAGAAGCGTAGTTTTCGAGATATATCGAGATATTTAAAAGTTCCGAAGCCGCACCAACATAATAGAGATACAGAAACACCGTGGCCCCTTTCGTTGAGATAACTCTGCACTAGTGCGAGCCGCAAATGCCACTTCCAGCTTAGCTGTGCAGAAGAAGAACAACAAGAAGAAGAAATATCTCGAAATATGTCCGTCAGGCCCCTTCCCTTGAGATAAATCTGCAAATATCTCGGAAAAGAAGCGAGCTATGGCAAAATGTTAAGAGACCTTTTTTGTAGAGAATTAAGTTTCCTACTTTTTATGTTCTATGATATTTTTTGATCAGATGCGTAGTTCTCGAGATATATCAAGATATTCAAAAGTTCCGAAGCCGCACCAACATAATAGAGATACAGAAACACCGTGGCCCCTTTCTTTGAGATAACTCTGCACTATTGCGAGCTGCAAATGCCACTTCCAGCTTAGCTGTGCAGTGGAAGAACAACAAGAAGAAGAAATATCTCGAAATATGTCCGTCAGGCCAGTTCCTTTGAGCTGAATCTGCAAATATCTCGGAAACGAAGCGAGCTATGGCAAAATGTTAAGAGACGTTTTTTGTAGAGAATTATGTTTCCTACAATTTATGTTCTATGATATTTTTTGATCAGAAGCGTAGTTCTCGAGATATATCAAGATATTTAAAAGTTCCGAAGCCGCACCAACATAATAGGGATACAGAAACACCGTGGCCCCGTTCTTTGAGATAACTCTGCACTAGTGCGAGCCGCAAATGCCACTTCCAGCTTAGCTGTGCAGAAGAAGAACAACAAGAAGAAGGAATATCTCGAAATATGTCCGTCAGGCCCCTTCCCTTGAGATAAATCTGCAAATATCTCGGAAACGAAGCGAGCTATAGCAAAATGTTAAGAGACCTTTTTTGTAGAGAATTAAGTTTCCTACTTTTTATGTTCTATGATATTTTTTGATCAGATGCGTAGTTCTCGAGATATATCAAGATATTCAAAAGTTCCGAAGCCGCACCAACATAATAGAGATACAGAAACACCGTGGCC
Organism: Osmia lignaria lignaria; assembly: GCF_051020975.1. Taxonomy (NCBI): domain Eukaryota; kingdom Metazoa; phylum Arthropoda; class Insecta; order Hymenoptera; family Megachilidae; genus Osmia; species Osmia lignaria. Next base: position 21,645,444 of record NW_027478162.1, on the reverse strand, counting down.
CCTTTCTTTGAGATAACTCTGCACTATTGCGAGCTGCAAATGCCACTTCCAGCTTAGCTGTGCAGAGGAAGAACAACAAGAAGAAGGAATATCTCGAAATATGTCCGTCAGGCCAGTTCCTTTGAGCTGAATCTGCAAATATCTCGGAAACGAAGCGAGCTATGGCAAAATGTTAAGAGACGTTTTTTGTAGAGAATTATGTTTCCTACAATTTATGTTCTATGATATTTTTTGATCAGAAGCGTAGTTTTCAAGATATATCGAGATATTTAAAAGTTCCGAAGCCGCACCAACATAATAGAGATACAGAAACACCGTGGCCCCTTTCTTTGAGATAACTCTGCACTAGTGCGAGCCGCAAATGCCACTTCCAGCTTAGCTGAGCAGAACAAGAACAACAAGAAGAAGAAATATCTCGAAATATGTCCGTCAGGCACCTTCCCTTGAGATAAATCTGCAAATATCTCGGAAACGAAGCGAGCTATTGCAAAATGTTAAGAGACCTTTTTTGTAGAGAATTGAGTTTCCTACTTTTTATGTTCTATGATATTTTTTGATCAGATGCGTAGTTCTCGAGATATATCAAGATATTTAAAAGTTCCGAAGCCGCACCAACATAATAGAGATACAGAAACACCGTGGCCCCTTTCTTTCAGATAACTCTGCACTATTGCGAGCTGCAAATGCCACTTTCAGCTTAGCTGTGCAGAAGAAGAACAACAAGAAGAAGAAATATCTCGAAATATGTCCGTCAGGCCCCTTCCCTTGAGATAAATCTGCAAATATCTCGGAAACGAAGCGAGCTATGGCAAAATGTTAAGAGACCTTTTTTGTAGAGAATTATGTGTCCTACAATTTATGTTCTATGATATTTTTTGATCAGAAGCGTAGTTTTCGAGATATATCGAGATATTTAAAAGTTCCGAAGCCGCACCAACATAATAGAGATACAGAAACACCGTGGCCCCTTTCGTTGAGATAACTCTGCACTAGTGCGAGCCGCAAATGCCACTTCCAGCTTAGCTGTGCAGAAGAAGAACAACAAGAAGAAGAAATATCTCGAAATATGTCCGTCAGGCCCCTTCCCTTGAGATAAATCTGCAAATATCTCGGAAAAGAAGCGAGCTATGGCAAAATGTTAAGAGACCTTTTTTGTAGAGAATTAAGTTTCCTACTTTTTATGTTCTATGATATTTTTTGATCAGATGCGTAGTTCTCGAGATATATCAAGATATACAAAAGTTCCGAAGCCGCACCAACATAATAGAGATACAGAAACACCGCGGCCCCTTTCTTTGAGATAACTCTGCACTATTGCGAGCTGCAAATGCCACTTCCAGCTTAGCTGTGCAGTGGAAGAACAACAAGAAGAAGAAATATCTCGAAATATGTCCGTCAGGCCAGTTCCTTTGAGCTGAATCTGCAAATATCTCGGAAACGAAGCGAGCTATGGCAAAATGTTAAGAGACGTTTTTTGTAGAGAATTATGTTTCCTACAATTTATGTTCTATGATATTTTTTGATCAGAAGCGTAGTTCTCGAGATATATCAAGATATTTAAAAGTTCCGAAGCCGCACCAACATAATAGGGATACAGAAACACCGTGGCCCCGTTCTTTGAGATAACTCTGCACTAGTGCGAGCCGCAAATGCCACTTCCAGCTTAGCTGTGCAGAAGAAGAACAACAAGAAGAAGAAATATCTCGAAATATGTCCGTTAGGCCCCTTCCCTTGAGATAAATATGCAAATATCTCGGAAACGAAGCGAGCGATGGCAAAATGTTAAGCGACCTTTTTTGTAGAGAATTAAGTTTCCTACTTTTCATGTTCTATGATATTTTTTGATCAGATGCGTAGTTCTCGAGATATATCAAGATATTTAAAAGTTCCGAAGCCGCACCAACATAATAGAGATACAGAAACACCGTGGCCCCTTTCTTTGAGATATCTCTGCACTATTGCGAGCTGCAAATGCCACTTCCAGCTTAGCTGCGCAGAAGAAGAACAACAAGAAGAAGAAATATCTCGAAATATGTCCGTCAGGCCCCTTCCCTTGAGATATATCTGCAAATATCTCGGAAACGAAGCGAGCTATGGCAAAATGTTAAGAGACCTTTTTTGTAGAGAATTATGTTTCCTACAATTTATGTTCTATGATATTTTTTGATCAGATGCGTAGTTCTCGAGATATACCAAGATATTTAAAAGTTCCGAAGCCGCACCAACATAATAGAGATACAGAAACACCGTGGCCCCTTTCTTTGATATAACTCTGCACTATTGCGAGCTGCAAATGCCACTTCCAGCTTAGCTGTGCAGAGGAAGAACAACAAGAAGAAGGAATATCTCGAAATATGTCCGTCAGGCCAGTTCCTTTGAGCTGAATCTGCAAATATCTCGGAAACGAAGCGAGCTATGGCAAAATGTTAACAGACGTTTTTTGTAGAGAATTATGTTTCCTACAATTTATGTTCTATGATATTTTTTGATCAGAAGCGTAGTTTTCAAGATATATCGAGATATTTAAAAGTTCCGAAGCCGCACCAACATAATAGAGATACAGAAACACCGTGGCCCCTTTCTTTGAGATAACTCTGCACTAGTGCGAGCCGCAAATGCCACTTCCAGCTTAGCTGAGCAGAACAAGAACAACAAGAAGAAGAAATATCTCGAAATATGTCCGTCAGGCACCTTCCCTTGAGATAAATCTGCAAATATCTCGGAAACGAAGCGAGCTATTGCAAAACGTTAAGAGACCTTTTTTGTAGAGAATTGAGTTTCCTACTTTTTATGTTCTATGATATTTTTTGATCAGATGCGTAGTTCTCGAGATATATCAAGATATTTAAAAGTTCCGAAGCCGCACCAACATAATAGAGATACAGAAACACCGTGGCCCCTTTCTTTCAGATAACTCTGCACTATTGCGAGCTGCAAATGCCACTTTCAGCTTAGCTGTGCAGAAGAAGAACAACAAGAAGAAGAAATATCTCGAAATATGTCCGTCAGGCCCCTTCCCTTGAGATAAATCTGCAAATATCTCGGAAACGAAGCGAGCTATGGCAAAATGTTAAGAGACCTTTTTTGTAGAGAATTATGTGTCCTACAATTTATGTTCTATGATATTTTTTGATCAGAAGCGTAGTTTTCGAGATATATCGAGATATTTAAAAGTTCCGAAGCCGCACCAACATAATAGAGATACAGAAACACCGTGGCCCCTTTCTTTGAGATATCTCTGCACTATTGCGAGCTGCAAATGCCACTTCCAGCTTAGCTGCGCAGAAGAAGAACAACAAGAAGAAGAAATATCTCGAAATATGTCCGTCAGGCCCCTTCCCTTGAGATATATCTGCAAATATCTCGGAAACGAAGCGAGCTATGGCAAAATGTTAAGAGACCTTTTTTGTAGAGAATTATGTTTCCTACAATTTGTGTTCTATGATATTTTTTGATCAGATGCGTAGTTCTCGAGATATACCAAGATATTTAAAAGTTCCGAAGCCGCACCAACATAATAGAGATACAGAAACACCGTGGCCCCTTTCTTTGATATAACTCTGCACTATTGCGAGCTGCAAATGCCACTTCCAGCTTAGCTGTGCAGAGGAAGAACAACAAGAAGAAGGAATATCTCGAAATATGTCCGTCAGGCCAGTTCCTTTGAGCTGAATCTGCAAATATCTCGGAAACGAAGCGAGCTATGGCAAAATGTTAAGAGACATTTTTTGTAGAGAATTATGTTTCCTACAATTTATGTTCTATGATATTTTTTGATCAGAAGCGTAGTTTTCGAGATATATCGAGATATTTAAAAGTTCCGAAGCCGCACCAACATAATAGAGATACAGAAACACCGTGGCCCCTTTCTTTGAGATAACTCTGCACTAGTGCGAGCCGCAAATGCCACTTCCAGCTTAGCTGTGCAGAACAAGAACAACAAGAAGAAGAAATATCTCGAAATATGTCCGTCAGGCATCTTCCCTTGAGATAAATCTGCAAATATCTCGGAAACGAAGCGAGCTATTGCAAAATGTTAAGAGACCTTTTTTGTAGGGAATTGAGTTTCCTACTTTTTATGTTCTATGATATTTTTTGATCAGATGCGTAGTTCTCGAGATATATCAAGATATTTAAAAGTTCCGAAGCCGCACCAACATAATAGAGATACAGAAACACCGTGGCCCCTTTCTTTCAGATAACTATGCACTATTGCGAGCTGCAAATGCCACTTCCAGCTTAGCTGTGCAGAAGAAGAACAACAAGAAGAAGAAATATCTCGAAATATGTCCGTCAGGCCCCTTACCTTGAGATAAATCTGCAAATATCTCGGAAACGAAGCGAGCTATGGCAAAATGTTAAGAGACCTTTTTTGTAGAGAATTAAGTTTCCTACTTTTTATCTTCTATGATATTTTCTGATCAGATGCGTAGTTCTCGAGATATATCAAGATATTTAACAGTTCCGAAGCCGCACCAACATAATAGAGATACAGAAACACCGTGGCCCCTTTCTTTGAGACATCTCTGCACTATTGCGAGCTGCAAATGCCACTTCCAGCTTAGCTGCGCAGAAGAAGAACAACAAGAAGAAGAAATATCTCGAAATATGTCCGTCAGGCCCCTTCCCTTGAGATATATCTGCAAATATCTCGGAAACGAAGCGAGCTATGGCAAAATGTTAAGAGACCTTTTTTGTAGAGAATTAAGTTTCCTACTTTTTATCTTCTATGATATTTTCTGATCAGATGCGTAGTTCTCGAGATATATCAAGATATTTAAAAGTTCCGAAGCCGCACCAACATAATAGAGATACAGAAACACCGTGGCCCCTTTCTTTGAGATAACTCTGCACTAGTGCGAGCCGCAAATGCCACTTCCAGCTTAGCTGTGCAGAGGAAGAACAACAAGAAGAAGGAATATCTCGAAATATGTCCGTCAGGCCAGTTCCTTTGAGCTGAATCTGCAAATATCTCGGAAACGAAGCGAGCTATGGCAAAATGTTAAGAGACGTTTTTTGTAGAGAATTATGTTTCCTACAATTTATGTTCTATGATATTTTTTGATCAGAAGCGTAGTTTTCGAGATATATCGAGATATTTAAAAGTTCCGAAGCCGCACCAACATAATAGAGATACAGAAACACCGTGGCCCCTTTCTTTGAGATAACTCTGCACTAGTGCGAGCCGCAAATGCCACTTCCAGCTTAGCTGTGCAGAACAAGAACAACAAGAAGAAGAAATATCTCGAAATATGTCCGTCAGGCACCTTCCCTTGAGATAAATCTGCAAATATCTCGGAAACGAAGCGAGCTATTGCAAAATGTTAAGAGACCTTTTTTGTAGAGAATTGAGTTTCCTACTTTTTATGTTCTATGATATTTTTTGATCAGATGCGTAGTTCTCGAGATATATCAAGATATTTAAAAGTTCCGAAGCCGCACCAACATAATAGAGATACAGAAACACCGTGGCCCCTTTCTTTCAGATAACTATGCACTATTGCGAGCTGCAAATGCCACTTCCAGCTTAGCTGTGCAGAAGAAGATCAACAAGAAGAAGAAATATCTCGAAATATGTCCGTCAGGCCCCTTACCTTGAGATAAATCTGCAAATATCTCGGAAACGAAGCGAGCTATGGCAAAATGTTAAGAGACCTTTTTTGTAGAGAATTATGTTTCCTACAATTTATGTTCTATGATATTTTTTGATCAGAAGCGTAGTTTTCGAGATATATCGAGATATTTAAAAGTTCCGAAGCCGCACCAACGTAACAGAGATACAGAAACACCGTGGCCCCTTTCGTTGAGATAACTCTGCACTAGTGCGAGCCGCAAATGCCACTTCCAGCTTAGCTGCGCAGAAGAAGAACAACAAGAAGAAGAAATATCTCGAAATATGTCCGTCAGGCCCCTTCCCTTGAGATAAATCTGCAAATATCTCGGAAACGAAGCGAGCTATTGCAAAATGTTAAGAGACCTTTTTTGTAGAGAATTGAGTTTCCTACTTTTTATGTTGTATGATATTTTTTGATCAGATGCGTAGTTCTCGAGATATATCAAGATATTCAAAAGTTCCGAAGCCGCACCAACATAATAGAGATACAGAAACACCGTGGCCCCTTTCTTTGAGATAACTCTGCACTATTGCGAGCTGCAAATGCCACTTCCAGCTTAGCTGTGCAGTGGAAGAACAACAAGAAGAAGAAATATCTCGAAATATGTCCGTCAGGCCAGTTCCTTTGAGCTGAATCTGCAAATATCTCGGAAACGAAGCGAGCTATGGCAAAATATTAAGAGACGTTTTTTGTAGAGAATTATGTTTCCTACAATTTATGTTCTATGATATTTTTTGATCAGAAGCGTAGTTCTCGAGATATATCAAGATATTTAAAAGTTCCGAAGCCGCACCAACATAATAGGGATACAGAAACACCGTGGCCCCGTTCTTTGAGATAACTCTGCACTAGTGCGAGCCGCAAATGCCACTTCCAGCTTAGCTGTGCAGAAGAAGAACAACAAGAAGAAGAAATATCTCGAAATATGTCCGTCAGGCCCCTTCCCTTGAGATAAATATGCAAATATCTCGGAAACGAAGCGAGCTATGGCAAAATGTTAAGCGACCTTTTTTGTAGAGAATTAAGTTTCCTACTTTTTATGTTCTATGATATTTTTTGATCAGATGCGTAGTTCTCGAGATATATCAAGATATTTAAAAGTTCCGAAGCCGCACCAACATAATAGAGATACAGAAACACCGTGGCCCCTTTCTTTGAGATAACTCTGCACTATTGCGAGCTGTAAATGCCACTTCCAGCTTAGCTGTGCAGAAGAAGAACAACAAGAAGAAGAAATATCTCGAAATATGTCCGTCAGGCCCCTTCCCTTGAGATATATCTGCAAATATCTCGGAAACGAAGCGAGCTATGGCAAAATGTTAAAAGACCTTTTTTGTAGAGAATTATGTTTCCTACAATTTATGTTCTATGATATTTTTTCATCAGAAGCGTAGTTTTCGAGATATATCGAGATATTTAAAAGTTCCGAAGCCGCACCAACATAATAGAGATACAGAAACACTGTGGCCCCTTTCGTTGAGATAACTCTGCACTAGTGCGAGCCGCAAATGCCACTTCCAGCTTAGCTGTGCAGAAGAAGATCAACAAGAAGAAGAAATATCTCGAAATATGTCCGTCAGGCCCCTTCCCTTGAGATAAATCTGCAAATATCTCGGAAACGAAGCGAGCTATGGCAAAATGTTAAGAGACCTTTTTTGTAGAGAATTAAGTTTCCTACTTTTGGTGTTCTATGATATTTTTTGATCAGATGCGTAGTTCTCGAGATATATCAAGATATTTAAAAGTTCCGAAGCCGCACCAACATAATAGAGATACAGAAACACCGTGGCCCCTTTCTTTGAGATAACTCTGCACTATTGCGAGCTGCAAATGCCACTTCCAGCTTAGCTGTGCAGAGGAAGAACAACAAGAAGAAGAAATATCTCGAAATATGTCCGTCAGGCCCCTTCCCTTGAGATATATCTGCAAATATCTCGGAAACGAAGCGAGCTATGGCAAAATGTTAAGAGACCTTTTTTGTAGAGAATTATGTTTCCTACAATTTATGTTCTATGATATTTTTTCATCAGAAGCGTAGTTTTCGAGATATATCGAGATATTTAAAAGTTCCGAAGCCGCACCAACATAATAGAGATACAGAAACACTGTGGCCCCTTTCGTTGAGATAACTCTGCACTAGTGCGAGCCGCAAATGCCACTTCCAGCTTAGCTGTGCAGAAGAAGATCAACAAGAAGAAGAAATATCTCGAAATATGTCCGTCAGGCCCCTTCCCTTGAGATAAATCTGCAAATATCTCGGAAACGAAGCGAGCTATGGCAAAATGTTAAGAGACCTTTTTTGTAGAGAATTAAGTTTCCTACTTTTTATCTTCTATGATATTTTTTGATCAGATGCGTAGTTCTCGAGATATATCAAGATATTTAAAAGTTCCGAAGCCGCACCAACATAATAGAGATACAGAAACACCGTGGCCCCTTTCTTTGAGATAACTCTGCACTATTGCGAGCTGCAAATGCCACTTCCAGCTTAGCTGTGCAGAGGAAGAACAACAAGAAGAAGAAATATCTCGAAATATGTCCGTCAGGCCAGTTCCTTTGAGCTGAATCTGCAAATATCTCGGAAACGAAGCGAGCTATGGCAAAATGTTAAGAGACGTTTTTTGTAGAGAATTATGTTTCCTACAATTTATGTTCTATGATATTTTTTGATCAGAAGCGTAGTTTTCGAGATATATCGAGATATTTAAAAGTTCCGAAGCCGCACCAACATAATAGGGATACAGAAACACCGTGGCCCCTTTCTTTGAGATAACTCTGCACTAGTGCGAGCCGCAAATGCCACTTCCAGCTTAGCTGTGCAGAAGAAGAACAACAAGAAGAAGAAATATCTCGAAATATGTCCGTCAGGCCCCTTCCCTTGAGATAAATCTGCAAATATCTCGGAAACGAAGCGAGCTATGGCAAAATGTTAAGAGACGTTTTTTGTAGAGAATTATGTTTCCTACAATTTATGTTCTATGATATTTTTTGATCAGAAGGGTAGTTTTCGAGATATATCGAGATATTTAAAAGTTCCGAAGCCGCACCAACATAATAGAGATACAGAAACACCGTGGCCCCTTTCTTTGAGATAACTCTGCACTAGTGCGAGCCGCAAATGCCACTTCCAGCTTAGCTGTGCAGAAGAAGAGCAACAAGAAGAAGAAATATCTCGAAATATGTCCGACAGGCCCCTTCCCTTGAGATAAATCTGCAAATATCTCGGAAACGAAGCGAGCTATGGCGAAATGTTAAGAGACCTTTTTTGTAGAGAATTAAGTTTCCTACTTTTTATCTTCTATGATATTTTTTGATCAGATGCGTAGTTCTCGAGATAGATCAAGATACTTAAAAGTTCCGAAGCCGCACCAACATAATAGAGATACAGAAACACCGTGGCCCCTCTCTTTGAGGTAACTCTGCACTATTGCGAGCTGCAAATGCCACTTCCAGCTTAGCTGTGCAGAAGAAGAACAACAAGAAGAAGAAATATCTCGAAATATGTCCGTCAGGCCCCTTCCCTTGAGATAAATCTGCAAATATCTCGGAAACGAAGCGAGCTATGGCAAAATGTTTAGAGACCTTTCTTGTAGAGAATTAAGTTTCCTACTTTTTATGTAGTATGATATTTTTTGATCAGATGCGTAGTTCTCGAGATATATCAAGATATTTAAAAGTTCCGAAGCCGCACCAACATAATAGAGATACAGAAACACCGTGGCCCCTTTCTTTGAGATGACTCTGCACTATTGCGCGCTGCAAATGCCACTTCCAGCTTAGCTGTGCAGAAGAAGAACAACAAGAAGAAGAAATATCTCGAAATATGTCCGTCAGGACCCTTCCCTTGAGATGAATCTGCAAATATCTCGGAAACGAAGCGAGCTATGGCAAAATGTTAAGAGACCTTTTTTGTAGAGAATTAAGTTTCCTACTTTTTATCTTCTATGATATTTTTTGATCAGATGCGTAGTTCTCGAGATATATCAAGATATTTAAAAGTTCCGAAGCCGCACCAACATAATAGAGATACAGAAACACCGTGGCCCCTTTCTTTGAGATAACTCTGCACTATTGCGAGCTGCAAATGCCACTTCCAGCTTAGCTGTGCAGAGGAAGAACAACAAGAAGAAGAAATATCTCGAAATATGTCCGTCAGGCCAGTTCCTTTGAGCTGAATCTGCAAATATCTCGGAAACGAAGCGAGCTATGGCAAAATGTTAAGAGACGTTTTTTGTAGAGAATTATGTTTCCTACAATTTATGTTCTATGATATTTTTTGATCAGAAGCGTAGTTCTCGAGATAGATCAAGATACTTAAAAGTTCCGAAGCCGCACCAACATAATAGAGATACAGAAACACCGTGGCCCCTCTCTTTGAGGTAACTCTGCACTATTGCGAGCTGCAAATGCCACTTCCAGCTTAGCTGTGCAGAAGAAGAACAACAAGAAGAAGAAATATCTCGAAATATGTCCGTCAGGCCCCTTCCCTTGAGATAAATCTGCAAATATCTCGGAAACGAAGCGAGCTATGGCAAAATGTTTAGAGACCTTTCTTGTAGAGAATTAAGTTTCCTACTTTTTATGTAGTATGATATTTTTTGATCAGATGCGTAGTTCTCGAGATATATCAAGATATTTAAAAGTTCCGAAGAAGCACCAACATAATAGAGATACAGAAACACCGTGGCCCCTTTCTTTGGGATAACTCTGCACTATTGCGCGCTGCAAATGCCACTTCCAGCTTTGCTGTGCAGAAGAAGAACAACAAGAAGAAGAAATATCTCGAAATATGTCCGACAGGCCCCTTCCCTTGAGATAAATCTGCAAACATCTCGGAAACGAAGCGAGCTATGGCGAAATGTTAAGAGACCTTTTTTGTAGAGAATTAAGTTTCCTACTTTTTATCTTCTATGATATTTTTTGATCAGAAGCGTAGTTTTCGAGATATATCGAGATATTTAAAAGTTCCGAAGCCGCACCAACATAATAGAGATACAGAAACATCGTGGCCCCTTTCTTTGGGATAACTCTGCACTATTGCGAGCTGGAAATGCCACTTCCAGTTTAGCTGTGCAGAAGAAGAACAACAAGAAGAAGAAATATCTCGAAATATGTCCGTCAGGACCCTTCCCTTGAGATGAATCTGCAAATATCTCGGAAACGAAGCGAGCTATGGCAAAATGTTAAGAGACCTTTTTTGTAGAGAATTAAGTTTCCTACTTTTTATGTTCTATGATATTTTTTGATCAGATGCGTAGTTCTCGAGATATATCAAGATATTTAAAAGTTCCGAAGCCGCACCAACATAATAGAGGTACAGAAACACCGTGGCCTCTTTCTTTGAGATAACTCTGCACTATTGCGAGCTGCAAATGCCACTTCGAGCTTAGCTGTGCAGAAGAAGAACAACAAGAAGAAGAAATATCTCGAAATATGTCCGTCAGTCCCCTTCCCTTGAGATGAATCTGCAAATATCTCGGAAACGAAGCGAGCTATGGCAAAATGTTAAGAGACCTTTTTTGTAGAGAATTAAGTTTCCTACTTTTTATGTTCAATGATATTTTTTGATCAGATGCGTAGTTCTCGAGATATATCAAGATATTTAAAAGTTCCGAAGCTGCACCAACATAATAGAGGTACAGAAACACCGTGGCCTCTTTCTTTGAGATAACTCTGCACTATTGCGAGCTGCAAATGCCACTTCGAGCTTAGCTGTGCAGAAGAAGAACAACAAGAAGAAGAAATATCTCGAAATATGTCCGTCAGACCCCTTCCCTTGAGATGAATCTGCAAATATCTCGGAAACGAAGCGAGCTATAGCAAAATGTTAAGAGACCTTTTTTGTAGAGAATTAAGTTTCCTACTTTTTATGTTCTATGATATTTTTTGATCAGATGCGTAGTTCTCGAGGTATATCAAGATATTTAAAAGTTCCGAAGCCGCACCAACATAATAGAGATACAGAAACACCGTGGCCCCTTTCTTTGAGATAACTCTGCACTATTGCGAGCCGCAAATGCCACTTCCAGCTTAGCTGTGCAGAAGAAGAACAACAAGAAGAAGAAATATCTCGAAATATGTCCGTCAGGCCCCTTCCCTTGAGATAAATATGCAAATATCTCGGAAACGAAGCGAGCTATGGCAAAATGTTAAGAGACCTTTTTTGTAGAGAATTAAGTTTCCTACTTTTTATGTTCTATGATATTTTTTGATGAGATGCGTAGTTCTCGAGATATATCAAGATATTTAAAAGTTCCGAAGCCGCACCAACATAATAGAGATACAGAAACACCGTGGCCCCTTTCTTTGAGATAACTCTGCACTATTGCGAGCTGCAAATGCCACTTCCAGCTTAGCTGTGCAGAGGAAGAACAACAAGAAGAAGAAATATCTCGAAATATGTCCGTCAGGCCAGTTCCTTTGAGCTGAATCTGCAAATATCTCGGAAACGAAGCGAGCTATGGCAAAATGTTAAGAGACGTTTTTTGTAGAGAATTATGTTTCCTAAAATTTATGTTCTATCATATTTTTTGATCAGAAGCGTAGTTTTCGAGATATATCGAGATATTTAAAAGTTCCGAAGACGCACCAACATAATAGAGATACAGAAACACCGTGGCCCCTTTCTTTGAGATAACTGTGCACCAGTGCGAGCCGCAAATGCCACTTCCAGCTTAGCTGTGCAGAAGAAGAACAACAAGAAGAAGAAATATCTCGAAATATGTCCGTCAGGCCCCTTCCCTTGAGATAATTCTGCAAATATCTCGGAAACGAAGAGAGCTATGGCAAAATGTTAAGAGACCTTTTTTGTAGAGAATTAAGTTTCCTACTTTTCATGTTCTATGGTATTTTTTGATCAGATGCGTAGTTCTCGAGATATATCAAGATATTTAAAAGTTCCGAAGCCGCACCAACATAATAGAGATACAGAAACACCGTGGCCCCTTTCTTTGAGATAACTCTGCACTATTGCGAGCTGTAAATGCCACTTCCAGCTTAGCTGTGCAGAAGAAGAACAACAAGAAGAAGAAATATCTCGAAATATGTCCGTCAGGCCCCTTCCCTTGAGATATATCTGCAAATATCTCGGAAACGAAGCGAGCTATGGCAAAATGTTAAGAGACCTTTTTTGTAGAGAATTATGTTTCCTACAATTTATGTTCTACGATATTTTTTGATCAGAAGCGTAGTTTTCGAGATATATCGAGATATTTAAAAGTTCCGAAGCCGCACCAACATAATAGAGATACAGAAACACCGTGGCCCCTTTCTTTGATATAACTCTGCACTAGTGCGAGCCGCAAATGCCACTTCCAGCTTAGCTGTGCAGAAGAAGAACAACAAGAAGAAGAAATATCTCGAAATATGTCCGTCAGGCCCCTTCCCTTGAGATAAATCTGCAAATATCTCGGAAACGAAGAGAGCTATGGCAAAATGTTAAGAGACCTTTTTTGTAGAGAATTAAGTTTCCTACTTTTCATGTTCTATGGTATTTTTTGATCAGATGCGTAGTTCTCGAGATATATCAAGATATTTAAAAGTTCCGAAGCCGCACCAACATAATAGAGATACAGAAACACCGTGGCCCCTTTCTTTGAGATAACTCTGCACTAGTGCGAGCCGCAAATGCCACTTCCAGCTTAGCTGTGCAGAAGAAGAACAACAAGAAGAAGAAATATCTCGAAATATGTCCGTCAGGCCCCTTCCCTTGAGATAAATCTGCAAATATCTCGGAAACGAAGAGAGCTATGGCAAAATGTTAAGAGACCTTTTTTGTAGAGAATTAAGTTTCCTACTTTTTATGTTCTATGACATTTTTTGATCAGATGCGTAGTTCTCGAGATATATCAAGATATTTAAAAGTTCCGAAGCCGCACCAACATAATAGAGATACAGAAACACCGTGGCCCCTTTCTTTAAGATAACTATGCACTATTGCGAGCTGCAAATGCCACTTCCAGCTTAGCTGTGCAGAGGAAGAACAACAAGAAGAAGAAATATCTCGAAATATGTCCGTCAGGCCAGTTCCTTTGAGCTGAATCTGCAAATATCTCGGAAACGAAGCGAGCTATGGCAAAATGTTAAGAGACCTTTTTTGTAGAGAATTATGTTTCCTACAATTTATGTTGTATGATATTTTTTGATCAGAAGCGTAGTTTTCGAGATATATCGAGATATTTAAAAGTTCCGAAGCCGCACCAACATAATAGAGATACAGAAACACCGTGGCCCCTTTCTTTGAGATAACTCTGCACTAGTGCGAGCCGCAAATGCCACTTCCAGCTTAGCTGTGCAGAAGTAGAACAACAAGAAGAAGAAATATCTCGAAATATGTCCGTCAGGCCCCTTCCCTTGAGATAAATATGCAAATATCTCGGAAACGAAGCGAGCTATGGCAAAATGTTAAGAGACCTTTTTTGTAGAGAATTAAGTTTCCTACTTTTTATGTTCTATGATATTTTTTGATCAGATGCGTAGTTCTCGAGATATATCAAGATATTTAAAACTTCCGAAGCCGCACCAACATAATAGAGATACAGAAACACCGTGGCCCCTTTCTTTGAGATAACTCTGCACTATTGCGAGCTGCAAATGCCACCTTCAGCTTAGCTGTGCAGAGGAAGAACAACAAGAAGAAGAAATATCTCGAAATATGTCCGTCAGGCCAGTTCCTTTGAGCTGAATCTGCAAATATCTCGGAAACGAAGCGAGCTATGGCAAAATGTTAAGAGACGTTTTTTGTAGAGAATTATGTTTCCTACAATTTATGTTCTATGATATTTTTTGATCAGAAGCGTAGTTTTCGAGATATATCGAGATATTTAAAAGTTCCGAAGACGCACCAACATAATAGAGATACAGAAACACCGTGGCCCCTTTCTTTGAGATAACTGTGCACTAGTGCGAGCCGCAAATGCAACTTCCAGCTTAGCTGTGCAGAAGAAGAACAACAAGAAGAAGAAATATCTCGAAATATGTCCATCAGGCCCCTTCCCTTGAGATAAATCTGCAAATGTCTCGGAAACGAAGCGAGCTATGGCAAAATGTTAAGAGACCTTTTTTGTAGAGAATTAAGTTTCCTACTTTTTATGTTCTATGATATTTTTTGATCAGATGCGTAGTTCTCGAGATATATCAAGATATTTAAAAGTTCCGAAGCCGCACCAACATAATAGAGATACAGAAACACCGTGGCCCCTTTCTTTGAGATAACTCTGCACTATTGCGAGCTGCAAATGCCACTTCTAGCTTAGCTGTGCAGAGGAAGAACAACAAGAAGAAGAAATATCTCGAAATATGTCCGTCAGGCCAGTTCCTTTGAGTTGAATCTGCAAATATCTCGGAAACGAAGCGATCTATGGCAAAATGTTAAGAGACGTTTTTTGTAGAGAATTATGTTTCCTACAATTTATGTTCTATGATATTTTTTGATCAGAAGCGTAGTTTTCGAGATATATCGAGATATTTAAAAGTTCCGAAGCCGCACCAACATAATAGGGATACAGAAACACCGTGGCCCCTTTCTTTGAGATAACTCTGCACTAGTGCGAGCCGCAAATGCCACTTCCAGCTTAGCTGTGCAGAAGAAGAACAACAAGAAGAAGAAATATCTCGAAATATGTCCGTCAGGCCCCTTCCCTTGAGATAAATCTGCAAATATCTCGGAAACGAAGCGAGCTATGGCAAAATGTTAAGAGACCTTTTTTGTAGAGAATTATGTTTCCTACAATTTATGTTCTATGATATTTTTTGATCAGATGCGTAGTTCTCGAGATATATCAAGATATTTAAAAGTTCCGAAGCCGCACCAACATAATAGAGATACAGAAACACCGTGGCCCCTTTCTTTGAGATAACTCTGCACTATTGCGAGCTGTAAATGCCACTTCCAGCTTAGCTGTGCAGAAGAAGAACAACAAGCAGAAGAAATATCTCGAAATATGTCCGTCAGGCCCCTTCCCTTGAGATATATCTGCAAATATCTCGGAAACAAAGCGAGCTATGGCAAAATGTTAAGAGACCTTTTTTGTAGAGAATTATGTTTCCTACAATTTATGTTCAATGATATTTTTTGATCAGAAGCGTAGTTTTCGAGATATATCGAGATATTTAAAAGTTCCGAAGCCGCACCAACATAATAGAGATACAGAAACACCGTGGCCCCTTTCTTTGAGATAACTCTGCACTAGTGAGAGCCGCAAATGCCACTTCCAGCTTAGCTGTGCAGAAGAAGAACAACAAGAAGAAGAAATATCTCGAAATATGTCCGTCAGGCCCCTTCCCTTGAGATAAATATGCAAATATCTCGGAAACGAAGCGAGCTATGGCAAAATGTTAAGAGACCTTTTTTGTAGAGAATTAAGTTTCCTACTTTTTATGTTCTATGATATTTTTTGATCAGATGCGTAGTTCTCGAGATGTATCAAGATATTTAAAAGTTCCGAAGCCGCACCAACATAATAGAGATACAGAAACACCGTGGCCCCTTTCTTTGAGATAACTCTGCACTAGTGCGAGCCGCAAATGCCACTTCCAGCTTAGCTGTGCAGAAGAAGAACAACAAGAAGAAGAAATATCTCGAAATATGTCCGTCAGGCCCCTTCCCTTGAGATAAATATGCAAATATCTCTGAAACGAAGCGAGCTATGGCAAAATGTTAAGAGACCTTTTTTGTAGAGAATTAAGTTTCCTACTTTTTATGTTCTATGATATTTTTTGATCAGATGCGTAGTTCTCGAGATATATCAAGATATTTAAAAGTTCCGAAGCCGCACCAACATAATAGAGATACAGAAACACCGTGGCCCCTTTCTTTGAGATAACTCTGCACTATTGCGAGCTGCAAATGCCACTTCTAGCTTAGCTGTGCAGAGGAAGAACAACAAGAAGAAGAAATATCTCGAAATATGTCCGTCAGGCCAGTTCCTTTGAGCTGAATCTGCAAATATGTCGGAAACGAAGCGATCTATGGCAAAATGTTAAGAGACATTTTTTGTAGAGAATTATGTTTCCTACAATTTATGTTCTATGATATTTTTTGATCAGAAGCGTAGTTTTCGAGATATATCGAGATATTTAAAAGTTCCGAAGCCGCACCAACATAATAGGGATACAGAAACACCGTGGCCCCTTTCTTTGAGATAACTCTGCACTAGTGCGAGCCGCAAATGCCACTTCCAGCTTAGCTGTGCAGAAGAAGAACAACAAGAAGAAGAAATATCTCGAAATATGTCCGTCAGGCCCCTTCCCTTGAGATATATCTGCAAATATCTCGGAAACGAAGCGAGCTATGGCAAAATGTTAAGAGACCTTTTTTGTAGAGAATTATGTTTCCTACAATTTCGGTTCTATGATATTTTTTGATCAGAAGCGTAGTTTTCGAGATATATCGAGATATTTAAAAGTTCCGAAGCCGCACCAACATAATAGAGATACAGAAACACCGTGGCCCCTTTCTTTGAGATAACTCTGCACTAGTGCGAGCCGCAAATGCCACTTCCAGCTTAGCTGTGCAGAAGAAGAACAACAAGAAGAAGAAATATCTCGAAATATGTCCGTCAGCCCCCTTCCCTTGAGATAAATCTGCAAATATCTCGGAAACGAAGCGAGCTATGGCAAAATGTTAAGAGACCTTTTTTGTAGAGAATTATGTTTCCTACAATTTATGTTCTATGATATTTTTTGATCAGAAGCGTAGTTTTCGAGATATATCGAGATATTTAAAAGTTCCGAAGCCGCACCAACATAATAGAGATACAGAAACACCGTGGCCCCTTTCTTTGAGATAACTCTGCACTATTGCGACCTGCAAATGCCACTTCCAGCTCAGCTGTGCAGAAGAAGAACAACAAGAAGAAGAAATATCTCGAAATATGTCCGTCAGGCCCCTTCCCTTGAGATAAATCTGCAAATATCTCGGAAACGAAGCGAGCTATGGCAAAATGTTAAGAGACCTTTTTTGTAGAGAATTAAGTTTCCTACTTTTTATGTTCTATGATATTTTTTGATCAGATGCGTAGTTCTCGAGATATATCAAGATATTTAAAAGTTCCGAAGCCACACCAACATAATAGAGATACAGAAACACCGTGGCCCCTTTCTTTGAGATAATTCTGCACTAGTGCGAGCTGCAAATGCCACTTCCAGCTTAGCTGTGCAGAAGAAGAACAACAAGAAGAAGAAATATCTCGAAATATGTCCGTCAGGCCCCTTCCCTTGAGATATATCTGCAAATATCTCGGAAACGAAGCGAGCTATGGCAAAATGTTAAGAGACCTTTCTTGTAGAGAATTATGTTTCCTACAATTTATGTTCTATGATATTTTTTGATCAGAAGCGTAGTTTTCGAGATATATCGAGATATTTAAAAGTTCCGAAGCCGCACCAACATAATAGAGATACAGAAACACCGTGGCCCCTTTCTTTGAGATAACTCTGCACTATTGCGACCTGCAAATGCCACTTCCAGCTCAGCTGTGCAGAAGAAGAACAACAAGAAGAAGAAATATCTCGAAATATGTCCGTCAGGCCCCTTCCCTTGAGATAAATCTGCAAATATCTCGGAAACGAAGCGAGCTATGGCAAAATGTTAAGAGACCTTTTTTGTAGAGAATTAAGTTTCCTACTTTTTATGCTCTATGATATTTTTTGATCAGATGCGTAGTTCTCGAGATATATCAAGATATTTAAAAGTTCCGAAGCCGCACCAACATAATAGAGATACAGAAACACCGTGGCCCCTTTCTTTGAGATAACTCTGCACTATTGCGAGCTGGAAATGCCGCTTCCAGTTTAGCTGTGCAGAAGAAGAACAACAAGAAGAAGAAATATCTCGAAATATGTCCGTTAGGCCCCTTCCCTTCAGATAAATCTGCAAATATCTCGGAAACGAAGCGAGCTATGGCAAAATGTTAAGAGACCTTTTTTGTAGAGAATTAAGTTTCCTACTTTTCATGTTCTATGATATTTTTTGATCAGATGCGTAGTTCTCGAGATATATCAAGATATTTAAAAGTTCCGAAGCCGCACCAACATAATAGAGATACAGAAACACCGTGACCCCTTTCTTTGAGATAACTCTGCACTATTGCGACCTGCAAATGCCACTTCCAGCTCAGCTGTGCAGAAGAAGAACAACAAGAAGAAGAAATATCTCGAAATATGTCCGTCAGGCCCCTTCCCTTGAGATAAATCTGCAAATATCTCGGAAACGAAGCGAGCTATGGCAAAATGTTAAGAGACCATTTTTGTAGCGAATTAAGTTTCCTACTTTTTATGTTGTATGATATTTTTTGATCAGATGCGTAGTTCTCGAGATATATCAAGATATTTAAAAGTTCCGAAGCCGCACCAACATTATAGAGATACAGAAACACCGTGGCCCCTTTCTTTGAGATAACTCTGCACTATTGCGAGCTGGAAATGCCACTTCCAGTTTAGCTGTGCAGAAGAAGAACAACAAGAAGAAGAAATATCTCGAAATATGTCCGTTAGGCCCCTTCCCTTGAGATAAATCTGCAAATATCTCGGAAACGAAGCGAGCTATGGCAAAATGTTAAGAGACCTTTTTTGTAGAGAATTATGTTTCCTACAATTTAGGTTCTATGATATTTTTTGATCAGAAGCGTAGTTTTCGAGATGTATCGAGATATTTAAAAGTTCCGAAGCCGCACCAACATAATAGAGATACAGAAACACCGTGGCCCCTTTCTTTGAGATAACTCTGCACTAGTGCGAGCCGCAAATGCCACTTCCAGCTTAGCTGTGCAGAAGAAGAACAACAAGAAGAAGAAATATCTCGAAATATGTCCGTCAGGCCCCTTCCCTTGAGATATATCTGCAAATATCTCGGAAACGAAGCGAGCTATGGCAAAATGTTAAGAGACCTTTTTTGTAGAGAATTATGTTTCCTACAATTTATGTTGTATGATATTTTTTATCAGAAGCGTAGTTTTCGAGATATATCGAGATATTTAAAAGTTCCGAAGCCGCACCAACATAATAGAGATACAGAAACACCGTGGCCCCTTTCTTTGAGATAACTCTGCACTAGTGCGAGCCGCAAATGCCACTTCCAGCTTAGCTGTGC
This sequence comes from Osmia lignaria lignaria, assembly GCF_051020975.1. Lineage (NCBI taxonomy): Eukaryota > Metazoa > Arthropoda > Insecta > Hymenoptera > Megachilidae > Osmia > Osmia lignaria. Next base: position 21,625,740 of record NW_027478162.1, on the reverse strand, counting down.
AGAAGAAGAACAACAAGAAGAAGAAATATCTCGAAATATGTCCGTCAGGCCCCTTCCCTTGAGATAAATCTGCAAATATCTCGGAAACGAAGCGAGCTATGGCAAAATGTTAAGAGACCTTTTTCGTAGAGAATTAAGGTTCCTACTTTTTATGTTCTATGATATTTTTTGATCAGATGCGTAGTTCTCGAGATATATCAAGATATTTAAAAGTTCCGAACCCGCACCAACATAATAGAGATACAGAAACACCGTGGCCCCTTTCTTTGAGATAACTCTGCACTATTGCGAGCTGCAAATGCCACTTCCAGCTTAGCTGTGCAGAGGAAGAACAACAAGAAGAAGAAATATCTCGAAATATGTCCGTCAGGCCAGTTCCTTTGAGCTGAATCTGCAAATATCTCGGAAACGAAGCGAGCTATGGCAAAATGTTAAGATACGTTTTTTATAGAGAATTATGTTTCCTACAATTTATGTTCTATGATATTTTTTGATCAGAAGCGTAGTTTTCGAGATATATCGAGATATTTAAAAGTTCCGAAGCCGCACCAACATAATAGGGATACAGAAACACCGTGGCCCCTTTCTTTGAGATAACTCTGCACTAGTGCGAGCCGCAAATGCCACTTCCAGCTTAGCTGTGCAGAAGAAGAACAACAAGAAGAAGAAATATCTCGAAATATGTCCGTCAGGCCAGTTCCTTTGAGCTGAATCTGCAAATATCTCGGAAACGAAGCGAGCTATGGCAAAATGTTAAGAGACGTTTTTTGTAGAGAATTATGTTTCCTACAATTTATGTTCTATGATATTTTTTGATCCGAAGCGTAGTTTTCGAGATATATCGAGATATTTAAAAGTTCCGAAGCCGCACCAACATAATAGGGATACAGAAACACCGTGGCCCCTTTCTTTGAGATAACTCTGCACTAGTGCGAGCCGCAAATGCCACTTCCAGCTTAGCTGTGCAGAAGAAGAACAACAAGAAGAAGAAATATCTCGAAATATGTCCGTCAGGCCCCTTCCCTTGAGATAAATCTGCAAATATCTCGGAAACGAATCGAGCTACGGCAAAATGTTAAGAGACCTTTTTTGTAGAGAATTAAGTTTCCTACTTTTTATGTTCTATGATATTTTTTGATCAGATGCGTAGTTCTCGAGATATATCAAGATATTTAAAAGTTCCGAAGCCGCACCAACATAATAGAGATACAGAAACACCGTGGCCCCTTTCTTTGAGATAACTCTGCACTATTGCGAGCTGCAAATGCCACTTCCAGCTTAGCTGTGCAGAGGAAGAACAACAAGAAGAAGAAATATCTCGAAATATGTCCGTCAGGCCAGTTCCTTTGAGCTGAATCTGCAAATATCTCGGAAACGAAGCGAGCTATGGCAAAATGTTAAGAGACGTTTTTTGTAGAGAATTATGTTTCCTACAATTTATGTTCTATGATATTTTTTGATCCGAAGCGTAGTTTTCGAGATATATCGAGATATTTAAAAGTTCCGAAGCCGCACCAACATAATAGGGATACAGAAACACCGTGGCCCCTTTCTTTGAGATAACTCTGCACTAGTGCGAGCCGCAAATGCCACTTCCAGCTTAGCTGTGCAGAAGAAGAACAACAAGAAGAAGAAATATCTCGAAATATCTCCGTCAGGCCCCTTCCCTTGAGATAAATCTGCAAATATCTCGGAAACGAAGCGAGCTATGGCAAAATGTTAAGAGACCTTTTTTGTAGAGAATTAAGTTTCCTACTTTTTATGTTCTATGATATTTTTTGATCAGATGCGTAGTTCTCGAAATATATCAAGATATTTAAAAGTTCCGAAGCCGCACCAACATAATAGAGATACAGAAACACCGTGGCCCCTTTCTTTGAGATAACTCTGCACTATTGCGAGCTGCAAATGCCACTTCGAGCTTAGCTGTGCAGAAGAAGAACAACAAGAAGAAGAAATATCTCGAAATATGTCCGTCAGGCCCCTTCCCTTGAGATAAATCTGCAAATATCTCGGAAACGAAGCGAGCTATGGCAAAATGTTAAGAGACCTTTTTTGTAGAGAATTAAGTTTCCTACTTTTTATGTTCTATGATATTTTTTGATCAGATGCGTAGTTCTCGAGATATATCAAGATATTTAAAAGTTCCGAACCCGCACCAACATAATAGAGATACAGAAACACCGTGGCCCCTTTCTTTGAGATAACTCTGCACTATTGCGAGCTGCAAATGCCACTTCCAGCTTAGCTGTGCAGAGGAAGAACAACAAGAAGAAGAAATATCTCGAAATATGTCCGTCAGGCCAGTTCCTTTGAGCTGAATCTGCAAATATCTCGGAAACGAAGCGAGCTATGGCAAAATGTTAAGAGACGTTTTTTGTAGAGAATTATGTTTCCTACAATTTATGTTCTATGATATTTTTTGATCCGAAGCGTAGTTTTCGAGATATATCGAGATATTTAAAAGTTCCGAAGCCGCACCAACATAATAGGGATACAGAAACACCGTGGCCCCTTTCTTTGAGATAACTCTGCACTAGTGCGAGCCGCAAATGCCACTTCCAGCTTAGCTGTGCAGAAGAAGAACAACAAGAAGAAGAAATATCTCGAAATATCTCCGTCAGGCCCCTTCCCTTGAGATAAATCTGCAAATATCTCGGAAACGAAGCGAGCTATGGCAAAATGTTAAGAGACCTTTTTTGTAGAGAATTAAGTTTCCTACTTTTTATGTTCTATGATATTTTTTGATCAGATGCGTAGTTCTCGAAATATATCAAGATATTTAAAAGTTCCGAAGCCGCACCAACATAATAGAGATACAGAAACACCGTGGCCCCTTTCTTTGAGATAACTCTGCACTATTGCGAGCTGCAAATGCCACTTCGAGCTTAGCTGTGCAGAAGAAGAACAACAAGAAGAAGAAATATCTCGAAATATGTCCGTCAGGCCCCTTCCCTTGAGATAAATCTGCAAATATCTCGGAAACGAAGCGAGCTATGGCAAAATGTTAAGAGACCTTTTTTGTAGAGAATTAAGTTTCCTACTTTTTATGTTCTATGATATTTTTTGATCAGATGCGTAGTTCTCGAGATATATCAAGATATTTAAAAGTTCCGAACCCGCACCAACATAATAGAGATACAGAAACACCGTGGCCCCTTTCTTTGAGATAACTCTGCACTATTGCGAGCTGCAAATGCCACTTCCAGCTTAGCTGTGCAGAGGAAGAACAACAAGAAGAAGAAATATCTCGAAATATGTCCGTCAGGCCAGTTCCTTTGAGCTGAATCTGCAAATATCTCGGAAACGAAGCGAGCTATGGCAAAATGTTAAGAGACGTTTTTTATAGAGAATTATGTTTCCTACAATTTATGTTCTATGATATTTTTTGATCAGATGCGTAGTTCTCGAGATATATCAAGATATTTAAAAGTTCCGAAGCCGCACCAACATAATAGAGATACAGAAACACAGTGGCCCCTTTCTTTGAGATAACTCTGCACTATTGCGAGCTGCAAACGCCACTTCCAGCTTAGCTGTGCAGAAGAAGAACAACAAGAAGAAGAAATATCTCGAAATATGTCCGTCAGGCCCCTTCCCTTGAGATAAATCTGCAAATATCTCGGAAACGAAGAGAGCTATGGCAAAATGTTAAGAGACCTTTTTTGTAGAGAATTAAGTTTCCTACAATTTATGTTCTATGATATTTTTTGATCAGATGCGTAGTACTCGACATATATCAAGATATTTAAAAGTTCCGAACCCGCACCAACATAATAGAGATACAGAAACACCGTGGCCCCTTTCTTTGAGATAACTCTGCACTATTGCGAGCTGCAAATGCCACTTCCAGCTTAGCTGTGCAGAGGAAGAACAACAAGAAGAAGAAATATCTCGAAATATGTCAGTCAGGCCAGTTCCTTTGAGCTGAATCTGCAAATATCTCGGAAACGAAGCGAGCTATGGCAAAATGTTAAGAGACGTTTTTTATAGAGAATTATGTTTCCTACAATTTATGTTCTATGATATTTTTTGATCAGAAGCGTAGTTTTCGAGATATATCGAGATATTTAAAAGTTCCGAAGCCGCACCAACATAATAGGGATACAGAAACACCGTGGCCCCTTTCTTTGAGATAACTCTGCACTAGTGCGAGCCGCAAATGCCACTTCCAGCTTAGCTGTGCAGAAGAAGAACAACAAGAAGAAGAAATATCTCGAAATATGTCCGTCAGGCCCCTTCCCTTGAGATATATCTGCAAATATCTCGGAAACGAAGCGAGCTATGGCAAAATGTTAAGAGACCTTTTTTGTAGAGAATTATGTTTCCTACAATTTATGTTATATGATATTTTTTGATCAGATGCGTAGTTCTCGAGATATATCAAGATATTTAAAAGTTCCGAAGCCGCACCAACATAATAGAGATACAGAAACACCGTGGCCCCTTTCTTTGAGATAACTCTGCACTATTGCGAGCTGCAAATGCCACTTCCAGCTTAGCTGTGCAGAGGAAGAACAACAAGAAGAAGAAATATCTCGAAATATGTCCGTCAGGCCCCTTCCCTTGAGATAAATCTGCTAATATCTCGGAAACGAAGCGAGCTATGGCAAAATGTTAAGAGACCTTTTTTGTAGAGAATTAAGTTTCCTACTTTTTATGTTCTATGATATTTTTTGATCAGATGCGGAGTTCTCGAAATATATCAAGATATTTAAAAGTTCCGAAGCCGCACCAACATAATAGAGATACAGAAACACCGTGGCCCCTTTCTTTGAGATAACTCTGCACTATTGCGAGCTGCAAATGCCACTTCCAGCTTAGCTGTGCAGAGGAAGAACAACAAGAAGAAGAAATATCTCGAAATATGTCCGTCAGGCCAGTTCCTTTGAGCTGAATCTGCAAATATCTCGGAAACGAAGCGAGCTATGGCAAAATGTTAAGAGACGTTTTTTGTAGAGAATTATGTTTCCTACAATTTATGTTCTATGATATTTTTTGATCCGAAGCGTAGTTTTCGAGATATATCGAGATATTTAAAAGTTCCGAAGCCGCACCAACATAATAGGGATACAGAAACACCGTGGCCCCTTTCTTTGAGATAACTCTGCACTAGTGCGAGCCGCAAATGCCACTTCCAGCTTAGCTGTGCAGAAGAAGAACAACAAGAAGAAGAAATATCTCGAAATATGTCCGTCAGGCCCCTTCCCTTGAGATAAATCTGCAAATATCTCGGAAACGAAGCGAGCTATGGCAAAATGTTAAGAGACCTTTTTTGTAGAGAATTAAGTTTCCTACTTTTTATGTTCTATGATATTTTTTGATCAGATCCGTAGTTCTCGAGATATATCAAGATATTTAAAAGTTCCGAAGCCGCACCAACATAATAGAGATACAGAAACACCGTGGCCCCTTTCTTTGAGATAAGTCTGCACTAATGCGAGCTGCAAATGCCACTTCCAGCTTAGCTGTGCAGAAGAAGAACAACAAGAAGAAGAAATATCTCGAAATATGTCCGTCAGGCCCCTTCCCTTGAGATAAATCTGCAAATATCTCGGAAACGAAGAGAGCTATGGCAAAATGTTGAGAGACCTTTTTTGTAGAGAATTAAGTTTCCTACTTTTCATGTTCTATGATATTTTTTGATCAGATGCGTAGTTCTCGAGATATATCAAGAGATTTAAAAGTTCCGAAGCCGCACCAACATAATAGAGATACAGAAACACCGTGGCCCCTTTCTTTGAGATAACTCTGCACTATTGCGACCTGCAAATGCCACTTCCAGCTCAGCTGTGCAGAAGAAGAACAACAAGAAGAAGAAATATCTCGAAATATGTCCGTCAGGCCCCTTCCCTTGAGATAAATCTGCAAATATCTCGGAAACGAAGCGAGCTATGGCAAAATGTTAAGAGACCTTTTTTGTAGAGAATTAAGTTTCCTACTTTTTATGTTCTATGATATTTTTTGATCAGATGCGTAGTTCTCGAGATATATCAAGATATTTAAAAGTTCCGAAGCCGCACCAACATAATAGAGATACAGAAACACCGTGGCCCCTTTCTTTGAGATAACTCTGCACTATTGCGAGCCGCAAATGCCACTTCCAGCTTAGCTGTGCAGAAGAAGAACAACAAGAAGAAGAAATATCTCGAAATATGTCCGTCAGGCCCCTCCCCTTGAGATAAATCTGCAAATATCTCGGAAACGAAGCGAGCTATGGCAAAATGTTAAGTGACGTTTTTTGTAGTGAATTATGTTTCCTACAATTTATGTTCTATGATATTTTTTGATCAGATGCGTAGTTCTCGAGATATATCAAGATATTTAAAAGTTCCGAAGCCGCACCAACATAATAGAGATACAGAAACACCGTGGCCCCTTTCTTTGAGATAACTCTGCACTATTGCGAGCTGCAAATGCCACTTCCAGCTTAGCTGTGCAGAGGAAGAACAACAAGAAGAAGAAATATCTCGAAATATGTCCGTCAGGCCAGTTCCTTTGAGCTGAATCTGCAAATATCTCGGAAACGAAGCGAGCTATGGCAAAATGTTAAGAGACGTTTTTTGTAGAGAATTATGTTTCCTACAATTTATGTTCTATGATATTTTTTGATCAGAAGCGTAGTTTTCGAGATATATCGAGATATTTAAAAGTTCCGAAGCCGCACCAACATAATAGAGATACAGAAACACCGTGGCCCCTTTCTTTGAGATAACTCTGCACTATTGCGACCTGCAAATGCCACTTTCAGCTCAGCTGTGCAGAAGAAGAACAACAAGAAGAAGAAATATCTCGAAATATGTCCGTCAGGCCCCTTCCCTTGAGATAAATCTGCAAATATCTCGGAAACGAAGCGAGCTATGGCAAAATGTTAAGAGACCTTTTTTGTAGAGAATTAAGTTTCCTACTTTTTATGTTCTATGATATTTTTTGATCAGATGCGTAGTTCTCGAGATATATCAAGATATTTAAAAGTTCCGAAGCCGCACCAACATAATAGAGATACAGAAACACCGTGGCCCCTTTCTTTGAGATAACTCTGCACTATTGCGAGCTGCAAATGCCACTTCCAGCTTAGCTGTGCAGAGGAAGAACAACAAGAAGAAGAAGTATCTCGAAATATGTCCGTCAGGCCCGTTCCTTTGAGCTGAATCTGCAAATATCTCGGAAACGAAGCGAGCTATGGCAAAATGTTAAGTGACGTTTTTTGTAGTGAATTATGTTTCCTACAATTTATGTTCTATGATATTTTTTGATCAGAAGCGTAGTTTTCGAGATATATCGAGATATTTAAAAGTTCCGAAGCCGCACCAACATAATAGAGATACAGAAACACCGTGGCTCCTTTCTTTGAGATAACTCTGCACTAGTGCGAGCCGCAAATGCCACTTCCAGCTTAGCTGTGCAGAAGAAGAACAACAAGAAGAAGAAATATCTCGAAATATGTCCGTCAGGCCCCTTCCCTTGAGATAAATCTGCAAATATCTCGGAAACGAAGCGAGCTATGGCAAAATGTTAAGAGACCTTTTTTGTAGAGAATTAAGTTTCCTACTTTTTATGTTCTATGATATTTTTTGATCAGATCCGTAGTTCTCGAGATATATCAAGATATTTAAAAGTTCCGAAGCCGCACCAACATAATAGAGATACAGAAACACCGTGGCCCCTTTCTTTGAGATAAGTCTGCACTAATGCGAGCTGCAAATGCCACTTCCAGCTTAGCTGTGCAGAAGAAGAACAACAAGAAGAAGAAATATCTCGAAATATGTCCGTCAGGCCCCTTCCCTTGAGATAAATCTGCAAATATCTCGGAAACGAAGAGAGCTATGGCAAAATGTTAAGAGACCTTTTTTGTAGAGAATTAAGTTTCCTACTTTTCATGTTCTATGATATTTTTTGATCAGATGCGTAGTTCTCGAGATATATCAAGAGATTTAAAAGTTCCGAAGCCGCACCAACATAATAGAGATACAGAAACACCGTGGCCCCTTTCTTTGAGATAACTCTGCACTATTGCGACCTGCAAATGCCACTTCCAGCTCAGCTGTGCAGAAGAAGAACAACAAGAAGAAGAAATATCTCGAAATATGTCCGTCAGGCCCCTTCCCTTGAGATAAATCTGCAAATATCTCGGAAACGAAGCGAGCTATGGCAAAATGTTAAGAGACCTTTTTTGTAGAGAATTAAGTTTCCTACTTTTTATGTTCTATGATATTTTTTGATCAGATGCGTAGTTCTCGAGATATATCAAGATATTTAAAAGTTCCGAAGCCGCACCAACATAATAGAGATACAGAAACACCGTGGCCCCTTTCTTTGAGATAACTCTGCACTATTGCGAGCCGCAAATGCCACTTCCAGCTTAGCTGTGCAGAAGAAGAACAACAAGAAGAAGAAATATCTCGAAATATGTCCGTCAGGCCCCTCCCCTTGAGATAAATCTGCAAATATCTCGGAAACGAAGCGAGCTATGGCAAAATGTTAAGTGACGTTTTTTGTAGTGAATTATGTTTCCTACAATTTATGTTCTATGATATTTTTTGATCAGATGCGTAGTTCTCGAGATATATCAAGATATTTAAAAGTTCCGAAGCCGCACCAACATAATAGAGATACAGAAACACCGTGGCCCCTTTCTTTGAGATAACTCTGCACTATTGCGAGCTGCAAATGCCACTTCCAGCTTAGCTGTGCAGAGGAAGAACAACAAGAAGAAGAAATATCTCGAAATATGTCCGTCAGGCCAGTTCCTTTGAGCTGAATCTGCAAATATCTCGGAAACGAAGCGAGCTATGGCAAAATGTTAAGAGACGTTTTTTGTAGAGAATTATGTTTCCTACAATTTATGTTCTATGATATTTTTTGATCAGAAGCGTAGTTTTCGAGATATATCGAGATATTTAAAAGTTCCGAAGCCGCACCAACATAATAGAGATACAGAAACACCGTGGCCCCTTTCTTTGAGATAACTCTGCACTATTGCGACCTGCAAATGCCACTTTCAGCTCAGCTGTGCAGAAGAAGAACAACAAGAAGAAGAAATATCTCGAAATATGTCCGTCAGGCCCCTTCCCTTGAGATAAATCTGCAAATATCTCGGAAACGAAGCGAGCTATGGCAAAATGTTAAGAGACCTTTTTTGTAGAGAATTAAGTTTCCTACTTTTTATGTTCTATGATATTTTTTGATCAGATGCGTAGTTCTCGAGATATATCAAGATATTTAAAAGTTCCGAAGCCGCACCAACATAATAGAGATACAGAAACACCGTGGCCCCTTTCTTTGAGATAACTCTGCACTATTGCGAGCTGCAAATGCCACTTCCAGCTTAGCTGTGCAGAGGAAGAACAACAAGAAGAAGAAGTATCTCGAAATATGTCCGTCAGGCCCGTTCCTTTGAGCTGAATCTGCAAATATCTCGGAAACGAAGCGAGCTATGGCAAAATGTTAAGTGACGTTTTTTGTAGTGAATTATGTTTCCTACAATTTATGTTCTATGATATTTTTTGATCAGAAGCGTAGTTTTCGAGATATATCGAGATATTTAAAAGTTCCGAAGCCGCACCAACATAATAGAGATACAGAAACACCGTGGCTCCTTTCTTTGAGATAACTCTGCACTAGTGCGAGCCGCAAATGCCACTTCCAGCTTAGCTGTGCAGAAGAAGAACAACAAGAAGAAGAAATATCTCGAAATATGTCCGTCAGGCCCCTTCCCTTGAGATAAATCTGCAAATATCTCGGAAACGAAGCGAGCTATGGCAAAATGTTAAGAGACCTTTTTTGTAGAGAATTAAGTTTCCTACTTTTTATGTTCTATGATATTTTTTGATCAGATCCGTAGTTCTCGAGATATATCAAGATATTTAAAAGTTCCGAAGCCGCACCAACATAATAGAGATACAGAAACACCGTGGCCCCTTTCTTTGAGATAAGTCTGCACTAATGCGAGCTGCAAATGCCACTTCCAGCTTAGCTGTGCAGAAGAAGAACAACAAGAAGAAGAAATATCTCGAAATATGTCCGTCAGGCCCCTTCCCTTGAGATAAATCTGCAAATATCTCGGAAACGAAGAGAGCTATGGCAAAATGTTAAGAGACCTTTTTTGTAGAGAATTAAGTTTCCTACTTTTCATGTTCTATGATATTTTTTGATCAGATGCGTAGTTCTCGAGATATATCAAGAGATTTAAAAGTTCCGAAGCCGCACCAACATAATAGAGATACAGAAACACCGTGGCCCCTTTCTTTGAGATAACTCTGCACTATTGCGACCTGCAAATGCCACTTCCAGCTCAGCTGTGCAGAAGAAGAACAACAAGAAGAAGAAATATCTCGAAATATGTCCGTCAGGCCCCTTCCCTTGAGATAAATCTGCAAATATCTCGGAAACGAAGCGAGCTATGGCAAAATGTTAAGAGACCTTTTTTGTAGAGAATTAAGTTTCCTACTTTTTATGTTCTATGATATTTTTTGATCAGATGCGTAGTTCTCGAGATATATCAAGATATTTAAAAGTTCCGAAGCCGCACCAACATAATAGAGATACAGAAACACCGTGGCCCCTTTCTTTGAGATAACTCTGCACTATTGCGAGCCGCAAATGCCACTTCCAGCTTAGCTGTGCAGAAGAAGAACAACAAGAAGAAGAAATATCTCGAAATATGTCCGTCAGGCCCCTCCCCTTGAGATAAATCTGCAAATATCTCGGAAACGAAGCGAGCTATGGCAAAATGTTAAGTGACGTTTTTTGTAGTGAATTATGTTTCCTACAATTTATGTTCTATGATATTTTTTGATCAGATGCGTAGTTCTCGAGATATATCAAGATATTTAAAAGTTCCGAAGCCGCACCAACATAATAGAGATACAGAAACACCGTGGCCCCTTTCTTTGAGATAACTCTGCACTATTGCGAGCTGCAAATGCCACTTCCAGCTTAGCTGTGCAGAGGAAGAACAACAAGAAGAAGAAATATCTCGAAATATGTCCGTCAGGCCAGTTCCTTTGAGCTGAATCTGCAAATATCTCGGAAACGAAGCGAGCTATGGCAAAATGTTAAGAGACGTTTTTTGTAGAGAATTATGTTTCCTACAATTTATGTTCTATGATATTTTTTGATCAGAAGCGTAGTTTTCGAGATATATCGAGATATTTAAAAGTTCCGAAGCCGCACCAACATAATAGAGATACAGAAACACCGTGGCCCCTTTCTTTGAGATAACTCTGCACTATTGCGACCTGCAAATGCCACTTTCAGCTCAGCTGTGCAGAAGAAGAACAACAAGAAGAAGAAATATCTCGAAATATGTCCGTCAGGCCCCTTCCCTTGAGATAAATCTGCAAATATCTCGGAAACGAAGCGAGCTATGGCAAAATGTTAAGAGACCTTTTTTGTAGAGAATTAAGTTTCCTACTTTTTATGTTCTATGATATTTTTTGATCAGATGCGTAGTTCTCGAGATATATCAAGATATTTAAAAGTTCCGAAGCCGCACCAACATAATAGAGATACAGAAACACCGTGGCCCCTTTCTTTGAGATAACTCTGCACTATTGCGAGCTGCAAATGCCACTTCCAGCTTAGCTGTGCAGAGGAAGAACAACAAGAAGAAGAAGTATCTCGAAATATGTCCGTCAGGCCCGTTCCTTTGAGCTGAATCTGCAAATATCTCGGAAACGAAGCGAGCTATGGCAAAATGTTAAGTGACGTTTTTTGTAGTGAATTATGTTTCCTACAATTTATGTTCTATGATATTTTTTGATCAGAAGCGTAGTTTTCGAGATATATCGAGATATTTAAAAGTTCCGAAGCCGCACCAACATAATAGAGATACAGAAACACCGTGGCTCCTTTCTTTGAGATAACTCTGCACTAGTGCGAGCCGCAAATGCCACTTCCAGCTTAGCTGTGCAGAAGAAGAACAACAAGAAGAAGAAATATCTCGAAATATGTCCGTCAGGCCCCTCCCCTTGAGATAAATCTGCAAATATCTCGGAAACGAAGCGAGCTATGGCAAAATGTTAAGAGACCTTTTTTGTAGAGAATTAAGTTTCCTACTTTTTATGTTCTATGATATTTTTCGATCAGAGGCGTAGTTCTCGAGGTATATCAAGATATTTAAAAGTTCCGAAGCCGCACCAACATAATAGAGATACAGAAACACCGTGGCCCCTTTCTTTGAGATAACTCTGCACGATTGCGAGCTGGAAATGCCACTTCCAGTTTAGCTGTGCAGAAGAAGAACAACAAGAAGAAGAAATATCTCGAAATATGTCCATCAGGACCCTTCCCTTGAGATAAATCTGCAAATATCTCGGAAACGAAGCGAGCTATGGCAAAATGTTAAGAGACCTTTTCTGTAGAGAATTAAGTTTCCTACTTTTCATGTTCTACGATATTTTTTGATCAGATGCGTAGTTCTCGAGATATATCAAGATATTTAAAAGTTCCGAAGCAGCACCAACATAATAGAGATACAGAAACACCGTGGCCCCTTTCTTTGAGATAACTCTGCACTATTGCGAGCTGCAAATGCCACTTCCAGCTTAGTTGTGCAGAGGAAGAACAACAAGAAGAAGAAGTATCTCGAAATATGTCCGTCAGGCCCGTTCCTTTGAGCTGAATCTGCAAATATCTCGGAAACGAAGCGAGCTATGGCAAAATGTTAAGAGACGTTTTTTGTAGAGAATTAAGTTTCCTACTTTTTATGTTCTATGATATTTTTCGATCAGAGGCGTAGTTCTCGAGATATATCAAGATATTTAAAAGTTCCGAAGCCGCACCAACATAATAGAGATACAGAAACACCGTGGCCCCTTTCTTTGAGATAACTCTGCACGATTGCGAGCTGGAAATGCCACTTCCAGTTTAGCTGTGCAGAAGAAGAACAACAAGAAGAAGAAATATCTCGAAATATGTCCGTCAGGCCAGTTCCTTTGAGCTGAATCTGCAAATATCTCGGAAACGAAGCGAGCTATGGCAAAATGTTAAGAGACGTTTTTTGTAGCGAATTATGTTTCCTACAATTTATGTTCTATGATATTTTTTGATCAGAAGCGTAGTTTTCGAGATATATCGAGATATTTAAAAGTTCCGAAGCCGCACCAACATAATAGGGATACAGAAACACCGTGGCCCCTTTCTTTGAGATAACTCTGCACTAGTGCGAGCCGCGAATGCCACTTCCAGCTTAGCTGTGCAGAAAAAGAACAACAAGAAGAAGAAATATCTCGAAATATGTCCGTCAGGCGCCTTCCCGTGAGATAAATCTGCAAATATCTCGGAAACGAAGCGAGCTATGGCAAAATGTTAAGAGACCTTATTTGTAGAGAATTAAGTTTCCTACTTTTTATGTTCTATGATATTTTTTGATCAGATGCGTAGTTCTCGAGATATATCAAGATATTTAAAAGTTCCGAAGCCGCACCAACATAATAGAGATACAGAAACACCGTGGCCCCTTTCTTTGAGATAACTCTGCACGATTGCGAGCTGGAAATGCCACTTCCAGTTTAGCTGTGCAGAAGAAGAACAACAAGAAGAAGAAATATCTCGAAATATGTCCATCAGGACCCTTCCCTTGAGATAAACCTGCAAATATCTCGGAAACGAAGCGAGCTATGGCAAAATGTTAAGAGACCTTTTTTGTAGAGAATTATGTTTCCTACTTTTTATGTTCTATGATATTTTTTGATCAGATGCGTAGTTCTCGAGATATATCAAGATATTTAAAAGTTCCGAAGCCGCACCAACATAATAGAGATACAGAAACACCGTAGCCCCTTTCTTTGAGATAACTCTGCACTAGTGCGAGCCGCAAATGCCACTTCCAGCTTAGCTGTACAGAAGAAGAACAACAAGAAGAAGAAATATCTCGAAATATGTCCGTCAGGCCCCTTCCCTTGAGATATATCTGCAAATATCTCGGAAACGAAGCGAGCTATGGCAAAATGTTAAGAGACCTTTTTTGTACAGAATTATGTTTCCTACATTTTATGTTCTATGATATTTTTTGATCAGATGCGTAGTTCTCGAGATATATTAAGATATTTAAAAGTTCCGAAGCCGCACCAACATAATAGAGATACAGAAACACCGTGGCCCCTTTCTTTGAGATAACTCTGCACTATTGCGAGCTGTAAATGCCACCTCCAGCTTAGCTGTGCAGAAGAAAAACAACAAGAAGAAGAAATATCTCTAAATATGTCCGTAAGGCCCCTTCCCTTGAGATAAATCTGCAAATATCTCGGAAACGAAGCGAGCTATGGCAAAATGTTAAGAGACGTTTTTTATAGAGAATTATGTTTCCTACAATTTATGTTCTATGATATTTTTTGATCAGATGCGTAGTTCTCGAGATATATCAAGATATTTAAAAGTTCCGAAGCCGCACCAACATAATAGTTATACAGAAACACAGTGGCCCCTTTCTTTGAGATAACTCTGCACTATTGCGAGCTGCAAACGCCACTTCCAGCTTAGCGGTGCAGAAGAAGAACAACAAGAAGAAGAAATATCTCGAAATATGTCCGTCAGGCCCCTTCCCTTGAGATAAATCTGCAAATATCTCGGAAACGAAGAGAGCTATGGCAAAATGTTAAGAGACCTTTTTTGTAGAGAATTAAGTTTCCTACAATTTATGTTCTATGATATTTTTTGATCAGATGCGTAGTTCTCGACATATATCAAGATATTTAAAAGTTCCGAACCCGCACCAACATAATAGAGATACAGAAACACCGTGGCCCCTTTCTTTGAGATAACTCTGCACTATTGCGAGCTGCAAATGCCACTTCCAGCTTAGCTGTGCAGAGGAAGAACAACAAGAAGAAGAAATATCTCGAAATATGTCCGTCAGGCCAGTTCCTTTGAGCTGAATCTGCAAATATCTCGGAAACGAAGCGAGCTATGGCAAAATGTTAAGAGACGTTTTTTATAGAGAATTATGTTTCCTACAATTTATGTTCTATGATATTTTTTGATCAGATGCGTAGTTCTCGAGATATATCAAGATATTTAAAAGTTCCGAAGCCGCACCAACATAATAGAGATACAGAAACACAGTGGCCCCTTTCTTTGAGATAACTCTGCACTATTGCGAGCTGCAAACGCCACTTCCAGCTTAGCTGTGCAGAAGAAGAACAACAAGAAGAAGAAATATCTCGAAATATGTCCGTCAGGCCCCTTCCCTTGAGATAAATCTGCAAATATCTCGGAAACGAAGAGAGCTATGGCAAAATGTTAAGAGACCTTTTTTGTAGAGAATTAAGTTTCCTACAATTTATGTTCTATGATATTTTTTGATCAGAAGCGTAGTTTTCGAGATATATCGAGATATTTAAAAGTTCCGAAGCCGCACCAACATAATAGGGATACAGAAACACCGTGGCCCCTTTCTTTGAGATAACTCTGCACTAGTGCGAGCCGCAAATGCCACTTCCAGCTTAGCTGTGCAGAAGAAGAACAACAAGAAGAAGAAATATCTCGAAATATGTCCGTCAGGCCCCTTCCCTTGAGATATATCTGCAAATATCTCGGAAACGAAGCGAGCTATGGCAAAATGTTAAGAGACCTTTTTTGTAGAGAATTATGTTTCCTACAATTTATGTTCTATGATATTTTTTGAGCAGATGCGTAGTTCTCGAGATATATCAAGATATTTAAAAGTTCCGAAGCCGCACCAACATAATAGAGATACAGAAACACCGTGGCCCCTTTCTTTGAGATAACTCTGCACTATTGCGAGCTGCAAATGCCACTTCCAGCTTAGCTGTGCAGAGGAAGAACAACAAGAAGAAGAAATATCTCGAAATATGTCCGTCAGGCCCCTTCCCTTGAGATAAATCTGCTAATATCTCGGAAACGAAGCGAGCTATGGCAAAATGTTAAGAGACCTTTTTTGTAGAGAATTAAGTTTCCTACTTTTTATGTTCTATGATATTTTTTGATCAGATGCGGAGTTCTCGAAATATATCAAGATATTTAAAAGTTCCGAAGCCGCACCAACATAATAGAGATACAGAAACACCGTGGCCCCTTTCTTTGAGATAACTCTGCACTATTGCGAGCTGCAAATGCCACTTCCAGCTTAGCTGTGCAGAGGAAGAACAACAAGAAGAAGAAATATCTCGAAATATGTCCGTCAGGCCCCTTCCCTTGAGATAAATCTGCTAATATCTCGGAAACGAAGCGAGCTATGGCAAAATGTTAAGAGACCTTTTTTGTAGAGAATTAAGTTTCCTACTTTTTATGTTCTATGATATTTTTTGATCAGATGCGTAGTTCTCGAAATATATCAAGATATTTAAAAGTTCCGAAGCCGCACCAACATAATAGAGATACAGAAACACCGTGGCCCCTTTCTTTGAGATAACTCTGCACTATTGCGACCTGCAAATGCCACTTCCAGCTCAGCTGTGCAGAAGAAGAACAACAAGAAGAAGAAATATCTCGAAATATGTCCGTCAGGCCCCTTCCCTTGAGATAAATCTGCAAATATCTCGGAAACGAAGCGAGCTATGGCAAAATGTTAAGAGACCTTTTTTGTAGAGAATTAAGTTTCCTACTTTTTATGTTCTATGATATTTTTTGATCAGATGCGTAGTTCTCGAGATATATCAAGATATTTAAAAGTTCCGAAGCCGCACCAACATAATAGAGATACAGAAACACCGTGGCCCCTTTCTTTGAGATAACTCTGCACTATTGCGAGCCGCAAATGCCCCTTCCAGCTTAGCTGTGCAGAAGAAGAACAACAAGAAGAAGAAATATCTCGAAATATGTCCGTCAGGCCCCTCCCCTTGAGATAAATCTGCAAATATCTCGGAAACGAAGCGAGCTATGGCAAAATGTTAAGTGACGTTTTTTGTAGTGAATTATGTTTCCTACAATTTATGTTCTATGATATTTTTTGATCAGATGCGTAGTTCTCGAGATATATCAAGATATTTAAAAGTTCCGAAGCCGCACCAACATAATAGAGATACAGAAACACCGTGGCCCCTTTCTTTGAGATAACTCTGCACTATTGCGAGCTGCAAATGCCACTTCCAGCTTAGCTGTGCAGAGGAAGAACAACAAGAAGAAGAAATATCTCGAAATATGTCCGTCAGGCCAGTTCCTTTGAGCTGAATCTGCAAATATCTCGGAAACGAAGCGAGCTATGGCAAAATGTTAAGAGACGTTTTTTGTAGAGAATTATGTTTCCTACAATTTATGTTCTATGATATTTTTTGATCAGAAGCGTAGTTTTCGAGATATATCGAGATATTTAAAAGTTCCGAAGCCGCACCAACATAATAGAGATACAGAAACACCGTGGCCCCTTTCTTTGAGATAACTCTGCACTATTGCGACCTGCAAATGCCACTTCCAGCTCAGCTGTGCAGAAGAAGAACAACAAGAAGAAGAAATATCTCGAAATATGTCCGTCAGGCCCCTTCCCTTGAGATAAATCTGCAAATATCTCGGAAACGAAGCGAGCTATGGCAAAATGTTAAGAGACCTTTTTTGTAGAGAATTAAGTTTCCTACTTTTTATGTTCTATGATATTTTTTGATCAGATGCGTAGTTCTCGAGATATATCAAGATATTTAAAAGTTCCGAAGCCGCACCAACATAATAGAGATACAGAAACACCGTGGCCCCTTTCTTTGAGATAACTCTGCACTATTGCGAGCTGCAAATGCCACTTCCAGCTTAGCTGTGCAGAGGAAGAACAACAAGAAGAAGAAGTATCTCGAAATATGTCCGTCAGGCCCGTTCCTTTGAGCTGAATCTGCAAATATCTCGGAAACGAAGCGAGCTATGGCAAAATGTTAAGTGACGTTTTTTGTAGTGAATTATGTTTCCTACAATTTATGTTCTATGATATTTTTTGATCAGAAGCGTAGTTTTCGAGATATATCGAGATATTTAAAAGTTCCGAAGCCGCACCAACATAATAGAGATACAGAAACACCGTGGCTCCTTTCTTTGAGATAACTCTGCACTAGTGCGAGCCGCAAATGCCACTTCCAGCTTAGCTGTGCAGAAGAAGAACAACAAGAAGAAGAAATATCTCGAAATATGTCCGTCAGGCCCCTCCCCTTGAGATAAATCTGCAAATATCTCGGAAACGAAGCGAGCTATGGCAAAATGTTAAGAGACCTTTTTTGTAGAGAATTAAGTTTCCTACTTTTTATGTTCTATGATATTTTTCGATCAGAGGCGTAGTTCTCGAGATATATCAAGATATTTAAAAGTTCCGAAGCCGCACCAACATAATAGAGATACAGAAACACCGTGGCCCCTTTCTTTGAGATAACTCTGCACGATTGCGAGCTGGAAATGCCACTTCCAGTTTAGCTGTGCAGAAGAAGAACAACAAGAAGAAGAAATATCTCGAAATATGTCCGTCAGGCCCCTTCCCTTGAGATAAATCTGCAAATATCTCGGAAACGAAGAGAGCTGTGGCAAAATGTTAAGAGACCTTTTCTGTAGAGAATTAAGTTTCCTACTTTTCATGTTCTACGATATTTTTTGATCAGATGCGTAGTTCTCGAGATATATCAAGATATTTAAAAGTTCCGAAGCAGCACCAACATAATAGAGATACAGAAACACCGTGGCCCCTTTCTTTGAGATAACTCTGCACTATTGCGAGCTGCAAATGCCACTTCCAGCTTAGTTGTGCAGAGGAAGAACAACAAGAAGAAGAAGTATCTCGAAATATGTCCGTCAGGCCCGTTCCTTTGAGCTGAATCTGCAAATATCTCGGAAACGAAGCGAGCTATGGCAAAATGTTAAGAGACGTTTTTTGTAGAGAATTAAGTTTCCTACTTTTTATGTTCTATGATATTTTTCGATCAGAGGCGTAGTTCTCGAGATATATCAAGATATTTAAAAGTTCCGAAGCCGCACCAACATAATAGAGATACAGAAACACCGTGGCCCCTTTCTTTGAGATAACTCTGCACTATTGCGAGCTGCAAATGCCACTTCCAGCTTAGTTGTGCAGAGGAAGAACAACAAGAAGAAGAAGTATCTCGAAATATGTCCGTCAGGCCCGTTCCTTTGAGCTGAATCTGCAAATATCTCGGAAACGAAGCGAGCTATGGCAAAATGTTAAGAGACGTTTTTTGTAGAGAATTAAGTTTCCTACTTTTTATGTTCTATGATATTTTTCGATCAGAGGCGTAGTTCTCGAGATATATCAAGATATTTAAAAGTTCCGAAGCCGCACCAACATAATAGAGATACAGAAACACCGTGGCCCCTTTCTTTGAGATAACTCTGCACGATTGCGAGCTGGAAATGCCACTTCCAGTTTAGCTGTGCAGAAGAAGAACAACAAGAAGAAGAAATATCTCGAAATATGTCCGTCAGGCCAGTTCCTTTGAGCTGAATCTGCAAATATGTCGGAAACGAAGCGAGCTATGGCAAAATGTTAAGAGACGTTTTTTGTAGCGAATTATGTTTCCTACAATTTATGTTCTATGATATTTTTTGATCAGAAGCGTAGTTTTCGAGATATATCGAGATATTTAAAAGTTCCGAAGCCGCACCAACATAATAGGGATACAGAAACACCGTGGCCCCTTTCTTTGAGATAACTCTGCACTAGTGCGAGCCGCGAATGCCACTTCCAGCTTAGCTGTGCAGAAAAAGAACAACAAGAAGAAGAAATATCTCGAAATATGTCCGTCAGGCGCCTTCCCGTGAGATAAATCTGCAAATATCTCGGAAACGAAGCGAGCTATGGCAAAATGTTAAGAGACCTTATTTGTAGAGAATTAAGTTTCCTACTTTTTATGTTCTATGATATTTTTTGATCAGATGCGTAGTTCTCGAGATATATCAAGATATTTAAAAGTTCCGAAGCCGCACCAACATAATAGAGATACAGAAACACCGTGGCCCCTTTCTTTGAGATAACTCTGCACGATTGCGAGCTGGAAATGCCACTTCCAGTTTAGCTGTGCAGAAGAAGAACAACAAGAAGAAGAAATATCTCGAAATATGTCCATCAGGACCCTTCCCTTGAGATAAACCTGCAAATATCTCGGAAACGAAGCGAGCTATGGCAAAATGTTAAGAGACCTTTTTTGTAGAGAATTATGTTTCCTACTTTTTATGTTCTATGATATTTTTTGATCAGATGCGTAGTTCTCGAGATATATCAAGATATTTAAAAGTTCCGAAGCCGCACCAACATAATAGAGATACAGAAACACCGTGGCCCCTTTCTTTGAGATAACTCTGCACTAGTGCGAGCCGCAAATGCCACTTCCAGCTTAGCTGTACAGAAGAAGAACAACAAGAAGAAGAAATATCTCGAAATATGTCCGTCAGGCCCCTTCCCTTGAGATATATCTGCAAATATCTCGGAAACGAAGCGAGCTATGGCAAAATGTTAAGAGACCTTTTTTGTACAGAATTATGTTTCCTACATTTTATGTTCTATGATATTTTTTGATCAGATGCGTAGTTCTCGAGATATATTAAGATATTTAAAAGTTCCGAAGCCGCACCAACATAATAGAGATACAGAAACACCGTGGCCCCTTTCTTTGAGATAACTCTGCACTATTGCGAGCTGTAAATGCCACCTCCAGCTTAGCTGTGCAGAAGAAAAACAACAAGAAGAAGAAATATCTCTAAATATGTCCGTAAGGCCCCTTCCCTTGAGATAAATCTGCAAATATCTCGGAAACGAAGCGAGCTATGGCAAAATGTTAAGAGACGTTTTTGTAGAGAATTAAGTTTCCTGCTTTTTATGTTCTATGATATTTTTTGATCAGAAGCGTAGTTCTCGAGATATATCAAGATATTTAAAAGTTCCGAAGCCGCACCAACATAATAGAGATACAGAAACACCGTGGCCCCTTTCTTTGAGATAACTCTGCACTATTGCGAGCTGCAAATGCCACTTCCAGCTTAGCTGTGCAGAAGAAGAACAACAAGAAGAAGAAATATCTCGAAATATGTCCGTCAGGCCCCTTCCCTTGAGATATATCTGCAAATATCTCGGAAAGGAAGCGAGCTATGGCAAAATGTTAAGAGACCTTATTTGTAGAGAATTAAGTTTCCTACTTTTTATGTTCTATGATATTTTTTGATCAGATGCGTAGTTCTCGAGATATATCAAGATATTTAAAAGTTCCGAAGCCGCACCAACATAATAGAGATACAGAAACACCGTGGCCCCTTTCTTTGAGATAACTCTGCACGATTGCGAGCTGGAAATGCCACTTCCAGTTTAGCTGTGCAGAAGAAGAACAACAAGAAGAAGAAATATCTCGAAATATGTCCATCAGGACCCTTCCCTTGAGATAAACCTGCAAATATCTCGGAAACGAAGCGAGCTATGGCAAAATGTTAAGAGACCTTTTTTGTAGAGAATTATGTTTCCTACAATTTATGTTCTATGATATTTTTTGATCAGAAGCGTAGTTTTCGAGATATATCGAGATATTTAAAAGTTGCGAAGCCGCACCAACATAATAGAGATACAGAAACACCGTGGCCCCTTTCTTTGGGATAACTCTGCACTATTGCGAGCTGGAAATGCCACTTCCAGTTTAGCTGTGCAGAAGAAGAACAACAAGAAGAAGAAATATCTCGAAATATGTCCATCAGGACCCTTCCCTTGAGATAAATCTGCAAATATCTCGGAAACGAAGCGAGCTATGGGAAAATGTTAAGAGACCTTATTTGTAGAGAATTAAGTTTCCTACTTTTTATGTTCTATGATATTTTTTGATCAGATGCGTAGTTCTCGAGATATATCAAGATATTTAAAAGCTTCGAAGCTGCACCAACATAATAGAGATACAGAAACACCGTGGCCCCTTTCTTTGAGATAACTCTGCACTATTGCGAGCTGCAAATGCCACTTCCAGCTTAGCTGTGCAGAGGAAGAACAACAAGAAGAAGAAGTATCTCGAAATATGTCCGTCAGGCCCGTTCCTTTGAGCTGAATCTGCAAATATCTCGGAAACGAAGCGAGGTATGGCAAAATGTTAAGTGACGTTTTTTGTAGTGAATTATGTTTCCTACAATTTATGTTCTATGATATTTTTTGATCAGAAGCGTAGTTTTCGAGATATATCGAGATATTTAAAAGTTCCGAAGCCGCACCAACATAATAGAGATACAGAAACACCGTGGCTCCTTTCTTTGAGATAACTCTGCACTAGTGCGAGCCGCAAATGCCACTTCCAGCTTAGCTGTGCAGAAGAAGAACAACAAGAAGAAGAAATATCTTGAAATATGTCCGTCAGGCCCCTTCCCTTGAGATAAATCTGCAAATATCTCGGAAACGAAGCGAGCTATGGCAAAATGTTAAGAGACCTTTTTTGTAGAGAATTAAGTATCCTACTTTTTATGTTCTATGATATTTTTCGATCAGAGGCGTAGTTCTCGAGATATATCAAGATATTTAAAAGTTCCGAAGCCGCACCAACATAATAGAGATACAGAAACACCGTGGCCCCTTTCTTTGAGATAACTCTGCACTATTGCGAGCTGTAAATGCCACTTCCAGCTCAGCTGTGCAGAAGAAGAACAACAAGAAGAAGAAATATCTCGAAATATGTCCGGCAGGCCCCTTCCCTTGAGATATATCTGCAAATATCTCGGAAACGAAGCGAGCTATGGTAAAGTGTTGAGAGACCTTTTTTGTAGAGAATTAAGTTTCCTACTTTTTATGTTCTATGATATTTTTTGATCAGATGCGTAGTTCTCGAGATATATCAAGATATTTAAAAGTTCCGAAGCCGCACCAACATAATAGAGATACAGAAACACCGTGGCCCCTTTCTTTGAGATAACTCTGCACTATTGCGAGCCGCAAATGCCACTTCCAGCTTAGCTGTGCAGAAGAAGAACAACAAGAAGAAGAAATATCTCGAAATATGTCCGTCAGGCCCCTCCCCTTGAGATAAATCTGCAAATATCTCGGAAATGAAGCGAGCTATGGCAAAATGTTAAGTGACGTTTTTTGTAGTGAATTATGTTTCCTACAATTTATGTTCTATGATATTTTTTGATCAGTTGCGTAGTTCTCGAGATATATCAAGATATTTAAAAGTTCCGAAGCCGCACCAACATAATAGAGATACAGAAACACCGTGGCCCCTTTCTTTGAGATAACTCTGCACTATTGCGAGCTGCAAATGCCACTTCCAGCTTAGCTGTGCAGAGGAAGAACAACAAGAAGAAGAAATATCTCGAAATATGTCCGTCAGGCCAGTTCCTTTGAGCTGAATCTGCAAATATCTCGGAAACGAAGCGAGCTATGGCAAAATGTTAAGAGACGTTTTTTGTAGAGAATTATGTTTCCTACAATTTATGTTCTATGATATTTTTTGATCAGAAGCGTAGTTTTCGAGATATATCGAGATATTTAAAAGTTCCGAAGCCGCACCAACATAATAGAGATACAGAAACACCGTGGCCCCTTTCTTTGAGATAACTCTGCACTATTGCGACCTGCAAATGCCACTTCCAGCTCAGCTGTGCAGAAGAAGAACAACAAGAAGAAGAAGTATCTCGAAATATGTCCGTCAGGCCCGTTCCTTTGAGCTGAATCTGCAAATATCTCGGAAACGAAGCGAGCTATGGCAAAATGTTAAGTGACGTTTTTTGTAGTGAATTATGTTTCCTACAATTTATGTTCTATGATATTTTTTGATCAGAAGCGTAGTTTTCGAGATATATCGACATATTTAAAAGTTCCGAAGCCGCACCAACATAATAGAGATACAGAAACACCGTGGCTCCTTTCTTTGAGATAACTCTGCACTAGTGCGAGCCGCAAATGCCACTTCCAGCTTAGCTGTGCAGAAGAAGAACAACAAGAAGAAGAAATATCTCGAAATATGTCCGTCAGGCCCCTCCCCTTGAGATAAATCTGCAAATATCTCGGAAACGAAGCGAGCTATGGCAAAATGTTAAGAGACCTTTTTTGTAGAGAATTAAGTTTCCTACTTTTTATGTTCTATGATATTTTTCGATCAGAGGCGTAGTTCTCGAGATATATCAAGATATTTAAAAGTTCCGAAGCCGCACCAACATAATAGAGATACAGAAACACCGTGGCCCCTTTCTTTGAGATAACTCTGCACGATTGCGAGCTGGAAATGCCACTTCCAGTTTAGCTGTGCAGAAGAAGAACAACAAGAAGAAGAAATATCTCGAAATATGTCCATCAGGACCCTTCCCTTGAGATAAATCTGCAAATATCTCGGAAACAAAGCGAGCTATGGCAAAATGTTAAGAGACCTTTTTTGTAGAGAATTAAGTTTCCTACTTTTTATGTTCTATGATATTTTTTGATCAGATGCGTAGTTCTCGAGATATATCAAGATATTTAAAAGTTCCGAAGCCGCACCAACATAATAGAGATACAGAAACACCGTGGCCCCTTTCTTTGAGATAACTCTGCACTATTGCGAGCTGCAAATGCCACTTCCAGCTTAGCTGTGCAGAAGAAGAACAACAAGAAGAAGAAATATCTCGAAATATGTCCGTCAGGCCCCTTCCCTTGAGATAAATCTGCAAATAGCTCGGAAACGAAGAGAGCTATGGCAAAATGTTAAGAGACCTTTTCTGTAGAGAATTAAGTTTCCTACTTTTCATGTTCTACGATATTTTTTGATCAGATGCGTAGTTCTCGAGATATATCAAGATATTTAAAAGTTCCGAAGCAGCACCAACATAATAGAGATACAGAAACACCGTGGCCCCTTTCTTTGAGATAACTCTGCACTATTGCGAGCTGCAAATGCCACTTCCAGCTTAGTTGTGCAGAGGAAGAACAACAAGAAGAAGAAGTATCTCGAAATATGTCCGTCAGGCCCGTTCCTTTGAGCTGAATCTGCAAATATCTCGGAAACGAAGCGAGCTATGGCAAAATGTTAAGAGACGTTTTTTGTAGAGAATTAAGTTTCCTACTTTTTATGTTCTATGATATTTTTCGATCAGAGGCGTAGTTCTCGAGATATATCAAGATATTTAAAAGTTCCGAAGCCGCACCAACATAATAGAGATACAGAAACACCGTGGCCCCTTTCTTTGAGATAACTCTGCACGATTGCGAGCTGGAAATGCCACTTCCAGTTTAGCTGTGCAGAAGAAGAACAACAAGAAGAAGAAATATCTCGAAATATGTCCGTCAGGCCAGTTCCTTTGAGCTGAATCTGCAAATATCTCGGAAACGAAGCGAGCTATGGCAAAATGTTAAGAGACGTTTTTTGTAGCGAATTATGTTTCCTACAATTTATGTTCTATGATATTTTTTGATCAGAAGCGTAGTTTTCGAGATATATCGAGATATTTAAAAGTTCCGAAGCCGCACCAACATAATAGGGATACAGAAACACCGTGGCCCCTTTCTTTGAGATAACTCTGCACTAGTGCGAGCCGCGAATGCCACTTCCAGCTTAGCTGTGCAGAAAAAGAACAACAAGAAGAAGAAATATCTCGAAATATGTCCGTCAGGCGCCTTCCCGTGAGATATATCTGCAAATATCTCGGAAACGAAGCGAGCTATGGCAAAATGTTAAGAGACCTTTTTTGTAGAAAATTATGTTTCCTACTTTTTATGTTCTATGATATTTTTTGATCAGATGCGTAGTTCTCGAGATATATTAAGATATTTAAAAGTTCCGAAGCCGCACCAACATAATAGAGATACAGAAACACCGTGGCCCCTTTCTTTGAGATAACTCTGCACTAGTGCGAGCCGCGAATGCCACTTCCAGCTTAGCTGTGCAGAAAAAGAACAACAAGAAGAAGAAATATCTCTAAATATGTCCGTAAGGCCCCTTCCCTTGAGATAAATCTGCAAATATCTCGGAAACGAAGCGAGCTATGGCAAAATGTTAAGAGACGTTTTTGTAGAGAATTAAGTTTCCTGCTTTTTATGTTCTATGATATTTTTTGATCAGAAGCGTAGTTCTCGAGATATATCAAGATATTTAAAAGTTCCGAAGCCGCACCAACATAATAGAGATACAGAAACACCGTGGCCCCTTTCTTTGAGATAACTCTGCACTATTGCGAGCTGCAAATGCCACTTCCAGCTTAGCTGTGCAGAAGAAGAACAACAAGAAGAAGAAATATCTCGAAATATGTCCGTCAGGCCCCTTCCCTTGAGATATATCTGCAAATATCTCGGAAAGGAAGCGAGCTATGGCAAAATGTTAAGAGACCTTATTTGTAGAGAATTAAGTTTCCTACTTTTTATGTTCTATGATATTTTTTGATCAGATGCGTAGTTCTCGAGATATATCAAGATATTTAAAAGTTCCGAAGCCGCACCAACATAATAGAGATACAGAAACACCGTGGCCCCTTTCTTTGAGATAACTCTGCACGATTGCGAGCTGGAAATGCCACTTCCAGTTTAGCTGTGCAGAAGAAGAACAACAAGAAGAAGAAATATCTCGAAATATGTCCATCAGGACCCTTCCCTTGAGATAAATCTGCAAATATCTCGGAAACGAAGCGAGCTATGGCAAAATATTAAGAGACCTTTTTTGTAGAGAATTATGTTTCCTACAATTTATGTTCTATGATATTTTTTGATCAGAAACGTAGTTTTCGAGATATATCGAGATATTTAAAAGTTGCGAAGCCGCACCAACATAATAGAGATACAGAAACACCGTGGCCCCTTTCTTTGGGATAACTCTGCACTATTGCGAGCTGCAAATGCCACTTCCAGCTTAGCTGTGCAGAAGAAGAACAACAAGAATAAGAAATATTTCGAAATATGTCCGTCAGGCCCCATCCCTTGAGATAAATCTGCAAATATCTCGGAAACGAAGCGAGCTACGGCAAAATGTTAAGAGACCTTTTTTGTAGAAAATTAGGTTTCCTACTTTTTATGTTCTATGATATTTTTTGATCAGATGCGTAGTTCTCGAGATATATCAAGATATTTAAAAGTTCCGAAGCCGCAGAAACATAATAGAGATACAGAAACACCGTGGCCCCTTTCTTTGCGATAACTCTGCACTATTGCGAGCTGCAAATGCCACTTCCAGCTTAGCTGTGCAGAAGAAGAACAACAAGAAGAAGAAATATCTCGAAATATGTCCGTCAGGCCCCTTCCCTTGAGATAAATCTGCAACTATCTCGGAAATGAAGCGAGCTATGGCAAAATGTTAAGAGACCTTTTTTGTAGAGAATTATGTTTCCTACAAGCTATGTTCTATGGTATTTTTTGATCAGAAGCGTAGTTTTCGAGATATATCGAGATATTTAAAAGTTCCGAAGCCGCACCAACATAATAGAGATACAGAAACACGTGGCCCCTTTCTTTGAGATAACTCTGCACTATTGCGAGCTGCAAATGCCACTTCCAGCTTAGCTGTGCAGAAGAAGAACAACAAGAAGAAGAAATATCTCGAAATATGTCCGTCAGGCCCCTTCCCTTGAGATAAATCTGCAAATATCTCGGAAAGGAAGCGAGCTATGGCAAAATGTTAAGAGACCTTATTTGTAGAGAATTAAGTTTCCTACTTTTTATGTTCTATGATATTTTTTGATCAGATGCGTAGTTCTCGAGATATATCAAGATATTTAAAAGTTCCGAAGCCGCACCAACATAATAGAGATACAGAAACACCGTGGCCCCTTTCTTTGAGATAACTCTGCACGATTGCGAGCTGGAAATGCCACTTCCAGTTTAGCTGTGCAGAAGAAGAACAACAAGAAGAAGAAATATCTCGAAATATGTCCATCAGGACCCTTCCCTTGAGATAAATCTGCAAATATCTCGGAAACGAAGCGAGCTATGGCAAAATGTTAAGAGACCTTTTTTGTAGAGAATTATGTTTTCTACAATTTATGTTCTATGATATTTTTTGATCAGAAGCGTAGTTTTCGAGATATATCGAGATATTTAAAAGTTGCGAAGCCGCACCAACATAATAGAGATACAGAAACACGGTGGCCCCTTTCTTTGGGATAACTGCACTATTGCGAGCTGGAAATGCCACTTCCAGTTTAGCTGTGCAGAAGAAGAACAACAAGAAGAAGAAATATCTCGAAATATGTCCGTCAGGACCCTTCCCTTGAGATAAATCTGCAAATATCTCGGAAACGAAGAGAGCTATGGCAAAATGTTAAGAGACCTTTTTTGTAGAGAATTAAGTTTCCTACTTTTTATGTTCTATGATATTTTTTGATCAGATGCGCAGTTCTCGAGATATATCAAGATATTTAAAAGTTCCGAAGCCGCACCAACATAATAGAGATACAGAAACACCGTGGCCCCTTTCTTGGAGATAACTCTGCACGATTGCGAGCTGGAAATGCCACTTCCAGTTTAGCTGTGCAGAAGAAGAACAACAAGAAGAAGAAATATCTCGAAATATGTCCATCAGGACCCTTCCCTTGAGATAAATCTGCAAATATCTCGGAAACGAAGCGAGCTGTGGCAAAATGGTAAAAGACCGTGTTTGTAGAGAATTATGTTTCCTACAATTTATGTTCTATGATATTTTTTGATCAGATGCGTAGTTCTCGAGATATATCAAGATATTTAGAAGCTCCGAAGCTGCACCAACATAATAGAGGTACAGAAACACCGTGGCCCCTTTCTTTGAGATAACTCTGCACTATTGCGAGCTGCATATGCCACTTCCAGCTTAGCTGTGCAGAAGAAGAACAACAAGAATAAGAAATATTTCGAAATATGTCCGTCAGGCCCCATCCTTTGAGATAAATCTGCAAATATCTCGGAAACGAAGCGAGCTACGGCAAAATGTTAAGAGACCTTTTTTGTAGAAAATTAGGTTTCCTACTTTTTATGTTCTATGATATTTTTTGATCAGATGCGTAGTTCTCGAGATATATCAAGATATTTAAAAGTTCCGAAGCCGCACAAACATAATAGAGATACAGAAACACCGTGGCCCCTTTCTTTGCGATAACTCTGCACTATTGCGAGCTGCAAATGCCACTTCCAGCTTAGCTGTGCAGAAGAAGAACAACAAGAAGAAGAAATATCTCGAAATATGTCCGTCAGGACCCTTCCCTTGAGATAAATCTGCAAATATCTCGGAAACGAAGAGAGCTATGGCAAAATGTTAAGAGACCTTATTTGTAGAGAATTAAGTTTCCTACTTTTTATGTTCTATGATATTTTTTGATCAGATGCGTAGTTCTCGAGATATATCAAGATATTTAAAAGTTCCGAAGCCGCAGAAACATAATAGAGATACAGAAACACCGTGGCCCCTTTCTTTGCGATAACTCTGCACTATTGCGAGCTGCAAATGCCACTTCCAGCTTAGCTGTGCAGAAGAAGAACAACAAGAAGAAGAAATATCTCGAAATATGTCCGTCAGGCCCCTTCCCTTGAGATAAATCTGCAACTATCTCGGAAACGAAGCGAGCTATGGCAAAATGTTAAGAGAACTTTTTTGTAGAGAATTATGTTTCCTACAAGCTATGTTCTATGGTATTTTTTGATCAGAAGCGTAGTTTTCGAGATATATCGAGATATTTAAAAGTTCCGAAGCCGCACCAACATAATAGAGATACAGAAACACGTGGCCCCTTTCTTTGAGATAACTCTGCACTATTGCGAGCTGCAAATGCCACTTCCAGCTTAGCTGTGCAGAAGAAGAACAACAAGAAGAAGAAATATCTCGAAATATGTCCGTCAGGCCCCTTCCCTTGAGATAAATCTGCAAATATCTCGGAAAGGAAGCGAGCTATGGCAAAATGTTAAGAGACCTTATTTGTAGAGAATTAAGTTTCCTACTTTTTATGTTCTATGATATTTTTTGATCAGATGCGTAGTTCTCGAGATATATCAAGATATTTAAAAGTTCCGAAGCCGCACCAACATAATAGAGATACAGAAACACCGTGGCCCCTTTCTTTGTGATAACTCTGCACGATTGCGAGCTGGAAATGCCACTTCCAGTTTAGCTGTGCAGAAGAAGAACAACAAGAAGAAGAAATATCTCGAAATATGTCCATCAGGACCCTTCCCTTGAGATAAATCTGCAAATATCTCGGAAACGAAGCGAGCTATGGCAAAATGTTAAGAGACCTTTTTTGTAGAGAATTATGTTTTCTACAATTTATGTTCTATGATATTTTTTGATCAGAAGCGTAGTTTTCGAGATATATCGAGATATTTAAAAGTTGCGAAGCCGCACCAACATAATAGAGATACAGAAACACCGTGGCCCCTTTCTTTGGGATAACTCTGCACTATTGCGAGCTGGAAATGCCACTTCCAGTTTAGCTGTGCAGAAGAAGAACAACAAGAAGAAGAAATATCTCGAAATATGTCCGTCAGGACCCTTCCCTTGAGATAAATCTGCAAATATCTCGGAAACGAAGAGAGCTATGGCAAAATGTTAAGAGACCTTTTTTGTAGAGAATTAAGTTTCCTACTTTTTATGTTCTATGATATTTTTTGATCAGATGCGCAGTTCTCGAGATATATCAAGATATTTAAAAGTTCCGAAGCCGCACCAACATAATAGAGATACAGAAACACCGTGGCCCCTTTCTTGGAGATAA
Organism: Osmia lignaria lignaria; assembly: GCF_051020975.1. Lineage (NCBI taxonomy): Eukaryota > Metazoa > Arthropoda > Insecta > Hymenoptera > Megachilidae > Osmia > Osmia lignaria. The sequence goes on along the minus strand of NW_027478162.1, from coordinate 21,595,203 downwards.
CTCTGCACGATTGCGAGCTGGAAATGCCACTTCCAGTTTAGCTGTGCAGAAGAAGAACAACAAGAAGAAGAAATATCTCGAAATATGTCCATCAGGACCCTTCCCTTGAGATAAATCTGCAAATATCTCGGAAACGAAGCGAGCTGTGGCAAAATGGTAAAAGACCGTTTTTGTAGAGAATTATGTTTCCTACAATTTATGTTCTATGATATTTTTTGATCAGATGCGTAGTTCTCGAGATATATCAAGATATTTAAAAGCTCCGAAGCTGCACCAACATAATAGAGGTACAGAAACACCGTGGCCCCTTTCTTTGAGATAACTCTGCACTATTGCGAGCTGCAAATGCCACTTCCAGCTTAGCTGTGCAGAAGAAGAACAACAAGAATAAGAAATATTTCGAAATATGTCCGTCAGGCCCCATCCTTTGAGATAAATCTGCAAATATCTCGGAAACGAAGCGAGCTACGGCAAAATGTTAAGAGACCTTTTTTGTAGAAAATTAGGTTTCCTACTTTTTATGTTCTATGATATTTTTTGATCAGATGCGTAGTTCTCGAGATATATCAAGATATTTAAAAGTTCCGAAGCCGCACAAACATAATAGAGATACAGAAACACCGTGGCCCCTTTCTTTGCGATAACTCTGCACTATTGCGAGCTGCAAATGCCACTTCCAGCTTAGCTGTGCAGAAGAAGAACAACAAGAAGAAGAAATATCTCGAAATATGTCCGTCAGGACCCTTCCCTTGAGATAAATCTGCAAATATCTCGGAAACGAAGAGAGCTATGGCAAAATGTTAAGAGACCTTATTTGTAGAGAATTATGTTTCCTACAAGCTATGTTCTATGGTATTTTTTGATCAGAAGCGTAGTTTTCGAGATATATCGAGATATTTAAAAGTTCCGAAGCCGCACCAACATAATAGAGATACAGAAACACGTGGCCCCTTTCTTTGAGATAACTCTGCACTATTGCGAGCTGCAAATGCCACTTCCAGCTTAGCTGTGCAGAAGGAGAACAACAAGAAGAAGAAATATCTCGAAATATGTCCATCAGGACCCTTCCCTTGAGATAAATCTGCAAATATCTCGGAAACGAAGCGAGCTATGGCAAAATGTTAAGAGACCTTTTTTGTAGAGAATTATGTTTCCTACAATTTATGTTCTATGATATTTTTTGATCAGAAGCGTAGTTTTCGAGATATATCGAGATATTTAAAAGTTGCGAAGCCGCACCAACATAATAGAGATACAGAAACACCGTGGCCCCTTTCTTTGGGATAACTCTGCACTATTGCGAGCTGGAAATGCCACTTCCAGTTTAGCTGTGCAGAAGAAGAACAACAAGAAGAAGAAATATCTCGAAATATGTCCGTCAGGACCCTTCCCTTGAGATAAATCTGCAAATATCTCGGAAACGAAGAGAGCTATGGCAAAATGTTAAGAGACCTTTTTTGTAGAGAATTAAGTTTCCTACTTTTTATGTTCTATGATATTTTTTGATCAGATGCGCAGTTCTCGAGATATATCAAGATATTTAAAAGTTCCGAAGCCGCACCAACATAATAGAGATACAGAAACACCGTGGCCCCTTTCTTGGATATAACTCTGCACGATTGCGAGCTGGAAATGCCACTTCCAGTTTAGCTGTGCAGAAGAAGAACAACAAGAAGAAGAAATATCTCGAAATATGTCCATCAGGACCCTTCCCTTGAGATAAATCTGCAAATATCTCGGAAACGAAGCGAGCTATGGCAAAATGGTAAAAGACCGTTTTTGTAGAGAATTATGTTTCCTACAATTTATGTTCTATGATATTTTTTGATCAGATGCGTAGTTCTCGAGATATATCAAGATATTTAAAAGCTCCGAAGCTGCACCAACATAATAGAGGTACAGAAACACCGTGGCCCCTTTCTTTGAGATAACTCTGCACTATTGCGAGCTGCAAATGCCACTTCCAGCTTAGCTGTGCAGAAGAAGAACAACAAGAATAAGAAATATTTCGAAATATGTCCGTCAGGCCCCATCCCTTGAGATAAATCTGCAAATATCTCGGAAACGAAGCGAGCTACGGCAAAATGTTAAGAGACCTTTTTTGTAGAAAATTAGGTTTCCTACTTTTTATGTTCTATGATATTTTTTGATCAGATGCGTAGTTCTCGAGATATATCAAGATATTTAAAAGTTCCGAAGCCGCACAAACATAATAGAGATACAGAAACACCGTGGCCCCTTTCTTTGCGATAACTCTGCACTATTGCGAGCTGCAAATGCCACTTCCAGCTTAGCTGTGCAGAAGAAGAACAACAAGAAGAAGAAATATCTCGAAATATGTCCGTCAGGCCCCTTCCCATGAGATAAATCTGCAAATATCTCGGAAACGAAGTGAGCTATGGCAAAATGTTAAGAGACCTTATTTGTAGAGAATTAAGTTTCCTACTTTTTATGTTCTATGATATTTTTTGATCAGATGCGTAGTTCTCGAGATATATCAAGATATTTAAAAGTTGCGAAGCCGCACCAACATAATAGAGATACAGAAACACCGTGGCCCCTTTCTTTGGGATAACTCTGCACTATTGCGAGCTGGAAATGCCACTTCCAGTTTAGCTGTGCAGAAGAAGAACAACAAGAAGAAGAAATATCTCGAAATATGTCCGTCAGGACCCTTCCCTTGAGATAAATCTGCAAATATCTCGGAAACGAAGAGAGCTATGGCAAAATGTTAAGAGACCTTTTTTGTAGAGAATTATGTTTCCTACAAGCTATGTTCTATGGTATTTTTTGATCAGAAGCGTAGTTTTCGAGATATATCGAGATATTTAAAAGTTCCGAAGCCGCACCAACATAATAGAGATACAGAAACACGTGGCCCCTTTCTTTGAGATAACTCTGCACTATTGCGAGCTGCAAATGCCACTTCCAGCTTAGCTGTGCAGAAGAAGAACAACAAGAAGAAGAAATATCTCGAAATATGTCCGTCAGGCCCCTTCCCTTGAGATAAATCTGCAAATATCTCGGAAACGAAGCGAGCTATGGCAAAATGTTAAGAGACCTTATTTGTAGAGAATTAAGTTTCCTACTTTTTATGTTCTATGATATTTTTTGATCAGATGCGTAGTTCTCGAGATATATCGAGATATTTAAAAGTTCCGAAGCCGCACCAACATAATAGAGATACAGAAACACCGTGGCCCCTTTCTTTGAGATAACTCTGCACTATTGCTAGCTGCAAATGCCACTTCCAGCTTAGCTGTGCAGAAGAAGAACAACAAGAAGAAGAAATATCTCGAAATATGTCCGTCAGGCCCCTTCCCTTGAGATAAATCTGCAACTATCTCGGAAACGAAGCGAGCTATGGCAAAATGTTAAGAGACCTTTTTTGTAGAGAATTATGTTTCCTACAAGTTATGTTCTATGATATTTTTTGATCAGAAGCGTAGTTTTCGAGATATATCAAGATATTTAAAAGTTCCGAAGCCGCACCAACATAATAGAGACACAGAAACACCGTGGCCCCTTTCTTTGAGATAACTCTGCACTATTGCGAGCTGCAAATGCCACTTCCAGTTTAGCTGTGCAGAAGAAGAACAACAAGAAGAAGAAATATCTCGAAATATGTCCGTCAGGACCCTTCCCTTGAGATAAATCTGCAAATATCTCGGAAACGAAGAGAGCTATGGCAAAATGTTAAGAGACCTTATTTGTAGAGAATTAAGTTTCCTACTTTTTATGTTCTATGATATTTTTTGATCAGATGCGTAGTTCTCGAGATATATCAAGATATTTAAAAGTTCCGAAGCCGCACCAACATAATAGAGATACAGAAACACCGTGGCCCCTTTCTTTGAGATAACTCTGCACGATTGCGAGCTGGAAATGCCACTTCCAGTTTAGCTGTGCAGAAGAAGAACAACAAGAAGAAGAAATATCTCGAAATATGTCCATCAGGACCCTTCCCTTGAGATAAATCTGCAAATATCTCGGAAACGAAGCGAGCTATGGCAAAATGTTAAGAGACCTTTTTTGTAGAGAATTATGTTTCCTACAATTTATGTTCTATAATATTTTTTGATCAGAAGCGTAGTTTTCGAGATATATCGAGATATTTAAAAGTTGCGAAGCCGCACCAACATAATAGAGATACAGAAACACCGTGGCCCCTTTCTTTGGGATAACTCTGCACTATTGCGAGCTGGAAATGCCACTTCCAGTTTAGCTGTGCAGAAGAAGAACAACAAGAAGAAGAAATATCTCGAAATATGTCCGTCAGGACCCTTCCCTTGAGATAAATCTGCAAATATCTCGGAAACGAAGAGAGCTATGGCAAAATGTTAAGAGACCTTTTTTGTAGAGAATTAAGTTTCCTACTTTTTATGTTCTATGATATTTTTTGATCAGATGCGCAGTTCTCGAGATATATCAAGATATTTAAAAGTTCCGAAGCCGCACCAACATAATAGAGATACAGAAACACCGTGGCCCCTTTCTTGGAGATAACTCTGCACTATTGCGAGCTGCAAATGCCACTTCCAGCTTAGCTGTGCAGAAGAAGAACAACAAGAAGAAGAAATATCTCGAAATATGTCCGTCAGGCCCCTTCCCTTGAGATAAATCTGCAAATATCTCGGAAACGAAGCGAGCTATGGCAAAATATTAAGAGACCCTATTTCTAGAGAATTAAGTTTCCTACTTTTTATGTTCTATGATATTTTTTGATCAGATGCGTAGTTCTCGAGATATATCGAGATATTTAAAAGTTCCGAAGCCGCACCAACATAATAGAGATACAGAAACACCGTGGCCCCTTTCTTTGAGATAACTCTGCACTATTGCGAGCTGCAAATGCCACTTCCAGCTTAGCTGTGCAGAAGAAGAACAACAAGAAGAAGAAATATCTCGAAATATGTCCGTCAGGCCCCTTCCCTTGAGATAAATCTGCAACTATCTCGGAAACGAAGCGAGCTATGGCAAAATGTTAAGAGACCTTTTTTGTAGAGAATTATGTTTCCTACAAGTTATGTTCTATGATATTTTTTGATCAGAAGCGTAGTTTTCGAGATATATCAAGATATTTAAAAGTTCCGAAGCCGCACCAACATAATAGAGACACAGAAACACCGTGGCCCCTTTCTTTGAGATAACTCTGCACTATTGCGAGCTGCAAATGCCACTTCCAGCTTAGCTGTGCAGAAGAAGAACAACAAGAAGAAGAAATATCTCGAAATATGTCCGTTAGGCCCCTTCCCTTGAGATAAATCTGCAAATATCTCGGAAACGAAGCGAGCTATGGCAAAATGTTAAGAGACCCTTTTTGTAGAGGATTAAGTTTCCTACTTTTTATGTTGTATGATATTTTTTGATCAGATGCGTAGTTTTCGAGATATATCAAGATATTTAAAAGTTCCGAAGCCGCACCAACATAATAGAGATACAGAAACACCGTGGCCCCTTTCTTTGAGATAACTCTGCACTATTGCGAGCTGCAAATGCCACTTCCAGCTTAGCTGTGCAGAAGAAGAACAACAAGAAGAAGAAATATCTCGAAATATGTCCGTCAGGCCCCTTCCCTTGAGCTAAATCTGCAAATATCTCGGAAACAATGCGAGCTATGGCAAAATAGTAAGAGATCTTTTTTGTAGGAAATTAAGTTTCCTACTATTTATGTTCTATGATATTTTTTGATCAGATGCGTAGTTCTCGAGATATATCAAGATATTTAAAAGTTCCGAAGCCGCACCAACAAGATAGAGATACAGAAACACCGTGGCCCCTTTCTTTGAGATAACTCTGCACTATTGCGAGCTGTAAATGCCACTTCCAGCTTAGCTGTGCAGAAGAAGAACAACAAGAAGAAGAAATATCACGAAATATGTCCGTCAGGCCCCTTCCCTTGAGATAAATCTGCAAATATCTCGGAAACGAAGCGAGCTATGGCAAAATGTTAAGAGACCTTTTTTGTAGAGAATTAAGTTTCCTACTTTTTATGTTCTATGATATTTTTTGATCAGATGCGTAGTTCTCGAGATATATCAAGATATGTAAAAGCTCCGAAGCTGCACCAACATAATAGAGATACAGAAACACGTGGCCCCTTTCTTTGAGATAACTCTGCACTATTGCGAGCTGCAAATGCCACTTCCAGCTTAGCTGTGCTGAAGAAGAACAACAAGAAGAAGAAATATCTCGAAATATGTCCGTCAGGCCCCTTCCCTTGAGATAAATCTGCAAATATCTCGGAAACAATGCGAGCTATGGCAAAATAGTAAGAGATCTTTTTTGTAGGAAATTAAGTTTCCTACGATTTATGTTCTATGATATTTTTTGATCAGATGCGTAGTTCTCGAGATATATCAAGATATTTAAAAGTTCCGAAGCCGCACCAACATAATAGAGATACAGAAACACCGTGGCCCCTTTCTTTGAGATAACTCTGCACTATTGCGAGCTGTAAATGCCACTTCCAGCTTAGGTGTGCAGAAGAAGAACAACAAGAAGAAGAAATATCACGAAATATGTCCGTCAGGCCCCTTCCCTTGAGATAAATCTGCAAATATCTCGGAAACGAAGCGAGCTATGGCAAAATGTTAAGAGACCTTTTTTGTAGAGAATTAAGTTTCCTACTTTTTATGTTCTATGATATTTTTTGATCAGATGCGTAGTTCTCGAGATATATCTAGATATTTAAAAGTTTCGAAGCCGCACCACCATAATAGAGATACAGAAACACCGTGGCCCCTTTCTTTGAGATAACTCTGCACTATTGCGAGCTGCAAATGCCACTTCCAGCTTAGCTGTGCAGAAGAAGAACAACAAGAAGAAGAAATATCTCGAAATATGTCCGTCAGGCCCCTTCCCTTGAGATAAATCTGCAAATATCTCGGAAACGAAGCGAGCTATGGCAAAATGTTAAGAGACCTTTTTTGTAGAGAATTAAGTTTCCTACTTTTTATGTTATATGATATTTTTTGATCAGATGCGTAGTTCTCGAGATATATCAAGATATTTAAAAGCTCCGAAGCTGCACCAACATAATAGAGATACAGAAACACGTGGCCCCTTTCTTTGAGATAACTCTGCACTATTGCGAGCTGCAAATGCCACTTCCAGCTTAGCTGTGCAGAAGAAGAACAACAAGAAGAAGAAATATCTCGAAATATGTCCGTCAGGCCCCTTCCCTTGAGATAAATCTGCAAATATCTCGGAAACGAAGCGAGCTATGGCAAAATGTTAAGAGACCTTATTTGTAGAGAATTAAGTTTCCTACTTTTTATGTTCTATGATATTTTTTGATCAGATGCGTAGTTCTCGAGATATATCGAGATATTTAAAAGTTCCGAAGCCGCACCAACATAATAGAGATACAGAAACACCGTGGCCCCTTTCTTTGAGATAACTCTGCACTATTGCGAGCTGCAAATGCCACTTCCAGCTTAGCTGTGCAGAAGAAGAACAACAAGAAGAAGAAATATCTCGAAATATGTCCGTCAGGCCCCTTCCCTTGAGATAAATCTGCAACTATCTCGGAAACGAAGCGAGCTATGGCAAAATGTTAAGAGACCTTTTTTGTAGAGAATTATGTTTCCTACAAGTTATGTTCTATGATATTTTTTGATCAGAAGCGTAGTTTTCGAGATATATCAAGATATTTAAAAGTTCCGAAGCCGCACCAACATAATAGAGATACATATACACCGTGGCCCCTTTCTTTGAGATAACTCTGCACTATTGCGAGCTGCAAATGCCACTTCCAGCTTAGCTGTGCAGAAGAAGAACAACAAGAAGAAGAAATATCTCGAAATATGTCCGTTAGGCCCCTTCCCTTGAGATAAATCTGCAAATATCTCGGAAACGAAGCGAGCTATGGCAAAATGTTAAGAGACCTTTTTTGTAGAGGATTAAGTTTCCTACTTTTTATGTTGTATGATATTTTTTGATCAGATGCGTAGTTTTCGAGATATATCAAGATATTTAAAAGTTCCGAAGCCGCACCAACATAATAGAGATACAGAAACACCGTGGCCCCTTTCTTTGAGATAACTCTGCACTATTGCGAGCTGCAAATGCTACTTCCAGCTTAGCTGTGCAGAAGAAGAACAACAAGAAGAAGAAATATCTCGAAATATGTCCGTCAGGCCCCTTCCCTTGAGCTAAATCTGCAAATATCTCGGAAACAATGCGAGCTATGGCAAAATAGTAAGAGATCTTTTTTGTAGGAAATTAAGTTTCCTACTATTTATGTTCTATGATATTTTTTGATCAGATGCGTAGTTCTCGAGATATATCAAGATATTTAAAAGTTCCGAAGCCGCACCAACATAATAGAGATACAGAAACACCGTGGCCCCTTTCTTTGAGATAACTCTGCACTATTGCGAGCTGTAAATGCCACTTCCAGCTTAGCTGTGCAGAAGAAGAACAACAAGAAGAAGAAATATCACGAAATATGTCCGTCAGGCCCCTTCCCTTGAGATAAATCTGCAAATATCTCGGAAACGAAGCGAGCTATGGCAAAATGTTAAGAGACCTTTTTTGTAGAGAATTAAGTTTCCTACTTTTTATGTTCTATGATATTTTTTGATCAGATGCGTAGTTCTCGAGATATATCAAGATATGTAAAAGCTCCGAAGCTGCACCAACATAATAGAGATACAGAAACACGTGGCCCCTTTCTTTGAGATAACTCTGCACTATTGCGAGCTGCAAATGCCACTTCCAGCTTAGCTGTGCAGAAGAAGAACAACAAGAAGAAGAAATATCTCGAAATATGTCCGTCAGGCCCCTTCCCTTGAGATAAATCTGCAAATATCTCGGAAACAATGCGAGCTATGGCAAAATAGTAAGAGATCTTTTTTGTAGGAAATTAAGTTTCCTACGATTTATGTTCTATGATATTTTTTGATCAGATGCGTAGTTCTCGAGATATATCAAGATATTTAAAAGTTCCGAAGCCGCACCAACATACTAGAGATACAGAAACACCGTGGCCCCTTTCTTTGAGATAACTCTGCACTATTGCGAGCTGTAAATGCCACTTCCAGCTTAGGTGTGCAGAAGAAGAACAACAAGAAGAAGAAATATCACGAAATATGTCCGTCAGGCCCCTTCCCTTGAGATAAATCTGCAAATATCTCGGAAACGAAGCGAGCTATGGCAAAATGTTAAGAGACCTTTTTTGTAGAGAATTAAGTTTCCTACTTTTTATGTTCTATGATATTTTTTGATCAGATGCGTAGTTCTCGAGATATATCTAGATATTTAAAAGTTTCGAAGCCGCACCACCATAATAGAGATACAGAAACACCGTGGCCCCTTTCTTTGAGATAACTCTGCACTATTGCGAGCTGCAAATGCCACTTCCAGCTTAGCTGTGCAGAAGAAGAACAACAAGAAGAAGAAATATCTCGAAATATGTCCGTCAGGCCCCTTCCCTTGAGATAAATCTGCAAATATCTCGGAAACGAAGCGAGCTATGGCAAAATGTTAAGAGACCTTTTTTGTAGAGAATTAAGTTTCCTACTTTTTATGTTATATGATATTTTTTGATCAGATGCGTAGTTCTCGAGATATATCAAGATATTTAAAAGCTCCGAAGCTGCACCAACATAATAGAGATACAGAAACACGTGGCCCCTTTCTTTGAGATAACTCTGCACTATTGCGAGCTGCAAATGCCACTTCCAGCTTAGCTGTGCAGAAGAAGAACAACAAGAAGAAGAAATATCTCGAAATATGTCCGTCAGGCCCCTTCCCTTGAGATAAATCTGCAAATATCTCGGAAACAATGCGAGCTATGGCAAAATAGTAAGAGATCTTTTTTGTAGGAAATTAAGTTTCCTACGATTTATGTTCTATGATATTTTTTGATCAGATGCGTAGTTCTCGAGATATATCAAGATATTTAAAAGTTCCGAAGCCGCACCAACATACTAGAGATACAGAAACACCGTGGCCCCTTTCTTTGAGATAACTCTGCACTATTGCGAGCTGTAAATGCCACTTCCAGCTTAGGTGTGCAGAAGAAGAACAACAAGAAGAAGAAATATCACGAAATATGTCCGTCAGGCCCCTTCCCTTGAGATAAATCTGCAAATATCTCGGAAACGAAGCGAGCTATGGCAAAATGTTAAGAGACCTTTTTTGTAGAGAATTAAGTTTCCTACTTTTTATGTTCTATGATATTTTTTGATCAGATGCGTAGTTCTCGAGATATATCTAGATATTTAAAAGTTTCGAAGCCGCACCACCATAATAGAGATACAGAAACACCGTGGCCCCTTTCTTTGAGATAACTCTGCACTATTGCGAGCTGCAAATGCCACTTCCAGCTTAGCTGTGCAGAAGAAGAACAACAAGAAGAAGAAATATCTCGAAATATGTCCGTCAGGCCCCTTCCCTTGAGATAAATCTGCAAATATCTCGGAAACGAAGCGAGCTATGGCAAAATGTTAAGAGACCTTTTTTGTAGAGAATTAAGTTTCCTACTTTTTATGTTATATGATATTTTTTGATCAGATGCGTAGTTCTCGAGATATATCAAGATATTTAAAAGCTCCGAAGCTGCACCAACATAATAGAGATACAGAAACACGTGGCCCCTTTCTTTGAGATAACTCTGCACTATTGCGAGCTGCAAATGCCACTTCCAGCTTAGCTGTGCAGAAGAAGAACAACAAGAAGAAGAAATATCTCGAAATATGTCCGTCAGGCCCCTTCCCTTGAGATAAATCTGCAAATATCTCGGAAACGAAGCGAGCTATGGCAAAATGTTAAGAGACCTTTTTTGTAGAGAATTAAGTTTCCTACTTTTTATGTTCTATGATATTTTTTGATCAGATGCGTAGTTCTCGAGATATATCGAGATATTTAAAAGTTCCGAAGCCGCACCAACATAATAGAGATACAGAAACACCGTGGCCCCTTTCTTTGAGATAACTCTGCACTATTGCGAGCTGCAAATGCCACTTCCAGCTTAGCTGTGCAGAAGAAGAACAACAAGAAGAAGAAATATCTCGAAATATGTCCGTCAGGCCCCTTCCCTTGAGATAAATCTGCAACTATCTCGGAAACGAAGCGAGCTATGGCAAAATGTTAAGAGACCTTTTTTGTAGAGAATTATGTTTCCTACAAGTTATGTTCTATGATATTTTTTGATCAGAAGCGTAGTTTTCGAGATATATCAAGATATTTAAAAGTTCCGAAGCCGCACCAACATAATAGAGATACATATACACCGTGGCCCCTTTCTTTGAGATAACTCTGCACTATTGCGAGCTGCAAATGCCACTTCCAGCTTAGCTGTGCAGAAGAAGAACAACAAGAAGAAGAAATATCTCGAAATATGTCCGTTAGGCCCCTTCCCTTGAGATAAATCTGCAAATATCTCGGAAACGAAGCGAGCTATGGCAAAATGTTAAGAGACCTTTTTTGTAGAGGATTAAGTTTCCTACTTTTTATGTTGTATGATATTTTTTGATCAGATGCGTAGTTTTCGAGATATATCAAGATATTTAAAAGTTCCGAAGCCGCACCAACATAATAGAGATACAGAAACACCGTGGCCCCTTTCTTTGAGATAACTCTGCACTATTGCGAGCTGCAAATGCTACTTCCAGCTTAGCTGTGCAGAAGAAGAACAACAAGAAGAAGAAATATCTCGAAATATGTCCGTCAGGCCCCTTCCCTTGAGCTAAATCTGCAAATATCTCGGAAACAATGCGAGCTATGGCAAAATAGTAAGAGATCTTTTTTGTAGGAAATTAAGTTTCCTACTATTTATGTTCTATGATATTTTTTGATCAGATGCGTAGTTCTCGAGATATATCAAGATATTTAAAAGTTCCGAAGCCGCACCAACATAATAGAGATACAGAAACACCGTGGCCCCTTTCTTTGAGATAACTCTGCACTATTGCGAGCTGTAAATGCCACTTCCAGCTTAGCTGTGCAGAAGAAGAACAACAAGAAGAAGAAATATCTCGAAATATGTCCGTCAGGCCCCTTCCCTTGAGCTAAATCTGCAAATATCTCGGAAACAATGCGAGCTATGGCAAAATAGTAAGAGATCTTTTTTGTAGGAAATTAAGTTTCCTACTATTTATGTTCTATGATATTTTTTGATCAGATGCGTAGTTCTCGAGATATATCAAGATATTTAAAAGTTCCGAAGCCGCACCAACATAATAGAGATACAGAAACACCGTGGCCCCTTTCTTTGAGATAACTCTGCACTATTGCGAGCTGTAAATGCCACTTCCAGCTTAGCTGTGCAGAAGAAGAACAACAAGAAGAAGAAATATCACGAAATATGTCCGTCAGGCCCCTTCCCTTGAGATAAATCTGCAAATATCTCGGAAACGAAGCGAGCTATTGCAAAACGTTAAGAGACCTTTTTTGTAGAGAATTAAGTTTCCTACTTTTTATGTTCTATGATATTTTTTGATCAGATGCGTAGTTCTCGAGATATATCTAGATATTTAAAAGTTTCGAAGCCGCACCACCATAATAGAGATACAGAAACACCGTGGCCCCTTTCTTTGAGATAACTCTGCACTATTGCGAGCTGCAAATGCCACTTCCAGCTTAGCTGTGCAGAAGAAGAACAACAAGAAGAAGAAATATCTCGAAATATGTCCGTCAGGCCCCTTCCCTTGAGATAAATCTGCAAATATCTCGGAAACGAAGCGAGCTATGGCAAAATGTTAAGAGACCTTTTTTGTAGAGAATTATGTTTCCTACAAGCTATGTTCTATGGTATTTTTTTATCAGAAGCGTAGTTTTCGAGATATATCGAGATATTTAAAAGTTCCGAAGCCGCACCAACATAATAGAGATACAGAAACACGTGGCCCCTTTCTTTGAGATAACTCTGCACTATTGCGAGCTGCAAATGCCACTTCCAGCTTAGCTGTGCAGAAGAAGAACAACAAGAAGAAGAAATATCTCGAAATATGTCCGTCAGGCCCCTTCCCTTGAGATAAATCTGCAAATATCTCGGAAACGAAGCGAGCTATGGCAAAATGTTAAGAGACCTTTTTTGTAGAGAATTAAGTTTCCTACTTTTTATGTTCTATGATATTTTTTGATCAGATGCGTAGTTCTCGAGATATATCAAGATATTTAAAAGTTCCGAAGCCGCACCAACATAATAGAGATACAGAAACACCGTGGCCCCTTTCTTTGAGATAACTCTGCACTATTGCGAGCTGCAAATGCCACTCCCAGCTTAGCTGTGCAGAAGAAGAACAACAAGAAGAAGAAATATCTCGAAATATGTCCGTCAGGCCCCTTCCCTTGAGATAAATCTGCAAATATCTCGGAAACGAAGCGAGCTATGGCAAAATGTGAAGACACCTTTTTTGTAGAGAATTAAGTTTCCTACTTTTTATCTTCTATGATATTTTTTGATCAGATGCGTAGTTCTCGAGATATATCAAGATATTTAAAAGTTCCGAAGCCGCACCAACATAATAGAGATACAGAAACACCGTGGCCCCTTTCTTTGAGATAACTCAGCACGATTGCGAGCTGGAAATGCCACTTCCAGTTTAGCTGTGCAGAAGAAGAACAACAAGAAGAAGAAATATCTCGAAATATGTCCATCAGGACCCTTCCCTTGAGATAAATCTGCAAATATCTCGGAAACGAAGCGAGTTATGGCAAAATGTTAAGAGACCTTTTTTGTAGAGAATTATGTTTCCTGCAATTTATGTTCTATGATATTTTTTGATCAGAAGCGTAGTTTTCGAGATATATCGAGATATTTAAAAGTTCCGAAGCCGCACCAACATAATAGAGATACAGAAACACCGTGGCCCCTTTCTTTGGGATAACTCTGCACTATTGCGAGCTGCAAATGCCACTTCCAGCTTAGCTGTGCAGAAGAACAACAACAAGAAGAAGAAATATCTCGAAATATGTCCGTCAGGCCACTTCCCTTGAGATAAATCTGCAAATATCTCGGAAACCAAGCGAGCTATGGCAAAATGTTAAGAGACCTTTTTTGTAGAGAATTAAGTTTCCTACTTTTTATGTTCTATGATATTTTTTGATCAGAAGCGTAGTTTTCGAGATATATCGAGATATTTAAAAGTTCCGAAGCCGCACCAACATAATAGAGATACAGAAACACCGTGGCCCCTTTCTTTGAGATAACTCTGCACTAGTGCGAGCCGCAAATGCCACTTCCCGCTTAGCTGTGCAGAAGAAGAACAACAAGAAGAAGAAATATCTCGAAATATGACCGTCAGGCCCCTTCCCTTGAGATAAATATACAAATATCTCGGAAACGAAGCGAGCTATGGCAAAATGTTAAGAGACCTTTTTTGTAGAGAATTAAGTTTCCTACTTTTTATGTTCTATGATATTTTTTGATCAGATGCGTAGTTCTCGAGATATATCAAGATATTTAAAAGTTCCGAAGCCGCACCAACATAATAGAGATACAGAAACACCGTGGCCCCTTTCTTTGAGATAACTCTGCACTAGTGCGAGCCGCAAATGCCACTTCCCGCTTAGCTGTGCAGAAGAAGAACAACAAGAAGAAGAAATATCTCGAAATATGACCGTCAGGCCCCTTCCCTTGAGATAAATATACAAATATCTCGGAAACGAAGCGAGCTATGGCAAAATGTTAAGAGACCTTTTTTGTAGAGAATTAAGTTTCCTACTTTTTATGTTCTATGATATTTTTTGATCAGATGCGTAGTTCTCGAGATATATCAAGATATTTAAAAGTTCCGAAGCCGCACCAACATAATAGAGATACAGAAACACCGTGGCCCCTTTCTTTGAGATAACACTGCACTATTGCGAGCTGCAAATGCCACTTCCAGCTTAGCTGTGCAGAGGAAGAACAACAAGAAGAAGAAATATCTCGAAATATGTCCGTCAGGCCAGTTCCTTTGAGTTGAATCTGCAAATATCTCGGAAACGAAGCGAGCTATGGCAAAATGTTAAGAGACCTTTTTTGTAGAGAATTAAGTTTCTTACTTTTTATGTTCGATGATATT
The DNA here is from genome assembly GCF_051020975.1 of Osmia lignaria lignaria. Lineage (NCBI taxonomy): Eukaryota > Metazoa > Arthropoda > Insecta > Hymenoptera > Megachilidae > Osmia > Osmia lignaria. Next base: position 21,580,186 of record NW_027478162.1, on the reverse strand, counting down.
TTTTGATCAGATGCGTAGTTCTCGAGATATATCAAGATATTTAAAAGTTCCGAAGCTGCACCAACATAATAGAGGTACAGAAACACCGTGGCCTCTTTCTTTGAGATAACTCTGCACTATTGCGAGCTGCAAATGCCACTTCGAGCTTAGCTGTGCAGAAGAAGAACAACAAGAAGAAGAAATATCTCGAAATATGTCCGTCAGACCCCCTTCCCTTGAGATGAATCTGCAAATATCTCGGAAACGAAGCGAGCTATGGCAAAATGTTAAGAGACCTTTTTTGTAGAGAATAATGTTTCCTACAATTTACGTTCTATGATATTTTTTGATCAGAAGCGTAGTTTTCGAGATATATCAAGATATTTAAAAGTTCCGAAGCCGCACCAACATAATAGAGATACAGAAACACCGTGGCCCCTTTCTTTGAGATAACTCTGCACTATTGCGAGCTGCAAATGCCACTTCCAGCTTAGCTGTGCAGAAGAAGAACAACAAGAATAAGAAATATCTCGAAATATGTCCGTCAGGCCCCTTCCCTTGAGATAAATCTGCAAATATCTCGGAAACGAAGAGAGCTATGGCAAAATGTTAAGAGACCTTTTTTGTAGAGAATTAAGTTTCCTACTATTTATGTTCTATGATATTTTTTGATCAGATGCGTAGTTCTCGGGATATATCAAGATATTTAAAAGTTCCGAAGCCGCACCAATATAATAGAGATACAGAAACACCGTGGCCCCTTTCTTTGAGATAACTCTGCACTATTGCGTGCTGCAAATGCCACTTCCAGCTTAGCTGTGCAGAAGAAGAACAACAAGAAGAAGAAATATCTCGAAATATGTCCGTTAGCCCCCTTCCCTTGAGATAAATCTGCAAATATCTCGGAAACGAAGCGAGCTATGGCAAAATGTTAAGAGACCTTTTTTGTAGAGGATTAAGTTTCCTACTTTTTATGTTGTATGATATTTTTTGATCAGATGCGTAGTTTTCGAGATATATCAAGATATTTAAAAGTTCCGAAGCCGCACCAACATAATAGAGATACAGAAACACCGTGGCCCCTTTCTTTGAGATAACTCTGCACTATTGCGAGCTGCAAATGCCACTTCCAGCTTAGCTGTGCAGAAGAAGAACAACAAGAAGAAGAAATATCTCGAAATATGTCCGTCAGGCCCCTTCCCTTGAGCTAAATCTGCAAATATCTCGGAAACGAAGCGAGCTATGGCAGAATGTTAAGAGACCTTTTTTGTAGAGAATTAAGTTTCCTACTTTTTATGTTCTATGATATTTTTTGATCAGATGCGTAGTTCTCGAGATATATCAAGATATTTAAAAGTTCCGAAGCCGCACCAACATAATAGAGATACGGAAACACCGTGGGCCCTTTCTTTGAGATAACTCTGCACTATTGCGAGCTGCAAATGCCACTTCCAGCTTAGCTATGCAGAAGAAGAACAACATGAAGAAGAAATATCTCGAAATATGTCCGTCAGGCCCCTTCCCTTGAGATAAATCTGCAAATATCTCGGAAACGAAGCGAGCTATGGCAAAATGTTAAGAGACCTTTTTTGTAGAGAATTAAGTTTCCTACTCTTTATGTTCTATGATATTTTTCGATCAGGTGCGTAGTTCTCGAGATATATCAAGATATTTAACAGTTCCGAAGCCGCACCAACATAATAGAGATACAGAAACACCGTGGCCCCTTTCTTTGAGATAACTCTGCACTATTGCGAGCTGCAGATGCCACTTCCAGCTTAGCTGTGCAGAGGAAGAACAACAAGAAGAAAAAATATCTCGAAATATGTCCGTCAGGCCAGTTCCTTTGAGCTGAATCTGCAAATATCTCGGAAACGAAGCGAGCTATGGCAAACTGTTAAGAGACGTTTTCTGTAGAGAATTATGTTTCCTACAATTTATGTTCTATGATATTTTTTGATCAGAAGCGTAGTTTTCGAGATATATCGAGATATTTAAAAGTTCCGAAGCCGCACCAACATAATAGAGATACAGAAACACCGTGGCCCCTTTCTTTGAGATAACTCTGCACTAGTGCGAGCCGCAAATGCAACTTCCAGCTTAGCTGTGCAGAGGAAGAACAACAAGAAGAAGAAATATCTCGAAATATGTCCGTCAGGCCAGTTCCTTTGAGTTGAATCTGCAAATATCTCGGAAACGAAGCGAGCTATGGCAAAATGTTAAGAGACCTTTTTTGTAGAGAATTAAGTTTCCTACTTTTTACCTTCTATGATATTTTTTGATCAGATGCGTAGTTCTCGAGATATATCAAGATATTTAAAAGTTCCGAAGCTGCACCAACATAATAGAGGTACAGAAACACCGTGGCCTCTTTCTTTGAGATAACTCTGCACTATTGCGAGCTGCAAATGCCACTTCGAGCTTAGCTGTGCAGAAGAAGAACAACAAGAAGAAGAAATATCTCGAAATATGTCCGTCAGACCCCTTCCCTTGAGATGAATCTGCAAATATCTCGGAAACGAAGCGAGCTATGGCAAAATGTCAAGAGACCTTTTTTGTAGAGAATAATGTTTCCTACAATTTACGTTCTATGATATTTTTTGATCAGAAGCGTAGTTCTCAAGATATATCAAGATATTTAAAAGTTCCGAAGCCGCACCAACATAATAGAGATACAGAAACACCGTGGCCCCTTTCTTTGAGATAACTCTGCACTAGTGCGAGCCGCAAATGCCACTTCCAGCTTAGCTGTGCAGAAGAAGAACAACAAGAAGAAGAAATATCTCGAAATACGTCCGTCAGGCCCCTTCCCTTGAGATGAATCTGCAAATATCTCGGAAACGAAGCGAGCTATGGCAAAATGTTAAGAGACCTTTTTTGTAGAGAATAATGTTTCCTACAATTTACGTTCTATGATATTTTTTGATCAGAAGCGTAGTTCTCGAGATATATCAAGATATTTAAAAGTTCCGAAGCCGCACCAACATAATAGAGATACAGAAACACCGTGGCCCCTTTCTTTGAGATAACACTGCACTATTGCGAGCTGCAAATGCCACTTCCAGCTTAGCTGTGCAGAGGAAGAACAACAAGAAGAAGAAATATCTCGAAATATGTCCGTCAGGCCAGTTCCTTTGAGTTGAATCTGCAAATATCTCGGAAACGAAGCGAGCTATGGCAAAATGTTAAGAGACCTTTTTTGTAGAGAATTAAGTTTCCTACTTTTTATGTTCGATGATATTTTTTGATCAGATGCGTAGTTCTCGAGATATATCAAGATATTTAAAAGTTCCGAAGCTGCACCAACATAATAGAGGTACAGAAACACCGTGGCCTCTTTCTTTGAGATAACTCTGCACTATTGCGAGCTGCAAATGCCACTTCGAGCTTAGCTGTGCAGAAGAAGAACAACAAGAAGAAGAAATATCTCGAAATATGTCCGTCAGACCCCTTCCCTTGAGATGAATCTGCAAATATCTCGGAAACGAAGCGAGCTATGGCAAAATGTTAAGAGACCTTTTTTGTAGAGAATTAAGTTTCCTACTCTTTATGTTCTATGATATTTTTCGATCAGGTGCGTAGTTCTCGAGATATATCAAGATATTTAACAGTTCCGAAGCCGCACCAACATAATAGAGATACAGAAACACCGTGGCCCCTTTCTTTGAGATAACTCTGCACTATTGCGAGCTGCAGATGCCACTTCCAGCTTAGCTGTGCAGAGGAAGAACAACAAGAAGAAAAAATATCTCGAAATATGTCCGTCAGGCCAGTTCCTTTGAGCTGAATCTGCAAATATCTCGGAAACGAAGCGAGCTATGGCAAACTGTTAAGAGACGTTTTTTGTAGAGAATTATGTTTCCTACAATTTATGTTCTATGATATTTTTTGATCAGAAGCGTAGTTTTCGAGATATATCGAGATATTTAAAAGTTCCGAAGCCGCACCAACATAATAGAGATACAGAAACACCGTGGCCCCTTTCTTTGAGATAACACTGCACTATTGCGAGCTGCAAATGCCACTTCCAGCTTAGCTGTGCAGAGGAAGAACAACAAGAAGAAGAAATATCTCGAAATATGTCCGTCAGGCCAGTTCCTTTGAGTTGAATCTGCAAATATCTCGGAAACGAAGCGAGCTATGGCAAAATGTTAAGAGACCTTTTTTGTAGAGAATTAAGTTTCCTACTTTTTATGTTCGATGATATTTTTTGATCAGATGCGTAGTTCTCGAGATATATCAAGATATTTAAAAGTTCCGAAGCTGCACCAACATAATAGAGGTACAGAAACACCGTGGCCTCTTTCTTTGAGATAACTCTGCACTATTGCGAGCTGCAAATGCCACTTCGAGCTTAGCTGTGCAGAAGAAGAACAACAAGAAGAAGAAATATCTCGAAATATGTCCGTCAGACCCCTTCCCTTGAGATGAATCTGCAAATATCTCGGAAACGAAGCGAGCTATGGCAAAATGTTAAGAGACCTTTTTTGTAGAGAATAATGTTTCCTACAATTTACGTTCTATGATATTTTTTGATCAGAAGCGTAGTTTTCGAGATATATCAAGATATTTAAAAGTTCCGAAGCCGCACCAACATAATAGAGATACAGAAACACCGTGGCCCCTTTCTTTGAGATAACTCTGCACTATTGCGAGCTGCAAATGCCACTTCCAGCTTAGCTGTGCAGAAGAAGAACAACAAGAATAAGAAATATCTCGAAATATGTCCGTCAGGCCCCTTCCCTTGAGATAAATCTGCAAATATCTCGGAAACGAAGAGAGCTATGGCAAAATGTTAAGAGACCTTTTTTGTAGAGAATTAAGTTTCCTACTATTTATGTTCTATGATATTTTTTGATCAGATGCGTAGTTCTCGAGATATATCAAGATATTTAAAAGTTCCGAAGCCGCACCAATATAATAGAGATACAGAAACACCGTGGCCCCTTTCTTTGAGATAACTCTGCACTATTGCGTGCTGCAAATGCCACTTCCAGCTTAGCTGTGCAGAAGAAGAACAACAAGAAGAAGAAATATCTCGAAATATGTCCGTCAGGCCCCTTCCCTTGAGATAAATATGCAAATATCTCGGAAACTAAGCGAGCTATGGCAAAATGTTAAGAGACCTTTTTTGTAGAGAATTAAGTTTCCTACTTTTTATGTCCTATGATATTTTTTGATCAGATGCGTAGTTCTCGAGATATATCAAGATATTTAAAAGTTCCGAAGCCGCACCAACATAATAGAGATACAGAAACACCGTGGCCCCTTTCTTTGAGATAACTCTGCGCTATTGCGGGCTGGAAATGCCACTTCCAGTTTAGCTGTGCAGAAGAAGAACAACAAGAAGAGGAAATATCTCGAAATATGTCCGTCAGGCCCCTTCCCTTGAGATATATCTGCAAATATCTCGGAAGCGAAACGAGCTATGGCAAAATGTTAAGAGACCTTTTTTGTAGAGAATTATGTTTCCTACAATTTATGTTGTATGATATTTTTTAATCAGAAGCGTAGTTTTCGAGATATATCGAGATATATAAAAGATCCGAAGCCGCACCAACATAATAGAGATACAGAAACACCGTGGCCCCTTTCTTTGAGATAACCCTGCACTAGTGCGAGCCGCAAATGCCGCTTCCAGTTTAGCTGTGCAGAAGAAGAACAACAAGAAGAAGAAATATCTCGAAATATGTCCGTCAGGCCCCTTCCCTTGAGATAAATCTGCAAGTATCTTGGAAACGAAGCGAGCTATGGCAAAATGTTAAGAGACCTTTTTTGTAGAGAATTAAGTTTCCTACTTTTTATGTTCTATGATATTTTTTGATCAGATGCGTAGTTCTCGAGATATATCAAGATATTTAAAAGTTCCGAAGCCGCACCAACATAATAGAGATACAGAAACACCGTGGCCCCTTTCTTCGAGATAACTCTGCACCATTGCGAGCTGCAAATGCCACTTCCAGCTTAGCTGTGCAGAAGAAGAACAACAAGAAGAAGAAATATCTCGAAAAATGTCCGTCAGGCCCCTTCCCTTGAGATAAATCTGCAAATATCTCGGAAACGAAGCGAGCTATGGCAAAATGTTAAGAGACCTTATTTGTAGAGAATTAAGTTTCCTACTTTTTATGTTCTATGATATTTTTTGATCAGATGCGTAGTTCTCGAGATATATCAAGATATTTAAAAGTTCCGAAGCCGCACCAACATAATAGAGATACAGAAACACCGTGGCCCCTTTCTTTGAGATAACTCTGCGCTATTGCGAGCTGGAAATGCCACTTCCAGTTTAGCTGTGCAGAAGAAGAACAACAAGAAGAGGAAATATCTCGAAATATGTCCGTCAGGCCCCTTCCCTTGAGATATATCTGCAAGTATCTCGGAAACGAAACGAGCTATGGCAAAATGTTAAGAGACCTTTTTTGTAGAGAATTATGTTTCCTACAGTTTATGTTCTATGATATTTTTTGATCAGATGCGTAGTTCTCGAGATATATCAAGATATTTAAAAGTTCCGAAGCCGCACCAACATAATAGAGATACAGAAACACCGTGGCCCCTTTCTTTGCGATAACTCTGCACTATTGCGAGCTGCAAATGCCACTTCCAGCTTAGCTGTGCAGAAGAAGAACAACAAGAAGAAGAAATATCTCGAAATATGTCCGTCAGGCCCCTTCCCTTGAGATAAATCTGCAAATATCTCGGAAACGAAGCGAGCTATGGCAAAATGTTAAGAGACCTTTTTTGTAGAGAATTAAGTTTCCTACTTTTTATGTTCTATGATATTTTTCGATCAGAGGCGTAGTTCTCGAGATATATCAAGATATTTAAAAGTTCCGAAGCCGCACCAACATAATAGAGATACAGAAACACCGTGGCCCCTTTCTTTGAGATAACTCTGCACGATTGCGAGCTGGAAATGCCACTTCCAGTTTAGCTGTGCAGAAGAAGAACAACAAGAAGAAGAAATATCTCGAAATATGTCCATCAGGACCCTTCCCTTGAGATAAATCTGCAAATATCTCGGAAACGAAGCGAGCTATGGCAAAATGTTAAGAGACCTTTTTTGTAGAGAATTAAGTTTCCTACTTTTTATGTTCGATGATATTTTTTGATCAGATGCGTAGTTCTCGAGATATATCAAGATATTTAAAAGTTCCGAAGCTGCACCAACATAATAGAGGTACAGAAACACCGTGGCCTCTTTCTTTGAGATAACTCTGCACTATTGCGAGCTGCAAATGCCACTTCGAGCTTAGCTGTGCAGAAGAAGAACAACAAGAAGAAGAAATATCTCGAAATGTGTCCGTCAGGCCCCTTCCCTTGAGATAAATCTGCAAATATCTCGGAAACGAAGAGAGCTATGGCAAAATGTTAAGAGACCTTTTTTGTAGAGAATTAAGTTTCCTACTTTTTATGTTCTATCATATTTTTTGATCAGATGCGTAGTTCTCGAGATATATCAAGATATTTAAAAGTTAAGAAGCCGCACCAACATAATAGAGATACAGAAACACCGTGGCCCCTTTCTTTGAGATAACTCTGCACTATTGCAAGCTGGAAATGCCACTTCCAGTTTAGCTGTGCAGAAGAAGAACAACAAGAAGAAGAAATATCTCGAAATATGTCCGTCAGGCCAGTTCCTTTGAGTTGAATCTGCAAATATCTCGGAAACGAAGCGAGCTATGGCAATATGTTAAGAGACCTTTTTTGTAGAGAATTATGTTTTCTACAATTTATGTTCTATGATATTTTTTGATCAGAAGCGTAGTTTTCGAGATATATCGAGATATTTAAAAGTTCCGAAGCCGCACCAACATAATAGAGATACAGAAACACCGTGGCCCCTTTCTTTGAGATAACTCTGCACGATTGCGAGCTGGAAATGCCACTTCCAGTTTAGCTGTGAAGAAGAAGAACAACAAGAAGAAGAAATATCTCGAAATATGTCCATCAGGACCCTTCCCTTGAGATAAATCCGCAAATATCTCGGAAACGAAGCGAGTTATGGCAAAATGTTAAGAGACCTTTTTTGTAGAGAATTATGTTTCCTGCAATTTATGTTCTATGATATTTTTTGATCAGAAGCGTAGTTTTCGAGATATATCGAGATATTTAAAAGTTCCGAAGCCGCACCAACATAATAGAGATACAGAAACACCGTGGCCCCTTTCTTTGGGATAACTCTGCACTATTGCGAGCTGCAAATGCCACTTCCAGCTTAGCTGTGCAGAAGAACAACAACAAGAAGAAGAAATATCTCGAAATATGTCCGTCAGGCCACTTCCCTTGAGATAAATCTGCAAATATCTCGGAAACCAAGCGAGCTATGGCAAAATGTTAAGAGACCTTTTTTGTAGAGAATTAAGTTTCCTACTTTTTACGTTCTATGATATTTTTTGATCAGAAGCGTAGTTTTCGAGATATATCGAGATATTTAAAAGTTCCGAAGCCGCACCAACATAATAGAGATACAGAAACACCGTGGCCCCTTTCTTTGAGATAACTCTGCACTAGTGCGAGCCGCAAATGCCACTTCCAGCTTAGCTGTGCAGAAGAAGAACATCAAGAAGAAGAAGTATCTCGAAATATGTCCGTCAGGCCCGTTCCTTTGAGCTAAATCTGCAAATATCTCGGAAACGAAGCGAGCTATGGCAAAATGTTAAGAGACGTTTTTTGTAGAGAATTATGTTTCCTACAATTTATGTTCTATGATATTTTTTGATCAGAAGCGTAGTTTTCGAGATATATCGAGATATTTAAAAGTTCCGAAGCCGCACCAACATAATAGAGATACAGAAACACCGTGGCCCCTTTCTTTGAGATAACTCTGCACGATTGCGAGCTGGAAATGCCACTTCCAGTTTAGCTGTGCAGAAGAAGAACAACAAGAAGAAGAAATATCTCGAAATATGTCCATCAGGACCCTTCCCTTGAGATAAATCTGCAAATATCTCGGAAACGAAGCGAGCTATGGCAAAATGTTAAGAGACGTTTTTTGTAGAGAATTATGTTTCCTACATTTTATGTTCTATGATATTTTTTAATCAGAAGCGTAGTTTTCGAGATATATCGAGATATTTAAAAGTTCCGAAGACGCACCAACATAATAGAGATACAGAAACACCGTGGCCCCTTTCTTTGAGATAACTGTGCACTAGTGCGAGCCGCAAATGCCACTTCCAGCTTAGCTGTGCAGAAGAAGAACAACAAGAAGAAGAAATATCTCGAAATATGTCCGTCAGGCCCCTTCCCTTGAGATATATCTGCAAATATCTCGGAAACGAAGCGAGCTATGGAAAAATGTTAAGAGACCTTTTTTGTAGAGAATTATGTTTCCTACAATTTATGTTCTATGATATTTTTTGATCAGAAGCGTAGTTTTCGAGATATATCGAGATATTTAAAAGTTCCGAAGCCGCCCCAACATAATAGAGATAAAGAAACACCGTGGCCCCTTTCTTTGAGATAACTCTGCACTATTGCGAGCTGCAGATGCCACTTCCAGCTTAGCTGTGCAGAGGAAGAACAACAAGAAGAAAAAATATCTCGAAATATGTCCGTCAGGCCAGTTCCTTTGAGCTGAATCTGCAAATATCTCGGAAACGAAGCGAGCTATGGCAAAATGTTAAGAGACGTTTTTTGTAGAGAATTATGTTTCCTACAATTTATGTTCTATGATATTTTTTGATCAGAAGCGTAGTTTTCGAGATATATCGAGATATTTAAAAGTTCCGAAGACGCACCAACATAATAGAGATACAGAAACACCGTGGCCCCTTTCTTTGAGATAACTCTGCGCTATTGCGAGCTGGAAATGCCACTTCCAGTTTAGCTGTGCAGAAGAAGAACAACAAGAAGAGGAAATATCTCGAAATATGTCCGTCAGGCCCCTTCCCTTGAGATATATCTGCAAATATCTCGGAAACGAAACGAGCTATGGCAAAATGTTAAGAGACCTTTTTTGTAGAGAATTATGTTTCCTACAATTTATGTTCTATGATATTTTTTAATCAGAAGCGTAGTTTTCGAGATATATCGAGATATTTAAAAGATCCGAAGCCGCACCAACATAATAGAGATACAGAAACACCGTGGCCCCTTCCTTTGAGATAACCCTGCACTAGTGCGAGCCGCAAATGCCGCTTCCAGCTTAGCTGCGCAGAAGAAGAACAACAAGAAGAAGAAATATCTCGAAATATGTCCGTCAGGCCCCTTCCCTCGAGATAAATCTGCAAATATCTCGGAAACGAAGCGAGCTATGGCAAAATGTTAAGAGACCTTTTTTGTAGAGAATTAAGTTTCCTACTTTTTATGTTTATGATATTTTTTGATCAGATGCGTAGTTCTCGAGATATATCAAGATATCTAAAAGTTCCGAAGCCGCACCAACATAATAGAGATACAGAAACACCGTGGCCCCTTTCTTCGAGATAACTCTGCACTATTGCGAGCTGCAAATGCCACTTCCAGCTTAGCTGTGCAGAAGAAGAACAACAAGAAGAAGAAATATCTCGAAAAATGTCCGTCAGGCCCCTTCCCTTGAAATATATCTGCAAATATCTCGGAAACGAAGCGAGCTATGGCAAAATGTTAAGAGACCTTATTTGTAGAAAATTAAGTTTCCTACTTTTTATGTTGTATGATATTTTTTGATCAGATGCGTAGTTCTCGAGATATATCAAGATATTTAAAAGTTCCGAAGCCGCACCAACATAATAGAGATACAGAAACACCGTGGCCCCTTTCTTTGAGATAACTCTGCACTATTGCGAGCTGTAAATGCCACGTCCAGCTTAGCTGTGCAGATTGAAGAACAACAAGAAGAAGAAATATCTCGAAATATGTCCGTCAGGCCCCTTCCCTCGAGATAAATCTGCAAATATCTCGGAAACGAAGCGAGCTATGGCAAAATGTTAAGAGACCTTTTTTGTAGAGAATTAAGTTTCCTACTTATTATGTTCTATGATATTTTTTGATCGGATGCGTAGCTCTCGAGATATATCAAGATATTTAAAAGTTCCGAAGCCGCACCAACATAATAGAGATACAGAAACACCGTGGCCCCTTTCTTTGAGATAACTCTGCACTATTGCGAGCTGCAAATGCCACTTCCAGCTAAGCTGTGCAGAAGAAGAACAACAAGAAGAAGAAATATCTCGAAATATGTCCGTCAGGCCCCTTCTCTTGAGATAAATCTGCAAATATCTCGGAAACGAAGAGAGCTATGGCAAAATGTTAACAGACCTTTTTTGTAGAGAATTAAGTTTCCTACTTTTCATGTTCTATGATATTTTTTGATCAGATGCGTAGTTCTCGAGATATATCAAGATATTTAAAAGTTCCGAAGCCGCACCAACATAATAGAGATACAGAAACACCGTGGCCCCTTTCTTTGAGATAACTCTGCACTAGTGCGAGCCGCAAATGCCACTTCCAGCTTAGCTGTGCAGAAGAAGAACAACAAGAAGAAGAAGTATCTCGAAATATGTCCGTCAGGCCCGTTCCTTTGAGCTAAATCTGCAAATATCTCGGAAACGAAGCGAGCTATGGCAAAATGTTAAGAGACGTTTTTTGTAGAGAATTATGTTTCCTACAATTTATGTTCTATGATATTTTTTGATCAGAAGCGTAGTTTTCGAGATATATCGAGATATTTAAAAGTTCCGAAGCCGCACCAACATAATAGAGATACAGAAACACCGTGGCCCCTTTCTTTGAGATAACTCTGCACGATTGCGAGCTGGAAATGCCACTTCCAGTTTAGCTGTGCAGAAGAAGAACAACAAGAAGAAGAAATATCTCGAAATATGTCCATCAGGACCCTTCCCTTGAGATAAATCTGCAAATATCTCGGAAACGAAGCGAGCTATGGCAAAATGTTAAGAGACGTTTTTTGTAGAGCATTATGTTTCCTACAATTTATGTTCTATGATATTTTTTAATCAGAAGCGTAGTTTTCGAGATATATCGAGATATTTAAAAGTTCCGAAGACGCACCAACATAATAGAGATACAGAAACACCGTGGCCCCTTTCTTTGAGATAACTGTGCACTAGTGCGAGCCGCAAATGCCACTTCCAGCTTAGCTGTGCAGAAGAAGAACAACAGGAAGAAGAAATATCTCGAAATATGTCCGTCAGGCCCCTTCCCTTGAGATATATCTGCAAATATCTCGGAAACGAAGCGAGCTATGGCAAAATGTTAAGAGACCTTTTTTGTAGACAATTATGTTTCCTACAATTTATGTTCTATGATATTTTTTGATCAGAAGCGTAGTTTTCGAGATATATCGAGATATTTAAAAGTTCCGAAGCCGCCCCAACATAATAGAGATAAAGAAACACCGTGGCCCCTTTCTTTGAGATAACTCTGCACTATTGCGAGCTGCAGATGCCACTTCCAGCTTAGCTGTGCAGAGGAAGAACAACAAGAAGAAAAAATATCTCGAAATATGTCCGTCAGGCCAGTTCCTTTGAGCTGAATCTGCAAATATCTCGGAAACGAAGCGAGCTATGGCAAAATGTTAAGAGACGTTTTTTGTAGAGAATTATGTTTCCTACAATTTATGTTCTATGATATTTTTTGATCAGAAGCGTAGTTTTCGAGATATATCGAGATATTTAAAAGTTCCGAAGACGCACCAACATAATAGAGATACAGAAACACCGTGGCCCCTTTCTTTGAGATAACTCTGCGCTATTGCGAGCTGGAAATGCCACTTCCAGTTTAGCTGTGCAGAAGAAGAACAACAAGAAGAGGAAATATCTCGAAATATGTCCGTCAGGCCCCTTCCCTTGAGATATATCTGCAAATATCTCGGAAACGAAGCGAGCTATGGCAAAATGTTAAGAGACCTTATTTGTAGAAAATTAAGTTTCCTACTTTTTATGTTGTATGATATTTTTTGATCAGATGCGTAGTTCTCGAGATATATCAAGATATTTAAAAGTTCCGAAGCCGCACCAACATAATAGAGATACAGAAACACCGTGGCCCCTTTCTTTGAGATAACTCTGCACTATTGCGAGCTGTAAATGCCACGTCCAGCTTAGCTGTGCAGATTGAAGAACAACAAGAAGAAGAAATATCTCGAAATATGTCCGTCAGGCCCCTTCCCTCGAGATAAATCTGCAAATATCTCGGAAACGAAGCGAGCTATGGCAAAATGTTAAGAGACCTTTTTTGTAGAGAATTAAGTTTCCTACTTATTATGTTCTATGATATTTTTTGATCGGATGCGTAGCTCTCGAGATATATCAAGATATTTAAAAGTTCCGAAGCCGCACCAACATAATAGAGATACAGAAACACCGTGGCCCCTTTCTTTGAGATAACTCTGCACTATTGCGAGCTGCAAATGCCACTTCCAGCTAAGCTGTGCAGAAGAAGAACAACAAGAAGAAGAAATATCTCGAAATATGTCCGTCAGGCCCCTTCTCTTGAGATAAATCTGCAAATATCTCGGAAACGAAGAGAGCTATGGCAAAATGTTAACAGACCTTTTTTGTAGAGAATTAAGTTTCCTACTTTTCATGTTCTATGATATTTTTTGATCAGATGCGTAGTTCTCGAGATATATCAAGATATTTAAAAGTTCCGAAGCCGCACCAACATAATAGAGATACAGAAACACCGTGGCCCCTTTCTTTGAGATAACTCTGCACTAGTGCGAGCCGCAAATGCCACTTCCAGCTTAGCTGTGCAGAAGAAGAACAACAAGAAGAAGAAGTATCTCGAAATATGTCCGTCAGGCCCGTTCCTTTGAGCTAAATCTGCAAATATCTCGGAAACGAAGCGAGCTATGGCAAAATGTTAAGAGACGTTTTTTGTAGAGAATTATGTTTCCTACAATTTATGTTCTATGATATTTTTTGATCAGAAGCGTAGTTTTCGAGATATATCGAGATATTTAAAAGTTCCGAAGCCGCACCAACATAATAGAGATACAGAAACACCGTGGCCCCTTTCTTTGAGATAACTCTGCACGATTGCGAGCTGGAAATGCCACTTCCAGTTTAGCTGTGCAGAAGAAGAACAACAAGAAGAAGAAATATCTCGAAATATGTCCATCAGGACCCTTCCCTTGAGATAAATCTGCAAATATCTCGGAAACGAAGCGAGCTATGGCAAAATGTTAAGAGACGTTTTTTGTAGAGCATTATGTTTCCTACAATTTATGTTCTATGATATTTTTTAATCAGAAGCGTAGTTTTCGAGATATATCGAGATATTTAAAAGTTCCGAAGACGCACCAACATAATAGAGATACAGAAACACCGTGGCCCCTTTCTTTGAGATAACTGTGCACTAGTGCGAGCCGCAAATGCCACTTCCAGCTTAGCTGTGCAGAAGAAGAACAACAGGAAGAAGAAATATCTCGAAATATGTCCGTCAGGCCCCTTCCCTTGAGATATATCTGCAAATATCTCGGAAACGAAGCGAGCTATGGCAAAATGTTAAGAGACCTTTTTTGTAGACAATTATGTTTCCTACAATTTATGTTCTATGATATTTTTTGATCAGAAGCGTAGTTTTCGAGATATATCGAGATATTTAAAAGTTCCGAAGCCGCCCCAACATAATAGAGATAAAGAAACACCGTGGCCCCTTTCTTTGAGATAACTCTGCACTATTGCGAGCTGCAGATGCCACTTCCAGCTTAGCTGTGCAGAGGAAGAACAACAAGAAGAAAAAATATCTCGAAATATGTCCGTCAGGCCAGTTCCTTTGAGCTGAATCTGCAAATATCTCGGAAACGAAGCGAGCTATGGCAAAATGTTAAGAGACGTTTTTTGTAGAGAATTATGTTTCCTACAATTTATGTTCTATGATATTTTTTGATCAGAAGCGTAGTTTTCGAGATATATCGAGATATTTAAAAGTTCCGAAGACGCACCAACATAATAGAGATACAGAAACACCGTGGCCCCTTTCTTTGAGATAACTCTGCGCTATTGCGAGCTGGAAATGCCACTTCCAGTTTAGCTGTGCAGAAGAAGAACAACAAGAAGAGGAAATATCTCGAAATATGTCCGTCAGGCCCCTTCCCTTGAGATATATCTGCAAATATCTCGGAAACGAAACGAGCTATGGCAAAATGTTAAGAGACCTTTTTTGTAGAGAATTATGTTTCCTACAATTTATGTTCTATGATATTTTTTAATCAGAAGCGTAGTTTTCGAGATATATCGAGATATTTAAAAGATCCGAAGCCGCACCAACATAATAGAGATACAGAAACACCGTGGCCCCTTTCTTTGAGATAACTCTGCACTATTGCGAGCTGTAAATGCCACTTCCAGTTTCGCTGTGCAGAAGAAGAACAACAAGAAGAAGAAATATCTCGAAATATGTCCGTCAGGCCCCTTCCCTTGAGATATATCTGCAAATATCTCGGAAACGAAGCGAGCTATGGCAAAATGTTAAGAGACCTTTTTTGTAGAGAATTATGTTTCCTACAATTTATGTTCTATGATATTTTTTGATCAGAAGCGTAGTTTTCGAGATATATCGAGATATTTAAAAGTTCCGAAGCCGCCCCAACATAATAGAGATACAGAAACACCGTGGCCCCTTTCTTTGAGATAACTCTGCACTATTGCGAGCTGCAGATGCCACTTCCAGCTTAGCTGTGCAGAGGAAGAACAACAAGAAGAAAAAATATCTCGAAATATGTCCGTCAGGCCAGTTCCTTTGAGCTGAATCTGCAAATATCTCGGAAACGAAGCGAGCTATGGCAAAATGTTAAGAGACGTTTTTTGTAGAGAATTATGTTTCCTACAATTTATGTTCTATGATATTTTTTGATCAGAAGCGTAGTTCTCGAGATATATCGAGATATTTAAAAGTTCCGAAGACGCACCAACATAATAGAGATACAGAAACACCGTGGCCCCTTTCTTTGAGATAACTCTGCACTATTGCGAGCTGTAAATGCCACGTCCAGCTTAGCTGTGCAGAAGAAGAACAACAAGAAGAAGAAATATCTCGAAATATGTCCGTCAGACCCCTTCCCTTGAGATAAATCTGCAAATATCTCGGAAACGAAGCGAGCTATGGCAAAATGTTGAGAGACCTTTTTTGTAGAGAATTATGTTTCCCACAATTTACGTTCTATGATATTTTTTGATCAGAAGCGTAGTTTTCGAGATATATCGAGATATTTAAAAGATCCGAAGCCGCACCAACATAATAGAGATACAGAAACACCGTGGCCCCTTTCTTCGAGATAACTCTGCACTATTGCGAGCTGCAACTGCCACTTCCAGCTTAGCTGTGCAGAAGAAGACCAACAAGAAGAAGAAATATCTCGAAATATGTCCGTCAGACCCCTTACCTTGAGATAAATCTGCAAATATCTCGGAAACGAAGCGAGCTATGGTAAAATGTTAAGAGACCTTTTTTGTAGAGAATTAAGTTTCCTACTTTTTATGTTCTATGATATTTTTTGATCAGATGCGTAGTTCTCGAGATATATCAAGATATTTAAAAGTTCCGAAGCCGCACCAACATAATAGAGATACAGAAACACCGTGGTCCCTTTCTTTGAGATAACTCTGCACTATTGCGAGCTGTAAATGCCACGTCCAGCTTAGCTGTGTAGATTGAAGAACAACAAGAAGAAGAAATATCTCGAAATATGTCCGTCAGGCCCCTTCCCCCGAGATAAATCTGCAAATATCTCGGAAACGAAGCGAGCTATGGCAAAATGTTAAGAGACCTTTTTTGTAGAGAATTAAGTTTCCTACTTTTTATGTTCTATGATATTTTTTGATCGGATGCGTAGCTCTCGAGATATATCAAGATATTTAAAAGTTCCGAAGCCGCACCAACATAATAGAGATACAGAAACACCGTGGCCCCTTTCTTTGAGATAACTCTGCACTATTGCGAGCTGCAAATGCCACTTCCAGCTTAGCTGTGCAGAAGAAGAACAACAAGAAGAAGAAATATCTCGAAATATGTCCGTCAGACCCCTTCCCTTGAGATAAATCTGCAAATATCTCGGAAACGAAGCGAGCTATGGCAAAATGTTGAGAGACCTTTTTTGTAGAGAATTATGTTTCCCACAATTTACGTTCTATGATATTTTTTGATCAGATGCGTAGTTCTCGAGATATATCAAGATATTTAAAAGTTCCGAAGCCGCACCAACATAATAGAGATACAGAAACACCGTGGCCCCTTTCTTCGAGATAACTCTGCACTATTGCGAGCTGCAAATGCCACTTCCAGCTTAGCTGTGCAGAAGAAGAACAACAAGAAGAAGAAATATCTCGAAAAATGTCCGTCAGGCCCCTTCCCTTGAGATAAATCTGCAAATATCTCGGAAACGAAGCGAGCTATGGCAAAATGTTAAGAGACCTTATTTGTAGAGAATTAGGTTTCCTACTTTTTATGTTCTATGATATTTTTTGATCAGATGCGTAGTTCTCGAGATATATCAAGATATTTAAAAGTTCCGAAGCCGCACCAACATAATAGAGATACAGAAACACCGTGGCCCCTTTCTTTGAGATAACTCTGCGCTATTGCGAGCTGGAAATGCCACTTCCAGTTTAGCTGTGCAGAAGAAGAACAACAAGAAGAGGAAATATCTCGAAATATGTCCGTCAGGCCCCTTCCCTCGAGATAAATCTGCAAATATCTCGGAAACGAAGCGAGCTATGGCAAAATGTTAAGAGACCTTTTTTGTAGAGAATTAAGTTTCCTACTTTTTATGTTCTATGATATTTTTTGATCAGATGCGTAGTTCTCGAGATATATCAAGATATCTAAAAGTTCCGAAGCCGCACCAACATAATAGAGATACAGAAACACCGTGGCCCCTTTCTTCGAGATAACTCTGCACTATTGCAAGCTGCAAATGCCACTTCCAGCTTAGCTGTGCAGAAGAAGAACAACAAGAAGAAGAAATATCTCGAAAAATGTCCGTCAGGCCCCTTCCCTTGAGATATATCTGCAAATATCTCGGAAACGAAGCGAGCTATGGCAAAATGTTAAGAGACCTTATTTGTAGAGAATTAAGTTTCCTACTTTTTATGTTCTATGATATTTTTTGATCAGATGCGTAGTTCTCGAGATATATCAAGATATTTAAAAGTTCCGAAGCCGCACCAACATAATAGAGATACAGAAACACCGTGGCCCCTTTCTTTGAGATAACTCTGCACTATTGCGAGCTGTAAATGCCACGTCCAGCTTAGCTGTGCAGAAGAAGAACAACAAGAAGAAGAAATATCTCGAAATATGTCCGTTAAGCCCCTTCCCTTGAGATAAATCTGCAAATATCTCGGAAACGAAGCGAGCTATGGCAAAATGTTAAGAGACCTTTTTTGTAGAGAATTAAGTTTCCTACGTTTTATGTTGTATGATATTTTTTGATCAGATGCGTAGTTCTCGAGATATATCAAGATATTTAAAAGTTCCGAAGCCGCACCAACATAATAGAGATACAGAAACACCGTGGCCCCTCTCTTTGAGATAACTCTGCACTATTGCGAGCTGGAAATGCCACTTCCAGTTTAGCTGTGCAGAAGAAGAACAACAAGAAGAAGAAATATCTCGCAATATGTCCGTTAGGCCCCTTCCCTTGAGATAAATCTGCAAATATCTCGGAAACGAAGCGAGCTATGGCAAAATGTTAACAGACCTTTTTTGTAGAGAATTAAGTTTCCTACTTTTTATGTTCTATGATATTTTTTGATCAGATGCGTAGTTCTCGAGATATATCAAGATATTTAAAAGTTCCGAAGCCGCACCAACATAATAGAGATACAGAAACACCGTGGCCCCTTTCTTTGAGATAACTCTGTACTATTGCGAGCTGCAAATGCCACTTCCAGTTTAGCTGTGCAGAAGAAGAACAACAAGAAGAAGAAATATCTCGAAATATGTCCGTTAGGCCCCTTCCCTTGAGATAAATCTGCAAATATCTCGGAAACGAAGCGAGCTATGGCAAAATGTTAAGAGACGTTTTTTGTAGCGAATTATGTTTCCTACAATTTATGTTCTATGATATTTTTTGCTCAGAAGCGTAGTTTTCGAGATATATCGAGATATTTAAAAGTTCCGAAGCAGCACCAACATAATAGAGATACAGAAACACCGTGGCCCCTTTCTTTGAGATAACTCTGCACTAGTGCGAGCCGCAAATGCCACTTCCAGCTTAGCTGTGCAGAAGAAGAACAACAAGAAGAAGAAATATCTCGAAATATGTCCGTCAGGCCCCTTACCTTGAGATAAATCTGCAAATATCTCGGAAACGAAGCGAGCTATGGCAAAATGTTAACAGACGTTTTTTGTAGAGAATTAAGTTTCCTACTTTTTAGCTTCTATGATATTTTCTGATCAGATGCGTAGTTCTCGAGATATATCGAGATATTTAAAAGTTCCGAAGCCGCACCAACATAATAGAGATACAGAAACACCGTGGCCCCTTTCTTTGAGATAACTCTGCACTAGTGCGAGCCGCAAATGCCACTTCCAGCTTAGCTGTGCAGAAGAAGAACAACAAGAAGAAGAAATATCTCGAAATATGTCCGTCAGGCCACTTCCCTTGAGATAAATCTGCAAATATCTCGGAAACGAAGCGAGCTATGGCAAAATGTTAAGAGACCTTTTTTGTAGAGAATTATGTTTCCTACTTTTTATGCTCTATGATATTTTTTGATCAGACGCGTAGCTCTCGAGATATATCAAGATATTTAAAAGTTCCGAAGCCGCACCAACATAATAGAGATACAGAAACACCGTGGCCCCTCTCTTTGAGATAACTCTGCACTATTGCGAGCTGGAAATGCCACTTCCAGTTTAGCTGTGCAGAAGAAGAACAACAAGAAGAAGAAATATCTCGAAATATGTCCGTTAGGCCCCTTCCCTTGAGATAAATCTGCAAATATCTCGGAAACGAAGCGAGCTATGGCAAAATGTTAAGAGACCTTTTTTGTAGAGAATTATGTTTCCTACAATTTATGTTCTATGATATTTTTTGATCAGAAGCGTAGTTTTCGAGATATATCGAGATATTTAAAAGTTCCGAAGCCGCACCAACATAATAGAGATACAGAAACACCGTGGCCCCTTTCTTTGAGATAACTCTGCACTATTGCGAGCTGCAAATGCCACTTCCAGCTTAGCTGTGCAGAGGAAGAACAACAAGAAGAAGAAATATCTCGAAATATGTCCGTCAGGCCAGTTCCTTTGAGCTGAATCTGCAAATATCTCGGAAACGAAGCGAGCTATGGCAAAATGTTAAGAGACCTTTTTTGTAGAGAATTAAGTTTCCTACTTTTTATCTTCTATGATATTTTCTGATCAGATGCGTAGTTCCCGAGATATATCAAGATATTTAAAAGTTCCGAAGCCGCACCAACATAATAGAGATACAGAAACACCGTGGCCCCTTTCTTTGAGATAACTCTGCACTATTGCGAGCTGCAAATGCCACTTCCAGCTTAGCTGTGCCGAGGAAGAACAACAAGAAGAAGAAATATCTCGAAATATGTCCGTCAGGCCAGTTCCTTTGAGCTGAATCTGCAAATATCTCGGAAACGAAGCGAGCTATGGCAAAATGTTAAGAGACGTTTTTTGTAGAGAATTATGTTTCCTACAATTTATGTTCTATGATATTTTTTGATCAGAAGCGTAGTTTTCGAGATATATCGAGATATTTAAAAGTTCCGAAGCCGCACCAACATAATAGGGATACAGAAACACCGTGGCCCCTTTCTTCGAGATAACTCTGCACTAGTGCGAGCCGCAAATGCCACTTCCAGCTTAGCTGTGCAGAAGAAGAACAACAAGAAGAAGAAATATCTCGAAATATGGCCGTCAGGCCCCTTCCCTTGAGATAAATCTGCAAATATCTCGGAAACGAAGCGAGCTATGGCAAAATGTTGAGAGACCTTTTTTGTAGAGAATTAAGTTTCCTACTTTTTATGTTCTATGATATTTTTTGATCAGATGCGTAGTTCTCGAGATATATCAAGATATTTAAAAGTTCCGAAGCCGCACCAACATAATAGAGATACAGAAACACCGTGGCCCCTCTCTTTGAGATAACTCTGTACTATTGCGAGCTGGAAATGCCACTTCCAGTTTAGCTGTGCAGAAGAAGAACAACAAGAAGAAGAAATATCTCGAAATATGTCCGTCAGGCCCCTTCCCTTGAGATAAATCTGCAAATATCTCGGAAACGAAGCGAGCTATGGCAAAATGTTAAGAGACCTTTTTTGTAGAGAATTATGTTTCCTACAATTTATGTTCTATGATATTTTTTGATCAGAAGCGTAGTTTTCGAGATATATCGAGATATTTAAAAGTTCCGAAGCCGCACCAACATAATAGAGATACAGAAACACAGTGGCCCCTTTCTTTGAGATAACTCTGCACTATTGCGAGCTGCAAATGCCACTTCCAGCTTAGCTGTGCAGAGGAAGAACAACAAGAAGTAGAAATATCTCGAAATATGTCCGTCAGGCCAGTTCCTTTGAGCTCAATCTGCAAATATCTCGGAAACGAAGCGAGCTATGGCAAAATGTTAAGAGACCTTTTTTGTAGAGAATTAAGTTTCCTACTTTTTATGTTCTATGATATTTTTTGATCAGATGCGTAGTTCTCGAGATATATCAAGATATTTAAAAGTTCCGAAGCCGCACCAACATAATAGAGATACAGAAACACCGTGGCCCCTTTCTTTCAGATAACTATGCACTATTGCGAGCTGCAAATGCCACTTCCAGCTTAGCTGTGCAGAAGAACAACAAGAAGAAGAAATATCTCGAAATATGTCCGTCAGGCCCCTTCCCTTGAGATAAATCTGCAAATATCTCGGAAACGAAGCGAGCTATGGCAAAATGTTAAGAGACCTTTTTTGTAGAGAATTAAGTTTCCTACTTTTTATGTTCTATGATATTTTCTGATCAGATGCGTAGTTCTCGAGATATATCAAGATATTTAAAAGTTCCGAAGCCGCACCAACATAATAGAGATACAGAAACACCGTGGCCCCTTTCTTTGAGATAACTCTGCACTATTGCGAGCTGCAAATGCCACTTCCAGCTTAGCTGTGCAGAAGAAGAACAACAAGAAGAAGAAGTATCTCGAAATATGTCCGTCAGGCCCCTTCCCTTGAGATAAATCTGCAAATATCTCGGAAACGAAGAGAGCTATGGCAAAATGTTAAGAGACCTTATTTGTAGAGAATTAAGTTTCCTACTTTTTATGTTCTATGATATTTTTTGATCAGATGCGTAGTTCTCGAGATATATCAAGATATTTAAAAGTTCCGAAGCCGCACCAACATAATAGAGATACAGAAACACCGTGGCCCCCTTCTTTCAGATAACTCTGCACTATTGCGAGCTGGAAATGACACTTCCAGTTTAGCTGTGCAGAAGAAGAACAACAAGAAGAAGAAATATCTCGAAATATGTCCGTCAGGCCCTTCCCTTGAGATAAATCTGCATATATCTCGGAAACGAAGCGAGCTATGGCAAAATGTTGAGAGACCTTTTTTGTAGAGAATTAAGTTTTCTACTTTTTATGTTCTATGATATTTTTTGATCAGATGCGTAGTTCTCGAGATATATCAAGATATTTAAAAGTTCCGAAGCCGCACCAACATAATAGAGATACAGAAACACCGTGGCCCCTTTCTTTGAGATAACTCGGCACTACTGCGAGCTGGAAATGCCACTTCCAGTTTAGCTGTGCAGAAGAAGAACAACAAGAAGAAGAAATATCTCGAAATATGTCCGTCAGGCCCCTTCCCTTGAGATAAATCTGCAAGTATCTTGGAAACGAAGCGAGCTATGGCAAAATGTTAAGAGACCTTTTTTGTAGAGAATTAAGTTTCCTACTTTTTATGTTCTATGATATTTTTTGATCAGATGCGTAGTTCTCGAGATATATCAAGATATTTAAAAGTTCCGAAGCCGCACCAACATAATAGAGATACAGAAACACCGTGGCCCCTTTCTTCGAGATAACTCTGCACTATTGCGAGCTGCAAATGCCACTTCCAGCTTAGCTGTGCAGAAGAAGAACAACAAGAAGAAGAAATATCTCGAAAAATGTCCGTCAGGCCCCTTCCCTTGAGATAAATCTGCAAATATCTCGGAAACGAAGCGAGCTATGGCAAAATGTTAAGAGACCTTATTTGTAGAGAATTAGGTTTCCTACTTTTTATGTTCTATGATATTTTTTGATCAGATGCGTAGTTCTCGAGATATATCAAGATATTTAAAAGTTCCGAAGCCGCACCAACATAATAGAGATACAGAAACACCGTGGCCCCTTTCTTTGAGATAACTCTGCGCTATTGCGAGCTGGAAATGCCACTTCCAGTTTAGCTGTGCAGAAGAAGAACAACAAGAAGAGGAAATATCTCGAAATATGTCCGTCAGGCCCCTTCCCTTGAGATATATCTGCAAATATCTCGGAAACGAAACGAGCTATGGCAAAATGTTAAGAGACCTTTTTTGTAGAGAATTATGTTTCCTACAATTTATGTTCTATGATATTTTTTAATCAGAAGCGTAGTTTTCGAGATATATCGAGATATTTAAAAGATCCGAAGCCGCACCAACATAATAGAGATACAGAAACACCGTGGCCCCTTTCTTTGAGATAACCCTGCACTAGTGCGAGCCGCAAATGCCGCTTCCAGCTTAGCTGTGCAGAAGAAGAACAACAAGAAGAAGAAATATCTCGAAATATGTCCGTCAGGCCCCTTCCCTCGAGATAAATCTGCAAATATCTCGGAAACGAAGCGAGCTATGGCAAAATGTTAAGAGACCTTTTTTGTAGAGAATTAAGTTTCCTACTTTTTATGCTCTGTGATATTTTTTGATCGGATGCGTAGTTCTCGAGATATATCAAGATATTTAAAAAATCCGAAGCCGCACCAACATAATAGAGATACAGAAACACCGTGGCCCCTTTCTTTGAGATAACTCTGCACTATTGCGAGCTGCAAATGCCACTTCCAGCTTAGCTGTGCAGAAGAAGAACAACAAAAAGAAGAAATATCTCGAAATATGTCCGTCAGGCCCCTTCCCTTGAGATAAATCTGCAAATATCTCGGAAACGAAGCGAGCTATGGCAAAATGTTAAGAGACCTTTTTTGTAGAGAATTAAGTTTCCTACTTTTTATGTTCTATGATATTTTTTGATCAGATGCGTAGTTCTCGAGATATATCAAGATATCTAAAAGTTCCGAAGCCGCACCAACATAATAGAGATACAGAAACGCCGTGGCCCCTTTCTTCGAGATAACTCTGCACTATTGCAAGCTGCAAATGCCACTTCCAGCTTAGCTGTGCAGAAGAAGAACAACAAGAAGAAGAAATATCTCGAAAAATGTCCGTCAGGCCCCTTCCCTTGAGATATATCTGCAAATATCTCGGAAACGAAGCGAGCTATGGCAAAATGTTAAGAGACCTTATTTGTAGAGAATTAAGTTTCCTACTTTTTATGTTCTATGATATTTTTTGATCAGATGCGTAGTTCTCGAGATATATCAAGATATTTAAAAGTTCCGAAGCCGCACCAACATAATAGAGATACAGAAACACCGTGGCCCCTTTCTTTGAGATAACTCTGCACTATTGCGAGCTGTAAATGCCACGTCCAGCTTAGCTGTGCAGATTGAAGAACAACAAGAAGAAGAAATATCTCGAAATATGTCCGTCAGGCCCCTTCCCTCGAGATAAATCTGCAAATATCTCGGAAACGAAGCGAGCTATGGCAAAATGTTAAGAGACCTTTTTTGTAGAGAATTAAGTTTCCTACTTTTTATGTTCTATGATATTTTTTGATCGGATGCGTAGCTCTCGAGATATATCAAGATATTTAAAAGTTCCGAAGCCGCACCAACATAATAGAGATACAGAAACACCGTGGCCCCTTTCTTTGAGATAACTCTGCACTATTGCGAGCTGCAAATGCCACTTCCAGCTTAGCTGTGCAGAAGAAGAACAATAAGAAGAAGAAATATCTCGAAATATGTCCGTCAGACCCCTTCCCTTGAGATAAATCTGCAAATATCTCGGAAACGAAGCGAGCTATGGCAAAATGTTGAGAGACCTTTTTTGTAGAGAATTATGTTTCCCACAATTTACGTTCTATGATATTTTTTGATCAGAAGCGTAGTTTTCGAGATATATCGAGATATTTAAAAGATCCGAAGCCGCACCAACATAATACAGATACAGAAACACCGTGGCCCCTTTCTTCGAGATAACTCTGCACTATTGCGAGCTGCAACTGCCACTTCCAGCTTAGCTGTGCAGAAGAAGACCAACAAGAAGAAGAAATATCTCGAAATATGTCCGTCAGACCCCTTCCCTTGAGATAAATCTGCAAATATCTCGGAAGCGAAGCGAGCTATGGCAAAATGTTAAGAGACCTTTTTTGTAGAGAATTATGTTTCCTACAATTTATGTTCTATGATATTTTTTGATCAGATGCGTAGTTCTCGAGATATATCAAGATATTTAAAAGTTCCGAAGCCGCACCAACATAATAGAGATACAGAAACACCGTGGCCCCTTTCTTTGAGATAACTCTGCACTATTGCGAGCTGCAAATGACACTTCCAGCTTAGCTGTGCAGAAGAAGAACAACAAGAAGAAGAAATATCTCGAAATATGTCCGTCAGGCCCCTTCCCTTGAGATAAATCTGCAAATATCTCGGAAACGAAGCGAGCTATGGCAAAATGTTAAGAGACCTTTTTTGTAGAGAATTAAGTTTCCTACTTTTTATCTTCTATGATATTTTCTGATCAGATTCGTAGTTCTCGAGATATATCAAGATATTTAAAAGTTCCGAAGCCGCACCAACATAATAGAGATACAGAAACACCGTGGCCCCTTTCTTTGAGATAACTCTGCACTATTGCGAGCTGCAAATGCCACTTCCAGCTTAGCTGTGCAGAAGAAGAAATATCTCGAAATATGTCCGTCAGGCCCCTTCCCTTGAGATAAATCTGCAAATATCTCGGAAACGAAGCGAGCTATGGCAAAATGTTAAGAGACCTTTTTTGTATGGAATTATGTTTCGTACTTTTTATGTTGTATGATATTTCTTGATCAGACGCGTAGTTCTCGAGATATATCAAGATATTTAAAAGTTCCGAAGCCGCACCAACATAATAGAGATACAGAAACACCGTGGCCTCTCTCTTTGAGATAACTCTGCACTATTGCGAGCTGCAAATGCCACTTCCAATTTAGCTGTGCAGAAGAAGAACAACAAGAAGAAGAAATATCTCGAAATATGTCCGTTAGGCCCCTTCCCTTGAGATAAATCGGCAAGTATCTCGGAAACGAAGCGAGCTATGGCAAAATGTTGAGAGACCTTTTTTGTAGAGAATTAAGTTTCCTACTTTTTATGTTCTATGATATTTTTTGATCAGATGCGTAGATCTCGAGATATATCAAGATATTTAAAAGTTCCGAAGCCGCACCAACATAATAGAGATACAGAAACACCGTGGCCCCTTTCTTTGAGATAACTCTGCACTATTGCGAGCTGCAAATGCCACTTCCAGCTTAGCTGTGCAGAAGAAGAACAACAAGAAGAAGAAATATCTCGAAATATGTCGGTCAGGCCCCTTCCCTTGAGATAAATCTGCAAATATCTCGGAAACGAAGCGAGCTATGGCAAAATGTTAAGAGACCTTTTTTGTATGGAATTATGTTTCCTACTTTTTATGTTCTACGATATTTTTTGATCAGACGCGTAGTTCTCGAGATATATCAAGATATTTAAAAGTTCCGAAGCCGCACCAACATAATGGAGATACAGAAACACCGTGGCTCCTTTCTTTTAGATAACTCTGCACTATTGCGACCTGTAAATGCCACTTCCAGTTTAGCTGTGCAGAAGAAGAACAACAAGAAGAAGAAATATCTCGAAATAAGTCCGTTAGGCCCCTTCCCTTGAGATAAATCTGCAAATATCTCGGAAACGAAGCGAGCTATGGCAAAATGTTAAGAGACCTTTTTTGTAGAGAATTAAGTTTCCTACGTTTTATGTTGTATGATATTTTTTGATCAGATGCGTAGTTCTCGAGATATATCAAGATATTTAAAAGTTCCGAAGCCGCACCAACATAATAGAGATACAGAAACACCGTGGCCCCTTTCTTTGAGATAACTCTGTACTAGTGCGAGCCGCAAATGCCACTTCCAGCTTAGCTGTGCAGAAGAAGAACAACAAGAAGAAGAAATATCTCGAAATATGTCCGTTAGGCCCCTTCCCTTGAGATAAATCTGCAAATATCTCGGAAACGAAGCGAGCTATGGCAAAATGTTAAGAGACCTTTTTTGTAGAGAATTAAGTTTCCTACGTTTTATGTTGTATGATATTTTTTGATCAGATGCGTAGTTCTCGAGATATATCAAGATATTTAAAAGTTCCGAAGCCGCACCAACATAATAGAGATACAGAAACACCGTGGCCCCTCTCTTTGAGATAACTCTGCACTATTGCGAGCTGGAAATGCCACTTCCAGTTTAGCTGTGCAGAAGAAGAACAACAAGAAGAAGAAATATCTCGCAATATGTCCGTTAGGCCCCTTCCCTTGAGATAAATCTGCAAATATCTCGGAAACGAAGCGAGCTATGGCAAAATGTTAAGAGACCTTTTTTGTAGAGAATTAAGTTTCCTACTTTTTATGTTCTATGATATTTTTTGATCAGATGCGTAGTTCTCGAGATATATCAAGATATTTAAAAGTTCCGAAGCCGCACCAACATAATAGAGATACAGAAACACCGTGGCCCCTTTCTTTGAGATAACTCTGTACTATTGCGAGCTGGAAATGCCACTTCCAGTTTAGCTGTGCAGAAGAAGAACAACAAGAAGAAGAAATATCTCGAAATATGTCCGTTAGGCCCCTTCCCTTGAGATAAATCTGCAAATATCTCGGAAACGAAGCGAGCTATGGCAAAATGTTAAGAGACGTTTTTTGTAGCGAATTATGTTTCCTACAATTTATGTTCTATGATATTTTTTGCTCAGAAGCGTAGTTTTCGAGATATATCGAGATATTTAAAAGTTCCGAAGCAGCACCAACATAATAGAGATACAGAAACACCGTGGCCCCTTTCTTTGAGATAACTCTGCACTAGTGCGAGCCGCAAATGCCACTTCCAGCTTAGCTGTGCAGAAGAAGAACAACAAGAAGAAGAAATATCTCGAAATATGTCCGTCAGGCCCCTTCCCTTGAGATAAATCTGCAAATATCTCGGAAACGAAGCGAGCTATGGCAAAATGTTAAGAGACCTTTTTTGTAGAGAATTGAGTTTCCTACTTTTTAGGTTCTATGATATTTTTTGATCAGATGCGTAGTTCTCGAGATATATCAAGATATTTAAAAGTTCCGAAGCCGCACCAACATAATAGAGATACAGAAACACCGTGGCCCCTTTCTTTCAGATAACTATGCACTATTGCGAGCTGTAAATGCCACTTCCAGCTTAGCTGTGCAGAAGAAGAACAACAAGAAGAAGAAATATCTCGAAATATGTCCGTCAGGCCCCTTACCTTGAGATAAATCTGCAAATATCTCGGAAACGAAGCGAGCTATGGCAAAATGTTAACAGACGTTTTTTGTAGAGAATTAAGTTTCCTACTTTTTAGCTTCTATGATATTTTCTGATCAGATGCGTAGTTCTCGAGATATATCGAGATATTTAAAAGTTCCGAAGCCGCACCAACATAATAGAGATACAGAAACACCGTGGCCCCTTTCTTTGAGATAACTCTGCACTAGTGCGAGCCGCAAATGCCACTGCCAGCTTAGCTGTGCAGAAGAAGAACAACAAGAAGAAGAAATATCTCGAAATATGTCCGTCAGGCCACTTCCCTTGAGATAAATCTGCAAATATCTCGGAAACGAAGCGAGCTATGGCAAAATGTTAAGAGACCTTTTTTGTAGAGAATTATGTTTCCTACTTTTTATGCTCTATGATATTTTTTGATCAGACGCGTAGCTCTCGAGATATATCAAGATATTTAAAAGTTCCGAAGCCGCACCAACATAATAGAGATACAGAAACACCGTGGCCCCTCTCTTTGAGATAACTCTGCACTATTGCGAGCTGGAAATGCCACTTCCAGTTTAGCTGTGCAGAAGAAGAACAACAAGAAGAAGAAATATCTCGAAATATGTCCGTTAGGCCCCTTCCCTTGAGATAAATCTGCAAATATCGCGGAAACGAAGCGAGCTATGGCAAAATGTTAAGAGACCTTTTTTGTAGAGAATTATGTTTCCTACAATTTATGTTCTATGATATTTTTTGATCAGAAGCGTAGTTTTCGAGATATATCGAGATATTTAAAAGTTCCGAAGCCGCACCAACATAATAGAGATACAGAAACACCGTGGCCCCTTTCTTTGAGATAACTCTGCACTATTGCGAGCTGCAAATGCCACTTCCAGCTTAGCTGTGCAGAGGAAGAACAACAAGAAGAAGAAATATCTCGAAATATGTCCGTCAGGCCAGTTCCTTTGAGCTGAATCTGCAAATATCTCGGAAACGAAGCGAGCTATGGCAAAATGTTAAGAGACCTTTTTTGTAGAGAATTAAGTTTCCTACTTTTTATCTTCTATGATATTTTCTGATCAGATGCGTAGTTCTCGAGATATATCAAGATATTTAAAAGTTCCGAAGCCGCACCAACATAATAGAGATACAGAAACACCGTGGCCCCTTTCTTTGAGATAACTCTGCACTAGTGCGAGCCGCAAATGCCACTTCCAGCTTAGCTGTGCAGCAGAAGAACAACAAGAAGAAGAAATATCTCGAAATATGTCCGTCAGGCCACTTTCCTTGAGATAAATCTGCAAATATCTCGGAAACGAAGCGAGCTATGGCAAAATGTTAAGAGACCTTTTTTGTAGAGAATTATGTTTCCTACTTTTTATGTTCTATAATATTTTTTGATCAGACGCGTAGCTCTCGAGATATATCGAGATATTTAAAAGTTCCGAAGCCGCACCAACATAATAGAGATACAGAAACACCGTGGCCCCTTTCTTTGAGATAACTCTGCACTAGTGCGAGCCGCAAATGCCACTTCCAGCTTAGCTGTGCAGAAGAAGAACAACAAGAAGAAGAAATATCTCGAAATATGTCCGTCAGGCCCCTTCCCTTGAGATAAATCTGCAAATATCTCGGAAACGAAGCGAGCTATGGTAAAATGTTAAGAGACCTTTTTTGTAGAGAATTAAGTTTCCTACTTTTTATGTTGTATGATATTTTTTGATCAGATGCGTAGTTCTCGAGATATATCAAGATATTTAAAAGTTCCGAAGCCGCACCAACATAATAGAGATACAGAAACACCGTGGCCCCTTTCTTTGAGATAACTCTGCACTATTGCAAGCTGCAAATGCCACTTCCAGCTTAGCTGTGCAGAGGAAGAACAACAAGAAGAAGAAATATCTCGAAATATGTCCGTCAGGCCAGTTCCTTTGAGCTGAATCTGCAAATATCTCGGAAACGAAGCGAGCTATGGCAAAATGTTAAGAGACGTTTTTTGTAGAGAATTATGTTTCCTACAATTTATGTTCTATGATATTTTTTGATCAGAAGCGTAGTTTTCGAGATATATCGAGATATTTAAAAGTTCCGAAGCCGCACCAACATAATAGGGATACAGAAACACCGTGGCCCCTTTCTTCGAGATAACTCTGCACTAGTGCGAGCCGCAAATGCCACTTCCAGCTTAGCTGTGCAGAAGAAGAACAACAAGAAGAAGAAATATCTCGAAATATGGCCGTCAGGCCCCTTCCCTTGAGATAAATCTGCAAATATCTCGGAAACGAAGCGAGCTATGGCAAAATGTTGAGAGACCTTTTTTGTAGAGAATTAAGTTTCCTACTTTTTATGTTCTATGATATTTTTTGATCAGATGCGTAGTTCTCGAGATATATCAAGATATTTAAAAGTTCCGAAGCCGCACCAACATAATAGAGATACAGAAACACCGTGGCCCCTCTCTTTGAGATAACTCTGTACTATTGCGAGCTGGAAATGCCACTTCCAGTTTAGCTGTGCAGAAGAAGAACAACAAGAAGAAGAAATATCTCGAAATATGTCCGTCAGGCCCCTTCCCTTGAGATAAATCTGCAAATATCTCGGAAACGAAGTGAGCTATGGCAAAATGTTAAGAGATCTTTTTTGTAGAGAATTATGTTTCCTACAATTTATGTTCTATGATATTTTTTGATCAGAAGCGTAGTTTTCGAGATATATCGAGATATTTAAAAGTTCCGAAGCCGCACCAACATAATAGAGATACAGAAACACCGTGGCCCCTTTCTCTGAGACAACTCTGCACTAGTGCGAGCCGCAAATGCCACTTCCAGCTTAGCTGTGCAGAAGAAGAACAACAAGAAGAAGAAATATCTCGAAATATGTCCGTCAGGCCCCTTCCCTTGAGATAAATCTGCAAATATCTCGGAAACGAAGCGAGCTATGGTAAAATGTTAAGAGACCTTTTTTGTAGAGAATTCAGTTTCCTACTTTTTATGTTCTATGATATTTTTTGATCAGATGCGTAGTTCTCGAGATATATCAAGATATTTAAAAGTTCCGAAGCCGCACCAACATAATAGAGATACAGAAACACCGTGGCCCCTTTCTTTGAGATAACTCTGCACTATTGCGAGCTGCAAATGCCACTTCCAGCTTAGCTGTGCAGAGGAAGAACTACAAGAAGAAGAAATATCTCGAAATATGTCCGTCAGGCCAGTTCCTTTGAGCTGAATCTGCAAATATCTCGGAAATGAAGCGAGCTATGGCAAAATGTTAAGAGACGTTTTTTGTAGAGAATTATGTTTGCTACAATTTATGTTCTATGATATTTTTTGATCAGAAGCGTAGTTTTCGAGATATATCGCGATATTTAAAAGTTCCGAAGCCGCACCAACATAATAGAGATACAGAAACACCGTGGCCCCTTTCTCTGAGATAACTCTGCACTAGTGCGAGCCGCAAATGCCACTTCCAGCTTAGCTGTGCAGAAGAAGAACAACAAGAAGAAGAAATATCTCGAAATATGTCCGTCAGGCCCCTTACCTTGAGATAAATCTGCAAATATCTCGGAAACGAAGCGAGCTATGGCAAAATGTTAAGAGACGTTTTTTGTAGAGAATTAAGTTTCCTACTTTTTAGCTTCTATGATATTTTCTGATCAGATGCGTAGTTCTCGAGATATATCAAGATATTTAAAAGTTCCGAAGCCGCACCAACATAGTAGAGATACAGAAACACCGTGGCCCCTTTCTTTGAGATAACTCTGCACTAGTGCGAGCCGCAAATGCCACTTCCAGTTTAGCTGTGCAGAAGAAGAACAACAAGAAGAAGAAATATCTCGAAATATGTCCGTCAGGCCCCTTCCCTTGAGATAAATCTGCAAATATCTCGGAAACGAAGCGAGCTATGGCAAAATGGTAAGAGACCTTTTTTGTAGAGAATTAGGTTTCCTACTTTTTATGTTCTATGATATTTTTTGATCAGATGCGTAGTTCTCGAGATATATCAAGATATTTAAAGGTTCCGAAGCCGCACCAACATAATAGAGATACAGAAACACCGTGGCCCCTTTCTTTGAGATAACTCTGCACTAGTGCGAGCCGCAAATGCCACTTCCAGCTTAGCTGTGCAGAAGAAGAACAACAAGAAGAAGAAATATCTCGAAATATGTCCGTCAGGCCCCTTCCCTTGAGATAAATCTGCAAATATCTCGGAAACGAAGCGAGGTATGGCAAAATGTTAAGAGACCTTTTTTGTAGAGAATTAAGTTTCCTCCATTTTATGTTCTATGATATTTTTTGATCAGATGCGTAGTTCTCGAGATATATCGAGATACTTAAAAGTTCCGAAGCCGCACCAACATAATAGAGATACAGAAACACCGTGGCCCCTTTCTTTGAGATAACTGTGCACTAGTGCGAGCCGCAAATGCCACTTCCAACTTAGCTGTGCAGAAGAAGAACAACAAGAAGAAGAAATATCTCGAAATATGTCCGTCAGGCCCCTTCCCTTGAGATAAATCTGCAAATATCTCGGAAACGAAGCGAGCTATGGCAAAATGTTAAGAGACCTTTTTTGTACAGAATTATGTTTCCTACTTTTTATGTTCTATGATATTTTTTGATCAGGCGCGTAGTTCTCGAGATATATCAAGATATTTAAAAGTTCCGAAGCCGCACCAACATAATAGAGATACAGAAACACCGTGGCCCCTTTCTTTGAGATAACTCTGCACTGTTGCGAGCTGTAAATGCCACTTCCAGCTTAGCTGTGCAGAAGAAGAACAACAAGAAGAAGAAATATCTCGAAATATGTCCGTCAGGCCCCTGCCCTTGAGATATATCTGCAAATATCTCGGAAACGAAGCGAGCTATGGCAAAATGTTAAGAGACCTTTTCTGTAGAGAATTATGTTTCCTACAATTTATCTTCTATGATATTTTTTGATCAGAAGCGTAGTTTTCGAGATATATCGAGATATTTAAAGGTTCCGAAGCCGCACCAACATAATAGAGATACAGAAACACCGTGGCCCCTTTCTTTGAGATAACTCTGCACTATTGCGAGCTGCAAATGCCACTTCCAGCTTAGCTGTGCAGAAGAAGAACAACAAGAAGAAGAAGTATCTCGAAATATGTCCGTCAGGCCCCTTCCCTTGAGATAAATCTGCAAATATCTCGGAAACGAAGAGAGCTATGGCAAAATGTTAAGAGACCTTATTTGTAGAGAATTAAGTTTCCTACTTTTTATGTTCTATGATATTTTTTGATCAGGTGCGTAGTTCTCGAGATATATCAAGATATTTAAAAGTTCCGAAGCCGCACCAACATAATAGAGATACAGAAACACCGTGGCCCCTTTCTTTGAGATAACTCTGCACTGTTGCGAGCTGTAAATGCCACTTCCAGCTTAGCTGTGCAGAAGAAGAACAACAAGAAGAAGAAATATCTCGAAATATGTCCGTCAGGCCCCTGCCCTTGAGATATATCTGCAAATATCTCGGAAACGAAGCGAGCTATGGCAAAATGTTAAGAGACCTTTTCTGTAGAGAATTATGTTTCCTACAATTTATCCTCTATGATATTTTTTGATCAGAAGCGTAGTTTTCGAGATATATCGAGATATTTAAAGGTTCCGAAGCCGCACCAACTTAATAGAGATACAGAAACACCGTGGCCCCTTTCTTTGAGATAACTCTGCACTAGTGCGAGCCGCAAATGCCACTTCCAGCTTAGCTGTGCAGAAGAAGAACAACAAGAAGAAGAAATATCTCGAAATATGTCCGTCAGGCCCCTTCCCTTGAGATAAATCTGCAAATATCTCGGAAACGAAGCGAGCTATGGCAAAATGTTAAGAGACCTTTTTTGTAGAGAATTAAGTTTCCTACAATTTACGTTCTCTGATATTTTTTGATCAGAAGCGTAGTTTTCGAGATATATCAAGATATTTAAAAGTTCCGAAGCCGCACCAACATAATAGAGATACAGAAACACCGTGGCCCCTTTCTTTGAGATAACTCTGCACTATTGCGCGCTGCAAATGCCACTTCCAGCTTAGCTGCGCAGAGGAAGAACAACAAGAAGAAGAAATATCTCGAAATATGTCCGTCAGGCCCCTTCCCTTGAGATAAATCTGCAAATATCTCGGAAACGAAGCGAGCTATGGCAAAATGTTAGGAGACCTTTTTTGTAGAGAATTATGTTTCCTACAATTTATGTTCTATGATATTTTTTGATCAGAAGCGTAGTTTTCGAGATATATCGAGATATTTAAAAGTTCCGATGCCGCACCAACATAATAGAGATACGGAAACACCGTGGCCCCTTTCTTTGGGATAACTCTGCACTATTGCGAGCTGGAAATGCCACTTCCAGTTTAGCTGTGCAGAAGAAGAACAACAAGAAGAAGAAATATCTCGAAATATGTCCGTCAGGACCCTTCCCTTGAGATAAATCTGCAAATATCTCGGAAACGAAGCGAGCTATTGCAAAACGTTGAGAGACCTTTTTTGTAGAGAATTAAGTTTCCTACTTTTTATGTTCTATGATATTTTTTGATCAGATGCGTAGATCTCGAGATATATCAAGATATTTAAAAGCTCCGAAGCTGCACCAACATAATAGAGGTACAGAAACACCGTGGCCCCTTTCTTTGAGATAACTCTGCACTATTGCGAGCTGCAAATGCCACTTCCAGCTTAGCTGTGCAGAAGAAGAACAACAAGAATAAGAAATATTTCGAAATATGTCCGTCAGGCCCCTTCCCTTGAGATAAATCTGCAAATATCTCGGAAACGAAGCGAGCTGTGGCAAAATGTTAAGAGACCTTTTTTGTAGAGAATTAAGTTTCCTACTTTTTATGTTCTATGATATTTTTTGATCAGATGCGTAGTTTTCGAGATATAGCAAGATATTTAAAAGTTCCGAAGCCGCACCAACATAATAGAGATACAGAAACACCGTGGCCCCTTTCTTTGAGATAACTCTGCACTACTGCGAGCTGCAAATGCCACTTCCAGCTTAGCTGTGCAGAAGAAGAACAACAAGAAGAAGAAATATCTCGAAATATGTCCGTCAGGCCCCTTCCCTTGAGATAAATCTGCAAATATCTCGGAAACGAAGCGAGCTATGGCAAAATGTTAAGAGACCTTTTTTGTAGAGAATTAAGTTTCCTACTTTTTATGTTCTATGATATTTTTTGATCAGATGCGTAGTTCTCGAGATATATCCAGATATTTAAAAGTTCCGAAGCGGCACCAACATAATAGAGATACAGAAACACCGTGGCCCCTTTCTTTGAGGTAACTCTGCACTATTGCGAGCTGCAAATGCCACTTCCAGCTTAGCTGTGCAGAAGAAGAACAACAAGAAGAAGAAATATCTCGAAATATGTCCGTCAGGCCCCTTCCCTTGAGATAAATCTGCAAATATCTCGGAAACAAAGCGAGCTATGGCAAAATGTTAAGAGACCTTTTTTGTAGAGAATTAAGTTTCCTACTTTTTATGTTCTATGATATTTTTTGATCAGATGCGTAGTTCTCGAGATATATCAAGATATTTAAAAGTTCCGAAGCCGCACCAACATAATAGAGATACAGAAACACCGTGGCCCCTTTCTTTGAGATAATTCTGCACTATTGCGAGCTGCAAATGCCACTTCCAGCTTAGCTGTGCAGAAGAAGAACAACAAGAATAAGAAATATCTCGAAATATGTCCGTCAGGCCCCTTCCCTTGAGATAAATCTGCAAATATCTCGGAAACGAAGCGAGCTATGGCAAAATGTTAAGAGACCTTATTTGTAGAGAATTAAGTTTCCTACTTTTTATGTTCTATGATATTTTTTGATCAGATGCGTAGTTCTCGAGATATATCAAGATATTTAAAAGTTCCGAAACCGCACCAACATAATAGAGATACAGAAACACCGTGGCCCCTTTCTTTGAGATAACTCTGCACTATTGCGAGCTGCAAATGCCACTTCCAGCTTAGCTGTGCAGAAGAAGAACAACAAGAAGAAGAAGTATCTCGAAATATGTCCGTCAGGCCCCTTCCCTTGAGATAAATCTGCAAATATCTCGGAAACGAAGAGAGCTATGGCAAAATGTTAAGAGACCTTATTTGTAGAGAATTAAGTTTCCTACTTTTTATGTTCTATGATATTTTTAGATCAGATGCGTAGTTCTCGAGATATATCAAGATATTTAAAAGTTCCGAAGCCGCACCAACATAATAGAGATACAGAAACACCGTGGCCCCTTTCTTTGAGATAACTCTGCACTATTGCGAGCTGGAAATGCCACTTCCAGTTTAGCTGTGCAGAAGAAGAACAACAAGAAGAAGAAATATCTCGAAATATGTCCGTTAGGCCCCTTCCCTTGAGATAAATCTGCAAATATCTCGGAAGCGAAGAGAGCTATGGCAAGATGTTAAGAGACCTTTTTTGTATGGAATTAAGTTTCCTACTTTTTATGTTCTATGATATTTTTTGATCAGATGCGTAGTTCTCGAGATATATCAAGATATTTAAAAGTTCCGAAGCCGCACCAACATAATAGAGATACAGAAACACCGTGGCCCCTTTCTTTGAGATAACTCTGCACTATTGCGAGCTGCAAATGCCACTTCCAGCTTAGCTGTGCAGAAGAAGAACAACAAGAAGAAGAAGTATCTCGAAATATGTCCGTCAGGCCCCTTCCCTTGAGATAAATCTGCAAATATCTCGGAAACGAAGAGAGCTATGGCAAAATGTTAAGAGACCTTATTTGTAGAGAATTAAGTTTCCTACTTTTTATGTTCTATGATATTTTTAGATCAGATGCGTAGTTCTCGAGATATATCAAGATATTTAAAAGTTCCGAAGCCGCACCAACATAATAGAGATACAGAAACACCGTGGCCCCTTTCTTTGAGATAACTCTGCACTATTGCGAGCTGCAAATGCCACTTCCAGCTTAGCTGTGCAGAAGAAGAACAACAAGAAGAAGAAATATCTCGAAATATGTCCGTCAGGCCCCTGCCCTTGAGATATATCTGCAAATATCTCGGAAACGAAGCGAGCTATGGCAAAATGTTAAGAGACCTTTTTTGTAGAGAATTATGTTTCCTATAATTTATCTTCTATGATATTTTTTGATCAGAAGCGTAGTTTTCGAGATATATCGAGATATTTAAAGGTTCCGAAGCCGCACCAACATAATAGAGATACAGAAACACCGTGGCCCCTTTCTTTGAGATAACTCTGCACTAGTGCGAGCCGCAAATGCCACTTCCAGCTTAGCTGTGCAGAAGAAGAACAACAAGAATAAGAAATATCTCGAAATATGTCCGTCAGGCCCCTTCCCTTGAGATAAATCTGCAAATATCTCGGAAACGAAGCGAGCTATGGCAAAATGTTAGGAGACCTTTTTTATAGAGAATTATGTTTCCTACAATTTATGTTCTATGATATTTTTTGATCAGAAGCGTAGTTTTCGAGATATATCGAGATATTTAAAAGTTCCGATGCCGCACCAACATAATAGAGATACGGAAACACCGTGGCCCCTTTCTTTGGGATAACTCTGCACTATTGCGAGCTGGAAATGCCACTTCCAGTTTAGCTGTGCAGAAGAAGAACAACAAGAAGAAGAAATATTTCGAAATATGTCCGTCAGGCCCCTTCCCTTGAGATAAATCTGCAAATATCTCGGAAACGAAGCGAGCTATGGCAAAATGTTAAGAGACCTTTTTTGTATAGAATTAGGTTTCCTACTTTTTATCTTCTATGATATTTTTTGATCAGATGCGTAGTTCTCGAGATATATCAAGATATTTAAAAGTTCCGAAGCCGCACCAACATAATAGAGATACAGAAACACCGTGGCCCCTCTCTTTGAGATAACTCTGCACTATTGCGAGCTGGAAATGCCACTTCCAGTTTAGCTGTGCAGAAGAAGAACAACAAGAAGAAGAAATATCTCGAAATATGTCCGTCAGGCCCCTTCCCTTGAGATAAATCTGCAAATATCTCGGAAACGAAGAGAGCTATGGCAAAATGTTAAGAGACCTTTTTCGTAGAGAATTAAGTTTCCTACTTTTCATGTTCTATGATATTTTTTGATCAGATGCGTAGTTCTCGAGATATATCTAGATATTTAAAAGTTCCGAAGCCGCACCAACATAATAGAGATACAGAAACACCGTGGCCCCTTTCTTTGATATAACTCTGCACTATTGCGAGCTGTAAATGCCACTTCCAGCTTAGCTGTGCAGAAGAAGAACAACAAGAAGAAGAAATATCTCGAAATATGTCCGTCAGGCCCCTTCCCTTGAGATATATCTGCAAATATCTCGGAAACGAAGTGACCTATGGCAAAATGTTAAGGGACCTTTTTTGTAGAGAATTATGTTTCCTACAATTTAGGTTCTATGATATTTTTTGATCAGAAGCGTAGTTTTCGAGATATATCGAGATATTTAAAAGTTCCGAAGCCGCACCAACATAATAGGGATACAGAAACACCGTGGCCCCTTTCTTTGAGATAACTCTGCACTAGCGCGAGCCGCAAATGCCACTTCCAGCTTAGCTGTGCAGAAGAAGAACAACAAGAAGAAGAAATATCTCGAAATATGTCCGTCAGGCCCCTTCCCTTGAGATAAATCTGCAAATATCTCGGAAACGAAGCGAGCTATGGCAAAATGTTAAGAGACCTTTTTTGTAGAGAATTAAGTTTCCTACTTTTTATCTTCTATGATATTTTTTGATCAGATGCGTAGTTCTCGAGATATATCAAGATATTTAAAAGTTCCGAAGCCGCACCAACATAACAGAGATACAGAAACACCGTGGCCCCTTTCTTTGAGATAACTCTGCACTATTGCGCGCTGCAAATGCCACTTCCAGCTTAGCTGTGCAGAAGAAGAACAACAAGAAGAAGAAATATCTCGAAATATGTCCGTTAGGCCCCTTCCCTTGAGATAAATCTGCAAATATCTCGGAAACGAAGCGAGCTATGGCAAAATGTTAAGAGACCTTTTTTGTAGAGAATTAAGTTTCCTACTTTTCATGTTCTATGATATTTTTTGATCAGATGCGTAGTTATCGAGATATATCAAGATATTTAAAAGTTCCGAAGCCGCACCAACATAATAGAGATACAGAAACACCGTGGCCCCTCTCTTTGAGATAACTCTGCACTATTGCGAGCTGTAAATGCCACTTCCAGCTTAGCTGTGCAGAAGAAGAACAACAAGAAGAAGAAATATCTCGAAATATGTCCGTTAGGCCCCTTCCCTTGAGATAAATCTGCAAATATCTCGGAAACCAAGCGAGCTATGGCAAAATGTTAAGAGACCTTTTTTGTAGAGAATTAAGTTTCCCACTATTTATGTTCTATGATATTTTTTGATCAGATGCGTAGTTCTCGAGATATATCAAGATATTTAAAAGTTCCGAAGCCGCACCAACATAATAGAGATACAGAAACACCGTGGCCCCTTTCTTTGAGATAACTCTGCACTATTGCGAGCTGTAAATGCCACTTCCAGTTTAGCTGTGCAGAAGAAGAACAACAAGAAGAAGAAATATCTCGAAATATGTCCGTCAGGCCCCTTCCCTTGAGATATATCTGCAAATATCTCGGAAACGAAGCGAGCTATGGCAAAATGTTAAGAGACCTTTTTTGTAGAGAATTATGTTTCCTACAATTTATGTTCTATGATATTTTTTGATCAGAAGCGTAGTTTTCGAGATATATCGAGATATTTAAAAGTTCCGAAGCCGCACCAACATAATAGAGATACAGAAACACCGTGGCCCCTTTCTTTGAGATAACTCTGCACTATTGCGAGCTGTAAATGCCACTTCCAGTTTAGCTGTGCAGAAGAAGAACAACAAGAAGAAGAAATATCTCGAAATATGTCCGTCAGGCCCCTTCCCTTGAGATAAATCTGCAAATATCTCGGAAACGAAGCGAGCTATGGCAAAATCTTAAGAGACCGTTTTTGTAGAGAATTACGTTTCCTACTTTTTATGTTCTATGATATTTTTTGATCAGATGCGTAGTTCTCGAGATATATCAAGATATGTAAAAGTTCCGAAGCCGCACCAACATAATAGAGATACAGAAACACCGTGGCCCCTTTCTTTGAGATAATTCTGCACTATTGCGAGCTGCAAATGCCACTTCCAGCTTAGCTGTGCAGAAGAAGAACAACAAGAATAAGAAATATCTCGAAATATGTCCGTCAGGCCCCTTCCCTTGAGATAAATCTGCAAATATCTCGGAAACGAAGAGAGCTATGGCAAAATGTTGAGAGACCTTTTTTGTAGAGGATTAAGTTTCCTACTATTTATGTTCTATGATATTTTTTGATCAGATGCGTAGTTCTCGAGATATATCAAGATATTTAAAAGTTCCGAAGCCGCACCAACATAATAGAGATACAGAAACACCGTGGCCCCTTTCTTTGAGATAATTCTGCACGATTGCGAGCTGGAAATGCCACTTCCAGTTTAGCTGTGCAGAAGAAGAGCAACAAGAAGAAGAAATATCTCGAAATATGTCCATCAGGACCCTTCCCTTGAGATAAATCTGCAAATATCTCGGAAACGAAGCGAGCTATGGCAAAATGTTAAGAGACCTTTTTTGTAGAGAATAATGTTTCCTACAATTTACGTTCTATGATATTTTTTGATCAGAAGCGTAGTTTTCGAGATATATCGAGATATTTAAAAGTTCCGAAGGCGCACCAACATAATAGAGATACAGAAACACCGTGGCCCCTTTCTTTGAGATAAGTGTGTACTAGTGCGAGCCGCAAATGCCACTTCCAGCTTAGCTGTGCAGAAGAAGAACAACAAGAAGAAGAAATATCTCGAAATATGTCCGTCAGGCCCCTTCCCTTGAGATAAATCTGCAAATATCTCGGAAACGGAGCGAGCTATGGCAAAATGTTAAGAGACCGTTTTTGTAGAGAATTAAGTTTCCTACTTTTTATGTTCTATGATATTTTTTGATCAGATGCGTAGTTCTCGAGATATATCAAGATATGTAAAAGTTCCGAAGCTGCACCAACATAATAGAGATACAGAAACACCGTGGCCCCTTTCTTTGAGATAATTCTGCACTATTGCGAGCTGCAAATGCCACTTCCAGCTTAGCTGTGCAGAAGAAGAACAACAAGAACAAGAAATATCTCGAAATATGTCCGTCAGGCCCCTTCCCTTGAGATAAATCTGCAAATATCTCGGAAACCAAGAGAGCTATGGCAAAATGTTAAGAGACGTTTTTTGTAGAGAATTATGTTTCCTACAATTTATGTTCTATGATATTTTTTGATCAGAAGCGTAGTTTTCGAGATATATCGAGATATTTAAAAGTTCCGAAGCCGCACCAACATAATAGAGATACAGAAACACCGTGGCCCCTTTCTTTGAGATAACTGTGTACTAGTGCGAGCCGCAAATGCCACTTCCAGCTTAGCTGTGCAGAAGAAGAACAACATGAAGAAGAAATATCTCGAAATATGTCCGTCAGGCCCCTTCCCTTGAGATAAATCTGCAAATATCTCGGAAAGGAAGCGAGCTATGGCAAAATGTTAAGAGACCTTTTTTGTAGAGAATAATGTTTCCTACAATTTACGTTCTATGATATTTTTTGATCAGAAGCGTAGTTTTCGAGATATATCGAGATATTTAAAAGTTCCGAAGGCGCACGAACATAATAGAGATACAGAAACACCGTGGCCCCTTTCTTTGAGATAACTCTGCACTATTGCGACCTACAAATGCCACTTCCAGCTTAGCTGTGCAGAAGAAGAGCAACAAGAAGAAGAAATATCTCGAAATATGTCCGTCAGGCCCCTTCCCTTGGGATATATCTGCAAATATCTCGGAAACGAAGCGAGCTATGGCAAAATGTTAAGAGACGTTTTTTGTAGAGAATTATGTTTCCTACAATTTATGTTCTATGATATTTTTTGATCAGAAGCGTAGTTTTCGAGATATATCGAGATATTTAAAGGTTCCGAAGCCGCACCAACATAATAGAGATACCCAAACACCGTGGCCCCTTTCTTTGAGATAACTGTATACTAGTGCGAGCCGCAAATGCCACTTCCAGCTTAGCTGTGCAGAAGAAGAACAACAAGAAGAAGAAATATCTCGAAATATGTCCGTTAGGCCCCTTCCCTTGAGATAAACCTGCAAATATCTCGGAAACGAAGCGAGCTATGGCAAAATGTTAAGAGACCTTTTTTGTAGAGAATTAAGTTTCCTACTTTTTATGTTCTATGATATTTTTTGATCAGATGCGTAGTTCTCGAGATATATCAAGATATTTAAAAGTTCCGAAGCCGCACCAACATAATAGAGATACAGAAACACCGTGGCCCCTTTCTTTGATATAACTCTGCACTATTGCGAGCTGTAAATGCCACTTCCAGCTTAGCTGTGCAGAAGAAGAACAACAAGAAGAAGAAATATCTCGAAATATGTCCGTCAGGCCCCTTCCCTTGAGATATATCTGCAAATATCTCGGAAACGAAGTGACCTATGGCAAAATGTTAAGGGACCTTTTTTGTAGAGAATTATGTTTCCTACAATTTAGGTTCTATGATATTTTTTGATCAGAAGCGTAGTTTTCGAGATATATCGAGATATTTAAAAGTTCCGAAGCCGCACCAACATAATAGGGATACAGAAACACCGTGGCCCCTTTCTTTGAGATAACTCTGCACTAGCGCGAGCCGCAAATGCCACTTCCAGCTTAGCTGTGCAGAAGAAGAACAACAAGAAGAAGAAATATCTCGAAATATGTCCGTCAGGCCCCTTCCCTTGAGATAAATCTGCAAATATCTCGGAAACGAAGCGAGCTATGGCAAAATGTTAAGAGACCTTTTTTGTAGAGAATTAAGTTTCCTACTTTTTATCTTCTATGATATTTTTTGATCAGATGCGTAGTTCTCGAGATATATCAAGATATTTAAAAGTTCCGAAGCCGCACCAACATAACAGAGATACAGAAACACCGTGGCCCCTTTCTTTGAGATAACTCTGCACTATTGCGCGCTGCAAATGCCACTTCCAGCTTAGCTGTGCAGAAGAAGAACAACAAGAAGAAGAAATATCTCGAAATATGTCCGTTAGGCCCCTTCCCTTGAGATAAATCTGCAAATATCTCGGAAACGAAGCGAGCTATGGCAAAATGTTAAGAGACCTTTTTTGTAGAGAATTAAGTTTCCTACTTTTCATGTTCTATGATATTTTTTGATCAGATGCGTAGTTATCGAGATATATCAAGATATTTAAAAGTTCCGAAGCCGCACCAACATAATAGAGATACAGAAACACCGTGGCCCCTCTCTTTGAGATAACTCTGCACTATTGCGAGCTGTAAATGCCACTTCCAGCTTAGCTGTGCAGAAGAAGAACAACAAGAAGAAGAAATATCTCGAAATATGTCCGTTAGGCCCCTTCCCTTGAGATAAATCTGCAAATATCTCGGAAACCAAGCGAGCTATGGCAAAATGTT
The DNA here is from genome assembly GCF_051020975.1 of Osmia lignaria lignaria. NCBI lineage: Eukaryota > Metazoa > Arthropoda > Insecta > Hymenoptera > Megachilidae > Osmia > Osmia lignaria. Next base: position 21,536,142 of record NW_027478162.1, on the reverse strand, counting down.
AAGAGACCTTTTTTGTAGAGAATTAAGTTTCCCACTATTTATGTTCTATGATATTTTTTGATCAGATGCGTAGTTCTCGAGATATATCAAGATATTTAAAAGTTCCGAAGCCGCACCAACATAATAGAGATACAGAAACACCGTGGCCCCTTTCTTTGAGATAACTCTGCACTATTGCGAGCTGTAAATGCCACTTCCAGTTTAGCTGTGCAGAAGAAGAACAACAAGAAGAAGAAATATCTCGAAATATGTCCGTCAGGCCCCTTCCCTTGAGATATATCTGCAAATATCTCGGAAACGAAGCGAGCTATGGCAAAATGTTAAGAGACCTTTTTTGTAGAGAATTATGTTTCCTACAATTTATGTTCTATGATATTTTTTGATCAGAAGCGTAGTTTTCGAGATATATCGAGATATTTAAAAGTTCCGAAGCCGCACCAACATAATAGAGATACAGAAACACCGTGGCCCCTTTCTTTGAGATAACTCTGCACTATTGCGAGCTGTAAATGCCACTTCCAGTTTAGCTGTGCAGAAGAAGAACAACAAGAAGAAGAAATATCTCGAAATATGTCCGTCAGGCCCCTTCCCTTGAGATAAATCTGCAAATATCTCGGAAACGAAGCGAGCTATGGCAAAATCTTAAGAGACCGTTTTTGTAGAGAATTACGTTTCCTACTTTTTATGTTCTATGATATTTTTTGATCAGATGCGTAGTTCTCGAGATATATCAAGATATGTAAAAGTTCCGAAGCCGCACCAACATAATAGAGATACAGAAACACCGTGGCCCCTTTCTTTGAGATAATTCTGCACTATTGCGAGCTGCAAATGCCACTTCCAGCTTAGCTGTGCAGAAGAAGAACAACAAGAATAAGAAATATCTCGAAATATGTCCGTCAGGCCCCTTCCCTTGAGATAAATCTGCAAATATCTCGGAAACGAAGAGAGCTATGGCAAAATGTTGAGAGACCTTTTTTGTAGAGGATTAAGTTTCCTACTATTTATGTTCTATGATATTTTTTGATCAGATGCGTAGTTCTCGAGATATATCAAGATATTTAAAAGTTCCGAAGCCGCACCAACATAATAGAGATACAGAAACACCGTGGCCCCTTTCTTTGAGATAATTCTGCACGATTGCGAGCTGGAAATGCCACTTCCAGTTTAGCTGTGCAGAAGAAGAGCAACAAGAAGAAGAAATATCTCGAAATATGTCCATCAGGACCCTTCCCTTGAGATAAATCTGCAAATATCTCGGAAACGAAGCGAGCTATGGCAAAATGTTAAGAGACCTTTTTTGTAGAGAATAATGTTTCCTACAATTTACGTTCTATGATATTTTTTGATCAGAAGCGTAGTTTTCGAGATATATCGAGATATTTAAAAGTTCCGAAGGCGCACCAACATAATAGAGATACAGAAACACCGTGGCCCCTTTCTTTGAGATAAGTGTGTACTAGTGCGAGCCGCAAATGCCACTTCCAGCTTAGCTGTGCAGAAGAAGAACAACAAGAAGAAGAAATATCTCGAAATATGTCCGTCAGGCCCCTTCCCTTGAGATAAATCTGCAAATATCTCGGAAACGGAGCGAGCTATGGCAAAATGTTAAGAGACCGTTTTTGTAGAGAATTAAGTTTCCTACTTTTTATGTTCTATGATATTTTTTGATCAGATGCGTAGTTCTCGAGATATATCAAGATATGTAAAAGTTCCGAAGCTGCACCAACATAATAGAGATACAGAAACACCGTGGCCCCTTTCTTTGAGATAATTCTGCACTATTGCGAGCTGCAAATGCCACTTCCAGCTTAGCTGTGCAGAAGAAGAACAACAAGAATAAGAAATATCTCGAAATATGTCCGTCAGGCCCCTTCCCTTGAGATAAATCTGCAAATATCTCGGAAACCAAGAGAGCTATGGCAAAATGTTAAGAGACGTTTTTTGTAGAGAATTATGTTTCCTACAATTTATGTTCTATGATATTTTTTGATCAGAAGCGTAGTTTTCGAGATATATCGAGATATTTAAAAGTTCCGAAGCCGCACCAACATAATAGAGATACAGAAACACCGTGGCCCCTTTCTTTGAGATAACTGTGTACTAGTGCGAGCCGCAAATGCCACTTCCAGCTTAGCTGTGCAGAAGAAGAACAACATGAAGAAGAAATATCTCGAAATATGTCCGTCAGGCCCCTTCCCTTGAGATAAATCTGCAAATATCTCGGAAAGGAAGCGAGCTATGGCAAAATGTTAAGAGACCTTTTTTGTAGAGAATAATGTTTCCTACAATTTACGTTCTATGATATTTTTTGATCAGAAGCGTAGTTTTCGAGATATATCGAGATATTTAAAAGTTCCGAAGGCGCACGAACATAATAGAGATACAGAAACACCGTGGCCCCTTTCTTTGAGATAACTCTGCACTATTGCGACCTACAAATGCCACTTCCAGCTTAGCTGTGCAGAAGAAGAGCAACAAGAAGAAGAAATATCTCGAAATATGTCCGTCAGGCCCCTTCCCTTGGGATATATCTGCAAATATCTCGGAAACGAAGCGAGCTATGGCAAAATGTTAAGAGACCTTTTTTGTAGAGAATTAAGTTTCCTACTTTTTATGTTCTATGATATTTTTTGATCAGATGCGTAGTTCTCGAGATATATCAAGATATTTAAAAGTTCCGAAGCCGCACCAACATAATAGAGATACAGAAACACCGTGGCCCCTTTCTTTGAGATAACTCTGCACGATTGCGAGCTGGAAATGCCACTTCCAGTTTAGCTGTGCAGAAGAAGAACAACAAGAAGAAGAAATATCTCGAAATATGTCCATCAGGACCCTTCCCTTGAGATACATCTGCAAATATCTCGGAAACGAAGCGAGCTATGGCAAAATGTTAAGAGATGTTTTTTGTAGAGAATAATGTTTCCTACAATTTACGTTCTATGATATTTTTTGATCAGAAGCGTAGTTTTCGAGATATATCGAGATATTTAAAAGTTCCGAAGGCGCACCAACATAATAGAGATACAGAAACACCGTGGCCCCTTTCTTTGAGATAACTCTGCACTATTGCGACCTACAAATGCCACTTTCAGCTTAGCTGTGCAGAACAAGAACAACAAGAAGAAGAAATATCTCGAAATATGTCCGTCAGGCCCCTTCCCTTGGGATATATCTGCAAATATCTCGGAAACGAAGCGAGCTATGGCAAAATGTTAAGAGATGTTTCTTGTAGAGAATTATGTTTCCTACAATTTATGTTCTATGATATTTTTTGATCAGAAGGGTAGTTTTCGAGATATATCGAGATATTTAAAAGTTCCGAAGCCGCACCAACATAATAGAGATACAGAAACACCGTGGCCCCTTTCTTTGAGATAACTGTGTACTAGTGCGAGCCGCAAATGCCACTTCCAGCTTAGCTGTGCAGAAGAAGAACAACAAGAAGAAGAAATATCTCGAAATATGTCCGTCAGGCCCCTTCCCTTGAGATAAATCTGCAAATATCTCGGAAACGGAGCGAGCTATGGCAAAATGTTAAGAGACCGTTTTTGTAGAGAATTCAGTTTCCTACTTTTTATGTTCTATGATATTTTTTGATCAGATGCGTAGTTCTCGAGATATATCAAGATATGTAAAAGTTCCGAAGCTGCACCAACATAATAGAGATACAGAAACACCGTGGCCCCTTTCTTTGAGATAATTCTGCACTATTGCGAGCTGCAAATGCCACTTCCAGCTTAGCTGTGCAGAAGAAGAACAACAAGAATAAGAAATATCTCGAAATATGTCCGTCAGGCCCCTTCCCTTGAGATAAATCTGCAAATATCTCGGAAACCAAGAGAGCTATGGCAAAATGTTGAGAGACCTTTTTTGTAGAGAATTAAGTTTCCTACTATTTATGTTCTATGATATTTTTTGATCAGATGCGTAGTTCTCGAGATATATCAAGATATTTAAAAGTCCCGAAGCCGCACCAATATAATAGAGATACAGAAACACCGTGGCCCCTTTCTTTGAGATAACTCTGCACTAGTGCGAGCCGCAAATACCACTTCCAGCTTAGCTGTGCAGAAGAAGAACAACAAGAAGAAGAAATATCTCGAAATATGTCCGTCAGGCCCCGTCCCTTGAGATAAATCTGCAAATATCTCGGAAACGAAGCGAGCTATGGCAAAATGTTAAGAGAACGTTTTTGTAGAGAATTAAGTTTCCTACTTTTTATGTTCTATGATATTTTTTGATCAGATGCGTAGTTCTCGAGATATATCAAGATATTTAAAAGTTCCGACGCCGCACCAACATAATAGAGATACAGAAACACCGTGGCCCCTTTCTTTGAGATAACTCTGCACTATTGCGACCTGCAAATGCCACTTCCAGCTTAGCTGTGCAGAAGAAGAACAACAAGAAGAAGAAATATCTCGAAATATGTCCGTCAGGCCCCTTCCCTTGGGATATATCTGCAAATATCTCGGAAACAAAGCGAGCTATGGCAAAATGTTAAGAGACGTTTTTTGTAGAGAATTATGTTTCCTACAATTTATGTTCTATGATATTTTTTGATCAGAAGCGTAGTTTTCGAGATATATCGAGATATTTAAAAGTTCCGAAGCCGCACCAACATAATAGAGATACAGAAACACCGTGGCCCCTTTCTTTGAGATAACTGTGTACTAGTGCGAGCCGCAAATGCCACTTCCAGCTTAGCTGTGCAGAAGAAGAACAACAAGAAGAAGAAATATCTCGAAATATGTCCGTCAGGCCCCTTCCCTTGGGATATATCTGCAAATATCTCGGAAACGAAGCGAGCTATGGCAAAATGTTAAGAGACGTTTTTTGTAGAGAATTATGTTTCCTACAATTTATGTTCTATGATATTTTTTGATCAGAAGCGTAGTTTTCGAGATATATCGAGATATTTAAAGGTTCCGAAGCCGCACCAACATAATAGAGATACCCAAACACCGTGGCCCCTTTCTTTGAGATAACTGTATACTAGTGCGAGCCGCAAATGCCACTTCCAGCTTAGCTGTGCAGAAGAAGAACAACAAGAAGAAGAAATATCTCGAAATATGTCCGTTAGGCCCCTTCCCTTGAGATAAACCTGCAAATATCTCGGAAACGAAGCGAGCTATGGCAAAATGTTAAGAGACCTTTTTTGTAGAGAATTAAGTTTCCTACTTTTTATGTTCTATGATATTTTTTGATCAGATGCGTAGTTCTCGAGATATATCAAGATATTTAAAAGTTCCGAAGCCGCACCAACATAATAGAGATACAGAAACACCGTGGCCCCTTTCTTTGAGATAATTCTGCACTATTGCGAGCTGCAAATGCCACTTCCAGCTTAGCTGTGCAGAAGAAGAACAACAAGAATAAGAAATATCTCGAAATATGTCGGTCAGGCCCCTTCCCTTGAGATAAATCTGCAAATATCTCGGAAACGAAGAGAGCTATGGCAAAATGTTGAGAGACCTTTTTTGTAGAGGATTAAGTTTCCTACTATTTATGTTCTATGATATTTTTTGATCAGATGCGTAGTTCTCGAGATATATCAAGATATTTAAAAGTTCCGAAGCCGCACCAATATAATAGAGATACAGAAACACCGTGGCCCCTTTCTTTGAGATAACTCTGCACTAGTGCGAGCCGCAAATGCCACTTCCAGCTTAGCTGTGCAGAAGAAGAACAACAAGAAGAAGAAATATCTCGAAATATGTCCGTCAGGCCCCGTCCCTTGAGATAAATCTGCAAATATCTCGGAAACGAAGCGAGCTATGGCAAAATGTTAAGAGAACGTTTTTGTAGAGAATTAAGTTTCCTACTTTTTATGTTCTATGATATTTTTTGATCAGATGCGTAGTTCTCGAGATATATCAAGATATTTAAAAGTTCCGAAGCCGCACCAACATAATAGAGATACAGAAACACCGTGGCCCCTTTCTTTGAGATAACTCTGCACTATTGCGACCTGCAAATGCCACTTCCAGCTTAGCTGTGCAGAAGAAGAACAACAAGAAGAAGATATATCTCGAAATATGTCCGTCAGGCCCCTTCCCTTGGGATATATCTGCAAATATCTCGGAAACGAAGCGAGCTATGGCAAAATGTTAAGAGACCTTTTTTGTAGAGAATTAAGTTTCCTACTTTTTATGTTCTATGATATTTTTTGATCAGATGCGTAGTTCTCGAGATATATCAAGATATTTAAAAGTTCCGAAGCCGCACCAACATAATAGAGATACAGAAACACCGTGGCCCCTTTCTTTGAGATAACTCTGCACGATTGCGAGCTGGAAATGCCACTTCCAGTTTAGCTGTGCAGAAGAAGAACAACAAGAAGAAGAAATATCTCGAAATATGTCCATCAGGACCCTTCCCTTGAGATACATCTGCAAATATCTCGGAAACGAAGCGAGCTATGGCAAAATGTTAAGAGATGTTTTTTGTAGAGAATAATGTTTCCTACAATTTACGTTCTATGATATTTTTTGATCAGAAGCGTAGTTTTCGAGATATATCGAGATATTTAAAAGTTCCGAAGGCGCACCAACATAATAGAGATACAGAAACACCGTGGCCCCTTTCTTTGAGATAACTCTGCACTATTGCGACCTACAAATGCCACTTTCAGCTTAGCTGTGCAGAACAAGAACAACAAGAAGAAGAAATATCTCGAAATATGTCCGTCAGGCCCCTTCCCTTGGGATATATCTGCAAATATCTCGGAAACGAAGCGAGCTATGGCAAAATGTTAAGAGATGTTTCTTGTAGAGAATTATGTTTCCTACAATTTATGTTCTATGATATTTTTTGATCAGAAGGGTAGTTTTCGAGATATATCGAGATATTTAAAAGTTCCGAAGCCGCACCAACATAATAGAGATACAGAAACACCGTGGCCCCTTTCTTTGAGATAACTGTGTACTAGTGCGAGCCGCAAATGCCACTTCCAGCTTAGCTGTGCAGAAGAAGAACAACAAGAAGAAGAAATATCTCGAAATATGTCCGTCAGGCCCCTTCCCTTGAGATAAATCTGCAAATATCTCGGAAACGGAGCGAGCTATGGCAAAATGTTAAGAGACCGTTTTTGTAGAGAATTCAGTTTCCTACTTTTTATGTTCTATGATATTTTTTGATCAGATGCGTAGTTCTCGAGATATATCAAGATATGTAAAAGTTCCGAAGCTGCACCAACATAATAGAGATACAGAAACACCGTGGCCCCTTTCTTTGAGATAATTCTGCACTATTGCGAGCTGCAAATGCCACTTCCAGCTTAGCTGTGCAGAAGAAGAACAACAAGAATAAGAAATATCTCGAAATATGTCCGTCAGGCCCCTTCCCTTGAGATAAATCTGCAAATATCTCGGAAACCAAGAGAGCTATGGCAAAATGTTGAGAGACCTTTTTTGTAGAGAATTAAGTTTCCTACTATTTATGTTCTATGATATTTTTTGATCAGATGCGTAGTTCTCGAGATATATCAAGATATTTAAAAGTCCCGAAGCCGCACCAATATAATAGAGATACAGAAACACCGTGGCCCCTTTCTTTGAGATAACTCTGCACTAGTGCGAGCCGCAAATGCCACTTCCAGCTTAGCTGTGCAGAAGAAGAACAACAAGAAGAAGAAATATCTCGAAATATGTCCGTCAGGCCCCGTCCCTTGAGATAAATCTGCAAATATCTCGGAAACGAAGCGAGCTATGGCAAAATGTTAAGAGAACGTTTTTGTAGAGAATTAAGTTTCCTACTTTTTATGTTCTATGATATTTTTTGATCAGATGCGTAGTTCTCGAGATATATCAAGATATTTAAAAGTTCCGACGCCGCACCAACATAATAGAGATACAGAAACACCGTGGCCCCTTTCTTTGAGATAACTCTGCACTATTGCGACCTGCAAATGCCACTTCCAGCTTAGCTGTGCAGAAGAAGAACAACAAGAAGAAGAAATATCTCGAAATATGTCCGTCAGGCCCCTTCCCTTGGGATATATCTGCAAATATCTCGGAAACAAAGCGAGCTATGGCAAAATGTTAAGAGACGTTTTTTGTAGAGAATTATGTTTCCTACAATTTATGTTCTATGATATTTTTTGATCAGAAGCGTAGTTTTCGAGATATATCGAGATATTTAAAAGTTCCGAAGCCGCACCAACATAATAGAGATACAGAAACACCGTGGCCCCTTTCTTTGAGATAACTGTGTACTAGTGCGAGCCGCAAATGCCACTTCCAGCTTAGCTGTGCAGAAGAAGAACAACAAGAAGAAGAAATATCTCGAAATATGTCCGTCAGGCCCCTTCCCTTGGGATATATCTGCAAATATCTCGGAAACGAAGCGAGCTATGGCAAAATGTTAAGAGACGTTTTTTGTAGAGAATTATGTTTCCTACAATTTATGTTCTATGATATTTTTTGATCAGAAGCGTAGTTTTCGAGATATATCGAGATATTTAAAGGTTCCGAAGCCGCACCAACATAATAGAGATACCCAAACACCGTGGCCCCTTTCTTTGAGATAACTGTATACTAGTGCGAGCCGCAAATGCCACTTCCAGCTTAGCTGTGCAGAAGAAGAACAACAAGAAGAAGAAATATCTCGAAATATGTCCGTTAGGCCCCTTCCCTTGAGATAAACCTGCAAATATCTCGGAAACGAAGCGAGCTATGGCAAAATGTTAAGAGACCTTTTTTGTAGAGAATTAAGTTTCCTACTTTTTATGTTCTATGATATTTTTTGATCAGATGCGTAGTTCTCGAGATATATCAAGATATTTAAAAGTTCCGAAGCCGCACCAACATAATAGAGATACAGAAACACCGTGGCCCCTTTCTTTGAGATAATTCTGCACTATTGCGAGCTGCAAATGCCACTTCCAGCTTAGCTGTGCAGAAGAAGAACAACAAGAATAAGAAATATCTCGAAATATGTCGGTCAGGCCCCTTCCCTTGAGATAAATCTGCAAATATCTCGGAAACGAAGAGAGCTATGGCAAAATGTTGAGAGACCTTTTTTGTAGAGGATTAAGTTTCCTACTATTTATGTTCTATGATATTTTTTGATCAGATGCGTAGTTCTCGAGATATATCAAGATATTTAAAAGTTCCGAAGCCGCACCAATATAATAGAGATACAGAAACACCGTGGCCCCTTTCTTTGAGATAACTCTGCACTAGTGCGAGCCGCAAATGCCACTTCCAGCTTAGCTGTGCAGAAGAAGAACAACAAGAAGAAGAAATATCTCGAAATATGTCCGTCAGGCCCCGTCCCTTGAGATAAATCTGCAAATATCTCGGAAACGAAGCGAGCTATGGCAAAATGTTAAGAGAACGTTTTTGTAGAGAATTAAGTTTCCTACTTTTTATGTTCTATGATATTTTTTGATCAGATGCGTAGTTCTCGAGATATATCAAGATATTTAAAAGTTCCGAAGCCGCACCAACATAATAGAGATACAGAAACACCGTGGCCCCTTTCTTTGAGATAACTCTGCACTATTGCGACCTGCAAATGCCACTTCCAGCTTAGCTGTGCAGAAGAAGAACAACAAGAAGAAGATATATCTCGAAATATGTCCGTCAGGCCCCTTCCCTTGGGATATATCTGCAAATATCTCGGAAACGAAGCGAGCTATGGCAAAATGTTAAGAGACGTTTTTTGTAGAGAATTATGTTTCCTACAATTTATGTTCTATGATATTTTTTGATCAGAAGCGTAGTTTTCGAGATATATCGAGATATTTAAAAGTTCCGAAGCCGCACCAACATAATAGAGATACAGAAACACCGTGGCCCCTTTCTTTGAGATAACTGTGTACTAGTGCGAGCCGCAAATGCCACTTCCAGCTTAGCTGTGCAGAAGATGAACAACAAGAAGAAGAAATATCTCGAAATATGTCCGTCAGGCCCCTTCCCTTGAGATAAATCTGCAAATATCTCGGAAACGAAGCGAGCTATGGCAAAATGTTAGGAGACCTTTCTTGTAGAGAATTAAGTTTCCTACTTTTTATGTAGTATGATATTTTTTGATCAGATGCGTAGTTCTCGAGAGATATCAAGATATTTAAAAGTTCCGAAGCCGCACCAACATAACAGAGATACAGAAACACCGTGGCCCCTTTCTTTGAGATAACTCTGCACTATTGCGCGCTGCAAATGCCACTTCCAGCTTAGCTGTGCAGAAGAAGAACAACATGAAGAAGAAATATCTCGAAATATGTCCGTCAGGCCCCTTCCCTTGAGATATATCTGCAAATATCTCGGAAACGAAGCGAGCTATGGCAAAATGTTAAGAGACCTTTTTTGTAGAGAATCAAGTTTCCTACTTTTTATGTTCTATGATATTTTTCGATCAGAGGCGTAGTTCTCGAGATATATCAAGATATTTAAAAGTTCCGAAGCCGCACCAACATAATAGAGATACAGAAACACCGTGGCCCCTTTCTTTGAGATAACTCTGCACGATTGCGAGCCGCAAATGCCACTTCCAGCTTAGCTGTGCAGAAGAAGAACAACAAGAAGAAGAAATATCTCGAAATATGTCCGTCAGGCCCCGTCCCTTGAGATAAATCTGCAAATATCTCGGAAACGAAGCGAGCTATGGCAAAATGTTAAGAGAACGTTTTTGTAGAGAATTAAGTTTCCTACTTTTTATGTTCTATGATATTTTTTGATCAGATGCGTAGTTCTCGAGATATATCAAGATATTTAAAAGTTCCGAAGCCGCACCAACATAATAGAGATACAGAAACACCGTGGCCCCTTTCTTTGAGATAACTCTGCACTATTGCGACCTGCAAATGCCACTTCCAGCTTAGCTGTGCAGAAGAAGAACAACAAGAAGAAGAAATATCTCGAAATATGTCCGTCAGGCCCCTTCCCTTGGGATATATCTGCAAATATCTCGGAAACGAAGCGAGCTATGGCAAAATGTTAAGAGACGTTTTTTGTAGAGAATTATGTTTCCTACAATTTATGTTCTATGATATTTTTTGATCAGAAGCGTAGTTTTCGAGATATATCGAGATATTTAAAAGTTCCGAAGCCGCACCAACATAATAGAGATACAGAAACACCGTGGCCCCTTTCTTTGAGATAACTGTGTACTAGTGCGAGCCGCAAATGCCACTTCCAGCTTAGCTGTGCAGAAGAAGAACAACATGAAGAAGAAATATCTCGAAATATGTCCGTCAGGCCCCTTCCCTTGAGATAAATCTGCAAATATCTCGGAAACGAAGCGAGCTATGGCAAAATGTTAAGAGACCTTTTTTGTAGAGAATAATGTTTCCTACAATTTACGTTCTATGATATTTTTTGATCAGAAGCGTAGTTTTCGAGATATATCGAGATATTTAAAAGTTCCGAAGGCGCACCAACATAATAGAGATACAGAAACACCGTGGCCCCTTTCTTTGAGATAACCCTGCACTATTGCGACCTACAAATGCCACTTCCAGCTTAGCTGTGCAGAAGAAGAGCAACAAGAAGAAGAAATATCTCGAAATATGTCCGTTAGGCCCCTTCCCTTGAGATAAACCTGCAAATATCTCGGAAACGAAGCGAGCTATGGCAAAATGTTAAGAGACCTTTTTTGTAGAGAATTAAGTTTCCTACTTTTTATGTTCTATGATATTTTTTGATCAGATGCGTAGTTCTCGAGATATATCAAGATATTTAAAAGTTCCGAAGCCGCACCAACATAATAGAGATACAGAAACACCGTGGCCCCTTTCTTTGAGATAACTCTGCACTATTGGGAGCTGCAAATGCCACTTCCAGCTTAGCTGTGCAGAAGAAGAACAACAAGAAGAAGAAATATCTCGAAATATGTCCGTCAGGCCCCTTCCCTTGAGATAAATCTGCAAATATCTCGGAAACGAAGAGAGCTATGGCAAAATGTTAAGAGACCTTTTTTGTAGAGAATTAAGTTTCCTACGATTTATGTTCTATGATATTTTTTGATCAGAAGCGTAGTTTTCGAGATATATCGAGATATGTAAAAGTTCCGAAGCCGCACCAACATAATAGAGATACAGAAACACCGTGGCCCCTTTCTTTGAGATAACTTTGCACTATTGCGAGCTGTAAATGCCACTTTCAGCTTAGCTGTGCAGAAGAAGAACAACAAGAAGAAGAAATATCTCGAAATATGTCCGTCAGGCCCCTTCCCTTGAGATATATCTGCAAATATCTCGGAAACGAAGCGAGCTATGGCAAAATGTTAAGAGACCTTTTTTGTAGAGAATTAAGTTTCCTACTTTTTATGTTCTATGATATTTTTTGATCAGATGCGTAGTTCTCGAGATATATCAAGATATTTAAAAGTTCCGAAGCCGCACCAACATAATAGAGATACAGAAACACCGTGGCCCCTTTCATTGAGATAACGCTGCACTAGTGCGAGCCGCAAATGCCACTTCCAGCTTAGCTGTGCAGAAGAAGAACAACAAGAAGAAGAAATATCTCGAAATATGTCCGTCAGGCCCCTTCCCTTGAGATAAATCTGCAAATATCTCGGAAACGAAGCGAGCTATGGCAAAATGTTAAGAGACCTTTTTTGTAGAGAATTAAGTTTCCTACTTTTTATGTTCTATGATATTTTTTGATCAGATGCGTAGTTCTCGAGATATATCAAGATATTTAAAAGTTCCGAAGCCGCACCAACATAATAGAGATACAGAAACACCGTGGCCCCTTTCATTGAGATAACGCTGCACTAGTGCGAGCCGCAAATGCCACTTCCAGCTTAGCTGTGCAGAAGAAGAACAACAAGAAGAAGAAATATCTCGAAATATGTCCGTCAGGCCCCTTCCCTTGAGATAAATCTGCAAATATCTCGGAAACGAAGCGAGCTATGGCAAAATGTTAAGAGACCTTTTTTGTAGAGAATTAAGTTTCCTACTTTTTATGTTCTATGATATTTTTTGATCAGATGCGTAGTTCTCGAGATATATCAAGATATTTAAAAGTTCCGAAGCCGCACCAACATAATAGAGATACAGAAACACCGTGGCCCCTTTCTTTGAGATAACTCTGCACTATTGCGAGCTGCAAATGCCACTTCCAGCTTAGCTGTGCAGAAGAAGAACAACAAGAATAAGAAATATCTCGAAATATGTCCGTCAGGCCCCTTCCCTTGAGATAAATCTGCAAATATCTCGGAAACGAAGAGAGCTATGGCAAAATGTTGAGAGACCTTTTTTGTAGAGAATTAAGTTTCCTACTATTTATGTTCTATGATATTTTTTGATCAGATGCGTAGTTCTCGAGATATATCAAGATATTTAAAAGTTCCGAAGCCGCACCAACATAATAGAGATACAGAAACACCGTGGCCCCTTTCTTTGAGATAACTCTGCACTAGTGCGAGCCGCAAATGCCACTTCCAGCTTAGCTGTGCAGAAGAAGAACAACAAGAAGAAGAAATATCTCGAAATATGTCCGTCAGGCCCCTTCCCTTGAGATAAATCTGCAAATATCTCGGAAACGAAGCGAGCTATGGCAAAATGTTAAGAGACCGTTTTTGTAGAGAATTAAGTTTCCTACTTTTTATGTTCTATGATATTTTTTGATCAGATGCGTAGTTCTCGAGATATATCAAGATATTTAAAAGTTCCGAAGCCGCACCAACATAATAGAGATACAGAAACACCGTGGCCCCTTTCTTTGAGATAACTCTGCACTATTGCGAGCTGCAAATGCCACTTCCAGCTTAGCTGTGCAGAAGAAGAACAACAAGAATAAGAAATATCTCGAAATATGTCCGTCAGGCCCCTTCCCTTGAGATAAATCTGCAAATATCTCGGAAACGAAGAGAGCTATGGCAAAATGTTGAGACACCTTTTTTGTAGAGAATTAAGTTTCCTACTATTTATGTTCTATGATATTTTTTGATCAGATGCGTAGTTCTCGAGATATATCAAGATATTTAAAAGTTCCGAAGCCGCACCAATATAATAGAGATACAGAAACACCGTGGCCCCTTTCTTTGAGATAACTCTGCACTAGTGCGAGCCGCAAATGCCACTTCCAGCTTAGCTGTGCAGAAGAAGAACAACAAGAAGAAGAAATATCTCGAAATATGTCCGTCAGGCCCCTTCCCTTGAGATAAATCTGCAAATATCTCGGAAACGCAGCGAGCTATGGCAAAATGTTAAGAGACCGTTTTTGTAGAGAATTAAGTTTCCTACTATTTATGCTCTATGATATTTTTTGATCAGATGAGTAGTTCTCGAGATATATCAAGATATTTAAAAGTTCCGAAGCCGCACCAACATAATAGAGATGCAGAAACACCGTGGCCCCTTTCTTTGAGATAATTCTGCACTATCGCGAGCTGCAAATGCCACTTCCAGCTTAGCTGTGCAGAAGAAGGACAACAAGAATAAGAAATATCTCGAAATATGTCCGTCAGGCCCCTTCCCTTGAGATAAATCTGCAAATATCTCGGAAACGAAGAGAGCTATGGCAAAATGTTGAGAGACCTTTTTTGTAGAGAATTAAGTTTCCTACTATTTATGTTCTATGATATTTTTTGATCAGATGCGTAGTTCTCGAGATATATCAAGGTATTTAAAAGTTCCGAAGACGCACCAACATAACAGAGATACAGAAACACCGTGGCCCCTTTCTTTGAGATAACTCTGCACTAGTGCGAGCCGCAAATGCCACTTCCAGCTTAGCTGTGCAGAAGAAGAACAACAAGAAGAAGAAATATCTCGAAATATGTCCGTCAGGCCCCTTCCCTTGAGATAAATCTGCAAATATCTCGGAAACGCAGCGAGCTATGGCAAAATGTTAAGAGACCGTTTTTGTAGAGAATTATGTTTCCTACTTTTTATGTTCTATGATATTTTTTGACCAGATGCGTAGTTCTCGAGATATATCAAGATAGTTAAAAGTTCCGAAGCCGCACCAACATAATAGAGATACAGAAACACCGTGGCCCCTTTCTTTGAGATAACTCTGCACTATTGCGACCTGCAAATGCCACTTCCAGCTTAGCTGTGCAGAAGAAGAACAACAAGAATAAGAAATATCTCGAAATATGTCCGTCAGGCCCCTTCCCTTGAGATAAATCTGCAAATATCTCGGAAACGAAGAGAGCTATGGCAAAATGTTGAGAGACCTTTTTTGTAGAGAATTAAGTTTCCTACTATTTATGCTCTATGATATTTTTTGATCAGATGCGTAGTTCTCGAGATATATCAAGATATTTAAAAGTTCCGAAGCCGCACCAACATAATAGAGATGCAGAAACACCGTGGCCCCTTTCTTTGAGATAATTCTGCACTATCGCGAGCTGCAAATGCCACTTCCAGCTTAGCTGTGCAGAAGAAGAACAACAAGAATAAGAAATATCTCGAAATATGTCCGTCAGGCCCCTTCCCTTGAGATAAATCTGCAAATATCTCGGAAACGAAGAGAGCTATGGCAAAATGTTGAGAGACCTTTTTTGTAGAGAATTAAGTTTCCTACTATTTATGTTCTATGATATTTTTTGATCAGATGCGTAGTTCTCGAGATATATCAAGATATTTAAAAGTTCCGAAGCCGCACCAACATAATAGAGATACAGAAACACCGTGGCCCCTTTCTTTGAGATAACTCTGCACTAGTGCGAGCCGCAAATGCCACTTCCAGCTTAGCTGTGCAGAAGAAGAACAACAAGAAGAAGAAATATCTCGAAATATGTCCGTCAGGCCCCTTCCCTTGAGATAAATCTGCAAATATCTCGGAAACGAAGCGAGCTATGGCAAAATGTTAAGAGACCTTTTTTGTAGAGAATTAAGTTTCCTACTTTTTATGTTCTATGATATTTTTTGATCAGATGCGTAGTTTTCGAGATATATCGAGATATTTAAAAGTTCCGAAGCCGCACCAACATAATAGAGATACAGAAACACCGTGGCCCCTTTCTTTGAGATAACTCTGCACTATTGCGAGCTGCAAATGCCACTTCCAGCTTAGCTGTGCAGAAGAAGAACAACAAGAATAAGAAATATCTCGAAATATGTCCGTCAGGCCCCTTCCCTTGAGATAAATCTGCAAATATCTCGGAAACGAAGAGAGCTATGGCAAAATGTTGAGAGACCTTTTTTGTAGAGAATTAAGTTTCCTACTATTTATGCTCTATGATATTTTTTGATCAGATGCGTAGTTCTCGAGATATATCAAGATATTTAAAAGTTCCGAAGCCGCACCAACATAATAGAGATGCAGAAACACCGTGGCCCCTTTCTTTGAGATAATTCTGCACTATCGCGAGCTGCAAATGCCACTTCCAGCTTAGCTGTGCAGAAGAAGAACAACAAGAATAAGAAATATCTCGAAATATGTCCGTCAGGCCCCTTCCCTTGAGATAAATCTGCAAATATCTCGGAAACGAAGAGAGCTATGGCAAAATGTTGAGAGACCTTTTTTGTAGAGAATTAAGTTTCCTACTATTTATGTTCTATGATATTTTTTGATCAGATGCGTAGTTCTCGAGATATATCAAGATATTTAAAAGTTCCGAAGCCGCACCAACATAATAGAGATACAGAAACACCGTGGCCCCTTTCTTTGAGATAACTCTGCACTAGTGCGAGCCGCAAATGCCACTTGCAGCTTAGCTGTGCAGAAGAAGAACAACAAGAAGAAGAAATATCTCGAAATATGTCCGTCAGGCCCCTTCCCTTGAGATAAATCTGCAAATATCTCGGAAACGAAGCGAGCTATGGCAAAATGTTAAGAGACCTTATTTGTAGAGAGTTATGTTTCCTACAATTTATGTTCTATGATATTTTTTGATCAGACGCGTAGTTTTCGAGATATATCGAGATATTTAAAAGTTCCGAAGCCGCACCAACATAATAGAGATACAGAAACACCGTGGCCCCTTTCTTTGAGATAACTGTGCACTAGTGCGAGCCGCAAATGCCACTTCCAACTTAGCTGTGCAGAAGAAGAACAACAAGAAGAAGAAATATCTCGAAATATGTCCGTCAGGCCCCTTCCCTTGAGATAAATCTGCAAATACCTCGGAAACGAAGCGAGCTATGGCAAAATGTTAAGAGACCGTTTTTGTAGAGAATTAAGTTTCCTACTTTTTACGTTCTATGATATTTTTTGATCAGATGCGTAGTTCTCGAGATATATCAAGATATTTAAAAGTTCCGAAGCCGCACCAACATAATAGAGATACAGAAACACCGTGGCCCCTTTCTTTGAGATAACTCTGCACTATTGCGAGCTGCAAATGCCACTTCCAGCTTAGCTGTGCAGAAGAAGAACAACAAGAATAAGAAATATCTCGAAATATGTCCGTCAGGCCCCTTCCCTTGAGATAAATCTGCAAATATCTCGGAAACGAAGAGAGCTATGGCAAAATGTTAAGAGACCTTTTTTGTAGAGAATTAAGTTTCCTACTATTTATGTTCTATGATATTTTTTGATCAGATGCGTAGTTCTCGAGATATATCAAGATATTTAAAAGTTCCGAAGCCGCACCAATATAATAGAGATACAGAAACACCGTGGCCCCTTTCTTTGAGATAACTCTGCACTATTGCGTGCTGCAAATGCCACTTCCAGCTTAGCTGTGCAGAAGAAGAACAACAAGAAGAAGAAATATCTCGAAATATGTCCGTCAGGCCCCTTCCCTTGAGATAAATCTGCAAATATCTCGGAAACGCAGCGAGCTATGGCAAAATGTTAAGAGACCGTTTTTGTAGAGAATTGAGTTTCCTACTTTTTATGTTCTATGATATTTTTTGATCAGATGCGTAGTTCTCGAGATATATCAAGATATTTAAAAGTTCCGAAGCCGCACCAACAGAATAGAGATACAGAAACACCGTGGCTCCTTTCTTTGAGATAACTCTGCACTAGTGCGAGCCGCAAATGCCACTTCCAGCTTAGCTGTGCAGAAGAAGAACAACAAGAAGAAGAAATATCTCGAAATATGTCCGTCAGGCCCCTTCCCTTGAGATAAATCTGCAAATATCTCGGAAACGCAGCGAGCTATGGCAAAATGTTAAGAGACCATTTTTGTAGAGAATTAAGTTTCCTACTTTTTATGTTCTATGATATTTTTTGACCAGATGCGTAGTTCTCGAGATATATCAAGATAGTTAAAAGTTCCGAAGCCGCACCAACATAATAGAGATACAGAAACACCGTGGCCCCTTTCTTTGAGATAACTCTGCACTATTGCGACCTGCAAATGCCACTTCCAGCTTAGCTGTGCAGAAGAAGAACAACAAGAATAAGAAATATCTCGAAATATGTCCGTCAGGCCCCTTCCCTTGAGATAAATCTGCAAATATCTCGGAAACGAAGAGAGCTATGGCAAAATGTTGAGAGACCTTTTTTGTAGAGAATTAAGTTTCCTACTATTTATGCTCTATGATATTTTTTGATCAGATGCGTAGTTCTCGAGATATATCAAGATATTTAAAAGTTCCGAAGCCGCACCAACATAATAGAGATGCAGAAACACCGTGGCCCCTTTCTTTGAGATAATTCTGCACTATCGCGAGCTGCAAATGCCACTTCCAGCTTAGCTGTGCAGAAGAAGAACAACAAGAATAAGAAATATCTCGAAATATGTCCGTCAGGCCCCTTCCCTTGAGATAAATCTGCAAATATCTCGGAAACGAAGAGAGCTATGGCAAAATGTTGAGAGACCTTTTTTGTAGAGAATTAAGTTTCCTACTATTTATGTTCTATGATATTTTTTGATCAGATGCGTAGTTCTCGAGATATATCAAGATAT
This sequence comes from Osmia lignaria lignaria, assembly GCF_051020975.1. NCBI lineage: Eukaryota > Metazoa > Arthropoda > Insecta > Hymenoptera > Megachilidae > Osmia > Osmia lignaria. The sequence continues at coordinate 21,517,371 of NW_027478162.1, read as the reverse complement.
TTAAAAGTTCCGAAGCCGCACCAACATAATAGAGATACAGAAACACCGTGGCCCCTTTCTTTGAGATAACTCTGCACTAGTGCGAGCCGCAAATGCCACTTGCAGCTTAGCTGTGCAGAAGAAGAACAACAAGAAGAAGAAATATCTCGAAATATGTCCGTCAGGCCCCTTCCCTTGAGATATATCTGCAAATATCTCGGAAACGAAGCGAGCTATGGCAAAATGTTAGGAGACCTTTTTTGTAGAGAATTATGTTTCCTACAATTTATGTTCTATGATATTTTTTGATCAGAAGCGTAGTTTTCGAGATATATCGAGATATTTAAAAGTTCCGAAGCCGCACCAACATAATAGAGATACAGAAACACCGTGGCCCCTTTCTTTGAGATAATTCTGCACTATTGCGAGCTGCAAATGCCACTTCCAGCTTAGCTGTGCAGAAGAAGAACAACAAGAATAAGAAATATCTCGAAATATATCCGTCAGGCCCCTTCCCTTGAGATAAATCTGCAAATATCTCGGAAACGAAGCGAGCTATGGCAAAATGTTAAGAGACCTTTTTTGTAGAGAATTAAGTTTCCTACTTTTTATGTTCTATGATATTTTTTGATCAGATGCGTAGTTTTCGAGATATATCGAGATATTTAAAAGTTCCGAAGCCGCACCAACATAATAGAGATGCAGAAACACCGTGGCCCCTTTCTTTGAGATAATTCTGCACTATCGCGAGCTGCAAATGCCACTTCCAGCTTAGCTGTGCAGAAGAAGAACAACAAGAATAAGAAATATCTCGAAATATGTCCGTCAGGCCCCTTCCCTTGAGATAAATCTGCAAATATCTCGGAAACGAAGAGAGCTATGGCAAAATGTTGAGAGACCTTTTTTGTAGAGAATTAAGTTTCCTACTATTTATGTTCTATGATATTTTTTGATCAGATGCGTAGTTCTCGAGATATATCAAGATATTTAAAAGTTCCGAAGCCGCACCAACATAATAGAGATACAGAAACACCGTGGCCCCTTTCTTTGAGATAACTCTGCACTAGTGCGAGCCGCAAATGCCACTTGCAGCTTAGCTGTGCAGAAGAAGAACAACAAGAAGAAGAAATATCTCGAAATATGTCCGTCAGGCCCCTTCCCTTGAGATAAATCTGCAAATATCTCGGAAACGAAGCGAGCTATGGCAAAATGTTAAGAGACCTTATTTGTAGAGAGTTATGTTTCCTACAATTTATGTTCTATGATATTTTTTGATCAGAAGCGTAGTTTTCGAGATATATCGAGATATTTAAAAGTTCCGAAGCCGCACCAACATAATAGAGATACAGAAACACCGTGGCCCCTTTCTTTGAGATAACTGTGCACTAGTGCGAGCCGCAAATGCCACTTCCAACTTAGCTGTGCAGAAGAAGAACAACAAGAAGAAGAAATATCTCGAAATATGTCCGTCAGGCCCCTTCCCTTGAGATAAATCTGCAAATACCTCGGAAACGAAGCGAGCTATGGCAAAATGTTAAGAGACCGTTTTTGTAGAGAATTAAGTTTCCTACTTTTTACGTTCTATGATATTTTTTGATCAGATGCGTAGTTCTCGAGATATATCAAGATATTTAAAAGTTCCGAAGCCGCACCAACATAATAGAGATACAGAAACACCGTGGCCCCTTTCTTTGAGATAACTCTGCACTATTGCGAGCTGCAAATGCCACTTCCAGCTTAGCTGTGCAGAAGAAGAACAACAAGAATAAGAAATATCTCGAAATATGTCCGTCAGGCCCCTTCCCTTGAGATAAATCTGCAAATATCTCGGAAACGAAGAGAGCTATGGCAAAATGTTAAGAGACCTTTTTTGTAGAGAATTAAGTTTCCTACTATTTATGTTCTATGATATTTTTTGATCAGATGCGTAGTTCTCGAGATATATCAAGATATTTAAAAGTTCCGAAGCCGCACCAATATAATAGAGATACAGAAACACCGTGGCCCCTTTCTTTGAGATAACTCTGCACTATTGCGTGCTGCAAATGCCACTTCCAGCTTAGCTGTGCAGAAGAAGAACAACAAGAAGAAGAAATATCTCGAAATATGTCCGTCAGGCCCCTTCCCTTGAGATAAATCTGCAAATATCTCGGAAACGCAGCGAGCTATGGCAAAATGTTAAGAGACCGTTTTTGTAGAGAATTAAGTTTCCTACTTTTTATGTTCTATGATATTTTTTGATCAGATGCGTAGTTCTCGAGATATATCAAGATATTTAAAAGTTCCGAAGCCGCACCAACAGAATAGAGATACAGAAACACCGTGGCTCCTTTCTTTGAGATAACTCTGCACTAGTGCGAGCCGCAAATGCCACTTCCAGCTTAGCTGTGCAGAAGAAGAACAACAAGAAGAAGAAATATCTCGAAATATGTCCGTCAGGCCCCTTCCCTTGAGATAAATCTGCAAATATCTCGGAAACGCAGCGAGCTATGGCAAAATGTTAAGAGACCGTTTTTGTAGAGAATTAAGTTTCCTACTTTTTATGTTCTATGATATTTTTTGACCAGATGCGTAGTTCTCGAGATATATCAAGATAGTTAAAAGTTCCGAAGCCGCACCAACATAATAGAGATACAGAAACACCGTGGCCCCTTTCTTTGAGATAACTCTGCACTATTGCGACCTGCAAATGCCACTTCCAGCTTAGCTGTGCAGAAGAAGAACAACAAGAATAAGAAATATCTCGAAATATGTCCGTCAGGCCCCTTCCCTTGAGATAAATCTGCAAATATCTCGGAAACGAAGAGAGCTATGGCAAAATGTTGAGAGACCTTTTTTGTAGAGAATTAAGTTTCCTACTATTTATGCTCTATGATATTTTTTGATCAGATGCGTAGTTCTCGAGATATATCAAGATATTTAAAAGTTCCGAAGCCGCACCAACATAATAGAGATGCAGAAACACCGTGGCCCCTTTCTTTGAGATAATTCTGCACTATCGCGAGCTGCAAATGCCACTTCCAGCTTAGCTGTGCAGAAGAAGAACAACAAGAATAAGAAATATCTCGAAATATGTCCGTCAGGCCCCTTCCCTTGAGATAAATCTGCAAATATCTCGGAAACGAAGAGAGCTATGGCAAAATGTTGAGAGACCTTTTTTGTAGAGAATTAAGTTTCCTACTATTTATGTTCTATGATATTTTTTGATCAGATGCGTAGTTCTCGAGATATATCAAGATATTTAAAAGTTCCGAAGCCGCACCAACATAATAGAGATACAGAAACACCGTGGCCCCTTTCTTTGAGATAACTCTGCACTAGTGCGAGCCGCAAATGCCACTTGCAGCTTAGCTGTGCAGAAGAAGAACAACAAGAAGAAGAAATATCTCGAAATATGTCCGTCAGGCCCCTTCCCTTGAGATATATCTGCAAATATCTCGGAAACGAAGCGAGCTATGGCAAAATGTTAAGAGACCTTTTTTGTAGAGAATTATGTTTGCTACAATTTATGTTCTATGATATTTTTTGATCAGAAGCGTAGTTTTCGAGATATATCGAGATATTTAAAAGTTCCGAAGCCGCACCAACATAATAGAGATACAGAAACACCGTGGCCCCTTTCTTTGAGATAATTCTGCACTATTGCGAGCTGCAAATGCCACTTCCAGCTTAGCTGTGCAGAAGAAGAACAACAAGAATAAGAAATATCTCGAAATATATCCGTCAGGCCCCTTCCCTTGAGATAAATCTGCAAATATCTCGGAAACGAAGAGAGCTATGGCAAAATGTTGAGAGACCTTTTTTGTAGAGGATTAAGTTTCCTACTATTTATGTTCTATGATATTTTTTGATCAGATGCGTAGTTCTCGAGATATATCAAGATATTTAAAAGTTCCGAAGCCGCACCAATATAATAGAGATACAGAAACACCGTGGCCCCTTTCTTTGAGATAACTCTGCACTAGTGCGAGCCGCAAATGCCACTTCCAGCTTAGCTGTGCAGAAGAAGAACAACAAGAAGAAGAAATATCTCGAAATATGTCCGTCAGGCCCCGTCCCTTGAGATCAATCTGCAAATATCTCGGAAACGAAGCGAGCTATGGCAAAATGTTAAGAGAACGTTTTTGTAGAGAATTAAGTTTCCTACTTTTTATGTTCTATGATATTTTTCGATCAGAGGCGTAGTTCTCGAGATATATCAAGATATTTAAAAGTTCCGAAGCCGCACCAACATAATAGAGATACAGAAACACCGTGGCCCCTTTCTTTGAGATAACTCTGCACGATTGCGAGCTGGAAATGCCACTTCCCGTTTAGCTGTGCAGAAGAAGAGCAACAAGAAGAAGAAATATCTCGAAATATGTCCATCAGGACCCTTCCCTTGAGATAAATCTGCAAATATCTCGGAAACGAAGCGAGCTATGGCAAAATGTTAAGAGACCTTTTTTGTAGAGAATAATGTTTCCTACAATTTACGTTCTATGATATTTTTTGATCAGAAGCGTAGTTTTCGAGATATATCGAGATATTTAAAAGTTCCGAAGGCGCACCAACATAATAGAGATACAGAAACACCGTGGCCCCTTTCTTTGAGATAAGTGTGTACTAGTGCGAGCCGCAAATGCCACTTCCAGCTTAGCTGTGCAGAAGAAGAACAACAAGAAGAAGAAATATCTCGAAATATGTCCGTCAGGCCCCTTCCCTTGAGATAAATCTGCAAATATCTCGGAAACGGAGCGAGCTATGGCAAAATGTTAAGAGACCGTTTTTGTAGAGAATTAAGTTTCCTACTTTTTATGTTCTATGATATTTTTTGATCAGATGCGTAGTTCTCGAGATATATCAAGATATGTAAAAGTTCCGAAGCTGCACCAACATAATAGAGATACAGAAACACCGTGGCCCCTTTCTTTGAGATAATTCTGCACTATTGCGAGCTGCAAATGCCACTTCCAGCTTAGCTGTGCAGAAGAAGAACAACAAGAATAAGAAATATCTCGAAATATGTCCGTCAGGCCCCTTCCCTTGAGATAAATCTGCAAATATCTCGGAAACCAAGAGAGCTATGGCAAAATGTTAAGAGACGTTTTTTGTAGAGAATTATGTTTCCTACAATTTATGTTCTATGATATTTTTTGATCAGAAGCGTAGTTTTCGAGATATATCGAGATATTTAAAAGTTCCGAAGCCGCACCAACATAATAGAGATACAGAAACACCGTGGCCCCTTTCTTTGAGATAACTGTGTACTAGTGCGAGCCGCAAATGCCACTTCCAGCTTAGCTGTGCAGAAGAAGAACAACATGAAGAAGAAATATCTCGAAATATGTCCGTCAGGCCCCTTCCCTTGAGATAAATCTGCAAATATCTCGGAAACGAAGCGAGCTATGGCAAAATGTTAAGAGACCTTTTTTGTAGAGAATAATGTTTCCTACAATTTACGTTCTATGATATTTTTTGATCAGAAGCGTAGTTTTCGAGATATATCGAGATATTTAAAAGTTCCGAAGGCGCACGAACATAATAGAGATACAGAAACACCGTGGCCCCTTTCTTTGAGATAACTCTGCACTATTGCGACCTACAAATGCCACTTCCAGCTTAGCTGTGCAGAAGAAGAGCAACAAGAAGAAGAAATATCTCGAAATATGTCCGTCAGGCCCCTTCCCTTGGGATATATCTGCAAATATCTCGGAAACGAAGCGAGCTATGGCAAAACGTTAAGAGACGTTTTTTGTAGAGAATTATGTTTCCTACAATTTATGTTCTATGATATTTTTTGATCAGAAGCGTAGTTTTCGAGATATATCGAGATATTTAAAGGTTCCGAAGCCGCACCAACATAATAGAGATACCCAAACACCGTGGCCCCTTTCTTTGAGATAACTGTATACTAGTGCGAGCCGCAAATGCCACTTCCAGCTTAGCTGTGCAGAAGAAGAACAACAAGAAGAAGAAATATCTCGAAATATGTCCGTTAGGCCCCTTCCCTTGAGATAAACCTGCAAATATCTCGGAAACGAAGCGAGCTATGGCAAAATGTTAAGAGACCTTTTTTGTAGAGAATTAAGTTTCCTACTTTTTATGTTCTATGATATTTTTTGATCAGAGGCGTAGTTCTCGAGATATATCAAGATATTTAAAAGTTCCGAAGCCGCAGCAACATAATAGAGATACAGAAACACCGTGGCCCCTTTCTTTGAGATAACTCTGCACGATTGCGAGCTGGAAATGCCACTTCCCGTTTAGCTGTGCAGAAGAAGAGCAACAAGAAGAACAAATATCTCGAAATATGTCCATCAGGACCCTTCCCTTGAGATAAATCTGCAAATATCTCGGAAACGAAGCGAGCTATGGCAAAATGTTAAGAGACCTTTTTTGTAGAGAATAATGTTTCCTACAATTTACGTTCTATGATATTTTTTGATCAGAAGCGTAGTTTTCGAGATATATCGAGATATTTAAAAGTTCCGAAGGCGCACCAACATAATAGAGATACAGAAACACCGTGGCCCCTTTCTTTGAGATAAGTGTGTACTAGTGCGAGCCGCAAATGCCACTTCCAGCTTAGCTGTGCAGAAGAAGAACAACAAGAAGAAGAAATATCTCGAAATATGTCCGTCAGGCCCCTTCCCTTGAGATAAACCTGCAAATATCTCGGAAACGAAGCGAGCTATGGCAAAATGTTAAGAGACCTTTTTTGTAGAGAATTAAGTTTCCTACTTTTTATGTTCTATGATATTTTTTGATCAGATGCGTAGTTCTCGAGATATATCAAGATATTTAAAAGTTCCGAAGCCGCACCAACGTAATAGAGATACAGAAACACCGTGGCCCCTTTCTTTGAGATAACTCTGCACGATTGCGAGCTGGAAATGCCACTTCCAGTTTAGCTGTGCAGAAGAAGAACAACAAGAAGAAGAAATATCTCGAAATATGTCCATCAGGACCCTTCCCTTGAGATACATCTGCAAATATCTCGGAAACGAAGCGAGCTATGGCAAAATGTTAAGAGATGTTTTTTGTAGAGAATAATGTTTCCTACAATTTACGTTCTATGATATTTTTTGATCAGAAGCGTAGTTTTCGAGATATATCGAGATATTTAAAAGTTCCGAAGGCGCACCAACATAATAGAGATACAGAAACACCGTGGCCCCTTTCTTTGAGATAACTCTGCACTATTGCGACCTACAAATGCCACTTTCAGCTTAGCTGTGCAGAACAAGAACAACAAGAAGAAGAAATATCTCGAAATATGTCCGTCAGGCCCCTTCCCTTGGGATATATCTGCAAATATCTCGGAAACGAAGCGAGCTATGGCAAAATGTTAAGAGATGTTTCTTGTAGAGAATTATGTTTCCTACAATTTATGTTCTATGATATTTTTTGATCAGAAGGGTAGTTTTCGAGATATATCGAGATATTTAAAAGTTCCGAAGCCGCACCAACATAATAGAGATACAGAAACACCGTGGCCCCTTTCTTTGAGATAACTGTGTACTAGTGCGAGCCGCAAATGCCACTTCCAGCTTAGCTGTGCAGAAGAAGAACAACAAGAAGAAGAAATATCTCGAAATATGTCCGTCAGGCCCCTTCCCTTGAGATAAATCTGCAAATATCTCGGAAACGGAGCGAGCTATGGCAAAATGTTAAGAGACCGTTTTTGTAGAGAATTCAGTTTCCTACTTTTTATGTTCTATGATATTTTTTGATCAGATGCGTAGTTCTCGAGATATATCAAGATATGTAAAAGTTCCGAAGCTGCACCAACATAATAGAGATACAGAAACACCGTGGCCCCTTTCTTTGAGATAATTCTGCACTATTGCGAGCTGCAAATGCCACTTCCAGCTTAGCTGTGCAGAAGAAGAACAACAAGAATAAGAAATATCTCGAAATATGTCCGTCAGGCCCCGTCCCTTGAGATAAATCTGCAAATATCTCGGAAACGAAGCGAGCTATGGCAAAATGTTAAGAGAACGTTTTTGTAGAGAATTAAGTTTCCTACTTTTTATGTTCTATGATATTTTTTGATCAGATGCGTAGTTCTCGAGATATATCAAGATATTTAAAAGTTCCGACGCCGCACCAACATAATAGAGATACAGAAACACCGTGGCCCCTTTCTTTGAGATAACTCTGCACTATTGCGACCTGCAAATGCCACTTCCAGCTTAGCTGTGCAGAAGAAGAACAACAAGAAGAAGAAATATCTCGAAATATGTCCGTCAGGCCCCTTCCCTTGGGATATATCTGCAAATATCTCGGAAACGAAGCGAGCTATGGCAAAATGTTAAGAGACGTTTTTTGTAGAGAATTATGTTTCCTACAATTTATGTTCTATGATATTTTTTGATCAGAAGCGTAGTTTTCGAGATATATCGAGATATTTAAAAGTTCCGAAGCCGCACCAACATAATAGAGATACAGAAACACCGTGGCCCCTTTCTTTGAGATAACTGTGTACTAGTGCGAGCCGCAAATGCCACTTCCAGCTTAGCTGTGCAGAAGAAGAACAACAAGAAGAAGAAATATCTCGAAATATGTCCGTCAGGCCCCTTCCCTTGGGATATATCTGCAAATATCTCGGAAACGAAGCGAGCTATGGCAAAATGTTAAGAGACGTTTTTTGTAGAGAATTATGTTTCCTACAATTTATGGTCTATGATATTTTTTGATCAGAAGCGTAGTTTTCGAGATATATCGAGATATTTAAAGGTTCCGAAGCCGCACCAACATAATAGAGATACCCAAACACCGTGGCCCCTTTCTTTGAGATAACTGTATACTAGTGCGAGCCGCAAATGCCACTTCCAGCTTAGCTGTGCAGAAGAAGAACAACAAGAAGAAGAAATATCTCGAAATATGTCCGTTAGGCCCCTTCCCTTGAGATAAACCTGCAAATATCTCGGAAACGAAGCGAGCTATGGCAAAATGTTAAGAGACCTTTTTTGTAGAGAATTAAGTTTCCTACTTTTTATGTTCTATGATATTTTTTGATCAGATGCGTAGTTCTCGAGATATATCAAGATATTTAAAAGTTCCGAAGCCGCACCAACATAATAGAGATACAGAAACACCGTGGCCCCTTTCTTTGAGATAATTCTGCACTATTGCGAGCTGCAAATGCCACTTCCAGCTTAGCTGTGCAGAAGAAGAACAACAAGAATAAGAAATATCTCGAAATATGTCGGTCAGGCCCCTTCCCTTGAGATAAATCTGCAAATATCTCGGAAACGAAGAGAGCTATGGCAAAATGTTGAGAGACCTTTTTTGTAGAGGATTAAGTTTCCTACTATTTATGTTCTATGATATTTTTTGATCAGATGCGTAGTTCTCGAGATATATCAAGATATTTAAAAGTTCCGAAGCCGCACCAATATAATAGAGATACAGAAACACCGTGGCCCCTTTCTTTGAGATAACTCTGCACTAGTGCGAGCCGCAAATGCCACTTCCAGCTTAGCTGTGCAGAAGAAGAACAACAAGAAGAAGAAATATCTCGAAATATGTCCGTCAGGCCCCGTCCCTTGAGATAAATCTGCAAATATCTCGGAAACGAAGCGAGCTATGGCAAAATGTTAAGAGAACGTTTTTGTAGAGAATTAAGTTTCCTACTTTTTATGTTCTATGATATTTTTTGATCAGATGCGTAGTTCTCGAGATATATCAAGATATTTAAAAGTTCCGAAGCCGCACCAACATAATAGAGATACAGAAACACCGTGGCCCCTTTCTTTGAGATAACTCTGCACTATTGCGACCTGCAAATGCCACTTCCAGCTTAGCTGTGCAGAAGAAGAATAACAAGAAGAAGATATATCTCGAAATATGTCCGTCAGGCCCCTTCCCTTGGGATATATCTGCAAATATCTCGGAAACGAAGCGAGCTATGGCAAAATGTTAAGAGACGTTTTTTGTAGAGAATTATGTTTCCTACAATTTATGTTCTATGATATTTTTTGATCAGAAGCGTAGTTTTCGAGATATATCGAGATATTTGAAAGTTCCGAAGCCGCACCAACATAATAGAGATACAGAAACACCGTGGCCCCTTTCTTTGAGATAACTGTGTACTAGTGCGAGCCGCAAATGCCACTTCCAGCTTAGCTGTGCAGAAGATGAACAACAAGAAGAAGAAATATCTCGAAATATGTCCGTCAGGCCCCTTCCCTTGAGATAAATCTGCAAATATCTCGGAAACGAAGCGAGCTATGGCAAAATGTTAGGAGACCTTTCTTGTAGAGAATTAAGTTTTCTACTTTTTATGTTCTATGATATTTTTTGATCAGATGCGTAGTTCTCGAGATATATCAAGATATTTAAAAGTTCCGAAGCCGCACCAACATAATAGAGATACAGAAACACCGTGGCCCCTTTCTTTGAGATAACTCTGCACTATTGGGAGCTGCAAATGCCACTTCCAGCTTAGCTGTGCAGAAGAAGAACAACAAGAAGAAGAAATATCTCGAAATATGTCCGTCAGGCCCCTTCCCTTGAGATAAATCTGCAAATATCTCGGAAACGAAGAGAGCTATGGCAAAATGTTAAGAGACCTTTTTTGTAGAGAATTAAGTTTCCTACGATTTATGTTCTATGATATTTTTTGATCAGAAGCGTAGTTTTCGAGATATATCGAGATATGTAAAAGTTCCGAAGCCGCACCAACATAATAGAGATACAGAAACACCGTGGCCCCTTTCTTTGAGATAACTTTGCACTATTGCGAGCTGTAAATGCCACTTTCAGCTTAGCTGTGCAGAAGAAGAACAACAAGAAGAAGAAATATCTCGAAATATGTCCGTCAGGCCCCTTCCCTTGAGATATATCTGCAAATATCTCGGAAACGAAGCGAGCTATGGCAAAATGTTAAGAGACCTTTTTTGTAGAGAATTGTGTTTCCTACAATTTATGTTCTATGATATTTTTTGATCAGAAGCGTAGTTTTCGAGATATATCGAGATATTTAAAAGTTCCGAAGCCGCACCAACATAATAGAGATACAGAAACACCGTGGCCCCCTTCTCTGAGATAACTCTGCACTAGTGCGAGCCGCAAATGCCACTTCCAGCTTAGCTGTGCAGAAGAAGAACAACAAGAAGAAGAAATATCTCGAAATATGTCCGTCATGCCCCTTCCCTTGAGATAAATCTGCAAATATCTCGGAAACGAAGCGAGCTATGGCAAAATGTTAAGAGACCTTTTTTGTAGAGAATTAAGTTTCCTACTTTTTATGTTCTATGATATTTTTTGATCAGATGCGTAGTTCTCGAGATATATCAAGATATTTAAAAGTTCCGAAGCCGCACCAACATAATAGAGATACAGAAACACCGTGGCCCCTTTCATTGAGATAACGCTGCACTAGTGCGAGCCGCAAATGCCACTTCCAGCTTAGCTGTGCAGAAGAAGAACAACAAGAAGAAGAAATATCTCGAAATATGTCCGTCAGGCCCCTTCCCTTGAGATAAATCTGCAAATATCTCGGAAACGAAGCGAGCTATGGCAAAATGTTAAGAGACCTTTTTTGTAGAGAATTAAGTTTCCTACTTTTTATGTTCTATGATATTTTTTGATCAGATGCGTAGTTCTCGAGATATATCAAGATATTTAAAAGTTCCGAAGCCGCACCAACATAATAGAGATACAGAAACACCGTGGCCCCTTTCATTGAGATAACGCTGCACTAGTGCGAGCCGCAAATGCCACTTCCAGCTTAGCTGTGCAGAAGAAGAACAACAAGAAGAAGAAATATCTCGAAATATGTCCGTCAGGCCCCTTCCCTTGGGATATATCTGCAAATATCTCGGAAACGAAGCGAGCTATGGCAAAATGTTAAGAGACCTTTTTTGTAGAGAATTAAGTTTCCTACTTTTTATGTTCTATGATATTTTTTGATCAGATGCGTAGTTCTCGAGATATATCAAGATATTTAAAAGTTCCGAAGCCGCACCAACATAATAGAGATACAGAAACACCGTGGCCCCTTTCTTTGAGATAACTCTGCACTATTGCGAGCTGCAAATGCCACTTCCAGCTTAGCTGTGCAGAAGAAGAACAACAAGAATAAGAAATATCTCGAAATATGTCCGTCAGGCCCCTTCCCTTGAGATAAATCTGCAAATATCTCGGAAACGAAGAGAGCTATGGCAAAATGTTGAGAGACCTTTTTTGTAGAGAATTAAGTTTCCTACTATTTATGTTCTATGATATTTTTTGATCAGATGCGTAGTTCTCGAGATATATCAAGATATTTAAAAGTTCCGAAGCCGCACCAACATAATAGAGATACAGAAACACCGTGGCCCCTTTCTTTGAGATAACTCTGCACTAGTGCGAGCCGCAAATGCCACTTCCAGCTTAGCTGTGCAGAAGAAGAACAACAAGAAGAAGAAATATCTCGAAATATGTCCGTCAGGCCCCTTCCCTTGAGATAAATCTGCAAATATCTCGGAAACGAAGCGAGCTATGGCAAAATGTTAAGAGACCGTTTTTGTAGAGAATTAAGTTTCCTACTTTTTATGTTCTATGATATTTTTTGATGAGATGCGTAGTTCTCGAGATATATCAAGATATTTAAAAGTTCCGAAGCCGCACCAACATAATAGAGATACAGAAACACCGTGGCCCCTTTCTTTGAGATAACTCTGCACTATTGCGAGCTGCAAATGCCACTTCCAGCTTAGCTGTGCAGAAGAAGAACAACAAGAATAAGAAATATCTCGAAATATGTCCGTCAGGCCCCTTCCCTTGAGATAAATCTGCAAATATCTCGGAAACGAAGAGAGCTATGGCAAAATGTTGAGACACCTTTTTTGTAGAGAATTAAGTTTCCTACTATTTATGTTCTATGATATTTTTTGATCAGATGCGTAGTTCTCGAGATATATCAAGATATTTAAAAGTTCCGAAGCCGCACCAATATAATAGAGATACAGAAACACCGTGGCCCCTTTCTTTGAGATAACTCTGCACTAGTGCGAGCCGCAAATGCCACTTCCAGCTTAGCTGTGCAGAAGAAGAACAACAAGAAGAAGAAATATCTCGAAATATGTCCGTCAGGCCCCTTCCCTTGAGATAAATCTGCAAATATCTCGGAAACGCAGCGAGCTATGGCAAAATGTTAAGAGACCGTTTTTGTAGAGAATTAAGTTTCCTACTATTTATGCTCTATGATATTTTTTGATCAGATGCGTAGTTCTCGAGATATATCAAGATATTTAAAAGTTCCGAAGCCGCACCAACATAATAGAGATGCAGAAACACCGTGGCCCCTTTCTTTGAGATAATTCTGCACTATCGCGAGCTGCAAATGCCACTTCCAGCTTAGCTGTGCAGAAGAAGGACAACAAGAATAAGAAATATCTCGAAATATGTCCGTCAGGCCCCTTCCCTTGAGATAAATCTGCAAATATCTCGGAAACGAAGAGAGCTATGGCAAAATGTTGAGAGACCTTTTTTGTAGAGAATTAAGTTTCCTACTATTTATGTTCTATGATATTTTTTGATCAGATGCGTAGTTCTCGAGATATATCAAGATATTTAAAAGTTCCGAAGCCGCACCAACATAATAGAGATACAGAAACACCGTGGCCCCTTTCTTTGAGATAACTGTGTACTAGTGCGAGCCGCAAATGCCACTTCCAGCTTAGCTGTGCAGAAGATGAACAACAAGAAGAAGAAATATCTCGAAATATGTCCGTCAGGCCCCTTCCCTTGAGATAAATCTGCAAATATCTCGGAAACGAAGCGAGCTATGGCAAAATGTTAGGAGACCTTTCTTGTAGAGAATTAAGTTTCCTACTATTTATGTTCTATGATATTTTTTGATCAGATGCGTAGTTCTCGAGATATATCAAGATATTTAAAAGTTCCGAAGCCGCACCAACATAATAGAGATACAGAAACACCGTGGCCCCTTTCTTTGAGATAACTCTGCACTAGTGCGAGCCGCAAATGCCACTTGCAGCTTAGCTGTGCAGAAGAAGAACAACAAGAAGAAGAAATATCTCGAAATATGTCCGTCAGGCCCCTTCCCTTGAGATAAATCTGCAAATATCTCGGAAACGAAGCGAGCTATGGCAAAATGTTAAGAGACCTTATTTGTAGAGAGTTATGTTTCCTACAATTTATGTTCTATGATATTTTTTGATCAGAAGCGTAGTTTTCGAGATATATCGAGATATTTAAAAGTTCCGAAGCCGCACCAACATAATAGAGATACAGAAACACCGTGGCCCCTTTCTTTGAGATAACTGTGCACTAGAGCGAGCCGCAAATGCCACTTCCAACTTAGCTGTGCAGAAGAAGAACAACAAGAAGAAGAAATATCTCGAAATATGTCCGTCAGGCCCCTTCCCTTGAGATAAATCTGCAAATACCTCGGAAACGAAGCGAGCTATGGCAAAATGTTAAGAGACCGTTTTTGTAGAGAATTAAGTTTCCTACTTTTTACGTTCTATGATATTTTTTGATCAGATGCGTAGTTCTCGAGATATATCAAGATATTTAAAAGTTCCGAAGCCGCACCAACATAATAGAGATACAGAAACACCGTGGCCCCTTTCTTTGAAATAACTCTGCACTATTGCGAGCTGCAAATGCCACTTCCAGCTTAGCTGTGCAGAAGAAGAACAACAAGAATAAGAAATATCTCGAAATATGTCCGTCAGGCCCCTTCCCTTGAGATAAATCTGCAAATATCTCGGAAACGAAGAGAGCTATGGCAAAATGTTAAGAGACCTTTTTTGTAGAGAATTAAGTTTCCTACTATTTATGTTCTATGATATTTTTTGATCAGATGCGTAGTTCTCGAGATATATCAAGATATTTAAAAGTTCCGAAGCCGCACCAATATAATAGAGATACAGAAACACCGTGGCCCCTTTCTTTGAGATAACTCTGCACTATTGCGTGCTGCAAATGCCACTTCCAGCTTAGCTGTGCAGAAGAAGAACAACAAGAAGAAGAAATATCTCGAAATATGTCCGTCAGGCCCCTTCCCTTGAGATAAATCTGCAAATATCTCGGAAACGCAGCGAGCTATGGCAAAATGTTAAGAGACCATTTTTGTAGAGAATTAAGTTTCCTACTTTTTATGTTCTATGATATTTTTTGATCAGATGCGTAGTTCTCGAGATATATCAAGATATTTAAAAGTTCCGAAGCCGCACCAACAGAATAGAGATACAGAAACACCGTGGCTCCTTTCTTTGAGATAACTCTGCACTATTGCGAGCTGGAAATGCCACTTCCAGTTTAGCTGTGCAGAAGAAGAACAACAAGAATAAGAAATATCTCGAAATATGTCCGTCAGGCCCCTTCCCTTGAGATAAATCTGCAAATATCTCGGAAACGAAGAGAGCTATGGCAAAATGTTGAGAGACCTTTTTTGTAGAGAATTAAGTTTCCTACTATTTATGCTCTATGATATTTTTTGATCAGATGCGTAGTTCTCGAGATATATCAAGATATTTAAAAGTTCCGAAGCCGCACCAACATAATAGAGATGCAGAAACACCGTGGCCCCTTTCTTTGAGATAATTCTGCACTATCGCGAGCTGCAAATGCCACTTCCAGCTTAGCTGTGCAGAAGAAGAACAACAAGAATAAGAAATATCTCGAAATATGTCCGTCAGGCCCCTTCCCTTGAGATAAATCTGCAAATATCTCGGAAACGAAGAGAGCTATGGCAAAATGTTGAGAGACCTTTTTTGTAGAGAATTAAGTTTCCTACTATTTATGTTCTATGATATTTTTTGATCAGATGCGTAGTTCTCGAGATATATCAAGGTATTTAAAAGTTCCGAAGACGCACCAACATAACAGAGATACAGAATCACCGTGGCCCCTTTCTTTGAGATAACTCTGCACTAGTGCGAGCCGCAAATGCCACTTCCAGCTTAGCTGTGCAGAAGAAGAACAACAAGAAGAAGAAATATCTCGAAATATGTCCGTCAGGCCCCTTCCCTTGAGATAAATCTGCAAATATCTCGGAAACGCAGCGAGCTATGGCAAAATGTTAAGAGACCGTTTTTGTAGAGAATTAAGTTTCCTACTTTTTATGTTCTATGATATTTTTTGACCAGATGCGTAGTTCTCGAGATATATCAAGATAGTTAAAAGTTCCGAAGCCGCACCAACATAATAGAGATACAGAAACACCGTGGCCCCTTTCTTTGAGATAACTCTGCACTATTGCGACCTGCAAATGCCACTTCCAGCTTAGCTGTGCAGAAGAAGAACAACAAGAATAAGAAATATCTCGAAATATGTCCGTCAGGCCCCTTCCCTTGAGATAAATCTGCAAATATCTCGGAAACGAAGAGAGCTATGGCAAAATGTTGAGAGACCTTTTTTGTAGAGAATTAAGTTTCCTACTATTTATGCTCTATGATATTTTTTGATCAGATGCGTAGTTCTCGAGATATATCAAGATATTTAAAAGTTCCGAAGCCGCACCAACATAATAGAGATGCAGAAACACCGTGGCCCCTTTCTTTGAGATAATTCTGCACTATCGCGAGCTGCAAATGCCACTTCCAGCTTAGCTGTGCAGAAGAAGAACAACAAGAATAAGAAATATCTCGAAATATGTCCGTCAGGCCCCTTCCCTTGAGATAAATCTGCAAATATCGCGGAAACGAAGAGAGCTATGGCAAAATGTTGAGAGACCTTTTTTGTAGAGAATTAAGTTTCCTACTATTTATGTTCTATGATATTTTTTGATCAGATGCGTAGTTCTCGAGATATATCAAGATATTTAAAAGTTCCGAAGCCGCACCAACATAATAGAGATACAGAAACACCGTGGCCCCTTTCTTTGAGATAACTCTGCACTAGTGCGAGCCGCAAATGCCACTTGCAGCTTAGCTGTGCAGAAGAAGAACAACAAGAAGAAGAAATATCTCGAAATATGTCCGTCAGGCCCCTTCCCTTGAGATAAATCTGCAAATATCGCGGAAACGAAGAGAGCTATGGCAAAATGTTGAGAGACCTTTTTTGTAGAGAATTAAGTTTCCTACTATTTATGTTCTATGATATTTTTTGATCAGATGCGTAGTTCTCGAGATATATCAAGATATTTAAAAGTTCCGAAGCCGCACCAACATAATAGAGATACAGAAACACCGTGGCCCCTTTCTTTGAGATAACTCTGCACTAGTGCGAGCCGCAAATGCCACTTGCAGCTTAGCTGTGCAGAAGAAGAACAACAAGAAGAAGAAATATCTCGAAATATGTCCGTCAGGCCCCTTCCCTTGAGATAAATCTGCAAATATCTCGGAAACGAAGCGAGCTATGGCAAAATGTTAAGAGACCGTTTTTGTAGAGAATTAAGTTTCCTACTTTTTACGTTCTATGATATTTTTTGATCAGATGCGTAGTTCTCGAGATATATCAAGATATTTAAAAGTTCCGAAGCCGCACCAACATAATAGAGATACAGAAACACCGTGGCCCCTTTCTTTGAGATAACTCTGCACTATTGCGAGCTGCAAATGCCACTTCCAGCTTAGCTGTGCAGAAGAAGAACAACAAGAATAAGAAATATCTCGAAATATGTCCGTCAGGCCCCTTCCCTTGAGATAAATCTGCAAATATCTCGGAAACGAAGAGAGCTATGGCAAAATGTTAAGAGACCTTTTCTGTAGAGAATTAAGTTTCCTACTTTTTATGTTCTATGATATTTTTTGATCAGATGCGTAGTTCTCGAGATATATCAAGATATTTAAAAGTTCCGAAGCCGCACCAACATCATAGAGATACAGAAACACCGTGGCCCCCTTCTTTGAGATAACTCTGCACTATTGCGTGCTGCAAATGCCACTTCCAGCTTAGCTGTGCAGAAGAAGAACAACAAGAAGGAGAAATATCTCGAAATATGTCCGTTAGGCCCCTTCCCTCGAGATAAACCTGCAAATATCTCGGAAACGAAGCGAGCTATGGCAAAATGTTAAGAGACCTTTTTTGTAGAGAATTAAGTTTCCTACTTTTTATGTTCTATGATATTTTTTGATCAGATGCGTAGTTTTCGAGATATATCGAGATATTTAAAAGTTCCGAAGCCGCACCAACATAATAGAGATACAGAAACACCGTGGCCCCTTTCTTTGAGATAACTGTGCACTAGTGCGAGCCGCAAATGCCACTTCCAGCTTAGCTGTGCAGAAGAAGAACAACAAGAAGAAGAAATATCTCGAAATATGTCCGTCAGGCCCCTTCCCTTGAGATAAATCTGCAAATATCTCGGAAACGAAGCGAGCTATGGCAAAATGTTAAGAGACCGTTTTTGTAGAGAATTAAGTTTCCTACTTTTTATGTTCTATGATATTTTTTGATCAGATGCGTAGTTCTCGAGATATATCAAGATATTTAAAAGTTCCGAAGCCGCACCAACATAATAGAGATACAGAAACACCGTGGCCCCTTTCTTTGAGATAACTCTGCACTATTGCGAGCTGCACATGCCACTTCCAGCTTAGCTGTGCAGAAGAAGAACAACAAGAATAAGAAATATCTCGAAATATGTCCGTCAGGCCCCTTCCCTTGAGATAAATCTGCAAATATCTCGGAAACGAAGAGAGCTATGGCAAAATGTTAAGAGACCTTTTCTGTAGAGAATTAAGTTTCCTACTTTTTATGTTCTATGATATTTTTTGATCAGATGCGTAGTTCTCGAGATATATCAATATATTTAAAAGTTCCGAAGCCGCACCAACATAATAGAGATACAGAAACACCGTGGCCCCCTTCTTTGAGATAACTCTGCACTATTGCGAGCTGCAAATGCCACTTCCAGCTTAGCTGTGCAGAAGAAGAACAACAAGAAGAAGAAATATCTCGAAATATGTCCGTCAGGCCCCTTCCCTTGAGATAAATCTGCAAATATCTCGGAAACGAAGCGAGCTATGGCAAAATGTTCAGAGACCTTTTTTGTAGAGAATTAAGTTTCCTACTTTTTATGTTCTATGATATTTTTTGATCAGATGCGTAGTTCTCGAGATATATCAAGATATTTAAAAGTTCCGAAGCCGCACCAACATAATAGAGATACAGAAACACCGTGGCCCATTTCTTTGAGATAATTCTGCACTATCGCGAGCTGCAAATGCCACTTCCAGCTTAGCTGTGCAGAAGAAGAACAACAAGAATAAGAAATATCTCGAAATATGTCCGTCAGGCCCCTTCCCTTGAGATAAATCCGCAAATATCTCGGAAACGAAGAGAGCTATGGCAAAATGTTGAGAGACCTTTTTTGTAGAGAATTAAGTTTCCTACTATTTATGTTCTATGATATTTTTTGATCAGATGCGTAGTTCTCGAGATATATCAAGATATTTAAAAGTTCCGAAGCCGCACCAACATAATAGAGATACAGAAACACCGTGGCCCCTTTCTTTGAGATAACTCTGCACTAGTGCGAGCCGCAAATGCCACTTCCAGCTTAGCTGTGCAGAAGAAGAACAACAAGAAGAAGAAATATCTCGAAATATGTCCGTCAGGCCCCTTCCCTTGAGATAAATCTGCAAATATCTCGGAAACGAAGAGAGCTATGGCAAAATGTTGAGAGACCTTTTTTGTAGAGAATTAAGTTTCCTACTATTTATGCTCTATGATATTTTTTGATCAGATGCGTAGTTCTCGAGATATATCAAGATATTTAAAAGTTCCGAAGCCGCACCAACATAATAGAGATGCAGAAACACCGTGGCCCCTTTCTTTGAGATAATTCTGCACTATCGCGAGCTGCAAATGCCACTTCCAGCTTAGCTGTGCAGAAGAAGAACAACAAGAATAAGAAATATCTCGAAATATGTCCGTCAGGCCCCTTCCCTTGAGATAAATCTGCAAATATCTCGGAAACGAAGCGAGCTATGGCAAAATGTTAAGAGACCGTTTTTGTAGAGAATTAAGTTTCCTACTTTTTACGTTCTATGATATTTTTTGATCAGATGCGTAGTTCTCGAGATATATCAAGATATTTAAAAGTTCCGAAGCCGCACCAACATAATAGAGATACAGAAACACCGTGGCCCCTTTCTTTGAGATAACTCTGCACTATTGCGAGCTGCACATGCCACTTCCAGCTTAGCTGTGCAGAAGAAGAACAACAAGAATAAGAAATATCTCGAAATATGTCCGTCAGGCCCCTTCCCTTGAGATAAATCTGCAAATATCTCGGAAACGAAGAGAGCTATGGCAAAATGTTAAGAGACCTTTTCTGTAGAGAATTAAGTTTCCTACTTTTTATGTTCTATGATATTTTTTGATCAGATGCGTAGTTCTCGAGATATATCAAGATATTTAAAAGTTCCGAAGCCGCACCAACATAATAGAGATACAGAAACACCGTGGCCCCCTTCTTTGAGATAACTCTGCACTATTGCGAGCTGCAAATGCCACTTCCAGCTTAGCTGTGCAGAAGAAGAACAACAAGAAGAAGAAATATCTCGAAATATGTCCGTCAGGCCCCTTCCCTTGAGATAAATCTGCAAATATCTCGGAAACGAAGCGAGCTATGGCAAAATGTTCAGAGACCTTTTTTGTAGAGAATTAAGTTTCCTACTTTTTATGTTCTATGATATTTTTTGATCAGATGCGTAGTTCTCGAGATATATCAAGATATTTAAAAGTTCCGAAGCCGCACCAACATAATAGAGATACAGAAACACCGTGGCCCATTTCTTTGAGATAACTCTGCACTATTGCGAGCTGCAAATGCCACTTCCAGGTTAGCTGTGCAGAAGAAGAACAACAAGAAGAAGAAATATCTCGAAATATGTCCGTCAGGCCCCTTCCCTTGAGATATATCTGCAAATATCTCGGAAACGAAGCGAGCTATGGCAAAATGTTAAGAGAACTTTTTTGTAGAGAATTATGTTTCCTACAATTTATGTTCTATGATATTTTTTGATCAGAAGCGTAGTTTTCGAGATATATCGAGATATCTAAAAGTTCCGAAGCCGCACCAACATAATAGAGATACAGAAACACCGTGGCCCCTTTCTTTGAGATAACTCTGCAAATATCTCGGAAACGAAGCGAGCTATGGCAAAATGTTAAGAGACCGTTTTTGTAGAGAATTAAGTTTCCTACTTTTTATGTTCTATGATATTTTTTGATCAGATGCGTAGTTCTCGAGATATATCAAGATATTTAAAAGTTCCGAAGCCGCACCAACATAATAGAGATACAGAAACACCGTGGCCCCTTTCTTTGAGATAACTCTGCACTATTGCGAGCTGCACATGCCACTTCCAGCTTAGCTGTGCAGAAGAAGAACAACAAGAAGAAGAAATATCTCGAAATATGTCCGTCAGGCCCCTTCCCTTGAGATAAATCTGCAAATATCTCGGAAACGAAGCGAGCTATGGCAAAATGTTCAGAGACCTTTTTTGTAGAGAATTAAGTTTCCTACTTTTTATGTTCTATGATATTTTTTGATCAGATGCGTAGTTCTCGAGATATATCAATATATTTAAAAGTTCCGAAGCCGCACCAACATAATAGAGATACAGAAACACCGTGGCCCCCTTCTTTGAGATAACTCTGCACTATTGCGAGCTGCAAATGCCACTTCCAGCTTAGCTGTGCAGAAGAAGAACAACAAGAAGAAGAAATATCTCGAAATATGTCCGTCAGGCCCCTTCCCTTGAGATAAATCTGCAAATATCTCGGAAACGAAGCGAGCTATGGCAAAATGTTAAGAGACCGTTTTTGTAGAGAATTAAGTTTCCTACTTTTTACGTTCTATGATATTTTTTGATCAGATGCGTAGTTCTCGAGATATATCAAGATATTTAAAAGTTCCGAAGCCGCACCAACGTAATAGAGATACAGAAACACCGTGGCCCCTTTCTTTGAGATAACTCTGCACTATTGCGAGCTGCACATGCCACTTCCAGCTTAGCTGTGCAGAAGAAGAACAACAAGAATAAGAAATATCTCGAAATATGTCCGTCAGGCCCCTTCCCTTGAGATAAATCTGCAAATATCTCGGAAACGAAGAGAGCTATGGCAAAATGTTAAGAGACCTTTTCTGTAGAGAATTAAGTTTCCTACTTTTTATGTTCTATGATATTTTTTGATCAGATGCGTAGTTCTCGAGATATATCAAGATATTTAAAAGTTCCGAAGCCGCACCAACATAATAGAGATACAGAAACACCGTGGCCCCCTTCTTTGAGATAACTCTGCACTATTGCGAGCTGCAAATGCCACTTCCAGCTTAGCTGTGCAGAAGAAGAACAACAAGAAGAAGAAATATCTCGAAATATGTCCGTCAGGCCCCTTCCCTTGAGATAAATCTGCAAATATCTCGGAAACGAAGCGAGCTATGGCAAAATGTTCAGAGACCTTTTTTGTAGAGAATTAAGTTTCCTACTTTTTATGTTCTATGATATTTTTTGATCAGATGCGTAGTTCTCGAGATATATCAAGATATTTAAAAGTTCCGAAGCCGCACCAACATAATAGAGATACAGAAACACCGTGGCCCCTTTCTTTGAGATAACTCTGCACTAGTGCGAGCCGCAAATGCCACTTCCAGCTTAGCTGTGCAGAAGAAGAACAACAAGAAGAAGAAATATCTCGAAATATGTCCGTCAGGCCCCTTCCCTTGAGATAAATCTGCAAATATCTCGGAAACGAAGCGAGCTATGGCAAAATGTTAAGAGACCGTTTTTGTAGAGAATTAAGTTTCCTACTTTTTACGTTCTATGATATTTTTTGATCAGATGCGTAGTTCTCGAGATATATCAAGATATTTAAAAGTTCCGAAGCCGCACCAACATAATAGAGATACAGAAACACCGTGGCCCCTTTCTTTGAGATAACTCTGCACTATTGCGAGCTGCAAATGCCACTTCCAGCTTAGCTGTGCAGAAGAAGAACAACAAGAATAAGAAATATCTCGAAATATGTCCGTCAGGCCCCTTCCCTTGAGATAAATCTGCAAATATCTCGGAAACGAAGAGAGCTATGGCAAAATGTTAAGAGACCTTTTCTGTAGAGAATTAAGTTTCCTACTTTTTATGTTCTATGATATTTTTTGATCAGATGCGTAGTTCTCGAGATATATCAAGATATTTAAAAGTTCCGAAGCCGCACCAACATCATAGAGATACAGAAACACCGTGGCCCCCTTCTTTGAGATAACTCTGCACTATTGCGTGCTGCAAATGCCACTTCCAGCTTAGCTGTGCAGAAGAAGAACAACAAGAAGGAGAAATATCTCGAAATATGTCCGTTAGGCCCCTTCCCTCGAGATAAACCTGCAAATATCTCGGAAACGAAGCGAGCTATGGCAAAATGTTAAGAGACCTTTTTTGTAGAGAATTAAGTTTCCTACTTTTTATGTTCTATGATATTTTTTGATCAGATGCGTAGTTTTCGAGATATATCGAGATATTTAAAAGTTCCGAAGCCGCACCAACATAATAGAGATACAGAAACACCGTGGCCCCTTTCTTTGAGATAACTGTGCACTAGTGCGAGCCGCAAATGCCACTTCCAGCTTAGCTGTGCAGAAGAAGAACAACAAGAAGAAGAAATATCTCGAAATATGTCCGTCAGGCCCCTTCCCTTGAGATAAATCTGCAAATATCTCGGAAACGAAGCGAGCTATGGCAAAATGTTAAGAGACCGTTTTTGTAGAGAATTAAGTTTCCTACTTTTTATGTTCTATGATATTTTTTGATCAGATGCGTAGTTCTCGAGATATATCAAGATATTTAAAAGTTCCGAAGCCGCACCAACATAATAGAGATACAGAAACACCGTGGCCCCTTTCTTTGAGATAACTCTGCACTATTGCGAGCTGCACATGCCACTTCCAGCTTAGCTGTGCAGAAGAAGAACAACAAGAATAAGAAATATCTCGAAATATGTCCGTCAGGCCCCTTCCCTTGAGATAAATCTGCAAATATCTCGGAAACGAAGAGAGCTATGGCAAAATGTTAAGAGACCTTTTCTGTAGAGAATTAAGTTTCCTACTTTTTATGTTCTATGATATTTTTTGATCAGATGCGTAGTTCTCGAGATATATCGAGATATTTAAAAGTTCCGAAGCCGCACCAACATAATAGAGATACAGAAACACCGTGGCCCCTTTCTTTGAGATAACTCTGCACTAGTGCGAGCCGCAAATGCCACTTCCAGCTTAGCGGTGCAGAAGAAGAACAACAAGAAGAAGAAATATCTCGAAATATGTCCGTCAGGCCCCTTGCCTTGAGATAAATCTGCAAATATCTCGGAAACGAAGCGAGCTATGGCAAAATGTTAAGAGACCTTTTTTGTAGAGAATTATGTTTCCTACAATTTATGTTTTATGATATTTTTTGATCAGAAGCGTAGTTTTCGAGATATATCGAGATATTTAAAAGTTCCGAAGCCGCACCAACATAATAGAGATACAGAAACACCGTGGCCCCTTTCTTTGAGATAACTCTGCACTAGTGCGAGCCGCAAATGCCACTTCCAGCTTAGCTGTGCAGAAGAAGAACAACAAGAAGAAGAAATATCTCGAAATATGTCCGTCAGGCCCCTTCCCTTGAGATAAATCTGCAAATATCTCGGAAACGAAGCGAGCTATGGCAAAATGTTCAGAGACCTTTTTTGTAGAGAACTAAGTTTCCTACTTATTATGTTCTATGATATTTTTTGATCAGATGCGTAGTTCTCGAGATATATCAAGATATTTAAAAGTTCCGAAGCCGCACCAACAGAATAGAGATACAGAAACACCGTGGCTCCTTTCTTTGAGATAACTCTGCACTATTGCGAGCTGGAAATGCCACTTCCAGTTTAGCTGTGCAGAAGAAGAACAACAAGAAGAAGAAATATCTCGAAATATGTCCGCTGGGCCCCTTCCCTTGAGATAAACCTGCAAATATCTCGGAAACGAAGCGAGCTATGGCAAAATGTTAAGAGACCTTTTTTGTAGAGAATTATGTTTCCTACTTTTTATGTTCTATGATATTTTTTGATCAGACGCGTAGTTCTCGAGATATATCAAGATATTTAAAAGTTCCGAAGCCGCACCAACATAATAGAGATACAGAAACACCGTGGCCCCTTTCTTTGAGATAACTTTGCACTATTGCGAGCCGCAAATGCCACTTCCAGCTTAGCTGTGCAGAAGAAGAACAACAAGAAGAAGAAATATCTCGAAATATGTCCGTCAGGCCCCTTCCCTTGAGATAAATCTGCAAATATCTCGGAAACGAAGTGAGCTATGGCAAAATGTTAAGAGACCTTTTTTGTAGAGAATTAAGTTTCCTACTTATTATGTTCTATGATATTTTTTGATCAGATGCGTAGTTCTCGAGATATATCAAGATATTTAAAAGTTCCGAAGCCGCACCAACAGAATAGAGATACAGAAACACCGTGGCTCCTTTCTTTGAGATAACTCTGCACTATTGCGAGCTGGAAATGCCACTTCCAGTTTAGCGGTGCACAAGAAGAACAACAAGAAGAAGAAATATCTCGAAATATGTCCGCTGGGCCCCTTCCCTTGAGATAAACCTGCAAATATCTCGGAAACGAAGCGAGCTATGGCAAAATGTTAAGAGACCTTTTTTGTAGAGAATTATGTTTCCTACTTTTTATGTTCTATGATATTTTTTGATCAGACGCGTAGTTCTCGAGATATATCAAGATATTTAAAAGTTCCGAAGCCGCACCAACATAATAGAGATACAGAAACACCGTGGCCCCTTTCTTTGAGATAACTTTGCACTATTGCGAGCTGTAAATGCCACTTTCAGCTTAGCTGTGCAGAAGAAGAACAACAAGAAGAAGAAATATCTCGAAATATGTCCGTCAGGCCCCTTCCCTTGAGATATATCTGCAAATATCTCGGAAACGAAGCGAGCTATGGCAAAATGTTAAGAGACCTTTTTTGTAGAGAATTATGTTTCCTACAATTTATGTTCTATGATATTTTTTGATCAGAAGCGTAGTTTTCGAGATATATCGAGATATTTAAAAGTTCCGAAGCCGCACCAACATAATAGAGATACAGAAACACCGTGGCCCCTTTCTTTGAGATAACTCTGCACTAGTGCGAGCCGCAAATGCCACTTCCAGCTTAGCGGTGCAGAAGAAGAACGAGAAGAAGAAATATCTCGAAATATGTCCGTCAGGCCCCTTCCCTTGAGATAAATCTGCAAATATCTCGGAAACAAAGCGAGCTATGGCAAAAT
This sequence comes from Osmia lignaria lignaria, assembly GCF_051020975.1. Taxonomy (NCBI): domain Eukaryota; kingdom Metazoa; phylum Arthropoda; class Insecta; order Hymenoptera; family Megachilidae; genus Osmia; species Osmia lignaria. Next base: position 21,491,182 of record NW_027478162.1, on the reverse strand, counting down.
GTTAAGAGACGTTTTTTGTAGAGAATTAAGTTTCCTACTTTTTATGTTCTATGATATTTTTTGATCAGATGCGTAGTTCTCGAGATATATCAAGATATTTAAAAGTTCCGAAGCCGCACCAACATAATAGAGATACAGAAACACCGTCGCCCCTTTCTTTGAGATAACTTTGCACTATTGCGAGCTGTAAATGCCACTTCCAGCTTAGCTGTGCAGAAGAAGTACAACAAGAAGAAGAAATATCTCGAAATATGTCCGTCAGGCCCCTTCCCTTGAGATATATCTGCAAATATCTCGGAAACGAAGCGAGCTATGGCAAAATGTTAAGAGACCTTTTTTGTAGAGAATTATGTTTCCTACAATTTATGTTCTATGATATTTTTTGATCACAAGCGTAGTTTTCGAGATATATCGAGATATTTAAAAGTTCCGAAGCCGCACCAACATAATAGAGATACAGAAACACCGTGGCCCCTTTCTTTGAGATAACTCTGCACTAGTGCGAGCCGCAAATGCCACTTCCAGCTTAGCTGTGCAGAAGAAGAACAACAAGAAGAAGAAATATCTCGAAATATGTCCGTCAGGCCCCTTCCCTTGAGATAAATCTGCAAATATCTCGGAAACGAAGCGAGCTATGGCAAAATGTTAAGAGACCTTTTTTGTAGAGAATTAAGTTTCCTACTTTTTATGTTCTATGATATTTTTTGATCAGATGCGTAGTTCTCGAGATATATCAAGATATTTAAAAGTTCCGAAGCCGCACCAACATAATAGTGATACAGAAACACCGTGGCCCCCTTCTTTGAGATAACGCTGCACTAGTGCGAGCCGCAAATGCCACTTCCAGCTTAGCTGTGCAGAAGAAGAACAACAAGAAGAAGAAATATCTCGAAATATGTCCGTCAGGCCCCTTCCCTTGAGATAAATCTGCAAATATCTCGGAAACGAAGCGAGCTATGGCAAAATGTTAAGAGACCGTTTTTGTAGAGAATTAAGTTTCCTACTTTTTATGTTCTATGATATTTTTTGATCAGATGCGTAGTTCTCGAGATATATCAAGATATTTAAAAGTTCCGAAGCCGCACCAACATAATAGAGATACAGAAACACCGTGGCCCCTTTCTTTGAGATAACTCTGCACTATTGCGAGCTGCACATGCCACTTCCAGCTTAGCTGTGCAGAAGAAGAACAACAAGAAGAAGAAATATCTCGAAATATGTCCGTCAGGCCCCTTCCCTTGAGATAAATCTGCAAATATCTCGGAAACGAAGCGAGCTATGGCAAAATGTTCAGAGACCTTTTTTGTAGAGAATTAAGTTTCCTACTTTTTATGTTCTATGATATTTTTTGATCAGATGCGTAGTTCTCGAGATATATCAAGATATTTAAAAGTTCCGAAGCCGCACCAACATAATAGAGATACAGAAACACCGTGGCCCCTTTCTTTGAGATAACTCTGCACTATTGCGAGCTGCAAATGCCACTTCCAGGTTAGCTGTGCAGAAGAAGAACAACAAGAAGAAGAAATATCTCGAAATATGTCCGTCAGGCCCCTTCCCTTGAGATATATCTGCAAATATCTCGGAAACGAAGCGAGCTATGGCAAAATGTTAAGAGAACTTTTTTGTAGAGAATTATGTTTCCTACAATTTATGTTCTATGATATTTTTTGATCAGAAGCGTAGTTTTCGAGATATATCGAGATATCTAAAAGTTCCGAAGCCGCACCAACATAATAGAGATACAGAAACACCGTGGCCCCTTTCTTTGAGATAACTCTGCACTAGTGCGAGCCGCAAATGCCACTTCCAGCTTAGCTGTGCAGAAGAAGAACAACAAGAAGAAGAAATATCTCGAAATATGTCCGTTAGGCCCCTTCCCTTGAGATAAACCTGCAAATATCTCGGAAACGAAGCGAGCTATGGCAAAATGTTTAGAGACCTTTTTTGTAGAGAATTAAGTTCCCTACTTTTTATGTTCTATGATATTTTTTGATCAGATGCGTAGTTTTCGAGATATATCGAGATATTTAAAAGTTCCGAAGCCGCACCAACATAATAGAGATACAGAAACACCGTGGCCCCTTTCTTTGAGATAACTCTGCACTATTGCGAGCTGCAAATGCCACTTCCAGCTTAGCTGTGCAGAAGAAGAACAACAAGAATAAGAAATATCTCGAAATATGTCCGTCAGGCCCCTTCCCTTGAGATAAATCTGCAAATATCTCGGAGACGAAGAGAGCTATGGCAAAATGTTGAGAGACCTTTTTTGTAGAGAATTAAGTTTCCTACTATTTATGTTCTATGATATTTTTTGATCAGATGCGTAGTTCTCGAGATATATCAAGATATTTAAAAGTTCCGAAGCCGCACCAACATAATAGAGATACAGAAACACCGTGGCCCCTTTCTTTGAGATAACTCTGCACTATTGCGAGCTGCAAATGCCACTTCCAGGTTAGCTGTGCAGAAGAAGAACAACAAGAAGAAGAAATATCTCGAAATATGTCCGTCAGGCCCCTTCCCTTGAGATATATCTGCAAATATCTCGGAAACGAAGCGAGCTATGGCAAAATGTTAAGAGAACTTTTTTGTAGAGAATTATGTTTCCTACAATTTATGTTCTATGATATTTTTTGATCAGAAGCGTAGTTTTCGAGATATATCGAGATATTTAAAAGTTCCGAAGCCGCACCAACATAATAGAGATACAGAAACACCGTGGCCCCTTTCTTTGAGATAACTCTGCACTAGTCCGAGCCGCAAATGCCACTTCCAGCTTAGCTGTGCAGAAGAAGAACAACAAGAAGAAGAAATATCTCGAAATATGTCCGTTAGGCCCCTTCCCTTGAGATAAACCTGCAAATATCTCGGAAACGAAGCGAGCTATGGCAAAATGTTAAGAGACCTTTTTTGTAGAGAATTAAGTTTCCTACTTTTTATGTTCTATGATATTTTTTGATCAGATGCGTAGTTTTCGAGATATATCGAGATATTTAAAAGTTCCGAAGCCGCACCAACATAATAGAGATACAGAAACACCGTGGCCCCTTTCTTTGAGATAACTCTGCACTATTGCGAGCTGCAAATGCCACTTCCAGCTTAGCTGTGCAGAAGAAGAACAACAAGAATAAGAAATATCTCGAAATATGTCCGTCAGGCCCCTTCCCTTGAGATAAATCTGCAAATATCTCGGAAACGAAGAGAGCTATGGCAAAATGTTGAGAGACCTTTTTTGTAGAGAATTAAGTTTCCTACTATTTATGTTCTATGATATTTTTTGATCAGATGCGTAGTTCTCGAGATATATCAAGATATTTAAAAGTTCCGAAGCCGCACCAACATAATAGAGATACAGAAACACCGTGGCCCCTTTCTTTGAGATAACTCTGCACTAGTGCGAGCCGCAAATGCCACTTCCAGCTTAGCTGTGCAGAAGAAGAACAACAAGAAGAAGAAATATCTCGAAATATGTCCGTCAGGCCCCTTCCCTTGAGATAAATCTGCAAATATCTCGGAAACGAAGCGAGCTATGGCAAAATGTTAAGAGACCGTTTTTGTAGAGAATTAAGTTTCCTACTTTTTATGTTCTATGATATTTTTTGATCAGATGCGTAGTTCTCGAGATATATCAAGATATTTAAAAGTTCCGAAGCCGCACCAACATAATAGAGATACAGAAACACCGTCGCCCCTTTCTTTGAGATAACTTTGCACTATTGCGAGCTGTAAATGCCACTTCCAGCTTAGCTGTGCAGAAGAAGTACAACAAGAAGAAGAAATATCTCGAAATATGTCCGTCAGGCCCCTTCCCTTGAGATATATCTGCAAATATCTCGGAAACGAAGCGAGCTATGGCAAAATGTTAAGAGACCTTTTTTGTAGAGAATTATGTTTCCTACAATTTATGTTCTATGATATTTTTTGATCACAAGCGTAGTTTTCGAGATATATCGAGATATTTAAAAGTTCCGAAGCCGCACCAACATAATAGAGATACAGAAACACCGTGGCCCCTTTCTTTGAGATAACTCTGCACTATTGCGAGCTGCAAATGCCACTTCCAGGTTAGCTGTGCAGAAGAAGAACAACAAGAAGAAGAAATATCTCGAAATATGTCCGTCAGGCCCCTTCCCTTGAGATATATCTGCAAATATCTCGGAAACGAAGCGAGCTATGGCAAAATGTTAAGAGAACTTTTTTGTAGAGAATTATGTTTCCTACAATTTATGTTCTATGATATTTTTTGATCAGAAGCGTAGTTTTCGAGATATATCGAGATATTTAAAAGTTCCGAAGCCGCACCAACATAATAGAGATACAGAAACACCGTGGCCCCTTTCTTTGAGATAACTCTGCACTAGTGCGAGCCGCAAATGCCACTTCCAGCTTAGCTGTGCAGAAGAAGAACAACAAGAAGAAGAAATATCTCGAAATATGTCCGTTAGGCCCCTTCCCTTGAGATAAACCTGCAAATATCTCGGAAACGAAGCGAGCTATGGCAAAATGTTAAGAGACCTTTTTTGTAGAGAATTAAGTTTCCTACTTTTTATGTTCTATGATATTTTTTGATCAGATGCGTAGTTTTCGAGATATATCGAGATATTTAAAAGTTCCGAAGCCGCACCAACATAATAGAGATACAGAAACACCGTGGCCCCTTTCTTTGAGATAACTCTGCACTATTGCGAGCTGCAAATGCCACTTCCAGTTTAGCTGTGCAGAAGAAGAACAACAAGAATAAGAAATATCTCGAAATATGTCCGTCAGGCCCCTTCCCTTGAGATAAATCTGCAAATATCTCGGAAACGAAGAGAGCTATGGCAAAATGTTGAGAGACCTTTTTTGTAGAGAATTAAGTTTCCTACTATTTATGTTCTATGATATTTTTTGATCAGATGCGTAGTTCTCGAGATATATCAAGATATTTAAAAGTTCCGAAGCCGCACCAACATAATAGAGATACAGAAACACCGTGGCCCCTTTCTTTGAGATAACTCTGCACTAGTGCGAGCCGCAAATGCCACTTCCAGCTTAGCTGTGCAGAAGAAGAACAACAAGAAGAAGAAATATCTCGAAATATGTCCGTCAGGCCCCTTCCCTTGAGATAAATCTGCAAATATCTCGGAAACGAAGCGAGCTATGGCAAAATGTTAAGAGACCGTTTTTGTAGAGAATTAAGTTTCCTACTTTTTATGTTCTATGATATTTTTTGATCAGATGCGTAGTTCTCGAGATATATCAAGATATTTAAAAGTTCCGAAGCCGCACCAACATAATAGAGATACAGAAACACCGTGGCCCCTTTCTTTGAGATAACTCTGCACTATTGCGAGCTGCAAATGCCACTTCCAGGTTAGCTGTGCAGAAGAAGAACAACAAGAAGAAGAAATATCTCGAAATATGTCCGTCAGGCCCCTTCCCTTGAGATAAATCTGCAAATATCTCGGAAACGAAGCGAGCTATGGCAAAATGTTAAGAGACCTTTTTTGTAGAGAATTAAGTTTCCTACTATTTATGTTCTATGATATTTTTTGATCAGAAGCGTAGTTTTCGAGATATATCGAGATATTTAAAAGTTCCGAAGCCGCACCAACATAATAGAGATACAGAAACACCGTGGCCCCTTTCTTTGAGATAACTCTGCACTAGTGCGAGCCGCAAATGCCACTTCCAGCTTAGCTGTGCAGAAGAAGAACAACAAGAAGAAGAAATATCTCGAAATATGTCCGTCAGGCCCCTTCCCTTGAGATAAATCTGCAAATATCTCGGAAACGAAGCGAGCTATGGCAAAATGTTAAGAGACCTTTTTTGTAGAGAATTAAGTTTCCTACTTTTTATGTTCTATCATATTTTTTGATCAGATGCGTAGTTCTCGAGATATATCAAGATATTTAAAAGTTCCGAAGCCGCACCAACATAATAGAGATACAGAAACACCGTGGCCCCTTTCTTTGAGATAACGCTGCACTAGTGCGAGCCGCAAATGCCACTTCCAGCTTAGCTGTGCAGAAGAAGAACAACAAGAAGAAGAAATATCTCGAAATAAGTCCGTCAGGCCCCTTCCCTTGAGATAAATCTGCAAATATCTCGGAAACGAAGCGAGCTATGGCAAAATGTTAAGAGAACTTTTTTGTAGAGAATTATGTTTCCTACAATTTATGTTCTATGATATTTTTTGATCAGAAGCGTAGTTTTCGAGATATATCGAGATATTTAAAAGTTCCGAAGCCGCACCAACATAACAGAGATACAGAAACACCGTGGCCCCTTTCTTTGAGATAACTGTGCACTAGTGCGAGCCGCAAATGACACTTCCAGCTTAGCTGTGCAGAAGAAGAACAACAAGAAGAAGAAATATCTCGAAATATGTCCGTCAGGCCCCTTCCCTTGAGATAAATCTGCAAATATCTCGGAAACGAAGCGAGCTATGGCAAAATGTTAAGAGACCGTTTTTGTAGAGAATTAAGTTTCCTTCTTTTTATGTTCTATGATATTTTTTGATCAGATGCGTAGTTCTCGAGATATATCAAGATATTTAAAAGTTCCGAAGCCGCACCAACATAATAGACATACAGAAACACCGTGGCCCCTTTCCTTGAGATTACTCTGCACTATTGCGAGCTGCAAATGCCACTTCCAGCTTAGCTGTGCAGAAGAAGAACAACAAGAAGAAGAAATATCTCGAAATATGTCCGTCAGGCCCCTTCCCTTGAGATAAATCTGCAAATATCTCGGAAACGAAGCGAGCTATGGCAAAATGTTAAGAGACCTTTTTTGTAGAGAATTAAGTTTCCTACTTTTTATGTTCTATGATATTTTTTGATCAGATGCGTAGTTCTCGAGATATATCAAGATATTTAAAAGTTCCGAAGCCGCACCAACATAATAGAGATACAGAAACACCGTGGCCCCTTTCTTTGAGATAACTCTGCACTATTGCGAGCTGCAAATGCCACTTCCAGGTTAGCTGTGCAGAAGAAGAACAACAAGAAGAAGAAATATCTCGAAATATGTCCGTCAGGCCCCTTCCCTTGAGATATATCTGCAAATATCTCGGAAACGAAGCGAGCTATGGCAAAATGTTAAGAGAACTTTTTTGCAGAGAATTATTTTTGCTACAATTTATGTTCTATGATATTTTTTGATCAGAAGCGTAGTTTTCGAGATATATCGAGATATTTAAAAGTTCCGAAGCCGCACCAACATAATAGAGATACAGAAACACCGTGGCCCCTTTCTTTGAGATAACTCTGCACTAGTGCGAGCCGCAAATGCCACTTCCAGCTTAGCTGTGCAGAAGAAGAACAACAAGAAGAAGAAATATCTCGAAATATGTCCGTCATGCCCCTTCCCTTGAGATAAATCTGCAAATATCTCGGAAACGAAGCGAGCTATCGCAAAATGTTAAGAGACCTTTTTTGTAGAGAATTAAGTTTCCTACTTTTTATGTTCTATCATATTTTTTGATCAGATGCGTAGTTCTCGAGATATATCAAGATATTTAAAAGTTCCGAAGCCGCACCAACATAATAGAGATACAGAAACACCGTGGCCCCATTCTTTGAGATAACGCTGCACTAGTGCGAGCCGCAAATGCCACTTCCAGCTTAGCTGTGCAGAAGAAGAACAACAAGAAGAAGAAATATCTCGAAATATGTCCGTCAGGCCCCTTCCCTTGAGATAAATCTGCAAATATCTCGGAAACGAAGCGAGCTATGGCAAAATGTTAAGAGACCGTTTTTGTAGAGAATTAAGTTTCCTACTTTTTATGTTCTATGATATTTTTTGATCAGATGCGTAGTTCTCGAGATATATCAAGATATTTAAAAGTTCCGAAGCCGCACCAACATAATAGAGATACAGAAACACCGTGGCCCCTTTCCTTGAGATTACTCTGCACTATTGCGAGCTGCAAATGCCACTTCCAGCTTAGCTGTGCAGAAGAAGAACAACAAGAATAAGAAATATCTCGAAATATGTCCGTCAGGCCCCTTCCCTTGAGATAAATCTGCAAATATCTCGGAAACGAAGCGAGCTATGGCAAAATGTTAAGAGACCTTTTTTGTAGAGAATTAAGTTTCCTACTTTTTATGTTCTATCATATTTTTTGATCAGATGCGTAGTTCTCGAGATATATCAAGATATTTAAAAGTTCCGAAGCCGCACCAACATAATAGAGATACAGAAACACCGTGGCCCCTTTCTTTGAGATAACGCTGCACTAGTGCGAGCCGCAAATGCCACTTCCAGCTTAGCTGTGCAGAAGAAGAACAACAAGAAGAAGAAATATCTCGAAATATGTCCGTCAGGCCCCTTCCCTTGAGATAAATCTGCAAATATCTCGGAAACGGAGCGAGCTATGGCAAAATGTTAAGAGACCGTTTTTGTAGAGAATTAAGTTTCCTACTTTTTATGTTCTATGATATTTTTTGATCAGATGCGTAGTTCTCGAGATATATCAAGATATTTAAAAGTTCCGAAGCCGCACCAACATAATAGAGATACAGAAACACCGTGGCCCCTTTCTTTGAGATAACGCTGCACTAGTGCGAGCCGCAAATGCCACTTCCAGCTTAGCTGTGCAGAAGAAGAACAACAAGAAGAAGAAATATCTCGAAATAAGTCCGTCAGGCCCCTTCCCTTGAGATAAATCTGCAAATATCTCGGAAACGAAGCGAGCTATGGCAAAACGTTAAGAGACCTTTTTTGTAGAGAATTAAGTTTCCTACTTATTATGTTCTATGATATTTTTTGATCAGATGCGTAGTTCTCGAGGTATATCAAGATATTTAAAAGTTCCGAAGCCGCACCAACAGAATAGAGATACAGAAACACCGTGGCTCCTTTCTTTGAGATAACTCTGCACTATTGCGAGCTGGAAATGCCACTTCCAGTTTAGCTGTGCAGAAGAAGAACAACAAGAAGAAGAAATATCTCGAAATATGTCCGCTGGGCCCCTTCCCTTGAGATAAACCTGCAAATATCTCGGAAACGAAGCGAGCTATGGCAAAATGTTAAGAGACCTTTTTTGTAGAGAATTATGTTTCCTACTTTTTATGTTCTATGATATTTTTTGATCAGACGCGTAGTTCTCGAGATATATCAAGATATTTAAAAGTTCCGAAGCCGCACCAACATAATAGAGATACAGAAACACCGTGGCCGCTTTCTTTGAGATAACTCTGCACTAGTGCGAGCCGCAAATGCCACTTCCAGCTTAGCGGTGCAGAAGAAGAACAACAAGAAGAAGAAATATCTCGAAATATGTCCGTCAGGCCCCTTGCCTTGAGAAAAATCTGCAAATATCTCGGAAACGAAGCGAGCTATGGCAAAATGTTAAGAGACCTTTTTTGTAGAGAATTATGTTTCCTACTTTTTATGTTCTATGATATTTTTTGATCAGACGCGTAGTTCTCGAGATATATCGAGATATTTAAAAGTTCCGAAGCCGCACCAACATAATAGAGATACAGAAACACCGTGGCCCCTTTCTTTGAGATAACTTTGCACTATTGCGAGCTGTAAATGCCACTTTCAGCTTAGCTGTGCAGAAGAAGAACAACAAGAAGAAGAAATATCTCGAAATATGTCCGTCAGGCCCCTTCCCTTGAGATATATCTGCAAATATCTCGGAAACGAAGCGAGCTATGGCAAAATGTTAAGAGACCTTTATTGTAGAGAATTATGTTTCCTACAATTTATGTTTTATGATATTTTTTGATCAGAAGCGTAGTTTTCGAGATATATCGAGATATTTAAAAGTTCCGAAGCCGCACCAACATAATAGAGATACAGAAACACCGTGGCCCCTTTCTTTGAGATAACTCTGCACTAGTGCGAGCCGCAAATGCCACTTCCAGCTTAGCTGTGCAGAAGAAGAACAACAAGAAGAAGAAATATCTCGAAATATGTCCGTCAGGCCCCTTCCCTTGAGATAAATCTGCAAATATCTCGGAAACGAAGCGAGCTATGGCAAAATGTTAAGAGACCTTTTTTGTAGAGAACTAAGTTTCCTACTTATTATGTTCTATGATATTTTTTGATCAGATGCGTAGTTCTCGAGATATATCAAGATATTTAAAAGTTCCGAAGCCGCACCAACAGAATAGAGATACAGAAACACCGTGGCTCCTTTCTTTGAGATAACTCTGCACTATTGCGAGCTGGAAATGCCACTTCCAGTTTAGCTGTGCAGAAGAAGAACAACAAGAAGCAGAAATATCTCGAAATATGTCCGCTGGGCCCCTTCCCTTGAGATAAACCTGCAAATATCTCGGAAACGAAGCGAGCTATGGCAAAATGTTAAGAGACCTTTTTTGTAGAGAATTATGTTTCCTACTTTTTATGTTCTATGATATTTTTTGATCAGACGCGTAGTTCTCGAGATATATCAAGATATTTAAAAGTTCCGAAGCCGCACCAACATAATAGAGATACAGAAACACCGTGGCCCCTTTCTTTGAGATAACTTTGCACTATTGCGAGCCGCAAATGCCACTTCCAGCTTAGCTGTGCAGAAGAAGAACAACAAGAAGAAGAAATATCTCGAAATATGTCCGTCAGGCCCCTTCCCTTGAGATAAATCTGCAAATATCTCGGAAAGGAAGTGAGCTATGGCAAAATGTTAAGAGACCTTTTTTGTAGAGAATTAAGTTTCCTACTTATTATGTTCTATGATATTTTTTGATCAGATGCGTAGTTCTCGAGATATATCAAGATATTTAAAAGTTCCGAAGCCGCACCAACAGAATAGAGATACAGAAACACCGTGGCTCCTTTCTTTGAGATAACTCTGCACTATTGCGAGCTGGAAATGCCACTTCCAGCTTAGCGGTGCAGAAGAAGAACAACAAGAAGAAGAAATATCTCGAAATATGTCCGTCAGGCCCCTTCCCTTGAGATAAATCTGCAAATATCTCGGAAACGAAGCGAGCTATGGCAAAATGTTAAGAGACGTTTTTTGTAGAGAATTAAGTTTCCTACTTTTTATGTTCTATGATATTTTTTGATCAGATGCGTAGTTCTCGAGATATATCAAGATATTTAAAAGTTCCGAAGCCGCACCAACATAATAGAGATACAGAAACACCGTCGCCCCTTTCTTTGAGATAACTTTGCACTATTGCGAGCTGTAAATGCCACTTCCAGCGTAGCTGTGCAGAAGAAGTACAACAAGAAGAAGAAATATCTCGAAATATGTCCGTCAGGCCCCTTCCCTTGAGATATATCTGCAAATATCTCGGAAACGAAGCGAGCTATGGCAAAATGTTAAGAGACCTTTTTTGTAGAGAATTATGTTTCCTACAATTTATGTTCTATGATATTTTTTGATCACAAGCGTAGTTTTCGAGATATATCGAGATATTTAAAAGTTCCGAAGCCGCACCAACATAATAGAGATACAGAAACACCGTGGCCCCTTTCTTTGAGATAACTCTGCACTAGTGCGAGCCGCAAATGCCACTTCCAGCTTAGCTGTGCAGAAGAAGAACAACAAGAAGAAGAAATATCTCGAAATATGTCCGTCAGGCCCCTTCCCTTGAGATAAATCTGCAAATATCTCGGAAACGAAGCGAGCTATGGCAAAATGTTGAGAGACCTTTTTTGTAGAGAATTAAGTTTCCTACTTTTTATGTTCTATGATATTTTTTGATCAGATGCGTAGTTCTCGAGATATATCAAGATATTTAAAAGTTCCGAAGCCGCACCAACATAATAGAGATACAGAAACACCGTGGCCCCCTTCTTTGAGATAACGCTGCACTAGTGCGAGCCGCAAATGCCACTTCCAGCTTAGCGGTGCAGAAGAAGAACAACAAGAAGAAGAAATATCTCGAAATATGTCCGTCAGGCCCCTTCCCTTGAGATAAATCTGCAAATATCTCGGAAACGAAGCGAACTATGGCAAAATGTTAAGAGACCTTTTTTGTAGAGAATTATGTTTCCTACTTTTTATGTTCTATGATATTTTTTGATCAGACGCGTAGTTCTCGAGATATATCGAGATATTTAAAAGTTCCGAAGCCGCACCAACATAATAGAGATACAGAAACACCGTGGCCCCTTTCTTTGAGATAACTTTGCACTATTGCGAGCTGTAAATGCCACTTTCAGCTTAGCTGTGCAGAAGAAGAACAACAAGAAGAAGAAATATCTCGAAATATGTCCGTCAGGCCCCTTCCCTTGAGATATATCTGCAAATATCTCGGAAACGAAGCGAGCTATGGCAAAATGTTAAGAGACCTTTTTTGTAGAGAATTATGTTTCCTACAATTTATGTTTTATGATATTTTTTGATCAGAAGCGTAGTTTTCGAGATATATCGAGATATTTAAAAGTTCCGAAGCCGCACCAACATAATAGAGATACAGAAACACCGTGGCCCCTTTCTTTGAGATAACTCTGCACTAGTGCGAGCCGCAAATGCCACTTCCAGCTTAGCTGTGCAGAAGAAGAACAACAAGAAGAAGAAATATCTCGAAATATGTCCGTCAGGCCCCTTCCCTTGAGATAAATCTGCAAATATCTCGGAAACGAAGCGAGCTATGGCAAAATGTTAAGAGACCTTTTTTGTAGAGAACTAAGTTTCCTACTTATTATGTTCTATGATATTTTTTGATCAGATGCGTAGTTCTCGAGATATATCAAGATATTTAAAAGTTCCGAAGCCGCACCAACAGAATAGAGATACAGAAACACCGTGGCTCCTTTCTTTGAGATAACTCTGCACTATTGCGAGCTGGAAATGCCACTTCCAGTTTAGCTGTGCAGAAGAAGAACAACAAGAAGAAGAAATATCTCGAAATATGTCCGCTGGGCCCCTTCCCTTGAGATAAACCTGCAAATATCTCGGAAACGAAGCGAGCTATGGCAAAATGTTAAGAGACCTTTTTTGTAGAGAATTATGTTTCCTACTTTTTATGTTCTATGATATTTTTTGATCAGACGCGTAGTTCTCGAGATATATCAAGATATTTAAAAGTTCCGAAGCCGCACCAACATAATAGAGATACAGAAACACCGTGGCCCCTTTCTTTGAGATAACTTTGCACTATTGCGAGCCGCAAATGCCACTTCCAGCTTAGCTGTGCAGAAGAAGAACAACAAGAAGAAGAAATATCTCGAAATATGTCCGTCAGGCCCCTTCCCTTGAGATAAATCTGCAAATATCTCGGAAACGAAGTGAGCTATGGCAAAATGTTAAGAGACCTTTTTTGTAGAGAATTAAGTTTCCTACTTATTATGTTCTATGATATTTTTTGATCAGATGCGTAGTTCTCGAGATATATCAAGATATTTAAAAGTTCCGAAGCCGCACCAACAGAATAGAGATACAGAAACACCGTGGCTCCTTTCTTTGAGATAACTCTGCACTATTGCGAGCTGGAAATGCCACTTCCAGTTTAGCTGTGCAGAAGAAGAACAACAAGAAGAAGAAATATCTCGAAATATGTCCGCTGGGCCCCTTCCCTTGAGATAAACCTGCAAATATCTCGGAAACGAAGCGAGCTATGGCAAAATGTTAAGAGACCTTTTTTGTAGAGAATTATGTTTCCTACTTTTTATGTTCTATGATATTTTTTGATCAGACGCGTAGTTCTCGAGATATATCAAGATATTTAAAAGTTCCGAAGCCGCACCAACATAATAGAGATACAGAAACACCGTGGCCCCTTTCTTTGAGATAACTTTGCACTATTGCGAGCTGTAAATGCCACTTTCAGCTTAGCTGTGCAGAAGAAGAACAACAAGAAGAAGAAATATCTCGAAATATGTCCGTCAGGCCCCTTCCCTTGAGATATATCTGCAAATATCTCGGAAACGAAGCGAGCTATGGCAAAATGTTAAGAGACCTTTTTTGTAGAGAATTATGTTTCCTACAATTTATGTTCTATGATATTTTTTGATCAGAAGCGTAGTTTTCGAGATATATCGAGATATTTAAAAGTTCCGAAGCCGCACCAACATAATAGAGATACAGAAACACCGTGGCCGCTTTCTTTGAGATAACTCTGCACTAGTGCGAGCCGCAAATGCCACTTCCAGCTTAGCGGTGCAGAAGAAGAACAAGAAGAAGAAATATCTCGAAATATGTCCGTCAGGCCCCTTCCCTTGAGATAAATCTGCAAGTATCTCGGAAACGAAGCGAGCTATGGCAAAATGTTAAGAGACGTTTTTTGTAGAGAATTAAGTTTCCTACTTTTTATGTTCTATGATATTTTTTGATCAGATGCGTAGTTCTCGAGATATATCAAGATATTTAAAAGTTCCGAAGCCGCACCAACATAATAGAGATACAGAAACACCGTCGCCCCTTTCTTTGAGATAACTTTGCACTATTGCGAGCTGTAAATGCCACTTCCAGCTTAGCTGTGCAGAAGAAGTACAACAAGAAGAAGAAATATCTCGAAATATGTCCGTCAGGCCCCTTCCCTTGAGATATATCTGCAAATATCTCGGAAACGAAGCGAGCTATGGCAAAATGTTAAGAGACCTTTTTTGTAGAGAATTATGTTTCCTACAATTTATGTTCTATGATATTTTTTGATGACAAGCGTAGTTTTCGAGATATATCGAGATATTTAAAAGTTCCGAAGCCGCACCAACATAATAGAGATACAGAAACACCGTGGCCCCTTTCTTTGAGATAACTCTGCACTAGTGCGAGCCGCAAATGCCACTTCCAGCTTAGCTGTGCAGAAGAAGAACAACAAGAAGAAGAAATATCTCGAAATATGTCCGTCAGGCCCCTTGCCTTGAGATAAATCTGCAAATATCTCGGAAACGGAGCGAGCTATGGCAAAATGTTAAGAGACCTTTTTTGTAGAGAATTATGTTTCCTACAATTTATGTTCTATGATATTTTTTGATCAGAAGCGTAGTTTTCGAGATATATCGAGATATTTAAAAGTTCCGAAGCCGCACCAACATAATAGAGATACAGAAACACCGTGGCCCCTTTCTTTGAGATAACTCTGCACTATTGCGAGCTGGAAATGCTACTTCCAGCTTAGCTGTGCAGAAGAAGAACAACAAGAAGAAGAAATATCTCGAAATATGTCCGTCAGGCCCCTTCCCTTGAGATAAATCTGCAAATATCTCGGAAACGAAGCGAGCTATGGCAAAATGTTAAGAGACCTTTTTTGTAGAGAATTAAGTTTCCTACTTTTTATGTTCTATGATATTTTTTGATCAGATGCGCAGTTCTCGAGATATATCAAGATATTTAAAAGTTCCGAAGCCGCACCAACATAATAGAGATACAGAAACACCGTGGCCCCTTTCTTTGAGATAACTCTGCACTATTGCGAGCTGCAAATGCCACTTCCAGCCTACTGTGCAGAAGAAGAACAACAAGAAGAAGAAATATCTCGAAATATGTCCGTCAGGCCCCTTCCCTTGAGATAAATCTGCAAATATCTCGGAAACGAAGCGAGCTATGGGAAAATGTTAAGAGACCTTTTTTGTAGAGAATTAAGTTTCCTACTTTTTATCTTCTATGATATTTTTTGATCAGATGCGCAGTTCTCGAGATATATCAAGATATTTAAAAGTTCCGAAGCCGCACCAACATAATAGAGATACAGAAACACCGTGGCCCCTTTCTTTGAGATAACTCTGCACTAGTGCGAGCCGCAAATGCCACTTCCAGCTTAGCTGTGCAGAAGAAGAGCAACAAGAAGAAGAAATATCTCGAAATATGTCCGACAGGCCCCTTCCCTTGAGATAAATCTGCAAATATCTCGGAAACGAAGCGAGCTATGGCGAAATGTTAAAAGACCTTTTTTGTAGAGAATTAAGTTTCCTACTTTGTATCTTCTATGATATTTTTTGATCAGATGCGTAGTTCTCGAGATAGATCAAGATACTTAAAAGTTCCGAAGCCGCACCAACATAATAGAGATACAGAAACACAGTGGCCCCTTTCTTTGAGATAACTCTGCACTATTGCGAGCTGCAAATGCCACTTCCAGCTTAGCTGTGCAGAAGAAGAACAACAAGAAGAAGAAATATCTCGAAATATGTCCGTCAGGCCCTTTCCCTTCAGATAAATCTGCAAATATCTCGGAAACGAAGCGAGCTATGGCAATATGCTAAGAGACCTTTTTTGTAGAGAATTATGTTTCCCACAATTTATGTTCTATGATATTTTTTGATCAGAAGCGTAGTTTTCGAGATATATCGAGATATTTAAAAGTTCCGAAGCCGCACCAACATAATAGAGATACAGAAACACCGTGGCCCCTTTCTTTGAGATAACTCTGCACTAGTGCGAGCCGCAAATGCCACTTCCAGCTTAGCTGTGCAGAAGATGAACAACAAGAAGAAGAAATATCTCGAAATATGTCCGTCAGGCCACTTCCCTTGAGATAAATCTGCAAATATCTCGGAAACGAAGCGAGCTATGGCAAAATGTTAAGAGACGTTTTTTGTAGAGAATTATGTTTCCTACAATTTATGTTCTATGATATTTTTTGATCAGAAGCGTAGTTTTCGAGATATATCGAGATATTTAAAAGTTCCGAAGCCGCACCAACATAGTAGGGATACAGAAACACCGTGGCCCCTTTCTTTGAGATAACTCTGCACTAGTGCGACCCGCAAATGCCACTTCCAGCATAGCTGTGCAGAAGAAGAACAACAAGAATAAGAAATATCTCGAAATATGTCCGTCAGGCCCCTTCCCTTGAGATAAATCTGCAAATATCTCGGAAACGAAGCGAGCTATGGCAAAATGTTAAGAGACCTTTTTTGTAGAGAATTATGTTTCCTACAATTTATGTTCTATGATATTTTTTGATCAGAAGCGTAGTTTTCGAGATATATCGAGATATTTAAAAGTTCCGAAGCCGCACCAACATAATAGAGATACAGAAACACCGTGGCCCCTTTCTTTGAGATAACTCTGCACTAGTGCGAGCCGCAAATGCCACTTCCAGCTTAGCTGTGCAGAAGAAGAGCAACAAGAAGAAGAAATATCTCGAAATATGTCCGACAGGCCCCGTCCCTTGAGATAAATCTGCAAATATCTCGGAAACGAAGCGAGCTATGGCGAAATGTTAAGAGACCTTTTTTGTAGAGAATTAAGTTTCCTACTTTTTATCTTCTATGATATTTTTTGATCAGATGCGTAGTTCTCGAGATAGATCAAGATACTTAAAAGTTCCGAAGCCGCACCAACATAATAGAGATACAGAAACACCGTGGCCCCTCTCTTTGAGATAACTCTGCACTATTGCGAGCTGCAAATGCCACTTCCAGCTTAGCTGTGCAGAAGAAGAACAACAAGAAGAAGAAATATCTCGAAATATGTCCGTCAGGCCCCTTCCCTTGAGATAAATCTGCAAATATCTCGGAAACGAAGCGAGCTATGGCAAAATGTTTAGAGACCTTTCTTGTAGAGAATTAAGTTTCCTACTTTTTACGTAGTATGATATTTTTTGATCAGATGCGTAGTTCTCGAGATATATCAAGATATTTAAAAGTTCCGAAGCCGCACCAACATAATAGAGATACAGAAACACCGTGGCCCCTTTCTTTGAGATAACTCTGCACTATTGCGCGCTGCAAATGCCACTTCCAGCTTAGCTGTGCAGAAGAAGAACAACAAGAAGAAGAAATATCTCCAAATATGTCCGTCAGGCCCCTTCCCTTGAGATAAATCTGCAAATATCTCGGAAACGAAGCGAGCTATGGCAAAATGTTAAGAGACCTTTTTTGTAGAGAATTATGTTTCCTACTTTTTATGTTCTATCATATTTTTTGATCAGATGCGTAGTTCTCGAGATATATCAAGATATTTAAAAGTTCCGAAGCCGCACCAACATAATAGAGATACAGAAACACCGTGGCCCCTTTCTTTGAGATAACTCTGCACTATTGCGAGCTGTAAATGCCACTTCCAGCTTAGCTGTGCAGAAGATGAACAACAAGAAGAAGAAATATCTCGAAATATGTCCGTCAGGCCACTTCCCTTGAGATAAATCTGCAAATATCTCTGAAACGAAGCGAGCTATGGCAAAATGTTAAGAGACGTTTTTTGTAGAGAATTATGTTTCCTACAATTTATGTTCTATAATATTTTTTGATCAGAAGCGTAGTTTTCGAGATATATCGAGATATTTAAAAGTTCCGAAGCCGCACCAACATAATAGAGATACAGAAACACCGTGGCCCCTTTCTTTGAGATAACTCTGCACTATTGCGAGCTGCAAATGCCACTTCCAGCTTAGCTGTGCAGAGGAAGAACAACAAGAAGAAGAAATATCTCGAAATATGTCCGTCAGGCCAGTTCCTTTGAGCTGAATCTGCAAATATCTCGGAAACGAAGCGATATATGGCAAAATGTTAAGAGACGTTTTTTGTAGAGAATTATGTTTCCTACAATTTATGTTCTATGATATTTTTTGATCAGAAGCGTAGTTTTCGAGATATATCGAGATATTTAAAAGTTCCGAAGACGCACCAACATAATAGAGATACAGAAACACCGTGGCCCCTTTCCTTGAGATAACTGTGCACCAGTGCGAGCCGCAAATGCCACTTCCAGCTTAGCTGTGCAGAAGAAGAACAACAAGAAGAAGAAATATCTCGAAATATGTCCGTCAGGCCCCTTCCCTTGAGATATATCTGCAAATATCTCGGAAACGAAGCGAGCTATGGCAAAATGTTAAGAGACCGTTTTTGTAGAGAATTATGTTTCCTATTTTTTATGTTCTATGATATTTTTTGATCAGACGCGTAGTTCTCGAGATATATCAAGATATTTAAAAGTTCCGAAGCCGCACCAACATAATAGAGATACAGAAACACCGTGGCCCCTTTCTTTGAGATAACTCTGCACTATTGCGAGCTGCAAATGCCACTTCCAGCTTAGCTGTGCAGAAGAAGAACAACAAGAAGTAGAAATATCTCGAAATATGTCCGTCAGGCCCCTTCCCTTGAGATAAATCTGCAAATATCTCGGAAACGAAGCGAGCTATGGCAAAATGTTAAGAGACCTTTTTTGTAGAGAATAATGTTTCCTACAATTTACGTTCTATGATATTTTTTGATGAGAAGCGTAGTTTTCGAGATATATCGAGATATTTAAAAGTTCCGAAGCCGCACCAACATAATAGAGATACAGAAACACCGTGGCCCCTTACTTTGAGATAACTCTGCACTAGTGAGAGCCGCAAATGCCACTTCCAGCTTAGCTGTGCAGAAGAAGAACAACAAGAAGAACAAATATCTCGAAATATGTCCGTCAGGCCCCTTCCCTTGAGATGAATCTGCAAATATCTCGGAAACGAAGCGAGCTATGGCAAAATGTTAAGAGACCTTTTTTGTAGAGAATAATGTTTCCTACAATTTACGTTCTATGATATTTTTTGATCAGAAGCGTAGTTTTCGAGATATATCGAGATATTTAAAAGTTCCGAAGCCGCACCAACATAATAGAGATACAGAAACACCGTGGCCCCTTTCTTTTAGATAACTCTGCACTATTGCGACCTGCAAATGCCACTTCCAGCTCAGCTGTGCAGAAGAAGAACAACAAGAAGAAGAAATATCTCGAAATATGTCCGTCAGGCCCCTTCCCTTGAGATAAATCTGCAAATATCTCGGAAACGAAGCGAGCTATGGCAAAATGTTAAGAGACCTTTTTTGTAGAGAATTAAGTTTCCTACTTTTTATGTTCTATGATATTTTTTGATCAGATGCGTAGTTCTCGAGATATATCAAGATATTTAAAAGTTCCGAAGCCGCACCAACATAATAGAGATACAGAAACACCGTGGCCCCTTTCTTTGAGATAACTCTGCACTATTGCGAGCTGGAAATGCCACTTCCAGTTTAACTGTGCAGAAGAAGAACAACAAGAAGAAGAAATATCTCGAAATATGTCCGTTAGGCCCCTTCCTTTGAGATAAATCTGCAAATATCTCGGAAACGAAGCGAGCTATGGCAAAATGTTAAGAGACCTTTTTTGTAGAGAATTAAGTTTCCTACTTTTTATGTTCTATGATATTTTTTGATCAGAAGCGTAGTTTTCGAGATATATCGAGATATTTAAAAGTTCCGAAGCCGCACCAACATAATAGAGATACAGAAACACCGTGGCCCCTTTCTTTGAGATAACTCTGCACTAGTGCGAGCCGCAAATGCCACTTCCAGCTAAGCTGTGCAGAAGAAGAACAACAAGAAGAAGAAATATCTCGAAATATGTCCGTCAGGCCCCTTCCCTTGAGATAAATATGCAAATATCTCGGAAACGAAGCGAGCTATGGCAAAATGTTAAGAGACCTTTTTTGTAGAGAATAATGTTTCCTACAATTTACGTTGTATGATATTTTTTGATCAGAATCGTAGTTTTCGAGATATATCGAGATATTTAAAAGTTCCGGAGCCGCACCAACATAATAGAGATACAGAAACACCGTGGCCCCTTTCTTTGAGATAACTCTGCACTATTGCGACCTGCAAATCCCACTTCCAGCTCAGCTGTGCAGAAGAAGAACAACAAGAAGAAGAAATATCTCGAAATATGTCCGTCAGGCCCCTTCCCTTGAGATAAATCTGCAAATATCTCGGAAACGAAGCGAGCTATGGCAAAATGTTAAGAGACCTTTTTTGTAGAGAATTAAGTTTCCTACTTTTTATGTTCTATGATATTTTTTGATCAGATGCGTAGTTCTCGAGATATATCAAGATATTTAAAAGTTCCGAAACCGCACCAACATAATAGAGATACAGAAACACCGTGGCCCCTTTCTTTGAGATAACTCTGCACTATTGCGAGCTGGAAATGCCACTTCCAGTTTAGCTGTGCAGAAGAAGAACAACAAGAAGAAGAAATATCTCGAAATATGTCCGTTAGGCCCCTTCCCTTGAGATAAATCTGCAAATATCTCGGAAACGAAGCGAGCTGTGGCAAAATGTTAAGAGACCTTTTTTGTAGAGAATTAAGTTTCCTACTTTTTATGTTCTATGATATTTTTTGATCAGAAGCGTAGTTTTCGAGATATATCGAGATATTTAAAAGTTCCGAAGCCGCACCAACATAATAGAGATACAGAAACACCGTGGCCCCTTTCTTTGAGATAACTCTGCACTAGTGCGAGCCGCAAATGCCACTTCCAGCTTAGCTGTGCAGAAGAAGAACAACAAGAAGAAGAAATATCTCGAAATATGTCCGTCAGGCCCCTTCCCTTGAGATAAATATGCAAATATCTCGGAAACGAAGCGAGCTATGGCAAAATCTTAAGAGACCTTTTTTGTAGAGAATTAAGTTTCCCACTTTTTATGTTCTATGACATTTTTTGATCAGATGCGTAGTTCTCGAGATATATCAAGATATTTAAAAGTTCCGAAGCCGCACCAACATAATAGAGATACAGAAACACCGTGGCCCCTTTCTTTAAGATAACTCTGCACTATTGCGAGCTGCAAATGCCACTTCCAGCTTAGCTGTGCAGAGGAAGAACAACAAGAAGAAGAAATATCTCGAAATATGTCCGTCAGGCCAGTTCCTTTGAGCTGAATCTGCAAATATCTCGGAAACGAAGCGAGCTATGGCAAAATGTTAAGAGACCTTTTTTGTAGAGAATTAAGTTTCCTACTTTTCATGTTCTATGATATTTTTTGATCAGATGCGTAGCTCTCGAGATATATCAAGATATTTAAAAGTTCCGAAGCCGCACCAACATAATAGAGATACAGAAACACCGTGGCCCCTTTCTTTGAGATAACTCTGCACTATTGCGAGCTGCAAATGCCACTTCCAGCTTAGCTGTGCAGAGGAAGAACAACAAGAAGAAGAAATATCTCGAAATATGTCCGTCAGGCCAGTTCCTTTGAGCTGAATCTGCAAATATCTCGGAAACGAAGCGAGCTATGGCAAAATGTTAAGAGACGTTTTTTGTAGAGAATTATGTTTCCTACAATTTATGTTCTATGATATTTTTTGATCAGAAGCGTAGTTCTCGAGATATATCAAGATATTTAAAAGTTCCGAAGCCGCACCAACATAATAGAGATACAGAAACACCGTGGCCCCTTTCTTTGAGATAACTCTGCACTATTGCGAGCTGTAAATGCCACTTCCAGCTTAGCTGTGCAGAAGAAGAACAACAAGAAGAAGAAATATCTCGAAATATGTCCGTCAGGCCCCTTCCCTTGAGATATATCTGCAAATATCTCGGAAACGAAGCGAGCGATGGCAAAATGTTAAGAGACCTTTTTTGTAGAGAATTATGTTTCCTACAATTTATGTTCTATGATATTTTTTGATCCGAAGCGTAGTTTTCGAGATATATCGCGATATTTAAAAGTTCCGAAGCCGCACCAACATAATAGAGATACAGAAACACCGTGGCCCCTTTCTTTGAGATAACTCTGCACTAGTGCGAGCCGCAAATGCCACTTCCAGCTTAGCTGTGCAGAAGAAGAACAACAAGAAGAAGAAATATCTCGAAATATGTCCGTCAGGCCCCTTCCCTTGAGATAAATCTGCAAATATCTCGGAAACGAAGCGAGCTATGGCAAAATGTTAAGAGACCTTTTTTGTAGAGAATTAAGTTTCCTACTTTTTATGTTCTATGATATTTTTTGATCAGATGCGGAGTTCTCGAGATATATCAAGATATTTAAAAGTTCCGAAGCCGCACCAACATAATAGGGATACAGAAACACCGTGGCCCCTTTCTTTGAGATAACTCTGCACTAGTGCGAGCCGCAAATGCCACTTCCAGCTTAGCTGTGCAGAAGAAGAACAACAAGAAGAAGAAATATCTCGAAATATGTCCGTCAGGCCCCTTCCCTTGAGATAAATCTGCAAATATCTCGGAAACGAAGCGAGCTATCGCAAAATGTTAAGAGACCTTTTTTGTAGAGAATTATGTTTCCTACAATTTGTGTTCTACGATATTTTTTGATCAGAAGTGTAGTTTTCGAGATATATCGAGATATTTAAAAGTTCCGAAGCCGCACCAACATAATAGAGATACAGAAACACCGTGGCCCCTTTCTTTGAGATAACTGTGCACTAGTGCGAGCCGCAAATGCCACTTCCAGCTTAGCTGTGCAGAAGAAGAACAACAAGAAGAAGAAATATCTCGAAATATGTCCGTCAGGCCCCTTCCCTTGAGATATATCTGCAAATATCTCGGAAGCGAAGCGAGCTATGGCGAAATGTTAAGAGACCTTTTTTGTAGAGAATTAAGCTTCCTACTTTTTATCTTCTATGATATTTTTTGATCAGATGCGTAGTTCTCGAGATATATCAAGATATTTAAAAGTTCCGAAGCTGCACCAACATAATAGAGGTACAGAAACACCGTGGCCTCTTTCTTTGAGATAACTCTGCACTATTGCGAGCTGCAAATGCCGCTTCGAGCTTAGCTGTGCAGAGGAAGAACAACAAGAAGAAGAAATATCTCGAAATATGTCCGTCAGGCCAGTTCTTTTGAGCTGAATCTGCAAATATCTCGGAAACGAAGCGAGCTATGGCAAAATGTTAAGAGACCTTTTTTGTAGAGAATTAAGTTTCCTACTTTTCATGTTCTATGATATTTTTTGATCAGATGCGTAGCTCTCGAGATATATCTAGATATTTAAAAGTTCCGAAGCCGCACCAACATAATAGAGATACAGAAACACCGTGGCCCCTTTCTTTGAGATAACTCTGCACTATTGCGAGCTGTAAATGCCACTTCCAGCTTAGCTGTGCAGAAGAAGAACAACAAGAAGAAGAAATATCTCGAAATATGTCCGTCAGGCCCCTTCCCTTGAGATATATCTGCAAATATCTCGGAAACGAAGCGAGCTATGGCAAAATGTTAAGAGACCTTTTTTGTAGAGAATTATGTTTCCTACAATTTATGTTCTATGATATTTTTTGATCCGAAGCGTAGTTTTCGAGATATATCGAGATATTTAAAAGTTCCGAAGCCGCACCAACATAATAGAGATACAGAAACACCGTGGCCCCTTTCTTTGAGATAACTCTGCACTAGTGCGAGCCGCAAATGCCACTTCCAGCTTAGCTGTGCAGAAGAAGAACAACAAGAAGAAGAAATATCTCGAAATATGTCCGTCAGGCCCCTTCCCTTGAGATAAATCTGCAAATATCTCGGAAACGAAGCGAGCTATGGCAAAATGTTAAGAGACCTTTTTTGTAGAGAATTAAGTTTCCTACTTTTTATGTTCTATGATATTTTTTGATCAGATGCGGAGTTCTCGAGATATATCAAGATATTTAAAAGTTCCGAAGCCGCACCAACATAATAGGGATACAGAAACACCGTGGCCCCTTTCTTTGAGATCACTCTGCACTAGTGCGAGCCGCAAATGCCACTTCCAGCTTAGCTGTGCAGAAGAAGAACAACAAGAAGAAGAAATATCTCGAAATATGTCCGTCAGGCCCCTTCCCTTGAGATAAATCTGCAAATATCTCGGAAACGAAGCGAGCTATCGCAAAATGTTAAGAGACCTTTTTTGTAGAGAATTATGTTTCCTACAATTTGTGTTCTACGATATTTTTTGATCAGAAGTGTAGTTTTCGAGATATATCGAGATATTTAAAAGTTCCGAAGCCGCACCAACATAATAGAGATACAGAAACACCGTGGCCTCTTTCTTTGAGATAACTCTGCACTATTGCGAGCTGCAAATGCCGCTTCGAGCTTAGCTGTGCAGAAGAAGAACAACAAGAAGAAGAAATATCTCGAAATATGTCCGTCAGACCCCTTCCCTTGAGATGAATCTGCAAATATCTCGGAAACGAAGCGAGCTATGGCAAAATGTTAAGAGACCTTTTTTGTAGAGAATAATGTTTCCTACAATTTACGTTCTATGATATTTTTTGATGAGAAGCGTAGTTTTCGAGATATATCGAGATATTTAAAAGTTCCGAAGCCGCACCAACATAATAGAGATACAGAAACACCGTGGCCCCTTTCTTTTAGATAACTCTGCACTATTGCGACCTGCAAATGCCACTTCCAGCTCAGCTGTGCAGAAGAAGAACAACAAGAAGAAGAAATATCTCGAAATATGTCCGTCAGGCCCCTTCCCTTGAGATAAATCTGCAAATATCTCGGAAACGAAGCGAGCTATGGCAAAATGTTAAGAGACCTTTTTTGTAGAGAATTAAGTTTGCTACTTTTTATGTTCTATGATATTTTTTGATCAGATGCGTAGGTCTCGAGATATATCAAGATATTTAAAAGTTCCGAAGCCGCACCAACATAATAGAGATACAGAAACACCGTGGCCCCTTTCTTTGAGATAACTCTGCACTATTGCGAGCTGGAAATGCCACTTCCAGTTTAACTGTGCAGAAGAAGAACAACAAGAAGAAGAAATATCTCGAAATATGTCCGTTAGGCCCCTTCCCTTGAGATAAATCTGCAAATATCTCGGAAACGAAGCGAGCTATCGCAAAATGTTAAGAGACCTTTTTTGTAGAGAATTAAGTTTCCTACTTTTTATGTTCTATGATATTTTTTGATCAGAAGCGTAGTTTTCGAGATATATCGAGATATTTAAAAGTTCCGAAGCCGCACCAACATAATAGAGATACAGAAACACCGTGGCCCCTTTCTTTGAGATAACTCTGCACTAGTGCGAGCCGCAAATGCCACTTCCAGCTTAGCTGTGCAGAAGAAGAACAACAAGAAGAAGAAATATCTCGAAATATGTCCGTCAGGCCCCTTCCCTTGAGATAAATATGCAAATATCTCGGAAACGAAGCGAGCTATGGCAAAATGTTAAGAGACCTTTTTTGTAGAGAATAATGTTTCCTACAATTTACGTTCTATGATATTTTTTGATCAGAATCGTAGTTTTCGAGATATATCGAGATATTTAAAAGTTCCGAAGCCGCACCAACATAATAGAGATACAGAAACACCGTGGCCCCTTTCTTTGAGATAACTCTGCACTATTGCGACCTGCAAATGCCACTTCCAGCTCAGCTGTGCAGAAGAAGAACAACAAGAAGAAGAAATATCTCGAAATATGTCCGTCAGGCCCCTTCCCTTGAGATAAATCTGCAAATATCTCGGAAACGAAGCGAGCTATGGCAAAATGTTAAGAGACCTTTTTTGTAGAGAATTAAGTTTCCTACTTTTTATGTTCTATGATATTTTTTGATCAGATGCGTAGTTCTCGAGATATATCAAGATATTTAAAAGTTCCGAAACCGCACCAACATAATAGAGATACAGAAACACCGTGGCCCCTTTCTTTGAGATAACTCTGCACTATTGCGAGCTGGAAATGCCACTTCCAGTTTAGCTGTGCAGAAGAAGAACAACAAGAAGAAGAAATATCTCGAAATATGTCCGTTAGGCCCCTTCCCTTGAGATAAATCTGCAAATATCTCGGAAACGAAGCGAGCTATGGCAAAATGTTAAGAGACCTTTTTTGTAGAGAATTAAGTTTCCTACTTTTTATGTTCTATGATATTTTTTGATCAGAAGCGTAGTTTTCGAGATATATCGAGATATTTAAAAGTTCCGAAGCCGCACCAACATAATAGAGATACAGAAACACCGTGGCCCCTTTCTTTGAGATAACTCTGCACTAGTGCGAGCCGCAAATGCCACTTCCAGCTTAGCTGTGCAGAAGAAGAACAACAAGAAGAAGAAATATCTCGAAATATGTCCGTCAGGCCCCTTCCCTTGAGATAAATATGCAAATATCTCGGAAACGAAGCGAGCTATGGCAAAATGTTAAGAGACCTTTTTTGTAGAGAATTAAGTTTCCTACTTTTTATGTTCTATGACATTTTTTGATCAGATGCGTAGTTCTCGAGATATATCAAGATATTTAAAAGTTCCGAAGCCGCACCAACATAATAGAGATACAGAAACACCGTGGCCCCTTTCTTTGAGATAACTGTGCACTAGTGCGAGCCGCAAATGCCACTTCCAGCTTAGCTGTGCAGAAGAAGAACAACAAGAAGAAGAAATATCTCGAAATATGTCCGTCAGGCCCCTTCCCTTGAGATAAATCTGCAAATATCTCGGAAACGAAGCGAGCTATGGCAAAATGTTAACAGACCTTTTTTGTAGAGAATTAAGTTTCCTACTTTTTATGTTCTATGATATTTTGTGATCAGATGCGTAGTTCTCGAGATATATAAAGATATTTAAAAGTTCCGAAGCCGCACCAACATAATACAGATACAGAAACACCGTGGCCCCTTTCTTTGAGATAACTCTGCACTAGTGCGAGCCGCAAATGCCACTTCCAGCTTAGCTGTGCAGAAGAAGAACAACAAGAAGAAGAAATATCTCGAAATATGTCCGTCAGGCCCCTTCCCTTGAGATAAATCTGCAAATATCTCGGAAACGACGCGAGCTATGGCAAAATGTTAAGAGACCTTTTTTGTAGAGAATTAAGTTTCCTACTTTTTATGTTCTATGACATTTTTTGATCAGATGCGTAGTTCTCGAGATATATCAAGATATTTAAAAGTTCCGAAGCCGCACCAACATAATAGAGATACAGAAACACCGTGGCCCCTTTCTTTGAGATAACTCTGCACTATTGCGAGCTGGAAATGCCACTTCCAGCTTAGCTGTGCAGAGGAAGAACAACAAGAAGAAGAAATATCTCGAAATATGTCCGTCAGGCCCCTTCCCTTGAGATAAATCTGCAAATATCTCGGAAACGAAGAGAGCTATGGCAAAATGTTAAGAGACCTTTTTTGTAGAGAATTAAGTTTCCTACTTTTCATGTTCTATGATATTTTTTGATCAGATGCGTAGTTCTCGAGATATATCAAGATATTTAAAAGTTCCGAAGCCGCACCAACATAATAGAGATACAGAAACACCGTGGCCCCTTTCTATGAGATAACTCTGCACTAGTGCGAGCCGCAAATGCCACTTCCAGCTTAGCTGTGCAGAAGAAGAACAACAAGAAGAAGAAATATCTCGAAATATGTCCGTCAGG
The DNA here is from genome assembly GCF_051020975.1 of Osmia lignaria lignaria. Taxonomy (NCBI): domain Eukaryota; kingdom Metazoa; phylum Arthropoda; class Insecta; order Hymenoptera; family Megachilidae; genus Osmia; species Osmia lignaria. The sequence continues at coordinate 21,463,231 of NW_027478162.1, read as the reverse complement.
CCCCTTCCCTTGAGATAAATCTGCAAATATCTCGGAAACGAAGCGAGCTATGGCAAAATGTTTAGAGACCTTTCTTGTAGAGAATTAAGTTTCCTACTTTTTATGTAGTATGATATTTTTTGATCAGATGCGTAGTTCTCGAGATATATCAAGATATTTAAAAGTTCCGAAGCCGCACCAACATAATAGAGATACAGAAACACCGTGGCCCCTTTCATTGGGATAACTCTGCACTATTGCGAGCTGCAAATGCCACTTCCAGCTTAGCTGTGCAGAAGAAGAACAACAAGAAGAAGAAATATCTCGAAATATGTCCGTCAGGCCACTTCCCTTGAGATGAATCTGCAAATATCTCGGAAACGAAGCGAGCTATGGCAAAATGTTAAGAGACCTTTTTTGTAGAGAATAATGTTTCCTACAATTTACGCTCTATGATATTTTTTGATCAGAAGCGTAGTTTTCGAGATATATCGAGATATTTAAAAGTTCCGAAGCCGCACCAACATAATAGAGATACAGAAACACCGTGGCCCCTTTCTTTGAGATAACTGTGCACTAGTGCGAGCCGCAAATGCCACTTCCAGCTTAGCTGTGCAGAAGAAGAACAACAAGAAGAAGAAATATCTCGAAATATGTCCGTCAGGCCCCTTCCCTTGAGATAAATCTGCAAATATCTCGGAAACGAAGCGAGCTATGGCAAAATGTTAACAGACCTTTTTTGTAGAGAATTAAGTTTCCTACTTTTTATGTTCTATGATATTTTGTGATCAGATGCGTAGTTCTCGAGATATATAAAGATATTTAAAAGTTCCGAAGCCGCACCAACATAATACAGATACAGAAACACCGTGGCCCCTTTCTTTGAGATAACTCTGCACTAGTGCGAGCCGCAAATGCCACTTCCAGCTTAGCTGTGCAGAAGAAGAACAACAAGAAGAAGAAATATCTCGAAATATGTCCGTCAGGCCCCTTCCCTTGAGATAAATCTGCAAATATCTCGGAAACGACGCGAGCTATGGCAAAATGTTAAGAGACCTTTTTTGTAGAGAATTATGTTTCCTACTTTTTATGTTCTATGATATTTTTTGATCAGACGCGTAGTTCTCGAGATATATAAAGATATTTAAAAGTTACGAAGCCGCACCAACATAATAGAGATACAGAAACACCGTGGCCCCTTTCTTTGAGATATCTCTGCAATAGTGCGAGCCGCAAATGCCACTTCCAGCTTAGCTGTGCAGAAAAAGAACAACAAGAAGAAGAAATATCTCGAAATATGTCCGTCAGGTCCCTTCCCTTGAGATAAATCTGCAAATATCTCGGAAACGAAGCGAGCTATGGCAAAATGTTAAGAGACCTTTTTTGTAGAGAATTAAGTTTCCTACTTTTTATGTTCTATGATATTTTTTGATCAGATGCGTAGTTCTCGAGATATATCAAGATATTTAAAAGTTCCGAAGCCGCACCAACATAATACAGATACAGAAACACCGTGGCCCCTTTCTTTGAGATAACTCTGCACTAGTGCGAGCCGCAAATGCCACTTCCAGCTTAGCTGTGCAGAAGAAGAACAACAAGAAGAAGAAATATCTCGAAATATGTCCGTCAGGCGCCTTCCCTTGAGATAAATCTGCAAATATCTCGGAAACGAAGCGAGCTATGGCAAAATGTTAAGAGACCTTTTTTGTAGAGAATTAAGTTTCCTACTTTTTATGTTCTATGATATTTTGTGATCAGATGCGTAGTACTCGAGATATATAAAGATATTTAAAAGTTCCGAAGCCGCACCAACATAATGCAGATACAGAAACACCGTGGCCCCTTTCTTTGAGATAACTCTGCACTAGTGCGAGCCGCAAATGCCACTTCCAGCTTAGCTGTGCAGAAGAAGAACAACAAGAAGAAGAAATATCTCGAAATATGTCCGTGAGGCCCCTTCCCTTGAGATAAATCTGCAAATATCTCGGAAACGAAGCGAGCTATGGCAAAATGTTAAGAGACCTTATTTGTAGAGAATTAAGTTTCCTACTTTTTATGTTCTATGATATTTTTTGATCAGATGCGTAGTTCTCGAGATATATCAAGATATCTAAAAGTTCCGAAACCGCACCAACATAATAGAGATACAGAAACACCGTGGCCCCTTTCTTTGAGATAACTCTGCACTATTGCGAGCTGTAAATGCCACTTCCAGCTTAGCTGAGCAGAAGAAGAACAACAAGAAGAAGAAATATCTCGAAATATGTCCGTCAGGCCCCTGCCCTTGAGATGTATCTGCAAATATCTCGGAAACCAAGCGAGCTATGGCAAAATGTTAAGAGACCTTTTTTGTAGAGAATTATGTTTCCTACAATTTATGTTCTATGATATTTTTTGATCAGAAGCGTAGTTTTCGAGATATATCTAGATATTTAAAAGTTACGAAGCCGCACCAACATAATAGAGATACAGAAACACCGTGGCCCCTTTCTTTGAGATAACTCTGCAATAGTGCGTGCCGCAAATGCCACTTCCAGCTTAGCTGTGCAGAAGAAGAACAACAAGAAGAAGAAATATCTCGAAATATGTCCGTCAGGCCCCTTCCCTTGAGATAAATCTGCAAATATCTCGGAAACGAAGCGAGCTATGGCAAAATGTTAAGAGACCTTTTTTGTAGAGAATTAAGTTTCCTACTTTTTACGTTCTATGATATTTTTTGATCAGATGCGTAGTTCTCGAGATATATCAAGATATTTAAAAGTTCCGAAGCCGCACCAACATAATACAGATACAGAAACACCGTGGCCCCTCTCTTTGAGATAACTCTGCACTAGTGCGAGCCGCAAATGCCACTTCCAGCTTAGCTGTGCAGAAGAAGAACAACAAGAAGAAGAAATATCTCGAAATATGTCCGTCAGGCCCCTTCCCTTGAGATAAATCTGCAAATATCTCGGAAACGAAGCGAGCTATGGCAAAATGTTAAGAGACCTTTTTTGTAGAGAATTAAGTTTCCTACTTTATATGTTCTCTGATATTTTTTGATCAGATGCGTAGTTCTCGAGATATATCAAGATATTTAAAAGTTCCGAAGCTGCACCAACATAATAGAGATACAGAAACACCGCGGCCCCTTTCTTTGAGATAACTCTGCACCATTGCGAGCTGGAAATGCCACTTCCAGCTTAGCTGTGCAGAAGAAGAACAACAAGAAGAAGAAATATCTCGAAATATGTCCGTCAGGCCCCTTCCCTTGAGATAAATCTGCAAATATCTCGGAAACGAAGCGAGCTATGGCAAAATGTTAAGAGACCTTTTTTGTAGAGAATTAAGTTTCCTACTTTTTATGTTCTATGATATTTTTTGATCAGATGCGTAGTTCTCGAGATATATCAAGATATTTAAAAGTTCCGAAACCGCACCAACATAATAGAGATACAGAAACACCGTGGCCCCTTTCTTTGAGATAACTCTGCACTATTGCGAGCTGGAAATGCCACTTCCAGTTTAGCTGTGCAGAAGAAGAACAACAAGAAGAAGAAATATCTCGAAATATGTCCGTTAGGCCCCTTCCCTTGAGATAAATCTGCAAATATCTCGGAAACGAAGCGAGCTATGGCAAAATGTTAAGAGACCTTTTTTGTAGAGAATTAAGTTTCCTACTTTTTATGTTCTATGATATTTTTTGATCAGAAGCGTAGTTTTCGAGATATATCGAGATATTTAAAAGTTCCGAAGCCGCACCAACATAATAGAGATACAGAAACACCGTGGCCCCTTTCTTTGAGATAACTCTGCACTAGTGCGAGCCGCAAATGCCACTTCCAGCTTAGCTGTGCAGAAGAAGAACAACAAGAAGAAGAAATATCTCGAAATATGTCCGTCAGGCCCCTTCCCTTGAGATAAATATGCAAATATCTCGGAAACGAAGCGAGCTATGGCAAAATGTTAAGAGACCTTTTTTGTAGAGAATTAAGTTTCCTACTTTTTATGTTCTATGACATTTTTTGATCAGATGCGTAGTTCTCGAGATATATCAAGATATTTAAAGGTTCCGAAGCCGCACCAACATAATAGAGATACAGAAACACCGTGGCCCCTTTCTTTGAGATAACTGTGCACTAGTGCGAGCCGCAAATGCCACTTCCAGCTTAGCTGTGCAGAAGAAGAACAACAAGAAGAAGAAATATCTCGAAATATGTCCGTCAGGCCCCTTCCCTTGAGATAAATCTGCAAATATCTCGGAAACGAAGCGAGCTATGGCAAAATGTTAACAGACCTTTTTTGTAGAGAATTAAGTTTCCTACTTTTTATGTTCTATGATATTTTGTGATCAGATGCGTAGTTCTCGAGATATATAAAGATATTTAAAAGTTCCGAAGCCGCACCAACATAATACAGATACAGAAACACCGTGGCCCCTTTCTTTGAGATAACTCTGCACTAGTGCGAGCCGCAAATGCCACTTCCAGCTTAGCTGTGCAGAAGAAGAACAACAAGAAGAAGAAATATCTCGAAATATGTCCGTCAGGCCCCTTCCCTTGAGATAAATCTGCAAATATCTCGGAAACGACGCGAGCTATGGCAAAATGTTAAGAGACCTTTTTTGTAGAGAATTAAGTTTCCTACTTTTTATGTTCTATGACATTTTTTGATCAGATGCGTAGTTCTCGAGATATATCAAGATATTTAAAAGTTCCGAAGCCGCACCAACATAATAGAGATACAGAAACACCGTGGCCCCTTTCTTTGAGATAACTCTGCACTATTGCGAGCTGGAAATGCCACTTCCAGCTTAGCTGTGCAGAGGAAGAACAACAAGAAGAAGAAATATCTCGAAATATGTCCGTCAGGCCCCTTCCCTTGAGATAAATCTGCAAATATCTCGGAAACGAAGAGAGCTATGGCAAAATGTTAAGAGACCTTTTTTGTAGAGAATTAAGTTTCCTACTTTTCATGTTCTATGATATTTTTTGATCAGATGCGTAGTTCTCGAGATATATCAAGATATTTAAAAGTTCCGAAGCCGCACCAACATAATAGAGATACAGAAACACCGTGGCCCCTTTCTATGAGATAACTCTGCACTAGTGCGAGCCGCAAATGCCACTTCCAGCTTAGCTGTGCAGAAGAAGAACAACAAGAAGAAGAAATATCTCGAAATATGTCCGTCAGGCCCCTTCCCTTGAGATAAATCTGCAAATATCTCGGAAACGAAGCGAGCTATGGCAAAATGTTTAGAGACCTTTCTTGTAGAGAATTAAGTTTCCTACTTTTTATGTAGTATGATATTTTTTGATCAGATGCGTAGTTCTCGAGATATATCAAGATATTTAAAAGTTCCGAAGCCGCACCAACATAATAGAGATACAGAAACACCGTGGCCCCTTTCATTGGGATAACTCTGCACTATTGCGAGCTGCAAATGCCACTTCCAGCTTAGCTGTGCAGAAGAAGAACAACAAGAAGAAGAAATATCTCGAAATATGTCCGTCAGGCCACTTCCCTTGAGATGAATCTGCAAATATCTCGGAAACGAAGCGAGCTATGGCAAAATGTTAAGAGACCTTTTTTGTAGAGAATAATGTTTCCTACAATTTACGCTCTATGATATTTTTTGATCAGAAGCGTAGTTTTCGAGATATATCGAGATATTTAAAAGTTCCGAAGCCGCACCAACATAATAGAGATACAGAAACACCGTGGCCCCTTTCTTTGAGATAACTGTGCACTAGTGCGAGCCGCAAATGCCACTTCCAGCTTAGCTGTGCAGAAGAAGAACAACAAGAAGAAGAAATATCTCGAAATATGTCCGTCAGGCCCCTTCCCTTGAGATAAATCTGCAAATATCTCGGAAACGAAGCGAGCTATGGCAAAATGTTAACAGACCTTTTTTGTAGAGAATTAAGTTTCCTACTTTTTATGTTCTATGATATTTTGTGATCAGATGCGTAGTTCTCGAGATATATAAAGATATTTAAAAGTTCCGAAGCCGCACCAACATAATACAGATACAGAAACACCGTGGCCCCTTTCTTTGAGATAACTCTGCACTAGTGCGAGCCGCAAATGCCACTTCCAGCTTAGCTGTGCAGAAGAAGAACAACAAGAAGAAGAAATATCTCCAAATATGTCCGTCAGGCCCCTTCCCTTGAGATAAATCTGCAAATATCTCGGAAACGACGCGAGCTATGGCAAAATGTTAAGAGACCTTTTTTGTAGAGAATTATGTTTCCTACTTTTTATGTTCTATGATATTTTTTGATCAGACGCGTAGTTCTCGAGATATATAAAGATATTTAAAAGTTACGAAGCCGCACCAACATAATAGAGATACAGAAACACCGTGGCCCCTTTCTTTGAGATATCTCTGCAATAGTGCGAGCCGCAAATGCCACTTCCAGCTTAGCTGTGCAGAAAAAGAACAACAAGAAGAAGAAATATCTCGAAATATGTCCGTCAGGTCCCTTCCCTTGAGATAAATCTGCAAATATCTCGGAAACGAAGCGAGCTATGGCAAAATGTTAAGAGACCTTTTTTGTAGAGAATTAAGTTTCCTACTTTTTATGTTCTATGATATTTTTTGATCAGATGCGTAGTTCTCGAGATATATCAAGATATTTAAAAGTTCCGAAGCCGCACCAACATAATACAGATACAGAAACACCGTGGCCCCTTTCTTTGAGATAACTCTGCACTAGTGCGAGCCGCAAATGCCACTTCCAGCTTAGCTGTGCAGAAGAAGAACAACAAGAAGAAGAAATATCTCGAAATATGTCCGTCAGGCGCCTTCCCTTGAGATAAATCTGCAAATATCTCGGAAACGAAGCGAGCTATGGCAAAATGTTAAGAGACCTTTTTTGTAGAGAATTAAGTTTCCTACTTTTTATGTTCTATGATATTTTGTGATCAGATGCGTAGTACTCGAGATATATAAAGATATTTAAAAGTTCCGAAGCCGCACCAACATAATGCAGATACAGAAACACCGTGGCCCCTTTCTTTGAGATAACTCTGCACTAGTGCGAGCCGCAAATGCCACTTCCAGCTTAGCTGTGCAGAAGAAGAACAACAAGAAGAAGAAATATCTCGAAATATGTCCGTGAGGCCCCTTCCCTTGAGATAAATCTGCAAATATCTCGGAAACGAAGCGAGCTATGGCAAAATGTTAAGAGACCTTTTTTGTAGAGAATTATGTTTCCTACAATTTATGTTCTATGATATTTTTTGATCAGAAGCGTAGTTTTCGAGATATATCTAGATATTTAAAAGTTACGAAGCCGCACCAACATAATAGAGATACAGAAACACCGTGGCCCCTTTCTTTGAGATAACTCTGCAATAGTGCGTGCCGCAAATGCCACTTCCAGCTTAGCTGTGCAGAAGAAGAACAACAAGAAGAAGAAATATCTCGAAATATGTCCGTCAGGCCCCTTCCCTTGAGATAAATCTGCAAATATCTCGGAAACGAAGCGAGCTATGGCAAAATGTTAAGAGACCTTTTTTGTAGAGAATTAAGTTTCCTACTTTTTACGTTCTATGATATTTTTTGATCAGATGCGTAGTTCTCGAGATATATCAAGATATTTAAAAGTTCCGAAGCCGCACCAACATAATACAGATACAGAAACACCGTGGCCCCTCTCTTTGAGATAACTCTGCACTAGTGCGAGCCGCAAATGCCACTTCCAGCTTAGCTGTGCAGAAGAAGAACAACAAGAAGAAGAAATATCTCGAAATATGTCCGTCAGGCCCCTTCCCTTGAGATAAATCTGCAAATATCTCGGAAACGAAGCGAGCTATGGCAAAATGTTAAGAGACCTTTTTTGTAGAGAATTAAGTTTCCTACTTTATATGTTCTCTGATATTTTTTGATCAGATGCGTAGTTCTCGAGATATATCAAGATATTTAAAAGTTCCGAAGCTGCACCAACATAATAGAGATACAGAAACACCGCGGCCCCTTTCTTTGAGATAACTCTGCACCATTGCGAGCTGGAAATGCCACTTCCAGCTTAGCTGTGCAGAAGAAGAACAACAAGAAGAAGAAATATCTCGAAATATGTCCGTCAGGCCCCTTCCCTTGAGATAAATCTGCAAATATCTCGGAAACGAAGCGAGCTATGGCAAAATGTTAAGAGACGTTTTTTGTAGAGAATTATGTTTCCTACAATTTATGTTCTATGATATTTTTTGATCAGAAGCGTAGTTTTCGAGATATATCGAGATATTTAAAAGTTCCGAAGCCGCACCAACATAATAGAGATACAGAAACACCGTGGCCCCTTTCTTTGAGATAACTGTGCACTAGTGCGAGCCGCAAATGCCACTTCCAGCTTAGCTGTGCAGAAGAAGAACAACAAGAAGAAGAAATATCTCGAAATATGTCCGTCAGGCCCCTTCCCTTGAGATAAATCTGCAAATATCTCGGAAACGAAGCGAGCTATGGCAAAATGTTAAGAGACCTTTTTTGTAGAGAATTAAGTTTCCTACTTTTTATGTTCTATGATATTTTTTGATCAGATGCGCAGTTCTCGAGATATATCAAGATATTTAAAAGTTCCGAAGCCGCACCAACATAATAGAGATACAGAAACACCGTGGCCCCTTTCTTTGAGATAACTCTGCACTATTGCGAGCTGTAAATGCCACTTCCAGCTTAGCTGTGCAGAAGAAGAACAACAAGAAGAAGAAATATCTCGAAATATGTCCGTCAGGCCCCTGCCCTTGAGATATATCTGCAAATATCTCGGAAACGAAGCGAGCTATGGCAAAATGTTGAGAGACCTTTTTTGTAGAGAATTATGTTTCCTACAATTTATGTTCTATGATATTTTTTGATCAGAAGCGTAGTTTTCGAGATATATCGAGATATTTAAAAGTTCCGAAGCCGCACCAACATAATAGAGATACAGAAACACCGTGGCCCCTTTCTTTGAGATAACTCTGCTCTATTGCGAGCTGTAAATGCCACTTCCAGTTTAGCTGTGCAGAAGAAGAACAACAAGAAGAAGAAATATCTCGAAATATGTCCGTCAGGCCCCTGCCCTTGAGATATATCTGCAAATATCTCGGAAACGAAGCGAGTTATGGCAAAATGTTGAGAGACCTTTTTTGTAGAGAATTATGTTTCCTACAATTTATGTTCTATGATATTTTTTGATCAGAAGCGTAGTTTTCGAGATATATCGAGATATTTAAAAGTTCCGAAGCCGCACCAACATAATAGAGATACAGAAACACCGTGGCCCCTTTCTTTGAGATAACTCTGCTCTATTGCGAGCTGCAAATGCCACTTCCAGTTTAGCTGTGCAGAAGAAGAACAACAAGAAGAAGAAATATCTCGAAATATGTCCGTTAGGCCCCTTCCCTTGAGATAAATCTGCAAATATCTCGGAAACGACGCGAGCTATGGCAAAATGTTAAGAGACCTTTTTTGTAGAGAATTAAGTTTCCTACTTATAATGTTCTATGATATTTTTTGATCAGATGCGTAGTTCTCGAGATATATCAAGATATTTAAAAGTTCCGAAGCCGCACCAACATAATAGAGATACAGAAACACCGTGGCCCCTTTCTTTGAGATAACTCTGCACTATTGCGAGCTGGAAATGCCACTTCCAGTTTAGCTGTGCAGAAGAAGAACAACAAGAAGAAGAAATATCTCGAAATATGTCCGTTAGGCCCCTTCCCTTGAGATAAATCTGCAAATAACTCGGAAACGAAGCGAGCTATGGCAAAATGTTAAGAGACCTTTTTTGTAGAGAATTAAGTTTTCTACTTTTTATGTTCTATGATATTTTTTGATCAGATGCGTAGTTCTCGAGATATATCAAGATATTTAAAAGTTCCGAAGCCGAACCAACATAATAGAGATACAGAAACACCGTGGCCCCTTTCTTTGAGATAACTCTGCACTATTGCGAGCTGGAAATGCCACTTCCAGTTTAGCTGTGCAGAGGAAGAACAACAAGAAGAAGAAATAACTCGAAATATGTCCGTTAGGCCCCTTCCCTTGAGATAAATCTGCAAATATCTCGGAAACGAAGCGAGCTATGGCAAAATGTTAAGAGACCTTTTTTGTAGAGAATTATGTTTCCTACAATTTATGTTCTATGATATTTTTTGATCAGATGCGCAGTTCTCGAGATATATCAAGATATTTAAAAGTTTCGAAGCCGCACCAACATAATAGAGATACAGTAACACCGTGGCCCCTTTCTTTGAGATAACTCTGCACTATTGCGAGCTGCAAATGCCACTTCCAGCTTAGCTGTGCAGAGGAAGAACAACAAGAAGAAGAAATATCTCGAAATATGTCCGTCAGGCCAGTTCCTTTGAGCTGAATCGGCAAATATCTCGGAAACGAAGCGAGCTATGGCAAAATGTTAAGAGACGTTTTTTGTAGAGAATTATGTTTCCTACAATTTATGTTATATGATGTTTTTTGATCAGAAGCGTATTTTTCGAGATATATCGAGATATTTAAAAGTTCCGAAGCCGCACCAACATAATAGGGATACAGAAACACCGTGGCCCCTTTCTTTGAGATAACTCTGCACTAGTGCGAGCCGCAAATGCCACTTCCAGCTTAGCTGTGCAGAGGAAGAACAACAAGAAGAAGAAATATCTCGAAATATGTCCGTCAGGCCAGTTCCTTTGAGCTGCATCTGCAAATATCTCCGAAACGAAGCGAGCTATGGCAAAATGTTCAGAGACGTTTTTTGTAGAGAATTATGTTTCCTACAATTTATGTTCTATGATATTTTTTGGTCAGAAGCGTAGTTTTCGAGATATATCGAGATATTTAAAAGTTCAGAAGCCGCACCAACATAATAGGGATACAGAAACACAGTGGCCCCTTTCTTTGAGATAACTCTGCACTATTGCGAGCTGCAAATGCCACTTCCAGCTTAGCTGTGCAGAGGAAGAACAACAAGAAGAAGAAATATCTCGAAATATGTCCGTCAGGCCAGTTCCTTTGAGCTGAATCGGCAAATATCTCGGAAACGCAGCGAGCTATGGCAAAATGTTAAGAGACGTTTTTTGTAGAGAATTATGTTTCCTACAATTTATGTTCTATGATATTTTTTGATCAGAAGCGTAGTTTTCGAGATATATCGAGATATTTAAAAGTTCCGAAGCCGCACCAACATAATAGGGATACAGAAACACCGTGGCCCCTTTCTTTGAGATAACTCTGCACAAGTGCGAGCCGCAAATGCCACTTCCAGCTTAGCTGTGCAGAGGAAGAACAACAAGAAGAAGAAATATCTCGAAATATGTCCGTCAGGCCAGTTCCTTTGAGCTGAATCGGCAAATATCTCGGAAACGAAGCGAGCTATGGCAAAATGTTAAGAGACGTTTTTTGTAGAGAATTATGTTTCCTACAATTTATGTTCTATGATATTTTTTGATCAGAAGCGTAGTTTTCGAGATATATCGAGATATTTAAAAGTTCCGAAGCCGCACCAACATAATAGAGATACAGAAACACCGTGGCCCCTTTCTTTGAGATAACTGTGCACTAGTGCGAGCCGCAAATGCCACTTCCAGCTTAGCTGTGCAGAAGAAGAACAACAAGAAGAAGAAATATCTCGAAATATGTCCGTCAGGCCCCTTCCCTTGAGATAAATCTGCAAATATCTCGGAAACGAAGCGAGCTATGGCAAAATGTTAAGAGACCTTTTTTGTAGAAAATTAAGTTTCCTACTTTTTATGTTCTATGATATTTTTTGATCAGATGCGCAGTTCTCGAGATATATCAAGATATTTAAAAGTTCCGAAGCCGCACCAACATAATAGAGATACAGAAACACCGTGGCCCCTTTCTTTGAGATAACTCTGCACTATTGCGAGCTGTAAATGCCACTTCCAGCTTAGCTGTGCAGAAGAAGAACAACAAGAAGAAGAAATATCTCGAAATATGTCCGTCAGGCCCCTGCCCTTGAGATATATCTGCAAATATCTCGGAAACGAAGCGAGCTATGGCAAAATGTTGAGAGACCTTTTTTGTAGAGAATTATGTTTCCTACAATTTATGTTCTATGATATTTTTTGATCAGAAGCGTAGTTTTCGAGATATATCGAGATATTTAAAAGTTCCGAAGCCGCACCAACATAATAGAGATACAGAAACACCGTGGCCCCTTTCTTTGAGATAACTCTGCTCTATTGCGAGCTGTAAATGCCACTTCCAGTTTAGCTGTGCAGAAGAAGAACAACAAGAAGAAGAAATATCTCGAAATATGTCCGTCAGGCCCCTGCCCTTGAGATATATCTGCAAATATCTCGGAAACGAAGCGAGTTATGGCAAAATGTTGAGAGACCTTTTTTGTAGAGAATTATGTTTCCTACAATTTATGTTCTATGATATTTTTTGATCAGAAGCGTAGTTTTCGAGATATATCGAGATATTTAAAAGTTCCGAAGCCGCACCAACATAATAGAGATACAGAAACACCGTGGCCCCTTTCTTTGAGATAACTGTGCACTAGTGCGAGCCGCAAATGCCACTTCCAGCTTAGCTGTGCAGAAGAAGAACAACAAGAAGAAGAAATATCTCGAAATATGTCCGTCAGGCCCCTTCCCTTGAGATAAATCTGCGAATATCTCGGAAACGAAGCGAGCTATGGCAAAATGTTAAGAGACCTTTTTTGTAGAGAATTATGTTTCCTACTTTTTATGTTCTATGATATTTTTTGATCAGACGCGTAGTTCTCGAGATATATCAAGATATTTAAAAGTTCCGAAGCCGCACCAACATAATAGAGATACAGAAACACCGTGGCCCCTTTCTTTGAGATAACTCTGCACTATTGCGAGCTGGAAATGCCACTTCCAGTTTAGCTGTGCAGAAGAAGAACAACAAGAAGAAGAAATATCTCGAAATATGTCCGTTAGGCCCCTTCCCTTGAGATAAATCTGCAAATATCTCGGAAACGAAGCGAGCTATGGCAAAATGTTAAGAGACCTTTTTTGTAGAGAATTAAGTTTTCTACTTTTTATGTTCTATGATATTTTTTGATCAGATGCGTAGTTCTCGAGATATATCAAGATATTTAAAAGTTCCGAAGCCGAACCAACATAATAGAGATACAGAAACACCGTGGCCCCTTTCTTTGAGATAACTCTGCACTATTGCGAGCTGGAAATGCCACTTCCAGTTCAGCTGTGCAGAGGAAGAACAACAAGAAGAAGAAATAACTCGAAATATGTCCGTTAGGCCCCTTCCCTTGAGATAAATCTGCAAATATCTCGGAAACGAAGCGAGCTATGGCAAAATGTTAAGAGACCTTTTTTGTAGAGAATTATGTTTCCTACAATTTATGTTCTATGATATTTTTTGATCAGATGCGCAGTTCTCGAGATATATCAAGATATTTAAAAGTTTCGAAGCCGCACCAACATAATAGAGATACAGTAACACCGTGGCCCCTTTCTTTGAGATAACTCTGCACTATTGCGAGCTGCAAATGCCACTTCCAGCTTAGCTGTGCAGAGGAAGAACAACAAGAAGAAGAAATATCTCGAAATATGTCCGTCAGGCCAGTTCCTTTGAGCTGAATCGGCAAATATCTCGGAAACGAAGCGAGCTATGGCAAAATGTTAAGAGACGTTTTTTGTAGAGAATTATGTTTCCTACAATTTATGTTATATGATGTTTTTTGATCAGAAGCGTATTTTTCGAGATATATCGAGATATTTAAAAGTTCCGAAGCCGCACCAACATAATAGGGATACAGAAACACCGTGGCCCCTTTCTTTGAGATAACTCTGCACTAGTGCGAGCCGCAAATGCCACTTCCAGCTTAGCTGTGCAGAGGAAGAACAACAAGAAGAAGAAATATCTCGAAATATGTCCGTCAGGCCAGTTCCTTTGAGCTGCATCTGCAAATATCTCCGAAACGAAGCGAGCTATGGCAAAATGTTCAGAGACGTTTTTTGTAGAGAATTATGTTTCCTACAATTTATGTTCTATGATATTTTTTGGTCAGAAGCGTAGTTTTCGAGATATATCGAGATATTTAAAAGTTCCGAAGCCGCACCAACATAATAGGGATACAGAAACACCGTGGCCCCTTTCTTTGAGATAACTCTGCACAAGTGCGAGCCGCAAATGCCACTTCCAGCTTAGCTGTGCAGAGGAAGAACAACAAGAAGAAGAAATATCTCGAAATATGTCCGTCAGGCCAGTTCCTTTGAGCTGAATCGGCAAATATCTCGGAAACGAAGCGAGCTATGGCAAAATGTTAAGAGACGTTTTTTGTAGAGAATTATGTTTCCTACAATTTATGTTCTATGATATTTTTTGATCAGAAGCGTAGTTTTCGAGATATATCGAGATATTTAAAAGTTCCGAAGCCGCACCAACATAATAGGGATACAGAAACACCGTGGCCCCTTTCTTTGAGATAACTCTGCACTAGTGCGAGCCGCAAATGCCACTTCCAGCTTAGCTGTGCAGAGGAAGAACAACAAGAAGAAGAAATATCTCGAAATATGTCCGTCAGGCCCCTTCCCTTGAGATAAATCTGCAAATATCTCGGAAACGAAGCGAGCTATGGCAAAATGTTAAGAGACCTTTTTTGTAGAGAATTAAGTTTCCTACTTTTTATCTTCTATGATATTTTTTGATCAGATGCGTAGTTCTCGAGATATATCAAGATATTTAAAAGTTCCGAAGCCGCACCAACATAATAGAGATACAGAAACACCGTGGCCCCTTTCTTTGAGATAACTCTGCACTATTGCGAGCTGCAAATGCCACTTCCAGCTTAGCTGTGCAGAAGAAGAACAACAAGAAGAAGAAATATCTCGAAATATGTCCGTCAGGCCCCTTCCCTTGAGATATATCTGCAAATATCTCGGAAACGAAGCGAGCTATGGCAAAATGTTAAGAGACCTTATTTGTAGAGAATTAAGTTTCCTACTTTTTATGTTCTATGATATTTTTTGATCAGATGCGTAGTTCTCGAGATATATCAAGATATTTAAAAGTTCCGAAACCGCACCAACATAATAGAGATACAGAAACACCGTGGCCCCTTTCTTTGAGATAACTCTGCACTATTGCGAGCTGTAAATGCCACTTCCAGCTTAGCTGTGCAGAAGAAGAACAACAAGAAGAAGAAATATCTCGAAATATGTCCGTCAGGCCCCTTCCCTTGAGATAAATCTGCAAATATCTCGGAAACGAAGCGAGCTATGGCAAAATGTTAAGAGACCTTTTTTGTAGAGAATTAAGTTTCCTACTTTTTATGTTCTATGATATTTTTTGATCAGATGCGCAGTTCTCGAGATATATCAAGATATTTAAAAGTTCCGAAGCCGCACCAACATAATAGAGATACAGAAACACCGTGGCCCCTTTCTTTGAGATAACTCTGCACTATTGCGAGCTGTAAATGCCACTTCCAGCTTAGCTGTGCAGAAGAAGAACAACAAGAAGAAGAAATATCTCGAAATATGTCCGTCAGGCCCCTGCCCTTGAGATATATCTGCAAATATCTCGGAAACGAAGCGAGCTATGGCAAAATGTTGAGAGACCTTTTTTGTAGAGAATTATGTTTCCTACAATTTATGTTCTATGATATTTTTTGATCAGAAGCGTAGTTTTCGAGATATATCGAGATATTTAAAAGTTCCGAAGCCGCACCAACATAATAGAGATACAGAAACACCGTGGCCCCTTTCTTTGAGATAACTCTGCTCTATTGCGAGCTGCAAATGCCACTTCCAGTTTAGCTGTGCAGAAGAAGAACAACAAGAAGAAGAAATATCTCGAAATATGTCCGTTAGGCCCCTTCCCTTGAGATAAATCTGCAAATATCTCGGAAACGACGCGAGCTATGGCAAAATGTTAAGAGACCTTTTTTGTAGAGAATTAAGTTTCCTACTTATAATGTTCTATGATATTTTTTGATCAGATGCGTAGTTCTCGAGATATATCAAGATATTTAAAAGTTCCGAAGCCGCACCAACATAATAGAGATACAGAAACACCGTGGCCCCTTTCTTTGAGATAACTCTGCACTATTGCGAGCTGGAAATGCCACTTCCAGTTTAGCTGTGCAGAAGAAGAACAACAAGAAGAAGAAATATCTCGAAATATGTCCGTTAGGCCCCTTCCCTTGAGATAAATCTGCAAATAACTCGGAAACGAAGCGAGCTATGGCAAAATGTTAAGAGACCTTTTTTGTAGAGAATTAAGTTTCCTACTTTTTATGTTCTATGATATTTTTTGATCAGATGCGCAGTTATCGAGATATATCAAGATATTTAAAAGTTCCGAAGCCGCACCAACATAATAGAGATACAGAAACACCGTGGCCCCTTTCTTTGAGATAACTGTGCACTAGTGCGAGCCGCAAATGCCACTTCCAGCTTAGCTGTGCAGAAGAAGAACAACAAGAAGAAGAAATATCTCGAAATATGTCCGTCAGGCCCCTTCCCTTGAGATATATCTGCAAATATCTCGGAAACGAAGCGAGGTATGGCAAAATGTTAAGAGACCTTTTTTGTAGAGAATTATGTTTCCTACAATTTATGTTCTATGATATTTTTTGATCAGAAGCGTAGTTTTCGAGATATATCGAGATATTTAAAAGTTCCGAAGCCGCACCAACATAATAGAGATACAGAAACACCGTGGCCCCTTTTTTTGAGATAACTCTGCACTATTGCAAGCTGCAAATGCCACTTCCAGCTTAGCTGTGCAGAAGAAGAACATCAAGAAGAAGAAATATCTCGATTAATGTCCGTCAGGCCCCTTCCCTTGAGATAAATCTGCAAATATCTCGGAAACGAAGAGGGCTATGGCAAAATGTTAAGAGACCTTTTTTGTAGAGAATTACGTTTCCTACTTTTTATGTTCTATAATATTTTTTGATCAGAAGCGTAGTTTTCGAGATATATCGAGATATTTAAAAGTTCCAAAGCCGCACCAACATAATAGAGATACAGAAACACCGTGGCCCCTTTCTTTGAGATAACTCTGCACTAGTGCGAGCCGCAAATGCCACTTCCAGCTTAGCTGTGCAGAAGAAGAACAACAAGAAGAAGAAATATCTCGAAATATGTCCGTCAGGCCCCTTCCCTTGAGATATATCTGCAAATATCTCGGAAACGAAGCGAGGTATGGCAAAATGTTAAGAGACCTTTTTTGTAGAGAATTACGTTTCCTACTTTTTATGTTCTATGATATTTTTTGATCAGATGCGTAGTTCTCGAGATATATCAAGATATTTAAAAGTTCCGAAGCCGCACCAACATAATAGAGATACAGAAACACCGTGGCCCCTTTCTTTGAGATAACTCTGCACTATTGCGAGCTGTAAATGCCACTTCCACCTTAGCTGTGCAGAAGAGGAACAACAAGAAGAAGAAATATCTCGAAATATGTCCGTCAGGCCCCTTCCCTTGAGATATATCTGCAAATATCTCGGAAACCAAGCGAACTATGGCAAAATGTTAGGAGACATTTTTTGTAGAGAAGTATGTTTCCTACAATTTATGTTCTATGATATTTTTTGATCAGAAGCGTAGTTTTCGAGATATATCGAGATATTTAAAAGTTCCGAAGCCGCACCAACATAATAGAGATACAGAAACACCGTGGCCCCTCTCTTTGAGATAACTCTGCACTATTGCGAGCTGGAAATGCCACTTCCAGTTTAGCTGTGCAGAAGAAGAACAACAAGAAGAAGAAATATCTCGAAATATGTCCGTCAGGCCCCTTCCCTTGAGATATATCTGCAAATATCTCGGAAACGAAGCGAGCTATGACAAAATGTTAAGAGACCTTTTTTGTAGAGAATTATGTTTCCTACAATTTATGTTCTATGATATTTTTTGATCAGATGCGTAGTTCTCGAGATATATCAAGATATTTAAAAGTTTCGAAGCCGCACCAACATAATAGAGATACAGTAACACCGTGGCCCCTTTCTTTGAGATAACTCTGCACTATTGCGAGCTGTAAATGCCACTTCCAGCTTAGCTGTGCAGAAGAAGAACAACAAGAAGAAGAAATATCTCGAAATATGTCCGTCAGGCCCCTTCCCTTGAGATAAATCTGCAAATATCTCGGAAACGAAGAGAGCTATGGCAAAATGTTAAGAGACCTTTTTTGTAGAGAATTAAGTTTCCTACTTTTTATGTTCTATGATATTTTTTGATCAGATGCGTAGTTCTCGAGATATATCAAGATATTTAAAAGTTCCGAAGCCGCACCAACATAATAGAGATACAGAAACACCGTGGCCCCTTTCTTTGAGATAACTCTGCACTATTGCGAGCTGTAAATGCCACTTCCAGCTTAGCTGTGCAGAAGAAGAACAACAAGAAGAAGAAATATCTCGAAATATGTCCGTCAGGCCCCTTCCCTTGAGATATATCTGCAAATATCTCGGAAACGAAGCGAGGTATGGCAAAATGTTAAGAGACATTTTTTGTAGAGAAGTATGTTTCCTACAATTTATGTTCTATGATATTTTTTGATCAGAAGCGTAGTTTTCGAGATATATCGAGATATTTAAAAGTTCCGAAGCCGCACCAACATAATAGAGATACAGAAACACCGTGGCCCCTTTCTTTGAGATAACTCTGCACTAGTGCGAGCCGCAAATGCCACTTCCAGCTTAGCTGTGCAGAAGAAGAACAACAAGAAGAAGAAATATCTCGAAATATGTCCGTCAGGCCCCTTCCCTTGAGATAAATCTGCAAATATCTCGGAAACGAAGCGAGCTATGGCAAAATGTTAAGAGACGTTTTTTGTAGAGAATTATGTTTCCTACAATTTATGTTCTATGATATTTTTTGATCAGAAGCGTAGTTTTCGAGATATATCGAGATATTTAAAAGTTCCGAAGCCGCACCAACATAATAGGGATACAGAAACACCGTGGCCCCTTTCTTTGAGATAACTCTGCACTAGTGCGAGCCGCAAATGCCACTTCCAGCTTAGCTGTGCAGAGGAAGAACAACAAGAAGAAGAAATATCTCGAAATATGTCCGTCAGGCCCCTTCCCTTGAGATAAATCTGCAAATATCTCGGAAACGAAGCGAGCTATGGCAAAATGTTAAGAGACCTTTTTTGTAGAGAATTAAGTTTCCTACTTTTTATCTTCTATGATATTTTTTGATCAGATGCGTAGTTCTCGAGATATATCAAGATATTTAAAAGTTCCGAAGCCGCAACAACATAATAGAGATACAGAAACACCGTGGCCCCTCTCTTTGAGATAACTCTGCACTATTGCGAGCTGGAAATGCCACTTCCAGTTTAGCTGTGCAGAAGAAGAACAACAAGAAGAAGAAATATCTCGAAATATGTCCGTCAGGCCCCTTCCCTTGAGATATATCTGCAAATATCTCGGAAACGAAGCGAGCTATGACAAAATGTTAAGAGACCTTTTTTGTAGAGAATTATGTTTCCTACAATTTATGTTCTATGATATTTTTTGATCAGATGCGTAGTTCTCGAGATATATCAAGATATTTAAAAGTTTCGAAGCCGCACCAACATAATAGAGATACAGTAACACCGTGGCCCCTTTCTTTGAGATAACTCTGCACTATTGCGAGCTGCAAATGCCACTTCCAGCTTAGCTGTGCAGAGGAAGAACAACAAGAAGAAGAAATATCTCGAAATATGTCCGTCAGGCCAGTTCCTTTGAGCTGAATCGGCAAATATCTCGGAAACGAAGCGAGCTATGGCAAAATGTTAAGAGACGTTTTTTGTAGAGAATTATGTTTCCTACAATTTATGTTCTATGATGTTTTTTGATCAGAAGCGTATTTTTCGAGATATATCGAGATATTTAAAAGTTCCGAAGCCGCACCAACATAATAGAGATACAGAAACACCGTGGCCCCTTTCTTTGAGATAACTCTGCACTAGTGCGAGCCGCAAATGCCACTTCCAGCTTAGCTGTGCAGAAGAAGAACAACAAGAAGAAGAAATATCTCGAAATATGTCCGTCAGGCCCCTTCCCTTGAGATAAATCTGCAAATATCTCGGAAACGAAGCGAGCTATGGCAAAATGTTAAGAGACCTTTTTTGTAGAGAATTAAGTTTCCTACTTTTTATGTTCTATGATATTTTTTGATCAGATGCGTAGTTCTCGAGATATATCAAGATATTTAAAAGTTTCGAAGCCGCACCAACATAATAGAGATACAGAAACACCGTGGCCCCTCTCTTTGAGATAACTCTGCACTATTGCGAGCTGGAAATGCCACTTCCAGTTTAGCTGTGCAGAAGAAGAACAACAAGAAGAAGAAATATCTCGAAATATGTCCGTCAGGCCCCTTCCCTTGAGATATATCTGCAAATATCTCGGAAACGAAGCGAGCTATGACAAAATGTTAAGAGACCTTTTTTGTAGAGAATTATGTTTCCTACAATTTATGTTCTATGATATTTTTTGATCAGATGCGTAGTTCTCGAGATATATCAAGATATTTAAAAGTTTCGAAGCCGCACCAACATAATAGAGATACAGTAACACCGTGGCCCCTTTCTTTGAGATAACTCTGCACTATTGCGAGCTGTAAATGCCACTTCCAGCTTAGCTGTGCAGAAGAAGAACAACAAGAAGAAGAAATATCTCGAAATATGTCCGTCAGGCCCCTTCCCTTGAGATAAATCTGCAAATATCTCGGAAACGAAGAGAGCTATGGCAAAATGTTAAGAGACCTTTTTTGTAGAGAATTAAGTTTCCTACTTTTTATGTTCTATGATATTTTTTGATCAGATGCGTAGTTCTCGAGATATATCAAGATATTTAAAAGTTCCGAAGCCGCACCAACATAATAGAGATACAGAAACACCGTGGCCCCTTTCTTTGAGATAACTCTGCACTATTGCGAGCTGTAAATGCCACTTCCAGCTTAGCTGTGCAGAAGAAGAACAACAAGAAGAAGAAATATCTCGAAATATGTCCGTCAGGCCCCTTCCCTTGAGATATATCTGCAAATATCTCGGAAACCAAGCGAGCTATGGCAAAATGTTAAGAGACATTTTTTGTAGAGAAGTATGTTTCCTACAATTTATGTTCTATGATATTTTTTGATCAGAAGCGTAGTTTTCGAGATATATCGAGACATTTAAAAGTTCCGAAGCCGCACCAACATAATAGAGATACAGAAACACCGTGGCCCCTTTCTTTGAGATAACTCTGCACTAGTGCGAGCCGCAAATGCCACTTCCAGCTTAGCTGTGCAGAAGAAGAACAACAAGAAGAAGAAATATCTCGAAATATGTCCGTCAGGCCCCTTCCCTTGAGATAAATCTGCAAATATCTCGGAAACGAAGCGAGCCATGGCAAAATGTTAAGAGACGTTTTTTGTAGAGAATTATGTTTCCTACAATTTATGTTCTATGATATTTTTTGATCAGAAGCGTAGTTTTCGAGATATATCGAGATATTTAAAAGTTCCGAAGCCGCACCAACATAATAGGGATACAGAAACACCGTGGCCCCTCTCTTTGAGATAACTCTGCACTATTGCGAGCTGGAAATGCCACTTCCAGTTTAGCTGTGCAGAAGAAGAACAACAAGAAGAAGAAATATCTCGAAATATGTCCGTCAGGCCCCTTCCCATGAGATATATCTGCAAATATCTCGGAAACGAAGCGAGCTATGACAAAATGTTAAGAGACCTTTTTTGTAGAGAATTATGTTTCCTACAATTTATGTTCTATGATATTTTTTGATCAGATGCGTAGTTCTCGAGATATATCAAGATATTTAAAAGTTTCGAAGCCGCACCAACATAATAGAGATACAGTAACACCGTGGCCCCTTTCTTTGAGATAACTCTGCACTATTGCGAGCTGCAAATGCCACTTCCAGCTTAGCTGTGCAGAGGAAGAACAACAAGAAGAAGAAATATCTCGAAATATGTCCGTCAGGCCAGTTCCTTTGAGCTGAATCGGCAAATATCTCGGAAACGAAGCGAGCTATGGCAAAATGTTAAGAGACGTTTTTTGTAGAGAATTATGTTTCCTACAATTTATGTTCTATGATGTTTTTTGATCAGAAGCGTATTTTTCGAGATATATCGAGATATTTAAAAGTTCCGAAGCCGCACCAACATAATAGGGATACAGAAACACCGTGTCCCCTTTCTTTGAGATAACTCTGCACTAGTGCGAGCCGCAAATGCCACTTCCAGCTTAGCTGTGCAGAGGAAGAACAACAAGAAGAAGAAATATCTCGAAATATGTCCGTCAGGCCAGTTCCTTTGAGCTGAATCTGCAAATATCTCCGAAACGAAGCGAGCTATGGCAAAATGTTAAGAGACGTTTTTTGTAGAGAATTATGTTTCCTACAATTTATGTTCTATGATATTTTTTGGTCAGAAGCGTAGTTTTCGAGATATATCGAGATATTTAAAAGTTCAGAAGCCGCACCAACATAATAGGGATACAGAAACACCGTGGCCCCTTTCTTTGAGATAACTCTGCACTATTGCGAGCTGCAAATGCCACTTCCAGCTTAGCTGTGCAGAGGAAGAACAACAAGAAGAAGAAATATCTCGAAATATGTCCGTCAGGCCAGTTCCTTTGAGCTGAATCGGCAAATATCTCGGAAACGAAGCGAGCTATGGCAAAATGTTAAGAGACGTTTTTTGTAGAGAATTATGTTTCCTACAATTTATGCTCTATGATATTTTTTGATCAGAAGCGTAGTTTTCGAGATATATCGAGATATTTAAAAGTTCCGAAGCCGCACCAACATAATAGGGATACAGAAACACCGTGGCCCCTTTCTTTGAGATAACTCTGCACTATTGCGAGCTGGAAATGCCACTTCCAGTTTAGCTGTGCAGAAGAAGAACAACAAGAAGAAGAAATATCTCGAAATATGTCCGTCAGGCCCCTTCCCTTGAGATATATCTGCAAATATCTCGGAAACGAAGCGAGCTATGACAAAATGTTAAGAGACCTTTTTTGTAGAGAATTATGTTTCCTACAATTTATGTTCTATGATATTTTTTGATCAGATGCGTAGTTCTCGAGATATATCAAGATATTTAAAAGTTTCGAAGCCGCACCAACATAATAGAGATACAGTAACACCGTGGCCCCTTTCTTTGAGATAACTCTGCACTATTGCGAGCTGTAAATGCCACTTCCAGCTTAGCTGTGCAGAAGAAGAACAACAAGAAGAAGAAATATCTCGAAATATGTCCGTCAGGCCCCTTCCCTTGAGATAAATCTGCAAATATCTCGGAAACGAAGAGAGCTATGGCAAAATGTTAAGAGACCTTTTTTGTAGAGAATTAAGTTTCCTACTTTTTATGTTCTATGATATTTTTTGATCAGATGCGTAGTTCTCGAGATATATCAAGATATTTAAAAGTTCCGAAGCCGCACCAACATAATAGAGATACAGAAACACCGTGGCCCCTTTCTTTGAGATAACTCTGCACTATTGCGAGCTGTAAATGCCACTTCCAGCTTAGCTGTGCAGAAGAAGAACAACAAGAAGAAGAAATATCTCGAAATATGTCCGTCAGGCCCCTTCCCTTGAGATAAATCTGCAAATATCTCGGAAACGAAGCGAGCTATGGCAAAATGTTAAGAGACATTTTTTGTAGAGAATTATGTTTCCTACAATTTATGTTCTATGATATTTTTTGATCAGAAGCGTAGTTTTCGAGATATATCGAGATATTTAAAAGTTCCGAAGCCGCACCAACATAATAGGGATACAGAAACACCGTGGCCCCTTTCTTTGAGATAACTCTGCACTAGTGCGAGCCGCAAATGCCACTCCCAGCTTAGCTGTGCAGAGGAAGAACAACAAGAAGAAGGAATATCTCGAAATATGTCCGTCAGGCCCCTTCCCTTGAGATAAATCTGCAAATATCTCGGAAACGAAGCGAGCTATGGCAAAATGTTAAGAGACCTTTTTTGTAGAGAATTAAGTTTCCTACTTTTTATCTTCTATGATATTTTTTGATCAGATGCGTAGTTCTCGAGATATATCAAGATATTTAAAAGTTCCGAAGCCGCACCAACATAATAGAGATACAGAAACACCGTGGCCCCTCTCTTTGAGATAACTCTGCACTATTGCGAGCTGGAAATGCCACTTCCAGTTTAGCTGTGCAGAAGAAAAACAACAAGAAGAAGAAATATCTCGAAATATGTCCGTCAGGCCCCTTCCCTTGAGATATATCTGCAAATATCTCGGAAACGAAGCGAGCTATGACAAAATGTTAAGAGACCTTTTTTGTAGAGAATTATGTTTCCTACAATTTATGTTCTATGATATTTTTTGATCAGATGCGTAGTTCTCGAGATATATCAAGATATTTAAAAGTTTCGAAGCCGCACCAACATAATAGAGATACAGTAACACCGTGGCCCCTTTCTTTGAGATAACTCTGCACTATTGCGAGCTGTAAATGCCACTTCCAGCTTAGCTGTGCAGAAGAAGAACAACAAGAAGAAGAAATATCTCGAAATATGTCCGTCAGGCCCCTTCCCTTGAGATAAATCTGCAAATATCTCGGAAACGAAGAGAGCTATGGCAAAATGTTAAGAGACCTTTTTTGTAGAGAATTAAGTTTCCTACTTTTTATGTTCTATGATATTTTTTGATCAGATGCGTAGTTCTCGAGATATATCAAGATATTTAAAAGTTCCGAAGCCGCACCAACATAATAGAGATACAGAAACACCGTGGCCCCTTTCTTTGAGATAACTCTGCACTATTGCGAGCTGTAAATGCCACTTCCAGCTTAGCTGTGCAGAAGAAGAACAACAAGAAGAAGAAATATCTCGAAATATGTCCGTCAGGCCCCTTCCCTTGAGATATATCTGCAAATATCTCGGAAACCAAGCGAGCTATGGCAAAATGTTAAGAGACATTTTTTGTAGAGAAGTATGTTTCCTACAATTTATGTTCTATGATATTTTTTGATCAGAAGCGTAGTTTTCGAGATATATCGAGATATTTAAAAGTTCCGAAGCCGCACCAACATAATAGAGATACAGAAACACCGTGGCCCCTTTCTTTGAGATAACTCTGCACTAGTGCGAGCCGCAAATGCCACTTCCAGCTTAGCTGTGCAGAAGAAGAACAACAAGAAGAAGAAATATCTCGAAATATGTCCGTCAGGCCCCTTCCCTTGAGATAAATCTGCAAATATCTCGGAAACGAAGCGAGCTATGGCAAAATGTTAAGAGACGTTTTTTGTAGAGAATTATGTTTCCTACAATTTATGTTCTATGATATTTTTTGATCAGAAGCGTAGTTTTCGAGATATATCGAGATATTTAAAAGTTCCGAAGCCGCACCAACATAATAGGGATACAGAAACACCGTGGCCCCTTTCTTTGAGATAACTCTGCACTAGTGCGAGCCGCAAATGCCACTCCCAGCTTAGCTGTGCAGAGGAAGAACAACAAGAAGAAGGAATATCTCGAAATATGTCCGTCAGGCCCCTTCCCTTGAGATAAATCTGCAAATATCTCGGAAACGAAGCGAGCTATGGCAAAATGTTAAGAGACCTTTTTTGTAGAGAATTAAGTTTCCTACTTTTTATCTTCTATGATATTTTTTGATCAGATGCGTAGTTCTCGAGATATATCAAGATATTTAAAAGTTCCGAAGCCGCACCAACATAATAGAGATACAGAAACACCGTGGCCCCTCTCTTTGAGATAACTCTGCACTATTGCGGGCTGGAAATGACACTTCCAGTTTAGCTGTGCAGAAGAAGAACAACAAGAAGAAGAAATATCTCGAAATATGTCCGTCAGGCCCCTTCCCTTGAGATATATCTGCAAATATCTCGGAAACGAAGCAAGCTATGACAAAATGTTAAGAGACCTTTTTTGTAGAGAATTATGTTTCCTACAATTTATGTTCTATGATATTTTTTGATCAGAAGCGTAGTTTTCGAGATATATCGAGATATTTAAAAGTTCCGAAGCCGCACCAACATAATAGGGATACAGAAACACCGTGGCCCCTTTCTTTGAGATAACTCTGCACTAGTGCGAGCCGCAAATGCCACTTCCAGCTTAGCTGTGCAGAAGAAGAACAACAAGAAGAAGAAATATCTCGAAATATGTCCGTCAGGCCCCTTCCCTTGAGATATATCTGCAAATATCTCGGAAACGAAGCGAGCTATGGCAAAATGTTAAGAGACCTTTTTTGTAGAGAATTAAGTTTCCTACTTTTTATCTTCTATGATATTTTTTGATCAGATGCGTAGTTCTCGAGATATATCAAGATATTTAAAAGTTCCGAAGCCGCACCAACATAATAGAGATACAGAAACACCGTGGCCCCTCTCTTTGAGGTAACTCTGCACTATTGCGAGCTGGAAATGCCACTTCCAGTTTAGCTGTGCAGAAGAAGGACAACAAGAAGAAGAAATATCTCGAAATATGTCCGTTAGGCCCCTTCCCTTGAGATAAATCTGCAAATATCTCGGAAACGAAGCGACCTATGGCAAAATGTTAAGAGACCGTTTTTGTAGAGAATTAAGTTTCCTACTTTTTATGTTCTATGATATTTTTTGATCAGATGCGTAGTTCTCGAGATATATCAAGATATTTAAAAGTTCCGAAGCCGCACCAACATAATAGAGATACAGAAACACCGTGGCCCCTTTCTTTGAGATAACTCTGCACTATTGCGAGCTGTAAATGCCACTTCCAGCTTAGCTGTGCAGAAGAAGAACAACAAGAAGAAGAAATATCTCGAAATATGTCCGTCAGGCCCCTTCCCTTGAGATAAATCTGCAAATATCTCGGAAACGAAGCGAGCTATGGCAAAATGTTAAGAGACCTTTTTTGTAGAGAATTAAGTTTCCTACTTTTTATGTTCTATGATATTTTTTGATCAGATGCGTAGTTCTCGAGATATATCAAGATATTTAAAAGTTCCGAAGCCGCACCAACATAATAGAGATACAGAAACACCGTGGCCCCTTTCTTTGAGATAACTCTGCACTATTGCGAGCTGCAAATGCCAGTTCCAGCTTAGCTGTGCAGAGGAAGAACAACAAGAAGAAGAAGTATCTCGAAATATGTCCGTCAGGCCCGTTCCTTTGAGCTGAATCGGCAAATATCTCGGAAACGAAGCGAGCTATGGCAAAATGTTAAGAGACGTTTTTTGTAGAGAATTATGTTTCCTACAATTTATGTTCTATGATATTTTTTGATCAGAAGCGTAGTTTTCGAGATATATCGAGATATTTAAAAGTTCCGAAGCCGCACCAACATAATAGGGATACAGAAACACCGTGGCCCCTTTCTTTGAGATAACTCTGCACTAGTGCGAGCCGCAAATGCCACTTCCAGCTTAGCTGTGCAGAGGAAGAACAACAAGAAGAAGAAATATCTCGAAATATGTCCGTCAGGCCCCTTCCCTTGAGATAAATCTGCAAATATCTCGGAAACGAAGCGAGCTATGGCAAAATGTTAAGAGACCTTTTTTGTAGAGAATTAAATTTCCTACTTTTTATCTTCTATGATATTTTTTGATCAGATGCGTCGTTCTCGAGATATATCAAGATATTTAAAAGTTCCGAAGCCGCACCAACATAATAGAGATACAGAAACACCGTGGCCCCTCTCTTTGAGATAACTCTGCACTATTGCGGGCTGGAAATGACACTTCCAGTTTAGCTGTGCAGAAGAAGAACAACAAGAAGAAGAAATATCTCGAAATATGTCCGTCAGGCCCCTTCCCTTGAGATATATCTGCAAATATCTCGGAAACGAAGCAAGCTATGACAAAATGTTAAGAGACCTTTTTTGTAGAGAATTATGTTTCCTACAATTTATGTTCTATGATATTTTTTGATCAGAAGCGTAGTTTTCGAGATATATCGAGATATTTAAAAGTTCCGAAGCCGCACCAACATAATAGGGATACAGAAACACCGTGGCCCCTTTCTTTGAGATAACTCTGCACTAGTGCGAGCCGCAAATGCCACTTCCAGCTTAGCTGTGCAGAAGAAGAACAACAAGAAGAAGAAATATCTCGAAATATGTCCGTCAGGCCCCTTCCCTTGAGATAAATCTGCAAATATCTCGGAAACGAAGCGAGCTATGGCAAAATGTTAAGAGACCTTTTTTGTAGAGAATTAAGTTTCCTACTTTTTATCTTCTATGATATTTTTTGATCAGATGCGTAGTTCTCGAGATATATCAAGATATTTAAAAGTTCCGAAGCCGCACCAACATAATAGAGATACAGAAACACCGTGGCCCCTTTCTTTGAGATAACTCTGCACTATTGCGAGCTGCAAATGCCACTTCCAGCTTAGCTGTGCAGAGGAAGAACAACAAGAAGAAGAAGTATCTCGAAATATGTCCGTCAGGCCAGTTCCTTTGAGCTGAATCTGCAAATATCTCGGAAACGAAGCGAGCTATGGCAAAATGTTAAGAGACGTTTTTTGTAGAGAATTATCTTTCCTACAATTTATGTTCTATGATATTTTTTGATCAGAAGCGTAGTTTTCGAGATATATCGAGATATTTAAAAGTTCCGAAGCCGCACCAACATAATAGAGATACAGAAACACCGTGGCCCCTTTCTTTGAGATAACTCTGCACTAGTGCGAGCCGCAAATGCCACTTCCAGCTTAGCTGTGCAGAAGAAGAACAACAAGAAGAAGAAATATCTCGAAATATGTCCGTCAGGCCCCTTCCCTTGAGATAAATCTGCAAATATCTCGGAAACGAAGCGAGCTATGGCAAAATGTTAAGAGACCTTTTTTGTAGAGAATTAAGTTTCCTACTTTTTATGTTCTATGATATTTTTTGATCAGATGCGTAGTTCTCGAGATATATCAAGATATTTAAAAGTTCCGAAGCCGCACCAACATAATAGGGATACAGAAACACCGTGGCCCCTTTCTTTGAGATAACTCTGCACTAGTGCGAGCCGCAAATGCCACTTCCAGCTTAGCTGTGCAGAAGAAGAACAACAAGAAGAAGAAGTATCTCGAAATATGTCCGTCAGGCCCGTTCCTTTGAGCTGAATCTGCAAATATCTCGGAAACGAAGCGAGCTATGGCAAAATGTTAAGAGACGTTTTTTGTAGAGAATTATCTTTCCTACAATTTATGTTCTATGATATTTTTTGATCAGAAGCGTAGTTTTCGAGATATATCGAGATATTTAAAAGTTCCGAAGCCGCACCAACATAATAGAGATACAGAAACACCGTGGCCCCTTTCTTTGAGATAACTCTGCACTAGTGCGAGCCGCAAATGCCACTTCCAGCTTAGCTGTGCAGAAGAAGAACAACAAGAAGAAGAAATATCTCGAAATATGTCCGTCAGGCCCCTTCCCTTGAGATAAATCTGCAAATATCTCGGAAACGAAGCGAGCTATGGCAAAATGTTAAGAGACCTTTTTTGTAGAGAATTAAGTTTCCTACTTTTTATGTTCTATGATATTTTTTGATCAGATGCGTAGTTTTCGAGATATATCGAGATATTTAAAAGTTCCGAAGCCGCACCAACATAATAGGGATACAGAAACACCGTGGCCCCTTTCTTTGAGATAACTCTGCACTAGTGCGAGCCGCAAATGCCACTTCCAGCTTAGGTGTGCAGAAGAAGAACAACAAGAAGAAGAAATATCTCGAAATATTTCCGTTAGGCTCCTTCCCTTGAGATAAATCTGCAAATATCTCGGAAACGAAGCGACCTATGGCAAAATGTTGAGAGACCTTTTTTGTAGAGAATTAAGTTTCCTACTTTTTATGTTCTATGATATTTTTTGATCAGATGCGTAGTTCTCGAGATATATCAAGATATTTAAAAGTTCCGAAGCCGCACCAACATAATAGAGATACAGAAACACCGTGGCCCCTTTCTTTGAGATAACTCTGCACTATTGCGAGCTGTAAATGCCACTTCCAGCTTAGCTGTGCAGAAGAAGAACAACAAGAAGAAGAAATATCTCGAAATATGTCCGTCAGGCCCGTTCCTTTGAGCTGAATCTGCAAATATCTCGGAAACGAAGCGAGCTATGGCAAAATGTTAAGAGACGTTTTTTGTAGAGAATTATGTTTCCTACAATTTATGTTCTATGATATTTTTTGATCAGAAGCGTAGTTTTCGAGATATATCGAGATATTTAAAAGTTCCGAAGACGCACCAACATAATAGAGATACAGAAACACCGTGGCCCCTTTCTTTGAGATAACTGTGCACTAGTGCGAGCCGCAAATGCCACTTCCAGCTTATCTGTGCAGAAGAAGAACAACAAGAAGAAGAAATATCTCGAAATATGTCCGTCAGGCCCCTTCCCTTGAGATATATCTGCAAATATCTCGGAAACGAAGCGAGCTATGGCAAAATCTTAAGAGACCGTTTTTGTAGAGAATTAAGTTTCCTACTTTTTATGTTCTATGATATTTTTTGATCAGACGCGTAGTTCTCGAGATATATCAAGATATTTAAAAGTTCCGAAGCCGCACCAACATAATAGAGATACAGAAACACCGTGGCCCCTTTCTTTGAGATAACTCTGCACTATTGCGAGCTGCAAATGCCACTTCCAGCTTAGCTGTGCAGAAGAAGAACAACAAGAAGAAGAAATATCTCGAAATATGTCCGTCAGGCCCCTTCCCTTGAGATAAATCTGCAAATATCTCGGAAACGAAGCGAGCTATGGCAAAATGTTAAGAGACCTTTTTTGTAGAGAATTAAGTTTCCTACTTTTTATCTTCTATGATATTTTTTGATCAGATGCGTAGTTCTCGAGATATATCAAGATATTTAAAAGTTCCGAAGCCGCACCAACATAATAGAGATACAGAAACACCGTGGCCCCTCTCTTTGAGATAACTCTGCACTATTGCGAGCTGGAAATGCCACTTCCAGCTTAGCTGTGCAGAAGAAGAACAACAAGAAGAAGAAATATCTCGAAATATGTCCGTCAGGCCCCTTCCCTTGAGATAAATCTGCAAATATCTCGGAAACGAAGCGAGCTATGGCAAAATGTTAAGAGACCTTTTTTGTAGAGAATTATGTTTCCTACTTTTTATGTTCTATGATATTTTTTGATCACACACGTAGTTCTCGAGATATATCAAGATATTTAAAAGTTCCGAAGCCGCACCAACATAATAGAGATACAGAAACACCGTGGCCCCTTTCTTTGAGATAACTCTGCAATAGTGCGAGCCGCAAATGCCACTTCCAGCTTAGCTGTGCAGAAGAAGAACAACAAGAAGAAGAAACATCTCGAAATATGTCCGTTAGGCCCCTTCCCTTGAGATAAATCTGCAAATATCTCGGAAACGAAGCGAGCTATGGCAAAATGTTGAGAGACCATTTTTGTAGCGAATTAAGTTTCCTACTTTTTATGTTCTATGATATTTTTTGATCAGATGCGTAGTTCTCGAGATATATCAAGATATTTAAAAGTTCCGAAGCCGCACCAACATAATAGAGATACAGTAAAACCGCGGCCCCTCTCTTTGAGATAACTCTGCACTATTGCGAGCTGCAAATGCCACTTCCAGCTTAGCTGTGCAGAAGAAGAACAACAAGAAGAAGAAATATCTCGAAATATGTCCGTCAGGCCCCTTCCCTTGAGATAAATCTGCAAATATCTCGGAAACGAAGCGAGCTATGGCAAAATGTTAAGAGACCTTTTTTGTAGAGAATTAAGTTTCCTACTTTTTATGTTCTATGATATTTTTTGATCAGATGCGTAGTTCTCGAGATATATCAAGATATTTAAAAGTTCCGAAGCCGCACCAACATAATAGAGATACAGAAACACCGTGGCTCCTTTCTTTGAGATAACTCTGCACTATTGCGAGCTGGAAATGCCACTTCCAGTTTAGCTGTGCAGAAGAAGAACAACAAGAAGAAGAAATATCTCGAAATATGTCCGTCAGGCCCCTTCCCTTGAGATAAATCTGCAAATATCTCGGAAACGAAGCGAGCTATGGCAAAATGTTAAGAGACCTTTTTTGTAGAGAATTAAGTTTCCTACTTTTTATGTTCTATGATATTTTTTGATCAGATGCGTAGTTCTCGAGATATATCAAGATATTTAAAAGTTCCGAAGCCGCACCAACATAATAGAGATACAGAAACACCGTGGCCCCTTTCTTTGAGATAACTCTGCACTATTGCGAGCTGCAAATGCCACTTCCAGCTTAGCTGTGCAGAAGAAGAACAACAAGAAGAAGAAATATCTCGAAATATGTCCGTCAGGCCCCTTCCCTTGAGATATATCTGCAAATATCTCGGAAACGAAGCGAGCTATGGCAAAATGTTAAGAGACCTTTTTTGTAGAGAATTATGTTTCCTACAATTTATGTTCTATGATATTTTTTGATCAGACGCGTAGCTCTCGATATATATCAAGATATTTAAAAGTTCCGAAGCCGCACCAACATAATAGAGATACAGAAACAGCGTGGCCCCTTTCTTTGAGATATCTCTGCACTATTGCGAGCTGCAAATGCCACTTCCAGCTTAGCTGCGCAGAAGAAGAACAACAAGAAGAAGAAATATCTCGAAATATGTCCGTCAGGCCCCTTCCCTTGAGATAAATCTGCAAATATCTCGGAAACGAAGCGAGCTATGGCAAAATGTTAAGAGACCTTATTTGTAGAGAATTAAGTTTCCTACTTTTTATGTTCTATGATATTTTTTGATCAGATGCGTAGTTCTCGAGATATATCAAGATATTTAAAAGTTCCGAAACCGCACCAACATAATAGAGATACAGAAACACCGTGGCCCCTTTCCTTGAGATAACTCTGCACTATTGCGAGCTGTAAATGCCACTTCCAGCTTAGCTGTGCAGAAGAAGAACAACAAGAAGAAGAAATATCTCGAAATATGTCCGTCAGGCCCCTTCCCTTGAGATATATCTGCAAATATCTCGGAAACGAAGCGAGCTATGGCAAAATGTTAAGCGACCTTTTTTGTAGAGAATTATGTTTCCTACAATTTATGTTCTATGATATTTTTTGATCAGAAGCGTAGTTTTCGAGATATATCGAGATATTTAAAAGTTCCGAAGCCGCACCAACATAATAGGGATACAGAAATACCGTGGCCCCTTTCTTTGAGATAACTCTGCACTAGTGCGAGCCGCAAATGCCACTTCCAGCTTAGCTGTGCAGAAGAAGAACAACAAGAAGAAGAAATATCTCGAAATATGTCCGTCAGGCCCCTTCCCTTGAGATATATCTGCAAATATCTCGGAAACGAAGCGAGCTATGGCAAAATGTTAACAGACCTTTTTTGTAGAGAATTAAGTTTCCTACTTTTTATCTTCTATGATATTTTTTGATCAGATGCGTAGTTCTCGAGATATATCAAGATATTTAAAAGTTCCGAAGCCGCACCAACATAATAGAGATACAGAAACACCGTGGCCCCTCTCTTTGAGGTAACTCTGCACTATTGCGAGCTGGAAATGCCACTTCCAGTTTAGCTGTGCAGAAGAAGGACAACATGAAGAAGAAATATATCGAAATATGTCCGTTAGGCCCCTTCCCTTGAGATAAATCTGCAAATATCTCGGAAACGAAGCGACCTATGGCAAAATGTTAAGAGACCGTTTTTGTAGAGAATTAAGTTTCCTACTTTTTATGTTCTATGATATTTTTTGATCAGATGCGTAGTTCTCGAGATATATCAAGATATTTAAAAGTTCCGAAGCCGCACCAACATAATAGAGATACAGAAACACCGTGGCCCCTTTCTTTGAGATAACTCTGCACTATTGCGAGCTGTAAATGCCACTTCCAGCTTAGCTGTGCAGAAGAAGAACAACAAGAAGAAGAAATATCTCGAAATATGTCCGTCAGGCCCCTTCCCTTGAGATAAATCTGCAAATATATCGGAAACGAAGCGAGCTACGGCAAAATGTTAAGAGACCTTTTTTGTAGAGAATTATGTTTCCTACAATTTATGTTCTATGATATTTTTTGATCAGACGCGTAGCTCTCGATATATATCAAGATATTTAAAAGTTCCGAAGCCGCACCAACATAATAGAGATACAGAAACAGCGTGGCCCCTTTCTTTGAGATATCTCTGCACTATTGCGAGCTGCAAATGCCACTTCCAGCTTAGCTGCGCAGAAGAAGAACAACAAGAAGAAGAAATATCTCGAAATATGTCCGTCAGGCCCCTTCCCTTGAGATAAATCTGCAAATATCTCGGAAACGAAGCGAGCTATGGCAAAATGTTAAGAGACCTTATTTGTAGAGAATTAAGTTTCCTACTTTTTATGTTCTATGATATTTTTTGATCAGATGCGTAGTTCTCGAGATATATCAAGATATTTAAAAGTTCCGAAACCGCACCAACATAATAGAGATACAGAAACACCGTGGCCCCTTTCCTTGAGATAACTCTGCACTATTGCGAGCTGTAAATGCCACTTCCAGCTTAGCTGTGCAGAAGAAGAACAACAAGAAGAAGAAATATCTCGAAATATGTCCGTCAGGCCCCTTCCCTTGAGATATATCTGCAAATATCTCGGAAACGAAGCGAGCTATGGCAAAATGTTAAGCGACCTTTTTTGTAGAGAATTATGTTTCCTACAATTTATGTTCTATGATATTTTTTGATCAGAAGCGTAGTTTTCGAGATATATCGAGATATTTAAAAGTTCCGAAGCCGCACCAACATAATAGGGATACAGAAATACCGTGGCCCCTTTCTTTGAGATAACTCTGCACTAGTGCGAGCCGCAAATGCCACTTCCAGCTTAGCTGTGCAGAAGAAGAACAACAAGAAGAAGAAATATCTCGAAATATGTCCGTCAGGCCCCTTCCCTTGAGATATATCTGCAAATATCTCGGAAACGAAGCGAGCTATGGCAAAATGTTAACAGACCTTTTTTGTAGAGAATTAAGTTTCCTACTTTTTATCTTCTATGATATTTTTTGATCAGATGCGTAGTTCTCGAGATATATCAAGATATTTAAAAGTTCCGAAGCCGCACCAACATAATAGAGATACAGAAACACCGTGGCCCCTCTCTTTGAGGTAACTCTGCACTATTGCGAGCTGGAAATGCCACTTCCAGTTTAGCTGTGCAGAAGAAGGACAACATGAAGAAGAAATATATCGAAATATGTCCGTTAGGCCCCTTCCCTTGAGATAAATCTGCAAATATCTCGGAAACGAAGCGACCTATGGCAAAATGTTGAGAGACCGTTTTTGTAGAGAATTAAGTTTCCTACTTTTTATGTTCTATGATATTTTTTGATCAGATGCGTAGTTCTCGAGATATATCAAGATATTTAAAAGTTCCGAAGCCGCACCAACATAATAGAGATACAGAAACACCGTGGCCCCTTTCTTTGAGATAACTCTGCACTATTGCGAGCTGTAAATGCCACTTCCAGCTTAGCTGTGCAGAAGAAGAACAACAAGAAGAAGAAATATCTCGAAATATGTCCGTCAGGCCCCTTCCCTTGAGATAAATCTGCAAATATATCGGAAACGAAGCGAGCTACGGCAAAATGTTAAGAGACCTTTTTTGTAGAGAATTAAGTTTCCTACTTTTTATGTTCTATGATATTTTTTGATCAGATGCGTAGTTCTCGAGATATATCAAGATATTTAAAAGTTCCGAAGCCGCACCAACATAATAGGGATACAGAAACACCGTGGCCCCTTTCTTTGAGATAACTCTGCACTAGTGCGAGCCGCAAATGCCACTTCCAGCTTAGCTGTGCAGAAGAAGAACAACAAGAAGAAGAAGTATCTCGAAATATGTCCGTCAGGCCCGTTCCTTTGAGCTGAATCTGCAAATATCTCGGAAACGAAGCGAGCTATGGCAAAATGTTAAGAGACGTTTTTTGTAGAGAATTATCTTTCCTACAATTTATGTTCTATGATATTTTTTGATCAGAAGCGTAGTTTTCGAGATATATCGAGATATTTAAAAGTTCCGAAGCCGCACCAACATAATAGGGATACAGAAACACCGTGGTCCCTTTCTTTGAGATAACTCTGCACTAGTGCGAGCCGCAAATGCCACTTCCAGCTTAGCTGTGCAGAAGAAGAACAACAAGAAGAAGAAATATCTCGAAATATTTCCGTTAGGCTCCTTCCCTTGAGATAAATCTGCAAATATCTCGGAAACGAAGCGAGCTATGGCAAAATGTTAAGAGACCTTATTTGTAGAGAATTAAGTTTCCTACTTTTTATGTTCTATGATATTTTTTGATCAGATGCGTAGTTCTCGAGATATATCAAGATATTTAAAAGTTCCGAAACCGCACCAACATAATAGAGATACAGAAACACCGTGGCCCCTTTCTTTGAGATAACTCTGCACTATTGCGAGCTGTAAATGCCACTTCCAGCTTAGCTGTGCAGAAGAAGAACAACAAGAAGAAGAAATATCTCGAAATATGTCCGTCAGGCCCCTTCCCTTGAGATATATCTGCAAATATCTCGGAAACGAAGCGAGCTATGGCAAAATGTTAAGCGACCTTTTTTGTAGAGAATTATGTTTCCTACAATTTATGTTCTATGATATTTTTTGATCAGAAGCGTAGTTTTCGAGATATATCGAGATATTTAAAAGTTCCGAAGCCGCACCAACATAATAGGGATACAGAAATACCGTGGCCCCTTTCTTTGAGATAACTCTGCACTAGTGCGAGCCGCAAATGCCACTTCCAGCTTAGCTGTGCAGAAGAAGAACAACAAGAAGAAGAAATATCTCGAAATATGTCCGTCAGGCCCCTTCCCTTGAGATATATCTGCAAATATCTCGGAAACGAAGCGAGCTATGGCAAAATGTTAACAGACCTTTTTTGTAGAGAATTAAGTTTCCTACTTTTTATCTTCTATGATATTTTTTGATCAGATGCGTAGTTCTCGAGATATATCAAGATATTTAAAAGTTCCGAAGCCGCACCAACATAATAGAGATACAGAAACACCGTGGCCCCTCTCTTTGAGGTAACTCTGCACTATTGCGAGCTGGAAATGCCACTTCCAGTTTAGCTGTGCAGAAGAAGGACAACATGAAGAAGAAATATATCGAAATATGTCCGTTAGGCCCCTTCCCTTGAGATAAATCTGCAAATATCTCGGAAACGAAGCGACCTATGGCAAAATGTTAAGAGACCGTTTTTGTAGAGAATTAAGTTTCCTACTTTTTATGTTCTATGATATTTTTTGATCAGATGCGTAGTTCTCGAGATATATCAAGATATTTAAAAGTTCCGAAGCCGCACCAACATAATAGAGATACAGAAACACCGTGGCCCCTTTCTTTGAGATAACTCTGCACTATTGCGAGCTGTAAATGCCACTTCCAGCTTAGCTGTGCAGAAGAAGAACAACAAGAAGAAGAAATATCTCGAAATATGTCCGTCAGGCCCCTTCCCTTGAGATAAATCTGCAAATATCTCGGAAACGAAGCGAGCTATGGCAAAATGTTAAGAGACCTTTTTTGTAGAGAATTAAGTTTCCTACTTTTTATGTTCTATGATATTTTTTGATCAGATGCGTAGTTCTCGAGATATATCAAGATATTTAAAAGTTCCGAAGCCGCACCAACATAATAGGGATACAGAAACACCGTGGCCCCTTTCTTTGAGATAACTCTGCACTAGTGCGAGCCGCAAATGCCACTTCCAGCTTAGCTGTGCAGAAGAAGAACAACAAGAAGAAGAAGTATCTCGAAATATGTCCGTCAGGCCCGTTCCTTTGAGCTGAATCTGCAAATATCTCGGAAACGAAGCGAGCTATGGCAAAATGTTAAGAGACGTTTTTTGTAGAGAATTATCTTTCCTACAATTTATGTTCTATGATATTTTTTGATCAGAAGCGTAGTTTTCGAGATATATCGAGATATTTAAAAGTTCCGAAGCCGCACCAACATAATAGGGATACAGAAACACCGTGGCCCCTTTCTTTGAGATAACTCTGCACTAGTGCGAGCCGCAAATGCCACTTCCAGCTTAGCTGTGCAGAAGAAGAACAACAAGAAGAAGAAATATCTCGAAATATTTCCGTTAGGCTCCTTCCCTTGAGATAAATCTGCAAATATCTCGGAAACGAAGCGACCTATGGCAAAATGTTGAGAGACCTTTTTTGTAGAGAATTAAGTTTCCTACTTTTTATGTTCTATGATATTTTTTGATCAGATGCGTAGTTCTCGAGATATATCAAGATATTTAAAAGTTCCGAAGCCGCACCAACATAATAGAGATACAGAAACACCGTGGCCCCTTTCTTTGAGATAACTCTGCACTATTGCGAGCTGCAAATGCCACTTCCAGCTTAGCTGTGCAGAAGAAGAACAACAAGAAGAAGAAATATCTCGAAATATGTCCGTCAGGCCCCTTCCCTTGAGATAAATCTGCAAATATCTCGGACACGAAGCGAGCTATGGCAAAATGTTAAGAGACCTTTTTTGTAGAGAATTAAGTTTCCTACTTTTTATCTTCTATGATATTTTTTGATCAGATGCGTAGTTCTCGAGATATATCAAGATATTTAAAAGTTCCGAAGCCGCACCAACATAATAGAGATACAGAAACACCGTGGCCCCTCTCTTTGAGATAACTCTGCACTATTGCGAGCTGGAAATGCCACTTCCAGCTTAGCTGTGCAGAAGAAGAACAACAAGAAGAAGAAATATCTCGAAATATGTCCGTCAGGCCCCTTCCCTTGAGATAAATCTGCAAATATCTCGGAAACGAAGCGAGCTATGGCAAAATGTTAAGAGACCTTTTTTGTAGAGAATTATGTTTCCTACTTTTTATGTTCTATGATATTTTTTGATCACACACGTAGTTCTCGAGATATATCAAGATATTTAAAAGTTCCGAAGCCGCACCAACATAATAGAGATACAGAAACACCGTGGCCCCTTTCTTTGAGATAACTCTGCAATAGTGCGAGCCGCAAATGCCACTTCCAGCTTAGCTGTGCAGAAGAAGAACAACAAGAAGAAGAAATATCTCGAAATATGTCCGTTAGGCCCCTTCCCTTGAGATAAATCTCCAAATATCTCGGAAACGAAGCGAGCTATGGCAAAATGTTGAGAGACCATTTTTGTAGCGAATTAAGTTTCCTACTTTTTATGTTCTATGATATTTTTTGATCAGATGCGTAGTTCTCGAGATATATCAAGATATTTAAAAGTTCCGAAGCCGCACCAACATAATAGAGATACAGTAAAACCGCGGCCCCTCTCTTTGAGATAACTCTGCACTATTGCGAGCTGCAAATGCCACTTCCAGCTTAGCTGTGCAGAAGAAGAACAACAAGAAGAAGAAATATCTCGAAATATGTCCGTCAGGCCCCTTCCCTTGAGATAAATCTGCAAATATCTCGGAAACGAAGCGAGCTATGGCAAAATGTTAAGAGACCTTTTTTGTAGAGAATTAAGTTTCCTACTTTTTATGTTCTATGATATTTTTTGATCAGATGCGTAGTTCTCGAGATATATCAAGATATTTAAAAGTTCCGAAGCCGCACCAACATAATAGAGATACAGAAACACCGTGGCTCCTTTCTTTGAGATAACTCTGCACTATTGCGAGCTGGAAATGCCACTTCCAGTTTAGCTGTGCAGAAGAAGAACAACAAGAAGAAGAAATATCTCGAAATATGTCCGTCAGGCCCCTTCCCTTGAGATAAATCTGCAAATATCTCGGAAACGAAGCGAGCTATGGCAAAATGTTAAGAGACCTTTTTTGTAGAGAATTAAGTTTCCTACTTTTTATGTTCTATGATATTTTTTGATCAGATGCGTAGTTCTCGAGATATATCAAGATATTTAAAAGTTCCGAAGCCGCACCAACATAATAGAGATACAGAAACACCGTGGCCCCTTTCTTTGAGATAACTCTGCACTATTGCGAGCTGCAAATGCCACTTCCAGCTTAGCTGTGCAGAAGAAGAACAACAAGAAGAAGAAATATCTCGAAATATGTCCGTCAGGCCCCTTCCCTTGAGATATATCTGCAAATATCTCGGAAACGAAGCGAGCTATGGCAAAATGTTAAGAGACCTTTTTTGTAGAGAATTAAGTTTCCTACTTTTTATGTTCTATGATATTTTTTGATCAGATGCGTAGTTCTCGAGATATATCAAGATATTTAAAAGTTCCGAAGCCGCACCAACATAATAGGGATACAGAAACACCGTGGCCCCTTTCTTTGAGATAACTCTGCACTAGTGCGAGCCGCAAATGCCACTTCCAGCTTAGCTGTGCAGAAGAAGAACAACAAGAAGAAGAAGTATCTCGAAATATGTCCGTCAGGCCCGTTCCTTTGAGCTGAATCTGCAAATATCTCGGAAACGAAGCGAGCTATGGCAAAATGTTAAGAGACGTTTTTTGTAGAGAATTATCTTTCCTACAATTTATGTTCTATGATATTTTTTGATCAGAAGCGTAGTTTTCGAGATATATCGAGATATTTAAAAGTTCCGAAGCCGCACCAACATAATAGAGATACAGAAACACCGTGGCCCCTTTCTTTGAGATAACTCTGCACTAGTGCGAGCCGCAAATGCCACTTCCAGCTTAGCTGTGCAGAAGAAGAACAACAAGAAGAAGAAATATCTCGAAATATTTCCGTTAGGCTCCTTCCCTTGAGATAAATCTGCAAATATCTCGGAAACGAAGCGACCTATGGCAAAATGTTGAGAGACCTTTTTTGTAGAGAATTAAGTTTCCTACTTTTTATGTTCTATGATATTTTTTGATCAGATGCGTAGTTCTCGAGATATATCAAGATATTTAAAAGTTCCGAAGCCGCACCAACATAATAGAGATACAGAAACACCGTGGCCCCTTTCTTTGAGATAACTCTGCACTATTGCGAGCTGCAAATGCCACTTCCAGCTTAGCTGTGCAGAAGAAGAACAGGAAGAAGATGAAATATCTCGAAATATGTCCGTCAGGCCCCTTCCCTTGAGATAAATCTGCAAATATCTCGGAAACGAAGCGAGCTATGGCAAAATGTTATGAGACTTTATTTGTAGAGAATTAAGTTTCCTACTTTTTATGTTCTACGATATTTTTTGATCAGATGCGTAGTTCTCGAGATATATCAAGATATTTAAAAGTTCCGAAGCCGCACCAACATAATAGAGATACAGAAACACCGTGGCCCCTTTCTTTGAGATAACTTTGCACTATTGCGAGCTGGAAACGCCACTTCCAGCTTAGCTGTGCAGAAGAAGAACGACAAGAAGAAGAAATATCTCGAAATATGGCCGTCAGGCCCCTTCCCTTGAGATATATCTACAAATATCTCGGAAACGAAGCGAGCTATGGCAAAATGTTAAGAGATCTTTTTTGTAGAGAATTATGTTTCCTACAATTTATGTTCTATGATATTTTTTGATCAGAAGCGTAGTTTTCGAGATATATCGAGATATTTAAAAGTTCCGAAACCGCACCAACATAATAGAGATACAGAAACACCGTGGCCCCTTTCTTTGAGATAACTCTGCACTAGTGCGAGCCGCAAATGCCACTTCCAGCTTAGCTGTGCAGAAGAAGAACAACAAGAAGAAGAAATATCTCGAAATATGTCCGTCAGGCCCCTTCCCTTGAGATATATCTGCAAATATCTCGGAAACGAAGCGAGCTATGGCAAAATGTTAAGAGATCTTTTTTGTAGAGAATTATGTTTCCTACTTTTTATCTTCTATGATATTTTTTGATCAGATGCGTAGTTCTCGAGATATATCAAGATATTTAAAAGTTCCGAAGCCGCACCAACATAATAGAGA
The DNA here is from genome assembly GCF_051020975.1 of Osmia lignaria lignaria. NCBI lineage: Eukaryota > Metazoa > Arthropoda > Insecta > Hymenoptera > Megachilidae > Osmia > Osmia lignaria. The sequence continues at coordinate 21,421,501 of NW_027478162.1, read as the reverse complement.
TACAGAAACACCGTGGCCCCTCTCTTTGAGATAACTCTGCACTATTGCGAGCTGCGAATGCCACTTCCAGCTTAGCTGTGCAGAAGAAGAACAACAAGAAGAAGAAGTATGTCGAAATATGTCCGTCCGGCCCCTTCCCTTGAGATAAATCTGCAAATATCTCGGAAACGAAGCGAGCTATGGCAAAATGTTAAGAGACATTTTTTGTCGAGAATTATGTTTCCTATAATTTATGTTCTACGATATTTTTTGATCAGAAGCGTAGTTTTCGAGATATATCGAGATATTTAAAAGTTCCGAAGCCGCACCAACATAATAGAGATACAGAAACACCGCGGCCCCTTTCTTTGAGATAACTCTGCACTAGTGCGAGCCGCAAATGCCACTTCCAGCTTAGCTGTGCAGAAGAAGAACAACAAGAAGAAGAAATATCACGAAATATGTCCGTCAGGCCCCTTCCCTTGAGATATATCTGCAAATATCTCGGAAACGAAGCGAGCTATGGCAAAATGTTAAGAGACCTTTTTTGTAGAGAATTATGTTTCCTACAATTTATGTTCTATGATATTTTTTGATCAGAAGCGTAGTTTTCGAGATATATCGAGATATTTAAAAGTTCCGAAACCGCACCAACATAATAGAGATACAGAAACACCGTGGCCCCTTTCTTTGAGATAACTCTGCACTAGTGCGAGCCGCAAATGCCACTTCCAGCTTAGCTGTGCAGAAGAAGAACAACAAGAAGAAGAAATATCTCGAAATATGTCCGTCAGGCGCCTTCCCTTGAGATAAATCTGCAAATATCTCGGAAACGAAGCGAGCTATGGCAAAATGTTAAGAGACCTTTTTTGTAGAGAATTAAGTTTCCTACTTTTTGTGTTCTATGATATTTTTTGATCAGATGCGTAGTTCTCGAGATATATCAAGATATTTAAAAGTTCCGAAGCCGCACCAACATAATAGAGATACAGAAACACCGTGGCCCCTTTCTTTGAGATAACTCTGCACTATTGCGAGCTGCAAATGCCACTTCCAGCTTAGCTGTGCAGAAGAAGAACAGGAAGAAGATGAAATATCTCGAAATATGTCCGTCAGGCCCCTTCCCTTGAGATAAATCTGCAAATATCTCGGAAACGAAGCGAGCTATGGCAAAATGTTATGAGACTTTATTTGTAGAGAATTAAGTTTCCTACTTTTTATGTTCTACGATATTTTTTGATCAGATGCGTAGTTCTCGAGATATATCAAGATATTTAAAAGTTCCGAAGCCGCACCAACATAATAGAGATACAGAAACACCGTGGCCCCTTTCTTTGAGATAACTTTGCACTATTGCGAGCTGGAAACGCCACTTCCAGCTTAGCTGTGCAGAAGAAGAACGACAAGAAGAAGAAATATCTCGAAATATGGCCGTCAGGCCCCTTCCCTTGAGATATATCTACAAATATCTCGGAAACGAAGCGAGCTATGGCAAAATGTTAAGAGATCTTTTTTGTAGAGAATTATGTTTCCTACAATTTATGTTCTATGATATTTTTTGATCAGAAGCGTAGTTTTCGAGATATATCGAGATATTTAAAAGTTCCGAAACCGCACCAACATAATAGAGATACAGAAACACCGTGGCCCCTTTCTTTGAGATAACTCTGCACTAGTGCGAGCCGCAAATGCCACTTCCAGCTTAGCTGTGCAGAAGAAGAACAACAAGAAGAAGAAATATCTCGAAATATGTCCGTCAGGCCCCTTCCCTTGAGATATATCTGCAAATATCTCGGAAACGAAGCGAGCTATGGCAAAATGTTAAGAGATCTTTTTTGTAGAGAATTATGTTTCCTACAATTTATGTTCTATGATATTTTTTGATCAGAAGCGTAGTTTTCGAGATATATCGAGATATTTAAAAGTTCCGAAACCGCACCAACATAATAGAGATACAGAAACACCGTGGCCCCTTTCTTTGAGATAACTCTGCACTAGTGCGAGCCGCAAATGCCACTTCCAGCTTAGCTGTGCAGAAGAAGAACAACAAGAAGAAGAAATATCTCGAAATATGTCCGTCAGGCCCGTTACTTTGAGCTGAATCTGCAAATATCTCGGAAACGAAGCGAGCTATGGCAAAATGTTAAGAGACTTTATTTGTAGAGAATTAAGTTTCCTACTTTTTATGTTCTACGATATTTTTTGATCAGAAGCGTAGTTTTCGAGATATATCGAGATATTTAAAAGTTCCGAAGCCGCACCAACATAATAGAGATACAGAAACACCGTGGCCCCTTTCTTTGAGATAACTCTGCACGATTGCGAGCTGCAAATGCCACTTCCAGCTTAGCTGTGCAGAAGAAGAACAACAAGAAGAAGAAATATCTCGAAATATGTCCGTCAGGCCCCTTCCCTTGAGATAAATCTGCAAATATCTCGGAAACGAAGCGAGCTATATCAAAATGTTAAGAGACATTTTTTGTAGAGAATTATGTTTCCTACAATTTATGTTCTGCGATATTTTTTGATCAGAAGCGTAGTTTCCGAGATATATCGAGATATTTAAAAGTTCCGAAGCCGCGCCAACATAATAGAGATACAGAAACACCGTGGCCCCTTTCTTTGAGATAACTCTGCACTAGTGCGACCCGCAAATGCCACTTCCAGCTTAGCTGTGCAGAAGAAGAACAACAAGAAGAAGAAATATCTCGAAATATGTCCGTCAGGCCCCTTCCCTTGAGATATATCTGCAAATATCTCGGAAACGAAGCGAGCTATGGCAAAATGTTAAGAGATCTTTTTTGTAGAGAATTATGTTTCCTACAATTTATGTTCTATGATATTTTTTGATCAGAAGCGTGGTTTTCGAGATATATCGAGATATTTAAAAGTTCCGAAACCGCACCAACATAATAGAGATACAGAAACTCCGTGGCCCCTTTCTTTGAGATAACTCTGCACTAGTGCGAGCCGCAAATGCCACTTCCAGCTTAGCTGTGCAGAAGAAGAACAACAAGAAGAAGAAATATCTCGAAATATGTCCGTCAGGCCCCTTCCCTTGAGATAAATCTGCAAATATCTCGGAAATGAAGCGAGCTATAGCAAAATGTTAAGAGACGTTTTTTGTAGAGAATTATGTTTCCTACAATTTATGTTCTATGATATTTTTTGATCAGAAGCGTAGTTTTCGAGATATATCGAGATATTTAAAAGTTCCGAAGCCGCACCAACATAATAGAGATACAGAAACACCGTGGCCCCTTTCTTTGAGATAACTCTGCACTAGTGCGAGCCGCAAATGCCACTTCCAGCTTAGCTGTGCAGAAGAAGAACAACAAGAAGAAGAAATATCTCGAAATATGTCCGTCAGGCCCCTTCTCTTGAGATATATCTGCAAATATCTCGGAAACGAAGCGAGCTATGGCAAAATGTTAAGAGACCTTTTTTGTAGAGAATTATGTTTCCTACGATTTATGTTCTATGATATTTTTTGATCAGAAGCGTAGTTTTCGAGATATATCGAGATATTTAAAAGTTCCGAAGCCGCACCAACATAATAGAGATACAGAAACACCGTGGCCCCTTTCTTTGAGATAACTCTGCACTATTGCGAGCTGTAAATGCCACTTCCAGCTTAGCTGCGCAGAAGAAGAACAACAAGAAGAAGAAATATCTCGAAATATGTCCGTCAGGCCCCTTCCCTTGAGATATATCTGCAAATATCTCGGAAACGAAGCGAGCTATGGCAAAATGTTAAGAGACCTTTTTTGTAGAGAATTAAGTTTCCTACTTTTTATGTTCTATGATATTTTTTGATCAGATGCGTAGTTCTTGAGATATATCAAGATATTTAAAAGTTCCGAAGCCGCACCAACATAATAGAGATACAGAAACACCGTGGCCCCTTTCTTTGAGATAACTCTGCACTAGTGCGAGCCGCAAATGCCACTTCCAGCTTAGCTGTGCAGAAGAAGAACAACAAGAAGAAGAAATATCTCGAAATATGTCCGTCAGGCCCCTTCCCTTGAGATATATCTGCAAATATCTCGGAAACGAAGCGAGCTATGGCAAAATGTTGAGAGACCTTTTTTGTAGAGAATTAAGTTTCCTACTTTTTATGTTCTATGATATTTTTTGATCAGATGCGTAGTTCTCGAGATATATCAAGATATTTAAAAGTTCCGAAGCCGCACCAACATAATAGAGATACAGAAACACCGTGGCCCCTTTCTTTGAGATAACTCTGCACTATTGCGAGCTGCAAATGCCACTTCCAGCTTAGCTGTGCAGAAGAAGAACAACAAGAAGAAGAAATATCTCGAAATATGTCCGTCAGGCCCCTTCCCTTGAGATAAATCTGCAAATATCTCGGAAACGAAGAGAGCTATGGCAAAATGTTAAGAGACCTTTTTTGTAGAGAATTAAGTTTCCTACTTTTTATGTTCTATGATATTTTTTGATCTGATGCGTAGTTCTCGAGATATATCAAGATATTTAAAAGTTCCGAAGCCGCACCAACATAATAGAGATACAGAAACACCGTGGCCCCTTTCTTTGAGATAACTCTGCACTATTGCGAGCTGTAAATGCCACTTCCAGCTTAGCTGTGCAGAAGAAGAACAACAAGAAGAAGAAATATCTGGAAATATGTCCGTCAGGCCCCTTCCCTTGAGATATATCTGCAAATATCTCGGAAACGAAGCGAGTTATGGCAAAATGTTAAGAGACCTTTTTTGTAGAGAATTATGTTTCCTACAATTTATGTTCTATGATATTTTTTGATCAGAAGCGTAGTTTTCAAGATATATCGAGATATTTAAAAGTTCCGAAGCCGCACCAACATAATAGAGATACAGAAACACCGTGGCCCGTTTCGTTGAGATAACTCTGCACTAGTGCGAGCCGCAAATGCCACTTCCACCTTAGCTGTGCAGAAGAAGAACAACAAGAAGAAGAAATATCTCGAAATATGTCCGTCAGGCCCCTTCCCTTGAGATAAATCTGCAAATATCTCGGAAACGAAGCGAGCTATGGCAAAATGTTAAGAGACCTTTTTTGTAGAGAATTAAGTTTCCTACTTTTTATGTTCTATGATATTTTTTGATCAGATGCGTAGTTCTCGAGATATATCAAGATATTTAAAAGTTCCGAAGCCGCACCAACATAATAGAGATACAGAAACACCGTGGCCCCTTTCTTTGAGATAACTCTGCACTATTGCGAGCTGCAAATGCCACTTCCAGCTTAGCTGTGCAGAGGAAGAACAACAAGAAGAAGAAATATCTCGAAATATGTCCGTCAGGCCCCTTCCCTTGAGATATATCTGCAAATATCTCGGAAACGAAGCGAGCTATGGCAAAATGTTGAGAGACCTTTTTTGTAGAGAATTAAGTTTCCTACTTTTTATGTTCTATGATATTTTTTGATCAGATGCGTAGTTCTCGAGATATATCAAGATATTTAAAAGTTCCGAAGCCGCACCAACATAATAGAGATACAGAAACACCGTGGCCCCTTTCTTTGAGATAACTCTGCACTATTGCGAGCTGCAAATGCCACTTCCAGCTTAGCTGTGCAGAAGAAGAACAACAAGAAGAAGAAATATCTCGAAATATGTCCGTCAGGCCCCTTCCCTTGAGATAAATCTGCAAATATCTCGGAAACGAAGAGAGCTATGGCAAAATGTTAAGAGACCTTTTTTGTAGAGAATTAAGTTTCCTACTTTTTATGTTCTATGATATTTTTTGATCAGATGCGTAGTTCTCGAGATATATCAAGATATTTAAAAGTTCCGAAGCCGCACCAACATAATAGAGATACAGAAACACCGTGGCCCCTTTCTTTGAGATAACTCTGCACTATTGCGAGCTGCAAATGCCACTTCCAGCTTAGCTGTGCAGAGGAAGAACAACAAGAAGAAGAAATATCTCGAAATATGTCCGTCAGGCCAGTTCCCTTGAGATATATCTGCAAATATCTCGGAAACGAAGCGAGCTATGGCAAAATGCTAAGAGACCTTTTTTGTAGAGAATTATGTTTCCTACAATTTATGTTCTATGATATTTTTTGATGAGAAGCGTAGTTCTCGAGATATATCGAGATATTTAAAAGTTCCGAAGCCGCACCAACATAATAGAGATACAGAAACACCGTGGCCCCTTTCTTTGAGATAACTCTGCACTAGTGCGAGCCGCAAATGCCACTTCCAGCTTAGCTGTGCAGAAGAAGAACAACAAGAAGAAGAAATATCTCGAAATATGTCCGTCAGGCCCCTTCCCTTGAGATATATCTGCAAATATCTCGGAAACGAAGCGAGCTATGGCAAAATGTTGAGAGACCTTTTTTGTAGAGAATTAAGTTTCCTACTTTTTATGTTCTATGATATTTTTTGATCAGATGCGTAGTTCTCGAGATATATCAAGATATTTAAAAGTTCCGAAGCCGCACCAACATAATAGAGATACAGAAACACCGTGGCCCCTTTCTTTGAGATAACTCTGCACTATTGCGAGCTGCAAATGCCACTTCCAGCTTAGCTGTGCAGAGGAAGAACAACAAGAAGAAGAAATATCTCGAAATATGTCCGTCAGGCCAGTTCCCTTGAGATATATCTGCAAATATCTCGGAAACGAAGCGAGCTATGGCAAAATGCTAAGAGACCTTTTTTGTAGAGAATTATGTTTCCTACAATTTATGTTCTATGATATTTTTTGATGAGAAGCGTAGTTCTCGAGATATATCGAGATATTTAAAAGTTCCGAAGCCGCACCAACATAATAGAGATACAGAAACACCGTGGCCCCTTTCTTTGAGATAACTCTGCACTAGTGCGAGCCGCAAATGCCACTTCCAGCTTAGCTGTGCAGAAGAAGAACAACAAGAAGAAGAAATATCTCGAAATATGTCCGTCAGGCCCCTTCCCTTGAGATATATCTGCAAATATCTCGGAAACGAAGCGAGCTATGGCAAAATGTTGAGAGACCTTTTTTGTAGAGAATTAAGTTTCCTACTTTTTATGTTCTATGATATTTTTTGATCAGATGCGTAGTTCTCGAGATATATCAAGATATTTAAAAGTTCCGAAGCCGCACCAACATAATAGAGATACAGAAACACCGTGGCCCCTTTCTTTGAGATAACTCTGCACTATTGCGAGCTGCAAATGCCACTTCCAGCTTAGCTGTGCAGAGGAAGAACAACAAGAAGAAGAAATATCTCGAAATATGTCCGTCAGGCCAGTTCCCTTGAGATATATCTGCAAATATCTCGGAAACGAAGCGAGCTATGGCAAAATGCTAAGAGACCTTTTTTGTAGAGAATTATGTTTCCTACAATTTATGTTCTATGATATTTTTTGATGAGAAGCGTAGTTCTCGAGATATATCGAGATATTTAAAAGTTCCGAAGCCGCACCAACATAATAGAGATACAGAAACACCGTGGCCCCTTTCTTTGAGATAACTCTGCACTATTGCGAGCTGCAAATGCCACTTCCAGCTTAGCTGTGCAGAAGAAGAACAACAAGAAGAAGAAATATCTCGAAATATGTCCGTCAGGCCCCTTCCCTTGAGATATATCTGCAAATATCTCGGAAACGAAGCGAGCTATGGCAAAATGTTAAGAGACCTTTTTTGTAGAGAATTAAGTTTCCTACTTTTTATGTTCTATGATATTTTTTGATCAGATGCGTAGTTCTCGAGATATATCAAGATATTTAAAAGTTCCGAAGCCGCACCAACATAATAGGGATACAGAAACACCGTGGCCCCTTTCTTTGAGATAACTCTGCACTAGTGCGAGCCGCAAATGCCACTTCCAGCTTAGCTGTGCAGAAGAAGAACAACAAGAAGAAGAAGTATCTCGAAATATGTCCGTCAGGCCCGTTCCTTTGAGCTGAATCTGCAAATATCTCGGAAACGAAGCGAGCTATGGCAAAATGTTAAGAGACGTTTTTTGTAGAGAATTATCTTTCCTACAATTTATGTTCTATGATATTTTTTGATCAGAAGCGTAGTTTTCGAGATATATCGAGATATTTAAAAGTTCCGAAGCCGCACCAACATAATAGAGATACAGAAACACCGTGGCCCCTTTCTTTGAGATAACTCTGCACTAGTGCGAGCCGCAAATGCCACTTCCAGCTTAGCTGTGCAGAAGAAGAACAACAAGAAGAAGAAATATCTCGAAATATGTCCGTCAGGCCCCTTCCCTTGAGATAAATCTGCAAATATCTCGGAAACGAAGCGAGCTATGGCAAAATGTTAAGAGACCTTTTTTGTAGAGAATTAAGTTTCCTACTTTTTATGTTCTATGATATTTTTTGATCAGATGCGTAGTTTTCGAGATATATCGAGATATTTAAAAGTTCCGAAGCCGCACCAACATAATAGGGATACAGAAACACCGTGGCCCCTTTCTTTGAGATAACTCTGCACTAGTGCGAGCCGCAAATGCCACTTCCAGCTTAGCTGTGCAGAAGAAGAACAACAAGAAGAAGAAATATCTCGAAATATTTCCGTTAGGCTCCTTCCCTTGAGATAAATCTGCAAATATCTCGGAAACGAAGCGACCTATGGCAAAATGTTGAGAGACCTTTTTTGTAGAGAATTAAGTTTCCTACTTTTTATGTTCTATGATATTTTTTGATCAGATGCGTAGTTCTCGAGATATATCAAGATATTTAAAAGTTCCGAAGCCGCACCAACATAATAGAGATACAGAAACACCGTGGCCCCTTTCTTTGAGATAACTCTGCACTATTGCGAGCTGTAAATGCCACTTCCAGCTTAGCTGTGCAGAAGAAGAACAACAAGAAGAAGAAATATCTCGAAATATGTCCGTCAGGCCCGTTCCTTTGAGCTGAATCTGCAAATATCTCGGAAACGAAGCGAGCTATGGCAAAATGTTAAGAGACGTTTTTTGTAGAGAATTATGTTTCCTACAATTTATGTTCTATGATATTTTTTGATCAGAAGCGTAGTTTTCGAGATATATCGAGATATTTAAAAGTTCCGAAGACGCACCAACATAATAGAGATACAGAAACACCGTGGCCCCTTTCTTTGAGATAACTGTGCACTAGTGCGAGCCGCAAATGCCACTTCCAGCTTATCTGTGCAGAAGAAGGACAACAAGAAGAAGAAATATCTCGAAATATGTCCGTCAGGCCCCTTCCCTTGAGATATATCTGCAAATATCTCGGAAACGAAGCGAGCTATGGCAAAATGTTAAGAGACCGTTTTTGTAGAGAATTAAGTTTCCTACTTTTTATGTTCTATGATATTTTTTGATCAGACGCGTAGTTTTCGAGATATATCGAGATATTTAAAAGTTCCGAAGCCGCACCAACATAATAGAGATACAGAAACACCGTGGCCCCTTTCTTTGAGATAACTCTGCACTAGTGCGAGCCGCAAATGCCACTTCCAGCTTAGCTGTGCAGAAGAAGAACAACAAGAAGAAGAAATATCACGAAATATGTCCGTCAGGCCCCTTCCCTTGAGATATATCTGCAAATATCTCGGAAACGAAGCGAGCTATGGCAAAATGTTAAGAGACCTTTTTTGTAGAGAATTATGTTTCCTACAATTTATGTTCTATGATATTTTTTGATCAGAAGCGTAGTTTTCGAGATATATCGAGATATTTAAAAGTTCCGAAACCGCACCAACATAATAGAGATACAGAAACACCGTGGCCCCTTTCTTTGAGATAACTCTGCACTAGTGCGAGCCGCAAATGCCACTTCCAGCTTAGCTGTGCAGAAGAAGAACAACAAGAAGAAGAAATATCTCGAAATATGTCCGTCAGGCGCCTTCCCTTGAGATAAATCTGCAAATATCTCGGAAACGAAGCGAGCTATGGCAAAATGTTAAGAGACCTTTTTTGTAGAGAATTAAGTTTCCTACTTTTTATGTTCTATGATATTTTTTGATCAGATGCGTAGTTCTCGAGATATATCAAGATATTTAAAAGTTCCGAAGCCGCACCAACATAATAGAGATACAGAAACACCGTGGCCCCTTTCTTTGAGATAACTCTGCACTAGTGCGAGCCGCAAATGCCACTTCCAGCTTAGCTGTGCAGAAGAAGAACAACAAGAAGAAGAAATATCTCGAAATATGTCCGTCAGGCCCCTTCCCTTGAGATATATCTGCAAATATCTCGGAAACGAAGCGAGCTATGGCAAAATGTTAAGAGATCTTTTTTGTAGAGAATTATGTTTCCTACAATTTATGTTCTATGATATTTTTTGATCAGAAGCGTAGTTTTCGAGATATATCGAGATATTTAAAAGTTCCGAAACCGCACCAACATAATAGAGATACAGAAACACCGTGGCCCCTTTCTTTGAGATAACTCTGCACTAGTGCGAGCCGCAAATGCCACTTCCAGCTTAGCTGTGCAGAAGAAGAACAACAAGAAGAAGAAATATCTCGAAATATGTCCGTCAGGCCCGTTACTTTGAGCTGAATCTGCAAATATCTCGGAAACGAAGCGAGCTATGGCAAAATGTTAAGAGACTTTATTTGTAGAGAATTAAGTTTCCTACTTTTTATGTTCTACGATATTTTTTGATCAGAAGCGTAGTTTTCGAGATATATCGAGATATTTAAAAGTTCCGAAGCCGCACCAACATAATAGAGATACAGAAACACCGTGGCCCCTTTCTTTGAGATAACTCTGCACGATTGCGAGCTGCAAATGCCACTTCCAGCTTAGCTGTGCAGAAGAAGAACAACAAGAAGAAGAAATATCTCGAAATATGTCCGTCAGGCCCCTTCCCTTGAGATAAATCTGCAAATATCTCGGAAACGAAGCGAGCTATATCAAAATGTTAAGAGACATTTTTTGTAGAGAATTATGTTTCCTACAATTTATGTTCTGCGATATTTTTTGATCAGAAGCGTAGTTTTCGAGATATATCGAGATATTTAAAAGTTCCGAAGCCGCGCCAACATAATAGAGATACAGAAACACCGTGGCCCCTTTCTTTGAGATAACTCTGCACTAGTGCGACCCGCAAATGCCACTTCCAGCTTAGCTGTGCAGAAGAAGAACAACAAGAAGAAGAAATATCTCGAAATATGTCCGTCAGGCCCCTTCCCTTGAGATATATCTGCAAATATCTCGGAAACGAAGCGAGCTATGGCAAAATGTTAAGAGATCTTTTTTGTAGAGAATTATGTTTCCTACAATTTATGTTCTATGATATTTTTTGATCAGAAGCGTGGTTTTCGAGATATATCGAGATATTTAAAAGTTCCGAAACCGCACCAACATAATAGAGATACAGAAACTCCGTGGCCCCTTTCTTTGAGATAACTCTGCACTAGTGCGAGCCGCAAATGCCACTTCCAGCTTAGCTGTGCAGAAGAAGAACAACAAGAAGAAGAAATATCTCGAAATATGTCCGTCAGGCCCCTTCCCTTGAGATAAATCTGCAAATATCTCGGAAATGAAGCGAGCTATAGCAAAATGTTAAGAGACGTTTTTTGTAGAGAATTATGTTTCCTACAATTTATGTTCTATGATATTTTTTGATCAGAAGCGTAGTTTTCGAGATATATCGAGATATTTAAAAGTTCCGAAGCCGCACCAACATAATAGAGATACAGAAACACCGTGGCCCCTTTCTTTGAGATAACTCTGCACTAGTGCGAGCCGCAAATGCCACTTCCAGCTTAGCTGTGCAGAAGAAGAACAACAAGAAGAAGAAATATCTCGAAATATGTCCGTCAGGCCCCTTCTCTTGAGATATATCTGCAAATATCTCGGAAACGAAGCGAGCTATGGCAAAATGTTAAGAGACCTTTTTTGTAGAGAATTATGTTTCCTACGATTTATGTTCTATGATATTTTTTGATCAGAAGCGTAGTTTTCGAGATATATCGAGATATTTAAAAGTTCCGAAGCCGCACCAACATAATAGAGATACAGAAACACCGTGGCCCCTTTCTTTGAGATAACTCTGCACTAGTGCGAGCCGCAAATGCCACTTCCAGCTTAGCTGTGCAGAAGAAGAACAACAAGAAGAAGAAATATCTCGAAATATGTCCGTCAGGCCCCTTCTCTTGAGATATATCTGCAAATATCTCGGAAACGAAGCGAGCTATGGCAAAATGTTAAGAGACCTTTTTTGTAGAGAATTATGTTTCCTACGATTTATGTTCTATGATATTTTTTGATCAGAAGCGTAGTTTTCGAGATATATCGAGATATTTAAAAGTTCCGAAGCCGCACCAACATAATAGAGATACAGAAACACCGTGGCCCCTTTCTTTGAGATAACTCTGCACTATTGCGAGCTGTAAATGCCACTTCCAGCTTAGCTGTGCAGAAGAAGAACAACAAGAAGAAGAAATATCTCGAAATATGTCCGTCAGGCCCCTTCCCTTGAGATATATCTGCAAATATCTCGGAAACGAAGCGAGCTATGGCAAAATGTTAAGAGACCTTTTTTGTAGAGAATTAAGTTTCCTACTTTTTATGTTCTATGATATTTTTTGATCAGATGCGTAGTTCTTGAGATATATCAAGATATTTAAAAGTTCCGAAGCCGCACCAACATAATAGAGATACAGAAACACCGTGGCCCCTTTCTTTGAGATAACTCTGCACTAGTGCGAGCCGCAAATGCCACTTCCAGCTTAGCTGTGCAGAAGAAGAACAACAAGAAGAAGAAATATCTCGAAATATGTCCGTCAGGCCCCTTCCCTTGAGATATATCTGCAAATATCTCGGAAACGAAGCGAGCTATGGCAAAATGTTGAGAGACCTTTTTTGTAGAGAATTAAGTTTCCTACTTTTTATGTTCTATGATATTTTTTGATCAGATGCGTAGTTCTCGAGATATATCAAGATATTTAAAAGTTCCGAAGCCGCACCAACATAATAGAGATACAGAAACACCGTGGCCCCTTTCTTTGAGATAACTCTGCACTATTGCGAGCTGCAAATGCCACTTCCAGCTTAGCTGTGCAGAAGAAGAACAACAAGAAGAAGAAATATCTCGAAATATGTCCGTCAGGCCCCTTCCCTTGAGATAAATCTGCAAATATCTCGGAAACGAAGAGAGCTATGGCAAAATGTTAAGAGACCTTTTTTGTAGAGAATTAAGTTTCCTACTTTTTATGTTCTATGATATTTTTTGATCTGATGCGTAGTTCTCGAGATATATCAAGATATTTAAAAGTTCCGAAGCCGCACCAACATAATAGAGATACAGAAACACCGTGGCCCCTTTCTTTGAGATAACTCTGCACTATTGCGAGCTGTAAATGCCACTTCCAGCTTAGCTGTGCAGAAGAAGAACAACAAGAAGAAGAAATATCTGGAAATATGTCCGTCAGGCCCCTTCCCTTGAGATATATCTGCAAATATCTCGGAAACGAAGCGAGTTATGGCAAAATGTTGAGAGACCTTTTTTGTAGAGAATTATGTTTCCTACAATTTATGTTCTATGATATTTTTTGATCAGAAGCGTAGTTTTCAAGATATATCGAGATATTTAAAAGTTCCGAAGCCGCACCAACATAATAGAGATACAGAAACACCGTGGCCCGTTTCGTTGAGATAACTCTGCACTAGTGCGAGCCGCAAATGCCACTTCCACCTTAGCTGTGCAGAAGAAGAACAAGAAGAAGAAGAAATATCTCGAAATATGTCCGTCAGGCCCCTTCCCTTGAGATAAATCTGCAAATATCTCGGAAACGAAGCGAGCTATGGCAAAATGTTAAGAGACCTTTTTTGTAGAGAATTAAGTTTCCTACTTTTTATGTTCTATGATATTTTTTGATCAGATGCGTAGTTCTCGAGATATATCAAGATATTTAAAAGTTCCGAAGCCGCACCAACATAATAGAGATACAGAAACACCGTGGCCCCTTTCTTTGAGATAACTCTGCACTATTGCGAGCTGCAAATGCCACTTCCAGCTTAGCTGTGCAGAGGAAGAACAACAAGAAGAAGAAATATCTCGAAATATGTCCGTCAGGCCAGTTCCCTTGAGATATATCTGCAAATATCTCGGAAACGAAGCGAGCTATGGCAAAATGCTAAGAGACCTTTTTTGTAGAGAATTATGTTTCCTACAATTTATGTTCTATGATATTTTTTGATGAGAAGCGTAGTTCTCGAGATATATCGAGATATTTAAAAGTTCCGAAGCCGCACCAACATAATAGAGATACAGAAACACCGTGGCCCCTTTCTTTGAGATAACTCTGCACTAGTGCGAGCCGCAAATGCCACTTCCAGCTTAGCTGTGCAGAAGAAGAACAACAAGAAGAAGAAATATCTCGAAATATGTCCGTCAGGCCCCTTCCCTTGAGATATATCTGCAAATATCTCGGAAACGAAGCGAGCTATGGCAAAATGTTGAGAGACCTTTTTTGTAGAGAATTAAGTTTCCTACTTTTTATGTTCTATGATATTTTTTGATCAGATGCGTAGTTCTCGAGATATATCAAGATATTTAAAAGTTCCGAAGCCGCACCAACATAATAGAGATACAGAAACACCGTGGCCCCTTTCTTTGAGATAACTCTGCACTATTGCGAGCTGCAAATGCCACTTCCAGCTTAGCTGTGCAGAGGAAGAACAACAAGAAGAAGAAATATCTCGAAATATGTCCGTCAGGCCAGTTCCCTTGAGATATATCTGCAAATATCTCGGAAACGAAGCGAGCTATGGCAAAATGCTAAGAGACCTTTTTTGTAGAGAATTATGTTTCCTACAATTTATGTTCTATGATATTTTTTGATGAGAAGCGTAGTTCTCGAGATATATCGAGATATTTAAAAGTTCCGAAGCCGCACCAACATAATAGAGATACAGAAACACCGTGGCCCCTTTCTTTGAGATAACTCTGCACTAGTGCGAGCCGCAAATGCCACTTCCAGCTTAGCTGTGCAGAAGAAGAACAACAAGAAGAAGAAATATCTCGAAATATGTCCGTCAGGCCCCTTCCCTTGAGATATATCTGCAAATATCTCGGAAACGAAGCGAGCTATGGCAAAATGTTAAGAGACCTTTTTTGTAGAGAATTATGTTTCCTACGATTTATGTTCTATGATATTTTTTGATCAGAAGCGTAGTTTTCGAGATATATCGAGATATTTAAAAGTTCCGAAGCCGCACCAACATAATAGAGATACAGAAACACCGTGGCCCCTTTCGTTGAGATAACTCTGCACTAGTGCGAGCCGCAAATGCCACTTCCAGCTTAGCTGTGCAGAAGAAGAACAACAAGAAGAAGAAATATCTCGAAATATGTCCGTCAGGCCCCTTCCCTTGAGATAAATCTGCAAATATCTCGGAAACGAAGCGAGCTATGGCAAAATGTTAAGAGACCTTTTTTGTAGAGAATTAAGTTTCCTACTTTTTATGTTCTATGATATTTTTGGATCAGATGCGTAGTTCTCGAGATATATCAAGATATTTAAAAGTTCCGAAGCCGCACCAACATAATAGAGATACAGAAACACCGTGGCCCCTTTCTTTGAGATAACTCTGCACTATTGCGAGCTGTAAATGCCACTTCTAGCTTAGCTGTGCAGAAGAAGAACAACAAGAAGAAGAAATATCTCGAAATATGTCCGTCAGGCCCCTTCCCTTGAGATATATCTGCAAATATCTCGGAAACGAAGCGAGCTATGGCAAAATGTTAAGAGACCTTTTTTGTAGAGAATTAAGTTTCCTACTTTTTATGTTCTATGATATTTTTTGATCAGATGCGTAGTTCTCGAGATATATCAAGATATTTAAAAGTTCCGAAGCCGCACCAACATAATAGAGATACAGAAACACCGTGGCCCCTTTCTTTGAGATAACTCTGCACTATTGCGAGCTGCAAATGCCACTTCCAGCTTAGCTGTGCAGAGGAAGAACAACAAGAAGAAGAAATATCTCGAAATATGTCCGTCAGGCCAGTTCCTTTGAGCTGAATCTGCAAATATCTCGGAAACGAAGCGAGCTATGGCAAAATGTTAAGAGACGTTTTTTGTAGAGAATTATGTTTCCTACAATTTATGTTCTATGATATTTTTTGATCAGAAGCGTAGTTCTCGAGATATATCAAGATATTTAAAAGTTCCGAAGCCGCACCAACATAATAGAGATACAGAAACACCGTGGCCCCTTTCTTTGAGATAACTCTGCACTAGTGCGAGCCGCAAATGCCACTTCCAGCTTAGCTGTGCAGAAGAAGAACAACAAGAAGAAGAAATATCTCGAAATATGTCCGTCAGGCCCCTACCCTTGAGATATATCTGCAAATATCTCGGAAACGAAGCGAGCTATGGCAAAATGTTAAGAGACCTTTTTTGTAGAGAATTATGTTTCCTACAATTTATGTTCTATGATATTTTTCGATCAGAAGCGTAGTTTTCGAGATATATCGAGATATTTAAAAGTTCCGAAGCCGCACCAACATAATAGAGATACAGAAACACCGTGGCCCCTTTCTTTGAGATAACTCTGCACTATTGCGAGCTGTAAATGCCACTTCCAGCTTAGCTGTGCAGAAGAAGAACAACAAGAAGAAGAAATATCTCGAAATATGTCCGTCAGGCTACTTCCCTTGAGATATATCTGCAAATATCTCGGAAACGAAGCGAGCTATGGCAAAATGTTAAGAGACCTTTTTGGTAGAGCATTATGTTTCCTACAATTTATGTTCTATGATATTTTTTGATCAGAAGCGTAGTTTTCGAGATATATCGAGATATTTAAAAGTTCCGAAGCCGCACCAACATAATAGAGATACAGAAACACCGTGGCCCCTTTCGTTGAGATAACTCTGCAGTAGTGCGAGCCGCAAATGCCACTTCCAGCTTAGCTGTGCAGAAGAAGAACAACAAGAAGAAGAAATATCTCGAAATATGTCCGTCAGGCCCCTTCCCTTGAGATAAATCTGCACATATCTCGGAAACGAAGCGAGCTATGGCAAAATGTTAAGAGACCTTTTTTGTAGAGAATTAAGTTTCCTACTTTTTATGTTCTATGATATTTTTTGATCAGATGCGTAGTTCTTGAGATATATCAAGATATTTAAAAGTTCCGAAGCCGCACCAACATAATAGAGATACAGAAACACCGTGGCCCCTTTCTTTGAGATAACTCTGCACTAGTGCGAGCCGCAAATGCCACTTCCAGCTTAGCTGTGCAGAAGAAGAACAACAAGAAGAAGAAATATCTCGAAATATGTCCGTCAGGCCCCTTCCCTTGAGATAAATCTGCACATATCTCGGAAATGAAGCGAGCTATGGCAAAATGTTAAGAGACCTTTTTTGTAGAGAATTAAGTTTCCTACTTTTTATCTTGTATGATATTTTTTGATCAGATGCGTAGTTCTCGAGATATATCAAGATATTTAAAAGTTCCGAAGCCGCACCAACATAATAGAGATACAGAAACACCGTGGCCCCTTTCTTTGAGATAACTCTGCACTATTGCGAGCTGGAAATGCCACTTCCAGCTTAGCTGTGCAGAAGAAGAATAACAAGAAGAAGAAATATCTCGAAATAT
Organism: Osmia lignaria lignaria; assembly: GCF_051020975.1. NCBI lineage: Eukaryota > Metazoa > Arthropoda > Insecta > Hymenoptera > Megachilidae > Osmia > Osmia lignaria. Next base: position 21,403,993 of record NW_027478162.1, on the reverse strand, counting down.
GTCCGTCAGGCCCCTTCCCTTGAGATATATCTGCAAATATCTCGGAAACGAAGCGAGCTATGGCAAAATGTTAAGAGACCTTTTTTGTAGAGAATTATGTTTCCTACAATTTAGGTTCTATGATATTTTTTGATCAGAAGCGTAGTTTTCGAGATGTATCGAAATATTTAAAAGTTCCGAAGCCGCACCAACATAATAGAGATACAGAAACACCGTGGCCCCTTTCTTTGAGATAACTCTGCACTAGTGCGAGCCGCAAATGCCACTTCCAGCTTAGCTGTGCAGAAGAAGAACAACAAGAAGAAGAAATATCTCGAAATATGTCCGTCAGGCCCCTTCCCTTGAGATATATCTGCAAATATCTCGGAAAGGAAGCGAGCTATGGCAAAATGTTAAGAGACCTTTTTTGTAGAGAATTATGTTTCCTACAATTTATGTTCTATGGTATTTTTTGATCAGAAGCGTAGTTTTCGAGATATATCGAGATATTTAAAAGTTCCGAAGCCGCACCAACATAATAGAGATACAGAAACACCGTGGCCCCTTTCTTTGAGATAACTCTGCACTAGTGCGAGCCGCAAATGCCACTTCCAGCTTAGCTGTGCAGAAGAAGAACAACAAGAAGAAGAAATATCTCGAAATATGTCCGTCAGGCCCCTTCCCTTGAGATATATCTGCAAATATCTCGGAAACGAAGCGAGCTATGGCAAAATGTTAAGAGACCTTTTTTGTAGAGAATTATGTTTCCTACAATTTATGTTCTATGATATTTTTTGATCAGAAGCGTAGTTTTCGAAATATATCGAGATATTTAAAAGTTCCGAAGCCGCACCAACATAATAGAGATACAGAAACACCGTGGCCCCTTTCTTTGAGATAACTCTGCACTAGTGCGAGCCGCAAATGCCACTTCCAGCTTAGCTGTGCAGAAGAAGAACAACAACAAGAAGAAATATCTCGAAATATGTCCGTCAGGCCCCTTCCCTTGAGATAAATCTGCAAATATCTCGGAAACGAAGCGAGCTATGGCAAAATGTTAAGAGACCTTTTTTGTAGAGAATTATGTTTCCTACAATTTATGTTGTCTGATATTTTTTGATCAGAAGCGTAGTTTTCGAGATATATCGAGATATTTAAAAGTTCCGAAGCCGCACCAACATAATAGAGATACAGAAACACCGTGGCCCCTTTCGTTGAGATAACTCTGCACTAGTGCGAGCCGCAAATGCCACTTCCAGCGTAGCTGTGCAGAAGAACTACAAGAAGAAGAAATATCTCGAAATATGTCCGTCAGGCCCCTTCCCTTGAGATAAATCTGCACATATCTCGGAAATGAAGCGAGCTATGGCAAAATGTTAAGAGACCTTTTTTGTAGAGAATTAAGTTTCCTACTTTTTATCTTGTATGATATTTTTTGATCAGATGCGTAGTTCTCGAGATATATCAAGATATTTAAAAGTTCCGAAGCCGCACCAACATAATAGAGATACAGAAACACCGTGGCCCCTTTCTTTGAGATAACTCTGCACTATTGCGAGCTGTAAATGCCACTTCCAGCTTAGCTGTGCAGAAGAAGAATAACAAGAAGAAGAAATATCTCGAAATATGTCCGTCAGGCCCCTTCCCTTGAGATATATCTGCAAATATCTCGGAAACGAAGCGAGCTATGGCAAAATGTTAAGAGACCTTTTTTGTAGAGAATTATGTTTCCTACAATTTAGGTTCTATGATATTTTTTGATCAGAAGCGTAGTTTTCGAGATGTATCGAAATATTTAAAAGTTCCGAAGCCGCACCAACATAATAGAGATACAGAAACACCGTGGCCCCTTCCTTTGAGATAACTCTGCACTAGTGCGAGCCGCAAATGCCACTTCCAGCTTAGCTGTGCAGAAGAAGAACAACAAGAAGAAGAAATATCTCGAAATATGTCCGTCAGGCCCCTTCCCTTGAGATATATCTGCAAATATCTCGGAAACGAAGCGAGCTATGGCAAAATGTTAAGAGACCTTTTTTGTAGAGAATTATGTTTCCTACAATTTATGTTCTATGATATTTTTTGATCAGAAGCGTAGTTTTCGAGATATATCGAGATATTTAAAAGTTCCGAAGCCGCACCAACATAATAGAGATACAGAAACACCGTGGCCCCTTTCTTTGAGATAACTCTGCACTAGTGCGAGCCGCAAATGCCACTTCCAGCTTAGCTGTGCAGAAGAAGAACAACAAGAAGAAGAAATATCTCGAAATATGTCCGTCAGGCCCCTTCCCTTGAGATAAACCTGCAAATATCTCGGAAACGAAGCGAGCTATGGCAAAATGTTAAGAGACCTTTTTTGTAGAGAATTAAGTTTCCTACTTTTTATGTTCTATGATATTTTTTGATCAGATGCGTAGTTCTCGAGATATATCAAGATATTTAAAAGTTCCGAACCCGCACCAACATAATAGAGATACAGAAACACCGTGGCCCCTTTCTTTGAGATAACTCTGCACTATTGCGAGCTGCAAATGCCACTTCCAGCTTAGCTGTGCAGAGGAAGAACAACAAGAAGAAGAAATATCTCGAAATATGTCCGTCAGGCCAGTTCCTTTGAGCTGAATCTGCAAATATCTCGGAAACGAAGCGAGCTATGGCAAAATGTTAAGAGACGTTTTTTATAGAGAATTATGTTTCCTACAATTTATGTTCTATGATATTTTTTGATCAGAAGCGTGGTTTTCGAGATGTATCGAGATATTTAAAAGTTCCGAAGCCGCACCAACATAATAGAGATACAGAAACACCGTGGCCCCTTTCTTTGAGATAACTCTGCACTAGTGCGAGCCGCAAATGCCACTTCCAGCTTAGCTGTGCAGAAGAAGAACAACAAGAAGAAGAAATATCTCGAAATATGTCCGTCAGGCCCCTTCCCTTGAGATATATCTGCAAATATCTCGGAAACGAAGCGAGCTATGGCAAAATGTTAAGAGACCTTTTTTGTAGAGAATTATGTTTCCTACAATTTATGTTGTAAGATATTTTTTGATCAGAAGCGTAGTTTTCGAGATATATCGAGATATTTAAAAGTTCCGAAGCCGCACCAACATAATAGAGATGCAGAAACACCGTGGCCCCTTTCTTTGAGATAACTCTGCACTAGTGCGAGCCGCAAATGCCACTTCCAGCTTAGCTGTGCAGAAGAAGAACAACAAGAAGAAGAAATATCTCGAAATATGTCCGTCAGGCCCCTTCCCTTGAGATAAATCTGCAAATATCTCGGAAACGAAGCGAGCTATGGCAAAATGTTGAGAGACCTTTTTTGTAGAGAATTAAGTTTCCTACTTTTTATGTTCTATGATATTTTTTGATCAGATGCGTAGTTCTCGAGATATATCAAGATATTTAAAAGTTCCGAACCCGCACCAACATAATAGAGATACAGAAACACCGTGGCCCCTTTCTTTGAGATAACTCTGCACTATTGCGAGCTGCAAATGCCACTTCCAGCTTAGCTGTGCAGAGGAAGAACAACAAGAAGAAGAAATATCTCGAAGTATGTCCGTCAGGCCAGTTCCTTTGAGCTGAATCTGCAAATATCTCGGAAACGAAGCGAGCTATGGCAAAATGTTAAGAAACGTTTTTTATAGAGAATTATGTTTCCTACAATTTATGTTCTATGATATTTTTTGATCAGAAGCGTAGTTTTCGAGATATATCGAGATATTTAAAAGTTCCGAAGCCGCACCAACATAATAGGGATACAGAAACACCGTGGTCCCTTTCTTTGAGATAACTCTGCACTAGTGCGAGCCGCAAATGCCACTTCCAGCTTAGCTGTGCAGAAGAAGAACAACAAGAAGAAGAAATATCTCGAAATATGTCCGTCAGGCCCCTTCCCTTGAGATATATCTGCAAATATCTCGGAACCGAAGCGAGCTATGGCAAAATGTTAAGAGACCTTTTTTGTAGAGAATTATGTTTCCTACAATTTATGTTCTATGATATTTTTTGATCAGAAGCGTAGTTTTCGAGATATATCGAGATATTTAAAAGTTCCGAAGCCGCACCAACATAATAGAGATACAGAAACACCGTGGCCCCTTTCTTTGAGATAACTCTGCACTAGTGCGAGCCGCAAATGCCACTTCCAGCTTAGCTGTGCGGAGGAAGAACAACAAGAAGAAGAAATATCTCGAAATATGTCCGTCAGGCCAGTTCCTTTGAGCTGAATCTGCAAATATCTCGGAAACGAAGCGAGCTATGGCAAAATGTTAAGAGACGTTTTTTATAGAGAATTATGTTTCCTACAATTTAGGTTCTATGATATTTTTTGATCAGAAGCGTAGTTTTCGAGATATATCGAGATATTTAAAAGTTCCGAAGCCGCACCAACATAATAGAGATACAGAAACACCGTGGCCCCTTTCTTTGAGATAACTCTGCACTAGTGCGAGCCGCAAATGCCACTTCCAGCTTAGCTGTGCAGAGGAAGAACAACAAGAAGAAGAAATATCTCGAAATATGTCCGTCAGGCCAGTTCCTTTGAGCTGAATCCGCAAATATCTCGGAAACGAAGCGAGCTATGGCAAAATGTTAAGAGACGTTTTTTATAGAGAATTATGTTTCCTACAATTTATGTTCTATGATATTTTTTGATCAGAAGCGTAGTTTTCGAGATATATCGAGATATTTAAAAGTTCCGAACACGCACCAACATAATAGGGATACAGAAACACCGTGGCCCCTTTCTTTGAGATAACTCTGCACTAGTGCGAGCCGCAAATGCCACTTCCAGCTTAGCTGTGCAGAAGAAGAACAACAAGAAGAAGAAATATCTCGAAATATGTCCGTCAGGCCCCTTCCCTTGAGATATATCTGCAAATATCTCGGAAACGAAGCGAGCTATGGCAAAATGTTAAGAGACCTTTTTTGTAGAGAATTATGTTTCCTACAATTTAGGTTCTATGATATTTTTTGATCAGAACGGTAGTTTTCGAGATGTATCGAGATATTTAAAAGTTCCGAAGCCGCACCAACATAATAGAGATACAGAAACACCGTGGCCCCTTTCTTTGAGATAACTCTGCACTAGTGCGAGCCGCAAATGCCACTTCCAGCTTAGCTGTGCAGAAGAAGAACAACAAGAAGAAGAAATATCTCGAAATATGTCCGTCAGGCCCCTTCCCTTGAGATATATCTGCAAATATCTCGGAAACGAAGCGAGCTATGGCAAAATGTTAAGAGACCTTTTTTGTAGAGAATTATGTTTCCTACAATTTATGTTCTATGATATTTTTTGATCAGAAGCGTAGTTTTCGAGATATATCGAGATATTTAAAAGTTCCGAAGCCGCACCAACATAATAGAGATACAGAAACACCGTGGCCCCTTTCTTTGAGATAACTCTGCACTAGTGCGAGCCGCAAATGCCACTTCCAGCTTAGCTGTGCAGAAGAAGAACAACAAGAAGAAGAAATATCTCGAAATATGTCCGTCAGGCCCCTTCCCTTGAGATAAATCTCCAAATATCTCGGAAACGAAGCGAGCTATGGCAAAATGTTAAGAGACCTTTTTTGTAGAGAATTATGTTTCCTACAATTTATGTTCTATGATATTTTTTGATCAGAAGCGTAGTTTTCGAGATATATCGAGATATTTAAAAGTTACGAAGCCGCACCAACATAATAGAGATACAGAAACACCGTGGCCCCTTTCTTTGAGATAACTCTGCACTATTGCGAGCTGTAAATGCCACTTCCAGCTTAGCTGTGCAGAAGAAGAATAACAAGAAGAAGAAATATCTCGAAATATGTCCGTCAGGCCCCTTCCCTTGAGATATATCTGCAAATATCTCGGAAACGAAGCGAGCTATGGCAAAATGTTAAGAGACCTTTTTTGTAGAGAATTATGTTTCCTACAATTTAGGTTCTATGATATTTTTTGATCAGAACGGTAGTTTTCGAGATGTATCGAGATATTTAAAAGTTCCGAAGCCGCACCAACATAATAGAGATACAGAAACACCGTGGCCCCTTTCTTTGAGATAACTCTGCACTAGTGCGAGCCGCAAATGCCACTTCCAGCTTAGCTGTGCAGAAGAAGAACAACAAGAAGAAGAAATATCTCGAAATATGTCCGTCAGGCCCCTTCCCTTGAGATATATCTGCAAATATCTCGGAAACGAAGCGAGCTATGGCAAAATGTTAAGAGACCTTTTTTGTAGAGAATTATGTTTCCTACAATTTACGTTCTATGATATTTTTTGATCAGAAGCGTAGTTTTCGAGATATATCGAGATATTTAAAAGTTCCGAAGCCGCACCAACATAATAGAGATACAGAAACACCGTGGCCCCTTTCTTTGAGATAACTCTGCACTAGTGCGAGCCGCAAATGCCACTTCCAGCTTAGCTGTGCAGAAGAAGAACAACAAGAAGAAGAAATATCTCGAAATATGTCCGTCAGGCCCCTTCCCTTGAGATATATCTGCAAATATCTCGGAAACGAAGCGAGCTATGGCAAAATGTTAAGAGACCTTTTTTGTAGAGAATTGTGTTTCCTACAATTTATGTTCTATGATATTTTTTGATCAGAAGCGTAGTTTTCGAGATATATCGAGATATTTAAAAGTTCCGAAGCCGCACCAACATAATAGAGATACAGAAACACCGTGGCCCCTTTCTTTGAGATAACTCTGCACTAGTGCGAGCCGCAAATGCCACTTCCAGCTTAGCTGTGCAGAGGAAGAACAACAAGAAGAAGAAATATCTCGAAATATGTCCGTCAGGCCAGTTCCTTTGAGCTGAATCCGCAAATATCTCGGAAACGAAGCGAGCTATGGCAAAATGTTAAGAGACGTTTTTTATAGAGAATTATGTTTCCTACAATTTATGTTCTATGATATTTTTTGATCAGAAGCGTAGTTTTCGAGATATATCGAGATATTTAAAAGTTCCGAAGCCGCACCAACATAATAGGGATACAGAAACACCGTGGCCCCTTTCTTTGAGATAACTCTGCACTATTGCGAGCCGCAAATGCCACTTCCAGCTTAGCTGTGCAGAAGAAGAACAACAAGAAGAAGAAATATCTCGAAATATGTCCGTCAGGCCCCTTCCCTTGAGATATATCTGCAAATATCTCGGAAACGAAGCGAGCTATGGCAAAATGTTAAGAGACCTTTTTTGTAGAGAATTATGTTTCCTACAATTTAGGTTCTATGATATTTTTTGATCAGAAGCGTAGTTTTCGAGATATATCGAGATATTTAAAAGTTCCGAAGCCGCACCAACATAATAGGGATACAGAAACACCGTGGCCCCTTTCTTTGAGATAACTCTGCACTAGTGCGAGCCGCAAATGCCACTTCCAGCTTAGCTGTGCAGAAGAAGAACAACAAGAAGAAGAAATATCTCGAAATATGTCCGTCAGGCCCCTTCCCTTGAGATATATCTGCAAATATCTCGGAAACGAAGCGAGCTATGGCAAAATGTTAAGAGACCTTTTTTGTAGAGAATTATGTTTCCTACAATTTATGTTCTATGATATTTTTTGATCAGAAGCGTAGTTTTCGAGATATATCGAGATATTTAAAAGTTCCGAAGCCGCACCAACATAATAGAGATACAGAAACACCGTGGCCCCTTTCTTTGAGATAACTCTGCACTAGTGCGAGCCGCAAATGCCACTTCCAGCTTAGCTGTGCAGAGGAAGAACAACAAGAAGAAGAAATATCTCGAAATATGTCCGTCAGGCCAGTTCCTTTGAGCTGAATCTGCAAATATCTCGGAAACGAAGCGAGCTATGGCAAAATGTTAAGAGACGTTTTTTATAGAGAATTATGTTTACTACAATTTATGTTCTATGATATTTTTTGATCAGAAGCGTAGTTTTCGAGATATATCGAGATATTTAAAAGTTCCGAAGCCGCACCAACATAATAGGGATACAGAAACACCGTGGCCCCTTTCTTTGAGATAACTCTGCACTAGTGCGAGCCGCAAATGCCACTTCCAGCTTAGCTGTGCAGAAGAAGAACAACAAGAAGAAGAAATATCTCGAAATATGTCCGTCAGGCCCCTTCCCTTGAGATAAATCTGCCAATATCTCGGAAAGGAAGCGAGCTATGGCAAAATGTTAAGAGACCTTTTTTGTAGAGAATTAAGTTTCCTACTTTTTATGTTCTATGATATTTTTTGATCAGATGCGTAGTTCTCGAGATATATCAAGATATTTAAAAGTTCCGAAGCCGCACCAACATAATAGAGATACAGAAACACCGTGGCCCCTTTCTTTGAGATAACTCTGCACTAGTGCGAGCCGCAAATGCCACTTCCAGCTTAGCTGTGCAGAAGAAGAACAACAAGAAGAAGAAATATCTCGAAATATGTCCGTCAGGCCCCTTCCCTTGAGATATATCTGCAAATATCTCGGAAACGAAGCGAGCTATGGCAAAATGTTAAGAGACCTTTTTTGTAGAGAATTATGTTTCCTACAATTTATGTTCTATGATATTTTTTGATCAGAAGCGTAGTTTTCGAGATATATCGAGATATTTAAAAGTTCCGAAGCCGCACCAACATAATAGAGATACAGAAACACCGTGGCCCCTTTCTTTGAGATAACTCTGCACTATTGCGAGCTGTAAATGCCACTTCCAGCTTAGCTGTGCAGAAGAAGAATAACAAGAAGAAGAAATATCTCGAGATATGTCCGTCAGGCCCCTTCCCTTGAGATATATCTGCAAATATCTCGGAAACGAAGCGAGCTATGGCAAAATGTTAAGAGACCTTTTTTGTAGAGAATTATGTTTCCTACAATTTAGGTTCTATGATATTTTTTGATCAGAAGCGTAGTTTTCGAGATGTATCGAGATATTTAAAAGTTCCGAAGCCGCACCAACATAATAGGGATACAGAAACACCGTGGCCCCTTTCTTTGAGATAACTCTGCACTACTGCGAGCCGCAAATGCCACTTCCAGCTTAGCTGTGCAGAAGAAGAACAACAAGAAGAAGAAATATCTCGAAATATGTCCGTCAGGCCCCTTCCCTTGAGATATATCTGCAAATATCTCGGAAACGAAGCGAGCTATGGCAAAATGTTAAGAGACCTTTTTTGTAGAGAATTATGTTTCCTACAATTTATGTTCTATGATATTTTTTGATCAGAAGCGTAGTTTTCGAGATATATCGAGATATTTAAAAGTTCCGAAGCCGCACCAACATAATAGAGATACAGAAACACCGTGGCCCCTTTCTTTGAGATAACTCTGCACTAGTGCGAGCCGCAAATGCCACTTCCAGCTTAGCTGTGCAGAAGAAGAACAACAAGAAGAAGAAATATCTCGAAATATGTCCGTCAGGCCCCTTCCCTTGAGATAAATCTGCAAATATCTCGGAAACGAAGCGAGCTATGGCAAAATGTTAAGAGACCTTTTTTGTAGAGAATTAAGTTTCCTACTTTTTATGTTCTATGATATTTTTTGATCAGATGCGTAGTTCTCGAGATATATCAAGATATTTAAAAGTTCCGAAGCCGCACCAACATAATAGAGATACAGAAACACCGTGGCCCCTTTCTTTGAGATAACTCTGCACTATTGCGAGCTGCAAATGCCACTTCCAGCTTAGCTGTGCAGAAGAAGAACAACAAGAAGAAGAAATATCTCGAAATATGTCCGTCAGGCCCCTTCCCTTGAGATAAATCTGCAAATATCTCGGAAACGAAGAGAGCTATGGCAAAATGTTAAGACACCTTTTTTGTAGAGAATTAAGTTTCCTACAATTTATGTTCTATGATATTTTTTGATCAGATGCGTAGTTCACGAGATATATCAAGATATTTAAAAGTTCCGAAGCCGCACCAACATAATAGAGATACAGAAACACCGTGGCCCCTTTCTTTGAGATAACTCTGCACTATTGCGAGCTGCAAATGCCACTTCCAGCTTAGCTGTGCAGAGGAAGAACAACAAGAAGAAGAAATATCTCGAAATATGTCCGTCAGGCCAGTTCCTTTGAGCTGAATCTGCAAATATCTCGGAAACGAAGCGAGCTATGGCAAAATGTTAAGAGACGTTTTTTGTAGAGAATTATGTTTCCTACAATTTATGTTCTATGATATTTTTTGATCAGAAGCGTAGTTCTCGAGATATATCGAGATATTTAAAAGTTCCGAAGCCGCACCAACATAATAGGGATACAGAAACACCGTGGCCCCTTTCTTTGAGATAACTCTGCACTAGTGCGAGCCGCAAATGCCACTTCCAGCTTAGCTGTGCAGAAGAAGAACAACAAGAAGAAGAAATATCTCGAAATATGTCCGTCAGGCCCCTTCCCTTGAGATAAATCTGCAAATATCTCGGAAACGAAGCGAGCTATGGCAAAATGTTGAGAGACCTTTTTTGTAGAGAATTAAGTTCCCTACTTTTTATGTTCTATGATATTTTTTGATCAGATGCGTAGTTCTCGAGATATATCAAGATATTTAAAAGTTGCGAAGGCGCACCAACATAATAGAGATACAGAAACACCGTGGCCCCTTTCTTTGAGATAACTCTGCACTATTGCGAGCTGTAAATGCCACTTCCAGCTTAGCTGTGCAGAAGAAGAATAACAAGAAGAAGAAATATCTCGAAATATGTCCGTCAGGCCCCTTCCCTTGAGATATATCTGCAAATATCTCGGAAACGAAGCGAGCTATGGCAAAATGTTAAGAGACCTTTTTTGTAGAGAATTATGTTTCCTACAATTTAGCTTCTATGATATTTTTTGATCAGAAGCGTAGTTTTCGAGATGTATCGAGATATTTAAAAGTTCCGAAGCCGCACCAACATAATAGGGATACAGAAACACCGTGGCCCCTTTCTTTGAGATAACTCTGCACTAGTGCGAGCCGCAAATGCCACTTCCAGCTTAGCTGTGCAGAAGAAGAACAACAAGAAGAAGAAATATCTCGAAATATGTCCGTCAGGCCCCTTCCCTTGAGATATATCTGCAAATATCTCGGAAACGAAGCGAGCTATGGCAAAATGTTAAGAGACCTTTTTTGTAGAGAATTATGTTTCCTACAATTTATGTTCTATGATATTTTTTGATCAGAAGCGTAGTTTTCGAGATATATCGAGATATTTAAAAGTTCCGAAGCCGCACCAACATAATAGAGATACAGAAACACCGTGGCCCCTTTCTTTGAGATAACTCTGCACTAGTGCGAGCCGCAAATGCCACTTCCAGCTTAGCTGTGCAGAAGAAGAACAACAAGAAGAAGAAATATCTCGAAATATGTCCGTCAGACCCCTTCCCTTGAGATGAATCTGCAAATATCTCGGAAACGAAGCGAGCTATGGCAAAATGTTAAGAGACCTTTTTTGTAGAGAATTAAGTTTCCTACTTTTTATGTTCTATGATATTTTTTGATCAGAAGCGTAGTTTTCGAGATATATCGAGATATTTAAAAGTTCCGAAGCCGCACCAACATAATAGAGATACAGAAACACCGTGGCCCCTTTCTTTGAGATAACTCTGCACTAGTGCGAGCCGCAAATGCCACTTCCAGCTTAGCTGTGCAGAAGAAGAACAACAAGAAGAAGAAATATCTCGAAATATGTCCGTCAGGCCCCTTCCCTTGAGATAAATATGCAAATATCTCGGAAACGTAGCGAGCTATCGCAAAATGTTAAGAGACCTTTTTTGTAGAGAATTAAGTTTCCTACCTTTTATGTTCTATGATATTTTTTGATCAGATGCGTAGTTCTCGAGATATATCAAGATATTTAAAAGTTCCGAAGCCGCACCAACATAATAGAGATACAGAAACACCGTGGCCCCTTTCTTTGAGATAACTCTGCACTATTGCGAGCTGCAAATGCCACTTCCAGCTTAGCTGTGCAGAGGAAGAACAACAAGAAGAAGAAATATCTCGAAATATGTCCGTCAGGCCAGTTCCTTTGAGCTGAATCTGCAAATATCTCGGCAACGAAGCGAGCTATGGCAAAATGTTAAGAGACCTTTTTTGTAGAGAATTAAGTTTCCTACTTTTTATGTTCGATGATATTTTTTGATCAGATGCGTAGTTCTCGAGATATATCAAGATATTTATAAGTTCCGAAGCTGCACCAACATAATAGAGGTACAGAAACACCGTGGCCTCTTTCTTTGAGATAACTCTGCACTATTGCGAGCTGCAAATGCCACTTCGAGCTTAGCTGTGCAGAAGAAGAACAACAAGAAGAAGAAATATCTCGAAATATGTCCGTCAGGCCCCTTCCCTTGAGATAAATATGCAAATATCTCGGAAACGAAGCGAGCTATGGCAAAATGTTAAGAGACCTTTTTTGTAGAGAATTAAGTTTCCTACCTTTTATGTTCTATGATATTTTTTGATCAGATGCGTAGTTCTCGAGATGTATCAAGATATTTAAAAGTTCCGAAGCCGCACCAACATAATAGAGATACAGAAACACCGTGGCCCCTTTCTTTGAGATAACTCTGCACTATTGCGAGCTGCAAATGCCACTTCCAGCTTAGCTGTGCAGAGGAAGAACAACAAGAAGAAGAAATATCCCGAAATATGTCCGTCAGGCCCCTTCCCTTGAGATATATCTGCAAATATCTCGGAAACGAAGCGAGCTATGGCAAAATGTTAAGAGACCTTTTTTGTAGAGAATTATGTTTCCTATAATTTATGTTCTATGATATTTTTTGATCAGAAGCGTAGTTTTCGAGATATATCGAGATATTTAAAAGTTCCGAAGCCGCTCCAACATAATAGAGATACCGAAACACCGTGGCCCCTTTCTTTGAGATAAATCTGCACTATTGCAAGCTGCAAATGCCACTTCCAGCTTAGCTGTGCAGAAGAAGGACAACAAGAAGAAGAAATATCTCGAAATATGTCCGTCAGGCCCCTTCCCTTGAGATAAATATGCAAATATCTCGGAAACGAAGCGAGCTATGGCAAAATGTTAAGAGACCGTTGTTGTAGAGAATTAAGTTTCCTACTTTTTATGTTCTATGATATTTTTTGATCAGACGCGTAGTTCTCGAGATATATCAAGATATTTAAAAGTTCCGAAGCCGCACAAACTTAATAGAGATACAGAAACACCGTGGCCCCTTTCTTTGAGATAACTCTGCACTATTGCGAGCTGCAAATGCCACTTCCAGCTTAGCTGTGCAGAAGAAGAACAACAAGAAGAAGAAATATCTCGAAATATGTCCGTCAGGCCCCTTCCCGTGAGATAAATCTGCAAATACCTCGGAAACGAAGAGAGCTATGGCAAAATGTTAAGAGACCTTTTTTGTAGAGAATTATGTTTCCTACAATTTATGTTCTATGATATTTTTTGATCAGAAGCGTAGTTTTCGAGATATATCGAGATATTTAAAAGTTCCGAAGCCGCACCAACATAATAGAGATACAGAAACACCGTGGCCCCTTTCTTTGAGATAACTCTGCACTAGTGCGAGCCGCAAATGCCACTTCCAGCTTAGCTGTGCAGAAGAAGAACAACAAGAAGAAGAAATATCTCGAAATATGTCCGTCAGGCCCCTTCCCTTGAGATAAATATGCAAATATCTCGGAAACGAAGCGAGCTATGGCAAAATGTTAAGAGACCTTTTTTGTAGAGAATTAAGTTTCCTACTTTTTATGTTCTATGATATTTTTTGATCAGATGCTTAGTTCTCGAGATATATCAAGATATTTAAAAGTTCCGAAGCCGCACCAACATAATAGAGATACAGAAACACCGTGGCCCCTTTCTGTGAGATAACTCTGCAATATTGCGAGCTGCAAATGCCACTTCCAGCTTAGCTGTGCAGAGGAAGAACAACAAGAAGAAGAAATATCTCGAAATATGTCCGTCAGGCCAGTTCCTTTGAGCTGAATCTGCAAATATCTGGGAAACGAAGCGAGCTATGGCAAAATGTTAAGAGACCTTTTTTGTAGAGAATTAAGTTTCCTACTTTTTATGTTCGATGATATTTTTTGATCAGATGCGTAGTTCTCGAGATATATCAAGATATTTAAAAGTTCCGAAGCTGCACCAACATAATAGAGGTACAGAAACACCGTGGCCTCTTTCTTTGAGATAACTCTGCACTATTGCGAGCTGCAAATGCCACTTCGAGCTTAGCTGTGCAGAAGAAGAACAACAAGAAGAAGAAATATCTCGAAATATGTCCGTCAGGCCCCTTCCCGTGAGATAAATCTGCAAATATCTCGGAAACAAAGAGAGCTATGGCAAAATGTTAAGAGACCTCTTTCGTAGAGAATTATGTTTCCTACAATTTATGTTCTATGATATTTTTTGATCAGAAGCGTAGTTTTCGAGATATATCGAGATATTTAAAAGTTCCGAAGCCGCACCAACATAATAGAGATACAGAAACACCGTGGCCCCTTTCTTTGAGATAACTCTGCACTAGTGCGAGCCGCAAATGCCACTTCCAGCTTAGCTGTGCAGAAGAAGATCAACAAGAAGAAGAAATATCTCGAAATATGTCCGTCAGGCCCCTTCCCTTGAGATAAATATGCAAATATTTCGGAAACGAAGCGAGCTATGGCAAAATGTTAAGAGACCTTTTTTGTAGAGAATTATGTTTCCTACAATTTATGTTCTATGATATTTTTTGATCAGAAGCGTAGTTTTCGAGATATATCGAGATATTTAAAAGTTCCGAAGCCGCACCAACATAATAGAGATACAGAAACACCGTGGCCCCTTTCTTTGAGATAACTCTGCACTAGTGCGAGCCGCAAATGCCACTTCCAGCTTAGCTGTGCAGAAGAAGAACAACAAGAAGAAGAAATATCTCGAAATATGTCCGTCAGGCCCCTTCCCTTGAGATAAATCTCCAAATATCTCGGAAACGAAGCGAGCTATGGCAAAATGTTAAGAGACCTTTTTTGTAGAGAATTATGTTTCCTACAATTTATGTTCTATGATATTTTTTGATCAGAAGCGTAGTTTTCTAGATATATCGAGATATTTAAAAGTTCCGAAGCCGCACCAACATAATAGAGATACAGAAACACCGTGGCCCCTTTCTTTGAGATAACTCTGCACTATTGCGAGCTGTAAATGCCACTTCCAGCTTAGCTGTGCAGAAGAAGAATAACAAGAAGAAGAAATATCTCGAAATATGTCCGTCAGGCCCCTTCCCTTGAGATATATCTGCAAATATCTCGGAAACGAAGCGAGCTATGGCAAAATGTTAAGAGACCTTTTTTGTAGAGAATTATGTTTCCTACAATTTAGGTTCTATGATATTTTTTGATCAGAAGCGTAGTTTTCGAGATATATCGAGATATTTAAAAGTTCCGAAGCCGCACCAACATAATAGGGATACAGAAACACCGTGGCCCCTTTCTTTGAGATAACTCTGCACTAGTGCGAGCCGCAAATGCCACTTCCAGCTTATCTGTGCAGAAGAAGAACAACAAGAAGAAGAAATATCTCGAAATATGTCCGTCAGGCCCCTTCCCTTGAGATAAATCTGCGCATATCTCGGAAACGAAGCGAGCTATGGCAAAATGTTAAGAGACCTTTTTTGTAGAGAATTAAGTTTCCTACTTTTTATGTTCTATGATATTTTTTGATCAGATGCGTAGTTCTCGAGATATATCAAGATATTTAAAAGTTCCGAAGCCGCACCAACATAATAGAGATACAGAAACACCGTGGCCCCTTTCTTTGAGATAACTCTGCACTATTGCCAGCTGCAAATGCCACTTCCAGCTTAGCTGTGCAGAGGAAGAACAACAAGAAGAAGAAATATCTCGAAATATGTCCGTCAGGCCAGTTCCTTTGAGCTGAATCTGCAAGTATCTCGGAAACGAAGCGAGCTATGGCAAAATGTTAAGAGACGTTTTTTGTAGAGAATTATGTTTCCTACAATTTATGTTCTATGATATTTTTTGATCAGAAGCGTAGTTCTCGAGATATATCTAGATATTTAAAAGTTCCGAAGCCGCACCAACATAATAGGGATACAGAAACACCGTGGCCCCTTTCTTTGAGATAACTCTGCACTAGTGCGAGCCGCAAATGCCACTTCCAGCTTAGCTGTGCAGAAGAAGAACAACAAGAAGAAGAAAAATCTCGAAATATGTCCGTCAGGCCCCTTCCCTTGAGATAAATCTGCAAATATCTCGGAAACGAAGCGAGCTATGGCAAAATGTTAAGAGACCTTTTTTGTAGAGAATTAAGTTTCGTACTTTTTATGTTCTATGATATTTTTTGATCAGATGCGTAGTTCTCGAGATATATCAAGATATTTAAAAGTTCCGAAGGCGCACCAACATAATAGAGATACAGAAACACCGTGGCCCCTTTCTTTGAGATAACTCTGCACTATTGCGAGCTGTAAATGCCACTTCCAGCTTAGCTGTGCAGAAGAAGAATAACAAGAAGAAGAAATATCTCGAAATATGTCCGTCAGGCCCCTTCCCTTGAGATATATCTGCAAATATCTCGGAAACGAAGCGAGCTATGGCAAAATGTTAAGAGACCTTTTCTGTAGAGAATTATGTTTCCTACAATTTAGGTTCTATGATATTTTTTGATCAGAAGCGTAGTTTTCGAGATGTATCGAGATATTTAAAAGTTCCGAAGCCGCACCAACATAATAGGGATACAGAAACACCGTGGCCCCTTTCTTTGAGATAACTCTGCACTAGTGCGAGCCGCAAATGCCACTTCCAGCTTAGCTGTGCAGAAGAAGAACAACAAGAAGAAGAAATATCTCGAAATATGTCCGTCAGGCCCCTTCCCTTGAGATAAATATGCAAATATCTCGGAAACGTAGCGAGCTATCGCAAAATGTTAAGAGACCTTTTTTGTAGAGAATTAAGTTTCCTACCTTTTATGTTCTATGATATTTTTTGATCAGATGCGTAGTTCTCGAGATATATCAAGATATTTAAAAGTTCCGAAGCCGCACCAACATAATAGAGATACGGAAACACCGTGGCCCCTTTCTTTGAGATAACTCTGCACTATTGCGAGCTGCAAATGCCACTTCCAGCTTAGCTGTGCAGAGGAAGAACAACAAGAAGAAGAAATATCTCGAAATATGTCCGTCAGGCCAGTTCCTTTGAGCTGAATCTGCAAATATCTCGGAAACGAAGCGAGCTATGGCGAAATGTTAAGAGACCTTTTTTGTAGAGAATTAAGTTTCCTACTTTTTATGTTCGATGATATTTTTTGATCAGATGCGTAGTTCTCGAGATATATCAAGATATTTAAAAGTTCCGAAGCTGCACCAACATAATAGAGGTACAGAAACACCGTGGCCTCTTTCTTTGAGATAACTCTGCACTATTGCGAGCTGCAAATGCCACTTCGAGCTTAGCTGTGCAGAAGAAGAACAACAAGAAGAAGAAATATCTCGAAATATGTCCGTCAGGCCCCTTCCCTTGAGATAAATATGCAAATATCTCGGAAACGAAGCGAGCTATGGCAAAATGTTAAGAGACCTTTTTTGTAGAGAATTAAGTTTCCTACCTTTTATGTTCTATGATATTTTTTGATCAGATGCGTAGTTCTCGAGATGTATCAAGATATTTAAAAGTTCCGAACCGCACCAACATAATAGAGATACAGAAACACCGTGGCCCCTTTCTTTGAGATAACTCTGCACTATTGCGAGCTGCAAATGCCACTTCCAGCTTAGCTGTGCAGAGGAAGAACAACAAGAAGAAGAAATATCCCGAAATATGTCCGTCAGGCCCCTTCCCTTGAGATATATCTGCAAATATCTCGGAAACGAAGCGAGCTATGGCAAAATGTTGAGAGACCTTTTTTGTAGAGAATTATGTTTCCTATAATTTATGTTCTATGATATTTTTTGATCAGAAGCGTAGTTTTCGAGATATATCGAGATATTTAAAAGTTCCGAAGCCGCAACAACATAATAGAGATACAGAAACACCGTGGCCCCTTTCTTTGAGATAACTCTGCACTATTGCAAGCTGCAAATGCCACTTCCAGCTTAGCTGTGCAGAAGAAGAACAACAAGAAGAAGAAATATCTCGAAATATGTCCGTCAGGCCCCTTCCCTTGAGATAAATATGCAAATATCTCGGAAACGAAGCGAGCTATGGCAAAATGTTAAGAGACCGTTGTTGTAGAGAATTAAGTTTCCTACTTTTTATGTTCTATGATATTTTTTGATCAGACGCGTAGTTCTCGAAATATATCAAGATATTTAAAAGTTCCGAAGCCGCACAAACTTAATAGAGATACAGAAACACCGTGGCCCCTTTCTTTGAGATAACTCTGCACTATTGCGAGCTGCAAATGCCACTTCCAGCTTAGCTGTGCAGAAGAAGAACAACAAGAAGAAGAAATATCTCGAAATATGTCCGTCAGGCCCCTTCCCGTGAGATAAATCTGCAAATATCTCGGAAACGAAGAGAGCTATGGCAAAATGTTAAGAGACCTTTTTTGTAGAGAATTATGTTTCCTACAATTTATGTTCTATGATATTTTTTGATCAGAAGCGTAGTTTTCGAGATATATCGAGATATTTAAAAGTTCCGAAGCCGCACCAACATAATAGAGATACAGAAACACCGTGGCCCCTTTCTTTGAGATAACTCTGCACTAGTGCGAGCCGCAAATGCCACTTCCAGCTTAGCTGTGCAGAAGAAGAACAACAAGAAGAAGAAATATCTCGAAATATGTCCGTCAGGCCCCTTCCCTTGAGATAAATATGCAAATATCTCGGAAACGAAGCGAGCTATCGCAAAATGTTAAGAGACCTTTTTTGTAGAGAATTAAGTTTCCTACCTTTTATGTTCTATGATATTTTTTGATCAGATGCGTAGTTCTCGAGATATATCAAGATATTTAAAAGTTCCGAAGCCGCACCAACATAATAGAGATACAGAAACACCGTGGCCCCTTTCTTTGAGATAACTCTGCACTATTGCGAGCTGCAAATGCCACTTCCAGCTTAGCTGTGCAGAGGAAGAACAACAAGAAGAAGAAATATCTCGAAATATGTCCGTCAGGCCAGTTCCTTTAAGCTGAATCTGCAAATATCTCGGAAACGAAGCGAGCTATGGCAAAATGTTAAGAGACCTTTTTTGTAGAGAATTAAGTTTCCTACTTTTTATGTTCGATGATATTTTTTGATCAGATGCGTAGTTCTCGAGATATATCAAGATATTTAAAAGTTCCGAAGCTGCACCAACATAATAGAGGTACAGAAACACCGTGGCCTCTTTCTTTGAGATAACTCTGCACTATTGCGAGCTGCAAATGCCACTTCGAGCTTAGCTGTGCAGAAGAAGAACAACAAGAAGAAGAAATATCTCGAAATATGTCCGTCAGACCCCTTCCCTTGAGATGAATCTGCAAATATCTCGGAAACGAAGCGAGCTATGGCAAAATGTTAAGAGACCTTTTTTGTAGAGAATTATGTTTCCTATAATTTATGTTCTATGATATTTTTTGATCAGATGCGTAGTTCTCGAGATATATCAAGATATTTAAAAGTTCCGAAGCCGCACCAACATAATAGAGATACAGAAACACCGTGGCCCCTTTCTTTGAGATAACTCTGCACTAGTGCGAGCCGCAAATGCCACTTCCAGCTTAGCTGTGCAGAAGAAGAACAACAAGAAGAAGAAATATCTCGAAATATGTCCGTCAGGCCCCTTCCCTTGAGATGAATATGCAAATATCTCGGAAAAGAAGCGAGCTATGGCAAAATGTTAAGAGACCTTTTTTGTAGAGAATTAAGTTTCCTACCTTTTATGTTCTATGATATTTTTTGATCAGATGCGTAGTTCTCGAGATGTATCAAGATATTTAAAAGTTCCGTAGCCGCACCAACATAATAGAGATACAGAAACACCGTGGCCCCTTTCTTTGAGATAACTCTGCACTATTGCGAGCTGCAAATGCCACTTCCAGCTTAGCTGTGCAGAGGAAGAACAACAAGAAGAAGAAATATCCCGAAATATGTCCGTCAGGCCCCTTCCCTTGAGATATATCTGCAAATATCTCGGAAACGAAGCGAGCTATGGCAAAATGTTAAGAGACCTTTTTTGTAGAGAATTATGTTTCCTATAATTTATGTTCTATGATATTTTTTGATCAGAAGCGTAGTTTTCGAGATATATCGAGATATTTAAAAGTTCCGAAGCCGCACCAACATAATAGAGATACAGAAACACCGTGGCCCCTTTCTTTGAGATAACTCTGCCCTAGTGCGAGCCGCAAATGCCACTTCCAGCTTAGCTGTGCAGAAGAAGAACAACAAGAAGAAGAAATATCTGGAAATATGTCCGTCAGGCCCCTTCCCTTGAGATATATCTGCAAATATCTCGGAAACGAAGCGAGCTATGGCAAAATGTTAAGAGACATTTTTTGTAGAGAATTATGTTTGCTACAATTTATGTTCTATGATATTTTTTGATCAGAAGCGTAGTTTTCGAGATATATCGAGATATTTAAAAGTTCCGAAGCCGCACCAACATAATAGAGATACAGAAACACCGTGGCCCCTTTCTTTGAGATAACTCTGCACTAGTGCGAGCCGCAAATGCCACTTCCAGCTTAGCTGTGCAGAAGAAGAACAACAAGAAGAAGAAATATCTCGAAATATGTCCGTCAGGCCCCTTCCCTTGAGATAAATATGCAAATATCTCGGAAACGAAGCGAGCTATGGCAAAATGTTAAGAGACCTTTTTTGTAGAGAATTAAGTTTCCTACTTTTTACGTTCTATGATATTTTTTGATCAGATGCGTAGTTCTCGAGATATATCAAGATATTTAAAAGTTCCGAAGCCGCACCAACATAATAGAGATACAGAAACACCGTGGCCCCTTTCTTTGAGATAACTCTGCTCTAGTGCGAGCCGCAAATGCCACTTCCAGCTTAGCTGTGCAGAAGAAGAACAACAAGAAGAAGAAATATCTCGAAATATGTCCGTCAGGCCCCTTCCCTTGAGATAAATATGCAAATATTTCGGAAACGAAGCGAGCTATGGCAAAATGTTAAGAGACCTTTTTTGTAGAGAATTATGTTTCCTACAATTTATGTTCTATGATATTTTTTGATCAGAAGCGTAGTTTTCGAGATATATCGAGATATTTAAAAGTTCCGAAGCCGCACCAACATAATAGAGATACAGAAACACCGTGGCCCCTTTCTTTGAGATAACTCTGCACTAGTGCGAGCCGCAAATGCCACTTCCAGCTTAGCTGTGCAGAAGAAGAACAACAAGAAGAAGAAATATCTCGAAATATGTCCGTCAGGCCCCTTCCCTTGAGATAAATCTCCAAATATCTCGGAAACGAAGCGAGCTATGGCAAAATGTTAAGAGACCTTTTTTGTAGAGAATTATGTTTCCTACAATTTATGTTCTATGATATTTTTTGATCAGAAGCGTAGTTTTCGAGATATATCGAGATATTTAAAAGTTCCGAAGCCGCACCAACATAATAGAGATACAGAAACACCGTGGCCCCTTTCTTTGAGATAACTCTGCACTAGTGCGAGCCGCAAATGCCACTTCCAGCTTAGCTGTGCAGAAGAAGAACAACAAGAAGAAGAAATATCTCGAAATATGTCCGTCAGGCCCCTTCCCTTGAGATAAATCTCCAAATATCTCGGAAACGAAGCGAGCTATGGCAAAATGTTAAGAGACCTTTTTTGTAGAGAATTAAGTTTCCTACTTTTTATGTTCTATGATATTTTTTGATCAGATGCGTAGTTCTCGAGATATATCAAGATATTTAAAAGTTCCGAAGCCGCACCAACATAATAGAGATACAGAAACACCGTGGCCCCTTTCTTTGAGATAACTCTGCACTATTGCCAGCTGCAAATGCCACTTCCAGCTTAGCTGTGCAGAGGAAGAACAACAAGAAGAAGAAATATCTCGAAATATGTCCGTCAGGCCAGTTCCTTTGAGCTGAATCTGCAAGTATCTCGGAAACGAAGCGAGCTATGGCAAAATGTTAAGAGACGTTTTTTGTAGAGAATTATGTTTCCTACAATTTATGTTCTATGATATTTTTTGATCAGAAGCGTAGTTCTCGAGATATATCGAGATATTTAAAAGTTCCGAAGCCGCACCAACATAATAGGGATACAGAAACACCGTGGCCCCTTTCTTTGAGATAACTCTGCACTAGTGCGAGCCGCAAATGCCACTTCCAGCTTAGCTGTGCAGAAGAAGAACAACAAGAAGAAGAAATATCTCGAAATATGTCCGTCAGGCCCCTTCCCTTGAGATAAATCTGCAAATATCTCGGAAACGAAGCGAGCTATGGCAAAATGTTAAGAGACCTTTTTTGTAGAGAATTAAGTTTCGTACTTTTTATGTTCTATGATATTTTTTGATCAGATGCGTAGTTCTCGAGATATATCAAGATATTTAAAAGTTCCGAAGGCGCACCAACATAATAGAGATACAGAAACACCGTGGCCCCTTTCTTTGAGATAACTCTGCACTATTGCGAGCTGTAAATGCCACTTCCAGCTTAGCTGTGCAGAAGAAGAATAACAAGAAGAAGAAATATCTCGAAATATGTCCGTCAGGCCCCTTCCCTTGAGATAAATCTGCAAATATCTCGGAAACGAAGCGAGCTATGGCAAAATGTTAAGAGACCTTTTTTGTAGAGAATTATGTTTCCTACAATTTAGGTTCTATGATATTTTTTGATCAGAAGCGTAGTTTTCGAGATATATCGAGATATTTAAAAGTTCCGAAGCCGCACCAACATAATAGGGATACAGAAACACCGTGGCCCCTTTCTTTGAGATAACTCTGCACTAGTGCGAGCCGCAAATGCCACTTCCAGCTTATCTGTGCAGAAGAAGAACAACAAGAAGAAGAAATATCTCGAAATATGTCCGTCAGGCCCCTTCCCTTGAGATAAATCTGCGCATATCTCGGAAACGAAGCGAGCTATGGCAAAATGTTAAGAGACCTTTTTTGTAGAGAATTAAGTTTCCTACTTTTTATGTTCTATGATATTTTTTGATCAGCTGCGTAGTTCTCGAGATATATCAAGATATTTAAAAGTTCCGAAGCCGCACCAACATAATAGAGATACAGAAACACCGTGGCCCCTTTCTTTGAGACAACTCTGCACTATTGCCAGCTGCAAATGCCACTTCCAGCTTAGCTGTGCAGAGGAAGAACAACAAGAAGAAGAAATATCTCGAAATATGTCCGTCAGGCCAGTTCCTTTGAGCTGAATCTGCAAGTATCTCGGAAACGAAGCGAGCTATGGCAAAATGTTAAGAGACGTTTTTTGTAGAGAATTATGTTTCCTACAATTTATGTTCTATGATATTTTTTGATCAGAAGCGTAGTTCTCGAGATATATCGAGATATTTAAAAGTTCCGAAGCCGCACCAACATAATAGGGATACAGAAACACCGTGGCCCCTTTCTTTGAGATAACTCTGCACTAGTGCGAGCCGCAAATGCCACTTCCAGCTTAGCTGTGCAGAAGAAGAACAACAAGAAGAAGAAATATCTCGAAATATGTCCGTCAGGCCCCTTCCCTTGAGATAAATCTGCAAATATCTCGGAAACGAAGCGAGCTATGGCAAAATGTTAAGAGACCTTTTTTGTAGAGAATTAAGTTTCGTACTTTTTATGTTCTATGATATTTTTTGATCAGATGCGTAGTTCTCGAGATATATCAAGATATTTAAAAGTTCCGAAGGCGCACCAACATAATAGAGATACAGAAACACCGTGGCCCCTTTCTTTGAGATAACTCTGCACTATTGCGAGCTGTAAATGCCACTTCCAGCTTAGCTGTGCAGAAGAAGAATAACAAGAAGAAGAAATATCTCGAAATATGTCCGTCAGGCCCCTTCCCTTGAGATATATCTGCAAATATCTCGGAAACGAAGCGAGCTATGGCAAAATGTTAAGAGACCTTTTCTGTAGAGAATTAAGTTTCCTACAATTTATGTTCTATGATATTTTTTGATCAGATGCGTAGTTCTCGAGATATATCAAGATATTTAAAAGTTCCGAAGCCGCACCAACATAATAGAGATACAGAAACACCGTGGCCCCTTTCTTTGAGATAACTCTGCACTATTGCGAGCTGCAAATGCCACTTCCAGCTTAGCTGTGCAGAGGAAGAACAACAAGAAGAAGAAATATCTCGAAATATGTCCGTCAGGCCAGTTCCTTTGAGCTGAATCTGCAAATATCTCGGAAACGAAGCGAGCTATGGCAAAATGTTAAGAGACGTTTTTTGTAGAGAATTATGTTTCCTACAATTTATGTTCTATGATATTTTTTGATCAGAAGCGTAGTTCTCGAGATATATCGAGATATTTAAAAGTTCCGAAGCCGCACCAACATAATAGGGATACAGAAACACCGTGGCCCCTTTCTTTGAGATAACTCTGCACTAGTGCGAGCCGCAAATGCCACTTCCAGCTTAGCTGTGCAGAAGAAGAACAACAAGAAGAAGAAATATCTCGAAATATGTCCGTCAGGCCCCTTCCCTTGAGATAAATCTGCAAATATCTCGGAAACGAAGCGAGCTATGGCAAAATGTTAAGAGACCTTTTTTGTAGAGAATTAAGTTTCCTACTTTTTATGTTCTATGATATTTTTTGATCAGATGCGTAGTTCTCGAGATATATCAAGATATTTAAAAGTTCCGATGGCGCACCAACATAATAGAGATACAGAAACACCGTGGCCCCTTTCTTTGAGATAACTCTGCACTATTGCGAGCTGTAAATGCCACTTCCAGCTTAGCTGTGCAGAAGAAGAATAACAAGAAGAAGAAATATCTTGAAATATGTCCGTCAGGCCCCTTCCCTTGAGATATATCTGCAAATATCTCGGAAACGAAGCGAGCTATGGCAAAATGTTAAGAGACCTTTTTTGTAGAGAATTATGTTTCCTACAATTTAGGTTCTATGATATTTTTTGATCAGAAGCGTAGTTCTCGAGATGTATCGAGATATTTAAAAGTTCCGAAGCCGCACCAACATAATAGGGATACAGAAACACCGTGGCCCCTTTCTTTGAGATAACTCTGCACTAGTGCGAGCCGCAAATGCCACTTCCAGCTTAGCTGTGCAGAAGAAGAACAACACGAAGAAGAAATATCTCGAAATATGTCCGTCAGGCCCCTTCTCTTGAGATATATCTGCAAATATCTCGGAAACGAAGCGAGCTATGGCAAAATGTTAAGAGACCTTTTTTGTAGAGAATTATGTTTCCTACAATTTATGTTCTATGATATTTTTTGATCAGAAGCGTAGTTTTCGAGATATATCGAGATATTTAAAAGTTCCGAAGCCGCACCAACATAATAGAGATACAGAAACACCGTGGCCCCTTTCTTTGAGATAACTCTGCACTAGTGCGAGCCGCAAATGCCACTTCCAGCTTAGCTGTGCAGAAGAAGAACAACAAGAAGAAGAAATATCTCGAAATATGTCCGTCAGGCCCCTTCCCTTGAGATAAATCTGCAAATATCTCGGAAACGAAGAGAGCTATGGCAAAATGTTAAGAGACCTTTTTTGTAGAGAATTAAGTTTCCTACAATTTACGTTCTATGATATTTTTTGATGAGAAGCGTAGTTTTCGAGATATATCGAGATATTTAAAAGTTCCGAAGCCGCACCAACATAATAGGGATACAGAAACACCGTGGCCCCTTTCTTTGAGATAACTCTGCACTAGTGCGAGCCGCAAATGCCACTTCCAGCTTAGCTGTGCAGAAGAAGAACAACAAGAAGAAGAAATATCTCGAAATATGTCCGTCAGGCCCCTTCCCTTGAGATAAATCTGCAAATATCTCGGAAACAAAGCGAGCTATGGCAAAATGTTAAGAGACCTTTTTTGTAGAGAATTAAGTTTCCTACTTTTTATGTTCTATGATATTTTTTGATCAGATGCGTAGTTCTCGAGATATATCAAGATATTTAAAAGTTCCGAAGCCGCACCAACATAATAGAGATACAGAAACACCGTGGCCCCTTTCTTTGAGATAACTCTGCACTATTGCGAGCTGCAAATGCCACTTCCAGCTTAGCTGTGCAGAAGAAGAACAACAAGAAGAAGAAATATCTCGAAATATGTCCGTCAGGCCCCTTCCCTTGAGATAAATCTGCAAATATCTCGGAAACGAAGAGAGCTATGGCAAAATGTTAAGACACCTTTTTTGTAGAGAATTAAGTTTCCTACAATTTATGTTCTATGATATTTTTTGATGAGAAGCGTAGTTTTCGAGATATATCGAGATATTTAAAAGTTCCGAAGCCGCACCAACATAATAGGGATACAGAAACACCGTGGCCCCTTTCTTTGAGATAACTCTGCACCAGTGCGAGCCGCAAATGCCACTTCCAGCTTAGCTGTGCAGAAGAAGAACAACAAGAAGAAGAAATATCTCGAAATATGTCCGTCAGGCCCCTTCCCTTGAGATAAATCTGCTAATATCTCGGAAACGAAGCGAGCTATGGCAAAATGTTAAGAGACCTTTTTTGTAGAGAATTAAGTTTCCTACTTTTTATGTTCTATGATATTTTTTGATCAGATGCGTAGTTCTCGAAATATATCAAGATAGTTAAAAGTTCCGAAGCCGCACCAACATAATAGAGATACAAAAACACCGTGGCCCCTCTCTTTGAGATAACTCTGCACTATTGCGAGCTGCAAATGCCACTTCCAGCTTAGCTGTGCAGAAGAAGAACAACAAGAAGAAGAAATATCTCGAAATATGTCCGTCAGGCCCCTTCCCTTGAGATAAATCTGCAAATATCTCGGAAACGAAGCGAGCTATGGCAAAATGTTAAGAGACCTTATTTGTAGAGAATTAAGTTTCCTACTTTTTATCTTCTATGATATTTTCTGATCAGATTCGTAGTTCTCGAGATATATCAAGATATTTAAAAGTTCCGAAGCCGCACCAACATAATAGAGATACAGAAACACCGTGGCCCCTCTCTTTGAGATAACTCTGCACAATTGCGAGCTGCAAATGCCACTTCCAGCTTAGCTGTGCAGAAGAAGAACAACAAGAAGAAGAAATATCTCGAAATATGTCCGTCAGGCCCCTTCCCTTGAGATAAATCGGCAAGTATCTCGGAAACGAAGCGAGCTATGGCAAAATGTTGAGAGACCTTTTTTGTAGAGAATTAAGTTTCCTACTTTTTATGTTCTATGATATTTTTTGATCAGATGCGTAGATCTCGAGATATATCAAGATATTTAAAAGTTCCGAAGCCGCACCAACATAATAGAGATACAGAAACACCGTGGCCCCTTTCTTTGAGATAACTCTGCACTATTGCGAGCTGCAAATGCCACTTCCAGCTTAGCTGTGCAGAAGAAGAACAACAAGAAGAAGAAATATCTCGAAATATGTCCGTCAGGCCCCTTCCCTTGAGATAAATCTGCAAATATCTCGGAAACGAAGCGAGCTATGGCAAAATGTTAAGAGACCTTTTCTGTAGAGAATTAAGTTTTCTACTTTTTATGTTCCATGATATTTTTTGATCAGATGCGTAGTTCTCGAGATATATCAAGATATTTAAAAGTTCTGAAGCTGCACCAACATAATAGAGATACAGAAACACCGTGGCCCCTTTCTTTGAGATAACTCTGCACTAGTGCGAGCCGCAAATGCCACTTCCAGCTTAGCTGTGCAGAAGAAAAACAACAAGAAGAAGAAATATCTGGAAATATGTCCGTTAGGCCCCTTCCCTTGAGATAAATCTGCAAATATCTCGGAAACGAAGCGAGCTATGGCAAAATGTTAAGAGACCTTTTTTGTAGAGAATTATGTTTCCTACTTTTTATGTTCTATGATATTTTTTGATCAGCAGCGTAGTTTTCGAGATATATCGAGATATTTAAAAGTTCCGAAGCCGCACCAACATAATAGAGATACAGAAACACCGTGGCCCCTTTCTTTGAGATAACTCTGCACTATTGCGAGCTGCAAATGCCACTTCCAGCTTAGCTGTGCAGAGGAAGAACAACAAGAAGAAGAAATATCTCGAAATATGTCCGTCAGGCCAGTTCCTTTGAGCTGAATCTGCAAATATCTCGGAAACGAAGCGAGCTATGGCAAAATGTTAAGAGACCTTTTTTGTAGAGAATTAAGTTTCCCACTTTTTATCTTCTATGATATTTTCTGATCAGATGCGTAGTTCTCGAGATATATCAAGATACTTAAAAGTTCCGAAGCCGCACCAACATAATAGAGATACAGAAACACCGTGGCCCCTTTCTTTGAGATAACTCTGCACTAGTGCGAGCCGCAAATGCCACTTCCAGCTTAGCTGTGCAGCAGAAGAACAACAAGAAGAAGAAATATCTCGAAATATGTCCGTCAGGCCACTTCCCTTGAGATAAATCTGCAAATATCTCGGAAACGAAGCGAGCTATGGCAAAATGTTAAGAGACCTTTTTTGTAGAGAATTATGTTTCCTACTTTTTATGTTCTATGATATTTTTTGATCAGACGCGTAGCTCTCGAGATATATCAAGATATTTAAAAGTTCCGAAGCCGCACCAACATAATAGAGATACAGAAACACCGTGGCCCCTCTCTTTGAGATAACTCTGCACTATTGCGAGCTGGAAATGCCACTTCCAGTTTAGCTGTGCAGAAGAAGAACAACAAGAAGAAGAAATATCTCGAAATATGTCCGTTAGGCCCCTTCCCTTGAGATAAATCTGCAAATATCTCGGAAACGAAGCGAGCTATGGCAAAACGTTAAGAGACCTTTTTTGTAGAGAATTATGTTTCCTACAATTTATGTTCTATGATATTTTTTGATCAGAAGCGTAGTTTTCGAGATATATCGAGATATTTAAAAGTTCCGAAGCCGCACCAACATAATAGAGATACAGAAACACCGTGGCCCCTTTCTTTGAGATAACTCTGCACTAGTGCGAGCCGCAAATGCCACTTCCAGCTTAGCTGTGCAGAAGAAGAACAACAAGAAGAAGAAATATCTCGAAATATGTCCGTCAGGCCCCGTCCCTTGAGATAAATCTGCAAATCTCTCGGAAACGAAGCGAGCTATGGTAAAATCTTAAGAGACCTTTTTTGTAGAGAATTAAGTTTCCTACTTTTTATGTTCTATGATATTTTTTGATCAGATGCGTAGTTCTCGAGATATATCAAGATATTTAAAAGTTCCGAAGCCGCACCAACATAATAGAGATACAGAAACACCGTGGCCCCTTTCTTTGAGATAACTCTGCACTATTGCGAGCTGCAAATGCCACTTCCAGCTTAGCTGTGCAGAGGAAGAACAACAAGAAGAAGAAATATCTCGAAATATGTCCGTTAGGCCCCTTCCCTTGAGATAAATCTGCAAATATCTCGGAAACGAAGCGAGCTATGGCAAAATGTTAAGAGACCTTTCTTGTAGAGAATTAAGTTTCCTACTTTTTATGTTCTATGATATTTTTTGATCAGATGCGTAGTTCTCGATATATATCAAGATATTTAAAAGTTCCGAAGCCGCACCAACATAATAGAGATACAGAAACACCGTGGCCCCTTTCTTTGAGATAACTCTGCACTAGTGCGAGCCGCAAATGCCACTTCCAGCTTAGCTGTGCAGAAGAAGAAC
Organism: Osmia lignaria lignaria; assembly: GCF_051020975.1. NCBI lineage: Eukaryota > Metazoa > Arthropoda > Insecta > Hymenoptera > Megachilidae > Osmia > Osmia lignaria. The sequence continues at coordinate 21,374,401 of NW_027478162.1, read as the reverse complement.
AACAAGAAGAAGAAATATCTCGAAATATGTCCGTCAGGCCCCTTCCCTTGAGATAAATCTGCAAATATCTCGGAAACGAAGCGAGCTATGGCAAAATGTTAAGAGACCTTTTTTGTAGAGAATTAAGTTTCCTACAATTTATGTTCTATGATATTTTTTGATCAGAAGCGTAGTTTTCGAGATATATCGAGATATTTAAAAGTTCCGAAGCCGCACCAACATAATAGAGATACAGAAACACCGTGGCCCCTTTCTTTGAGATAACTCTGCACTAGTGCGAGCCGCAAATGCCACTTCCAGCTTAGCTGTGCAGAAGAAGAACAACAAGAAGAAGAAATATCTCGAAATATGTCCGTCAGGCCCCTTCCCTTGAGATAAATCTGCAAATATCTCGGAAACGAAGCGAGCTATGGCAAAATGTTAACAGACCTTTTTTGTAGAGAATTAAGTTTCCTACTTTTTATGTTCTATGATATTTTTTGATCAGAAGCGTAGTTTTCGAGATATATCGAGATATTTAAAAGTTCCGAAGCCGCACCAACATAATAGGGATACAGAAACACCGTGGCCCCTTTCTTTGAGATAACTCTGCACTAGTGCGAGCCGCAAATGCCACTTCCAGCTTAGCTGTGCAGCAGAAGAACAACAAGAAGAAGAAATATCTCGAAATATGTCCGTCAGGCCACTTCCCTTGAGATAAATCTGCAAATATCTCGGAAACGAAGCGAGCTATGGCAAAATGTTGAGAGACCTTTTTTGTAGAGAATTATGTTTCCTACAATTTATGTTCTATGATATTTTTTGATCAGAAGCGTAGTTTTCGAGATATATCGAGATATTTAAAAGTTCCGAAGCCGCACCAACATAATAGGGATACAGAAACACCGTGGCCCCTTTCTGTGAGATAACTCTGCACTAGTGCGAGCCGCAAATGCCACTTCCAGCTTAGCTGTGCAGAAGAAGAACAACAAGAAGAAGAAATATCTCGAAATATGTCCGTCAGGCCCCTTCCCTTGAGATAAATCTGCAAATATCTCGGAAACGAAGCGAGCTATGGCAAAATGTTAGGAGACCTTTTTTGTAGAGAATTAAGTTTCCTACTTTTTATGTTCTATGATATTTTTTGATCAGATGCGTAGTTCTCGAGATATATCAAGATATTTAAAAGTTCCGAAGCCGCACCAACATAATAGAGATACAGAAACACCGTGGCCCCTCTCTTTGAGATAACTCTGCACTATTGCGAGCTGGAAATGCCACTTCCAGTTTAGCTGTGCAGAAGAAGAACAACAAGAAGAAGAAATATCTCGAAATATGTCCGTTAGGCCCCTTCCCTTGAGATAAATCTGCAAATATCTCGGAAACGAAGCGAGTTATGGCAAAATGTTAAGAGACCTTTTTTGTAGAGAATTAAGTTTCCTACTTTTTATGTTCTATGATATTTTTTGATCAGAAGCGTAGTTCTCGATATATATCAAGATATTTAATAGTTCCGAAGCCGCACCAACATAATAGAGATACAGAAACACCGTGGCCCCTTTCTTTGAGATAACTCTGCACTAGTGCGAGCCGCAAATGCCACTTCCAGCTTAGCTGTGCAGAAGAAGAACAACAAGAAGAAGAAATATCTCGAAATATGTCCGTCAGGCCCCTTTCCTTGAGATAAATCTGCAAATATCTCGGAAACGAAGCGAGCTATTGCAAAATGTTAAGAGACCTTTTTTGTAGAGAATTATGTTTCCTACAATTTATGTTCTATGATATTTTTTGATCAGAAGCGTAGTTTTCGAGATATATCGAGATATTTAAAAGTTCCGAAGCCGCACCAACATAATAGGGATACAGAAACACCGTGGCCCCTTTCTGTGAGATAACTCTGCACTAGTGCGAGCCGCAAATGCCACTTCCAGCTTAGCTGTGCAGAAGAAGAACAACAAGAAGAAGAAATATCTCGAAATATGTCCGTCAGGCCCCTTCCCTTGAGATAAATCTGCAAATATCTCGGCAACGAAGCGAGCTATGGCAAAATGTTAGGAGACCTTTTTTGTAGAGAATTAAGTTTCCTACTTTTTATGTTCTATGATATTTTTTGATCAGATGCGTAGTTCTCGAGATATATCAAGATATTTAAAAGTTCCGAAGCCGCACCAACATAATAGAGATACAGAAACACCGTGGCCCCTCTCTTTGAGACAACTCTGCACTATTGCGAGCTGGAAATGCCACTTCCAGTTTAGCTGTGCAGAAGAAGAACAACAAGAAGAAGAAATATCTCGAAATATGTCCGTTAGGCCCCTTCCCTTGAGATAAATCTGCAAATATCTCGGAAACGAAGCGAGCTATGGCAAAATGTTAAGAGACCTTTTTTGTAGAGAATTAAGTTTCCTACATTTTATGTTCTATGATATTTTTTGATCAGATGCGTAGTTCTCGAGATATATCAAGATATTTAAAAGTTCCGAAGCCGCACCAACATAACAGAGATACAGAAACACCGTGGCCCCTTTCTTTGAGATAACTCTGCACTATTGCGAGCTGTAAATGCCACTTCCAGCTTAGCTGTGCAGAAGAAGAACAACAAGAAGAAGACATATCTCGAAATATGTCCGTCAGGCCCCTTCCCTTGAGATATATCTGCAAATATCTCGGAAACGAAGCGAGCTATGGCAAAATGTTAAGAGACCTTTTTTGTAGAGAATTATGTTTCCTACAATTTAGGTTCTATGATATTTTTTGATCAGAAGCGTAGTTTTCGAGATATATCGAGATATTTAAAAGTTCCAAAGCCGCACCAACATAATAGAGATTCAGAAACACCGTGGCCCCTTTCTTTGAGATAACTCTGCACTAGTGCGAGCCGCAAATGCCACTTCCAGCTTAGCTGTGCAGAAGAAGAACAACAAGAAGAAGAAATATCTCGAAATATGTCCGTCAGGCCCCTTCCCTTGAGATATATCTGCAAATATCTCGGAAACGAAGCGAGCTATGGCAAAATGTTAAGAGACCTTTTTTGTAGAGAATTAAGTTTCCTACTTTTTATGTTCTATGATATTTTTTGATCACATGCGTAGTTCTCGAGATATATCAAGATATTTAAAAGTTCCGAAGCCGCACCAACATAATAGAGATACAGAAACACCGTGGCCCCTTTCTTTGAGATAACTCTGCACTATTGCGAGCTGCAAATGCCACTTCCAGCTTAGCTGTGCAGAGGAAGAACAACAAGAAGAAGAAATATCTCGAAATATGTCCGTCAGGCCAGTTCCTTTGAGATGAATCTGCAAATATCTCGGAAACGAAGCGAGCTATGGCAAAATGTTAAGAGGCGTTTTTTGTAGAGAATTATGTTTCCTACAATTTATGTTCTATGATATTTTTTGATCAGAAGCGTAGTTTTCGAGATATATCGAGATATTTAAAAGTTCCGAAGCCGCACCAACATAATAGAGATACAGAAACACCGTGGCCCCTTTCTTTGAGATAACCCTGCACTATTGCGACCTGCAAATGCCACTTCCAGGTTAGCTGTGCAGAAGAAGAACAACAAGAAGAAGAAATATCTCGAAATATGTCCGTCAGGCCCCTTCCCTTGAGATAAATCTGAAAATATCTCGGAAACGAAGCGAGCTGTGGCAAAATGTTAAGAGACCTTTTTTGTAGAGAATTAAGTTTCCTACTTTTTATGTTCTATGATATTTTTTGATCAGATGCGTAGTTTTCGAGATATATCAAGATATTTAAAAGTTCCGAAGCCGCACCAACATAATAGAGATACAGAAACACCGAGGCCCCTTTCTTTGAGATAACTCTGCACGATTGCGACCTGGAAATGCCACTTCCAGTTTAGCTGTGCAGAAGAAGAACAACAAGAAGAAGAAATATCTCGAAATATGTCCGTCAGGCCCCTGCCCTTGAGATATATCTGCAAATATCTCGGAAACGAAGCGAGCTATGGCAAAATGTTAAGAGACCTTTTTTGTAGAGAATTATGTTTCCTACAATTTATGTTCTATGATATTTTTTGATCAGATGCGTAGTTCTCGAGATATATCAAGATATTTAAAAGCACCAACATAACAGAGATACAGAAACACCGTGGCCCCATTCTTTGAGATAACTCTGCACTAGTGCGAGCCGCAAATGCCGCTTCCAGCTTAGCTGTGCAGAAGAAGAACAACAAGAAGAAGAAATATCTCGAAATATGTCCGTTAGGCCCCTTCCCTTGAGATAAATCTGCAAATATCTCGGAAACGAAGCGAGCTATGGCAAAATCTTAAGAGACCTTTTTTGTAGAGAATTATGTTTCCTACAATTTATGTTCTATGATATTTTTTGATCAGAAGCGTAGTTTTCGAGATATATCGAGATATTTAAAGGTTCCGAAGCCGCACCAACATAATAGAGATACAGAAACACCGTGGCCCCTTTCTTTGAGATAACTCTGCACTAGTGCGAGCCGCAAATGCCACTTACAGCTTAGCTGTGCAGAAGAAGAACAACGAGAAGAAGAAATATCTCGAAATATGTCCGTCAGGCCCCTTCCCTTGAGATAAATCTGCAAATATCTCGGAAACGAAGCGAGCTATGGCAAAATGTTAAGAGACCTTTTTTGTAGAGAATTAAGTTTCCTACATTTCATGTTCTATGATATTTTTTGATCAGATGCGTAGTTCTCGAGATATATCAAGATATTTCAAAGTTCCGAAGCCGCACCAACATAATAGAGATACAGAAACACCGTGGCTCCTTTCTTTGAGATAACTCTGCACTATTGCGAGCTGGAAATGCCACTTCCAGTTTAGCTGTGCAGAAGAAGAACAACAAGAAGAAGAAATATCTCGAAATATGTCCGTCAGGCCCCTTCCCTTGAGATAAATATGCAAATATCTCGGAAACGAAGCGAGCTATGGCAAAATGTTAAGCGACCTTTTTTGTAGAGAATTAAGTGTCCTACTTTTTATGTTCTATGATATTTTTTGATCAGATGCGTAGTTCTCGAGATATATCAAGATATTTAAAAGTTCCGAAACCCCACCAACATAATAGAGATACAGAAACACCGTGGCCCCTTTCTTTGAGATAACTCTGCACTATTGCGAGCTGCAAATGCCACTTCCAGCTTAGCTGTGCAGAGGAAGAACAACAAGAAGAAGAAATATCTCGAAATATGTCCGTCAGGCCAGTGCCTTTGAGCTGAATCTGCAAATATCTCGGAAACGAAGCGAGCTATGGCAAAATGTTAAGAGACGTTTTTTGTAGAGAATTATGTTTCCTACAATTTATGTTCTATGATATTTTTTGATCAGAAGCGTAGTTTTCGAGATATATCGAGATACTTAAAAGTTCCGAAGCCGCACCAACATAATAGAGATACAGAAACACCGTGGCCCCTTTCTTTGAGATAACTGTGCACTAGTGCGAGCCGCAAATGCCACTTCCAGCTTAGCTGTGCAGAAGAAGAACAACAAGAAGAAGAAATATCTCGAAATATGTCCGTCAGGCCCCTTCCCTTGAGATAAATCTGCAAATATCTCGGACACGAAGCGAGCTATGGCAAAATGTTAAGAGACCTTTTTTGTAGAGAATTAAGTTTCCTACTTTTTATGTTCTATGATATTTTTTGATCAGATGCGTAGTTCTCGAGATATATCAAGATATTTAAAAGTTCCGAAGCCGCACCAACATAATAGAGATACAGAAACACCGTGGCCCCTTTCTTTGAGATAACTCTGCACTATTGCGAGCTGCAAATGCCACTTCCAGCTTAGCTGTGCAGAGGAAGAACAACAAGAAGAAGAAGTATCTCGAAATATGTCCGTCAGGCCCGTTCCTTTGAGCTGAATCTGCAAATATCTCGGAAACGAAGCGAGCTATGGCAAAATGTTGAGAGACGTTTTTTGTAGAGAATTATGTTTCCTACAATTTATGTTCTATGATATTTTTTGATCAGAAGCGTAGTTTTCGAGATATATCGAGATATTTAAAAGTTCCGAAGCCGCACCAACATAATAGAGATACAGAAACACCGTGGCCCCTTTCTTTGAGATAACTCTGCACTAGTGCGAGCCGCAAATGCCACTTCCAGCTTAGCTGTGCAGAAGAAGAACAACAAGAAGAAGAAATATCTCGAAATATGTCCGACAGGGCCCTTCCCTTGAGATAAATCTGCAAATATCTCGGAAACGAAGCGAGCTATGGCGAAATGTTAAGAGACCTTTTTTGTAGAGAATTAAGTTTCCTACTTTTTATCTTCTATGATATTTTTTGATCAGATGCGTAGTTCTCGAGATATATCAAGATATTTAAAAGTTCCGAAGCCGCACCAACATAATAGAGATACAGAAACACCGTGGCCCCTTTCTTTGAGATAACTCTGCACTATTGCGCGCTGCAAATGCCACTTCCAGCTTAGCTGTGCAGAAGAAGAACAACAAGAAGAAGAAATATCTCGAAATATGTCCGTCAGGCCCCTTCCCTTGAGATAAATCTGCAAATATCTCGGAAACGAATCGAGCTATGGCAAAATGTTAAGAGACCTTTTTTGTAGAGAATAATGTTTCCTACAATTTACGTTCTATGATATTTTTTGATCAGAAGCGTAGTTTTCGAGATATATCGAAATATTTAAAAGTTCCGAAGCCGCACCAACATAATAGAGATACAGAAACACCGTGGCTCCTTTCTTTGAGATAACTCTGCACTAGTGCGAGCCGCAAATGCCACTTCCAGCTTAGCTGTGCAGAAGAAGAACAACAAGAAGAAGAAATATCTCGAAATATGTCCGTCAGGCCCCTTCCCTTGAGATAAATCTGCAAATATCTCGGAAACGAAGCGAGCTATGGCAAAATGTTAAGAGACCTTTTTTGTAGAGAATTAAGTTTCCTACTTTTCATGCTCTATGATATTTTTTGATCAGATGCGTAGTTCTCGAGATATATCAAGATATTTAAAAGTTCCGAAGCAGCAGCAACATAATAGAGATACAGAAACACCGTGGCCCCTTTCTTTGAGATAACTCTGCACTATTGCGAGCTGTAAATGCCACTTCCAGCTTAGCTGTGCAGAAGAAGAACAACAAGAAGAAGAAATATCTCGAAATATGTCCGTCAGGCCCCTTCCCTTGAGATATATCTGCAAATATCTCGGAAACGAAGCGAGCTATGGCAAAATGTTAAGAGACCTTTTTTGTAGAGAATTATGTTTCCTACAATTTAGGTTCTATGATATTTTTTGGTCAGAAGCGTAGTTTTCGAGATATATCGAGATATTTAAAAGTTCCGAAGCCGCACCAACATAATAGAGATACAGAAACACCGTGGCCCCTTTCTTTGAGATAACTCTGCACTAGTGCGAGCCGCAAATGCCACTTCCAGCTTAGCTGTGCAGAAGAAGAACAACAAGAAGAAGAAATATCTCGAAATATGTCGGTCAGGCCCCTTCCCTTGAGATAAATCTGCAAATATCTCGGGAACGAAGCGAGCTATGGCAAAATGTTAAGAGACCTTTTTTGTAGAGAATGAAGTTTCCTACTTTTCATGTTCTATGATATTTTTTGATCAGATGCGTAGTTCTCGAGATATATCAAGATATTTAAAAGTTCCGAAGCAGCACCAACATAATAGAGATACAGAAACACCGTGGCCCCTTTCTTTGAGATAACTCTGCACTATTGCGAGCTGTAAATGCCACTTCCAGCTTAGCTGTGCAGAAGAAGAACAACAAGAAGAAGAAATATCTCGAAATATGTCCGGCAGGCCCCTTCCCTTGAGATATATCTGCAAATATCTCGGAAACGAAGCGAGCTATGGCAAAATGTTAAGAGACCTTTTTTGTAGAGAATTAAGTTTCCTACTTTTTATGTTCTATGATATTTTTTGATCAGAAGCGTAGTTCTCGAGATATATCAAGATATTTAAAAGTTCCGAAGCCGCACCAACATAATAGAGATACAGAAACACCGTGGCCCCTTTCTTTGAGATAACTCTGCACTATTGCGAGCTGCAAATGCCACTTCCAGCTTAGCTGTGCAGAGGAAGAACAACAAGAAGAAGAAATATCTCGAAATATGTCCGTCAGGCCAGTTCCTTTGAGCTGAATCTGCAAATATCTCGGAAACGAAGCGAGCTATGGCAAAATGTTAAGAGACGTTTTTTGTAGAGAATTATGTTTCCTACAATTTATGTTCTATGATATTTTTTGATCAGAAGCGTAGTTTTCGAGATATATCGAGATATTTAAAAGTTCCGAAGCCGCACCAACATAATAGAGATACAGAAACACCGTGGCCCCTTTCTTTGAGATAACTCTGCACTATTGCGAGCTGCAAATGCCACTTCCAGCTTAGCTGTGCAGAGGAAGAACAACAAGAAGAAGAAATATCTCGAAATATGTCCGTCAGGCCAGTTCCTTTGAGCTGAATCTGCAAATATCTCGGAAACGAAGCGAGCTATGGCAAAATGTTAAGAGACGTTTTTTGTAGAGAATTATGTTTCCTACAATTTATGTTCTATGATATTTTTTGATCAGAAGCGTAGTTTTCGAGATATATCGAGATATTTAAAAGTTCCGAAGCCGCACCAACATAATAGAGATACAGAAACACCGTGGCCCCTTTCTTTGAGATAACTCTGCACTATTGCGAGCTGTAAATGCCACTTCCAGCTTAGCTGTGCAGAAGAAGAACAACAAGAAGAAGAAATATCTCGAAATATGTCCGTCAGGCCCCTTCCCTTGAGATATATCTGCAAATATCTCGGAAACGAAGCGAGCTATGGCAAAATGTTAAGAGACCTTTTTTGTCGAGAATTATGTTTCCTACAATTTATGTTCTATGATATTTTTTGATCAGAAGCGTAGTTTTCGAGATATATCGAGATATTTAAAAGTTCCGAAGCCGCACCAACATAATAGAGATACAGAAACACCGTGGCCCCTTTCTTTGAGATGACTCTGCACTATTGCGAGCTGGAAATGCCACTTCCAGTTTAGCTGTGCAGAAGAAGAACAACAAGAAGAAGAAATATCTCGAAATATGTCCGTTAGGCCCCTTCCCTTGAGATAAATCTGCAAATATCTCGGAAACGAAGCGAGCTATGGCAAAATGTTAAGAGACCTTTTTTGTAGAGAATTAAGTTTCCTACTTTTTATGTTCTATGATATTTTTTGATCAGATGCGTAGTTCTCGAGATATATCAAGATATTTAAAAGTTCCGAAGCCGCACCAACATAATAGAGATACAGAAACACCGTGGCTCCTTTCTTTGAGATAACTCTGCACTAGTGCGAGCCGCAAATGCCACTTCCAGCTTAGCTGTGCAGAAGAAGAACAACAAGAAGAAGAAATATCTCGAAATATGTCCGTCAGGCCCCTTCCCTTGAGATAAATCTGCAAATATCTCGGAAACGAAGCGAGCTATGGCAAAATGTTAAGAGACCTTTTTTGTAGAGAATTAAGTTTCCTACTTTTCATGCTCTATGATATTTTTTGATCAGATGCGTAGTTCTCGAGATATATCAAGATATTTAAAAGTTCCGAAGCAGCAGCAACATAATAGAGATACAGAAACACCGTGGCCCCTTTCTTTGAGATAACTCTGCACTATTGCGAGCTGTAAATGCCACTTCCAGCTTAGCTGTGCAGAAGAAGAACAACAAGAAGAAGAAATATCTCGAAATATGTCCGTCAGGCCCCTTCCCTTGAGATATATCTGCAAATATCTCGGAAACGAAGCGAGCTATGGCAAAATGTTAAGAGACCTTTTTTGTAGAGAATTATGTTTCCTACAATTTAGGTTCTATGATATTTTTTGGTCAGAAGCGTAGTTTTCGAGATATATCGAGATATTTAAAAGTTCCGAAGCCGCACCAACATAATAGAGATACAGAAACACCGTGGCCCCTTTCTTTGAGATAACTCTGCACTAGTGCGAGCCGCAAATGCCACTTCCAGCTTAGCTGTGCAGAAGAAGAACAACAAGAAGAAGAAATATCTCGAAATATGTCGGTCAGGCCCCTTCCCTTGAGATAAATCTGCAAATATCTCGGGAACGAAGCGAGCTATGGCAAAATGTTAAGAGACCTTTTTTGTAGAGAATGAAGTTTCCTACTTTTCATGTTCTATGATATTTTTTGATCAGATGCGTAGTTCTCGAGATATATCAAGATATTTAAAAGTTCCGAAGCAGCACCAACATAATAGAGATACAGAAACACCGTGGCCCCTTTCTTTGAGATAACTCTGCACTATTGCGAGCTGTAAATGCCACTTCCAGCTTAGCTGTGCAGAAGAAGAACAACAAGAAGAAGAAATATCTCGAAATATGTCCGGCAGGCCCCTTCCCTTGAGATATATCTGCAAATATCTCGGAAACGAAGCGAGCTATGGCAAAATGTTAAGAGACCTTTTTTGTAGAGAATTAAGTTTCCTACTTTTTATGTTCTATGATATTTTTTGATCAGATGCGTAGTTCTCGAGATATATCAAGATATTTAAAAGTTCCGAAGCCGCACCAACATAATAGAGATACAGAAACACCGTGGCCCCTTTCTTTGAGATAACTCTGCACTATTGCGAGCTGCAAATGCCACTTCCAGCTTAGCTGTGCAGAGGAAGAACAACAAGAAGAAGAAATATCTCGAAATATGTCCGTCAGGCCAGTTCCTTTGAGCTGAATCTGCAAATATCTCGGAAACGAAGCGAGCTATGGCAAAATGTTAAGAGACGTTTTTTGTAGAGAATTATGTTTCCTACAATTTATGTTCTATGATATTTTTTGATCAGAAGCGTAGTTTTCGAGATATATCGAGATATTTAAAAGTTCCGAAGCCGCACCAACATAATAGAGATACAGAAACACCGTGGCCCCTTTCTTTGAGATAACTCTGCACTATTGCGAGCTGCAAATGCCACTTCCAGCTTAGCTGTGCAGAGGAAGAACAACAAGAAGAAGAAATATCTCGAAATATGTCCGTCAGGCCAGTTCCTTTGAGCTGAATCTGCAAATATCTCGGAAACGAAGCGAGCTATGGCAAAATGTTAAGAGACGTTTTTTGTAGAGAATTATGTTTCCTACAATTTATGTTCTATGATATTTTTTGATCAGAAGCGTAGTTTTCGAGATATATCGAGATATTTAAAAGTTCCGAAGCCGCACCAACATAATAGAGATACAGAAACACCGTGGCCCCTTTCTTTGAGATAACTCTGCACTATTGCGACCTGCAAATGCCACTTCCAGGTTAGCTGTGCAGAAGAAGAACAACAAGAAGAAGAAATATCTCGAAATATGTCCGTCATGCCCCTTCCCTTGAGATAAATCTGCAAATATCTCGGAAACGAAGCGAGCTATGGCAAAATGTTAAGAGACCTTTTTTGTCGAGAATTATGTTTCCTACTTTTTATGTTCTATGATATTTTTTGATCAGATGCGTAGTTCTCGAGATATATCAAGATATTTAAAAGTTCCGAAGCCGCACCAACATAATAGAGATACAGAAACACCGTGGCCCCTTTCTTTGAGATAACTCTGCACTATTGCGAGCTGCAAATGCCACTTCCAGCTTAGCTGTGCAGAAGAAGAACAACAAGAAGAAGAAATATCTCGAAATATGTCCGTCAGGCCCCTTCCCTTGAGATAAATCTGCAAATATCTCGGAAACGAAGAGAGCTATGGCAAAATATTAAGAGACCTTTTTTGTAGAGAATTAAGTTTCCTACTTTTCATGTTCTATGATATTTTTTGATCAGATGCGTAGTTCTCGAGATATATCAAGATATTTAAAAGTTCCGAAGCCGCACCAACATAATAGAGATACAGAAACACCGTGGCCCCTTTCTTTGAGATAACTCTGCACTATTGCGAGCTGTAAATGCCACTTCCAGCTTAGCTGTGCAGAAGAAGAACAACAAGAAGAAGAAATATCTCGAAATATGTCCGTCAGGCCCCTTCCCTTGAGATATATCTGCAAATATCTCGGAAACGAAGCGAGCTATGGCAAAATGTTAAGAGACCTTTTTTGTCGAGAATTATGTTTCCTACAATTTATGTTCTATGATATTTTTTGATCAGAAGCGTAGTTTTCGAGATATATCGAGATATTTAAAAGTTCCGAAGCCGCACCAACATAATAGAGATACAGAAACACCGTGGCCCCTTTCTTTGAGATGACTCTGCACTATTGCGAGCTGGAAATGCCACTTCCAGTTTAGCTGTGCAGAAGAAGAACAACAAGAAGAAGAAATATCTCGAAATATGTCCGTTAGGCCCCTTCCCTTGAGATAAATCTGCAAATATCTCGGAAACGAAGCGAGCTATGGCAAAATGTTAAGAGACCTTTTTTGTAGAGAATTAAGTTTCCTACTTTTTATGTTCTATGATATTTTTTGATCAGATGCGTAGTTCTCGAGATATATCAAGATATTTAAAAGTTCCGAAGCCGCACCAACATAATAGAGATACAGAAACACCGTGGCCCCTTTCTTTGAGATAACTCTGCACTATTGCGAGCTGCAAATGCCACTTCCAGCTTAGCTGTGCAGAAGAAGAACAACAAGAAGAAGAAATATCTCGAAATATGTCCGTCAGGCCCCTTCCCTTGAGATAAATCTGCAAATATCTCGGAAACGAAGAGAGCTATGGCAAAATATTAAGAGACCTTTTTTGTAGAGAATTAAGTTTCCTACTTTTCATGTTCTATGATATTTTTTGATCAGATGCGTAGTTCTCGAGATATATCAAGATATTTAAAAGTTCCGAAGCCGCACCAACATAATAGAGATACAGAAACACCGTGGCCCCTTTCTTTGAGATAACTCTGCACTATTGCGCGCTGCAAATGCCACTTCCAGCTTAGCTGTGCAGAAGAAGAACAACAAGAAGAAGAAATATCTCGAAATATGTCCGTCAGGCCCCTTCCCTTGAGATAAATCTGCAAATATCTTGGAAACGAAGCGAGCTATGGCAAAATGTTAAGAGACCTTTTTTGTAGAGAATTAAGTTTCCTACAATTTATGTTCTATGATATTTTTTGATCAGATGCGTAGTTTTCGAGATATATCAAGATATTTAAAAGTTCCGAAGCCGCACCAACATAATAGAGATACAGAAACACCGTGGCCCCTTTCTTTGAGATAACTCTGCACTATTGCGAGCTGCAAATGCCACTTCCAGCTTAGCTGTGCAGAGGAAGAACAACAAGAAGAAGATGTATCTCGAAATATGTCCGTCAGGCCCGTTCCTTTGCGCTGAATCTGCAAATATCTCGGAAACGAAGCGAGCTATGGCAAAATGTTAAGAGACGTTTTTTGTAGAGAATTATGTTTCCTACAATTTATGTTCTATGATATTTTTTGATCAGAAGCGTAGTTTTCGAGATATATCGAGATATTTAAAAGTTGCGAAGCCGCACCAACATAATAGAGATACAGAAACACCGTGGCCCCTTTCTTTGAGATAACTCTGCACTAGTGCGAGCCGCAAATGCCACTTCCAGCTCACCTGTGCAGAAGAAGAACAACAAGAAGAAGAAATATCTCGAAATATGTCCGTCAGGCCCCTTCCCTTGAGATAAATCTGCAAATATCTCGGAAACGAAGCGAGCTATGGCAAAATGTTAAGAGACCTTTTTTGTAGAGAATTAAGTTTCCTACTTTTTATGTTCTATGATATTTTTTGATCAGATGCGTAGTTCTCGAGATATATCAAGATATTTAAAAGTTCCGAAGCCGCACCAACATAATAGAGATACAGAAACACCGTGGCCCCTTTCTTTGAGATAACTCTGCACTATTGCGAGCTGCAAATGCCACTTCCAGCTTAGCTGTGCAGAGGAAGAACAACAAGAAGAAGAAGTATCTCGAAATATGTCCGTCAGGCCCGTTCCTTTGAGCTGAATCTGCAAATATCTCGGAAACGAAGCGAGCTATGGCAAAATGTTAAGAGACGTTTTTTGTAGAGAATTATGTTTCCTACAATTTATGTTCTATGATATTTTTTGAACAGAAGCGTAGTTTTCGAGATATATCGAGATATTTAAAAGTTCCGAAGCCGCACCAACATAATAGAGATACAGAAACACCGTGGCCCCTTTCTTTGAGATAACTCTGCACTATTGCGCGCTGCAAATGCCACTTCCAGCTTAGCTGTGCAGAAGAAGAACAACAAGAAGAAGAAATATCTCGAAATATGTCCGTCAGGCCCCTTCCCTTGAGATAAATCTGCAAATATCTCGGAAACGAAGCGAGCTATGGCAAAATGTTAAGAGACCTTTTTTGTAGAGAATTAAGTTTCCTACTTTTTATGTTCTATGATATTTTTTGATCAGATGCGTAGTTCTCGAGATATATCAAGATATTTAAAAGTTCCGAAGCCGCACCAACATAATAGAGATACAGAAACACCGTGGCCCCTTTCTTTGAGATAACTCTGCACTATTGCGAGCTGCAAATGCCACTTCCAGCTTAGCTGTGCAGAGGAAGAACAACAAGAAGAAGAAGTATCTCGAAATATGTCCGTCAGGCCCGTTCCTTTGAGCTGAATCTGCAAATATCTCGGAAACGAAGCGAGCTATGGCAAAATGTTAAGAGACGTTTTTTGTAGAGAATTATGTTTCCTACAATTTATGTTCTATGATATTTTTTGATCAGAAGCGTAGTTTTCGAGATATATCGAGATATTTAAAAGTTCCGAAGCCGCACCAACATAATAGAGATACAGAAACACCGTGGCCCCTTTCTTTGAGATAACTCTGCACTAGTGCGAGCCGCAAATGCCACTTCCAGCTTAGCTGTGCAGAAGAAGAACAACAAGAAGAAGAAATATCTCGAAATATGTCCGACAGGGCCCTTCCCTTGAGATAAATCTGCAAATATCTCGGAAACGAAGCGAGCTATGGCGAAATGTTAAGAGACCTTTTTTGTAGAGAATTAAGTTTCCTACTTTTTATCTTCTATGATATTTTTTGATCAGATGCGTAGTTCTCGAGATATATCAAGATATTTAAAAGTTCCGACGCCGCACCAACATAATAGAGATACAGAAACACCGTGGCCCCTTTCTTTGAGATAACTCTGCACTATTGCGCGCTGCAAATGCCACTTCCAGCTTAGCTGTGCAGAAGAAGAACAACAAGAAGAAGAAATATCTCGAAATATGTCCGTCAGGCCCCTTCCCTTGAGATAAATCTGCAAATATCTCGGAAACGAATCGAGCTATGGCAAAATGTTAAGAGACCTTTTTTGTAGAGAATAATGTTTCCTACAATTTACGTTCTATGATATTTTTTGATCAGAAGCGTAGTTTTCGAGATATATCGAAATATTTAAAAGTTCCGAAGCCGCACCAACATAATAGAGATACAGAAACACCGTGGCTCCTTTCGTTGAGATAACTCTGCACTAGTGCGAGCCGCAAATGCCACTTCCAGCTTAGCTGTGCAGAAGAAGAACAACAAGAAGAAGAAATATCTCGAAATATGTCCGTCAGGCCCCTTCCCTTGAGATAAATCTGCAAATATCTCGGAAACGAAGCGAGCTATGGCAAAATGTTAAGAGACCTTTTTTGTAGAGAATTAAGTTTCCTACTTTTCATGTTCTATGATATTTTTTGATCAGATGCGTAGTTCTCGAGATATATCAAGATATTTAAAAGTTCCGAAGCAGCAGCAACATAATAGAGATACAGAAACACCGTGGCCCCTTTCTTTGAGATAACTCTGCACTATTGCGAGCTGTAAATGCCACTTCCAGCTTAGCTGTGCAGAAGAAGAACAACAAGAAGAAGAAATATCTCGAAATATGTCCGCCAGGCCCCTTCCCTTGAGATATATCTGCAAATATCTCGGAAACGAAGCGAGCTATGGCAAAAAGTTAAGAGACCTTTTTTGTAGAGAATTATGTTTCCTACAATTTAGGTTCTATGATATTTTTTGGTCAGAAGCGTAGTTTTCGAGATATATCGAGATATTTAAAAGTTCCGAAGCCGCACCAACATAATAGAGATACAGAAACACCGTGGCCCCTTTCTTTGAGATAACTCTGCACTATTGCGAGCTGTAAATGCCACTTCCAGCTTAGCTGTGCAGAAGAAGAACAACAAGAAGAAGAAATATCTCGAAATATGTCCGGCAGGCCCCTTCCCTTGAGATATATCTGCAAATATCTCGGAAACCAAGCGAGCTATGGCAAAATGTTAAGAGACCTTTTTTGTAGAGAATTAAGTTTCCTACTTTTTATGTTCTATGATATTTTTTGATCACATGCGTAGTTCTCGAGATATATCAAGATATTTAAAAGTTCCGAACCCGCACCAACATAATAGAGATACAGAAACACCGTGGCCCCTTTCTTTGAGATAACTCTGCACTATTGCGAGCTGCAAATGCCACTTCCAGCTTAGCTGTGCAGAGGAAGAACAACAAGAAGAAGAAATATCTCGAAATATGTCCGTCAGGCCAGTTCCTTTGAGATGAATCTGCAAATATCTCGGAAACGAAGCGAGCTATGGCAAAATGTTAAGAGGCGTTTTTTGTAGAGAATTATGTTTCCTACAATTTATGTTCTATGATATTTTTTGATCAGAAGCGTAGTTTTCGAGATATATCGAGATATTTAAAAGTTCCGAAGCCGCACCAACATAATAGAGATACAGAAACACCGTGGCCCCTTTCTTTGAGATAACCCTGCACTATTGCGACCTGCAAATGCCACTTCCAGGTTAGCTGTGCAGAAGAAGAACAACAAGAAGAAGAAATATCTCGAAATATGTCCGTCAGGCCCCGTCCCTTGAGATAAATCTGAAAATATCTCGGAAACGAAGCGAGCTGTGGCAAAATGTTAAGAGACCTTTTTTGTAGAGAATTAAGTTTCCTACTTTTTATGTTCTATGATATTTTTTGATCAGATGCGTAGTTTTCGAGATATATCAAGATATTTAAAAGTTCCGAAGCCGCACCAACATAATAGAGATACAGAAACACCGAGGCCCCTTTCTTTGAGATAACTCTGCACGATTGCGACCTGGAAATGCCACTTCCAGTTTAGCTGTGCAGAAGAAGAACAACAAGAAGAAGAAATATCTCGAAATATGTCCGTCAGGCCCCTGCCCTTGAGATATATCTGCAAATATCTCGGAAACGAAGCGAGCTATGGCAAAATGTTAAGAGACCTTTTTTGTAGAGAATTATGTTTCCTACAATTCATGTTCTATGATATTTTTTGATCAGATGCGTAGTTCTCGAGATATATCAAGATATTTAAAAGCACCAACATAACAGAGATACAGAAACACCGTGGCCCCATTCTTTGAGATAACTCTGCACTAGTGCGAGCCGCAAATGCCGCTTCCAGCTTAGCTGTGCAGAAGAAGAACAACAAGAAGAAGAAATATCTCGAAATATGTCCGTTAGGCCCCTTCCCTTGAGATAAATCTGCAAATATCTCGGAAACGAAGCGAGCTATGGCAAAATCTTAAGAGACCTTTTTTGTAGAGAATTATGTTTCCTACAATTTATGTTCTATGATATTTTTTGATCAGAAGCGTAGTTTTCGAGATATATCGAGATATTTAAAGGTTCCGAAGCCGCACCAACATAATAGAGATACAGAAACACCGTGGCCCCTTTCTTTGAGATAACTCTGCACTAGTGCGAGCCGCAAATGCCACTTACAGCTTAGCTGTGCAGAAGAAGAACAACGAGAAGAAGAAATATCTCGAAATATGTCCGTCAGGCCCCTTCCCTTGAGATAAATCTGCAAATATCTCGGAAACGAAGCGAGCTATGGCAAAATGTTAAGAGACCTTTTTTGTAGAGAATTAAGTTTCCTACATTTCATGTTCTATGATATTTTTTGATCAGATGCGTAGTTCTCGAGATATATCAAGATATTTCAAAGTTCCGAAGCCGCACCAACATAATAGAGATACAGAAACACCGTGGCTCCTTTCTTTGAGATAACTCTGCACTATTGCGAGCTGGAAATGCCACTTCCAGTTTAGCTGTGCAGAAGAAGAACAACAAGAAGAAGAAATATCTCGAAATATGTCCGTCAGGCCCCTTCCCTTGAGATAAATATGCAAATATCTCGGAAACGAAGCGAGCTATGGCAAAATGTTAAGCGACCTTTTTTGTAGAGAATTAAGTGTCCTACTTTTTATGTTCTATGATATTTTTTGATCAGATGCGTAGTTCTCGAGATATATCAAGATATTTAAAAGTTCCGAAACCCCACCAACATAATAGAGATACAGAAACACCGTGGCCCCTTTCTTTGAGATAACTCTGCACTATTGCGAGCTGCAAATGCCACTTCCAGCTTAGCTGTGCAGAGGAAGAACAACAAGAAGAAGAAATATCTCGAAATATGTCCGTCAGGCCAGTGCCTTTGAGCTGAATCTGCAAATATCTCGGAAACGAAGCGAGCTATGGCAAAATGTTAAGAGACGTTTTTTGTAGAGAATTATGTTTCCTACAATTTATGTTCTATGATATTTTTTGATCAGAAGCGTAGTTTTCGAGATATATCGAGATACTTAAAAGTTCCGAAGCCGCACCAACATAATAGAGATACAGAAACACCGTGGCCCCTTTCTTTGAGATAACTGTGCACTAGTGCGAGCCGCAAATGCCACTTCCAGCTTAGCTGTGCAGAAGAAGAACAACAAGAAGAAGAAATATCTCGAAATATGTCCGTCAGGCCCCTTCCCTTGAGATAAATCTGCAAATATCTCGGACACGAAGCGAGCTATGGCAAAATGTTAAGAGACCTTTTTTGTAGAGAATTAAGTTTCCTACTTTTTATGTTCTATGATATTTTTTGATCAGATGCGTAGTTCTCGAGATATATCAAGATATTTAAAAGTTCCGAAGCCGCACCAACATAATAGAGATACAGAAACACCGTGGCCCCTTTCTTTGAGATAACTCTGCACTATTGCGAGCTGCAAATGCCACTTCCAGCTTAGCTGTGCAGAGGAAGAACAACAAGAAGAAGAAGTATCTCGAAATATGTCCGTCAGGCCCGTTCCTTTGAGCTGAATCTGCAAATATCTCGGAAACGAAGCGAGCTATGGCAAAATGTTGAGAGACGTTTTTTGTAGAGAATTATGTTTCCTACAATTTATGTTCTATGATATTTTTTGATCAGAAGCGTAGTTTTCGAGATATATCGAGATATTTAAAAGTTCCGAAGCCGCACCAACATAATAGAGATACAGAAACACCGTGGCCCCTTTCTTTGAGATAACTCTGCACTAGTGCGAGCCGCAAATGCCACTTCCAGCTTAGCTGTGCAGAAGAAGAACAACAAGAAGAAGAAATATCTCGAAATATGTCCGACAGGGCCCTTCCCTTGAGATAAATCTGCAAATATCTCGGAAACGAAGCGAGCTATGGCGAAATGTTAAGAGACCTTTTTTGTAGAGAATTAAGTTTCCTACTTTTTATCTTCTATGATATTTTTTGATCAGATGCGTAGTTCTCGAGATATATCAAGATATTTAAAAGTTCCGAAGCCGCACCAACATAATACAGATACAGAAACACCGTGGCCCCTTTCTTTGAGATAACTCTGCACTATTGCGCGCTGCAAATGCCACTTCCAGCTTAGCTGTGCAGAAGAAGAACAACAAGAAGAAGAAATATCTCGAAATATGTCCGTCAGGCCCCTTCCCTTGAGATAAATCTGCAAATATCTCGGAAACGAATCGAGCTATGGCAAAATGTTAAGAGACCTTTTTTGTAGAGAATAATGTTTCCTACAATTTACGTTCTATGATATTTTTTGATCAGAAGCGTAGTTTTCGAGATATATCGAAATATTTAAAAGTTCCGAAGCCGCACCAACATAATAGAGATACAGAAACACCGTGGCTCCTTTCTTTGAGATAACTCTGCACTAGTGCGAGCCGCAAATGCCACTTCCAGCTTAGCTGTGCAGAAGAAGAACAACAAGAAGAAGAAATATCTCGAAATATGTCCGTCAGGCCCCTTCCCTTGAGATAAATCTGCAAATATCTCGGAAACGAAGCGAGCTATGGCAAAATGTTAAGAGACCTTTTTTGTAGAGAATTAAGTTTCCTACTTTTCATGCTCTATGATATTTTTTGATCAGATGCGTAGTTCTCGAGATATATCAAGATATTTAAAAGTTCCGAAGCAGCAGCAACATAATAGAGATACAGAAACACCGTGGCCCCTTTCTTTGAGATAACTCTGCACTATTGCGAGCTGTAAATGCCACTTCCAGCTTAGCTGTGCAGAAGAAGAACAACAAGAAGAAGAAATATCTCGAAATATGTCCGTCAGGCCCCTTCCCTTGAGATATATCTGCAAATATCTCGGAAACGAAGCGAGCTATGGCAAAATGTTAAGAGACCTTTTTTGTAGAGAATTATGTTTCCTACAATTTAGGTTCTATGATATTTTTTGGTCAGAAGCGTAGTTTTCGAGATATATCGAGATATTTAAAAGTTCCGAAGCCGCACCAACATAATAGAGATACAGAAACACCGTGGCCCCTTTCTTTGAGATAACTCTGCACTAGTGCGAGCCGCAAATGCCACTTCCAGCTTAGCTGTGCAGAAGAAGAACAACAAGAAGAAGAAATATCTCGAAATATGTCGGTCAGGCCCCTTCCCTTGAGATAAATCTGCAAATATCTCGGGAACGAAGCGAGCTATGGCAAAATGTTAAGAGACCTTTTTTGTAGAGAATGAAGTTTCCTACTTTTCATGTTCTATGATATTTTTTGATCAGATGCGTAGTTCTCGAGATATATCAAGATATTTAAAAGTTCCGAAGCAGCACCAACATAATAGAGATACAGAAACACCGTGGCCCCTTTCTTTGAGATAACTCTGCACTATTGCGAGCTGTAAATGCCACTTCCAGCTTAGCTGTGCAGAAGAAGAACAACAAGAAGAAGAAATATCGCGAAATATGTCCGGCAGGCCCCTTCCCTTGAGATATATCTGCAAATATCTCGGAAACGAAGCGAGCTATGGCAAAATGTTAAGAGACCTTTTTTGTAGAGAATTAAGTTTCCTACTTTTTATGTTCTATGATATTTTTTGATCAGATGCGTAGTTCTCGAGATATATCAAGATATTTAAAAGTTCCGAAGCCGCACCAACATAATAGAGATACAGAAACACCGTGGCCCCTTTCTTTGAGATAACTCTGCACTATTGCGAGCTGCAAATGCCACTTCCAGCTTAGCTGTGCAGAGGAAGAACAACAAGAAGAAGAAATATCTCGAAATATGTCCGTCAGGCCAGTTCCTTTGAGCTGAATCTGCAAATATCTCGGAAACGAAGCGAGCTATGGCAAAATGTTAAGAGACGTTTTTTGTAGAGAATTATGTTTCCTACAATTTATGTTCTATGATATTTTTTGATCAGAAGCGTAGTTTTCGAGATATATCGAGATATTTAAAAGTTCCGAAGCCGCACCAACATAATAGAGATACAGAAACACCGTGGCCCCTTTCTTTGAGATAACTCTGCACTATTGCGAGCTGCAAATGCCACTTCCAGCTTAGCTGTGCAGAGGAAGAACAACAAGAAGAAGAAATATCTCGAAATATGTCCGTCAGGCCAGTTCCTTTGAGCTGAATCTGCAAATATCTCGGAAACGAAGCGAGCTATGGCAAAATGTTAAGAGACGTTTTTTGTAGAGAATTATGTTTCCTACAATTTATGTTCTATGATATTTTTTGATCAGAAGCGTAGTTTTCGAGATATATCGAGATATTTAAAAGTTCCGAAGCCGCACCAACATAATAGAGATACAGAAACACCGTGGCCCCTTTCTTTGAGATAAATCTGCACTATTGCGCGCTGCAAATGCCACTTCCAGCTTAGCTGTGCAGAAGAAGAACAACAAGAAGAAGAAATATCTCGAAATATGTCCGTCAGGCCCCTTCTCTTGAGATAAATCTGCAAATATCTCGGAAACGAAGCGAGCTATGGCAAAATGTTAAGAGACCTTTTTTGTAGAAAATTAAGTTTCCTACTTTTTATGTTCTACGATATTTTTCGATCAGAGGCGTAGTTCTCGAGATATATCAAGATATTTAAAAGTTCCGAAGCCGCACCAACATAATAGAGATACAGAAACACCGTGGCCCCTTTCTTTGAGATAACTCTGCACGATTGCGACCTGGAAATGCCACTTCCAGTTTAGCTGTGCAGAAGAAGAACAACAAGAAGAAGAAATATCTCGAAATATGTCCGTCAGGCCCCTGCCCTTGAGATATATCTGCAAATATCTCGGAAACGATGCGAGCTATGGCAAAATGTTAAGAGACCTTTTTTGTAGAGAATTAAGTTTCCTACTTTTCATGCTCTATGATATTTTTTGATCAGATGCGTAGTTCTCGAGATATATCAAGATATTTAAAAGTTCCGAAGCAGCAGCAACATAATAGAGATACAGAAACACCGTGGCCCCTTTCTTTGAGATAACTCTGCACTATTGCGAGCTGTAAATGCCACTTCCAGCTTAGCTGTGCAGAAGAAGAACAACAAGAAGAAGAAATATCTCGAAATATGTCCGTCAGGCCCCTTCCCTTGAGATATATCTGCAAATATCTCGGAAACGAAGCGAGCTATGGCAAAATGTTAAGAGACCTTTTTTGTAGAGAATTATGTTTCCTACAATTTAGGTTCTATGATATTTTTTGGTCAGAAGCGTAGTTTTCGAGATATATCGAGATATTTAAAAGTTCCGAAGCCGCACCAACATAATAGAGATACAGAAACACCGTGGCCCCTTTCTTTGAGATAACTCTGCACTAGTGCGAGCCGCAAATGCCACTTCCAGCTTAGCTGTGCAGAAGAAGAACAACAAGAAGAAGAAATATCTCGAAATATGTCGGTCAGGCCCCTTCCCTTGAGATAAATCTGCAAATATCTCGGGAACGAAGCGAGCTATGGCAAAATGTTAAGAGACCTTTTTTGTA
The DNA here is from genome assembly GCF_051020975.1 of Osmia lignaria lignaria. Classification (NCBI taxonomy): domain Eukaryota; kingdom Metazoa; phylum Arthropoda; class Insecta; order Hymenoptera; family Megachilidae; genus Osmia; species Osmia lignaria. Next base: position 21,351,444 of record NW_027478162.1, on the reverse strand, counting down.
GAGAATGAAGTTTCCTACTTTTCATGTTCTATGATATTTTTTGATCAGATGCGTAGTTCTCGAGATATATCAAGATATTTAAAAGTTCCGAAGCAGCACCAACATAATAGAGATACAGAAACACCGTGGCCCCTTTCTTTGAGATAACTCTGCACTATTGCGAGCTGTAAATGCCACTTCCAGCTTAGCTGTGCAGAAGAAGAACAACAAGAAGAAGAAATATCGCGAAATATGTCCGGCAGGCCCCTTCCCTTGAGATATATCTGCAAATATCTCGGAAACGAAGCGAGCTATGGCAAAATGTTAAGAGACCTTTTTTGTAGAGAATTAAGTTTCCTACTTTTTATGTTCTATGATATTTTTTGATCAGATGCGTAGTTCTCGAGATATATCAAGATATTTAAAAGTTCCGAAGCCGCACCAACATAATAGAGATACAGAAACACCGTGGCCCCTTTCTTTGAGATAACTCTGCACTATTGCGAGCTGCAAATGCCACTTCCAGCTTAGCTGTGCAGAGGAAGAACAACAAGAAGAAGAAATATCTCGAAATATGTCCGTCAGGCCAGTTCCTTTGAGCTGAATCTGCAAATATCTCGGAAACGAAGCGAGCTATGGCAAAATGTTAAGAGACGTTTTTTGTAGAGAATTATGTTTCCTACAATTTATGTTCTATGATATTTTTTGATCAGAAGCGTAGTTTTCGAGATATATCGAGATATTTAAAAGTTCCGAAGCCGCACCAACATAATAGAGATACAGAAACACCGTGGCCCCTTTCTTTGAGATAACTCTGCACTATTGCGAGCTGCAAATGCCACTTCCAGCTTAGCTGTGCAGAGGAAGAACAACAAGAAGAAGAAATATCTCGAAATATGTCCGTCAGGCCAGTTCCTTTGAGCTGAATCTGCAAATATCTCGGAAACGAAGCGAGCTATGGCAAAATGTTAAGAGACGTTTTTTGTAGAGAATTATGTTTCCTACAATTTATGTTCTATGATATTTTTTGATCAGAAGCGTAGTTTTCGAGATATATCGAGATATTTAAAAGTTCCGAAGCCGCACCAACATAATAGAGATACAGAAACACCGTGGCCCCTTTCTTTGAGATAAATCTGCACTATTGCGCGCTGCAAATGCCACTTCCAGCTTAGCTGTGCAGAAGAAGAACAACAAGAAGAAGAAATATCTCGAAATATGTCCGTCAGGCCCCTTCTCTTGAGATAAATCTGCAAATATCTCGGAAACGAAGCGAGCTATGGCAAAATGTTAAGAGACCTTTTTTGTAGAAAATTAAGTTTCCTACTTTTTATGTTCTACGATATTTTTCGATCAGAGGCGTAGTTCTCGAGATATATCAAGATATTTAAAAGTTCCGAAGCCGCACCAACATAATAGAGATACAGAAACACCGTGGCCCCTTTCTTTGAGATAACTCTGCACGATTGCGACCTGGAAATGCCACTTCCAGTTTAGCTGTGCAGAAGAAGAACAACAAGAAGAAGAAATATCTCGAAATATGTCCGTCAGGCCCCTGCCCTTGAGATATATCTGCAAATATCTCGGAAACGATGCGAGCTATGGCAAAATGTTAAGAGACCTTTTTTGTAGAGAATTATGTTTCCTACAATTTATGTTCTATGATATTTTTTGATCAGATGCGTAGTTCTCGAGATATATCAAGATATTTAAAAGTTCCGAAACCGCACCAACATAACAGAGATACAGAAACACCGTGGCCCCATTCTTTGAGATAACTCTGCACTAGTGCGAGCCGCAAATGCCGCTTCCAGCTTAGCTGTGCAGAAGAAGAACAACAAGAAGAAGAAATATCTCGAAATATGTCCGTCAGGCCCCTTCCCTTGAGATAAATATGCAAATATCTCGGAAACGAAGCGAGCTATGGCAAAATGTTAAGAGATCTTTTTTGTAGAGAATTAAGTTTCCTACTTTTTATGTTCTATGATATTTTTTGATCAGATGCGTAGTTCTCGAGATATATCAAGATATTTAAAAGTTCCGAAGCCGCACCAACATAATAGAGATACAGAAACACCGTGGCCCCTTTCTTTGAGATAACTCTGCACTAGCGCGAGCCGCAAATGCCACTTACAGCTTAGCTGTGCAGAAGAAGAACAACGAGAAGAAGAAATATCTCGAAATATGTCCGTTAGGCCCCTTCCCTTGAGATAAATCTGCAACTATCTCGGAAACGAAGCGAGCTATGGCAAAATGTTAAGAGACCTTTTTTGTAGAGAATTAAGTTTCCTACTTTTTATGTTCTATGATATTTTTTGATCAGATGCGTAGTTCTCGAGATATATTAAGATATTTAAAAGTTCCGCAGCCGCACCAACATAATAGAGATACAGAAACACCGTGGCCCCTTTCTTTGAGATAACTCTGCACTATTGCGAGCTGCAAATGCCACTTCCAGCTTAGCTGTGCAGAAGAAGAACAACAAGAAGAAGAAGTATCTCGAAATATGTCCGTCAGGCCCCTTCCCTTGAGATAAATCTGCAAATATCTCGGAAACGAAGCGAGCTATGGCAAAATGTTAAGAGATCTTTTTTGTAGAGAATTAAGTTTCCTACTTTTTATGTTCTATGATATTTTTTGATCAGATGCGTAGTTCTCGAGATATATCAAGATATTTAAAAGTTCCGAAGCCGCACCAACATAATAGAGATACAGAAACACCGTGGCCCCTTTCTTTGAGATAACTCTGCACTAGCGCGAGCCGCAAATGCCACTTACAGCTTAGCTGTGCAGAAGAAGAACAACGAGAAGAAGAAATATCTCGAAATATGTCCGTCAGGCCCCTTCCCTTGAGATAAATCTGCAAATATCTCGGAAACGAAGCGAGCTATGGCAAAATGTTAAGAGATCTTTTTTGTAGAGAATTAAGTTTCCTACTTTTTATGTTCTATGATATTTTTTGATCAGAAGCGTAGTTTTCGAGATATATCGAGATACTTAAAAGTTCCGAAGCCGCACCAACATAATAGAGATACAGAAACACCGTGGCCCCTTTCTTTGAGATAACTGTGCACTAGTGCGAGCCGCAAATGCCACTTCCAGCTTAGCTTTGCAGAAGAAGAACAACAAGAAGAAGAAATATCTCGAAATATGTCCGTCAGGCCCCTTCCCTTGAGATAAATCTGCAAATATCTCGGAAACGAAGCGAGCTATGGCAAAATGTTAGGAGACATTTTTTGTACAGAATTATGTTTCCTACTTTTTATGTTCTATGATATTTTTTGATCAGACGCGTAGTTGTCGAGATATATCAAGATATTTAAAAGTTCCGAAGCCGCACCAACATAATAGAGATACAGAAACACCGTGGCCCCTTTCTTTGAGATATCTCTGCACTATTGCGAGCTGCAAATGCCACTTCCAGCTTAGCTGTGCAGAAGAAGAACAACGAGAAGAAGAAATATCTCGAAATATGTCCGTCAGGCCCCTTCCGTTGAGATAAATCTGCAAATATCTCGGAAACGAAGCGAGCTACGGCAAAATGTTAAGAGACCTTTTTTGTAGAGAATTAAGTTTCCTACTTTTTATGTTCTATGATATTTTTTGATCAGATGCGTAGTTCTCGAGATATATCAAGATATTTAAAGGTTCCGAAGCCGCACCAACATAATAGAGATACAGAAACACCGTGGCCCCTTTCTTTGAGATAACTCTGCACTATTGCGAGCTGTAAATGCCACTTCCAGCTTAGCTGTGCAGAAGAAGAACAACAAGAAGAAGAAATATCTCGAAATATGTCCGTCAGGCCCCTTCCCTTGAGATAAATCTGCAAATATCTCGGAAACGATGCGAGCTATGGCAAAATGTTAAGAGACCTTTTTTGTACAGAATTATGTTTCCTACTTTTTATGTTTTATGATATTTTTTGAACAGACGCGTAGTTCTCGAGATATATCAAGATATTTAAAAGTTCCGAAGCCGCACCAACATAATAGAGATACAGAAACACCGTGGCTCCTTTCTCTGAGATAACTCTGCACTATTGCGAGCTGGAAATGCCACTTCCAGTTTAGCTGTGCAGAAGAAGAACAACAAGAAGAAGAAATATCTCGAAATATGTCCGTGAGGCCCCTTCCCTTGAGATAAATCTGGAAATATCTCGGAAACGAAGAGAGCTATGGCAAAATGTTAAGAGACCTTTTTTGTAGAGAATTAAGTTTCCTACTTTTTATGTTCTATGATATTTTTTGATCAGATGCGTAGTTCTCGAGATATATCAAGATATTTAAAAGTTCCGAAGCCGCACCAACATAATAGAGATACAGAAACACCGTGGCCCCTTTCTTTGAGATAACTCTGCACTAGCGCGAGCCGCAAATGCCACTTACAGCTTAGCTGTGCAGAAGAAGAACAACGAGAAGGAGAAATATCTCGAAATATGTCCGTCAGGCCCCTTCCCTTGAGATAAATCTGCAAATATCTCGGAAACGAAGCGAGCTATGGCAAAATGTTAAGAGATCTTTTTTGTAGAGAATTAAGTTTCCTACTTTTTATGTTCTATGATATTTTTTGATCAGAAGCGTAGTTTTCGAGATATATCGAGATACTTAAAAGTTCCGAAGCCGCACCAACATAATAGAGATACAGAAACACCGTGGCCCCTTTCTTTGAGATAACTGTGCACTAGTGCGAGCCGCAAATGCCACTTCCAGCTTAGCTGTGCAGAAGAAGAACAACAAGAAGAAGAAATATCTCGAAATATGTCCGTCAGGCCCCTTCCCTTGAGATAAATCTGCAAATATCTCGGAAACGAAGCGAGCTATGGCAAAATGTTAGGAGACCTTTTTTGTACAGAATTATGTTTCCTACTTTTTATGTTCTATGATATTTTTTGATCAGACGCGTAGTTCTCGAGATATATCAAGATATTTAAAAGTTCCGAAGCCGCACCAACATAATAGAGATACAGAAACACCGTGGCCCCTTTCTTTGAGACATCTCTGCACTATTGCGAGCTGCAAATGCCACTTCCAGCTTAGCTGTGCAGAAGAAGAACAACAAGAAGAAGAAATATCTCGAAATATGTCCGTGAGGCCCCTTCCCTTGAGATAAATCTGCAAATATCTCTGAAACGAAGCGAGCTATGGCAAAATCTTAGGAGACCTTTTTTGTACAGAATTATGTTTCCTACTTTTTATGTTCTATGATATTTTTTGATCAGATGCGTAGTTCTCGAGATATATCAAGATATTTAAAAGTTCCGAAACCGCACCAACATAATAGAGATACAGAAACACCGTGGCCCCTTTCTTTGAGATAACTCTGCACTAGCGCGAGCCGCAAATGCCACTTACAGCTTAGCTGTGCAGAAGAAGAACAACGAGAAGAAGAAATATCTCGAAATATGTCCGTCAGGCCCCTTCCCTTGAGATAAATCTGCAAATATCTCGGAAACGAAGCGAGCTATGGCAAAATGTTAAGAGATCTTTTTTGTAGAGAATTAAGTTTCCTACTTTTTATGTTCTATGATATTTTTTGATGAGATGCGTAGTTCTCGAGATATATCAAGATATTTAAAAGTTCCGAAGCCGCACCAACATAATAGATATACAGAAACACCGTGGCCCCTTTCTTTGAGATAACTCTGCACTAGCGCGAGCCGCAAATGCCACTTACAGCTTAGCTGTGCAGAAGAAGAACAACGAGAAGAAGAAATATCTCGAAATATGTCCGTCAGGCCCCTTCCCTTGAGATAAATCTGCAAATATCTCGGAAACGAAGCGAGCTACGGCAAAATGTTAAGAGACCTTTTTTGTAGAGAATTAAGTTTCCTACTTTTTATGTTCTATGATATTTTTTGATGAGATGCGTAGTTCTCGAGATATATCAAGATATTTAAAGGTTCCGAAGCCGCACCAACATAATAGAGATACAGAAACACCGTGGCCCCTTTCTTTGAGATAACTCTGCACTATTGCGAGCTGTAAATGCCACTTCCAGCTTAGCTGTGCAGAAGAAGAACAACAAGAAGAAGAAATATCTCGAAATATGTCCGTCAGGCCCCTTCCCTTGAGATAAATCTGCAAATATCTCGGAAACGATGCGAGCTATGGCAAAATGTTAAGAGACCTTTTTTGTACAGAATTATGTTTCCTACTTTTTATGTTTTATGATATTTTTTGATCAGACGCGTAGTTCTCGAGATATATCAAGATATTTAAAAGTTCCGAAGCCGCACCAACATAATAGAGATACAGAAACACCGTGGCTCCTTTCTCTGAGATAACTCTGCACTATTGCGAGCTGGAAATGCCACTTCCAGCTTAGCTGTGCAGAAGAAGAACAACAAGAAGAAGAAATATCTCGAAATATGTCCGTTAGGCCCCTTCCCTTGAGATAAATCTGCAAATATCTCGGAAACGAAGCGAGCTATGGCAAAATGTTAAGAGACCTTTTTTGTAGAGAATTAAGTTTCCTACTTTTTATGTTCTATGATATTTTTTGATCAGATGCGTAGTTCTCGAGATATATTAAGATATTTAAAAGTTCCGCAGCCGCACCAACATAATAGAGATACAGAAACACCGTGGCCCCTTTCTTTGAGATAACTCTGCACTATTGCGAGCTGCAAATGCCACTTCCAGCTTAGCTGTGCAGAAGAAGAACAACAAGAAGAAGAAGTATCTCGAAATATGTCCGTCAGGCCCCTTCCCTTGAGATAAATCTGCAAATATCTCGGAAACGAAGAGAGCTATGGCAAAATGTTAAGAGACCTTTTTTGTAGAGAATTAAGTTTCCTACTTTTTATGTTCTATGATATTTTTTGATCAGATGCGTAGTTCTCGAGATATATCAAGATATTTAAAAGTTCCGAAGCCGCACCAACATAATAGAGATACAGAAACACCGTGGCCCCTTTCTTTGAGATAACTCTGCACTATTGCGAGCTGGAAATGCCACTTCCAGTTTAGCTGTGCAGAAGAAGAACAACAAGAAGAAGAAATATCTCGAAATATGTCCGTCAGGACCCTTCCCTTGAGATAAATCTGCAAATATCTCGGAAACGAAGCGAGCTATTGCAAAACGTTAAGAGACCTTTTTTGTAGAGAATTAAGTTTCCTACTTTTTATGTTGTATGATATTTTTTGATCAGATGCGTAGTTCTCGAGATATATCAAGATATTTAAAACTTCCGAAGCCGCACCAACATAATAGAGATACAGAAACACCGTGGCCCCTTTCTTTGAGGTAACTCTGCACTATTGCGAGCTGCAAATGCCACTTCCAGCTTAGCTGTGCAGAAGAAGAACAACAAGAAGAAGAAATATCTCGAAATATGTCCGTCAGGCCCCTTCCCTTGAGATAAATCTGCAAATATCTCGGAAACGAAGCGAGCTATGGCAAAATGTTAAGAGACCTTTTTTGTAGAGAATTATGTTTCCTACAATTTATGTTCTATGATATTTTTTGATCAGAAGCGTAGTTTTCGAGATATATCGAGATATTTAAAAGTTCCGAAGCCGCACCAACATAATAGAGATACAGAAACACCGTGGCCCCTTTCTTTGAGATAACTCTGCACTAGTGCGAGCCGCAAATGCCACTTCCAGCTTAGCTGTGCAGAAGAAGAACAACAAGAAGAAGAAATATCTCGAAATATGTCCGCCAGGCCCCTTCCCTTGAGATAAATCTGCAAATATCTCGGAAACGAAGCGAGCTATGGCAAAATGTTAAGAGACCTTTTTTGTAGAGAATTAGGTTTCCTACTTTTTATGTTCTATGATATTTTTTGATCAGATGCGTAGTTCTCAAGATATATCAAGATATTTAAAAGTTCCGAAGCCGCACCAACATAATAGAGATACAGAAACACCGTGGCCCCTTTCTTTGGGATAACTCTGCACTATTGCGAGCTGGAAATGCCACTTCCAGTTTAGCTGTGCAGAAGAAGAACAACAAGAAGAAGAAATATCTCGAAATATGTCCGTCAGGACCCTTCCCTTGAGATAAATCTGCAAATATCTCGGAAACGAAGCGAGCTATTGCAAAACGTTAAGAGACCTTTTTTGTAGAGAATTAAGTTTCCTACTTTTTATGTTCTATGATATTTTTTGATCAGATGCGTAGTTCTCGAGATATATCAAGATATTTAAAAGCTCCGAAGCTGCACCAACATAATAGAGGTACAGGAACACCGTGGCCCCTTTCTTTGAGATAACTCTGCACTATTGCGAGCTGCAAATGCCACTTCCAGCTTAGCTGTGCAGAAGAAGAACAACAAGAAGAAGAAATATCTCGAAATATGTCCGTCTGCCCCTTCCCTTGAGATAAATCTGCAAATATCTCGGAAACGAAGCGAGCTATGGCAAAATGTTAAGAGACCTTTTTTGTAGAGAATTCAGTTTCCTACTTTTTATGTTCTATGATATTTTTCGATCAGAGGCGTAGTTCTCGAGATATATCAAGATATTTAAAAGTTCCGAAGCCCCACCAACATAATAGAGATACAGAAACACCGTGGCCCCTTTCTTTGAGATTACTCTGCACGATTGCGAGCTGGAAATGCCACTTCCAGTTTAGCTGTGCAGAAGAAGAACAACAAGAAGAAGAAATATCTCGAAATATGTCCATCAGGACCCTTCCCTTGAGATAAATCTGCAAATATCTCGGAAACGAAGCGAGCTATGGCAAAATGTTAAGAGACCTTTTTCGTAGAGAATTATGTTTCCTACAATTTATGTTCTATGATATTTTTTGATCAGAAGCGTAGTTTTCGAGATATATCGAGATATTTAAAAGTGCCGAAGCCGCACCAACATAATAGAGATACAGAAACACCGTGGCCCCTTTCTTTGGGATAACTCTGCACTATTGCGAGCTGGAAATGCCACTTCCAGTTTAGCTGTGCAGAAGAAGAACAACAAGAAGAAGAAATATCTCGAAATATGTCCGTCAGGACCCTTCCCTTGAGATAAATCTGCAAATATCTCGGAAACGAAGCGAGCTATTGCAAAACGTTAAGAGACCTTTTTTGTAGAGAATTCAGTTTCCTACTTTTTATGTTCTATGATATTTTTCGATCAGAGGCGTAGTTCTCGAGATATATCAAGATATTTAAAAGTTCCGAAGCCCCACCAACATAATAGAGATACAGAAACACCGTGGCCCCTTTCTTTGAGATTACTCTGCACGATTGCGAGCTGGAAATGCCACTTCCAGTTTAGCTGTGCAGAAGAAGAACAACAAGAAGAAGAAATATCTCGAAATATGTCCATCAGGACCCTTCCCTTGAGATAAATCTGCAAATATCTCGGAAACGAAGCGAGCTATGGCAAAATGTTAAGAGACCTTTTTCGTAGAGAATTATGTTTCCTACAATTTATGTTCTATGATATTTTTTGATCAGAAGCGTAGTTTTCGAGATATATCGAGATATTTAAAAGTGCCGAAGCCGCACCAACATAATAGAGATACAGAAACACCGTGGCCCCTTTCTTTGGGATAACTCTGCACTATTGCGAGCTGGAAATGCCACTTCCAGCTTAGCTGTGCAGAAGAAGAACAACAAGAAGAAGAAATATCTCGAAATATGTCCGCCAGGCCCCTTCCCTTGAGATAAATCTGCAAATATCTCGGAAACGAAGCGAGCTATGGCAAAATGTTAAGAGACCTTTTTTGTAGAGAATTAGGTTTCCTACTTTTTATGTTCTATGATATTTTTTGATCAGATGCGTAGTTCTCGAGATATATCAAGATATTTAAAGTTCCGAAGCCGCACCAACATAATAGAGATACAGAAACACCGTGGCCCCTTTCTTTGGGATAACTCTGCACTATTGCGAGCTGGAAATGCCACTTCCAGTTTAGCTGTGCAGAAGAAGAACAACAAGAAGAAGAAATATCTCGAAATATGTCCGTCAGGACCCTTCCCTTGAGATAAATCTGCAAATATCTCGGAAACGAAGCGAGCTATTGCAAAACGTTAAGAGACCTTTTTTGTAGAGAATTAAGTTTCCTACTTTTTATGTTCTATGATATTTTTTGATCAGATGCGTAGTTCTCGAGATATATCAAGATATTTAAAAGCTCCGAAGCTGCACCAACATAATAGAGGTACAGGAACACCGTGGCCCCTTTCTTTGAGATAACTCTGCACTATTGCGAGCTGCAAATGCCACTTCCAGCTTAGCTGTGCAGAAGAAGAACAACAAGAAGAAGAAATATCTCGAAATATGTCCGTCGGCCCCTTCCCTTGAGATAAATCTGCAAATATCTCGGAAACGAAGCGAGCTATGGCAAAATGTTAAGAGACCTTTTTTGTAGAGAATTCAGTTTCCTACTTTTTATGTTCTATGATATTTTTCGATCAGAGGCGTAGTTCTCGAGATATATCAAGATATTTAAAAGTTCCGAAGCCCCACCAACATAATAGAGATACAGAAACACCGTGGCCCCTTTCTTTGAGATTACTCTGCACGATTGCGAGCTGGAAATGCCACTTCCAGTTTAGCTGTGCAGAAGAAGAACAACAAGAAGAAGAAATATCTCGAAATATGTCCATCAGGACCCTTCCCTTGAGATAAATCTGCAAATATCTCGGAAACGAAGCGAGCTATGGCAAAATGTTAAGAGACCTTTTTCGTAGAGAATTATGTTTCCTACAATTTATGTTCTATGATATTTTTTGATCAGAAGCGTAGTTTTCGAGATATATCGAGATATTTAAAAGTGCCGAAGCCGCACCAACATAATAGAGATACAGAAACACCGTGGCCCCTTTCTTTGGGATAACTCTGCACTATTGCGAGCTGGAAATGCCACTTCCAGTTTAGCTGTGCAGAAGAAGAACAACAAGAAGAAGAAATATCTCGAAATATGTCCGTCAGGACCCTTCCCTTGAGATAAATCTGCAAATATCTCGGAAACGAAGCGAGCTATTGCAAAACGTTAAGAGACCTTTTTTGTAGAGAATTCAGTTTCCTACTTTTTATGTTCTATGATATTTTTCGATCAGAGGCGTAGTTCTCGAGATATATCAAGATATTTAAAAGTTCCGAAGCCCCACCAACATAATAGAGATACAGAAACACCGTGGCCCCTTTCTTTGAGATTACTCTGCACGATTGCGAGCTGGAAATGCCACTTCCAGTTTAGCTGTGCAGAAGAAGAACAACAAGAAGAAGAAATATCTCGAAATATGTCCATCAGGACCCTTCCCTTGAGATAAATCTGCAAATATCTCGGAAACGAAGCGAGCTATGGCAAAATGTTAAGAGACCTTTTTCGTAGAGAATTATGTTTCCTACAATTTATGTTCTATGATATTTTTTGATCAGAAGCGTAGTTTTCGAGATATATCGAGATATTTAAAAGTGCCGAAGCCGCACCAACATAATAGAGATACAGAAACACCGTGGCCCCTTTCTTTGGGATAACTCTGCACTATTGCGAGCTGGAAATGCCACTTCCAGCTTAGCTGTGCAGAAGAAGAACAACAAGAAGAAGAAATATCTCGAAATATGTCCGCCAGGCCCCTTCCCTTGAGATAAATCTGCAAATATCTCGGAAACGAAGCGAGCTATGGCAAAATGTTAAGAGACCTTTTTTGTAGAGAATTAGGTTTCCTACTTTTTATGTTCTATGATATTTTTTGATCAGATGCGTAGTTCTCGAGATATATCAAGATATTTAAAAGTTCCGAAGCCGCACCAACATAATAGAGATACAGAAACACCGTGGCCCCTTTCTTTGGGATAACTCTGCACTATTGCGAGCTGGAAATGCCACTTCCAGTTTAGCTGTGCAGAAGAAGAACAACAAGAAGAAGAAATATCTCGAAATATGTCCGTCAGGACCCTTCCCTTGAGATAAATCTGCAAATATCTCGGAAACGAAGCGAGCTATTGCAAAACGTTAAGAGACCTTTTTTGTAGAGAATTAAGTTTCCTACTTTTTATGTTCTATGATATTTTTTGATCAGATGCGTAGTTCTCGAGATATATCAAGATATTTAAAAGCTCCGAAGCTGCACCAACATAATAGAGGTACAGGAACACCGTGGCCCCTTTCTTTGAGATAACTCTGCACTATTGCGAGCTGCAAATGCCACTTCCAGCTTAGCTGTGCAGAAGAAGAACAACAAGAAGAAGAAATATCTCGAAATATGTCCGTCGGCCCCTTCCCTTGAGATAAATCTGCAAATATCTCGGAAACGAAGCGAGCTATGGCAAAATGTTAAGAGACCTTTTTTGTAGAGAATTCAGTTTCCTACTTTTTATGTTCTATGATATTTTTCGATCAGAGGCGTAGTTCTCGAGATATATCAAGATATTTAAAAGTTCCGAAGCCCCACCAACATAATAGAGATACAGAAACACCGTGGCCCCTTTCTTTGAGATTACTCTGCACGATTGCGAGCTGGAAATGCCACTTCCAGTTTAGCTGTGCAGAAGAAGAACAACAAGAAGAAGAAATATCTCGAAATATGTCCATCAGGACCCTTCCCTTGAGATAAATCTGCAAATATCTCGGAAACGAAGCGAGCTATGGCAAAATGTTAAGAGACCTTTTTCGTAGAGAATTATGTTTCCTACAATTTATGTTCTATGATATTTTTTGATCAGAAGCGTAGTTTTCGAGATATATCGAGATATTTAAAAGTGCCGAAGCCGCACCAACATAATAGAGATACAGAAACACCGTGGCCCCTTTCTTTGGGATAACTCTGCACTATTGCGAGCTGGAAATGCCACTTCCAGTTTAGCTGTGCAGAAGAAGAACAACAAGAAGAAGAAATATCTCGAAATATGTCCGTCAGGACCCTTCCCTTGAGATAAATCTGCAAATATCTCGGAAACGAAGCGAGCTATTGCAAAACGTTAAGAGACCTTTTTTGTAGAGAATTCAGTTTCCTACTTTTTATGTTCTATGATATTTTTCGATCAGAGGCGTAGTTCTCGAGATATATCAAGATATTTAAAAGTTCCGAAGCCCCACCAACATAATAGAGATACAGAAACACCGTGGCCCCTTTCTTTGAGATTACTCTGCACGATTGCGAGCTGGAAATGCCACTTCCAGTTTAGCTGTGCAGAAGAAGAACAACAAGAAGAAGAAATATCTCGAAATATGTCCATCAGGACCCTTCCCTTGAGATAAATCTGCAAATATCTCGGAAACGAAGCGAGCTATGGCAAAATGTTAAGAGACCTTTTTCGTAGAGAATTATGTTTCCTACAATTTATGTTCTATGATATTTTTTGATCAGAAGCGTAGTTTTCGAGATATATCGAGATATTTAAAAGTTCCGAAGCCGCACCAACATAATAGAGATACAGAAACATCGTGGCCCCTTTCTTTGGGATAACTCTGCACTATTGCGAGCTGGAAATGCCACTTCCAGTTTAGCTGTGCAGAAGAAGAACAACAAGAAGAAGAAATATCTCGAAATATGTCCGTCAGGACCCTTCCCTTGAGATAAATCTGCAAATCTCTCGGAAACGAAGCGAGCTATTGCAAAACGTTAAGAGACCTTTTTTGTAGAGAATTAAGTTTCCTACTTTTTATGTTCTATGATATTTTTTGATCAGATGCGTAGTTCTCGAGATATATCAAGATATTCAAAAGTTCCGAAGCCGCACCAACATAATGGAGATACAGAAACACCGTGGCCCCTTTCTTTGAGATAACTCTGCACTATTGCGAGCTGCAAATGCCACTTCCAGCTTAGCTGTGCAGAAGAAGAACAACAAGAAGAAGAAATATCTGGAAATATGTCCGTCAGGCCCCTTCCCTTGAGATAAATCTGCAAATATCTCGGAAACGAAGCGAGCTACGGCAAAATGTTAAGAGACCTTTTTTGTAGAAAATTAGGATTCCTACTTTTTATGTTCTATGATATTTTTTGAACAGATGCGTAGTTCTCGAGATATATCAAGATATTTAAAAGTTCCGAAGCCGCACCAACATAATAGAGATACAGAAACACCGTGGCCCCTTTCTTTGAGATAACTCTGCACTATTGCGCGCTGCAAATGGCACTTCCAGCTTAGCTGTGCAGAAGAAGAACAACAAGAAGAAGAAATATCTCGAAATATGTCCGTCAGGCCCCTTCCCTTGAGATAAATCTGCAAATATCTCGGAAACGAAGCGAGCTATGGCAAAATGTTAAGAGACCTTTTTTGTAGAGAATTCAGTTTCCTACTTTTTATGTTCTATGATATTTTTCGATCAGAGGCGTAGTTCTCGAGATATATCAAGATATTTAAAAGTTCCGAAGCCCCACCAACATAATAGAGATACAGAAACACCGTGGCCCCTTTCTTTGAGATTACTCTGCACGATTGCGAGCTGGAAATGCCACTTCCAGTTTAGCTGTGCAGAAGAAGAACAACAAGAAGAAGAAATATCTCGAAATATGTCCGTCAGGACCCTTCCCTTGAGATAAATCTGCAAATATCTCGGAAACGAAGCGAGCTATGGCAAAATGTTAAGAGACCTTTTTTGTAGAGAATTATGTTTCCTACAATTTATGTTCTATGATATTTTTTGATCAGAAGCGTAGTTTTCGAGATATATCGAGATATTTAAAAGTTCCGAAGCCGCACCAACATAATAGAGATACAGAAACACCGTGGCCCCTTTCTTTGAGATAACTCTGCACTATTGCGCGCTGCAAATGCCACTTCCAGCTTAGCTGTGCAGAAGAAGAACAACAAGAAGAAGAAATATCTCGAAATATGTCCGTCAGGCCCCTTCCCTTGAGATAAATCTGCAAATATCTCGGAAACGAAGCGAGCTATGGCAAAATGTTAAGAGACCTTTTTTGTAGAGAATTATGTTTCCTACAATTTATGTTCTATGATATTTTTTGATCAGAAGCGTAGTTTTCGAGATATATCGAGATATTTAAAAGTTCCGAAGCCGCACCAACATAATAGAGATACAGAAACACCGTGGCCCCTTTCTTTGGGATAACTCTGCACTATTGCGAGCTGCAAATGCCACTGCCAGCTTAGCTGTGCAGAAGAAGAACAACAAGAAGAAGAAATATCTCGAAATATGTCCGTCAGACCCCTTCCCTTGAGATGAATCTGCAAATATCTCGGAAACGAAGCGAGCTATGGCAAAACGTTAAGAGACCTTTTTTGTAGAGAATAATATTTCCTACAATTTACGTTCTATGATATTTTTTGATCAGAAGCGTAGTTTTCGAGATATATCGAGATATTTAAAAGTTCCGAAGCCGCACCAACATAATAGAGATACAGAAACACCGTGGCCCCTTTCTTTGAGATAACTCTGCACTATTGCGAGCCGCAAATGCCACTTCCAGCTCAGCTGTGCAGAAGAAGAACAACAAGAAGAAGAAATATCTCGAAATATGTCCGTCAGGCCCCTTCCCTTGAGATAAATATGCAAATATCTCGGAAACGAAGCGAGCTATGGCAAAATGTTAAGAGACCTTTTTTGTAGAGAATTAAGTTTCCTACTTTTTATGTTCTATGATATTTTTTGATCAGATGCGTAGTTCTCGAGATATATCAAGATATTTAAAAGTTCCGAAGACGCACCAACATAATAGAGATACAGAAACACCGTGGCCCCTTTCTTTGAGATAACTCTGCACTATTGCGAGCTGCAAATGCCACTTCCAGCTTAGCTGTGCAGAAGAAGAACAACAAGAAGAAGAAATATCTCGAAATATGTCCGTCAGGCCCTTTCCCTTGAGATAAATCTGCAAATATCTCGGAAACGAAGCGAGCTATGGCAAAATGTTTAGAGACCTTTCTTGTAGAGAATTAAGTTTCCTACTTTTTATGTAGTATGATATTTTTTGATCAGATGCGTAGTTCTCGAGATATATCAAGATATTTAAAAGTTCCGAAGCCGCACCAACATAATAGAGATACAGAAACACCGTGGCCCCTTTCTTTGAGATAACTCTGCACTAGTGCGAGCCGCAAATGCCACTTCCAGCTTAGCTGTGCAGAAGAAGAACAACAAGAAGAAGAAATATCTCGAAATATGTCCGTCAGGCCCCTTCCCTTGAGATAAATCTGCAAATATCTCGGAAACGAAGCGAGCTATGGCAAAATGTTAAGAGACCGTTTTTGTAGAGAATTAAGTTTCCTACTTTTTATGTTCTATGATATTTTTTGATCAGATGCGTAGTTCTCGAGATATATCAAGATATTTAAAAGTTCCGAAGCCGCACCAACATAATAGGGATACAGAAACACCGTGGCCCCTTTCTTTGAGATAACTCTGCACTATTGCGAGCTGGAAATGCCACTTCCAGTTTAGCTGTGCAGAAGAAGAACAACAAGAAGAAGAAATATCTCGAAATATGTCCGTCAGGCCCCTTCCCTTGAGATAAATCTGCAAATATCTCGGAAACGAAGCGAGCTATCGCAAAATGTTAAGAGACCTTTTTTGTAGAGAATTATGTTTCCTACAATTTATGTTCTACGATATTTTTTGATCAGAAGCGTAGTTTTCGAGATATATCGAGATATTTAAAAGTTCCGAAGCCGCACCAACATAATAGAGATACAGAAACACCGTGGCCCCTTTCTTTGAGATAACTCTGCACTAGTGCGAGCTGCAAATGCCACTTCCAGCTTAGCTGTGCAGAAGAAGAACAACAAGAAGAAGAAATATCTCGAAATATGTCCGTCAGGCCCCTTCCCTTGAGATAAATCTGCAAATATCTCGGAAACGAAGCGAGCTATGGCAAAATGTTAAGAGACCTTTTTTGTAGAGAATTAAGTTTCCTACTTTTTATGTTCTATGATATTTTTTGATCAGATGCGTAGTTCTCGAGATATATCAAGATATTTAAAAGTTCCGAAGCCGCACCAACATAATAGAGATACAGAAACACCGTGGCCCCTTTCTTTGAGATAACTCTGCACTATGGCGAGCTGTAAATGCCACTTCCAGCTTAGCTGTGCAGAGGAAGAACAACAAGAAGAAGAAATATCTCGAAATATGTCCGTCAGGCCAGTTCCTTTGAGCTGAATCTGCAAATATCTCGGAAACGAAGCGAGCTATGGCAAAATGTTAAGAGACGTTTTTGGAGAGAATTATGTTTCCTACAATTTATGTTCTATGATATTTTTTGATCAGAAGCGTAGTTTTCGAGATATATCGAGATATTTAAAAGTTCCGAAGACGCACCAACATAATAGAGATACAGAAACACCGTGGCCCCTTTCTTTGAGATAACTGTGCACCAGTGCGAGCCGCAAATGCCACTTCCAGCTTAGCTGTGCAGAAGAAGAACAACAAGAAGAAGAAATATCTCGAAATATGTCCGTCAGGCCCCTTCCCTTGAGATATATCTGCAAATATCTCGGAAACGAAGCGAGCTATGGCAAAATGTTAAGAGACCGTGTTTGTAGAGAATTATGTTTCCTACTTTTTATGTTCCATGATATTTTTTGATCAGACGCGTAGTTCTCGAGATATATCAAGATATTTAAAAGTTCCGAAGCCGCACCAACATAATAGAGATACAGAAACACCGTGGCCCCTTTCTTTGAGATAACTCTGCACTATTGCGAGCTGCAAATGCCACTTCCAGCTTAGCTGTGCAGAAGAAGAACAACAAGAAGAAGAAATATCTCGAAATATGTCCGCCAGGCCCCTTCCCTTGAGATAAATCTGCAAATATCTCGGAAACGAAGCGAGCTATGGCAAAATGTTAAGAGACCTTTTTTGTAGAGAATTAGGTTTCCTACTTTTTATGTTCTATGATATTTTTTGATCAGATGCGTAGTTCTCGAGATATATCAAGATATTTAAAGTTCCGAAGCCGCACCAACATAATAGAGATACAGAAACACCGTGGCCCCTTTCTTTGGGATAACTCTGCACTATTGCGAGCTGGAAATGCCACTTCCAGTTTAGCTGTGCAGAAGAAGAACAACAAGAAGAAGAAATATCTCGAAATATGTCCGTCAGGACCCTTCCCTTGAGATAAATCTGCAAATATCTCGGAAACGAAGCGAGCTATTGCAAAACGTTAAGAGACCTTTTTTGTAGAGAATTAAGTTTCCTACTTTTTATGTTCTATGATATTTTTTGATCAGATGCGTAGTTCTCGAGATATATCAAGATATTTAAAAGCTCCGAAGCTGCACCAACATAATAGAGGTACAGGAACACCGTGGCCCCTTTCTTTGAGATAACTCTGCACTATTGCGAGCTGCAAATGCCACTTCCAGCTTAGCTGTGCAGAAGAAGAACAACAAGAAGAAGAAATATCTCGAAATATGTCCGTCGGCCCCTTCCCTTGAGATAAATCTGCAAATATCTCGGAAACGAAGCGAGCTATGGCAAAATGTTAAGAGACCTTTTTTGTAGAGAATTCAGTTTCCTACTTTTTATGTTCTATGATATTTTTCGATCAGAGGCGTAGTTCTCGAGATATATCAAGATATTTAAAAGTTCCGAAGCCCCACCAACATAATAGAGATACAGAAACACCGTGGCCCCTTTCTTTGAGATTACTCTGCACGATTGCGAGCTGGAAATGCCACTTCCAGTTTAGCTGTGCAGAAGAAGAACAACAAGAAGAAGAAATATCTCGAAATATGTCCATCAGGACCCTTCCCTTGAGATAAATCTGCAAATATCTCGGAAACGAAGCGAGCTATGGCAAAATGTTAAGAGACCTTTTTCGTAGAGAATTATGTTTCCTACAATTTATGTTCTATGATATTTTTTGATCAGAAGCGTAGTTTTCGAGATATATCGAGATATTTAAAAGTGCCGAAGCCGCACCAACATAATAGAGATACAGAAACACCGTGGCCCCTTTCTTTGGGATAACTCTGCACTATTGCGAGCTGGAAATGCCACTTCCAGTTTAGCTGTGCAGAAGAAGAACAACAAGAAGAAGAAATATCTCGAAATATGTCCGTCAGGACCCTTCCCTTGAGATAAATCTGCAAATATCTCGGAAACGAAGCGAGCTATTGCAAAACGTTAAGAGACCTTTTTTGTAGAGAATTCAGTTTCCTACTTTTTATGTTCTATGATATTTTTCGATCAGAGGCGTAGTTCTCGAGATATATCAAGATATTTAAAAGTTCCGAAGCCCCACCAACATAATAGAGATACAGAAACACCGTGGCCCCTTTCTTTGAGATTACTCTGCACGATTGCGAGCTGGAAATGCCACTTCCAGTTTAGCTGTGCAGAAGAAGAACAACAAGAAGAAGAAATATCTCGAAATATGTCCATCAGGACCCTTCCCTTGAGATAAATCTGCAAATATCTCGGAAACGAAGCGAGCTATGGCAAAATGTTAAGAGACCTTTTTCGTAGAGAATTATGTTTCCTACAATTTATGTTCTATGATATTTTTTGATCAGAAGCGTAGTTTTCGAGATATATCGAGATATTTAAAAGTGCCGAAGCCGCACCAACATAATAGAGATACAGAAACACCGTGGCCCCTTTCTTTGGGATAACTCTGCACTATTGCGAGCTGGAAATGCCACTTCCAGCTTAGCTGTGCAGAAGAAGAACAACAAGAAGAAGAAATATCTCGAAATATGTCCGCCAGGCCCCTTCCCTTGAGATAAATCTGCAAATATCTCGGAAACGAAGCGAGCTATGGCAAAATGTTAAGAGACCTTTTTTGTAGAGAATTAGGTTTCCTACTTTTTATGTTCTATGATATTTTTTGATCAGATGCGTAGTTCTCGAGATATATCAAGATATTTAAAAGTTCCGAAGCCGCACCAACATAATAGAGATACAGAAACACCGTGGCCCCTTTCTTTGGGATAACTCTGCACTATTGCGAGCTGGAAATGCCACTTCCAGTTTAGCTGTGCAGAAGAAGAACAACAAGAAGAAGAAATATCTCGAAATATGTCCGTCAGGACCCTTCCCTTGAGATAAATCTGCAAATATCTCGGAAACGAAGCGAGCTATTGCAAAACGTTAAGAGACCTTTTTTGTAGAGAATTAAGTTTCCTACTTTTTATGTTCTATGATATTTTTTGATCAGATGCGTAGTTCTCGAGATATATCAAGATATTTAAAAGCTCCGAAGCTGCACCAACATAATAGAGGTACAGGAACACCGTGGCCCCTTTCTTTGAGATAACTCTGCACTATTGCGAGCTGCAAATGCCACTTCCAGCTTAGCTGTGCAGAAGAAGAACAACAAGAAGAAGAAATATCTCGAAATATGTCCGTCGGCCCCTTCCCTTGAGATAAATCTGCAAATATCTCGGAAACGAAGCGAGCTATGGCAAAATGTTAAGAGACCTTTTTTGTAGAGAATTCAGTTTCCTACTTTTTATGTTCTATGATATTTTTCGATCAGAGGCGTAGTTCTCGAGATATATCAAGATATTTAAAAGTTCCGAAGCCCCACCAACATAATAGAGATACAGAAACACCGTGGCCCCTTTCTTTGAGATTACTCTGCACGATTGCGAGCTGGAAATGCCACTTCCAGTTTAGCTGTGCAGAAGAAGAACAACAAGAAGAAGAAATATCTCGAAATATGTCCATCAGGACCCTTCCCTTGAGATAAATCTGCAAATATCTCGGAAACGAAGCGAGCTATGGCAAAATGTTAAGAGACCTTTTTCGTAGAGAATTATGTTTCCTACAATTTATGTTCTATGATATTTTTTGATCAGAAGCGTAGTTTTCGAGATATATCGAGATATTTAAAAGTGCCGAAGCCGCACCAACATAATAGAGATACAGAAACACCGTGGCCCCTTTCTTTGGGATAACTCTGCACTATTGCGAGCTGGAAATGCCACTTCCAGTTTAGCTGTGCAGAAGAAGAACAACAAGAAGAAGAAATATCTCGAAATATGTCCGTCAGGACCCTTCCCTTGAGATAAATCTGCAAATATCTCGGAAACGAAGCGAGCTATTGCAAAACGTTAAGAGACCTTTTTTGTAGAGAATTCAGTTTCCTACTTTTTATGTTCTATGATATTTTTCGATCAGAGGCGTAGTTCTCGAGATATATCAAGATATTTAAAAGTTCCGAAGCCCCACCAACATAATAGAGATACAGAAACACCGTGGCCCCTTTCTTTGAGATTACTCTGCACGATTGCGAGCTGGAAATGCCACTTCCAGTTTAGCTGTGCAGAAGAAGAACAACAAGAAGAAGAAATATCTCGAAATATGTCCATCAGGACCCTTCCCTTGAGATAAATCTGCAAATATCTCGGAAACGAAGCGAGCTATGGCAAAATGTTAAGAGACCTTTTTCGTAGAGAATTATGTTTCCTACAATTTATGTTCTATGATATTTTTTGATCAGAAGCGTAGTTTTCGAGATATATCGAGATATTTAAAAGTTCCGAAGCCGCACCAACATAATAGAGATACAGAAACATCGTGGCCCCTTTCTTTGGGATAACTCTGCACTATTGCGAGCTGGAAATGCCACTTCCAGTTTAGCTGTGCAGAAGAAGAACAACAAGAAGAAGAAATATCTCGAAATATGTCCGTCAGGACCCTTCCCTTGAGATAAATCTGCAAATCTCTCGGAAACGAAGCGAGCTATTGCAAAACGTTAAGAGACCTTTTTTGTAGAGAATTAAGTTTCCTACTTTTTATGTTCTATGATATTTTTTGATCAGATGCGTAGTTCTCGAGATATATCAAGATATTCAAAAGTTCCGAAGCCGCACCAACATAATGGAGATACAGAAACACCGTGGCCCCTTTCTTTGAGATAACTCTGCACTATTGCGAGCTGCAAATGCCACTTCCAGCTTAGCTGTGCAGAAGAAGAACAACAAGAAGAAGAAATATCTGGAAATATGTCCGTCAGGCCCCTTCCCTTGAGATAAATCTGCAAATATCTCGGAAACGAAGCGAGCTACGGCAAAATGTTAAGAGACCTTTTTTGTAGAAAATTAGGATTCCTACTTTTTATGTTCTATGATATTTTTTGAACAGATGCGTAGTTCTCGAGATATATCAAGATATTTAAAAGTTCCGAAGCCGCACCAACATAATAGAGATACAGAAACACCGTGGCCCCTTTCTTTGAGATAACTCTGCACTATTGCGCGCTGCAAATGGCACTTCCAGCTTAGCTGTGCAGAAGAAGAACAACAAGAAGAAGAAATATCTCGAAATATGTCCGTCAGGCCCCTTCCCTTGAGATAAATCTGCAAATATCTCGGAAACGAAGCGAGCTATGGCAAAATGTTAAGAGACCTTTTTTGTAGAGAATTCAGTTTCCTACTTTTTATGTTCTATGATATTTTTCGATCAGAGGCGTAGTTCTCGAGATATATCAAGATATTTAAAAGTTCCGAAGCCCCACCAACATAATAGAGATACAGAAACACCGTGGCCCCTTTCTTTGAGATTACTCTGCACGATTGCGAGCTGGAAATGCCACTTCCAGTTTAGCTGTGCAGAAGAAGAACAACAAGAAGAAGAAATATCTCGAAATATGTCCGTCAGGACCCTTCCCTTGAGATAAATCTGCAAATATCTCGGAAACGAAGCGACCTATGGCAAAATGTTAAGAGACCTTTTTTGTAGAGAATTATGTTTCCTACAATTTATGTTCTATGATATTTTTTGATCAGAAGCGTAGTTTTCGAGATATATCGAGATATTTAAAAGTTCCGAAGCCGCACCAACATAATAGAGATACAGAAACACCGTGGCCCCTTTCTTTGAGATAACTCTGCACTATTGCGCGCTGCAAATGCCACTTCCAGCTTAGCTGTGCAGAAGAAGAACAACAAGAAGAAGAAATATCTCGAAATATGTCCGTCAGGCCCCTTCCCTTGAGATAAATCTGCAAATATCTCGGAAACGAAGCGAGCTATGGCAAAATGTTAAGAGACCTTTTTTGTAGAGAATTATGTTTCCTACAATTTATGTTCTATGATATTTTTTGATCAGAAGCGTAGTTTTCGAGATATATCGAGATATTTAAAAGTTCCGAAGCCGCACCAACATAATAGAGATACAGAAACACCGTGGCCCCTTTCTTTGGGATAACTCTGCACTATTGCGAGCTGCAAATGCCACTGCCAGCTTAGCTGTGCAGAAGAAGAACAACAAGAAGAAGAAATATCTCGAAATATGTCCGTCAGACCCCTTCCCTTGAGATGAATCTGCAAATATCTCGGAAACGAAGCGAGCTATGGCAAAACGTTAAGAGACCTTTTTTGTAGAGAATAATATTTCCTACAATTTACGTTCTATGATATTTTTTGATCAGAAGCGTAGTTTTCGAGATATATCGAGATATTTAAAAGTTCCGAAGCCGCACCAACATAATAGAGATACAGAAACACCGTGGCCCCTTTCTTTGAGATAACTCTGCACTATTGCGAGCCGCAAATGCCACTTCCAGCTCAGCTGTGCAGAAGAAGAACAACAAGAAGAAGAAATATCTCGAAATATGTCCGTCAGGCCCCTTCCCTTGAGATAAATATGCAAATATCTCGGAAACGAAGCGAGCTATGGCAAAATGTTAAGAGACCTTTTTTGTAGAGAATTAAGTTTCCTACTTTTTATGTTCTATGATATTTTTTGATCAGATGCGTAGTTCTCGAGATATATCAAGATATTTAAAAGTTCCGAAGACGCACCAACATAATAGAGATACAGAAACACCGTGGCCCCTTTCTTTGAGATAACTCTGCACTATTGCGAGCTGCAAATGCCACTTCCAGCTTAGCTGTGCAGAAGAAGAACAACAAGAAGAAGAAATATCTCGAAATATGTCCGTCAGGCCCTTTCCCTTGAGATAAATCTGCAAATATCTCGGAAACGAAGCGAGCTATGGCAAAATGTTTAGAGACCTTTCTTGTAGAGAATTAAGTTTCCTACTTTTTATGTAGTATGATATTTTTTGATCAGATGCGTAGTTCTCGAGATATATCAAGATATTTAAAAGTTCCGAAGCCGCACCAACATAATAGAGATACAGAAACACCGTGGCCCCTTTCTTTGAGATAACTCTGCACTAGTGCGAGCCGCAAATGCCACTTCCAGCTTAGCTGTGCAGAAGAAGAACAACAAGAAGAAGAAATATCTCGAAATATGTCCGTCAGGCCCCTTCCCTTGAGATAAATCTGCAAATATCTCGGAAACGAAGCGAGCTATGGCAAAATGTTAAGAGACCGTTTTTGTAGAGAATTAAGTTTCCTACTTTTTATGTTCTATGATATTTTTTGATCAGATGCGTAGTTCTCGAGATATATCAAGATATTTAAAAGTTCCGAAGCCGCACCAACATAATAGGGATACAGAAACACCGTGGCCCCTTTCTTTGAGATAACTCTGCACTATTGCGAGCTGGAAATGCCACTTCCAGTTTAGCTGTGCAGAAGAAGAACAACAAGAAGAAGAAATATCTCGAAATATGTCCGTCAGGCCCCTTCCCTTGAGATAAATCTGCAAATATCTCGGAAACGAAGCGAGCTATCGCAAAATGTTAAGAGACCTTTTTTGTAGAGAATTATGTTTCCTACAATTTATGTTCTACGATATTTTTTGATCAGAAGCGTAGTTTTCGAGATATATCGAGATATTTAAAAGTTCCGAAGCCGCACCAACATAATAGAGATACAGAAACACCGTGGCCCCTTTCTTTGAGATAACTCTGCACTAGTGCGAGCTGCAAATGCCACTTCCAGCTTAGCTGTGCAGAAGAAGAACAACAAGAAGAAGAAATATCTCGAAATATGTCCGTCAGGCCCCTTCCCTTGAGATAAATCTGCAAATATCTCGGAAACGAAGCGAGCTATGGCAAAATGTTAAGAGACCTTTTTTGTAGAGAATTAAGTTTCCTACTTTTTATGTTCTATGATATTTTTTGATCAGATGCGTAGTTCTCGAGATATATCAAGATATTTAAAAGTTCCGAAGCCGCACCAACATAATAGAGATACAGAAACACCGTGGCCCCTTTCTTTGAGATAACTCTGCACTATGGCGAGCTGTAAATGCCACTTCCAGCTTAGCTGTGCAGAGGAAGAACAACAAGAAGAAGAAATATCTCGAAATATGTCCGTCAGGCCAGTTCCTTTGAGCTGAATCTGCAAATATCTCGGAAACGAAGCGAGCTATGGCAAAATGTTAAGAGACGTTTTTGGAGAGAATTATGTTTCCTACAATTTATGTTCTATGATATTTTTTGATCAGAAGCGTAGTTTTCGAGATATATCGAGATATTTAAAAGTTCCGAAGACGCACCAACATAATAGAGATACAGAAACACCGTGGCCCCTTTCTTTGAGATAACTGTGCACCAGTGCGAGCCGCAAATGCCACTTCCAGCTTAGCTGTGCAGAAGAAGAACAACAAGAAGAAGAAATATCTCGAAATATGTCCGTCAGGCCCCTTCCCTTGAGATATATCTGCAAATATCTCGGAAACGAAGCGAGCTATGGCAAAATGTTAAGAGACCGTGTTTGTAGAGAATTATGTTTCCTACTTTTTATGTTCCATGATATTTTTTGATCAGACGCGTAGTTCTCGAGATATATCAAGATATTTAAAAGTTCCGAAGCCGCACCAACATAATAGAGATACAGAAACACCGTGGCCCCTTTCTTTGAGATAACTCTGCACTATTGCGAGCTGCAAATGCCACTTCCAGCTTAGCTGTGCAGAAGAAGAACAACAAGAAGAAGAAATATCTCGAAATATGTCCGTCAGGCCCCTTGCCTTGAGATAAATCTGCAAATATCTCGGAAACGAAGAGAGCTATGGCAAAATGTTAAGAGACCTTTTTTGTAGAGGATTAAGTTTCCTACTTTTCATGTTCTATGATATTTTTTGATCAGACGGGTAGTTCTCGAGATATATCAAGATATTTAAAAGTTCCGAAGCCGCACCAACATAATAGAGATACAGAAACACCGTGGCCCCTTTCTTTGAGATAACTCTGCACTATTGCGAGCTGTAAATGCCACTTCCAGCTTAGCTGTGCAGAAGAAGAACAACAAGAAGAAGAAATATCTCGAAATATGTCCGTCAGGCCCCTTCCCTTGAGATATATCTGCAAATATCTCGGAAACGAAGCGAGCTATGGCTAAATGTTAAGAGACCTTTTTTGTAGAGAATTAAGTTTCCTACTTTTTATGTTCTATGATATTTTTTGATCAGATGCGTAGTTCTCGAGATATATCAAGATATTTAAAAGTTCCGAAGCCGCACCAACATAATAGGGATACAGAAACACCGTGGCCCCGTTCTTTGAGATAACTCTGCACTAGTGCGAGCCGCAAATGCCACTTCCAGCTTAGCTGTGCAGAAGAAGAACAACAAGAAGAAGAAATATCTCGAAATATGTCCGTCAGGCCCCTTCCCTTGAGATAAATATGCAAATATCTCGGAAACGAAGCGAGCTATGGCAAAATGTTAAGCGACCTTTTTTGTAGAGAATTAAGTTTCCTACTTTTTATGTTCTATGATATTTTTTGATCAGATGCGTAGTTCTCGAGATATATCAAGATATTTAAAAGTTCCGAAGCCGCACCAACACAATAGAGATACAGAAACACCGTGGCCCCTTTCTTTGAGATAACTCTGCAGTATTGCGAGCTGCAAATGCCACTTTCAGCTTAGCTGTGCAGAAGAAGAACAACAAGAAGAAGAAATATCTCGAAATATGTCCGTCAGGCCCCTTCCCTTGAGATATATCTGCAAATATCTCGGAAACGAAGCGAGCTATGGCAAAATGTTAAGAGACCTTTTTTGTAGAGAATTATGTTTCCTACAATTTATGTTCTATGATATTTTTTGTTCAGAAGCGTAGTTTTCGAGATATATCGAGATATTTAAAAGTTCCGAAGCCGCACCAACATAATAGAGATACAGAAACACCGTGGCCCCTTTCGTTGAGATAACTCTGCACTAGTGCGAGCCGCAAATGCCACTTCCAGCTTAGCTGTGCAGAAGAAGAACAACAAGAAGAAGAAATATCTCGAAATATGTCCGTCAGGCCCCTTCCCTTGAGATGTATCTGAAAATATCTCGGAAACGAAGCGAGCTATGGCAAAATGTTAAGAGACCGTTTTTGTAGAGAATTATGTTTCCTACTTTTTATGTTCTATGATATTTTTTGATCAGATGCGTAGTTCTCGAGATAGATCAAGATACTTAAAAGTTCCGAAGCCGCACCAACATAATAGAGATACAGAAACACCGTGGCCCCTCTCTTTGAGATAACTCTGCACTATTGCGAGCTGCAAATGCCACTTCCAGCTTAGCTGTGCAGAAGAAGAACAACAAGAAGAAGAAATATCTCGAAATATGTCCGTCAGGCCCCTTCCCTTGAGATAAATCTGCAAATATCTCGGAAACGAAGCGAGCTATGGCTAAATGTTAAGAGACCTTTTTTGTAGAGAATTAAGTTTCCTACTTTTTATGTTCTATGATATTTTTTGATCAGATGCGTAGTTCTCGAGATATATCAAGATATTTAAAAGTTCCGAAGCCGCACCAACATAATAGGGATACAGAAACACCGTAGCCCCGTTCTTTGAGATAACTCTGCACTAGTGCGAGCCGCAAATGCCACTTCCAGCTTAGCTGTGCAGAAGAAGAACAACAAGAAGAAGAAATATCTCGAAATATGTCCGTCAGGCCCCTTCCCTTGAGATAAATCTGCAAATATCTCGGAAACGAAGCGAGCTATGGCAAAATGTTTAGAGACCTTTCTTGTAGAGAATTAAGTTTCCTACTTTTTATGTAGTATGATATTTTTTGATCAGATGCGTAGTTCTCGAGATATATCAAGATATTTAAAAGTTCCGAAGCCGCACCAACATAATAGAGATACAGAAACACCGTGGCCCCTTTCTTTGAGATAACTCTGCACTATTGCGCGCTGCAAATGCCACTTCCAGCTTAGCTGTGCAGAAGAAGAACAACAAGAAGAAGAAATATCTCGAAATATGTCCGTCAGGCCCCTTCCCTTGAGATAAATCTGCAAATATCTCGGAAACGAAGCGAGCTATGGCAAAATGTTAAGAGACCTTTTTTGTAGAGAATTATGTTTCCTACAATTTATGTTCTATGATATTTTTTGATCAGAAGCGTAGTTTTCGAGATATATCGAGATATTTAAAAGTTCCGAAGCCGCACCAACATAATAGAGATACAGAAACACCGTGGCCCCTTTCTTTGGGATAACTCTGCACTATTGCGAGCTGCAAATGCCACTTCCAGCTTAGCTGTGCAGAAGAAGAACAACAAGAAGAAGAAATATCTCGAAATATGTCCGTCAGGCCACTTCCCTTGAGATAAATCTGCAAATATCTCGGAAACGAAGCGAGCTATGGCAAAATGTTAAGAGACCTTTTTTGTAGAGAATTAAGTTTCCTACTTTTTATGTTCGATGATATTTTTTGATCAGATGCGTAGTTCTCGAGATATATCAAGATATTTAAAAGTTCCGAAGCTGCACCAACATAATAGAGGTACAGAAACACCGTGGCCTCTTTCTTTGAAATAACTCTGCACTATTGCGAGCTGCAAATGCCACTTCGAGCTTAGCTGTGCAGAAGAAGAACAACAAGAAGAAGAAATATCTCGAAATATGTCCGTCAGACCCCTTCCCTTGAGATGAATCTGCAAATATCTCGGAAACGAAGCGAGCTATGGCAAAACGTTAAGAGACCTTTTTTGTAGACAATAATATTTCCTACAATTTACGTTCTATGATATTTTTTGATCAGAAGCGTAGTTTTCGAGATATATCGAGATATTTAAAAGTTCCGAAGCCGCACCAACATAATAGAGATACAGAAACACCGTGGCCCCTTTCTTTGAGATAACTCTGCACTATTGCGAGCTGCAAATGCCACTTCCAGCTCAGCTGTGCAGAAGAAGAACAACAAGAAGAAGAAATATCTCGAAATATGTCCGTCAGGCCCCTTCCCTTGAGATAAATCTGCAAATATCTCGGAAACGAAGCGAGCTATGGCAAAATGTTTAGAGACCTTTCTTGTAGAGAATTAAGTTTCCTACTTTTTATGTAGTATGATATTTTTTGATCAGATGCGTAGTTCTCGAGATATATCAAGATATTTAAAAGTTCCGAAGCCGCACCAACATAATAGAGATGCAGAAACACCGTGGCCCCTTTCTTTGAGATAACTCTGCACTATTGCGCGCTGCAAATGCCACTTCCAGCTTAGCTGTGCAGAAGAAGAACAACAAGAAGAAGAAATATCTCGAAATATGTCCGTCAGGCCCCTTCCCTTGAGATAAATCTGCAAATATCTCGGAAACGAAGCGAGCTATGGCAAAATGTTAAGAGACCTTTTTTGTAGAGAATTAAGTTTCCTACTTTTTATGTTCGATGATATTTTTTGATCAGATGCGTAGTTCTCGAGATATATCAAGATATTTAAAAGTTCCGAAGCTGCACCAACATAATAGAGGTACAGAAACACCGTGGCCTCTTTCTTTGAAATAACTCTGCACTATTGCGAGCTGCAAATGCCACTTCCAGCTTAGCTGTGCAGAAGAAGAACAACAAGAAGAAGAAATATCTCGAAATATGTCCGTCAGGCCCCTTCCCTTGAGATAAATCTGCAAATATCTCGGAAACGAAGCGAGCTATGGCAAAATGTTAAGAGACCTTTTTTGTAGAGAATTATGTTTCCTACAATTTATGTTCTATGATATTTTTTGATCAGAAGCGTAGTTCTCGAGATATATCAAGATATTTAAAAGTTCCGAAGCCGCACCAACATAATAGGGATACAGAAACACCGTGGCCCCTTTCTTTGAGATAACCCTGCACTAGTGCGAGCCGCAAATGCCACTTCCAGCTTAGCTGTGCAGAAGAAGAACAACAAGAAGAAGAAATATCTCGAAATATGTCCGTCAGGCCCCTTCCCTTGAGATAAATCTGCAAATATCTCGGAAACGAAGCGAGCTATGGCAAAATGTTAAGAGACCTTTTTTGTAGAGAATTAAGTTTCCTACTTTTCATGTTCTATGATATTTTTTGATGAGATGCGTAGTTCTCGATATATATCAAGATATTTAAAAGTTCCGAAGCCGCACCAACATAATAGAGATACAGAAACACCGTGGCCCCTTTCTTTGAGATAACTCTGCACTATTGCGAGCTGTAAATGCCACTTCCAGCTTAGCTGTGCAGAAGAAGAACAACAAGAAGAAGAAATATCTCGAAATATGTCCCTCAGGCCCCTTCCCTTGAGATAAATCTGCAAATATCTCGGAAACCAAGCGAGCTATGGCAAAATGTTAAGAGACCTTTTTTGTAGAGAATTATGTTTCCTACAATTTATGTTCTATGATATTTTTTGATCAGAAGCGTAGTTTTCGAGATATATCGAGATATTTAAAAGTTCCGAAGCCGCACCAACATAATAGAGATACAGAAACACCGTGGCCCCTTTCTTTGAGATAACTCTGCACTAGTGCGAGCCGCAAATGCCACTTCCAGCTTAGCTGTGCAGAAGAAGAACAACAAGAAGAAGAAATATCTCGAAATATGTCCGTCAGGCCCCTTCCCTTGAGATAAATCTGCAAATATCTCGGAAACGAAGCGAGCTATGGCAAAATGTTAAGAGACCTTTTTTGTAGAGAATTAAGTTTCCTACTTTTTATGTTCTATGATATTTTTTGATCAGATGCGTAGTTCTCGAGATATATCAAGATATTTAAAAGTTCCGAAGCCGCACCAACATAATAGGGATACAGAAACACCGTGGCCCCTTTCTTTGAGATAACGCTGCACTAGTGCGAGCCGCAAATGCCACTTCCAGCTTAGCTGTGCAGAAGAAGAACAACAAGAAGAAGAAATATCTCGAAATATGTCCGTCAGGCCCCTTCCCTTGAGATAAATCTGCAAATATCTCGGAAACGAAGCGAGCTATCGCAAAATGTTAAGAGACCTTTTTTGTAGAGAATTATGTTTCCTACAATTTATGTTCTACGATATTTTTTGATCAGAAGCGTAGTTTTCGAGATATATCGAGATATTTAAAAGTTCCGAAGCCGCACCAACATAATAGAGATACAGAAACGCCGTGGCCCCTTTCTTTGAGATAACTCTGCACTAGTGCGAGCTGCAAATGCCACTTCCAGCTTAGCTGTGCAGAAGAAGAACAACAAGAAGAAGAAATATCTCGAAATATGTCCGTCAGGCCCCTTCCCTTGAGATAAATCTGCAAATATCTCGGAAACGAAGCGAGCTATGGCAAAATGTTAAGAGACCTTTTTTGTAGAGAATTAAGTTTCCTACTTTTTATGTTCTATGATATTTTTTGATCAGATGCGTAGTTCTCGAGATATATCAAGATATTTAAAAGTTCCGAAGCCGCACCAACATAATAGAGATACAGAAACACCGTGGCCCCTTTCTTTGAGATAACTCTGCACTATTGCGAGCTGCAAATGCCACTTCCAGCTTAGCTGTGCAGAGGAAGAACAACAAGAAGAAGAAATATCTCGAAATATGTCCGTCAGGCCAGTTCCTTTGAGCTGAATCTGCAAATATCTCGGAAACGAAGCGAGCTATGGCAAAATGTTAAGAGACGTTTTTGGAGAGAATTATGTTTCCTACAATTTATGTTCTATGATATTTTTTGATCAGAAGCGTAGTTTTCGAGATATATCGAGATATTTAAAAGTTCCGAAGACGCACCAACATAATAGAGATACAGAAACACCGTGGCCCCTTTCTTTGAGATAACTGTGCACCAGTGCGAGCCGCAAATGCCACTTCCAGCTTAGCTGTGCAGAAGAAGAACAACAAGAAGAAGAAATATCTCGAAATATGTCCGTCAGGCCCCTTCCCTTGAGATATATCTGCAAATATCTCGGAAACGAAGCGAGCTATGGCAAAATGTTAAGAGACCGTGTTTGTAGAGAATTATGTTTCCTACTTTTTATGTTCTATGATATTTTTTGATCAGACGCGTAGTTCTCGAGATATATCAAGATATTTAAAAGTTCCGAAGCCGCACCAACATAATAGAGATACAGAAACACCGTGGCCCCTTTCTTTGAGATAACTCTGCACTATTGCGAGCTGCAAATGCCACTTCCAGCTTAGCTGTGCAGAAGAAGAACAACAAGAAGAAGAAATATCTCGAAATATGTCCGTCAGGCCCCTTCCCTTGAGATATATCTGCAAATATCTCGGAAACGAAGCGAGCTATGGCAAAATGTTAAGAGACCTTTTTTGTAGAGAATTAAGTTTCCTACTTTTTATCTTCTATGATATTTTTTGATCAGATGCGTAGTTCTCGAGATATATCAAGATATTTAAAAGTTCCGAAGCCGCACCAACATAATAGAGATACAGAAACACCGTGGCCCCTTTCTTTGAGATAACTCTGCACTATTGCGAGCTGCAAATGCCACTTCCAGCTTAGCTGTGCAGAAGACCAACAAGAAGAAGAAATATCTCGAAATATGTCCGTCAGGCCAGTTCCTTTGAGATGAATCTGCAAATATCTCGGAAACGAAGCGAGCTATGGCAAAATGTTAAGAGACGTTTTTTGTAGAGAATTATGTTTCCTACAATTTATGTTCTATGATATTTTTTGATCAGAAGCGTAGTTTTCGAGATATATCGAGATATTTAAAAGTTCCGAAGCCGCACCAACATAATAGAGATACAGAAACACCGTGGCCCCTCTCTTTGAGATAACTCTGCACTATTGCGAGCTGTAAATGCCACTTCCAGCTTAGCTGTGCAGAAGAAGAACAACAAGAAGAAGAAATATCTCGAAATATGTCCGTTAGGCCCCTTCCCTGGAGATAAATCTGCAAATATCTCGGAAACGAAGCGAGCAATGGCAAAATGTTGAGAGACCTTTTTTGTAGAGAATTAAGTTTCCTACTTTTTATGTTCTATGATATTTTTTGATCAGAAGCGTAGTTTTCGAGATATATCGAGATATTTAAAAGTTCCGAAGCCGCACCAACATAATAGAGATACAGAAACACCGTGGCCCCTTTCTTTGAGATAACTCTGCACTAGTGCGAGCCGCAAATGCCACTTCCAGCTTAGCTGTGCAGAAGAAGAACAACAAGAAGAAGAAATATCTCGAAATATGTCCGTCAGGCCCCTTCCCTTGAGATAAATCTGCAAATATCTCGGAAACGAAGCGAGCTATGGCAAAATGTTAAGAGACCTTTTTTGTAGAGAATTATGTTTCCTACTTTTTATGTTCTATGATATTTTTTGATCAGATGCGTAGTTCTCGAGATATATCAAGATATTTAAAAGTTCCGAAGCTGCACCAACATAATAGAGGTACAGAAACACCGTGGCCTCTTTCTTTGAAATAACTCTGCACTATTGCGAGCTGTAAATGCCACTTCCAGCTTAGCTGTGCAGAAGAAGAACAACAAGAAGAAGAAATATCTCGAAATATGTCCCTCAGGCCCCTTCCCTTGAGATAAATCTGCAAATATCTCGGAAACCAAGCGAGCTATGGCAAAATGTTAAGAGACCTTTTTTGTAGAGAATTATGTTTCCTACAATTTATGTTCTATGATATTTTTTGATCAGAAGCGTAGTTTTCGAGATATATCGAGATATTTAAAAGTTCCGAAGCCGCACCAACATAATAGAGATACAGAAACACCGTGGCCCCTTTCTTTGAGATAACTCTGCACTAGTGCGAGCCGCAAATGCCACTTCCAGCTTAGCTGTGCAGAAGAAGAACAACAAGAAGAAGAAATATCTCGAAATATGTCCGTCAGGCCCCTTCCCTTGAGATAAATCTGCAAATATCTCGGAAACGAAGCGAGCTATGGCAAAATGTTCAGAGACCTTTTTTGTAGAGAATTAAGTTTCCTACTTTTTATGTTCTATGATATTTTTTGATCAGATGCGTAGTTCTCGAGATATATCAAGATATTTAAAAGTTCCGAAGCCGCACCAACATAATAGGGATACAGAAACACCGTGGCCCCTTTCTTTGAGATAACGCTGCACTAGTGCGAGCCGCAAATGCCACTTCCAGCTTAGCTGTGCAGAAGAAGAACAACAAGAAGAAGAAATATCTCGAAATATGTCCGTCAGGCCCCTTCCCTTGAGATAAATCTGCAAATATCTCGGAAACGAAGCGAGCTATCGCAAAATGTTAAGAGACCTTTTTTGTAGAGAATTATGTTTCCTACAATTTATGTTCTACGATATTTTTTGATCAGAAGCGTAGTTTTCGAGATATATCGAGATATTTAAAAGTTCCGAAGCCGCACCAACATAATAGAGATACAGAAACGCCGTGGCCCCTTTCTTTGAGATAACTCTGCACTAGTGCGAGCTGCAAATGCCACTTCCAGCTTAGCTGTGCAGAAGAAGAACAACAAGAAGAAGAAATATCTCGAAATATGTCCGTCAGGCCCCTTCCCTTGAGATAAATCTGCAAATATCTCGGAAACGAAGCGAGCTATGGCAAAATGTTAAGAGACCTTTTTTGTAGAGAATTAAGTTTCCTACTTTTTATGTTCTATGATATTTTTTGATCAGATGCGTAGTTCTCGAGATATATCAAGATATTTAAAAGTTCCGAAGCCGCACCAACATAATAGAGATACAGAAACACCGTGGCCCCTTTCTTTGAGATAACTCTGCACTATTGCGAGCTGCAAATGCCACTTCCAGCTTAGCTGTGCAGAGGAAGAACAACAAGAAGAAGAAATATCTCGAAATATGTCCGTCAGGCCAGTTCCTTTGAGCTGAATCTGCAAATATCTCGGAAACGAAGCGAGCTATGGCAAAATGTTAAGAGACGTTTTTGGAGAGAATTATGTTTCCTACAATTTATGTTCTATGATATTTTTTGATCAGAAGCGTAGTTTTCGAGATATATCGAGATATTTAAAAGTTCCGAAGACGCACCAACATAATAGAGATACAGAAACACCGTGGCCCCTTTCTTTGAGATAACTGTGCACCAGTGCGAGCCGCAAATGCCACTTCCAGCTTAGCTGTGCAGAAGAAGAACAACAAGAAGAAGAAATATCTCGAAATATGTCCGTCAGGCCCCTTCCCTTGAGATATATCTGCAAATATCTCGGAAACGAAGCGAGCTATGGCAAAATGTTAAGAGACCGTGTTTGTAGAGAATTATGTTTCCTACTTTTTATGTTCTATGATATTTTTTGATCAGACGCGTAGTTCTCGAGATATATCAAGATATTTAAAAGTTCCGAAGCCGCACCAACATAATAGAGATACAGAAACACCGTGGCCCCTTTCTTTGAGATAACTCTGCACTATTGCGAGCTGCAAATGCCACTTCCAGCTTAGCTGTGCAGAAGAAGAACAACAAGAAGAAGAAATATCTCGAAATATGTCCGTCAGGCCCCTTCCCTTGAGATATATCTGCAAATATCTCGGAAACGAAGCGAGCTATGGCAAAATGTTAAGAGACCTTTTTTGTAGAGAATTAAGTTTCCTACTTTTTATCTTCTATGATATTTTTTGATCAGATGCGTAGTTCTCGAGATATATCAAGATATTTAAAAGTTCCGAAGCCGCACCAACATAATAGAGATACAGAAACACCGTGGCCCCTTTCTTTGAGATAACTCTGCACTATTGCGAGCTGCAAATGCCACTTCCAGCTTAGCTGTGCAGAAGACCAACAAGAAGAAGAAATATCTCGAAATATGTCCGTCAGGCCAGTTCCTTTGAGATGAATCTGCAAATATCTCGGAAACGAAGCGAGCTATGGCAAAATGTTAAGAGACGTTTTTTGTAGAGAATTATGTTTCCTACAATTTATGTTCTATGATATTTTTTGATCAGAAGCGTAGTTTTCGAGATATATCGAGATATTTAAAAGTTCCGAAGCCGCACCAACATAATAGAGATACAGAAACACCGTGGCCCCTCTCTTTGAGATAACTCTGCACTATTGCGAGCTGTAAATGCCACTTCCAGCTTAGCTGTGCAGAAGAAGAACAACAAGAAGAAGAAATATCTCGAAATATGTCCGTTAGGCCCCTTCCCTGGAGATAAATCTGCAAATATCTCGGAAACGAAGCGAGCAATGGCAAAATGTTGAGAGACCTTTTTTGTAGAGAATTAAGTTTCCTACTTTTTATGTTCTATGATATTTTTTGATCAGAAGCGTAGTTTTCGAGATATATCGAGATATTTAAAAGTTCCGAAGCCGCACCAACATAATAGAGATACAGAAACACCGTGGCCCCTTTCTTTGAGATAACTCTGCACTAGTGCGAGCCGCAAATGCCACTTCCAGCTTAGCTGTGCAGAAGAAGAACAACAAGAAGAAGAAATATCTCGAAATATGTCCGTCAGGCCCCTTCCCTTGAGATAAATCTGCAAATATCTCGGAAACGAAGCGAGCTATGGCAAAATGTTAAGAGACCTTTTTTGTAGAGAATTATGTTTCCTACTTTTTATGTTCTATGATATTTTTTGATCAGACGCGTAGTTCTCGAGATATATCAAGATATTTAAAAGTTCCGAAGCCGCACCAACATAATAGAGATACAGAAACACCGTGGCCCCTTTCTTTGAGATATCTCTGCACTATTGCGAGCTGCAAATGCCACTTCCAGCTTAGCTGTGCAGAAGAAGAACAACAAGAAGAAGAAATATCTCGAAATATGTCCGTGAGGCCCCTTCCCTTGAGATAAATCTGCAAATATCTCGGAAACGAAGCGAGCTATGGCAAAATGTTAAGAGACCTTATTTGTAGAGAATTAAGTTTCCTACTTTTTATGTTCTATGATATTTTTTGATCAGATGCGTAGTTCTCGAGATATATCAAGATATTTAAAAGTTCCGAAACCGCACCAACATAATAGAGATACAGAAACACCGTGGCCCCTTTTTTTGAGATAACTCTGCACTAGTGCGAGCCGCAAATGCCACTTCCAGCTTAGCTGTGCAGAAGAAGAACAACAAGAAGAAGAAATATCTCGAAATATGTCCGTCAGGCCCCTTCCCTTGAAATAAATATGCAAATATCTCGGAAACGAAGCGAGCTATGGCAAAATGTTGAGAGACCTTTTTTGTAGAGAATTAAGTTTCCTACTTTTTATGTTCTATGATATTTTTTGATCAGAAGCGTAGTTTTCGAGATATATCGAGATATTTAAAAGTTCCGAAGCCGCACCAACATAATAGAGATACAGAAACACCGTGGCCCCTTTCTTTGAGATAACTCTGCACTATTGCGAGCTGCAAATGCCACTTCCAGCTTAGCTGTGCAGAAGGAGAACAACAAGAAGAAGAAATATCGCGAAATATGTCCGTCAGGCCCCTTCCCTTGAGATAAATCTGCAAATATCTCGGAAACGAAGAGAGCTATGGCAAAATGTTAAGAGACCTTTTTTGTAGAGAATTAAGTTTCCTACTTTTCATGTTCTATGATATTTTTTGATCAGATGCGTAGTTCTCGAGATATATCAAGATATTTAAAAGTTCCGAAGCCGCACCAACATAATAGAGATACAGAAACACCGTGGCCCCTTTCTTTGAGATAACTCTGCACTATTGCGAGCTGCAAATGCCACTTCCAGCTTAGCTGTGCAGAAGACCAACAAGAAGAAGAAATATCTCGAAATATGTCCGTCAGGCCAGTTCCTTTGAGATGAATCTGCAAATATCTCGGAAACGAAGCGAGCTATGGCAAAATGTTAAGAGACGTTTTTTGTAGAGAATTATGTTTCCTACAATTTATGTTCTATGATATTTTTTGATCAGAAGCGTAGTTTTCGAGATATATCGAGATATTTAAAAGTTCCGAAGCCGCACCAACATAATAGAGATACAGAAACACCGTGGCCCCTTTCTTTGAGATAACTCTGCACTAGTGCGAGCCGCAAATGCCACTTCCAGCTTAGCTGTGCAGAAGAAGAACAACAAGAAGAAGAAATATCTCGAAATATGTCCGTCAGGCCCCTTCCCTGGAGATAAATCTGCAAATATCTCGGAAACGAAGCGAGCAATGGCAAAATGTTGAGAGACCTTTTTTGTAGAGAATTAAGTTTCCTACTTTTTATGTTCTATGATATTTTTTGATCAGAAGCGTAGTTTTCGAGATATATCGAGATATTTAAAAGTTCCGAAGCCGCACCAACATAATAGAGATACAGAAACACCGTGGCCCCTTTCTTTGAGATAACTCTGCACTAGTGCGAGCCGCAAATGCCACTTCCAGCTTAGCTGTGCAGAAGAAGAACAACAAGAAGAAGAAATATCTCGAAATATGTCCGTCAGGCCCCTTCCCTTGAGATAAATCTGCAAATATCTCGGAAACGAAGCGAGCTATGGCAAAATGTTAAGAGACCTTTTTTGTAGAGAATTATGTTTCCTACTTTTTATGTTCTATGATATTTTTTGATCAGACGCGTAGTTCTCGAGATATATCAAGATATTTAAAAGTTCCGAAGCCGCACCAACATAATAGAGATACAGAAACACCGTGGCCCCTTTCTTTGAGATATCTCTGCACTATTGCGAGCTGCAAATGCCACTTCCAGCTTAGCTGTGCAGAAGAAGAACAACAAGAAGAAGAAATATCTCGAAATATGTCCGTGAGGCCCCTTCCCTTGAGATAAATCTGCAAATATCTCGGAAACGAAGCGAGCTATGGCAAAATGTTAAGAGACCTTATTTGTAGAGAATTAAGTTTCCTACTTTTTATGTTCTATGATATTTTTTGATCAGATGCGTAGTTCTCGAGATATATCAAGATATTTAAAAGTTCCGAAACCGCACCAACATAATAGAGATACAGAAACACCGTGGCCCCTTTTTTTGAGATAACTCTGCACTAGTGCGAGCCGCAAATGCCACTTCCAGCTTAGCTGTGCAGAAGAAGAACAACAAGAAGAAGAAATATCTCGAAATATGTCCGTCAGGCCCCTTCCCTTGAAATA
Source organism: Osmia lignaria lignaria (assembly GCF_051020975.1). Lineage (NCBI taxonomy): Eukaryota > Metazoa > Arthropoda > Insecta > Hymenoptera > Megachilidae > Osmia > Osmia lignaria. The sequence goes on along the minus strand of NW_027478162.1, from coordinate 21,312,564 downwards.
AATATGCAAATATCTCGGAAACGAAGCGAGCTATGGCAAAATGTTGAGAGACCTTTTTTGTAGAGAATTAAGTTTCCTACTTTTTATGTTCTATGATATTTTTTGATCAGAAGCGTAGTTTTCGAGATATATCGAGATATTTAAAAGTTCCGAAGCCGCACCAACATAATAGAGATACAGAAACACCGTGGCCCCTTTCTTTGAGATAACTCTGCACTATTGCGAGCTGCAAATGCCACTTCCAGCTTAGCTGTGCAGAAGGAGAACAACAAGAAGAAGAAATATCGCGAAATATGTCCGTCAGGCCCCTTCCCTTGAGATAAATCTGCAAATATCTCGGAAACGAAGCGAGCTATGGCAAAATGTTGAGAGACCTTTTTTGTAGAGAATTAAGTTTCCTACTTTTTATGTTCTATGATATTTTTTGATCAGAAGCGTAGTTTTCGAGATATATCGAGATATTTAAAAGTTCCGAAGCCGCACCAACATAATAGAGATACAGAAACACCGTGGCCCCTTTCTTTGAGATAACTCTGCACTATTGCGAGCTGCAAATGCCACTTCCAGCTTAGCTGTGCAGAAGGAGAACAACAAGAAGAAGAAATATCGCGAAATATGTCCGTCAGGCCCCTTCCCTTGAGATAAATCTGCAAATATCTCGGAAACGAAGCGAGCTATGGCAAAATGTTAAGAGACCTTTTTTGTAGAGAATTATGTTTCCTACTTTTTATGTTCTATGATATTTTTTGATCAGACGCGTAGTTCTCGAGATATATCAAGATATTTAAAAGTTCCGAAGCCGCACCAACATAATAGAGATACAGAAACACCGTGGCCCCTTTCTTTGAGATATCTCTGCACTATTGCGAGCTGCAAATGCCACTTCCAGCTTAGCTGTGCAGAAGAAGAACAACAAGAAGAAGAAATATCTCGAAATATGTCCGTGAGGCCCCTTCCCTTGAGATAAATCTGCAAATATCTCGGAAACGAAGCGAGCTATGGCAAAATGTTAAGAGACCTTATTTGTAGAGAATTAAGTTTCCTACTTTTTATGTTCTATGATATTTTTTGATCAGATGCGTAGTTCTCGAGATATATCAAGATATTTAAAAGTTCCGAAACCGCACCAACATAATAGAGATACAGAAACACCGTGGCCCCTTTTTTTGAGATAACTCTGCACTAGTGCGAGCCGCAAATGCCACTTCCAGCTTAGCTGTGCAGAAGAAGAACAACAAGAAGAAGAAATATCTCGAAATATGTCCGTCAGGCCCCTTCCCTTGAAATAAATATGCAAATATCTCGGAAACGAAGCGAGCTATGGCAAAATGTTGAGAGACCTTTTTTGTAGAGAATTAAGTTTCCTACTTTTTATGTTCTATGATATTTTTTGATCAGAAGCGTAGTTTTCGAGATATATCGAGATATTTAAAAGTTCCGAAGCCGCACCAACATAATAGAGATACAGAAACACCGTGGCCCCTTTCTTTGAGATAACTCTGCACTATTGCGAGCTGCAAATGCCACTTCCAGCTTAGCTGTGCAGAAGGAGAACAACAAGAAGAAGAAATATCGCGAAATATGTCCGTCAGGCCCCTTCCCTTGAAATAAATATGCAAATATCTCGGAAACGAAGCGAGCTATGGCAAAATGTTGAGAGACCTTTTTTGTAGAGAATTAAGTTTCCTACTTTTTATGTTCTATGATATTTTTTGATCAGAAGCGTAGTTTTCGAGATATATCGAGATATTTAAAAGTTCCGAAGCCGCACCAACATAATAGAGATACAGAAACACCGTGGCCCCTTTCTTTGAGATAACTCTGCACTATTGCGAGCTGCAAATGCCTCTTCCAGCTTAGCTGTGCAGAAGGAGAACAACAAGAAGAAGAAATATCGCGAAATATGTCCGTCAGGCCCCTTCCCTTGAGATAAATCTGCAAATATCTCGGAAACGAAGAGAGCTATGGCAAAATGTTAAGAGACCTTTTTTGTAGAGAATTAAGTTTCCTACTTTTCATGTTCTATGATATTTTTTGATCAGATGCGTAGTTCTCGAGATATATCAAGATATTTAAAAGTTCCGAAGCCGCACCAACATAATAGAGATACAGAAACACCGTGGCCCCTTTCTTTGAGATAACTCTGCACTATTGCGAGCTGCAAATGCCACTTCCAGCTTAGCTGTGCAGAAGACCAACAAGAAGAAGAAATATCTCGAAATATGTCCGTCAGGCCAGTTCCTTTGAGATGAATCTGCAAATATCTCGGAAACGAAGCGAGCTATGGCAAAATGTTAAGAGACGTTTTTTGTAGAGAATTATGTTTCCTACAATTTATGTTCTATGATATTTTTTGATCAGAAGCGTAGTTTTCGAGATATATCGAGATATTTAAAAGTTCCGAAGCCGCACCAACATAATAGAGATACAGAAACACCGTGGCCCCTTTCTTTGAGATAACTCTGCACTAGTGCGAGCCGCAAATGCCACTTCCAGCTTAGCTGTGCAGAAGAAGAACAACAAGAAGAAGAAATATCTCGAAATATGTCCGTCAGGCCCCTTCCCTGGAGATAAATCTGCAAATATCTCGGAAACGAAGCGAGCAATGGCAAAATGTTGAGAGACCTTTTTTGTAGAGAATTAAGTTTCCTACTTTTTATGTTCTATGATATTTTTTGATCAGAAGCGTAGTTTTCGAGATATATCGAGATATTTAAAAGTTCCGAAGCCGCACCAACATAATAGAGATACAGAAACACCGTGGCCCCTTTCTTTGAGATAACTCTGCACTAGTGCGAGCCGCAAATGCCACTTCCAGCTTAGCTGTGCAGAAGAAGAACAACAAGAAGAAGAAATATCTCGAAATATGTCCGTCAGGCCCCTTCCCTTGAGATAAATCTGCAAATATCTCGGAAACGAAGCGAGCTATGGCAAAATGTTAAGAGACCTTTTTTGTAGAGAATTATGTTTCCTACTTTTTATGTTCTATGATATTTTTTGATCAGACGCGTAGTTCTCGAGATATATCAAGATATTTAAAAGTTCCGAAGCCGCACCAACATAATAGAGATACAGAAACACCGTGGCCCCTTTCTTTGAGATATCTCTGCACTATTGCGAGCTGCAAATGCCACTTCCAGCTTAGCTGTGCAGAAGAAGAACAACAAGAAGAAGAAATATCTCGAAATATGTCCGTGAGGCCCCTTCCCTTGAGATAAATCTGCAAATATCTCGGAAACGAAGCGAGCTATGGCAAAATGTTAAGAGACCTTATTTGTAGAGAATTAAGTTTCCTACTTTTTATGTTCTATGATATTTTTTGATCAGATGCGTAGTTCTCGAGATATATCAAGATATTTAAAAGTTCCGAAACCGCACCAACATAATAGAGATACAGAAACACCGTGGCCCCTTTTTTTGAGATAACTCTGCACTAGTGCGAGCCGCAAATGCCACTTCCAGCTTAGCTGTGCAGAAGAAGAACAACAAGAAGAAGAAATATCTCGAAATATGTCCGTCAGGCCCCTTCCCTTGAAATAAATATGCAAATATCTCGGAAACGAAGCGAGCTATGGCAAAATGTTGAGAGACCTTTTTTGTAGAGAATTAAGTTTCCTACTTTTTATGTTCTATGATATTTTTTGATCAGAAGCGTAGTTTTCGAGATATATCGAGATATTTAAAAGTTCCGAAGCCGCACCAACATAATAGAGATACAGAAACACCGTGGCCCCTTTCTTTGAGATAACTCTGCACTATTGCGAGCTGCAAATGCCACTTCCAGCTTAGCTGTGCAGAAGGAGAACAACAAGAAGAAGAAATATCGCGAAATATGTCCGTCAGGCCCCTTCCCTTGAGATAAATCTGCAAATATCTCGGAAACGAAGCGAGCTATGGCAAAATGTTGAGAGACCTTTTTTGTAGAGAATTAAGTTTCCTACTTTTTATGTTCTATGATATTTTTTGATCAGAAGCGTAGTTTTCGAGATATATCGAGATATTTAAAAGTTCCGAAGCCGCACCAACATAATAGAGATACAGAAACACCGTGGCCCCTTTCTTTGAGATAACTCTGCACTATTGCGAGCTGCAAATGCCACTTCCAGCTTAGCTGTGCAGAAGGAGAACAACAAGAAGAAGAAATATCGCGAAATATGTCCGTCAGGCCCCTTCCCTTGAGATAAATCTGCAAATATCTCGGAAACGAAGAGAGCTATGGCAAAATGTTAAGAGACCTTTTTTGTAGAGAATTAAGTTTCCTACTTTTCATGTTCTATGATATTTTTTGATCAGATGCGTAGTTCTCGAGATATATCAAGATATTTAAAAGTTCCGAAGCCGCACCAACATAATAGAGATACAGAAACACCGTGGCCCCTTTCTTTGATATAACTCTGCACTATTGCGAGCTGTAAATGCCACTTCCAGCTTAGCTGTGCAGAAGAAGAACAACAAGAAGAAGAAATATCTCGAAATATGTCCGTCAGGCCCCTTCCCTTGAGATATATCTGCAAATATCTCGGAAACGAAGTGAACTATGGCAAAATGTTAAGAGACCTTTTTTGTAGAGAATTATGTTTCCTACAATTTATGTTCTATGATATTTTTTGATCAGAAGCGTAGTTTTCGAGATATATCGAGATATTTAAAAGTTCCGAAGCCGCACCAACATAATAGGGATACAGAAACACCGTGGCCCCTTTCTTTGAGATAACTCTGCACTAGTGCGAGCCGCAAATGCCACTTCCAGCTTAGCTGTGCAGAAGAAGAACAACAAGAAGAAGAAATATCTCGAAATATGTCCGTCAGGCCCCTTCCCTTGAAATAAATATGCAAATATCTCGGAAACGAAGCGAGCTATGGCAAAATGTTGAGAGACCTTTTTTGTAGAGAATTAAGTTTCCTACTTTTTATGTTCTATAATATTTTTTGATCAGAAGCGTAGTTTTCGAGATATATCGAGATATTTAAAAGTTCCGAAGCCGCACCAACATAATAGAGATACAGAAACACCGTGGCCCCTTTCTTTGAGATAACTCTGCACTATTGCGAGCTGCAAATGCCACTTCCAGCTTAGCTGTGCAGAAGGAGAACAACAAGAAGAAGAAATATCGCGAAATATGTCCGTCAGGCCCCTTCCCTTGAGATAAATCTGCAAATATCTCGGAAACGAAGAGAGCTATGGCAAAATGTTAAGAGACCTTTTTTGTAGAGAATTATGTTTCCTACAATTTATGTTCTATGATATTTTTTGATCAGAAGCGTAGTTTTCGAGATATATCGAGATATTTAAAAGTTCCGAAGCCGCACCAACATAATTGAGATACAGAAACACCGTGGCCCCTTTCTTTGAGATAACTCTGCACTATTGCGAGCTGCAAATGCCACTTCCAGCTTAGCTGTGCAGAGGAAGAACAACAAGAAGAAGAAATATCTCGAAATATGTCCGTCAGGCCAGTTCCTTTGAGCTGAATCTGCAAATATCTCGGAAACGAAGCGAGCTATGGCAAAATGTTAAGAGACGTTTTTTGTAGAGAATTATGTTTCCTACAATTTATGTTCTATGATATTTTTTGATCAGAAGCGTAGTTTTCGAGATATATCGAGATATTTAAAAGTTCCGAAGCCGCACCAACATAATAGAGATACAGAAACACCGTGGCCCCTTTCTTTGAGATAACTCTGCACTAGTGCGAGCCGCAAATGCCACTTCCAGCTTAGCTGTGCAGAAGAAGAACAACAAGAAGAAGAAATATCTCGAAATATGTCCGTCAGGCCCCTTCCCTTGAGATAAATCTGCAAATCTCTCGGAAACGAAGCGAGCTATGGCAAAATGTTAAGAGACCTTTTTTGTAGAGAATTAAGTTTCCTACTTTTTATCTTCTATGATATTTTTTGATCAGATGCGTAGTTCTCGAGATATATCAAGATATTTAAAAGTTCCGAAGCCGCACCAACATAATAGAGATACAGAAACACCGTGGCCCCTCTCTTTGAGATAACTCTGCACTATTGCGAGCTGGAAATGCCACTTCCAGTTTAGCTGTGCAGAAGAAGAACAACAAGAAGAAGAAATATCTCGAAATATGTCCGTTAGGCCCCTTCCCTTGAGATAAATGTGCAAATATCTCGGAAACGAAGCAAGCTGTGGCAAAATGTTAAGAGACCTTTTTTGTAGAGAATTAAGTTTCCTACTTTTCATGTTCTATGATATTTTTTGATCAGATGCGTAGTTCTCGAGATATATCAAGATATTTAAAAGTTCCGAAACCGCACCAACATAATAGAGATACAGAAACACCGTGGCCCCTTTCTTTGAGATAACTCTGCACTATTGCGAGCTGTAAATGCCACTTCCAGTTTAGCTGTGCAGAAGAAGAACAACAAGAAGAAGAAATATCTCGAAATATGTCCGTCAGGCCCCTTCCCTTGAGATATATCTGCAAATATCTCGGAAACGAAGTGACCTATGGCAAAATGTTAAGAGACCTTTTTTGTAGAGAATTATGTTTCCTACAATTTAGGTTCTATGATATTTTTTGATCAGAAGCGTAGTTTTCGAGATATATCGAGATATTTAAAAGTTCCGAAGCCGCACCAACATAATAGGGATACAGAAACACCGTGGCCCCTCTCTTTGAGATAACTCTGCACTATTGCGAGCTGGAAATGCCACTTCCAGTTTAGCTGTGCAGAAGAAGAACAACAAGAAGAAGAAATATCTCGAAATATGTCCGTTAGGCCCCTTCCCTTGAGATAAATCTGCAAATATCTCGGAAACGAAGCGAGCTATGGCAAAATGTTAAGAGACCTTTTTTGTAGAGAATTAAGTTTCCCACTTTTTATGTTCTATGATATTTTTTGATCAGATGCGTAGTTCTCGAGATATATCAAGATATTTAAAAGTTCCGAAGCCGCACCAACATAATAGAGATACAGAAACACCGTGGCCCCTTTCTTTGAGATAACTCTGCACTATTGCGAGCTGTAAATGCCACTTCCAGTTTAGCTGTGCAGACGAAGAACAACAAGAAGAAGAAATATCTCGAAATATGTCCGTCAGGCCCCTTCCCTTGAGATAAATCTGCAAATATCTCGGAAACGAAGCGAGCTATGGCAAAATGTTAAGAGACCTTTTTTGTAGAGAATTAAGTTTCCCACTTTTTATGTTGTATGATATTTTTTGATCAGATGCGTAGTTCTCGAGATATATCAAGATATTTAAAAGTTCCGAAGCCGCACCAACATAATAGAGATACAGAAACACCGTGGCCCCTTTCTTTGAGATAACTCTGCACTATTGCGAGCTGTAAATGCCACTTCCAGCTTAGCTGTGCAGAAGAAGAACAACAAGAAGAAGAAATATCTCGAAATATGTCCGTCAGGCCCCTTCCCTTGAGATAAATCTGCAAATATCTCGGAAACGAAGCGAGCTATGGCAAAATGTTAAGAGACCTTTTTTGTAGAGAATTAAGTTTCCTACTTTTTATGTTCTATGATATTTTTCGATCAGAGGCGTAGTTCTCGAGATATATCAAGATATTTAAAAGTTCCGAAGCCGCACCAACATAATAGAGATACAGAAACACCGTGGCCCCTTTCTTTGAGATAACTCTGCACTAGTGCGAGCCGCAAATGCCACTTCCAGCTTAGCTGTGCAGAAGAAGAACAACAAGAAGAAGAAATATCTCGAAATATGTCCGTCAGGCCCCTTCCCTTGAGATAAATCTGCAAATATCTCGGAAACGAAGTGACCTATGGCAAAATGTTAACAGACCTTTTTTGTAGAGAATTATGTTTCCTACAATTTAGGTTCTATGATATTTTTTGATCAGAAGCGTAGTTTTCGAGATATATCGAGATATTTAAAAGTTCCGAAGCCGCACCAACATAATAGGGATACAGAAACACCGTGGCCCCTTTCTTTGAGATAACTCTGCACTAGTGCGAGCCGCAAATGCCACTTCCAGCTTAGCTGTGCAGAAGAAGAACAACAAGAAGAAGAAATATCTCGAAATGTGTCCGTCAGGCCCCTTCCCTTGAGATAAATCTGCAAATATCTCGGAAACGAAGCGAGCTATGGCAAAATGTTAAGAGACCTTTTTTGTAGAGAATTAGGTTTCCTACTTTTTATCTTCTATGATATTTTTTGATCAGATGCGTAGTTCTCGAGATATATCAAGATATTTAAAAGTTCCGAAGCCGCACCAACATAATAGAGATACAGAAACACCGTGGCCCCTCTCTTTGAGATAACTCTGCACTATTGCGAGCTGGAAATGCCACTTCCAGTTTAGCTGTGCAGAAGAAGAACAACAAGAAGAAGAAATATCTCGAAATATGTCCGTTAGGCCCCTTCCCTTGATATAAATGTGCAAATATCTCGGAAACGAAGCGAGCTATGGTAAAATGTTAAGAGACCTTTTTTGTAGAGAATTAAGTTTCCTACTTTTTATGTTCTATGATATTTTTTGATCAGATGCGTAGTTCTCGAGATATATCAAGATATTTAAAAGTTCCGAAGCCGCACCAACATAATAGAGATACAGAAACACCGTGGCCCCTTTCTTTGAGATAACTCTGCACTAGTGCGAGCCGCAAATGCCACTTCCAGCTTAGCTGTGCAGAAGAAGAACAACAAGAAGAAGAAATATCTCGAAATATGTCCGACAGGCCCCTTCCCTTGAGATAAATCTGCAAATATCTCGGAAACGAAGCGAGCTATGGCGAAATGTTAAGAGACCTTTTTTGTAGAGAATTAAGTTTCCTACTTTTTATCTTCTATGATATTTTTTGATCAGATGCGGAGTTCTCGAGATATATCAAGATATCTAAAAGTTCCGAAGCCTCACCAACATAATAGAGATACAGAAACACCGTGGCCCCTCTCTTTGAGATAACTCTGCACTATTGCGAGCTGCAAATGCCACTTCCAGCTTAGCTGTGCAGAAGAAGAACAACAAGAAGAAGAAATATCTCGAAATATGTCCGTCAGGCCCCTTCCCTTGAGATAAATCTGCAAATATCTCGGAAACGAAGCGAGCTATGACAAAATGTTTAGAGACCTCTCTTGTAGAGAATTAAGTTTCCTACTTTTTATGTAGTATGATATTTTTTGATCAGATGCGGAGTTCTCGAGATATATCAAGATATCTAAAAGTTCCGAAGCCTCACCAACATAATAGAGATACAGAAACACCGTGGCCCCTCTCTTTGAGATAACTCTGCACTATTGCGAGCTGCAAATGCCACTTCCAGCTTAGCTGTGCAGAAGAAGAACAACAAGAAGAAGAAATATCTCGAAATATGTCCGTCAGGCCCCTTCCCTTGAGATAAATCTGCAAATATCTCGGAAACGAAGCGAGCTATGACAAAATGTTTAGAGACCTCTCTTGTAGAGAATTAAGTTTCCTACTTTTTATGTAGTATGATATTTTTTGATCAGATGCTTAGTTCTCGAGATATATCAAGATATTTAAAAGTTCCGATGCCGCACCAACATAATAGGGATACAGAAACACCGTGGCCCCTTTCTTTGAGATAACTCTGCACTAGTGCGAGCCGCAAATGCCACTTCCAGCTTAGCTGTGCAGAAGAAGAACAACAAGAAGAAGAAATATCTCGAAATATGTCCGTCAGGCCCCTTCCCTTGAGATAAATCTGCAAATATCTCGGAAACGAAGCGAGCTATGGCAAAATGTTAAGAGACCTTTTTTGTAGAGAATTAAGTTTCCTACTTTTTATCTTCTATGATATTTTTTGATCAGATGCGTAGTTCTCGAGATATATCAAGATATTTAAAAGTTCCGAAGCCGCACCAACATAATAGAGATACAGAAACACCGTGGCCCCTCTCTTTGAGATAACTCTGCACTATTGCGAGCTGGAAATGCCACTTCCAGTTTAGCTGTGCAGAAGAAGAACAACAAGAAGAAGAAATATCTCGAAATATGTCCGTTAGGCCCCTTCCCTTGAGATAAATCTGCAAATATCTCGGAAACGAAGCGAGCTATGGCAAAATGTTAAGAGACCTTTTTTGTAGAGAATTATGTTTCCTACAATTTAGGTTCTATGATATTTTTTGATCAGAAGCGTAGTTTTCGAGATATATCGAGATATTTAAAAGTTCCGAAGCCGCACCAACATAATAGGGATACAGAAACACCGTGGCCCCTCTCTTTGAGATAACTCTGCACTATTGCGAGCTGGAAATGCCACTTCCAGTTTAGCTGTGCAGAAGAAGAACAACAAGAAGAAGAAATATCTCGGAATATGTCCGTTAGGCCCCTTCCCTTGAGATAAATCTGCAAATATCTCGGAAACGAAGCGAGCTATGGCAAAATGTTAAGAGACCTTTTTTGTAGAGAATTAAGTTTCCCACTTTTTATGTTCTATGATATTTTTTGATCAGATGCGTAGTTCTCGAGATATATCAAGATATTTAAAAGTTCCGAAGCCGCACCAACATAATAGAGATACAGAAACACCGTGGCCCCTTTCTTTGAGATAACTCTGCACTATTGCGAGCTGTAAATGCCACTTCCAGTTTAGCTGTGCAGAAGAAGAACAACAAGAAGAAGAAATATCTCGAAATATGTCCGTCAGGCCCCTTCCCTTGAGATAAATCTGCAAATATCTCGGAAACGAAGCGAGCTATGGCAAAATGTTAAGAGACCTTTTTTGTAGAGAATTAAGTTTCCCACTTTTTATGTTGTATGATATTTTTTGATCAGATGCGTAGTTCTCGAGATATATCAAGATATTTAAAAGTTCCGAAGCCGCACCAACATAATAGAGATACAGAAACACCGTGGCCCCTTTCTTTGAGATAACTCTGCACTATTGCGAGCTGTAAATGCCACTTCCAGCTTAGCTGTGCAGAAGAAGAACAACAAGAAGAAGAAATATCTCGAAATATGTCCGTCAGGCCCCTTCCCTTGAGATAAATCTGCAAATATCTCGGAAACGAAGTGACCTATGGCAAAATGTTAAGAGACCTTTTTTGTAGAGAATTATGTTTCCTGCAATTTAGGTTCTATGATATTTTTTGATCAGAAGCGTAGTTTTCGAGATATATCGAGATATTTAAAAGTTCCGAAGCCGCACCAACATAATAGGGATACAGAAACACCGTGGCCCCTTTCTTTGAGATAACTCTGCACTAGTGCGAGCCGCAAATGCCACTTCCAGCTTAGCTGTGCAGAAGAAGAACAACAAGAAGAAGAAATATCTCGAAATGTGTCCGTCAGGCCCCTTCCCTTGAGATAAATCTGCAAATATCTCGGAAACGAAGCGAGCTATGGCAAAATGTTAAGAGACCTTTTTTGTAGAGAATTAGGTTTCCTACTTTTTATCTTCTATGATATTTTTTGATCAGATGCGTAGTTCTCGAGATATATCAAGATATTTAAAAGTTCCGAAGCCGCACCAACATAATAGAGATACAGAAACACCGTGGCCCCTCTCTTTGAGATAACTCTGCACTATTGCGAGCTGGAAATGCCACTTCCAGTTTAGCTGTGCAGAAGAAGAACAACAAGAAGAAGAAATATCTCGAAATATGTCCGTTAGGCCCCTTCCCTTGATATAAATGTGCAAATATCTCGGAAACGAAGCGAGCTATGGTAAAATGTTAAGAGACCTTTTTTGTAGAGAATTAAGTTTCCTACTTTTTATGTTCTATGATATTTTTTGATCAGATGCGTAGTTCTCGAGATATATCAAGATATTTAAAAGTTCCGAAGCCGCACCAACATAATAGAGATACAGAAACACCGTGGCCCCTTTCTTTGAGATAACTCTGCACTATTGCGAGCTGCAAATGCCACTTCCAGCTTAGCTGTGCAGAAGAAGAACAACAAGAAGAAGAAATATCGCGAAATATGTCCGTCAGGCCCCTTCCCTTGAGATAAATCTGCAAATATCTCGGAAACGAAGAGAGCTATGGCAAAATGTTAAGAGACCTTTTTTGTAGAGAATTAAGTTTCCTACTTTTCATGTTCTATGATATTTTTTGATCAGATTCGTAGTTCTCGAGATATATCAAGATATTTAAAAGTTCCGAAGCCGCACCAACATAATAGAGATACAGAAACACCGTGGCCCCTTTCTTTGATATAACTCTGCACTATTGCGAGCTGTAAATGCCACTTCCAGCTTAGCTGTGCAGAAGAAGAACAACAAGAAGAAGAAATATCACGAAATATGTCCGTCAGGCCCCTTCCCTTGAGATAAATCTGCAAATATCTCGGAAACGAAGCGAGCTATGGCAAAATGTTAAGAGACCTTTTTTGTAGAGAATTAAGTTTCCCACTTTTTATGTTCTATGATATTTTTTGATCAGATGCGTAGTTCTCGAGATATATCAAGATATTTAAAAGTTCCGAAGCCGCACCAACATAATAGAGATACAGAAACACCGTGGCCCCTTTCTTTGAGATAACTCTGCACTATTGCGAGCTGTAAATGCCACTTCCAGTTTAGCTGTGCAGAAGAAGAACAACAAGAAGAAGAAATATCTCGAAATATGTCCGTCAGGCCCCTTCCCTTGAGATAAATCTGCAAATATCTCGGAAACGAAGCGAGCTATGGCAAAATGTTAAGAGACCTTTTTTGTAGAGAATTATGTTTCCTACAATTTAGGTTCTATGATATTTTTTGATCAGAAGCGTAGTTTTCGAGATATATCGAGATATTTAAAAGTTCCGAAGCCGCACCAACATAATAGGGATACAGAAACACCGTGGCCCCTCTCTTTGAGATAACTCTGCACTATTGCGAGCTGGAAATGCCACTTCCAGTTTAGCTGTGCAGAAGAAGAACAACAAGAAGAAGAAATATCTCGAAATATGTCCGTCAGGCCCCTTCCCTTGAGATAAATCTGCAAATATCTCGGAAACGAAGCGAGCTATGGCAAAATGTTAAGAGACCTTTTTTGTAGAGAATTAAGTTTCCCACTTTTTATGTTGTATGATATTTTTTGATCAGATGCGTAGTTCTCGAGATATATCAAGATATTTAAAAGTTCCGAAGCCGCACCAACATAATAGGGATACAGAAACACCGTGGCCCATTTCTTTGAGATAACTCTGCACTATTGCGAGCTGTAAATGCCACTTCCAGTTTAGCTGTGCAGAAGAAGAACAACAAGAAGAAGAAATATCTCGAAATATGTCCGTCAGGCCCCTTCCCTTGAGATAAATCTGCAAATATCTCGGAAACGAAGCGAGCTATGGCAAAATGTTAAGAGACCTTTTTTGTAGAGAATTAAGTTTCCCACTTTTTATGTTGTATGATATTTTTTGATCAGATGCGTAGTTCTCGAGATATATCAAGATATTTAAAAGTTCCGAAGCCGCACCAACATAATAGGGATACAGAAACACCGTGGCCCATTTCTTTGAGATAACTCTGCACTATTGCGAGCTGTAAATGCCACTTCCAGTTTAGCTGTGCAGAAGAAGAACAACAAGAAGAAGAAATATCTCGAAATATGTCCGTCAGGCCCCTTCCCTTGAGATAAATCTGCAAATATCTCGGAAACGAAGCGAGCTATGGCAAAATGTTAAGAGACCTTTTTTGTAGAGAATTAAGTTTCCTACTTTTTATGTTCTATGATATTTTTCGATCAGAGGCGTAGTTCTCGAGATATATCAAGATATTTAAAAGTTCCGAAGCCGCACCAACATAATAGAGATACAGAAACACCGTGGCCCCTTTCTTTGAGATAACTCTGCACTAGTGCGAGCCGCAAATGCCACTTCCAGCTTAGCTGTGCAGAAGAAGAACAACAAGAAGAAGAAATATCTCGAAATATGTCCGTCAGGCCCCTTCCCTTGAGATGTATCTGCAAATATCTCGGAAATGAAGCGAGCTATGGCAAAATGTTAAGAGACCTTTTTTGTAGAGAATTATGTTTCCTACAATTTATGTTCTATGATATTTTTTGATCAGAAGCGTAGTTTTCGAGATATATCGAGATATTTAAAAGTTCCGAAGCCGCACCAACATAATAGAGATACAGAAACACCGTGGCCCCTTTCTTTGAGATAACTCTGCACTAGTGCGAGCCGCAAATGCCACTTCCAGCTTAGCTGTGCAGAAGAAGAACAACAAGAAGAAGAAATATCTCGAAATATGTCCGTCAGGCCCCTTCCCTTGAGATGTATCTGCAAATATCTCGGAAATGAAGCGAGCTATGGCAAAATGTTAAGAGACCTTTTTTGTAGAGAATTATGTTTCCTACAATTTATGTTCTATGATATTTTTTGATCAGAAGCGTAGTTTTCGAGATATATCGAGATATTTAAAAGTTCCGAAGCCGCACCAACATAATAGAGATACAGAAACACCGTGGCCCCTCTCTTTGAGATAACTCTGCACTATTGCGAGCTGGAAATGCCACTTCCAGTTTAGCTGTGCAGAAGAAGAACAACAAGAAGAAGAAATATCTCGAAATATGTCCGTTAGGCCCCTTCCCTTGATATAAATGTGCAAATATCTCGGAAACGAAGCGAGCTATGGTAAAATGTTAAGAGACCTTTTTTGTAGAGAATTAAGTTTCCTACTTTTTATGTTCTATGATATTTTTTGATCAGATGCGTAGTTCTCGAGATATATCAAGATATTTAAAAGTTCCGAAGCCGCACCAACATAATAGAGATACAGAAACACCGTGGCCCCTTTCTTTGAGATAACTCTGCACTATTGCGAGCTGCAAATGCCACTTCCAGCTTAGCTGTGCAGAAGAAGAACAACAAGAAGAAGAAATATCGCGAAATATGTCCGTCAGGCCCCTTCCCTTGAGATAAATCTGCAAATATCTCGGAAACGAAGAGAGCTATGGCAAAATGTTAAGAGACCTTTTTTGTAGAGAATTAAGTTTCCTACTTTTCATGTTCTATGATATTTTTTGATCAGATTCGTAGTTCTCGAGATATATCAAGATATTTAAAAGTTCCGAAGCCGCACCAACATAATAGAGATACAGAAACACCGTGGCCCCTTTCTTTGATATAACTCTGCACTATTGCGAGCTGTAAATGCCACTTCCAGCTTAGCTGTGCAGAAGAAGAACAACAAGAAGAAGAAATATCACGAAATATGTCCGTCAGGCCCCTTCCCTTGAGATAAATCTGCAAATATCTCGGAAACGAAGCGAGCTATGGCAAAATGTTAAGAGACCTTTTTTGTAGAGAATTAAGTTTCCCACTTTTTATGTTCTATGATATTTTTTGATCAGATGCGTAGTTCTCGAGATATATCAAGATATTTAAAAGTTCCGAAGCCGCACCAACATAATAGAGATACAGAAACACCGTGGCCCCTTTCTTTGAGATAACTCTGCACTATTGCGAGCTGTAAATGCCACTTCCAGTTTAGCTGTGCAGAAGAAGAACAACAAGAAGAAGAAATATCTCGAAATATGTCCGTCAGGCCCCTTCCCTTGAGATAAATCTGCAAATATCTCGGAAACGAAGCGAGCTATGGCAAAATGTTAAGAGACCTTTTTTGTAGAGAATTATGTTTCCTACAATTTAGGTTCTATGATATTTTTTGATCAGAAGCGTAGTTTTCGAGATATATCGAGATATTTAAAAGTTCCGAAGCCGCACCAACATAATAGGGATACAGAAACACCGTGGCCCCTCTCTTTGAGATAACTCTGCACTATTGCGAGCTGGAAATGCCACTTCCAGTTTAGCTGTGCAGAAGAAGAACAACAAGAAGAAGAAATATCTCGAAATATGTCCGTCAGGCCCCTTCCCTTGAGATAAATCTGCAAATATCTCGGAAACGAAGCGAGCTATGGCAAAATGTTAAGAGACCTTTTTTGTAGAGAATTAAGTTTCCCACTTTTTATGTTGTATGATATTTTTTGATCAGATGCGTAGTTCTCGAGATATATCAAGATATTTAAAAGTTCCGAAGCCGCACCAACATAATAGGGATACAGAAACACCGTGGCCCATTTCTTTGAGATAACTCTGCACTATTGCGAGCTGTAAATGCCACTTCCAGTTTAGCTGTGCAGAAGAAGAACAACAAGAAGAAGAAATATCTCGAAATATGTCCGTCAGGCCCCTTCCCTTGAGATAAATCTGCAAATATCTCGGAAACGAAGCGAGCTATGGCAAAATGTTAAGAGACCTTTTTTGTAGAGAATTAAGTTTCCCACTTTTTATGTTGTATGATATTTTTTGATCAGATGCGTAGTTCTCGAGATATATCAAGATATTTAAAAGTTCCGAAGCCGCACCAACATAATAGGGATACAGAAACACCGTGGCCCATTTCTTTGAGATAACTCTGCACTATTGCGAGCTGTAAATGCCACTTCCAGTTTAGCTGTGCAGAAGAAGAACAACAAGAAGAAGAAATATCTCGAAATATGTCCGTCAGGCCCCTTCCCTTGAGATAAATCTGCAAATATCTCGGAAACGAAGCGAGCTATGGCAAAATGTTAAGAGACCTTTTTTGTAGAGAATTATGTTTCCTACAATTTATGTTCTATGATATTTTTTGATCAGAAGCGTAGTTTTCGAGATATATCGAGATATTTAAAAGTTCCGAAGCCGCACCAACATAATAGAGATACAGAAACACCGTGGCCCCTTTCTTTGAGATAACTCTGCACTAGTGCGAGCCGCAAATGCCACTTCCAGCTTAGCTGTGCAGAAGAAGAACAACAAGAAGAAGAAATATCTCGAAATATGTCCGTCAGGCCCCTTCCCTTGAAATGTATCTGCAAATATCTCGGAAATGAAGCGAGCTATGGCAAAATGTTAAGAGACCTTTTTTGTAGAGAATTATGTTTCCTACAATTTATGTTCTATGATATTTTTTGATCAGAAGCGTAGTTTTCGAGATATATCGAGATATTTAAAAGTTCCGAAGCCGCACCAACATAATAGAGATACAGAAACACCGTGGCCCCTTTCTTTGAGATAACTCTGCACTAGTGCGAGCCGCAAATGCCACTTCCAGCTTAGCTGTGCAGAAGAAGAACAACAAGAAGAAGAAATATCTCGAAATATGTCCGACAGGCCCCTTCCCTTGAGATAAATCTGCAAATATCTCGGAAACGAAGCGAGCTATGGCGAAATGTTAAGAGACCTTTTGTGTAGAGAATTAAGTTTCCTACTTTTTATCTTCTATGATATTTTTTGATCAGATGCGGAGTTCTCGAGATATATCAAGATATCTAAAAGTTCCGAAGCCTCACCAACATAATAGAGATACAGAAACACCGTGGCCCCTCTCTTTGAGATAACTCTGCACTATTGCGAGCTGCAAATGCCACTTCCAGCTTAGCTGTGCAGAAGAAGAACAACAAGAAGAAGAAATATCTCGAAATATGTCCGTCAGGCCCCTTCCCTTGAGATAAACCTGCAAATATCTCGGAAACGAAGCGAGCTATGACAAAATGTTTAGAGACCTCTCTTGTAGAGAATTAAGTTTCCTACTTTTTATGTAGTATGATATTTTTTGATCAGATGCGGAGTTCTCGAGATATATCAAGATATCTAAAAGTTCCGAAGCCTCACCAACATAATAGAGATACAGAAACACCGTGGCCCCTCTCTTTGAGATAACTCTGCACTATTGCGA
This sequence comes from Osmia lignaria lignaria, assembly GCF_051020975.1. Taxonomy (NCBI): domain Eukaryota; kingdom Metazoa; phylum Arthropoda; class Insecta; order Hymenoptera; family Megachilidae; genus Osmia; species Osmia lignaria. Next base: position 21,294,954 of record NW_027478162.1, on the reverse strand, counting down.
GCTGCAAATGCCACTTCCAGCTTAGCTGTGCAGAAGAAGAACAACAAGAAGAAGAAATATCTCGAAATATGTCCGTCAGGCCCCTTCCCATGAGATAAATCTGCAAATATCTCGGAAACGAAGCGAGCTATGACAAAATGTTTAGAGACCTCTCTTGTAGAGAATTAAGTTTCCTACTTTTTATGTAGTATGATATTTTTTGATCAGATGCTTAGTTCTCGAGATATATCAAGATATTTAAAAGTTCCGAAGCCGCACCAACATAATAGGGATACAGAAACACCGTGGCCCCTTTCTTTGAGATAACTCTGCACTAGTGCGAGCCGCAAATGCCACTTCCAGCTTAGCTGTGCAGAAGAAGAACAACAAGAAGAAGAAATATCTCGAAATATGTCCGTCAGGCCCCTTCCCTTGAGATAAATCTGCAAATATCTCGGAAACGAAGCGAGCTATGGCAAAATGTTAAGAGACCTTTTTTGTAGAGAATTAAGTTTCCTACTTTTTATCTTCTATGATATTTTTTGATCAGATGCGTAGTTCTCGAGATATATTAAGATATTTAAAAGTTCCGAAGCCGCACCAACATAATAGAGATACAGAAACACCGTGGCCCCTCTCTTTGAGATAACTCTGCACTATTGCGAGCTGGAAATGCCACTTCCAGTTTAGCTGTGCAGAAGAAGAACAACAAGAAGAAGAAATATCTCGAAATATGTCCGTTAGGCCCCTTCCCTTGAGATAAATCTGCAAATATCTCGGAAACGAAGCGAGCTATGGCAAAATGTTAAGAGACCTTTTTTGTAGAGAATTATGTTTCCTACAATTTAGGTTCTATGATATTTTTTGATCAGAAGCGTAGTTTTCGAGATATATCGAGATATTTAAAAGTTCCGAAGCCGCACCAACATAATAGGGATACAGAAACACCGTGGCCCCTCTCTTTGAGATAACTCTGCACTATTGCGAGCTGGAAATGCCACTTCCAGTTTAGCTGTGCAGAAGAAGAACAACAAGAAGAAGAAATATCTCGGAATATGTCCGTTAGGCCCCTTCCCTTGAGATAAATCTGCAAATATCTCGGAAACGAAGCGAGCTATGGCAAAATGTTAAGAGACCTTTTTTGTAGAGAATTAAGTTTCCCACTTTTTATGTTCTGTGATATTTTTTGATCAGATGCGTAGTTCTCGAGATATATCAAGATATTTAAAAGTTCCGAAGCCGCACCAACATAATAGAGATACAGAAACACCGTGGCCCCTCTCTTTGAGATAACTCTGCACTATTGCGAGCTGCAAATGCCACTTCCAGCTTAGCTGTGCAGAAGAAGAACAACAAGACGAAGAAATATCTCGAAATATGTCCGTCAGGCCCCTTCCCTTGAGATAAATCTGCAAATATCTCGGAAACGAAGCGAGCTATGGCAAAATGTTAAGAGACCTTTTTTGTAGAGAATTAAGTTTCCTACTTTTTATGTTCTATGATATTTTTCGATCAGAGGCGTAGTTCTCGAGATATATCAAGATATTTAAAAGTTCCGAAGCCGCACCAACATAATAGAGATACAGAAACACCGTGGCCCCTCTCTTTGAGATAACTCTGCACTATTGCGAGCTGCAAATGCCACTTCCAGCTTAGCTGTGCAGAAGAAGAACAACAAGAAGAAGAAATATCTCGAAATATGTCCGTCAGGCCCCTTCCCTTGAGATAAATCTGCAAATATCTCGGAAACGAAGCGAGCTATGGCAAAATGTTTAGAGACCTCTCTTGTAGAGAATTAAGTTTCCTACTTTTTATGTAGTATGATATTTTTTGATCAGATGCGTAGTTCTCGAGATATATCAAGATATTTAAAAGTTCCGAAGCCGCACCAACATAATAGAGATACAGAAACACCGTGGCCCCTCTCTTTGAGATAACTCTGCACTATTGCGAGCTGCAAATGCCACTTCCAGCTTAGCTGTGCAGAAGAAGAACAACAAGAAGAAGAAATATCTCGAAATATGTCCGTCAGGCCCCTTCCCTTGAGATAAATCTGCAAATATCTCGGAAACGAAGCGAGCTATGACAAAATGTTTAGAGACCTCTCTTGTAGAGAATTAAGTTTCCTACTTTTTATGTAGTATGATATTTTTTGATCAGATGCGTAGTTCTCGAGATATATCAAGATATTTAAAAGTTCCGAAGCCGCACCAACATAACAGAGATACAGAAACACCGTGGCCCCTTTCTTTGAGATAACTCCGCACTATTGCGCGCTGCAAATGCCACTTCCAGCTTAGCTGTGCAGAAGAAGAACAACAAGAAGAAGAAATATCTCGAAATATGTCCGTCAGGCCCCTTCCCTTGAGATAAATCTGCAAATATCTCGGAAACGAAGCGAGCTATGGCAAAATGTTTAGAGACCTCTCTTGTAGAGAATTAAGTTTCCTACTTTTTATGTAGTATGATATTTTTTGATCAGATGCGTAGTTCTCGAGATATATCAAGATATTTAAAAGTTCCGAAGCCGCACCAACATAATAGAGATACAGAAACACCGTGGCCCCTCTCTTTGAGATAACTCTGCACTATTGCGAGCTGCAAATGCCACTTCCAGCTTAGCTGTGCAGAAGAAGAACAACAAGAAGAAGAAATATCTCGAAATATGTCCGTCAGGCCCCTTCCCTTGAGATAAATCTGCAAATATCTCGGAAACGAAGCGAGCTATGACAAAATGTTTAGAGACCTCTCTTGTAGAGAATTAAGTTTCCTACTTTTTATGTAGTATGATATTTTTTGATCAGATGCGTAGTTCTCGAGATATATCAAGATATTTAATAGTTCCGAAGCCGCACCAACATAACAGAGATACAGAAACACCGTGGCCCCTTTCTTTGAGATAACTCCGCACTATTGCGCGCTGCAAATGACACTTCCAGCTTAGCTGTGCAGAAGAAGAACAACAAGAAGAAGAAATATCTCGAAATATGTCCGTCAGGCCCCTTCCCTTGAGATAAATCTGCAAATATCTCGGAAACGAAGCGAGCTATGGCAAAATGTTAAGAGACCTTTTTTGTAGAGAATTAAGTTTCCTACTTTTCATGTTCTATGATATTTTTTGATCAGATGCGTAGTTCTCGAGATATATCAAGATATTTAAAAGTTCCGAAGCCGCACCAACATAATAGAGATACAGAAACACCGTGGCCCCTCTCTTTGAGATAACTCTGCACTATTGCGAGCTGTAAATGCCACTTCCAGCTTAGCTGTGCAGAAGAAGAACAACAAGAAGAAGAAATATCTCGAAATATGTCCGTTAGGCCCCTTCCCTTGAGATAAATCTGCAAATATCTCGGAAACGAAGCGAGCTATGGCAAAATGTTAAGAGACCTTTTTTGTAGAGAATTAAGTTTCCCACTTTTTATGTTCTATGATAGTTTTTGATCAGATGCGTAGTTCTCGAGATATATCAAGATATCTAAAAGTTCCGAAGCCGCACCAACATAATAGAGATACAGAAACACCGTGGCCCCTCTCTTTGAGATAACTCTGCACTATTGCGAGCTGCAAATGCCACTTCCAGCTTAGCTGTGCAGAAGAAGAACAACAAGAAGAAGAAATATCTCGAAATATGCCCGTCAGGCCCCTTCCCTTGAGATAAATCTGCAAATATCTCGGAAACGAAGCGAGCTATGGCAAAATGTTTAGAGACCTCTCTTGTAGAGAATTAAGTTTCCTACTTTTTATGTAGTATGATATTTTTTGATCAGATGCGTAGTTCTCGAGATATATCAAGATATTTAAAAGTTCCGAAGCCGCACCAACATAATAGAGATACAGAAACACCGTGGCCCCTCTCTTTGAGATAACTCTGCACTATTGCGAGCTGCAAATGCCACTTCCAGCTTAGCTGTGCAGAAGAAGAACAACAAGAAGAAGAAATATCTCGAAATATGTCCGTCAGGCCCCTTCCCTTGAGATAAATCTGCAAATATCTCGGAAACGAAGCGAGCTATGGCAAAATGTTAAGAGACCTTTTTTGTAGAGAATTAAGTTTCCTACTTTTTATGTTCTATGATATTTTTCGATCAGAGGCGTAGTTCTCGAGATATATCAAGATATTTAAAAGTTCCGAAGCCGCACCAACATAATAGAGATACAGAAACACCGTGGCCCCTTTCTTTGAGATAACTCTGCACTAGTGCGAGCCGCAAATGCCACTTCCAGCTTAGCTGTGCAGAAGAAGAACAACAAGAAGAAGAAATATCTCGAAATATGTCCGACAGGCCCCTTCCCTTGAGATAAATCTGCAAATATCTCGGAAACGAAGCGAGCTATGGCGAAATGTTAAGAGACCTTTTTTGTAGAGAATTAAGTTTCCTACTTTTTATCTTCTATGATATTTTTTGATCAGATGCGTAGTTCTCGAGATATATCAAGATATCTAAAAGTTCCGAAGCCGCACCAACATAATAGAGATACAGAAACACCGTGGCCCCTCTCTTTGAGATAACTCTGCACTATTGCGAGCTGCAAATGCCACTTCCAGCTTAGCTGTGCAGAAGAAGAACAACAAGAAGAAGAAATATCTCGAAATATGTCCGTCAGGCCCCTTCCCTTGGGATAAATCTGCAAATATCTCGGAAACGAAGCGAGCTATGGCAAAATGTTTAGAGACCTCTCTTGTAGAGAATTAAGTTTCCTACTTTTTATGTAGTATGATATTTTTTGATCAGATGCGTAGTTCTCGAGATATATCAAGATATTTAAAAGTTCCGAAGCCGCACCAACATAATAGAGATACAGAAACACCGTGGCCCCTCTCTTTGAGATAACTCTGCACTATTGCGAGCTGCAAATGCCACTTCCAGCTTAGCTGTGCAGAAGAAGAACAACCAGAAGAAGAAATATCTCGAAATATGTCCGTCAGGCCCCTTCCCTTGAGATAAATCTGCAAATATCTCGGAAACGAAGCGAGCTATGGCAAAATGTTTAGAGACCTTTCTTGTAGAGAATTAAGTTTCCTACTTTTTATGTAGTATGATATTTTTTGATCAGATGCGTAGTTCTCGAGATATATCAAGATATTTAAAAGTTCCGAAGCCGCACCAACATAACAGAGATACAGAAACACCGTGGCCCCTCTCTTTGAGATAACTCTGCACTATTGCGAGCTGTAAATGCCACTTCCAGCTTAGCTGTGCAGAAGAAGAACAACAAGAAGAAGAAATATCCCGAAATATGTCCGTTAGGCCCCTTCCCTTGAGATAAATCTGCAAATATCTCGGAAACGAAGCGAGCTATGGCAAAATGTTAAGAGACCTTTTTTGTAGAGAATTAAGTTTCCCACTTTTTATGTTCTATGATAGTTTTTGATCAGATGCGTAGTTCTCGAGATATATCAAGATATCTAAAAGTTCCGAAGCCGCACCAACATAATAGAGATACAGAAACACCGTGGCCCCTCTCTTTGAGATAACTCTGCACTATTGCGAGCTGCAAATGCCACTTCCAGCTTAGCTGTGCAGAAGAAGAACAACAAGAAGAAGAAATATCTCGAAATATGTCCGTCAGGCCCCTTCCCTTGAGATAAATCTGCAAATATCTCGGAAACGAAGCGAGCTATGGCAAAATGTTTAGAGACCTCTCTTGTAGAGAATTAAGTTTCCTACTTTTTATGTAGTATGATATTTTTTGATCAGATGCGTAGTTCTCGAGATATATCAAGATATTTAAAAGTTCCGAAGCCGCACCAACATAATAGAGATACAGAAACACCGTGGCCCCTTTCTTTGAGATAACTCTGCACTATTGCGAGCTGCAAATGCCACTTCCAGCTTAGCTGTGCAGAAGAAGAACAACAAGAAGAAGAAATATCGCGAAATATGTCCGTCAGGCCCCTTCCCTTGAGATAAATCTGCAAATATCTCGGAAACGAAGAGAGCTATGGCAAAATGTTAAGAGACCTTTTTTGTAGAGAATTAAGTTTCCTACTTTTCATGTTCTATGATATTTTTTGATCAGATTCGTAGTTCTCGAGATATATCAAGATATTTAAAAGTTCCGAAGCCGCACCAACATAATAGAGATACAGAAACACCGTGGCCCCTTTCTTTGATATAACTCTGCACTATTGCGAGCTGTAAATGCCACTTCCAGCTTAGCTGTGCAGAAGAAGAACAACAAGAAGAAGAAATATCACGAAATATGTCCGTCAGGCCCCTTCCCTTGAGATAAATCTGCAAATATCTCGGAAACGAAGCGAGCTATGGCAAAATGTTAAGAGACCTTTTTTGTAGAGAATTAAGTTTCCCACTTTTTATGTTCTATGATATTTTTTGATCAGATGCGTAGTTCTCGAGATATATCAAGATATTTAAAAGTTCCGAAGCCGCACCAACATAATAGAGATACAGAAACACCGTGGCCCCTTTCTTTGAGATAACTCTGCACTATTGCGAGCTGTAAATGCCACTTCCAGTTTAGCTGTGCAGAAGAAGAACAACAAGAAGAAGAAATATCTCGAAATATGTCCGTCAGGCCCCTTCCCTTGAGATAAATCTGCAAATATCTCGGAAACGAAGCGAGCTATGGCAAAATGTTAAGAGACCTTTTTTGTAGAGAATTATGTTTCCTACAATTTAGGTTCTATGATATTTTTTGATCAGAAGCGTAGTTTTCGAGATATATCGAGATATTTAAAAGTTCCGAAGCCGCACCAACATAATAGGGATACAGAAACACCGTGGCCCCTCTCTTTGAGATAACTCTGCACTATTGCGAGCTGGAAATGCCACTTCCAGTTTAGCTGTGCAGAAGAAGAACAACAAGAAGAAGAAATATCTCGAAATATGTCCGTCAGGCCCCTTCCCTTGAGATAAATCTGCAAATATCTCGGAAACGAAGCGAGCTATGGCAAAATGTTAAGAGACCTTTTTTGTAGAGAATTAAGTTTCCCACTTTTTATGTTGTATGATATTTTTTGATCAGATGCGTAGTTCTCGAGATATATCAAGATATTTAAAAGTTCCGAAGCCGCACCAACATAATAGGGATACAGAAACACCGTGGCCCATTTCTTTGAGATAACTCTGCACTATTGCGAGCTGTAAATGCCACTTCCAGTTTAGCTGTGCAGAAGAAGAACAACAAGAAGAAGAAATATCTCGAAATATGTCCGTCAGGCCCCTTCCCTTGAGATAAATCTGCAAATATCTCGGAAACGAAGCGAGCTATGGCAAAATGTTAAGAGACCTTTTTTGTAGAGAATTAAGTTTCCCACTTTTTATGTTGTATGATATTTTTTGATCAGATGCGTAGTTCTCGAGATATATCAAGATATTTAAAAGTTCCGAAGCCGCACCAACATAATAGGGATACAGAAACACCGTGGCCCATTTCTTTGAGATAACTCTGCACTATTGCGAGCTGTAAATGCCACTTCCAGTTTAGCTGTGCAGAAGAAGAACAACAAGAAGAAGAAATATCTCGAAATATGTCCGTCAGGCCCCTTCCCTTGAGATAAATCTGCAAATATCTCGGAAACGAAGCGAGCTATGGCAAAATGTTAAGAGACCTTTTTTGTAGAGAATTATGTTTCCTACAATTTATGTTCTATGATATTTTTTGATCAGAAGCGTAGTTTTCGAGATATATCGAGATATTTAAAAGTTCCGAAGCCGCACCAACATAATAGAGATACAGAAACACCGTGGCCCCTTTCTTTGAGATAACTCTGCACTAGTGCGAGCCGCAAATGCCACTTCCAGCTTAGCTGTGCAGAAGAAGAACAACAAGAAGAAGAAATATCTCGAAATATGTCCGTCAGGCCCCTTCCCTTGAGATGTATCTGCAAATATCTCGGAAATGAAGCGAGCTATGGCAAAATGTTAAGAGACCTTTTTTGTAGAGAATTATGTTTCCTACAATTTATGTTCTATGATATTTTTTGATCAGAAGCGTAGTTTTCGAGATATATCGAGATATTTAAAAGTTCCGAAGCCGCACCAACATAATAGAGATACAGAAACACCGTGGCCCCTTTCTTTGAGATAACTCTGCACTAGTGCGAGCCGCAAATGCCACTTCCAGCTTAGCTGTGCAGAAGAAGAACAACAAGAAGAAGAAATATCTCGAAATATGTCCGACAGGCCCCTTCCCTTGAGATAAATCTGCAAATATCTCGGAAACGAAGCGAGCTATGGCGAAATGTTAAGAGACCTTTTTTGTAGAGAATTAAGTTTCCTACTTTTTATCTTCTATGATATTTTTTGATCAGATGCGGAGTTCTCGAGATATATCAAGATATCTAAAAGTTCCGAAGCCTCACCAACATAATAGAGATACAGAAACACCGTGGCCCCTCTCTTTGAGATAACTCTGCACTATTGCGAGCTGCAAATGCCACTTCCAGCTTAGCTGTGCAGAAGAAGAACAACAAGAAGAAGAAATATCTCGAAATATGTCCGTCAGGCCCCTTCCCTTGAGATAAACCTGCAAATATCTCGGAAACGAAGCGAGCTATGACAAAATGTTTAGAGACCTCTCTTGTAGAGAATTAAGTTTCCTACTTTTTATGTAGTATGATATTTTTTGATCAGATGCGGAGTTCTCGAGATATATCAAGATATCTAAAAGTTCCGAAGCCTCACCAACATAATAGAGATACAGAAACACCGTGGCCCCTCTCTTTGAGATAACTCTGCACTATTGCGAGCTGCAAATGCCACTTCCAGCTTAGCTGTGCAGAAGAAGAACAACAAGAAGAAGAAATATCTCGAAATATGTCCGTCAGGCCCCTTCCCATGAGATAAATCTGCAAATATCTCGGAAACGAAGCGAGCTATGACAAAATGTTTAGAGACCTCTCTTGTAGAGAATTAAGTTTCCTACTTTTTATGTAGTATGATATTTTTTGATCAGATGCTTAGTTCTCGAGATATATCAAGATATTTAAAAGTTCCGAAGCCGCACCAACATAATAGGGATACAGAAACACCGTGGCCCCTTTCTTTGAGATAACTCTGCACTAGTGCGAGCCGCAAATGCCACTTCCAGCTTAGCTGTGCAGAAGAAGAACAACAAGAAGAAGAAATATCTCGAAATATGTCCGTCAGGCCCCTTCCCTTGAGATAAATCTGCAAATATCTCGGAAACGAAGCGAGCTATGGCAAAATGTTAAGAGACCTTTTTTGTAGAGAATTAAGTTTCCTACTTTTTATCTTCTATGATATTTTTTGATCAGATGCGTAGTTCTCGAGATATATTAAGATATTTAAAAGTTCCGAAGCCGCACCAACATAATAGAGATACAGAAACACCGTGGCCCCTCTCTTTGAGATAACTCTGCACTATTGCGAGCTGGAAATGCCACTTCCAGTTTAGCTGTGCAGAAGAAGAACAACAAGAAGAAGAAATATCTCGAAATATGTCCGTTAGGCCCCTTCCCTTGAGATAAATCTGCAAATATCTCGGAAACGAAGCGAGCTATGGCAAAATGTTAAGAGACCTTTTTTGTAGAGAATTATGTTTCCTACAATTTAGGTTCTATGATATTTTTTGATCAGAAGCGTAGTTTTCGAGATATATCGAGATATTTAAAAGTTCCGAAGCCGCACCAACATAATAGGGATACAGAAACACCGTGGCCCCTCTCTTTGAGATAACTCTGCACTATTGCGAGCTGGAAATGCCACTTCCAGTTTAGCTGTGCAGAAGAAGAACAACAAGAAGAAGAAATATCTCGGAATATGTCCGTTAGGCCCCTTCCTTTGAGATAAATCTGCAAATATCTCGGAAACGAAGCGAGCTATGGCAAAATGTTAAGAGACCTTTTTTGTAGAGAATTAAGTTTCCCACTTTTTATGTTCTGTGATATTTTTTGATCAGATGCGTAGTTCTCGAGATATATCAAGATATTTAAAAGTTCCGAAGCCGCACCAACATAATAGAGATACAGAAACACCGTGGCCCCTCTCTTTGAGATAACTCTGCACTATTGCGAGCTGCAAATGCCACTTCCAGCTTAGCTGTGCAGAAGAAGAACAACAAGACGAAGAAATATCTCGAAATATGTCCGTCAGGCCCCTTCCCTTGAGATAAATCTGCAAATATCTCGGAAACGAAGCGAGCTATGGCAAAATGTTAAGAGACCTTTTTTGTAGAGAATTAAGTTTCCTACTTTTTATGTTCTATGATATTTTTCGATCAGAGGCGTAGTTCTCGAGATATATCAAGATATTTAAAAGTTCCGAAGCCGCACCAACATAATAGAGATACAGAAACACCGTGGCCCCTCTCTTTGAGATAACTCTGCACTATTGCGAGCTGCAAATGCCACTTCCAGCTTAGCTGTGCAGAAGAAGAACAACAAGAAGAAGAAATATCTCGAAATATGTCCGTCAGGCCCCTTCCCTTGAGATAAATCTGCAAATATCTCGGAAACGAAGCGAGCTATGGCAAAATGTTTAGAGACCTCTCTTGTAGAGAATTAAGTTTCCTACTTTTTATGTAGTATGATATTTTTTGATCAGATGCGTAGTTCTCGAGATATATCAAGATATTTAAAAGTTCCGAAGCCGCACCAACATAATAGAGATACAGAAACACCGTGGCCCCTCTCTTTGAGATAACTCTGCACTATTGCGAGCTGCAAATGCCACTTCCAGCTTAGCTGTGCAGAAGAAGAACAACAAGAAGAAGAAATATCTCGAAATATGTCCGTCAGGCCCCTTCCCTTGAGATAAATCTGCAAATATCTCGGAAACGAAGCGAGCTATGACAAAATGTTTAGAGACCTCTCTTGTAGAGAATTAAGTTTCCTACTTTTTATGTAGTATGATATTTTTTGATCAGATGCGTAGTTCTCGAGATATATCAAGATATTTAAAAGTTCCGAAGCCGCACCAACATAACAGAGATACAGAAACACCGTGGCCCCTTTCTTTGAGATAACTCCGCACTATTGCGCGCTGCAAATGCCACTTCCAGCTTAGCTGTGCAGAAGAAGAACAACAAGAAGAAGAAATATCTCGAAATATGTCCGTCAGGCCCCTTCCCTTGAGATAAATCTGCAAATATCTCGGAAACGAAGCGAGCTATGGCAAAATGTTTAGAGACCTCTCTTGTAGAGAATTAAGTTTCCTACTTTTTATGTAGTATGATATTTTTTGATCAGATGCGTAGTTCTCGAGATATATCAAGATATTTAAAAGTTCCGAAGCCGCACCAACATAATAGAGATACAGAAACACCGTGGCCCCTCTCTTTGAGATAACTCTGCACTATTGCGAGCTGCAAATGCCACTTCCAGCTTAGCTGTGCAGAAGAAGAACAACAAGAAGAAGAAATATCTCGAAATATGTCCGTCAGGCCCCTTCCCTTGAGATAAATCTGCAAATATCTCGGAAACGAAGCGAGCTATGACAAAATGTTTAGAGACCTCTCTTGTAGAGAATTAAGTTTCCTACTTTTTATGTAGTATGATATTTTTTGATCAGATGCGTAGTTCTCGAGATATATCAAGATATTTAATAGTTCCGAAGCCGCACCAACATAACAGAGATACAGAAACACCGTGGCCCCTTTCTTTGAGATAACTCCGCACTATTGCGCGCTGCAAATGACACTTCCAGCTTAGCTGTGCAGAAGAAGAACAACAAGAAGAAGAAATATCTCGAAATATGTCCGTCAGGCCCCTTCCCTTGAGATAAATCTGCAAATATCTCGGAAACGAAGCGAGCTATGGCAAAATGTTAAGAGACCTTTTTTGTAGAGAATTAAGTTTCCTACTTTTCATGTTCTATGATATTTTTTGATCAGATGCGTAGTTCTCGAGATATATCAAGATATTTAAAAGTTCCGAAGCCGCACCAACATAATAGAGATACAGAAACACCGTGGCCCCTCTCTTTGAGATAACTCTGCACTATTGCGAGCTGTAAATGCCACTTCCAGCTTAGCTGTGCAGAAGAAGAACAACAAGAAGAAGAAATATCTCGAAATATGTCCGTTAGGCCCCTTCCCTTGAGATAAATCTGCAAATATCTCGGAAACGAAGCGAGCTATGGCAAAATGTTAAGAGACCTTTTTTGTAGAGAATTAAGTTTCCCACTTTTTATGTTCTATGATAGTTTTTGATCAGATGCGTAGTTCTCGAGATATATCAAGATATCTAAAAGTTCCGAAGCCGCACCAACATAATAGAGATACAGAAACACCGTGGCCCCTCTCTTTGAGATAACTCTGCACTATTGCGAGCTGCAAATGCCACTTCCAGCTTAGCTGTGCAGAAGAAGAACAACAAGAAGAAGAAATATCTCGAAATATGCCCGTCAGGCCCCTTCCCTTGAGATAAATCTGCAAATATCTCGGAAACGAAGCGAGCTATGGCAAAATGTTTAGAGACCTCTCTTGTAGAGAATTAAGTTTCCTACTTTTTATGTAGTATGATATTTTTTGATCAGATGCGTAGTTCTCGAGATATATCAAGATATTTAAAAGTTCCGAAGCCGCACCAACATAATAGAGATACAGAAACACCGTGGCCCCTCTCTTTGAGATAACTCTGCACTATTGCGAGCTGCAAATGCCACTTCCAGCTTAGCTGTGCAGAAGAAGAACAACAAGAAGAAGAAATATCTCGAAATATGTCCGTCAGGCCCCTTCCCTTGAGATAAATCTGCAAATATCTCGGAAACGAAGCGAGCTATGGCAAAATGTTAAGAGACCTTTTTTGTAGAGAATTAAGTTTCCTACTTTTTATGTTCTATGATATTTTTCGATCAGAGGCGTAGTTCTCGAGATATATCAAGATATTTAAAAGTTCCGAAGCCGCACCAACATAATAGAGATACAGAAACACCGTGGCCCCTTTCTTTGAGATAACTCTGCACTAGTGCGAGCCGCAAATGCCACTTCCAGCTTAGCTGTGCAGAAGAAGAACAACAAGAAGAAGAAATATCTCGAAATATGTCCGACAGGCCCCTTCCCTTGAGATAAATCTGCAAATATCTCGGAAACGAAGCGAGCTATGGCGAAATGTTAAGAGACCTTTTTTGTAGAGAATTAAGTTTCCTACTTTTTATCTTCTATGATATTTTTTGATCAGAAGCGTAGTTTTCGTGATATATCGAGATATTTAAAAGTTCCGAAGCCGCACCAACATAATAGAGATACAGAAACACCGTGGCCCCTCTCTTTGAGATAACTCTGCACTATTGCGAGCTGCAAATGCCACTTCCAGCTTAGCTGTGCAGAAGAAGAACAACCAGAAGAAGAAATATCTCGAAATATGTCCGTCAGGCCCCTTCCCTTGAGATAAATCTGCAAATATCTCGGAAACGAAGCGAGCTATGGCAAAATGTTTAGAGACCTTTCTTGTAGAGAATTAAGTTTCCTACTTTTTATGTAGTATGATATTTTTTGATCAGATGCGTAGTTCTCGAGATATATCAAGATATTTAAAAGTTCCGAAGCCGCACCAACATAACAGAGATACAGAAACACCGTGGCCCCTCTCTTTGAGATAACTCTGCACTATTGCGAGCTGTAAATGCCACTTCCAGCTTAGCTGTGCAGAAGAAGAACAACAAGAAGAAGAAATATCCCGAAATATGTCCGTTAGGCCCCTTCCCTTGAGATAAATCTGCAAATATCTCGGAAACGAAGCGAGCTATGGCAAAATGTTAAGAGACCTTTTTTGTAGAGAATTAAGTTTCCCACTTTTTATGTTCTATGATAGTTTTTGATCAGATGCGTAGTTCTCGAGATATATCAAGATATCTAAAAGTTCCGAAGCCGCACCAACATAATAGAGATACAGAAACACCGTGGCCCCTCTCTTTGAGATAACTCTGCACTATTGCGAGCTGCAAATGCCACTTCCAGCTTAGCTGTGCAGAAGAAGAACAACAAGAAGAAGAAATATCTCGAAATATGCCCGTCAGGCCCCTTCCCTTGAGATAAATCTGCAAATATCTCGGAAACGAAGCGAGCTATGGCAAAATGTTTAGAGACCTCTCTTGTAGAGAATTAAGTTTCCTACTTTTTATGTAGTATGATATTTTTTGATCAGATGCGTAGTTCTCGAGATATATCAAGATATTTAAAAGTTCCGAAGCCGCACCAACATAATAGAGATACAGAAACACCGTGGCCCCTCTCTTTGAGATAACTCTGCACTATTGCGAGCTGCAAATGCCACTTCCAGCTTAGCTGTGCAGAAGAAGAACAACAAGAAGAAGAAATATCTCGAAATATGTCCGTCAGGCCCCTTCCCTTGAGATAAATCTGCAAATATCTCGGAAACGAAGCGAGCTATGGCAAAATGTTAAGAGACCTTTTTTGTAGAGAATTAAGTTTCCTACTTTTTATGTTCTATGATATTTTTCGATCAGAGGCGTAGTTCTCGAGATATATCAAGATATTTAAAAGTTCCGAAGCCGCACCAACATAATAGAGATACAGAAACACCGTGGCCCCTTTCTTTGAGATAACTCTGCACTAGTGCGAGCCGCAAATGCCACTTCCAGCTTAGCTGTGCAGAAGAAGAACAACAAGAAGAAGAAATATCTCGAAATATGTCCGACAGGCCCCTTCCCTTGAGATAAATCTGCAAATATCTCGGAAACGAAGCGAGCTATGGCGAAATGTTAAGAGACCTTTTTTGTAGAGAATTAAGTTTCCTACTTTTTATCTTCTATGATATTTTTTGATCAGAAGCGTAGTTTTCGTGATATATCGAGATATTTAAAAGTTCCGAAGCCGCACCAACATAATAGAGATACAGAAACACCGTGGCCCCTCTCTTTGAGATAACTCTGCACTATTGCGAGCTGCAAATGCCACTTCCAGCTTAGCTGTGCAGAAGAAGAACAACCAGAAGAAGAAATATCTCGAAATATGTCCGTCAGGCCCCTTCCCTTGAGATAAATCTGCAAATATCTCGGAAACGAAGCGAGCTATGGCAAAATGTTTAGAGACCTTTCTTGTAGAGAATTAAGTTTCCTACTTTTTATGTAGTATGATATTTTTTGATCAGATGCGTAGTTCTCGAGATATATCAAGATATTTAAAAGTTCCGAAGCCGCACCAACATAACAGAGATACAGAAACACCGTGGCCCCTCTCTTTGAGATAACTCTGCACTATTGCGAGCTGTAAATGCCACTTCCAGCTTAGCTGTGCAGAAGAAGAACAACAAGAAGAAGAAATATCCCGAAATATGTCCGTTAGGCCCCTTCCCTTGAGATAAATCTGCAAATATCTCGGAAACGAAGCGAGCTATGGCAAAATGTTAAGAGACCTTTTTTGTAGAGAATTAAGTTTCCCACTTTTTATGTTCTATGATAGTTTTTGATCAGATGCGTAGTTCTCGAGATATATCAAGATATCTAAAAGTTCCGAAGCCGCACCAACATAATAGAGATACAGAAACACCGTGGCCCCTCTCTTTGAGATAACTCTGCACTATTGCGAGCTGCAAATGCCACTTCCAGCTTAGCTGTGCAGAAGAAGAACAACAAGAAGAAGAAATATCTCGAAATATGTCCGTCAGGCCCCTTCCCTTGAGATAAATCTGCAAATATCTCGGAAACGAAGCGAGCTATGGCAAAATGTTTAGAGACCTCTCTTGTAGAGAATTAAGTTTCCTACTTTTTATGTAGTATGATATTTTTTGATCAGATGCGTAGTTCTCGAGATATATCAAGATATTTAAAAGTTCCGAAGCCGCACCAACATAATAGAGATACAGAAACACCGTGGCCCCTCTCTTTGAGATAACTCTGCACTATTGCGAGCTGCAAATGCCACTTCCAGCTTAGCTGTGCAGAAGAAGAACAACAAGAAGAAGAAATATCTCGAAATATGTCCGTCAGGCCCCTTCCCTTGAGATAAATCTGCAAATATCTCGGAAACGAAGCGAGCTATGGCAAAATGTTAAGAGACCTTTTTTGTAGAGAATTAAGTTTCCTACTTTTTATGTTCTATGATATTTTTCGATCAGAGGCGTAGTTCTCGAGATATATCAAGATATTTAAAAGTTCCGAAGCCGCACCAACATAATAGAGATACAGAAACACCGTGGCCCCTTTCTTTGAGATAACTCTGCACTAGTGCGAGCCGCAAATGCCACTTCCAGCTTAGCTGTGCAGAAGAAGAACAACAAGAAGAAGAAATATCTCGAAATATGTCCGACAGGCCCCTTCCCTTGAGATAAATCTGCAAATATCTCGGAAACGAAGCGAGCTATGGCGAAATGTTAAGAGACCTTTTTTGTAGAGAATTAAGTTTCCTACTTTTTATCTTCTATGATATTTTTTGATCAGATGCGTAGTTCTCGAGATATATCAAGATATCTAAAAGTTCCGAAGCCGCACCAACATAATAGAGATACAGAAACACCGTGGCCCCTCTCTTTGAGATAACTCTGCACTATTGCGAGCTGCAAATGCCACTTCCAGCTTAGCTGTGCAGAAGAAGAACAACAAGAAGAAGAAATATCTCGAAATATGTCCGTCAGGCCCCTTCCCTTGAGATAAATCTGCAAATATCTCGGAAACGAAGCGAGCTATGGCAAAATGTTTAGAGACCTCTCTTGTAGAGAATTAAGTTTCCTACTTTTTATGTAGTATGATATTTTTTGATCAGATGCGTAGTTCTCGAGATATATCAAGATATTTAAAAGTTCCGAAGCCGCACCAACATAATAGAGATACAGAAACACCGTGGCCCCTCTCTTTGAGATAACTCTGCACTATTGCGAGCTGCAAATGCCACTTCCAGCTTAGCTGTGCAGAAGAAGAACAACCAGAAGAAGAAATATCTCGAAATATGTCCGTCAGGCCCCTTCCCTTGAGATAAATCTGCAAATATCTCGGAAACGAAGCGAGCTATGGCAAAATGTTTAGAGACCTTTCTTGTAGAGAATTAAGTTTCCTACTTTTTATGTAGTATGATATTTTTTGATCAGATGCGTAGTTCTCGAGATATATCAAGATATTTAAAAGTTCCGAAGCCGCACCAACATAACAGAGATACAGAAACACCGTGGCCCCTTTCTTTGAGATAACTCCGCACTATTGCGCGCTGCAAATGCCACTTCCAGCTTAGCTGTGCAGAAGAAGAACAACAAGAAGAAGAAATATCTCGAAATATGTCCGTCAGGCCCCTTCCCTTGAGATAAATCTGCAAATATCTCGGAAACGAAGCGAGCTATGGCAAAATGTTAAGAGACCTTTTTTGTAGAGAACTAAGTTTCCTACTTTTTATGTTCTATGATATTTTTCGATCAGAGGCGTAGTTCTCGAGATATATCAAGATATTTAAAAGTTCCGAAGCCGCACCAACATAATAGAGATACAGAAACACCGTCGCCCCTTTCTTTGAGATAACTCTGCACTATTGCGAGCTGTAAATGCCACTTCCAGTTTAGCTGTGCAGAAGGAGAACAACAAGAAGAAGAAATATCTCGAAATATGTCCGTTAGGCCCCTTCCCTTGAGATAAATCTGCAAATATCTCGGAAACGAAGCGAGCTATGGCAAAATGTTAAGAGACCTTTTTTGTAGAGAATTAAGTTTCCTACTTTTTATGTTCTATGATATTTTTTGATCAGATGCGTAGTTTTCGAGATATATCAAGATATTTAAAAGTTCCGAAGCCGCACCAACATAATAGAGATACAGAAACACCGTGGCCCCTTTCTTTGAGATAACTCTGCACTAGTGCGAGCCGCAAATGCCACTTCCAGCTTAGCTGTGCAGAAGAAGAACAACAAGAAGAAGAAATATCTCGAAATATGTCCGTTAGGCCCCTTCCCTTGAGATAAACCTGCAAATATCTCGGAAACGAAGCGAGCTATGGCAAAATGTTAAGAGACCTTTTTTGTAGAGAATTAAGTTTCCTACTTTTTATGTTCTATGATATTTTTTGATCAGATGCGTAGTTCTCGAGATATATCAAGATATTTAAAAGTTCCGAAGCCGCACCAACATAATAGAGATACAGAAACACCGTGGCCCCTTTCTTTGAGATAACTCTGCACTAGTGCGAGCCGCAAATGCCACTTCCAGCTTAGCTGTGCAGAAGAAGAACAACAAGAAGAAGAAATATCTCGAAATATGTCCGTCATGCCCCTTCCCTTCAGATAAATCTGCAAATGTCTCGGAAACGAAGCGAGCTATGGCAAAATGTTAAGAGACCTTTCTTGTAGAGAATTAAGTTTCCTACTTTTTATGTAGTATGATATTTTTTGATCAGATGCGTAGTTCTCGAGATATATCAAGATATTTAAAAGTTCCGAAGCCGCACCAACATAACAGAGATACAGAAACACCGTGGCCCCTTTCTTTGAGATAACTCTGCACTATTGCGCGCTGCAAATGCCACTTCCAGCTTAGCTGTGCAGAAGAAGAACAACATGAAGAAGAAATATCTCGAAATATGTCCGTCAGGCCCCTTCCCTTGAGATAAATCTGCAAATATCTCGGAAACGAAGCGAGCTATGGCAAAATGTTAAGAGACCTTTTTTGTAGAGAATAATGTTTCCTACAATTTACGTTCTATGATATTTTTTGATCAGAAGCGTAGTTTTCGAGATATATCGAGATATTTAAAAGTTCCGAAGGCGCACCAACATAATAGAGATACAGAAACACCGTGGCCCCTTTCTTTGAGATAACTCTGCACTATTGCGACCTACAAATGCCACTTCCAGCTTAGCTGTGCAGAAGAAGAACAACAAGAAGAAGAAATATCTCGAAATATGTCCGTCAGGCCCCTTCCCTTGGGATATATCTGCAAATATCTCGGAAACGAAGCGAGCTATGGCAAAATGTTAAGAGACGTTTTTTGTAGAGAATTATGTTTCCTACATTTATGTTCTATGATATTTTTTGATCAGAAGGGTAGTTTTCGAGATATATCGAGATATTTAAAAGTTCCGAAGCCGCACCAACATAATAGAGATACAGAAACACCGTGGCCCCTTTCTTTGAGATAACTGTGTACTAGTGCGAGCCGCAAATGCCACTTCCAGCTTAGCTGTGCAGAAGAAGAACAACAAGAAGAAGAAATATCTCGAAATATGTCCGTCAGGCCCCTTCCCTTGAGATAAATCTGCAAATATCTCGGAAACGAAGAGAGCTATGGCAAAATGTTGAGAGACCTTTTTTGTAGAGAATTAAGTTTCCTACTATTTATGTTGTATGATATTTTTTGATCAGATGCGTAGTTCTCGAGATATATCAAGATGTTTAAAAGTTCCGAAGCCGCACCAACATAATAGAGATACAGAAACACCGTGGCCCCTTTCTTTGAGATAACTCTGCACTAGTGCGAGCCGCAAATGCCACTTCCAGCTTAGCTGTGCAGAAGAAGAACAACAAGAAGAAGAAATATCTCGAAATATGTCCGTCAGGCCCCTTCCCTTGAGATAAATCTGCAAATATCTCGGAAACGAAGAGAGCTATGGCAAAATGTTAAGAGACCTTTTTTGTAGAGAATTAAGTTTCCTACTTTTTATGTTCTATGATATTTTTTGATCAGATGCGTAGTTCTCGAGATATATCAAGATATTTAAAAGTTCCGAAGCCGCACCAACATAATAGAGATACAGAAACACCGTGGCCCCTTTCTTTGAGATAACTCTGCACTATTGCGAGCTGCAAATGCCACTTCCAGCTTAGCTGTGCAGAAGAAGAACAACAAGAAGAAGAAATATCTCGAAATATGTCCGTTAGGCCCCTTCCCTTGAGATAAATCTGCAAATATCTCGGAAACGAAGCGAGCTATGGCAAAATGTTAAGAGACCTTTTTTGTAGAGAATTAAGTTTCCTACTTTTTATGTTCTATGATATTTTTCGATCAGAGGCGTAGTTCTCGAGATATATCAAGATATTTAAAAGTTCCGAAGCCGCACCAACATAATAGAGATACAGAAACACCGTGGCCCCTTTCTTTGAGATAACTCTGCACGATTGCGAGCTGGAAATGCCACTTCCAGTTTAGCTGTGCAGAAGGAGAACAACAAGAAGAAGAAATATCTCGAAATATGTCCATCAGGACCCTTCCCTTGAGATAAATCTGCAAATATCTCGGAAACGAAGCGAGCTATGGCAAAATGTTAAGAGACCTTTTTTGTAGAGAATAATGTTTCCTACAATTTACGTTCTATGATATTTTTTGATCAGAAGCGTAGTTTTCGAGATATATCAAGATATTTAAAAGTTCCGAAGCCGCACCAACATAATAGAGATACAGAAACACCGTGGCCCCTTTCTTTGAGATAACGCTGCACTAGTGCGAGCCGCAAATGCCACTTCCAGCTTAGCTGTGCAGAAGAAGAACAACAAGAAGAAGAAATATCTCGAAATATGTCCGCCAGGCCCCTTCCCTTGAGATAAATCTGCAAATATCTCGGAAACGAAGCGAGCTATGGCAAAATGTTAAGAGACCTTTTTTGTAGAGAATTAAGTTTCCCACTTTTTATGTTCTATGATATTTTTTGATCAGATGCGTAGTTCTCGAGATATATCAAGATATTTAAAAGTTCCGAAGCCGCACCAACATAATACAGATACAGAAACACCGTGGCCCCTTTCTTTGAGATAACTCTGCACTATTGCGCGCTGCAAATGCCACTTCCAGCTTCGCTGTGCAGAAGAAGAACAACAAGAAGAAGAAATATCTCGAAATATGTCCGTCAGGCCCCTTCCCTTGAGATAAATCTGCAAATATCTCGGAAACGAAGCGAGCTATGGCAAAATATTAAGAGACCTTTTTTGTAGAGAATTAAGTTTCCTACTTTTTATGTTCTATGATATTTTTCGATCAGAGGCGTAGTTCTCGAGATATATCAAGATATTTAAAAGTTCCGAAGCCGCACCAACATAATAGAGATACAGAAACACCGTGGCCCCTTTCTTTGAGATAACTCTGCACGATTGCGAGCTGGAAATGCCACTTCCAGTTTAGCTGTGCAGAAGGAGAACAACAAGAAGAAGAAATATCTCGAAATATGTCCATCTGGACCCTTCCCTTGAGATAAATCTGCAAATATCTCGGAAACGAAGCGAGCTATGGCAAAATGTTAAGAGACCTTTTTTGTAGAGAATAATGTTTCCTACAATTTACTTTCTATGATATTTTTTGATCAGAAGCGTAGTTTTCGAGATATATCAAGATATTTAAAAGTTCCGAAGCCGCACCAACATAATAGAGATACAGAAACACCGTGGCCCCTTTCTTTGAGATAACGCTGCACTAGTGCGAGCCGCAAATGCCACTTCCAGCTTAGCTGTGCAGAAGAAGAACAACAAGAAGAAGAAATATCTCGAAATATGTCCGCCAGGCCCCTTCCCTTGAGATAAATCTGCAAATATCTCGGAAACGAAGCGAGCTATGGCAAAATGTTAAGAGACCTTTTTTGTAGAGAATTAAGTTTCCTACTTTTTATGTTCTATGATATTTTTTGATCAGATGCGTAGTTCTCGAGATATATCAAGATATTTAAAAGTTCCGAAGCCGCACCAACATAATAGAGATACAGAAACACCGTGGCCCCTTTCTTTGAGATAACTCTGCACTAGTGCGAGCCGCAAATGCCACTTCCAGCTTAGCTGTGCAGAAGAAGAACAACAAGAAGAAGAAATATCTCGAAATATGTCCGTTAGGCCCCTTCCCTTGAGATAAACCTGCAAATATCTCGGAAACGAAGCGAGCTATGGCAAAATGTTAAGAGACCTTTTTTGTAGAGAATTAAGTTTCCTACTTTTTATGTTCTATGATATTTTTTGATCAGATGCGTAGTTCTCGAGATATATCAAGATATTTAAAAGTTCCGAAGCCGCACCAACATAATAGAGATACAGAAACACCGTGGCCCCTTTCTTTGAGATAACTCTGCACTAGTGCGAGCCGCAAATGCCACTTCCAGCTTAGCTGTGCAGAAGAAGAACAACAAGAAGAAGAAATATCTCGAAATATGTCCGTCATGCCCCTTCCCTTCAGATAAATCTGCAAATGTCTCGGAAACGAAGCGAGCTATGGCAAAATGTTAAGAGACCTTTCTTGTAGAGAATTAAGTTTCCTACTTTTTATGTAGTATGATATTTTTTGATCAGATGCGTAGTTCTCGAGATATATCAAGATATTTAAAAGTTCCGAAGCCGCACCAACATAACAGAGATACAGAAACACCGTGGCCCCTTTCTTTGAGATAACTCTGCACTATTGCGCGCTGCAAATGCCACTTCCAGCTTAGCTGTGCAGAAGAAGAACAACATGAAGAAGAAATATCTCGAAATATGTCCGTCAGGCCCCTTCCCTTGAGATAAATCTGCAAATATCTCGGAAACGAAGCGAGCTATGGCAAAATGTTAAGAGACCTTTTTTGTAGAGAATAATGTTTCCTACAATTTACGTTCTATGATATTTTTTGATCAGAAGCGTAGTTTTCGAGATATATCGAGATATTTAAAAGTTCCGAAGGCGCACCAACATAATAGAGATACAGAAACACCGTGGCCCCTTTCTTTGAGATAACTCTGCACTATTGCGACCTACAAATGCCACTTCCAGCTTAGCTGTGCAGAAGAAGAACAACAAGAAGAAGAAATATCTCGAAATATGTCCGTCAGGCCCCTTCCCTTGGGATATATCTGCAAATATCTCGGAAACGAAGCGAGCTATGGCAAAATGTTAAGAGACGTTTTTTGTAGAGAATTATGTTTCCTACATTTATGTTCTATGATATTTTTTGATCAGAAGGGTAGTTTTCGAGATATATCGAGATATTTAAAAGTTCCGAAGCCGCACCAACATAATAGAGATACAGAAACACCGTGGCCCCTTTCTTTGAGATAACTGTGTACTAGTGCGAGCCGCAAATGCCACTTCCAGCTTAGCTGTGCAGAAGAAGAACAACAAGAAGAAGAAATATCTCGAAATATGTCCGTCAGGCCCCTTCCCTTGAGATAAATCTGCAAATAT
The DNA here is from genome assembly GCF_051020975.1 of Osmia lignaria lignaria. NCBI lineage: Eukaryota > Metazoa > Arthropoda > Insecta > Hymenoptera > Megachilidae > Osmia > Osmia lignaria. Next base: position 21,271,984 of record NW_027478162.1, on the reverse strand, counting down.
CTCGGAAACGAAGAGAGCTATGGCAAAATGTTGAGAGACCTTTTTTGTAGAGAATTAAGTTTCCTACTATTTATGTTGTATGATATTTTTTGATCAGATGCGTAGTTCTCGAGATATATCAAGATGTTTAAAAGTTCCGAAGCCGCACCAACATAATAGAGATACAGAAACACCGTGGCCCCTTTCTTTGAGATAACTCTGCACTAGTGCGAGCCGCAAATGCCACTTCCAGCTTAGCTGTGCAGAAGAAGAACAACAAGAAGAAGAAATATCTCGAAATATGTCCGTCAGGCCCCTTCCCTTGAGATAAATCTGCAAATATCTCGGAAACGAAGAGAGCTATGGCAAAATGTTAAGAGACCTTTTTTGTAGAGAATTAAGTTTCCTACTTTTTATGTTCTATGATATTTTTTGATCAGATGCGTAGTTCTCGAGATATATCAAGATATTTAAAAGTTCCGAAGCCGCACCAACATAATAGAGATACAGAAACACCGTGGCCCCTTTCTTTGAGATAACTCTGCACTATTGCGAGCTGCAAATGCCACTTCCAGCTTAGCTGTGCAGAAGAAGAACAACAAGAAGAAGAAATATCTCGAAATATGTCCGTTAGGCCCCTTCCCTTGAGATAAATCTGCAAATATCTCGGAAACGAAGCGAGCTATGGCAAAATGTTAAGAGACCTTTTTTGTAGAGAATTAAGTTTCCTACTTTTTATGTTCTATGATATTTTTCGATCAGAGGCGTAGTTCTCGAGATATATCAAGATATTTAAAAGTTCCGAAGCCGCACCAACATAATAGAGATACAGAAACACCGTGGCCCCTTTCTTTGAGATAACTCTGCACGATTGCGAGCTGGAAATGCCACTTCCAGTTTAGCTGTGCAGAAGGAGAACAACAAGAAGAAGAAATATCTCGAAATATGTCCATCAGGACCCTTCCCTTGAGATAAATCTGCAAATATCTCGGAAACGAAGCGAGCTATGGCAAAATGTTAAGAGACCTTTTTTGTAGAGAATAATGTTTCCTACAATTTACGTTCTATGATATTTTTTGATCAGAAGCGTAGTTTTCGAGATATATCAAGATATTTAAAAGTTCCGAAGCCGCACCAACATAATAGAGATACAGAAACACCGTGGCCCCTTTCTTTGAGATAACGCTGCACTAGTGCGAGCCGCAAATGCCACTTCCAGCTTAGCTGTGCAGAAGAAGAACAACAAGAAGAAGAAATATCTCGAAATATGTCCGCCAGGCCCCTTCCCTTGAGATAAATCTGCAAATATCTCGGAAACGAAGCGAGCTATGGCAAAATGTTAAGAGACCTTTTTTGTAGAGAATTAAGTTTCCCACTTTTTATGTTCTATGATATTTTTTGATCAGATGCGTAGTTCTCGAGATATATCAAGATATTTAAAAGTTCCGAAGCCGCACCAACATAATACAGATACAGAAACACCGTGGCCCCTTTCTTTGAGATAACTCTGCACTATTGCGCGCTGCAAATGCCACTTCCAGCTTCGCTGTGCAGAAGAAGAACAACAAGAAGAAGAAATATCTCGAAATATGTCCGTCAGGCCCCTTCCCTTGAGATAAATCTGCAAATATCTCGGAAACGAAGCGAGCTATGGCAAAATGTTAAGAGACCTTTTTTGTAGAGAATTAAGTTTCCTACTTTTTATGTTCTATGATATTTTTCGATCAGAGGCGTAGTTCTCGAGATATATCAAGATATTTAAAAGTTCCGAAGCCGCACCAACATAATAGAGATACAGAAACACCGTGGCCCCTTTCTTTGAGATAACTCTGCACGATTGCGAGCTGGAAATGCCACTTCCAGTTTAGCTGTGCAGAAGGAGAACAACAAGAAGAAGAAATATCTCGAAATATGTCCATCTGGACCCTTCCCTTGAGATAAATCTGCAAATATCTCGGAAACGAAGCGAGCTATGGCAAAATGTTAAGAGACCTTTTTTGTAGAGAATAATGTTTCCTACAATTTACTTTCTATGATATTTTTTGATCAGAAGCGTAGTTTTCGAGATATATCAAGATATTTAAAAGTTCCGAAGCCGCACCAACATAATAGAGATACAGAAACACCGTGGCCCCTTTCTTTGAGATAACGCTGCACTAGTGCGAGCCGCAAATGCCACTTCCAGCTTAGCTGTGCAGAAGAAGAACAACAAGAAGAAGAAATATCTCGAAATATGTCCGCCAGGCCCCTTCCCTTGAGATAAATCTGCAAATATCTCGGAAACGAAGCGAGCTATGGCAAAATGTTAAGAGACCTTTTTTGTAGAGAATTAAGTTTCCTACTTTTTATGTTCTATGATATTTTTTGATCAGATGCGTAGTTCTCGAGATATATCAAGATATTTAAAAGTTCCGAAGCCGCACCAACATAATAGAGATACAGAAACACCGTGGCCCCTTTCTTTGAGATAACTCTGCACTAGTGCGAGCCGCAAATGCCACTTCCAGCTTAGCTGTGCAGAAGAAGAACAACAAGAAGAAGAAATATCTCGAAATATGTCCGTTAGGCCCCTTCCCTTGAGATAAACCTGCAAATATCTCGGAAACGAAGCGAGCTATGGCAAAATGTTAAGAGACCTTTTTTGTAGAGAATTAAGTTTCCTACTTTTTATGTTCTATGATATTTTTTGATCAGATGCGTAGTTCTCGAGATATATCAAGATATTTAAAAGTTCCGAAGCCGCACCAACATAATAGAGATACAGAAACACCGTGGCCCCTTTCTTTGAGATAACTCTGCACTAGTGCGAGCCGCAAATGCCACTTCCAGCTTAGCTGTGCAGAAGAAGAACAACATGAAGAAGAAATATCTCGAAATATGTCCGTCAGGCCCCTTCCCTTGAGATAAATCTGCAAATATCTCGGAAACGAAGCGAGCTATGGCAAAATGTTAAGAGACCTTTTTTGTAGAGAATAATGTTTCCCACAATTTACGTTCTATGATATTTTTTGATCAGAAGCGTAGTTTTCGAGATATATCGAGATATTTAAAAGTTCCGAAGGCGCACCAACATAATAGAGATACAGAAACACCGTGGCCCCTTTCTTTGAGATAACTCTGCACTATTGCGACCTACAAATGCCACTTCCAGCTTAGCTGTGCAGAAGAAGAACAACAAGAAGAAGAAATATCTCGATATATGTCCGTCAGGCCCCTTCCCTTGGGATATATCTGCAAATATCTCGGAAACGAAGCGAGCTATGGCAAAATGTTAAGAGACGTTTTTTGTAGAGAATTATGTTTCCTACATTTATGTTCTATGATATTTTTTGATCAGTAGGGTAGTTTTCGAGATATATCGAGATATTTAAAAGTTCCGAAGCCGCACCAACATAATAGAGATACAGAAACACCGTGGCCCCTTTCTTTGAGATAACTGTGTACTAGTGCGAGCCGCAAATGCCACTTCCAGCTTAGCTGTGCAGAAGAAGAACAACAAGAAGAAGAAATATCTCGAAATATGTCCGTCAGGCCCCTTCCCTTGAGATAAATCTGCAAATATCTCGGAAACGAAGAGAGCTATGGCAAAATGTTGAGAGACCTTTTTTGTAGAGAATTAAGTTTCCTACTATTTATGTTCTATGATATTTTTTGATCAGATGCGTAGTTCTCGAGATATATCAAGATGTTTAAAAGTTCCGAAGCCGCACCAACATAATAGAGATACAGAAACACCGTGGCCCCTTTCTTTGAGATAACTCTGCACTAGTGCGAGCCGCAAATGCCACTTCCAGCTTAGCTGTGCAGAAGAAGAACAACAAGAAGAAGAAATATCTCGAAATATGTCCGTCAGGCCCCTTCCCTTGAGATAAATCTGCAAATATCTCGGAAACGAAGAGAGCTATGGCAAAATGTTAAGAGACCTTTTTTGTAGAGAATTATGTTTCCTACTATTTATGTTCTATGATATTTTTTGATCAGAATCGTAGTTCTCGAGATATATCAAGATATTTAAAAGTTCCGAAGCCGCACCAACATAATAGAGATACAGAAACACCGTGGCCCCTTTCTTTGAGATAACTCTGCACTAGTGCGAGCCGCAAATGCCACTTCCAGCTTAGCTATGCAGAAGAAGAACAACAAGAAGAAGAAATATCTCGAAATATGTCCGTCAGGCCCCTTCCCTTGAGATAAATCTGCAAATATCTCGGAAACGTAGCGAGCTATGGCAAAATGTTAAGAGACCGTTTTTGTAGAGAATTAAGTTTCCTACTTTTTATGTTCTATGATATTTTTTGATCAGATGCGTAGTTCTCGAGATATATCAAGATATTTAAAAGTTCCGAAGCCGCACCAACATAATAGAGATACAGAAACACCGTGGCCCCTTTCTTTGAGATAATTCTGCACTATTGCGAGCTGCAAATGCCACTTCCAGCTTAGCTGTGCAGAAGAAGAACAACAAGAATAAGAAATATCTCGAAATATGTCCGTCAGGCCCCTTCCCTTGAGATAAATCTGCAAATATCTCGGAAACGAAGAGAGCTATGGCAAAATGTTAAGAGACCTTTTTTGTAGAGAATTAAGTTTCCTACTATTTATGTTCTATGATATTTTTTGATCAGATGCGTAGTTCTCGAGATATATCAAGATATTTAAAAGTTCCGAAGCCGCACCAACATAATAGAGATACAGAAACACCGTGGCCCCTTTCTTTGAGATAACTCTGCACTAGTGCGAGCCGCAAATGCCACTTCCAGCTTAGCTGTGCAGAAGAAGAACAACAAGAATAAGAAATATCTCGAAATATGTCCGTCAGGCCCCTTCCCTTGAGATAAATCTGCAAATATCTCGGAAACGAAGAGAGGTATGGCAAAATGTTGAGAGACCTTTTTTGTAGAGAATTAAGTTTCCTACTATTTATGTTCTATGATATTTTTTGATCAGATGCGTAGTTCTCGAGATATATCAAGATGTTTAAAAGTTCCGAAGCCGCACCAACATAATAGAGATACAGAAACACCGTGGCCCCTTTCTTTGAGATAACTCTGCACTAGTGCGAGCCGCAAATGCCACTTCCAGCTTAGCTGTGCAGAAGAAGAACAACAAGAAGAAGAAATATCTCGAAATATGTCCGTCAGGCCCCTTCCCTTGAGATAAATCTGCAAATATCTCGGAAACGAAGAGAGCTATGGCAAAATGTTAAGAGACCTTTTTTGTAGAGAATTAAGTTTCCTACTATTTATGTTCTATGATATTTTTTGATCAGATGCGTAGTTCTCGAGATATATCAAGATATTTAAAAGTTCCGAAGCCGCACCAACATAATAGAGATACAGAAACACCGTGGCCCCTTTCTTTGAGATAACTCTGCACTAGTGCGAGCCGCAAATGCCACTTCCAGCTTAGCTGTGCAGAAGAAGAACAACAAGAATAAGAAATATCTCGAAATATGTCCGTCAGGCCCCTTCCCTTGAGATAAATCTGCAAATATCTCGGAAACGAAGAGAGGTATGGCAAAATGTTGAGAGACCTTTTTTGTAGAGAATTAAGTTTCCTACTATTTATGTTCTATGATATTTTTTGATCAGATGCGTAGTTCTCGAGATATATCAAGATGTTTAAAAGTTCCGAAGCCGCACCAACATAATAGAGATACAGAAACACCGTGGCCCCTTTCTTTGAGATAACTCTGCACTAGTGCGAGCCGCAAATGCCACTTCCAGCTTAGCTGTGCAGAAGAAGAACAACAAGAAGAAGAAATATCTCGAAATATGTCCGTCAGGCCCCTTCCCTTGAGATAAATCTGCAAATATCTCGGAAACGAAGAGAGCTATGGCAAAATGTTAAGAGACCTTTTTTGTAGAGAATTAAGTTTCCTACTATTTATGTTCTATGATATTTTTTGATCAGATGCGTAGTTCTCGAGATATATCAAGATATTTAAAAGTTCCGAAGCCGCACCAACATAATAGAGATACAGAAACACCGTGGCCCCTTTCTTTGAGATAACTCTGCACTAGTGCGAGCCGCAAATGCCACTTCCAGCTTAGCTGTGCAGAAGAGGAACAACAAGAAGAAGAAATATCTCGAAATATGTCCGTCAGGCCCCTTCCCTTGAGATAAATCTGCAAATATCTCGGAAACGAAGCGAGCTATGGCAAAATGTTAAGAGACCGTTTTTGTAGAGAATTAAGTTTCCTACTATTTATGTTCTATGATATTTTTTGATCAGATGCGTAGTTCTCGAGATATATCAAGATATTTAAAAGTTCCGAAGCCGCACCAATATAATAGAGATACAGAAACACCGTGGCCCCTTTCTTTGAGATAACTCTGCACTAGTGCGAGCCGCAAATGCCACTTCCAGCTTAGCTGTGCAGAAGAAGAACAACAAGAAGAAGAAATATCTCGAAATATGTCCGTCAGGCCCCTTCCCTTGAGATAAATCTGCAAATATCTCGGAAACGAAGCGAGCTATGGCAAAATGTTAAGAGACCGTTTTTGTAGAGAATTAAGTTTCCTACTTTTTATGTTCTATGATATTTTTTGATCAGATGCGTAGTTCTCGAGATATATCAAGATAGTTAAAAGTTCCGAAGCCGCACCAACATAATAGAGATACAGAAACACCGTGGCCCCTTTCTTTGTGATAACTCTGCACTATTGCGACCTGCAAATGCCACTTCCAGCTTAGCTGTGCAGAGGAAGAACAACAAGAATAAGAAATATCTCGAAATATGTCCGTCAGGCCCCTTCCCTTGAGATAAATCTGCAAATATCTCGGAAACGAAGAGAGCTATGGCAAAATGTTGAGAGACCTTTTTTGTAGAGAATTAAGTTTCCTACTATTTTGCTCTATGATATTTTTTGATCAGATGCGTAGTTCTCGAGATATATCAAGATATTTAAAAGTTCCGAAGCCGCACCAACATAATAGAGATACAGAAACACCGTGGCCCCTTTCTTTGAGATAATTCTGCACTATCGCGAGCTGCAAATGCCACTTCCAGCTTAGCTGTGCAGAAGAAGAACAACAAGAATAAGAAATATCTCGAAATATGTCCGTCAGGCCCCTTCCCTTGAGATAAATCTGCAAATATCTCGGAAACGAAGCGAGCTATGGCAAAATGTTAAGAGACCTTTTTTGTAGAGAATTAAGTTTCCTACTTTTTATGATCTATGATATTTTTTGATCAGATGCGTAGTTCTCGAGCTATATCAAGATATTTAAAAGTTCCGAAGCCGCACCAACATAATAGAGATACAGAAACACCATGGCCCCTTTCTTTGAGATAACTCTGCACTATTGCGAGCTGCAAATGCCACTTCCAGGTTAGCTGTGCAGAAGAAGAACAACAAGAAGAAGAAATATCTCGAAATATGTCCGTCAGGCCCCTTCCCTTGAGATATATCTGCAAATATCTCGGAAACGAAGCGAGCTATGGCAAAATGTTAAGAGAACTTTTTTGTAGAGAATTATGTTTCCTACAATTTATGTTCTATGATATTTTTTGATCAGAAGCGTAGTTTTCGAGATATATCGAGATATTTAAAAGTTCCGAAGCCGCACCAACATAATAGAGATACAGAAACACCGTGGCCCCTTTCTTTGAGATAACTCTGCACTAGTGCGAGCCGCAAATGCCACTTCCAGTTTAGCTGTGCAGAAGAAGAACAACAAGAAGAAGAAATATCTCGAAATATGTCCGTTAGGCCCCTTCCCTTGAGATAAACCTGCAAATATCTCGGAAACGAAGCGAGCTATGGCAAAATGTTAAGAGACCTTTTTTGTAGAGAATTAAGTTTCCTACTTTTTACGTTCTATGATATTTTTTGATCAGATGCGTAGTTTTCGAGATATATCGAGATATTTAAAAGTTCCGAAGCCGCACCAACATAATAGAGATACAGAAACACCGTGGCCCCTTTCTTTGAGATAACTCTGCACTATTGCGAGCTGCAAATGCCACTTCCAGCTTAGCTGTGCAGAAGAAGAACAACAAGAATAAGAAATATCTCGAAATATGTCCGTCAGGCCCCTTCCCTTGAGATAAATCTGCAAATATCTCGGAAACGAAGAGAGCTATGGCAAAATGTTGAGAGACCTTTTTTGTAGAGAATTAAGTTTCCTACTATTTATGTTCTATGATATTTTTTGATCAGATGCGTAGTTCTCGAGATATATCAAGATATTTAAAAGTTCCGAAGCCGCACCAACATAATAGAGATACAGAAACACCGTGGCCCCTTTCTTTTAGATAACTCTGCACTAGTGCGAGCCGCAAATGCCACTTCCAGCTTAGCTGTGCAGAAGAAGAACAACAAGAAGAAGAAATATCTCGAAATATGTCCGTCAGGCCCCTTGCCTTGAGATAAATCTGCAAATATCTCGGAAACAAAGCGAGCTATGGCAAAATGTTAAGAGACCGTTTTTGTAGAGAATTAAGTTTCCTACTTTTTATGTTCTATGATATTTTTTGATCAGATGCGTAGTTCTCGAGATATATCAAGATATTTAAAAGTTCCGAAGCCGCACCAACATAATAGAGATACAGAAACACCGTGGCCCCTTTCTTTGAGATAACTCTGCACTATTGCGAGCTGCAAATGCCACTTCCAGCTTAGCTGTGCAGAAGAAGAACAACAAGAATAAGAAATATCTCGAAATATGTCCGTCAGGCCCCTTCCCTTGAGATAAATCTGCAAATATCTCGGAAACGAAGAGAGCTATGGCAAAATGTTAAGAGACCTTTTCTGTAGAGAATTAAGTTTCCTACTTTTTATGTTCTATGATATTTTTTGATCAGATGCGTAGTTCTCGAGATATATCAAGATATTTAAAAGTTCCGAAGCCGCACCAACATAATAGAGATACAGAAACACCGTGGCCCCCTTCTTTGAGATAACTCTGCACTATTGCGAGCTGCAAATGCCACTTCCAGCTTAGCTGTGCAGAAGAAGAACAACAAGAAGAAGAAATATCTCGAAATATGTCCGTCAGGCCCCTTCCCTTGAGATAAATCTGCAAATATCTCGGAAACGAAGCGAGCTATGGCAAAATGTTAAGAGACCTTTTTTGTAGAGAATTAAGTTTCCTACTTTTTATGTTCTATGATATTTTTTGATCAGATGCGTAGTTCTCGAGATATATCAAGATATTTAAAAGTTCCGAAGCCGCACCAACATAATAGAGATACAGAAACACCGTGGCCCCTTTCTTTGAGATAACTCTGCACTATTGCGAGCTGCAAATGCCACTTCCAGGTTAGCTGTGCAGAAGAAGAACAACAAGAAGAAGAAATATCTCGAAATATGTCCGTCAGGCCCCTTCCCTTGAGATATATCTGCAAATATCTCGGAAACGAAGCGAGCTATGGCAAAATGTTAAGAGAACTTTTTTGTAGAGAATTATGTTTCCTACAATTTATGTTCTATGATATTTTTTGATCAGAAGCGTAGTTTTCGAGATATATCGAGATATTTAAAAGTTCCGAAGCCGCACCAACATAATAGAGATACAGAAACACCGTGGCCCCTTTCTTTGAGATAACTCTGCACTAGTGCGAGCCGCAAATGCCACTTCCAGCTTAGCTGTGCAGAAGAAGAACAACAAGAAGAAGAAATATCTCGAAATATGTCCGTCATGCCCCTTCCCTTGAGATAAATCTGCAAATATCTCGGAAACGAAGCGAGCTATGGCAAAATGTTAAGAGACCTTTTTTGTAGAGAATTAAGTTTCCTACTTTTTATGTTCTATCATATTTTTTGATCAGATGCGTAGTTCTCGAGATATATCAAGATATTTAAAAGTTCCGAAGCCGCACCAACATAATAGAGATACAGAAACACCGTGGCCCCTTTCTTTGAGATAACGCTGCACTAGTGCGAGCCGCAAATGCCACTTCCAGCTTAGCTGTGCAGAAGAAGAACAACAAGAAGAAGAAATATCTCGAAATATGTCCGTCAGGCCCCTTCCCTTGAGATAAATCTGCAAATATCTCGGAAACGAAGCGAGCTATGGCAAAATGTTAGGAGACCGTTTTTGTAGAGAATTAAGTTTCCTACTTTTTATGTTCTATGATATTTTTTGATCAGATGCGTAGTTCTCGAGATATATCAAGATAGTTAAAAGTTCCGAAGCCGCACCAACATAATAGAGATACAGAAACACCGTGGCCCCTTTCTTTGAGATAACTCTGCACTATTGCGACCTGCAAATGCCACTTCCAGCTTAGCTGTGCAGAAGAAGAACAACAAGAATAAGAAATATCTCGAAATATGTCCGTCAGGCCCCTTCCCTTGAGATAAATCTGCAAATATCTCGGAAACGAAGAGAGCTATGGCAAAATGTTGAGAGACCTTTTTTGTAGAGAATTAAGTTTCCTACTATTTATGCTCTACGATATTTTTTGATCAGATGCGTAGTTCTCGAGATATATCAAGATATTTAAAAGTTCCGAAGCCGCACCAACATAATAGAGATACAGAAACATCGTGGCCCCTTTCTTTGAGATAATTCTGCACTATCGCGAGCTGCAAATGCCACTTCCAGCTTAGCTGTGCAGAAGAAGAACAACAAGAATAAGAAATATCTCGAAATATGTCCGTCAGGCCCCTTGCCTTGAGATAAATCTGCAAATATCTCGGAAACGAAGCGAGCTATGGCAAAATGTTAAGAGACCTTTTTTGTAGAGAATTATGTTTCCTACTTTTTACGTTCTATGATATTTTTTGATCAGACGCGTAGTTCTCGAGATATATCAAGATATTTAAAAGTTCCGAAGCCGCACCAACATAATAGAGATACAGAAACACCGTGGCCCCTTTCTTTGAGATAACTCTGCACTATTGCGAGCTGCAAATGCCACTTCCAGCTTAGCTGTGCAGAAGAAGAACAACAAGAAGAAGAAATATCTCGAAATATGTCCGTCAGGCCCCTTCCCTTGAGATAAATCTGCAAATATCTCGGAAACGAAGAGAGCTATGGCAAAATGTTAAGAGACCTTTTTTGTAGAGAATTAAGTTTCCTACAATTTATGTTCTATGATATTTTTTGATCAGAAGCGTAGTTTTCGAGATATATCGAGATATTTAAAAGTTCCGAAGCCGCACCAACATAATAGAGATACAGAAACACCGTGGCCCCTTTCTTTGAGATAACTTTGCACTATTGCGAGCTGTAAATGCCACTTTCAGCTTAGCTGTGCAGAAGAAGAACAACAAGAAGAAGAAATATCTCGAAATATGTCCGTCAGGCCCCTTCCCTTGAGATATATCTGCAAATATCTCGGAAACGAAGCGAGCTATGGCAAAATGTTAAGAGACCTTTTTTGTAGAGAATTATGTTTCCTACAGTTTATGTTCTATGATATTTTTTGATCAGAAGCGTAGTTTTCGAGATATATCGAGATATTTAAAAGTTCCGAAGCCGCACCAACATAATAGAGATACAGAAACACCGTGGCCCCTTTCTTTGAGATAACTCTGCACTAGTGCGAGCCGCAAATGTCACTTCCAGCTTAGCTGTGCAGAAGAAGAACAACAAGAAGAAGAAATATCTCGAAATATGTCCGTCATGCCCCTTCCCTTGAGATAAATCTGCAAATATCCCGGAAACGAAGCGAGCTATGGCAAAATGTTAAGAGACCTTTTTTGTAGAGAATTAAGTTTCCTACTTTTTATGTTCTGTGATATTTTTTGATCAGATGCGTAGTTCTCGAGATATATCAAGATATTTAAAAGTTCCGAAGCCGCACCAACATAATAGAGATACAGAAACACAGTGGCCCCTTTCTTTGAGATAACCCTGCACTAGTGCGAGCCGCAAATGCCACTTCCAGCTTAGCTGTGCAGAAGAAGAACAACAAGAAGAAGAAATATCTCGAAATATGTCCGTCAGGCCCCTTCCCTTGAGATAAATCTGCAAATATCTCGGAAACGAAGCGAGCTATGGCAAAATGTTAAGAGACCTTTTTTGTAGAGAATTAAGTTTCCTACTTGTTATGTTCTATGATATTTTTTGATCAGATGCGTAGTTCTCGAGATATATCAAGATATTTAAAAGTTCCGAAGCCGCACCAACGGAATAGAGATACAGAAACACCGTGGCTCCTTTCTTTGAGATAACTCTGCACTATTGCGAGCTGGAAATGCCACTTCCAGTTTAGCTGTGCAGAAGAAGTACAACAAGAAGAAGAAATATCTCGAAATATGTCCGTCAGGCCGCTTCCCTTGAGATAAATCTGCAAATATCTCGGAAACGAAGCGAGCTACGGCAAAATGTTAAGAGACCTTATTTGTAGAGAATTATGTTTCCTACAATTTATGTTCTATGATATTTTTTGATCAGAAGCGTAGTTTTCGAGATATATCGAGATATTTAAAAGTTCCGAAGCCGCACCAACATAATAGAGATACAGAAACACCGTGGCCCCTTTCTTTGAGATAACTCTGCACTAGTGCGAGCCGCAAATGCCACTTCCAGCTTAGCTGTGCAGAAGAAGAACAACAAGAAGAAGAAATATCTCGAAATATGTCCGTCAGGCCCCTTCCCTTGAGATAAATCTGCAAATATCTCGGAAACGAAGAGAGCTATGGCAAAATGTTAAGAGACCTTTTTTGTAGAGAATTAAGTTTCCTACTTTTTATGTTCTATGATATTTTTTGATCAGATGCGTAGTTCTCGAGATATATCAAGATATTTAAAAGTTCCGAAGCCGCACCAACATAATAGAGATACAGAAACACCGTGGCCCCTTTCTTTGAGATAACTTTGCACTATTGCGAGCTGTAAATGCCACTACCAGCTTAGCTGTGCAGAAGAAGAACAACAAGAAGAAGAAATATCTCGAAATATGTCCGTCAGGCCCCTTCCCTTGAGATATATCTGCAAATATCTCGGAAACGAAGCGAGCTATGGCAAAATGTTAAGAGACCTTTTTTGTAGAGAATTATGTTTCCTACAATCTATGTTCTATGATATTTTTTGATCAGAAGCGTAGTTTTCGAGATATATCGAGATATTTAAAAGTTCCGAAGCCGCACCAACATAATAGAGATACAGAAACACCGTGGCCCCTTTCTTTGAGATAACTCTGCACTAGTGCGAGCCGCAAATGCCACTTCCAGGTTAGCTGTGCAGAAGAAGAACAACAAGAAGAAGAAATATCTCGAAATATGTCCGTCAGGCCCCTTCCCTTGAGATAAATCTGCAAATATCTCGGAAACGAAGAGAGCTATGGCAAAATGTTAAGAGACCTTTTTTGTAGAGAATTAAGTTTCCTACTTTTTATGTTCTATGATATTTTTTGATCAGATGCGTAGTTCTCGAGATATATCAAGATATTTAAAAGTTCCGAAGCCGCACCAACATAATAGAGATACAGAAACACCGTGGCCCCTTTCTTTGAGATAACTCTGCACTATTGCGAGCTGCAAATGCCACTTCCAGCTTAGCTGTGCAGAAGAAGAACAACAAGAAGAAGGAATATCTCGAAATATGTCCGTCAGGCCCCTTCCCTTGAGATAAATCTGCAAATATCTCGGAAACGAAGAGAGCTATGGCAAAATGTTAAGAGACCTTTTTTGTAGAGAATTAAGTTTCCTACTTTTTATGTTCTATGATATTTTTTGATCAGATGCGTAGTTCTCGAGATATATCAAGATATTTAAAAGTTCCGAAGCCGCACCAACATAATAGAGATACAGAAACACCGTGGCCCCTTTCTTTGAGATAACTTTGCACTATTGCGAGCTGTAAATGCCACTTCCAGCTTAGCTGTGCAGAAGAAGAACAACAAGAAGAAGAAATATCTCGAAATATGTCCGTCAGGCCCCTTCCCTTGAGATATATCTGCAAATATCTCGGAAACGAAGCGAGCTATGGCAAAATGTTAAGAGACCTTTTTTGTAGAGAATTATGTTTCCTACAATTTATGTTCTATGATATTTTTTGATCAGAAGCGTAGTTCTCGAGATATATCGGGATATTTAAAAGTTCCGAAGCCGCACCAACATAATAGAGATACAGAAACACCGTGGCCCCTTTCTTTGAGATAACTCTGCACTAGTGCGAGCCGCAAATGCCACTTCCAGCTTAGCTGTGCAGAAGAAGAACAACAAGAAGAAGAAATATCTCGAAATATGTCCGTCAGGCCCCTTCCCTTGAGATAAATCTGCAAATATCTCGGAAACGAAGAGAGCTATGGCAAAATGTTAAGAGACCTTTTTTGTAGAGAATTAAGTTTCCTACTTTTTATGTTCTATGATATTTTTTGATCAGATGCGTAGTTCTCGAGATATATCAAGATATTTAAAAGTTCCGAAGCCGCACCAACATAATAGAGATACAGAAACACCGTGGCCCCTTTCTTTGAGATAACTCTGCACTATTGCGAGCTGCAAATGCCACTTCCAGCTTAGCTGTGCAGAAGAAGAACAACAAGAAGAAGGAATATCTCGAAATATGTCCGTCAGGCCCCTTCCCTTGAGATAAATCTGCAAATATCTCGGAAACGAAGAGAGCTATGGCAAAATGTTAAGAGACCTTTTTTGTAGAGAATTAAGTTTCCTACTTTTTATGTTCTATGATATTTTTTGATCAGATGCGCAGTTCTCGAGATATATCAAGATATTTAAAAGTTCCGAAGCCGCACCAACATAATAGAGATACAGAAACACCGTGGCCCCTTTCTTTGAGATAACTCTGCACTATTGCGAGCTGGAAATGCCACTTCCAGCTTAGCTGTGCAGAAGAAGCACAACAAGAAGAAGAAATATCTCGAAATATGTCCGTCAGGCCCCTTCCCTTGAGATAAATCTGCAAATATCTCGGAAACGAAGAGAGCTATGGCCAAATGTTAAGAGACCTTTTTTGTAGAGAATTAAGTTTCCTACTTTTTACGTTCTATGATATTTTTTGATCAGATGCGTAGTTCTCGAGATATATCAAGATATTTAAAAGTTCCGAAGCCGCACCAACATAATAGAGATACAGAAACACCGTGGCCCCTTTCTTTGAGATAACTCTGCACTATTGCGAGCTGGAAATGCCACTTCCAGTTTAGCTGTGCAGAAGAAGAACAACAAGAAGAAGAAATATCTCGAAATATGTCCGTCAGGCCCCTTCCCTTGAGATAAATCTGCAAATATCTCGGAAACGAAGCGAGCTATGGCAAAATGTTAAGAGACCTTTTTTGTAGAGAATTATGTTTCCTACTTTTTACGTTCTATGATATTTTTTGATCAGATGCGCAGTTCTCGAGATATATCAAGATATTTAAAAGTTCCGAAGCCGCACCAACATAATAGAGATACAGAAACACCGTGGCCCCTTTCTTTGAGATAACCCTGCACTATTGCGAGCTGCAAATGCCACTTCCAGCTTACTGTGCAGATGAAGAACAACAAGAAGAAGAAATATCTCGAAATATGTCCGTCAGGCCCCTTCCCTTGAGATAAATCTGCAAATATCTCGGAAACGAAGCGAGCTATGGCAAAATGTTAAGAGACTTTATTTGTAGAGAATTAAGTTTCCTACTTTTTATGTTCTACGATATTTTTTGATCAGATGCGTAGTTCTCGAGATATATCAAGATATTTAAAAGTTCCGAAGCCGCACCAACATAATAGAGATACAGAAACACCGTGGCTCCTTTCTTTGAGATCACTCTGCACTATTGCGAGCTGGAAATGCCACTTCCAGTTTAGCTGTGCAGAAGAAGAACAACAAGAAGAAGAAATATCTCGAAATATGTCCGTTAGGCCCCTTCCCTTCAGATAAATCTGCAAATATCTCGGAAACGAAGCGAGCTATGGCAAAATGTTAAGAGACCTTTTTTGTAGAGAATTAAGTTTCCCACTTTTTATGTTCTATGATATTTTTTGATCAGATGCGCAGTTCTCGAGATATATCAAGATATTTAAAAGTTCCGAAGCCGCACCAACATAATAGAGATACAGAAACACAGTGGCCCCTTTCTTTGAGATAACTCTGCACTATTGCGAGCTGCAAATGCCATTTCCAGCTTAGCTGTGCAGAAGAAGAACAACAAGAAGAAGAAATATCTCGAAATATGTCCGTCAGGCCCTTTCCCTTCAGATAAATCTGCAAATATCTCGGAAACGAAGCGAGCTATGGCAAAATGCTAAGAGACCTTTTTTGTAGAGAATTATGTTTCCTACAATTTATGTTCTATGACATTTTTTGATCAGAAGCGTAGTTTTCGAGATATATCGAGATATTTAAAAGTTCCGAAGCCGCACCAACATAATAGAGATACAGAAACACCGTGGCCCCTTTCTTTGAGATAACTCTGCACTAGTGCGAGCCGCAAATGCCACTTCCAGCTTAGCTGTGCAGAAGAAGAACAACAAGAAGAAGAAATATCTCGAAATATGTCCGTCAGGCCCCTTCCCTTGAGATAAATCTGCAAATATCTCGGAAACGAAGAGAGCTATGGCAAAATGTTAAGAGACCTTTTTTGTAGAGAATTAAGTTTCCTACTTTTTATGTTCTATGATATTTTTTGATCAGATGCGTAGTTCTCGAGATATATCAAGATATTTAAAAGTTCCGAAGCCGCACCAACATAATAGAGATACAGAAACACCGTGGCCCCTTTCTTTGAGATAACTCTGCACTATTGCGAGCTGCAAATGCCACTTCCAGCTTAGCTGTGCAGAAGAAGAACAACAAGAAGAAGGAATATCTCGAAATATGTCCGTCAGGCCCCTTCCCTTGAGATAAATCTGCAAATATCTCGGAAACGAAGAGAGCTATGGCAAAATGTTAAGAGACCTTTTTTGTAGAGAATTAAGTTTCCTACTTTTTATGTTCTATGATATTTTTTGATCAGATGTGCAGTTCTCGAGATATATCAAGATATTTAAAAGTTCCGAAGCCGCACCAACATAATAGAGATACAGAAACACCGTGGCCCCTTTCTTTGAGATAACTCTGCACTATTGCGAGCTGGAAATGCCACTTCCAGCTTAGCTGTGCAGAAGAAGAACAACAAGAAGAAGAAATATCTCGAAATATGTCCGTCAGGCCCCTTCCCTTGAGATAAATCTGCAAATATCTCGGAAACGAAGAGAGCTATGGCAAAATGTTAAGAGACCTTTTTTGTAGAGAATTAAGTTTCCTACTTTTTACGTTCTATGATATTTTTTGATCAGATGCGTAGTTCTCGAGATATATCAAGATATTTAAAAGTTCCGAAGCCGCACCAACATAATAGAGATACAGAAACACAGTGGCCCCTTTCTTTGAGATAACTCTGCACTATTGCGAGCTGCAAATGCCATTTCCAGCTTAGCTGTGCAGAAGAAGAACAACAAGAAGAAGAAATATCTCGAAATATGTCCGTCAGGCCCTTTCCCTTCAGATAAATCTGCAAATATCTCGCAAACGAAGCGAGCTATGGCAAAATGCTAAGAGACCTTTTTTGTAGAGAATTATGTTTCCTACAATTTATGTTCTATGACATTTTTTGATCAGAAGCGTAGTTTTCGAGATATATCGAGATATTTAAAAGTTCCGAAGCCGCACCAACATAATAGAGATACAGAAACACCGTGGCCCCTTTCTTTGAGATAACTCTGCACTAGTGCGAGCCGCAAATGCCACTTCCAGCTTAGCTGTGCAGAAGAAGAACAACAAGAAGAAGAAATATCTCGAAATATGTCCGTCAGGCCCCTTCCCTTGAGATAAATCTGCAAATATCTCGGAAACGAAGCGAGCTATGGCAAAATGTTAAGAGACCTTTTTTGTAGAGAATTAAGTTTCCTACTTTTTATGTTCGATGATATTTTTTGATTAGATGCGTAGTTCTCGAGATATATCAAGATATTTAAAAGTTCCGAAGCTGCACCAACATAATAGAGGTACAGAAACACCGTGGCCTCTTTCTTTGAGATAACTCTGCACTATTGCGAGCTGCAAATGCCACTTCGAGCTTAGCTGTGCAGAAGAAGAACAACAAGAAGAAGAAATATCTCGAAATATGTCCGTCAGGCCCCTTCCCTTGAGATAAATCTGCAAATATCTCGGAAACGAAGAGAGCTATGGCAAAATGTTAAGAGACCGTTTTTGTAGAGAATTAAGTTTCCTACTTTTCATGTTCTATGATATTTTTTGATCAGATGCGTAGTTCTCGAGATATATCAAGATATTTAAAAGTTCCGAAGCCGCGCCAACATAATAGAGATACAGAAACACCGTGGCCCCTTTCTTTGAGATAACTCTGCACTAGTGCGAGCCGCAAATGCCACTTCCAGCTTAGCTGTGCAGAAGAAGAACAACAAGAAGAAGAAATATCTCGAAATATGTCCGTCAGGCCCCTTCCCTTGAGATAAATCTGCAAATATCTCGGAAACGAAGCGAGCTATGGCAAAATGTTTAGAGACCTTTCTTGTAGAGAATTAAGTTTCCTACTTTTTATGTAGTATAATATTTTTTGATCAGATGCGTAGTTCTCGAGATATATCAAGATATTTAAAAGTTCCGAAGCCGCACCAACATAATAGAGATACAGAAACACCGTGGCCCCTTTCTTTGGGATAACTCTGCACTATTGCGAGCTGCAAATGCCACTTCCAGTTTAGTTGTGCAGAAGAAGAACAACAAGAAGAAGAAATATCTCGAAATATGTCCGTCAGGCCCCTTCCCTTGAGATAAATCTGCAAATATCTCGGAAACGAAGAGAGCTATGGCCAAATGTTAAGAGACCTTTTTTGTAGAGAATTAAGTTTCCTACTTTTTACGTTCTATGATATTTTTTGATCAGATGCGTAGTTCTCGAGATATATCAAGATATTTAAAAGTTCCGAAGCCGCACCAACATAATAGAGATACAGAAACACCGTGGCCCCTTTCTTTGAGATAACCCTGCACTATTGCGAGCTGCAAATGCCACTTCCAGCTTACTGTGCAGATGAAGAACAACAAGAAGAAGAAATATCTCGAAATATGTCCGTCAGGCCCCTTCCCTTGAGATAAATCTGCAAATATCTCGGAAACGAAGCGAGCTATGGCAAAATGTTAAGAGACTTTATTTGTAGAGAATTAAGTTTCCTACTTTTTATGTTCTACGATATTTTTTGATCAGATGCGTAGTTCTCGAGATATATCAAGATATTTAAAAGTTCCGAAGCCGCACCAACATAATAGAGATACAGAAACACCGTGGCTCCTTTCTTTGAGATCACTCTGCACTATTGCGAGCTGGAAATGCCACTTCCAGTTTAGCTGTGCAGAAGAAGAACAACAAGAAGAAGAAATATCTCGAAATATGTCCGTTAGGCCCCTTCCCTTCAGATAAATCTGCAAATATCTCGGAAACGAAGCGAGCTATGGCAAAATGTTAAGAGACCTTTTTTGTAGAGTATTAAGTTTCCTACTTTTTATGTTCTATGATATTTTTTGATCAGATGCGCAGTTCTCGAGATATATCAAGATATTTAAAAGTTCCGAAGCCGCACCAACATAATAGAGATACAGAAACACAGTGGCCCCTTTCTTTGAGATAACTCTGCACTATTGCGAGCTGCAAATGCCATTTCCAGCTTAGCTGTGCAGAAGAAGAACAACAAGAAGAAGAAATATCTCGAAATATGTCCGTCAGGCCCTTTCCCTTCAGATAAATCTGCAAATATCTCGGAAACGAAGCGAGCTATGGCAAAATGCTAAGAGACCTTTTTTGTAGAGAATTATGTTTCCTACAATTTATGTTCTATGACATTTTTTGATCAGAAGCGTAGTTTTCGAGATATATCGAGATATTTAAAAGTTCCGAAGCCGCACCAACATAATAGAGATACAGAAACACCGTGGCCCCTTTCTTTGAGATAACTCTGCACTAGTGCGAGCCGCAAATGCCACTTCCAGCTTAGCTGTGCAGAAGAAGAACAACAAGAAGAAGAAATATCTCGAAATATGTCCGTCAGGCCCCTTCCCTTGAGATAAATCTGCAAATATCTCGGAAACGAAGAGAGCTATGGCAAAATGTTAAGAGACCTTTTTTGTAGAGAATTAAGTTTCCTACTTTTTATGTTCTATGATATTTTTTGATCAGATGCGTAGTTCTCGAGATATATCAAGATATTTAAAAGTTCCGAAGCCGCACCAACATAATAGAGATACAGAAACACCGTGGCCCCTTTCTTTGAGATAACTCTGCACTATTGCGAGCTGCAAATGCCACTTCCAGCTTAGCTGTGCAGAAGAAGAACAACAAGAAGAAGGAATATCTCGAAATATGTCCGTCAGGCCCCTTCCCTTGAGATAAATCTGCAAATATCTCGGAAACGAAGAGAGCTATGGCAAAATGTTAAGAGACCTTTTTTGTAGAGAATTAAGTTTCCTACTTTTTATGTTCTATGATATTTTTTGATCAGATGTGCAGTTCTCGAGATATATCAAGATATTTAAAAGTTCCGAAGCCGCACCAACATAATAGAGATACAGAAACACCGTGGCCCCTTTCTTTGAGATAACTCTGCACTATTGCGAGCTGGAAATGCCACTTCCAGCTTAGCTGTGCAGAAGAAGAACAACAAGAAGAAGAAATATCTCGAAATATGTCCGTCAGGCCCCTTCCCTTGAGATAAATCTGCAAATATCTCGGAAACGAAGAGAGCTATGGCAAAATGTTAAGAGACCTTTTTTGTAGAGAATTAAGTTTCCTACTTTTTACGTTATATGATATTTTTTGATCAGATGCGTAGTTCTCGAGATATATCAAGATATTTAAAAGTTCCGAAGCCGCACCAACATAATAGAGATACAGAAACACAGTGGCCCCTTTCTTTGAGATAACTCTGCACTATTGCGAGCTGCAAATGCCATTTCCAGCTTAGCTGTGCAGAAGAAGAACAACAAGAAGAAGAAATATCTCGAAATATGTCCGTCAGGCCCTTTCCCTTCAGATAAATCTGCAAATATCTCGGAAACGAAGCGAGCTATGGCAAAATGCTAAGAGACCTTTTTTGTAGAGAATTATGTTTCCTACAATTTATGTTCTATGACATTTTTTGATCAGAAGCGTAGTTTTCGAGATATATCGAGATATTTAAAAGTTCCGAAGCCGCACCAACATAATAGAGATACAGAAACACCGTGGCCCCTTTCTTTGAGATAACTCTGCACTAGTGCGAGCCGCAAATGCCACTTCCAGCTTAGCTGTGCAGAAGAAGAACAACAAGAAGAAGAAATATCTCGAAATATGTCCGTCAGGCCCCTTCCCTTGAGATAAATCTGCAAATATCTCGGAAACGAAGAGAGCTATGGCAAAATGTTAAGAGACCGTTTTTGTAGAGAATTAAGTTTCCTACTTTTCATGTTCTATGATATTTTTTGATCAGATGCGTAGTTCTCGAGATATATCAAGATATTTAAAAGTTCCGAAGCCGCGCCAACATAATAGAGATACAGAAACACCGTGGCCCCTTTCTTTGAGATAACTCTGCACTAGTGCGAGCCGCAAATGCCACTTCCAGCTTAGCTGTGCAGAAGAAGAACAACAAGAAGAAGAAATATCTCGAAATATGTCCGTCAGGCCCCTTCCCTTGAGATAAATCTGCAAATATCTCGGAAACGAAGCGAGCTATGGCAAAATGTTTAGAGACCTTTCTTGTAGAGAATTAAGTTTCCTACTTTTTATGTAGTATAATATTTTTTGATCAGATGCGTAGTTCTCGAGATATATCAAGATATTTAAAAGTTCCGAAGCCGCACCAACATAATAGAGATACAGAAACACCGTGGCCCCTTTCTTTGGGATAACTCTGCACTATTGCGAGCTGCAAATGCCACTTCCAGTTTAGTTGTGCAGAAGAAGAACAACAAGAAGAAGAAATATCTCGAAATATGTCCGTCAGGCCACTTCCCTTGAGATGAATCTGCAAATATCTCGGAAACGAAGCGAGCTATGGCAAAATGTTAAGAGACCTTTTTTGTAGAGAATAATGTTTCCTACAATTTACGCTCTATGATATTTTTTGATCAGAAGCGTAGTTTTCGAGATATATCGAGATATTTAAAAGTTCCGAAGCCGCACCAACATAATAGAGATACAGAAACACCGTGGCCCCTTTCTTTGAGATAACTCTGCACTAGTGCGAGCCGCAAATGCCACTTCCAGCTTAGCTGTGCAGAGGAAGAACAACAAGAAGAAGAAATATCTCGAAATGTGTCCGTCAGGCCAGTTCCTTTGAGCTGAATCTGCAAATATCTCGGAAACGAAGCGAGCTATGGCAAAATGTTAAGAGACCTTTTTTGTAGAGAATTAAGTTTCCTACTTTTTATGTTCTATGATATTTTTTGATCAGATGCGTAGTTCTCGAGATATATCAAGATATTTAAAAGTTCCGAAGCCGCACCAACATAATACAGATACAGAAACACCGTGGCCCCTTTCTTTGAGATAACTCTGCACTAGTGCGAGCCGCAAATGCCACTTCCAGCTTAGCTGTGCAGAAGAAGAACAACAAGAAGAAGAAATATCTCGAAATATGTCCGTCAGGCCCCTTCCCTTGAGATAAATCTGCAAATATCTCGGAAACGAAGCGAGCTATGGCAAAATGTTTAGAGACCTTTTTTGTAGAGAATTAAGATTCCTACTTTTTATGTTCCCTGATATTTTTTGATCAGAAGCGTAGTTGTCGAAATATATCGAGATATTTAAAAGTTCCGAAGCCGCACCAACATAATAGAGATACAGAAACACGGTGGCCCCTTTCTTTGAGATAACTCTGCACTAGTGCGAGCCGCAAATGCCACTTCCAGCTTAGCTGTGCAGAAGAAGAACAACAAGAAGAAGAAATATCTCGAAATATGTCCGTTAGGCCCCTTCCCTTGAGATAAATATGCAAATATCTCGGAAACGAAGCGAGCTATGGCAAAATGTTAAGAGACCTTTTTTGTAGAGAGTTAAGTTTCCTACTTTTTATGTTCTATGACATTTTTTGATCAGATGCGTAGTTCTCGAGATATATCAAGATATTTAAAAGTTCCGAAGCTGCACCAACATAATAGAGGTACAGAAACACCGTGGCCTCTTTCTTTGAGATAACTCTGCACTATTGCGAGCTGCAAATGCCACTTCGAGCTTAGCTGTGCAGAAGAAGAACAACAAGAAGAAGAAATATCTCGAAATATGTCCGTCAGGCCCCTTCCCTTGAGATAAATCTGCAAATATCTCGGAAACGAAGAGAGCTATGGCAAAATGTTAAGAGACCTTATTTGTAGAGAATCAAGTTTCCTACTTTTCATGTTTTATGATATTTTTTGATCAGATGCGTAGTTCTCGAGATATATCAAGATATTTAAAAGTTCCGAAGCCGCACCAACATAATAGAGATACAGAAACACCGTGGCCCCTTTCTTTGGGATAACTCTGCACTATTGCGTGCTGCAAATGCCACTTCCAGCTTAGCTGTGCAGAAGAAGAACAACAAGAAGAAGAAATATCTCGAAATATGTCCGTCAGGCCACTTCCCTTGAGATGAATCTGCAAATATCTCGGAAACGAAGCGAGCTATGGCAAAATGTTAAGAGACCTTTTTTGTAGAGAATAATGTTTCCTACAATTTACGCTCTATGATATTTTTTGATCAGAAGCGTAGTTTTCGAGATATATCGAGATATTTAAAAGTTCCGAAGCCGCACCAACATAATAGAGATACAGAAACACCGTGGCCCCTTTCTTTGAGATAACTCTGCACTAGTGCGAGCCGCAAATGCCACTTCCAGCTTAGCTGTGCAGAGGAAGAACAACAAGAAGAAGAAATATCTCGAAATGTGTCCGTCAGGCCAGTTCCTTTGAGCTGAATCTGCAAATATCTCGGAAACGAAGCGAGCTATGGCAAAATGTTAAGAGACCTTTTTTGTAGAGAATTAAGTTTCCTACTTTTTATGTTCTATGATATTTTTTGATCAGATGCGTAGTTCTCGAGATATATCAAGATATTTAAAAGTTCCGAAGCCGCACCAACATAATACAGATACAGAAACACCGTGGCCCCTTTCTTTGAGATAACTCTGCACTAGTGCGAGCCGCAAATGCCACTTCCAGCTTAGCTGTGCAGAAGAAGAACAACAAGAAGAAGAAATATCTCGAAATATGTCCGTCAGGCCCCTTCCCTTGAGATAAATCTGCAAATATCTCGGAAACGAAGCGAGCTATGGCAAAATGTTTAGAGACCTTTTTTGTAGAGAATTAAGATTCCTACTTTTTATGTTCCCTGATATTTTTTGATCAGAAGCGTAGTTGTCGAAATATATCGAGATATTTAAAAGTTCCGAAGCCGCACCAACATAATAGAGATACAGAAACACGGTGGCCCCTTTCTTTGAGATAACTCTGCACTAGTGCGAGCCGCAAATGCCACTTCCAGCTTAGCTGTGCAGAAGAAGAACAACAAGAAGAAGAAATATCTCGAAATATGTCCGTTAGGCCCCTTCCCTTGAGATAAATATGCAAATATCTCGGAAACGAAGCGAGCTATGGCAAAATGTTAAGAGACCTTTTTTGTAGAGAGTTAAGTTTCCTACTTTTTATGTTCTATGACATTTTTTGATCAGATGCGTAGTTCTCGAGATATATCAAGATATTTAAAAGTTCCGAAGCTGCACCAACATAATAGAGGTACAGAAACACCGTGGCCTCTTTCTTTGAGATAACTCTGCACTATTGCGAGCTGCAAATGCCACTTCGAGCTTAGCTGTGCAGAAGAAGAACAACAAGAAGAAGAAATATCTCGAAATATGTCCGTCAGGCCCCTTCCCTTGAGATAAATCTGCAAATATCTCGGAAACGAAGAGAGCTATGGCAAAATGTTAAGAGACCTTATTTGTAGAGAATCAAGTTTCCTACTTTTCATGTTTTATGATATTTTTTGATCAGATGCGTAGTTCTCGAGATATATCAAGATATTTAAAAGTTCCGAAGCCGCACCAACATAATAGAGATACAGAAACACCGTGGCCCCTTTCTTTGGGATAACTCTGCACTATTGCGTGCTGCAAATGCCACTTCCAGCTTAGCTGTGCAGAAGAAGAACAACAAGAAGAAGAAATATCTCGAAATATGTCCGTCAGGCCACTTCCCTTGAGATGAATCTGCAAATATCTCGGAAACGAAGCGAGCTATGGCAAAATGTTAAGAGACCTTTTTTGTAGAGAATAATGTTTCCTACAATTTACGCTCTATGATATTTTTTGATCAGAAGCGTAGTTTTCGAGATATATCGAGATATTTAAAAGTTCCGAAGCCGCACCAACATAATAGAGATACAGAAACACCGTGGCCCCTTTCTTTGAGATAACTCTGCACTAGTGCGAGCCGCAAATGCCACTTCCAGCTTAGCTGTGCAGAGGAAGAACAACAAGAAGAAGAAATATCTCGAAATATGTCCGTCAGGCCAGTTCCTTTGAGCTGAATCTGCAAATATCTCGGAAACGAAGCGAGCTATGGCAAAATGTTAAGAGACCTTTTTTGTAGAGAATTAAGTTTCCTACTTTTTATGTTCTATGATATTTTTTGATCAGATGCGTAGTTCTCGAGATATATCAAGATATTTAAAAGTTCCGAAGCCGCACCAACATAATAGAGATACAGAAACACCGTGGCCCCTTTCTTTGGGATAACTCTGCACTATTGCGAGCTGCAAATGCCGCTTCGAGCTTAGCTGTGCAGAAGAAGAACAACAAGAAGAAGAAATATCTCGAAATATGTCCGTTAGGCCCCTTCCCTTGAGATAAATCTGCAAATATCTCGGAAACGAAGCGAGCTATGGCAAAATGTTAAGAGACCTTTTTTGTAGAGAATTAAGTTTCCTACTTTTTATGTTCTATGATATTTTTTGATCAGAAGCGTAGTTGTCGAAATATATCGAGATATTTAAAAGTTCCGAAGCCGCACCAACATAATAGAGTTACAGAAACACGGTGGCCCCTTTCTTTGAGATAACTCTGCACTAGTGCGAGCCGCAAATGCCACTTCCAGCTTAGCTGTGCAGAAGAAGAACAACAAGAAGAAGAAATATCTCGAAATATGTCCGTCAGGCCCCTTCCCTTGAGATAAATCTGCAAATATCTCGGAAACGAAGAGAGCTATGGCAAAATGTTAAGAGACCTTTTTTATAGAGAATTAAGTTTCCTACTTTTCATGTTCTATGATATTTTTTGATCAGATGCGTAGTTCTCGAGATATATCAAGATATTTAAAAGTTCCGAAACCGCACCAACATAATAGAGATACAGAAACACCGTGGCCCCTTTCTTTGAGATAACTCTGCACTATTGCGAGCTGTAAATGCCACTTCCAGCTTAGCTGTGCAGAAGAAGAACAACAAGAAGAAGAAATATCTCGAAATATGTCCGTCAGGCCCCTGCCCTTGAGATATATCTGCAAATATCCCGGAAACCAAGCGAGCTATGGCAAAATGTTAAGAGACCTTTTTTGTAGAGAATTATGTTTCCTACAATTTATGTTCTATGATATTTTTTGATCAGAAGCGTAGTTTTCGAGATATATCGAGATATTTAAAAGTTACGAAGCCGCACCAACATAATAGAGATACAGAAACACCGTGGCCCCTTTCTTTGAGATAACTCTGCACTATTGCGAGCTGGAAATGCCACTTCCAGTTTAGCTGTGCAGAAGAAGAACAACAAGAAGAAGAAATATCTCGAAATATGTCCGTTAGGCCCCTTCCCTTCAGATAAATCTGCAAATATCTCGGAAACGAAGCGAGCTATGGCAAAATGTTAAGAGACCTTTTTTGTAGAGAATTAAGTTTCCTACTTTTTATGTTCTATGATATTTTTTGATCAGATGCGTAGTTCTCGAGATATATCAAGATATTTAAAAGTTCCGAAGCCGCACCAACATAATACAGATACAGAAACACCGTGGCCCCTTTCTTTGAGATAACTCTGCACTAGTGCGAGCCGCAAATGCCACTTCCAGCTTAGCTGTGCAGAAGAAGAACAACAAGAAGAAGAAATATCTCGAAATATGTCCGTCAGGCCCCTTCCCTTGAGATAAATCTGCAAATATCTCGGAAACGAAGCGAGCTATGGCAAAATGTTTAGAGACCTTTTTTGTAGAGAATTAAGTTTCCTACTTTTTATGTTCTATGATATTTTTTGATCAGAAGCGTAGTTGTCGAAATATATCGAGATATTTAAAAGTTCCGAAGCTGCACCAACATAATAGAGGTACAGAAACACCGTGGCCTCTTTCTTTGAGATAACTCTGCACTATTGCGAGCTGCAAATGCCACTTCGAGCTTAGCTGTGCAGAAGAAGAACAACAAGAAGAAGAAATATCTCGAAATATGTCCGTCAGGCCCCTTCCCTTGAGATAAATCTGCAAATATCTCGGAAACGAAGAGAGCTATGGCAAAATGTTAAGAGACCTTATTTGTAGAGAATCAAGTTTCCTACTTTTCATGTTTTATGATATTTTTTGATCAGATGCGTAGTTCTCGAGATATATCAAGATATTTAAAAGTTCCGAAGCCGCACCAACATAATAGAGATACAGAAACACCGTGGCCCCTTTCTTTGGGATAACTCTGCACTATTGCGAGCTGCAAATGCCACTTCCAGCTTAGCTGTGCAGAAGAAGAACAACAAGAAGAAGAAATATCTCGAAATATGTCCGTCAGGCCACTTCCCTTGAGATGAATCTGCAAATATCTCGGAAACGAAGCGAGCTATGGCAAAATGTTAAGAGACCTTTTTTGTAGAGAATAATGTTTCCTACAATTTACGCTCTATGATATTTTTTGATCAGAAGCGTAGTTTTCGAGATATATCGAGATATTTAAAAGTTCCGAAGCCGCACCAACATAATAGAGATACAGAAACACCGTGGCCCCTTTCTTTGAGATAACTCTGCACTAGTGCGAGCCGCAAATGCCACTTCCAGCTTAGCTGTGCAGAGGAAGAACAACAAGAAGAAGAAATATCTCGAAATATGTCCGTCAGGCCAGTTCCTTTGAGCTGAATCTGCAAATATCTCGGAAACGAAGCGAGCTATGGCAAAATGTTAAGAGACCTTTTTTGTAGAGAATTAAGTTTCCTACTTTTTATGTTCGATGATATTTTTTGATCAGATGCGTAGTTCTCGAGATATATCAAGATATTTAAAAGTTCCGAAGCCGCACCAAAATAATACAGATACAGAAACACCGTGGCCCCTTTCTTTGAGATAACTCTGCACTACTGCGAGCCGCAAATGCCACTTCCAGCTTAGCTGTGCAGGAGAAGAACAACAAGAAGAAGAAATATCTCGAAATATGTCCGTCAGGCCCCTTTCCTTGAAATAAATCTGCAAATATCTCGGAAACGAAGCGAGCTATGGCAAAATGTTAAGAGACCCTTTTTGTAGAGAATTAAGTTTCCTACTTTTTATGTTCTATGATATTTTTTGATCAGATGCGTAGTTCTCGAGATATATCAAGATATTTAAAAGTTCCGAAGCCGCACCAACATAATAGAGATACAGAAACACCGTGGCCCCTTTCTTTGAGATAACTCTGCACTATTGCGAGCTGCAAATGCCACTTCCAGCTTAGCTGTGCAGAGGAAGAACAACAAGAAGAAGAAATATCTCGAAATATGTCCGTCAGGCCAGTTCCTTTGAGCTGAATCTGCAAATATCTCGGAAACGAAGCGAGCTATGGCAAAATGTTAAGAGACGTTTTTTGTAGAGAATTATGTTTCCTACAATTTATGTTCTATGATATTTTTTGATCAGAAGCGTAGTTTTCGAGATATATCGAGATACTTAAAAGTTCCGAAGCCGCACCAACATATTAGAGATACAGAAACACCGTGGCCCCTTTCTTTGAGATAACTGTGCACTAGTGCGAGCCGCAAATGCCACTTCCAGCTTAGCTGTGCAGAAGAAGAACAACAAGAAGAAGAAATATCTCGAAATATGTCCGTCAGGCCCCTTCCCTTGAGATAAATCTGCAAATATCTCGGAAACGAAGCGAGCTATGGCAAAATGTTAAGAGACCTTTTTTGTAGAGAATTAAGTTTCCTACTTTTTATGTTCTATGATATTTTTTGATCAGATGCGTAGTTCTCGAGATATATCAAGATATTTAAAAGTTCCGAAGCCGCACCAACATAATACAGATACAGAAACACCGTGGCCCCTTTCTTTGAGATAACTCTGCAATAGTGCGAGCCGCAAATGCCACTTCCAGCTTAGCTGTGCAGAAGACGAACAACAAGAAGAAGAAATATCTCGAAATATGTCCGTCAGGCCCCTTCCATTGAGATAAATCTGCAAATATCTCGGAAACGAAGCGAGCTATGGCAAAATGTTAAGAGACCTTTTTTGTAGAGAATTAAGCTTCCTACTTTTTATGTTCTATGATATTTTTTGATCAGATGCGTAGTTCTCGAGATATATCAAGATATTTAAAAGTTCCGAAGCCGCACCAACATAATAGAGATACAGAAACACCGTGGCTCCTTTCTTTGAGATAACTCTGCACTATTGCGAGCTGGAAATGCCACTTCCAGTTTAGCTGTGCCGAAGAAGAACAACAAGAAGAAGAAATATCTCGAAATATGTCCGTTAGGCCCCTTCCCTTGAGATAAATCTGCAAATATCTCGGAAACCAAGCGAGCTATGGCAAAATGTTAAGAGACCTTTTTTGTAGAGAATTAAGTTTCCTACTTTTTATGTTCTATGATATTTTTTGATCAGATGCGTAGTTCTCGAGATATATCAAGATATTTAAAAGTTCCGAAGCCGCACCAACATAATAGAGATACAGAAACACCGTGGCCCCTTTCTTTGAGATAACTCTGCTCTATTGCGAGCTGCAAATGCCACTTCCAGCTTAGCTGCGCAGAGGAAGAACAACAAGAAAAAGAAGTATCTCGAAATATGTCCGTCAGGCCCGTTCCTTTGAGCTGAATCTGCAAATATCTCGGAAACGAAGCGAGCTATGGCAAAATGTTGAGAGACGTTTTTTGTAGAGAATTATGTTTCCTACAATTTATGTTCTATGATATTTTTCGATCAGAAGCGTAGTTTTCGAGATATATCGAGATATTTAAAAGTTCCGAAGCCGCACCAACATAATAGAGATACAGAAACACCGTGGCCCCTTTCTTTGAGATAACTCTGCACTAGTGCGAGCCGCAAATGCCACTTCCAGCTTAGCTGTGCAGAAGAAGAACAACAAGAAGAAGAAATATCTCGAAATATGTCCGACAGGCCCCTTCCCTTGAGATAAATCTGCAAATATCTCGGAAACGAAGCGAGCTATGGCAAAATGTTAAGAGACCTATCTTGTAGAGAATTAAGTTTCCTACTTTTTATGTTCTATGATATTTTTTGATCAGATGCGCAGTTCTCGAGATATATCAAGATATTTAAAAGTTCCGAAGCCGCACCAACATAATAGAGATACAGAAACACCGTGGCCCCTTTCTTTGAGATAACTCTGCACTATTGCGAGCTGTAAATGCCACTTCCAGCTTCGCTGTGCAGAAGAGGAACAACAAGAAGAAGAAATATCTCGAAATATGTCCGTCAGGCCCCTGCCCTTGAGATATATCTGCAAATATCTCGGAAACGAAGCGAGCTATGGCAAAATGTTGAGAGACCTTTTTTGTAGCGAATTATGTTTCCTACAATTTATGTTCTATGATATTTTTTGATCAGAAGCGTAGTTTTCGAGATATATCGAGATATTTAAAAGTTCCGAAGCCGCACCAACATAATAGAGATACAGAAACACCGTGGCCCCTTTCTTTGAGATAACTCTGCACTATTGCGAGCTGGAAATGCCACTTCCAGTTTAGCTGTGCAGAAGATGAACAACAAGAAGAAGAAATATCTCGAAATATGTCCGTTAGGCCCCTTCCCTTGAGATAAATCTGCAAATATCTCGGAAACGACGCGAGCTATGGCAAAATGTTAAGAGACCTTTTTTGTAGAGAATTAAGTTTCCTACTTATAATTTTGTATGGTATTTTTTGATCAGATGCGTAGTTCTCGAGATATATCAAGATATTTAAAAGTTCCGAAGCCGCACCAACATAATAGAGATACAGAAACACCGTGGCCCCTTTCTTTGAGATAACTGTGCACTAGTGCGAGCCGCAAATGCCACTTCCAGCTTAGCTGTGCAGAGGAAGAACAACAAGAAAAAGAAGTATCTCGAAATATGTCCGTCAGGCCCGTTCCTTTGAGCTGAATCTGCAAATATCTCGGAAACGAAGCGAGCTATGGCAAAATGTTGAGAGACGTTTTTTGTAGAGAATTATGTTTCCTACAATTTATGTTCTATGATATTTTTCGATCAGAAGCGTAGTTTTCGAGATATATCGAGATATTTAAAAGTTCCGAAGCCGCACCAACATAATAGAGATACAGAAACACCGTGGCCCCTTTCTTTGAGATAACTCTGCACTAGTGCGAGCCGCAAATGCCACTTCCAGCTTAGCTGTGCAGAAGAAGAACAACAAGAAGAAGAAATATCTCGAAATATGTCCGACAGGCCCCTTCCCTTGAGATAAATCTGCAAATATCTCGGAAACGAAGCGAGCTATGGCAAAATGTTAAGAGACCTTTTTTGTAGAGAATTAAGTTTCCTACTTTTTATGTTCTATGATATTTTTTGATCAGATGCGTAGTTCTCGAGATATATCAAGATATTTAAAAGTTCCGAAGCCGCACCAACATAATAGAGATACAGAAACACCGTGGCTCCTTTCTTTGAGATAACTCTGCACTATTGCGAGCTGGAAATGCCACTTCCAGTTTAGCTGTGCAGAAGAAGAACAACAAGAAGAAGAAATATCTCGAAATATGTCCGTCAGGCCCCTGCCCTTGAGATATATCTGCAAATATCTCGGAAACGAAGCGAGCTATGGCAAAATGTTGAGAGACCTTTTTTGTAGCGAATTATGTTTCCTACAATTTATGTTCTATGATATTTTTTGATCAGAAGCGTAGTTTTCGAGATATATCGAGATATTTAAAAGTTCCGAAGCCGCACCAACATAATAGAGATACAGAAACACCGTGGCCCCTTTCTTTGAGATAACTCTGCACTATTGCGAGCTGGAAATGCCACTTCCAGTTTAGCTGTGCAGAAGATGAACAACAAGAAGAAGAAATATCTCGAAATATGTCCGTTAGGCCCCTTCCCTTGAGATAAATCTGCAAATATCTCGGAAACGACGCGAGCTATGGCAAAATGTTAAGAGACCTTTTTTGTAGAGAATTAAGTTTCCTACTTATAATGTTCTATGGTATTTTTTGATCAGATGCGTAGTTCTCGAGATATATCAAGATATTTAAAAGTTCCGAAGCCGCACCAACATAATAGAGATACAGAAACACCGTGGCCCCTTTCTTTGAGATAACTGTGCACTAGTGCGAGCCGCAAATGCCACTTCCAGCTTAGCTGTGCAGAAGAAGAACAACAAGAAGAAGAAATATCTCGAAATATGTCCGTCAGGCCCCTTCCCTTGAGATATATCTGCAAATATCTCGGAAACGAAGCGAGCTATGGCAAAATGTGAAGAGACCTTTTTTGTAGAGAATTATGTTTCCTACTTTTTATGTTCTATGATATTTTTTGATCACACGCGTAGTTCTCGAGATATATCAAGATATTTAAAAGTTCCGAAGCCGCACCAACATAATAGAGATACAGAAACACCGTGGCCCCTTTCTTTGAGATAACTCTGCAATAGTGCGAGCCGCAAATGCCACTTCCAGCTTAGCTGTGCAGAAGAAGAACAACAAGAAGAAGAAATATCTCGAAATATGTCCGTTAGGCCCCTTCCCTTGAGATAAATCTGCAAATATCTCGGAAACGAAGCGAGCTATGGCAAAATGTTGAGAGACCTTTTTTGTAGAGAATTAAGTTTCCTACTCTTTATGTTCTATGATATTTTTTGATCAGATGCGTAGTTCTCGAGATATATCAAGATATTTAAAAGTTCCGAAGCCGCACCAACATAATAGGGATACAGTAAAACCGTGGCCCCTCTCTTTGAGATAACTCTGCACTATTGCGAGCTGCAAATGCCACTTCCAGCTTAGCTGTGCAGAAGAAGAACAACAAGAAGAAGAAATATCTCGAAATATGTCCGTCAGGCCCCTTCCCTTGAGATAAATCTGCAAATATCTCGGAAACGAAGCGAGCTATGGCAAAATGTTTGGAGACCTTTTTTGTAGAGAATTAAGTTTCCTACTTTTTATGTTCTATGATATTTTTTGATCAGATGCGTAGTTCTCGAGATATATCAAGATATATAAAAGTTCCGAAGCCGCACCAACATAATAGAGATACAGAAACACCGTGGCCCCTTTCTTTGAGATAACTCTGCACTATTGCGAGCTGTAAATGCCACTTCCAGCTTCGCTGTGCAGAAGAAGAACAACAAGAAGAAGAAATATCTCGAAATATGTCCGTCAGGCCCCTGCCCTTGAGATATATCTGCAAATATCTCGGAAACGAAGCGAGCTATGGCAAAATGTTGAGAGACCTTTTTTGTAGCGAATTATGTTTCCTACAATTTATGTTCTATGATATTTTTTGATCAGAAGCGTAGTTTTCGAGATATATCGAGATATTTAAAAGTTCCGAAGCCGCACCAACATAATAGAGATACAGAAACACCGTGGCCCCTTTCTTTGAGATAACTCTGCACTATTGCGAGCTGGAAATGCCACTTCCAGTTTAGCTGTGCAGAAGATGAACAACAAGAAGAAGAAATATCTCGAAATATGTCCGTTAGGCCCCTTCCCTTGAGATAAATCTGCAAATATCTCGGACACGACGCGAGCTATGGCAAAATGTTGAGAGACCTTTTTTGTAGAGAATTAAGTTTCCTACTTATAATGTTCTATGGTA
The DNA here is from genome assembly GCF_051020975.1 of Osmia lignaria lignaria. Classification (NCBI taxonomy): domain Eukaryota; kingdom Metazoa; phylum Arthropoda; class Insecta; order Hymenoptera; family Megachilidae; genus Osmia; species Osmia lignaria. The sequence goes on along the minus strand of NW_027478162.1, from coordinate 21,238,093 downwards.
TTTTTTGATCAGATGCGTAGTTCTCGAGATATATCAAGATATTTAAAAGTTCCGAAGCCGCACCAACATAATAGAGATACAGAAACACCGTGGCCCCTTTCTTTGAGATAACTCTGCACTATTGCGAGCTGGAAATGCCACTTCCAGTTTAGCTGTGCAGAAGAAGAACAACAAGAAGAAGAAATATCTCGAAATATGTCCGTTAGGCCCCTTCCCTTGAGATAAATCTGCAAATATCTCGGAAACGAAACGAGCTATGGCAAAATGTTAAGAGACCTTTTTTGTAGAGAATTAAGTTTCCTACTTTTTATGTTCTATGATATTTTTTGATCAGATGCGCAGTTCTCGAGATATATCAAGATATTTAAAAGTTCCGAAGCCGCACCAACATAATAGAGATACAGAAACACCGTGGCCCCTTTCTTTGAGATAACTCTGCACTATTGCGAGCTGTAAATGCCACTTCCAGCTTAGCTGTGCAGAAGAAGAACAACAAGAAGAAGAAATATCTCGAAATATGTCCGTCAGGCCCCTGCCCTTGAGATATATCTGCAAATATCTCGGAAACGAAGCGAGCTATGGCAAAATGGTGAGAGACCTTTTTTGTAGCGAATTATGTTTCCTACGATTTATGTTCTATGATATTTTTTGATCAGAAGCGTAGTTTTCGAGATATATCGAGATATTTAAAAGTTCCGAAGCCGCACCAACATAATAGAGATACAGAAACACCGTGGCCCCTTTCTTTGAGATAACTCTGCAATAGTGCGAGCCGCAAATGCCACTTCCAGCTTAGCTGTGCAGAAGAAGAACAACAAGAAGAAGAAATATCTCGAAATATGTCCGTCAGGCTCCTTCCCTTGTGAAAAATCTGCAAATATCTCGGAAACGAAGCGAGCTATGGCAAAATGTTAAGAGACCTTTTTTGTAGAGAATTAAGTTTCCTACTTTTTATGCTCTATGATATTTTTTGATCAGATGCGTAGTTCTCGAGATATATCAAGATATTTAAAAGTTCCGAAGCCGCACCAACATAATAGAGATACAGAAACACCGTGGCCCCTTTCTTTGAGATAACTCTGCACTATTGCGAGCTGTAAATGCCACTTCCAGCTTAGCTGTGCAGAAGAAGAACAACAAGAAGAAGAAATATCTCGAAATATGTCCGTCAGGCCCCTGCCCTTGAGATATATCTGCAAATATCTCGGAAACGAAGCGAGCTATGGCAAAATGTTAAGAGACGTTTTTTGTAGAGAATTATGTTTCCTACAATTTAAGTTCTATGATATTTTTTGATCAGAAGCGTAGTTTGCGAGATATATCGAGATATTTAAAAGTTCCGAAGCCGCACCAACATAATAGGGATACAGAAACACCGTGGCCCCTTTCTTTGAGATAACTCTGCACTAGTGCGAGCCGCAAATGCCACTTCCAGCTTAGCTGTGCAGAAGAAGAACAACAAGAAGAAGAAATATCTCGAAATATGTCCGTCAGGCCCCTTCCCTTGAGATATATCTGCAAATATCTCGGAAACGAAGCGAGCTATGACAAAATGTTAAGAGACCTTTTTTGTAGAGAATAATGTTTCCTACAATTTATGTTCTATGATATTTTTTGATCAGAAGCGTAGTTTTCGAGATATATCGAGATATTTAAAAGTTCCGAAGCCGCACCAACATAATAGAGATACAGAAACACCGTGGCCCCTTTCTTTGAGATAACTCTGCACTATTGCGAGCTGGAAATGCCACTTCCAGTTTAGCTGTGCAGAAGATGAACAACAAGAAGAAGAAATATCTCGAAATATGTCCGTTAGGCCCCTTCCCTTGAGATAAATCTGCAAATATCTCGGACACGACGCGAGCTATGGCAAAATGTTGAGAGACCTTTTTTGTAGAGAATTAAGTTTCCTACTTATAATGTTCTATGGTATTTTTTGATCAGATGCGTAGTTCTCGAGATATATCAAGATATTTAAAAGTTCCGAAGCCGCACCAACATAATAGAGATACAGAAACACCGTGGCCCCTTTCTTTGAGATAACTCTGCACTATTGCGAGCTGGAAATGCCACTTCCAGTTTAGCTGTGCAGAAGAAGAACAACAAGAAGAAGAAATATCTCGAAATATGTCCGTTAGGCCCCTTCCCTTGAGATATATCTGCAAATATCTCGGAAACGAAGCGAGCTATGGCAAAATGGTGAGAGACCTTTTTTGTAGCGAATTATGTTTCCTACGATTTATGTTCTATGATATTTTTTGATCAGAAGCGTAGTTTTCGAGATATATCGAGATATTTAAAAGTTCCGAAGCCGCACCAACATAATAGAGATACAGAAACACCGTGGCCCCTTTCTTTGAGATAACTCTGCAATAGTGCGAGCCGCAAATGCCACTTCCAGCTTAGCTGTGCAGAAGAAGAACAACAAGAAGAAGAAATATCTCGAAATATGTCCGTCAGGCTCCTTCCCTTGTGAAAAATCTGCAAATATCTCGGAAACGAAGCGAGCTATGGCAAAATGTTAAGAGACCTTTTTTGTAGAGAATTAAGTTTCCTACTTTTTATGTTCTATGATATTTTTTGATCAGATGCGTAGTTCTCGAGATATATCAAGATATTTAAAAGTTCCGAAGCCGCACCAACATAATAGAGATACAGAAACACCGTGGCCCCTTTCTTTGAGATAACTCTGCACTATTGCGAGCTGTAAATGCCACTTCCAGCTTAGCTGTGCAGAAGAAGAACAACAAGAAGAAGAAATATCTCGAAATATGTCCGTCAGGCCCCTGCCCTTGAGATATATCTGCAAATATCTCGGAAACGAAGCGAGCTATGGCAAAATGTTAAGAGACGTTTTTTGTAGAGAATTATGTTTCCTACAATTTAAGTTCTATGATATTTTTTGATCAGAAGCGTAGTTTGCGAGATATATCGAGATATTTAAAAGTTCCGAAGCCGCACCAACATAATAGGGATACAGAAACACCGTGGCCCCTTTCTTTGAGATAACTCTGCACTAGTGCGAGCCGCAAATGCCACTTCCAGCTTAGCTGTGCAGAAGAAGAACAACAAGAAGAAGAAATATCTCGAAATATGTCCGTCAGGCCCCTTCCCTTGAGATATATCTGCAAATATCTCGGAAACGAAGCGAGCTATGACAAAATGTTAAGAGACCTTTTTTGTAGAGAATTATGTTTCCTACAATTTATGTTCTATGATATTTTTTGATCAGAAGCGTAGTTTTCGAGATATATCGAGATATTTAAAAGTTCCGAAGCCGCACCAACATAATAGAGATACAGAAACACCGTGGCCCCTTTCTTTGAGATAACTCTGCACTAGTGCGAGCCGCAAATGCCACTTCCAGCTTAGCTGTGCAGAAGAAGAACAACAAGAAGAAGAAATATCTCGAAATATGTCCGTCAGGCCCCTTCCCTTGAGATAAATCTGCAAATATCTCGGAAACGAAGCGAGCTATGACAAAATGTTAAGAGACCTTTTTTGTAGAGAATTAAGTTTCCTACTTTTTATGTTCTATGATATTTTTTGATCAGATGCGTAGTTCTCGAGATATATCAAGATATTTAAAAGTTCCGAAGCCGCACCAACATAATAGAGATACAGAAACACCGTGGCTCCTTTCTTTGAGATAACTCTGCACTATTGCGAGCTGGAAATGCCACTTCCAGTTTAGCTGTGCAGAAGAAGAACAACAAGAAGAAGAAATATCTCGGAATATGTCCGTTAGGCCCCTTCCCTTGAGATAAATCTGCAAATATCTCGGAAACGAAGCGAGCTATGGCAAAATGTTAAGAGACCTTTTTTGTAGAGGATTAAGTTTCCTACTTTTTATGTTCTATGATATTTTTTGATCAGATGCGCAGTTCTCGAGATATATCAAGATATTTAAAAGTTCCGAAGCCGCACCAACATAATAGAGATACAGAAACACCGTGGCCCCTTTCTTTGAGATAACTCTGCACTATTGCGAGCTGTAAATGCCACTTCCAGCTTAGCTGTGCAGAAGAAGAACAACAAGAAGAAGAAATATCTCGAAATATGTCCGTCAGGCCCCTGCCCTTGAGATATATCTGCAAATATCTCGGAAACGAAGCGAGCTATGGCAAAATGTTGAGAGACCTTTTTTGTAGCGAATTATGTTTCCTACAATTTATGTTCTATGATATTTTTTGATCAGAAGCGTAGTTTTCGTGATATATCGAGATATTTAAAAGTTCCTAAGCCGCACCAACATAATAGAGATACAGAAACACCGTGGCCCCTTTCTTTGAGATAACTCTGCACTAGTGCGAGCCGCAAATGCCACTTCCAGCTTAGCTGTGCAGAAGAAGAACAACAAGAAGAAGAAATATCTCGAAATATGTCCGTCAGGCCCCTTCCCTTGAGATAAATCTGCAAATATCTCGGAAACGAAGCGAGCTATGACAAAATGTTAAGAGACCTTTTTTGTAGAGAATTAAGTTTCCTACTTTTTATGTTCTATGATATTTTTTGATCAGATGCGTAGTTCTCGAGATATATCAAGATATTTAAAAGTTCCGAAGCCGCACCAACATAATAGAGATACAGAAACACCGTGGCTCCTTTCTTTGAGAAAACTCTGCACTATTGCGAGCTGTAAATGCCACTTCCAGCTTAGCTGTGCAGAAGAAGAGCAACAAGAAGAAGAAATATCTCGAAATATGTCCGTCAGGCCCCTGCCCTTGAGATATATCTGCAAATATCTCGGAAACGAAGCGAGCTATGGCAAAATGTTGAGAGACCTTTTTTGTAGCGAATTATGTTTCCTACAATTTATGTTCTATGATATTTTTTGATCAGAAGCGTAGTTTTCGTGATATATCGAGATATTTAAAAGTTCCTAAGCCGCACCAACATAATAGAGATACAGAAACACCGTGGCCCCTTTCTTTGAGATAACTCTGCAATAGTGCGAGCCGCAAATGCCACTTCCAGCTTAGCTGTGCAGAAGAAGAACAACAAGAAGAAGAAATATCTCGAAATATGTCCGTCAGGCTCCTTCCCTTGTGAAAAATCTGCAAATATCTCGGAAACGAAGCGAGCTATGGCAAAATGTTAAGAGACCTTTTTTGTAGAGAATTAAGTTTCCTACTTTTTATGTTCTATGATATTTTTTGATCAGATGCGTAGTTCTCGCGATATATCAAGATATTTAAAAGTTCCGAAGCCGCACCAACATAATAGAGATACAGAAACACCGTGGCCCCTTTCTTTGAGATAACTCTGCACTATTGCGAGCTGTAAATGCCACTTCCAGCTTAGCTGTGCAGAAGAAGAACAACAAGAAGAAGAAATATCTCGAAATATGTCCGTCAGGCCCCTGCCCTTGAGATATATCTGCAAATATCTCGGAAACGAAGCGAGCTATGGCAAAATGTTAAGAAACGTTTTTTGTAGAGAATTATGTTTCCTACAATTTAAGTTCTATGATATTTTTTGATCAGAAGCGTAGTTTTCGAGATATATCGAGATATTTAAAAGTTCCGAAGCCGCACCAACATAATAGGGATACAGAAACACCGTGGCCCCTTTCTTTGAGATAACTCTGCACTAGTGCGAGCCGCAAATGCCACTTCCAGCTTAGCTGTGCCGAAGAAGAACAACAAGAAGAAGAAATATCTCGAAATATGTCCGTCAGGCCCCTTCCCTTGAGATATATCTGCAAATATCTCGGAAACGAAGCGAGCTATGACAAAATGTTAAGAGACCTTTTTTGTAGAGAATTATGTTTCCTACAATTTATGTTCTATGATATTTTTTGATCAGAAGCGTAGTTTTCGAGATATATCGAGATATTTAAAAGTTCCGAAGCCGCACCAACATAATAGAGATACAGAAACACCGTGGCCCCTTTCTTTGAGATAACTCTGCACTAGTGCGAGCCGCAAATGCCACTTCCAGCTTAGCTGTGCAGAAGAAGAACAACAAGAAGAAGAAATATCTCGAAATATGTCCGTCAGGCCCCTTCCCTTGAGATAAATCTGCAAATATCTCGGAAACGAAGCGAGCTATGACAAAATGTTAAGAGACCTTTTTTGTAGAGAATTAAGTTTCCTACTTTTTATGTTCTATGATATTTTTTGATCAGATGCGTAGTTCTCGAGATATATCAAGATATTTAAAAGTTCCGAAGCCGCACCAACATAATAGAGATACAGAAACACCGTGGCTCCTTTCTTTGAGATAACTCTGCACTATTGCGAGCTGGAAATGCCACTTCCAGTTTAGCTGTGCAGAAGAAGAACAACAAGAAGAAGAAATATCTCGGAATATGTCCGTTAGGCCCCTTCCCTTGAGATAAATCTGCAAATATCTCGGAAACGAAGCGAGCTATGGCAAAATGTTGAGAGACCTTTTTTGTAGAGGATTAAGTTTCCTACTTTTTATGTTCTATGATATTTTTTGATCAGATGCGCAGTTCTCGAGATATATCAAGATATTTAAAAGTTCCGAAGCCGCACCAACATAATAGAGATACAGAAACACCGTGGCCCCTTTCTTTGAGATAACTCTGCACTATTGCGAGCTGTAAATGCCACTTCCAGCTTAGCTGTGCAGAAGAAGAACAACAAGAAGAAGAAATATCTCGAAATATGTCCGTCAGGCCCCTGCCCTTGAGATATATCTGCAAATATCTCGGAAACGAAGCGAGCTATGGCAAAATGTTGAGAGACCTTTTTTGTAGCGAATTATGTTTCCTACAATTTATGTTCTATGATATTTTTTGATCAGAAGCGTAGTTTTCGTGATATATCGAGATATTTAAAAGTTCCTAAGCCGCACCAACATAATAGAGATACAGAAACACCGTGGCCCCTTTCTTTGAGATAACTCTGCACTAGTGCGAGCCGCAAATGCCACTTCCAGCTTAGCTGTGCAGAAGAAGAACAACAAGAAGAAGAAATATCTCGAAATATGTCCGTCAGGCCCCTTCCCTTGAGATAAATCTGCAAATATCTCGGAAACGAAGCGAGCTATGACAAAATGTTAAGAGACCTTTTTTGTAGAGAATTAAGTTTCCTACTTTTTATGTTCTATGATATTTTTTGATCAGATGCGTAGTTCTCGAGATATATCAAGATATTTAAAAGTTCCGAAGCCGCACCAACATAATAGAGATACAGAAACACCGTGGCTCCTTTCTTTGAGATAACTCTGCACTATTGCGAGCTGGAAATGCCACTTCCAGTTTAGCTGTGCAGAAGAAGAACAACAAGAAGAAGAAATATCTCGAAATATGTCCGTCAGGCCCCTGCCCTTGAGATATATCTGCAAATATCTCGGAAACGAAGCGAGCTATGGCAAAATGTTGAGAGACCTTTTTTGTAGCGAATTATGTTTCCTACAATTTATGTTCTATGATATTTTTTGATCAGAAGCGTAGTTTTCGAGATATATCGAGATATTTAAAAGTTCCGAAGCCGCACCAACATAATAGAGATACAGAAACACCGTGGCCCCTTTCTTTGAGATAACTCTGCAATAGTGCGAGCCGCAAATGCCACTTCCAGCTTAGCTGTGCAGAAGAAGAACAACAAGAAGAAGAAACATCTCGAAATATGTCCGTCAGGCCCCTTCCCTTGTGAAAAATCTGCAAATATCTCGGAAACGAAGCGAGCTATGGCAGAATGTTAAGAGACGTTTTTTGTAGAGAATTATGTTTCCTACAATTTAAGTTCTATGATATTTTTTGATCAGAAGCGTAGTTTTCGAGATATATCGAGATATTTAAAAGTTCCGAAGCCGCACCAACATAATAGGGATACAGAAACACCGTGGCCCCTTTCTTTGAGATAACTCTGCACTATTGCGAGCTGGAAATGCCACTTCCAGTTTAGCTGTGCAGAGGAAGAACAACAAGAAGAAGAAATAACTCGAAATATGTCCGTTAGGCCCCTTCCCTTGAGATAAATCTGCAAATATCTCGGAAACGAAGCGAGCTATGGCAAAATGTTAAGAGACCTTTTTTGTAGAGAATTAAGTTTCCTACTTTTTATGTTCTATGATATTTTTTGATCAGATGCGCAGTTCTCGAGATATATCAAGATATTTAAAAGTTCCGAAGCCGCACCAACATAATAGAGATACAGAAACACCGTGGCCCCTTTCTTTGAGATAACTCTGCACTATTGCGAGCTGTAAATGCCACTTCCAGCTTAGCTGTGCAGAAGAAGAACAACAAGAAGAAGAAATATCTCGAAATATGTCCGTCAGGCCCCTGCCCTTGAGATATATCTGCAAATGTCTCGGAAACGAAGCGAGCTATGGCAAAATGTTGAGAGACCTTTTTTGTAGCGAATTATGTTTCCTACAATTTATGTTCTATGATATTTTTTGATCAGAAGCGTAGTTTTCGAGATATATCGAGATATTTAAAAGTTCCGAAGCCGCACCAACATAATAGAGATACAGAAACACCGTGGCCCCTTTCTTTGAGATAACTCTGCAATAGTGCGAGCCGCAAATGCCACTTCCAGCTTAGCTGTGCAGAAGAAGAACAACAAGAAGAAGAAATATCTCGAAATATGTCCGTCAGGCCCCTTCCCTTGCGATAAACCTGCAAATATCTCGGAAACGAAGCGAGCTATGGCAAAATGTTAAGAGACCTTTTTTGTAGAGAATTAAGTTTCCTACTTTTTATGTTCTATGATATTTTTTGATCAGATGCGTAGTTCTCGAGATATATCAAGATATTTAAAAGTTCCGAAGCCGCACCAACATAATAGAGATACAGAAACACCGTGGCCCCTTTCTTTGAGATAACTCTGCACTATTGCGAGCTGTAAATGCCACTTCCAGCTTAGCTGTGCAGAAGAAGAACAACAAGAAGAAGAAATATCTCGAAATATGTCCGTCAGGCCCCTAACCTTGAGATATATCTGCAAATATCTCGGAAACGAAGCGAGCTATGGCAAAATGTTAAGAGACGTTTTTTGTAGAGAATTATGTTTCCTACAATTTAAGTTCTATGATATTTTTTGATCAGAAGCGTAGTTTTCGAGATATATCGAGATATTTAAAAGTTCCGAAGCCGCACCAACATAATAGAGATACAGAAACAGCGTGGCCCCTTTCTTTGAGATATCTCTGCACTATTGCGAGCTGCAAATGCCACTTCCAGCTTAGCTGCGCAGAAGAAGAACAACAAGAAGAAGAAATATCTCGAAATATGTCCGTCAGGCCCCTTCCCTTGAGATAAATCTGCAAATATCTCGGAAACGAAGCGAGCTATGGCAAAATGTTAAGAGACCTTATTTGTAGAGAATTAAGTTTCCTACTTTTTATGTTCTATGATATTTTTTGATCAGATGCGTAGTTCTCGAGATATATCAAGATATTTAAAAGTTCCGAAACCGCACCAACATAATAGAGATACAGAAACACCGTGGCCCCTTTCTTTGATATAACTCTGCACTATTGCGAGCTGTAAATGCCACTTCCAGCTTAGCTGTGCAGAAGAAGAACAACAAGAAGAAGAAATATCTCGAAATATGTCCGTCAGGCCCCTTCCCTTGAGATATATCTGCAAATATCTCGGAAACGAAGCGAGCTATGGCAAAATGTTAAGAGACCTTTTTTGTAGAGAATTATGTTCCCTACAATTTATGTTCTATGATATTTTTTGATCAGAAGCGTAGTTTTCGAGATATATCGAGATATTTAAAAGTTCCGAAGCCGCACCAACATAATAGAGATACAGAAACACCGTGGCCCCTTTCTTTGAGATAACTCTGCACTAGTGCGAGCCGCAAATGCCACTTCCAGCTTAGCTGTGCAGAAGAAGAACAACAAGAAGAAGAAATATCTCGAAATATGTCCGTCAGGCCCCTTCCCTTGAGATATATCTGCAAATATCTCGGAAACGAAGCGAGGTATGGCAAAATGTTAAGAGACCTTTTTTGTAGAGAATTATGTTTCCTACAATTTATGTTCTATGATATTTTTTGATCAGAAGCGTAGTTTTCGAGATATATGGAGATATTTAAAAGTTCCGAAGCCGCACCAACATAATAGGGATACAGAAATACCGTGGCCCCTTTCTTTGAGATAACTCTGCACTATTGCGAGCTGCAAATGCCACTTCCAGCTTAGCTGTGCAGAGGAAGAACAACAAGAAGAAGAAATATCTCGAAATATGTCCGCCAGGCCAGTTCCTTTGAGCTGAATCGGCAAATGTCTCGGAAACGAAGCGAGCTATGGCAAAATGTTAAGAGACGTTTTTTGTAGAGAATTATGTTTCCTACAATTTATGTTCTATGATATTTTTTGATCAGAAGCGTAGTTTTCGAGATATATCGAGATATTTAAAAGTTCCGAAGCCGCACCAACATAATAGGGATACAGAAACACCGTGGCCCCTTTCTTTGAGATAACTCTGCACTAGTGCGAGCCGCAAATGCCACTTCCAGCTTAGCTGTGCAGAGGAAGAACAACAAGAAGAAGAAATATCTCGAAATATGTCCGTCAGGCCCCTTCCCTTGAGATAAATCTGCAAATATCTCGGAAACGAAGCGAGCTATGGCAAAATGTTAAGAGACCTTTTTTGTAGAGAATGATGTTTCCTACAATTTATGTTCTATGATATTTTTTGATCAGAAGCGTAGTTTTCGAGATATATCGAGATATTGAAAAGTTCCGAAGCCGCACCAACATAATAGAGATACAGAAACACCGTGGCCCCTTTCTTTGAGATAACTCTGCACTATTGCGAGCTGCAAATGCCACTTCCAGCTTAGCTGTGCAGAAGAAGAACATCAAGAAGAAGAAATATCTCGATTAATGTCCGTCAGGCCCGTTCCCTTGAGATAAATCTGCAAATATCTCGGAAACGAAGCGAGCTATGGCAAAATGTTAAGAGACCTTATTTGTAGAGAATTAAGTTTCCTACTTTTTATGTTCTATGATATTTTTTGATCAGATGCGTAGTTCTCGAGATATATCAAGATATTTAAAAGTTCCGAAACCGCACCAACATAATAGAGATACAGAAACACCGTGGCCCCTTTCTTTGATATAACTCTGCACTATTGCGAGCTGTAAATGCCACTTCCAGCATAGCTGTGCAGAAGAAGAACAACAAGAAGAAGAAATATCTCGAAATATGTCCGTCAGGCCCCTTCCCTTGAGATATATCTGCAAATATCTCGGAAACGAAGCGAGCTATGGCAAAATGTTAAGAGACCTTTTTTGTAGAGAATTATGTTTCCTACAATTTATGTTCTATGATATTTTTTGATCAGAAGCGTAGTTTTCGAGATATATCGAGATATTTAAAAGTTCCAAAGCCGCACAAACATAATAGAGATACAGAAACACCGTGGCCCCTTTCTTTGAGATAACTCTGCACTAGTGCGAGCCGCAAATGCCACTTCCAGCTTAGCTGTGCAGAAGAAGAACAACAAGAAGAAGAAATATCTCGAAATATGTCCGTCAGGCCCCTTCCCTTGAGATATATCTGCAAATATCTCGGAAACGAAGCGAGGTATGGCAAAATGTTAAGAGACCTTTTTTGTAGAGAATTATGTTTCCTACAATTTATGTTCTATGATATTTTTTGATCAGAAGCGTAGTTTTCGAGATATATGGAGATATTTAAAAGTTCCGAAGCCGCACCAACATAATAGGGATACAGAAATACCGTGGCCCCTTTCTTTGAGATAACTCTGCACTATTGCGAGCTGCAAATGCCACTTCCAGCTTAGCTGTGCAGAGGAAGAACAACAAGAAGAAGAAATATCTCGAAATATGTCCGTCAGGCCAGTTCCTTTGAGCTGAATCGGCAAATATCTCGGAAACGAAGCGAGCTATGGCAAAATGTTAAGAGACGTTTTTTGTAGAGAATTATGTTTCCTACAATTTATGTTCTATGATATTTTTTGATCAGAAGCGTAGTTTTCGAGATATATCGAGATATTTAAAAGTTCCGAAGCCGCACCAACATAATAGGGATACAGAAACACCGTGGCCCCTTTCTTTGAGATAACTCTGCACTAGTGCGAGCCGCAAATGCCACTTCCAGCTTAGCTGTGCAGAGGAAGAACAACAAGAAGAAGAAATATCTCGAAATATGTCCGTCAGGCCCCTTCCCTTGAGATAAATCTGCAAATATCTCGGAAACGAAGCGAGCTATGGCAAAATGTTAAGAGACCTTTTTTGTAGAGAATGATGTTTCCTACAATTTATGTTCTATGATATTTTTTGATCAGAAGCGTAGTTTTCGAGATATATCGAGATATTGAAAAGTTCCGAAGCCGCACCAACATAATAGAGATACAGAAACACCGTGGCCCCTTTCTTTGAGATAACTCTGCACTATTGCGGGCTGGAAATGCCACTTCCAGCTTAGCTGTGCAGAAGAAGAACAACAAGAAGAAGAAATATCTCGAAATATGTCCGTCAGGCCCCTTCCCTTGAGATAAATCTGCAAATATCTCGGAAACGAAGCGAGCTATGGCAAAATGTTAAGAGACCTTTTTTGTACAGAATTATGTTTCCTACTTTTTATGTTCTATGATATTTTTTGATCAGACGCGTAGTTCTCGAGATATATCAAGATATTTAAAAGTTCCGAAGCCGCACCAACATAATAGAGATACAGAAACACCGTGGCCCCTTTCTTTGAGATAACTCTGCACTATTGCGAGCTGCAAATGCCACTTCCAGCTTAGCTGTGCAGAGGAAGAACAACAAGAAGAAGAAATATCTCGAAATATGTCCGTCAGGCCAGTTCCTTTGAGCTGAATCTGCAAATATCTCGGAAACGAAGCGAGCTATGGCAAAATGTTAAGAGACGTTTTTTGTAGAGAATTATGTTTCCTACAATTTATGCTCTATGATATTTTTTGATCAGAAGCGTAGTTTTCGAGATATATCGAGATATTTAAAAGTTCCGAAGCCGCACCAACATAATAGGGATACAGAAACACCGTGGCCCCTTTCTTTGAGATAACTCTGCACTATTGCGAGCTGCAAATGCCACTTCCAGCTTAGCTGTGCAGAGGAAGAACAACAAGAAGAAGAAATATCTCGAAATATGTCCGTCAGGCCAGTTCCTTTGAGCTGAATCTGCAAATATCTCGGAAACGAAGCGAGCTATGGCAAAATGTTAAGAGACGTTTTTTGTAGAGAATTATGTTTCCTACAATTTATGGTCTATGATATTTTTTGATCAGAAGCGTAGTTTTCGAGATATATCGAGATATTTAAAAGTTCCGAAGACGCACCAACATAATAGAGATACAGAAACACCGTGGCCCCTTTCTTTGAGATAACTCTGCACTATTGCGAGCTGCAAATGCCACTTCCAGCTTAGCTGTGCAGAAGAAGAACAACAAGAAGAAGAAATATCTCGAAATATGTCCGTCAGGCCCCTTCCCTTGAGATATATCTGCAAATATCTCGGAAACGAAGCGAGCTATGGCAAAATGTTGAGAGACCTTTTTTGTAGAGAATTATGTTTCCTACAATTTATGTTCTATGATATTTTTTGATCAGAAGCGTAGTTTTCGAGATATATCGAGATATTTAAAAGTTCCGAAGCCGCACCAACATAATAGAGATACAGAAACACCGTGGCCCCTTTCTTTGAGATAACTCTGCACTAGTGCGAGCCGCAAATGCCACTTCCAGCTTAGCTGTGCAGAAGAAGAACAACAAGAAGAAGAAATATCTCGAAATATGTCCATCAGGCCAGTTCCTTTGAGCTGAATCGGCAAATATCTCGGAAACGAAGCGAGCTATGGCAAAATGTTAAGAGACGTTTTTTGTAGAGAATTATGTTTCCTACAATTTATGTTCTATGATATTTTTTGATCAGAAGCGTAGTTTTCGAGATATATCGAGATATTTAAAAGTTCCGAAGCCGCACCAACATAATAGGGATACAGAAACACCGTGGCCCCTTTCTTTGAGATAACTCTGCACTAGTGCGAGCCGCAAATGCCACTTCCAGCTTAGCTGTGCAGAGGAAGAACAACAAGAAGAAGAAATATCTCGAAATATGTCCGTCAGGCCCCTTCCCTTGAGATAAATCTGCAAATATCTCGGAAACGAAGCGAGCTATGGCAAAATGTTAAGAGACCTTTTTTGTAGAGAATGATGTTTCCTACAATTTATGTTCTATGATATTTTTTGATCAGAAGCGTAGTTTTCGAGATATATCGAGATATTGAAAAGTTCCGAAGCCGCACCAACATAATAGAGATACAGAAACACCGTGGCCCCTTTCTTTGAGATAACTCTGCACTATTGCGGGCTGGAAATGCCACTTCCAGCTTAGCTGTGCAGAAGAAGAACAACAAGAAGAAGAAATATCTCGAAATATGTCCGTCAGGCCCCTTCCCTTGAGATAAATCTGCAAATATCTCGGAAACGAAGCGAGCTATGGCAAAATGTTAAGAGACCTTTTTTGTACAGAATTATGTTTCCTACTTTTTATGTTCTATGATATTTTTTGATCAGACGCGTAGTTCTCGAGATATATCAAGATATTTAAAAGTTCCGAAGCCGCACCAACATAATAGAGATACAGAAACACCGTGGCCCCTTTCTTTGAGATAACTCTGCACTATTGCGAGCTGCAAATGCCACTTCCAGCTTAGCTGTGCAGAGGAAGAACAACAAGAAGAAGAAATATCTCGAAATATGTCCGTCAGGCCAGTTCCTTTGAGCTGAATCTGCAAATATCTCGGAAACGAAGCGAGCTATGGCAAAATGTTAAGAGACGTTTTTTGTAGAGAATTATGTTTCCTACAATTTATGTTCTATGATATTTTTTGATCAGAAGCGTAGTTTTCGAGATATATCGAGATATTTAAAAGTTCCGAAGCCGCACCAACATAATAGGGATACAGAAACACCGTGGCCCCTTTCTTTGAGATAACTCTGCACTATTGCGAGCTGCAAATGCCACTTCCAGCTTAGCTGTGCAGAGGAAGAACAACAAGAAGAAGAAATATCTCGAAATATGTCCGTCAGGCCAGTTCCTTTGAGCTGAATCTGCAAATATCTCGGAAACGAAGCGAGCTATGGCAAAATGTTAAGAGACGTTTTTTGTAGAGAATTATGTTTCCTACAATTTATGTTCTATGATATTTTTTGATCAGAAGCGTAGTTTTCGAGATATATCGAGATATTTAAAAGTTCCGAAGACGCACCAACATAATAGAGATACAGAAACACCGTGGCCCCTTTCTTTGAGATAACTCTGCACTATTGCGAGCTGCAAATGCCACTTCCAGCTTAGCTGTGCAGAAGAAGAACAACAAGAAGAAGAAATATCTCGAAATATGTCCGTCAGGCCCCTTCCCTTGAGATATATCTGCAAATATCTCGGAAACGAAGCGAGCTATGGCAAAATGTTGAGAGACCTTTTTTGTAGAGAATTATGTTTCCTACAATTTATGTTCTATGATATTTTTTGATCAGAAGCGTAGTTTTCGAGATATATCGAGATATTTAAAAGTTCCGAAGCCGCACCAACATAATAGAGATACAGAAACACCGTGGCCCCTTTCTTTGAGATAACTCTGCACTAGTGCGAGCCGCAAATGCCACTTCCAGCTTAGCTGTGCAGAAGAAGAACAACAAGAAGAAGAAATATCTCGAAATATGTCCGTCAGGCCCCTTCCCTTGAGATAAATCTGCACATATCTCGGAAACGAAGCGAGCTATGGCAAAATATTAAGAGACGTTTTTTGTAGAGAATTATGTTTCCTACTATTTATGTTCTATGATATTTTTTGATCCGAAGCGTAGTTTTCGAGATATATCGAGATATTTAAAAGTTCCGAAGCCGCACCAACATAATAGGGATACAGAAACACCGTGGCCCCTTTCTTTGAGATAACTCTGCACTAGTGCGAGCCGCAAATGCCACTTCCAGCTTAGCTGTGCAGAAGAAGAACAACAAGAAGAAGAAATATCTCGAAATATGTCCGTCAGGCCCCTTCCCTTGAGATAAATCTGCAAATATCTCGGAAACGAAGCGAGCTATGGCAAAATGTTAAGAGACCTTTTTTGTAGAGAATTAAGTTTCCTACTTTTTATCTTCTATGATATTTTTTGATCAGATGCGTAGTTCTCGAGATATATCAAGATATTTAAAAGTTCCGAAGCCGCACCAACATAATAGAGATACAGAAACACCGTGGCCCCTCTCTTTGAGATAACTCTGCACTATTGCGAGCTGGAAATGCCACTTCCAGTTTAGCTGTGCAGAAGAAGGACAACAAGAAGAAGAAATATCTCGAAATATGTCCGTTAGGCCCCTTCCCTTGAGATAAATCTGCAAATATCTCGGAAACGAAGCGACCTATGGCAAAATGTTAAGAGACCTTTTTTGTAGAGAATTAAGTTTCCTACTTTTTATGTTCTATGATATTTTTTGATCAGATGCGTAGTTCTCGAGCTATATCAAGATATTTAAAAGTTCCGAAGCCGCACCAACATAATAGAGATACAGAAACGCCGTGGCCCCTTTCTTTGAGATAACTCTGCACTATTGCGAGCTGTAAATGTCACTTCCAGCTTAGCTGTGCAGAAGAAGAACAACAAGAAGAAGAAATATCTCGAAATATGTCCGTCAGGCCCCTTCCCTTGAGATAAATCTGCAAATATCTCGGAAACGAAGCGAGCTATGGCAAAATGTTAAGAGACCTTTTTTGTAGAGAATTAAGTTTCCTACTTTTTATGTTCTATGATATTTTTTGATCAGATGCGTAGTTCTCGAGATATATCAAGATATTTAAAAGTTCCGAAGCCGCACCAACATAATAGAGATACAGAAACACCGTGGCCCCTTTCTTTGAGATAACTCTGCACTATTGCGAGCTGCAAATGCCACTTCTAGCTTAGCTGTGCAGAGGAAGAACAACAAGAAGAAGAAGTATCTCGAAATATGTCCGTCAGGCCCGTTCCTTTGAGCTGAATCTGCAAATATCTCGGAAACGAAGCGAGCTATGCAAAATGTTAAGAGACGTTTTTTGTAGAGAATTATCTTTCCTACAATTTATGTTCTATGATATTTTTTGATCAGAAGCGTAGTTTTCGAGATATATCGAGATATTTAAAAGTTCCGAAGCCGCACCAACATAATAGAGATACAGAAACACCGTGGCCCCTTTCTTTGAGATAACTCTGCACTAGTGCGAGCCGCAAATGCCACTTCCAGCTTAGCTGTGCAGAAGAAGAACAACAAGAAGAAGAAATATCTCGAAATATGTCCGTCAGGCCCCTTCCCTTGAGATAAATCTGCAAATATCTCGGAAACCAAGCGAGCTATGGCAAAATGTTAAGAGACCTTTTTTGTAGAGAATTAAGTTTCCTACTTTTTATGTTCTATGATATTTTTTGATCAGATGCGGAGTTCTCGAGATATATCAAGATATTTAAAAGTTCCGAAGCCGCACCAACATAATAGAGATACAGAAACACCGTGGCCCCTTTCTTTGAGATAACTCTGCACTATTGCGAGCTGTAAATGCCACTTCCAGCTTAGCTGTGCAGAAGAAGAACAACAAGAAGAAGAAATATCTCGAAATATGTCCGTCAGGCCCCTTCCCTTGAGATAAATCTGCAAATATCTCGGAAACGAAGCGAGCTATGGCAAAATGTTAAGAGACCTTTTTTGTAGAGAATTAAGTTTCCTACTTTTTATGTTCTATGATATTTTTTGATCAGATGCGTAGTTCTCGAGATATATCAAGATATTTAAAAGTTCCGAAGCCGCACCAACATAATAGAGATACAGAAACACCGTGGCCCCTTTCTTTGAGATAACTCTGCACTATTGCGAGCTGCAAATGCCACTTCCAGCTTAGCTGTGCAGAGGAAGAACAACAAGAAGAAGAAGTATCTCGAAATATGTCCGTCAGGCCCGTTCCTTTGAGCTGAATCTGCAAATATCTCGGAAACGAAGCGAGCTATGGCAAAATGTTAAGAGACGTTTTTTGTAGAGAATTATCTTTCCTACAATTTATGTTCTATGATATTTTTTGATCAGAAGCGTAGTTTTCGAGATATATCGAGATATTTAAAAGTTCCGAAGCCGCACCAACATAATAGAGATACAGAAACACCGTGGCCCCTTTCTTTGAGATAACTCTGCACTAGTGCGAGCCGCAAATGCCACTTCCAGCTTAGCTGTGCAGAAGAAGAACAACAAGAAGAAGAAATATCTCGAAATATGTCCGTCAGGCCCCTTCCCTTGAGATAAATCTGCAAATATCTCGGAAACCAAGCGAGCTATGGCAAAATGTTAAGAGACCTTTTTTGTAGAGAATTAAGTTTCCTACTTTTTATGTTCTATGATATTTTTTGATCAGATGCGTAGTTCTCGAGATATATCAAGATATTTAAAAGTTCCGAAGCCGCACCAACATAATAGAGATACAGAAACACCGTGGCCCCTTTCTTTGAGATAACTCTGCACTATTGCGAGCTGTAAATGCCACTTCCAGCTTAGCTGTGCAGAAGAAGAACAACAAGAAGAAGAAATATCTCGAAATATGTCCGTCAGGCCCCTTCCCTTGAGATATATCTGCAAATATCTCGGAAACGAAGCGAGCTATGGCAAAATGTTAACAGACCTTTTTTGTAGAGAATTAAGTTTCCTACTTTTTATCTTCTATGATATTTTTTGATCAGATGCGTAGTTCTCGAGATATATCAAGATATTTAAAAGATCCGAACCCGCACCAACATAATAGAGATACAGAAACACCGTGGCCCCTCTCTTTGAGATAACTCTGCACTATTGCGAGCTGGAAAGGCCACTTCCAGTTTAGCTGTGCAGAAGAAGAACAACAAGAAGAAGAAGTATCTCGAAATATGTCCGTCAGGCCCGTTCCTTTGAGCTGAATCTGCAAATATCTCGGAAACGAAGCGAGCTATGGCAAAATGTTAAGAGACGTTTTTTGTAGAGAATTATCTTTCCTACAATTTATGTTCTATGATATTTTTTGATCAGAAGCGTAGTTTTCGAGATATATCGAGATATTTAAAAGTTCCGAAGCCGCACCAACATAATAGAGATACAGAAACACCGTGGCCCCTTTCTTTGAGATAACTCTGCACTAGTGCGAGCCGCAAATGCCACTTCCAGCTTAGCTGTGCAGAAGAAGAACAACAAGAAGAAGAAATATCTCGAAATATGTCCGTCAGGCCCCTTCCCTTGAGATAAATCTGCAAATATCTCGGAAACCAAGCGAGCTATGGCAAAATGTTAAGAGACCTATTTTGTAGAGAATTAAGTTTCCTACTTTTTATGTTCTATGATATTTTTTGATCAGATGCGTAGTTCTCGAGATATATCAAGATATTTAAAAGTTCCGAAGCCGCACCAACATAATAGAGATACAGAAACACCGTGGCCCCTTTCTTTGAGATAACTCTGCACTATTGCGAGCTGTAAATGCCACTTCCAGCTTAGCTGTGCAGAAGAAGAACAACAAGAAGAAGAAATATCTCGAAATATGTCCGTCAGGCCCCTTCCCTTGAGATATATCTGCAAATATCTCGGAAACGAAGCGAGCTATGGCAAAATGTTAACAGACCTTTTTTGTAGAGAATTAAGTTTCCTACTTTTTATCTTCTATGATATTTTTTGATCAGATGCGTAGTTCTCGAGATATATCAAGATATTTAAAAGATCCGAACCCGCACCAACATAATAGAGATACAGAAACACCGTGGCCCCTCTCTTTGAGATAACTCTGCACTATTGCGAGCTGGAAATGCCACTTCCAGTTTAGCTGTGCAGAAGAAGAACAACAAGAAGAAGAAGTATCTCGAAATATGTCCGTCAGGCCCGTTCCTTTGAGCTGAATCTGCAAATATCTCGGAAACGAAGCGAGCTATGGCAAAATGTTAAGAGACGTTTTTTGTAGAGAATTATCTTTCCTACAATTTATGTTCTATGATATTTTTTGATCAGAAGCGTAGTTTTCGAGATATATCGAGATATTTAAAAGTTCCGAAGCCGCACCAACATAATAGAGATACAGAAACACCGTGGCCCCTTTCTTTGAGATAACTCTGCACTAGTGCGAGCCGCAAATGCCACTTCCAGCTTAGCTGTGCAGAAGAAGAACAACAAGAAGAAGAAATATCTCGAAATATGTCCGTCAGGCCCCTTCCCTTGAGATAAATCTGCAAATATCTCGGAAACCAAGCGAGCTATGGCAAAATGTTAAGAGACCTTTTTTGTAGAGAATTAAGTTTCCTACTTTTTATGTTCTATGATATTTTTTGATCAGTTGCGTAGTTCTCGAGATATATCAAGATATTTAAAAGTTCCGAAGCCGCACCAACATAATAGAGATACAGAAACACCGTGGCCCCTTTCTTTGAGATAACTCTGCACTATTGCGAGCTGTAAATGCCACTTCCAGCTTAGCTGTGCAGAAGAAGAACAACAAGAAGAAGAAATATCTCGAAATATGTCCGTCAGGCCCCTTCCCTTGAGATATATCTGCAAATATCTCGGAAACGAAGCGAGCTATGGCAAAATGTTAACAGACCTTTTTTGTAGAGAATTATCTTTCCTACAATTTATGTTCTATGATATTTTTTGATCAGAAGCGTAGTTTTCGAGATATATCGAGATATTTAAAAGTTCCGAAGCCGCACCAACATAATAGAGATACAGAAACACCGTGGCCCCTTTCTTTGAGATAACTCTGCACTAGTGCGAGCCGCAAATGCCACTTCCAGCTTAGCTGTGCAGAAGAAGAACAACAAGAAGAAGAAATATCTCGAAATATGTCCGTCAGGCCCCTTCCCTTGAGATAAATCTGCAAATATCTCGGAAACCAAGCGAGCTATGGCAAAATGTTAAGAGACCTTTTTTGTAGAGAATTAAGTTTCCTACTTTTTATGTTCTATGATATTTTTTGATCAGATGCGTAGTTCTCGAGATATATCAAGATATTTAAAAGTTCCGAAGCCGCACCAACATAATAGAGATACAGAAACACCGTGGCCCCTTTCTTTGAGATAACTCTGCACTATTGCGAGCTGTAAATGCCACTTCCAGCTTAGCTGTGCAGAAGAAGAACAACAAGAAGAAGAAATATCTCGAAATATGTCCGTCAGGCCCCATCCCTTGAGATATATCTGCAAATATCTCGGAAACGAAGCGAGCTATGCCAAAATGTTAAGAGACCTTTTTTGTAGAGAATTAAGTTTCCTACTTTTTATGTTCTATGATATTTTTTGATCAGATGCGTAGTTCTCGAGATATATCAAGATATTTAAAAGTTCCGAAGCCGCACCAACATAATAGAGATACAGAAACACCGTGGCCCCTCTCTTTGAGATAACTCTGCACTATTGCGAGCTGCAAATGCCACTTCCAGCTTAGCTGTGCAGAAGAAGAACAACAAGAAGAAGAAATATCTCGAAATATGTCCGTCAGGCCAGTTCCTTTGAGCTGAATCTGCAAATATCTCGGAAACGAAGCGAGCTATGGCAAAATGTTAAGAGACGTTTTTTGTAGAGAATTATGTTTCCTACAATTTATGTTCTATGATATTTTTTGATCAGAAGCGTAGTTTTCGAGATATATCGAGATATTTAAAAGTTCCGAAGCCGCACCAACATAATAGAGATACAGAAACACCGTGGCCCCTTTCTTTGAGATAACTCTGCACTAGTGCGAGCCGCAAATGCCACTTCCAGCTTAGCTGTGCAGAAGAAGAACAACAAGAAGAAGAAATATCTCGAAATATGTCCGTCAGGCCCCTTCCCTTGAGATAAATCTGCAAATATCTCGGAAACCAAGCGAGCTATGGCAAAATGTTAAGAGACCTATTTTGTAGAGAATTAAGTTTCCTACTTTTTATGTTCTATGATATTTTTTGATCAGATGCGTAGTTCTCGAGATATATCAAGATATTTAAAAGTTCCGAAGCCGCACCAACATAATAGAGATACAGAAACACCGTGGCCCCTTTCTTTGAGATAACTCTGCACTATTGCGAGCTGTAAATGCCACTTCCAGCTTAGCTGTGCAGAAGAAGAACAACAAGAAGAAGAAATATCTCGAAATATGTCCGTCAGGCCCCTTCCCTTGAGATATATCTGCAAATATCTCGGAAACGAAGCGAGCTATGGCAAAATGTTAACAGACCTTTTTTGTAGAGAATTAAGTTTCCTACTTTTTATCTTCTATGATATTTTTTGATCAGATGCGTAGTTCTCGAGATATATCAAGATATTTAAAAGATCCGAACCCGCACCAACATAATAGAGATACAGAAACACCGTGGCCCCTCTCTTTGAGATAACTCTGCACTATTGCGAGCTGGAAATGCCACTTCCAGTTTAGCTGTGCAGAAGAAGAACAACAAGAAGAAGAAGTATCTCGAAATATGTCCGTCAGGCCCGTTCCTTTGAGCTGAATCTGCAAATATCTCGGAAACGAAGCGAGCTATGGCAAAATGTTAAGAGACGTTTTTTGTAGAGAATTATCTTTCCTACAATTTATGTTCTATGATATTTTTTGATCAGAAGCGTAGTTTTCGAGATATATCGAGATATTTAAAAGTTCCGAAGCCGCACCAACATAATAGAGATACAGAAACACCGTGGCCCCTTTCTTTGAGATAACTCTGCACTAGTGCGAGCCGCAAATGCCACTTCCAGCTTAGCTGTGCAGAAGAAGAACAACAAGAAGAAGAAATATCTCGAAATATGTCCGTCAGGCCCCTTCCCTTGAGATAAATCTGCAAATATCTCGGAAACCAAGCGAGCTATGGCAAAATGTTAAGAGACCTTTTTTGTAGAGAATTAAGTTTCCTACTTTTTATGTTCTATGATATTTTTTGATCAGTTGCGTAGTTCTCGAGATATATCAAGATATTTAAAAGTTCCGAAGCCGCACCAACATAATAGAGATACAGAAACACCGTGGCCCCTTTCTTTGAGATAACTCTGCACTATTGCGAGCTGTAAATGCCACTTCCAGCTTAGCTGTGCAGAAGAAGAACAACAAGAAGAAGAAATATCTCGAAATATGTCCGTCAGGCCCCTTCCCTTGAGATATATCTGCAAATATCTCGGAAACGAAGCGAGCTATGGCAAAATGTTAACAGACCTTTTTTGTAGAGAATTATCTTTCCTACAATTTATGTTCTATGATATTTTTTGATCAGAAGCGTAGTTTTCGAGATATATCGAGATATTTAAAAGTTCCGAAGCCGCACCAACATAATAGAGATACAGAAACACCGTGGCCCCTTTCTTTGAGATAACTCTGCACTAGTGCGAGCCGCAAATGCCACTTCCAGCTTAGCTGTGCAGAAGAAGAACAACAAGAAGAAGAAATATCTCGAAATATGTCCGTCAGGCCCCTTCCCTTGAGATAAATCTGCAAATATCTCGGAAACCAAGCGAGCTATGGCAAAATGTTAAGAGACCTTTTTTGTAGAGAATTAAGTTTCCTACTTTTTATGTTCTATGATATTTTTTGATCAGATGCGTAGTTCTCGAGATATATCAAGATATTTAAAAGTTCCGAAGCCGCACCAACATAATAGAGATACAGAAACACCGTGGCCCCTTTCTTTGAGATAACTCTGCACTATTGCGAGCTGTAAATGCCACTTCCAGCTTAGCTGTGCAGAAGAAGAACAACAAGAAGAAGAAATATCTCGAAATATGTCCGTCAGGCCCCATCCCTTGAGATATATCTGCAAATATCTCGGAAACGAAGCGAGCTATGCCAAAATGTTAAGAGACCTTTTTTGTAGAGAATTAAGTTTCCTACTTTTTATGTTCTATGATATTTTTTGATCAGATGCGTAGTTCTCGAGATATATCAAGATATTTAAAAGTTCCGAAGCCGCACCAACATAATAGAGATACAGAAACACCGTGGCCCCTCTCTTTGAGATAACTCTGCACTATTGCGAGCTGCAAATGCCACTTCCAGCTTAGCTGTGCAGAAGAAGAACAACAAGAAGAAGAAATATCTCGAAATATGTCCGTCAGGCCAGTTCCTTTGAGCTGAATCTGCAAATATCTCGGAAACGAAGCGAGCTATGGCAAAATGTTAAGAGACGTTTTTTGTAGAGAATTATGTTTCCTACAATTTATGTTCTATGATATTTTTTGATCAGAAGCGTAGTTTTCGAGATATATCGAGATATTTAAAAGTTCCGAAGCCGCACCAACATAATAGAGATACAGAAACACCGTGGCCCCTTTCTTTGAGATAACTCTGCACTAGTGCGAGCCGCAAATGCCACTTCCAGCTTAGCTGTGCAGAAGAAGAACAACAAGAAGAAGAAATATCTCGAAATATGTCCCTCAGGCCCCTTCCCTTGAGATATATCTGCAAATATCTCGGAAACGAAGCGAGCTATGGCAAAATGTTAAGAGACCGTTTTTGTAGAGAATTAAGTTTCCTACTTTTTATGTTCTATGATATTTTTTGATCAGACGCGTAGTTCTCGAGATATATCAAGATATTTAAAAGTTCCGAAGCCGCACCAACATAATAGAGATACAGAAACACCGTGGCCCCTTTCTTTGAGATAACTCTGCACTATTGCGAGCTGCAAATGCCACTTCCAGCTTAGCTGTGCAGAAGAAGAACAACAAGAAGAAGAAATATCTCGAAATATGTCCGTCAGGCCCCTTCCCTTGAGATAAATCTGCAAATATCTCGGAAACGAAGAGAGCTATGGCAAAATGTTAAGAGACCTTTTTTGTAGAGAATTAAGTTTCCTACTTTTCATGTTCTATGATATTTTTTGATCAGATCCGTAGTTCTCGAGATATATCAAGATATTTAAAAGTTCCGAAGCCGCACCAACATAATAGAGATACAGAAACACCGTGGCCCCTTTCTTTGAGATAACTCTGCACTATTGCGAGCTGTAAATGCCACTTCCAGCTTAGCTGTGCAGAAGAAGAACAACAAGAAGAAGAAATATCTCGAAATATGTCCGTCAGGCCCCTTCCCTTGAGATATATCTGCAAATATCTCGGAAACGAAGCGAGCTATGGCAAAATGTTGCGAGACCTTTTTTGTAGAGAATTATGCTTCCTACAATTTATGTTCTATGATATTTTTTGATCAGAAGCGTAGTTTTCGAGATATATCGAGATATTTAAAAGTTCCGAAGACGCACCAACATAATAGAGATACAGAAACACCGTGGCCCCTTTCTTTGAGATAACTGTGCACTAGTGCGAGCCGCAAATGCCACTTCCAGCTTAGGTGTGCAGAAGAAGAACAACAAGAAGAAGAAATATCTCGAAATATGTCCCTCAGGCCAGTTCCTTTGAGCTGAATCTGCAAATATCTCGGAAACGAAGCGAGCTATGGCAAAATGTTAAGAGACGTTTTTTGTAGAGAATTATGTTTCCTACAATTTATGTTCTATGATATTTTTTGATCAGAAGCGTAGTTTTCGAGATATATCGAGATATTTAAAAGTTCCGAAGACGCACCAACATAATAGAGATACAGAAACACCGTGGCCCCTTTCTTTGAGATAACTGTGCACTAGTGCGAGCCGCAAATGCCACTTCCAGCTTAGCTGTGCAGAAGAAGAACAACAAGAAGAAGAAATATCTCGAAATATGTCCGTCAGGCCAGTTCCTTTGAGATGAATCTGCAAATATCTCGGAAACGAAGCGAGCTATGGCAAAATGTTAAGAGACGTTTTTTGTAGAGAATTATGTTTCCTACAATTTATGTTCTATGATATTTTTTGATCAGAAGCGTAGTTTTCGAGATATATCGAGATATTTAAAAGTTCCGAAGACGCACCAACATAATAGAGATACAGAAACACCGTGGCCCCTTTCATTGAGATAACTGTGCACTAGTGCGAGCCGCAAATGCCACTTCCAGCTGAGCTGTGCAGAAGAAGAACAACAAGAAGAAGAAATATCTCGAAATATGTCCCTCAGGCCAGTTCCTTTGAGCTGAATCTGCAAATATCTCGGAAACGAAGCGAGCTATGGCAAAATGTTAAGAGACGTTTTTTGTAGAGAATTATGTTTCCTACAATTTATGTTCTATGATATTTTTTGATCAGAAGCGTAGTTTTCGAGATATATCGAGATATTTAAAAGTTCCGAAGACGCACCAACATAATAGAGATACAGAAACACCGTGGCCCCTTTCTTTGAGATAACTGTGCACTAGTGCGAGCCGCAAATGCCACTTCCAGCTTAGCTGTGCAGAAGAAGAACAACAAGAAGAAGAAATATCTCGAAATATGTCCGTCAGGCCCCTTCCCTTGAGATATATCTGCAAATATCTCGGAAACGAAGCGAGCTATGGCAAAATGTTAAGAGACCGTTTTTGTAGAGAATTAAGTTTCCTACTTTTTATGTTCTATGATATTTTTTGATCAGACGCGTAGTTCTCGAGATATATCAAGATATTTAAAAGTTCCGAAGCCGCACCAACATAATAGAGATACAGAAACACCGTGGCCCCTTTCTTTGAGATAACTCTGCACTATTGCGAGCTGCAAATGCCACTTCCAGCTTAGCTGTGCAGAAGAAGAACAACAAGAAGAAGAAATATCTCGAAATATGTCCGTCAGGCCCCTTCCCTTGAGATAAATCTGCAAATATCTCGGAAACGAAGAGAGCTATGGCAAAATGTTAAGAGACCTTTTTTGTAGAGAATTAAGTTTCCTACTTTTCATGTTCTATGATATTTTTTGATCAGATGCGTAGTTCTCGAGATATATCAAGATATTTAAAAGTTCCGAAGCCGCACCAACATAATAGAGATACAGAAACACCGTGGCCCCTTTCTTTGAGATAACTCTGCACTATTGCGAGCTGTAAATGCCACTTCCAGCTTAGCTGTGCAGAAGAAGAACAACAAGAAGAAGAAATATCTCGAAATATGTCCGTCAGGCCCCTTCCCTTGAGATATATCTGCAAATATCTCGGAAACGAAGCGAGCTATGGCAAAATGTTACGAGACCTCTTTGTAGAGAATTATGCTTCCTACAATTTATGTTCTATGATATTTTTTGATCAGAAGCGTAGTTTTCGAGATATATCGAGATATTTAAAAGTTCCGAAGCCGCACCAACATAATAGAGATACAGAAACACCGTGGCCCCTTTCGTTGAGACAACTCTGCACTAGTGCGAGCCGCAAATGCCACTTCCAGCTTAGCTGTGCAGAAGAAGAACAACAAGAAGAAGAAATATCTCGAAATATGTCCGTCAGGCCCCTTCCCTTGAGATAAATCTGCAAATATCTCGGAAACGAAGCGAGCTATGGCAAAATGTTAAGAGACCTTTTTTGTAGAGAATTATGTTTCCTACTTTTTATGTTCTATGATATTTTTTGATCAGATGCGTTGTTCTCGAGATATATCAAGATATTTAAAAGTTCCGAAGCCGCACCAACATAATAGAGATACAGAAACACCGTGGCCCCTTTCTTTGAGATAACTGTGCACTAGTGCGAGCCGCAAATGCCACTTCCAGCTTAGCTGTGCAGAAGAAGAACAACAAGAAGAAGAAATATCTCGAAATATGTCCGTCAGGCCCCTTCCCTTGAGATAAATCTGCAAATATCTCGGAAACGAAGAGAGCTATGGCAAAATGTTAAGAGACCTTTTTTGTAGAGAATTAAGTTTCCTACTTTTCATGTTCTATGATATTTTTTGATCAGATCCGTAGTTCTCGAGATATATCAAGATATTTAAAAGTTCCGAAGCCGCACCAACATAATAGAGATACAGAAACACCGTGGCCCCTTTCTTTGAGATAACTCTGCACTATTGCGAGCTGTAAATGCCACTTCCAGCTTAGCTGTGCAGAAGAAGAACAACAAGAAGAAGAAATATCTCGAAATATGTCCGTCAGGCCCCTTCCCTTGAGATATATCTGCAAATATCTCGGAAACGAAGCGAGCTATGGCAAAATGTTGCGAGACCTTTTTTGTAGAGAATTATGCTTCCTACAATTTATGTTCTATGATATTTTTTGATCAGAAGCGTAGTTTTCGAGATATATCGAGATATTTAAAAGTTCCGAAGACGCACCAACATAATAGAGATACAGAAACACCGTGGCCCCTTTCTTTGAGATAACTGTGCACTAGTGCGAGCCGCAAATGCCACTTCCAGCTTAGCTGTGCAGAAGAAGAACAACAAGAAGAAGAAATATCTCGAAATATGTCCCTCAGGCCAGTTCCTTGAGCTGAATCTGCAAATATCTCGGAAACGAAGCGAGCTATGGCAAAATGTTAAGAGACGTTTTTTGTAGAGAATTATGTTTCCTACAATTTATGTTCTATGATATTTTTTGATCAGAAGCGTAGTTTTCGACATATATCGAGATATTTAAAAGTTCCGAAGACGCACCAACATAATAGAGATACAGAAACACCGTGGCCCCTTTCATTGAGATAACTGTGCACTAGTGCGAGCCGCAAATGCCACTTCCAGCTTAGCTGTGCAGAAGAAGAACAACAAGAAGAAGAAATATCTCGAAATATGTCCCTCAGGCCAGTTCCTTTGAGCTGAATCTGCAAATATCTCGGAAACGAAGCGAGCTATGGCAAAATGTTAAGAGACGTTTTTTGTAGAGAATTATGTTTGCTACAATTTATGTTCTATGATATTTTTTGATCAGAAGCGTAGTTTTCGAGATATATCGAGATATTTAAAAGTTCCGAAGACGCACCAACATAATAGAGATACAGAAACACCGTGGCCCCTTTCTTTGAGATAACTGTGCACTAGTGCGAGCCGCAAATGCCACTTCCAGCTTAGCTGTGCAGAAGAAGAACAACAAGAAGAAGAAATATCTCGAAATATGTCCGTCAGGCCCCTTCCCTTGAGATATATCTGCAAATATCTCGGAAACGAAGCGAGCTATGGCAAAATGTTAAGTGACCGTTTTTGTAGAGAATTAAGTTTCCTACTTTTTATGTTCTATGATATTTTTTGATCAGACGCGTAGTTCTCGAGATATATCAAGATATTTAAAAGTTCCGAAGCCGCACCAACATAATAGAGATACAGAAACACCGTGGCCCCTTTCTTTGAGATAACTCTGCACTATTGCGAGCTGCAAATGCCACTTCCAGCTTAGCTGTGCAGAAGAAGAACAACAAGAAGAAGAAATATCTCGAAATATGTCCGTCAGGCCCCTTCCCTTGAGATAAATCTGCAAATATCTCGGAAACGAAGAGAGCTATGGCAAAATGTTAAGAGACCTTTTTTGTAGAGAATTAAGTTTCCTACTTTTCATGTTCTATGATATTTTTTGATCAGATGCGTAGTTCTCGAGATATATCAAGATATTTAAAAGTTCCGAAGCCGCACCAACATAATAGAGATACAGAAACACCGTGGCCCCTTTCTTTGAGATAACTCTGCACTATTGCGAGCTGTAAATGCCACTTCCAGCTTAGCTGTGCAGAAGAAGAACAACAAGAAGAAGAAATATCTCGAAATATGTCCGTCAGGCCCCTTCCCTTGAGATATATCTGCAAATATCTCGGAAACAAAGCGAGCTATGGCAAAATGTTAAGAGACGTTTTTTGTAGAGAATTATGTTTGCTACAATTTATGTTCTATGATATTTTTTGATCAGAAGCGTAGTTTTCGAGATATATCGAGATATTTAAAAGTTCCGAAGACGCACCAACATAATAGAGATACAGAAACACCGTGGCCCCTTTCTTTGAGATAACTGTGCACTAGTGCGAGCCGCAAATGCCACTTCCAGCTTAGCTGTGCAGAAGAAGAACAACAAGAAGAAGAAATATCTCGAAATATGTCCGTCAGGCCCCTTCCCTTGAGATATATCTGCAAATATCTCGGAAACGAAGCGAGCTATGGCAAAATGTTAAGTGACCGTTTTTGTAGAGAATTAAGTTTCCTACTTTTTATGTTCTATGATATTTTTTGATCAGACGCGTAGTTCTCGAGATATATCAAGATATTTAAAAGTTCCGAAGCCGCACCAACATAATAGAGATACAGAAACACCGTGGCCCCTTTCTTTGAGATAACTCTGCACTATTGCGAGCTGCAAATGCCACTTCCAGCTTAGCTGTGCAGAAGAAGAACAACAAGAAGAAGAAATATCTCGAAATATGTCCGTCAGGCCCCTTCCCTTGAGATAAATCTGCAAATATCTCGGAAACGAAGAGAGCTATGGCAAAATGTTAAGAGACCTTTTTTGTAGAGAATTAAGTTTCCTACTTTTCATGTTCTATGATATTTTTTGATCAGATGCGTAGTTCTCGAGATATATCAAGATATTTAAAAGTTCCGAAGCCGCACCAACATAATAGAGATACAGAAACACCGTGGCCCCTTTCTTTGAGATAACTCTGCACTATTGCGAGCTGTAAATGCCACTTCCAGCTTAGCTGTGCAGAAGAAGAACAACAAGAAGAAGAAATATCTCGAAATATGTCCGTCAGGCCCCTTCCCTTGAGATATATCTGCAAATATCTCGGAAACAAAGCGAGCTATGGCAAAATGTTACGAGACCTTTTTTGTAGAGAATTATGCTTCCTACAATTTATGTTCTATGATATTTTTTGATCAGAAGCGTAGTTTTCGAGATATATCGAGATATTTAAAAGTTCCGAAGCCGCACCAACATAATAGAGATACAGAAACACCGTGGCCCCTTTCGTTGAGACAACTCTGCACTAGTGCGAGCCGCAAATGCCACTTCCAGCTTAGCTGTGCAGAAGAAGAACAACAAGAAGAAGAAATATCTCGAAATATGTCCGTCAGGCCAGTTCCTTTGAGCTGAATCTGCAAATATCTCGGAAACGAAGCGAGCTCTGGCAAAATGTTAAGAGACGTTTTTTGTAGAGAATTATGTTTCCTACAATTTATGTTCTATGATATTTTTTGATCAGAAGCGTAGTTTTCGAGATATATCGAGATATTTAAAAGTTCCGAAGACGCACCAACATAATAGAGATACAGAAACACCGTGGCCCCTTTCTTTGAGATAACTGTGCACTAGTGCGAGCCGCAAATGCCACTTCCAGCTTAGCTGTGCAGAAGAAGAACAACAAGAAGAAGAAATATCTCGAAATATGTCCGTCAG
The DNA here is from genome assembly GCF_051020975.1 of Osmia lignaria lignaria. Classification (NCBI taxonomy): domain Eukaryota; kingdom Metazoa; phylum Arthropoda; class Insecta; order Hymenoptera; family Megachilidae; genus Osmia; species Osmia lignaria. The sequence goes on along the minus strand of NW_027478162.1, from coordinate 21,206,978 downwards.
GCCCCTTCCCTTGAGATATATCTGCAAATATCTCGGAAACGAAGCGAGCTATGGCAAAATGTTAAGAGACCATTTTTGTAGAGAATTAAGTTTCCTACTTTTTATGTTCTATGATATTTTTTGATCAGACGCGTAGTTCTCGAGATATATCAAGATATTTAAAAGTTCCGAAGCCGCACCAACATAATAGAGATACAGAAACACCGTGGCCCCTTTCTTTGAGATAACTCTGCACTATTGCGAGCTGCAAATGCCACTTCCAGCTTAGCTGTGCAGAAGAAGAACAACAAGAAGAAGAAATATCTCGAAATATGTCCGTCAGGCCCCTTCCCTTGAGATAAATCTGCAAATATCTCGGAAACGAAGAGAGCTATGGCAAAATGTTAAGAGACCTTTTTTGTAGAGAATTAAGTTTCCTACTTTTCATGTTCTATGATATTTTTTGATCAGATGCGTAGTTCTCGAGATATATCAAGATATTTAAAAGTTCCGAAGCCGCACCAACATAATAGAGATACAGAAACACCGTGGCCCCTTTCTTTGAGATAACTCTGCACTATTGCGAGCTGTAAATGCCACTTCCAGCTTAGCTGTGCAGAAGAAGAACAACAAGAAGAAGAAATATCTCGAAATATGTCCGTCAGGCCCCTTCCCTTGAGATATATCTGCAAATATCTCGGAAACGAAGCGAGCTATGGCAAAATGTTAAGAGACCTTTTTTGTGGAGAATGATGCTTCCTACAATTTATGTTCTATGATATTTTTTGATCAGAAGCGTAGTTTTCGAGATATATCGAGATATTTAAAAGTTCCGAAGCCGCACCAACATAATAGAGATACAGAAACACCGTAGCCCCTTTCGTTGAGACAACTCTGCACTAGTGCGAGCCGCAAATGCCACTTCCAGCTTAGCTGTGCAGAAGAAGAACAACAAGAAGAAGAAATATCTCGAAATATGTCCGTCAGGACCCTTCCCTTGAGATAAATCTGCAAATATCTCGGAAACGAAGCGAGCTATGGCAAAATGTTAAGAGACCTTTTTTGTAGAGAATTATGTTTCCTACTTTTTATGTTCTGTGATATTTTTTCATCAGATGCGTAGTTCTCGAGATATATCAAGATATTTAAAAGTTCCGAAGCCGCACCAACATAATAGAGATACAGAAACACCGTGGCCCCTTTCTTTGAGATAACTCTGCACTATTGCGAGCTGCAAATGCCACTTCCAGCTTAGCTGTGCAGAGGAAGAACAACAAGAAGAAGAAGTATCTCGAAATATGTCGGTCAGGCCCGTTCCTTTGAGCTGAATCTGCAAATATCTCGGAAACGAAGCGAGCTATGGCAAAATGTTAAGAGACCTTTTTTGTAGAGAATTATGCTTCCTACAATTTATGTTCTATGATATTTTTTGATCAGAAGCGTAGTTTTCGAGATATATCGAGATACTTAAAAGTTCCGAAGCCGCATCAACATAATAGAGATACAGAAACACCGTGGCCCCTTTCTTTGAGATAATTGTGCACTAGTGCGAGCCGCAAATGCCACTTCCAGCTTAGCTGTGCAGAAGAAGAACAACAAGAAGAAGAAATATCTCGAAATATGTCCGTCAGGCCCCTTCCCTTGAGATAAATCTGCAAATATCTCGGAAACGAAGCGAGCTATGGCAAAATGTTAAGAGACCTTTTTTGTACAGAATTATGTTTCCTACTTTTTATGTTCTATGATATTTTTTGATCAGATGCGTAGTTCTCGAGATATATCAAGATATTTAAAAGTTCCGAAACCGCACCAACATAATAGAGATTCAGAAACACCGTGGCCCCTTTCTTTGAGATAACTCTGCACTAGTGCGAGCCGCAAATGCCACTTCCAGCTTAGCTGTGCAGAAGAAGAACAACAAGAAGCAGAAATATCTCGAAATATGTCCGTTAGGCCCCTTCCCTTGAGATAAATCTGCAAATATCTCGGAAACGAAGCGAGCTATGGCAAAATGTTAAGAGACGTTTTTGTAGAGAATTATGTTTCCTACAATTTACGTTCTCTGATATTTTTTGATCAGAAGCGTAGTTTTCGAGATATATCGAGATATTTAAAAGTTCCGAAGCCGCACCAACATAATAGAGATACAGAAACACCGTGGCCCCTTTCTTTGAGATAACTCTGCACTATTGCGACCTGCAAATGCCACTTCCAGCTTAGCTGTGCAGAAGAAGAACAACAAGAAGAAGAAATATCTCGGAATATGTCCGTCAGGCCCCTTCCCTTGAGCTAAATCTGCAAATATCTCGGAAACGATGCCAGCTATGGGAAAATGTTAAGAGACCTTTTTTGTAGAGAATTAAGTTTCCTACTTTTTATGTTCTATGATATTTTTTGATCAGATGCGTAGTTCTCGAGATATATCAAGATATTTAAAAGCTCCGAAGCTGCACCAACATAATAGAGGTACAGAAACACCGTGGCCCCTTTCTTTGAGATAACTCTGCACTATTGCGAGCTGCAAATGCCACTTCCAGCTTAGCTGTGCAGAAGAAGAACAACAAGAAGAAGAAGTATCTCGAAATATGTCCGTCAGGCCCCTTCCCTTGAGATAAATCTGCAAATATCTCGGAAACGAAGCGAGCTATGGCAAAATGTTAAGAGACCTTTTTTGTAGAGAATTATGTTTCCTACAATTTACGTTCTCTGATATTTTTTGATCAGAAGCGTAGTTTTGGAGATATATCGAGATATTTAAAAGTTCCGAAGCCGCACCAACATAATAGAGATACAGAAACACCGTGGCCCCTTTCTTTGAGATAACTGTGCACTAGTGCGAGCCGCAAATGCCACTTCCAGCTTAGCTGTGCAGAAGAAGAACAACAAGAAGAAGAAATATCTCGAAATATGTCCGTCAGGCCCCTTCCCTTGAGATAAATCTGCAAATATCTCGGAAACGAAGCGAGCTATGGCAAAATGTTAAGAGACCTTTTTTGTACAGAATTATGTTTCCTACTTTTTATGTTCTATGATATTTTTTGATCAGATGCGTAGTTCTCGAGATATATCAAGATATTTAAAAGTTCCGAAACCGCACCAACATAATAGAGATACAGAAACACCGTGGCCCCTTTCTTTGAGATAACTCTCCACTATTGCGAGCTGCAAATGCCACTTCCAGCTTAGCTGTGCAAAAGAAGAACAACAAGAAGAAGAAGTATCTCGAAATATGTCCGTCAGGCCCCTTCCCTTGAGATAAATCTGCAAATATCTCGGAAACGAAGAGAGCTATGGCAAAATGTTAAGAGACCTTTTTTGTAGAGAATTAAGTTTCCTACTTTTTATGTTCTATGATATTTGTTGATCAGATGCGTAGTTCTCGAGATATATCAAGATATTTAAAAGTTCCGAAGCCGCACCAACATAATAGAGATACAGAAACACCGTGGCCCCTTTCTTTGAGATAACTCTGCACTATTGCGAGCTGTAAATGCCACTTCCAGCGTAGCTGTGCAGAAGAAGAACAACAAGAAGAAGAAATATCTCGAAATATGTCCGTCAGGCCCCTTCCCTTGAGATATATCTGCAAATATCTCGGAAACGAAGCGAGCTATGGCAAAATGTTAAGAGACCTTTTTTGTGGAGAATGATGCTTCCTACAATTTATGTTCTATGATATTTTTTGATCAGAAGCGTAGTTTTCGAGATATATCGAGATATTTAAAAGTTCCGAAGCCGCACCAACATAATAGAGATACAGAAACACCGTAGCCCCTTTCGTTGAGACAACTCTGCACTAGTGCGAGCCGCAAATGCCACTTCCAGCTTAGCTGTGCAGAAGAAGAACAACAAGAAGAAGAAATATCTCGAAATATGTCCGTCAGGACCCTTCCCTTGAGATAAATCTGCAAATATCTCGGAAACGAAGCGAGCTATGGCAAAATGTTAAGAGACCTTTTTTGTAGAGAATTATGTTTCCTACTTTTTATGTTCTATGATATTTTTTCATCAGATGCGTAGTTCTCGAGATATATCAAGATATTTAAAAGTTCCGAAGCCGCACCAACATAATAGAGATACAGAAACACCGTGGCCCCTTTCTTTGAGATAACTCTGCACTATTGCGAGCTGCAAATGCCACTTCCAGCTTAGCTGTGCAGAGGAAGAACAACAAGAAGAAGAAGTATCTCGAAATATGTCGGTCAGGCCCGTTCCTTTGAGCTGAATCTGCAAATATCTCGGAAACGAAGCGAGCTATGGCAAAATGTTAAGAGACCTTTTTTGTAGAGAATTATGCTTCCTACAATTTATGTTCTATGATATTTTTTGATCAGAAGCGTAGTTTTCGAGATATATCGAGATACTTAAAAGTTCCGAAGCCGCATCAACATAATAGAGATACAGAAACACCGTGGCCCCTTTCTTTGAGATAACTGTGCACTAGTGCGAGCCGCAAATGCCACTTCCAGCTTAGCTGTGCAGAAGAAGAACAACAAGAAGAAGAAATATCTCGAAATATGTCCGTCAGGCCCCTTCCCTTGAGATAAATCTGCAAATATCTCGGAAACGAAGCGAGCTATGGCAAAATGTTAAGAGACCTTTTTTGTACAGAATTATGTTTCCTACTTTTTATGTTCTATGATATTTTTTGATCAGATGCGTAGTTCTCGAGATATATCAAGATATTTAAAAGTTCCGAAACCGCACCAACATAATAGAGATTCAGAAACACCGTGGCCCCTTTCTTTGAGATAACTCTGCACTAGTGCGAGCCGCAAATGCCACTTCCAGCTTAGCTGTGCAGAAGAAGAACAACAAGAAGCAGAAATATCTCGAAATATGTCCGTTAGGCCCCTTCCCTTGAGATAAATCTGCAAATATCTCGGAAACGAAGCGAGCTATGGCAAAATGTTAAGAGACGTTTTTGTAGAGAATTATGTTTCCTACAATTTACGTTCTCTGATATTTTTTGATCAGAAGCGTAGTTTTCGAGATATATCGAGATATTTAAAAGTTCCGAAGCCGCACCAACATAATAGAGATACAGAAACACCGTGGCCCCTTTCTTTGAGATAACTCTGCACTATTGCGACCTGCAAATGCCACTTCCAGCTTAGCTGTGCAGAAGAAGAACAACAAGAAGAAGAAATATCTCGGAATATGTCCGTCAGGCCCCTTCCCTTGAGCTAAATCTGCAAATATCTCGGAAACGATGCCAGCTATGGGAAAATGTTAAGAGACCTTTTTTGTAGAGAATTAAGTTTCCTACTTTTTATGTTCTATGATATTTTTTGATCAGATGCGTAGTTCTCGAGATATATCAAGATATTTAAAAGTTCCGAAGCCGCACCAACATAATAGAGAAACAGAAACACCGTGGCCCCTTTCTTTGAGATAACTGTGCACTAGTGCGAGCCGCAAATGCCACTTCCAGCTTAGCTGTGCAGAAGAAGAACAACAAGAAGAAGAAATATCTCGAAATATGTCCGTCAGGCCCCTTCCCTTGAGATAAATCTGCAAATATCTCGGAAACGAAGCGAGCTATGGCAAAATGTTAAGAGACCTTTTTTGTACAGAATTATGTTTCCTACTTTTTATGTTCTATGATATTTTTTGATCAGATGCGTAGTTCTCGAGATATATCAAGATATTTAAAAGTTCCGAAACCGCACCAACATAATAGAGATACAGAAACACCGTGGCCCCTTTCTTTGAGATAACTCTGCACTATTGCGAGCTGCAAATGCCACTTCCAGCTTAGCTGTGCAAAAGAAGAACAACAAGAAGAAGAAGTATCTCGAAATATGTCCGTCAGGCCCCTTCCCTTGAGATAAATCTGCAAATATCTCGGAAACGAAGAGAGCTATGGCAAAATGTTAAGAGACCTTTTTTGTAGAGAATTAAGTTTCCTACTTTTTATGTTCTATGATATTTGTTGATCAGATGCGTAGTTCTCGAGATATATCAAGATATTTAAAAGTTCCGAAGCCGCACCAACATAATAGAGATACAGAAACACCGTGGCCCGTTTCTTTGAGATAACTCTGCACTATTGCGAGCTGTAAATGCCACTTCCAGCTTAGCTGTGCAGAAGAAGAACAACAAGAAGAAGAAATATCTCGAAATATGTCCGTCAGGCCCCTGCCCTTGAGATATATCTGCAAATATCTCGGAAACGAAGCGAGCTATGGCAAAATGTTAAGAGACCTTTTTTGTAGAGAATTATGTTTCCTATAATTTATGTTCTATGATATTTTTTGATCAGAAGCGTAGTTTTCGAGATATATCGAGATATTTAAAAGTTCCGAAGCCGCACCAACATAATAGAGATACAGAAACACCGTGGCCCCTTTCTTTGAGATAACTCTGCACTATTGCGAGCTGCAAATGCCACTTCCAGCTTAGCTGTGCAAAAGAAGAACAACAAGAAGAAGAAGTATCTCGAAATATGTCCGTCAGGCCCCTTCCCTTCAGATAAATCTGCAAATATCTCGGAAACGAAGAGAGCTATGGCAAAATGTTAAGAGACCTTTTTTGTAGAGAATTAAGTTTCCTACTTTTTATGTTCTATGATATTTGTTGATCAGATGCGTAGTTCTCGAGATATATCAAGATATTTAAAAGTTCCGAAGCCGCACCAACATAATAGAGATACAGAAACACCGTGGCCCCTTTCTTTGAGATAACTCTGCACTATTGCGAGCTGTAAATGCCACTTCCAGCTTAGCTGTGCAGAAGAAGAACAACAAGAAGAAGAAATATCTCGAAATATGTCCGTCAGGCCAGTTCCTTTGAGCTGAATCTGCAAATATCTCGGAAACGAAGCGAACTATGGCAAAATGTTAAGAGACGTTTTTTGTAGAGAATTATGTTTCCTACAATTTATGTTCTATGATATTTTTTGATCAGAAGCGTAGTTTTCGAGATATATCGAGATATTTAAAAGTTCCGAAGCCGCACCAACATAATAGAGATACAGAAACACCGTGGCCCCTTTCTTTGAGATAACTCTGCACTATTGCGACCTGCAAATGCCACTTCCAGCTTAGCTGTGCAGAAGAGGAACAACAAGAAGAAGAAATATCTCGGAATATGTCCGTCAGGCCCCTTCCCTTGAGCTAAATCTGCAAATATCTCGGAAACGATGCCAGCTATGGGAAAATGTTAAGAGACCTTTTTTGTAGAGAATTAAGTTTCCTACTTTTTATGTTCTATGATATTTTTTGATGAGATGCGTAGTTCTCGAGATATATCAAGATATTTAAAAGCTCCGAAGCTGCACCAACATAATAGAGGTACAGAAACACCGTGGCCCCTTTCTTTGAGATAACTCTGCACTATTGCGAGCTGCAAATGCCACTTCCAGCTTAGCTGTGCAGAAGAAGAACAACAAGAATAAGAAATATTTCGAAATATGTCCGTCAGGCCCCTTCCCTTGAGATAAATCTGCAAATATCTCGGAAACGAAGCGAGCTATGGCAAAATGTTAAGAGACCATTTTTGTAGAGAATTAAGTTTCCTACTTTTTATGTTCTATGATATTTTTTGATCAGATGCGTAGTTCTCGAGATATATCCTGATATTTAAAAGTTCCGAAGCGGCACCAACATAATAGAGATACAGAAACACCGTGGCCCCTTTCTTTGAGATAACTCTGCACTATTGCGACCTGCAAATGCCACTTCCAGCTTAGCTGTGCAGAAGAGGAACAACAAGAAGAAGAAATATCTCGGAATATGTCCGTCAGGCCCCTTCCCTTGAGCTAAATCTGCAAATATCTCGGAAACGATGCCAGCTATGGGAAAATGTTAAGAGACCTTTTTTGTAGAGAATTAAGTTTCCTACTTTTTATGTTCTATGATATTTTTTGATCAGATGCGTAGTTCTCGAGATATATCCTGATATTTAAAAGTTCCGAAGCGGCACCAACATAATAGAGATACAGAAACACCGTGGCCCCTTTCTTTGAGGTAACTCTGCACTATTGCGAGCTGCAAATGCCACTTCCAGCTTAGCTGTGCAGAAGAAGAACAACAAGAAGAAGAAATATCTCGAAATATGTCCGTCAGGCCCCTTCCCTTGAGATAAATCTGCAAATATCTCGGAAACGAAGCGAGCTATGGCAAAATGTTAAGAGACCTTTTTTGTAGAGAATTATGTTTCCTACAATTTACGTTCTCTGATATTTTTTGATCAGAAGCGTAGTTTTCGAGATATATCGAGATATTTAAAAGTTCCGAAGCCGCACCAACATAATAGAGATACAGAAACACCGTGGCCCCTTTCTTTGAGATAACTCTGCACTATTGCGACCTGCAAATGCCACTTCCAGCTTAGCTGTGCAGAAGAGGAACAACAAGAAGAAGAAATATCTCGGAATATGTCCGTCAGGCCCCTTCCCTTGAGCTAAATCTGCAAATATCTCGGAAACGATGCCAGCTATGGGAAAATGCTAAGAGACCTTTTTTGTAGAGAATTAAGTTTCCTACTTTTTATGTTCTAAGATATTTTTTGATCAGATGCGTAGTTCTCGAGATATATCAAGATATTTAAAAGCTCCGAAGCTGCACCAACATAATAGAGGTACAGAAACACCGTGGCCCCTTTCTTTGAGATAACTCTGCACTATTGCGAGCTGCAAATGCCACTTCCAGCTTAGCTGTGCAGAAGAAGAACAACAAGACTAAGAAATATTTCGAAATATGTCCGTCAGGCCCCTTCCCTTGAGATAAATCTGCAAATATCTCGGAAACGAAGCGAGCTATGGCAAAATGTTAAGAGACCTTTTTTGTAGAGAATTAAGTTTCCTACTTTTTATGTTCTATGATATTTTTTGATCAGAAGCGTAGTTTTCGAGATATATCGAGATATTTAAAAGATCCGAAGCCGCACCAACATAATAGAGATACAGAAACACCGTGGCCCCTTTCTTTGAGATAACTCTGCACTAGTGCGAGCCGCAAATGCCGCTTCCAGCTTAGCTGTGCAGAAGAAGAACAACAAGAAGAAGAAATATCTCGAAATATGTCCGTCAGGTCCCTTCCCTCGAGATAAATCTGCACATATCTCGGAAACGAAGCGAGCTATGGCAAAATGTTAAGAGACCTTATTTGTAGAGAATTAAGTTTCCTACTTTTTATGTTCTATGATATTTTTTGATCAGATGCGTAGTTCTCGAGATATATCCTGATACTTAAAAGTTCCGAAGCGGCACCAACATAATAGAGATACAGAAACACCGTGGCCCCTTTCTTTGAGGTAACTCTGCACTATTGCGACCTGCAAATGCCACTTCCAGCTTAGCTGTGCAGAAGAAGAACAACAAGAAGAAGAAATATCTCGAAATATGTCCGTCAGGCCCCTTCCCTTGAGATAAATCTGCAAATATCTCGGAAACGAAGCGAGCTACGGCAAAATGTTAAGAGACCTTTTTTGTAGAAAATTAGGTTTCCTACTTTTTATGTTCTATGATATTTTTTGATCAGATGCGTAGTTCTCGAGATATATCAAGATATTTAAACGTTCCGAAGCCGCACCAACATAATAGAGATACAGAAACACCGTGGCCCCTTTCTTTGAGATAACTCTGCACTATTGCGAGCTGCAAATGCCACTTCCAGCTTAGCTGTGCAGAAGAAGAACAACAAGAAGATGAAATATCTCGAAATATGTCCGTCAGGACCCTTCCCTTGAGATAAATCTGCAAATATCTCGGAAACGAAGCGAGCTATTGCAAAACGTTAAGAGACCTTTTTTGTAGAAAATTAGGTTTCCTACTTTTTATGTTCTATGATATTTTTTGATCAGATGCGTAGTTCTCGAGATATATCAAGATATTTAAAAGTTCCGAAGCCGCACCAACATAATAGAGATACAGAAACACCGTGGCCCCTTTCTTTGCGCTAACTCTGCACTATTGCGAGCTGCAAATGCCACTTCCAGCTTAGCTGTGCAGAAGAAGAACAACAAGAAGAAGAAATATCTCGAAATATGTCCGCCAGGCCCCTTCCCTTGAGATAAATCTGCAAATATCTCGGAAACGAAGCGAGCTATGGCAAAATGTTAAGAGACCTTTTTTGTAGAGAATTAAGTTTCCTACTTTTTATGTTCTATGATATTTTTCGATCAGAGGCGTAGTTCTCGAGATATATCAAGATATTTAAAAGTTCCGAAGCCGCACCAACATAATAGAGATACAGAAACACCGTGGCCCCTCTCTTTGAGATAACTCTGCATGATTGCGAGCTGGAAATGCCACTTCCAGTTTAGCTGTGCAGAAGAAGAACAACAAGAAGAAGAAATATCTCGAAATATGTCCGTCAGGACCCTTCCCGTGAGATAAATCTGCAAATATCTCGGAAACGAAGCGAGCTATTGCAAAACGTTAAAAGACCTTTTTTGTAGAGAATTAAGTTTCCTACTTTTTATCTTCTATGATATTTTTTGATCAGATGCGTAGTTCTCGAGATATATCAAGATATTTAAAAGCTCCGAAGCTGCACCAACATAATAGAGGTACAGAAACACCGTGGCCCCTTTCTTTGAGATAACTCTGCACTATTGCGAGCTGCAAATGCCACTTCCAGCTTAGCTGTGCAGAAGAAGAACAACAAGAATAAGAAATATTTCGAAATATGTCCGTCAGGCCCCTTCCCTTGAGATAAATCTGCAAATATCTCGGAAACGAAGCGAGCTATGGCAAAATGTTAAGAGACCTTTTTTGTAGAGAATTAAGTTTCCTACTTTTTATGTTCTATGATATTTTTTGATCAGAAGCGTAGTTTTCGAGATATATCGAGATATTTAAAAGATCCGAAGCCGCACCAACATAATACAGATACAGAAACACCGTGGCCCCTTTCTTTGAGATAACTCTGCACTAGTGCGAGCCGCAAATGCCGCTTCCAGCTTAGCTGTGCAGAAGAAGAACAACAAGAAGAAGAAATATCTCGAAATATGTCCGTCAGGTCCCTTCCCTCGAGATAAATCTGTAAATATCTCGGAAACGAAGCGAGCTATGGCAAAATGTTAAGAGACCGTTTTTGTAGAGAATTAAGTTTCCTACTTTTTATGTTCTATGATATTTTTTGATCAGAAGCGTAGTTCTCGAGATATATCAAGATATTTAAAAGTTCCGAAGCCGCACCAACATAATAGAGATACAGAAACACCGTGGCCCCTTTCTTTGAGGTAACTCTGCACTATTGCGAGCTGCAAATGCCACTTCCAGCTTAGCTGTGCAGAAGAAGAACAACAAGAAGAAGAAATATCTCGAAATATGTCCGTCAGGACCCTTCCCTTGAGATAAATCTGCACATATCTCGGAAACGAAGCGAGCTATGGCAAAATGTTAAGAGACCTTATTTGTAGAGAATTAAGTTTCCTACTTTTTATGTTCTACGATATTTTTTGATCAGATGCGTAGTTCTCGAGATATATCAGGATATTTAAAAGTTCCGAAGCCGCACCAACATAATAGAGATACAGAAACACCGTGGCCCCTTTCTTTGAGATAACTCTGCACTATTGCGAGCTGCAAATGCCACTTCCAGCTTAGCTGTGCAGAAGAAGAACAACAAGAAGAAGAAATATCTCGAAATATGTCCGTCAGGCCCCTTCCCTTGAGATAAATCTGCAAATATCTCGGAAACGAAGCGAGCTATGGCAAAATGTTAAGAGACCTTTTTTGTAGAGAATTATGTTTCCTACAATTTACGTTCTCTGATATTTTTTGATCAGAAGCGTAGTTTTCGAGATATATCGAGATATTTAAAAGTTCCGAAGCCGCACCAACATAATAGAGATACAGAAACACCGTGGCCCCTTTCTTTGAGATAACTCTGCACTATTGCGACCTGGAAATGCCACTTCCAGCTTAGCTGTGCAGAAGAGGAACAACAAGAAGAAGAAATATCTCGGAATATGTCCGTCAGGCCCCTTCCCTTGAGCTAAATCTGCAAATATCTCGGAAACGATGCCAGCTATGGGAAAATGTTAAGAGACCTTTTTTGTAGAGAATTAAGTTTCCTACTTTTTATGTTCTATGATATTTTTTGATCAGATGCGTAGTTCTCGAGATATATCAAGATATTTAAAAGCTCCGAAGCTGCACCAACATAATAGAGGTACAGAAACACCGTGGCCTCTTTCTTTGAGATAACTCTGCACTATTGCGAGCTGCAAATGCCACTTCCAGCTTAGCTGTGCAGAAGAAGAACAACAAGAACAAGAAATATTTCGAAATATGTCCGTCAGGCCCCTTCCCTTGAGATAAATCTGCAAATATCTCGGAAACGAAGCGAGCTATGGCAAAATGTTAAGAGACCATTTTTGTAGAGAATTAAGTTTCCTACTTTTTATGTTCTATGATATTTTCTGATCAGATGCGTAGTTCTCGAGATATATCAAGATATTTAAAAGTTCCGAAGCCGCACCAACATAATAGAGATACAGAAACACCGTGGCCCCTTTCTTTGAGATAACTCTGCACTACTGCGAGCTGCAAATGCCACTTCCAGCTTAGCTGTGCAGAAGAAGAACAACAAGAAGAAGAAATATCTCGAAATATGTCCGTCAGGCCCCTTCCCTTGAGATAAATCTGCAAATATCTCGGAAACGAAGCGAGCTATGGCAAAATGTTAAGAGACCTTTTTTGTAGAGAATTATGTTTCCTACAATTTACGTTCTCTGATATTTTTTGATCAGAAGCGTAGTTTTCGAGATATATCGAGATATTTAAAAGTTCCGAAGCCGCACCAACATAATAGAGATACAGAAACACCGTGGCCCCTTTCTTTGAGATAACTCTGCACTATTGCGACCTGCAAATGCCACTTCCAGCTTAGCTGTGCAGAAGAGGAACAACAAGAAGAAGAAATATCTCGGAATATGTCCGTCAGGCCCCTTCCCTTGAGCTAAATCTGCAAATATCTCGGAAACGATGCCAGCTATGGGAAAATGTTAAGAGACCTTTTTTGTAGAGAATTAAGTTTCCTACTTTTTACGTTCTATGATATTTTTTTATCAGATGCGTAGTTCTCGAGATATATCCTGATATTTAAAAGTTCCGAAGCGGCACCAACATAATAGAGATACAGAAACACCGTGGCCCCTTTCTTTGAGGTAACTCTGCACTATTGCGAGCTGCAAATGCCACTTCCAGCTTAGCTGTGCAGAAGAAGAACAACAAGAAGAAGAAATATCTCGAAATATGTCCGTCAGGCCCCTTCCCTTGAGATAAATGTGCAAATATCTCGGAAACGAAGCGAGCTATGGCAAAATGTTAAGAGACCTTTTTTGTAGAGAATTATGTTTCCTACAATTTACGTTCTCTGATATTTTTTGATCAGAAGCGTAGTTTTCGAGATATATCGAGATATTTAAAAGTTCCGAAGCCGCACCAACATAATAGAGATACAGAAACACCGTGGCCCCTTTCTTTGAGATAACTCTGCACTATTGCGACCTGCAAATGCCACTTCCAGCTTAGCTGTGCAGAAGAGGAACAACAAGAAGAAGAAATATCTCGGAATATGTCCGTCAGGTCCCTTCCCTCGAGATAAATCTGCACATATCTCGGAAACGAAGCGAGCTATGGCAAAATGTTAAGAGACCTTATTTGTAGAGAATTAAGTTTCCTACTTTTTATGTTCTATGATATTTTTTGATCAGATGCGTAGTTCTCGAGATATATCCTGATACTTAAAAGTTCCGAAGCGGCACCAACATAATAGAGATACAGAAACACCGTGGCCCCTTTCTTTGAGGTAACTCTGCACTATTGCGAGCTGCAAATGCCACTTCCAGCTTAGCTGTGCAGAAGAAGAACAACAAGAAGAAGAAATATCTCGAAATATGTCCGTCAGGCCCCTTCCCTTGAGATAAATCTGCAAATATCTCGGAAACGAAGCGAGCTATGGCAAAATGTTAAGAGACCTTTTTTGTAGAGAATTAAGTTTCCTACTTTTTATGTTCTATGATATTTTCTGATCAGATGCGTAGTTCTCGAGATATATCAAGATATTTAAAAGTTCCGAAGCCGCACCAACATAATAGAGATACAGAAACACCGTGGCCCCTTTCTTTGAGATAACTCTGCACTACTGCGAGCTGCAAATGCCACTTCCAGCTTAGCTGTGCAGAAGAAGAACAACAAGAAGAAGAAATATCTCGAAATATGTCCGTCAGGCCCCTTCCCTTGAGATAAATCTGCAAATATCTCGGAAACGAAGCGAGCTATGGCAAAATGTTAAGAGACCATTTTTGTAGAGAATTATGTTTCCTACAATTTACGTTCTCTGATATTTTTTGATCAGAAGCGTAGTTTTCGAGATATATCGAGATATTTAAAAGTTCCGAAGCCGCACCAACATAATAGAGATACAGAAACACCGTGGCCCCTTTCTTTGAGATAACTCTGCACTAGTGCGAGCCGCAAATGCCGCTTCCAGCTTAGCTGTGCAGAAGAAGAACAACAAGAAGAAGAAATATCTCGAAATATGTCCGTCAGGTCCCTTCCCTCGAGATAAATCTGCACATATCTCGGAAACGAAGCGAGCTATGGCAAAATGTTAAGAGACCTTATTTGTAGAGAATTAAGTTTCCTACTTTTTATGTTCTATGATATTTTTTGATCAGATGCGTAGTTCTCGAGATATATCCTGATACTTAAAAGTTCCGAAGCGGCACCAACATAATAGAGATACAGAAACACCGTGGCCCCTTTCTTCGACGTAACTCTGCACTATTGCGAGCTGCAAATGCCACTTCCAGCTTAGCTGTGCAGAAGAAGAACAACAAGAAGAAGAAATATCTCGAAATATGTCCGTCAGGCCCCTTCCCTTGAGATAAATCTGCAAATATCTCGGAAACGAAGCGAGCTATGGCAAAATGTTAAGAGACCTTTTTTGTAGAGAATTAAGTTTCCTACTTTTTATGTTCTATGATATTTTCTGATCAGATGCGTAGTTCTCGAGATATATCAAGATATTTAAAAGTTCCGAAGCCGCACCAACATAATAGAGATACAGAAACACCGTGGCCCCTTTCTTTGAGATAACTCTGCACTACTGCGAGCTGCAAATGCCACTTCCAGCTTAGCTGTGCAGAAGAAGAACAACAAGAAGAAGAAATATCTCGAAATATGTCCGTCAGGCCCCTTCCCTTGAGATAAATCTGCAAATATCTCGGAAACGAAGCGAGCTATGGCAAAATGTTAAGAGACCATTTTTGTAGAGAATTAAGTTTCCTACTTTTTATGTTCTATGATATTTTTTGATCAGATGCGTAGTTCTCGAGATATATCGAGATATTTAAAAGTTCCGAAGCCGCACCAACATAATAGAGATACAGAAACACCGTGGCCCCTTTCTTTGAGATAACTCTGCACTATTGCGAGCTGCAAATGCCACTTCCAGCTTAGCTGTGCAGAAGAAGAACAACAAGAAGAAGAAATATCTCGAAATATGTCCGTCAGGCCCCTTCCCTTGAGATAAATCTGCAAATATCTCGGAAACGAAGCGAGCTATGGCAAAATGTTAAGAGACCTTTTTTGTAGAGAATTATGTTTCCTACTTTTTATGTTCTATGATATTTTCTGATCAGATGCGTAGTTCTCGAGATATATCAAGATATTTAAAAGTTCCGAAGCCGCACCAACATAATAGAGATACAGAAACACCGTGGCCCCTTTCTTTGAGATAACTCTGCACTACTGCGAGCTGCAAATGCCACTTCCAGCTTAGCTGTGCAGAAGAAGAACAACAAGAAGAAGAAATATCTCGAAATATGTCCGTCAGGTCCCTTCCCTCGAGATAAATCTGCACATATCTCGGAAACGAAGCGAGCTATGGCAAAATGTTAAGAGACCTTATTTGTAGAGAATTAAGTTTCCTACTTTTTATGTTCTATGATATTTTTTGATCAGATGCGTAGTTCTCGAGATATATCCTGATACTTAAAAGTTCCGAAGCGGCACCAACATAATAGAGATACAGAAACACCGTGGCCCCTTTCTTCGAGGTAACTCTGCACTATTGCGAGCTGCAAATGCCACTTCCAGCTTAGCTGTGCAGAAGAAGAACAACAAGAAGAAGAAATATCTCGAAATATGTCCGTCAGGCCCCTTCCCTTGAGATAAATGTGCAAATATCTCGGAAACGAAGCGAGCTATGGCAAAATGTTAAGAGACCTTTTTTGTAGAGAATTAAGTTTCCTACTTTTTATGTTCTATGATATTTTCTGATCAGATGCGTAGTTCTCGAGATATATCAAGATATTTAAAAGTTCCGAAGCCGCACCAACATAATAGAGATACAGAAACACCGTGGCCCCTTTCTTTGAGATAACTCTGCACTACTGCGAGCTGCAAATGCCACTTCCAGCTTAGCTGTGCAGAAGAAGAACAACAAGAAGAAGAAATATCTCGAAATATGTCCGTCAGGCCCCTTCCCTTGAGATAAATCTGCAAATATCTCGGAAACGAAGCGAGCTATGGCAAAATGTTAAGAGACCATTTTTGTAGAGAATTAAGTTTCCTACTTTTTATGTTCTATGATATTTTCTGATCAGATGCGTAGTTCTCGAGATATATCAAGATATTTAAAAGTTCCGAAGCCGCACCAACATAATAGAGATACAGAAACACCGTGGCCCCTTTCTTTGAGATAACTCTGCACTACTGCGAGCGGCAAATGCCACTTCCAGCTTAGCTGTGCAGAAGAAGAACAACAAGAAGAAGAAATATCTCGAAATATGTCCGTCAGGCCCCTTCCCTTGAGATAAATCTGCAAATATCTCGGAAACGAAGCGAGCTATGGCAAAATGTTAAGAGACCATTTTTGTAGAGAATTATGTTTCCTACAATTCACGTTCTCTGATATTTTTTGATCAGAAGCGTAGTTTTCGAGATATATCGAGATATTTAAAAGTTCCGAAGCCGCACCAACATAATAGAGATACAGAAACACCGTGGCCCCTTTCTTTGAGATAACTCTGCACTAGTGCGAGCCGCAAATGCCGCTTCCAGCTTAGCTGTGCAGAAGAAGAACAACAAGAAGAAGAAATATCTCGAAATATGTCCGTCAGGTCCCTTCCCTCGAGATAAATCTGCACATATCTCGGAAACGAAGCGAGCTATGGCAAAATGTTAAGAGACCTTATTTGTAGAGAATTAAGTTTCCTACTTTTTATGTTCTATGATATTTTTTGATCAGATGCGTAGTTCTCGAGATATATCCTGATACTTAAAAGTTCCGAAGCGGCACCAACATAATAGAGATACAGAAACACCGTGGCCCCTTTCTTCGAGGTAACTGTGCACTATTGCGAGCTGCAAATGCCACTTCCAGCTTAGCTGTGCAGAAGAAGAACAACAAGAAGAAGAAATATCTCGAAATATGTCCGTCAGGCCCCTTCCCTTGAGATAAATCTGCAAATATCTCGGAAACGAAGCGAGCTATGGCAAAATGTTAAGAGACCTTTTTTGTAGAGAATTAAGTTTCCTACTTTTTATGTTCTATGATATTTTCTGATCAGATGCGTAGTTCTCGAGATATATCAAGATATTTAAAAGTTCCGAAGCCGCACCAACATAATAGAGATACAGAAACACCGTGGCCCCTTTCTTTGAGATAACTCTGCACTACTGCGAGCTGCAAATGCCACTTCCAGCTTAGCTGTGCAGAAGAAGAACAACAAGAAGAAGAAATATCTCGAAATATGTCCGTCAGGCCCCTTCCCTTGAGATAAATCTGCAAATATCTCGGAAACGAAGCGAGCTATGGCAAAATGTTAAGAGACCTTTTTTGTAGAGAATTATGTTTCCTACAATTTACGTTCTCTGATATTTTTTGATCAGAAGCGTAGTTTTCGAGATATATCGAGATATTTAAAAGTTCCGAAGCCGCACCAACATAATAGAGATACAGAAACACCGTGGCCCCTTTCTTTGAGATAACTCTGCACTATTGCGACCTGCAAATGCCACTTCCAGCTTAGCTGTGCAGAAGAGGAACAACAAGAAGAAGAAATATCTCGGAATATGTCCGTCAGGCCCCTTCCCTTGAGCTAAATCTGCAAATATCTCGGAAACGATGCCAGCTATGGGAAAATGTTAAGAGACCTTTTTTGTAGAGAATTAAGTTTCCTACTTTTTATGTTCTATGATATTTTTTGATGAGATGCGTAGTTCTCGAGATATATCAAGATATTTAAAAGCTCCGAAGCTGCACCAACATAATAGAGGTACAGAAACACCGTGGCCCCTTTCTTTGAGATAACTCTGCACTATTGCGAGCTGCAAATGCCACTTCCAGCTTAGCTGTGCAGAAGAAGAACAACAAGAATAAGAAATATTTCGAAATATGTCCGTCAGGCCCCTTCCCTTGAGATAAATCTGCAAATATCTCGGAAACGAAGCGAGCTATGGCAAAATGTTAAGAGACCATTTTTGTAGAGAATTAAGTTTCCTACTTTTTATGTTCTATGATATTTTTTGATCAGATGCGTAGTTCTCGAGATATATCCTGATATTTAAAAGTTCCGAAGCGGCACCAACATAATAGAGATACAGAAACACCGTGGCCCCTTTCTTTGAGATAACTCTGCACTATTGCGACCTGCAAATGCCACTTCCAGCTTAGCTGTGCAGAAGGGGAACAACAAGAAGAAGAAATATCTCGGAATATGTCCGTCAGGCCCCTTCCCTTGAGCTAAATCTGCAAATATCTCGGAAACGATGCCAGCTATGGGAAAATGTTGAGAGACCTTTTTTGTAGAGAATTAAGTTTCCTACTTTTTATGTTCTATGATATTTTTTGATCAGATGCGTAGTTCTCGAGATATATCCTGATATTTAAAAGTTCCGAAGCGGCACCAACATAATAGAGATACAGAAACACCGTGGCCCCTTTCTTTGAGGTAACTCTGCACTATTGCGAGCTGCAAATGCCACTTCCAGCTTAGCTGTGCAGAAGAAGAACAACAAGAAGAAGAAATATCTCGAAATATGTCCGTCAGGCCCCTTCCCTTGAGATAAATCTGCAAATATCTCGGAAACGAAGCGAGCTATGGCAAAATGTTAAGAGACCTTTTTTGTAGAAAATTAGGATTCCCACTTTTTATGTTCTATGATATTTTTTGAACAGATGCGTAGTTCTCGAGATATATCAAGATATTTAAAAGTTCCGAAGCCGCACCAACATAATAGAGATACAGAAACACCGTGGCCCCTTTCTTTGAGATAACTCTGCACTATTGCGACCTGCAAATGCCACTTCCAGCTTAGCTGTGCAGAAGAGGAACAACAAGAAGAAGAAATATCTCGGAATATGTCCGTCAGGCCCCTTCCCTTGAGCTAAATCTGCAAATATCTCGGAAACGATGCCAGCTATGGGAAAATGTTAAGAGACCTTTTTTGTAGAGAATTAAGTTTCCTACTTTTTATGTTCTATGATATTTTTTGATCAGATGCGTATTTCTCGAGATATATCAAGATATTTAAAAGCTCCGACGCTGCACCAACATAATAGAGGTACAGAAACACCGTGGCCCCTTTCTTTGAGATAACTCTGCACTATTGCGAGCTGCAAATGCCACTTCCAGCTTAGCTGTGCAGAAGAAGAACAACAAGAATAAGAAATATTTCGAAATATGTCCGTCAGGCCCCTTCCCTTGAGATAAATCTGCAAATATCTCGGAAACGAAGCGAGCTATGGCAAAATGTTAAGAGACCTTTTTTGTAGAGAATTAAGTTTCCTACTTTTTATGTTCTATGATATTTTTTGATCAGAAGCGTAGTTTTCGAGATATATCGAGATATTTAAAAGATCCGAAGCCGCACCAACATAATAGAGATACAGAAACACCGTGGCCCCTTTCTTTGAGATAACTCTGCACTAGTGCGAGCCGCAAATGCCGCTTCCAGCTTAGCTGTGCAGAAGAAGAACAACAATAAGAAGAAATATCTCGAAATATGTCCGTCAGGTCCCTTCCCTCGAGATAAATCTGCAAATATCTCGGAAACGAAGCGAGCTATGGCAAAATGTTAAGAGACCGTTTTTGTAGAGAATTAAGTTTCCTACTTTTTATGTTCTATGATATTTTTTGATCGGATGCGTAGTTCTCGAGATATATCAAGATATTTAAAAGTTCCGAAGCCGCACCAACATAATAGAGATACAGAAACACCGTGGCCCCTTTCTTTGAGATAACTCTGCACTAGTGCGAGCCGCAAATGCCGCTTCCAGCTTAGCTGTGCAGAAGAAGAACAACAAGAAGAAGAAATATCTCGAAATATGTCCGTCAGGCCCCTTCCCTTGAGATAAATCTGCAAATATCTCGGAAACGAAGCGAGCTATGGCAAAATGTTAAGAGACCATTTTTGTAGAGAATTAAGTTTCCTACTTTTTATGTTCTATGATATTTTTTGATCAGAAGCGTAGTTCTCGAGATATATCAAGATATTTAAAAGTTCCGAAGCCGCACCAACATAATAGAGATACAGAAACACCGTGGCCCCTTTCTTTGAGGTAACTCTGCACTATTGCGAGCTGCAAATGCCACTTCCAGCTTAGCTGTGCAGAAGAAGAACAACAAGAAGAAGAAATATCTCGAAATATGTCCGTCAGGACCCTTCCCTTGAGATAAATCTGCACATATCTCGGAAACGAAGCGAGCTATGGCAAAATGTTAAGAGACCTTATTTGTAGAGAATTAAGTTTCCTACTTTTTATGTTCTATGATATTTTTTGATCAGATGCGTAGTTCTCGAGATATATCCTGATACTTAAAAGTTCCGAAGCGGCACCAACATAATAGAGATACAGAAACACCGTGGCCCCTTTCTTTGAGGTAACTCTGCACTATTGCGAGCTGCAAATGCCACTTCCAGCTTAGCTGTGCAGATGAAGAACAACAAGAAGAAGAAATATCTCGAAATATGTCCGTCAGGCCCCTTCCCTTGAGATAAATCTGCAAATATCTCGGAAACGAAGCGAGCTATGGCAAAATGTTAAGAGACCTTTTTTGTAGAGAATTAAGTTTCCTACTTTTTATGTTCTATGATATTTTCTGATCAGATGCGTAGTTCTCGAGATATATCAAGATATTTAAAAGTTCCGAAGCCGCACCAACATAATAGAGATACAGAAACACCGTGGCCCCTTTCTTTGAGATAACTCTGCACTACTGCGAGCTGCAAATGCCACTTCCAGCTTAGCTGTGCAGAAGAAGAACAACAAGAAGAAGAAATATCTCGAAATATGTCCGTCAGGCCCCTTCCCTTGAGATAAATCTGCAAATATCTCGGAAACGAAGCGAGCTATGGCAAAATGTTAAGAGACCATTTTTGTAGAGAATTAAGTTTCCTACTTTTTATGTTCTATGATATTTTTTGATCAGATGCGTAGTTCTCGAGATATATCCTGATATTTAAAAGTTCCGAAGCGGCACCAACATAATAGAGATACAGAAACACCGTGGCCCCTTTCTTTGAGGTAACTCTGCACTATTGCGAGCTGCAAATGCCACTTCCAGTTTAGCTGTGCAGAAGAAGAACAACAAGAAGAAGGAATATCTCGAAATATGTCCGTCAGGCCCCTTCCCTTGAGATAAATCTGCAAATATCTCGGAAACCAAGCGAGCTATGGCAAAATGTTTAGAGACCTTATTTGTAGAGAATTAAGTTTCCTACTTTTTATGTTCTACGATATTTTTTGATCAGATGCGTAGTTCTCGAGATATATCAGGATATTTAAAAGTTCCGAAGCCGCACCAACATAATAGAGATACAGAAACACCGTGGCCCCTTTCTTTGAGATAACTCTGCACTATTGCGAGCTGCAAATGCCACTTCCAGCTTAGCTGTGCAGAAGAAGAACAACAAGAACAAGAAATATTTCGAAATATTTCCGTCAGGCCCCTTCCCTTGAGATAAATCTGCAAATATCTCGGAAACGAAGCGAGCTATGGCAAAATGTTAAGAGACCATTTTTGTAGAGAATTAAGTTTCCTACTTTTTATGTTCTATGATATTTTTTGATCAGATGCGTAGTTCTCGAGATATATCCTGATATTTAAAAGTTCCGAAGCGGCACCAACATAATAGAGATACAGAAACACCGTGGCCCCTTTCTTTGAGGTAACTCTGCACTATTGCGAGCTGCAAATGCCACTTCCAGCTTAGCTGTGCAGAAGAAGAACAACAAGAAGAAGGAATATCTCGAAATATGTCCGTCAGGCCCCTTCCCTTGAGATAAATCTGCAAATATCTCGGAAACGAAGCGAGCTATGGCAAAATGTTAAGAGACCTTTTTTGTAGAGAATTATGTTTCCTACAATTTACGTTCTCTGATATTTTTTGATCAGAAGCGTAGTTTTCGAGATATATCGAGATATTTAAAAGTTCCGAAGCCGCACCAACATAATAGAGATACAGAAACACCGTGGCCCCTTTCTTTGAGATAACTCTGCACTATTGCGACCTGCAAATGCCACTTCCAGCTTAGCTGTGCAGAAGAGGAACAACAAGAAGAAGAAATATCTCGGAATATGTCCGTCAGGCCCCTTCCCTTGAGCTAAATCTGCAAATATCTCGGAAACGATGCCAGCTATGGGAAAATGTTAAGAGACCTTTTTTGTAGAGAATTAAGTTTCCTACTTTTTACGTTCTATGATATTTTTTGATCAGATGCGTAGTTCTCGAGATATATCCTGATATTTAAAAGTTCCGAAGCGGCACCAACATAATAGAGATACAGAAACACCGTGGCCCCTTTCTTTGAGGTAACTCTGCACTATTGCGAGCTGCAAATGCCACTTCCAGCTTAGCTGTGCAGAAGAAGAACAACAAGAAGAAGAAATATCTCGAAATATGTCCGTCAGGCCCCTTCCCTTGAGATAAATCTGCAAATATCTCGGAAACGAAGCGAGCTATGGCAAAATGTTAAGAGACCTTTTTTGTAGAGAATTATGTTTCCTACAATTTACGTTCTCTGATATTTTTTGATCAGAAGCGTAGTTTTCGAGATATATCGAGATATTTAAAAGTTCCGAAGCCGCACCAACATAATAGAGATACAGAAACACCGTGGCCCCTTTCTTTGAGATAACTCTCCACTATTGCGACCTGCAAATGCCACTTCCAGCTTAGCTGTGCAGAAGAGGAACAACAAGAAGAAGAAATATCTCGGAATATGTCCGTCAGGCCCCTTCCCTTGAGCTAAATCTGCAAATATCTCGGAAACGATGCCAGCTATGGGAAAATGTTAAGAGACCTTTTTTGTAGAGAATTAAGTTTCCTACTTTTTATGTTCTATGATATTTTTTGATCAGATGCGTAGTTCTCGAGATATATCAAGATATTTAAAAGCTCCGAAGCTGCACCAACATAATAGAGGTACAGAAACACCGTGGCCCCTTTCTTTGAGATAACTCTGCACTATTGCGAGCTGCAAATGCCACTTCCAGCTTAGCTGTGCAGAAGAAGAACAACAAGAATAAGAAATATTTCGAAATATGTCCGTCAGGCCCCTTCCCTTGAGATAAATCTGCAAATATCTCGGAAACGAAGCGAGCTATGGCAAAATGTTAAGAGACCTTTTTTGTAGAGAATTAAGTTTCCTACTTTTTATGTTCTATGATATTTTTTGATCAGAAGCGTAGTTTTCGAGATATATCGAGATATTTAAAAGATCCGAAGCCGCACCAACATAATAGAGATACAGAAACACCGTGGCCCCTTTCTTTGAGATAACTCTGCACTAGTGCGAGCCGCAAATGCCGCTTCCAGCTTAGCTGTGCAGAAGAAGAACAACAAGAAGAAGAAATATCTCGAAATATGTCCGTCAGGTCCCTTCCCTCGAGATAAATCTGCACATATCTCGGAAACGAAGCGAGCTATGGCAAAATGTTAAGAGACCTTATTTGTAGAGAATTAAGTTTCCTACTTTTTATGTTCTATGATATTTTTTGATCAGATGCGTAGTTCTCGAGATATATCCTGATACTTAAAAGTTCCGAAGCGGCACCAACATAATAGAGATACAGAAACACCGTGGCCCCTTTCTTTGAGGTAACTCTGCACTATTGCGAGCTGCAAATGCCACTTCCAGCTTAGCTGTGCAGAAGAAGAACAACAAGAAGAAGAAATATCTCGAAATATGTCCGTCAGGCCCCTTCCCTTGAGATAAATCTGCAAATATCTCGGAAACGAAGCGAGCTATGGCAAAATGTTAAGAGACCTTTTTTGTAGAGAATTAAGTTTCCTACTTTTTATGTTCTATGATATTTTTTGATCAGAAGGGTAGTTTTCGAGATATATCGAGATATTTAAAAGATCCGAAGCCGCACCAACATAATAGAGATACAGAAACACCGTGGCCCCTTTCTTTGAGATAACTCTGCACTAGTGCGAGCCGCAAATGCCGCTTCCAGCTTAGCTGTGCAGAAGAAGAACAACAAGAAGAAGAAATATCTCGAAATATGTCCGTCAGGTCCCTTCCCTCGAGATAAATCTGCACATATCTCGGAAACGAAGCGAGCTATGGCAAAATGTTAAGAGACCTTATTTGTAGAGAATTAAGTTTCCTACTTTTTATGTTCTATGATATTTTTTGATCAGATGCGTAGTTCTCGAGATATATCCTGATACTTAAAAGTTCCGAAGCGGCACCAACATAATAGAGATACAGAAACACCGTGGCCCCTTTCTTTGAGGTAACTCTGCACTATTGCGAGCTGCAAATGCCACTTCCAGCTTAGCTGTGCAGAAGAAGAACAACAAGAAGAAGAAATATCTCGAAATATGTCCGTCAGGCCCCTTCCCTTGAGATAAATCTGCAAATATCTCGGAAACGAAGCGAGCTATGGCAAAATGTTAAGAGACCTTTTTTGTAGAGAATTATGTTTCCTACAATTTACGTTCTCTGATATTTTTTGATCAGAAGCGTAGTTTTCGAGATATATCGAGATATTTAAAAGTTCCGAAGCCGCACCAACATAATAGAGATACAGAAACACCGTGGCCCCTTTCTTTGAGATAACTCTGCACTATTGCGACCTGCAAATGCCACTTCCAGCTTAGCTGTGCAGAAGAGGAACAACAAGAAGAAGAAATATCTCGGAATATGTCCGTCAGGCCCCTTCCCTTGAGCTAAATCTGCAAATATCTCGGAAACGATGCCAGCTATGGCAAAATGTTAAGAGACCTTATTTGTAGAGAATTAAGTTTCCTACTTTTTATGTTCTATGATATTTTTTGATCAGATGCGTAGTTCTCGAGATATATCCTGATACTTAAAAGTTCCGAAGCGGCACCAACATAATAGAGATACAGAAACACCGTGGCCCCTTTCTTTGAGGTAACTCTGCACTATTGCGAGCTGCAAATGCCACTTCCAGCTTAGCTGTGCAGAAGAAGAACAACAAGAAGAAGAAATATCTCGAAATATGTCCGTCAGGCCCCTTCCCTTGAGATAAATCTGCAAATATCTCGGAAACGAAGCGAGCTATGGCAAAATGTTAAGAGACCTTTTTTGTAGAGAATTATGTTTCCTACAATTTACGTTCTCTGATATTTTTTGATCAGAAGCGTAGTTTTCGAGATATATCGAGATATTTAAAAGTTCCGAAGCCGCACCAACATAATAGAGATACAGAAACACCGTGGCCCCTTTCTTTGAGATAACTCTGCACTATTGCGACCTGCAAATGCCACTTCCAGCTTAGCTGTGCAGAAGAGGAACAACAAGAAGAAGAAATATCTCGGAATATGTCCGTCAGGCCCCTTCCCTTGAGCTAAATCTGCAAATATCTCGGAAACGATGCCAGCTATGGGAAAATGTTAAGAGACCTTTTTTGTAGAGAATTAAGTTTCCTACTTTTTACGTTCTATGATATTTTTTGATCAGATGCGTAGTTCTCGAGATATATCCTGATATTTAAAAGTTCCGAAGCGGCACCAACATAATAGAGATACAGAAACACCGTGGCCCCTTTCTTTGAGGTAACTCTGCACTATTGCGAGCTGCAAATGCCACTTCCAGCTTAGCTGTGCAGAAGAAGAACAACAAGAAGAAGAAATATCTCGAAATATGTCCGTCAGGCCCCTTCCCTTGAGATAAATCTGCAAATATCTCGGAAACGAAGCGAGCTATGGCAAAATGTTAAGAGACCTTTTTTGTAGAGAATTATGTTTCCTACAATTTACGTTCTCTGATATTTTTTGATCAGAAGCGTAGTTTTCGAGATATATCGAGATATTTAAAAGTTCCGAAGCCGCACCAACATAATAGAGATACAGAAACACCGTGGCCCCTTTCTTTGAGATAACTCTGCACTATTGCGACCTGCAAATGCCACTTCCAGCTTAGCTGTGCAGAAGAGGAACAACAAGAAGAAGAAATATCTCGGAATATGTCCGTCAGGCCCCTTCCCTTGAGCTAAATCTGCAAATATCTCGGAAACGATGCCAGCTATGGGAAAATGTTAAGAGACCTTTTTTGTAGAGAATTAAGTTTCCTACTTTTTATGTTCTATGATATTTTTTGATCAGATGCGTAGTTCTCGAGATATATCAAGATATTTAAAAGCTCCGAAGCTGCACCAACATAATAGAGGTACAGAAACACCGTGGCCCCTTTCTTTGAGATAACTCTGCACTATTGCGAGCTGCAAATGCCACTTCCAGCTTAGCTGTGCAGAAGAAGAACAACAAGAATAAGAAATATTTCGAAATATGTCCGTCAGGCCCCTTCCCTTGAGATAAATCTGCAAATATCTCGGAAACGAAGCGAGCTATGGCAAAATGTTAAGAGACCTTTTTTGTAGAGAATTAAGTTTCCTACTTTTTATGTTCTATGATATTTTTTGATCAGAAGCGTAGTTTTCGAGATATATCGAGATATTTAAAAGATCCGAAGCCGCACCAACATAATAGAGATACAGAAACACCGTGGCCCCTTTCTTTGAGATAACTCTGCACTAGTGCGAGCCGCAAATGCCGCTTCCAGCTTAGCTGTGCAGAAGAAGAACAACAAGAAGAAGAAATATCTCGAAATATGTCCGTCAGGTCCCTTCCCTCGAGATAAATCTGCACATATCTCGGAAACGAAGCGAGCTATGGCAAAATGTTAAGAGACCTTATTTGTAGAGAATTAAGTTTCCTACTTTTTATGTTCTATGATATTTTTTGATCAGATGCGTAGTTCTCGAGATATATCCTGATACTTAAAAGTTCCGAAGCGGCACCAACATAATAGAGATACAGAAACACCGTGGCCCCTTTCTTTGAGGTAACTCTGCACTATTGCGAGCTGCAAATGCCACTTCCAGCTTAGCTGTGCAGAAGAAGAACAACAAGAAGAAGAAATATCTCGAAATATGTCCGTCAGGCCCCTTCCCTTGAGATAAATCTGCAAATATCTCGGAAACGAAGCGAGCTATGGCAAAATGTTAAGAGACCTTTTTTGTAGAGAATTAAGTTTCCTACTTTTTATGTTCTATGATATTTTTTGATCAGAAGGGTAGTTTTCGAGATATATCGAGATATTTAAAAGATCCGAAGCCGCACCAACATAATAGAGATACAGAAACACCGTGGCCCCTTTCTTTGAGATAACTCTGCACTAGTGCGAGCCGCAAATGCCGCTTCCAGCTTAGCTGTGCAGAAGAAGAACAACAAGAAGAAGAAATATCTCGAAATATGTCCGTCAGGTCCCTTCCCTCGAGATAAATCTGCACATATCTCGGAAACGAAGCGAGCTATGGCAAAATGTTAAGAGACCTTATTTGTAGAGAATTAAGTTTCCTACTTTTTATGTTCTATGATATTTTTTGATCAGATGCGTAGTTCTCGAGATATATCCTGATACTTAAAAGTTCCGAAGCGGCACCAACATAATAGAGATACAGAAACACCGTGGCCCCTTTCTTTGAGGTAACTCTGCACTATTGCGAGCTGCAAATGCCACTTCCAGCTTAGCTGTGCAGAAGAAGAACAACAAGAAGAAGAAATATCTCGAAATATGTCCGTCAGGCCCCTTCCCTTGAGATAAATCTGCAAATATCTCGGAAACGAAGCGAGCTATGGCAAAATGTTAAGAGACCTTTTTTGTAGAGAATTATGTTTCCTACAATTTACGTTCTCTGATATTTTTTGATCAGAAGCGTAGTTTTCGAGATATATCGAGATATTTAAAAGTTCCGAAGCCGCACCAACATAATAGAGATACAGAAACACCGTGGCCCCTTTCTTTGAGATAACTCTGCACTATTGCGACCTGCAAATGCCACTTCCAGCTTAGCTGTGCAGAAGAGGAACAACAAGAAGAAGAAATATCTCGGAATATGTCCGTCAGGCCCCTTCCCTTGAGCTAAATCTGCAAATATCTCGGAAACGATGCCAGCTATGGCAAAATGTTAAGAGACCTTATTTGTAGAGAATTAAGTTTCCTACTTTTTATGTTCTATGATATTTTTTGATCAGATGCGTAGTTCTCGAGATATATCCTGATACTTAAAAGTTCCGAAGCGGCACCAACATAATAGAGATACAGAAACACCGTGGCCCCTTTCTTTGAGGTAACTCTGCACTATTGCGAGCTGCAAATGCCACTTCCAGCTTAGCTGTGCAGAAGAAGAACAACAAGAAGAAGAAATATCTCGAAATATGTCCGTCAGGCCCCTTCCCTTGAGATAAATCTGCAAATATCTCGGAAACGAAGCGAGCTATGGCAAAATGTTAAGAGACCTTTTTTGTAGAGAATTATGTTTCCTACAATTTACGTTCTCTGATATTTTTTGATCAGAAGCGTAGTTTTCGAGATATATCGAGATATTTAAAAGTTCCGAAGCCGCACCAACATAATAGAGATACAGAAACACCGTGGCCCCTTTCTTTGAGATAACTCTGCACTATTGCGACCTGCAAATGCCACTTCCAGCTTAGCTGTGCAGAAGAGGAACAACAAGAAGAAGAAATATCTCGGAATATGTCCGTCAGGCCCCTTCCCTTGAGCTAAATCTGCAAATATCTCGGAAACGATGCCAGCTATGGGAAAATGTTAAGAGACCTTTTTTGTAGAGAATTAAGTTTCCTACTTTTTACGTTCTATGATATTTTTTGATCAGATGCGTAGTTCTCGAGATATATCCTGATATTTAAAAGTTCCGAAGCGGCACCAACATAATAGAGATACAGAAACACCGTGGCCCCTTTCTTTGAGGTAACTCTGCACTATTGCGAGCTGCAAATGCCACTTCCAGCTTAGCTGTGCAGAAGAAGAACAACAAGAAGAAGAAATATCTCGAAATATGTCCGTCAGGCCCCTTCCCTTGAGATAAATCTGCAAATATCTCGGAAACGAAGCGAGCTATGGCAAAATGTTAAGAGACCTTTTTTGTAGAGAATTATGTTTCCTACAATTTACGTTCTCTGATATTTTTTGATCAGAAGCGTAGTTTTCGAGATATATCGAGATATTTAAAAGTTCCGAAGCCGCACCAACATAATAGAGATACAGAAACACCGTGGCCCCTTTCTTTGAGATAACTCTGCACTATTGCGACCTGCAAATGCCACTTCCAGCTTAGCTGTGCAGAAGAGGAACAACAAGAAGAAGAAATATCTCGGAATATGTCCGTCAGGCCCCTTCCCTTGAGCTAAATCTGCAAATATCTCGGAAACGATGCCAGCTATGGGAAAATGTTAAGAGACCTTTTTTGTAGAGAATTAAGTTTCCTACTTTTTATGTTCTATGATATTTTTTGATCAGATGCGTAGTTCTCGAGATATATCAAGATATTTAAAAGCTCCGAAGCTGCACCAACATAATAGAGGTACAGAAACACCGTGGCCCCTTTCTTTGAGATAACTCTGCACTATTGCGAGCTGCAAATGCCACTTCCAGCTTAGCTGTGCAGAAGAAGAACAACAAGAATAAGAAATATTTCGAAATATGTCCGTCAGGTCCCTTCCCTCGAGATAAATCTGCACATATCTCGGAAACGAAGCGAGCTATGGCAAAATGTTAAGAGACCTTATTTGTAGAGAATTAAGTTTCCTACTTTTTATGTTCTATGATATTTTTTGATCAGATGCGTAGTTCTCGAGATATATCCTGATACTTAAAAGTTCCGAAGCGGCACCAACATAATAGAGATACAGAAACACCGTGGCCCCTTTCTTTGAGATAACTCTGCACTATTGCGAGCTGCAAATGCCACTTCCAGCTTAGCTGTGCAGAAGAAGAACAACAAGAAGAAGAAATATCTCGAAATATGTCCGTCAGGCCCCTTCCCTTGAGATAAATCTGCAAATATCTCGGAAACGAAGCGAGCTATGGCAAAATGTTAAGAGACCTTTTTTGTAGAGAATTATGTTTCCTACAATTTATGTTCTATGATATTTTTTGATCAGAAGCGTAGTTTTCGAGATATATCGAGATATTGAAAAGTTCCGAAGCCGCACCAACATAATAGAGATACAGAAACACCGTGGCCCCTTTCTTTGAGATAACTCTGCACTATTGCGGGCTGGAAATGTCACTTCCAGCTTAGCTGTGCAGAAGAAGAACAACAAGAAGAAGAAATATCTCGAAATATGTCCGTCAGGCCCCTTCCCTTGAGATAAATCTGCAAATATCTCGGAAACGAAGCGAGCTATGGCAAAATGTTAAGAGACCTTTTTTGTACAGAATTATGTTTCCTACTTTTTATGTTCTATGATATTTTTCGATCAGAGGCGTAGTTCTCGAGATATATCAAGATATTTAAAAGTTCCGAAGCCGCACCAACATAATAGAGATACAGAAACACCGTGGCCCCTCTCTTTGAGATAACTCTGCACGATTGCGAGCTGGAAATGCCACTTCCAGTTTAGCTGTGCAGAAGAAGAACAACAAGAAGAAGAAATATCTCGAAATATGTCCGTCAGGCCCCTTCCCTTGAGATAAATCTGCAAATATCTCGGAAACGAAGCGAGCTACGGCAAAATGTTAGGAGACCTTTTTTGTAGAAAATTAGGTTTCCTACTTTTTATGTTCTATGATATTTTTTGATCAGATGCGTAGTTCTCGAGATATATCAAGATATTTAAACGTTCCGAAGCCGCACCAACATAATAGAGATACAGAAACACCGTGGCCCCTTTCTTTGAGATAACTCTGCACTATTGCGAGCTGCAAATGCCACTTCCAGCTTAGCTGTGCAGAAGAAGAACAACAAGAAGATGAAATATCTCGAAATATGTCCGTCAGGACCCTCCCCTTGAGATAAATCTGCAAATATCTCGGAAACGAAGCGAGCTATTGCAAAACGTTAAAAGACCTTTTTTGTAGAGAATTAAGTTTCCTACTTTTTATCTTCTATGATATTTTTTGATCAGATGCGTAGTTCTCGAGATATATCAAGATATTTAAAAGCTCCGAAGCTGCACCAACATAATAGAGGTACAGAAACACCGTGGCCCCTTTCTTTGAGATAACTCTGCACTATTGCGAGCTGCAAATGCCACTTCCAGCTTAGCTGTGCAGAAGAAGAACAACAAGAATAAGAAATATTTCGAAATATGTCCGTCAGGCCCCTTCCCTTGAGATAAATCTGCAAATATCTCGGAAACGAAGCGAGCTACGGCAAAATGTTAAGAGACCTTTTTTGTAGAGAATTATGTTTCCTACAATTTACGTTCTCTGATATTTTTTGATCAGAAGCGTAGTTTTCGAGATATATCGAGATATTTAAAAGTTCCGAAGCCGCACCAACATAATAGAGATACAGAAACACCGTGGCCCCTTTCTTTGAGATAACTCTGCACTATTGCGACCTGCAAATGCCACTTCCAGCTTAGCTGTGCAGAAGGGGAACAACAAGAAGAAGAAATATCTCGGAATATGTCCGTCAGGCCCCTTCCCTTGAGCTAAATCTGCAAATATCTCGGAAACGATGCCAGTTATGGGAAAATGTTAAGAGACCTTTTTTGTAGAGAATTAAGTTTCCTACTTTTTATGTTCTATGATATTTTTTGATCAGATGCGTAGTTCTCGAGATATATCAAGATATTTAAAAGTTCCGAAGCTGCACCAACATAATAGAGGTACAGAAACACCGTGGCCCCTTTCTTTGAGATAACTCTGCACTATTGCGAGCTGCAAATGCCACTTCCAGCTTAGCTGTGCAGAAGAAGAACAACAAGAATAAGAAATATTTCGAAATATGTCCGTCAGGCTCCTTCCCTTGAGATAATTCTGCAAATATCTCGGAAACGAAGCGAGCTACGGCAAAATGTTAAGAGACCTTTTTTGTAGAAAATTAGGTTTCCTACTTTTAATGTTCTATGATATTTTTTGATCAGATGCGTAGTTCTCGAGATATATCAAGATATTTAAAAGTTCCGAAGCCGCACCAACCTAATAGAGATACAGAAACACCGTGGCCCCTTTCTTTGCGATAACTCTGCACTATTGCGAGCTGCAAATGCCACTTCCAGCTTAGCTGTGCAGAAGAAGAACAACAAGAAGAAGAAATATCTCGGAATATGTCCGTCAGGCCCCTTCCCTTGAGCTAAATCTGCAAATATCTCGGAAACGATGCCAGCTATGGGAAAAT
This sequence comes from Osmia lignaria lignaria, assembly GCF_051020975.1. Classification (NCBI taxonomy): domain Eukaryota; kingdom Metazoa; phylum Arthropoda; class Insecta; order Hymenoptera; family Megachilidae; genus Osmia; species Osmia lignaria. The sequence goes on along the minus strand of NW_027478162.1, from coordinate 21,174,398 downwards.
GTTAAGAGACCTTTTTTGTAGAGAATTAAGTTTCCTACTTTTTATGTTCTATGATATTTTTTGATCAGATGCGTAGTTCTCGAGACATATCAAGATATTTAAAAGCTCCGAAGCTGCACCAACATAATAGAGGTACAGAAACACCGTGGCCCCTTTCTTTGAGATAACTCTGCACTATTGCGAGCTGCAAATGCCACTTCCAGCTTAGCTGTGCAGAAGAAGAACAACAAGAAGAAGAAATATCTCGAAATATGTCCGTCAGGCCCCTTCCCTTGAGATAAATCTGCAAATATCTCGGAAACGAAGCGAGCTACGGCAAAATGTTAAGAGACCTATTTTGTAGAGAATTAAGTTTCCTACTTTTTATGTTCGATGATATTTTTTGATCAGATGCGTAGTTCTCGAGATATATCAAGATATTTAAAAGTTCCGAAGCTGCACCAACATAATAGAGGTACAGAAACACCGTGGCCTCTTTCTTTGAGATAACTCTGCACTATTGCGAGCTGCAAATGCCACTTCGAGCTTAGCTGTGCAGAAGAAGAACAACAAGAAGAAGAAATATCTCGAAATATGTCCGTCAGACCCCTTCCCTTGAGATGAATCTGCAAATATCTCGGAAACGAAGCGAACTATGGCAAAATGTTAAGAGACGTTTTTTGTAGAGAATTATGTTTCCTACAATTTATGTTCTATGATATTTTTTGATCAGAAGCGTAGTTTTCGAGATATATCGAGATATTTAAAAGTTCCGAAGACGCACCAACATAATAGAGATACAGAAACACCGTGGCCCCTTTCTTTGAGATAACTCTGCACCATTGCGAGCTGCAAATGCCACTTCCAGCTTAGCTGTGCAGAAGAAGAACAACAAGAAGAAGAAGTATCTGGAAATATGTCCGTCAGGCCCCTTCCCTTGAGATAAATCTGCAAATATCTCGGAAACGAAGCGAGCTACGGCAAAATGTTAAGAGACCTTTTTTGTAGAGAATTATATTTCCCACAATTTAGGTTCTATGATATTTTTTGATCAGAAGCGTAGTTTTCGAGATATATCGAGATATTTAAAAGATCCGAAGCCGCACCAACATAATAGAGATACAGAAACACCGTGGCCCCTTTCTTTGAGATAACTCTGCACCATTGCGAGCTGCAAATGCCACTTCCAGCTTAGCTGTGCAGAAGAAGAACAACAAGAAGAAGAAATATCTCGAAAAATGTCCGTCAGGCCCCTTCCCTTGAGATAAATCTGCAAATATCTCGGAAACGAAGCGAGCTATGGCAAAATGTTAAGAGACCTTATTTGTAGAGAATTAAGTTTCCTACTTTTTATGTTCTATGATATTTTTTGATCAGATGCGTAGTTCTCGAGATATATCAAGATATTTAAAAGTTCCGAAGCCGCACCAACATAATAGAGATACAGAAACACCGTGGCCCCTTTCTTTGAGATAACTCTGCGCTATTGCGAGCTGCAAATGCCACTTCCAGCTTAGCTGTGCAGAAGAAGAACAACAAGAAGAAGAAATATCTGGAAATATGTCCGTCAGGCCCCTTCCCTTGAGATAAATCTGCAAATATCTCGGAAACGAAGCGAGCTACGGCAAAATGTTAAGAGACCTTTTTTGTAGAGCATTATATTTCCCACAATTTAGGTTCTATGATATTTTTTGTTCAGAAGCGTAGTTTTCGAGATATATCGAGATATTTAAAAGATCCGAAGCCGCACCAACATAATAGAGATACAGAAACACCGTGGCCCTTTTCTTTGAGATAACTCTGCACCATTGCGAGCTGCAAATGCCACTTCCAGCTTAGCTGTGCAGAAGAAGACCAACAAGAAGAAGAAATATCTCGAAATATGTCCGTCAGGCCCCTTCCCTTGAGATAAATCTGCAAATATCTCGGAAACGAAGCGAGCTATGGCAAAATGTTAAGAGACCTTATTTGTAGAGAATTAAGTTTCCTACTTTTTATGTTCTATGATATTATTTGATCAGATGCGTAGTTCTCGAGATATATCAAGATATTTAAAAGTTCCGAAGCCGCACCAACATAATAGAGATACAGAAACACCGTGGCCCCTTTCTTTGAGATAACTCTGCGCTATTGCGAGCTGGAAATGCCACTTCCAGTTTAGCTGTGCAGAAGAAGAACAACAAGAAGAGGAAATATCTCGAAATATGTCCGTCAGGCCCCTTCCCTTGAGCTAAATCTGCAAATATCTCGGAAACGATGCCAGCTATGGGAAAATGTTAAGAGACCTTTTTTGTAGAGAATTAAGTTTCCTACTTTTTATGTTCTATGATATTTTTTGATCAGATGCGTATTTCTCGAGATATATCAAGATATTTAAAAGCTCCGACGCTGCACCAACATAATAGAGGTACAGAAACACCGTGGCCCCTTTCTTTGAGATAACTCTGCACTATTGCGAGCTGCAAATGCCACTTCCAGCTTAGCTGTGCAGAAGAAGAACAACAAGAATAAGAAATATTTCGAAATATGTCCGTCAGGCCCCTTCCCTTGAGATAAATCTGCAAATATCTCGGAAACGAAGCGAGCTATGGCAAAATGTTAAGAGACCTTTTTTGTAGAGAATTAAGTTTCCTACTTTTTATGTTCTATGATATTTTTTGATCAGAAGCGTAGTTTTCGAGATATATCGAGATATTTAAAAGATCCGAAGCCGCACCAACATAATAGAGATACAGAAACACCGTGGCCCCTTTCTTTGAGATAACTCTGCACTAGTGCGAGCCGCAAATGCCGCTTCCAGCTTAGCTGTGCAGAAGAAGAACAACAATAAGAAGAAATATCTCGAAATATGTCCGTCAGGTCCCTTCCCTCGAGATAAATCTGCAAATATCTCGGAAACGAAGCGAGCTATGGCAAAATGTTAAGAGACCGTTTTTGTAGAGAATTAAGTTTCCTACTTTTTATGTTCTATGATATTTTTTGATCGGATGCGTAGTTCTCGAGATATATCAAGATATTTAAAAGTTCCGAAGCCGCACCAACATAATAGAGATACAGAAACACCGTGGCCCCTTTCTTTGAGATAACTCTGCACTAGTGCGAGCCGCAAATGCCGCTTCCAGCTTAGCTGTGCAGAAGAAGAACAACAAGAAGAAGAAATATCTCGAAATATGTCCGTCAGGCCCCTTCCCTTGAGATAAATCTGCAAATATCTCGGAAACGAAGCGAGCTATGGCAAAATGTTAAGAGACCATTTTTGTAGAGAATTAAGTTTCCTACTTTTTATGTTCTATGATATTTTTTGATCAGAAGCGTAGTTCTCGAGATATATCAAGATATTTAAAAGTTCCGAAGCCGCACCAACATAATAGAGATACAGAAACACCGTGGCCCCTTTCTTTGAGGTAACTCTGCACTATTGCGAGCTGCAAATGCCACTTCCAGCTTAGCTGTGCAGAAGAAGAACAACAAGAAGAAGAAATATCTCGAAATATGTCCGTCAGGACCCTTCCCTTGAGATAAATCTGCACATATCTCGGAAACGAAGCGAGCTATGGCAAAATGTTAAGAGACCTTATTTGTAGAGAATTAAGTTTCCTACTTTTTATGTTCTATGATATTTTTTGATCAGATGCGTAGTTCTCGAGATATATCCTGATACTTAAAAGTTCCGAAGCGGCACCAACATAATAGAGATACAGAAACACCGTGGCCCCTTTCTTTGAGGTAACTCTGCACTATTGCGAGCTGCAAATGCCACTTCCAGCTTAGCTGTGCAGATGAAGAACAACAAGAAGAAGAAATATCTCGAAATATGTCCGTCAGGCCCCTTCCCTTGAGATAAATCTGCAAATATCTCGGAAACGAAGCGAGCTATGGCAAAATGTTAAGAGACCTTTTTTGTAGAGAATTAAGTTTCCTACTTTTTATGTTCTATGATATTTTCTGATCAGATGCGTAGTTCTCGAGATATATCAAGATATTTAAAAGTTCCGAAGCCGCACCAACATAATAGAGATACAGAAACACCGTGGCCCCTTTCTTTGAGATAACTCTGCACTACTGCGAGCTGCAAATGCCACTTCCAGCTTAGCTGTGCAGAAGAAGAACAACAAGAAGAAGAAATATCTCGAAATATGTCCGTCAGGCCCCTTCCCTTGAGATAAATCTGCAAATATCTCGGAAACGAAGCGAGCTATGGCAAAATGTTAAGAGACCATTTTTGTAGAGAATTAAGTTTCCTACTTTTTATGTTCTATGATATTTTTTGATCAGATGCGTAGTTCTCGAGATATATCCTGATATTTAAAAGTTCCGAAGCGGCACCAACATAATAGAGATACAGAAACACCGTGGCCCCTTTCTTTGAGGTAACTCTGCACTATTGCGAGCTGCAAATGCCACTTCCAGTTTAGCTGTGCAGAAGAAGAACAACAAGAAGAAGGAATATCTCGAAATATGTCCGTCAGGCCCCTTCCCTTGAGATAAATCTGCAAATATCTCGGAAACCAAGCGAGCTATGGCAAAATGTTTAGAGACCTTATTTGTAGAGAATTAAGTTTCCTACTTTTTATGTTCTACGATATTTTTTGATCAGATGCGTAGTTCTCGAGATATATCAGGATATTTAAAAGTTCCGAAGCCGCACCAACATAATAGAGATACAGAAACACCGTGGCCCCTTTCTTTGAGATAACTCTGCACTATTGCGAGCTGCAAATGCCACTTCCAGCTTAGCTGTGCAGAAGAAGAACAACAAGAACAAGAAATATTTCGAAATATTTCCGTCAGGCCCCTTCCCTTGAGATAAATCTGCAAATATCTCGGAAACGAAGCGAGCTATGGCAAAATGTTAAGAGACCATTTTTGTAGAGAATTAAGTTTCCTACTTTTTATGTTCTATGATATTTTTTGATCAGATGCGTAGTTCTCGAGATATATCCTGATATTTAAAAGTTCCGAAGCGGCACCAACATAATAGAGATACAGAAACACCGTGGCCCCTTTCTTTGAGGTAACTCTGCACTATTGCGAGCTGCAAATGCCACTTCCAGCTTAGCTGTGCAGAAGAAGAACAACAAGAAGAAGGAATATCTCGAAATATGTCCGTCAGGCCCCTTCCCTTGAGATAAATCTGCAAATATCTCGGAAACGAAGCGAGCTATGGCAAAATGTTAAGAGACCTTTTTTGTAGAGAATTATGTTTCCTACAATTTACGTTCTCTGATATTTTTTGATCAGAAGCGTAGTTTTCGAGATATATCGAGATATTTAAAAGTTCCGAAGCCGCACCAACATAATAGAGATACAGAAACACCGTGGCCCCTTTCTTTGAGATAACTCTGCACTATTGCGACCTGCAAATGCCACTTCCAGCTTAGCTGTGCAGAAGAGGATCAACAAGAAGAAGAAATATCTCGGAATATGTCCGTCAGGCCCCTTCCCTTGAGCTAAATCTGCAAATATCTCGGAAACGATGCCAGCTATGGGAAAATGTTAAGAGACCTTTTTTGTAGAGAATTAAGTTTCCTACTTTTTACGTTCTATGATATTTTTTGATCAGATGCGTAGTTCTCGAGATATATCCTGATATTTAAAAGTTCCGAAGCGGCACCAACATAATAGAGATACAGAAACACCGTGGCCCCTTTCTTTGAGGTAACTCTGCACTATTGCGAGCTGCAAATGCCACTTCCAGCTTAGCTGTGCAGAAGAAGAACAACAAGAAGAAGAAATATCTCGAAATATGTCCGTCAGGCCCCTTCCCTTGAGATAAATCTGCAAATATCTCGGAAACGAAGCGAGCTATGGCAAAATGTTAAGAGACCTTTTTTGTAGAGAATTATGTTTCCTACAATTTACGTTCTCTGATATTTTTTGATCAGAAGCGTAGTTTTCGAGATATATCGAGATATTTAAAAGTTCCGAAGCCGCACCAACATAATAGAGATACAGAAACACCGTGGCCCCTTTCTTTGAGATAACTCTCCACTATTGCGACCTGCAAATGCCACTTCCAGCTTAGCTGTGCAGAAGAGGAACAACAAGAAGAAGAAATATCTCGGAATATGTCCGTCAGGCCCCTTCCCTTGAGCTAAATCTGCAAATATCTCGGAAACGATGCCAGCTATGGGAAAATGTTAAGAGACCTTTTTTGTAGAGAATTAAGTTTCCTACTTTTTATGTTCTATGATATTTTTTGATCAGATGCGTAGTTCTCGAGATATATCAAGATATTTAAAAGCTCCGAAGCTGCACCAACATAATAGAGGTACAGAAACACCGTGGCCCCTTTCTTTGAGATAACTCTGCACTATTGCGAGCTGCAAATGCCACTTCCAGCTTAGCTGTGCAGAAGAAGAACAACAAGAATAAGAAATATTTCGAAATATGTCCGTCAGGCCCCTTCCCTTGAGATAAATCTGCAAATATCTCGGAAACGAAGCGAGCTATGGCAAAATGTTAAGAGACCTTTTTTGTAGAGAATTAAGTTTCCTACTTTTTATGTTCTATGATATTTTTTGATCAGAAGCGTAGTTTTCGAGATATATCGAGATATTTAAAAGATCCGAAGCCGCACCAACATAATAGAGATACAGAAACACCGTGGCCCCTTTCTTTGAGATAACTCTGCACTAGTGCGAGCCGCAAATGCCGCTTCCAGCTTAGCTGTGCAGAAGAAGAACAACAAGAAGAAGAAATATCTCGAAATATGTCCGTCAGGTCCCTTCCCTCGAGATAAATCTGCACATATCTCGGAAACGAAGCGAGCTATGGCAAAATGTTAAGAGACCTTATTTGTAGAGAATTAAGTTTCCTACTTTTTATGTTCTATGATATTTTTTGATCAGATGCGTAGTTCTCGAGATATATCCTGATACTTAAAAGTTCCGAAGCGGCACCAACATAATAGAGATACAGAAACACCGTGGCCCCTTTCTTTGAGGTAACTCTGCACTATTGCGAGCTGCAAATGCCACTTCCAGCTTAGCTGTGCAGAAGAAGAACAACAAGAAGAAGAAATATCTCGAAATATGTCCGTCAGGCCCCTTCCCTTGAGATAAATCTGCAAATATCTCGGAAACGAAGCGAGCTATGGCAAAATGTTAAGAGACCTTTTTTGTAGAGAATTAAGTTTCCTACTTTTTATGTTCTATGATATTTTTTGATCAGAAGGGTAGTTTTCGAGATATATCGAGATATTTAAAAGATCCGAAGCCGCACCAACATAATAGAGATACAGAAACACCGTGGCCCCTTTCTTTGAGATAACTCTGCACTAGTGCGAGCCGCAAATGCCGCTTCCAGCTTAGCTGTGCAGAAGAAGAACAACAAGAATAAGAAATATTTCGAAATATGTCCGTCAGGCCCCTTCCCTTGAGATAAATCTGCAAATATCTCGGAAACGAAGCGAGCTATGGCAAAATGTTAAGAGACCTTTTTTGTAGAGAATTAAGTTTCCTACTTTTTATGTTCTATGATATTTTTTGATCAGAAGCGTAGTTTTCGAGATATATCGAGATATTTAAAAGATCCGAAGCCGCACCAACATAATAGAGATACAGAAACACCGTGGCCCCTTTCTTTGAGATAACTCTGCACTAGTGCGAGCCGCAAATGCCGCTTCCAGCTTAGCTGTGCAGAAGAAGAACAACAAGAAGAAGAAATATCTCGAAATATGTCCGTCAGGTCCCTTCCCTCGAGATAAATCTGCACATATCTCGGAAACGAAGCGAGCTATGGCAAAATGTTAAGAGACCTTATTTGTAGAGAATTAAGTTTCCTACTTTTTATGTTCTATGATATTTTTTGATCAGATGCGTAGTTCTCGAGATATATCCTGATACTTAAAAGTTCCGAAGCGGCACCAACATAATAGAGATACAGAAACACCGTGGCCCCTTTCTTTGAGGTAACTCTGCACTATTGCGAGCTGCAAATGCCACTTCCAGCTTAGCTGTGCAGAAGAAGAACAACAAGAAGAAGAAATATCTCGAAATATGTCCGTCAGGCCCCTTCCCTTGAGATAAATCTGCAAATATCTCGGAAACGAAGCGAGCTATGGCAAAATGTTAAGAGACCTTTTTTGTAGAGAATTAAGTTTCCTACTTTTTATGTTCTATGATATTTTTTGATCAGAAGGGTAGTTTTCGAGATATATCGAGATATTTAAAAGATCCGAAGCCGCACCAACATAATAGAGATACAGAAACACCGTGGCCCCTTTCTTTGAGATAACTCTGCACTAGTGCGAGCCGCAAATGCCGCTTCCAGCTTAGCTGTGCAGAAGAAGAACAACAAGAAGAAGAAATATCTCGAAATATGTCCGTCAGGTCCCTTCCCTCGAGATAAATCTGCACATATCTCGGAAACGAAGCGAGCTATGGCAAAATGTTAAGAGACCTTATTTGTAGAGAATTAAGTTTCCTACTTTTTATGTTCTATGATATTTTTTGATCAGATGCGTAGTTCTCGAGATATATCCTGATACTTAAAAGTTCCGAAGCGGCACCAACATAATAGAGATACAGAAACACCGTGGCCCCTTTCTTTGAGGTAACTCTGCACTATTGCGAGCTGCAAATGCCACTTCCAGCTTAGCTGTGCAGAAGAAGAACAACAAGAAGAAGAAATATCTCGAAATATGTCCGTCAGGCCCCTTCCCTTGAGATAAATCTGCAAATATCTCGGAAACGAAGCGAGCTATGGCAAAATGTTAAGAGACCTTTTTTGTAGAGAATTATGTTTCCTACAATTTACGTTCTCTGATATTTTTTGATCAGAAGCGTAGTTTTCGAGATATATCGAGATATTTAAAAGTTCCGAAGCCGCACCAACATAATAGAGATACAGAAACACCGTGGCCCCTTTCTTTGAGATAACTCTGCACTATTGCGACCTGCAAATGCCACTTCCAGCTTAGCTGTGCAGAAGAGGAACAACAAGAAGAAGAAATATCTCGGAATATGTCCGTCAGGCCCCTTCCCTTGAGCTAAATCTGCAAATATCTCGGAAACGATGCCAGCTATGGGAAAATGTTAAGAGACCTTTTTTGTAGAGAATTAAGTTTCCTACTTTTTACGTTCTATGATATTTTTTGATCAGATGCGTAGTTCTCGAGATATATCCTGATATTTAAAAGTTCCGAAGCGGCACCAACATAATAGAGATACAGAAACACCGTGGCCCCTTTCTTTGAGGTAACTCTGCACTATTGCGAGCTGCAAATGCCACTTCCAGCTTAGCTGTGCAGAAGAAGAACAACAAGAAGAAGAAATATCTCGAAATATGTCCGTCAGGCCCCTTCCCTTGAGATAAATCTGCAAATATCTCGGAAACGAAGCGAGCTATGGCAAAATGTTAAGAGACCTTTTTTGTAGAGAATTATGTTTCCTACAATTTACGTTCTCTGATATTTTTTGATCAGAAGCGTAGTTTTCGAGATATATCGAGATATTTAAAAGTTCCGAAGCCGCACCAACATAATAGAGATACAGAAACACCGTGGCCCCTTTCTTTGAGATAACTCTGCACTATTGCGACCTGCAAATGCCACTTCCAGCTTAGCTGTGCAGAAGAGGAACAACAAGAAGAAGAAATATCTCGGAATATGTCCGTCAGGCCCCTTCCCTTGAGCTAAATCTGCAAATATCTCGGAAACGATGCCAGCTATGGGAAAATGTTAAGAGACCTTTTTTGTAGAGAATTAAGTTTCCTACTTTTTATGTTCTATGATATTTTTTGATCAGATGCGTAGTTCTCGAGATATATCAAGATATTTAAAAGCTCCGAAGCTGCACCAACATAATAGAGGTACAGAAACACCGTGGCCCCTTTCTTTGAGATAACTCTGCACTATTGCGAGCTGCAAATGCCACTTCCAGCTTAGCTGTGCAGAAGAAGAACAACAAGAATAAGAAATATTTCGAAATATGTCCGTCAGGTCCCTTCCCTCGAGATAAATCTGCACATATCTCGGAAACGAAGCGAGCTATGGCAAAATGTTAAGAGACCTTATTTGTAGAGAATTAAGTTTCCTACTTTTTATGTTCTATGATATTTTTTGATCAGATGCGTAGTTCTCGAGATATATCCTGATACTTAAAAGTTCCGAAGCGGCACCAACATAATAGAGATACAGAAACACCGTGGCCCCTTTCTTTGAGATAACTCTGCACTATTGCGAGCTGCAAATGCCACTTCCAGCTTAGCTGTGCAGAAGAAGAACAACAAGAAGAAGAAATATCTCGAAATATGTCCGTCAGGCCCCTTCCCTTGAGATAAATCTGCAAATATCTCGGAAACGAAGCGAGCTATGGCAAAATGTTAAGAGACCTTTTTTGTAGAGAATTATGTTTCCTACAATTTATGTTCTATGATATTTTTTGATCAGAAGCGTAGTTTTCGAGATATATCGAGATATTGAAAAGTTCCGAAGCCGCACCAACATAATAGAGATACAGAAACACCGTGGCCCCTTTCTTTGAGATAACTCTGCACTATTGCGGGCTGGAAATGTCACTTCCAGCTTAGCTGTGCAGAAGAAGAACAACAAGAAGAAGAAATATCTCGAAATATGTCCGTCAGGCCCCTTCCCTTGAGATAAATCTGCAAATATCTCGGAAACGAAGCGAGCTATGGCAAAATGTTAAGAGACCTTTTTTGTACAGAATTATGTTTCCTACTTTTTATGTTCTATGATATTTTTCGATCAGAGGCGTAGTTCTCGAGATATATCAAGATATTTAAAAGTTCCGAAGCCGCACCAACATAATAGAGATACAGAAACACCGTGGCCCCTCTCTTTGAGATAACTCTGCACGATTGCGAGCTGGAAATGCCACTTCCAGTTTAGCTGTGCAGAAGAAGAACAACAAGAAGAAGAAATATCTCGAAATATGTCCGTCAGGCCCCTTCCCTTGAGATAAATCTGCAAATATCTCGGAAACGAAGCGAGCTACGGCAAAATGTTAGGAGACCTTTTTTGTAGAAAATTAGGTTTCCTACTTTTTATGTTCTATGATATTTTTTGATCAGATGCGTAGTTCTCGAGATATATCAAGATATTTAAACGTTCCGAAGCCGCACCAACATAATAGAGATACAGAAACACCGTGGCCCCTTTCTTTGAGATAACTCTGCACTATTGCGAGCTGCAAATGCCACTTCCAGCTTAGCTGTGCAGAAGAAGAACAACAAGAAGATGAAATATCTCGAAATATGTCCGTCAGGACCCTCCCCTTGAGATAAATCTGCAAATATCTCGGAAACGAAGCGAGCTATTGCAAAACGTTAAAAGACCTTTTTTGTAGAGAATTAAGTTTCCTACTTTTTATCTTCTATGATATTTTTTGATCAGATGCGTAGTTCTCGAGATATATCAAGATATTTAAAAGCTCCGAAGCTGCACCAACATAATAGAGGTACAGAAACACCGTGGCCCCTTTCTTTGAGATAACTCTGCACTATTGCGAGCTGCAAATGCCACTTCCAGCTTAGCTGTGCAGAAGAAGAACAACAAGAATAAGAAATATTTCGAAATATGTCCGTCAGGCCCCTTCCCTTGAGATAAATCTGCAAATATCTCGGAAACGAAGCGAGCTACGGCAAAATGTTAAGAGACCTTTTTTGTAGAGAATTATGTTTCCTACAATTTACGTTCTCTGATATTTTTTGATCAGAAGCGTAGTTTTCGAGATATATCGAGATATTTAAAAGTTCCGAAGCCGCACCAACATAATAGAGATACAGAAACACCGTGGCCCCTTTCTTTGAGATAACTCTGCACTATTGCGACCTGCAAATGCCACTTCCAGCTTAGCTGTGCAGAAGGGGAACAACAAGAAGAAGAAATATCTCGGAATATGTCCGTCAGGCCCCTTCCCTTGAGCTAAATCTGCAAATATCTCGGAAACGATGCCAGTTATGGGAAAATGTTAAGAGACCTTTTTTGTAGAGAATTAAGTTTCCTACTTTTTATGTTCTATGATATTTTTTGATCAGATGCGTAGTTCTCGAGATATATCAAGATATTTAAAAGTTCCGAAGCTGCACCAACATAATAGAGGTACAGAAACACCGTGGCCCCTTTCTTTGAGATAACTCTGCACTATTGCGAGCTGCAAATGCCACTTCCAGCTTAGCTGTGCAGAAGAAGAACAACAAGAATAAGAAATATTTCGAAATATGTCCGTCAGGCTCCTTCCCTTGAGATAATTCTGCAAATATCTCGGAAACGAAGCGAGCTACGGCAAAATGTTAAGAGACCTTTTTTGTAGAAAATTAGGTTTCCTACTTTTTATGTTCTATGATATTTTTTGATCAGATGCGTAGTTCTCGAGATATATCAAGATATTTAAAAGTTCCGAAGCCGCACCAACCTAATAGAGATACAGAAACACCGTGGCCCCTTTCTTTGCGATAACTCTGCACTATTGCGAGCTGCAAATGCCACTTCCAGCTTAGCTGTGCAGAAGAAGAACAACAAGAAGAAGAAATATCTCGGAATATGTCCGTCAGGCCCCTTCCCTTGAGCTAAATCTGCAAATATCTCGGAAACGATGCCAGCTATGGGAAAATGTTAAGAGACCTTTTTTGTAGAGAATTAAGTTTCCTACTTTTTATGTTCTATGATATTTTTTGATCAGATGCGTAGTTCTCGAGACATATCAAGATATTTAAAAGCTCCGAAGCTGCACCAACATAATAGAGGTACAGAAACACCGTGGCCCCTTTCTTTGAGATAACTCTGCACTATTGCGAGCTGCAAATGCCACTTCCAGCTTAGCTGTGCAGAAGAAGAACAACAAGAAGAAGAAATATCTCGAAATATGTCCGTCAGGCCCCTTCCCTTGAGATAAATCTGCAAATATCTCGGAAACGAAGCGAGCTACGGCAAAATGTTAAGAGACCTATTTTGTAGAGAATTAAGTTTCCTACTTTTTATGTTCGATGATATTTTTTGATCAGATGCGTAGTTCTCGAGATATATCAAGATATTTAAAAGTTCCGAAGCTGCACCAACATAATAGAGGTACAGAAACACCGTGGCCTCTTTCTTTGAGATAACTCTGCACTATTGCGAGCTGCAAATGCCACTTCGAGCTTAGCTGTGCAGAAGAAGAACAACAAGAAGAAGAAATATCTCGAAATATGTCCGTCAGACCCCTTCCCTTGAGATGAATCTGCAAATATCTCGGAAACGAAGCGAACTATGGCAAAATGTTAAGAGACGTTTTTTGTAGAGAATTATGTTTCCTACAATTTATGTTCTATGATATTTTTTGATCAGAAGCGTAGTTTTCGAGATATATCGAGATATTTAAAAGTTCCGAAGACGCACCAACATAATAGAGATACAGAAACACCGTGGCCCCTTTCTTTGAGATAACTCTGCACCATTGCGAGCTGCAAATGCCACTTCCAGCTTAGCTGTGCAGAAGAAGAACAACAAGAAGAAGAAGTATCTGGAAATATGTCCGTCAGGCCCCTTCCCTTGAGATAAATCTGCAAATATCTCGGAAACGAAGCGAGCTACGGCAAAATGTTAAGAGACCTTTTTTGTAGAGAATTATATTTCCCACAATTTAGGTTCTATGATATTTTTTGATCAGAAGCGTAGTTTTCGAGATATATCGAGATATTTAAAAGATCCGAAGCCGCACCAACATAATAGAGATACAGAAACACCGTGGCCCCTTTCTTTGAGATAACTCTGCACCATTGCGAGCTGCAAATGCCACTTCCAGCTTAGCTGTGCAGAAGAAGAACAACAAGAAGAAGAAATATCTCGAAAAATGTCCGTCAGGCCCCTTCCCTTGAGATAAATCTGCAAATATCTCGGAAACGAAGCGAGCTATGGCAAAATGTTAAGAGACCTTATTTGTAGAGAATTAAGTTTCCTACTTTTTATGTTCTATGATATTTTTTGATCAGATGCGTAGTTCTCGAGATATATCAAGATATTTAAAAGTTCCGAAGCCGCACCAACATAATAGAGATACAGAAACACCGTGGCCCCTTTCTTTGAGATAACTCTGCGCTATTGCGAGCTGCAAATGCCACTTCCAGCTTAGCTGTGCAGAAGAAGAACAACAAGAAGAAGAAATATCTGGAAATATGTCCGTCAGGCCCCTTCCCTTGAGATAAATCTGCAAATATCTCGGAAACGAAGCGAGCTACGGCAAAATGTTAAGAGACCTTTTTTGTAGAGCATTATATTTCCCACAATTTAGGTTCTATGATATTTTTTGTTCAGAAGCGTAGTTTTCGAGATATATCGAGATATTTAAAAGATCCGAAGCCGCACCAACATAATAGAGATACAGAAACACCGTGGCCCTTTTCTTTGAGATAACTCTGCACCATTGCGAGCTGCAAATGCCACTTCCAGCTTAGCTGTGCAGAAGAAGACCAACAAGAAGAAGAAATATCTCGAAATATGTCCGTCAGGCCCCTTCCCTTGAGATAAATCTGCAAATATCTCGGAAACGAAGCGAGCTATGGCAAAATGTTAAGAGACCTTATTTGTAGAGAATTAAGTTTCCTACTTTTTATGTTCTATGATATTATTTGATCAGATGCGTAGTTCTCGAGATATATCAAGATATTTAAAAGTTCCGAAGCCGCACCAACATAATAGAGATACAGAAACACCGTGGCCCCTTTCTTTGAGATAACTCTGCGCTATTGCGAGCTGGAAATGCCACTTCCAGTTTAGCTGTGCAGAAGAAGAACAACAAGAAGAGGAAATATCTCGAAATATGTCCGTCAGGCCCCTTCCCTTGAGATATATCTGCAAATATCTCGGAAACGAAACGAGCTATGGCAAAATGTTAAGAGACCTTTTTTGTAGAGAATTATGTTTCCTACAATTTATGTTCTATGATATTTTTTGATCAGAAGCGTAGTTTTCGAGATATATCGAGATATTTAAAAGATCCGAAGCTGCACCAACATAATAGAGATACAGAAACACCGTGGCCCCTTTCTTTGAGATAACTCTGCACTAGTGCGAGCCGCAAATGCCGCTTCCAGCTTAGCTGTGCAGAAGAAGAACAACAGGAAGAAGAAATATCTCGAAATATGTCCGTCAGGCCCCTTCCCTCGAGATAAATCTGCAAATATCTCGGAAACGAAGCGAGCTATGGCAAAATGTTAAGAGACCTTTTTTGTAGAGAATTAAGTTTCCTACTTTTTATGTTCTATGATATTTTTTGATCGGATGCGTAGTTCTCGAGATATATCAAGATATTTAAAAGTTCCGAAGCCGCACCAACATAATAGAGATACAGAAACACCGTGGCCCCTTTCTTTGAGATAACTCTGCACTATTGCGAGCTGCAAATGCCACTTCCAGCTTAGCTGTGCAGAAGAAGAACAACAAAAAGAAGAAATATCTGGAAATATGTCCGTCAGGCCCCTTCCCTTGAGATAAATCTGCAAATATCTCGGAAACGAAGCGAGCTACGGCAAAATGTTAAGAGAACTTTTTTGTAGAGAATTATATTTCCCACAATTTAGGTTCTATGATATTTTTTGATCAGAAGCGTAGTTTTCGAGATATATCGAGATATTTAAAAGATCCGAAGCCGCACCAACATAATAGAGATACAGAAACACCGTGGCCCCTTTCTTTGAGATAACTCTGCACCATTGCGAGCTGCAAATGCCACTTCCAGCTTAGCTGTGCAGAAGAAGACCAACAAGAAGAAGAAATATCTCGAAATATGTCCGTCAGGCCCCTTCCCTTGAGATAAATCTGCAAATATCTCGGAAACGAAGCGAGCTATGGCAAAATGTTAAGAGACCTTATTTGTAGAGAATTAAGTTTCCTACTTTTTATGTTCTATGATATTATTTGATCAGATGCGTAGTTCTCGAGATATATCAAGATATTTAAAAGTTCCGAAGCCGCACCAACATAATAGAGATACAGAAACACCGTGGCCCCTTTCTTTCAGATAACTCTGCACTATTGCGAGCTGGAAATGCCACTTCCTGTTTAGCTGTGCAGAAGAAGAACAACAAGAAGAAGAAATATCCCGAAATATGTCCGTCAGGCCCCTTCCCTTGAGATAAATCTGCATATATCTCGGAAACGAAGCGAGCTATGGCAAAATGTTAAGAGACCTTTTTGGTAGAGAATGAAGTTTCCTACTTTTTATGTTCTATGATATTTTTTGATCAGATGCGTAGTTCTCGAGATATATCAAGATATTTAAAAGTTCCGAAGCCGCACCAACATAATAGAGATACAGAAACACCGTGGCCCCTTTCTTTGAGATAACTCTGCACTAGTGCGAGCCGCAAATGCCGCTTCCAGCTTAGCTGTGCAGAAGAAGAACAACAAGAAGAAGAAATATCTCGAAATATGTCCGTCAGGCCCCTTCCCTCGAGATAAATCTGCAAATATCTCGGAAACGAAGCGAGCTATGGCAAAATGTTAAGAGACCTTTTTGGTAGAGAATGAAGTTTGCTACTTTTTATGTTCTATGATATTTTTTGATCAGATGCGTAGTTCTCGAGATATATCAAGATATTTAAAAGTTCCGAAGCCGCACCAACATAATAGAGATACAGAAACACCGTGGCCCCTTTCTTTGAGATAACTCTGCACTATTGCGAGCTGCAAATGCCACTTCCAGCTTAGCTGTGCAGAAGAAGACCAACAAGAAGAAGAAATATCTCGAAATATGTCCATCAGGCCCCTTCCCTTGAGATAAATCTGCAAATATCTCGGAAACGAAGCGAGCTATGGCAAAATGTTAAGAGACCTTATTTGTAGAGAATTAAGTTTCCTACTTTTTATGTTCTATGATATTATTTGATCAGATGCGTAGTTCTCGAGATATATCAAGATATTTAAAAGTTCCGAAGCCGCACCAACATAATAGAGATACAGAAACACCGTGGCCCCTTTCTTTCAGATAACTCTGCACTATTGCGAGCTGGAAATGCCACTTCCAGTTTAGCTGTGCAGAAGAAGAACAACAAGAAGAAGAAATATCCCGAAATATGTCCGTCAGGCCCCTTCCCTTGAGATAAATCTGCATATATCTCGGAAACGAAGCGAGCTATGGCAAAATGTTAAGAGACCTTATTTGTAGAGAATTCAGTTTCCTACTTTTTATGTTCTAAGATATTATTTGATCAGATGCGTAGTTCTCGAGATATATCAAGATATTTAAAAGTTCCGAAGCCGCACCAACATAATAGAGATACAGAAACACCGTGGCCCCTTTCTTTCAGATAACTCTGCACTATTGCGAGCTGGAAATGCCACTTCCTGTTTAGCTGTGCAGAAGAAGAACAACAAGAAGAAGAAATATCCCGAAATATGTCCGTCAGGCCCCTTCCCTTGAGATAAATCTGCATATATCTCGGAAACGAAGCGAGCTATGGCAAAATGTTAAGAGACCTTTTTGGTAGAGAATGAAGTTTCCTACTTTTTATGTTCTATGATATTTTTTGATCAGATGCGTAGTTCTCGAGATATATCAAGATATTTAAAAGTTCCGAAGCCGCACCAACATAATAGAGATACAGAAACACCGTGGCCCCTTTCTTTGAGATAACTCTGCACTATTGCGAGCTGCAAATGCCACTTCCAGCTTAGCTGTGCAGAAGAAGACCAACAAGAAGAAGAAATATCTCGAAATATGTCCGTCAGGCCCCTTCCCTTGAGATAAATCTGCAAATATCTCGGAAACGAAGCGAGCTATGGCAAAATGTTAAGAGACCTTATTTGTAGAGAATTAAGTTTCCTACTTTTTATGTTCTATGATATTATTTGATCAGATGCGTAGTTCTCGAGATATATCTCGATATTTAAAAGTTCCGAAGCCGCACCAACATAATAGAGATACAGAAACACCGTGGCCCCTTTCTTTCAGATAACTCTGCACTAGTGCGAGCCGCAAATGCCGCTTCCAGCTTAGCTGTGCAGAAGAAGAACAACAAGAAGAAGAAATATCTCGAAATAGGTCCGTCAGGCCCCTTCCCTCGAGATAAATCTGCAAATATCTCGGAAACGAAGCGAGCTATGGCAAAATGTTAAGAGACCTTTTTTGTAGAGAATTAAGTTTCCTACTTTTTATGTTCTATGATATTTTTTGATCGGATGCGTAGTTCTCGAGATATATCAAGATATTTAAAACTTCCGAAGCCGCACCAACATAATAGAGATACAGAAACACCGTGGCCCCTTTCTTTGAGATAACTCTGCACTATTGCGAGCTGCAAATGCCACTTCCAGCTTAGCTGTGCAGAAGAAGAACAACAAAAAGAAGAAATATCTGGAAATATGTCCGTCAGGCCCCTTCCCTTGAGATAAATCTGCAAATATCTCGGAAACGAAGCGAGCTACGGCAGAATGTTAAGAGACCTTTTTTGTAGAGAATTATATTTCCCACAATTTAGGTTCTATGATATTTTTTGATCAGAAGCGTAGTTTTCGAGATATATCGAGATATTTAAAAGATCCGAAGCCGCACCAACATAATAGAGATACAGAAACACCGTGGCCCCTTTCTTTGAGATAACTCTGCACCATTGCGAGCTGCAAATCCCACTTCCAGCTTAGCTGTGCAGAAGAAGACCAACAAGAAGAAGAAATATCTCGAAATATGTCCGTCAGGCCCCTTCCCTTGAGATAAATCTGCAAATATCTCGGAAACGAAGCGAGCTATGGCAAAATGTTAAGAGACCTTATTTGTAGAGAATGAAGTTTCCTACTTTTTATGTTCTATGATATTAGTTGATCAGATGCGTAGTTCTCGAGATATATCAAGATATTTAAAAGTTCCGAAGCCGCACCAACATAATAGAGATACAGAAACACCGTGGCCCCTTTCTTTGAGATAACTCTGCACTAGTGCGAGCCGCAAATGCCGCTTCCAGCTTAGCTGTGCAGAAGAAGAACAACAAGAAGAAGAAATATCTCGAAATATGTCCGTCAGGCCCCTTCCCTCGAGATAAATCTGCAAATATCTCGGAAACGAAGCGAGCTATGGCAAAATGTTAAGAGACCTTTTTGGTAGAGAATGAAGTTTCCTACTTTTTAGGTTCTAAGATATTATTTGATCAGATGCGTAGTTCTCGAGATATATCAAGATATTTAAAAGTTCCGAAGCCGCACCAACATAATAGAGATACAGAAACACCGTGGCCCCTTTCTTTGAGATAACTCTGCACTATTGCGAGCTGCAAATGCCACTTCCAGCTTAGCTGTGCAGAAGAAGAACAACAAAAAGAAGAAATATCTGGAAATATGTCCGTCAGGCCCCTTCCCTTGAGATAAATCTGCAAATATCTCGGAAACGAAGCGAGCTACGGCAAAATGTTAAGAGACCTTTTTTGTAGAGAATTATATTTCCCACAATTTAGGTTCTATGATATTTTTTGATCAGAAGCGTAGTTTTCGAGATATATCGAGATATTTAAAAGATCCGAAGCCGCACCAACATAATAGAGATACAGAAACACCGTGGCCCCTTTCTTTGAGATAACTCTGCACCATTGCGAGCTGCAAATGCCACTTCCAGCTTAGCTGTGCAGAAGAAGACCAACAAGAAGAAGAAATATCTCGAAATATGTCCGTCAGGCCCCTTCCCTTGAGATAAATCTGCAAATATCTCGGAAACGAAGCGAGCTATGGCAAAATGTTAAGAGACCTTATTTGTAGAGAATGAAGTTTCCTACTTTTTATGTTCTATGATATTATTTGATCAGATGCGTAGTTCTCGAGATATATCAAGATATTTAAAAGTTCCGAAGCCGCACCAACATAATAGAGATACAGAAACACCGTGGCCCCTTTCTTTGAGATAACTCTGCACTAGTGCGAGCCGCAAATGCCGCTTCCAGCTTAGCTGTGCAGAAGAAGAACAACAAGAAGAAGAAATATCTCGAAATATGTCCGTCAGGCCCCTTCCCTCGAGATAAATCTGCAAATATCTCGGAAACGAAGCGAGCTATGGCAAAATGTTAAGAGACCTTTTTGGTAGAGAATGAAGTTTCCTACTTTTTATGTTCTATGATATTTTTTGATCAGATGCGTAGTTCTCGAGATATATCAAGATATTTAAAAGTTCCGAAGCCGCACCAACATAATAGAGATACAGAAACACCGTGGCCCCTTTCTTTGAGATAACTCTGCACTAGTGCGAGCCGCAAATGCCGCTTCCAGCTTAGCTGTGCAGAAGAAGAACAACAAGAAGAAGAAATATCTCGAAATATGTCCGTCAGGCCCCTTCCCTCGAGATAAATCTGCAAATATCTCGGAAACGAAGCGAGCTATGGCAAAATGTTAAGAGACCTTTTTGGTAGAGAATGAAGTTTGCTACTTTTTATGTTCTATGATATTTTTTGATCAGATGCGTAGTTCTCGAGATATATCAAGATATTTAAAAGTTCCGAAGCCGCACCAACATAATAGAGATACAGAAACACCGTGGCCCCTTTCTTTGAGATAACTCTGCACTATTGCGAGCTGCAAATGCCACTTCCAGCTTAGCTGTGCAGAAGAAGACCAACAAGAAGAAGAAATATCTCGAAATATGTCCATCAGGCCCCTTCCCTTGAGATAAATCTGCAAATATCTCGGAAACGAAGCGAGCTATGGCAAAATGTTAAGAGACCTTATTTGTAGAGAATTAAGTTTCCTACTTTTTATGTTCTATGATATTATTTGATCAGATGCGTAGTTCTCGAGATATATCAAGATATTTAAAAGTTCCGAAGCCGCACCAACATAATAGAGATACAGAAACACCGTGGCCCCTTTCTTTCAGATAACTCTGCACTATTGCGAGCTGGAAATGCCACTTCCAGTTTAGCTGTGCAGAAGAAGAACAACAAGAAGAAGAAATATCCCGAAATATGTCCGTCAGGCCCCTTCCCTTGAGATAAATCTGCATATATCTCGGAAACGAAGCGAGCTATGGCAAAATGTTAAGAGACCTTATTTGTAGAGAATTCAGTTTCCTACTTTTTATGTTCTAAGATATTATTTGATCAGATGCGTAGTTCTCGAGATATATCAAGATATTTAAAAGTTCCGAAGCCGCACCAACATAATAGAGATACAGAAACACCGTGGCCCCTTTCTTTCAGATAACTCTGCACTATTGCGAGCTGGAAATGCCACTTCCTGTTTAGCTGTGCAGAAGAAGAACAACAAGAAGAAGAAATATCCCGAAATATGTCCGTCAGGCCCCTTCCCTTGAGATAAATCTGCATATATCTCGGAAACGAAGCGAGCTATGGCAAAATGTTAAGAGACCTTTTTGGTAGAGAATGAAGTTTCCTACTTTTTATGTTCTATGATATTTTTTGATCAGATGCGTAGTTCTCGAGATATATCAAGATATTTAAAAGTTCCGAAGCCGCACCAACATAATAGAGATACAGAAACACCGTGGCCCCTTTCTTTGAGATAACTCTGCACTATTGCGAGCTGCAAATGCCACTTCCAGCTTAGCTGTGCAGAAGAAGACCAACAAGAAGAAGAAATATCTCGAAATATGTCCGTCAGGCCCCTTCCCTTGAGATAAATCTGCAAATATCTCGGAAACGAAGCGAGCTATGGCAAAATGTTAAGAGACCTTATTTGTAGAGAATTAAGTTTCCTACTTTTTATGTTCTATGATATTATTTGATCAGATGCGTAGTTCTCGAGATATATCTCGATATTTAAAAGTTCCGAAGCCGCACCAACATAATAGAGATACAGAAACACCGTGGCCCCTTTCTTTCAGATAACTCTGCACTAGTGCGAGCCGCAAATGCCGCTTCCAGCTTAGCTGTGCAGAAGAAGAACAACAAGAAGAAGAAATATCTCGAAATAGGTCCGTCAGGCCCCTTCCCTCGAGATAAATCTGCAAATATCTCGGAAACGAAGCGAGCTATGGCAAAATGTTAAGAGACCTTTTTTGTAGAGAATTAAGTTTCCTACTTTTTATGTTCTATGATATTTTTTGATCGGATGCGTAGTTCTCGAGATATATCAAGATATTTAAAACTTCCGAAGCCGCACCAACATAATAGAGATACAGAAACACCGTGGCCCCTTTCTTTGAGATAACTCTGCACTATTGCGAGCTGCAAATGCCACTTCCAGCTTAGCTGTGCAGAAGAAGAACAACAAAAAGAAGAAATATCTGGAAATATGTCCGTCAGGCCCCTTCCCTTGAGATAAATCTGCAAATATCTCGGAAACGAAGCGAGCTACGGCAGAATGTTAAGAGACCTTTTTTGTAGAGAATTATATTTCCCACAATTTAGGTTCTATGATATTTTTTGATCAGAAGCGTAGTTTTCGAGATATATCGAGATATTTAAAAGATCCGAAGCCGCACCAACATAATAGAGATACAGAAACACCGTGGCCCCTTTCTTTGAGATAACTCTGCACCATTGCGAGCTGCAAATCCCACTTCCAGCTTAGCTGTGCAGAAGAAGACCAACAAGAAGAAGAAATATCTCGAAATATGTCCGTCAGGCCCCTTCCCTTGAGATAAATCTGCAAATATCTCGGAAACGAAGCGAGCTATGGCAAAATGTTAAGAGACCTTATTTGTAGAGAATGAAGTTTCCTACTTTTTATGTTCTATGATATTAGTTGATCAGATGCGTAGTTCTCGAGATATATCAAGATATTTAAAAGTTCCGAAGCCGCACCAACATAATAGAGATACAGAAACACCGTGGCCCCTTTCTTTGAGATAACTCTGCACTAGTGCGAGCCGCAAATGCCGCTTCCAGCTTAGCTGTGCAGAAGAAGAACAACAAGAAGAAGAAATATCTCGAAATATGTCCGTCAGGCCCCTTCCCTCGAGATAAATCTGCAAATATCTCGGAAACGAAGCGAGCTATGGCAAAATGTTAAGAGACCTTTTTGGTAGAGAATGAAGTTTCCTACTTTTTAGGTTCTAAGATATTATTTGATCAGATGCGTAGTTCTCGAGATATATCAAGATATTTAAAAGTTCCGAAGCCGCACCA
Source organism: Osmia lignaria lignaria (assembly GCF_051020975.1). NCBI lineage: Eukaryota > Metazoa > Arthropoda > Insecta > Hymenoptera > Megachilidae > Osmia > Osmia lignaria. The sequence goes on along the minus strand of NW_027478162.1, from coordinate 21,151,415 downwards.
ACATAATAGAGATACAGAAACACCGTGGCCCCTTTCTTTGAGATAACTCTGCACTATTGCGAGCTGCAAATGCCACTTCCAGCTTAGCTGTGCAGAAGAAGAACAACAAAAAGAAGAAATATCTGGAAATATGTCCGTCAGGCCCCTTCCCTTGAGATAAATCTGCAAATATCTCGGAAACGAAGCGAGCTACGGCAAAATGTTAAGAGACCTTTTTTGTAGAGAATTATATTTCCCACAATTTAGGTTCTATGATATTTTTTGATCAGAAGCGTAGTTTTCGAGATATATCGAGATATTTAAAAGATCCGAAGCCGCACCAACATAATAGAGATACAGAAACACCGTGGCCCCTTTCTTTGAGATAACTCTGCACCATTGCGAGCTGCAAATGCCACTTCCAGCTTAGCTGTGCAGAAGAAGACCAACAAGAAGAAGAAATATCTCGAAATATGTCCGTCAGGCCCCTTCCCTTGAGATAAATCTGCAAATATCTCGGAAACGAAGCGAGCTATGGCAAAATGTTAAGAGACCTTATTTGTAGAGAATGAAGTTTCCTACTTTTTATGTTCTATGATATTATTTGATCAGATGCGTAGTTCTCGAGATATATCAAGATATTTAAAAGTTCCGAAGCCGCACCAACATAATAGAGATACAGAAACACCGTGGCCCCTTTCTTTGAGATAACTCTGCACTAGTGCGAGCCGCAAATGCCGCTTCCAGCTTAGCTGTGCAGAAGAAGAACAACAAGAAGAAGAAATATCTCGAAATATGTCCGTCAGGCCCCTTCCCTCGAGATAAATCTGCAAATATCTCGGAAACGAAGCGAGCTATGGCAAAATGTTAAGAGACCTTTTTGGTAGAGAATGAAGTTTCCTAATTTTATGTTCTAAGATATTATTTGATCAGATGCGTAGTTCTCGAGATATATCAAGATATTTAAAAGTTCCGAAGCCGCACCAACATAATAGAGATACAGAAACACCGTGGCCCCTTTCTTTCAGATAACTCTGCACTATTGCGAGCTGGAAATGCCACTTCCTGTTTAGCTGTGCAGAAGAAGAACAACAAGAAGAAGAAATATCCCGAAATATGTCCGTCAGGCCCCTTCCCTTGAGATAAATCTGCATATATCTCGGAAACGAAGCGAGCTATGGCAAAATGTTAAGAGACCTTTTTGGTAGAGAATGAAGTTTCCTACTTTTTATGTTCTATGATATTTTTTGATCAGATGCGTAGTTCTCGAGATATATCAAGATATTTAAAAGTTCCGAAGCCGCACCAACATAATAGAGATACAGAAACACCGTGGCCCCTTTCTTTGAGATAACTCTGCACTATTGCGAGCTGCAAATGCCACTTCCAGCTTAGCTGTGCAGAAGAAGACCAACAAGAAGAAGAAATATCTCGAAATATGTCCGTCAGGCCCCTTCCCTTGAGATAAATCTGCAAATATCTCGGAAACGAAGCGAGCTATGGCAAAATGTTAAGAGACCTTATTTGTAGAGAATTAAGTTTCCTACTTTTTATGTTCTATGATATTATTTGATCAGATGCGTAGTTCTCGAGATATATCTCGATATTTAAAAGTTCCGAAGCCGCACCAACATAATAGAGATACAGAAACACCGTGGCCCCTTTCTTTCAGATAACTCTGCACTAGTGCGAGCCGCAAATGCCGCTTCCAGCTTAGCTGTGCAGAAGAAGAACAACAAGAAGAAGAAATATCTCGAAATATGTCCGTCAGGCCCCTTCCCTCGAGATAAATCTGCAAATATCTCGGAAACGAAGCGAGCTATGGCAAAATGTTAAGAGACCTTTTTTGTAGAGAATTAAGTTTCCTACTTTTTATGTTCTATGATATTTTTTGATCGGATGCGTAGTTCTCGAGATATATCAAGATATTTAAAACTTCCGAAGCCGCACCAACATAATAGAGATACAGAAACACCGTGGCCCCTTTCTTTGAGATAACTCTGCACTATTGCGAGCTGCAAATGCCACTTCCAGCTTAGCTGTGCAGAAGAAGAACAACAAAAAGAAGAAATATCTGGAAATATGTCCGTCAGGCCCCTTCCCTTGAGATAAATCTGCAAATATCTCGGAAACGAAGCGAGCTACGGCAAAATGTTAAGAGACCTTTTTTGTAGAGAATTATATTTCCCACAATTTAGGTTCTATGATATTTTTTGATCAGAAGCGTAGTTTTCGAGATATATCGAGATATTTAAAAGATCCGAAGCCGCACCAACATAATAGAGATACAGAAACACCGTGGCCCCTTTCTTTGAGATAACTCTGCACCATTGCGAGCTGGAAATGCCACTTCCTGTTTAGCTGTGCAGAAGAAGAACAACAAGAAGAAGAAATATCCCGAAATATGTCCGTCAGGCCCCTTCCCTCGAGATAAATCTGCAAATATCTCGGAAACGAAGCGAGGTATGGCAAAATGTTAAGAGACCTTTTTGGTAGAGAATGAAGTTTCCTACTTTTTATGTTCTATGATATTTTTTGATCAGATGCGTAGTTCTCGAGATATATCAAGATATTTAAAAGTTCCGAAGCCGCACCAACATAATAGAGATACAGAAACACCGTGGCCCCTTTCTTTGAGATAACTCTGCACTATTGCGAGCTGCAAATGCCACTTCCAGCTTAGCTGTGCAGAAGAAGACCAACAAGAAGAAGAAATATCTCGAAATATGTCCGTCAGGCCCCTTCCCTTGAGATAAATCTGCAAATATCTCGGAAACGAAGCGAGCTATGGCAAAATGTTAAGAGACCTTATTTGTGGAGAATTAAGTTTCCTACTTTTTATGTTCTATGATATTATTTGATCAGATGCGTAGTTCTCGAGATATATCAAGATATTTAAAAGTTCCGAAGCCGCACCAACATAATAGAGATACAGAAACACCGTGGCCCCTTTCTTTGAGATAACTCTGCACTATTGCGAGCTGCAAATGCCACTTCCAGCTTAGCTGTGCAGAAGAAGAACAACAAGAAGAAGAAATATCTCGAAATATGTCCGTCAGGCCCCTTCCCTTGAGATAAATCTGCAAATATCTCGGAAACGAAGCGAGCTATGGCAAAATGTTAAGCGACTTTATTTGTAGAGAATTAAGTTTCCTACTTTTTACGTTCTATGATATTTTTTGATCAGATGCGTAGTTCTCGAGATATATCAAGATATTTTAAAGTTCCGAAGCCGCACCAACATAATAGAGATACAGAAACACCGTGGCCCCTTTCTTTGAGATAACTCTGCACTACTGCGAGCTGGAAATGCCACTTCCAGTTTAGCTGTGCAGAAGAAGAACAACAAGAAGAAGAAATATCTCGAAATATGTCCGTCGGGCCCCTTCCCTTGAGATAAATCTGCAAATATCTCGGAAACGAAGCGAGCTATGGCAAAATGTTAAGAGACCTTTTTTGTTGAGAATTAAGTTTCCTACTTTTTATGTTCCATGATATTTTTTGATCAGATGCGTAGTTCTCGAGATATATCAAGATATTTAAAAGTTCCGAAGCCGCACCAACATAATAGAGATACAGAAACACCGTGGCCCCTTTCTTTGAGATAACTCTGCACTATTGCGAGCTGCAAATGCCACTTCCAGCTTAGCTGTGCAGAAGAAGACCAACAAGAAGAAGAAATATCTCGAAATATGTCCGTCAGGCCCCTTCCCTTGAGATAAATCTGCAAATATCTCGGAAACGAAGCGAGCTATGGCAAAATGTTAAGAGACCTTATTTGTGGAGAATTAAGTTTCCTACTTTTTATGTTCTATGATATTATTTGATCAGATGCGTAGTTCTCGAGATATATCAAGATATTTAAAAGTTCCGAAGCCGCACCAACATAATAGAGATACAGAAACACCGTGGCCCCTTTCTTTGAGATAACTCTGCACTATTGCGAGCTGCAAATGCCACTTCCAGCTTAGCTGTGCAGAAGAAGAACAACAAGAAGAAGAAATATCTCGAAATATGTCCGTCAGGCCCCTTCCCTTGAGATAAATCTGCAAATATCTCGGAAACGAAGCGAGCTATGGCAAAATGTTAAGCGACTTTATTTGTAGAGAATTAAGTTTCCTACTTTTTACGTTCTATGATATTTTTTGATCAGATGCGTAGTTCTCGAGATATATCAAGATATTTTAAAGTTCCGAAGCCGCACCAACATAATAGAGATACAGAAACACCGTGGCCCCTTTCTTTGAGATAACTCTGCACTACTGCGAGCTGGAAATGCCACTTCCAGTTTAGCTGTGCAGAAGAAGAACAACAAGAAGAAGAAATATCTCGAAATATGTCCGTCGGGCCCCTTCCCTTGAGATAAATCTGCAAATATCTCGGAAACGAAGCGAGCTATGGCAAAATGTTAAGAGACCTTTTTTGTTGAGAATTAAGTTTCCTACTTTTTATGTTCCATGATATTTTTTGATCAGATGCGTAGTTCTCGAGATATATCAAGATATTTAAAAGTTCCGAAGCCGCACCAACATAATAGAGATACAGAAACACCGTGGCCCCTTTCTTTGAGATAACTCTGCACTATTGCGAGCTGTAAATGCCACGTCCAGCTTAGCTGTGCAGAAGAAGAACAACAAGAAGAAGAAATATCTCGAAATATGTCCGTCAGGCCCCTTCCCTCGAGATAAATCTGCAAATATCTCGGAAACGAAGCGAGCTATGGCAAAATGTTAAGAGACCTTTTTTGTAGAGAATTAAGTTTCCTACTTTTTATGTTCTATGATATTTTTTGATCGGATGCGTAGTTCTCGAGATATATCAAGATATTTAAAAGTTCCGAAGCCGCACCAACATAATAGAGATACAGAAACACCGTGGCCCCTTTCTTTGAGATAACTCTGCACTATTGCGAGCTGCAAATGCCACTTCCAGCTTAGCTGTGCAGAAGAAGAACAACAAGAAGGAGAAATATCTCGAAATATGTCCGTCAGACCCCTTCCCTTGAGATAAATCTGCAAATATCTCGGAAACGAAGCGAGCTATGGCAAAATGTTAAGAGACCTTTTTTGTAGTGAAATTATGTTTCCCACAATTTACGTTCTATGATATTTTTTGATCAGAAGCGTAGTTTTCGAGATATATCGAGATATTTAAAAGATCCGAAGCCGCACCAACATAATAGAGATACAGAAACACCGTGGCCCCTTTCTTTGAGATAACTCTGCACTATTGCGAGCTGCAAATGCCACTTCCAGCTTAGCTGTGCAGAAGAAGAACAACAAGAAGAAGAAATATCTCGAAATATGTCCGTCAGGCCCCTTCCCTTGAGATAAACCTGCAAATATCTCGGAAACGAAGCGAGCTATGGCAAAATGTTAAGAGACCTTATTTGTGGAGAATTAAGTTTCCTACTTTTTATGTTCTATGATATTATTTGATCAGATGCGTAGTTCTCGAGATATATCAAGATATTTAAAAGTTCCGAAGCCGCACCAACATAATAGAGATACAGAAACACCGTGGCCCCTTTCTTTGAGATAACTCTGCACTATTGCGAGCTGCAAATGCCACTTCCAGCTTAGCTGTGCAGAAGAAGAACAACAAGAAGAAGAAATATCTCGAAATATGTCCGTCAGGCCCCTTCCCTTGAGATAAATCTGCAAATATCTCGGAAACGAAGCGAGCTATGGCAAAATGTTAAGCGACTTTATTTGTAGAGAATTAAGTTTCCTACTTTTTACGTTCTATGATATTTTTTAATCAGATGCGTAGTTCTCGAGATATATAAAGATATTTTAAAGTTCCGAAGCCGCACCAACATAATAGAGATACAGAAACACCGTGGCCCCTTTCTTCGAGATAACTCTGCACTGTTGCGAGCTGCAAATGCCACTTCCAGCTTAGCTGTGCAGAAGAAGAACAACAAGAAGAAGAAATATCTCGAAATATGTCCGTCAGGCCCCTTCCCTCGAGATAAATCTGCAAATATCTCGGAAACGAAGCGAGCTATGGCAAAATGTTAAGAGACCTTTTTTGTGGAGAATTAAGTTTCCTACTTTTTATGTTCTATGATATTTTTTGATCGGATGCGTAGCTCTCGAGATATATCAAGATATTTAAAAGTTCCGAAGCCGCACCAACATAATAGAGATACGGAAACACCGTGGCCCCTTTCTTTGAGATAACTCTGCACTATTGCGAGCTGCAAATGCCACTTCCAGCTTAGCTGTGCAGAAGAAGACCAACAAGAAGAAGAAATATCTCGAAATATGTCCGTCAGGCCCCTTCCCTTGAGATAAATCTGCAAATATCTCGGAAACGAAGCGAGCTATGGCAAAATGTTAAGAGACCTTATTTGTGGAGAATTAAGTTTCCTACTTTTTATGTTCTATGATATTATTTGATCAAATGCGTAGTTCTCGAGATATATCAAGATATTTAAAAGTTCCGAAGCCGCACCAACATAATAGAGATACAGAAACACCGTGGCCCCTTTCTTTGAGATAACTCTGCACTATTGCGAGCTGCAAATGCCACTTCCAGCTTAGCTGTGCAGAAGAAGAACAACAAGAAGAAGAAATATCTCGAAATATGTCCGTCAGGCCCCTTCCCTTGAGATAAATCTGCATATATCTCGGAAACGAAGCGAGCTATGGCAAAATGTTGAGAGACCTTTTTTGTAGAGAATTAACTTTCCTACTTTTTATGTTCTATGATATTTTTTGATCGGATGCGTAGCTCTCGAGATATATCAAGATATTTAAAAGTTCCGAAGCCGCACCAACATAATAGAGATACAGAAACACCGTGGCCCCTTTCTTTGAGATAACTCTGCACTATTGCGAGCTGCAAATGCCACTTCCAGCTTAGCTGTGCAGAAGAAGAACAACAAGAAGAAGAAATATCTCGAAATATGTCCGTCAGACCCCTTCCCTTGAGATAAATCTGCAAAAATCTCGGAAACGAAGCGAGCTATGGCAAAATGTTAAGAGACCTTTTTTGTAGAGAATTATGTTTCCCACAATTTACGTTCTATGATATTTTTTGATCAGAAGCGTAGTTTTCGAGATATATCGAGATATTTAAAAGATCCGAAGCCGCACCAACATAATAGAGATACAGAAACACCGTGGCCCCTTTCTTCGAGATAACTCTGCACTATTGCGAGCTGCAAATGCCACTTCCAGCTTAGCTGTGCAGAAGAAGACCAACAAGAAGAAGAAATATCTCGAAATATGTCCGTCAGGCCCCTTCCCTTGAGATAAATCTGCAAATATCTCGGAAACGAAGCGAGCTATGGCAAAATGTTAAGAGACCTTATTTGTGGAGAATTAAGTTTCCTACTTTTTATGTTCTATGATATTATTTGATCAGATGCGTAGTTCTCGAGATATATCAAGATATTTAAAAGTTCCGAAGCCGCACCAACATAATAGAGATACAGAAACACCGTGGCCCCTTTCTTTGAGATAACTCTGCACTATTGCGAGCTGTAAATGCCACGTCCAGCTTAGCTGTGCCGAAGAAGAACAACAAGAAGAAGAAATATCTCGAAATATGTCCGTCAGGCCCCTTCCCTCGAGATAAATCTGCAAATATCTCGGAAACGAAGCGAGCTATGGCAAAATGTTAAGAGACCTTTTTTGTAGAGAATTAAGTTTCCTACTTTTTATGTTCTATGATATTTTTTGATCGAATGCGTAGCTCTCGAGATATATCAAGATATTTAAAAGTTCCGAAGCCGCACCAACATAATAGAGATACAGAAACACCGTGGCCCCTTTCTTCGAGATAACTCTGCACTATTGCGAGCTGCAAATGCCACTTCCAGCTTAGCTGTGCAGAAGAAGAACAACAAGAAGAAGAAATATCTCGAAATATGTCCGTCAGGCCCCTTCCCTCGAGATAAATCTGCAAATATCTCGGAAACGAAGCGAGCTATGGCAAAATGTTAAGAGACCTTTTTTGTGGAGAATTAAGTTTCCTACTTTTTATGTTCTATGATATTTTTTGATCGGATGCGTAGCTCTCGAGATATATCAAGATATTTAAAAGTTCCGAAGCCGCACCAACATAATAGAGATACAGAAACACCGTGGCCCCTTTCTTTGAGATAACTCTGCACTATTGCGAGCTGCAAATGCCACTTCCAGCTTAGCTGTGCAGAAGAAGACCAACAAGAAGAAGAAATATCTCGAAATATGTCCGTCAGGCCCCTTCCCTTGAGATAAATCTGCAAATATCTCGGAAACGAAGCGAGCTATGGCAAAATGTTAAGAGACCTTTTTTGTAGAGAATTATGTTTCCCACAATTTACGTTCTATGATATTTTTTGATCAGAAGCGTAGTTTTCGAGATATATCGAGATATTTAAAAGATCCGAAGCCGCACCAACATAATAGAGATACAGAAACACCGTGGCCCCTTTCTTTGAGATAACTCTGCACTATTGCGAGCTGCAAATGCCACTTCCAGCTTAGCTGTGCAGAAGAAGAACAACAAGAAGAAGAAATATCTCGAAATATGTCCGTCAGGCCCCTTCCCTTGAGATAAATCTGCATATATCTCGGAAACGAAGCGAGCTATGGCAAAATGTTGAGAGACCTTTTTTGTAGAGAATTAACTTTCCTACTTTTTATGTTCTATGATATTTTTTGATCGGATGCGTAGCTCTCGAGATATATCAAGATATTTAAAAGTTCCGAAGCCGCACCAACATAATAGAGATACAGAAACACCGTGGCCCCTTTCTTTGAGATAACTCTGCACTATTGCGAGCTGCAAATGCCACTTCCAGCTTAGCTGTGCAGAAGAAGAACAACAAGAAGAAGAAATATCTCGAAATATGTCCGTCAGACCCCTTCCCTTGAGATAAATCTGCAAATATCTCGGAAACGAAGCGAGCTATGGCAAAATGTTAAGAGACCTTTTTTGTAGAGAATTATGTTTCCCACAATTTACGTTCTATGATATTTTTTGATCAGAAGCGTAGTTTTCGAGATATATCGAGATATTTAAAAGATCCGAAGCCGCACCAACATAATAGAGATACAGAAACACCGTGGCCCCTTTCTTCGAGATAACTCTGCACTATTGCGAGCTGCAAATGCCACTTCCAGCTTAGCTGTGCAGAAGAAGACCAACAAGAAGAAGAAATATCTCGAAATATGTCCGTCAGGCCCCTTCCCTTGAGATAAATCTGCAAATATCTCGGAAACGAAGCGAGCTATGGCAAAATGTTAAGAGACCTTATTTGTGGAGAATTAAGTTTCCTACTTTTTATGTTCTATGATATTATTTGATCAGATGCGTAGTTCTCGAGATATATCAAGATATTTAAAAGTTCCGAAGCCGCACCAACATAATAGAGATACAGAAACACCGTGGCCCCTTTCTTTGAGATAACTCTGCACTATTGCGAGCTGCAAATGCCACTTCCAGCTTAGCTGTGCAGAAGAAGAACAACAAGAACAAGAAATATCTCGAAATATGTCCGTCAGGCCCCTTCCCTTGAGATAAATCTGCATATATCTCGGAAACGAAGCGAGCTATGGCAAAATGTTGAGAGACCTTTTTTGTAGAGAATTAACTTTCCTACTTTTTATGTTCTATGATATTTTTTGATCGGATGCGTAGCTCTCGAGATATATCAAGATATTTAAAAGTTCCGAAGCCGCACCAACATAATAGAGATACAGAAACACCGTGGCCCCTTTCTTTGAGATAACTCTGCACTATTGCGAGCTGCAAATGCCACTTCCAGCTTAGCTGTGCAGAAGAAGAACAACAAGAAGAAGAAATATCTCGAAATATGTCCGTCAGACCCCTTCCCTTGAGATAAATCTGCAAATATCTCGGAAACGAAGCGAGCTATGGCAAAATGTTAAGAGACCTTTTTTGTAGAGAATTATGTTTCCCACAATTTACGTTCTATGATATTTTTTGATCAGAAGCGTAGTTTTCGAGATATATCGAGATATTTAAAAGATCCGAAGCCGCACCAACATAATAGAGATACAGAAACACCGTGGCCCCTTTCTTCGAGATAACTCTGCACTATTGCGAGCTGCAAATGCCACTTCCAGCTTAGCTGTGCAGAAGAAGACCAACAAGAAGAAGAAATATCTCGAAATATGTCCGTCAGGCCCCTTCCCTTGAGATAAATCTGCAAATATCTCGGAAACGAAGCGAGCTATGGCAAAATGTTAAGAGACCTTATTTGTGGAGAATTAAGTTTCCTACTTTTTATGTTCTATGATATTATTTGATCAGATGCGTAGTTCTCGAGATATATCAAGATATTTAAAAGTTCCGAAGCCGCACCAACATAATAGAGATACAGAAACACCGTGGCCCCTTTCTTTGAGATAACTCTGCACTATTGCGAGCTGCAAATGCCACTTCCAGCTTAGCTGTGCAGAAGAAGAACAACAAGAAGAAGAAATATCTCGAAATATGTCCGTCAGGCCCCTTCCCTTGAGATAAATCTGCATATATCTCGGAAACGAAGCGAGCTATGGCAAAATGTTGAGAGACCTTTTTTGTAGAGAATTAACTTTCCTACTTTTTATGTTCTATGATATTTTTTGATCGGATGCGTAGCTCTCGAGATATATCAAGATATTTAAAAGTTCCGAAGCCGCATCAACATAATAGAGATACAGAAACACCGTGGCCCCTTTCTTTGAGATAACTCTGCACTATTGCGAGCTGCAAATGCCACTTCCAGCTTAGCTGTGCAGAAGAAGAACAACAAGAAGAAGAAATATCTCGAAATATGTCCGTCAGACCCCTTCCCTTGAGATAAATCTGCAAATATCTCGGAAACGAAGCGAGCTATGGCAAAATGTTAAGAGACCTTTTTTGTAGAGAATTATGTTTCCCACAATTTACGTTCTATGATATTTTTTGATCAGAAGCGTAGTTTTCGAGATATATCGAGATATTTAAAAGATCCGAAGCCGCACCAACATAATAGAGATACAGAAACACCGTGGCCCCTTTCTTCGAGATAACTCTGCACTATTGCGAGCTGCAAATGCCACTTTCAGCTTAGCTGTGCAGAAGAAGACCAACAAGAAGAAGAAATATCTCGAAATATGTCCGTCAGGCCCCTTCCCTTGAGATAAATCTGCAAATATCTCGGAAACGAAGCGAGCTATGGCAAAATGTTAAGAGACCTTATTTGTGGAGAATTAAGTTTCCTACTTTTTATGTTCTATGATATTATTTGATCAGATGCGTAGTTCTCGAGATATATCAAGATATTTAAAAGTTCCGAAGCCGCACCAACATAATAGAGATACAGAAACACCGTGGCCCCTTTCTTTGAGATAACTCTGCACTATTGCGAGCTGCAAATGCCACTTCCAGCTTAGCTGTGCAGAAGAAGACCAACAAGAAGAAGAAATATCTCGAAATATGTCCGTCAGGCCCCTTCCCTTGAGATAAATCTGCAAATATCTCGGAAACGAAGCGAGCTATGGCAAAATGTTAAGAGACCTTATTTGTGGAGAATTAAGTTTCCTACTTTTTATGTTCTATGATATTATTTGATCAGATGCGTAGTTCTCGAGATATATCAAGATATTTAAAAGTTCCGAAGCCGCACCAACATAATAGAGATACAGAAACACCGTGGCCCCTTTCTTTGAGATAACTCTGCACTATTGCGAGCTGCAAATGCCACTTCCAGCTTAGCTGTGCAGAAGAAGAACAACAAGAAGAAGAAATATCTCGAAATATGTCCGTCAGGCCCCTTCCCTTGAGATAAATCTGCAAATATCTCGGAAACGAAGCGAGCTATGGCAAAATGTTAAGAGACCTTATTTGTAGAGAATTAAGTTTCCTACTTTTTATGTTCTATGATATTTTTTGATCAGATGCGTAGTTCTCGAGATATATCAAGATATTTAAAAGTTCCGAAGCCGCACCAACATAATAGAGATACAGAAACACCGTGGCCCCTTTCTTTGAGATAACTCTGCACTAGTGCGAGCCGCAAATGCCGCTTCCAGCTTAGCTGTGCAGAAGAAGAACAACAAGAAGAAGAAATATCTCGAAATATGTCCGTCAGGCCCCTTCCCTCGAGATAAATCTGCAAATATCTCGGAAACGAAGCGAGCTATGGCAAAATGTTAAGAGACCTTATTTGTGGAGAATTAAGTTTCCTACTTTTTATGTTCTATGATATTATTTGATCAGATGCGTAGTTCTCGAGATATATCAAGATATTTAAAAGTTCCGAAGCCGCACCAACATAATAGAGATACAGAAACACCGTGGCCCATTTCTTTGAGATAACTCTGCACTATTGCGAGCTGCAAATGCCACTTCCAGCTTAGCTGTGCAGAAGAAGAACAACAAGAAGAAGAAATATCTCGAAATATGTCCGTCAGGCCCCTTCCCTTGAGATAAATCTGCAAATATCTCGGAAACGAAGCGAGCTATGGCAAAATGTTAAGAGACCTTATTTGTAGAGAATTAAGTTTCCTACTTTTTATGTTCTATGATATTTTTTGATCAGATGCGTAGTTCTCGAGATATATCAAGGTATTTAAAAGTTCCGAAGCCGCACCAACATAATAGAGATACAGAAACACCGTGGCCCCTTTCTTTGAGATAACTCTGCACTATTGCGAGCTGCAAATGCCACTTCCAGCTTAGCTGTGCAGAAGAAGAACAACAAGAAGAAGAAATATCTCGAAATATGTCGGTCAGGCTCCTTCCCTTGAGATAAATCTGCAAATATCTCGGAAACGAAGCGAGCTATGGCAAAATGTTAAGCGACTTTATTTGTAGAGAATTAAGTTTCCTACTTTTTACGTTCTATGATATTTTTTAATCAGATGCGTAGTTCTCGAGATATATAAAGATATTTTAAAGTTCCGAAGCCGCACCAACATAATAGAGATACAGAAACACCGTGGCCCCTTTCTTCGAGATAACTCTGCACTATTGCGAGCTGCAAATGCCACTTCCAGCTTAGCTGTGCAGAAGAAGAACAACAAGAAGAAGAAATATCTCGAAAAATGTCCGTCAGGCCCCTTCCCTTGAGATAAATCTGCAAATATCTCGGAAACGAAGCGAGCTATGGCAAAATGTTAAGAGACCTTATTCGTAGAGAATTAAGTTTCCTACTTTTTATGGTCTATGATATTTTTTGATCAGATGCGTAGCTCTCGAGATATATCAAGATATTTAAAAGTTCCGAAGCCGCACCAACATAATAGAGATACAGAAACACCGTGGCGCCTTTCTTTGAGATAACTCTGCACTATTGCGAGCTGCAAATGCCACTTCCAGCTTAGCTGTGCAGAAGAAGAACAACAAGAAGAAGAAATATCTCGAAATATGTCAGTCAGACCCCTTCCCTTGAGATAAATCTGCAAATATCTCGGAAACGAAGCGAGCTATGGCAAAATGTTAAGAGACCTTTTTTGTAGAGAATTATGTTTCACACAATTTACGTTCTATGATATTTTTTGATCAGAAGCGTAGTTTTCGAGATATATCGAGATATTTAAAAGATCCGAAGCCGCACCAACATAATAGAGATACAGAAACACCGTGGCCCCTTTCTTCGAGATAACTCTGCACTATTGCGAGCTGCGAATGCCACTTCCAGCTTAGCTGTGCAGAAGAAGACCAACAAGAAGAAGAAATATCTCGAAATATGTCCGTCAGGCCCCTTCCCTTGAGATAAATCTGCAAATATCTCGGAAACGAAGCGAGCTATGGCAAAATGTTAAGAGACCTTATTTGTGGAGAATTAAGTTTCCTACTTTTTATGTTCTATGATATTATTTGATCAGATGCGTAGTTCTCGAGATATATCAAGATATTTAAAAGTTCCGAAGCCGCACCAACATAATAGAGATACAGAAACACCGTGGCCCCTTTCTTTGAGATAACTCTGCACTATTGCGAGCTGCAAATGCCACTTCCAGTTTAGCTGTGCAGAAGAAGAACAACAAGAAGAGGAAATATCTCGAAATATGTCCGTCAGGCCCCTTCCCTTGAGATATATCTGCAAATATCTCGGAAACGAAACGAGCTATGGCAAAATGTTAAGAGACCTTTTTTGTAGAGAATTATGTTTCCTACAATTTATGTTCTATGATATTTTTTGATCAGAAGCGTAGTTTTCGAGATATATCGAGATATTTAAAAGATCCGAAGCTGCACCAACATAATAGAGATACAGAAACACCGTGGCCCCTTTCTTTGAGATAACTCTGCACTAGTGCGAGCCGCAAATGCCGCTTCCAGCTTAGCTGTGCAGAAGAAGAACAACAAGAAGAAGAAATATCTCGAAATATGTCCGTCAGGCCCCTTCCCTCGAGATAAATCTGCAAATATCTCGGAAACGAAGCGAGCTATGGCAAAATGTTAAGAGACCTCTTTTGTAGAGAATTAAGTTTCCTACTTTTTATGTTCTATGATATTTTTCGATCAGATGCGTAGTTCTCGAGATATATCAAGATATTTAAAAGTTCCGAAGCCGCACCAACATAATAGAGATACAGACACACCGTGGCCCCTTTCTTTGAGATAACTCTGCACTATTGCGAGCTGCAAATGCCACTTCCAGTTTAGCTGTGCAGAAGAAGAACAACAAGAAGAGGAAATATCTCGAAATATGTCCGTCAGGCCCCTTCCCTTGAGATATATCTGCAAATATCTCGGAAACGAAACGAGCTATGGCAAAATGTTAAGAGACCTTTTTTGTAGAGAATTATGTTTCCTACAATTTATGTTCTATGATATTTTTTGATCAGAAGTGTAGTTTTCGAGATATATCGAGATATTTAAAAGATCCGAAGCTGCACCAACATAATAGAGATACAGAAACACCGTGGCCCCTTTCTTTGAGATAACTCTGCACTAGTGCGAGCCGCAAATGCCGCTTCCAGCTTAGCTGTGCAGAAGAAGAACAACAAGAAGAAGAAATATCTCGAAATATGTCCGTCAGGCCCCTTCCCTCGAGATAAATCTGCAAATATCTCGGAAACGAAGCGAGCTATGGCAAAATGTTAAGAGACCTTTTTTGTAGAGAATTAAGTTTCCAACTTTTTATGTTCTATGATATTTTTTGATCGGATGCGTAGTTCTCGAGATATATCAAGATATTTAAAAGTTCCGAAGCCGCACCAACATAATAGAGATACAGAAACACCGTGGCCCCTTTCTTTGAGATAACTCTGCACTATTGCGAGCTGCAAATGCCACTTCCAGCTTAGCTGTGCAGAAGAAGAACAACAAAAAGAAGAAATATCTCGAAATATGTCCGTCAGGCCCCTTCCCTTGAGATAAATCTGCAAATATCTCGGAAACGAAGCGAGCTATGGCAAAATGTTAAGAGACCTCTTTTGTAGAGAATTAAGTTTCCTACTTTTTATGTTCTATGATATTTTTCGATCAGATGCGTAGTTCTCGAGATATATCAAGATATTTAAAAGTTCCGAAGCCGCACCAACATAATAGAGATACAGAAACACCGTGGCCCCTTTCTTTGAGATAACTCTGCACTATTGCGAGCTGCAAATGCCACTTCCAGCTTAGCTGTGCAGAAGAAGAACAACAAGAAGAAGAAATATCTCGAAATATGTCCGTCAGACCCCTTCCCTTGAGATAAATCTGCAAATATCTCGGAAAGGAAGCGAGCTACGGCAAAATGTTAAGAGACCTTTTTTGTAGAAAATTAGGTTTCCTACTTTTTATGTTCTATGATATTTTTTGATCAGATGCGTAGTTCTCGAGATATATCAAGATATTTAAAAGTTCCGAAGCCGTACCAACATAATAGAGATACAGAAACACCGTGGCCCCTTTCTTTGCGATAACTCTGCACTATTGCGAGCTGCAAATGCCACTTCCAGCTTAGCTGTGCAGAAGAAGAACAACAAGAAGAAGAAATATCTCGAAATATGTCCGTCAGGCCCCTTCCCTTGAGATAAATCTGCAAATATCTCGGAAACGAAGCGAGCTATGGCAAAATGTTAAGAGACCTTTTTTGTAGAGAATTAAGTTTCCTACTTTTTATGTTCTATGATATTTTTTGATCAGATGCGTAGTTCTCGAGATATATCAAGATATTTAAAAGTTAAGAAGCCGCACCAACATAATAGAGATACAGAAACACCGTGGCCCCTTTCTTTGAGATAACTCTGCACTAATGCGAGCTGCAAATGCCACTTCCAGCTTAGCTGTGCAGAAGAAGAACAACAAGAAGAAGAAATATCACGAAATTTGTCCGTTAGGCCCCTTCCCTTGAGATAAATCTGCAAATATCTCGGAAACGAAGCGAGCTATGGAAAAATGTTAAGAGACCTTTTTGTAGCGAATTAAGTTTCCTACTTTTTATGTTCTATGATATTTTTTGATCAGATGCGTAGTTCTCGAGATATATCAAGATATTTAAAAGTTCCGAAGCCGCACCAACATAATAGAGATACAGAAACACCGTGGCCCCTTTCTTTGAGATAACTCTGCACTAGTGCGAGCCGCAAATGCCACTTCCAGCTTAGCTGTGCAGAAGAAGAACAACAAGAAGAAGAAATATCTCGAAATATGTCCGTCAGGCCCCTTCCCTTGAGATAAATCTGCAAATATCTCGGAAACGAAGCGAGCTATGGCAAAATGTTAAGAGACCTTTTTTGTAGAGAATTAAGTTTCCTACTTTTTATCTTCTATGATATTTTCTGATCAGATTCGTAGTTCTCGAGATATATCAAGATATTTAAAAGTTCCGAAGCCGCACCAACATAATAGAGATACAGAAACACCGTGGCCCCTCTCTTTGAGATAACTCTGCACAATTGCGAGCTGCAAATGCCACTTCCAGCTTAGCTGTGCAGAAGAAGAACAACAAGAAGAAGAAATATCTCGAAATATGTCCGTCAGGCCCCTTCCCTTGAGATAAATCGGCAAGTATCTCGGAAACGAAGCGAGCTATGGCAAAATGTTGAGAGACCTTTTTTGTAGAGAATTAAGTTTCCTACTTTTTATGTTCTATGATATTTTTTGATCGGATGCGTAGCTCTCGAGATATATCAAGATATTTAAAAGTTCCGAAGCCGCACCAACATAATAGAGATACAGAAACACCGTGGCCCCTTTCTTTGAGATAACTCTGCACTATTGCGAGCTGCAAATGCCACTTCCAGCTTAGCTGTGCAGAAGAAGAACAACAAGAAGAAGAAATATCTCGAAATATGTCCGTCAGACCCCTTCCCTTGAGATAAATCTGCAAATATCTCGGAAACGAAGCGAGCTATGGCAAAATGTTAAGAGACCTTTTTTGTAGAGAATTATGTTTCCCACAATTTACGTTCTATGATATTTTTTGATCAGAAGCGTAGTTTTCGAGATATATCGAGATATTTAAAAGATCCGAAGCCGCACCAACATAATAGAGATACAGAAACACCGTGGCCCCTTTCTTCGAGATAACTCTGCACTATTGCGAGCTGCAAATGCCACTTCCAGCTTAGCTGTGCAGAAGAAGACCAACAAGAAGAAGAAATATCTCGAAATATGTCCGTCAGGCCCCTTCCCTTGAGATAAATCTGCAAATATCTCGGAAACGAAGCGAGCTATGGCAAAATGTTAAGAGACCTTATTTGTGGAGAATTAAGTTTCCTACTTTTTATGTTCTATGATATTATTTGATCAGATGCGTAGTTTTCGAGATACATCAAGATATTTAAAAGTTCCGAAGCCGCACCAACATAATAGAGATACAGAAACACCGTGGCCCCTTTCTTTGAGATAACTCTGCACTATTGCGAGCTGCAAATGCCACTTCCAGCTTAGCTGTGCAGAAGAAGAACAACAAGAAGAAGAAATATCTCGAAATATGTCCGTCAGGCCCCTTCCCTTGAGATAAATCTGCAAATATCTCGGAAACGAAGCGAGCTATGGCAAAATGTTAAGAGACCTTATTTGTAGAGAATTAAGTTTCCTACTTTTTATGTTCTATGATATTTTTTGATCAGATGCGTAGTTCTCGAGATATATCAAGATATTTAAAAGTTCCGAAGCCGCACCAACATAATAGAGATACAGAAACACCGTGGCCCCTTTCTTTGAGATAACTCTGCGCTATTGCGAGCTGGAAATGCCACTTCCAGTTTAGCTGTGCAGAAGAAGAACAACAAGAAGAGGAAATATCTCGAAATATGTCCGTCAGGCCCCTTCCCTTGAGATATATCTGCAAATATCTCGGAAACGAAACGAGCTATGGCAAAATGTTAAGCGACCTTTTTTGTAGAGAATTATGTTTCCTACAATTTATGTTCTATGATATTTTTTGATCAGAAGCGTAGTTTTCGAGATATATCGAGATATTTAAAAGATCCGAAGCTGCACCAACTTAATAGAGATAAAGAAACACCGTGGCCCCTTTCTTTGAGATAACTCTGCACTAGTGCGAGCCGCAAATGCCGCTTCCAGCTTAGCTGTGCAGAAGAAGAACAACAAGAAGAAGAAATATCTCGAAATATGTCCGTCAGGCCCCTTCCCTCGAGATAAATCTGCAAATATCTCGGAAACGAAGCGAGCTATGGCAAAATGTTAAGAGACCTCTTTTGTAGAGAATTAAGTTTCCTACTTTTTATGTTCTATGATATTTTTCGATCAGATGTGTAGTTCTCGAGATATATCAAGATATTTAAAAGTTCCGAAGCCGCACCAACATAATAGAGATACAGAAACACCGTGGCCCCTTTCTTTGAGATAACTCTGCACTATTGCGAGCTGCAAATGCCACTTCCAGCTTAGCTGTGCAGAAGAAGAACAACAAGAAGAAGAAATATCTCGAAATATGTCCGTCAGACCCCTTCCCTTGAGATAAATCTGCAAATATCTCGGAAACGAAGCGAGCTACGGCAAAATGTTAAGAGACCTTTTTTGTAGAAAATTAGGTTTCCTACTTTTTATGTTCTATGATATTTTTTGATCAGATGCGTAGTTCTCGAGATATATCAAGATATTTAAAAGTTCCGAAGCCGTACCAACATAATAGAGATACAGAAACACCGTGGCCCCTTTCTTTGCGATAACTCTGCACTATTGCGAGCTGCAAATGCCACTTCCAGCTTAGCTGTGCAGAAGAAGAACAACAAGAAGAAGAAATATCTCGAAATATGTCCGTCAGGCCCCTTCCCTTGAGATAAATCTGCAAATATCTCGGAAACGAAGCGAGCTATGGCAAAATGTTAAGAGACCTTTTTTGTAGAGAATTAAGTTTCCTACTTTTTATGTTCTATGATATTTTTCGATCAGAGGCGTAGTTCTCGAGATATATCAAGATATTTCAAAGTTCCGAAGCCGCACCAACATAATAGAGATACAGAAACACCGTGGCCCCTTTCTTTGAGATAACTCTGCACGATTGCGAGCTGGAAATGCCACTTCCAGTTTAGCTGTGCAGAAGAAGAACAACAAGAAGAAGAAATATCTCGAAATATGTCCATCAGGACCCTTCCCTTGAGATAAATCTGCAAATATCTCGGAAACGAAGCGAGCTATTGCAAAACGTTAAGAGACCTTTTTTGTAGAGAATTAGGTTTCCTACTTTTTATGTTCTATGATATTTTTTGATCAGATGCGTAGTTCTCGAGATATATCAAGATATTTAAAAGTTCCGAAGCCGCACCAACATAATAGAGATACAGAAACACCGTGGCCCCTTTCTTTGCGATAACTCTGCACTATTGCGAGCTGCAAATGCCACTTCCAGCTTAGCTGTGCAGAAGAAGAACAACAAGAAGAAGAAATATCTCGAAATATGTCCGTCAGGCCCCTTCCCTTGAGATAAATCTGCAAATATCTCGGAAACGAAGCGAGCTATGCCAAAATGTTAAGAGACCTTTTTTGTAGAGAATTAAGTTTCCTACTTTTTATGTTCTATGATATTTTTTGATCGGATGCGTAGTTCTCGAGATATATCAAGATATTTAAAAGTTCCGAAGCCGCAGCAACATAATAGAGATACAGAAACACCGTGGCCCCTTTCTTTGAGATAACTCTGCACTATTGCGAGCTGCAAATGCCACTTCCAGCTTAGCTGTGCAGAAGAAGAACAACAAAAAGAAGAAATATCTCGAAATATGTCCGTCAGGCCCCTTCCCTTGAGATAAATCTGCAAATATCTCGGAAACGAAGCGAGCTATTGCAAAACGTTAAGAGACCTTTTTTGTAGAGAATTAGGTTTCCTACTTTTTATGTTCTATGATATTTTTTGATCAGATGCGTAGTTCTCGAGATATATCAAGATATTTAAAAGTTCCGAAGCCGCACCAACATAATAGAGATACAGAAACACCGTGGCCCCTTTCTTTGCGATAACTCTGCACTATTGCGAGCTGCAAATGCCACTTCCAGCTTAGCTGTGCAGAAGAAGAACAACAAGAAGAAGAAATATCTCGAAATATGTCCGTCAGGCCCCTTCCCTTGAGATAAATCTGCAAATATCTCGGAAACGAAGCGAGCTATGCCAAAATGTTAAGAGACCTTTTTTGTAGAGAATTAAGTTTCCTACTTTTTATGTTCTATGATATTTTTTGATCGGATGCGTAGTTCTCGAGATATATCAAGATATTTAAAAGTTCCGAAGCCGCAGCAACATAATAGAGATACAGAAACACCGTGGCCCCTTTCTTTGAGATAACTCTGCACTATTGCGAGCTGCAAATGCCACTTCCAGCTTAGCTGTGCAGAAGAAGAACAACAAAAAGAAGAAATATCTCGAAATATGTCCGTCAGGCCCCTTCCCTTGAGATAAATCTGCAAATATCTCGGAAACGAAGCGAGCTATGGCAAAATGTTAAGAGACCTCTTTTGTAGAGAATTAAGTTTCCTACTTTTTATGTTCTATGATATTTTTCGATCAGATGCGCAGTTCTCGAGATATATCAAGATATTTAAAAGTTCCGAAGCCGCACCAACATAATAGAGATACAGACACACCGTGGCCCCTTTCTTTGAGATAACTGTGCACTATTGCGAGCTGCAAATGCCACTTCCAGCTTAGCTGTGCAGAAGAAGAACAACAAGAAGAAGAAATATCTCGAAATATGTCCGTCAGGCCCCTTCCCTTGAGATAAATCTGCAAATATCTCGGAAACGAAGCGAGCTATGGCAAAATGTTAAGAGACCTGTTTTGTAGAGAATTAAGTTTCCTACTTTTTATGTTCTATGATATTTTTCGATCAGATGCGTAGTTCTCGAGATATATCAAGATATTTAAAAGTTCCGAAGCCGCACCAACATAATAGAGATACAGAAACACCGTGGCCCCTTTCTTTGAGATAACTCTGCACTATTGCGAGCTGCAAATGCCACTTCCAGCTTAGCTGTGCAGAAGAAGAACAACAAGAAGAAGAAATATCTCGAAATGTGTCCGTCAGACCCCTTCCCTTGAGATAAATCTGCAAATATCTCGGGAACGAAGCGAGCTACGGCAAAATGTTAAGAGACCTTTTTTGTAGAGAATTAAGTTTCCTACTTTTTATCTTCTACGATATTTTCTGATCAGATTCGTAGTTCTCGAGATATATCAAGATCTTTAAAAGTTAAGAAGCCGCACCAACATAATAGAGATACAGAAACACCGTGGCCCCTTTCTTTGAGATAACTCTGCACTAATGCGAGCTGCAAATGCCACTTCCAGCTTAGCTGTGCAGAAGAAGAACAACAAGAAGAAGAAATATCTCGAAATATGTCCGTCAGGCCCCTTCCCTTGAGATAAATCTGCAAATATCTCGGAAACGAAGCGAGCTATGGCAAAATGTTAAGAGACCTTATTTGTAGAGAATTAAGTTTCCTACTTTTTATGTTCTATGATATTTTTTGATCAGATGCGTAGTTCTCGAGATATATCAAGATATTTAAAAGTTCCGAAGCCGCACCAACATAATAGAGATACAGAAACACCGTGGCCCCTCTCTTTGAGATAACTCTGCACAATTGCGAGCTGCAAATGCCACTTCCAGCTTAGCTGTGCAGAAGAAGAACAACAAGAAGAAGAAATATCTCGAAATATGTCCGTCAGGCCCCTTCCCTTGAGATAAATCGGCAAGTATCTCGGAAACGAAGCGAGCTATGGCAAAATGTTGAGAGACCTTTTTTGTAGAGAATTAAGTTTCCTACTTTTTATGTTCTATGATATTTTTTGATCGGATGCGTAGCTCTCGAGATATATCAAGATATTTAAAAGTTCCGAAGCCGCACCAACATAATAGAGATACAGAAACACCGTGGCCCCTTTCTTTGAGATAACTCTGCACTATTGCGAGCTGCAAATGCCACTTCCAGCTTAGCTGTGCAGAAGAAGAACAACAAGAAGAAGAAATATCTCGAAATATGTCCGTCAGACCCCTTCCCTTGAGATAAATCTGCAAATATCTCGGAAAGGAAGCGAGCTATGGCAAAATCTTAAGAGACCTTTTTTGTAGAGAATTATGTTTCCCACAATTTACGTTCTATGATATTTTTTGATCAGAAGCGTAGTTTTCGAGATATATCGAGATATTTAAAAGATCCGAAGCCGCACCAACATAATAGAGATACAGAAACACCGTGGCCCCTTTCTTCGAGATAACTCTGCACTATTGCGAGCTGCAAATGCCACTTCCAGCTTAGCTGTGCAGAAGAAGAACAACAAGAAGAGGAAATATCTCGAAATATGTCCGTCAGGCCCCTTCCCTTGAGATATATCTGCAAATATCTCGGAAACGAAACGAGCTATGGCAAAATGTTAAGAGACCTCTTTTGTAGAGAATTATGTTTCCTACAATTTATGTTCTATGATATTTTTTGATCAGAAGCGTAGTTTTCGAGATATATCGAGATATTTAAAAGATCCGAAGCTGCACCAACATAATAGAGATACAGAAACACCGTGGCCCCTTTCTTTGAGATAACTCTGCACTAGTGCGAGCCGCAAATGCCGCTTCCAGCTTAGCTGTGCAGAAGAAGAACAACAAGAAGAAGAAATATCTCGAAATATGTCCGTCAGGCCCCTTCCTTTGAGATAAATCTGCAAATATCTCGGAAACGAAGCGAGCTATGGCAAAATGTTAAGAGACCTGTTTTGTAGAGAATTAAGTTTCCTACTTTTTATGTTCTATGATATTTTTCGATGAGATGCGTAGTTCTCGAGATATATCAAGATATTTAAAAGTTCCGAAGCCGCACCAACATAATAGAGATACAAAAACACCGTGGCCCCTTTCTTTGAGATAACTCTGCACTATTGCGAGCTGCAAATGCCACTTCCAGCTTAGCTGTGCAGAAGAAGAACAACAAGAAGAAGAAATATCTCGAAATATGTCCGTCAGACCCCTTCCCTTGAGATAAATCTGCAAATATCTCGGAAACGAAGCGAGCTACGGCAAAATGTTAAGATACCTTTTTTGTAGAAAATTAGGTTTCCTACTTTTTATGTTCTATGATATTTTTTGATCAGATGCGTAGTTCTCGAGATATATCAAGATATTTAAAAGTTCCGAAGCCGTACCAACATAATAGAGATACAGAAACACCGTGGCCCCTTTCTTTGCGATAACTCTGCACTATTGCGAGCTGCAAATGCCACTTCCAGCTTAGCTGTGCAGAAGAAGAACAACAAGAAGAAGAAATATCTCGAAATATGTCCGTCAGGCTCCTTCCCTTGAGATAAATCTGCAAATATCTCGGAAACGAAGCGAGCTATGGCAAAATGTTAAGAGATCTTTTTTGTAGAGAATTAAGTTTCCTACTTTTTATGTTCTATGATATTTTTCGATCAGAGGCGTAGTTCTCGAGATATATCAAGATATTTCAAAGTTCCGAAGCCGCACCAACATAATAGAGATACAGAAACACCGTGGCCCCTTTCTTTGAGATAACTCTGCACGATTGCGAGCTGGAAATGCCACTTCCAGTTTAGCTGTGCAGAAGAAGAACAACAAGAAGAAGAAATATCTCGAAATATGTCCATCAGGACCCTTCCCTTGAGATAAATCTGCAAATATCTCGGAAACGAAGCGAGCTATTGCAAAACGTTAAGAGACCTTTTTTGTAGAGAATTAAGTTTCCTACTTTTTATGTTCTATGATATTTATTGATCAGATGCGTAGTTCTCGAGATATATCAAGATATTTAAAAGCTCCGAAGCTGCACCAACATAATAGAGGTACAGAAACACCGTGGCCCCTTTCTTTGAGATAACTCTGCACTATTGCGAGCTGCAAATGCCACTTCCAGCTTAGCTGTGGAGAAGAAGAACAACAAGAATAAGAAATATTTCGAAATATGTCCGTCAGGCCCCTTCCCTTGAGATAAATCAGCAAATATCTCGGAAACGAAGCGAGCTACGGCAAAATGTTAAGAGACCTTTTTTGTAGAAAATTAGATTTCCTACTTTTTATGTTCTATGATATTTTTTGATCAGATGCGTAGTTCTCGAGATATATCAAGATATTTAAAAGTTCCGAAGCCGCACCAACATAATAGAGATACAGAAACACCGTGGCCCCTTTCTTTGCGATAACGCTGCACTATTGCGAGCTGCAAATGCCACTTCCAGCTTAGCTGTGCAGAAGAAGAACAACAAGAAGAAGAAATATCTCGAAATATGTCCGTCAGGCCCCTTCCCTTGAGATAAATCTGCAAATATCTCGGAAACGAAGCGAGCTATGCCAAAATGTTAAGAGACCTTATTTGTAGAGAATTAAGTTTCCTACTTTTTATGTTCTATGATATTTTTTGATGAGATGCGTAGTTCTCGAGATATATCGAGATATTTAAAAGTTCCGAAGCCGCACCAACATAATAGAGATACAGAAACACCGTGGCCCCTTTCTTTGAGATAACTGTGCACTATTGCGAGCTGCAAATGCCACTTCCAGCTTAGCTCTGCAGAAGAAGAACAACAAGAAGAAGAAATATCTCGAAATATGTCCGTCAGGCCCCTTCCCTTGAGATAAATCTGCAAATATCTCGGAAACGAAGCGAGCTATGGCAAAATGTTAAGAGACCTTTTTTGTAGAGAATTAAGTTTCCTACTTTTTATCTTCTACGATATTTTCTGATCAGATTCGTAGTTCTCGAGATATATCAAGATATTTAAAAGTTCCGAAGCCGCACCAACATAATAGAGATACAGAAACACCGTGGCCCCTCTCTTTAAGATAACTCTGCACAATTGCGAGCTGCAAATGCCACTTCCAGCTTAGCTGTGCAGAAGAAGAACAACAAGAAGAAGAAATATCTCGAAATATGTCCGTCAGGCCCCTTCCCTTGAGATAAATCGGCAAGTATCTCGGAAACGAAGCGAGCTATGGCAAAATGTTGAGAGACCTTTTTTGTAGAGAATTAAGTTTCCTACTTTTTATGTTCTATGATATTTTTTGATCAGATGCGTAGATCTCGAGATATATCAAGATATTTAAAAGTTCCGAAGCCGCACCAACATAATAGAGATACAGAAACACCGTGGCCCCTTTCTTTGAGATAACTCTGCACTATTGCGAGCTGCAAATGCCACTTCCAGCTTAGCTGTGCAGAAGAAGAACAACAAGAAGAAGAAATATCTCGAAATATGTCCGTCAGGCCCCTTCCCTTGAGATAAATCTGCAAATATCTCGGAAACGAAGCGAGCTATGGCAAAATGTTAAGAGACCTGTTTTGTAGAGAATTAAGTTTCCTACTTTTTATGTTCTATGATATTTTTCGATCAGATGCGTAGTTCTCGAGATATATCAAGATATTTAAAAGTTCCGAAGCCGCACCAACATAATAGAGATACAGAAACACCGTGGCCCCTTTCTTTGAGATAACTCTGCACTATTGCGAGCTGCAAATGCCACTTCCAGCTTAGCTGTGCAGAAGAAGAACAACAAGAAGAAGAAATATCTCGAAATATGTCCGTCAGACCCCTTCCCTTGAGATAAATCTGCAAATATCTCGGAAACGAAGCGAGCTACGGCAAAATGTTAAGAGATCTTTTTTGTAGAAAATTAGGTTTCCTACTTTTTGTGTTCTATGATATTTTTTGATCAGATGCGTAGTTCTCGAGATATATCAAGATATTTAAAAGCTCCGAAGCTGCACCAACATAATAGAGGTACAGAAACACCGTGGCCCCTTTCTTTGAGATAACTCTGCACTATTGCGAGCTGCAAATGCCACTTCCAGCTTAGCTGTGGAGAAGAAGAACAACAAGAATAAGAAATATTTCGAAATATGTCCGTCAGGCCCCTTCCCTTGAGATAAATCAGCAAATATCTCGGAAACGAAGCGAGCTACGGCAAAATGTTAAGAGACCTTTTTTGTAGAAAATTAGATTTCCTACTTTTTATGTTCTATGATATTTTTTGATCAGATGCGTAGTTCTCGAGATATATCAAGATATTTAAAAGTTCCGAAGCCGCACCAACATAATAGAGATACAGAAACACCGTGGCCCCTTTCTTTGCGATAACTCTGCACTATTGCGAGCTGCAAATGCCACTTCCAGCTTAGCTGTGCAGAAGAAGAACAACAAGAAGAAGAAATATCTCGAAATATGTCCGTCAGGCCCCTTCCCTTGAGATAAATCTGCAAATATCTCGGAAACGAAGCGAGCTATGCCAAAATGTTAAGAGACCTTATTTGTAGAGAATTAAGTTTCCTACTTTTTATGTTCTATGATATTTTTTGATGAGATGCGTAGTTCTCGAGATATATCGAGATATTTAAAAGTTCCGAAGCCGCACCAACATAATAGAGATACAGAAACACCGTGGCCCCTTTCTTTGAGATAACTGTGCACTATTGCGAGCTGCAAATGCCACTTCCAGCTTAGCTCTGCAGAAGAAGAACAACAAGAAGAAGAAATATCTCGAAATATGTCCGTCAGGCCCCTTCCCTTGAGATAAATCTGCAAATATCTCGGAAACGAAGCGAGCTATGGCAAAATGTTAAGAGACCTTTTTTGTAGAGAATTAAGTTTCCTACTTTTTATCTTCTACGATATTTTCTGATCAGATTCGTAGTTCTCGAGATATATCAAGATATTTAAAAGTTCCGAAGCCGCACCAACATAATAGAGATACAGAAACACCGTGGCCCCTCTCTTTGAGATAACTCTGCACAATTGCGAGCTGCAAATGCCACTTCCAGCTTAGCTGTGCAGAAGAAGAACAACAAGAAGAAGAAATATCTCGAAATATGTCCGTCAGGCCCCTTCCCTTGAGATAAATCGGCAAGTATCTCGGAAACGAAGCGAGCTATGGCAAAATGTTGAGAGACCTTTTTTGTAGAGAATTAAGTTTCCTACTTTTTATGTTCTATGATATTTTTTGATCAGATGCGTAGATCTCGAGATATATCAAGATATTTAAAAGTTCCGAAGCCGCACCAACATAATAGAGATACAGAAACACCGTGGCCCCTTTCTTTGAGATAACTCTGCACTATTGCGAGCTGCAAATGCCACTTCCAGCTTAGCTGTGCAGAAGAAGAACAACAAGAAGAAGAAATATCTCGAAATATGTCCGTCAGGCCCCTTCCCTTGAGATAAATCTGCAAATATCTCGGAAACGAAGCGAGCTATGGCAAAATGTTAAGAGACCTGTTTTGTAGAGAATTAAGTTTCCTACTTTTTATGTTCTATGATATTTTTCGATCAGATGCGTAGTTCTCGAGATATATCAAGATATTTAAAAGTTCCGAAGCCGCACCAACATAATAGAGATACAGAAACACCGTGGCCCCTTTCTTTGAGATAACTCTGCACTATTGCGAGCTGCAAATGCCACTTCCAGCTTAGCTGTGCAGAAGAAGAACAACAAGAAGAAGAAATATCTCGAAATATGTCCGTCAGACCCCTTCCCTTGAGATAAATCTGCAAATATCTCGGAAACGAAGCGAGCTACGGCAAAATGTTAAGAGATCTTTTTTGTAGAAAATTAGGTTTCCTACTTTTTGTGTTCTATGATATTTTTTGATCAGATGCGTAGTTCTCGAGATATATCAAGATATTTAAAAGTTCCGAAGCCGTACCAACATAATAGAGATACAGAAACACCGTGGCCCCTTTCTTTGCGATAACTCTGCACTATTGCGAGCTGCAAATGCCACTTCCAGCTTAGCTGTGCAGAAGAAGAACAACAAGAAGAAGAAATATCTCGAAATATGTCCGTCAGGCCCCTTCCCTTGAGATAAATCTGCAAATATCTCGGAAACGAAGCGAGCTATGGCAAAATGTTAAGAGACCTTTTTTGTAGAGAATTAAGTTTCCTACTTTTTATGTTCTATGATATTTTTTGATCAGATGCGTAGTTCTCGAGATATATCAAGATATTTAAAAGCTCCGAAGCTGCACCAACATAATAGAGGTACAGAAACACCGTGGCCCCTTTCTTTGAGATAACTCTGCACTATTGCGAGCTGCAAATGCCACTTCCAGCTTAGCTGTGGAGAAGAAGAACAACAAGAATAAGAAATATTTCGAAATATGTCCGTCAGGCCCCTTCCCTTGAGATAAATCTGCAAATATCTCGGAAACGAAGCGAGCTACGGCAAAATGTTAAGAGACCTTTTTTGTAGAAGATTAGGTTTCCTACTTTTTATGTTCTATGATATTTTTTGATCAGATGCGTAGTTCTCGAGATATATCAAGATATTTCAAAGTTCCGAAGCCGCACCAACATAATAGAGATACAGAAACACCGTGGCCCCTTTCTTTGCGATAACTCTGCACTATTGCGAGCTGCAAATGCCACTTCCAGCTTAGCTGTGCAGAAGAAGAACAACAAGACGAAGAAATATCTCGAAATATGTCCGTCAGGCCCCTTCCCTTGAGATAAATCTGCAAATATCTCGGAAACGAAGCGAGCTATGGCAAAATGTTAAGAGACCTTTTTTGTAGAGAATTAAGTTTCCTACTTTTTATGTTCTATGATATTTTTTGATTAGATGCGTAGTTCTCGAGATATATCAAGATATTTAAAAGCTCCGAAGCTGCACCAACATAATAGAGGTACAGAAACACCGTGGCCCCTTTCTTTGAGATAACTCTGCACTATTGCGAGCTGCAAATGCCACTTCCAGCTTAGCTGTGGAGAAGAAGAACAACAAGAATAAGAAATATTTCGAAATATGTCCGTCAGGCCCCTTCCCTTGAGATAAATCTGCAAATATCTGGGAAACGAAGCGAGCTACGGCAAAATGTTAAGAGACCTTTTTTGTAGAAAATTAGGTTTCCTACTTTTTATGTTCTATGATATTTTTTGATCAGATGCGTAGTTCTCGAGATATATCAAGATATTTAAAAGTTCCGAAGCCGCACCAACATAATAGAGATACAGAAACACCGTGGCCCCTTTCTTTGCGATAACTCTGCACTATTGCGAGCTGCAAATGCCACTTCCAGCTTAGCTGTGCAGAAGAAGAACAACAAGAAGAAGAAATATCTCGAAATATGTCCGTCAGGCCCCTTCCCTTGAGATAAATCTGCAAATATCTCGGAAACGAAGCGAGCTATGGCAAAATGTTAAGAGACCTTTTTTGTAGAGAATTAAGTTTCCTACTTTTTATCTTCTACGATATTTTCTGATCAGATTCGTAGTTCTCGAGATATATCAAGATATTTAAAAGTTCCGAAGCCGCACCAACATAATAGAGATACAGAAACACCGTGGCCCCTCTCTTTAAGATAACTCTGCACAATTGCGAGCTGCAAATGCCACTTCCAGCTTAGCTGTGCAGAAGAAGAACAACAAGAAGAAGAAATATCTCGAAATATGTCCGTCAGGCCCCTTCCCTTGAGATAAATCGGCAAGTATCTCGGAAACGAAGCGAGCTATGGCAAAATGTTGAGAGACCTTTTTTGTAGAGAATTAAGTTTCCTACTTTTTATGTTCTATGATATTTTTTGATCAGATGCGTAGATCTCGAGATATATCAAGATATTTAAAAGTTCCGAAGCCGCACCAACATAATAGAGATACAGAAACACCGTGGCCCCTTTCTTTGAGATAACTCTGCACTATTGCGAGCTGCAAATGCCACTTCCAGCTTAGCTGTGCAGAAGAAGAACAACAAGAAGAAGAAATATCTCGAAATATGTCCGTCAGGCCCCTTCCCTTGAGATAAATCTGCAAATATCTCGGAAACGAAGCGAGCTATGGCAAAATGTTAAGAGACCTGTTTTGTAGAGAATTAAGTTTCCTACTTTTTATGTTCTATGATATTTTTCGATCAGATGCGTAGTTCTCGAGATATATCAAGATATTTAAAAGTTCCGAAGCCGCACCAACATAATAGAGATACAGAAACACCGTGGCCCCTTTCTTTGAGATAACTCTGCACTATTGCGAGCTGCAAATGCCACTTCCAGCTTAGCTGTGCAGAAGAAGAACAACAAGAAGAAGAAATATCTCGAAATATGTCCGTCAGACCCCTTCCCTTGAGATAAATCTGCAAATATCTCGGAAACGAAGCGAGCTACGGCAAAATGTTAAGAGATCTTTTTTGTAGAAAATTAGGTTTCCTACTTTTTGTGTTCTATGATATTTTTTGATCAGATGCGTAGTTCTCGAGATATATCAAGATATTTAAAAGCTCCGAAGCTGCACCAACATAATAGAGGTACAGAAACACCGTGGCCCCTTTCTTTGAGATAACTCTGCACTATTGCGAGCTGCAAATGCCACTTCCAGCTTAGCTGTGGAGAAGAAGAACAACAAGAATAAGAAATATTTCGAAATATGTCCGTCAGGCCCCTTCCCTTGAGATAAATCAGCAAATATCTCGGAAACGAAGCGAGCTACGGCAAAATGTTAAGAGACCTTTTTTGTAGAAAATTAGATTTCCTACTTTTTATGTTCTATGATATTTTTTGATCAGATGCGTAGTTCTCGAGATATATCAAGATATTTAAAAGTTCCGAAGCCGCACCAACATAATAGAGATACAGAAACACCGTGGCCCCTTTCTTTGCGATAACTCTGCACTATTGCGAGCTGCAAATGCCACTTCCAGCTTAGCTGTGCAGAAGAAGAACAACAAGAAGAAGAAATATCTCGAAATATGTCCGTCAGGCCCCTTCCCTTGAGATAAATCTGCAAATATCTCGGAAACGAAGCGAGCTATGCCAAAATGTTAAGAGACCTTATTTGTAGAGAATTAAGTTTCCTACTTTTTATGTTCTATGATATTTTTTGATGAGATGCGTAGTTCTCGAGATATATCGAGATATTTAAAAGTTCCGAAGCCGCACCAACATAATAGAGATACAGAAACACCGTGGCCCCTTTCTTTGAGATAACTGTGCACTATTGCGAGCTGCAAATGCCACTTCCAGCTTAGCTCTGCAGAAGAAGAACAACAAGAAGAAGAAATATCTCGAAATATGTCCGTCAGGCCCCTTCCCTTGAGATAAATCTGCAAATATCTCGGAAACGAAGCGAGCTATGGCAAAATGTTAAGAGACCTTTTTTGTAGAGAATTAAGTTTCCTACTTTTTATCTTCTACGATATTTTCTGATCAGATTCGTAGTTCTCGAGATATATCAAGATATTTAAAAGTTCCGAAGCCGCACCAACATAATAGAGATACAGAAACACCGTGGCCCCTCTCTTTGAGATAACTCTGCACAATTGCGAGCTGCAAATGCCACTTCCAGCTTAGCTGTGCAGAAGAAGAACAACAAGAAGAAGAAATATCTCGAAATATGTCCGTCAGGCCCCTTCCCTTGAGATAAATCGGCAAGTATCTCGGAAACGAAGCGAGCTATGGCAAAATGTTGAGAGACCTTTTTTGTAGAGAATTAAGTTTCCTACTTTTTATGTTCTATGATATTTTTTGATCAGATGCGTAGATCTCGAGATATATCAAGATATTTAAAAGTTCCGAAGCCGCACCAACATAATAGAGATACAGAAACACCGTGGCCCCTTTCTTTGAGATAACTCTGCACTATTGCGAGCTGCAAATGCCACTTCCAGCTTAGCTGTGCAGAAGAAGAACAACAAGAAGAAGAAATATCTCGAAATATGTCCGTCAGGCCCCTTCCCTTGAGATAAATCTGCAAATATCTCGGAAACGAAGCGAGCTATGGCAAAATGTTAAGAGACCTGTTTTGTAGAGAATTAAGTTTCCTACTTTTTATGTTCTATGATATTTTTCGATCAGATGCGTAGTTCTCGAGATATATCAAGATATTTAAAAGTTCCGAAGCCGCACCAACATAATAGAGATACAGAAACACCGTGGCCCCTTTCTTTGAGATAACTCTGCACTATTGCGAGCTGCAAATGCCACTTCCAGCTTAGCTGTGCAGAAGAAGAACAACAAGAAGAAGAAATATCTCGAAATATGTCCGTCAGACCCCTTCCCTTGAGATAAATCTGCAAATATCTCGGAAACGAAGCGAGCTACGGCAAAATGTTAAGAGATCTTTTTTGTAGAAAATTAGGTTTCCTACTTTTTGTGTTCTATGATATTTTTTGATCAGATGCGTAGTTCTCGAGATATATCAAGATATTTAAAAGTTCCGAAGCCGTACCAACATAATAGAGATACAGAAACACCGTGGCCCCTTTCTTTGCGATAACTCTGCACTATTGCGAGCTGCAAATGCCACTTCCAGCTTAGCTGTGCAGAAGAAGAACAACAAGAAGAAGAAATATCTCGAAATATGTCCGTCAGGCCCCTTCCCTTGAGATAAATCTGCAAATATCTCGGAAACGAAGCGAGCTATGGCAAAATGTTAAGAGACCTTTTTTGTAGAGAATTAAGTTTCCTACTTTTTATGTTCTATGATATTTTTTGATCAGATGCGTAGTTCTCGAGATATATCAAGATATTTAAAAGCTCCGAAGCTGCACCAACATAATAGAGGTACAGAAACACCGTGGCCCCTTTCTTTGAGATAACTCTGCACTATTGCGAGCTGCAAATGCCACTTCCAGCTTAGCTGTGGAGAAGAAGAACAACAAGAATAAGAAATATTTCGAAATATGTCCGTCAGGCCCCTTCCCTTGAGATAAATCTGCAAATATCTCGGAAACGAAGCGAGCTACGGCAAAATGTTAAGAGACCTTTTTTGTAGAAGATTAGGTTTCCTACTTTTTATGTTCTATAATATTTTTTGATCAGATCTGTAGTTCTCGAGATATATCAAGATATTTCAAAGTTCCGAAGCCGCACCAACATAATAGAGATACAGAAACACCGTGGCCCCTTTCTTTGCGATAACTCTGCACTATTGCGAGCTGCAAATGCCACTTCCAGCTTAGCTGTGCAGAAGAAGAACAACAAGACGAAGAAATATCTCGAAATATGTCCGTCAGGCCCCTTCCCTTGAGATAAATCTGCAAATATCTCGGAAACGAAGCGAGCTATGGCAAAATGTTAAGAGACCTTTTTTGTAGAGAATTAAGTTTCCTACTTTTTATGTTCTATGATATTTTTTGATTAGATGCGTAGTTCTCGAGATATATCAAGATATTTAAAAGCTCCGAAGCTGCACCAACATAATAGAGGTACAGAAACACCGTGGCCCCTTTCTTTGAGATAACTCTGCACTATTGCGAGCTGCAAATGCCACTTCCAGCTTAGCTGTGGAGAAGAAGAACAACAAGAATAAGAAATATTTCGAAATATGTCCGTCAGGCCCCTTCCCTTGAGATAAATCTGCAAATATCTCGGAAACGAAGCGAGCTACGGCAAAATGTTAAGAGACCTTTTTTGTAGAAAATTAGGTTTCCTACTTTTTATGTTCTATGATATTTTTTGATCAGATGCGTAGTTCTCGAGATATATCAAGATATTTAAAAGTTCCGAAGCCGCACCAACATAATAGAGATACAGAAACACCGTGGCCCCTTTCTTTGCGATAACTCTGCACTATTGCGAGCTGCAAATGCCACTTCCAGCTTAGCTGTGCAGAAGAAGAACAACAAGACGAAGAAATATCTCGAAATATGTCCGTCAGGCCCCTTCCCTTGAGATAAATCTGCAAATATCTCGGAAACGAAGCGAGCTATGCCAAAATGTTAAGAGACCTTATTTGTAGAGAATTAAGTTTCCTACTTTTTATGTTCTATGATATTTTTTGATGAGATGCGTAGTTCTTGAGATATATCGAGATATTTAAAAGTTCCGAAGCCGCACCAACATAATAGAGATACAGAAACACCGTGGCCCCTTTCTTTGAGATAACTGTGCACTATTGCGAGCTGCAAATGCCACTTCCAGCTTAGCTGTGCAGAAGAAGAACAACAAGAAGAAGAAATATCTCGAAATATGTCCGTCAGGCCCCTTCCCTTGAGATGAATCTGCAAATATCTCGGAAACGAAGCGAGCTATGGCAAAATGTTAAGAGACCTTTTTTGTAGAGAATTAAGTTTCCTACTTTTTATCTTCTACGATATTTTCTGATCAGATTCGTAGTTCTCGAGATATATCAAGATATTTAAAAGTTCCGAAGCCGCACCAACATAATAGAGATACAGAAACACCGTGGCCCCTCTCTTTGAGATAACTCTGCACAATTGCGAGCTGCAAATGCCACTTCCAGCTTAGCGGTGCAGAAGAAGAACAACAAGAAGAAGAAATATCTCGAAATATGTCCGTCAGGCCCCTTCCCTTGAGATAAATCTGCAAATATCTCGGAAACGAAGCGAGCTATGCCAAAATGTTAAGAGACCTTTTTTGTATGGAATTATGTTTCCTACTTTTTATGTTCTATGATATTTTTTGATCAGACGCGTAGTTCTCGAGATATATCAAGATATTTAAAAGTTCCGAAGCCGCACCAACATAATAGAGATACAGAAACACCGTGGCTCCCATCTTTTAGATAACTCTGCACTATTGCGACCTGGAAATGCCACTTCCAGTTTAGCTGTGCAGAAGAAGAACAACAAGAAGAAGAAATATCTCGAAATAAGTCCGTTAGGCCCCTTCCCTTGAGATAAATCTGCAAATATCTCGGAAACGCAGCGAGCTATGGCAAAATGTTAAGAGACCTTTTTTGTAGAGAATTAAGTTTCCTACGTTTTATGTTGTATGATATTTTTTGATCAGATGCGTAGTTCTCGAGATATATCAAGATATTTAAAAGTTCCGAAGCCGCACCAACATAATAGAGATACAGAAACACCGTGGCCCCTCTCTTTGAGATAACTCTGCACTATTGCGAGCTGCAAATGCCACTTCCAGTTTAGCTGTGCAGAAGAAGAACAACAAGAAGAAGAAATATCTCGAAATATGTCCGTCAGGCCCCTTCCCTTGAGATAAATCTGCAAATATCTCGGAAACGAAGCGAGCTATGGCAAAATGTTAAGAGACCTTTTTTGTAGAGAATTAAGTTTCCTACTTTTTATCTTCTATGATATTTTCTGATCAGATTCGTAGTTCTCGAGATATATCAAGATATTTAAAAGTTCCGAAGCCGCACCAACATAATAGAGATACAGAAACACCGTGGCCCCTCTCTTTGAGATAACTCTGCACAATTGCGAGCTGCAAATGTCACTTCCAGCTTAGCTGTGCAGAAGAAGAACAACAAGAAGAAGAAATATCTCGAAATATGTCCGTCAGGCCCCTTCCCTTGAGATAAATCGGCAAGTATCTCGGAAACGAAGCGAGCTATGGCAAAATGTTGAGAGACCTTTTTTGTAGAGAATTAAGTTTCCTACTTTTTATGTTCTATGATATTTTTTGATCAGATGCGTAGATCTCGAGATATATCAAGATATTTAAAAGTTCCGAAGCCGCACCAACATAATAGAGATACAGAATCACCGTGGCCCCTTTCTTTGAGATAACTCTGCACTATTGCGAGCTGCAAATGCCACTTCCAGCTTAGCTGTGCAGAAGAAGAACAACAAGAAGAAGAAATATCTCGAAATATGTCCGTCAGGCCCCTTCCCTTGAGATAAATCTGCAAATATCTCGGAAACGAAGCTAGCTATGGCAAAATGTTAAGAGACCTTTTCTGTAGAGAATTATGTTTCCTACTTTTTATGTTCTATGATATTTTTTGATCAGATGCGTACTTCTCGAGATATATCAAGATATTTAAAAGTTCCGAAGCCGCACCAACATAATAGAGATACAGAAACACCGTGGCCCCTCTCTTTGAGATAACTCTGCACTATTGCGAGCTGGAAATGCCACTTCCAGTTTAGCTGTGCAGAAGAAGAACAACAAGAAGAAGAAATATCTCGAAATGTGTCCGTCAGGCCCCTTCCCTTGAGATAAATCTGCAAATATCTCGGAAACGAAGAGAGCTATGGCAAAATGTTAAGAGACCTTTTTTGTAGAGAATTAAGTTTCCTACTTTTTATGTTCTATGATATTTTTTGATCAGATGCGTAGTTCTCGAGATATATCAAGATATTTAAAAGTTCCGAAGCCGCACCAACATAATAGAGATACAGAAACACCGTGGCCCCTTTCTTTGAGATAAGTCTGTACTATTGCGAGCTGGAAATGCCACTTCCAGTTTAGCTGTGCAGAAGAAGAACAACAGGAAGAAGAAATATCTCGAAATGTGTCCGTCAGGCCCCTTCCCTTGAGATAAATCTGCAAATATCTCGGAAACGAAGAGAGCTATGGCAAAATGTTAAGAGACCTTTTTTGTAGAGAATTAAGTTTCCTACTTTTTATGTTCTATGATATTTTTTGATCAGATGCGTAGTTCTCGAGATATATCAAGATATTTAAAAGTTCCGAAGCCGCACCAACATAATAGAGATACAGAAACACCGTGGCCCCTTTCTTTGAGATAACTCTGCACTAGTGCGAGCCGCAAATGCCACTTCCAGCTTAGCTGTGCAGAAGAAGAACAACAAGAAGAAGAAATATCTCGAAATATGTCCGTCAGGCCCCTTCCCTTGAGATAAATCTGCAAATATCTCGGAAACGAAGCGAGCTATTGCAAAATGTTAAGAGAACTTTTTTGTAGAGAATTGAGTTTCCTACTTTTTATGTTCTATGATATTTTTTGATCAGATGCGTAGTTCTCGAGATATATCAAGATATTTAAAAGTTCCGAAGCCGCACCAACATAATAGAGATACAGAAACACCGTGGCCCCTTTCTTTCAGATAACTATGCACTATTGCGAGCTGTAAATGCTACTTCCAGCTTAGCTGTGCAGAAGAAGAACAACAAGAAGAAGAAATATCTCGAAATATGTCCGTCAGGCCCCTTACCTTGAGATAAATCTGCAAATATCTCGGAAACGAAGCGAGCTATGGCAAAATCTTACGAGACTTTTTTGTAGAGAATTAAGTTTCCTACTTTTTATGTTCTATGATATTTTTTGATCAGATGCGTAGTTCTCGAGATATATCAAGATATTTAAAAGTTCCGAAGCCGCACCAACATAATAGAGATACAGAAACACCGTGGCCCCTTTCTTTGAGATAACTCTGTACTATTGCGAGCTGGAAATGCCACTTCCAGTTTAGCTGTGCAGAAGAAGAACAACAAGAAGAAGAAATATCTCGAAATATGTCCGTTAGGCCCCTTCCCTTGAGATGAATCTGCAAATATCTCGGAAACGAAGCGAGCTATGGCAAGATGTTAAGAGACGTTTTTTGTAGAGAATTATGTTTCCT
Source organism: Osmia lignaria lignaria (assembly GCF_051020975.1). Classification (NCBI taxonomy): domain Eukaryota; kingdom Metazoa; phylum Arthropoda; class Insecta; order Hymenoptera; family Megachilidae; genus Osmia; species Osmia lignaria. The sequence continues at coordinate 21,113,828 of NW_027478162.1, read as the reverse complement.
ACAATTTATGTTCTATGATATTTTTTGATCAGAAGCGTAGTTTTCGAGATATATCGAGATATTTAAAAGTTCCGAAGCAGCACCAACATAATAGAGATACAGAAACACCGTGGCCCCTTTCTTTGAGATAACTCTGCACTATTGCGAGCTGCAAATGCCACTTCCAGCTTAGCTGTGCAGAAGAAGAACAACAAGAAGAAGAAATATCTCGAAATATGTCCGTTAGGCCCCTTCCCTTGAGATAAATCTGCAAATATCTCGGAAACGAAGCGAGCTATGGCAAAATGTTAAGAGACGTTTTTTGTAGAGAATTATGTTTCCTACAATTTATGATCTATGATATTTTTTGATCAGAAGCGTAGTTTTCGAGATATATCGAGATATTTAAAAGTTCCGAAGCAGCACCAACATAATAGAGATACAGAAACACCGTGGCCCCTTTCTTTGAGATAACTCTGCACTAGTGCGAGCCGCAAATGCCACTTCCAGCTTAGCTGTGCAGAAGAAGAACAACAAGAAGAAGAAATATCTCGAAATATGTCCGTCAGGCCCCTTCCCTTGAGATAAATCTGCAAATATCTCGGAAACGAAGCGAGCTATTGCAAAATGTTAAGAGACCTTTTTTGTAGAGAATTATGTTTCCTACTTTTTATGTTCTATGATATTTTTTGATCAGACGCGTAGCTCTCGAGATATATCAAGATATTTAAAAGTTCCGAAGCCGCACCAACATAATAGAGATACAGAAACACCGTGGCCCCTCTCTTTGAGATAACTCTGCACTATTGCGAGCTGGAAATGCCACTTCCAGTTTAGCTGTGCAGAAGAAGAACAACAAGAAGAAGAAATATCTCGAAATATGTCCGTTAGGCCCCTTCCCTTGAGATAAATCTGCAAATATCTCGGAAACGAAGCGAGCTATGGCAAAATGTTAAGAGACCTTTTTTGTAGAGAATTATGTTTCCTACTTTTTATGTTCTATAATATTTTTTGATCAGACGCGTAGCTCTCGAGATATATCAAGATATTTAAAAGTTCCGAAGCCGCACCAACATAATAGAGATACAGAAACACCGTGGCCCCTTTCTTTGAGATAACTCTGTACTATTGCGAGCTGGAAATGCCACTTCCAGTTTAGCTGTGCAGAAGAAGAACAACAAGAAGAAGAAATATCTCGAAATATGTCCGTTAGGCCCCTTCCCTTGAGATAAATCTGCAAATATCTCGGAAACGAAGCGAGCTATGGCAAAATGTTAAGAGACGTTTTTTGTAGAGAATTATGTTTCCTACAATTTATGTTCTATGATATTTTTTGATCAGAAGCGTAGTTTTCGAGATATATCGAGATATTTAAAAGTTCCGAAGCAGCACCAACATAATAGAGATACAGAAACACCGTGGCCCCTTTCTTTGAGATAACTCTGCACTAGTGCGAGCCGCAAATGCCACTTCCAGCTTAGCTGTGCAGAAGAAGAACAACAAGAAGAAGAAATATCTCGAAATATGTCCGTCAGGCCCCTTCACTTGAGATAAATCTGCAAATATCTCGGAAACGAAGCGAGCTATTGCAAAATGTTAAGAGACCTTTTTTGTAGAGAATTGAGTTTCCTACTTTTTATGTTCTGTGATATTTTTTGATCAGATGCGTAGTTCTCGAGATATATCAAGATATTTAAAAGTTCCGAAGCCGCACCAACATAATAGAGATACAGAAACACCGTGGCCCCTTTCTTTCAGATAACTATGCACTATTGCGAGCTGTAAATGCCACTTCCAGCTTAGCTGTGCAGAAGAAGAACAACAAGAAGAAGAAATATCTCGAAATATGTCCGTCAGGCCCCTTACCTTGAGATAAATCTGCAAATATCTCGGAAACGAAGCGAGCTATGGCAAAATCTTACGAGACTTTTTTGTAGAGAATTAAGTTTCCTACTTTTTATGTTCTATGATATTTTTTGATCAGATGCGTAGTTCTCGAGATATATCAAGATATTTAAAAGTTCCGAAGCCGCACCAACATAATAGAGATACAGAAACACCGTGGCCCCTTTCTTTGAGATAACTCTGTACTATTGCGAGCTGGAAATGCCACTTCCAGTTTAGCTGTGCAGAAGAAGAACAACAAGAAGAAGAAATATCTCGAAATATGTCCGTTAGGCCCCTTCCCTTGAGATGAATCTGCAAATATCTCGGAAACGAAGCGAGCTATGGCAAAATGTTAAGAGACGTTTTTTGTAGAGAATTGAGTTTCCTACTTTTTATGTTCTGTGATATTTTTTGATCAGATGCGTAGTTCTCGAGATATATCAAGATATTTAAAAGTTCCGAAGCCGCACCAACATAATAGAGATACAGAAACACCTTGGCCCCTTTCTTTCAGATAACTATGCACTATTGCGAGCTGTAAATGCCACTTCCAGCTTAGCTGTGCAGAAGAAGAACAACAAGAAGAAGAAATATCTCGAAATATGTCCGTCAGGCCCCTTACCTTGAGATAAATCTGCAAATATCTCGGAAACGAAGCGAGCTATGGCAAAATCTTACGAGACTTTTTTGTAGAGAATTAAGTTTCCTACTTTTTATGTTCTATGATATTTTTTGATCAGATGCGTAGTTCTCGAGATATATCAAGATATTTAAAAGTTCCGAAGCCGCACCAACATAATAGAGATACAGAAACACCGTGGCCCCTTTCTTTGAGATAACTCTGTACTATTGCGAGCTGGAAATGCCACTTCCAGTTTAGCTGTGCAGAAGAAGAACAACAAGAAGAAGAAATATCTCGAAATATGTCCGTCAGGCCCCTTCCCTTGAGATAAATCTGCAAATATCTCGGAAACGAAGCGAGCTATTGCAAAATGTTAAGAGACCTTTTTTGTAGAGAATTGAGTTTCCTACTTTTTATGTTCTATGATATTTTTTGATCAGATGCGTAGTTCTCGAGATATATCAAGATATTTAAAAGTTCCGAAGCCGCACCAACATAATAGAGATACAGAAACACCTTGGCCCCTTTCTTTCAGATAACTATGCACTATTGCGAGCTGTAAATGCCACTTCCAGCTTAGCTGTGCAGAAGAAGAACAACAAGAAGAAGAAATATCTCGAAATATGTCCGTCAGGCCCCTTACCTTGAGATAAATCTGCAAATATCTCGGAAACGTAGCGAGCTCTGGCAAAATCTTACGAGACTTTTTTGTAGAGAATTGAGTTTCCTACTTTTTATGTTCTATGATATTTTTTGATCAGATGCGTAGTTCTCGAGATATATCAAGATATTTAAAAGTTCCGAAGCCGCACCAACATAATAGAGATACAGAAACACCTTGGCCCCTTTCTTTCAGATAACTATGCACTATTGCGAGCTGTAAATGCCACTTCCAGCTTAGCTGTGCAGAAGAAGAACAACAAGAAGAAGAAATATCTCGAAATATGTCCGTCAGGCCCCTTACCTTGAGATAAATCTGCAAATATCTCGGAAACGAAGCGAGCTATGGCAAAATCTTACGAGACTTTTTTGTAGAGAATTAAGTTTCCTACTTTTTATGTTCTATGATATTTTTTGATCAGATGCGTAGTTCTCGAGATATATCAAGATATTTAAAAGTTCCGAAGCCGCACCAACATAATAGAGATACAGAAACACCGTGGCCCCTTTCTTTGAGATAACTCTGTACTATTGCGAGCTGGAAATGCCACTTCCAGTTTAGCTGTGCAGAAGAAGAACAACAAGAAGAAGAAATATCTCGAAATATGTCCGTTAGGCCCCTTCCCTTGAGATGAATCTGCAAATATCTCGGAAACGAAGCGAGCTATGGCAAAATGTTAAGAGACGTTTTTTGTAGAGAATTATGTTTCCTACAATTTATGTTCTATGATATTTTTTGATCAGAAGCGTAGTTTTCGAGATATATCGAGATATTTAAAATTTCCGAAGCAGCACCAACATAATAGAGATACAGAAACACCGTGGCCCCTTTCTTTGAGATAACTCTGCACTATTGCGAGCTGCAAATGCCACTTCCAGCTTAGCTGTGCAGAAGAAGAACAACAAGAAGAAGAAATATCTCGAAATGTGTCCGTCAGGCCCCTTCCCTTGAGATAAATCTGCAAATATCTCGGAAACGAAGAGAGCTATGGCAAAATGTTAAGAGACCTTTTTTGTAGAGAATTAAGTTTCCTACTTTTCATGTTCTATGATATTTTTTGATCAGACGCGTAGTTCTCGAGATATATCAAGATATTTAAAAGTTCCGAAGCCGCACCAACATAATAGAGATACAGAAACACCGTGGCCCCTTTCTTTGAGATAACTCTGTACTATTGCGAGCTGGAAATGCCACTTCCAGTTTAGCTGTGCAGAAGAAGAACAACAAGAAGAAGAAATATCTCGAAATATGTCCGTTAGGCCCCTTCCCTTGAGATGAATCTGCAAATATCTCGGAAACGAAGCGAGCTATGGCAAAATGTTAAGAGACGTTTTTTGTAGAGAATTATGTTTCCTACAATTTATGTTCTATGATATTTTTTGATCAGAAGCGTAGTTTTCGAGATATATCGAGATATTTAAAAGTTCCGAAGCAGCACCAACATAATAGAGATACAGAAACACCGTGGCCCCTTTCTTTGAGATAACTCTGCACTAGTGCGAGCCGCAAATGCCACTTCCAGCTTAGCTGTGCAGAAGAAGAACAACAAGAAGAAGAAATATCTCGAAATATGTCCGTCAGGCCCCTTCCCTTGAGATAGATCTGCAAATATCTCGGAAACGAAGCGAGCTATTGCAAAATGTTAAGAGACCTTTTTTGTAGAGAATTGAGTTTCCTACTTTTTATGTTCTATGATATTTTTTGATCAGATGCGTAGTTCTCGAGATATATCCAGATATTTAAAAGTTCCGAAGCCGCACCAACATAATAGAGATACAGAAACACCGTGGCCCCTTTCTTTCAGATAACTATGCACTATTGCGAGCTGTAAATGCCACTTCCAGCTTAGCTGTGCAGAAGAAGAACAACAAGAAGAAGAAATATCTCGAAATATGTCCGTCAGGCCCCTTACCTTGAGATAAATCTGCAAATATCTCGGAAACGAAGCGAGCTATGGCAAAATGTTAAGAGACGTTTTTTGTAGAGAATTAAGTTTCCTACTTTTTATCTTCTATGATATTTTCTGATCAGATGCGTAGTTCTCGAGATATATCAAGATATTTAAAAGTTCCGAAGCCGCACCAACATAATAGAGATACAGAAACACCGTGGTCCCTTTCTTTGAGATAACTCTGCACTAGTGCGAGCCGCAAATGCCACTTCCAGCTTAGCTGTGCAGAAGAAGAACAACAAGAAGAAGAAATATCTCGAAATATGTCCGTCAGGCCACTTCCCTTGAGATAAATCTGCAAATATCTCGGAAACGAAGCGAGCTATGGCAAAATGTTAAGAGACCTTTTTTGTAGAGAATTATGTTTCCTACTTTTTATGTTCTATGATATTTTTTGATCAGACGCGTAGCTCTCGAGATATATCAAGATATTTAAAAGTTCCGAAGCCGCACCAACATAATAGAGATACAGAAACACCGTGGCCCCTCTCTTTGAGATAACTCTGCACTATTGCGAGCTGGAAATGCCACTTCCAGTTTAGCTGTGCAGAAGAAGAACAACAAGAAGAAGAAATATCTCGAAATATGTCCGTTAGGCCCCTTCCCTTGAGATAAATCTGCAAATATCTCGGAAACGAAGCGAGCTATGGCAAAACGTTAAGAGACCTTTTTTGTAGAGAATTATGTTTCCTACAATTTATGTTCTATGATATTTTTTGATCAGAAGCGTAGTTTTCGAGATATATCGAGATATTTAAAAGTTCCGAAGCCGCTCCAACATAATAGAGATACAGAAACACCGTGGCCCCTTTCTTTGAGATAACTCTGCACTATTGCGAGCTGCAAATGCCACTTCCAGCTTAGCTGTGCAGAGGAAGAACAACAAGAAGAAGAAATATCTCGAAATATGTCCGTCAGGCCAGTTCCTTTGAGCTGAATCTGCAAATATCTCGGAAACGAAGCGAGCTATGGCAAAATGTTAAGAGACCTTTTTTGTAGAGAATTAAGTTTCCTACTTTTTATCTTCTATGATATTTTCTGATCAGATGCGTAGTTCTCGAGATATATCAAGATATTTAAAAGTTCCGAAGCCGCACCAACATAATAGAGATACAGAAACACCGTGGCCCCTTTCTTTGAGATAACTCTGCACTAGTGCGAGCCGCAAATGCCACTTCCAGCTTAGCTGTGCAGCAGGAGAACAACAAGAAGAAGAAATATCTCGAAATATGTCCGTCAGGCCAGTTCCTTTGAGCTGAATCTGCAAATATCTCGGAAACGAAGCGAGCTATGGCAAAATGTTAAGAGACCTTTTTTGTAGAGAATTAAGTTTCCTACTTTTTATCTTCTATGATATTTTCTGATCAGATGCGTAGTTCTCGAGATATATCAAGATATTTAAAAGTTCCGAAGCCGCACCAACATAATAGAGATACAGAAACACCGTGGCCCCTTTCTTTGAGATAACTCTGCACTAGTGCGAGCCGCAAATGCCACTTCCAGCTTAGCTGTGCAGCAGAAGAACAACAAGAAGAAGAAATATCTCGAAATATGTCCGTCAGGCCACTTCCCTTGAGATAAATCTGCAAATATCTCGGAAACGAAGCGAGCTACGGCAAAATGTTAAGACACCTTTTTTGTAGAGAATTATGTTTCCTACTTTTTATGTTCTATGATATTTTTTGATCAGACGCGTAGCTCTCGAGATATATCAAGATATTTAAAAGTTCCGAAGCCGCACCAACATAATAGAGATACAGAAACACCGTGGCCCCTTTCTTTCAGATAACTATGCACTATTGCGAGCTGTAAATGCCACTTCCAGCTTAGCTGTGCAGAAGAAGAACAACAAGAAGAAGAAATATCTCGAAATATGTCCGTCAGGCCCCTTACCTTGAGCTAAATCTGCAAATATCTCGGAAACGAAGCGAGCTATGGCAAAATCTTACCAGACTTTTTTGTAGAGAATTAAGTTTCCTACTTTTTATGTTCTATGATATTTTTTGATCAGATGCGTAGTTCTCGAGATATATCAAGATATTTAAAAGTTACGAAGCCGCACCAACATAATAGAGATACAGAAACACCGTGGCCCCTTTCTTTGAGATAACTCTGTACTATTGCGAGCTGGAAATGCCACTTCCAGTTTAGCTGTGCAGAAGAAGAACAACAAGAAGAAGAAATATCTCGAAATATGTCCGTCAGGCCCCTTCCCTTGAGATAAATCTGCAAATATCTCGGAAACGAAGCGAGCTATTGCAAAATGTTAAGAGACCTTTTTTGTAGAGAATTGAGTTTCCTACTTTTTATGTTCTATGATATTTTTTGATCAGATGCGTAGTTCTCGAGATATATCAAGATATTTAAAAGTTCCGAAGCCGCACCAACATAATAGAGATACAGAAACACCTTGGCCCCTTTCTTTCAGATAACTATGCACTATTGCGAGCTGTAAATGCCACTTCCAGCTTAGCTGTGCAGAAGAAGAACAACAAGAAGAAGAAATATCTCGAAATATGTCCGTCAGGCCCCTTACCTTGAGATAAATCTGCAAATATCTCGGAAACGAAGCGAGCTATGGCAAAATCTTACCAGACTTTTTTGTAGAGAATTGAGTTTCCTACTTTTTATGTTCTATGATATTTTTTGATCAGATGCGTAGTTCTCGAGATATATCAAGATATTTAAAAGTTCCGAAGCCGCACGAACATAATAGAGATACAGAAACACCTTGGCCCCTTTCTTTCAGATAACTATGCACTATTGCGAGCTGTAAATGCCACTTCCAGCTTAGCTGTGCAGAAGAAGAACAACAAGAAGAAGAAATATCTCGAAATATGTCCGTCAGGCCCCTTACCTTGAGATAAATCTGCAAATATCTCGGAAACGAAGCGAGCTATGGCAAAATCTTACGAGACTTTTTTGTAGAGAATTAAGTTTCCTACTTTTTATGTTCTATGATATTTTTTGATCAGATGCGTAGTTCTCGAGATATATCAAGATATTTAAAAGTTCCGAAGCCGCACCAACATAATAGAGATACAGAAACACCGTGGCCCCTTTCTTTGAGATAACTCTGTACTATTGCGAGCTGGAAATGCCACTTCCAGTTTAGCTGTGCAGAAGAAGAACAACAAGAAGAAGAAATATCTCGAAATATGTCCGTTAGGCCCCTTCCCTTGAGATGAATCTGCAAATATCTCGGAAACGAAGCGAGCTATGGCAAAATGTTAAGAGACGTTTTTTGTAGAGAATTGAGTTTCCTACTTTTTATGTTCTGTGATATTTTTTGATCAGATGCGTAGTTCTCGAGATATATCAAGATATTTAAAAGTTCCGAAGCCGCACCAACATAATAGAGATACAGAAACACCGTGGCCCCTTTCTTTCAGATAACTATGCACTATTGCGAGCTGTAAATGCCACTTCCAGCTTAGCTGTGCAGAAGAAGAACAACAAGAAGAAGAAATATCTCGAAATATGTCCGTCAGGCCCCTTACCTTGAGATAAATCTGCAAATATCTCGGAAACGAAGCGAGCTATGGCAAAATCTTACCAGACTTTTTTGTAGAGAATTAAGTTTCCTACTTTTTATGTTCTATGATATTTTTTGATCAGATGCGTAGTTCTCGAGATATATCAAGATATTTAAAAGTTCCGAAGCCGCACCAACATAATAGAGATACAGAAACACCGTGGCCCCTTTCTTTGAGATAACTCTGCACTATTGCGAGCTGCAAATGCCACTTCCAGCTTAGCTGTGCAGAAGAAGAACAACAAGAAGAAGAAATATCTCGAAATATGTCTGTCAGGCCCCTTCCCTTGAGATATATCTGCAAATATCTCGGAAACGAAGCGAGCTATGACAAAATGTTGAGAGACCTTTTTTGTAGAGAATTAAGTTTCCTACTTTTTATGTTCTGTGATATTTTTTGATCGGATGCGTAGTTCTCGAGATATATCAAGATATTTAAAAGTTCCGAAGCCGCACCAACATAATAGAGATACAGAAACACCGTGGCCCCTTTCTTTGAGATAACTCTGCACTACTGCGAGCTGCAAATGCCACTTCCAGCTTAGCTGTGCAGAAGAAGAACAACAAGAAGAAGAAATATCTCGAAATGTGTCCGTCAGGCCCCTTCCCTTGAGATAAATCTGCAAATATCTCGGAAACGAAGAGAGCTATGGCAAAATGTTAAGAGACCTTTTTTGTAGAGAATTAAGTTTCCTACTTTTCATGTTCTATGATATTTTTTGATCAGACGCGTAGTTCTCGAGATATATCAAGATATTTAAAAGTTCCGAAGCCGCACCAACATAATAGAGATACAGAAACACCGTGGCCCCTTTCTTTGAGATAACTCTGTACTATTGCGAGCTGGAAATGCCACTTCCAGTTTAGCTGTGCAGAAGAAGAACAACAAGAAGAAGAAATATCTCGAAATATGTCCGTTAGGCCCCTTCCCTTGAGATGAATCTGCAAATATCTCGGAAACGAAGCGAGCTATGGCAAAATGTTAAGAGACGTTTTTTGTAGAGAATTATGTTTCCTACAATTTATGTTCTATGATATTTTTTGATCAGAAGCGTAGTTTTCGAGATATATCGAGATATTTAAAAGTTCCGAAGCAGCACCAACATAATAGAGATACAGAAACACCGTGGCCCCTTTCTTTGAGATAACTCTGCACTAGTGCGAGCCGCAAATGCCACTTCCAGCTTAGCTGTGCAGAAGAAGAACAACAAGAAGAAGAAATATCTCGAAATATGTCCGTCAGGCCCCTTCCCTTGAGATAGATCTGCAAATATCTCGGAAACGAAGCGAGCTATTGCAAAATGTTAAGAGACCTTTTTTGTAGAGAATTGAGTTTCCTACTTTTTATGTTCTATGATATTTTTTGATCAGATGCGTAGTTCTCGAGATATATCCAGATATTTAAAAGTTCCGAAGCCGCACCAACATAATAGAGATACAGAAACACCGTGGCCCCTTTCTTTCAGATAACTATGCACTATTGCGAGCTGTAAATGCCACTTCCAGCTTAGCTGTGCAGAAGAAGAACAACAAGAAGAAGAAATATCTCGAAATATGTCCGTCAGGCCCCTTACCTTGAGATAAATCTGCAAATATCTCGGAAACGAAGCGAGCTATGGCAAAATGTTAAGAGACGTTTTTTGTAGAGAATTAAGTTTCCTACTTTTTATCTTCTATGATATTTTCTGATCAGATGCGTAGTTCTCGAGATATATCAAGATATTTAAAAGTTCCGAAGCCGCACCAAGATAATAGAGATACAGAAACACCGTGGCCCCTTTCTTTGAGATAACTCTGCACTAGTGCGAGCCGCAAATGCCACTTCCAGCTTAGCTGTGCAGAAGAAGAACAACAAGAAGAAGAAATATCTCGAAATATGTCCGTCAGGCCACTTCCCTTGAGATAAATCTGCAAATATCTCGGAAACGAAGCGAGCTATGGCAAAATGTTAAGAGACCTTTTTTGTAGAGAATTATGTTTCCTACTTTTTATGATCTATGATATTTTTTGATCAGACGCGTAGCTCTCGAGATATATCAAGATATTTAAAAGTTCCGAAGCCGCACCAACATAATAGAGATACAGAAACACCGTGGCCCCTCTCTTTGAGATAACTCTGCACTATTGCGAGCTGGAAATGCCACTTCCAGTTTAGCTGTGCAGAAGAAGAACAACAAGAAGAAGAAATATCTCGAAATATGTCCGTTAGGCCCCTTCCCTTGAGTTAAATCTGCAAATATCTCGGAAACGAAGCGAGCTATGGCAAAACGTTAAGAGACCTTTTTTGTAGAGAATTATGTTTCCTACAATTTATGTTCTATGATATTTTTTGATCAGAAGCGTAGTTTTCGAGATATATCGAGATATTTAAAAGTTCCGAAGCCGCTCCAACATAATAGAGATACAGAAACACCGTGGCCCCTTTCTTTGAGATAACTCTGCACTATTGCGAGCTGCAAATGCCACTTCCAGCTTAGCTGTGCAGAGGAAGAACAACAAGAAGAAGAAATATCTCGAAATATGTCCGTCAGGCCAGTTCCTTTGAGCTGAATCTGCAAATATCTCGGAAACGAAGCGAGCTATGGCAAAATGTTAAGAGACCTTTTTTGTAGAGAATTAAGTTTCCTACTTTTTATCTTCTATGATATTTTCTGATCAGATGCGTAGTTCTCGAGATATATCAAGATATTTAAAAGTTCCGAAGCCGCACCAACATAATAGAGATACAGAAACACCGTGGCCCCTTTCTTTGAGATAACTCTGCACTAGTGCGAGCCGCAAATGCCACTTCCAGCTTAGCTGTGCAGCAGGAGAACAACAAGAAGAAGAAATATCTCGAAATATGTCCGTCAGGCCAGTTCCTTTGAGCTGAATCTGCAAATATCTCGGAAACGAAGCGAGCTATGGCAAAATGTTAAGAGACCTTTTTTGTAGAGAATTAAGTTTCCTACTTTTTATCTTCTATGATATTTTCTGATCAGATGCGTAGTTCTCGAGATATATCAAGATATTTAAAAGTTCCGAAGCCGCACCAACATAATAGAGATACAGAAACACCGTGGCCCCTTTCTTTGAGATAACTCTGCACTAGTGCGAGCCGCAAATGCCACTTCCAGCTTAGCTGTGCAGCAGAAGAACAACAAGAAGAAGAAATATCTCGAAATATGTCCGTCAGGCCACTTCCCTTGAGATAAATCTGCAAATATCTCGGAAACGAAGCGAGCTATGGCAAAATGTTAAGACACCTTTTTTGTAGAGAATTATGTTTCCTACTTTTTATGTTCTATGATATTTTTTGATCAGACGCGTAGCTCTCGAGATATATCAAGATATTTAAAAGTTCCGAAGCCGCACCAACATAATAGAGATACAGAAACACCGTGGCCCCTTTCTTTCAGATAACTATGCACTATTGCGAGCTGTAAATGCCACTTCCAGCTTAGCTGTGCAGAAGAAGAACAACAAGAAGAAGAAATATCTCGAAATATGTCCGTCAGGCCCCTTACCTTGAGCTAAATCTGCAAATATCTCGGAAACGAAGCGAGCTATGGCAAAATCTTACCAGACTTTTTTGTAGAGAATTAAGTTTCCTACTTTTTATGTTCTATGATATTTTTTGATCAGATGCGTAGTTCTCGAGATATATCAAGATATTTAAAAGTTACGAAGCCGCACCAACATAATAGAGATACAGAAACACCGTGGCCCCTTTCTTTGAGATAACTCTGTACTATTGCGAGCTGGAAATGCCACTTCCAGTTTAGCTGTGCAGAAGAAGAACAACAAGAAGAAGAAATATCTCGAAATATGTCCGTCAGGCCCCTTCCCTTGAGATAAATCTGCAAATATCTCGGAAACGAAGCGAGCTATTGCAAAATGTTAAGAGACCTTTTTTGTAGAGAATTGAGTTTCCTACTTTTTATGTTCTATGATATTTTTTGATCAGATGCGTAGTTCTCGAGATATATCAAGATATTTAAAAGTTCCGAAGCCGCACCAACATAATAGAGATACAGAAACACCTTGGCCCCTTTCTTTCAGATAACTATGCACTATTGCGAGCTGTAAATGCCACTTCCAGCTTAGCTGTGCAGAAGAAGAACAACAAGAAGAAGAAATATCTCGAAATATGTCCGTCAGGCCCCTTACCTTGAGATAAATCTGCAAATATCTCGGAAACGAAGCGAGCTATGGCAAAATCTTACCAGACTTTTTTGTAGAGAATTGAGTTTCCTACTTTTTATGTTCTATGATATTTTTTGATCAGATGCGTAGTTCTCGAGATATATCAAGATATTTAAAAGTTCCGAAGCCGCACGAACATAATAGAGATACAGAAACACCTTGGCCCCTTTCTTTCAGATAACTATGCACTATTGCGAGCTGTAAATGCCACTTCCAGCTTAGCTGTGCAGAAGAAGAACAACAAGAAGAAGAAATATCTCGAAATATGTCCGTCAGGCCCCTTACCTTGAGATAAATCTGCAAATATCTCGGAAACGAAGCGAGCTATGGCAAAATCTTACGAGACTTTTTTGTAGAGAATTAAGTTTCCTACTTTTTATGTTCTATGATATTTTTTGATCAGATGCGTAGTTCTCGAGATATATCAAGATATTTAAAAGTTCCGAAGCCGCACCAACATAATAGAGATACAGAAACACCGTGGCCCCTTTCTTTGAGATAACTCTGTACTATTGCGAGCTGGAAATGCCACTTCCAGTTTAGCTGTGCAGAAGAAGAACAACAAGAAGAAGAAATATCTCGAAATATGTCCGTTAGGCCCCTTCCCTTGAGATGAATCTGCAAATATCTCGGAAACGAAGCGAGCTATGGCAAAATGTTAAGAGACGTTTTTTGTAGAGAATTGAGTTTCCTACTTTTTATGTTCTGTGATATTTTTTGATCAGATGCGTAGTTCTCGAGATATATCAAGATATTTAAAAGTTCCGAAGCCGCACCAACATAATAGAGATACAGAAACACCGTGGCCCCTTTCTTTCAGATAACTATGCACTATTGCGAGCTGTAAATGCCACTTCCAGCTTAGCTGTGCAGAAGAAGAACAACAAGAAGAAGAAATATCTCGAAATATGTCCGTCAGGCCCCTTACCTTGAGATAAATCTGCAAATATCTCGGAAACGAAGCGAGCTATGGCAAAATCTTACGAGACTTTTTTGTAGAGAATTAAGTTTCCTACTTTTTATGTTCTATGATATTTTTTGATCGGATGCGTAGTTCTCGAGATATATCAAGATATTTAAAAGTTCCGAAGCCGCACCAACATAATAGAGATACAGAAACACCGTGGCCCCTTTCTTTGAGATAACTCTGCACTACTGCGAGCTGCAAATGCCACTTCCAGCTTAGCTGTGCAGAAGAAGAACAACAAGAAGAAGAAATATCTCGAAATATGTCCGTCAGACCCCTTCCCTTGAGATAAATCTGCAAATATCTCGGAAACGAAGCGAGCTATGGCAAAATGTTAAGAGACCTTATTTGTAGAGAATTAAGTTTCCTACTTTTTATGTTCTACGATATTTTTTGATCAGATGCGTAGTTCTCGAGATATATCAAGATATTTAAAAGTTCCGAAGCCGCACCAACATAATAGAGATACAGAAACACCGTGGCCCCTTTCTTTGAGATAACTCTGTACTATTGCGAGCTGGAAATGCCACTTCCAGTTTAGCTGTGCAGAAGAAGAACAACAAGAAGAAGAAATATCTCGAAATATGTCCGTTAGGCCCCTTCCCTTGAGATGAATCTGCAAATATCTCGGAAACGAAGCGAGCTATGGCAAAATGTTAAGAGACGTTTTTTGTAGAGAATTATGTTTCCTACAATTTATGTTCTATGATATTTTTTGATCAGAAGCGTAGTTTTCGAGATATATCGAGATATTTAAAATTTCCGAAGCAGCACCAACATAATAGAGATACAGAAACACCGTGGCCCCTTTCTTTGAGATAACTCTGCACTATTGCGAGCTGCAAATGCCACTTCCAGCTTAGCTGTGCAGAAGAAGAACAACAAGAAGAAGAAATATCTCGAAATGTGTCCGTCAGGCCCCTTCCCTTGAGATAAATCTGCAAATATCTCGGAAACGAAGAGAGCTATGGCAAAATGTTAAGAGACCTTTTTTGTAGAGAATTAAGTTTCCTACTTTTCATGTTCTATGATATTTTTTGATCAGACGCGTAGTTCTCGAGATATATCAAGATATTTAAAAGTTCCGAAGCCGCACCAACATAATAGAGATACAGAAACACCGTGGCCCCTTTCTTTGAGATAACTCTGTACTATTGCGAGCTGGAAATGCCACTTCCAGTTTAGCTGTGCAGAAGAAGAACAACAAGAAGAAGAAATATCTCGAAATATGTCCGTTAGGCCCCTTCCCTTGAGATGAATCTGCAAATATCTCGGAAACGAAGCGAGCTATGGCAAAATGTTAAGAGACGTTTTTTGTAGAGAATTATGTTTCCTACAATTTATGTTCTATGATATTTTTTGATCAGAAGCGTAGTTTTCGAGATATATCGAGATATTTAAAAGTTCCGAAGCAGCACCAACATAATAGAGATACAGAAACACCGTGGCCCCTTTCTTTGAGATAACTCTGCACTAGTGCGAGCCGCAAATGCGACTTCCAGCTTAGCTGTGCAGAAGAAGAACAACAAGAAGAAGAAATATCTCGAAATATGTCCGTCAGGCCCCTTCCCTTGAGATAGATCTGCAAATATCTCGGAAACGAAGCGAGCTATTGCAAAATGTTAAGAGACCTTTTTTGTAGAGAATTGAGTTTCCTACTTTTTATGTTCTATGATATTTTTTGATCAGATGCGTAGTTCTCGAGATATATCAAGATATTTAAAAGTTCCGAAGCCGCACCAACATAATAGAGATACAGAAACACCGTGGCCCCTTTCTTTCAGATAACTATGCACTATTGCGAGCTGTAAATGCCACTTCCAGCTTAGCTGTGCAGAAGAAGAACAACAAGAAGAAGAAATATCTCGAAATATGTCCGTCAGGCCCCTTACCTTGAGATAAATCTGCAAATATCTCGGAAACGAAGCGAGCTATGGCAAAATGTTAAGAGACGTTTTTTGTAGAGAATTAAGTTTCCTACTTTTTATCTTCTATGATATTTTCTGATCAGATGCGTAGTTCTCGAGATATATCAAGATATTTAAAAGTTCCGAAGCCGCACCAACATAATAGAGATACAGAAACACCGTGGCCCCTTTCTTTGAGATAACTCTGCACTAGTGCGAGCCGCAAATGCAACTTCCAGCTTAGCTGTGCAGAAGAAGAACAACAAGAAGAAGAAATATCTCGAAATATGTCCGTCAGGCCACTTCCCTTGAGATAAATCTGCAAATATCTCGGAAACGAAGCGAGCTATGGCAAAATGTTAAGAGACCTTTTTTGTAGAGAATTATGTTTCCTACTTTTTATGTTCTATGATATTTTTTGATCAGACGCGTAGCTCTCGAGATATATCAAGATATTTAAAAGTTCCGAAGCCGCACCAACATAATAGAGATACAGAAACACCGTGGCCCCTCTCTTTGAGATAACTCTGCACTATTGCGAGCTGGAAATGCCACTTCCAGTTTAGCTGTGCAGAAGAAGAACAACAAGAAGAAGAAATATCTCGAAATATGTCCGTTAGGCCCCTTCCCTTGAGATAAATCTGCAAATATCTCGGAAACGAAGCGAGCTATGGCAAAACGTTAAGAGACCTTTTTTGTAGAGAATTATGTTTCCTACAATTTATGTTCTATGATATTTTTTGATCAGAAGCGTAGTTTTCGAGATATATCGAGATATTTAAAAGTTCCGAAGCCGCTCCAACATAATAGAGATACAGAAACACCGTGGCCCCTTTCTTTGAGATAACTCTGCACTATTGCGAGCTGCAAATGCCACTTCCAGCTTAGCTGTGCAGAGGAAGAACAACAAGAAGAAGAAATATCTCGAAATATGTCCGTCAGGCCAGTTCCTTTGAGCTGAATCTGCAAATATCTCGGAAACGAAGCGAGCTATGGCAAAATGTTAAGAGACCTTTTTTGTAGAGAATTAAGTTTCCTACTTTTTATCTTCTATGATATTTTCTGATCAGATGCGTAGTTCTCGAGATATATCAAGATATTTAAAAGTTCCGAAGCCGCACCAACATAATAGAGATACAGAAACACCGTGGCCCCTTTCTTTGAGATAACTCTGCACTAGTGCGAGCCGCAAATGCCACTTCCAGCTTAGCTGTGCAGCAGGAGAACAACAAGAAGAAGAAATATCTCGAAATATGTCCGTCAGGCCAGTTCCTTTGAGCTGAATGTGCAAATATCTCGGAAACGAAGCGAGCTATGGCAAAATGTTAAGAGACCTTTTTTGTAGAGAATTAAGTTTCCTACTTTTTATCTTCTATGATATTTTCTGATCAGATGCGTAGTTCTCGAGATATATCAAGATATTTAAAAGTTCCGAAGCCGCACCAACATAATAGAGATACAGAAACACCGTGGCCCCTTTCTTTGAGATAACTATGCACTATTGCGAGCTGTAAATGCCACTTCCAGCTTAGCTGTGCAGAAGAAGAACAACAAGAAGAAGAAATATCTCGAAATATGTCCGTCAGGCCCCTTACCTTGAGATAAATCTGCAAATATCTCGGAAACGAAGCGAGCTATGGCAAAATCTTACCAGACTTTTTTGTAGAGAATTGAGTTTCCTACTTTTTATGTTCTATGATATTTTTTGATCAGATGCGTAGTTCTCGAGATATATCAAGATATTTAAAAGTTCCGAAGCCGCACCAACATAATAGAGATACAGAAACACCTTGGCCCCTTTCTTTCAGATAACTATGCACTATTGCGAGCTGTAAATGCCACTTCCAGCTTAGCTGTGCAGAAGAAGAACAACAAGAAGAAGAAATATCTCGAAATATGTCCGTCAGGCCCCTTACCTTGAGATAAATCTGCAAATATCTCGGAAACGAAGCGAGCTATGGCAAAATCTTACGAGACTTTTTTGTAGAGAATTAAGTTTCCTACTTTTTATGTTCTATGATATTTTTTGATCAGATGCGTAGTTCTCGAGATATATCAAGATATTTAAAAGTTCCGAAGCCGCACCAACATAATAGAGATACAGAAACACCGTGGCCCCTTTCTTTGAGATAACTCTGTACTATTGCGAGCTGGAAATGCCACTTCCAGTTTAGCTGTGCAGAAGAAGAACAACAAGAAGAAGAAATATCTCGAAATATGTCCGTCAGGCCCCTTCCCTTGAGATAAATCTGCAAATATCTCGGAAACGAAGCGAGCTATTGCAAAATGTTAAGAGACCTTTTTTGTAGAGAATTGAGTTTCCTACTTTTTATGTTCTATGATATTTTTTGATCAGATGCGTAGTTCTCGAGATATATCAAGATATTTAAAAGTTCCGAAGCCGCACCAACATAATAGAGATACAGAAACACCTTGGCCCCTTTCTTTCAGATAACTATGCACTATTGCGAGCTGTAAATGCCACTTCCAGCTTAGCTGTGCAGAAGAAGAACAACAAGAAGAAGAAATATCTCGAAATATGTCCGTCAGGCCCCTTACCTTGAGATAAATCTGCAAATATCTCGGAAACGAAGCGAGCTATGGCAAAATCTTACGAGACTTTTTTGTAGAGAATTAAGTTTCCTACTTTTTATGTTCTATGATATTTTTTGATCAGATGCGTAGTTCTCGAGATATATCAAGATATTTAAAAGTTCCGAAGCCGCACCAACATAATAGAGATACAGAAACACCGTGGCCCCTTTCTTTGAGATAACTCTGTACTATTGCGAGCTGGAAATGCCACTTCCAGTTTAGCTGTGCAGAAGAAGAACAACAAGAAGAAGAAATATCTCGAAATATGTCCGTTAGGCCCCTTCCCTTGAGATGAATCTGCAAATATCTCGGAAACGAAGCGAGCTATGGCAAAATGTTAAGAGACGTTTTTTGTAGAGAATTGAGTTTCCTACTTTTTATGTTCTGTGATATTTTTTGATCAGATGCGTAGTTCTCGAGATATATCAAGATATTTAAAAGTTCCGAAGCCGCACCAACATAATAGAGATACAGAAACACCGTGGCCCCTTTCTTGCAGATAACTATGCACTATTGCGAGCTGTAAATGCCACTTCCAGCTTAGCTGTGCAGAAGAAGAACAACAAGAAGAAGAAATATCTCGAAATATGTCCGTCAGGCCCCTTACCTTGAGATAAATCTGCAAATATCTCGGAAACGAAGCGAGCTATGGCAAAATCTTACGAGACTTTTTTGTAGAGAATTAAGTTTCCTACTTTTTATGTTCTATGATATTTTTTGATCAGATGCGTAGTTCTCGAGATATATCAAGATATTTAAAAGTTCCGAAGCCGCACCAACATAATAGAGATACAGAAACACCGTGGCCCCTTTCTTTGAGATAACTCTGTACTATTGCGAGCTGGAAATGCCACTTCCAGTTTAGCTGTGCAGAAGAAGAACAACAAGAAGAAGAAATATCTCGAAATATGTCCGTCAGGCCCCTTCCCTTGAGATAAATCTGCAAATATCTCGGAAACGAAGCGAGCTATTGCAAAATGTTAAGAGACCTTTTTTGTAGAGAATTGAGTTTCCTACTTTTTATGTTCTATGATATTTTTTGATCAGATGCGTAGTTCTCGAGATATATCAAGATATTTAAAAGTTCCGAAGCCGCACCAACATAATAGAGATACAGAAACACCTTGGCCCCTTTCTTTCAGATAACTATGCACTATTGCGAGCTGTAAATGCCACTTCCAGCTTAGCTGTGCAGAAGAAGAACAACAAGAAGAAGAAATATCTCGAAATATGTCCGTCAGGCCCCTTACCTTGAGATAAATCTGCAAATATCTCGGAAACGTAGCGAGCTATGGCAAAATCTTACGAGACTTTTTTGTAGAGAATTGAGTTTCCTACTTTTTATGTTCTATGATATTTTTTGATCAGATGCGTAGTTCTCGAGATATATCAAGGTATTTAAAAGTTCCGAAGCCGCACCAACATAATAGAGATACAGAAACACCTTGGCCCCTTTCTTTCAGATAACTATGCACTATTGCGAGCTGTAAATGCCACTTCCAGCTTAGCTGTGCAGAAGAAGAACAACAAGAAGAAGAAATATCTCGAAATATGTCCGTCAGGCCCCTTACCTTGAGATAAATCTGCAAATATCTCGGAAACGAAGCGAGCTATGGCAAAATCTTACGAGACTTTTTTGTAGAGAATTAAGTTTCCTACTTTTTATGTTCTATGATATTTTTTGATCAGATGCGTAGTTCTCGAGATATATCAAGATATTTAAAAGTTCCGAAGCCGCACCAACATAATAGAGATACAGAAACACCGTGGCCCCTTTCTTTGAGATAACTCTGTACTATTGCGAGCTGGAAATGCCACTTCCAGTTTAGCTGTGCAGAAGAAGAACAACAAGAAGAAGAAATATCTCGAAATATGTCCGTTAGGCCCCTTCCCTTGAGATGAATCTGCAAATATCTCGGAAACGAAGCGAGCTATGGCAAAATGTTAAGAGACGTTTTTTGTAGAGAATTATGTTTCCTACAATTTATGTTCTATGATATTTTTTGATCAGAAGCGTAGTTTTCGAGATATATCGAGATATTTAAAATTTCCGAAGCAGCACCAACATAATAGAGATACAGAAACACCGTGGCCCCTTTCTTTGAGATAACTCTGCACTATTGCGAGCTGCAAATGCCACTTCCAGCTTAGCTGTGCAGAAGAAGAACAACAAGAAGAAGAAATATCTCGAAATGTGTCCGTCAGGCCCCTTCCCTTGAGATAAATCTGCAAATATCTCGGAAACGAAGAGAGCTATGGCAAAATGTTAAGAGACCTTTTTTGTAGAGAATTAAGTTTCCTACTTTTCATGTTCTATGATATTTTTTGATCAGACGCGTAGTTCTCGAGATATATCAAGATATTTAAAAGTTCCGAAGCCGCACCAACATAATAGAGATACAGAAACACCGTGGCCCCTTTCTTTGAGATAACTCTGTACTATTGCGAGCTGGAAATGCCACTTCCAGTTTAGCTGTGCAGAAGAAGAACAACAAGAAGAAGAAATATCTCGAAATATGTCCGTTAGGCCCCTTCCCTTGAGATGAATCTGCAAATATCTCGGAAACGAAGCGAGCTATGGCAAAATGTTAAGAGACGTTTTTTGTAGAGAATTATGTTTCCTACAATTTATGTTCTATGATATTTTTTGATCAGAAGCGTAGTTTTCGAGATATATCGAGATATTTAAAAGTTCCGAAGCAGCACCAACATAATAGAGATACAGAAACACCGTGGCCCCTTTCTTTGAGATAACTCTGCACTAGTGCGAGCCGCAAATGCCACTTCCAGCTTAGCTGTGCAGCAGGAGAACAACAAGAAGAAGAAATATCTCGAAATATGTCCGTCAGGCCAGTTCCTTTGAGCTGAATGTGCAAATATCTCGGAAACGAAGCGAGCTATGGCAAAATGTTAAGAGACCTTTTTTGTAGAGAATTAAGTTTCCTACTTTTTATCTTCTATGATATTTTCTGATCAGATGCGTAGTTCTCGAGATATATCAAGATATTTAAAAGTTCCGAAGCCGCACCAACATAATAGAGATACAGAAACACCGTGGCCCCTTTCTTTGAGATAACTATGCACTATTGCGAGCTGTAAATGCCACTTCCAGCTTAGCTGTGCAGAAGAAGAACAACAAGAAGAAGAAATATCTCGAAATATGTCCGTCAGGCCCCTTACCTTGAGATAAATCTGCAAATATCTCGGAAACGAAGCGAGCTATGGCAAAATCTTACCAGACTTTTTTGTAGAGAATTGAGTTTCCTACTTTTTATGTTCTATGATATTTTTTGATCAGATGCGTAGTTCTCGAGATATATCAAGATATTTAAAAGTTCCGAAGCCGCACCAACATAATAGAGATACAGAAACACCTTGGCCCCTTTCTTTCAGATAACTATGCACTATTGCGAGCTGTAAATGCCACTTCCAGCTTAGCTGTGCAGAAGAAGAACAACAAGAAGAAGAAATATCTCGAAATATGTCCGTCAGGCCCCTTACCTTGAGATAAATCTGCAAATATCTCGGAAACGAAGCGAGCTATGGCAAAATCTTACGAGACTTTTTTGTAGAGAATTAAGTTTCCTACTTTTTATGTTCTATGATATTTTTTGATCAGATGCGTAGTTCTCGAGATATATCAAGATATTTAAAAGTTCCGAAGCCGCACCAACATAATAGAGATACAGAAACACCGTGGCCCCTTTCTTTGAGATAACTCTGTACTATTGCGAGCTGGAAATGCCACTTCCAGTTTAGCTGTGCAGAAGAAGAACAACAAGAAGAAGAAATATCTCGAAATATGTCCGTTAGGCCCCTTCCCTTGAGATGAATCTGCAAATATCTCGGAAACGAAGCGAGCTATGGCAAAATGTTAAGAGACGTTTTTTGTAGAGAATTGAGTTTCCTACTTTTTATGTTCTGTGATATTTTTTGATCAGATGCGTAGTTCTCGAGATATATCAAGATATTTAAAAGTTCCGAAGCCGCACCAACATAATAGAGATACAGAAACACCGTGGCCCCTTTCTTTCAGATAACTATGCACTATTGCGAGCTGTAAATGCCACTTCCAGCTTAGCTGTGCAGAAGAAGAACAACAAGAAGAAGAAATATCTCGAAATATGTCCGTCAGGCCCCTTACCTTGAGATAAATCTGCAAATATCTCGGAAACGAAGCGAGCTATGGCAAAATCTTACGAGACTTTTTTGTAGAGAATTAAGTTTCCTACTTTTTATGTTCTATGATATTTTTTGATCAGATGCGTAGTTCTCGAGATATATCAAGATATTTAAAAGTTCCGAAGCCGCACCAACATAATAGAGATACAGAAACACCGTGGCCCCTTTCTTTGAGATAACTCTGTACTATTGCGAGCTGGAAATGCCACTTCCAGTTTAGCTGTGCAGAAGAAGAACAACAAGAAGAAGAAATATCTCGAAATATGTCCGTCAGGCCCCTTCCCTTGAGATAAATCTGCAAATATCTCGGAAACGAAGCGAGCTATTGCAAAATGTTAAGAGACCTTTTTTGTAGAGAATTCAGTTTCCTACTTTTTATGTTCTATGATATTTTTTGATCAGATGCGTAGTTCTCGAGATATATCAAGATATTTAAAAGTTCCGAAGCCGCACCAACATAATAGAGATACAGAAACACCTTGGCCCCTTTCTTTCAGATAACTATGCACTATTGCGAGCTGTAAATGCCACTTCCAGCTTAGCTGTGCAGAAGAAGAACAACAAGAAGAAGAAATATCTCGAAATATGTCCGTCAGGCCCCTTACCTTGAGATAAATCTGCAAATATCTCGGAAACGAAGCGAGCTATGGCAAAATCTTACGAGACTTTTTTGTAGAGAATTAAGTTTCCTACTTTTTATGTTCTATGATATTTTTTGATCAGATGCGTAGTTCTCGAGATATATCAAGATATTTAAAAGTTCCGAAGCCGCACCAACATAATAGAGATACAGAAACACCGTGGCCCCTTTCTTTGAGATAACTCTGTACTATTGCGAGCTGGAAATGCCACTTCCAGTTTAGCTGTGCAGAAGAAGAACAACAAGAAGAAGAAATATCTCGAAATATGTCCGTTAGGCCCCTTCCCTTGAGATGAATCTGCAAATATCTCGGAAACGAAGCGAGCTATGGCAAAATGTTAAGAGACGTTTTTTGTAGAGAATTGAGTTTCCTACTTTTTATGTTCTGTGATATTTTTTGATCAGATGCGTAGTTCTCGAGATATATCAAGATATTTAAAAGTTCCGAAGCCGCACCAACATAATAGAGATACAGAAACACCGTGGCCCCTTTCTTGCAGATAACTATGCACTATTGCGAGCTGTAAATGCCACTTCCAGCTTAGCTGTGCAGAAGAAGAACAACAAGAAGAAGAAATATCTCGAAATATGTCCGTCAGGCCCCTTACCTTGAGATAAATCTGCAAATATCTCGGAAACGAAGCGAGCTATGGCAAAATCTTACGAGACTTTTTTGTAGAGAATTAAGTTTCCTACTTTTTATGTTCTATGATATTTTTTGATCAGATGCGTAGTTCTCGAGATATATCAAGATATTTAAAAGTTCCGAAGCCGCACCAACATAATAGAGATACAGAAACACCGTGGCCCCTTTCTTTGAGATAACTCTGTACTATTGCGAGCTGGAAATGCCACTTCCAGTTTAGCTGTGCAGAAGAAGAACAACAAGAAGAAGAAATATCTCGAAATATGTCCGTCAGGCCCCTTCCCTTGAGATAAATCTGCAAATATCTCGGAAACGAAGCGAGCTATTGCAAAATGTTAAGAGACCTTTTTTGTAGAGAATTGAGTTTCCTACTTTTTATGTTCTATGATATTTTTTGATCAGATGCGTAGTTCTCGAGATATATCAAGATATTTAAAAGTTCCGAAGCCGCACCAACATAATAGAGATACAGAAACACCTTGGCCCCTTTCTTTCAGATAACTATGCACTATTGCGAGCTGTAAATGCCACTTCCAGCTTAGCTGTGCAGAAGAAGAACAACAAGAAGAAGAAATATCTCGAAATATGTCCGTCAGGCCCCTTACCTTGAGATAAATCTGCAAATATCTCGGAAACGTAGCGAGCTATGGCAAAATCTTACGAGACTTTTTTGTAGAGAATTGAGTTTCCTACTTTTTATGTTCTATGATATTTTTTGATCAGATGCGTAGTTCTCGAGATATATCAAGGTATTTAAAAGTTCCGAAGCCGCACCAACATAATAGAGATACAGAAACACCTTGGCCCCTTTCTTTCAGATAACTATGCACTATTGCGAGCTGTAAATGCCACTTCCAGCTTAGCTGTGCAGAAGAAGAACAACAAGAAGAAGAAATATCTCGAAATATGTCCGTCAGGCCCCTTACCTTGAGATAAATCTGCAAATATCTCGGAAACGAAGCGAGCTATGGCAAAATCTTACGAGACTTTTTTGTAGAGAATTAAGTTTCCTACTTTTTATGTTCTATGATATTTTTTGATCAGATGCGTAGTTCTCGAGATATATCAAGATATTTAAAAGTTCCGAAGCCGCACCAACATAATAGAGATACAGAAACACCGTGGCCCCTTTCTTTGAGATAACTCTGTACTATTGCGAGCTGGAAATGCCACTTCCAGTTTAGCTGTGCAGAAGAAGAACAACAAGAAGAAGAAATATCTCGAAATATGTCCGTTAGGCCCCTTCCCTTGAGATGAATCTGCAAATATCTCGGAAACGAAGCGAGCTATGGCAAAATGTTAAGAGACGTTTTTTGTAGAGAATTATGTTTCCTACAATTTATGTTCTATGATATTTTTTGATCAGAAGCGTAGTTTTCGAGATATATCGAGATATTTAAAATTTCCGAAGCAGCACCAACATAATAGAGATACAGAAACACCGTGGCCCCTTTCTTTGAGATAACTCTGCACTATTGCGAGCTGCAAATGCCACTTCCAGCTTAGCTGTGCAGAAGAAGAACAACAAGAAGAAGAAATATCTCGAAATGTGTCCGTCAGGCCCCTTCCCTTGAGATAAATCTGCAAATATCTCGGAAACGAAGAGAGCTATGGCAAAATGTTAAGAGACCTTTTTTGTAGAGAATTAAGTTTCCTACTTTTCATGTTCTATGATATTTTTTGATCAGACGCGTAGTTCTCGAGATATATCAAGATATTTAAAAGTTCCGAAGCCGCACCAACATAATAGAGATACAGAAACACCGTGGCCCCTTTCTTTGAGATAACTCTGTACTATTGCGAGCTGGAAATGCCACTTCCAGTTTAGCTGTGCAGAAGAAGAACAACAAGAAGAAGAAATATCTCGAAATATGTCCGTTAGGCCCCTTCCCTTGAGATGAATCTGCAAATATCTCGGAAACGAAGCGAGCTATGGCAAAATGTTAAGAGACGTTTTTTGTAGAGAATTATGTTTCCTACAATTTATGTTCTATGATATTTTTTGATCAGAAGCGTAGTTTTCGAGATATATCGAGATATTTAAAAGTTCCGAAGCAGCACCAACATAATAGAGATACAGAAACACCGTGGCCCCTTTCTTTGAGATAACTCTGCACTAGTGCGAGCCGCAAATGCCACTTCCAGCTTAGCTGTGCAGAAGAAGAACAACAAGAAGAAGAAATATCTCGAAATATGTCCGTCAGGCCCCTTCCCTTGAGATAAATCTGCAAATATCTCGGAAACGAAGCGAGCTATTGCAAAATGTTAAGAGAACTTTTTTGTAGAGAATTGAGTTTCCTACTTTTTATGTTCTATGATATTTTTTGATCAGATGCGTAGTTCTCGAGATATATCAAGATATTTAAAAGTTCCGAAGCCGCACCAACATAATAGAGATACAGAAACACCGTGGCCCCTTTCTTTCAGATAACTATGCACTATTGCGAGCTGTAAATGCCACTTCCAGCTTAGCTGTGCAGAAGAAGAACAACAAGAAGAAGAAATATCTCGAAATATGTCCGTCAGGCCCCTTACCTTGAGATAAATCTGCAAATATCTCGGAAACGAAGCGAGCTATGGCAAAATGTTAAGAGACGTTTTTTGTAGAGAATTAAGTTTCCTACTTTTTATCTTCTATGATATTTTCTGATCAGATGCGTAGTTCTCGAGATATATCAAGATATTTAAAAGTTCCGAAGCCGCACCAACATAATAGAGATACAGAAACACCGTGGCCCCTCTCTTTGAGATAACTCTGCACTATTGCGAGCTGGAAATGCCACTTCCAGTTTAGCTGTGCAGAAGAAGAACAACAAGAAGAAGAAATATCTCGAAATATGTCCGTTAGGCCCCTTCCCTTGAGATAAATCTGCAAATATCTCGGAAACGAAGCGAGCTATGGCAAAACGTTAAGAGACCTTTTTTGTAGAGAATTATGTTTCCTACAATTTATGTTCTATGATATTTTTTGATCAGAAGCGTAGTTTTCGAGATATATCGAGATATTTAAAAGTTCCGAAGCCGCTCCAACATAATAGAGATACAGAAACACCGTGGCCCCTTTCTTTGAGATAACTCTGCACTATTGCGAGCTGCAAATGCCACTTCCAGCTTAGCTGTGCAGAGGAAGAACAACAAGAAGAAGAAATATCTCGAAATATGTCCGTCAGGCCAGTTCCTTTGAGCTGAATCTGCAAATATCTCGGAAACGAAGCGAGCTATGGCAAAATGTTAAGAGACCTTTTTTGTAGAGAATTAAGTTTCCTACTTTTTATCTTCTATGATATTTTCTGATCAGATGCGTAGTTCTCGAGATATATCAAGATATTTAAAAGTTCCGAAGCCGCACCAACATAATAGAGATACAGAAACACCGTGGCCCCTTTCTTTGAGATAACTCTGCACTAGTGCGAGCCGCAAATGCCACTTCCAGCTTAGCTGTGCAGCAGAAGAACAACAAGAAGAAGAAATATCTCGAAATATGTCCGTCAGGCCCCTTACCTTGAGATAAATCTGCAAATATCTCGGAAACGAAGCGAGCTATGGCAAAATCTTACCAGACTTTTTTGTAGAGAATTGAGTTTCCTACTTTTTATGTTCTATGATATTTTTTGATCAGATGCGTAGTTCTCGAGATATATCAAGATATTTAAAAGTTCCGAAGCCGCACCAACATAATAGAGATACAGAAACACCTTGGCCCCTTTCTTTCAGATAACTATGCACTATTGCGAGCTGTAAATGCCACTTCCAGCTTAGCTGTGCAGAAGAAGAACAACAAGAAGAAGAAATATCTCGAAATATGTCCGTCAGGCCCCTTACCTTGAGATAAATCTGCAAATATCTCGGAAACGAAGCGAGCTATGGCAAAATCTTACCAGACTTTTTTGTAGAGAATTAAGTTTCCTACTTTTTATGTTCTATGATATTTTTTGATCAGATGCGTAGTTCTCGAGATATATCAAGATATTTAAAAGTTCCGAAGCCGCACCAACATAATAGAGATACAGAAACACCGTGGCCCCTTTCTTTGAGATAACTCTGTACTATTGCGAGCTGGAAATGCCACTTCCAGTTTAGCTGTGCAGAAGAAGAACAACAAGAAGAAGAAATATCTCGAAATATGTCCGTTAGGCCCCTTCCCTTGAGATGAATCTGCAAATATCTCGGAAACGAAGCGAGCTATGGCAAAATGTTAAGAGACGTTTTTTGTAGAGAATTGAGTTTCCTACTTTTTATGTTCTGTGATATTTTTTGATCAGATGCGTAGTTCTCGAGATATATCAAGATATTTAAAAGTTCCGAAGCCGCACCAACATAATAGAGATACAGAAACACCGTGGCCCCTTTCTTGCAGATAACTATGCACTATTGCGAGCTGTAAATGCCACTTCCAGCTTAGCTGTGCAGAAGAAGAACAACAAGAAGAAGAAATATCTCGAAATATGTCCGTCAGGCCCCTTACCTTGAGATAAATCTGCAAATATCTCGGAAACGAAGCGAGCTATGGCAAAATCTTACGAGACTTTTTTGTAGAGAATTAAGTTTCCTACTTTTTATGTTCTATGATATTTTTTGATCAGATGCGTAGTTCTCGAGATATATCAAGATATTTAAAAGTTCCGAAGCCGCACCAACATAATAGAGATACAGAAACACCGTGGCCCCTTTCTTTGAGATAACTCTGTACTATTGCGAGCTGGAAATGCCACTTCCAGTTTAGCTGTGCAGAAGAAGAACAACAAGAAGAAGAAATATCTCGAAATATGTCCGTCAGGCCCCTTCCCTTGAGATAAATCTGCAAATATCTCGAAAACGAAGCGAGCTATTGCAAAATGTTAAGAGACCTTTTTTGTAGAGAATTGAGTTTCCTACTTTTTATGTTCTATGATATTTTTTGATCAGATGCGTAGTTCTCGAGATATATCAAGATATTTAAAAGTTCCGAAGCCGCACCAACATAATAGAGATACAGAAACACCTTGGCCCCTTTCTTTCAGATAACTATGCACTATTGCGAGCTGTAAATGCCACTTCCAGCTTAGCTGTGCAGAAGAAGAACAACAAGAAGAAGAAATATCTCGAAATATGTCCGTCAGGCCCCTTACCTTGAGATAAATCTGCAAATATCTCGGAAACGTAGCGAGCTATGGCAAAATCTTACGAGACTTTTTTGTAGAGAATTGAGTTTCCTACTTTTTATGTTCTATGATATTTTTTGATCAGATGCGTAGTTCTCGAGATATATCAAGGTATTTAAAAGTTCCGAAGCCGCACCAACATAATAGAGATACAGAAACACCTTGGCCCCTTTCTTTCAGATAACTATGCACTATTGCGAGCTGTAAATGCCACTTCCAGCTTAGCTGTGCAGAAGAAGAACAACAAGAAGAAGAAATATCTCGAAATATGTCCGTCAGGCCCCTTACCTTGAGATAAATCTGCAAATATCTCGGAAACGAAGCGAGCTATGGCAAAATCTTACGAGACTTTTTTGTAGAGAATTAAGTTTCCTACTTTTTATGTTCTATGATATTTTTTGATCAGATGCGTAGTTCTCGAGATATATCAAGATATTTAAAAGTTCCGAAGCCGCACCAACATAATAGAGATACAGAAACACCGTGGCCCCTTTCTTTGAGATAACTCTGTACTATTGCGAGCTGGAAATGCCACTTCCAGTTTAGCTGTGCAGAAGAAGAACAACAAGAAGAAGAAATATCTCGAAATATGTCCGTTAGGCCCCTTCCCTTGAGATGAATCTGCAAATATCTCGGAAACGAAGCGAGCTATGGCAAAATGTTAAGAGACGTTTTTTGTAGAGAATTATGTTTCCTACAATTTATGTTCTATGATATTTTTTGATCAGAAGCGTAGTTTTCGAGATATATCGAGATATTTAAAATTTCCGAAGCAGCACCAACATAATAGAGATACAGAAACACCGTGGCCCCTTTCTTTGAGATAACTCTGCACTATTGCGAGCTGCAAATGCCACTTCCAGCTTAGCTGTGCAGAAGAAGAACAACAAGAAGAAGAAATATCTCGAAATGTGTCCGTCAGGCCCCTTCCCTTGAGATAAATCTGCAAATATCTCGGAAACGAAGAGAGCTATGGCAAAATGTTAAGAGACCTTTTTTGTAGAGAATTAAGTTTCCTACTTTTCATGTTCTATGATATTTTTTGATCAGACGCGTAGTTCTCGAGATATATCAAGATATTTAAAAGTTCCGAAGCCGCACCAACATAATAGAGATACAGAAACACCGTGGCCCCTTTCTTTGAGATAACTCTGTACTATTGCGAGCTGGAAATGCCACTTCCAGTTTAGCTGTGCAGAAGAAGAACAACAAGAAGAAGAAATATCTCGAAATATGTCCGTTAGGCCCCTTCCCTTGAGATGAATCTGCAAATATCTCGGAAACGAAGCGAGCTATGGCAAAATGTTAAGAGACGTTTTTTGTAGAGAATTATGTTTCCTACAATTTATGTTCTATGATATTTTTTGATCAGAAGCGTAGTTTTCGAGATATATCGAGATATTTAAAAGTTCCGAAGCAGCACCAACATAATAGAGATACAGAAACACCGTGGCCCCTTTCTTTGAGATAACTCTGCACTAGTGCGAGCCGCAAATGCCACTTCCAGCTTAGCTGTGCAGAAGAAGAACAACAAGAAGAAGAAATATCTCGAAATATGTCCGTCAGGCCCCTTCCCTTGAGATAAATCTGCAAATATCTCGGAAACGAAGCGAGCTATTGCAAAATGTTAAGAGAACTTTTTTGTAGAGAATTGAGTTTCCTACTTTTTATGTTCTATGATATTTTTTGATCAGATGCGTAGTTCTCGAGATATATCAAGATATTTAAAAGTTCCGAAGCCGCACCAACATAATAGAGATACAGAAACACCGTGGCCCCTTTCTTTCAGATAACTATGCACTATTGCGAGCTGTAAATGCCACTTCCAGCTTAGCTGTGCAGAAGAAGAACAACAAGAAGAAGAAATATCTCGAAATATGTCCGTCAGGCCCCTTACCTTGAGATAAATCTGCAAATATCTCGGAAACGAAGCGAGCTATGGCAAAATGTTAAGAGACGTTTTTTGTAGAGAATTAAGTTTCCTACTTTTTATCTTCTATGATATTTTCTGATCAGATGCGTAGTTCTCGAGATATATCAAGATATTTAAAAGTTCCGAAGCCGCACCAACATAATAGAGATACAGAAACACCGTGGCCCCTCTCTTTGAGATAACTCTGCACTATTGCGAGCTGGAAATGCCACTTCCAGTTTAGCTGTGCAGAAGAAGAACAACAAGAAGAAGAAATATCTCGAAATATGTCCGTTAGGCCCCTTCCCTTGAGATAAATCTGCAAATATCTCGGAAACGAAGCGAGCTATGGCAAAACGTTAAGAGACCTTTTTTGTAGAGAATTATGTTTCCTACAATTTATGTTCTATGATATTTTTTGATCAGAAGCGTAGTTTTCGAGATATATCGAGATATTTAAAAGTTCCGAAGCCGCTCCAACATAATAGAGATACAGAAACACCGTGGCCCCTTTCTTTGAGATAACTCTGCACTATTGCGAGCTGCAAATGCCACTTCCAGCTTAGCTGTGCAGAGGAAGAACAACAAGAAGAAGAAATATCTCGAAATATGTCCGTCAGGCCAGTTCCTTTGAGCTGAATCTGCAAATATCTCGGAAACGAAGCGAGCTATGGCAAAATGTTAAGAGACCTTTTTTGTAGAGAATTAAGTTTCCTACTTTTTATCTTCTATGATATTTTCTGATCAGATGCGTAGTTCTCGAGATATATCAAGATATTTAAAAGTTCCGAAGCCGCACCAACATAATAGAGATACAGAAACACCGTGGCCCCTTTCTTTGAGATAACTCTGCACTAGTGCGAGCCGCAAATGCCACTTCCAGCTTAGCTGTGCAGCAGAAGAACAACAAGAAGAAGAAATATCTCGAAATATGTCCGTCAGGCCAGTTCCTTTGAGCTGAATATGCAAATATCTCGGAAACGAAGCGAGCTATGGCAAAATGTTAAGAGACCTTTTTTGTAGAGAATTAAGTTTCCTACTTTTTATCTTGTATGATATTTTCTGATCAGATGCGTAGTTCTCGAGATATATCAAGATATTTAAAAGTTCCGAAGCCGCAACAACATAATAGAGATACAGAAACACCGTGGCCCCTTTCTTTGAGATAACTCTGCACTAGTGCGAGCCGCAAATGCCACTTCCAGCTTAGCTGTGCAGCAGAAGAACAACAAGAAGAAGAAATATCTCGAAATATGTCCGTCAGGCCACTTCCCTTGAGATAAATCTGCAAATATCTCGGAAACGAAGCGAGCTATGGCAAAATGTTAAGACACCTTTTTTGTAGAGAATTATGTTTCCTACTTTTTATGTTCTATGATATTTTTTGATCAGACGCGTAGCTCTCGAGATATATCAAGATATTTAAAAGTTCCGAAGCCGCACCAACATAATAGAGATACAGAAACACCGTGGCCCCTTTCTTTCAGATAACTATGCACTATTGCGAGCTGTAAGTGCCACTTCCAGCTTAGCTGTGCAGAAGAAGAACAACAAGAAGAAGAAATATCTCGAAATATGTCCGTCAGGCCCCTTACCTTGAGCTAAATCTGCAAATATCTCGGAAACGAAGCGAGCTATGGCAAAATCTTACCAGACTTTTTTGTAGAGAATTAAGTTTCCTACTTTTTATGTTCTATGATATTTTTTGATCAGATGCGTAGTTCTCGAGATATATCAAGATATTTAAAAGTTCCGAAGCCGCACCAACATAATAGAGATACAGAAACACCGTGGCCCCTTTCTTTGAGATAACTCTGTACTATTGCGAGCTGGAAATGCCACTTCCAGTTTAGCTGTGCAGAAGAAGAACAACAAGAAGAAGAAATATCTCGAAATATGTCCGTTAGGCCCCTTCCCTTGAGATGAATCTGCAAATATCTCGGAAACGAAGCGAGCTATGGCAAAATGTTAAGAGACGTTTTTTGTAGAGAATTATGTTTCCTACAATTTATGTTCTATGATATTTTTTGATCAGAAGCGTAGTTTTCGAGATATATCGAGATATTTAAAAGTTCCGAAGCCGCTCCAACATAATAGAGATACAGAAACACCGTGGCCCCTTTCTTTGAGATAACTCTGCACTATTGCGAGCTGCAAATGCCACTTCCAGCTTAGCTGTGCAGAGGAAGAACAACAAGAAGAAGAAATATCTCGAAATATGTCCGTCAGGCCAGTTCCTTTGAGCTGAATCTGCAAATATCTCGGAAACGAAGCGAGCTATGGCAAAATGTTAAGAGACCTTTTTTGTAGAGAATTAAGTTTCCTACTTTTTATCTTCTATGATATTTTCTGATCAGATGCGTAGTTCTCGAGATATATCAAGATATTTAAAAGTTCCGAAGCCGCACCAACATAATAGAGATACAGAAACACCGTGGCCCCTTTCTTTGAGATAACTCTGTACTATTGCGAGCTGGAAATGCCACTTCCAGTTTAGCTGTGCAGAAGAAGAACAACAAGAAGAAGAAATATCTCGAAATATGTCCGTTAGGCCCCTTCCCTTGAGATAAATCTGCAAATATCTCGGAAACGAAGCGAGCTATGGCAAAATGTTAAGAGACCTTTTTTGTAGAGAATTATGTTTCCTACAATTTATGTTCTATGATTTTTTTTGATCAGAAGCGTAGTTTTCGAGATATATCGAGATATTTAAAAGTTCCGAAGCAGCACCAACATAATAGAGATACAGAAACACCGTGGCCCCTTTCTTTGAGATAACTCTGCACTAGTGCGAGCCGCAAATGCCACTTCCAGCTTAGCTGTGCAGAAGAAGAACAACAAGAAGAAGAAATATCTCGAAATATGTCCGTCAGGCCCCTTCCCTTGAGATAAATCTGCAAATATCTCGGAAACGAAGCGAGCTATTGCAAAATGTTAAGAGACCTTTTTTGTAGAGAATTGAGTTTCCTACTTTTTATGTTCTGTGATATTTTTTGATCAGATGCGTAGTTCTCGAGATATATCAAGATATTTAAAAGTTCCGAAGACGCACCAACATAATAGAGATACAGAAACACCGTGGCCCCTTTCTTTCAGATAACTATGCACTATTGCGAGCTGTAAATGCCACTTCCAGCTTAGCTGTGCAGAAGAAGAACAACAAGAAGAAGAAATATCTCGAAATATGTCCGTCAGGCCCCTTACCTTGAGATAAATCTGCAAATATCTCGGAAACGAAGCGAGCTATGGCAAAATGTTAAGAGACGTTTTTTGTAGAGAATTATGTTTCCTACAATTTATGTTCTATGATATTTTTTGATCAGAAGCGTAGTTTTCGAGATATATCGAGATATTTAAAAGTTCCGAAGCCGCACCAACATAATAGGGATACAGAAACACCGTGGCCCCTTTCTTTGAGATAACTCTGCACTATTGCGAGCTGGAAATGCCACTTCCAGTTTAGCTGTGCAGGAGAAGAACAACAAGAAGAAGAAATATCTCGAAATATGTCCGTCAGGCCCCTTCCCTTGAGATAAATCTGCAAATATCTCGGAAACGAAGCGAGCTATGGCAAAATGTTAGGAGACCTTTTTTGTAGAGAATTAAGTTTCCTACTTTTTATGTTCTATGATATTTTTTGATCAGATGCGTAGTTCTCGAGATATATCAAGATATTTAAAAGTTCCGAAGCCGCACCAACATAATAGAGATACAGAAACACCGTGGCCCCTCTCTTTGAGATAACTCTGCACTATTGCGAGCTGTAAATGCCACTTCCAGCTTAGCTGTGCAGAAGAAGAACAACAAGAAGAAGAAATATCTCGAAATATGTCCGTCAGGCCCCTTCCCTTGAGATATATCTGCAAATATCTCGGAAACGAAGCGAGCTATGGCAAAATGTTAAGAGACCTTTTTTGTAGAGAATTATGTTTCCTACAATTTATGTTCTATGATATTTTTTGATCAGAAGCGTAGTTTTCGAGATATATCGAGATATTTAAAAGTTCCGAAGCCGCACCAACATAATAGAGATACAGAAACACCGTGGCCCCTTTCGTTGAGATAACTCTGCACTAGTGCGAGCCGCAAATGCCACTTCCAGCTTAGCTGTGCAGAAGAAGAACAACAAGAAGAAGAAATATCTCGAAATATGTCCGTCAGGCCCCTTCCCTTGAGATAAATCTGCAAATATCTCGGAAACGAAGCGAGCTATGGCAAAATGTTAGGAGACCTTTTTTGTAGAGAATTACGTTTCCTACTTTTTATGTTCTATGATATTTTTTGATCAGATGCGTAGTTCTCGAGATATATCAAGATATTTAAAAGTTCCGAAGCCGCACCAACATAATAGAGATACAGAAACACCGTGGCCCCTCTCATTGAGATAACTCTGCACTATTGCGAGCTGTAAATGCCACTTCCAGCTTAGCTGTGCAGAAGAAGAACAACAAGAAGAAGACATATCTCGA
Source organism: Osmia lignaria lignaria (assembly GCF_051020975.1). Lineage (NCBI taxonomy): Eukaryota > Metazoa > Arthropoda > Insecta > Hymenoptera > Megachilidae > Osmia > Osmia lignaria. The sequence goes on along the minus strand of NW_027478162.1, from coordinate 21,078,549 downwards.
AAAATGTCCGTCAGGCCCCTTCCCTTGAGATATATCTGCAAATATCTCGGAAACGAAGCGAGCTATGGCAAAATGTTAAGAGACCTTTTTTGTAGAGAATTATGTTTCCTACAATTTATGTTCTATGATATTTTTTGATCAGAAGCGTAGTTTTCGAGATACATCGAGATATTTAAAAGTTCCAAAGCCGCACCAACATAATAGAGATACAGAAACACCGTGGCCCCTTTCTTTGAGATAACTCTGCACTATTGCGAGCTGCAAATGCCACTTCCAGCTTAGCTGTGCAGAGGAAGAACAACAAGAAGAAGAAATATCTCGAAATATGTCCGTCAGGCCAGTTCCTTTGAGCTGAATCTGCAAATATCTCGGAAACGAAGCGAGCTATGGCAAAATGTTAAGAGACGTTTTTTGTAGAGAATTATGTTTCCTACTTTTTATCTTCTATGATATTTTCTGATCAGATGCGTAGTTCTCGAGATATATCAAGATATTTAAAAGTTCCGAAGCCGCACCAACATAATAGAGATACAGAAACACCGTGGCCCCTTTCTTTGAGATAACTCTGCACTAGTGCGAGCCGCAAATGCCACTTCCAGCTTAGCTGTGCAGCAGAAGAACAACAAGAAGAAGAAATATCTCGAAATATGTCCGTCAGGCCAGTTCCTTTGAGCTGAATATGCAAATATCTCGGAAACGAAGCGAGCTATGGCAAAATGTTAAGAGACCTTTTTTGTAGAGAATTAAGTTTCCTACTTTTTATCTTCTATGATATTTTCTGATCAGATGCGTAGTTCTCGAGATATATCAAGATATTTAAAAGTTCCGAAGCCGCAACAACATAATAGAGATACAGAAACACCGTGGCCCCTTTCTTTGAGATAACTCTGCACTAGTGCGAGCCGCCAATGCCACTTCCAGCTTAGCTGTGCAGCAGAAGAACAACAAGAAGAAGAAATATCTCGAAATATGTCCGTCAGGCCACTTCCCTTGAGATAAATCTGCAAATATCTCGGAAACGAAGCGAGCTATGGCAAAATGTTAAGACACCTTTTTTGTAGAGAATTATGTTTCCTACTTTTTATGTTCTATGATATTTTTTGATCAGACGCGTAGCTCTCGAGATATATCAAGATATTTAAAAGTTCCGAAGCCGCACCAACATAATAGAGATACAGAAACACCGTGGCCCCTTTCTTTCAGATAACTATGCACTATTGCGAGCTGTAAGTGCCACTTCCAGCTTAGCTGTGCAGAAGAAGAACAACAAGAAGAAGAAATATCTCGAAATATGTCCGTTAGGCCCCTTCCCTTGAGATGAATCTGCAAATATCTCGGAAACGAAGCGAGCTATGGCAAAATGTTAAGAGACGTTTTTTGTAGAGAATTATGTTTCCTACAATTTATGTTCTATGATATTTTTTGATCAGAAGCGTAGTTTTCGAGATATATCGAGATATTTAAAAGTTCCGAAGCCGCTCCAACATAATAGAGATACAGAAACACCGTGGCCCCTTTCTTTGAGATAACTCTGCACTATTGCGAGCTGCAAATGCCACTTCCAGCTTAGCTGTGCAGAGGAAGAACAACAAGAAGAAGAAATATCTCGAAATATGTCCGTCAGGCCAGTTCCTTTGAGCTGAATCTGCAAATATCTCGGAAACGAAGCGAGCTATGGCAAAATGTTAAGAGACCTTTTTTGTAGAGAATTAAGTTTCCTACTTTTTATCTTCTATGATATTTTCTGATCAGATGCGTAGTTCTCGAGATATATCAAGATATTTAAAAGTTCCGAAGCCGCACCAACATAATAGAGATACAGAAACACCGTGGCCCCTTTCTTTGAGATAACTCTGTACTATTGCGAGCTGGAAATGCCACTTCCAGTTTAGCTGTGCAGAAGAAGAACAACAAGAAGAAGAAATATCTCGAAATATGTCCGTTAGGCCCCTTCCCTTGAGATAAATCTGCAAATATCTCGGAAACGAAGCGAGCTATGGCAAAATGTTAAGAGACCTTTTTTGTAGAGAATTATGTTTCCTACAATTTATGTTCTATGATTTTTTTTGATCAGAAGCGTAGTTTTCGAGATATATCGAGATATTTAAAAGTTCCGAAGCAGCACCAACATAATAGAGATACAGAAACACCGTGGCCCCTTTCTTTGAGATAACTCTGCACTAGTGCGAGCCGCAAATGCCACTTCCAGCTTAGCTGTGCAGAAGAAGAACAACAAGAAGAAGAAATATCTCGAAATATGTCCGTCAGGCCCCTTCCCTTGAGATAAATCTGCAAATATCTCGGAAACGAAGCGAGCTATTGCAAAATGTTAAGAGACCTTTTTTGTAGAGAATTGAGTTTCCTACTTTTTATGTTCTGTGATATTTTTTGATCAGATGCGTAGTTCTCGAGATATATCAAGATATTTAAAAGTTCCGAAGACGCACCAACATAATAGAGATACAGAAACACCGTGGCCCCTTTCTTTCAGATAACTATGCACTATTGCGAGCTGTAAATGCCACTTCCAGCTTAGCTGTGCAGAAGAAGAACAACAAGAAGAAGAAATATCTCGAAATATGTCCGTCAGGCCCCTTACCTTGAGATAAATCTGCAAATATCTCGGAAACGAAGCGAGCTATGGCAAAATGTTAAGAGACGTTTTTTGTAGAGAATTATGTTTCCTACAATTTATGTTCTATGATATTTTTTGATCAGAAGCGTAGTTTTCGAGATATATCGAGATATTTAAAAGTTCCGAAGCCGCACCAACATAATAGGGATACAGAAACACCGTGGCCCCTTTCTTTGAGATAACTCTGCACTATTGCGAGCTGGAAATGCCACTTCCAGTTTAGCTGTGCAGGAGAAGAACAACAAGAAGAAGAAATATCTCGAAATATGTCCGTCAGGCCCCTTCCCTTGAGATAAATCTGCAAATATCTCGGAAACGAAGCGAGCTATGGCAAAATGTTAGGAGACCTTTTTTGTAGAGAATTAAGTTTCCTACTTTTTATGTTCTATGATATTTTTTGATCAGATGCGTAGTTCTCGAGATATATCAAGATATTTAAAAGTTCCGAAGCCGCACCAACATAATAGAGATACAGAAACACCGTGGCCCCTCTCTTTGAGATAACTCTGCACTATTGCGAGCTGTAAATGCCACTTCCAGCTTAGCTGTGCAGAAGAAGAACAACAAGAAGAAGAAATATCTCGAAATATGTCCGTTAGGCCCCTTCCCTTGAGATATATCTGCAAATATCTCGGAAACGAAGCGAGCTATGGCAAAATGTTAAGAGACCTTTTTTGTAGAGAATTATGTTTCCTACAATTTATGTTCTATGATTTTTTTTGATCAGAAGCGTAGTTTTCGAGATATATCGAGATATTTAAAAGTTCCGAAGCAGCACCAACATAATAGAGATACAGAAACACCGTGGCCCCTTTCTTTGAGATAACTCTGCACTAGTGCGAGCCGCAAATGCCACTTCCAGCTTAGCTGTGCAGAAGAAGAACAACAAGAAGAAGAAATATCTCGAAATATGTCCGTCAGGCCCCTTCCCTTGAGATAAATCTGCAAATATCTCGGAAACGAAGCGAGCTATTGCAAAATGTTAAGAGACCTTTTTTGTAGAGAATTGAGTTTCCTACTTTTTATGTTCTGTGATATTTTTTGATCAGATGCGTAGTTCTCGAGATATATCAAGATATTTAAAAGTTCCGAAGACGCACCAACATAATAGAGATACAGAAACACCGTGGCCCCTTTCTTTCAGATAACTATGCACTATTGCGAGCTGTAAATGCCACTTCCAGCTTAGCTGTGCAGAAGAAGAACAACAAGAAGAAGAAATATCTCGAAATATGTCCGTCAGGCCCCTTACCTTGAGATAAATCTGCAAATATCTCGGAAACGAAGCGAGCTATGGCAAAATGTTAAGAGACGTTTTTTGTAGAGAATTATGTTTCCTACAATTTATGTTCTATGATATTTTTTGATCAGAAGCGTAGTTTTCGAGATATATCGAGATATTTAAAAGTTCCGAAGCCGCACCAACATAATAGGGATACAGAAACACCGTGGCCCCTTTCTTTGAGATAACTCTGCACTATTGCGAGCTGGAAATGCCACTTCCAGTTTAGCTGTGCAGGAGAAGAACAACAAGAAGAAGAAATATCTCGAAATATGTCCGTCAGGCCCCTTCCCTTGAGATAAATCTGCAAATATCTCGGAAACGAAGCGAGCTATGGCAAAATGTTAGGAGACCTTTTTTGTAGAGAATTAAGTTTCCTACTTTTTATGTTCTATGATATTTTTTGATCAGATGCGTAGTTCTCGAGATATATCAAGATATTTAAAAGTTCCGAAGCCGCACCAACATAATAGAGATACAGAAACACCGTGGCCCCTCTCTTTGAGATAACTCTGCACTATTGCGAGCTGTAAATGCCACTTCCAGCTTAGCTGTGCAGAAGAAGAACAACAAGAAGAAGAAATATCTCGAAATATGTCCGTCAGGCCCCTTCCCTTGAGATATATCTGCAAATATCTCGGAAACGAAGCGAGCTATGGCAAAATGTTAAGAGACCTTTTTTGTAGAGAATTATGTTTCCTACAATTTATGTTCTATGATATTTTTTGATCAGAAGCGTAGTTTTCGAGATATATCGAGATATTTAAAAGTTCCGAAGCCGCACCAACATAATAGAGATACAGAAACACCGTGGCCCCTTTCGTTGAGATAACTCTGCACTAGTGCGAGCCGCAAATGCCACTTCCAGCTTAGCTGTGCAGAAGAAGAACAACAAGAAGAAGAAATATCTCGAAATATGTCCGTCAGGCCCCTTCCCTTGAGATAAATCTGCAAATATCTCGGAAACGAAGCGAGCTATGGCAAAATGTTAGGAGACCTTTTTTGTAGAGAATTACGTTTCCTACTTTTTATGTTCTATGATATTTTTTGATCAGATGCGTAGTTCTCGAGATATATCAAGATATTTAAAAGTTCCGAAGCCGCACCAACATAATAGAGATACAGAAACACCGTGGCCCCTCTCATTGAGATAACTCTGCACTATTGCGAGCTGTAAATGCCACTTCCAGCTTAGCTGTGCAGAAGAAGAACAACAAGAAGAAGACATATCTCGAAAAATGTCCGTCAGGCCCCTTCCCTTGAGATATATCTGCAAATATCTCGGAAACGAAGCGAGCTATGGCAAAATGTTAAGAGACCTTTTTTGTAGAGAATTATGTTTCCTACAATTTATGTTCTATGATATTTTTTGATCAGAAGCGTAGTTTTCGAGATACATCGAGATATTTAAAAGTTCCAAAGCCGCACCAACATAATAGAGATACAGAAACACCGTGGCCCCTTTCTTTGAGATAACTCTGCACTATTGCGAGCTGCAAATGCCACTTCCAGCTTAGCTGTGCAGAGGAAGAACAACAAGAAGAAGAAATATCTCGAAATATGTCCGTCAGGCCAGTTCCTTTGAGCTGAATCTGCAAATATCTCGGAAACGAAGCGAGCTATGGCAAAATGTTAAGAGACGTTTTTTGTAGAGAATTATGTTTCCTACAATTTATGTTCTATGATATTTTTTGATCAGAAGCGTAGTTTTCGAGATATATCGAGATATTTAAAAGTTCCGAAGCCGCACCAACATAAAGGGGATACAGAAACACCGTGGCCCCTTTCTTTGAGATAACTCTGCACTAGTGCGAGCCGCAAATGCCACTTCCAGCTTAGCTGTGCAGAAGAAGAACAACAAGAAGAAGAAATATCTCGAAATATGTCCGTCAGGCCCCTTCCCTTGAGATATATCTGCAAATATCTCGGAAACGAAGCGAGCTATGGCAAAATGTTAAGAGACCTTTTTTGTAGAGAATTAAGTTTCCTACTTTTTATGTTCTATGATATTTTTTGATCAGATGCGTAGTTCTCGAGATATATCAAGATATTTAAAAGTTCCGAAGCCGCACCAACATAATAGAGATACAGAAACACCGTGGCCCCTCTCTTTGAGATAACTCTGCACTATTGCGAGCTGTAAATGCCACTTCCAGCTTAGCTGTGCAGAAGAAGAACAACAAGAAGAAGAAATATCTCGAAATATGTCCGTCAGGCCCCTTCCCTTGAGATATATCTGCAAATATCTCGGAAACGAAGCGAGCTATGGCAAAATGTTAAGAGACCTTTTTTGTAGAGAATTATGTTTCCTACAATTTATGTTCTATGATATTTTTTGATCAGAAGCGTAGTTTTCGAGATATATCGAGATATTTAAAAGTTCCGAAGCCGCACCAACATAATAGAGATACAGAAACACCGTGGCCCCTTTCGTTGAGATAACTCTGCACTAGTGCGAGCCGCAAATGCCACTTCCAGCTTAGCTGTGCAGAAGAAGAACAACAAGAAGAAGAAATATCTCGAAATATGTCCGTCAGGCCCCTTCCCTTGAGATAAATCTGCAAATATCTCGGAAACGAAGCGAGCTATGGCAAAATGTTAAGAGACCTTTTTTGTAGAGAATTAAGTTTCCTACTTTTTATGTTCTATGATATTTTTTGATCAGAAGCGTAGTTTTCGAGATATATCGAGATATTTAAAAGTTCCGAAGCCGCACCAACATAATAGAGATACAGAAACACCGTGGCCCCTTTCGTTGAGATAACTCTGCACTAGTGCGAGCCGCAAATGCCACTTCCAGCTTAGCTGTGCAGAAGAAGAACAACAAGAAGAAGAAATATCTCGAAATATGTCCGTCAGGCCCCTTCCCTTGAGATAAATCTGCAAATATCTCGGAAACGAAGCGAGCTATGGCAAAATGTTGAGAGACGTTTTTTGTAGAGAATTATGTTTCCTACAATTTATGTTCTATGATATTTTTTGATCAGATGCGTAGTTCTCGAGATATATCAAGATATTTAAAAGTTCCGAAGCCGCACCAACATAATAGAGATACAGAAACACCGTGGCCCCTTTCTTTGAGATAACTCTGCACTATTGCGAGCTGTAAATGCCACTTCCAGCTTAGCTGTGCAGAAGAAGAACAACAAGAAGAAGAAATATCTCGAAATATGTCCGTCAGGCCCCTTCCCTTGAGATAAATCTGCAAATATCTCGGAAACGAAGCGAGCTATGGCAAAATGTTAAGAGACCTTTTTTGTAGAGAATTATGTTTCCTACAATTTATGTTCTATGATATTTTTTGATCAGAAGCGTAGTTTTCGAGATATATCGAGATATTTAAAAGTTCCGAAGCCGCACCAACATAATAGAGATACAGAAACACCGTGGCCCCTTTCGTTGAGATAACTCTGCACTAGTGCGAGCCGCAAATGCCACTTCCAGCTTAGCTGTGCAGAAGAAGAACAACAAGAAGAAGAAATATCTCGAAATATGTCCGTCAGGCCCCTTCCCTTGAGATAAATCTGCAAATATCTCGGAAACGAAGCGAGCTATGGCAAAATGTTGAGAGACGTTTTTTGTAGAGAATTATGTTTCCTACAATTTATGTTCTATGATATTTTTTGATCAGATGCGTAGTTCTCGAGATATATCAAGATATTTAAAAGTTCCGAAGCCGCACCAACATAATAGAGATACAGAAACACCGTGGCCCCTTTCTTTGAGATAACTCTGCACTATTGCGAGCTGTAAATGCCACTTCCAGCTTAGCTGTGCAGAAGAAGAACAACAAGAAGAAGAAATATCTCGAAATATGTCCGTCAGGCCCCTTCCCTTGAGATATATCTGCAAATATCTCGGAAACGAAGCGAGCTATGGCAAAATGTTAAGAGACCTTTTTTGTAGAGAATTATGTTTCGTACAATTTATGTTCTATGATATTTTTTGGTGAGAAGCGTAGTTTTCGAGATATATCGAGATATTTAAAAGTTCCAAAGCCGCACCAACATAATAGAGATACAGAAACACCGTGGCCCCTTTCTTTGAGATAACTCTGCACTAGTGCGAGCCGCAAATGCCACTTCCAGCTTAGCTGTGCAGAAGAAGAACAACAAGAAGAAGAAATATCTCGAAATATGTCCGTCAGGCCCCTTCCCTTGAGATAAATCTGCAAATATCTCGGAAACGAAGCGAGCTATGGCAAAATGTTAAGAGACCTTTTTTGTAGAGAATTATGTTTCGTACAATTTATGTTCTATGATATTTTTTGGTGAGAAGCGTAGTTTTCGAGATATATCGAGATATTTAAAAGTTCCAAAGCCGCACCAACATAATAGAGATACAGAAACACCGTGGCCCCTTTCTTTGAGATAACTCTGCACTAGTGCGAGCCGCAAATGCCACTTCCAGCTTAGCTGTGCAGAAGAAGAACAACAAGAAGAAGAAATATCTCGAAATATGTCCGTCAGGCCCCTTCCCTTGAGATAAATCTGCAAATATCTCGGAAACGAAGCGAGCTATGGCAAAATGTTGGGAGACCTTTTTTGTAGAGAATTAAGTTTCCTACGTTTTATGTTCTATGATATTTTTTGATCAGATGCCTAGTTCTCGAGATATATCAAGATATTTAAAAGTTCCGAAGCCGCACCAACATAATAGAGATACAGAAACACCGTGGCCCCTTTCTTTGAGATAACTCTGCACTATTGCGAGCTGCAAATGCCACTTCCAGCTTAGCTGTGCAGAAGAAGAACATCAAGAAGAAGAAATATCTCGAAATATGTCCGTCAGGCCCCTTCCCTTGAGATAAATCTGCAAATATCTCGGAAACGAAGAGAGCTATGGCAAAATGGTAAGAGACCTTTTTGGTAGAGAATTAAGTTTCCTACTTTTTATGTTCTATGATATTTTTTGATCTGATGCGTAGTTCTCGAGATATATCAAGATATTTAAAAGTTCCGAAGCCGCACCAACATAATAGAGATACAGAAACACCGTGGCCCCTTTCTTTGAGATAACTCTGCACTATTGCGAGCCGCAAATGCCACTTCCAGCTTCGCTGTGCAGAAGAAGAACAACAAGAAGAAGAAATATCTCGAAATATGTCCGTCAGGCCCCTTCCCTTGAGATAAATCTGCAAATATCTCGGAAACGAAGCGAGCTATGGCAAAATGTTGAGAGACCTTTTTTGTAGAGAATTAAGTTTCCTACGTTTTATGTTCTATGATATTTTTTGATCAGATGCGTAGTTCTCGAGATATATCAAGATATTTAAAAGTTCCGAAGCCGCACCAACATAATAGAGATACAGAAACACCGTGGCCCCTTTCTTTGAGATAACTCTGCACTATTGCGAGCTGCAAATGCCACTTCCAGCTTAGCTGTGCAGAAGAAGAACAACAAGAAGAAGAAATATCTCGAAATATGTCCGTCAGGCCACTTCCCTTGAGATAAATCTGCAAATATCTCGGAAACGAAGCGAGCTATGGCAAAATGTTAAGAGACCTTTTTTGTAGAGAACTAAGTTTCCTACTTTTTATGTTCTATGATATTTTTTGATCTGATGCGTAGTTCTCGAGGTATATCAAGATATTTAAAAGTTCCGAAGCCGCACCAACATAATAGAGATACAGAAACACCGTGGCCCCTTTCTTTGAGATAACTCTGCACTATTGCGAGCTGTAAATGCCACTTCCAGCTTAGCTGTGCAGAAGAAGAACAACAAGAAGAAGACATATCTCGAAATATGTCCGTCAGGCCCCTTCCCTTGAGATATATCTGCAAATATCTCGGAAACGAAGCGAGCTATGGCAAAATGTTAAGAGACCTTTTTTGTAGAGAATTATGTTTCCTACAATTTATGTTCTATAATATTTTTTGATCAGAAGCGTAGTTTTCGAGATATATCGAGATATTTAAAAGTTCCGAAGCCGCACCAACATAATAGAGATACAGAAACACCGTGGCCCCTTTCTTTGAGATAACTCTGCACTATTGCGAGCTGTAAATGCCACTTCCAGCTTAGCTGTGCAGAAGAAGAACAACAAGAAGAAGAAATATCTCGAAATATGTCCGTCAGGCCCCTTCCCTTGAGATATATCTGCAAATATCTCGGAAACGAAGCGAGCTATGGCAAAGTGTTAAGAGACCTTTTTTGTAGAGAATTATGTTTCGTACAATTTATGTTCTATGATATTTTTTGGTGAGAAGCGTAGTTTTCGAGATATATCGAGATATTTAAAAGTTCCAAAGCCGCACCAACATAATAGAGATACAGAAACACCGTGGCCCCTTTCTTTGAGATAACTCTGCACTAGTGCGAGCCGCAAATGCCACTTCCAGCTTAGCTGTGCAGAAGAAGAACAACAAGAAGAAGAAATATCTCGAAATATGTCCGTCAGGCCCCTTCCCTTGAGATAAATCTGCAAATATCTCGGAAACGAAGCGAGCTATGGCAAAATGTTGAGAGACCTTTTTTGTAGAGAATTAAGTTTCCTACGTTTTATGTTCTATGATATTTTTTGATCAGATGCGTAGTTCTCGAGATATATCAAGATATTTAAAAGTTCCGAAGCCGCACCAACATAATAGAGATACAGAAACACCGTGGCCCCTTTCTTTGAGATAACTCTGCACTATTGCGAGCTGCAAATGCCACTTCCAGCTTAGCTGTGCAGAAGAAGAACAACAAGAAGAAGAAATATCTCGAAATATGTCCGTCAGGCCACTTCCCTTGAGATAAATCTGCAAATATCTCGGAAACGAAGCGAGCTATGGCAAAATGTTAAGAGACCTTTTTTGTAGAGAACTAAGTTTCCTACTTTTTATGTTCTATGATATTTTTTGATCTGATGCGTAGTTCTCGAGGTATATCAAGATATTTAAAAGTTCCGAAGCCGCACCAACATAATAGAGATACAGAAACACCGTGGCCCCTTTCTTTGAGATAACTCTGCACTATTGCGAGCTGTAAATGCCACTTCCAGCTTAGCTGTGCAGAAGAAGAACAACAAGAAGAAGACATATCTCGAAATATGTCCGTCAGGCCCCTTCCCTTGAGATATATCTGCAAATATCTCGGAAACGAAGCGAGCTATGGCAAAATGTTAAGAGACCTTTTTTGTAGAGAATTATGTTTCCTACAATTTATGTTCTATAATATTTTTTGATCAGAAGCGTAGTTTTCGAGATATATCGAGATATTTAAAAGTTCCGAAGCCGCACCAACATAATAGAGATACAGAAACACCGTGGCCCCTTTCTTTGAGATAACTCTGCACTATTGCGAGCCGCAAATGCCACTTCCAGCTTAGCTGTGCAGAAGAAGAACAACAAGAAGAAGAAATATCTCGAAATATGTCCGTCGGGCCCCTTCCCTTGAGATAAATCTGCAAATATCTCGGAAACGAAGCGAGCTATGGCAAAATGTTAAGAGACCTTTTTTGTAGAGAATTATGTTTCCTACAATTTATGTTCTATAATATTTTTTGATCAGAAGCGTAGTTTTCGAGATATATCGAGATATTTAAAAGTTCCGAAGCCGCACCAACATAATAGAGATACAGAAACACCGTGGCCCCTTTCTTTGAGATAACTCTGCACTATTGCGAGCCGCAAATGCCACTTCCAGCTTAGCTGTGCAGAAGAAGAACAACAAGAAGAAGAAGTATCTCGAAATATGTCCGTCAGGCCCCTTCCCTTGAGATAAATCTGCAAATATCTCGGAAACGAAGCGAGCTATGGCAAAATGTTAAGAGACCTTTTTTGTAGAGAATTATGTTTCCTACAATTTATGTTCTATGATATTTCTTGATCAGAAGCGTAGTTTTCGAGATATATCGAGATATTTAAAAGTTCCGAAGCCGCACCAACATAATAGAGATACAGAAACACCGTGGCCCCTTTCGTTGAGATAACTCTGCACTAGTGCGAGCCGCAAATGCCACTTCCAGCTTAGCTGTGCAGAAGAAGAACAACAAGAAGAAGAAATATCTCGAAATATGTCCGTCAGGCCCCTTCCCTTGAGATAAATCTGCAAATATCTCGGAAACGAAGCGAGCTATGGCAAAATGTTAAGAGACCTTTTTTGTAGAGAATTAAGTTTCCTACTTTTTATGTTCTATGATATTTTTTGATCAGAAGCGTAGTTTTCGAGATATATCGAGATATTTAAAAGTTCCGAAGCCGCACCAACATAATAGAGATACAGAAACACCGTGGCCCCTTTCGTTGAGATAACTCTGCACTAGTGCGAGCCGCAAATGCCACTTCCAGCTTAGCTGTGCAGAAGAAGAACAACAAGAAGAAGAAATATCTCGAAATATGTCCGTCAGGCCCCTTCCCTTGAGATAAATCTGCAAATATCTCGGAAACGAAGCGAGCTATGGCAAAATGTTGAGAGACGTTTTTTGTAGAGAATTATGTTTCCTACAATTTATGTTCTATGATATTTTTTGATCAGAAGCGTAGTTCTCGAGATATATCAAGATATTTAAAAGTTCCGAAGCCGCACCAACATAATAGAGATACAGAAACACCGTGGCCCCTTTCTTTGAGATAACTCTGCACTATTGCGAGCTGTAAATGCCACTTCCAGCTTAGCTGTGCAGAAGAAGAACAACAAGAAGAAGAAATATCTCGAAATATGTCCGTCAGGCCCCTTCCCTTGAGATATATCTGCAAATATCTCGGAAACGAAGCGAGCTATGGCAAAATGTTAAGAGACCTTTTTTGTAGAGAATTATGTTTCGTACAATTTATGTTCTATGATATTTTTTGGTGAGAAGCGTAGTTTTCGAGATATATCGAGATATTTAAAAGTTCCAAAGCCGCACCAACATAATAGAGATACAGAAACACCGTGGCCCCTTTCTTTGAGATAACTCTGCACTAGTGCGAGCCGCAAATGCCACTTCCAGCTTAGCTGTGCAGAACAAGAACAACAAGAAGAAGAAATATCTCGAAATATGTCCGTCAGGCCCCTTCCCTTGAGATAAATCTGCAAATATCTCGGAAACGAAGCGAGCTATGGCAAAATGTTGGGAGACCTTTTTTGTAGAGAATTAAGTTTCCTACGTTTTATGTTCTATGATATTTTTTGATCAGATGCCTAGTTCTCGAGATATATCAAGATATTTAAAAGTTCCGAAGCCGCACCAACATAATAGAGATACAGAAACACCGTGGCCCCTTTCTTTGAGATAACTCTGCACTATTGCGAGCTGCAAATGCCACTTCCAGCTTAGCTGTGCAGAAGAAGAACATCAAGAAGAAGAAATATCTCGAAATATGTCCGTCAGGCCCCTTCCCTTGAGATAAATCTGCAAATATCTCGGAAACGAAGAGAGCTATGGCAAAATGTTAAGAGACCTTTTTTGTAGAGAATTAAGTTTCCTACTTTTTATGTTCTATGATATTTTTTGATCTGATGCGTAGTTCTCGAGATATATCATGATATTTAAAAGTTCCGAAGCCGCACCAACATAATAGAGATACAGAAACACCGTGGCCCCTTTCTTTGAGATAACTCGGCACTATTGCGAGCCGCAAATGCCACTTCCAGCTTCGCTGTGCAGAAGAAGAACAACAAGAAGAAGAAATATCTCGAAATATGTCCGTCAGGCCCCTTCCCTTGAGATAAATCTGCAAATATCTCGGAAACGAAGCGAGCTATGGCAAAATGTTGAGAGACCTTTTTTGTAGAGAATTAAGTTTCCTACGTTTTATGTTCTATGATATTTTTTGATCAGATGCGTAGTTCTCGAGATATATCAAGATATTTAAAAGTTCCGAAGCCGCACCAACATAATAGAGATACAGAAACACCGTGGCCCCTTTCTTTCAGATAACTCTGCACTATTGCGAGCTGCAAATGCCACTTCCAGCTTAGCTGTGCAGAAGAAGAACATCAAGAAGAAGAAATATCTCGAAATATGTCCGTCAGGCCCCTTCCCTTGAGATAAATCTGCAAATATCTCGGAAACGAAGAGAGCTATGGCAAGATGTTAAGAGACCTTTTTTGTAGAGAATTAAGTTTCCTACTTTTTATGTTCTATGATATTTTTTGATCCGATGCGTAGTTCTCGAGATATATCAAGATATTTAAAAGTTCCGAAGCCGCACCAACATAATAGAGATACAGAAACACCGTGGCCCCTTTCTTTGAGATAACTCTGCACTATTGCGAGCTGTAAATGCCACTTCCAGCTTAGCTGTGCAGAAGAAGAACAACAAGAAGAAGACATATCTCGAAATATGTCCGTCAGGCCCCTTCCCTTGAGATATATCTGCAAATATCTCGGAAACGAAGCGAGCTATGGCAAAATGTTAAGAGACCTTTTTTGTAGAGAATTATGTTTCCTACAATTTATGTTCTATGATATTTTTTGATCAGAAGCGTAGTTTTCGAGATATATCGAGATATTTAAAAGTTCCGAAGCCGCACCAACATAATAGAGATACAGAAACACCGTGGCCCCTTTCTTTGAGATAACTCTGCACTATTGCGAGCTGCAAATGCCACTTCCAGCTTAGCTGTGCAGAAGAAGAACATCAAGAAGAAGAAATATCTCGAAATATGTCCGTCAGGCCCCTTCCCTTGAGATAAATCTGCAAATATCTCGGAAACGAAGAGAGCTATGGCAAAATGTTAAGAGACCTTTTTTGTAGAGAATTAAGTTTCCTACTTTTTATGTTCTATGATATTTTTTGATCTGATGCGTAGTTCTCGAGATATATCAAGATATTTAAAAGTTCCGAAGCCGCACCAACATAATAGAGATACAGAAACACCGTGGCCCCTTTCTTTGAGATAACTCTGCACTATTGCGAGCCGCAAATGCCACTTCCAGCATAGCTGTGCAGGAGAAGAACAACAAGAAGAAGAAATATCTCGAAATATGTCCGTCAGGCCCCTTCCCTTGAGATATATCTGCAAATATCTCGGAAACGAAGCGAGCTATGGCAAAATGTTAAGCGACCTTTTTTGTAGAGAATTATGTTTCCTACAATTTATGTTCTATGATATTTTTTGATCAGAAGCGTAGTTTTCGAGATATATCGAGATATTTAAAAGTTCCAAAGCCGCACCAACATAATAGAGATACAGAAACACCGTGGCCTCATTCTGTGAGATAACTCTGCACTAGTGCGAGCCGCAAATGCCACTTCCAGCTTAGCTGTGCAGAAGAAGAACAACAAGAAGAAGAAATATCTCGAAATATGTCCGTCAGGCCCCTTCCCTTGAGATAAATCTGCAAATATCTCGGAAACGAAGCGAGCTATGGCCAATTGTTAAGAGACCTTTTTTGTAGAGAATTAAGTTTCCTACTTTTTATGTTCTATGATATTTTTTGATCAGATGCGTAGTTCTCGAGATATATCAAGATATTTAAAAGTTCCGAAGCCGCACCAACATAATAGAGATACAGAAACACCGTGGCCCCTTTCTTTGAGATAACTCTGCACTATTGCGAGCTGCAAATGCCACTTCCAGCTTAGCTGTGCAGAAGAAGAACATCAAGAAGAAGAAATATCTCGAAATATGTCCGTCAGGCCCCTTCCCTTGAGATAAATCTGCAAATATCTCGGAAACGAAGAGAGCTATGGCAAAATGTTAAGAGACCTTTTTTGTAGAGAATTAAGTTTCCTACTTTTTATGTTCTATGATATTTTTTGATCTGATGCGTAGTTCTCGAGATATATCAAGATATTTAAAAGTTCCGAAGCCGCACCAACATAATAGAGATACAGAAACACCGTGGCCCCTTTCTTTGAGATAACTCTGCACTATTGCGAGCCGCAAATGCCACTTCCAGCTTAGCTGTGCAGAAGAAGAACAACAAGAAGAAGAAATATCTCGAAATATGTCCGTCAGGCCCCTTCCCTTGAGATAAATCTGCAAATACCTCGGAAACGAAGCGAGCTATGGCAAAATGTTGAGAGACCTTTTTTGTAGAGAATTAAGTTTCCTACGTTTTATGTTCTATGATATTTTTTGATCAGATGCGTAGTTCTCGAGATATATCAAGATATTTAAAAGTTCCGAAGCCGCACCAACATAATAGAGATACAGAAACACCGTGGCCCCTTTCTTTGAGATAACTCTGCACTATTGCGAGCTGCAAATGCCACTTCCAGCTTAGCTGTGCAGAAGAAGAACATCAAGAAGAAGAAATATCTCGAAATATGTCCGTCAGGCCCCTTCCCTTGAGATAAATCTGCAAATATCTCGGAAACGAAGAGAGCTATGGCAAAATGTTAACAGACCTTTTTTGTAGAGAATTAAGTTTCCTACTTTTTATGTTCTATGATATTTTTTGATCTGATGTGTAGTTCTCGAGATATATCAAGATATTTAAAAGTTCCGAAGCCGCACCAACATAATAGAGATACAGAAACACCGTGGCCCCTTTCTTTGAGATAACTCTGCACTATTGCGAGCTGTAAATGCCACTTCCAGCTTAGCTGTGCAGAAGAAGAACAACAAGAAGAAGACATATCTCGAAATATGTCCGTCAGGCCCCTTCCCTTGAGATATATCTGCAAATATCTCGGAAACGAAGCGAGCTATGGCAAAATGTTAAGAGACCTTTTTTGTAGAGAATTATGTTTCCTACAATTTATGTTCTATGATATTTTTTGATCAGAAGCGTAGTTTTCGAGATATATCGAGATATTTAAAAGTTCCGAAGCCGCACCAACATAATAGAGATACAGAAACACCGTGGCCCCTTTCTTTGAGATAACTCTGCACTATTGCGAGCTGCAAATGCCACTTCCAGCTTAGCTGTGCAGAAGAAGAACATCAAGAAGAAGAAATATCTCGAAATATGTCCGTCAGGCCCCTTCCCTTCAGATAAATCTGCAAATATCTCGGAAACGAAGAGAGCTATCGCAAAATGTTAAGAGACCTTTTTTGTAGAGAATTAAGTTTCCTAATTTTTATGTTCTATGATATTTTTTGATCAGAAGCGTAGTTTTCGAGATATATCGAGATATTTAAAAGTTCCAAAGCCGCACCAACATAATAGAGATACAGAAACACCGTGGCCCCTTTCTTTGAGATAACTCTGCACTATTGCGAGCTGCAAATGCCACTTCCAGCTTAGCTGTGCAGAGGAAGAACAACAAGAAGAAGAAATATCTCGAAATATGTCCGTCAGGCCAGTTCCTTTGAGCTGAATCTGCAAATATCTCGGAAACGAAGCGAGCTATGGCAAAATGTTAAGAGACGTTTTTTGTAGAGAATTATGTTTCCTACAATTTATGTTCTATGATATTTTTTGATCAGAAGCGTAGTTTTCGAGATGTATCGAGATATTTAAAAGTTCCGAAGCCGCACCAACATAATAGGGATACAGAAACACCGTGGCCCCTTTCTTTGAGATAACTCTGCAGTATTGCGAGCTGTAAATGCCACTTCCAGCTTAGCTGTGCAGAAGAAGAACAACAAGAAGAAGAAATATCTCGAAATATGTCCGTCAGGCCCCTTCCCTTGAGATATATCTGCAAATATCTCGGAAACGAAGCGAGCTATGGCAAAATGTTAAGAGACCTTTTTTGTAGAGAATTATGTTTCGTACAATTTATGTTCTATGATATTTTTTGGTCAGAAGCGTAGTTTTCGAGATATATCGAGATATTTAAAAGTTCCAAAGCCGCACCAACATAATAGAGATACAGAAACACCGTGGCCCCTTTCTTTGAGATAACTCTGCACTAGTGCGAGCCGCAAATGCCACTTCCAGCTTAGCTGTGCAGAAGAAGAACAACAAGAAGAAGAAATATCTCGAAATATGTCCGTCAGGCCCCTTCCCTTGAGATAAATCTGCAAATATCTCGGAAACGAAGCGAGCTATGGCAAAATGTTGGGAGACCTTTTTTGTAGAGAATTAAGTTTCCTACGTTTTATGTTCTATGATATTTTTTGATCAGATGCGTAGTTCTCGAGATATATCAAGATATTTAAAAGTTCCGAAGCCGCACCAACATAATAGAGATACAGAAACACCGTGGCCCCTTTCTTTGAGATAACTCTGCACTATTGCGAGCTGCAAATGCCACTTCCAGCTTAGCTGTGCAGAAGAAGAACAACAAGAAGAAGAAATATCTCGAAATATGTCCGTGAGGCCCCTTCCCTTGAGATATATCTGCAAATATCTCGGAAACGAAGCGAGCTATGGCAAAATCTTAAGAGACCTTTTTTGTAGAGAATTATGTTTCCTACTTTTTATGTTCTATGATATTTTTTGATCAGATGCGTAGTTCTCGAGATATATCAAGATATCTAAAAGTTCCGAAGCCGCACCAACATAATAGAGATACAGAAACACCGTGGCCCCTTTCTTTGAGATAACTCTGCACTATTGCGAGCTGCAAATGCCACTTCCAGCTTAGCTGTGCAGAAGAAGAACAACAAGAAGAAGAAATATCTCGAAATATGTCCGTCAGGCCCCTTCCCTTGAGATAAATCTGCAAATATCTCGGAAACGAAGCGAGCTATGGCAAAATGTTAAGAGACGTTTTTTGTAGAGAATTATGTTTCCTACAATTTATGTTGTATGATATTTTCTGATCAGAAGCGTAGTTTTCGAGATATATCGAGATATTTAAAAGTTCCGAAGCCGCACCAACATAATAGAGATACAGAAACACCGTGGCCCCTTTCTTTGAGATAACTCTGCACTAGTGCGAGCCGCAAATGCCACTTCCACCTTAGCTGTGCAGAAGAAGAACAACAAGAAGAAGAAATATCTCGAAATATGTCCGACAGGCCCCTTCCCTTGAGATAAATCTGCAAATATCTCGGAAACGAAGCGAGCTATGGCGAAATGTTAAGAGACGTTTTTTGTAGAGAATTATGTTTCCTACAATTTATGTTCTATGATATTTTTTGATCAGAAGCGTAGTTTTCGAGATGTATCGAGATATTTAAAAGTTCCGAAGCCGCACCAACATAATAGGGATACAGAAACACCGTGGCCCCTTTCTTTGAGATAACTCTGCAGTATTGCGAGCTGTAAATGCCACTTCCAGCTTAGCTGTGCAGAAGAAGAACAACAAGAAGAAGAAATATCTCGAAATATGTCCGTCAGGCCCCTTCCCTTGAGATATATCTGCAAATATCTCGGAAACGAAGCGAGCTATGGCAAAATGTTAAGAGACCTTTTTTGTAGAGAATTATGTTTCGTACAATTTATGTTCTATGATATTTTTTGGTCAGAAGCGTAGTTTTCGAGATATATCGAGATATTTAAAAGTTCCAAAGCCGCACCAACATAATAGAGATACAGAAACACCGTGGCCCCTTTCTTTGAGATAACTCTGCACTAGTGCGAGCCGCAAATGCCACTTCCAGCTTAGCTGTGCAGAAGAAGAACAACAAGAAGAAGAAATATCTCGAAATATGTCCGTCAGGCCCCTTCCCTTGAGATAAATCTGCAAATATCTCGGAAACGAAGGGAGCTATGGCAAAATGTTCGGAGACCTTTTTTGTAGAGAATTAAGTTTCCTACGTTTTATGTTCTATGATATTTTTTGATCAGATGCGTAGTTCTCGAGATATATCAAGATATTTAAAAGTTCCGAAGCCGCACCAACATAATAGAGATACAGAAACACCGTGGCCCCTTTCTTTGAGATAACTCTGCACTATTGCGAGCTGCAAATGCCACTTCCAGCTTAGCTGTGCAGAAGAAGAACAACAAGAAGAAGAAATATCTCGAAATATGTCCGTGAGGCCCCTTCCCTTGAGATATATCTGCAAATATCTCGGAAACGAAGCGAGCTATGGCAAAATCTTAAGAGACCTTTTTTGTAGAGAATTATGTTTCCTACAATGTATGTTCTATGATATTTTTTGATCAGAAGCGTAGTTTTCGAGATATATCGAGATATTTAAAAGTTCCGAAGCCGCACCAACATAATAGAGATACAGAAACACCGTGGCCCCTCTCTTTGAGATAACTCTGCACTACTGCGAGCTGGAAATGCCACTTCCAGTTTAGCTGTGCAGAAGAAGAACAACAAGAAGAAGAAATATCTCGAAATATGTCCGTTAGGCCCCTTCCCTTGAGATAAATCTGCAAATATCTCGGAAACGAAGCGAGCTATGGCAAAATGTTAAGAGACCTCTTTTGTAGAGAATTAAGCTTCCTACTTTTTATGTTCTATGATATTTTTTGATCAGATGCGTAGTTCTCGAGATATATCAAGATATTTAAAAGTTCCGAAGCCGCACCAACATAATAGAGATACAGAAACACCGTGGCCCCTTTCTTTGAGATAACTCTGCACTATTGCGCGCTGTAAATGCCACTTCCAGCTTAGCTGTGCAGAAGAAGAACAACAAGAAGAAGAAATATCTCGAAATATGTCCGTCAGGCCCCTTCCCTTGAGATAAATCTGCAAATATCTCGGAAACGAAGCGAGCTATGGCAAAATGTTAAGAGACGTTTTTTGTAGAGAATTATGTTTCCTACAATTTATGTTGTATGATATTTTCTGATCAGAAGCGTAGTTTTCGAGATATATCGAGATATTTAAAAGTTCCGAAGCCGCACCAACATAATAGAGATACAGAAACACCGTGGCCCCTTTCTTTGAGATAACTCTGCACTAGTGCGAGCCGCAAATGCCACTTCCACCTTAGCTGTGCAGAAGAAGAACAACAAGAAGAAGAAATATCTCGAAATATGTCCGACAGGCCCCTTCCCTTGAGATAAATCTGCAAATATCTCGGAAACGAAGCGAGCTATGGCGAAATGTTAAGAGACCTTTTTTGTAGAGAATAATGTTTCCTACAATTTACGTTCTATGATATTTTTTGATCAGAAGCGTAGTTTTCGAGATATATCGAGATATTTAAAAGTTCCGAAGCCGCACCAACATAATAGAGATACAGAAACACCGTGGCCCCTTTCTTTGAGATAACTCTGCACTAGTGCGAGCCGCAAATGCCACTTCCAGCTTAGCTGTGCAGAAGAAGAACAACAAGGAGAAGAAATATCTCGAAATATGTCCATCAGGACCCTTCCCTTGAGATAAATCTGCAAATATCTCGGAAACGAAGCGAGCTATGGCAAAATGTTAAGAGACCTTTTTTGTAGAGAATAATGTTTCCGACAATTTACGTTCTATGATATTTTTTGATCAGATGCGTAGTTCTCGAGATATATCAAGATATTTAAAAGTTCCGAAGCCGCACCAACATAATAGAGATACAGAAACACCGTGGCCCCGTTCTTTGAGATAACTCTGCACTATTGCGCGCTGCAAATGCCACTTCCAGCTTAGCTGTGGAGAGGAAGAACAACAAGAAGAAGAAATATCTCGAAATATGTCCGTCAGGCCAGTTCCTTTGAGATGAATCTGCAAATATCTCGGAAACGAAGCGAGCTATGGCAAAATGTTAAGAGACGTTTTTTGTAGAGAATTATGTTTCCTACAATTTATGTTCTATGATATTTTTTGATCAGAAGCGTAGTTTTCGAGATATATCGAGATATTTAAAAGTTCCGAAGCCGCATCAACATAATAGAGATACAGAAACACCGTGGCCCCTTTCTTTGAGATAACTCTGCACTATTGCGAGCTGCAAATTCCACTTCCAGCTTAGCTGTGCAGAGGAAGAACAACAAGAAGAAGAAGTATCTCGAAATATGTCCGTCAGGCCCGTTCCTTTGAGCTGAATCTGCAAATATCTCGGAAACGAAGCGAGCTATGGCAAAATGTTAAGAGACGTTTTTTGTAGAGAATTATGTTTCCTACAATTTATCTTCTATGATATTTTTTGATCAGACGCGTAGTTTTCGAGATATATCGAGATATTTAAAAGTTCCGAAGCCGCACCAACATAATAGAGATACAGAAACACCGTGGCCCCTTTCTTTGAGATAACTCTGCACTAGTGCGAGCCGCAAATGCCACTTCCAGCTTAGCTGTGCAGAAGAAGAACAACAAGAAGAAGAAATATCTCGAAATATGTCCGACAGGCCAGTTCCTTTGAGCTGAATCTGCAAATATCTCGGAAACGAAGCGAGCTATGGCAAAATGTTAAGAGACGTTTTTTGTAGAGAATTATGTTTCCTACTTTTTATGTTCTATGATATTTTTTGATCGGATGCGTAGTTCTCGAGATATATCAAGATATTTAAAAGCTCCGAAGCTGCACCAACATAATAGAGGTACAGAAACACCGTGGCCCCTTTCTTTGAGATAACTCTGCACTATTGCGAGCTGCAAATGCCACTTCCAGCTTAGCTGTGCAGAGGAAGAACCACAAGAAGAAGAAGTATCTCGAAATATGTCCGTCAGGCCCGTTCCTTTGAGCTGAATCTGCAAATATCTCGGAAACGAAGCGAGCTATGGCAAAATGTTAAGAGACGTTTTTTGTAGAGAATTATGTTTCCTACAATTTATGTTCTACGATATTTTTTGATCAGAAGCGTAGTTTTCGAGATATATCGAGATATTTAAAAGTTCCGAAGCCGCACCAACATAATAGAGATACAGAAACACCGTGGCCCCTTTCTTTGAGATAACTCTGCACTATTGCGCGCTGCAAATGCCACTTCCAGCTTAGCTGTGCAGAAGAAGAACAACAAGAAGAAGAAATATCTCGAAATATGTCCGTCAGGCCCCTTCCCTTGAGATAAATCTGCAGATATCTCGGAAACGAAGCGAGCTATGGCAAAATGTTAAGAGACCTTTTTTGTAGAAAATTAAGTTTCCTACTTTTTATGTTCTATGATATTTTTCGATCAGAGGCGTAGTTCTCGAGATATATCAAGATATTTAAAAGTTCCGAAGCCACACCAACATAATAGAGATACAGAAACACCGTGGCCCCTTTCTTTGAGATAACTCTGCACGATTGCGGGCTGGAAATGCCACTTCCAGTTTAGCTGTGCAGAAGAAGAACAACAAGAAGAAGAAATATCTCGAAATATGTCCATCAGGACCCTTCCTTTGAGATAAATCTGCAAATATCTCGGAAACGAAGCGAGCTATGGCAAAATGTTAAGAGACCTTTTTTGTAGAGAATAAGGTTTCCTACAATTTACGTTCCATGATATTTTTTGATCAGAAGCGTAGTTTTCGAGATATATCGAGATATTTAAAAGTTCCGAAGCCGCACCAACATAATAGAGATACAGAAACACCGTGGCCCCTTTCTTTGAGATAACTCTGCACTATTGCGAACTGCAAATGCCACATCCAGCTCAGCTGTGCAGAAGAAGAAGAACAAGAAGAAGAAATATCTCGAAATATGTCCGTCAGGCCCCTTCCCTTGAGATAAATCTGCAAATATCTCGGAAACGAAGCGAGCTATGGCAAAATGTTAAGAGACCGTTTTTGTAGAGAATTAAGTTTCCTACTTTTTATGTTCTATGATATTTTTTGATCAGATGCGTAGTTCTCGAGATATATCAAGATATTTAAAAGTTCCGAAGCCGCACCAACATAATAGAGATACAGAAACACCGTGGCCCCTTTCTTTGAGATAACTCTGCACGATTGCGAGCTGGAAATGCCACTTCCAGTTTAGCTGTGCAGAAGAAGAACAACAAGAAGAAGAAATATCTCGAAATATGTCCGTCAGGCCAGTTCCTTTGAGCTGAATCTGCAAATATCTCGGAAACGAAGCGAGCTATGGCAAAATGTTAAGAGACGTTTTTTGTAGAGAATTATGTTTCCTACAATTTATTTTCTATGATATTTTTAGATCAGAAGCGTAGTTTTCGAGATATATCGAGATATTTAAAAGTTCCGAAGTCGCACCAACATAATAGAGATACAGAAACACCGTGGCCCCTTTCTTTGAGATAACTCTGCACTAGTGCGAGCTGCAAATGCCACTTCCAGCTTAGCTGTGCAGAAGAAGAACAACAAGAAGAAGAAATATCTCGAAATATGTCCGTCAGGCCCCTTCCCTTGAAATAAATCTGCAAATATCTCGGAAACGAAGCGAGCTATGGCAAAATGTTAAGAGACCTTTTTTGTAGAGAATTAAGTTTCCTACTTTTTATGTTCTATGATATTTTTCGATCAGAGGCGTAGTTCTCGAGATATATCAAGATATTTAAAAGTTCCGAAGCCGCACCAACATAATAGAGATACAGAAACACCGTGGCCCCTTTCTTTGAGATAACTCTGCACGATTGCGAGCTGGAAATGCCACTTCCAGTTTAGCTGTGCAGAAGAAGAACAACAAGAAGAAGAAATATCTCGAAATATGTCCATCAGGACCCTTCCCTTGAGATAAATCTGCAAATATCTCGGAAACGAAGCGAGCTATGGCAAAATGTTAAGAGACCTGTTTTGTAGAGAATTATGTTTCCTACAATTTATGTTCTATGATATTTTTTGATCAGAAGCGTAGTTTTCGAGATATATCGAGATATGTAAAAGTTCCGAAGCCGCACCAACATAATAGAGATACAGAAACACCGTGGCCCCTTTCTTTGGGATAACTCTGCACTATTGCGAGCTGCAAATGCCACTTCCAGCTTAGCTGTGCAGAAGAAGAACAACAAGAAGAAGAAATATCTCGAAATATGTCCGTCAGGCCAGTTCCTTTGAGCTGAATCTGCAAATATCTCGGAAACGAAGCGAGCTATGGCAAAATGTTAAGAGACGTTTTTTGTAGAGAATTGTTTCCTACAATTTATGTTCTATGATATTTTTTGATCAGAAGCGTAGTTTTCGAGATATATCGAGATATTTAAAAGTTCCGAAGCCGCACCAACATAATAGGGATACAGAAACACCGTGGCCCCTTTCTTTGAGATAACTCTGCACTAGTGCGAGCCGCAAATGCCGCTTCCAGCTTAGCTGTGCAGAAGAAGAACAACAAGAAGAAGAAATATCTCGAAATATGTCCGTTAGGCCCCTTCCCTTGAGATAAATCTGCAAATATCTCGGAAACGAAGCGAGCTATGGCAAAATGTTAAGAGACCTTTTTTGTAGAGAATTAAGTTTCCTACTTTTTATGTTCTATGATATTTTTTGATCAGATGCGTAGTTCTCGAGATATATTAAGATATTTAAAAGTTCCGAAGCCGCACCAACATAATAGAGATACAGAAACACCGTGGCCCCTTTCTTTGAGATAACTCTGCACTATTGCGAGCTGCAAATGCCACTTCCAGCTTAGCTGTGCAGAAGAAGAACAACAAGAAG
The DNA here is from genome assembly GCF_051020975.1 of Osmia lignaria lignaria. Taxonomy (NCBI): domain Eukaryota; kingdom Metazoa; phylum Arthropoda; class Insecta; order Hymenoptera; family Megachilidae; genus Osmia; species Osmia lignaria. The sequence goes on along the minus strand of NW_027478162.1, from coordinate 21,053,449 downwards.
AAGAAGTATCTCGAAATATGTCCGTCAGGCCCCTTCCCTTGAGATAAATCTGCAAATATCTCGGAAACGAAGAGAGCTGTGGCAAAATGTTAAGAGACCTTTTTTGTAGAGAATTAAGTTTCCTACTTTTTATGTTCTATGATATTTTTTGATCAGATGCGTAGTTCTCGAGATATATCAAGATATTTAAAAGTTCCGAAGCCGCACCAACATAATAGAGATACAGAAACACCGTGGCCCCTTTCTTTGAGATAACTCTGCACTATTGCGAGCTGCAAATGCCACTTCCAGCTTAGCTGTGCAGAAGAAGAACAACAAGAAGAAGAAGTATCTCGAAATATGTCCGTCAGGCCCCTTCCCTTGAGATAAATCTGCAAATATCTCGGAAACGAAGAGAGCTGTGGCAAAATGTTAAGAGACCTTTTTTGTAGAGAATTAAGTTTCCTACTTTTTATGTTCTATGATATTTTTTGATCAGATGCGTAGTTCTCGAGATATATCAAGATATTTAAAAGTTCCGAAGCCGCACCAACATAATAGAGATACAGAAACACCGTGGCCCCTTTCTTTGAGATAACTCTGCACTATTGCGAGCTGTAAATGCCACTTCCAGCTTAGCTGTGCAGAAGAAGAACAACAAGAAGAAGAAATATCTCGAAATATGTCCGTCAGGCCCCTGCCCTTGAGATATATCTGCAAATATCTCGGAAACGAAGCGAGCTATGGCAAAATGTTAAGAGACCTTTTTTGTAGAGAATTAAGTTTCCTACAATTTACGTTCTATGATATTTTTTGATCAGAAGCGTAGTTTTCGAGATATATCGAGATATTTAAAAGTTCCGAAGCCGCACCAACATAATAGAGATACAGAAACACCGTGGCCCCTTTCTTTGAGATAACTCTGCACTATTGCGAACTGCAAATGCCACTTCCAGCTCAGCTGTGCAGAAGAAGAAGAACAAGAAGAAGAAATATCTCGAAATATGTCCGTCAGGCCCCTTCCCTTGAGATAAATCTGCAAATATCTCGGAAACGAAGCGAGCTATGGCAAAATGTTAAGAGACCGTTTTTGTAGAGAATTAAGTTTCCTACTTTTTATGTTCTATGATATTTTTTGATCAGATGCGTAGTTCTCGAGATATATCAAGATATTTAAAAGTTCCGAAGCCGCACCAACATAATAGAGATACAGAAACACCGTGGCCCCTTTCTTTGAGATAACTCTGCACTATTGCGAGATGCAAATGCCACTTCCAGCTTAGCTGTGCACAAGAAGAACAACAAGAAGAAGAAATATCTCGAAATATGTCCGTCAGGCCCCTTCCCTTGAGATATATCTGCAAATATCTCGGAAACGAAGCGAGCTATGGCAAAATGTTAAGAGACCTTTTTTGTAGAGAATTATGTTTCCTACAATGTAGGTTCTATGATATTTTTTGATCAGAAGCGTAGTTTTCGAGATATATCGAGATATTTAAAAGTTCCGAAGCCGCACCAACATAATAGAGATACAGAAACACCGTGGCCCCTTTCTTTGAGATAACTCTGCACTAGTGCGAGCCGCAAATGCCACTTCCAGCTTAGCTGTGCAGAAGAAGAACAACAAGAAGAAGAAATATCTCGAAATATGTCCGTCAGGCCCCTTCCCTTGAGATAAATCTGCAAATATCTCGGGAACGAAGCGAGCTATGGCAAAATGTTAAGAGACCTTTTTTGTAGAGAATTAAGTTTCCTACTTTTTATGTTCTATGATATTTTTTGATCAGATGCGTAGTTCTCGAGATATATCAAGATATTTAAAAGTTCCGAAGCCGCACCAACATAATAGAGATACAGAAACACCGTGGCCCCTTTCTTTGAGATAACTCTGCACGATTGCGAGCTGGAAATGCCACTTCCAGTTTAGCTGTGCAGAAGAAGAACAACAAGAAGAAGAAATATCTCGAAATATGTCCGTCAGGCCAGTTCCTTTGAGCTGAATCTGCAAATATCTCGGAAACGAAGCGAGCTATGGCAAAATGTTAAGAGACGTTTTTTGTAGAGAATTATGTTTCCTACAATTTATTTTCTATGATATTTTTAGATCAGAAGCGTAGTTTTCGAGATATATCGAGATATTTAAAAGTTCCGAAGTCGCACCAACATAATAGAGATACAGAAACACCGTGGCCCCTTTCTTTGAGATAACTCCGCACTAGTGCGAGCTGCAAATGCCACTTCCAGCTTAGCTGTGCAGAAGAAGAACAACAAGAAGAAGAAATATCTCGAAATATGTCCGTCAGGCCCCTTCCCTTGAAATAAATCTGCAAATATCTCGGAAACGAAGCGAGCTATGGCAAAATGTTAAGAGACCTGTTTTGTAGAGAATTATGTTTCCTACAATTTATGTTCTATGATATTTTTTGATCAGAAGCGTAGTTTTCGAGATATATCGAGATATGTAAAAGTTCCGAAGCCGCACCAACATAATAGAGATACAGAAACACCGTGGCCCCTTTCTTTGGGATAACTCTGCACTAGTGCGAGCTGCAAATGCCACTTCCAGCTTAGCTGTGCAGAAGAAGAACAACAAGAAGAAGAAATATCTCGAAATATGTCCGTCAGGCCAGTTCCTTTGAGCTGAATCTGCAAATATCTCGGAAACGAAGCGAGCTATGGCAAAATGTTAAGAGACGTTTTTTGTAGAGAATTGTTTCCTACAATTTATGTTCTATGATATTTTTTGATCAGAAGCGTAGTTTTCGAGATATATCGAGATATTTAAAAGTTCCGAAGCCGCACCAACATAATAGGGATACAGAAACACCGTGGCCCCTTTCTTTGAGATAACTCTGCACTATTGCGAGCTGCAAATGCCACTTCCAGCTTAGCTGTGCAGAGGAAGAACAACAAGAATAAGAAATATATCGAAATATGTCCGTCAGGCCCCTTCCCTTGAGATAAATCTGCAAATATCTCGGAAACGAAGCGAGCTACGGCAAAATGTTAAGCGACCTTTTTTGTAGAAAATTAGGTTTCCTACTTTTTATGTTCTATGATATTTTTTGATCAGATGCGTAGTTCTCGAGATATATCAAGATATTTAAAAGTTCCGAAGCCGCACCAACATAATAGAGATACAGAAACACCGTGGCCGCTTTCTTTGAGATAACTCTGCACTATTGCGAGCTGCAAATGCCACTTCCAGCTTAGCTGTGCAGAAGAAGAACAACAAGAAGAAGAAATATCTCGAAATATGTCCGTCAGGCCCCTTCCCTTGAGATAAATCTGCAACTATCTCGGAAACGAAGCGAGCTACGGCAAAATGTTAAGAGACCTTTTTTGTAGAAAATTAGGTTTCCTACTTTTTATGTTCTATGATATTTTTTGATCAGATGCGTAGTTCTCGAGATATATCAAGATATTTAAAAGTTCCGAAGCCGCACAAACATAATAGAGATACAGAAACACCGTGGCCCCTTTCTTTGAGATAACTCTGCACTATTGCGAGCTGCAAATGCCACTTCCAGCTTAGCTGTGCAGAAGAAGAACAACAAGAAGAAGAAATATCTCGAAATATGTCCGTCAGGCCCCTTCCCTTGAGATAAATCTGCAAATATCTCGGAAACGAAGCGAGCTATGGCAAAATGTTAAGAGACCTTTTTTGTAGAGAATTAAGTTTCCTACTTTTTATGTTGTATGATATTTTTTGATCAGATGCGTAGTTTTCGAGATATATCAAGATATTTAAAAGTTCCGAAGCCGCACCAACATAATAGAGATACGGAAACACCGTGGCCCCTTTCTGTGAGATAACTCTGCACTATTGCGAGCTGCAAATGCCAGTTCGAGCTTAGCTGTGCAGAAGAAGCACAACAAGAACAAGAAATATCTCGGATTAAGTCCGTCAGGCCCCTTCCCTTGAGATAAATCTGCAAATATCTCGGAAACAATGCGAGCTATGGCAAAATATTAAGAGATCTTTTTTGTAGGAAATTAAGTTTCCTACTATTTATGTTCTATGATATTTTTTGATCAGATGCGTAGTTCTCGAGATATATCAAGATATTTAAAAGTTCCGAAGCCGCACCAACATAATAGAGATACGGAAACACCGTGGCCCCTTTCTGTGAGATAACTCTGAACTATTGCGAGCTGGAAATGCCACTTCCAGTTTAGCTGTGCAGAAGAAGAACAACAAGAAGAAGAAATATCTCGAAATATGTCCATCAGGACCCTTCCCTTGAGATAAATCTGCAAATATCTCGGAAACGAAGCGGGCTATGGCAAAATGTTAGGAGACTTTATTTGTAGAGAATTAAGTTTCCTACTTTTTACGTTCTATGATATTTTTTGATCAGATGCGTAGTTCTCGAGATATATCAAGATATTTAAAAGTTCCGAAGCCGCACCAACATAATAGAGATACAGAAACACCGTGGCCCCTTTCTTTGAGATAACTCTGCACTATTGCGAGCTGTAAATGCCACTTCCAGCTTAGCTGTGCAGAAGAAGAACAACAAGAAGAAGAAATATCTCGAAATATGTCCGTCAGGCCCCTTCCCTTGAGATAAATCTGCAAATATCGCGGAAACGAAGCGAGCTATGGCAAAATGTTAAGAGACCTTTTTTGTAGAGGATTAAGTTTCCTACTTTTCATGTTCTATGATAATTTTTGATCAGATGCGTAGTTCTCGAGATATATCAAGATATTTAAAAGTTCCGAAGCCGCACCAACATAATAGAGATACAGAAACACCGTGGCCCCTTTCTTTGAGATAACTCTGCACTATTGCGAGCTGCAAATGCCACTTCCAGCTTAGCTGTGCAGAAGAAGAACAACAAGAAGAAGAAATATCTCGAAATATGTCCGTCAGGCCCCTTCCCTTGAGATAAATCTGCAAATATCTCGGAAACGAAGCGAGCTATGGCAAAATGTTAAGAGACCTTTTTTGTAGAGAATTAAGTTTCCTACTTTCTATGTTCTATGATATTTTTTGATCAGATGCGTAGTTCTCGAGATATATCAAGATATTTAAAAGTTCCGAAGCCGCACCAACATAATAGAGATACAGAAACACCGTGGCCCCTTTCTTTGAGATAACTCTGCACTATTGCGAGCTGCAAATGCCACTTCCAGCTTAGCTGTGCAGAAGAAGAACAACAAGAAGAAGAAATATCTCGAAATACGTCCGTCAGGCCCCTTCCCTTGAGATAAATCTGCAAATATCTCGGAAACGAAGCGAGCTATGGCAAAATGTTAAGAGACGTTTTTTTTTGAGAATTGTGTTTCCTACTTTTTATGTTCTATGATATTTTTTGATCAGATGCGTAGTTCTCGAGATATATCAAGATATTTAAAAGTTCCGAAGCCGCACCAACATAATAGAGATACAGAAACACCGTGGCCCCTTTCTTTGAGATAACTCTGCACTAGTGCGAGCCGCAAATGCCAGTTCCAGCTTAGCTATGCAGAAGAAGAACAACAAGAAGAAGAAATATCTCGAAATATGTCCGTCAGGCCCCTTCCCTTGAGATAAATCTGCAAATATCTCGGAAACGAAGCGAGATATGGGAACATGTTAAGAGACCTTTTTTGTAGACAATTAAGTTTCCTACTTTCTATGTTCTATGATATTTTTTGATCAGATGCGTAGTTCTGGAGATATATCAAGATATTTAAAAGTTCCGAAGCCGCACCAACATAATAGAGATACAGAAACACCGTGGCCCCTTTCTTTGAGATAACTCTGCACTATTGCGAGCTGCAAATGCCACTTCCAGCTTAGCTGTGCAGAAGAAGAACAACAAGAAGAAGAAATATCTCGAAATATGTCCGTCAGGCCCCTTCCCTTGAGATAAATCTGCATATATCTCGGAAACGAAGCGAGCTATGGCAAAATGTTAAGAGACGTTTTTTGTAGAGAATTGTGTTTCCTACAATTTATGTTCTATGATATTTTTTGATCAGAAGCGTAGTTTTCGAGATATATCGAGATATTTAAAAGTTCCGAAGCCGCACCAACATAATAGAGATGCAGAAACACCGTGGCCCCATTCTTTGAGATAACTCTGCACTATTGCGAGCTGCAAATGCCACTTCCAGCTTAGCTGTGCAGAAGAAGAACAACAAGAAGAAGAAATATCTCGAAATATGTCCGTCAGGCCCCTTCCCTTGAGATAAATCTGCATATATCTCGGAAACGAAGCGAGCTATGGCAAAATGTTAAGAGACCCTTTTTGTAGAGAATTAAGTTTCCTACTTTTTATGTTCTATGATATTTTTTGATCAGATGCGTAGTTCTCGAGATATATCAAGATATTTAAAAGTTCCGAAGCCGCACCAACATAATAGAGATACAGAAACACCGTGGCTCCTTTCTTTGAGATAACTCTGCACTATTGCGAGCTGGAAATGCCACTTCCAGTTTAGCTGTGCAGAAGAAGAACAACAAGAAGAAGAAATATCTCGAAATACGTCCGTCAGGCCCCTTCCCTTGAGATAAATCTGCATATATCTCGGAAACGAAGCGAGCTATGGCAAAATGTTAAGAGACCTTTTTTGTAGAGAATTAAGTTTCCTACTTTTTATGTTCTATGATATTTTTTGATCAGATGCGTAGTTCTAGAGATATATCAAGATATTTAAAAGTTCCGAAGCCGCACCAACATAATAGAGATACAGAAACACCGTGGCCCCTTTCTTTGAGTTACTCTGCACTATTGCGAGCTGTAAATGCCACTTCCAGCTTAGCTGTGCAGAAGAAGAACAACAAGAAGAAGAAATATCTCGAAATATGTCCGTCAGGCCCCTTCCCTTGAGATAAATCTGCAAATATCTCGGAAACGAAGCGAGCTATGGCAAAATGTTAAGAGACTTTATTTGTAGAGAATTAAGTTTCCTACTTTTTATGTTCTATGATATTTTTTGATCAGATGCGTAGTTCTAGAGATATATCAAGATATTTAAAAGTTCCGAAGCCGCACCAACATAATAGAGATACAGAAACACCGTGGCCCCTTTCTTTGAGATAACTCTGCACTATTGCGAGCTGGAAATGCCACTTCCAGTTTAGCTGTGCAGAAGAAGAACAACAAGAAGAAGAAATATCTCCAAATATGTCCCTCAGGCCCCTTCCCTTGAGATAAATCTGCAAATATCTCGGAAACGAAGCGAGCTATGGCAAAATGTTAAGAGACTTTATTTGTAGAGAATTAAGTTTCCTACTTTTTACGTTCTATGATATTTTTTTATCAGATGCGTAGTTCCCGAGATATATCAAGATATTTAAAAGTTCCGAAGCCGCACCAACATAATAGAGATACAGAAACACCGTGGCCCCTTTCTTTGAGATAACTCTGCACTAGTGCGAGCTGCAAATGCCACTTCCAGCTTAGCTGTGCAGAAGAAGAACAACAAGAAGAAGAAATATCTCGAAATATGTCCGTCAGGCCCCTTCCCTTGAGCTAAATCTGCATATATCTCGGAAACGAAGCGAGCTATGGCAAAATGTTAAGAGACCTTTTTTGTAGAGAATTAAGTTTCCTACTTTTTATGTTCTATGATATTTTTTGATCAGATGCGTAGTTCTCGAGATATATCAAGATATTTAAAAGTTCCGAAGCCGCACCAACATAATAGAGATACAGAAACACCGTGGCCCCTTTCTTTGAGATAATTCTGCACTATTGCGAGCTGCAAATGCCACTTCCAGCTTAGCTGTGCAGAAGAAGAACAACAAGAAGAAGAAATATCTCGAAATATGTCCGTCAGGCCCCTTCCCTTGAGATAAATCTGCAAATATCTCGGAAACGAAGCGAGCTATGGCAAAATGTTAAGAGACCTTTTTTGTAGAGAATTAAGTTTCCTACTTTCTATGTTCTATGATATTTTTTGATCAGATGCGTAGTTCTCGAGATATATCAAGATATTTAAAAGTTCCGAAGCCGCACCAACATAATAGAGATACAGAAACACCGTGGCCCCTTTCTTTGAGATAACTCTGCACTATTGCGAGCTGCAAATGCCACTTCCAGCTTAGCTGTGCAGAAGAAGAACAACAAGAAGAAGAAATATCTCGAAATATGTCCGTCAGGCCCCTTCCCTTGAGATAAATCTGCAAATATCTCGGAAACGAAGCGAGCTATGGCAAAATGTTAAGAGACGTTTTTTTTTGAGAATTGTGTTTCCTACTTTTTATGTTCTATGATATTTTTTGATCAGATGCGTAGTTCTCGAGATATATCAAGATATTTAAAAGTTCCGAAGCCGCACCAACATAATAGAGATACAGAAACACCGTGGCCCCTTTCTTTGAGATAACTCTGCACTAGTGCGAGCCGCAAATGCCAGTTCCAGCTTAGCTATGCAGAAGAAGAACAACAAGAAGAAGAAATATCTCGAAATATGTCCGTCAGGCCCCTTCCCTTGAGATAAATCTGCAAATATCTCGGAAACGAAGCGAGATATGGGAACATGTTAAGAGACCTTTTTTGTAGACAATTAAGTTTCCTACTTTCTATGTTCTATGATATTTTTTGATCAGATGCGTAGTTCTGGAGATATATCAAGATATTTAAAAGTTCCGAAGCCGCACCAACATAATAGAGATACAGAAACACCGTGGCCCCTTTCTTTGAGATAACTCTGCACTATTGCGAGCTGCAAATGCCACTTCCAGCTTAGCTGTGCAGAAGAAGAACAACAAGAAGAAGAAATATCTCGAAATATGTCCGTCAGGCCCCTTCCCTTGAGATAAATCTGCATATATCTCGGAAACGAAGCGAGCTATGGCAAAATGTTAAGAGACGTTTTTTGTAGAGAATTGTGTTTCCTACAATTTATGTTCTATGATATTTTTTGATCAGAAGCGTAGTTTTCGAGATATATCGAGATGTTTAAAAGTTCCGAAGCCGCACCAACATAATAGAGATGCAGAAACACCGTGGCCCCATTCTTTGAGATAACTCTGCACTATTGCGAGCTGCAAATGCCACTTCCAGCTTAGCTGTGCAGAAGAAGAACAACAAGAAGAAGAAATATCTCGAAATATGTCCGTCAGGCCCCTTCCCTTGAGATAAATCTGCATATATCTCGGAAACGAAGCGAGCTATGGCAAAATGTTAAGAGACCCTTTTTGTAGAGAATTAAGTTTCCTACTTTTTATGTTCTATGATATTTTTTGATCAGATGCGTAGTTCTCGAGATATATCAAGATATTTAAAAGTTCCGAAGCCGCACCAACATAATAGAGATACAGAAACACCGTGGCCCCTTTCTTTGAGATAATTCTGCACTATTGCGAGCTGCAAATGCCACTTCCAGCTTAGCTGTGCAGAAGAAGAACAACAAGAAGAAGAAATATCTCGAAATATGTCCGTCAGGCCCCTTCCCTTGAGATAAATCTGCAAATATCTCGGAAACGAAGCGAGCTATGGCAAAATGTTAAGAGACCTTTTTTGTAGAGAATTAAGTTTCCTACTTTCTATGTTCTATGATATTTTTTGATCAGATGCGTAGTTCTCGAGATATATCAAGATATTTAAAAGTTCCGAAGCCGCACCAACATAATAGAGATACAGAAACACCGTGGCCCCTTTCTTTGAGATAACTCTGCACTATTGCGAGCTGCAAATGCCACTTCCAGCTTAGCTGTTCAGAAGAAGAACAACAAGAAGAAGAAATATCTCGAAATATGTCCGTCAGGCCCCTTCCCTTGAGATAAATCTGCAAATATCTCGGAAACGAAGCGAGCTATGGCAAAATGTTAAGAGACGTTTTTTTTTGAGAATTGTGTTTCCTACTTTTTATGTTGTATGATATTTTTTGATCAGATGCGTAGTTCTCGAGATATATCAAGATATTTAAAAGATCCGAAGCCGCACCAACATAATAGAGATACAGAAACACCGTGGCCCCTTTCTTTGAGATAACTCTGCACTATTGCGAGCTGGAAATGCCACTTCCAGTTTAGCTGTGCAGAAGAAGAACAACAAGAAGAAGAAATATCTCGAAATATGTCCGTCAGGCCCCTTCCCTTGAGATATATCAGCAAATATCTCGGAAACGAAGCGAGCTATGGCAAAATGTTAAGAGACCTTTTTTGTAGAGAATTATGTTTCCTACAGGTTATGTTCTATGATATTTTTTGATCAGAAGCGTAGTTTTCGAGATATATCGAGATATTTAAAAGTTCCGAAGCCGCACCAACATAATAGAGATGCAGAAACACCGTGGCCCCATTCTTTGAGATAACTCTGCACTATGGCGAGCTGCAAATGCCACTTCCAGCTTAGCTGTGCAGAAGAAGAACAACAAGAAGAAGAAATATCTCGAAATATGTCCGTCAGGCCCCTTCCCTTGAGATAAATCTGCAAATATCTCGGAAACGAAGCGAGCTATGGCAAAATGTTAAGAGACCTTTTTTGTAGAGAATTAAGTTTCCTACTTTTTATGTTCTATGATATTTTTTGATCAGATGCGTAGTTCTCGAGATATATCAAGATATTTAAAAGTTCCGAAGCCGCACCAACATAATAGAGATACAGAAACACCGTGGCCCCTTTCTTTGAGATAACTCTGCACTATTGCGAGCTGGAAATGCCACTTCCAGTTTAGCTGTGCAGAAGGAGAACAACAAGAAGAAGAAATATCTCGAAATATGTCCGTCAGGCCCCTTCCCTCGAGATAAATCTGCAAATATCTCGGAAACGAAGCGAGCTATGGCAAAATGTTAAGAGACCTTTTTTGTAGAGAATTAAGTTTCCTACTTTTTATGTTCTATGATATTTTTTGATCAGATGCGTAGTTCTCGAGATATATCAAGATATTTAAAAGTTCCGAAGCCGCACCAACATAATAGAGATACAGAAACACCGTGGCCCCTTTCTTTGAGATAACTCTGCGCTATTGCGAGCTGGAAGCGCCACTTCCAGTTTAGCTGTGCAGAAGAAGAACAACAAGAAGAAGAAATATCTCGAAATATGTCCCTCAGGCCCCTTCCCTTGAGATATATCTGCAAATATCTCGGAAACGAAACGAGCTATGGCAAAATGTTAAGAGACCTTTTTTGTAGAGAATTAAGTTTCCTACTTTTTATGTTCTATGATATTTTTTGATCAGATGCGTAGTTCTCGAGATATATCAAGATATTTAAAAGTTCCGAAGCCGCACCAACATAATAGAGATACAGAAACACCGTGGCCCCTTTCTTTGAGATAACTCTGCACTATTGCGAGCTGTAAATGCCACTTCCAGCTTAGCTGTGCAGAAGAAGAACAACAAGAAGAAGAAATATCTCGAAATATGTCCGTCAGGCCCCTTCCCTTGAGATAAATCTGCAAATATCTCGGAAACGAAGCGAGCTATGGCAAAATGTTAAGAGACCTTTTTTGTAGAGAATTAAGTTTCCTACTTTTTATGTTCTATGATATTTTTTGATCAGATGCGTAGTTCTCGAGATATATCAAGATATTTAAAAGTTCCGAAGCCGCACCAACATAATAGAGATACAGAAACACCGTGGCCCCTTTCTTTGAGATAACTCTGCACTATTGCGAGCTGGAAATGCCACTTCCAGTTTAGCTGTGCAGAAGGAGAACAACAAGAAGAAGAAATATCTCGAAATATGTCCGTCAGGCCCCTTCCCTTGAGATATATCTGCAAATATCTCGGAAACGAAACGAGCTATGGCACAATCTTAAGAGACCTTTTTTGTAGAGAATTATGTTTTCTACAATTTATGTTCTATGATATTTTTTGATCAGAAGCGTAGTTTTCGAGACATATCGAGATACTTAAAAGTTCCGAAGCCGCACCAACATAATAGAGATACAGAAACACCGTGGCCCCTTTCTTTGAGATAACTCTGCACTATTGCGAGCTGCAAATGCCACTTCCAGCTTAGCTGTGCAGAAGAAGAACAACAAGAAGAAGAAAAATCTCGAAATATGTCCGTCAGGCCCCTTCCCTTGAGATAAATCTGCAAATATCTCGGAAACGAAGCGAGCTATGGCAAAATGTTAAGAGACTTTATTTGTAGAGAATTAAGTTTCCTACTTTTTATGTTCTATGATATTTTTTTATCAGATGCGTAGTTCTAGAGATATATCAAGATATTTAAAAGTTCCGAAGCCGCACCAACATAATAGAGATACAGAAACACCGTGGCCCCTTTCTTTGAGATAACTCTGCACTATTGCGAGCTGTTAATGCCACTTCCAGCTTAGCTGTGCAGAAGAAGAACAACAAGAAGAAGAAATATCTCGAAATATGTCCGTCAGGCCCCTTCCCTTGAGATAAATCTGCAAATATCTCGGAAACGAAGCGAGCTATGGCAAAATGTTAAGAGACCTTTTTTGTAGAGAATTAAGTTTCCTACTTTTTATGTTCTATGATATTTTTTGATCAGATGCGTAGTTCTCGAGATATATCAAGATATTTAAAAGTTCCGAAGCCGCACCAACATAATAGAGATACAGAAACACCGTGGCCCCTTTCTTTGAGATAACTCTGCACTATTGCGAGCTGGAAATGCCACTTCCAGTTTAGCTGTGCAGAAGGAGAACAACAAGAAGAAGAAACATCTCGAAATATGTCCGTCAGGCCCCTTCCCTTGAGATATATCTGCAAATATCTCGGAAACGAAACGAGCTATGGCAAAATCTTAAGAGACCTTTTTTGTAGAGAATTATGTTTTCTACAATTTATGTTCTATGATATTTTTTGATCAGAAGCGTAGTTTTCGAGACATATCGAGATATTTAAAAGTTCCGAAGCCGCACCAACATAATAGAGATACAGAAACACCGTGGCCCCTTTCTTTGAGATAACTCTGCACTAGTGCGAGCCGCAAAAGCCACTTCCAGCTTAGCTGTGCAGAAGAAGAACAACAAGAAGAAGAAATATCTCGAAATATGTCCGTCAGGCCCCTTCCCTCGAGATAAATCTGCAAATATCTCGGAAACGAAGCGAGCTATGGCAAAATGTTAAGAGACCTTTTTTGTAGAGAATTAAGTTTCCTACTTTTTATGTTCTATGATATTTTTTGATCAGATGCGTAGTTCTCGAGATATATCAAGATATTTAAAAGTTCCGAAGCCGCACCAACATAATAGAGATACAGAAACACCGTGGCCCCTTTCTTTGAGATAACTCTGCACTATTGCGAGCTGCAAATGCCACTTCCAGTTTAGCTGTGCAGAAGAAGAACAACAAGAAGAAGAAATATCTCGAAATATGTCCGTCAGGCCCCTTCCCTTGAGATATATCTGCAAATATCTCGGAAACGAAGCGAGCTATGGCAAAATGGTAAGAGACCTTTTTTGTAGAGAATTATGTTTCCTACAAGTTATGTTCTATCATATTTTTTGATCAGAGGCGTAGTTTTCGAGATATATCGAGATATTTAAAAGTTCCGAAGCCGCACCAACATAATAGAGATACAGAAACACCGTGGCCCCTTTCTTTGAGATAACTCTGCACTATTGCGAGCTGGAAATGCCACTTCCAGTTTAGCTGTGCAGAAGAAGAACAACAAGAAGAAGAAATATCTCGAAATATGTCCGTCAGGCCCCTTCCCTTGAGATAAATCTGCATATATCTCGGAAACGAAGCGAGCTATGGCAAAATGTTAAGAGACCTTTTTTGTAGAGAATTATGTTTCCTACAATTTATGTTCTATGATATTTTGTGATCAGAAGCGTAGTTCTCGAGATATATCGAGATATTTAAAAGTTCCGAAGCCGCACCAACATAATAGAGATACAGAAACACCGTGGCCCCTTTCTTTGAGATAACTCTGCACTATTGCGAGCTGTAAATGCCACTTCCAGCTTAGCTGTGCAGAAGAAGAACAACAAGAAGAAGAAATATCTCGAAATATGTCCGTCAGGCCCCTTCCCTTGAGATAAATCTGCAAATATCTCGGAAACGAAGCGAGCTATGGCAAAATGTTAAGAGACCTTTTTTGTAGAGAATTAAGTTTCCTACTTTTTATGTTCTATGATATTTTTTGATCAGATGCGTAGTTCTCGAGATATATCAAGATATTTAAAAGTTCCGAAGCCGCACCAACATAATAGAGATACAGAAACACCGTGGCCCCTTTCTTTGAGATAACTCTGCACTATTGCGAGCTGGAAATGCCACTTCCAGTTTAGCTGTGCAGAAGGAGAACAACAAGAAGAAGAAATATCTCGAAATATGTCCGTCAGGCCCCTTCCCTTGAGATATATCTGCAAATATCTCGGAAACGAAACGAGCTATGGCAAAATCTTAAGAGACGTTTTTTGTAGAGAATTATGTGTTCTACAATTTATGTTCTATGATATTTTTTGATCAGAAGCGTAGTTTTCGAGACATATCGAGATATTTAAAAGTTCCGAAGCCGCACCAACATAATAGAGATACAGAAACACCGTGGCCCCTTTCTTTGAGATAACTCTGCACTAGTGCGAGCCGCAAAAGCCACTTCCAGCTTAGCTGTGCAGAAGAAGAACAACAAGAAGAAGAAATATCTCGAAATATGTCCGTCAGGCCCCTTCCCTCGAGATAAATCTGCAAATATCTCGGAAACGAAGCGAGGTATGGCAAAATGTTAAGAGACCTTTTTTGTAGAGAATTATGTTTCCTACAAGTAATGTTCTATGATATTTTTTGATCAGAGGCGCAGTTTTCGAGATATATCGAGATATTTAAAAGTTCCGAAGCCGCACCAACATAATGGAGATACAGAAACACCGTGGCCCCTTTCTTTGAGATAACTCTGCACTATTGCGAGCTGGAAATGCCACTTCCAGTTTAGCTGTGCCGAAGAAGAACAACAAGAAGAAGAAATATCTCGAAATATGTCCGTCAGGCCCCTTCCCTTGAGATAAATCTGCATATATCTCGGAAACGAAGCGAGCTATGGCAAAATGTTAAGAGACTTTTTTTGTAGAGAATTATGTTTCCTACAATTTATGTTCTATGATATTTTTTGATCAGAAGCGTAGTTCTCGAGATATATCAAGATATTTAAAAGTTCCGAAGCCGCACCAACATAATAGAGATACAGAAACACCGTGGCCCCTTTCTTTGAGATAACTCTGCACTATTGCGAGCTGCAAATGCCACTTCCAGTTTAGCTGTGCAGAAGAAGAACAACAAGAAGAAGAAATATTTCGAAATATGTCCGTCAGGCCCCTTCCCTTGAGATAAATCTGCAAATATCTCGGAAACGAAGTGAGCTATGGCAAAATGTTAAGAGACCTTTTTTGTCGAGTATTAAGTTTCCTACTTTATATGTTCTATGATATTTTTTGATCAGATGCGTAGTTCTAGAGATATATCAAGATATTTAAAAGTTCCGAAGCCGCACCAACATAATAGAGATACAGAAACACCGTGGCCCCTTTCTTTGAGATAACTCTGCACTATTGCGAGCTGTAAATGCCACTTCCAGCTTAGCTGTGCAGAAGGAGAACAACAAGAAGAAGAAATATCTCGAAATATGTCCGTCAGGCCCCTTCCCTTGAGATATATCTGCAAATATCTCGGAAACGAAACGAGCTATGGCAAAATCTTAAGAGACCTTTTTTGTAGAGAATTATGTTTTCTACAATTTATGTTCTATGATATTTTTTGATCAGAAGCGTAGTTTTCGAGACATATCGAGATATTTAAAAGTTCCGAAGCCGCACCAACATAATAGAGATACAGAAACACCGTGGCCCCTTTCTTTGAGATAACTCTGCACTAGTGCGAGCCGCAAAAGCCACTTCCACCTTAGCTGTGCAGAAGAAGAACAACAAGAAGAAGAAATATCTCGAAATATGTCCGTCAGGCCCCTTCCCTCGAGATAAATCTGCAAATATCTCGGAAACGAAGCGAGCTATGGCAAAATGTTAAGAGACCTTTTTTGTAGAGAATTAAGTTTCCTACTTTTTATGTTCTATGATATTTTTTGATCAGATGCGTAGTTCTCGAGATATATCAAGATATTTAAAAGTTCCGAAGCCGCACCAACATAATAGAGATACAGAAACACCGTGGCCCCGTTCTTTGAGATAACTCTGCACTATTGCGAGCTTTAAATGCCACTTCCAGCTTAGCTGTGCAGAAGAAGAACAACAAGAAGAAGAAATATCTCGAAATATGTCCGTCAGGCCCCTTCCCTTGAGATAAATCTGCAAATATCTCGGAAACGAAGCGAGCTATGGCAAAATGTTAAGAGACCTTTTTTGTAGAGAATTAAGTTTCCTACTTTTTATGTTCTAAGATATTTTTTGATCAGATGCGTAGTTCTCGAGATATATCAAGATATTTAAAAGTTCCGAAGCCGCACCAACATAATAGAGATACAGAAACACCGTGGCCCCTTTCTTTGAGATAAATCTGCGCTATTGCGAGCTGGAAGCGCCACTTCCAGTTTAGCTGTGCAGAAGAAGAACAACAAGAAGAAGAAATATCTCGAAATATGTCCGTCAGGCCCCTTCCCTTGAGATATATCTGCAAATATCTCCGAAACGAAACGAGCTATGGCAAAATGTTAAGAGACCTTTTTTGTAGAGAATTAAGTTTCCTACTTTTTATGTTCTATGATATTTTTTGATCAGATGCGTAGTTCTCGAGATATATCAAGATATTTAAAAGTTCCGAAGCCGCACCAACATAATAGAGATACAGAAACACCGTGGCCCCTTTCTTTGAGATAACTCTGCACTATTGCGAGCTGCAAATGCCACTTCCAGTTTAGCTGTGCAGAAGAAGAACAACAAGAAGAAGAAATATCTCGAAATATATCCGTCAGGCCCCTTCCCTTGAGATATATCTGCAAATATCTCGGAAACGAAGCGAGCTATGGCAAAATGGTAAGAGACCTTTTTTGTAGAGAATTATGTTTCCTACAAGTAATGTTCTATGATATTTTTTGATCAGAGGCGCAGTTTTCGAGATATATCGAGATATTAAAAGTTCCGAAGCCGCACCAACATAATGGAGATACAGAAACACCGTGGCCCCTTTCTTTGAGATAACTCTGCACTATTGCGAGCTGGAAATGCCACTTCCAGTTTAGCTGTGCAGAAGAAGAACAACAAGAAGAAGAAATATCTCGAAATATGTCCGTCAGGCCCCTTCCCTTGAGATAAATCTGCATATATCTCGGAAACGAAGCGAGCTATGGCAAAATGTTAAGAGACTTTTTTTGTAGAGAATTATGTTTCCTACAATTTATGTTCTATGATATTTTTTGATCAGAAGCGTAGTTCTCGAGATATATCAAGATATTTAAAAGTTCCGAAGCCGCACCAACATAATAGAGATACAGAAACACCGTGGCCCCTTTCTTTGAGATAACTCTGCACTATTGCGAGCTGCAAATGCCACTTCCAGTTTAGCTGTGCAGAAGAAGAACAACAAGAAGAAGAAATATCTCGAAATATATCCGTCAGGCCCCTTCCCTTGAGATATATCTGCAAATATCTCGGAAACGAAGCGAGCTATGGCAAAATGGTAAGAGACCTTTTTTGTAGAGAATTATGTTTCCTACAAGTAATGTTCTATGATATTTTTTGATCAGAGGCGCAGTTTTCGAGATATATCGAGATATTTAAAAGTTCCGAAGCCGCACCAACATAATGGAGATACAGAAACACCGTGGCCCCTTTCTTTGAGATAACTCTGCACTATTGCGAGCTGGAAATGCCACTTCCAGTTTAGCTGTGCCGAAGAAGAACAACAAGAAGAAGAAATATCTCGAAATATGTCCGTCAGGCCCCTTCCCTTGAGATAAATCTGCATATATCTCGGAAACGAAGCGAGCTATGGCAAAATGTTAAGAGACTTTTTTTGTAGAGAATTATGTTTCCTACAATTTATGTTCTATGATATTTTTTGATCAGAAGCGTAGTTCTCGAGATATATCAAGATATTTAAAAGTTCCGAAGCCGCACCAACATAATAGAGATACAGAAACACCGTGGCCCCTTTCTTTGAGATAACTCTGCACTATTGCGAGCTGCAAATGCCACTTCCAGTTTAGCTGTGCAGAAGAAGAACAACAAGAAGAAGAAATATTTCGAAATATGTCCGTCAGGCCCCTTCCCTTGAGATAAATCTGCAAATATCTCGGAAACGAAGTGAGCTATGGCAAAATGTTAAGAGACCTTTTTTGTCGAGTATTAAGTTTCCTACTTTATATGTTCTATGATATTTTTTGATCAGATGCGTAGTTCTAGAGATATATCAAGATATTTAAAAGTTCCGAAGCCGCACCAACATAATAGAGATACAGAAACACCGTGGCCCCTTTCTTTGAGATAACTCTGCACTATTGCGAGCTGTAAATGCCACTTCCAGCTTAGCTGTGCAGAAGGAGAACAACAAGAAGAAGAAATATCTCGAAATATGTCCGTCAGGCCCCTTCCCTTGAGATATATCTGCAAATATCTCGGAAACGAAACGAGCTATGGCAAAATCTTAAGAGACCTTTTTTGTAGAGAATTATGTTTTCTACAATTTATGTTCTATGATATTTTTTGATCAGAAGCGTAGTTTTCGAGACATATCGAGATATTTAAAAGTTCCGAAGCCGCACCAACATAATAGAGATACAGAAACACCGTGGCCCCTTTCTTTGAGATAACTCTGCACTAGTGCGAGCCGCAAAAGCCACTTCCAGCTTAGCTGTGCAGAAGAAGAACAACAAGAAGAAGAAATATCTCGAAATATGTCCGTCAGGCCCCTTCCCTCGAGATAAATCTGCAAATATCTCGGAAACGAAGCGAGCTATGGCAAAATGTTAAGAGACCTTTTTTGTAGAGAATTAAGTTTCCTACTTTTTATGTTCTATGATATTTTTTGATCAGATGCGTAGTTCTCGAGATATATCAAGATATTTAAAAGTTCCGAAGCCGCACCAACATAATAGAGATACAGAAACACCGTGGCCCCGTTCTTTGAGATAACTCTGCACTATTGCGAGCTTTAAATGCCACTTCCAGCTTAGCTGTGCAGAAGAAGAACAACAAGAAGAAGAAATATCTCGAAATATGTCCGTCAGGCCCCTTCCCTTGAGATAAATCTGCAAATATCTCGGAAACGAAGCGAGCTATGGCAAAATGTTAAGAGACCTTTTTTGTAGAGAATTAAGTTTCCTACTTTTTATGTTCTAAGATATTTTTTGATCAGATGCGTAGTTCTCGAGATATATCAAGATATTTAAAAGTTCCGAAGCCGCACCAACATAATAGAGATACAGAAACACCGTGGCCCCTTTCTTTGAGATAAATCTGCGCTATTGCGAGCTGGAAGCGCCACTTCCAGTTTAGCTGTGCAGAAGAAGAACAACAAGAAGAAGAAATATCTCGAAATATGTCCGTCAGGCCCCTTCCCTTGAGATATATCTGCAAATATCTCCGAAACGAAACGAGCTATGGCAAAATGTTAAGAGACCTTTTTTGTAGAGAATTAAGTTTCCTACTTTTTATGTTCTATGATATTTTTTGATCAGATGCGTAGTTCTCGAGATATATCAAGATATTTAAAAGTTCCGAAGCCGCACCAACATAATAGAGATACAGAAACACCGTGGCCCCTTTCTTTGAGATAACTCTGCACTATTGCGAGCTGCAAATGCCACTTCCAGTTTAGCTGTGCAGAAGAAGAACAACAAGAAGAAGAAATATCTCGAAATATATCCGTCAGGCCCCTTCCCTTGAGATATATCTGCAAATATCTCGGAAACGAAGCGAGCTATGGCAAAATGGTAAGAGACCTTTTTTGTAGAGAATTATGTTTCCTACAAGTAATGTTCTATGATATTTTTTGATCAGAGGCGCAGTTTTCGAGATATATCGAGATATTTAAAAGTTCCGAAGCCGCACCAACATAATGGAGATACAGAAACACCGTGGCCCCTTTCTTTGAGATAACTCTGCACTATTGCGAGCTGGAAATGCCACTTCCAGTTTAGCTGTGCAGAAGAAGAACAACAAGAAGAAGAAATATCTCGAAATATGTCCGTCAGGCCCCTTCCCTTGAGATAAATCTGCATATATCTCGGAAACGAAGCGAGCTATGGCAAAATGTTAAGAGACTTTTTTTGTAGAGAATTATGTTTCCTACAATTTATGTTCTATGATATTTTTTGATCAGAAGCGTAGTTCTCGAGATATATCAAGATATTTAAAAGTTCCGAAGCCGCACCAACATAATAGAGATACAGAAACACCGTGGCCCCTTTCTTTGAGATAACTCTGCACTATTGCGAGCTGCAAATGCCACTTCCAGTTTAGCTGTGCAGAAGAAGAACAACAAGAAGAAGAAATATCTCGAAATATATCCGTCAGGCCCCTTCCCTTGAGATATATCTGCAAATATCTCGGAAACGAAGCGAGCTATGGCAAAATGGTAAGAGACCTTTTTTGTAGAGAATTATGTTTCCTACAAGTAATGTTCTATGATATTTTTTGATCAGAGGCGCAGTTTTCGAGATATATCGAGATATTTAAAAGTTCCGAAGCCGCACCAACATAATGGAGATACAGAAACACCGTGGCCCCTTTCTTTGAGATAACTCTGCACTATTGCGAGCTGGAAATGCCACTTCCAGTTTAGCTGTGCAGAAGAAGAACAACAAGAAGAAGAAATATCTCGAAATATGTCCGTCAGGCCCCTTCCCTTGAGATAAATCTGCATATATCTCGGAAACGAAGCGAGCTATGGCAAAATGTTAAGAGACTTTTTTTGTAGAGAATTATGTTTCCTACAATTTATGTTCTATGATATTTTTTGATCAGAAGCGTAGTTCTCGAGATATATCAAGATATTTAAAAGTTCCGAAGCCGCACCAACATAATAGAGATACAGAAACACCGTGGCCCCTTTCTTTGAGATAACTCTGCACTATTGCGAGCTGCAAATGCCACTTCCAGTTTAGCTGTGCAGAAGAAGAACAACAAGAAGAAGAAATATTTCGAAATATGTCCGTCAGGCCCCTTCCCTTGAGATAAATCTGCAAATATCTCGGAAACGAAGTGAGCTATGGCAAAATGTTAAGAGACCTTTTTTGTCGAGAATTAAGTTTCCTACTTTATATGTTCTATGATATTTTTTGATCAGATGCGTAGTTCTAGAGATATATCAAGATATTTAAAAGTTCCGAAGCCGCACCAACATAATAGAGATACAGAAACACCGTGGCCCCTTTCTTTGAGATAACTCTGCACTATTGCGAGCTGTAAATGCCACTTCCAGCTTAGCTGTGCAGAAGGAGAACAACAAGAAGAAGAAATATCTCGAAATATGTCCGTCAGGCCCCTTCCCTTGAGATATATCTGCAAATATCTCGGAAACGAAACGAGCTATGGCAAAATCTTAAGAGACCTTTTTTGTAGAGAATTATGTTTTCTACAATTTATGTTCTATGATATTTTTTGATCAGAAGCGTAGTTTTCGAGACATATCGAGATATTTAAAAGTTCCGAAGCCGCACCAACATAATAGAGATACAGAAACACCGTGGCCCCTTTCTTTGAGATAACTCTGCACTAGTGCGAGCCGCAAAAGCCACTTCCAGCTTAGCTGTGCAGAAGAAGAACAACAAGAAGAAGAAATATCTCGAAATATGTCCGTCAGGCCCCTTCCCTCGAGATAAATCTGCAAATATCTCGGAAACGAAGCGAGCTATGGCAAAATGTTAAGAGACCTTTTTTGTAGAGAATTAAGTTTCCTACTTTTTATGTTCTATGATATTTTTTGATCAGATGCGTAGTTCTCGAGATATATCAAGATATTTAAAAGTTCCGAAGCCGCACCAACATAATAGAGATACAGAAACACCGTGGCCCCTTTCTTTGAGATAACTCTGCGCTATTGCGAGCTGGAAGCGCCACTTCCAGTTTAGCTGTGCAGAAGAAGAACAACAAGAAGAAGAAATATCTCGAAATATGTCCGTCAGGCCCCTTCCCTTGAGATATATCTGCAAATATCTCGGAAACGAAACGAGCTATGGCAAAATGTTAAGAGACCTTTTTTGTAGAGAATTAAGTTTCCTACTTTTTATGTTCTATGATATTTTTTGATCAGATGCGTAGTTCTCGAGATATATCAAGATATTTAAAAGTTCCGAAGCCGCACCAACATAATAGAGATACAGAAACACCGTGGCCCCTTTCTTTGAGATAACTCTGCACTATTGCGAGCTGCAAATGCCACTTCCAGTTTAGCTGTGCAGAAGAAGAACAACAAGAAGAAGAAATATC
This sequence comes from Osmia lignaria lignaria, assembly GCF_051020975.1. NCBI lineage: Eukaryota > Metazoa > Arthropoda > Insecta > Hymenoptera > Megachilidae > Osmia > Osmia lignaria. The sequence continues at coordinate 21,031,225 of NW_027478162.1, read as the reverse complement.
TCGAAATATATCCGTCAGGCCCCTTCCCTTGAGATATATCTGCAAATATCTTGGAAACGAAGCGAGCTACGGCAAAATGGTAAGAGACCTTTTTTGTAGGGAATTATGTTTCCTACAAGTAATGTTCTATGATATTTTTTGATCAGAGGCGTAGTTTTCGAGATATATCGAGATATTTAAAAGTTCCGAAGCCGCACCCACATAATAGAGATACAGAAACACCGTGGCCCCTTTCTTTGAGATAACTCTGCACTATTGCGAGCTGGAAATGCCACTTCCAGTTTAGCTGTGCAGAAGAAGAACAACAAGAAGAAGAAATATCTCGAAATATGTCCGTCAGGCCCCTTCCCTTGAGATAAATCTGCATATATCTCGGAAACGAAGCGAGCTATGGCAAAATGTTAAGAGACCTTTTTTGTAGAGAATTATGTTTCCTACAATCTATGTTCTATGATATTTTTTGATCAGAAGCGTAGTTCTCGAGATATATCGAGATATTTAAAAGTTCCGAAGCCGCACCAACATAATAGAGATTCAGAAACACCGCGGCCCCTTTCTTTGAGATAACTCTGCACTAGTGCGGGCCGCAAATGCCACTTCCAGCTTAGCTGTGCAGAAGAAGAACAACAAGAAGAAGAAATATTTCGAAATATGTCCGTCAGGCCCCTTCCCTTGAGATAAATCTGCAAATATCTCGGAAACGAAGTGAGCTATGGCAAAATGTTAAGAGACCTTTTTTGTAGAGAATTAAGTTTCCTACTTTATATGTTCTATGATATTTTTTGATCAGATGCGTAGTTCTCGAGATATATCAAGATATTTAAAAGTTCCGACGCCGCACCAACATAATAGAGATACAGAAACACCGTGGCCCCTTTCTTTGAGATAACTCTGCACTATTGCGAGCTGGAAATGCCACTTCCCGTTTTGCTGTGCAGAAGAAGAACAACAAGAAGAAGAAATATCTCGAAATATGTCCGTCAGGCCCCTTCCCTTGAGATATATCTGCAAATATCTCGGAAACGAAGCGAGCTATGGCAAAATGTTAAGAGACCTTTTTTGTAGAGAATTATGTTTCCTACAAGTTATGTTCTATGATATTTTTTGATCAGAAGCGTAGTTTTCGAGATATATCGAGATATTTAAAAGTTCCGAAGCCGCACCAACATAATAGAGATACAGAAACACCGTGGCCCCTTTCTTTGAGATAACTCTGCACTATTGCGAGCTGCGAATGCCACTTCCAGCTTAGCTGTGCAGAAGAAGAACAACAAGAAGAAGAAATATCTCGAAATATGTCCGTCAGGCCCCTTCCCTTGAGATAAATATGCATATATCTCGGAAACGAAGCGAGCTATGGCAAAATGTTAAGAGACCTTTTTTGTAGAGAATTATGTTTCCTACAATGTATGTTCTATGATATTTTTTGATCAGAAGCGTAGTTCTCGAGATATATCGAGATATTTAAAAGTTCCGAAGCCGCACCAACATAATAGAGATTCAGAAACACCGCGGCCCCTTTCTTTGAGATAACTCTGCACTAGTGCGGGCCGCAAATGCCACTTCCAGCTTAGCTGTGCAGAAGAAGAACAACAAGAAGAAGGAATATTTCGAAATATGTCCGTCAGGCCCCTTCCCTTGAGATAAATCTGCAAATATCTCGGAAACGAAGTGAGCTATGGCAAAATGTTAAGAGACCTTTTTTGTAGAGAATTAAGTTTCCTACTTTATATGTTCTATGATATTTTTTGATCAGATGCGTAGTTCTAGAGATATATCAAGATATTTAAAAGTTCCGAAGCCGCACCAACATAATAGAGATACAGAAACACCGTGGCCCCTTTCTTTGACATAACTCTGCACTATTGCGAGCTGTAAATGCCACTTCCAGCTTAGCTGTGCAGAAGAAGAACAACAAGAAGAAGAAATATCTCGAAATATGTCCGTCAGGCCCCTTCCCTTGAGATAAATCTGCAAATATCTCGGAAACGAAGCGAGCTATGGCAAAATGTTAAGAGACCTTTTTTGTAGACAATTAAGTTTCCTACTTTTTATGTTCTATGATATTTTTTGATCAGCTGCGTAGTTCTCGAGATATATCAAGATATTTAAAAGTTCCGACGCCGCACCAACATAATAGAGATACAGAAACACCGTGGCCCCTTTCTTTGAGATAACTCTGCACTATTGCGAGCTGGAAATGCCACTTCCCGTTTTGCTGTGCAGAAGAAGAACAACAAGAAGAAGAAATATCTCGAAATATGTCCGTCAGGCCCCTTCCCTTGAGATATATCTGCAAATATCTCGGAAACGAAGCGAGCTATGGCAAAATGTTAAGAGACCTTTTTTGTAGAGAATTATGTTTCCTACAAGTTATGTTCTATGATATTTTTTGATCAGAAGCGTAGTTTTCGAGATATATCGAGATATTTAAAAGTTCCGAAGCCGCACCAACATAATAGAGATACAGAAACACCGTGGCCCCTTTCTTTGAGATAACTCTGCACTATTGCGAGCTGCAAATGCCACTTCCAGCTTAGCTGTGCAGAAGAAGAACAACAAGAAGAAGAAATATCTCGAAATATGTCCGTCAGGCCCCTTCCCTTGAGATAAATCTGCATATATCTCGGAAACGAAGCGAGCTATGGCAAAATGTTTAGAGACCTTTTTTGTAGAGAATTAAGTTTTCTACTTTTTATGTTCTATGATATTTTTTGATCAGATGCGTAGTTCTCGAGATATATCAAGATATTTAAAAGTTCCGAAGCTGCACCAACATAATAGAGGTACAGAAACACCGTGGCCTCTTTCTTTGAGATAACTCTGCACTATTGCGAGCTGCAAATGCCACTTCCAGCTTAGCTGTGCAGAAGAAGAACAACAAGAAGAAGAAATATCTCGAAATATGTCCGTCAGGCCCCTTCCCTTGAGATAAATCTGCAAATATCTCGGAAACGAAGCGAGCTATGGCAAAATGTTAAGAGACTTTATTTGTAGAGAATTAAGTTTCCTACTTTTTATGTTCTATGATATTTTTTGATCAGATGCGTAGTTCTCGAGATATATCAAGATATTTAAAAGTTCCGAAGCTGCACCAACATATTAGAGATACAGAAACACCGTGGCCCCTTTCTTTGAGATAACTCTGCACTATTGCGAGCTGCAAATGCCACTTCCAGCTTAGCTGTGCAGAAGAAGGACAACAAGAAGAAGAAATATCTCGAAATATGTCCGTCAGGCCCCTTCCCTTGAGATAAATCTGCAAATATCTCGGAAACCAAGCGAGCTATGGCAAAATGGTAAGAGACCTTTTTTGTAGAGAATTAAGTTTCCTACTTTTTATGTTCTATGATATTTTTTGATCAGATGCGTAGTTCTCGAGATATATCAAGATATTTAAAAGTTCCGAAGCCGCACCAACATAATAGAGATACAGAAACACCGTGGCCCCTTTCTTTGAGATAACTCTGCACTAGTGCGAGCCGCAATTGCCACTTCCAGCTTAGCTGTGCAGAGGAAGAACAACAAGAAGAAGAAATATCTCGAAATATGTCCGTCAGGCCCCTTCCCTTGAGATAAATCTGCAAATATCTCGGAAACGAAGCGAGCTACGGCAAAATGTTAAGAGACGTTTTTTGTAGAAAATTAGGTTTCCTACTTTTTACGTTCTATGATATTTTTTGATCAGATGCGTAGTTCTCGAGATATATCAAGATATTTAAAAGTTCCGAAGCCGCACCAACATAATAGAGATACAGAAACACCGTGGCCCCTTTCTTTGAGATAACTCTGCACTATTGCGAGCTGGAAATGCCACTTCCAGTTTAGCTGTGCAGAAGGACAACAACAAGAAGAAGAAATATCTCGAAATATGTCCGTCAGGCCCCTTCCCTTGAGATATATCTGCAAATATCTCGGAAACGAAACGAGCTATGGCAAAATCTTAAGAGACCTTTTTTGTAGAGAATTATGTTTTCTACAATTTATGTTCTGTGATATTTTTTGATCAGAAGCGTAGTTTTCGAGATATATCGAGATATTTAAAAGTTCCGAAGCCGCACCAACATAATAGAGATACAGGAACACCGTGGCCCCTTTCTTTGAGATAACTCTGCACTAGTGCGAGCCGCAAAAGCCACTTCCAGCTTAGCTGTGCAGAAGAAGAACAACAAGAAGAAGAAATATCTCGAAATATGTCCGTCAGGCCCGTTCCTTTGAGCTGAATCTGCAAATATCTCGGAAACGAAGCGAGCTATGGCAAAATGTTAAGAGACGTTTTTTGTAGAAAATTAGGTTTCCTACAATTTATGTTCTATGATATTTTTTGATCAGAAGCGTAGTTTTCGAGATATATCGAGATATTTAAAAGTTCCGAAGCTGCACCAACATAATAGAGGTACAGAAACACCGTGGCCTCTTTCTTTGAGATAACTCTGCACTATTGCGAGCTGCAAATGCCACTTCCAGCTTAGCTGTGCAGAGGAAGGACAACAAGAAGAAGAAATATCTCGAAATATGTCGGTCAGGCCCCTTCACTTGAGATAAATCTGCAAATATCTCAGAAACGAAGCGAGCTATGGCAAAATGTTAAGAGACCTTTTTTGTAGAGAATTAAGTTTCCTACTTTTTATGTTCTATGATATTTTTTGATCAGATGCGTAGTTCTCGAGATATATCAAGATATTTAAAAGTTCCGAAGCCGCACCAACATAATAGAGATACAGAAACACCGTGGCCCCTTTCTTTGAGATAACTCTGCACTATTGCGAGCTGTAAATGCCACTTCCAGCTTAGCTGTGCAGAAGAAGAACATCAAGAAGAAGAAATATCTCGAAATATGTCCGTCAGGCCCCTTCCCTTGAGATAAATCTGCAAATATCTCGGAAACGAAGCGAGCTATGGCAAAATGTTAAGAGACCTTTTTTGTAGAGAATTAAGTTTCCTGCTTTTTATGTTCTATGATATTTTTTGATCAGATGCGTAGTTCTCGAGATATATCAAGATATTTAAAAGTTCCGAAGCCGCACCAACATAATAGAGATACAGAAACACCGTGGCCCCTTTCTTTGAGATAACTCTGCACTATTGCGAGCTGGAAATGCCACTTCCAGTTTAGCTGTGCAGAAGGACAACAACAAGAAGAAGAAATATCTCGAAATATGTCCGTCAGGCCCCTTCCCTTGAGATATATCTGCAAATATCTCGGAAACGAAACGAGCTATGGCAAAATCTTAAGAGACCTTTTTTGTAGAGAATTATGTTTTCTACAATTTATGTTCTGTGATATTTTTTGATCAGAAGCGTAGTTTTCGAGATATATCGAGATATTTAAAAGTTCCGAAGCCGCACCAACATAATAGAGATACAGGAACACCGTGGCCCCTTTCTTTGAGATAACTCTGCACTAGTGCGAGCCGCAAAAGCCACTTCCAGCTTAGCTGTGCAGAAGAAGAACAACAAGAAGAAGAAATATCTCGAAATATGTCCGTCAGGCCCGTTCCTTTGAGCTGAATCTGCAAATATCTCGGAAACGAAGCGAGCTATGGCAAAATGTTAAGAGACGTTTTTTGTAGAAAATTAGGTTTCCTACAATTTATGTTCTATGATATTTTTTGATCAGAAGCGTAGTTTTCGAGATATATCGAGATATTTAAAAGTTCCGAAGCTGCACCAACATAATAGAGGTACAGAAACACCGTGGCCTCTTTCTTTGAGATAACTCTGCACTATTGCGAGCTGCAAATGCCACTTCCAGCTTAGCTATGCAGAAGAAGATCAACAAGAAGAAGAAATATCTCGAAATATGTCCGTCAGGCCCCTTCCCTTGAGATAAATCTGCAAATATCTCGGAAACGAAGCGAGCTATGGCAAAATGTTAAGAGACCTTTTTTGTAGAGAATTAAGTTTCCTACTTTTTATGTTCTATGATATTTTTTGATCAGATGCGTAGTTCTCGAGATATATCAAGATATTTAAAAGTTCCGAAGCCGCACCAACATAATAGAGATACAGAAACACCGTGGCCCCTTTCTTTGAGATAACTCTGCACTATTGCGAGCTGCAAATGCCACTTCCAGCTTAGCTGTGCAGAGGAAGAACAACAAGAAGAAGAAATATCTCGAAATATGTCCGTCAGGCCCGTTCCTTTGAGCTGAATCTGCAAATATCTCGGAAACGAAGCGAGCTATGGCAAAATGTTAGGAGACGTTTTATGTAGAGAATTATGTTTCCTACAATTTATGTTCTATGATATTTTTTGATCAGAAGCGTAGTTTCCGAGATATATCGAGATATTTAAAAGTTCCGAAGCCGCACCAACATAATAGAGATACAGAAACACCGTGGCCCCTTTCTTTGAGATAACTCTGCACTATTGCGAGCTGTAAATGCCACTTCCAGCTTAGCTGTGCAGAAGAAGAACATCAAGAAGAAGAAATATCTCGAAATATGTCCGTCAGGCCCCTTCCCTTGAGATAAATCTGCAAATATCTCGGAAACGAAGCGAGCTATGGCAAAATGTTAAGAGACCTTTTTTGTAGAGAATTAAGTTTCCTGCTTTTTATGTTCTATGATATTTTTTGATCAGATGCGTAGTTCTCGAGATATATCAAGATATTTAAAAGTTCCGAAGCCGCACCAACATAATAGAGATACAGAAACACCGTGGCCCCTTTCTTTGAGATAACTCTGCACTATTGCGAGCTGGAAATGCCACTTCCAGTTTAGCTGTGCAGAAGAAGAACAACAAGAAGAAGAAATATCTCGAAATATGTCCGTTAGGCCCCTTCCCTTGAGATAAATCTGCAAATATCTCGGAAACGAAGCGAGCTATGGCAAAATGTTAAGAGACCTTTTTGGTAGAGAATTAAGTTTCCTACTTTTTATGTTCTATGATATTTTTTGATCAGATGCGTAGTTCTCGAGATATATCAAGATATTTAAAAGTTCCGAAGCCGCACCAACATAATAGAGATACAGAAACACCGTGGCCCCTTTCTTTGAGATAACTCTGCACTAGCGCGAGCCGCAAATGCCACTTCCAGCTTAGCTATGCAGAAGAAGAACAACAAGAAGAAGAAATATCTCGAAATATGTCCGTCAGGCCCCTTCCCTTGAGATAAATCTGCAAATATCTCGGAAACGAAGCGAGCTATGGCAAAATGTTAAGAGACCTTTTTTGTAGAGAATTAAGTTTCCTACTTTTTATGTTCTATGATATTTTTTGATCAGATGCGTAGTTCTCGAGATATATCAAGATATTTAAAAGTTCCGAAGCCGCACCAACATAATAGAGATACAGAAACACCGTGGCCCCTTTCTTTGAGATAACTCTGCACTATTGCGAGCTGCAAATGCCACTTCCAGCTTAGCTGTGCAGAAGAAGAACAACAAGAAGAAGAAATATCTCGAAATATGTCCGTCAGGCCCCTTCCCTTGAGATAAATCTGCTAATATCTCGGAAACGAAGCGAGCTATGGCAAAATGTTAAGAGACGTTTTTTGTAGAGAATTATGTTTCCTACAATTTATGTTCTATGATGTTTTTTGATCAGAAGCGTAGTTTTCGAGATATATCGAGATATTCAAAAGTTCCGAAACCGCACCAACATAATAGAGATACAGAAACACCGTGGCCCCTTTCTTTGAGATAACTCTGCACTAGTGCGAGCCGCAAATGCCACTTCCAGCTTCGCTGTGCAGAAGAAGGACAACAAGAAGAAGAAATATCTCGAAATATGTCCGTCAGGCCCCTTCACTTGAGATAAATCTGCAAATATCTCGGAAACGAAACGAGCTATGGCAAAATGTTAAGAGACCTTTTTTGTAGAGAATTAAGTTTCCTACTTTTTATGTTCTATGATATTTTTTGATCAGATGCGTAGTTCTCGAGATATATCAAGATATTTAAAAGTTCCGAAACCGCACCAACATAATAGAGACACAGAAACACCGTGGCCCCTCTCTTTGAGATAACTCTGCACTATTGCGAGCTGCAAATGCCACTTCCAGCTTAGCTGTGCTGAGGAAGAACAACAAGAAGAAGAAATATCTCGAGATATGTCCGTCAGGCCCGTTCCTTTGAGCTGAATCTGCAAATATCTCGGAAACGAAGCGAGCTATGGCAAAATGTTAAGAGACGTTTTTTGTAGAGAATTATGTTTCCTACAATTTATGTTCTATGATATTTTTTGATCAGAAGCGTAGTTTTCGAGATATATAGAGATATTTAAAAGTTCCGAAGCCGCACCAACATAATAGAGATACAGAAACACCGTGGCCCCTTTCTTTGAGATAACTCTGCACTAGTGCGAGCCGCAAATGCCACTTCCAGCTTAGCTGTGCAGAGGAAGAACAACAAGAAGAAGAAATATCTCGAAATATGTCCGTCAGGCCCGTTCCTTTGAGCTGAATCTGCAAATATCTCGGAAACGAAGCGAGCTATGGCAAAATGTTAAGAGACGTTTTTTGTACAGAAATATGTTTCCTACAATTTATGTTCTATGATATTTTTTGACCAGAAGCGTAGTTTTCGAGATATATCGAGATATTTAAAAGTTCCGAAGCCGCACCAACATAATAGAGATACAGAAACACCGTGGCCCCTTTCTTTGAGATAACTCTGCACTAGTGCGAGCCGCAAATGCCACTTCCAGTTTAGCTGTGCAGAAGAAGAACAACAAGAAGAATAAATATCTCGAAATATGTCCGTCAGGCCCCTTCCCTTGAGATAAATCTGCAAATATCTCGGAAACGAAGCGAGCTATGGCAAAATGTTAAGAGACCTTTTTTGTAGAGAATTAAGTTTCCTACTTTTTATGTTCTATGATATTTTTTGATCAGATGCGTAGTTCTCGAGATATATCAAGATATTTAAAAGTTCCGAAGCCGCACCAACATAATAGAGATACAGAAACACCGTGGCCCCTTTCTTTGAGATAACTCTGCACTATTGCGAGCTGGAAATGCCACTTCCAGTTTAGCTGTGCAGAAGAAGAACAACAAGAAGAAGAAATATCCCGAAATATGTCCGTCAGGACCCTTCCCTTGAGATAAATCTGCAAATATCTCGGAAACGAAGCGATTTATGGCAAAATGTTAAGAGACCTTTTTTGTAGAGAATTATGTTTCCTACAATTTATGTTCTATGATATTTTTTGATCAGAAGCGTAGTTTTCGAGATATAACGAGATATTTAAAAGTTCCGAAGCCGCACCAACATAATAGAGATACAGAAACACCGTGGCCCCTTTCTTTGGGATATCTCTGCACTATTGCGAGCTGGAAATGCCACTTCCAGTTTAGCTGTGCAGAAGAAGAACAACAAGAAGAAGAAATATCTCGAATAATGTCCGTCAGGCCACTTCCCTTGAGATAAATCTGCAAATATCTCGGAAACGAAGCGAGCTATGGCAAAATGTTAAGAGACCTTTTTTGTAGAGAATTAAGTTTCCTACTTTTTATGTTCTATGTTATTTTTTGATCAGATGCGTAATTCTCGAAATATATCAAGATATTTAAAAGTTCCGAAGCCGCACCAACATAATAGAGATACAGAAACACCGTGGCCCCTTTCTTTGAGATAACTCTGCACTATTGCGAGCTGGAAATGCCACTTCCAGTTTAGCTGTGCAGATGAAGAACAACAAGAAGAAGAAATATCTCGAAATATGTCCGTCAGGCCCCTTCCCTTGAGATAAATCTGCAAATATCTCGGAAACGAAGCGAGCTATGGCAAAATGTTTAGAGACCTTTCTTGTAGAGAATTAAGTTTCCTACTTTTTATGTAGTATGATATTTTTTGATCAGATGCGTAGTTCTCGAGATATATCAAGATATTTAAAAGTTCCGAAGCCGCACCAACATAATAGAGATACAGCAACACCGTGGCCCCTTTCTTTGAGATAACTCTGCACTATTGCGAGCTGTAAATGCCACTTCCAGCTTAGCTGTGCAGAAGAAGAACAACAAGAAGAGGAAATATCTCGAAATATGTCCGTCTGGCCCCTTCCCTTGAGATAAATCTGCAAATATCTCGGAAACGATGCGAGCTATGGCAAAATGTTAAGACACCTTTTTTGTAGAGAATTAAGTTTCCTACTTTTTATGTGCTATGATATTTTTTGATCAGATGCGTAGTTCTCGATATATATCAAGATATTTAAAAGTTCCGAAGCCGCACCACCATAATAGAGATACAGAAACACCGTGGCCCCTTTCTTTGAGATAACTCTGCACTGTTGCGAGCTGGAAATGCCACTTCCAGTTTAGCTGTGCAGAAGAAGAACAACAAGAAGAAGAAATATCTCGAAATATGTCCGTCAGGCCCCTTCCCTTAAGATAAATCTGCAAATATCTCGGAAACGAAGCGAGCTATGGCAAAATGTTTAGAGACCTTTCTTGTAGAGAATTAAGTTTCCTACTTTTTATGTAGTATGATATTTTTTGATCAGATGCGTAGTTCTCGAGATATATCAAGATATTTAAAAGTTCCGAAGCCGCACCAACATAATAGAGATACAGCAACACCGTGGCCCCTTTCTTTGAGATAACTCTGCACTATTGCTAGCTGTAAATGCCACTTCCAGCTTAGCTGTGCAGAAGAAGAACAACAAGAAGAAGAAATATCTCGAAATATGTCCGTCTGGCCCCTTCCCTTGAGATAAATCTGCAAATATCTCGGAAACGAAGCGAGCTATGGCAAAATGTTAAGACACCTTTTTTGTAGAGAATTAAGTTTCCTACTTTTTATGTGCTATGATATTTTTTGATCAGATGCGTAGTTCTCGAGATATATCAAGATATTTAAAAGTTCCGAAGCAGCACCACCATAATAGAGATACAGAAACACCGTGGCCCCTTTCTTTGAGATAACTCTGCACTATTGCGAGCTGCAAATGCCACTTCCAGCTTAGCTGTGCAGAAGAAGAACAACAAGAAGAAGAAATATCTCGAAATATGTCCGTCAGGCCCCTTCCCTTGAGATAAATCTGCAAATATCTCGGAAACGAAGCGAGCTATGGCAAAATGTTGAGAGACCTTTTTTGTAGAGAATTAAGTTTCCTACTTTTTATGTTCTATGATATTCTTTGATCAGATGCGTAGTTCTCGAGATATATCAAGATATTTAAAAGTTCCGAAGCCGCACCAACATAATAGAGATACAGAAACACCGTGGCCCCTTTCTTTGAGATAACTCTGCACTATTGCGAGCTGGAAATGCCACTTCCAGTTTAGCTGTGCAGAAGAAGAACAACAAGAAGAATAAATATCTCGAAATATGTCCGTCAGGCCCCTTCCCTTGAGATAAATCTGCAAATATCTCGGAAACGAAGCGAGCTATGGCAAAATGTTAAGAGACCTTTTTTGTAGAGAATTAAGTTTCCTACTTTTTATGTTCTATGATATTTTTTGATCAGATGCGTAGTTCTCGAGATATATCAAGATATTTAAAAGTTCCGAAGCCGCACCAACATAATAGAGATACAGAAACACCGTGGCCCCTTTCTTTGAGATAACTCTGCACTATTGCGAGCTGGAAATGCCACTTCCAGTTTAGCTGTGCAGAAGAAGAACAACAAGAAGAAGAAATATCCCGAAATATGTCCGTCAGGACCCTTCCCTTGAGATAAATCTGCAAATATCTCGGAAACGAAGCGATTTATGGCAAAATGTTAAGAGACCTTTTTTGTAGAGAATTATGTTTCCTACAATTTATGTTCTATGATATTTTTTGATCAGAAGCGTAGTTTTCGAGATATAACGAGATATTTAAAAGTTCCGAAGCCGCACCAACATAATAGAGATACAGAAACACCGTGGCCCCTTTCTTTGGGATATCTCTGCACTATTGCGAGCTGGAAATGCCACTTCCAGTTTAGCTGTGCAGAAGAAGAACAACAAGAAGAAGAAATATCTCGAATAATGTCCGTCAGGCCACTTCCCTTGAGATAAATCTGCAAATATCTCGGAAACGAAGCGAGCTATGGCAAAATGTTAAGAGACCTTTTTTGTAGAGAATTAAGTTTCCTACTTTTTATGTTCTATGTTATTTTTTGATCAGATGCGTAATTCTCGAAATATATCAAGATATTTAAAAGTTCCGAAGCCGCACCAACATAATAGAGATACAGAAACACCGTGGCCCCTTTCTTTGAGATAACTCTGCACTATTGCGAGCTGGAAATGCCACTTCCAGTTTAGCTGTGCAGATGAAGAACAACAAGAAGAAGAAATATCTCGAAATATGTCCGTCAGGCCCCTTCCCTTGAGATAAATCTGCAAATATCTCGGAAACGAAGCGAGCTATGGCAAAATGTTTAGAGACCTTTCTTGTAGAGAATTAAGTTTCCTACTTTTTATGTAGTATGATATTTTTTGATCAGATGCGTAGTTCTCGAGATATATCAAGATATTTAAAAGTTCCGAAGCCGCACCAACATAATAGAGATACAGCAACACCGTGGCCCCTTTCTTTGAGATAACTCTGCACTACTGCGAGCTGTAAATGCCACTTCCAGCTTAGCTGTGCAGAAGAAGAACAACAAGAAGAAGAAATATCTCGAAATATGTCCGTCTGGCCCCTTCCCTTGAGATAAATCTGCAAATATCTCGGAAACGAAGCGAGCTATGGCAAAATGTTAAGACACCTTTTTTGTAGAGAATTAAGTTTCCTACTTTTTATGTGCTATGATATTTTTTGATCAGATGCGTAGTTCTCGATATATATCAAGATATTTAAAAGTTCCGAAGCCGCACCACCATAATAGAGATACAGAAACACCGTGGCCCCTTTCTTTGAGATAACTCTGCACTGTTGCGAGCTGGAAATGCCACTTCCAGTTTAGCTGTGCAGAAGAAGAACAACAAGAAGAAGAAATATCTCGAAATATGTCCGTCAGGCCCCTTCCCTTAAGATAAATCTGCAAATATCTCGGAAACGAAGCGAGCTATGGCAAAATGTTTAGAGACCTTTCTTGTAGAGAATTAAGTTTCCTACTTTTTATGTAGTATGATATTTTTTGATCAGATGCGTAGTTCTCGAGATATATCAAGATATTTAAAAGTTCCGAAGCCGCACCAACATAATAGAGATACAGCAACACCGTGGCCCCTTTCTTTGAGATAACTCTGCACTATTGCGAGCTGGAAATGCCACTTCCAGTTTAGCTGTGCAGAAGAAGAACAACAAGAAGAATAAATATCTCGAAATATGTCCGTCAGGCCCCTTCCCTTGAGATAAATCTGCAAATATCTCGGAAACGAAGCGAGCTATGGCAAAATGTTAAGAGACCTTTTTTGTAGAGAATTAAGTTTCCTACTTTTTATGTTCTATGATATTTTTTGATCAGATGCGTAGTTCTCGAGATATATCAAGATATTTAAAAGTTCCGAAGCCGCACCAACATAATAGAGATACAGAAACACCGTGGCCCCTTTCTTTGAGATAACTCTGCACTATTGCGAGCTGGAAATGCCACTTCCAGTTTAGCTGTGCAGAAGAAGAACAACAAGAAGAAGAAATATCCCGAAATATGTCCGTCAGGACCCTTCCCTTGAGATAAATCTGCAAATATCTCGGAACCGAAGCGAGCTATGGCAAAATGTTAAGAGACCTTTTTTGTAGAGAATTATGTTTCCTACAATTTATGTTCTATGATATTTTTTGATCAGAAGCGTAGTTTTCGAGATATATCGAGATATTTAAAAGTTCCGAAGCCGCACCAACATAATAGAGATACAGAAACACCGTGGCCCCTTTCTTTGTGATATCTCTGCACTATTGCGAGCTGGAAATGCCACTTCCAGTTTAGCTGTGCAGAAGAAGAACAACAAGAAGAAGAAATATCTCGAAATATGTCCGTCAGGACCCTTCCCTTGAGATAAATCTGCAAATATCTCGGAAACGAAGCGAGCTATGGCAAAACGTTAAGAGACCTTTTTTGTAGAGAATTATGTTTCCTACAATTTATGTTCTATGATATTTTTTGATCAGGTGCGTAGTTCTCGAGATATATCAAGATATTTAAAAGTTCCGAAGCCGCACCAACATAATAGAGATACAGAAACACCGTGGCCCATTTCTGTGAGATAACTCTGCACTTTTGCGAGCAGCAAATGCCAGTTCCAGCTTAGCTGTGCAGAAGAAGCACAACAAGATCAAGAAATATCTCGGAATATGTACGTCAGGCCCCTTCCCTTGAGCTAAATCTCCAAATATCTCGCAAACAATCCGAGCTATGGCAAAATGTTAAAAGACCTTTTTTGTGGAGAATTACGTTTCCTACCTTTTATGTTCTATGATATTTTTTGATCAGATGCGTAGTTCTCGAGATATATCAAGATATTTAAAAGTTCCGAAGCCGCACCAACATAATAGAGATACAGAAACACCGTGGCCCCTTTCTTTGAGATAACTCTGCACTATTGCGAGCTGCAAATGCCACTTCCAGCTTAGCTGTGCAGAAGAGGAACAACAAGAAGAAGAAATATCTCGGAATATGTCCGTCAGGCCCCTTCCCTTGAGCTAAATCTGCAAATATCTCGGAAACGATGCCAGCTATGGGAAAATGTTAAGAGACCTTTTTTGTAGAGTTAAGTTTCCTACTTTTGTTACGTGGCCGACGGCTTGGCAGCGCGCGTGGCTATCAGAGGCTTTCTGATTGGCGGCCGCGTAACTTATTTTATTATCAATACAACCCGAGCGGTAAGATTGTATTGTGGTAGGAACTGTCACAAGGTTTCACTGGGTTTAAAGGAGAATGCTAATGTGGGTTTGACACAGCAATGTATATATTCTACAATCTTGGTCTATTACAGATGTTGTTGTCGCGAATATAGGTGTATAATGTGATATATTACCTATTTCCACTATGCTCGGTGTTCACGCACTGGCAATGCGGGGGTGTTGTGTGTGGTTGATTGTAATGCCAAATAGAAACACGACTCGCGGATTCTATAAGGTGAATGTTGCTCGAAGGGGACTTCAACCCGATCTCACTAATTATAACCAACTCACTACCGTACACGACGTGCTCGACACGAGATGAACTCTGGTACTGCCCCCGATCGTTGGTACGAACGGGTTTATATACTAATTAAGAAGGGTGGTCTGGTTACTATTCGAGTGATCAGGCTGGGTCCACCTGCCTCTGCGACAGTTTAGAGTGGTTGCATCTGCTATTTGATTACGGCGGACCCATTGCTTTCCCAAGTGTTTGGTTCTGCTATCGGTGGGCCTTCTGTTTATTACGAGAGTAAATGGTCGGTTTGCCCGAGAGTTTTCCTTTCCAGATGTTTAAGCTTATTTGAAAGGAGACACGTTTGATAAAAACGGTCTGTCTACGTGACACTTTTTATGTTCTATGATATTTTTTGATCAGATGCGTAGTTCTCGAGATATATCAAGATATTTAAAAGTTCCGAAGCCGCACCAACATAATAGAGATACAGAAACACCGTGGCCCCTTTCTTTGAGATAACTGTGCACCAGTGCGAGCCGCAAATGCCACTTCCAGCTTAGCTGTGCAGAAGAAGAACAACAAGAAGAAGAAATATCTCGAAATATGTCCGTCAGGCCCCTTCCATTGAGATATATCTGCAAATATCTCGGAAACGAAGCGAGCTATGGCAAAATGTTAAGAGACCTTTTTTGTAGAGAATTCTGTTTGCTACAATTTATGTTCTATGAAATTTTTTGATCAGAAGCGTAGTTTTCGAGATATATCGAGATATTTAAAAGTTCCGAAGCCGCACCAACATAATAGAGATACAGAAACACCGTGGCCCCTTTCTTTGAGATAACTCTGCACTAGTGCGAGCCGCAAATGCCACTTCCAGCTTAGCTGTGCAGAAGAAGAACAACAAGAAGAAGAAATATCTCGAAATATGTCCGACAGGCCCCTTCCCTTGAGATAAATCTGCAAATATCTCGGAAACGAAGCGAGCTATGGCGAAATGTTAAGAGACCTTTTTTGTAGAGAATTAAGTTTCCTACTTTTTATCTTCTATGATATTTTTTGATCAGATGCGTAGTTCTCGAGATATATCAAGATATTTAAAAGTTCCGAAGCCGCACCAACATAATAGAGATACAGAAACACCGTGGCCCCTCTCTTTGAGATAACTCTGCACTATTGCGAGCTGCAAATGCCACTTCCAGCTTAGCTGTGCAGAAGAAGAACAACAAGAAGAAGAAATATCTCGAAATATGTCCGTCAGGCCAGTTCCTTTGAGCTGAATCTGCAAATATCTCGGAAACGAAGCGATCTATGGCAAAATCTTTAGAGACCTTTCTTGTAGAGAATTAAGTTTCCTACTTTTTATGTAGTATGATATTTTTTGATCAGATGCGTAGTTCTCGAGATATATCAAGATATTTAAAAGTTCCGAAGCCGCACCAACATAATAGAGATACAGAAACACCGTGGCCCCTTTCTTTGAGATAACTCTGCACTATTGCGACCTGCAAATGCCACTTCCAGCTCAGCTGTGCAGAAGAAGAACAACAAGAAGAAGAAATATCTCGAAATATGTCCGTCAGACCCCTTCCCTTGAGATAAATCTGCAAATATCTCGGAAACGAAGCGAGCTATGGCAAAATGTTAAGAGACCTTTTTTGTAGAGAATTAGGTTTCCTACTTTTTATGTTCTATGATATTTTTTGATCAGATGCGTAGTTCTCGAGATATATCGAGATATTTAAAAGTTCCGAAGCCGCACCAACATAATAGAGATACCGAAACACCGTGGCCCCTTTCTTTGAGATAACTCTGCACTAGTGCGAGCCGCAAATGCCACTTCCAGCTTAGCTGTGCAGAAGAAGAACAACAAGAAGAAGAAATATCTCGAAATATGTCCGTCAGGCCCCTTCCCTTGAGATAAATATGCAAATATCTCGGAAACGAAGCGAGGTATGGCAAAATGTTAAGAGACCTTTTTTGTAGAGAATTAAGTTTCCTACTTTTTATGTTCTATGATATTTTTTGATCAGATGCGTTGTTCTCGAGATATATCAAGATATTTAAAAGTTCCGAAGCCGCACCAACATAATAGAGATACAGAAACACCGTGGCCCCTTTCTTTGAGATAACTCTGCACTATTGCGAGCTGCAAATGCCACTTCCAGCTTAGCTGTGCAGAAGAAGAACAACAAGAAGAAGAAATATCTCGAAATATGTCTGTCAGGCCCCTTCCCTTGAGATATATCTGCAAATATCTCGGAAACGAAGCGAGCTATGGCAAAATGTTGAGAGACCTTTTTTGTAGAGAATTAAGTTTCCTACTTTTTATGTTCTATGATATTTTTTGATCGGATGCGTAGTTCTCGAGATATATCAAGATATTTAAAAGTTCCGAAGCCGCACCAACATAATAGAGATACAGAAACACCGTGGCCCCTTTCTTTGAGATAACTCTGCACTATTCCGCGCTGCAAATGCCACTTCCAGCTTAGCTGTGCAGAAGAAGAACAACAAGAAGAAGAAATATCTCGAAATATGCCCGTCAGGCCCCTTCCATTGAGATAAATCTGCAAATATCTCGGAAACGAAGCGAGCTATGGCAAAATGTTAAGAGACCTTTTTTGTAGAGAATTATGTTTCCTACTTTTTATGTTCTATGATATTTCTTGATCAGATGCGTAGTTCTCGAGATATATCAAGATATTTAAAAGTTCCGAAGCCGCACCAACATAATAGAGATACAGAAACACCGTGGCCCCTTTCTTTGAGATAACTCTGCACTACTGCGAGCTGCAAATGCCACTTCCAGCTTAGCTGTGCAGAAGAAGAACAACAAGAAGAAGAAATATCTCGAAATATGTCCGTCAGGACCCCTCCCTTGAGATAAATCTGCAAATATCTCGGAAACGAAGCGAGCTATTGCAAAACGTTAAGAGACCTTTTTTGTAGAGAATTAGGTTTCCTACTTTTTATGTTCTATGATATTTTTTGATCAGATGCGTAGTTCTCGAGATATATCAAGATATTTAAAAGCTCCGAAGCTGCACCAACATAATAGAGGTACAGCAACACCGTGGCCCCTTTCTTTGAGATAACTCTGCACTAGTGCGAGCCGCAAATGCCACTTCCAGCTTAGCTGTGCAGAAGAAGAACAACAAGAAGAAGAAATATCTCGAAATATGTCCGTCAGACCCCTTCCCTTGAGATAAATCTGCAAATATCTCGGAAACGAAGCGAGCTATGGCAAAATGTTAAGAGACCTTTTTTGTAGAGAATTAAGTTTCCTACTTTTTATGTTCTATGATATTTTTTGATCAGATGCGTAGTTCTCGAGATATATCCAGATATTTAAAAGCTCCGAAGCGGCACCAACATAATAGAGATACAGAAACACCGTGGCCCCTTTCTTTGAGGTAACTCTGCACTATTGCGAGCTGCAAATGCCACTTCCAGCTTAGCTGTGCAGAAGAAGAACAACAAGAAGAAGAAATATCTCGAAATATGTCCGTCAGGCCCCTTCCCTTGAGATAAATCTGCAAATATCTCGGAAACCAAGCGAGCTATGGCAAAATGTTAAGAGACCTTATTTGTAGAGAATTAAGTTTCCTACTTTTTATGTTCTATGATATTTTTTGATCAGATGCGTAGTTCTCGAGATATATCAAGATATTTAAAAGTTCCGAAGCCGCACCAACATAATAGAGATACAGAAACACCGTGGCCCCTTTCTTTGAGATAACTCTGCACTATTGCGAACTGCAAATGCCACTTCCAGCTTAGCTGTGCAGAAGAAGAACAACAAGAAGAAGAAATATCTCGAAATATGTCCATCAGGACCCTTCCCTTGAGATAAATCTGCAAATATCTCGGAAACGAAGCGAGCTATGGCAAAATGTTAAGAGACCTTTTTTGTAGAGAATTATGTTTCCTACAATTTATGTTCTATGATATTTTTTGATCAGAAGCGTAGTTTTCGAGATATATCGAGATATTTAAAAGTTCCGAAGCCGCACCAACATAATAGAGATACAGAAACAGCGTGGCCCCTTTCTTTGGGATAACTCTGCACTATTGCGAGCTGGAAATGCCACTTCCAGTTTAGCTGTGCAGAAGAAGAAGAACAAGAAGAAGAAATATCTCGAAATATGTCCGTCAGGACCCCTCCCTTGAGATAAATCTGCAAATATCTCGGAAACGAAGCGAGCTATTGCAAAACGTTAAGAGACCTTTTTTGTAGAGAATTAGGTTTCGGACTTTTTATGTTCTATGATATTTTTTGATCAGATGCGTAGTTCTCGAGATATATCAAGATATTTAAAAGCTCCGAAGCTGCACCAACATAATAGAGGTACAGAAACACCGTGGCCCCTTTCTTTGAGATAACTCTGCACTAGTGCGAGCCGCAAATGCCACTTCCAGCTTAGCTGTGCAGAAGAAGAACAACAAGAAGAAGAAATATCTCGAAATATGTCCGTCAGGCCCCTTCCCTTGAGATAAATATGCAAATATCTCGGAAACGAAGCGAGGTATGGCAAAATGTTAAGAGACCTTTTTTGTAGAGAATTAAGTTTCCTACTTTTTATGTTCTATGATATTTTTTGATCAGATGCGTTGTTCTCGAGATATATCAAGATATTTAAAAGTTCCGAAGCCGCACCAACATAATAGAGATACAGAAACACCGTGGCCCCTTTCTTTGAGATAACTCTGCACTATTGCGAGCTGCAAATGCCACTTCCAGCTTAGCTGTGCAGAAGAAGAACAACAAGAAGAAGAAATATCTCGAAATATGTCTGTCAGGCCCCTTCCCTTGAGATAAATCTGCAAATATCTCGGAAACGAAGCGAGCTATGGCAAAATGTTAAGAGACCTTTTTTGTAGAGAATTAAGTTTCCTACTTTTTATGTTCTATGATATTTTTTGATCAGATGCGTAGTTCTCGAGATATATCAAGATATTTAAAAGTTCCGAAGCCGCACCAACATAATAGAGATACAGAAACACCGTGGCCCCTTTCTTTGAGATAACTCTGCACTACTGCGAGCTGCAAATGCCAGTTCCAGCTTAGCTGTGCAGAAGAAGAACAACAAGAAGAAGAAATATCTCGAAATATGTCCGTCAGACCCCTTCCCTTGAGATAAATCTGCAAATATCTCGGAAACCAAGCGAGCTATGGCAAAATGTTAAGAGACCTTATTTGTAGAGAATTAAGTTTCCTACTTTTTATGTTCTACGATATTTTTTGATCAGATGCGTAGTTCTCGAGATATATCAAGATATTTAAAAGTTCCGAAGCCGCACCAACATAATAGAGATACAGAAACACCGTGGCCCCTTTCTTTGAGATAACTCTGCACTATTGCGAACTGCAAATGCCACTTCCAGCTTAGCTGTGCAGAAGAAGAACAACAAGAAGAAGAAATATCTCGAAATATGTCCATCAGGACCCTTCCCTTGAGATAAATCTGCAAATATCTCGGAAACGAAGCGAGCTATGGCAAAATGTTAAGAGACCTTTTTTGTAGAGAATTATGTTTCCTACAATTTATGTTCTATGATATTTTTTGATCAGAAGCGTAGTTTTCGAGATATATCGAGATATTTAAAAGTTCCGAAGCCGCACCAACATAATAGAGATACAGAAACAGCGTGGCCCCTTTCTTTGGGATAACTCTGCACTATTGCGAGCTGGAAATGCCACTTCCAGTTTAGCTGTGCAGAAGAAGAAGAACAAGAAGAAGAAATATCTCGAAATATGTCCGTCAGGACCCCTCCCTTGAGATAAATCTGCAAATATCTCGGAAACGAAGCGAGCTATTGCAAAACGTTAAGAGACCTTTTTTGTAGAGAATTAGGTTTCCTACTTTTTATGTTCTATGATATTTTTTGATCAGATGCGTAGTTCTCGAGATATATCAAGATATTTAAAAGCTCCGAAGCTGCACCAACATAATAGAGGTACAGCAACACCGTGGCCCCTTTCTTTGAGATAACTCTGCACTAGTGCGAGCCGCAAATGCCACTTCCAGCTTAGCTGTGCAGAAGAAGAACAACAAGAAGAAGAAATATCTCGAAATATGTCCATCAGGACCCTTCCCTTGAGATAAATCTGCAAATATCTCGGAAACGAAGCGAGCTATGGCAAAATGTTAAGAGACCTTTTTTGTAGAGAATTATGTTTCCTACAATTTATGTTCTATGATATTTTTTGATCAGAAGCGTAGTTTTCGAGATATATCGAGATATTTAAAAGTTCCGAAGCCGCACCAACATAATAGAGATACAGAAACAGCGTGGCCCCTTTCTTTGGGATAACTCTGCACTATTGCGAGCTGGAAATGCCACTTCCAGTTTAGCTGTGCAGAAGAAGAAGAACAAGAAGAAGAAATATCTCGAAATATGTCCGTCAGGACCCCTCCCTTGAGATAAATCTGCAAATATCTCGGAAACGAAGCGAGCTATTGCAAAACGTTAAGAGACCTTTTTTGTAGAGAATTAGGTTTCCTACTTTTTATGTTCTATGATATTTTTTGATCAGATGCGTAGTTCTCGAGATATATCAAGATATTTAAAAGCTCCGAAGCTGCACCAACATAATAGAGGTACAGCAACACCGTGGCCCCTTTCTTTGAGATAACTCTGCACTAGTGCGAGCCGCAAATGCCACTTCCAGCTTAGCTGTGCAGAAGAAGAACAACAAGAAGAAGAAATATCTCGAAATATGTCCGTCAGACCCCTTCCCTTGAGATAAATCTGCAAATATCTCGGAAACGAAGCGAGCTATGGCAAAATGTTAAGAGACCTTTTTTGTAGAGAATTAAGTTTCCTACTTTTTATGTTCTATGATATTTTTTGATCAGATGCGTAGTTCTCGAGATATATCCAGATATTTAAAAGCTCCGAAGCGGCACCAACATAATAGAGATACAGAAACACCGTGGCCCCTTTCTTTGAGGTAACTCTGCACTATTGCGAGCTGCAAATGCCACTTCCAGCTTAGCTGTGCAGAAGAAGAACAACAAGAAGAAGAAATATCTCGAAATATGTCCGTCAGGCCCCTTCCCTTGAGATAAATCTGCAAATATCTCGGAAACCAAGCGAGCTATGGCAAAATGTTAAGAGACCTTATTTGTAGAGAATTAAGTTTCCTACTTTTTATGTTCTATGATATTTTTTGATCAGGTGCGTAGTTCTCGAGATATATCAAGATATTTAAAAGTTCCGAAGCCGCACCAACATAATAGAGATACAGAAACACCGTGGCCCCTTTCTTTGAGATAACTCTGCACTATTGCGAACTGCAAATGCCACTTCCAGCTTAGCTGTGCAGAAGAAGAACAACAAGAAGAAGAAATATCTCGAAATATGTCCATCAGGACCCTTCCCTTGAGATAAATCTGCAAATATCTCGGAAACGAAGCGAGCTATGGCAAAATGTTAAGAGACCTTTTTTGTAGAGAATTATGTTTCCTACAATTTATGTTCTATGATATTTTTTGATCAGAAGCGTAGTTTTCGAGATATATCGAGATATTTAAAAGTTCCGAAGCCGCACCAACATAATAGAGATACAGAAACAGCGTGGCCCCTTTCTTTGGGATAACTCTGCACTATTGCGAGCTGGAAATGCCACTTCCAGTTTAGCTGGGCAGAAGAAGAAGAACAAGAAGAAGAAATATCTCGAAATATGTCCGTCAGGACCCCTCCCTTGAGATAAATCTGCAAGTATCTCGGAAACGAAGCGAGCTATTGCAAAACGTTAAGAGACCTTTTTTGTAGAGAATTAGGTTTCCGACTTTTTATGTTGTATGATATTTTTTGATCAGATGCGTAGTTCTCGAGATATATCAAGATATTTAAAAGTTCCGAAGCCGCACCAACATAATAGAGATACAGAAACACCGTGGCCCCTTTCTTTGAGATAACTCTGCACTATTGCGAACTGCAAATGCCACTTCCAGCTTAGCTGTGCAGAAGAAGAACAACAAGAAGAAGAAATATCTCGAAATATGTCCGTCAGGACCCCTCCCTTGAGATAAATCTGCAAATATCTCGGAAACGAAGCGAGCTATTGCAAAACGTTAAGAGACCTTTTTTGTAGAGAATTAGGTTTCCGACTTTTTATGTTCTATGATATTTTTTGATCAGATGCGTAGTTCTCGAGATATATCAAGATATTTAAAAGCTCCGAAGCTGCACCAACATAATAGAGGTACAGAAACACCGTGGCCCCTTTCTTTGAGATAACTCTGCACTAGTGCGAGCCGCAAATGCCACTTCCAGCTTAGCTGTGCAGAACAAGAACAACAAGAAGAAGAAATATCTCGAAATATGTCCGTCAGACCCCTTCCCTTGAGATAAATCTGCAAATATCTCGGAAACGAAGCGAGCTATGGCAAAATGTTAAGAGACCTTTTTTGTAGAGAATTAAGTTTCCTACTTTTTATGTTCTATGATATTTTTTGATCAGATGCGTAGTTCTCGAGATATATCAAGATATTTAAAAGTTCCGAAGCCGCACCAACATAATAGAGATACAGAAACACCGTGGCCCCTTTCTTTGAGATAACTCTGCACTACTGCGAGCTGCAAATGCCACTTCCAGCTTAGCTGTGCAGAACAAGAACAACAAGAAGAAGAAATATCTCGAAATATGTCCGTCAGACCCCTTCCCTTGAGATAAATCTGCAAATATCTCGGAAACGAAGCGAGCTATGGCAAAATGTTAAGAGACCTTTTTTGTAGAGAATTAAGTTTCCTACTTTTTATGTTCTATGATATTTTTTGATCAGATGCGTAGTTCTCGAGATATATCCAGATATTTAAAAGCTCCGAAGCGGCACCAACATAATAGAGATACAGAAACACCGTCGCCCCTTTCTTTGAGGTAACTCTGCACTATTGCGAGCTGCAAATGCCACTTCCAGCTTAGCTGTGCAGAAGAAGAACAACAAGAAGAAGAAATATCTCGAAATATGTCCGTCAGGCCCCTTCCCTTGAGATAAATATGCAAATATCTCGGAAACGAAGCGAGCTACGGCAAAATGTTCAGAGACCTTTTTTGTAGAAAATTAGGTTTCCTACTTTTTATGTTCTATGATATTTGTTGATCAGATGCGTAGTTCTCGAGATATATCAAGATATTTAAAAGTTCCGAAGCCGCACCAACATAATAGAGATACAGAAACACCGTGGCCCCTTTCTTTGCGATAACTCTGCACTATTGCGAGCTGCAAATGCCACTTCCAGCTTAGCTGTGCAGGAGAAGAACAACAAGAAGAAGAAATATCTCGAAATATGTCCGTCAGGCCCCTTCCCTTGAGATAAATCTGCAAATATCTCGGAAACGAAGCGAGCTATGCCAAAATGTTAAGAGACCTTATTTGTAGAGAATTAAGTTTCCTACTTTTTATGTTCTATGATATTTTTTGATCAGATGCGTAGTTCTCGGGATATATCGAGATATTTAAAAGTTCCGAAGCCGCACCAACATAATAGAGATACAGAAACACCGTGGCCCCTTTCTTTGAGATAACTCTGCACAATTGCGAGCTGCAAATGCCACTTCCAGCTTAGCTGTGCAGAAGAAGAACAACAAGAAGAAGAAATATCTCGAAATATGTCCGTCAGGCCCCTTCCCTTGAGATAAATCGGCAAGTATCTCGGAAACGAAGCGAGCTATGGCAAAATGTTAAGAGACCTTTTCTGTAGAGAATTAAGTTTTCTACTTTTTATGTTCCATGATATTTTTTGATCAGATGCGTAGTTCTCGAGATATATCAAGATATTTAAAAGTTCCGAAGCCGCACCAACATAATAGAGATACAGAAACACCGTGGCCCCTTTCTTTGAGATAACTCTGCACTATTGCGAGCTGCAAATGCCACTTCCAGCTTAGCTGTGCAGAAGAAGAACAACAAGAAGAAGAAATATCTCGAAATATGTCTGTCAGGCCCCTTCCCTTGAGATAAATCTGCAAATATCTCGGAAACGAAGCGAGCTATGGCAAAATGTTAAGAGACCTTTTTTGTAGAGAATTAAGTTTCCTACTTTTTATGTTCTATGATATTTTTTGATCAGATGCGTAGTTCTCGAGATATATCAAGATATTTAAAAGTTCCGAAGCCGCACCAACATAATAGAGATACAGAAACACCGTGGCCCCTTTCTTTGAGATAACTCTGCACTACTGCGAGCTGCAAATGCCACTTCCAGCTTAGCTGTGCAGAAGAAGAACAACAAGAAGAAGAAATATCTCGAAATATGTCCGTCAGACCCCTTCCCTTGAGATAAATCTGCAAATATCTCGGAAACGAAGCGAGCTATGGCAAAATGTTAAGAGACCTTTTTTGTAGAGAATTAAGTTTCCTACTTTTTATGTTCTATGATATTTTTTGATCAGATGCGTAGTTCTTGAGATATATCAAGATATTTAAAAGTTCCGAAGCCGCACCAACATAATAGAGATACAGAAACACCGTGGCCCCTTTCTTTGAGATAACTCTGCACTACTGCGAGCTGCAAATGCCACTTCCAGCTTAGCTGTGCAGAAGAAGAACAACAAGAAGAAGAAATATCTCGAAATATGTCCGTCAGACCCCTTCCCTTGAGATAAATCTGCAAATATCTCGGAAACGAAGCGAGCTATGGCAAAATGTTAAGAGACCTTTTTTGTAGAGAATTAAGTTTCCTACTTTTTATGTTCTATGATATTTTTTGATCAGATGCGTAGTTCTCGAGATATATCCAGATATTTAAAAGCTCCGAAGCGGCACCAACATAATAGAGATACAGAAACACCGTGGCCCCTTTCTTTGAGGTAACTCTGCACTATTGCGAGCTGCAAATGCCACTTCCAGCTTAGCTGTGCAGAAGAAGAACAACAAGAAGAAGAAATATCTCGAAATATGTCCGTCAGGCCCCTTCCCTTGAGATAAATATGCAAATATCTCGGAAACGAAGCGAGCTATGGCAAAATGTTAAGAGACCTTCTTTGTAGAGAATTAAGTTTCCTACTTTTTATGTTCTATGATATTTTTTGATCAGATGCGTAGTTCTCGAGGTATATCAAGATATTTAAAAGTTCCGAAGCCGCACCAACATAATAGAGATACAGAAACGCCGTGGCCCCTTTCTTTGAGATAACTCTGCACCATTGCGAGCTGCAAATGCCACATCCAGCTTAGCTGTGCAGAGCAAGAACAACAAGAAGAAGAAATATCTCGAAATATGTCCGTCAGGCCAGTTCCTTTGAGCTGAATCTGCAAATATCTCGGAAACGAAGCGAGCTATGGCAAAATGTTAAGAGACCTTTTTTGTAGAGAATTATGTTTCTTACTTTTTATGTTCTATGATATTTTTTGATCAGACGCGTAGTTCTCGAGATATATCAAGATATTTAAAAGTTCCGAAGCCGCACCAACATAATAGAGATACAGAAACACCGTGGCCCCTTTCTTTGAGATAACTCTGCACTAGTGCGAGCCGCAAATGCCACTTCCAGCTTAGCTGTGCAGAAGAAGAACAACATGAAGAAGAAATATCTCGAAATATGTCCGTCAGGCCCCTTCCCTTGAGATAAATATGCAAATATCTCGGAAACGAAGCGAGCTATGGCAAAATGTTAAGAGACCTTTTTTGTAGAGAATTAAGTTTCCTACTTTTTATGTTCTATGATATTTTTTGATCAGATGCGTAGTTCTCGAGATATATGAAGATATTTAAAAGTTCCGAAGCCGCACCAACATAATAGAGATACAGAAACACCGTGGCCCCTTTCTTTGAGATAACTCTGCACTATTGCGAGCTGCAAATGCCACTTCCAGCTTAGCTGTGCAGAAGAAGAACAACAAGAAGAAGAAATATCTCGAAATATGTCCGTCAGGCCCCTTCCCTTGAGATATATCTGCAAATATCTCGGAAACGAAGCGAGCTATGGCAAAATCTTAAGAGACCTTTTTTGTAGAGAATTATGTTTCCTACAATTTCGGTTCTATGATATTTTTTGATCAGAAGCGTAGTTTTCGAGATATATCGAGATATTTAAAAGTTCCGAAGCCGCACCTTCATAATAGAGATACAGAAACACCGTGGCCCCTTTCTTTGAGATAACTCTGCACTATTGCGAGCTGCAAATGCCACTTCCAGCTTAGCTGTGCAGAAGAAGAACAACAAGAAGAAGAAATATCTCGAAATATGTCCGTCAGGCCCCTTCCCTTGAGATATATCTGCAAATATCTCGGAAACGAAGCGAGCTATGGCAAAATCTTAAGAGACCTTTTTTGTAGAGAATTATGTTTCCTACTTTTTATGTTCGATGATATTTTTTGATCAGATGCGTAGTTCTCGAGATATATCAAGATATTTAAAAGTTCCGAAGCTGCACCAACATAATAGAGGTACAGAAACACCGTGGCCTCTTTCTTTGAGATAACTCTGCACTATTGCGAGCTGCAAATGCCACTTCGAGCTTAGCTGTGCAGAAGAAGGACAACAAGAAGAAGAAATATCTCGAAATATGTCCGTCAGACCCCTTCCCTTGAGATGAATCTGCAAATATCTCGGAAACGAAGCGAGCTATGGCAAAATGTTAAGAGACCTTTTTTGTAGAGAATAATGTTTCCTACAATTTACGTTCTATGATATTTTTTGATCAGAAGCGTAGTTTTCGAGATATATCGAGATATTTAAAAGTTCCGAAGACGCACCAACATAATAGAGATACAGAAACACCGTGGCCCCTTTCTTTGAGATAACTGTGCGCTAGTGCGAGCCGCAAATGCCACTTCCAGCTTAGCTGTGCAGAAGAAGAACAACAAGAAGAAGAAATATCTCCAAATATGTCCGTCAGGCCCCTTCCCTTGAGATAAATCTGCAAATATCTCGGAAACGAAGCGAGCTATGGCAAAATGTTAAGAGACCTTTTTTGTAGAGAATTAAGTTTCCTACTTTTTATGTTCTATGATATTTTTTGATCAGATGCGTAGTTCTCGAGATATATCAAGATATTTAAAAGTTCCGAAGCCGCACCAACATAATAGAGATACAGAAACACCGTGGCCCCTTTCTTTGAGATAACTCTGCACTATTGCGAGCTGCAAATGCCACTTCCAGCTTAGCTGTGCAGAGGAAGAACAACAAGAAGAAGAAATATCTCGAAATATGTCCGTCAGGCCAGTTCCTTTGAGCTGAATCTGCAAATATCTCGGAAACGAAGCGAGCTATGGCAAAATGTTAAGAGACGTTTTTTGTAGAGAATTATGTTTCCTACAATTTATGTTCTATGATAATTTTTGATCAGAAGCGTAGTTTTCGAGATATATCGAGATATTTAAAAGTTCCGAAGCCGCACCAACATAATAGGGATACAGAAACACCGTGGCCCCTTTCTTTGAGATAACTCTGCACTAGTGCGAGCCGCAAATGCCACTTCCAGCTTAGCTGTGCAGAAGAAGAACAACAAGAAGAAGAAATATCTCGAAATATGTCCGTCAGGCCCCTTCCCTTGAGATAAATCTGCAAATATCTCGGAAACGAAGCGAGCTATGGATAAATGTTGAGAGACCTTTTTTGTAGAGAATTAAGTTTCCTACTTTTTATGTTCTATGATATTTTTTGATCAGATGCGTAGTTCTCGAGATATATCAAGATATTTAAAAGTTCCGAAGCCGCACCAACATAATAGAGATACAGAAACACCGTGGCCCCTTTCTTTGAGATAACTCTGCACTAGTGCGAGCTGCAAATGCCACTTCCAGCTTAGCTGTGCAGAAGAAGAACAACAAGAAGAAGAAATATCTCGAAATATGTCCGTCAGGCCCCTTCCCTTGAGATACATATGCAAATATCTCGGAAACGAAGCGAGCTATGGCAAAATGTTAAGAGACCTTTTTTGTAGAGAATTAAGTTTCCTACTTTTTATGTTCTATGATATTTTTTGATCAGATGCTTAGTTCTCGAGATATATCAAGATATTTAAAAGTTCCGAAGCCGCACCAACATAATAGAGATACAGAAACACCGTGGCCCCTTTCTGTGAGATAACTCTGCAATATTGCGAGCTGCAAATGCCACTTCCAGCTTAGCTGTGCAGAGGAAGAACAACAAGAAGAAGAAATATCTCGAAATATGTCCGTCAGGCCAGTTCCTTTGAGCTGAATCTGCAAATATCTCGGAAACGAAGCGAGCTATTGCAAAACGTTAAGAGACCTTTTTTGTAGAGAATTAGGTTTCCTACTTTTTATGTTCTATGATATTTTTTGATCAGATGCGTAGTTCTCGAGATATATCAAGATATTTAAAAGCTCCGAAGCTGCACCAACATAATAGAGGTACAGAAACACCGTGGCCCCTTTCTTTGAGATAACTCTGCACTAGTGCGAGCGGCAAATGCCACTTCCAGCTTAGCTGTGCAGAAGAAGAACAACAAGAAGAAGAAATATCTCGAAATATGTCCGTCAGGCCCCTTCCC
Organism: Osmia lignaria lignaria; assembly: GCF_051020975.1. Lineage (NCBI taxonomy): Eukaryota > Metazoa > Arthropoda > Insecta > Hymenoptera > Megachilidae > Osmia > Osmia lignaria. The sequence goes on along the minus strand of NW_027478162.1, from coordinate 21,001,796 downwards.
TTGAGATAAATCTGCAAATATCTCGGAAACGAAGCGAGCTACGGCAAAATGTTCAGAGACCTTTTTTGTAGAAAATTAGGTTTCCTACTTTTTATGTTCTATGATATTTTTTGATCAGATGCGTAGTTCTCGAGATATATCAAGATATTTAAAAGTTCCGAAGCCGCACCAACATAATAGAGATACAGAAACGCCGTGGCCCCTTTCTTTGAGATAACTCTGCACCATTGCGAGCTGCAAATGCCACTTCCAGCTTAGCTGTGCAGAGCAAGAACAACAAGAAGAAGAAATATCTCGAAATATGTCCGTCAGGCCAGTTCCTTTGAGCTGAATCTGCAAATATCTCGGAAACGAAGCGAGCTATGGCAAAATGTTAAGAGACGTTTTTTGTAGAGAATTATGTTTCCTACAATTTATGTTCTATGATATTTTTTGATCAGAAGCGTAGTTTTCGAGATATATCGAGATACTTAAAAGTTCCGAAGCCGCACCAACATAATAGAGATACAGAAACACCGTGGCCCCTTTCTTTGAGATAACTGTGCACTAGTGCGAGCCGCAAATGCCACTTCCAGCTTAGCTGTGCAGAAGAAGAACAACAAGAAGAAGAAATATCTCGAAATATGTCCGTCAGGCCCCTTCCCTTGAGATAAATCTGCAAATATCTCGGAAACGAAGCGAGCTATGGCAAAATGTTAAGAGACCTTTTTTGTAGAGAATTATGTTTCTTACTTTTTATGTTCTATGATATTTTTTGATCAGACGCGTAGTTCTCGAGATATATCAAGATATTTAAAAGTTCCGAAGCCGCACCAACATAATAGAGATACAGAAACACCGTGGCCCCTTTCTTTGAGATAACTCTGCACTAGTGCGAGCCGCAAATGCCACTTCCAGCTTAGCTGTGCAGAAGAAGAACAACATGAAGAAGAAATATCTCGAAATATGTCCGTCAGGCCCCTTCCCTTGAGATAAATATGCAAATATCTCGGAAACGAAGCGAGCTATGGCAAAATGTTAAGAGACCTTTTTTGTAGAGAATTAAGTTTCCTACTTTTTATGTTCTATGATATTTTTTGATCAGATGCGTAGTTCTCGAGATATATGAAGATATTTAAAAATTCCGAAGCCGCACCAACATAATAGAGATACAGAAACACCGTGGCCCCTTTCTTTCAGATAACTCTGCACTATTGCGAGCTGCAAATGCCACTTCCAGCTTAGCTGTGCAGAAGAAGAACAACAAGAAGAAGAAATATCTCGAAATATGTCCGTCAGGCCCCTTCCCTTGAGATATATCTGCAAATATCTCGGAAACGAAGCGAGCTATGGCAAAATCTTAAGAGACCTTTTTTGTAGAGAATTATGTTTCCTACAATTTCGGTTCTATGATATTTTTTGATCAGAAGCGTAGTTTTCGAGATATATCGAGATATTTAAAAGTTCCGAAGCCGCACCTTCATAATAGAGATACAGAAACACCGTGGCCCCTTTCTTTGAGATAACTCTGCACTATTGCGAGCTGCAAATGCCACTTCCAGCTTAGCTGTGCAGAAGAAGAACAACAAGAAGAAGAAATATCTCGAAATATGTCCGTCAGGCCCCTTCCCTTGAGATATATCTGCAAATATCTCGGAAACGAAGCGAGCTATGGCAAAATCTTAAGAGACCTTTTTTGTAGAGAATTATGTTTCCTACTTTTTATGTTCGATGATATTTTTTGATCAGATGCGTAGTTCTCGAGATATATCAAGATATTTAAAAGTTCCGAAGCTGCACCAACATAATAGAGGTACAGAAACACCGTGGCCTCTTTCTTTGAGATAACTCTGCACTATTGCGAGCTGCAAATGCCACTTCGAGCTTAGCTGTGCAGAAGAAGGACAACAAGAAGAAGAAATATCTCGAAATATGTCCGTCAGACCCCTTCCCTTGAGATGAATCTGCAAATATCTCGGAAACGAAGCGAGCTATGGCAAAATGTTAAGAGACCTTTTTTGTAGAGAATAATGTTTCCTACAATTTACGTTCTATGATATTTTTTGATCAGAAGCGTAGTTTTCGAGATATATCGAGATATTTAAAAGTTCCGAAGACGCACCAACATAATAGAGATACAGAAACACCGTGGCCCCTTTCTTTGAGATAACTGTGCGCTAGTGCGAGCCGCAAATGCCACTTCCAGCTTAGCTGTGCAGAAGAAGAACAACAAGAAGAAGAAATATCTCGAAATATGTCCGTCAGGCCCCTTCCCTTGAGATATATCTGCAAATATCTCGGAAACGAAGTGAGCTATGGCAAAATGTTGAGAGACCGTTTTTGTAGAGAATTAAGTTTCCTACTTTTTATGTTCTATGACATTTTTTGATTAGACGCGTAGTTCTCGAGATATATCAAGATATTTAAAAGTTCCGAAGCCGCACCAACATAATAGAGATACAGAAACACCGTGGCCCCTTTCTTTGAGATAACTCTGCACTATTGCGAGCTGCAAATGCCACTTCCAGCTTAGCTGTGCAGAAGAAGAACAACAAGAAGAAGAAATATCTCGAAATATGTCCGTCAGGCCCCTTCCCTTGAGATAGATCTGCAAATATCTCGGAAACGAAGAGAGCTATGGCAAAATGTTAAGAGACCTTTTTTGTAGAGAATTAAGTTTCCTACTTTTCATGTTCTATGATATTTTTTGATCAGATGCGTAGTTCTCGAGATATATCAAGATATTTAATAGTTCCGAAGCCGCACCAACATAATAGAGATACAGAAACACCGTGGCCCCTTTCTTTGAGATAACTCTGAACTATTGCGAGCTGCAAATGCCACTTCCAGCTTAGCTGTGCAGAAGAAGAACAACAAGAAGAAGAAATATCTCGAAATATGTCCGCCAGGCCCCTTCCCTTGAGATAAATCTGCAAATATCTCGGAAACGAAGAGAGCTATGGCAAAATGTTAAGAGACCTGTTTTGTAGAGAATTAAGTTTCCTACTTTTCATGTTCTATGATATTTTTTGATCAGATGCGTAGTTCTCGAGATATATCAAGATATTTAAAAGTTCCGAAGCCGCACCAACATAATAGAGATACAGAAACACCGTGGCCCCTTTCTTTGAGATAACTCTGCACTGTTGCGAGCTGTAAATGCCACTTCCAGCTTAGCTGTGCAGAAGAAGAACAACAAGAAGAAGAAATATCTCGAAATATGTCCGTCAGGCCAGTTCCTTTGAGCTGAATCTGCAAATATCTCGGAAACGAAGCGAGCTATGGCAAAATGTTAAGAGACGTTTTTTGTAGAGAATTATGTTTCCTACAATTTATGTTCTATGATATTTTTTGATCAGAAGCGTAGTTTTCGAGATATATCGAGATATTTAAAAGTTCCGAAGCCGCACCAACATGATAGAGATACAGAAACACCGTGGCCCCTTTCTTTGAGATAACTCTGCACTAGTGCGAGGGGCAAATGCCACGTCCAGCTTAGCTGTGCAGAAGAAGAACAACAAGAAGAAGAAATATCTCCAAATATGTCCGTCAGGCCCCTTCCCTTGAGATAAATCTGCAAATATCTGGGAAACGAAGCGAGCTATGGCAAAATGTTAAGAGACCTTTTTTGTAGAGAATTAAGTTTCCTACTTTCTATGTTCTATGATATTTTTTGATCAGATGCGTAGTTCTCGAGATATATCAAGATATTTAAAAGTTCCGAAGCCGCACCAACATAATAGAGATACAGAAACACCGTGGCCCCTTTCTTTGAGATAACTCTGCACTATTGCGAGCTGCAAATGCCACTTCCAGCTTAGCTGTGCAGAGGAAGAACAACAAGAAGAAGAAATATCTCGAAATATGTCCGTCAGGCCAGTTCCTTTGAGCTGAATCTGCAAATATCTCGGAAACGAAGCGAGCTATGGCAAAATGTTAAGAGACGTTTTTTGTACAGAATTATGTTTCCTACAATTTATGTTCTATGATAATTTTTGATCAGAAGCGTAGTTTTCGAGATATATCGAGATATTTAAAAGTTCCGAAGCCGCACCAACATAATAGGGATACAGAAACACCGTGGCCCCTTTCTTTGAGATAACTCTGCACTAGTGCGAGCCGCAAATGCCACTTCCAGCTTAGCTGTGCAGAAGAAGAACAACAAGAAGAAGAAATATCTCGAAATATGTCCGTCAGGCCCCTTCCCTTGAGATAAATCTGCAAATATCTCGGAAACGAAGCGAGCTATGGCAAAATGTTAAGAGACCTTTTTTGTAGAGAATTATGTTTTCTACAATTTATGTTCTATAATATTTTTTGATCAGAAGCGTAGTTTTCGAGATATATCGAGATATTTAAAAGTTCCGAAGCCGCACCAACATAATAGAGATACAGAAACACCGTGGCCCCTTTCTTTGAGATAACTCTGCACTAGTGCGAGCTGCAAATGCCACTTCCAGCTTAGCTGTGCAGAAGAAGAACAACAAGAAGAAGAAATATCTCGAAATATGTCCGTCAGGCCCCTTCCCTTGAGATAAATCTGCAAATATCTCGGAAATGAAGCGAGCAATGGATAAATCTTGAGAGACCTTTTTTGTAGAGAATTAAGTTTCCTACTTTTTATGTTCTATGATATTTTTTGATCAGATGCGTAGTTCTCGAGATATATCAAGATATTTAAAAGTTCCGAAGCCGCACCAACATAATAGAGATACAGAAACACCGTGGCCCCTTTCTTTGAGATAACTCTGCACTAGTGCGAGCTGCAAATGCCACTTCCAGCTTAGCTGTGCAGAAGAAGAACAACAAGAAGAAGAAATATCTCGAAATATGTCCGTCAGGCCCCTTCCCTTGAGATACATATGCAAATATCTCGGAAACGAAGCGAGCTATGGCAAAATGTTAAGAGACCTTTTTTGTAGAGAATTAAGTTTCCTACTTTTTATGTTCTATGATATTTTTTGATCAGATGCTTAGTTCTCGAGATATATCAAGATATTTAAAAGTTCCGAAGCCGCACCAACATAATAGAGATACAGAAACACCGTGGCCCCTTTCTGTGAGATAACTCTGCAATATTGCGAGCTGCAAATGCCACTTCCAGCTTAGCTGTGCAGAGGAAGAACAACAAGAAGAAGAAATATCTCGAAATATGTCCGTCAGGCCAGTTCCTTTGAGCTGAATCTGCAAATATCTCGGAAACGAAGCGAGCTATGGCAAAATGTTAAGAGACCTTTTTTGTAGAGAATTAAGTTTCCTACTTTTTATGTTCGATGATATTTTTTGATCAGATGCGTAGTTCTCGAGATATATCAAGATATTTAAAAGTTCCGAAGCTGCACCAACATAATAGAGGTACAGAAACACCGTGGCCTCTTTCTTTGAGATAACTCTGCACTATTGCGAGCTGCAAATGCCACTTCGAGCTTAGCTGTGCAGAAGAAGAACAACAAGAAGAAGAAATATCTCGAAATATGTCCGTCAGACCCCTTCCCTTGAGATGAATCTGCAAATATCTCGGAAACGAAGCGAGCTATGGCAAAATGTTAAGAGACCTTTTTTGTAGAGAATTAAGTTTCCTACCTTTTATGTTCTATGATATTTTTTGATCAGATGCGTAGTTCTCGAGATATATCAAGATATTTAAAAGTTCCGAAGCCGCACCAACATAATAGAGATACAGAAACACCGTGGCCCCTTTCTTTGAGATAACTCTGCACTATTGCGACCTGCAAATGCCACTTCCAGTTTAGCTGTGCAGAAGAAGAACAACAAGAAGAAGAAATATCTCGAAATATGTCCGTTAGGCCCCTTCCCTTGAGATAAATCTGCAAATATCTCGGAAACGAAGCGAGCTATGGCAAAATGTTAAGAGACCTTTTTTGTAGAGAATTATGTTTCCTACAATTTATGTTCTATGATATTTTTTGATCAGAAGCGTAGTTTTCGAGATATATCGAGATATTTAAAAGTTCCGAAGCCGCACCAACATAATAGAGATACAGAAACAGCGTGGCCCCTTTCTTTGGGATAACTCTGCACTATTGCGAGCTGGAAATGCCACTTCCAGTTTAGCTGTGCAGAAGAAGAAGAACAAGAAGAAGAAATATCTCGAAATATGTCCGTCAGGACCCCTCCCTTGAGATAAATCTGCAAATATCTCGGAAACGAAGCGAGCTATTGCAAAACGTTAAGAGACCTTTTTTGTAGAGAATTAGGTTTCCTACTTTTTATGTTCTATGATATTTTTTGATCAGATGCGTAGTTCTCGAGATATATCAAGATATTTAAAAGCTCCGAAGCTGCACCAACATAATAGAGGTACAGAAACACCGTGGCCCCTTTCTTTGAGATAACTCTGCACTAGTGCGAGCCGCAAATGCCACTTCCAGCTTAGCTGTGCAGAAGAAGAACAACAAGAAGAAGAAATATCTCGAAATATGTCCGTCAGGCCCCTTCCCTTGAGATAAATCTGCAAATATCTCGGAAACGAAGCGAGCTACGGCAAAATGTTCAGAGACCTTTTTTGTAGAAAATTAGGTTTCCCACTTTTTATGTTCTATGATATTTTTTGATCAGATGCGTAGTTCTCGAGATATATCAAGATATTTAAAAGTTCCGAAGCCGCACCAACATAATAGAGATACAGAAACACCGTGGCCCCTTTCTTTGCGATAACTCTGCACTATTGCGAGCTGCAAATGCCACTTCCAGCTTAGCTGTGCAGGAGAAGAACAACAAGAAGAAGAAATATCTCGAAATATGTCCGTCAGGCCCCTTCCCTTGAGATAAATCTGCAAATATCTCGGAAACGAAGCGAGCTATGCCAAAATGTTAAGAGACCTTTTTTGTAGAGAATTATGTTTCCTACAATTTCGGTTCTATGATATTTTTTGATCAGAAGCGTAGTTTTCGAGATATATCGAGATATTTAAAAGTTCCGAAGCCGCACCTTCATAATAGAGATACAGAAACACCGTGGCCCCTTTCTTTGAGATAACTCTGCACTATTGCGAGCTGCAAATGCCACTTCCAGCTTAGCTGTGCAGAAGAAGAACAACAAGAAGAAGAAATATCTCGAAATATGTCCGTCAGGCCCCTTCCCTTGAGATATATCTGCAAATATCTCGGAAACGAAGCGAGCTATGGCAAAATCTTAAGAGACCTTTTTTGTAGAGAATTATGTTTCCTACTTTTTATGTTCGATGATATTTTTTGATCAGATGCGTAGTTCTCGAGATATATCAAGATATTTAAAAGTTCCGAAGCCGCACCAACATAATAGAGATACAGAAACACCGTGGCCCCTTTCGTTGAGATAACTCTGCACTAGTGCGAGCCGCAAATGCCACTTCCAGCTTAGCTGTGCAGAAGAAGAACAACAAGAAGAAGAAATATCTCGAAATATGTCCGTCAGGCCCCTTCCCTTGAGATAAATCTGCAAATATCTCGGAAACGAAGAGAGCTATGGCAAAATGTTAAGAGACCTTTTTTGTAGAGAATTAAGTTTCCTACTTTTCATGTTCTATGATATTTTTTGATCAGATGCGTAGTTCTCGAGATATATCAAGATATTTAAAAGTTCCGAAGCCGCACCAACATAATAGAGATACAGAAACACCGTGGCCCCTTTCTTTGAGATAACTCTGCACTATTGCGAGCTGCAAATGCCACTTCCAGCTTAGCTGTGCAGAGGAAGAACAACAAGAAGAAGAAATATCTCGAAATATGTCCGTCAGGCCAGTTCCTTTGACCTGAATCTGCAAATATCTCGGAAACGAAGCGAGCTATGGCAAAATGTTAAGAGACGTTTTTTGTAGAGAATTATGTTTCCTACAATTTATGTTCTATGATAATTTTTGATCAGAAGCGTAGTTTTCGAGATATATCGAGATATTTAAAAGTTCCGAAGCCGCACCAACATAATAGGGATACAGAAACACCGTGGCCCCTTTCTTTGAGATAACTCTGCACTAGTGCGAGCCGCAAATGCCACTTCCAGCTTAGCTGTGCAGAAGAAGAACAACAAGAAGAAGAAATATCTCGAAATATGTCCGTCAGGCCCCTTCCCTTGAGATAAATCTGCAAATATCTCGGAAACGAAGCGAGCTATGGCAAAATGTTAAGAGACCTTTTTTGTAGAGAATTATGTTTTCTACAATTTATGTTCTATGATATTTTTTGATCAGAAGCGTAGTTTTCGAGATATATCGAGATATTTAAAAGTTCCGAAGCCGCACCAACATAATAGAGATACAGAAACACCGTGGCCCCTTTCTTTGAGATAACTCTGCACTAGTGCGAGCTGCAAATGCCACTTCCAGCTTAGCTGTGCAGAAGAAGAACAACAAGAAGAAGAAATATCTCGAAATATGTCCGTCAGGCCCCTTCCCTTGAGATAAATCTGCAAATATCTCGGAAACGAAGCGAGCTATGGATAAATGTTGAGAGACCTTTTTTGTAGAGAATTAAGTTTCCTACTTTTTATGTTCTATGATATTTTTTGATCAGATGCGTAGTTCTCGAGATATATCAAGATATTTAAAAGTTCCGAAGCCGCACCAACATAATAGAGATACAGAAACACCGTGGCCCCTTTCTTTGAGATAACTCTGCACTAGTGCGAGCTGCAAATGCCACTTCCAGCTTAGCTGTGCAGAAGAAGAACAACAAGAAGAAGAAATATCTCGAAATATGTCCGTCAGGCCCCTTCCCTTGAGATACATATGCAAATATCTCGGAAACGAAGCGAGCTATGGCAAAATGTTAAGAGACCTTTTTTGTAGAGAATTAAGTTTCCTACTTTCTATGTTCTATGATATTTTTTGATCAGATGCTTAGTTCTCGAGATATATCAAGATATTTAAAAGTTCCGAAGCCGCACCAACATAATAGAGATACAGAAACACCGTGGCCCCTTTCTGTGAGATAACTCTGCAATATTGCGAGCTGCAAATGCCACTTCCAGCTTAGCTGTGCAGAGGAAGAACAACAAGAAGAAGAAATATCTCGAAATATGTCCGTCAGGCCAGTTCCTTTGAGCTGAATCTGCAAATATCTCGGAAACGAAGCGAGCTATGGCAAAATGTTAAGAGACCTTTTTTGTAGAGAATTAAGTTTCCTACTTTTTATGTTCGATGATATTTTTTGATCAGATGCGTAGTTCTCGAGATATATCAAGATATTTAAAAGTTCCGAAGCTGCACCAACATAATAGAGGTACAGAAACACCGTGGCCTCTTTCTTTGAGATAACTCTGCACTATTGCGAGCTGCAAATGCCACTTCGAGCTTAGCTGTGCAGAAGAAGAACAACAAGAAGAAGAAATATCTCGAAATATGTCCGTCAGACCCCTTCCCTTGAGATGAATCTGCAAATATCTCGGAAACGAAGCGAGCTATGGCAAAATGTTAAGAGACCTTTTTTGTAGAGAATTAACTTTCCTACCTTTTATGTTCTATGATATTTTTTGATCAGATGCGTAGTTCTCGAGATATATCAAGATATTTAAAAGTTCCGAAGCCGCACCAACATAATAGAGATACAGAAACACCGTGGCCCCTTTCTTTGAGATAACTCTGCACTATTGCGAGCTGCAAATGCCACTTCCAGTTTAGCTGTGCAGAAGAAGAACAACAAGAAGAAGAAATATCTCGAAATATGTCCGTTAGGCCCCTTCCCTTGAGATAAATCTGCAAATATCTCGGAAACGAAGCGAGCTATGGCAAAATGTTAAGAGACCTTTTTTGTAGAGAATTATGTTTCCTACAATTTATGTTCTATGATATTTTTTGATCAGAAGCGTAGTTTTCGAGATATATCGAGATATTTAAAAGTTCCGAAGCCGCACCAACATAATAGAGATACAGAAACAGCGTGGCCCCTTTCTTTGGGATAACTCTGCACTATTGCGAGCTGGAAATGCCACTTCCAGTTTAGCTGTGCAGAAGAAGAAGAACAAGAAGAAGAAATATCTCGAAATATGTCCGTCAGGACCCCTCCCTTGAGATAAATCTGCAAATATCTCGGAAACGAAGCGAGCTATTGCAAAACGTTAAGAGACCTTTTTTGTAGAGAATTAGGTTTCCTACTTTTTATGTTCTATGATATTTTTTGATCAGATGCGTAGTTCTCGAGATATATCAAGATATTTAAAAGCTCCGAAGCTGCACCAACATAATAGAGGTACAGAAACACCGTGGCCCCTTTCTTTGAGATAACTCTGCACTAGTGCGAGCCGCAAATGCCACTTCCAGCTTAGCTGTGCAGAAGAAGAACAACAAGAAGAAGAAATATCTCGAAATATGTCCGTCAGGCCCCTTCCCTTGAGATAAATCTGCAAATATCTCGGAAACGAAGCGAGCTACGGCAAAATGTTCAGAGACCTTTTTTGTAGAAAATTAGGTTTCCTACTTTTTATGTTCTATGATATTTTTTGATCAGATGCGTAGTTCTCGAGATATATCAAGATATTTAAAAGTTCCGAAGCCGCACCAACATAATAGAGATACAGAAACACCGTGGCCCCTTTCTTTGCGATAACTCTGCACTATTGCGAGCTGCAAATGCCACTTCCAGCTTAGCTGTGCAGGAGAAGAACAACAAGAAGAAGAAATATCTCGAAATATGTCCGTCAGGCCCCTTCCCTTGAGATAAATCTGCAAATATCTCGGAAACGAAGCGAGCTATGCCAAAATGTTAAGAGACCTTATTTGTAGAGAATTAAGTTTCCTACTTTTTATGTTCTATGATATTTTTTGATCAGATGCGTAGTTCTCGGGATATATCGAGATATTTAAAAGTTCCGAAGCCGCACCAACATAATAGAGATACAGAAACACCGTGGCCCCTTTCTTTGAGATAACTCTGCACAATTGCGAGCTGCAAATGCCACTTCCAGCTTAGCTGTGCAGAAGAAGAACAACAAGAAGAAGAAATATCTCGAAATATGTCCGTCAGGCCCCTTCCCTTGAGATAAATCGGCAAGTATCTCGGAAACGAAGCGAGCTATGGCAAAATGTTAAGAGACCTTTTCTGTAGAGAATTAAGTTTTCTACTTTTTATGTTCCATGATATTTTTTGATCAGATGCGTAGTTCTCGAGATATATCAAGATATTTAAAAGTTCCGAAGCCGCACCAACATAATAGAGATACAGAAACACCGTGGCCCCTTTCTTTGAGATAACTCTGCACTATTGCGAGCTGCAAATGCCACTTCCAGCTTAGCTGTGCAGAAGGAGAACAACAAGAAGAAGAAATATCTCGAAATATGTCTGTCAGGCCCCTTCCCTTGAGATAAATCTGCAAATATCTCGGAAACGAAGCGAGCTATGGCAAAATGTTAAGAGACCTTTTTTGTAGAGAATTAAGTTTCCTACTTTTTATGTTCTATGATATTTTTTGATCAGATGCGTAGTTCTCGAGATATATCAAGATATTTAAAAGTTCCGAAGCCGCACCAACATAATAGAGATACAGAAACACCGTGGCCCCTTTCTTTGAGATAACTCTGCACTACTGCGAGCTGCAAATGCCACTTCCAGCTTAGCTGTGCAGAAGAAGAACAACAAGAAGAAGAAATATCTCGAAATATGTCCGTCAGACCCCTTCCCTTGAGATAAATCTGCAAATATCTCGGAAACGAAGCGAGCTATGGCAAAATGTTAAGAGACCTTTTTTGTAGAGAATTAAGTTTCCTACTTTTTATGTTCTATGATATTTTTTGATCAGATGCGTAGTTCTCGAGATATATCAAGATATTTAAAAGTTCCGAAGCCGCACCAACATAATAGAGATACAGAAACACCGTGGCCCCTTTCTTTGAGATAACTCTGCACTACTGCGAGCTGCAAATGCCACTTCCAGCTTAGCTGTGCAGAAGAAGAACAACAAGAAGAAGAAATATCTCGAAATATGTCCGTCAGACCCCTTCCCTTGAGATAAATCTGCAAATATCTCGGAAACGAAGCGAGCTATGGCAAAATGTTAAGAGACCTTTTTTGTAGAGAATTAAGTTTCCTACTTTTTATGTTCTATGATATTTTTTGATCAGATGCGTAGTTCTCGAGATATATCCAGATATTTAAAAGCTCCGAAGCGGCACCAACATAATAGAGATACAGAAACACCGTGGCCCCTTTCTTTGAGGTAACTCTGCACTATTGCGAGCTGCAAATGCCACTTCCAGCTTAGCTGTGCAGAAGAAGAACAACAAGAAGAAGAAATATCTCGAAATATGTCCGTCAGGCCCCTTCCCTTGAGATAAATATGCAAATATCTCGGAAACGAAGCGAGCTATGGCAAAATGTTAAGAGACCTTCTTTGTAGAGAATTAAGTTTCCTACTTTTTATGTTCTATGATCTTTTTTGATCAGATGCGTAGTTCTCGAGATATATCAAGATATTTAAAAGTTCCGAAGCCGCACCAACATAATAGAGATACAGAAACACCGTGGCCCCTTTCTTTGAGATAACTCTGCACCATTGCGAGCTGCAAATGCCACTTCCAGCTTAGCTGTGCAGAGCAAGAACAACAAGAAGAAGAAATATCTCGAAATATGTCCGTCAGGCCAGTTCCTTTGAGCTGAATCTGCAAATATCTCGGAAACGAAGCGAGCTATGGCAAAATGTTAAGAGACGTTTTTTGTAGAGAATTATGTTTCCTACAATTTATGTTCTATGATATTTTTTGATCAGAAGCGTAGTTTTCGAGATATATCGAGATACTTAAAAGTTCCGAAGCCGCACCAACATAATAGAGATACAGAAACACCGTGGCCCCTTTCTTTGAGATAACTGTGCGCTAGTGCGAGCCGCAAATGCCACTTCCAGCTTAGCTGTGCAGAAGAAGAACAACAAGAAGAAGAAATATCTCGAAATATGTCCGTCAGGCCCCTTCCCTTGAGATATATCTGCAAATATCTCGGAAACGAAGCGAGCTATGGCAAAATCTTAAGAGACCTTTTTTGTAGAGAATTATGTTTCCTACAATTTCGGTTCTATGATATTTTTTGATCAGAAGCGTAGTTTTCGAGATATATCGAGATATTTAAAAGTTCCGAAGCCGCACCTTCATAATAGAGATACAGAAACACCGTGGCCCCTTTCTTTGAGATAACTCTGCACTATTGCGAGCTGCAAATGCCACTTCCAGCTTAGCTGTGCAGAAGAAGAACAACAAGAAGAAGAAATATCTCGAAATATGTCCGTCAGGCCAGTTCCTTTGAGCTGAATCTGCAAATATCTCGGAAACGAAGCGAGCTATGGCAAAATGTTAAGAGACGTTTTTTGTAGAGAATTATGTTTCCTACAATTTATGTTCTATGATATTTTTTGATCAGAAGCGTAGTTTTCGAGATATATCGAGATATTTAAAAGTTCCGAAGACGCACCAACATAATAGAGATACAGAAACACCGTGGCCCCTTTCTTTGAGATAACTGTGCACTAGTGCGAGCCGCAAATGCCACTTCCAGCTTAGCTGTGCAGAAGAAGAACAACAAGAAGAAGAAATATCTCGAAATATGCCCGTCAGGCCCCTTCCCTTGAAATATATCTGCAAATATCTCGGAAACGAAGCGAGCTATGGCAAAATGTTAAGAGACCGTTTTTGTAGAGAATTAAGTTTCCTACTTTTTATGTTTTATGATATTTTTTGATCAGACGCGTAGTTCTCGAGATATATCAAGATATTTAAAAGTTCCGAAGCCGCACCAACATAATAGAGATACAGAAACACCGTGGCCCCTTTCGTTGAGATAACTGTGCACTAGTGCGAGCCGCAAATGCCACTTCCAGCTTAGCTGTGCAGAAGAAGAACAACAAGAAGAAGAAATATCTCGAAATATGTCCGTCAGGCCCCTTCCCTTGAGATAAATCTGCAAATATCTCGGAAACGAAGAGAGCTATGGCAAAATGTTAAGAGACCTTTTTTGTAGAGAATTAAGTTTCCTACTTTTCATGTTCTATGATATTTTTTGATCAGATGCGTAGTTCTCGAGATATATCAAGATATTTAATAGTTCCGAAGCCGCACCAACATAATAGAGATACAGAAACACCGTGGCCCCTTTCTTTGAGATAACTCTGAACTATTGCGAGCTGCAAATGCCACTTCCAGCTTAGCTGTGCAGAAGAAGAACAACAAGAAGAAGAAATATCTCGAAATATGTCCGCCAGGCCCCTTCCCTTGAGATAAATCTGCAAATATCTCGGAAACGAAGAGAGCTATGGCAAAATGTTAAGAGACCTGTTTTGTAGAGAATTAAGTTTCCTACTTTTCATGTTCTATGATATTTTTTGATCAGATGCGTAGTTCTCGAGATATATCAAGATATTTAAAAGTTCCGAAGCCGCACCAACATAATAGAGATACAGAAACACCGTGGCCCCTTTCTTTGAGATAACTCTGCACTGTTGCGAGCTGTAAATGCCACTTCCAGCTTAGCTGTGCAGAAGAAGAACAACAAGAAGAAGAAATATCTCGAAATATGTCCGTCAGGCCAGTTCCTTTGAGCTGAATCTGCAAATATCTCGGAAACGAAGCGAGCTATGGCAAAATGTTAAGAGACGTTTTTTGTAGAGAATTATGTTTCCTACAATTTATGTTCTATGATATTTTTTGATCAGAAGCGTAGTTTTCGAGATATATCGAGATATTTAAAAGTTCCGAAGCCGCACCAACATGATAGAGATACAGAAACACCGTGGCCCCTTTCTTTGAGATAACTCTGCACTAGTGCGAGGGGCAAATGCCACGTCCAGCTTAGCTGTGCAGAAGAAGAACAACAAGAAGAAGAAATATCTCCAAATATGTCCGTCAGGCCCCTTCCCTTGAGATAAATCTGCAAATATCTCGGAAACGAAGCGAGCTATGGCAAAATGTTAAGAGACCTTTTTTGTAGAGAATTAAGTTTCCTACTTTTTATGTTCTATGATATTTTTTGATCAGATGCGTAGTTCTCGAGATATATCAAGATATTTAAAAGTTCCGAAGCCGCACCAACATAATAGAGATACAGAAACACCGTGGCCCCTTTCTTTGAGATAACTCTGCACTATTGCGAGCTGCAAATGCCACTTCCAGCTTAGCTGTGCAGAGGAAGAACAACAAGAAGAAGAAATATCTCGAAATATGTCCGTCAGGCCAGTTCCTTTGAGCTGAATCTGCAAATATCTCGGAAACGAAGCGAGCTATGGCAAAATGTTAAGAGACGTTTTTTGTAGAGAATTATGTTTCCTACAATTTATGTTCTATGATAATTTTTGATCAGAAGCGTAGTTTTCGAGATATATCGAGATATTTAAAAGTTCCGAAGCCGCACCAACATAATAGGGATACAGAAACACCGTGGCCCCTTTCTTTGAGATAACTCTGCACTAGTGCGAGCCGCAAATGCCACTTCCAGCTTAGCTGTGCAGAAGAAGAACAACAAGAAGAAGAAATATCTCGAAATATGTCCGTCAGGCCCCTTCCCTTGAGATAAATCTGCAAATATCTCGGAAACGAAGCGAGCTATGGCAAAATGTTAAGAGACCTTTTTTGTAGAGAATTATGTTTTCTACAATTTATGTTCTATGATATCTTTTGATCAGAAGCGTAGTTTTCGAGATATATCGAGATATTTAAAAGTTCCGAAGCCGCACCAACATAATAGAGATACAGAAACACCGTGGCCCCTTTCTTTGAGATAACTCTGCACTAGTGCGAGCTGCAAATGCCACTTCCAGCTTAGCTGTGCAGAAGAAGAACAACAAGAAGAAGAAATATCTCGAAATATGTCCGTCAGGCCCCTTCCCTTGAGATAAATCTGCAAATATCTCGGAAACGAAGCGAGCTATGGATAAATGTTGATAGACCTTTTTTGTAGAGAATTAAGTTTCCTACTTTTTATGTTCTATGATATTTTTTGATCAGATGCGTAGTTCTCGAGATATATCAAGATATTTAAAAGTTCCGAAGCCGCACCAACATAATAGAGATACAGAAACACCGTGGCCCCTTTCTTTGAGATAACTCTGCACTAGTGCGAGCTGCAAATGCCACTTCCAGCTTAGCTGTGCAGAAGAAGAACAACAAGAAGAAGAAATATCTCGAAATATGTCCGTCAGGCCCCTTCCCTTGAGATACATATGCAAATATCTCGGAAACGAAGCGAGCTATGGCAAAATGTTAAGAGACCTTTTTTGTAGAGAATTAAGTTTCCTACTTTTTATGTTCTATGATATTTTTTGATCAGATGCTTAGTTCTCGAGATATATCAAGATATTTAAAAGTTCCGAAGCCGCACCAACATAATAGAGATACAGAAACACCGTGGCCCCTTTCTGTGAGATAACTCTGCACTAGTGCGAGCCGCAAATGCCACTTCCAGCTTAGCTGTGCAGAAGAAGAACAACAAGAAGAAGAAATATCTCGAAATATGTCCGTCAGGCCCCTTCCCTTGAGATATATCTGCAAATATCTCGGAAACGAAGCGAGCTATGGCAAAATGTTAAGAGACCTTTTTTGTAGAGAATTATGTTTCCTACAATTTATGTTCTATGATATTTTTTGATCAGAAGCGTAGTTTTCGAGATATATCGAGATATTTAAAAGTTCCGAAGCCGCACCAACATAATAGAGATACAGAAACACCGTGGCCCCTTTCTTTGAGATAACTCTGCACTAGTGCGAGCTGCAAATGCCACTTCCAGCTTAGCTGTGCAGAAGAAGAACAACAAGAAGAAGAAATATCTCGAAATATGTCCGTCAGGCCCCTTCCCTTGAGATAAATCTGCAAATATCTCGGAAACGAAGCGAGCTATGGATAAATGTTGATAGACCTTTTTTGTAGAGAATTAAGTTTCCTACTTTTTATGTTCTATGATATTTTTTGATCAGATGCGTAGTTCTCGAGATATATCAAGATATTTAAAAGTTCCGAAGCCGCACCAACATAATAGAGATACAGAAACACCGTGGCCCCTTTCTTTGAGATAACTCTGCACTAGTGCGAGCTGCAAATGCCACTTCCAGCTTAGCTGTGCAGAAGAAGAACAACAAGAAGAAGAAATATCTCGAAATATGTCCGTCAGGCCCCTTCCCTTGAGATACATATGCAAATATCTCGGAAACGAAGCGAGCTATGGCAAAATGTTAAGAGACCTTTTTTGTAGAGAATTAAGTTTCCTACTTTTTATGTTCTATGATATTTTTTGATCAGATGCTTAGTTCTCGAGATATATCAAGATATTTAAAAGTTCCGAAGCCGCACCAACATAATAGAGATACAGAAACACCGTGGCCCCTTTCTGTGAGATAACTCTGCACTAGTGCGAGCCGCAAATGCCACTTCCAGCTTAGCTGTGCAGAAGAAGAACAACAAGAAGAAGAAATATCTCGAAATATGTCCGTCAGGCCCCTTCCCTTGAGATATATCTGCAAATATCTCGGAAACGAAGCGAGCTATGGCAAAATGTTAAGAGACCTTTTTTGTAGAGAATTATGTTTCCTACAATTTATGTTCTATGATATTTTTTGATCAGAAGCGTAGTTTTCGAGATATATCGAGATATTTAAAAGTTCCGAAGCCGCACCAACATAATAGAGATACAGAAACACCGTGGCCCCTTTCTTTGAGATAACTCTGCACTAGTGCGAGCCGCAAATGCCACTTCCAGCTTAGCTGTGCAGAAGAAGAACAACAAGAAGAAGAAATATCTCGAAATATGTCCGTCAGGCCCCTTCCCTTGAGATAAATATGCAAATATCTCGGAAACGAAGCGAGCTATGGCAAAATGTTAAGAGACCTTTTTTGTAGAGAATTAGGTTTCCTACTTTTTATGTTCTATGATATTTTTTGATCAGATGCGTAGTTCTCGAGATATATCAAGATATTTAAAAGTTCCGAAGCCGCACCAACATAATAGAGATACAGAAACACCGTGGCCCCTTTCTTTGAGATAACTCTGCACTAGTGCGAGCCGCAAATGCCACTTCCAGCTTAGCTGTGCAGAAGAAGAACAACAAGAAGAAGAAATATCTCGAAATATGTCCGTCAGGCCCCTTCCCTTGAGATAAATATGCAAATATCTCGGAAACGAAGCGAGCTATGGCAAAATGTTAAGAGACCTTTTTTGTAGAGAATTAAGTTTCCTACTTTTTATGTTCTATGATATTTTTTGATCAGATGCGTAGTTCTCGAGATATATCAAGATATTTAAAAGTTCCGAAGCCGCACCAACATAATAGAGATACAGAAACACCGTGGCCCCTTTCTTTGAGATAACTCTGCACTAGCGCGAGCCGCAAATGCCACTTCCAGCTTAGCTGTGCAGAAGAAGAACAACAAGAAGAAGAAATATCTCGAAATATGTCCGTCAGGCCCCTTCCCTTGAGATAAATATGCAAATATCTCGGAAACGAAGCGAGCTATGGCAAAATGTTAAGAGACCTTTTTTGTAGAGAATTAAGTTTCCTACTTTTTATGTTCTATGATATTTTTTGATCAGATGCGTAGTTCTCGAGATATATCAAGATATTTAAAAGTTCCGAAGCCGCACCAACATAATAAAGATACAGAAACACCGTGGCCCCTTTCTTTGAGATAACTCTGCACTATTGCGAGCTGCAAATGCCACTTCCAGCTTAGCTGTGCAGAGGAAGAACAACAATCAGAAGAAATATCTCGAAATATGTCCGTCAGGCCCCTTCCCTTGAGATAAATCTGCAAATATCTCGGAAACGAAGCGAGCTATGGCAAAATGTTAAGAGACCTTTTTTGTAGAGAATTATGTTTCCTACTTTTTATGTTCTATGATATTTTTTGATCAGACCCGTAGTTCTCGAGATATATCAAGATATTTAAAAGTTCCGAAGCCGCACCAACATAATAGAGATACAGAAACACCGTGGCCCCTTTCTTTGAGATATCTCTGCACTATTGCGAGCTGCAAATGCCACTTCCAGCTTAGCTGTGCAGAAGAAGAACAACAAGAAGAAGAAATATCTCGAAATATGTCCGTCAGACCCCTTCCCTTGACATAAATCTGCAAATATCTCGGAAACGAAGCGAGCTATGGCAAAATCTTAAGAGACCTTATTTGTAGAGAATTAAGTTTCCTACTTTTTACGTTCTATGATATTTTTTGATCAGATGCGTAGTTCTCGAGATATATCAAGATATTTAAAAGTTCCGAAACCGCACCAACATAATAGAGATACAGAAACACCGTGGCCCCTTTCTTTGAGATATCTCTGCACTATTGCGAGCTGCAAATGCCACTTCCAGCTTAGCTGTGCAGAAGAAGAACAACAAGAAGAAGAAATATCTCGAAATATGAGCGTCAGGCCCCTTCCCTTGAGATAAATATGCAAATATCTCGGAAACGAAGCGAGCTATGGCAAAATGTTAAGAGACCTTTTTTGTAGAGAATTAAGTTTCCTACTTTTTATGTTCTATGATATTTTTTGATCAGATGCGTAGTTCTCGAGATATATCAAGATATTTAAAAGTTCCGAAGCCGCACCAACATAATAGAGATACAGAAACACCGTGGCCCCTTTCTTTGAGATAACTCTGCACTAGTGCGAGCCGCAAATGCCACTTCCAGCTTAGCTGTGCAGAAGAAGAACAACAAGAAGAAGAAATATCTCGAAATATGTCCGTCAGGCCCCTTCCCTTGAGATAAATATGCAAATATCTCGGAAACGAAGCGAGCTATGGCAAAATGTTAAGAGACCTTTTTTGTAGAGAATTAAGTTTCCTACTTTTTATGTTCTATGATATTTTTTGATCAGATGCGTAGTTCTCGAGATATATCAAGATATTTAAAAGTTCCGAAGCCGCACCAACATAATAAAGATACAGAAACACCGTGGCCCCTTTCTTTGAGATAACTCTGCACTATTGCGAGCTGCAAATGCCACTTCCAGCTTAGCTGTGCAGAGGAAGAACAACAATCAGAAGAAATATCTCGAAATATGTCCGTCAGGCCCCTTCCCTTGAGATAAATCTGCAAATATCTCGGAAACGAAGCGAGCTATGGCAAAATGTTAAGAGACCTTTTTTGTAGAGAATTATGTTTCCTACTTTTTATGTTCTATGATATTTTTTGATCAGACCCGTAGTTCTCGAGATATATCAAGATATTTAAAAGTTCCGAAGCCGCACCAACATAATAGAGATACAGAAACACCGTGGCCCCTTTCTTTGAGATATCTCTGCACTATTGCGAGCTGCAAATGCCACTTCCAGCTTAGCTGTGCAGAAGAAGAACAACAAGAAGAAGAAATATCTCGAAATATGTCCGTCAGACCCCTTCCCTTGACATAAATCTGCAAATATCTCGGAAACGAAGCGAGCTATGGCAAAATCTTAAGAGACCTTATTTGTAGAGAATTAAGTTTCCTACTTTTTACGTTCTATGATATTTTTTGATCAGATGCGTAGTTCTCGAGATATATCAAGATATTTAAAAGTTCCGAAACCGCACCAACATAATAGAGATACAGAAACACCGTGGCCCCTTTCTTTGAGATATCTCTGCACTATTGCGAGCTGCAAATGCCACTTCCAGCTTAGCTGTGCAGAAGAAGAACAACAAGAAGAAGAAATATCTCGAAATATGAGCGTCAGGCCCCTTCCCTTGAGATAAATATGCAAATATCTCGGAAACGAAGCGAGCTATGGCAAAATGTTAAGAGACCTTTTTTGTAGAGAATTAAGTTTCCTACTTTTTATGTTCTATGATATTTTTTGATCAGATGCGTAGTTCTCGAGATATATCAAGATATTTAAAAGTTCCGAAGCCGCACCAACATAATAGAGATACAGAAACACCGTGGCCCCTTTCTTTGAGATAACTCTGCACTAGTGCGAGCCGCAAATGCCACTTCCAGCTTAGCTGTGCAGAAGAAGAACAACAAGAAGAAGAAATATCTCGAAATATGTCCGTCAGGCCCCTTCCCTTGAGATAAATCTGCAAATATCTCGGAAACCAAGCGAGCTATGGCAAAATGTTAAGAGACCTTTTTTGTAGAGAATTAAGTTTCCTACTTTTTATGTTCTATGATATTTTTTGATCAGATGCGTAGTTCTCGAGATATATCAAGATATTTAAAAGTTCCGAAGCCGCACCAACATAATAGAGATACAGAAACACCGTGGCCCCTTTCTTTGAGATAACTCTGCACTATTGCGAGCTGCAAATGCCACTTCCAGCTTAGCTGTGCAGAGGAAGAACAACAAGAAGAAGAAATATCTCGAAATATGTCCGTCAGGCCCCTTCCCTTGAGATATATCTGCAAATATCTCGGAAACGAAGCGAGCTATGGCAAAATGTTAAGAGACCTTTTTTGTAGAGAATTATGTTTCCTACAATTTATGTTCTATGATATTTTTTGATCAGAAGCGTAGTTTTCGAGATACATCGAGATATTTAAAAGTTCCGAAGCCGCACCAACATAATAGAGATACAGAAACACCGTGGCCCCTTTCTTTGAGATAACTCTGCACTAGTGCGAGCCGCAAATGCCACTTCCAGCTTAGCTGTGCAGAAGAAGAACAACAAGAAGAAGAAATATATCGAAATATGAGCGTCAGGCCCCTTCCCTTGAGATAAATATGCAAATATCTCGGAAACGAAGCGAGCTATGGCAA
Organism: Osmia lignaria lignaria; assembly: GCF_051020975.1. Lineage (NCBI taxonomy): Eukaryota > Metazoa > Arthropoda > Insecta > Hymenoptera > Megachilidae > Osmia > Osmia lignaria. The sequence goes on along the minus strand of NW_027478162.1, from coordinate 20,980,175 downwards.
AATGTTAAGAGACCTTTTTTGTAGAGAATTAAGTTTCCTACTTTTTATGTTCTATGATATTTTTTGATCAGATGCGTAGTTCTCGAGATATATCAAGATATTTAAAAGTTCCGAAGCCGCACCAACATAATAGAGATACAGAAACACCGTGGCCCCTTTCTTTGAGATAACTCTGCACTAGTGCGAGCCGCAAATGCCACTTCCAGCTTAGCTGTGCAGAAGAAGAACAACAAGAAGAAGAAATATCTCGAAATATGTCCGTCAGGCCCCTTCCCTTGAGATAAATCTGCAAATATCTCGGAAACGAAGCGAGCTATGGCAAAATGTTAAGAGACCTTTTTTGTAGAGAATTAAGTTTCCTACTTTTTATGTTCTATGATATTTTTTGATCAGATGCGTAGTTCTCGAGATATATCAAGATATTTAAAAGTTCCGAAGCCGCACCAACATAATAGAGATACAGAAACACCGTGGCCCCTTTCTTTGAGATAACTCTGCACTATTGCGAGCTGTAAATGCCACTTCCAGCTTAGCTGTGCAGAAGAAGAACAACAAGAAGAAGAAATATCTCGAAATATGTCCGTCAGGCCCCTTCCCTTGAGATATATCTGCAAATATCTCGGAAACGAAGCGAGCTATGGCAAAATGTTAAGAGACCTTTTTTGTAGAGAATTATGTTTCCTACAATTTATGTTCTATGATATTTGTTGGTCAGAAGCGTAGTTTTCGAGATATATCGAGATATTTAAAAGTTCCAAAGCCGCACCAACATAATAGAGATACAGAAACACCGTGGCCCCTTTCTTTGAGATAACTCTGCACTAGTGCGAGCCGCAAATGCCACTTCCAGCCTAGCTGTGCAGAAGAAGAACAACAAGAAGAAGAAATATCTCGAAATATGTCCGTCAGGCCCCTTCCCTTGAGATAAATCTGCAAATATCTCGGAAACGAAGCGAGCTATGGCAAAATGTTAAGAGACCTTTTTTGTAGAGAATTAAGTTTCGTACTTTTTATGTTCTATGATATTTTTTGATCAGATGCGTAGTTCTCGAGATATATCAAGATATTTAAAAGTTCCGAAGCCGCACCAACATAATAGAGATACAGAAACACCGTGGCCCCTTTCTTTGAGATAACTCTGCACTATTGCGAGCTGCAAATGCCACTTCCAGCTTAGCTGTGCAGAAGAAGAACAACAAGAAGTAGAAATATCTCGAAATATGTCCGTCAGGCCCCTTCCCTTGAGATAAATCTGCAAATATCTCGGAAACGAAGAGAGCTATGGCAAAATGTTAAGAGACCTTTTTTGTAGAGAATTAAGTTTCCTACTTTTTATGTTCTATGATATTTTTTGATCAGATGCGTAGTTCTCGAGATATATCAAGATATTTAAAAGTTCCGAAGCCGCACCAACATAATAGAGATACAGAAACACCGTGGCCCCTTTCTTTCAGATAACTATGCACTATTGCGAGCTGCAAATGCCACTTCCAGTTTAGCTGTGCAGAAGAAGAACAACAAGAAGAAGAAATATCTCGAAATATGTCCGTCAGGCCCCTTCCCTTGAGATAAATCTGCAAATATCTCGGAAACGAAGAGAGCTATGGCAAAATGTTAAGAGACATTTTTTGTAGAGAATTAAGTTTCCTACTTTTTATGTTCTATGATATTTTTTGATCTGATGCGTAGTTCTCGAGATATATCAAGATATTTAAAAGTTCCGAAGCCGCACCAATATAATAGAGATACAGAAACACCGTGGCCCCTTTCTTTGAGATAACTCTGCACTATTGCGAGCTGCAAATGCCACTTCCAGCTTAGCTGTGCAGAAGAAGAACAACAAGAAGAAGAAATTTCTCGAAATATGTCCGTCAGGCCCCTTCCCTTGAGATATATCAGCAAATATCTCGGAAACGAAGCGAGCTATGGCAAAATGTTAAGAGACCTTTTTTGTAGAGAATTATGTTTCCTACAATTTATGTTCTATGATATTTTTTGATCAGAAGCGTAGTTTTCGAGATACATCGAGATATTTAAAAGTTCCGAAGCCGCACCAACATAATAGAGATACAGAAACACCGTGGCCCCTTTCTTTGAGATAACTCTGCACTAGTGCGAGCCGCAAATGCCACTTCCAGCTTAGCTGTGCAGAAGAAGAACAACAAGAAGAAGAAATATCTCGAAATATGAGCGTCAGGCCCCTTCCCTTGAGATAAATATGCAAATATCTCGGAAACGAAGCGAGCTATGGCAAAATGTTAAGAGACCTTTTTTGTAGAGAATTAAGTTTCCTACTTTTTATGTTCTATGATATTTTTTGATCAGATGCGTAGTTCTCGAGATATATCAAGATATTTAAAAGTTCCGAAGCCGCACCAACATAATAGAGATACAGAAACACCGTGGCCCCTTTCTTTGAGATAACTCTGCACTAGTGCGAGCCGCAAATGCCACTTCCAGCTTAGCTGTGCAGAAGAAGAACAACAAGAAGAAGAAATATCTCGAAATATGTCCGTCAGGCCCCTTCCCTTGAGATAAATCTGCAAATATCTCGGAAACGAAGCGAGCTATGGCAAAATGTTAAGAGACCTTTTTTGTAGAGAATTAAGTTTCCTACTTTTTATGTTCTATGATATTTTTTGATCAGATGCGTAGTTCTCGAGATATATCAAGATATTTAAAAGTTCCGAAGCCGCACCAACATAATAGAGATACCGAAACGCCGTGGCCCCTCTCTTTGAGATAACTCTGCACTATTGCGAGCTGGAAATGCCACTTCCAGTTTAGTTGTGCAGAAGAAGAACAACAAGAAGCAAAAATATCTCGAAATATGTCCGTTAGGCCCCTTCCCTTGAGATAAATCTGCAAATATCTCGGAAACGAAGCGAGCTATGGCAAAATGTTAAGAGACCTTTTTTGTAGAGAATTAAGTTTCCTACTTTTTATGTTCTATGATATTTTTTGATCAGATGCATAGTTCTCGAGATATATCAAGATATTTAAAAGTTCCGAAGCCGCACCAACATAATAGAGATACAGAAACACCGTGGCCCCTTTCTTTGAGATAACTCTGCACTATTGCGAGCTGTAAATGCCACTTCCAGCTTAGCTGTGCAGAAGAAGAACAACAAGAAGAAGAAATATCTCGAAATCTGTCCGTCAGGCCCCTTCCCTTGAGATATATCTGCAAATATCTCGGAAACGAAGCGAGCTATGGCAAAATGTTAAGAGACCTTTTTTGTAGAGAATTATGTTTCCTACAATTTATGTTCTATGATATTTGTTGGTCAGAAGCGTAGTTTTCGAGATATATCGAGATATTTAAAAGTTCCAAAGCCGCACCAACATAATAGAGATACAGAAACACCGTGGCCCCTTTCTTTGAGATAACTCTGCACTAGTGCGAGCCGCAAATGCCACTTCCAGCCTAGCTGTGCAGAAGAAGAACAACAAGAAGAAGAAATATCTCGAAATATGTCCGTCAGGCCCCTTCCCTTGAGATAAATCTGCAAATATCTCGGAAACGAAGCGAGCTATGGCAAAATGTTAAGAGACCTTTTTTGTAGAGAATTAAGTTTCCTACTTTTTATGTTCTATGATATTTTTTGATCAGATGCGTAGTTCTCGAGATATATCAAGATATTTAAAAGTTCCGAAGCCGCACCAACATAATAGAGATACAGAAACACCGTGGCCCCTTTCTTTGAGATAACTCTGCACTATTGCGAGCTGCAAATGCCACTTCCAGCTTAGCTGTGCAGAAGAAGAACAACAAGAAGTAGAAATATCTCGAAATATGTCCGTCAGGCCCCTTCCCTTGAGATAAATCTGCAAATATCTCGGAAACGAAGAGAGCTATGGCAAAATGTTAAGAGACCTTTTTTGTAGAGAATTAAGTTTCCTACTTTTTATGTTCTATGATATTTTTTGATCAGATGCGTAGTTCTCGAGATATATCAAGATATTTAAAAGTTCCGAAGCCGCACCAACATAATAGAGATACAGAAACACCGTGGCCCCTTTCTTTGAGATAACTCTGCATTAGTGCGAGCCGCAAATGCCACTTCCAGCTTAGCTGTGCAGAAGAAGAACAACAAGAAGAAGAAATATCTCGAAATATGAGCGTCAGGCCCCTTCCCTTGAGATAAATATGCAAATATCTCGGAAACGAAGCGAGCTATGGCAAAATGTTAAGAGACCTTTTTTGTAGAGAATTAAGTTTCCTACTTTTTATGTTCTATGATATTTTTTGATCAGATGCGTAGTTCTCGAGATATATCAAGATATTTAAAAGTTCCGAAGCCGCACCAACATAATAGAGATACAGAAACACCGTGGCCCCTTTCTTTGAGATAACTCTGCACTAGTGCGAGCCGCAAATGCCACTTCCAGCTTAGCTGTGCAGAAGAAGAACAACAAGAAGAAGAAATATCTCGAAATATGTCCGTCAGGCCCCTTCCCTTGAGATAAATCTGCAAATATCTCGGAAACGAAGCGAGCTATGGCAAAATGTTAAGAGACCTTTTTTGTAGAGAATTAAGTTTCCTACTTTTTATGTTCTATGATATTTTTTGATCAGATGCGTAGTTCTCGAGATATATCAAGATATTTAAAAGTTCCGAAGCCGCACCAACATAATAGAGATACAGAAACGCCGTGGCCCCTCTCTTTGAGATAACTCTGCACTATTGCGAGCTGGAAATGCCACTTCCAGTTTAGCTGTGCAGAAGAAGAACAACAAGAAGCAAAAATATCTCGAAATATGTCCGTTAGGCCCCTTCCCTTGAGATAAATCTGCAAATATCTCGGAAACGAAGCGAGCTATGGCAAAATGTTAAGAGACCTTTTTTGTAGAGAATTAAGTTTCCTACTTTTTATGTTCTATGATATTTTTTGATCAGATGCGTAGTTCTCGAGATATATCAAGATATTTAAAAGTTCCGAAGCCGCACCAACATAATAGAGATACAGAAACACCGTGGCCCCTTTCTTTGAGATAACTCTGCACTATTGCGAGCTGTAAATGCCACTTCCAGCTTAGCTGTGCAGAAGAAGAACAACAAGAAGAAGAAATATCTCGAAATATGTCCGTCAGGCCCCTTCCCTTGAGATATATCTGCAAATATCTCGGAAACGAAGCGAGCTATGGCAAAATGTTAAGAGACCTTTTTTGTAGAGAATTATGTTTCCTACAATTTATGTTCTATGATATTTGTTGGTCAGAAGCGTAGTTTTCGAGATATATCGAGATATTTAAAAGTTCCAAAGCCGCACCAACATAATAGAGATACAGAAACACCGTGGCCCCTTTCTTTGAGATAACTCTGCACTAGTGCGAGCCGCAAATGCCACTTCCAGCCTAGCTGTGCAGAAGAAGAACAACAAGAAGAAGAAATATCTCGAAATATGTCCGTCAGGCCCCTTCCCTTGAGATAAATCTGCAAATATCTCGGAAACGAAGCGAGCTATGGCAAAATGTTAAGAGACCTTTTTTGTAGAGAATTAAGTTTCCTACTTTTTATGTTCTATGATATTTTTTGATCAGATGCGTAGTTCTCGAGATATATCAAGATATTTAAAAGTTCCGAAGCCGCACCAACATAATAGAGATACAGAAACACCGTGGCCCCTTTCTTTGAGATAACTCTGCACTATTGCGAGCTGCAAATGCCACTTCCAGCTTAGCTGTGCAGAAGAAGAACAACAAGAAGTAGAAATATCTCGAAATATGTCCGTCAGGCCCCTTCCCTTGAGATAAATCTGCAAATATCTCGGAAACGAAGAGAGCTATGGCAAAATGTTAAGAGACCTTTTTTGTTGAGAATTAAGTTTCCTACTTTTTATGTTCTATGATATTTTTTGATCAGATGCGTAGTTCTCGAGATATATCAAGATATTTAAAAGTTCCGAAGCCGCACCAACATAATAGAGATACAGAAACACCGTGGCCCCTTTCTTTCAGATAACTATGCACTATTGCGAGCTGCAAATGCCACTTCCAGCTTAGCTGTGCAGAAGAACAACAAGAAGAAGAAATATCTCGAAATATGTCCGTCAGGCCCCTTCCCTTGAGATAAATCTGCAAATATCTCGGAAACGAAGAGAGCTATGGCAAAATGTTAAGAGATATTTTTTGTAGAGAATTAAGTTTCCTACTTTTTATGTTCTACGATATTTTTTGATCTGATGCGTAGTTCTCGAGATATATCAAGATATTTAAAAGTTCCGAAGCCGCACCAATATAATAGAGATACAGAAACACCGTGGCCCCTTTCTTTGAGATAACTCTGCACTATTGCGAGCTGGAAATGCCACTTCCAGCTTAGCTGTGCAGAAGAAGAACAACAAGAAGAAGAAATATCTCGAAATATGTCCGTCAGGCCCCTTCCCTTGAGATATATCAGCAAATATCTCGGAAACGAAGCGAGCTATGGCAAAATGTTAAGAGACCTTTTTTGTAGAGAATTATGTTTCCTACAATTTATGTTCTATGATATTTTTTGATCAGAAGCGTAGTTTTCGAGATACATCGAGATATTTAAAAGTTCCGAAGCCGCACCAACATAATAGAGATACAGAAACACCGTGGCCCCTTTCTTTGAGATAACTCTGCACTAGTGCGAGCCGCAAATGCCACTTCCAGCTTAGCTGTGCAGGAGAAGAACAACAAGAAGAAGAAATATCTCGAAATATGAGCGTCAGGCCCCTTCCCTTGAGATAAATATGCAAATATCTCGGAAACGAAGCGAGCTATGGCAAAATGTTAAGAGACCTTTTTTGTAGAGAATTAAGTTTCCTACTTTTTATGTTCTATGATATTTTTTGATCAGATGCGTAGTTCTCGAGATATATCAAGATATTTAAAAGTTCCGAAGCCGCACCAACATAATAGAGATACAGAAACGCCGTGGCCCCTCTCTTTGAGATAACTCTGCACTATTGCGAGCTGGAAATGCCACTTCCAGTTTAGCTGTGCAGAAGAAGAACAACAAGAAGCAAAAATATCTCGAAATATGTCCGTTAGGCCCCTTCCCTTGAGATAAATCTGCAAATATCTCGGAAACGAAGCGAGCTATGGCAAAATGTTAAGAGACCTTTTTTGTAGAGAATTATGTTTCCTACTTTTTATGTTCTATGATATTTTTTGATCAGACCCGTAGTTCTCGAGATATATCAAGATATTTAAAAGTTCCGAAGCCGCACCAACATAATAGAGATACAGAAACACCGTGGCCCCTTTCTTTGAGATAACTCTGCACTAGTGCGAGCCGCAAATGCCACTTCCAGCTTAGCTGTGCAGAAGAAGAACAACAAGAAGAAGAAATATCTCGAAATATGTCCGTCAGGCCCCTTCCCTTGAGATAAATCTGCAAATATCTCGGAAACGAAGAGAGCTATGGCAAAATGTTAAGAGACCTTTTTTGTAGAGAATTAAGTTTCCTACTTTTTATGTTCTATGATATTTTTTGATCAGATGCGTAGTTCTCGAGATATATCAAGATATTTAAAAGTTCCGAAGCCGCACCAACATAATAGAGATACAGAAACGCCGTGGCCCCTCTCTTTGAGATAACTCTGCACTATTGCGAGCTGGAAATGCCACTTCCAGTTTAGCTGTGCAGAAGAAGAACAACAAGAAGAAGAAATATCTCGAAATATGTCCGTCAGGCCCCTTCCCTTGAGATAAATCTGCAGATATCTCGGAAACGAAGAGAGCTATGGCAAAATGTTAAGAGACATTTTTTGTAGAGAATTAAGTTTCCTACTTTTTATGTTCTATGATATTTTTTGATCTGATGCGTAGTTCTCGAGATATATCAAGATATTTAAAAGTTCCGAAGCCGCACCAATATAATAGAGATACAGAAACACCGTGGCCCCTTTCTTTGAGATAACTCTGCACTATTGCGAGCTGGAAATGCCACTTCCAGCTTAGCTGTGCAGAAGAAGAACAACAAGAAGAAGAAATTTCTCGAAATATGTCCGTCAGGCCCCTTCCCTTGAGATATATCAGCAAATATCTCGGAAACGAAGCGAGCTATGGCAAAATGTTAAGAGACCTTTTTTGTAGAGAATTATGTTTCCTACAATTTATGTTCTATGATATTTTTTGATCAGAAGCGTAGTTTTCGAGATACATCGAGATATTTAAAAGTTCCGAAGCCGCACCAACATAATAGAGATACAGAAACACCGTGGCCCCTTTCTTTGAGATAACTCTGCACTAGTGCGAGCCGCAAATGCCACTTCCAGCTTAGCTGTGCAGAAGAAGAACAACAAGAAGAAGAAATATCTCGAAATATGAGCGTCAGGCCCCTTCCCTTGAGATAAATATGCAAATATCTCGGAAACGAAGCGAGCTATGGCAAAATGTTAAGAGACCTTTTTTGTAGAGAATTAAGTTTCCTACTTTTTATGTTCTATGATATTTTTTGATCAGATGCGTAGTTCTCGAGATATATCAAGATATTTAAAAGTTCCGAAGCCGCACCAACATAATAGAGATACAGAAACACCGTGGCCCCTTTCTTTGAGATAACTCTGCACTAGTGCGAGCCGCAAATGCCACTTCCAGCTTAGCTGTGCAGAAGAAGAACAACAAGAAGAAGAAATATCTCGAAATATGTCCGTCAGGCCCCTTCCCTTGAGATAAATCTGCAAATATCTCGGAAACGAAGAGAGCTATGGCAAAATGTTAAGAGACCTTTTTTGTAGAGAATTAAGTTTCCTACTTTTTATGTTCTATGATATTTTTTGATCAGATGCGTAGTTCTCGAGATATATCAAGATATTTAAAAGTTCCGAAGCCGCACCAACATAATAGAGATACAGAAACGCCGTGGCCCCTCTCTTTGAGATAACTCTGCACTATTGCGAGCTGGAAATGCCACTTCCAGTTTAGCTGTGCAGAAGAAGAACAACGAGAAGCAAAAATATCTCGAAATATGTCCGTTAGGCCCCTTCCCTTGAGATAAATCTGCAAATATCTCGGAAACGAAGCGAGCTATGGCAAAATGTTAAGAGACCTTTTTTGTAGAGAATTAAGTTTCCTACTTTCTATGTTCTATGATATTTTTTGATCAGATGCGTAGTTCTCGAAGATATATCAAGATATTTAAAAGTTCCGAAGCCGCACCAACATAATAGAGATACAGAAACACCGTGGCCCCTTTCTTTGAGATAACTCTGCACTATTGCGAGCTGTAAATGCCACTTCCAGCTTAGCTGTGCAGAAGAAGAACAACAAGAAGAAGAAATATATCGAAATATGAGCGTCAGGCCCCTTCCCTTGAGATAAATATGCAAATATCTCGGAAACGAAGCGAGCTATGGCAAAATGTTAAGAGACCTTTTTTGTAGAGAATTAAGTTTCCTACTTTTTATGTTCTATGATATTTTTTGATCAGATGCGTAGTTCTCGAGATATATCAAGATATTTAAAAGTTCCGAAGCCGCACCAACATAATAGAGATACAGAAACACCGTGGCCCCTTTCTTTGAGATAACTCTGCACTAGTGCGAGCCGCAAATGCCACTTCCAGCCTAGCTGTGCAGAAGAAGAACAACAAGAAGAAGAAATATCTCGAAATATGTCCGTCAGGCCCCTTCCCTTGAGATAAATCTGCAAATATCTCGGAAACGAAGCGAGCTATGGCAAAATGTTAAGAGACCTTTTTTGTAGAGAATTAAGTTTCCTACTTTTTATGTTCTATGATATTTTTTGATCAGATGCGTAGTTCTCGAGATATATCAAGATATTTAAAAGTTCCGAAGCCGCACCAACATAATAGAGATACAGAAACACCGTGGCCCCTTTCTTTGAGATAACTCTGCACTATTGCGAGCTGCAAATGCCACTTCCAGCTTAGCTGTGCAGTAGAAGAACAACAAGAAGTAGAAATATCTCGAAATATGTCCGTCAGGCCCCTTCCCTTGAGATAAATCTGCAAATATCTCGGAAACAAAGAGAGCTATGGCAAAATGTTAAGAGACCTTTTTTGTAGAGAATTAAGTTTCCTACTTTTTATGTTCTATGATATTTTTTGATCAGATGCGTAGTTCTCGAGATATATCAAGATATTTAAAAGTTCCGAAGCCGCACCAACATAATAGAGATACAGAAACACCGTGGCCCCTTTCTTTCAGATAACTATGCACTATTGCGAGCTGCAAATGCCACTTCCAGCTTAGCTGTGCAGAAGAACAACAAGAAGAAGAAATATCTCGAAATATGTCCGTCAGGCCCCTTCCCTTGAGATAAATCTGCAAATATCTCGGAAACGAAGAGAGCTATGGCAAAATGTTAAGAGATATTTTTTGTAGAGAATTAAGTTTCCTACTTTTTATGTTCTATGATATTTTTTGATCTGATGCGTAGTTCTCGAGATATATCAAGATATTTAAAAGTTCCGAAGCCGCACCAATATAATAGAGATACAGAAACACCGTGGCCCCTTTCTTTGAGATAACTCTGCACTATTGCGAGCTGGAAATGCCACTTCCAGCTTAGCTGTGCAGAAGAAGAACAACAAGAAGAAGAAATATCTCGAAATATGTCCGTCAGGCCCCTTCCCTTGAGATATATCAGCAAATATCTCGGAAACGAAGCGAGCTATGGCAAAATGTTAAGAGACCTTTTTTGTAGAGAATTATGTTTCCTACAATTTATGTTCTATGATATTTTTTGATCAGAAGCGTAGTTTTCGAGATACATCGAGATATTTAAAAGTTCCGAAGCCGCACCAACATAATAGAGATACAGAAACACCGTGGCCCCTTTCTTTGAGATAACTCTGCACTAGTGCGAGCCGCAAATGCCACTTCCAGCTTAGCTGTGCAGAAGAAGAACAACAAGAAGAAGAAATATCTCGAAATATGAGCGTCAGGCCCCTTCCCTTGAGATAAATATGCAAATATCTCGGAAACAAAGCGAGCTATGGCAAAATGTTAAGAGACCTTTTTTGTAGAGAATTAAGTTTCCTACTTTTTATGTTCTATGATATTTTTTGATCAGATGCGTAGTTCTCGAGATATATCAAGATATTTAAAAGTTCCGAAGCCGCACCAACATAATAGAGATACAGAAACGCCGTGGCCCCTCTCTTTGAGATAACTCTGCACTATTGCGAGCTGGAAATGCCACTTCCAGTTTAGCTGTGCAGAAGAAGAACAACAAGAAGCAAAAATATCTCGAAATATGTCCGTTAGGCCCCTTCCCTTGAGATAAATCTGCAAATATCTCGGAAACGAAGCGAGCTATGGCAAAATGTTAAGAGACCTTTTTTGTAGAGAATTAAGTTTCCTACTTTTTATGTTCTATGATATTTTTTGATCAGATGCGTAGTTCTCAAGATATATCAAGATATTTAAAAGTTCCGAAGCCGCACCAACATAATAGAGATACAGAAACACCGTGGCCCCTTTCTTTGAGATAACTCTGCACTAGTGCGAGCCGCAAATGCCACTTCCAGCTTAGCTGTGCAGAAGAAGAACAACAAGAAGAAGAAATATCTCGAAATATGTCCGTCAGGCCCCTTCCCTTGGGATAAATCTGCAAATATCTCGGAAACGAAGCGAGCTATGGCAAAATGTTAAGAGACCTTTTTTGTAGAGAATTATGTTTCCTACTTTTTATGTTCTATGATATTTTTTGATCAGATGCGTAGTTCTCGAGATATATCAAGATATTTAAAAGTTCCGAAGCCGCACCAACATAATAGAGATACAGAAACGCCGTGGCCCCTCTCTTTGAGATAACTCTGCACTATTGCGAGCTGGAAATGCCACTTCCAGTTTAGCTGTGCAGAAGAAGAACAACAAGAAGCAAAAATATCTCGAAATATGTCCGTTAGGCCCCTTCCCTTGAGATAAATCTGCAAATATCTCGGAAACGAAGCGAGCTATGGCAAAATGTTAAGAGACCTCTTTTGTAGAGAATTAAGTTTCCTACTTTTTATGTTCTATGATATTTTTTGATCAGATGCGTAGTTCTCGAGATATATCAAGATATTTAAAAGTTCCGAAGCCGCACCAACATAATAGAGATACAGAAACACCGTGGCCCCTTTCTTTGAGATAACTCTGCACTATTGCGAGCGGTAAATGCCACTTCCAGCTTAGCTGTGCAGAAGAAGAACAACAAGAAGAAGAAATATCTCGAAATATGTCCGTCAGGCCCCTTCCCTTGAGATATATCTGCAAATATCTCGGAAACGAAGCGAGCTATGGCAAAATGTTAAGAGACCTTTTTTGTAGAGAATTATGTTTCCTACAATTTATGTTCTATGATATTTGTTGGTCAGAAGCGTAGTTTTCGAGATATATCGAGATATTTAAAAGTTCCAAAGCCGCACCAACATAATAGAGATACAGAAACACCGTGGCCCCTTTCTTTGAGATAACTCTGCACTAGTGCGAGCCGCAAATGCCACTTCCAGCTTAGCTGTGCAGAAGAAGAACAACAAGAAGAAGAAATATCTCGAAATATGTCCGTCAGGCCCCTTCCCTTGAGATAAATCTGCAAATATCTCGGAAACGAAGCGAGCTATGGCAAAATGTTAAGAGACCTTTTTTGTAGAGAATTAAGTTTCCTACTTTTTATGTTCTATGATATTTTTTGATCAGATGCGTAGTTCTCGAGATATATCAAGATATTTAAAAGTTCCGAAGCCGCACCAACATAATAGAGATACAGAAACACCGTGGCCCCTTTCTTTCAGATAACTATGCACTATTGCGAGCTGCAAATGCCACTTCCAGCTTAGCTGTGCAGAAGAACAACAAGAAGAAGAAATATCTCGAAATATGTCCGTCAGGCCCCTTCCCTTGAGATAAATCTGCAAATATCTCGGAAACGAAGAGAGCTATGGCAAAATGTTAAGAGACATTTTTTGTAGAGAATTAAGTTTCCTACTTTTTATGTTGTATGATATTTTTTGATCTGATGCGTAGTTCTCGAGATATATCAAGATATTTAAAAGTTCCGAAGCCGCACCAACATAATAGAGATACAGAAACACCGTGGCCCCTTTCTTTGAGATAACTCTGCACTATTGCGAGCGGTAAATGCCACTTCCAGCTTAGCTGTGCAGAAGAAGAACAACAAGAAGAAGAAATATCTCGAAATATGTCCGTCAGGCCCCTTCCCTTGAGATATATCTGCAAATATCTCGGAAACGAAGCGAGCTATGGCAAAATGTTAAGAGACCTTTTTTGTAGAGAATTATGTTTCCTACAATTTATGTTCTATGATATTTGTTGGTCAGAAGCGTAGTTTTCGAGATATATCGAGATATTTAAAAGTTCCAAAGCCGCACCAACATAATAGAGATACAGAAACACCGTGGCCCCTTTCTTTGAGATAACTCTGCACTATTGCGAGCTGCAAATGCCACTTCCAGCTTAGCTGTGCAGAAGAAGAACAACAAGAAGAAGAAATATCTCGAAATATGTCCGTCAGGCCCCTTCCCTTGAGATAAATCTGCAAATATCTCGGAAACGAAGAGAGCTATGGTAAAATGTTAAGAGACCTTTTTTGTAGAGAATTAAGTTTCCTACTTTTCATGTTCTATGATATTTTTTGATCAGATGCGTAGTTCTCGAGATATATCAAGATATTTAAAAGTTCCGAAGCCGCACCAACATAATAGAGATACAGAAACACCGTGGCCCCTTTCTTTGAGATAACTCTGCACTAGTGCGAGCCGCAAATGCCACTTCCAGCTTAGCTGTGCAGAAGAAGAACAACAAGAAGAAGAAATATCTCGAAATATGTCCGTCAGGCCCCTTCCCTTGGGATAAATCTGCAAATATCTCGGAAACGAAGCGAGCTATGGCAAAATGTTAAGAGACCTTTTTTGTAGAGAATTATGTTTCCTACTTTTTATGTTCTATGATATTTTTTGATCAGACCCGTAGTTCTCGAGATATATCAAGATATTTAAAAGTTCCGAAGCCGCACCAACATAATAGAGATACAGAAACACCGTGGCCCCTTTCTTTGAGATAACTCTGCACTAGTGCGAGCCGCAAATGCCACTTCCAGCTTAGCTGTGCAGAAGAAGAACAACAAGAAGAAGAAATATCTCGAAATATGTCCGTCAGGCCCCTTCCCTTGAGATAAATCTGCAAATATCTCGGAAACGAAGCGAGCTATGGCAAAATGTTAAGAGACCTTTTTTGTAGAGAATTAAGTTTCCTACTTTTTATGTTCTATGATATTTTTTGATCAGATGCGTAGTTCTCGAGATATATCAAGATATTTAAAAGTTCCGAAGCCGCACCAACATAATAGAGATACAGAAACGCCGTGGCCCCTCTCTTTGAGATAACTCTGCACTATTGCGAGCTGGAAATGCCACTTCCAGTTTAGCTGTGCAGAAGAAGAACAACAAGAAGCAAAAATATCTCGAAATATGTCCGTTAGGCCCCTTCCCTTGAGATATATCTGCAAATATCTCGGAAACGAAGCGAGCTATGGCAAAATGTTAAGAGACCTTTTTTGTAGAGAATTATGTTTCCTACAATTTATGTTCTATGATATTTGTTGGTCAGAAGCGTAGTTTTCGAGATATATCGAGATATTTAAAAGTTCCAAAGCCGCACCAACATAATAGAGATACAGAAACACCGTGGCCCCTTTCTTTGAGATAACTCTGCACTAGTGCGAGCCGCAAATGCCACTTCCAGCATAGCTGTGCAGAAGAAGAACAACAAGAAGAAGAAATATCTCGAAATATGTCCGTCAGGCCCCTTCCCTTGAGATAAATCTGCAAATATCTCGGAAACGAAGCGAGCTATGGCAAAATGTTAAGAGACCTTTTTTGTAGAGAATTAAGTTTCCTACTTTTTATGTTCTATGATATTTTTTGATCAGATGCGTAGTTCTCGAGATATATCAAGATATTTAAAAGTTCCGAAGCCGCACCAACATAATAGAGATACAGAAACGCCGTGGCCCCTCTCTTTGAGATAACTCTGCACTATTGCGAGCTGGAAATGCCACTTCCAGTTTAGCTGTGCAGAAGAAGAACAACAAGAAGCAAAAATATCTCGAAATATGTCCGTTAGGCCCCTTCCCTTGAGATAAATCTGCAAATATCTCGGAAACGAAGCGAGCTATGGCAAAATGTTAAGAGACCTCTTTTGTAGAGAATTAAGTTTCCTACTTTTTATGTTCTATGATATTTTTTGATCAGATGCGTAGTTCTCGAGATATATCAAGATATTTAAAAGTTCTGAAGCCGCACCAACATAATAGAGATACAGAAACACCGTGGCCCCTTTCTTTGAGATAACTCTGCACTATTGCGAGCCGCAAATGCCACTTCCAGCTTAGCTGTGCAGAAGAAGAACAACAAGAAGAAGAAATATCTCGAAATATGTCCGTCAGGCCCCTTCCCTTGAGATAAATCTGCAAATATCTCGGAAACGAAGCGAGCTATGGCAAAATGTTAAGAGACCTTTTTTGTAGAGAATTAAGTTTCCTACTTTTTATGTTCTATGATATTTTTTGATCAGATGCGTAGTTCTCGAGATATATCAAGATATTTAAAAGTTCCGAAGCCGCACCAACATAATAGAGATACAGAAACACCGTGGCCCCTTTCTTTCAGATAACTATGCACTATTGCGAGCTGCAAATGCCACTTCCAGCTTAGCTGTGCAGAAGAACAACAAGAAGAAGAAATATCTCGAAATATGTCCGTCAGGCCCCTTCCCTTGAGATAAATCTGCAAATATCTCGGAAACGAAGAGAGCTATGGCAAAATGTTAAGAGACATTTTTTGTAGAGAATTAAGTTTCCTACTTTTTATGTTCTATGATATTTTTTGATCTGATGCGTAGTTCTCGTGATATATCAAGATATTTAAAAGTTCCGAAGCCGCACCAATATAATAGAGATACAGAAACACCGTGGCCCCTTTCTTTGCGATAACTCTGCACTATTGCGAGCTGGAAATGCCACTTCCAGCTTAGCTGTGCAGAAGAAGAACAACAAGCAGAAGAAATATCTCGAAATATGTCCGTCAGGCCCCTTCCCTTGAGATATATCAGCAAATATCTCGGAAACGAAGCGAGCTATGGCAAAATGTTAAGAGACCTTTTTTGTAGAGAATTATGTTTCCTACAATTTATGTTCTATGATATTTTTTGATCAGAAGCGTAGTTTTCGAGATACATCGAGATATTTAAAAGTTCCGAAGCCGCACCAACATAATAGAGATACAGAAACACCGTGGCCCCTTTCTTTGAGATAACTCTGCACTAGTACGAGCCGCAAATGCCACTTCCAGCTTAGCTGTGCAGAAGAAGAACAACAAGAAGAAGAAATATCTCGAAATATGTCCGTCAGGCCCCTTCCCTTGAGATAAATCTGCAAATATCTCGGAAACGAAGCGAGCTATGGCAAAATGTTAAGAGACCTTTTTTGTAGAGAATTAAGTTTCCTACTTTTTATGTTCTATGATATTTTTTGATCAGATGCGTAGTTCTCGAGATATATCAAGATATTTAAAAGTTCCGAAGCCGCACCAACATAATAGAGATACAGAAACACCGTGGCCCCTTTCTTTGAGATAACTCTGCACTATTGCGAGCTGCAAATGCCACTTCCAGCTTAGCTGTGCAGAGGAAGAACAACAAGAAGAAGAAATATCTCGAAATATGTCCGTCAGGCCAGTTCCTTTGAGCTGAATCTGCAAATATCTCGGAAACGAAGCGAGCTATGACAAAATGTTAAGAGACGTTTTTTATAGAGAATTATGTTTCCTACAATTTATGTTCTATGACATTTTTTGATCAGAAGCGTAGTTTTCGAGATATATCGAGATATTTAAAAGTTCCGAAGCCGCACCAACATAATAGGGATACAGAAACACCGTGGCCCCTTTCTTTGAGATAACTCTGCACTATTGCGAGCTGGAAATGCCACTTCCAGCTTAGCTGTGCAGAACAAGAACAACAAGAAGAAGAAATATCTCGAAATATGTCCGTCAGGCCCCTTCCCTTGAGATATATCAGCAAATATCTCGGAAACGAAGCGAGCTATGGCAAAATGTTAAGAGACCTTTTTTGTAGGGAATTATGTTTCCTACAATTTATGTTCTATGATATTTTTTGATCAGAAGCGTAGTTTTCGAGATACATCGAGATATTTAAAAGTTCCAAAGCCGCACCAACATAATAGGGATACAGAAACACCGTGGCCCCTTTCTTTGAGATAACTCTGCACTAGTGCGAGCCGCAAATGCCACTTCCAGCTTAGCTGTGCAGAAGAAGAACAACAAGAAGAAGAAATATCTCGAAATATGTCCGTCAGGCCCCTTCCCTTGAGATAAATCTGCAAATATCTCGGAAACGAAGCGAGCTATGGCAAAATGTTAAGAGACCTTTTTTGTAGAGAATTAAGTTTCCTACTTTTTATGTTCTATGATATTTTTTGATCAGATGCGTAGTTCTCGAGATATATCAAGATATTTAAAAGTTCCGAAGCCGCACCAACATAATAGAGATACAGAAACACCGTGGCCCCTTTCTTTGAGATAACTCTGCACTATTGCGAGCTGCAAATGCCACTTCCAGCTTAGCTGTGCAGAGGAAGAACAACAAGAAGAAGAAATATCTCGAAATATGTCCGTCAGGCCAGTTCCTTTGAGCTGAATCTGCAAATATCTCGGAAACGAAGCGAGCTATGGCAAAATGTTAAGAGACGTTTTTTATAGAGAATTATGTTTCCTACAATTTATGTTCTATGATATTTTTTGATCAGAAGCGTAGTTTTCGAGATATATCGAGATATTTAAAAGTTCCGATGCCGCACCAACATAATAGGGATACAGAAACACCGTGGCCCCTTTCTTTGAGATAACTCTGCACTAGTGCGAGCCGCAAATGCCACTTCCAGCTTAGCTGTGCAGAAGAAGAACAACAAGAAGAAGAAATATCTCGAAATATGTCCGTCAGGGCCCTTCCCTTGAGATAAATCTGCAAATATCTCGGAAACGAAGCGAGCTATGGCAAAATGTTAAGAGACCTTTTTTGTAGAGAATTAAGTTTCCTACTTTTTATGTTCTATGATATTTTTTGATCAGATGCGTAGTTCTCGAGATATATCAAGATATTTAAAAGTTCCGAAGCCGCACCAACATAATAGAGATACAGAAACACCGTGGCCCCTTTCTTTGAGATAACTCTGCACTATTGCGAGCTGCAAATGCCACTTCCAGCTTAGCTGTGCAGAAGAAGAACAACAAGAAGAAGAAATATCTCGAAATATGTCCGTCAGGCCCCTTCCCTTGAGATATATCAGCAAATATCTCGGAAACGAAGCGAGCTATGGCAAAATGTTAAGAGACCTTTTTTGTAGAGAATTATGTTTCCTACAATTTATGTTCTATGATATTTTTTGATCAGAAGCGTAGTTTTCGAGATACATCGAGATATTTAAAAGTTCCGAAGCCGCACCAACATAATAGAGATACAGAAACACCGTGGCGCCTTTCTTTGAGATAACTCTGCACTAGTGCGAGCCGCAAATGCCACTTCCAGCTTAGCTGTGCAGAAGAAGAACAACAAGAAGAAGAAATATCTCGAAATATGTCCGTTAGGCCCCTTCCCGTGAGATAAATCTGCAAATATCTCGGAAACGAAGCGAGCTATGGCAAAATGTTAAGAGACCTCTTTTGTAGAGAATTAAGTTTCCTACTTTTTATGTTCTATGATATTTTTTGATCAGATGCGTAGTTCTCGAGATATATCAAGATATTTAAGAGTTCCGAAGCCGCACCAACATAATAGAGATACAGAAACACCGTGGCCCCTTTCTTTGAGATAACTCTGCACTATTGCGAGCTGCAAATGCCACTTCCAGCTTAGCTGTGCAGAAGAAGAACAACAAGAAGAAGAAATATCTCGAAATATGTCCGTCAGGCCCCTTCCCTTGAGATAAATCTGCAAATATCTCGGAAACGAAGAGAGCTATTGCAAAATGTTAAGAGACCTTTTTTGTAGAGAATTAAGTTTCCTACTTTTTATGTTCTATGATATTTTTTGATCAGATGCGTAGTTCTCGAGATATATCAAGATATTTAAAAGTTCCGAAGCCGCACCAACATAATAGAGATACAGAAACACCGTGGCCCCTTTCTTTCAGATAACTATGCACTATTGCGAGCTGCAAATGCCACTTCCAGCTTAGCTGTGCAGAAGAACAACAAGAAGAAGAAATATCTCGAAATATGTCCGTCAGGCCCCTTCCCTTGAGATAAATCTGCAAATATCTCGGAAACGAAGAGAGCTATGGCAAAATGTTAAGAGACCTTTTTTGTAGAGAATTATGTTTCCTACAATTTATGTTCTATGATATTTTTTGATCAGAAGCGTAGTTTTCGAGATACATCGAGATATTTAAAAGTTCCGAAGCTGCACCAACATAATAGAGATACAGAAACACCGTGGCCCCTTTCTTTGAGATAACTCTGCACTAGTGCGAGCCGCAAATGCCACTTCCAGCTTAGCTGTGCAGAAGAAGAACAACAAGAAGAAGAAATATCTCGAAATATGTCCGTCAGGCCCCTTCCCTTGAGATAAATCTGCAAATATCTCGGAAACGAAGCGAGCTATGGCAAAATGTTAAGAGACCTTTTTTGTAGAGAATTAAGTTTCCTACTTTTTATGTTCTATGATATTTTTTGATCAGATGCGTAGTTCTCGAGATATATCAAGATATTTAAAAGTTCCGAAGCCGCACCAACATAATAGAGATACAGAAACACCGTGGCCCCTTTCTTTGAGATAACTCTGCACTATTGCGAGCTGCAAATGCCACTTCCAGCTTAGCTGTGCAGAGGAAGAACAACAAGAAGAAGAAATATCTCGAAATATGTCCGTCAGGCCAGTTCCTTTGAGCTGAATCTGCAAATATCTCGGAAACGAAGCGAGCTATGACAAAATGTTAAGAGACGTTTTTTATAGAGAATTATGTTTCCTACAATTTATGTTCTATGATATTTTTTGATCAGAAGCGTAGTTTTCGAGATATATCGAGATATTTAAAAGTTCCGAAGCCGCACCAACATAATAGAGATACAGAAACACCGTGGCCCCTTTCTTTGAGATAACTCTGCACTAGTGCGAGCCGCAAATGCCACTTCCAGCTTAGCTGTGCAGAAGAAGAACAACAAGAAGAAGAAATATCTCGAAATATGTCCGTCAGGCCCCTTCCCTTGAGATAAATCTGCACTTATCTCGGAAACGAAGCGAGCTATGGCAAAATGTGAAGAGACCTTTTGTGTAGAGAATTAAGTTTCCTACTTTTTATGTTCTATGATATTTTTTGATCAGATGCGTAGTTCTCGAGATATATCAAGATATTTAAGAGTTCCGAAGTCGCACCAACATAATAGAGATACAGAAACACCGTGGCCCCTTTCTTTGAGATAACTCTGCACTATTGCGAGCCGCAAATGCCACTTCCAGCTTAGCTGTGCAGAAGAAGAACAACAAGAAGAAGAAATATCTCGAAATATGTCCGTCAGGCCCCTTCCCTTGAGATAAATCTGCAAATATCTCGGAAACGAAGCGAGCTATGGCAAAATGTTTAGAGACCTTTTTTGTAGAGAATTAAGTTTCCTACTTTTTATGTTCTATGATATTTTTTGATCAGATGCGTAGTTCTCGAGATATATCAAGATATTTAAAAGTTCCGAAGCCGCACCAACATAATAGAGATACAGAAACACCGTGGCCCCTTTCTTTGAGATAACTCTGCACTATTGCGAGCCGCAAATGCCACTTCCAGCTTAGCTGTGCAGAAGAAGAACAACAAGAAGAAGAAATATCTCGAAATATGTCCGTCAGGCCCCTTCCCTTGAGATAAATCTGCAAATATCTCGGAAACGAAGCGAGCTATGGCAAAATGTTTAGAGACCTTTTTTGTAGAGAATTAAGTTTCCTACTTTTTATGTTCTATGATATTTTTTGATCAGATGCGTAGTTCTCGAGATATATCAAGATATTTAAAAGTTCCGAAGCCGCACCAACATAATAGAGATACAGAAACACCGTGGCCCCTTTCTTTGAGATAACTCTGCACTAGTGCGAGCCGCAAATGCCACTTCCAGCTTAGCTGTGCAGAAGAAGAACAACAAGAAGAAGAAATATCTCGAAATATGTCCGTCAGGCCCCTTCCCTTGAGATAAATCTGCAAATATCTCGGAAACGAAGCGAGCTATGGCAAAATGTTAAGAGACCTTTTTTGTAGAGAATTAAGTTTCCTACTTTTTAGGTTCTATGATATTTTTTGATCTGATGCGTAGTTCTCGAGATATATCAAGATATTTAAAAGTTCCGAAGCCGCACCAACATAATAGAGATACAGAAACACCGTGGCCCCTTTCTTTGAGATAACTCTGCACTATTGCGAGCTGTAAATGCCACTTCCAGCTTAGCTGTGCAGAAGAAGAACAACAAGAAGAAGAAATATCTCGAAATATGTCCGTCAGGCCCCTTCCCTTGAGATATATCTGCAAATATCTCGGAAACGAAGCGAGCTATGGCAAAATGTTAAGAGACCTTTGTTGTAGAGAATTATGTTTCCTACAATTTATGTACTATGATATTTTTTGATCAGAAGCGTAGTTTTCGAGATACATCGAGATATTTAAAAGTTCCGAAGCCGCACCAACATAATAGAGTTACAGAAACACCGTGGCCCCTTTCTTTGAGATAACTCTGCACTAGTGCGAGCCGCAAATGCCACTTCCAGCTTAGCTGTGCAGAAGAAGAACAACAAGAAGAAGAAATATCTCGAAATATGTCCGTCAGGCCCCTTCCCTTGAGATAAATCTGCAAATATCTCGGAAACGAAGAGAGCGATGGCAAAATGTTAAGAGACCTTTTTTGTAGAGAATTATGTTTCCTACAATTTATGTTCTATGATATTTTTTGATCAGAAGCGTAGTTTTCGAGATACATCGAGATATTTAAAAGTTCCGAAGCCGCACCAACATAATAGAGTTACAGAAACACCGTGGCCCCTTTCTTTGAGATAACTCTGCACTAGTGCGAGCCGCAAATGCCACTTCCAGCTTAGCTGTGCAGAAGAAGAACAACAAGAAGAAGAAATATCTCGAAATATGTCCGTCAGGCCCCTTCCCTTGAGATAAATCTGCAAATATCTCGGAAACGAAGAGAGCTATGGCAAAATGTTAAGAGACCTTTTTTGTAGAGAATTAAGTTTCCTACAATTTATGTTCTATGATATTTTTTGATCAGAAGCGTAGTTTTCGAGATACATCGAGATATTTAAAAGTTCCGAAGCTGCACCAACATAATAGAGATACAGAAACACCGTGGCCCCTTTCTTTGAGATAACTCTGCACTAGTGCGAGCCGCAAATGCCACTTCCAGCTTAGCTGTGCAGAAGAAGAACAACAAGAAGAAGAAATATCTCGAAATATGTCCGTCAGGCCCCTTCCCTTGAGATAAATCTGCAAATATCTCGGAAACGAAGCGAGCTATGGCAAAATGTTAAGAGACCTTTTTTGTAGAGAATTAAGTTTCCTACTTTTTATGTTCTATGATATTTTTTGATCAGATGCGTAGTTCTCGAGATATATCAAGATATTTAAAAGTTCCGAAGCCGCACCAACATAATAGAGATACAGAAACACCGTGGCCCCTTTCTTTGAGATAACTCTGCACTATTGCGAGCTGCAAATGCCACTTCCAGCTTAGCTGTGCAGAGGAAGAACAACAAGAAGAAGAAATATCTCGAAATATGTCCGTCAGGCCAGTTCCTTTGAGCTGAATCTGCAAATATCTCGGAAACGAAGCGAGCTATGACAAAATGTTAAGAGACGTTTTTTATAGAGAATTATGTTTCCTACAATTTATGTTCTATGATATTTTTTGATCAGAAGCGTAGTTTTCGAGATATATCGAGATATTTAAAAGTTCCGAAGCCGCACCAACATAATAGAGATACAGAAACACCGTGGCCCCTTTCTTTGAGATAACTCTGCACTAGTGCGAGCCGCAAATGCCACTTCCAGCTTAGCTGTGCAGAAGAAGAACAACAAGAAGAAGAAATATCTCGAAATATGTCCGTCAGGCCCCTTCCCTTGAGATAAATCTGCACTTATCTCGGAAACGAAGCGAGCTATGGCAAAATGTGAAGAGAGCTTTTGTGTAGAGAATTAAGTTTCCTACTTTTTATCTTCTATGATATTTTTTGATCAGATGCGTAGTTCTCGAGATATATCAAGATATTTAAAAGTTCCGAAGCCGCACCAACATAATAGAGATACAGAAACACCGTGGCCCCTCTCTTTGAGATAACTCTGCACTATTGCGAGCTGGAAATGCCACTTCCAGTTTAGCTGTGCAGAAGAAGAACAACAAGAAGAAGAAATATCTCGAAATATGTCCGTCAGACCCCTTCCCTTGAGATGAATCTGCAAATATCTCGGAAACGAAGCGAGCTATGGCAAAATGTTAAGAGACCTTTTTTGTAGAGAATAATGTTTCCTACAATTTACGTTCTATGATATTTTTTGATCAGAAGCGTAGTTCTCGAGATATATCAAGATATTTAAAAGTTCCGAAGCCGCACCAACATAATAGAGATACAGAAACACCGTGGCCCCTTTCTTTGAGATAACTCTGCACTAGTGCGAGCCGCAAATGCCACTTCCAGCTTAGCTGTGCAGAAGAAGAACAACAAGAAGAAGAAATATCTCGAAATATGTCCGTCAGGCCCCTTCCCTTGAGATAAATCTGCAAATATCTCGGAAACGAAGCGAGCTATGGCAAAATGTTAAGAGACCTTTTTTGTAGAGAATTATGTTTCCTACAATTTATGTTCTATGATATTTGTTGGTCAGAAGCGTAGTTTTCGAGATATATCGAGATATTTAAAAGTTCCAAAGCCGCACCAACATAATAGAGATACAGAAACACCGTGGCCCCTTTCTTTGAGATAACTCTGCACTAGTGCGAGCCGCAAATGCCACTTCCAGCCTAGCTGTGCAGAAGAAGAACAACAAGAAGAAGAAATATCTCGAAATATGTCCGTCAGGCCCCTTCCCTTGAGATAAATCTGCAAATATCTCGGAAACGAAGAGAGCTATGGCAAAATGTTAAGAGACCTTTTTTGTAGAGAATTAAGTTTCCTACTTTTTATGTTCTATGATATTTTTTGATCAGATGCGTAGTTCTCGAGATATATCAAGATATTTAAAAGTTCCGAAGCCGCACCAACATAATAGAGATACAGAAACACCGTGGCCCCTCTCTTTGAGATAACTCTGCACTATTGCGAGCTGGAAATGCCACTTCCAGTTTAGCTGTGCAGAAGAAGAACAACAAGAAGAAGAAATATCTCGAAATATGTCCGTTAGGCCAGTTCCTTTGAGCTGAATCTGCAAATATCTCGGAAACGAAGCGAGCTATGGCAAAATGTTATGAGACGTTTTTTATAGAGAATTATGTTTCCTACAATTTATGTTCTATGATATTTTTTGATCAGAAGCGTAGTTTTCGAGATATATCGAGATATTTAAAAGTTCCGAAGCCGCACCAACATAATAGGGATACAGAAACACCGTGGCCCCTTTCTTTGAGATAACTCTGCACTATTGCGAGCTGGAAATGCCACTTCCAGTTTAGCTGTGCAGAAGAAGAACAACAAGAAGAAGAAATATCTCGAAATATGTCCGTTAGGCCCCTTCCCGTGAGATAAATCTGCAAATATCTCGGAAACGAAGCGAGCTATGGCAAAATGTTAAGAGACCTCTTTTGTAGAGAATTAAGTTTCCTACTTTTTATGTTCTATGATATTTTTTGATCAGCTGCGTAGTTCTCGAGATATATCAAGATATTTAAGAGTTCCGAAGCCGCACCAACATAATAGAGATACAGAAACACCGTGGCCCCTTTCTTTGAGATAACTCTGCACTATTGCGAGCTGCAAATGCCACTTCCAGCTTAGCTGTGCAGAAGAAGAACAACAAGAAGAAGAAATATCTCGAAATATGTCCGTCAGGCCCCTTCCCTTGAGATATATCTGCAAATATCTCGAGTAGTTGTTCTATGCGGATTCTAAATCACTGGCGTCAGCATTTTTTTTGCTGACTCAGCAGTAATTTGACACCATCAGCAGAAATATGATACCCCCCTCCCCGCCCCCTCTCCCCACCCCATGACCTTGAACTGAAATTTGACACCACCGTCAGCAGAAATATGATACGTCCTCGACAACCCCCACCCCATAACCACCCCTCCCCTCCCCTCTCCCCACCCCCATGACCTTGAACTGAAATTTGACACCACTGTCAGCAGAAATATGATACGTCCTCGACAACCCCCACCCCATAACCACCCCACCCCATAACCCGCCCCTCCACCCCACCCCATGACCTTGAACTAAAATTAGGCGCCACCGTCAGCAGAAATATGATACGTCCTGACCTTGAACTGAAATTTGACACCCCATGACAACCCCCACCCCCACCCCATGACCTTGAACTATTTTTGTCTTATCGGAAGACGGCTCAAGGCCCCCAAGTGGAAATGAGATTTTTTGTTGGCGCAGCAAATCTGACGCTGCAATTCGCGACTATAGAAGGTAGAGGTTTTGCTCATGACCTTGAACGAATTTTTCTACGTCTTGGAAATGCGGTTTTTTTGTTGACGCTGCAGAGTGAACAGCAATTAAACACTTTCGTCAATGACAGCCCCACTTTAATAAAATGGGAGAAAATTGGCAATGTGTGTCATATGTAGTTTGACAATTAGAAGTGCAAGGATACTTAACGCGTTTGTGGAAAAGAGAAATGGAGGCCACGTTACTGCAGGAACTCGAACGCATCACCGAATTATTGGCGCAGCGGGCGATAAACATCAATACTGAAGATGAGCGTTGCGATTGCTTGATGCGATGTGATCAGTGCATCGAATTGATAGACGAACGATTACAAATGGGAGACGATTTATCAGTCGAAGGATGGCGAGACATAGAAGCATACAAAGAAAGAATCGACGCCTTGCGCAGAATATTGTATCGTGACAATGATCATCCTAGTGGTCAAAAGGCAATATTACTAAACGAACTTGCTTGTATAGAACAACTTTTGACACAACGTATTGCAGCCATAAGTAGTAACGACGACCGAAACGCATGTCTGGTGCAATGCAATCAATGCATTGATTTAATGATAGAGCGATTGCAACTGGAAAAGGACTTATCAACTGGTTTGAAAAATAGTTTAACAGCCAGGATAGCGAGATTTAAATCGTTAAGAGCAGAGTTACACGGATCTGTAAAAATAGGCGAAGGTCAAAGGAGAACAGATGCTGAATCACATGCATCATCATCATCTCTTATCTGGGAGGATGTAGAATCAGCTTTCCATAGCCGGATAACTACAGGAATTATAATCAACACCGAGCATATTGAACCACGAAACTTTTTGGAAGATGCTAGAAAAATAGTATTCCAACGTCTAGCGGAAGTTTTCCAAAATCATTCATGCATAAAAGTGAATACGGTGTTGTATGGGGAGTTTACCGCTAATAATAAAACTGATGTGAAAAGTTTCAGTGTGAGAAATAAACAATTATTTTCTACATCAAACTTGAACGATTGGTATGACAAATACGTTGTGAACTCAACTTTAACACTGATGGAAGAATTTCAGGAACGGGATAGTGGTTGGGCAATATCGAAAATTCTGCATTTGATGTTAAATATCAATAAATGCAATCCGATGCATGTTGGTTGTTACACCGACATACCAAAAACAATCATGGACAAAAGAGCGGTAGTAAATGTGGAAGTTGACGATGATACATGTTTTGTCAGATCGATAGTTGCAGCATTATATCCCGCCCATGTGAATGCAAATCGGCCATCATCGTATCCCAACTATGACACCGTTTTAAATTTGGAGGGCATCGCATTTCCAATAACGCTTAATCAAATACCAAAATTTGAGCGCCAAAACGATGTTTCGATAAACGTTTATTTCTGGGACATGAGTGTGAAAAGGTGTGCTCCGCTCCAACTCACCACTAACAAAAGATTTCGTCACGTTAACCTGCTGATGCTTGAAACGCCCAACCGTAATGTGCGCCACTTTGCATGGATTAAAAATCTTTCCCGGCTTGTTTCAAACCAGCTCAGTGCACATAAGAGTAAAACTTATATTTGTGACAGGTTTGTATCACGCCATTACCATCTATTTTAGTGTATGCGTTTGTTCTTTTGTACTAATGCAGTTACTTTGTTTATATGCAGATGCCTTCATTACTTTTATGTGGAAGAAAAGTTATTGAAACATACGAAGGACTGCATGAAGATGAACGATTGCGCAATCATTCTACCATCGAGTGAGGATAAAATAATAAAGTTTGATAATTTTTGTCACCGAGAACGTCATCCATTCATCGTGTACGCCGATTTCGAATGCATGCTTAAGAAGATTAACAGTAACATCAATCAAGGACACTGCAATGCATACCAGCAGCACGAAGCATACAGTGTGGGATATTATTTTCACTGTTCGTACAACGCATCGGTGTGTGAGTATCGCGCGTATCGGGGTCCTGACTGTGCGGAATGGTTCGCGAATGAACTTGAGAACCTTGTAAGAAAAATTGCACCATTATTTAATACGATTGTGCCCATGACAAATTTGACGGATGATGAAAGAGAAAATTATATGAATGCAACGCATTGTTATATTTGCGAAAAACCGTTCGACATCGACGAAATAAAAGTTCGAGATCATTGCCATTTCACTGGTCGTTACCGAGGACCTGCTCATCAGGGATGTAATTTAAATTATAAAAATAAACGTTTTATACCAATAGTGTTTCATAACTTATCGGGATACGATGCCCATTTTGTAATAAAAGAATTGGTAACGATTATCGAAGGCTCGACATCAGTCTTGCCAATTACAAAAGAAAAATATATTTCATTTTCAACGAATTTAAAACGTTACAAAATTTCGCTTCGATTTATAGATTCATTCAAATTTTTAAATTCAAGTTTAGATAAATTGAGTTCATATTTAGGGAAAGACGATATGACGATTTTACGGTCACAATTTAATTTTTTGAACGAGATAAGATTTGATTTGCTTACACGAAAAGGCATCTTTCCATACGATTATGTTACCGACTACATGAAACTGAACGAGACGACATTGCCAACATGTGACAAATTTTATAATCAACTAAGCGACTGTGCCGTTTCACAGCAGGATTATGACCACGCGATAAAAGTCTGGTGCAGTTTTAATATAAAAACACTTGGCGAATATAGCGATTTATATCTAAAAACAGACGTTTTATTATTGGCCGACATTTTTGAAAATTTTCGTAGCAGCTGTTTGAGAAGTTACAAATTGGATCCTGCATATTACTATACTTTACCAGGTTTTACGTGGGATGCAATGCTGAAGCACACGCGTATCGAATTAGAATTATTGACAGATATCGATATGCTACTTTTCATAGAGCGCGGCATACGCGGTGGTTTAAGTCAATGTTCTAATCGATATGCAAAGGCCAATAATAAATACATGGATTCGTACAATTCCGAAGAACCATCGCGATATTTAGTATATTTCGACGTTAATAATTTGTATGGATGGGCAATGTCGCAGTATCTACCTTACGGCGAGTTTAAGTGGTTAGACGATAATGAAATTAAAACTTTTAACATTCATGCAATATCCGAAAATTCGAACATTGGATATATTTTGGAAGTCGATTTGAAATACCCGCTAGAATTACACGATAAGCACGCAGATTTACCTTTTTGCCCAATACGCGAGAAGCCTCCTAATGCCAAACATGAGAAACTACTCGCTACAGTTCAGGATAAGCAACGTTACATCATCCATTACGGCAATCTTCAACAATGCATAAATCATGGCTTAGAAGTTTCTGTAATTCATCGCGTTTTAGAATTTAAACAATCTCCATGGCTTCGCGAATACATTAATTTAAACACACAACTTAGAACTGTAGCTAAAAATGATTTTGAAAAGAACTTATTTAAATTAATGAATAATGCAGTCTTTGGTAAAACTATGGAGAACGTTAGAAATCATGTAGACGTTAAATTAGTTACAAAATGGGAAGGCAGATACGGGGCTGAGGCCCTGATAGCAAAACCAAATTTTCATAGCAGATCAATATTTTCGGAACATTTGGTTGCAATAGAGATGCGAAAGTTGGAAATTAAATTTAGAAAACCCATTTATGTTGGTATGTGCATTCTGGATATATCAAAAACACGTTTGTACGAATTCCATCATGATTATGTTTGGCCGAAATTTAAACATCTTTGTAAAATATTATACACAGACACAGACAGTCTTATATACGAACTGGAATGTGATGACATATACGATGTAATGAAACGCGATATACATCGGTTTGACACGAGCGACTATACCGAGGACAATGTTTACAGTATGCCACGAGTAAATAAAAAAGTACCAGGATTAATGAAGGATGAGAATAATGGGTGTATAATGACTGAGTTTGTCGGACTTCGGTCGAAAATGTATGCTTTGCGCGTAGAGGGCAAACGGGACACGAAAAAAGTGAAGGGCGTCAAAAGTAACGTAGTTAGGAAAACTATTTCCTTCGATGATTATATACGTTGCTTGTATGATCGTTTAGAAGTGCATCGTGAACAGAGATGTATTCGTTCAAAATTGCACAATGTATATTCTATATGTGAAGAAAAGAAGGTGCTTAGTCCCTACGATGATAAACGATTCATAATTCCACAATCCACAAGAACATTGCCTTGGGGACATTATAAAATAAATAATTATTCGTAAAAAACATAATTTATTCTTTGCTCCACGAGTATCTTTATAAGCCTGTAGGGTTCCGAGTTCATGCAAACCTTGCAATTTCATGAAAGAGAGACCGGAGTTCTTACTCATCTCAGGACTTAGAGTTTGGAGGGGATGTTTTCTCAGTGCTTTATAAACCGACGCGCGTTCGTTTTACTATTCATTATTTGCGGATAACAATGAGCGTGCCACGGCTGGAGAATCTGGCGTTTATGGCCATTATGGGGCATAATCGTAAGTAGTCTTCAACAATTACCCGTAGTGTGTAAATTTTATTTATTTTTAACTAGTTGTTTTTTCATTTTAACAGCAAAAATGATGCGGCGATTTGGAATAATGCGGTGGGAGAAGGTCGCGGCGCTGCACGCAAAGTGCAAGGAGCGGCAGGAGCGGCGCCGCGAATTTGAATCGCGGTGGGCGGCGGGATGGACGGAGGTCGATTTATTCGACCTCCGATATTTGTTTGGGGAGGAAATCGATGTAAGTTGCCAATCCGTTTTTATTCTTGATTTATTAGATTTTACTGTGTATTAATGTGTATTTTATCTGTTATAGCCGGACTGGTGGTAGATATTCCCCCAGCCACCATCAAAAGTATTCGGCCTCCGATATTTGTTTGGGGAGGAAATCGATGTAAGTTGCCAATCCGTTTTTATTTTGATTTATTAGATTTTACTGTGTATTAATGTGTATTTTATCTGTTATAGCCGGACTGGTGGTAGATATTCCATCCCCCGCCACCATCGTAGTTTATACTTTTAGTTTATACTTTTAGTTTATACTTTTAGTTTATAACATATATTCCTAGTTGATACTCTTAGTTTATAACACGTATATTCCTAGTTTATAACACATATACAATTATATATAACCGTTATTAGTGTAATTGATTCTTTACCTCACCCTTCCCCATACTTCATTAATGTAATATAATATGAAAATAAAAATTATATAACCGTTATTAATGTAATTTATCTTGCCTGACCCTTCCCAATAATATAATCTATGAAAATAAAATTATATAATCGTGATTAATGTAATTTATTTTGCCTGACCCTTCCCAATAATATAATCTATAAGAACATGTCCTGACTGACCCGTCAACGCCCAGCCCAAACCCCCGAACTTAGAAACATTGTGCAAATCGGGATTCAAATTCTCGAAGTTTTTTATTTATAAGAGCGGGCGAAGCTGCGAATGCATGAAGGCTTTGTATTCACTAACTCGCACGTGTTCGCTGATCAAAGTATCTTTATACGCATGCAGGGTTTCGAGTTCTTGCAAACCTTTTAATTTCATGTCGATTCCGAGGTGTTACAAACATGTAAGATATCTGGCAGATTATTCTCAGAATGTGTCAGCTGTTTTCATTGTTAGAAGTGGAGGGAGATGATTCCTCTTTGCTTTATAAACGCATCAACGCGGCGTTTATACCACTACAATGGAAAAAATAACAAGTTCACAAATTCTTGCATTAGAGGCGTTCATCGCCTCTCAGCGTAAGTAGTTTTTCAATAATTACTTTTAGTGCATAGATTTTATTTGTTTTTAATTCGTTTTTTTTGTTAACAGCCGCTGCCCTGCGATCGATGGGCTATGTGCATAGAAGCAATTTCCCAAATATTCGCCGGGAGCGAATAGAGAGGCGGCGAAATTGTGTGAAAATATGGGCGGAGGCAAATTTTTACTTGCCGCAGTTGTTCCGGGAGTAGTTGGACGTGAGTTACTTGCCCGTTTTTTTTGTTTTATTAGATTTTTACTATGTATTAATCGATATTTTATTTTATCTGTTATAGCCGAAGGCGGGGAAGATGATGATTATAATAATATAATAATAATAATATAATATAATAATATAATATAAAAATATAATAAATTATATATATAACCACTATCGATGTAATTTAGTTTCGCCACACCCTTTCCCATACTTCCTTTAATAAGTTATAAAATATCGGTGAGAAAATAAATATATAGTAATGATAAAATAAAAGAATTTTTTTTGTCACACCCTTCCCCATACTTATTTTAATAATATAGTAAAGTTATAAAGATAAAATAAAGTATATAATCATTATCAATGTAATTTATTTTGCCACACCCATCCCCGTACTTGTAACAATATAATAAAATAAATAATATGACAAAGTTATATAATCGTTATTACTGTAATTTATTCTTTGCCTCACCCTTCCCCCTACTTCATTAATGTAATATGAAAATAAAATTGTAAAATCGTTAATGCGATATTAAAATTATTCTTTGCAATGTTCAAGTTCTTGCGAACCTTGCAATTTCATGTGAGAGAGAAAGAGGCGCCCGATTCGGAGTTCTTGCAAATTTGCAGTTTCGCGAGATGCTGAATGTCTAGTGTTTGGATGTATTAGGATTGGAGGGGGTATTTTCTCGGTGTTTTATAAACCGATGAGTTTTCATTATCCACTATTCATTTCGTTATCCGCTGCTCGTTTCGCGTTATTCAGTCTACGATGGCCACCGTTCCGCGACTTGAACTACTTGCCTTTAAGGCACTTATTGAGCAGTACTGTAAGTAGTCTTTAACGATTACTTGTCTTGGTGTGTTAATTTTATTTTTAACTAGGTGTTTGTTAAAAGCTGAAAGGTTAGGATTAGTGCCAATAAAAAGATTCATCGAAGTGCGCCGGAAGCGAGCAGACCATCGGTTCAGCCAGATGTTAATGTGGGCCGAAGGTTGGAATCCAAATCATGAAGGCTTATTCGATTTGAGGGCTCTGTTTGATGAGGAAATAGATGAGGGCCCTATTTGGGGAGATATTGATGTGTATCACCATGTCTACCATACGCGGAAAATTTAAGTGGTCAATAAATGCAATCCGATGCCAGTTGGAGGAGATGCTGATGTGAGTTGCCCGTCCGTTTATGTCTTTAATTTATTAGATTTTACCTAATGCGAGTTTTATTTTGTCTGTTATAGCCTCCACCCCCCAGCGAATTGTATATAATGTATTATTGTGTTGTATTATGTATTATGTATTAAAAAGTATTCAAAATTATCAATATAATTTATTCTTAGACCAACCTCCATTCATTTATAAAATAACATTCCCCTGTAATAAAGTAAACACAGAATAAAGCCGAAAAATTATTTATTCACATAATCTGCATAATTACAAACATTTTTAAATATAGATTACAAAATATTGTTCGCTCCTATCCATGAATTGTGTGTAGAATCAAACCCCAACCATTTGACGAAAACTTTATTTCCCTTTCGTTGTAGAACCTTCTCCACTAAGTATACATCGCGATTTTTTACTTTTTGTAGCTCATATTCGTAGAACCCGCCAACCAACGGTTGTTTTTGCATATCTTGCAAGAGATACGTTACAGGATTTGTTCGTTGAATTTTAATAATTGTGAAAATTTCAGTTGTCCAATTCGGCGTATAACCCTTTGCGAATAAGGTTTTGTATCTACTAACTCGCACGTGATCGCCGACCTTATACTTGGCCGGAGCTGCAATCTTTATGTTAGAATATACGGACGATAAGAGTTTGTCTGCATGTTCCGGTGTTACGTCGACGGGGCGCATTCTAATCGTACGATGCCTTCTATTATTATAATCTGAGACCAGCCTCGGTAAGACGGTTGTCCACGCGTAGTTTCCATTAAGCGTGAACTTTTTCCACATTTCGTTTTTCAACGTCCTATTCCAACGTTCTATTATCGATGCTTTCATTACACTGTGCGTAGAGTAATGATTTATATCGTATTCTTTCATAAGATTTTGGAATTCTGTATTATAAAATTCCTTTCCCTTATCCGTTTGAAGATTTTTCGGTTTTCTTCCATCATTCAAAACGTTTAAAAATGCATCCGTAACGTTTTTTCCATTTTTCGTTTTCACTGCTACGGCCCAAGCGTATTTAGATAAGACATCGATGACGGTGAGTATGTAATTGTGGCCATTGTTGATTCGTGCATACTGTCGCATCTCTACAAGATCCGCTTGCCAGAGATCATCGTAACCCCGTACAATGACTCGTCTACGTCTAAAGTTACGTCTCGCTGGCGCATGCAACTCGTTGACCAGCTGTATCTTCTCGTCCGTGATATGATTGCTCTTCACCTTCTTCATGTTTGTACACTAACATCATGCTTTACGAACGTGTCAATTTATAATCAACCCGGCTTCTCGAAGTTCTTCGATAATAGAAACGATCTCGTTGTCATGCCCCGTATGTCCTGCGGATTTCGAGGATACGAGAAGACGTAATCTATCGACGAGCTCGTTTGGGTCATTCCAGTGCACGTAGTCCACCGCGTTATCGTTAGCCACCATATCGAACGGTATCAGATTGCCGCCACGCCGCTCGCTCTTAAGCAATTTTGCAATGATATATTTATACTTGTAACCCTTGTTACTTTTCACAAGCCCCGACGAGATATGGCTGCGTCTATGAGCGTTCGACGACTTTAATATTTCCGCGTATTTGTGTAAATCAGCATCGTTGAACAAGGTGTCATCAGGCATTCTCATAAATAGTAATTCGTACAAACCAGTTGTTCCTCTGTACCTCACTCCATTAATAATCACATCGTCGTTTTTGTTTACGTCGAAA
Source organism: Osmia lignaria lignaria (assembly GCF_051020975.1). Classification (NCBI taxonomy): domain Eukaryota; kingdom Metazoa; phylum Arthropoda; class Insecta; order Hymenoptera; family Megachilidae; genus Osmia; species Osmia lignaria. The sequence continues at coordinate 20,945,689 of NW_027478162.1, read as the reverse complement.
ACTGAACTTCCAAGCATTAATTTGTTGCGTTGTACGTATACTCCATACACGTCATCTATCTTCTTCTCACGATCGGTAAAGAGTAATTGAATGTATTTAGCCGCCAACGGCCCCAAATTTTCCGTGAAATGGCTACGTATGTTTTCGCTAGGATTGTCCAAAATTCGCTGCATAGAAACATTAAGATTCTCGTCGCTGTCGCCGTACGTATCAACGGCATGTATCGATTCTTCACGATGAAAATCGGGGCGATCTTTCGTCACATCCACCGACCGTTCACTCGAAGATGTGCCAGGTTCGGAATAAATGCGTGCTCTTGCAGTTTGTGTGCTTTGAGGGTTAAGAAAAGGAGTTGACGTCAATTTTTGTGGTTCTTTAATATTAAAAGTTGGGAATGTCGACTCGGATTTTATATCGATCGTGTCTGAATGTGGCAATTCCGCGGACATATTCTCGATAATTCGTTCCAGCGGTTCTACCACGGGTCTCAATCGTTTTTCGATGACTCTCTCTTCGTCGATGCTCTCCGATTTGAGAGCTCTGCGTTTTTTGCGTATAGCATCGCTTGTTTTAGCTATAGCATTCGCAACTTTACTCGATTCTTTATTATTACTATTATCCATTGCAAAGAGAAGACGTCTACTCGCTAAGCGTTCTATCGAAGGACTAAATGTTTCAGAAAACGGCAAATTCGTTAAATCCTTTTCTGTAACGACCACGTTCCATCGAGCTATCCTTGTCGATTATTACGAAACCATACTTCTGTTCCCAACACTGTGTGCACAATTTACAAAAATTTTCGTACGACATATCTGTATTTACATGATCATTATAAATGTGGCGTAGATTCGTGCCATCTTGTTTGAACACGATCAAAAGGTTGGCATTGTCGCGAATTAGGTGTTTCGGTATTCTCGCGTAAGTCTGACAGAGATAAAAACAGTCCACGCGCGAGTGCCTGCCCATAGCGAAATATTCTCTTATCACGTCTTGCTTGTCGCATGCAACGTCATCGAATATAAACACCGAATCGGGCAGCGCCTCGTTCGGTGGCACGACTTCGGTATTATTTGAAAATGAAAAGTATCCGATTTCAGGAACGTTTGTCAAAATTCGTTCAAGATATTTGTACTTTGGTTGTTGCAATGATTTTGAGTATACATATACGTTATTGAATCTTACACCGTTCGGGCTCTCGATCAGACTGATTACGACGTTCGTTTTACCGCAGTTCGATGGACCGCAAATTATACCACGTATCGTATTCGGCAAGAGGGGTCCGTGTCGTTGCCGACGATCGTCCATGCGTGTTGTCCTCTCGTCTACATCGAGAATAATGATAGACAGGGGCTGCTTTGCGAAACGCATATCGTCTATATAATAACCATATATTTAATGATTCAGCCTCTTTATAGGTTGTGGAAAAGCTGCTTGCCCGCGTCGTGAACGCGCTTTAGCCGCGGCCATAGACGAGCTTTAATCGCGATTAACCCTTCTTCTCCGCGGCGATAACGCGCTTTAACCGCGATTAACCCTTTTTCTCCGCGGCGATAACGCGCTTTAACCGCGATTAACCCTTTTTGTCCGCGGCGGGGCGGCGGCGGCGGGGCGGCGGCGGGGCGGCGGCGGCGGCGGCGGCGCGCGGCGTTGGCGGGCACGCGGTGGTGGCGGGCACGTGGAATGCAATTCGTGACCGAGCCATCAAATACGCATCCAAGCAACAACGTGACCAAAAGTCTGTCTCGGCGATGCTCTCTCTATCTGTGCCAGATTGCACATCGACACGTGTCTGCATGTAAACATAGATTTCGCCCTACTCCCTCGTGTCTTTGAAATAGAAGAACATTCCTTTGTATCTCCTACATTGGAATATGAAACATAAACGTTACACATACAATCGTTCTAGGTAAAACAACATTAAGACGCATAAAGTATATTTTTACTAAATAGATTTTATTATTTTACAGTAATGAACAAAATTAATAAATGATATTAAATGTTTCGTGTTTTAAGACAAATGTAACAATTTTTCTTTTTCGGTGGAGGTCCATCTATGTGCGTGTCATCCCCCGGCCGGTTATAATGTTCCATACACAGCTCTTCATCTTCCTCCTTCCTTTTTTTTAACCACCATTCTTTTAATATCGATACGTTTCTCATAGCACATGCTCCGTTGTGCGCGATGCATGCCATATGTTTATCCATCCATCCATCCTGAATATGCCGGCTCTTGGTTGGCAAATTCGGTAGATCGTCATCTTTGTTCAAAACCTCTATATTGATTGGACTGACTGAAGGATAAAGTTTCTTCAGCCATTTTTCTTTCTCAATGCTCTTGACGTATACAGATCCATGAATACTATCTTTCAAACACGAAGCGGCACACTCTTGAAGGCGTGAATACGGCACGGTACCATCGTCCCACTCAAAACCATGATGATTTTGCGTCAACCATTTTATTTGTCTTAATTCTGCTTTCGACAATTTTCTCTTAGCAAATGGAGGCGCAAAGATGAAACATTGTACACGATTCCCATTCTGGAAGATGGCAAGTTCCTTTACGAATAACTCGTTCGTATCGCTTTTGAAGCCTTGAATGTCCACGAATGTTGGTACGTTCATTTTGATTAGTTGAATTTGTAGCGAAAAATGACTGGTTTTGCTGTGGAATAATCTCATATAAACCCTCTTCCACTTAAGAGAGTTTGCGCACTACATTGGTCAGTGGATTGTACTGCACGATACGATCGTGAATGATCAAACAGTAAGCGCTAGTATTTTCAGGAACGTTTTCACTACACTCAAAATCGATTCTTACATCGATTGTAGCGCTTTTTATCGATTCGTTCTGATGCGAGCAATCAATGACAACGAATGGGCCGTAGCCAAAAAAGAGTATTTTATCGTATAGAGCTCCGTCATCATCATTACTGCACATTGCTCCGTAATATGACTTTCTGAATTTTGCATACATGTCGTAAAGGACAGAGTATCTATTTTTATTAAAGTCAAGATTCAAATTGTCATACGGATATGAATCCGAATTTAAATACAATCGAAAATTGGTGAGTTTGCAGTCATCAAATTTGGTGATATGTCTATTGAGCCTATTTTTTTTATCCGTTTGTAATGCAAATATTACATATCGTGGTTTTTCTAATTGCGTAGCTGCTTTAATGCTCCATGTATGTTTAGTGGTTGCTTGTAACATTGGATACTCGTATAAGTCCCAGGAACGGTAACTCATAATTATCGTTTGACCGTTTTCAAGGATGCGCAACAATGAAAGTTTGTGCCTTTCTTCGAGCGTGACATGTGGCATCCTCCACTGTACTTTGTATAGTTGCAGCGTGTATTTTGCACCATCTGTTCCAAAAATAGCGTTTTTGTCGTCTCGCGACCGAATCAGAATCAATTCATGATGCGCATTAATCACTATTCGTTTGTAATCTTCGCAGAAACCGAGCAGCATATTTAGAGGAACACAAAAGTCAAAGTAGCCTCCTGCATTGGGTATGTCTATCCAGCCAGCGTTTTCAAGCATTTTCGATCTTGTCGTTGTCAACGATACTCCATTTTTTATCATAGTTGTTATTCCAACGTTTTTACAACGATCAATCTCCACGCCGTTTAATTCATATCGAATTTCATCAAACATAAATGCGGCGCAATTCATTTCTAGTCCAACTGAAGTTCCTGCAACATTGTCATCGTTGAGAATGAGTTTTCCTTCGACGTAAAGGTAACTCTCACTAGGAAACGTGTACAAATCTTGTTGTTGAATGGGAATTCGTATTTCATCATTGTTTCCGAACGTTGTGTTGGCGTATGGGCCGTAACTATGTAATTCGATCTTTGTAATTCGATCATCAGAAATCGGTAAACTAGCAATGTTCAATGGATCCATCATTTTTGTTTCTTAATCACAAAACCCAACGATTGCAGAAATTGCGCGTTTTTGTCGCTCAAATCTTGCGATGTGTTCAGTTTGGAGATATTGTCCTTACTAAATGATTGTAAAGAGTCATCACCGTTTAATACATGATTATCATTCCTGTAACCGTGGCAATTGCTGCAGCAAGTACAGTTTGTGCGTTTGTGATTGAAGTTCTGGTTCCATCCATTTTCTAACGATCCTTTTAGCAACTCGTTCAACGGGGCGCCCAATAATGCATTCGGAGGATTGTTGATCGGTTGAGTTTTAGCATCTGTGTACAACAGCATTATTTCTAGTAATGTTTGGCATAAGTGCTGCTTGTTCTCTTGAAAGGCTATTAAATGAATGGATATTTAACGTATATTAAACGGCCGCGTCGTCGGAGCGTTCAACGATGTGCTCTTGCGATGTGTCCGATTTGGATATATTTCCTCTACTGAATGATTGTATAATTGTCATCGTTTTTACATCATTATCCTTACTGCGGCTGTCGTAAAATGTTCAGCATGCCATTCGAGCCGTTCGAGCCGTTCAGCGGACCGTTCGAGCCGTTCAGTGGGCCGTTCGAGCCGTTCAGTGAGCCGTTCGAGCCGTTCAACGAGCCGTTCGAGCCGTTCAACGAGCCGTTCGAGCCGTTCAGCGGGCCGTTCGAGCCGTTCAACGGGCCGTTCGAGCCGTTCAACGGGCCGTTCGAGCCGTTCAACGGGCCGTTCGAGCCGTTCGAGCCGTTCAACGGAAAGCCGTTCGAGCCGTTCAGCGGGCCGTTCGAGCCGTTCGAGCCGTTCAACGGAAAGCCGTTCGAGCCGTTTAGCGAGCCGTTCGAGCCGTTCAACGGGCCGTTCGAGCCGTTCAACGGGCCGTTCGAGCCGTTCGAGCCGTTCAACGGAAAGCCGTTCGAGCCGTTCAGCGGGCCGTTCGAGCCGTTCAATGAGCCGTTCGAGCCGTTCAACGGGCCGTTCGAGCCGTTCAACGGGCCGTTCGAGCCGTTCAAGCGGGCCGTTCGAGCCGTTCAACGGGCCGTTCGAGCCGTTCGAGCCGTTCAACGGAAAGCCGTTCGAGCCGTTCAGCGGGCCGTTCGAGCCGTTCAACGGGCCGTTCGAGCCGTTCAACGGAAAGCCGTTCGAGCCGTTCAGCGGGCCGTTCGAGCCGTTCGAGCCGTTCAACGGAAAGCCGTTCGAGCCGTTCGGCGGGCCGTTCGCGGGCCGTTCAAGCCGTTCGAGCCGTGCAACGGCAAGCCGTTTGAGCCGTTCAACGAGCCGTTCGCGGGCCGTTCGAGCCGTTCGCGGGCCATTCGAGCCGTTCGAGCCGTTCAACAGGCCGTCGATTATGTTTATATTCATGTTATTTTTTACACCGCCTAATGTGAAGCCTCACTGTCACTTCTTCTCCACGGAAATTTATCAGATTATTGTTTTGATCGGTAATGCGTATACTAAGGTGATCAATGGCTCTCACGATAACTGGAAGATAAATGACGTTCGTAGGACTTTCCGAAATTTTATATCCTGGCGGCACGCGCGGTGAAAACTCATGAATGGTATGAACACATTGACCGTTGCTATATGCACCAGTTGTAATATTACATTCGATCCTCAGCACATTTACTTTCATAATATTTACCGGTATATCCGACTCGTGCCATTGCCCCGGCGGTAATATGCGATATGTAGAAAACCCGAGAAGCGATCCAATATTATTTGGTTTGGTAAAATCAATTGTATAATCACTATATATTTCACTTTTCAAAGTGCTGTTATTTGTACGAAATAAAATGATTTTTGTCTTGTCCATTATTTTCTCTTGCATGTATTTATTTAGCGCTTCGAGTTCGTACGAACCATCCGGTATCGTGATCTCACCATCGGCATCAAAGTAAAATTTATTGTTTGTAAAGTCAACGTTCGGTATTGTGTTGAAAGCTTGAAAATCAACGAGTCCGAGTTCGTAATTATCATCCTTCAAGTCTATAGGTGGAAAGTAATCAGTGCTAAGCACAGAATTTTTTCCGCTTAACGTAAACGTCAACGACATCTTTGCAACTGTGAAGACTATGTGCATCGAAACTATTTTATACATTTCCGGCTAAAAAATGCAAGCAGAGTTGTCCGCATACACTCGTATTGAATTTTTGATACTGCGCGTGATTGTATAAAATCGTTGCATGGTTTCCGAAGTAGTTTATTAACTCTGTCGGTGGCCTCAGATTTCCAAAAGAGTCGAAATATTTAACACAATTACCTCGCTTTACGTAAGCTACCCAGTGTGTACCAGGACCTTCCGATTTATCTAAATTCACGATACCGCATTCGTTTAAGAACGATTTAGAGGGCAAATTTGTACGCATGAAAACGCCTCGAAAATATGGAAAGTTCAACTTTCGTGCAAAGTTATATAATTGCACATTTGTCATTGCGTCCTGTGGAAGCGTTACAGTTTGCCGAAGCGCTTCTTTTTTTTTTTTTCTTTAATTCCTTTTCCCCGTTTATATGGTGCAAGGTAAAGTCCATGTCCTTCCATAACACGATTGTGCCGTTTCACTTCCTCCAGTGTTTTCCGTGCTGCAGATGCATCGTTGACTGCCTTGGCGATACCTGCTGCACCGCCGGCCACCGTGCCCAAAGCTGAAAGGCCTGCAAAAATAGGTACAAGTGCTGGAAGAAATCCCCCACGTTTTGCAACTGGAAGTTTGCGCAATTTCGTCTTCTTCTTGTTACTTTTCCGCGGTGCCATTACTTTCTTCTTCTTTGGCTAACTCTTTGGCTAACAATATTCCAGCAACGCGCGCAGACAAAAGTGTTTTCCAATCTGGTGCGAATTCTTTTTGTGCTAATTCGAAGATCAAATGTGCATATGCACATCGTACGACTATCGTATAGGAAGTGAAATTTTTTCCTGGGATGTTTGGGTTTATATAGGTAGAGAGAGAAGTTGTAAATGATGCAATACATTATGATTTATTAAAGTATAATTTCTAACATAATTTGTAACATAATTCTTTTTCTCTGTTAAGATGCTGCTGATGCGGCTGTTATTATTGCCTGAATACCTAAAGCTACTAATTCGCAATCAATAATTGAATTTGGATCATAAATATCAGTTTCTTTGATATGCCGCACAACCTCTGCAGGCACTTTTACATCCCCGTATCCCCGAACTAATGCAACAAACTCTTTAAATTTTTGTTCCACCGAATACAGATTATCATATAATGCATTATGCATTTCAACTATACAATCATTTAAAATTACCATTTTCTCAAATGTTTTTTTCATCATGCACATACACATATCATTGCTAATCAATTTAATTACTTTTTCACCATATAGCACTCCAAATTCAACACTTATATTATTAAAATTAATACTGTCGCGTGTATCTTTTGAATCGTCAAAGAAGCTGCATACGTTGTCTGCTTCGGCTACTATCAGCGACCATGTGACTATGCTCAGCTCCAGGCGGTTGTTTCGGCTGTCTGATAATACGAGTTGCGGGTAGAAATTGTCGCCAAGTATATTTATGCCGATTTCCAAATACTTTGTACAGGAATCCGTCAATGGATATTTTCGGCCCAAAATTCTGCATGATAATTGTGTTGCGATTCTAGAACAAATAAATACCGTTTAAGTATGTTATTAGAACAAATACCGACAGCGTTAAATGAAATGTGTTTCGAACACTTACTTCACGTCATTCTGATGTTTTGTCATTTTTTTGCGTGCCTCTTCTTCTTGAGTAGAACTTGCGGGGCGCTTCCTTTGGCAAAAAAACTCTTTGAAACTTTGAGAATACATATTTCACTTTTCACAATACAATCTCGCGAACGATGCGCTTGCGGTGATGGTCAATTTGGTTTTGCGTGTGCTTGAAACTTTAGCAAACCCCCTACCTTCTATAGTCACGAATTGCAGTGTCAGATTTGCTGCGTCAACAAAAAACTCATTTCCAAGACGTAGAAAAAATCATTTCCAAGACGTAGAAAAAGTGGTCTTCCGATAAGAACAAACAGTTCAAGGTCACGGAGGGTGTTATATTTCTGCCGACGGTGGTGTAAAATTTCAGTTCAAGGTCATGGGGTGGGGGTGGGGGTTGTCATGGGGTGTCAAATTTCAGTTCAAGGTCAGGACGTATCATATTTCTGCTGACGGTGGCGTCTAATTTTAGTTCAAGGTCATGGGGTGGGTGCGGGTCCACTTGGGGGCCTTGTGCCGTCTTCCGATAAGACAAAAATAGTTCAAGGTCATGGGGTGGGGGTGGGGGTTGTCATGGGGTGTCAAATTTCAGTTCAAGGTCAGGACGTATCATATTTCTGCTGACGGTGGCGCCTAATTTTAGTTCAAGGTCATGAGGTGGGGTGGAGGGGTGGGTTATGGGGTGGGTGCGGGTGGGGGGGGGGGGGGGGGGGGGTGGTTATAGGGTGGGGGTTGTCGAGGACGTATCATATTTCTGCTGACGGTGGTGTCAAATTTCAGTTCAAGGTTATGGGGTGTGGAGAGGGGAGGGGAGGTGTGGTTATAGGGTGGGGGTTGTCGAGGACGTATCATATTTCTGCTGACGGTGGTGTCAAATTTCAGTTCAAGGTCATGGGGTGGGGAGAGGGGGCGGGGAGGGGGGGGGTATCATATTTCTGCTGATGGTGTCAAATTACTGCTGAGTCAGCAAAAAAAATGCTGACGCCAGTGATTTAGAATCCGCATAGAACAACTACTTTTCTGTATCTCTATTATGTTGGTGCGGCTTTGGAACTTTTAAATATCTCGATATATCTCGAAAACTACGCTTCTGACCAAAAAATATCATAGAACATAAATTGTAGGAAACATAATTCTCTACAAAAAAGGTCTCTTAACATTTTGCCATAGCTCGCTTCGTTTCCGAGATATTTGCAGATTTATCTCAAGGGAAGGGGCCTAACGGACATATTTCGAGATATTTCTTCTTCTTGTTGTTCTTCTTCTGCACAGCTAAGCTGGAAGTGGCATTTGCGGCTCGCACTAGTGCAGAGTTATCTCAACGAAAGGGGCCACGGTGTTTCTGTATCTCTATTATGTTGGTGCGGCTTCGGAACTTTTAAATATCTTGATATATCTCGAGAACTACGCATCAGATCAAAAAATATCATAGAACATAAAAAGTAGGAAACTTAATTCTCTACAAAAAAGGTCTCTTAACATTTTGCCATAGCTCTCTTCGTTTCCGAGATATTTGCAGATTTATCTCAAGGGAAGGGGCCTGACGGACATATTTCGAGATATTTCTTCTTCTTGATGTTCTTCTTCTGCACAGCTAAGCTGGAAGTGGCATTTGCAGCTCGCAATAGTGCAGAGTTATCTCAAAGAAAGGGGCCACGGTGTTTCTGTATCTCTATTATGTTGGTGCGGCTTCGGATCTTTTAAATATCTTGATATATCTCGAGAACTACGCATCAGATCAAAAAATATCATAGAACATAAAAAGTAGGAAACTTAATTCTCTACAAAAAAGGTCTCTTAACATTTTGCCATAGCTCTCTTCGTTTCCGAGATATTTGCAGATTTATCTCAAGGGAAGGGGCCTGACGGACATATTTCGAGATATTTCTTCTTCTTGTTGTTCTTCTTCTGCACAGCTAAGCTGGAAGTGGCATTTACAGCTCGCAATACTGCAGAGTTATCTCAAAGAAAGGGGCCACGGTGTTTCTGTATCCCTATTATGTTGGTGCGGCTTCGGAACTTTTAAATATCTCGATATATCTCGAAAACTACGCTTCTGATCAAAAAATATCATAGAACATAAATTGTAGGAAACATAATTCTCTACAAAAAACGTCTCTTAACATTTTGCCATAGCTCGCTTCGTTTCCGAGATATTTGCAGATTCAGCTCAAAGGAACTGGCCTGACGGACATATTTCGAGATATTTCTTCTTCTTGTTGTTCTTCCTCTGCACAGCTAAGCTGGAAGTGGCATTTGCAGCTCGCAATAGTGCAGAGTTATCTCAAAGAAAGGGGCCACGGTGTTTGTGTATCTCTATTATGTTGGTGCGGCTTCGGAACTTTTAAATATCTTGATATATCTCGAGAACTACGCATCTGATCAAAAAATATCATAGAACATAAAAAGTAGGAAACTTAATTCTCTACAAAAAAGGTCTCTTAACATTTTACCATAGCTCGCTTCGTTTCCGAGATATTTGCAGATTTATCTCAAGGGAAGGGGTCTGACGGACATATTTCGAGATATTTCTTCTTCTTGTTGTTCTTCTTCTGCACAGCTAAGCTGGAAGTGGCATTTACAGCTCGCAATAGTGCAGAGTTATCTCAAAGAAAGGGGCCACGGTGTTTCTGTATCTCTATTATGTTGGTGCGGCTTCGGAACTTTTAAATATCTTGATATATCTCGAGAACTACGCATCAGATCAAAAAATATCATAGAACATAAAAAGTAGGAAACTTAATTCTCTACACAAAAGGTCTCTTAACATTTTGCCATAGCTCTCTTCGTTTCCGAGATATTTGCAGATTTATCTCAAGGGAAGGGGCCTGACGGACATATTTCGAGATATTTCTTCTTCTTGTTGTTCTTCTTCTGCACAGCTAAGCTGGAAGTGGCATTTACAGCTCGCTATACTGCAGAGTTATCTCAAAGAAAGGGGCCACGGTGTTTCTGTATCTCTATTATGTTGGTGCGGCTTCGGAACTTTTAAATATCTCGATATATCTCGAAAACTACGCTTCTGATCAAAAAATATCATAGAACATAAATTGTAGGAAACATAATTCTCTACAAAAAAGGTCTCTTAACATTTTGCCATAGCTCGCTTCGTTTCCGAGATATTTGCAGATTTATCTCAAGGGAAGGGGCCTAACGGACATATTTCGAGATATTTCTTCTTCTTGTTGTTCTTCTTCTGCACAGCTAAACTGGAAGTGGCATTTCCAGCTCGCAATAGTGCAGAGTTATCTCAAAGAAAGGGGCCACGGTGTTTCTGTATCTCTATTATGTTGGTGCGGCTTCGGAACTTTTAAATATCTTGATATATCTCGAGAACTACGCATCTGATCAGAAAATATTATAGAAGATAAAAAGTAGGAAACTTAATTCTCTACAAAAAAGGTCTCTTAACATTTTGCCATAGCTCGCTTCGTTTCCGAGATATTTGCAGATTTATCTCAAGGGAAGGGGCCTAACGGACATATTTCGAGATATCTCTTCTTCTTGTTGTTCTTCCTCTGCACAGCTAAGCTGGAAGTGGCATTTGCAGCTCGCAATAGTGCAGAGTTATCTCAAAGAAAGGGGCCACGGTGTTTCTGTATCTCTATTATGTTGGTGCGGCTTCGGAACTTTTAAATATCTCGATATATCTCGAAAACTACGCATCTGATCAAAAAATATCATAGAACATAAAAAGTAGGAAACATAATTCTCTACAAAAAAGGTCTCTTAACATTTTGCCATAGCTCGCTTCGTTTCCGAGATAATTGCAGATATATCTCAAGGGAAGGTGCCTGACGGACACATTTCGAGATATTTCTTCTTCTTGTTGTTCTTCTCCTGCACAGCTAAGCTGGAAGTGGCATTTACAGCTCGCAATACTGCAGAGTTATCTCAAAGAAAGGGGCCACGGTGTTTCTGTATCTCTATTATGTTGGTGCGGCTTCGGAACTTCTAAATATCTCGATATATCTCGAAAACTACGCTTCTGATCAAAAAATATCATAGAACATGAATTGTAGGAAACATAATTCTCTACAAAAAACGTCTCTTAACATTTTGCCATAGCTCGCTTCGTTTCCGAGATATTTGCAGATTCAGCTCAAAGGAACTGGCCTGACGGACATATTTCGAGATATTTCTTCTTCTTGTTGTTCTTCCTCTGCACAGCTAAGCTGGAAGTGGCATTTGCAGCTCGCAATAGTGCAGAGTTATCTCAAAGAAAGGGGCCACGGTGTTTCTGTATCTCTATTATGTTGGTGCGGCTTCGGAACTTTTAAATATCTCGATTTATCTCGAAAACTACGCTTCTGATCAAAAAATATCATAGAACATAAATTGTAGGAAACATAATTCTCTACAAAAAAGGTCTCTTAACATTTTGCCATAGCTCGCTTCGTTTCCGAGATATTTGCAGATTTATCTCAAGGGAAGGAGCCTGACGGACATATTTCGAGATATTTCTTCTTCTTGTTGTTCTTCTTCTGCACAGCTAAACTGGAAGTGGCATTTCCAGCTCGCAATAGTGCAGAGTTATCTCAAAGAGAGGGGCCACGGTGTTTCTGTATCTCTATTATGTTGGTGCGGCTTCGGAACTTTTAAATATCTTGATATATCTCGAGAACTACGCATCTGATCAAAAAATATCATAGAACATAAAAAGTAGGAAACTTAATTCTCTACAAAAAAGGTCTCTCAACATTTTGCCATAGCTCGCTTCGTTTCCGAGATATTTGCAGATTTATCTCAAGGGAAGGGGCCTGACGGACATATTTCGAGATATTTCTTCTTCTTGTTGTTCTTCTTCTGCACAGCTAAGCTGGAAGTGGCATTTACAGCTCGCAATAGTGCAGAGTTATCTCAAAGAAAGGGGCCACGGTGTTTCTGCATCTCTATTATGTTGGTGCGGCTTCGGAACTTTTAAATATCTTGATATATCTCGAGAACTACGCATCTGATCAAAAAATATCATAGAACATAAAAAGTAGGAAACATAATTCTCTACAAAAAAGGTCTCTTAACATTTTGCCATAGCTCGCTTCGTTTCCGAGATATTTGCAGATTTATCTCAAGGGAAGGGGCCTGACGGACATATTTCGAGATATTTCTTCTTCTTGTTGTTCTTCTTCTGCACAGCTAAGCTGGAAGTGGCATTTGCGGCAAGCACTAGTGCAGAGTTATCTCAAAGAAAGGGGCCACGGTGTTTCTGTATCCCTATTATGTTGGTGCGGCTTCGGAACTTCTAAATATCTCGATATATCTCGAAAACTACGCTTCTGATCAAAAAATATCATAGAACATAAATTGTAGGAAACATAATTGTCTACAAAAAACGTCCCTTAACATTTTGCCATAGCTCGCTTCGTTTCCGAGATATTTGCAGATTCAGCTCAAAGGAACTGGCCTGACGGACATATTTCGAGATATTTCTTCTTCTTGTTGTTCTTCCTCTGCACAGCTAAGCTGGAAGTGGCATTTGCAGCTCGCAATAGTGCAGAGTTATCTCAAAGAAAGGGGCCACGGTGTTTCTGTATCTCTATTATGTTGGTGCGGCTTCGGAACTTTCAAATATCTCGATATATCTCGAGAACTACGCATCTGATCAAAAAATATCATAGAACAAAAAAAGTAGGAAACTTAATTCTCTACAAAAAAGGTCTCTCAACATTTTGCCATAGCTCGCTTCGTTTCCGAGATATTTGCAGATTTATCTCAAGGGAAGGGGCCTGACGGACATATTTCGAGATATTTCTTCTTCTTGTTGTTCTTCTTCTGCACAGCTAAGCTGGAAGTGGCATTTGCGGCTCGCAATAGTGCAGAGATATCTCAAAGAGAGGGGCCACGGTGTTTCTGTATCTCTATTATGTTGGTGCGGCTTCGGAACTTTTAAATATCTTGATATATCTCGAGAACTACGCATCTGATCAAAAAATATCATAGAACAAAAAAAGTAGGAAACTTAATTCTCTACAAAAAAGGTCTCTCAACATTTTGCCATAGCTCGCTTCGTTTCCGAGATATTTGCAGATTTATCTCAAGGGAAGGGGCCTGACGGACATATTTCGAGATATTTCTTCTTCTTGTTGTTCTTCTTCTGCACAGCTAAGCTGGAAGTGGCATTTGCGGCTCGCACTAGTGCAGAGTTATCTCAAAGAAAGGGGCCACGGTGTTTCTGTATCTCTATTATGTTAGTGCGGCTTTGGAACTTTTAAATATCTCGATATATCTCGAAAACTACGCTTCTGATCAAAAAATATCATAGAAGATAAATTGTAGGAAACATAATTCTCTACAAAAAACGTCTCTTAACATTTTGCCATAGCTTGCTTCGTTTCCGAGATATTTGCAGATATATCTCAAGGGAAGGGGCCTGACGGACATATTTCGAGATATTTCTTCTTCTTGTTGTTCTTCTCCTGCACAGCTAAGCTGGAAGTGGCATTTACAGCTCGCAATACTGCAGAGTTATCTCAAAGAAAGGGGCCACGGTGTTTCTGTATCTCTATTATGTTGGTGCGGCTTCGGAACTTTTAAATATCTTGATATATCTCGAGAACTACGCATCTGATCAAAAAATATCATAGAACATAAAAAGTAGGAAACTTAATTCTCTACAAAAAAGGTCTCTTAACATTTTGCCATAGCTCGCTTCGTTTCCGAGATATTTGCAGATTTATCTCAAGGGAAGGGGCCTGACGGACATATTTCGAGATATTTCTTCTTCTTGTTGTTCTTCTTCTGCACAGCTAAGCTGGAAGTGGCATTTGCGGCAAGCACTAGTGCAGAGTTATCTCAAAGAAAGGGGCCACGGTGTTTCTGTATCCCTATTATGTTGGTGCGGCTTCGGAACTTTTAAATATCTCGATATATCTCGAAAACTACGCTTCTGATCAAAAAATATCATAGAACATAAATTGTAGGAAACATAATTCTCTACAAAAAACGTCTCTTAACATTTTGCCATAGCTCGCTTCGTTTCCGAGATATTTGCAGATTCAGCTCAAAGGAACTGGCCTGACGGACATATTTCGAGATATTTCTTCTTCTTGTTGTTCTTCCTCTGCACAGCTAAGCTGGAAGTGGCATTTGCAGCTCGCAATAGTGCAGAGTTATCTCAAAGAAAGGGGCCACGGTGTTTCTGTATCTCTATTATGTTGGTGCGGCTTCGGAACTTTTAAATATCTTGATATATCTCGAGAACTACGCATCTGATCAAAAAATATCATAGAACATAAAAAGTAGGAAACTTAATTCTCTACAAAAAAGGTCTCTTAACATTTTGCCATAGCTCTCTTCGTTTCCGAGATATTTGCAGATTTATCTCAAGGGAAGGGGCCTGACGGACATATTTCGAGATATTTCTTCTTCTTGTTGTTCTTCTTCTGCACAGCTAAGCTGGAAGTGGCATTTACAGCTCGCTATACTGCAGAGTTATCTCAAAGAAAGGGGCCACGGTGTTTCTGTATCTCTATTATGTTGGTGCGGCTTCGGAACTTTTAAATATCTCGATATATCTCGAGAACTACGCATCTGATCAAAAAATATCATAGAACATAAAAAGTAGGAAACTTAATTCTCTACAAAAAAGGTCTCTCAACATTTTGCCATAGCTCGCTTCGTTTCCGAGATATTTGCAGATTTATCTCAAGGGAAGGGGCCTGACGGACATATTTCGAGATATTTCTTCTTCTTGTTGTTCTTCTTCTGCACAGCTAAGCTGGAAGTGGCATTTACAGCTCGCAATAGTGCAGAGTTATCTCAAAGAAAGGGGCCACGGTGTTTCTGTATCTCTATTATGTTGGTGCGGCTTCGGAACTTTTAAATATCTTGATATATCTCGAGAACTACGCATCTGATCAAAAAATATCATAGAACATAAAAAGTAGGAAACATAATTCTCTACAAAAAAGGTCTCTTAACATTTTGCCATAGCTCGCTTCGTTTCCGAGATAATTGCAGATATATCTCAAGGGAAGGTGCCTGACGGACATATTTCGAGATATTTCTTCTTCTTGTTGTTCTTCTCCTGCACAGCTAAGCTGGAAGTGGCATTTACAGCTCGCAATACTGCAGAGTTATCTCAAAGAAAGGGGCCACGGTGTTTCTGTATCTCTATTATGTTGGTGCGGCTTCGGAACTTCTAAATATCTCGATATATCTCGAAAACTACGCTTCTGATCAAAAAATATCATAGAACATGAATTGTAGGAAACATAATTCTCTACAAAAAACGTCTCTTAACATTTTGCCATAGCTCGCTTCGTTTCCGAGATATTTGCAGATTCAGCTCAAAGGAACTGGCCTGACGGACATATTTCGAGATATTTCTTCTTCTTGTTGTTCTTCCTCTGCACAGCTAAGCTGGAAGTGGCATTTGCAGCTCGCAATAGTGCAGAGTTATCTCAAAGAAAGGGGCCACGGTGTTTCTGTATCTCTATTATGTTGGTGCGGCTTCGGAACTTTTAAATATCTCGATATATCTCGAAAACTACGCTTCTGATCAAAAAATATCATAGAACATAAATTGTAGGAAACATAATTCTCTACAAAAAAGGTCTCTTAACATTTTGCCATAGCTCGCTTCGTTTCCGAGATATTTGCAGATTTATCTCAAGGGAAGGAGCCTGACGGACATATTTCGAGATATTTCTTCTTCTTGTTGTTCTTCTTCTGCACAGCTAAACTGGAAGTGGCATTTCCAGCTCGCAATAGTGCAGAGTTATCTCAAAGAGAGGGGCCACGGTGTTTCTGTATCTCTATTATGTTGGTGCGGCTTCGGAACTTTTAAATATCTTGATATATCTCGAGAACTACGCATCTGATCAAAAAATATCATAGAACATAAAAAGTAGGAAACTTAATTCTCTACAAAAAAGGTCTCTCAACATTTTGCCATAGCTCGCTTCGTTTCCGAGATATTTGCAGATTTATCTCAAGGGAAGGGGCCTGACGGACATATTTCGAGATATTTCTTCTTCTTGTTGTTCTTCTTCTGCACAGCTAAGCTGGAAGTGGCATTTACAGCTCGCAATAGTGCAGAGTTATCTCAAAGAAAGGGGCCACGGTGTTTCTGCATCTCTATTATGTTGGTGCGGCTTCGGAACTTTTAAATATCTTGATATATCTCGAGAACTACGCATCTGATCAAAAAATATCATAGAACATAAAAAGTAGGAAACATAATTCTCTACAAAAAAGGTCTCTTAACATTTTGCCATAGCTCGCTTCGTTTCCGAGATATTTGCAGATATATCTCAAGGGAAGGGGCCTGACGGACATATTTCGAGATATTTCTTCTTCTTGTTGTTCTTCTCCTGCACAGCTAAGCTGGAAGTGGCATTTACAGCTCGCAATACTGCAGAGTTATCTCAAAGAAAGGGGCCACGGTGTTTCTGTATCTCTATTATGTTGGTGCGGCTTCGGAACTTTTAAATATCTCGATATATCTCGAGAACTACGCATCTGATCAAAAAATATCATAGAACATAAAAAGTAGGAAACTTAATTCTCTACAAAAAAGGTCTCTTAACATTTTGCCATAGCTCGCTTCGTTTCCGAGATATTTGCAGATTTATCTCAAGGGAAGGGGCCTGACGGACATATTTCGAGATATTTCTTCTTCTTGTTGCTCTTCTTCTGCACAGCTAAGCTGGAAGTGGCATTTGCGGCAAGCACTAGTGCAGAGTTATCTCAAAGAAAGGGGCCACGGTGTTTCTGTATCCCTATTATGTTGGTGCGGCTTCGGAACTTCTAAATATCTCGATATATCTCGAAAACTACGCTTCTGATCAAAAAATATCATAGAACATAAATTGTAGGAAACATAATTGTCTACAAAAAACGTCCCTTAACATTTTGCCATAGCTCGCTTCGTTTCCGAGATATTTGCAGATTCAGCTCAAAGGAACTGGCCTGACGGACATATTTCGAGATATTTCTTCTTCTTGTTGTTCTTCCTCTGCACAGCTAAGCTGGAAGTGGCATTTGCAGCTCGCAATAGTGCAGAGTTATCTCAAAGAAAGGGGCCACGGTGTTTCTGTATCTCTATTATGTTGGTGCGGCTTCGGAACTTTCAAATATCTCGATATATCTCGAGAACTACGCATCTGATCAAAAAATATCATAGAACATAAAAAGTAGGAAACTTAATTCTCTACAAAAAAGGTCTCTTAACATTTTGCCATAGCTCGCTTCGTTTCCGAGATATTTGCAGATTTATCTCAAGGGAAGGGGCCTGACGGACATATTTCGAGATATTTCTTCTTCTTGTTGTTCTTCTTCTGCACAGCTAAACTGGAAGTGGCATTTCCAGCTCGCAATAGTGCAGAGATATCTCAAAGAGAGGGGCCACGGTGTTTCTGTATCTCTATTATGTTGGTGCGGCTTCGGAACTTTTAAATATCTTGATATATCTCGAGAACTACGCATCTGATCAAAAAATATCATAGAACAAAAAAAGTAGGAAACTTAATTCTCTACAAAAAAGGTCTCTCAACATTTTGCCATAGCTCGCTTCGTTTCCGAGATATTTGCAGATTTATCTCAAGGGAAGGGGCCTGACGGACATATTTCGAGATATTTCTTCTTCTTGTTGTTCTTCTTCTGCACAGCTAAGCTGGAAGTGGCATTTGCGGCTCGCACTAGTGCAGAGTTATCTCAAAGAAAGGGGCCACGGTGTTTCTGTATCTCTATTATGTTAGTGCGGCTTCGGAACTTTTAAATATCTCGATATATCTCGAAAACTACGCTTCTGATCAAAAAATATCATAGAACATAAATTGTAGGAAACATAATTCTCTACAAAAAACGTCTCTTAACATTTTGCCATAGCTCGCTTCGTTTCCGAGATATTTGCAGATTCAGCTCAAAGGAACTGGCCTGACGGACATATTTCGAGATATTTCTTCTTCTTGTTGTTCTTCCTCTGCACAGCTAAGCTGGAAGTGGCATTTGCAGCTCGCAATAGTGCAGAGTTATCTCAAAGAAAGGGGCCACGGTGTTTCTGTATCTCTATTATGTTGGTGCGGCTTCGGAACTTTTAAATATCTTGATATATCTCGAGAACTACGCATCTGATCAAAAAATATCATAGAACATAAAAAGTAGGAAACTTAATTCTCTACAAAAAAGGTCTCTTAACATTTTACCATAGCTCGCTTCGTTTCCGAGATATTTGCAGATTTATCTCAAGGGAAGGGGCCTGACGGACATATTTCGAGATATTTCTCCTTCTTGTTGTTCTTCTTCTGCACAGCTAAGCTGGAAGTGGCATTTGCGGCTCGCACTAGTGCAGAGTTATCTCAAAGAAAGGGGCCACGGTGTTTCTGTATCTCTAATATGTTGGTGCGGCTTCGGAACTTTTAAATATCTCGATATATCTCGAAAACTGCGCTTCTGATCAAAAAATATCATAGAACATAAATTGTAGGAAACATAATTCTCTACAAAAAAGGTCTCTTAACATTTTGCCATAGCTCGCTTCGTTTCCGAGATATTTGTAGATTTATCTCAAGGGAAGGGGCCTAACGGACATATTTCGAGATATTTCTTCTTCTTGTTGTTCTTCTTCTGCACAGCTAAACTGGAAGTGGCATTTCCAGCTCGCAATAGTGCAGAGTTATCTCAAAGAGAGGGGCCACGGTGTTTCTGTATCTCTATTATGTTGGTGCGGCTTCGGAACTTTTAAATATCTTGATATATCTCGAGAGCTACGCGTCTGATCAAAAAATATCATAGAACATAAAAAGTAGGAAACATAATTCTCTACAAAAAAGGTCTCTTAACATTTTGCCATAGCTCGCTTCGTTTCCGAGATATTTGCAGATTTATCTCAAGGGAAGGGGCCTGACGGACATATTTCGAGATATTTCTTCTTCTTGTTGTTCTTCTTCTGCACAGCTAAGCTGGAAGTGGCATTTGCGGCAAGCACTAGTGCAGAGTTATCTCAAAGAAAGGGGCCACGGTGTTTCTGTATCCCTATTATGTTGGTGCGGCTTCGGAACTTCTAAATATCTCGATATATCTCGAAAACTACGCTTCTGATCAAAAAATATCATAGAACATAAATTGTAGGAAACATAATTGTCTACAAAAAACGTCCCTTAACATTTTGCCATAGCTCGCTTCGTTTCCGAGATATTTGCAGATTCAGCTCAAAGGAACTGGCCTGACGGACATATTTCGAGATATTTCTTCTTCTTGTTGTTCTTCCTCTGCACAGCTAAGCTGGAAGTGGCATTTGCAGCTCGCAATAGTGCAGAGTTATCTCAAAGAAAGGGGCCACGGTGTTTCTGTATCTCTATTATGTTGGTGCGGCTTCGGAACTTTCAAATATCTCGATATATCTCGAGAACTACGCATCTGATCATAAAATATCATAGAACATAAAAAGTAGGAAACTTAATTCTCTACAAAAAAGGTCTCTTAACATTTTGCCATAGCTCGCTTCGTTTCCGAGATATTTGCAGATTTATCTCAAGGGAAGGGGCCTGACGGACATATTTCGAGATATTTCTTCTTCTTGTTGTTCTTCTTCTGCACAGCTAAACTGGAAGTGGCATTTCCAGCTCGCAATAGTGCAGAGATATCTCAAAGAGAGGGGCCACGGTGTTTCTGTATCTCTATTATGTTGGTGCGGCTTCGGAACTTTTAAATATCTTGATATATCTCGAGAACTACGCATCTGATCAAAAAATATCATAGAACAAAAAAAGTAGGAAACTTAATTCTCTACAAAAAAGGTCTCTCAACATTTTGCCATAGCTCGCTTCGTTTCCGAGATATTTGCAGATTTATCTCAAGGGAAGGGGCCTGACGGACATATTTCGAGATATTTCTTCTTCTTGTTGTTCTTCTTCTGCACAGCTAAGCTGGAAGTGGCATTTGCGGCTCGCACTAGTGCAGAGTTATCTCAAAGAAAGGGGCCACGGTGTTTCTGTATCTCTATTATGTTAGTGCGGCTTCGGAACTTTTAAATATCTCGATATATCTCGAAAACTACGCTTCTGATCAAAAAATATCATAGAACATAAATTGTAGGAAACATAATTCTCTACAAAAAACGTCTCTTAACATTTTGCCATAGCTCGCTTCGTTTCCGAGATATTTGCAGATTCAGCTCAAAGGAACTGGCCTGACGGACATATTTCGAGATATTTCTTCTTCTTGTTGTTCTTCCTCTGCACAGCTAAGCTGGAAGTGGCATTTGCAGCTCGCAATAGTGCAGAGTTATCTCAAAGAAAGGGGCCACGGTGTTTCTGTATCTCTATTATGTTGGTGCGGCTTCGGAACTTTTAAATATCTTGATATATCTCGAGAACTACGCATCTGATCAAAAAATATCATAGAACATAAAAAGTAGGAAACTTAATTCTCTACAAAAAAGGTCTCTTAACATTTTACCATAGCTCGCTTCGTTTCCGAGATATTTGCAGATTTATCTCAAGGGAAGGGGCCTGACGGACATATTTCGAGATATTTCTCCTTCTTGTTGTTCTTCTTCTGCACAGCTAAGCTGGAAGTGGCATTTGCGGCTCGCACTAGTGCAGAGTTATCTCAAAGAAAGGGGCCACGGTGTTTCTGTATCTCTAATATGTTGGTGCGGCTTCGGAACTTTTAAATATCTCGATATATCTCGAAAACTGCGCTTCTGATCAAAAAATATCATAGAACATAAATTGTAGGAAACATAATTCTCTACAAAAAAGGTCTCTTAACATTTTGCCATAGCTCGCTTCGTTTCCGAGATATTTGTAGATTTATCTCAAGGGAAGGGGCCTAACGGACATATTTCGAGATATTTCTTCTTCTTGTTGTTCTTCTTCTGCACAGCTAAACTGGAAGTGGCATTTCCAGCTCGCAATAGTGCAGAGTTATCTCAAAGAGAGGGGCCACGGTGTTTCTGTATCTCTATTATGTTGGTGCGGCTTCGGAACTTTTAAATATCTTGATATATCTCGAGAGCTACGCGTCTGATCAAAAAATATCATAGAACATAAAAAGTAGGAAACATAATTCTCTACAAAAAAGGTCTCTTAACATTTTGCCATAGCTCGCTTCGTTTCCGAGATATTTGCAGATTTATCTCAAGGGAAGTGGCCTGACGGACATATTTCGAGATATTTCTTCTTCTTGTTGTTCTTCTGCTGCACAGCTAAGCTGGAAGTGGCATTTGCGGCTCGCACTAGTGCAGAGTTATCTCAAAGAAAGGGGCCACGGTGTTTCTGTATCTCTATTATGTTGGTGCGGCTTCGGAACTTTTAAATATCTTGATATATCTCGAGAACTACGCATCTGATCAGAAAATATCATAGAAGATAAAAAGTAGGAAACTTAATTCTCTACAAAAAAGGTCTCTTAACATTTTGCCATAGCTCGCTTCGTTTCCGAGATATTTGCAGATTCAGCTCAAAGGAACTGGCCTGACGGACATATTTCGAGATATTTCTTCTTCTTGTTGTTCTTCCTCTGCACAGCTAAGCTGGAAGTGGCATTTGCAGCTCGCAATAGTGCAGAGTTATCTCAAAGAAAGGGGCCACGGTGTTTCTGTATCTCTATTATGTTGGTGCGGCTTCGGAACTTTTAAATATCTCGATATATCTCGAAAACTACGCTTCTGATCAAAAAATATCATAGAACATAAAAAGTAGGAAACATAATTCTCTACAAAAAAGGTCTCTTAACATTTTGCCATAGCTCGCTTCGTTTCCGAGATATTTGCAGATATATCTCAAGGGAAGGGGCCTAACGGACATATTTCGAGATATTTCTTCTTCTTGTTGTTCTTCTTCTGCACAGCTAAACTGGAAGTGGCATTTCCAGCTCGCAATAGTGCAGAGTTATCTCAAAGAAAGGGGCCACGGTGTTTCTGTATCTCTATTATGTTGGTGCTGCTTCGGAACTTTTAAATATCTTGATATATCTCGAGAACTACGCATCTGATCAGAAAATATCATAGAAGATAAAAAGTAGGAAACTTAATTCTCTACAAAAAAGGTCTCTTAACATTTTGCCATAGCTCGCTTCGTTTCCGAGATATTTGCAGATTCAGCTCAAAGGAACTGGCCTGACGGACATATTTCGAGATATTTCTTCTTCTTGTTGTTCTTCCTCTGCACAGCTAAGCTGGAAGTGGCATTTGCAGCTCGCAATAGTGCAGAGTTATCTCAAAGAAAGGGGCCACGGTGTTTCTGTATCTCTATTATGTTGGTGCGGCTTCGGAACTTTTAAATATCTTGATATATCTCGAGAACTACGCATCTGATCAAAAAATATCATAGAACATAAAAAGTAGGAAACTCAATTCTCTACAAAAAAGGTCTCTTAACATTTTGCAATAGCTCGCTTCGTTTCCGAGATATTTGCAGATTTATCTCAAGGGAAGGGGCCTGACGGACATATTTCGAGATATTTCTTCTTCTTGTTGTTCTTCTTCTGCACAGCTAAGCTGGAAGTGGCATTTGCGGCTCGCACTAGTGCAGAGTTATCTCAAAGAAAGGGGCCACGGTGTTTCTGTATCTCTATTATGTTGGTGCTGCTTCGGAACTTTTAAATATCTCGATATATCTCGAGAACTACGCATCTGATCAAAAAATATCATAGAACATAAAAAGTAGGAAACTCAATTCTCTACAAAAAAGGTCTCTTAACGTTTTGCAATAGCTCGCTTCGTTTCCGAGATATTTGCAGATTTATCTCAAGGGAAGGGGCCTGACGGACATATTTCGAGATATTTCTTCTTCTTGTTGTTCTTCTTCTGCACAGCTAAGCTGGAAGTGGCATTTGCGGCTCGCACTAGTGCAGAGTTATCTCAAAGAAAGGGGCCACGGTGTTTCTGTATCTCTATTATGTTGGTGCGGCTTCGGAACTTTTAAATATCTTGATATATCTCGAGAACTACGCATCTGATCAAAAAATATCATAGAACATAAAAAGTAGGAAACTTAATTCGCTACAAAAAGGTCTCTTAACATTTTGCCATAGCTCGCTTCGTTTCCGAGATATTTGCAGATATATCTCAAGGGAAGGGGCCTAACGGACATATTTCGTGATATTTCTTCTTCTTGTTGTTCTTCTTCTGCACAGCTAAGCTGGAAGTGGCATTTGCAGCTCGCAATTGTGCAGAGTTATCTCAAAGAGAGGGGCCACGGTGTTTCTGTATCTCTATTATGTTGGTGCGGCTTCGGAACTTTTAAATATCTTGATATATCTCGAGAACTACGCATCTGATCAAAAAATATCATAGAACATAAAAAGTAGGAAACTTAATTCGCTACAAAAAAGGTCTCTTAACATTTTGCCATAGCTCGCTTCGTTTCCGAGATATTTGCAGATTCAGCTCAAAGGAACTGGCCTGACGGACATATTTCGAGATATTTCTTCTTCTTGTTGTTCTTCCTCTGCACAGCTAAGCTGGAAGTGGCATTTGCAGCTCGCAATAGTGCAGAGTTATCTCAAAGAAAGGGGCCACGGTGTTTCTGTATCTCTATTATGTTGGTGCGGCTTCGGAACTTTTAAATATCTCGATATATCTCGAAAACTACGCTTCTGATCAAAAAATATCATAGAACATAAAAAGTAGGAAACATAATTCTCTACAAAAAAGGTCTCTTAACATTTTGCCATAGCTCGCTTCGTTTCCGAGATATTTGCAGATATATCTCAAGGGAAGGGGCCTAACGGACATATTTCGAGATATTTCTTCTTCTTGTTGTTCTTCTTCTGCACAGCTAAACTGGAAGTGGCATTTCCAGCTCGCAATAGTGCAGAGTTATCTCAAAGAAAGGGGCCACGGTGTTTCTGTATCTCTATTATGTTGGTGCGGCTTCGGAACTTTTAAATATCTTGATATATCTCGAGAACTACGCATCTGATCAGAAAATATCATAGAAGATAAAAAGTAGGAAACTTAATTCTCTACAAAAAAGGTCTCTTAACATTTTGCCATAGCTCGCTTCGTTTCCGAGATATTTGCAGATTCAGCTCAAAGGAACTGGCCTGACGGACATATTTCGAGATATTTCTTCTTCTTGTTGTTCTTCCTCTGCACAGCTAAGCTGGAAGTGGCATTTGCAGCTCGCAATAGTGCAGAGTTATCTCAAAGAAAGGGGCCACGGTGTTTCTGTATCTCTATTATGTTGGTGCGGCTTCGGAACTTTTAAATATCTTGATATATCTCGAGAACTACGCATCTGATCAAAAAATATCATAGAACATAAAAAGTAGGAAACTCAATTCTCTACAAAAAAGGTCTCTTAACATTTTGCAATAGCTCGCTTCGTTTCCGAGATATTTGCAGATTTATCTCAAGGGAAGGGGCCTGACGGACATATTTCGAGATATTTCTTCTTCTTGTTGTTCTTCTTCTGCACAGCTAAGCTGGAAGTGGCATTTGCGGCTCGCACTAGTGCAGAGTTATCTCAAAGAAAGGGGCCACGGTGTTTCTGTATCTCTATTATGTTGGTGCTGCTTCGGAACTTTTAAATATCTCGATATATCTCGAGAACTACGCATCTGATCAAAAAATATCATAGAACATAAAAAGTAGGAAACTCAATTCTCTACAAAAAAGGTCTCTTAACGTTTTGCAATAGCTCGCTTCGTTTCCGAGATATTTGCAGATTTATCTCAAGGGAAGGGGCCT
Organism: Osmia lignaria lignaria; assembly: GCF_051020975.1. Lineage (NCBI taxonomy): Eukaryota > Metazoa > Arthropoda > Insecta > Hymenoptera > Megachilidae > Osmia > Osmia lignaria. Next base: position 20,920,422 of record NW_027478162.1, on the reverse strand, counting down.
GACGGACATATTTCGAGATATTTCTTCTTCTTGTTGTTCTTCTTCTGCACAGCTAAGCTGGAAGTGGCATTTGCGGCTCGCACTAGTGCAGAGTTATCTCAAAGAAAGGGGCCACGGTGTTTCTGTATCTCTATTATGTTGGTGCGGCTTCGGAACTTTTAAATATCTTGATATATCTCGAGAACTACGCATCTGATCAAAAAATATCATAGAACATAAAAAGTAGGAAACTTAATTCGCTACAAAAAGGTCTCTTAACATTTTGCCATAGCTCGCTTCGTTTCCGAGATATTTGCAGATTTATCTCAAGGGAAGGGGCCTAACGGACATATTTCGTGATATTTCTTCTTCTTGTTGTTCTTCTTCTGCACAGCTAAGCTGGAAGTGGCATTTGCAGCTCGCAATTGTGCAGAGTTATCTCAAAGAGAGGGGCCACGGTGTTTCTGTATCTCTATATGTTGGTGCGGCTTCGGAACTTTTAAATATCTTGATATATCTCGAGAACTACGCATCTGATCAAAAAATATCATAGAACATAAAAAGTAGGAAACTTAATTCGCTACAAAAAAGGTCTCTTAACATTTTGCCATAGCTCGCTTCGTTTCCGAGATATTTGCAGATTTATCTCAAGGGAAGGGTCCTGATGGACATATTTCGAGATATTTCTTCTTCTTGTTGTTCTTCTTCTGCACAGCTAAACTGGAAGTGGCATTTCCAGCTCGCAATCGTGCAGAGTTATCTCAAAGAAAGGGGCCACGGTGTTTCTGTATCTCTATTATGTTGGTGCGGCTTCGGAACTTTTAAATATCTTGATATATCTCGAGAACTCCGCCTCTGATCGAAAAATATCATAGAACATCAAAAGTAGGAAACATAATTCTCTACAAAAAAGGTCTCTTAACATTTTGCCATAGCTCGTTTCGTTTCCGAGATATTTGCAGATATATCTCAAGGGAAGGGGCCTGACGGACATATTTCGAGATATTTCCTCTTCTTGTTGTTCTTCTTCTGCACAGCTAAACTGGAAGTGGCATTTCCAGCTCGCAATAGCGCAGAGTTATCTCAAAGAAAGGGGCCACGGTGTTTCTGTATCTCTATTATGTTGGTGCGGCTTCGGAACTTTTAAATATCTTGATATATCTCGAGAACTACGCATCTGATCAAAAAATATCATAGAACATAAAAAGTAGGAAACCTAATTCTCTACAAATAAGGTCTCTTAACATTTTGCCATAGCTCGCTTCGTTTCCGAGATATTTGCAGATGTATCTCAAGGGAAGGGGCCTGACGGACATATTTCGAGATATTTCTTCTTCTTGTTGTTCTTCTTCTGCACAGCTAAGCTGGAAGTGGCATTTGCAGCTCGCAATAGTGCAGAGTTATCTCAAAGAAAGGGGCCACGGTGTTTCTGTATCTCTATTATGTTGGTGCGGCTTCGGAACTTTTAAATATCTTGATATATCTCGAGAACTACGCATCCGATCAAAAAATATCATAGAACATAAAAAGTAGGAAACTTAATTCTCTACAAAAAAGGTCTCTTAACATTTTGCCATAGCTCGCTTCATTTCCGAGATATTTGCAGATTTATCTCGAGGGAAGGGGCCTGACGGACATATTTCGAGATATTTCTTCTTCTTGTTGTTCTTCTTCTGCACAGCTAAGCTGGAAGCGGCATTTGCGGCTCGCACTAGTGCAGAGTTATCTCAAAGAAAGGGGCCACGGTGTTTCTGTATCTCTATTATGTTGGTGCAGCTTCGGATCTTTTAAATATCTCGATATATCTCGAAAACTACGCTTCTGATCAAAAAATATCATAGAACATAAATTGTAGGAAACATAATTCTCTACAAATAAGGTCTCTTAACATTTTGCCATAGCTCGCTTCGTTTCCGAGATATTTACAGATTTATCTCAAGGGAAGGGGCCTGACGGACATTTTTCGAGATATTTCTTCTTCTTGTTGTTCTTCTTCTGCACAGCTAAGCTGGAAGTGGCATTTGCAGCTCGCAATAGTGCAGAGTTATCTCGAAGAAAGGGGCCACGGTGTTTCTGTATCTCTATTATGTTGGTGCGGCTTCGGATCTTTTAAATATCTCGATATATCTCGAAAACTACGCTTCTGATTAAAAAATATCATAGAACATAAATTGTAGGAAACATAATTCTCTACAAAAAAGGTCTCTTAACATTTTGCCATAGCTCGTTTCGTTTCCGAGATATTTGCAGATATATCTCAAGGGAAGGGGCCTGACGGACATATTTCGAGATATGTCCTCTTCTTGTTGTTCTTCTTCTGCACAGCTAAACTGGAAGTGGCATTTCCAGCTCGCAATAGCGCAGAGTTATCTCAAAGAAAGGGGCCACGGTGTTTCTGTATCTCTATTATGTTGGTGCGTCTTCGGAACTTTTAAATATCTCGATATATCTCGAAAACTACGCTTCTGATCAAAAAATATCATAGAACATAAATTGTAGGAAACATAATTCTCTACAAAAAACGTCTCTTAACATTTTGCCATAGCTCGCTTCGTTTCCGAGATATTTGCAGATATATCTCAAGGGAAGGGGCCTGACGGCCATATTTCGAGATATTTCTTCTTCTTGTTGTTCTTCTTCTGCACAGCTAAACTGGAAGTGGCATTTACAGCTCGCAATAGTGCAGAGTTATCTCAAAGAAAGGGGCCACGGTGTTTCTGTATCTCTATTATGTTGGTGCGGCTTCGGAACTTTTAAATATCTTGATATATCTCGAGAACTACGCATCTGATCAAAAAATATCATAGAACATAAAAAGTAGGAAACTTAATTCTCTACAAAAAAGGTCTCTTAACATTTTGCCATAGCTCGCTTCGTTTCCGAGATATTTGCAGATATATCTCAAGGGAAGGGGCCTGACGGACATATTTCGAGATATTTCTTCTTCTTGTTGTTCTTCCTCTGCACAGCTAAGCTGGAAGTGGCATTTGCAGCTCGCAATAGTGCAGAGTTATCTCAAAGAAAGGGGCCACGGTGTTTCTGTATCTCTATTATGTTGGTGCGGCTTCGGAACTTTTAAATATCTTGATATATCTCGAGAACTACGCATCTGATCAAAAAATATCATAGAACATAAAAAGTAGGAAACTTAATTCTCTACAAAAAAGGTCTCTTAACATTTTGCCATAGCTCGCTTCGTTTCCGAGATATTTGCAGATTTATCTCAAGGGAAGGGGCCTAACGGACATATTTCGAGATATTTCTTCTTCTTGTTGTTCTTCTTCTGCACAGCTAAACTGGAAGTGGCATTTCCAGCTCGCAATAGTGCAGAGTTATCTCAAAGAAAGGGGCCACGGTGTTTCTGTATCTCTATTATGTTGGTGCGGCTTCGGAACTTTTAAATATCTCGATATATCTCGAAAACTACGCTTCTGATCCAAAAATATCATAGAACATAAAAAGTAGGAAACTTAATTCTCTACAAAAAAGGTCTCTTAACATTTTGCCATACCTCGCTTCGTTTCCGAGATATTTGCATATTTATCTCAAGGGAAGGGGCCTGACGGACATATTTCGAGATATTTCTTCTTCTTGTTGTTCTTCTTCTGCACAGCTAAGCTGGAAGTGGCGTTTGCAGCTCGCAATAGTGCAGAGTTATCTCAAAGAAAGGGGCCACGGTGTTTCTGTATCTCTATTATGTTGGTGCGGCTTCGGAACTTTTAAATATCTTGATATATCTCGAGAACTACGCGTCTGATCAAAAAATATCATACAACATAAAAAGTAGGAAACTTAATTCTCTACAAAAACGGTCTCTTAACATTTTGCCATAGCTCGCTTCGTTTCCGAGATATTTGCACATTTATCTCAAGGGAAGGGGCCTAACGGACATATTTCGAGATATTTCTTCTTCTTGTTGTTCTTCCTCTGCACAGCTAAGCTGGAAGTGGCATTTGCAGCTCGCAATAGTGCAGAGTTATCTCAAAGAAAGGGGCCACGGTGTTTCTGTATCTCTATTATGTTGGTGCGGCTTCGGAACTTTTAAATATCTTGATATATCTCGAGAACTACGCATCTGATCAAAAAATATCATAGAACATAAAAAGTAGGAAACTTAATTCTCTACAAAAAAGGTCTCTTAACATTTTGCCATAGCTCGCTTCGTTTCCGAGATATTTGCATATATATCTCAAGGGAAGGGGCCTGACGGACATATTTCGAGATATTTCTTCTTCTTGTTGTTCTTCTTCTGCACAGCTAAGCTGGAAGTGGCATTTGCGGCTCGCACTAGTGCAGAGTTATCTCAAAGAAAGGGGCCACGGTGTTTCTGTATCTCTATTATGTTGGTGCGGCTTCGGAACTTTTAAATATCTTGATATATCTCGAGAACTACGCTTCTGATCAAAAAATATCATAGAACATAAAAAGTAGGAAACCTAATTCTCTACAAAAGAGGTCTCTTAACATTTTGCCATAGCTCGCTTCGTTTCCGAGATATTTGCAGATTTATCTCACGGGAAGGGGCCTAACGGACATATTTCGAGATATTTCTTCTTCTTGTTGTTCTTCTTCTGCACAGCTAAACTGGAAGTGGCATTTCCAGCTCGCAATAGTGCAGAGTTATCTCAAAGAAAGGGGCCACGGTGTTTCTGTATCCCTATTATGTTGGTGCGGCTTCGGAACTTTTAAATATCTCGATATATCTCGAAAACTACGCTTCTGATCAAAAAATATCATAGAACATAAATTGTAGGAAACATAATTCTCTATAAAAAACGTCTCTTAACATTTTGCCATAGCTCGCTTCGTTTCCGAGATATTTGCAGATTCAGCTCAAAGGAACTGGCCTGACGGACATATTTCGAGATATTTCTTCTTCTTGTTGTTCTTCTTCTGCACAGCTAAGCTGGAAGTGGCATTTGCAGCTCGCAATAGTGCAGAGTTATCTCAAAGAAAGGGGCCACGGTGTTTCTGTATCTCTATTATGTTGGTGCGGCTTCGGAACTTTTAAATATCTCGATGTATCTCGAAAACTACGCTTCTGATCAAAAAATATCATAGAACATAAATTGTAGGAAACATAATTCTCTACAAAATAGGTCTCTTTACATTTTGCCATAGCTCGCTTCGTTTCCGAGATATTTGCAGATATATCTCAAGGGAAGGGGCCTGACGGACATATTTCGAGATATTTCTTCTTCTTGTTGTTCTTCTTCTGCACAGCTAAGCTGGAAGTGGCATTTACAGCTCGCAATAGTGCAGAGTTATCTCAAAGAAAGGGGCCACGGTGTTTCTGTATCTCTATTATGTTGGTGCGGCTTCGGAACTTTTAAATATCTTGATATATCTCGAGAACTACGCATCCGATCAAAAAATATCATAGAATATAAAAAGTAGGAAACTTAATTCTCTACAAAAAAGGTCTCTTAACATTTTGCCATAGCTCTCTTCGTTTCCGAGATATTTGCAGATTTATCTCAAGGGAAGGGGCCTGACGGACATATTTCGAGATATTTCTTCTTCTTGTTGTTCTTCTTCTGCACAGCTAAGCTGGAAGTGGCATTTGCAGCTCGCAATAGTGCAGAGTTATCTCAAAGAAAGGGGCCACGGTGTTTCTGTATCTGTATTATGTTGGTGCGGCTTCGGAACTTTTAAATATCTTGATATATCTCGAGAACTACGCATCTGATCAAAAAATATCATAACACATAAAAAGTAGGAAACATAATTCTCTATAAAAAACGTCTCTTAACATTTTGCCATAGCTCGCTTCGTTTCCGAGATATTTGCAGATTCAGCTCAAAGGAACTGGCCTGACGGACATATTTCGAGATATTTCTTCTTCTTGTTGTTCTTCTTCTGCACAGCTAGGCTGGAAGTGGCATTTGCGGCTCGCACTAGTGCAGAGTTATCTCAAAGAAAGGGGCCACGGTGTTTCTGTATCTCTATTATGTTGGTGCGGCTTCGGAACTTTTAAATATCTCGATGTATCTCGAAAACTACGCTTCTGATCAAAAAATATCATAGAACATAAATTGTAGGAAACATAATTCTCTACAAAAAAGGTCTCTTAACATTTTGCCATAGCTCGCTTCGTTTCCGAGATATTTGCAGATTTATCTCAAGGGAAGGGGCCTGACGGACATATTTCGAGATATTTCTTCTTCTTGTTGTTCTTCTTCTGCACAGCTAAGCTGGAAGTGGCATTTGCGGCTCGCACTAGTGCAGAGTTATCTCAAAGAAAGGGGCCACGGTGTTTCTGTATCCCTATTATGTTGGTGCGGCTTCGGAACTTTTAAATATCTCGATATATCTCGAAAACTACGCTTCGGATCAAAAAATATCATAGAACATAAATTGTAGGAAACATAATTCTCTATAAAAAACATCTCTTAACATTTTGTCATAGCTCGCTTCGTTTCCGAGATATTTGCAGATTCAGCTCAAAGGAACTGGCCTGACGGACATATTTCGAGATATTTCTTCTTCTTGTTGTTCTTCCTCTGCACAGCTAAGCTGGAAGTGGCATTTGCAGCTCGCAATAGTGCAGAGTTATCTCAAAGAAAGGGGCCACGGTGTTTCTGTATCTCTATTATGTTGGTGCGGCTTCGGAACTTTTAAATATCTTGATATATCTCGAGAACTGCGCATCTGATCAAAAAATATCATAGAACATAAAAAGTAGGATACTTAATTCTCTACAAAAAAGGTCTCTTATCATTTTGCCATAGCTCGCTTCGTTTCCGAGATATTTGCAGATTTATCTCAAGGGAAGGGGCCTGACGGACATATTTCGAGATATTTCTTCTTCTTGTTGTTCTTCTTCTGCACAGCTAAGCTGGAAGTGGCATTTGCGGCTCGCACTAGTGCAGAGTTATCTCAAAGAAAGGGGCCACGGTGTTTCTGTATCTCTATTATGTTGGTGCGGCTTCGGAACTTTTAAATATCTCGATATATCTCGAAAACTACGCTTCTGATCAAAAAATATCATAGAACATAAATTGTAGGAAACATAATTCTCTACAAAAAAGGTCTCTTAACATTTTGCCATAGCTCGCTTCGTTTCCGAGATATTTGCTGATATATCTCAAGGGAAGGGGCCTGACGGACATATTTCGAGATATTTCTTCTTCTTGTTGTTCTTCTTCTGCACAGCTAAGCTGGAAGTGGCATTTGCGGCTCGCACTAGTGCAGAGTTATCTCAAAGAAAGGGGCCACGGTGTTTCTGTATCTCTATTATGTTGGTGCGGCTTCGGAACTTTTAAATATCTCGATGTATCTCGAAAACTACGCTTCTGATCAAAAAATATCAGAGAACATAAATTGTAGGAAACATAATTCTCTACAAAAAAGGTCTCTTAACATTTTGCCATAGCTCGCTTCGTTTCCGAGATATTTGCATATATATCTCAAGGGAAGGGGCCTGACGGACATATTTCGAGATATTTCTTCTTCTTGTTGTTCTTCTTCTGCACAGCTAAGCTGGAAGTGGCATTTGCGGCTCGCACTAGAGCAGAGTTATCTCAAAGAAAGGGGCCACGGTGTTTCTGTATCTCTATTATGTTGGTGCGGCTTCGGAACTTTTAAATATCTTGATATATCTCGAGAACTACGCTTCTGATCAAAAAATATCATAGAACATAAAAAGTAGGAAACCTAATTCTCTACAAAAGAGGTCTCTTAACATTTTGCCATAGCTCGCTTCGTTTCCGAGATATTTGCAGATTTATCTCACGGGAAGGGGCCTAACGGACATATTTCGAGATATTTCTTCTTCTTGTTGTTCTTCTTCTGCACAGCTAAACTGGAAGTGGCATTTCCAGCTCGCAATAGTGCAGAGTTATCTCAAAGAAAGGGGCCACGGTGTTTCTGTATCCCTATTATGTTGGTGCGGCTTCGGAACTTTTAAATATCTCGATATATCTCGAAAACTACGCTTCTGATCAAAAAATATCATAGAACATAAATTGTAGGAAACATAATTCTCTATAAAAAACGTCTCTTAACATTTTGCCATAGCTCGCTTCGTTTCCGAGATATTTGCAGATTCAGCTCAAAGGAACTGGCCTGACGGACATATTTCGAGATATTTCTTCTTCTTGTTGTTCTTCTTCTGCACAGCTAAGCTGGAAGTGGCATTTGCAGCTCGCAATAGTGCAGAGTTATCTCAAAGAAAGGGGCCACGGTGTTTCTGTATCTCTATTATGTTGGTGCGGCTTCGGAACTTTTAAATATCTTGATATATCTCGAGAACTACGCATCTGATCAAAAAATATCATAGAACATAAAAAGTAGGAAACTTAATTCTCTACAAAAAAGGTCTCTTAACATTTTGCCATAGCTCGCTTCGTTTCCGAGATATTTGCAGATTTATCTCAAGGGAAGGGGCCTGACGGACATATTTCGAGATATTTCTTCTTCTTGTTGTTCTTCTTCTGCACAGCTAAGCTGGAAGTGGCATTTGCGGCTCGCACTAGTGCAGAGTTATCTCAAAGAAAGGGGCCACGGTGTTTCTGTATCTCTATTATGTTGGTGCGGCTTCGGAACTTTTAAATATCTCGATGTATCTCGAAAACTACGCTTCTGATCAAAAAATATCATAGAACATAAATTGTAGGAAACATAATTCTCTACAAAATAGGTCTCTTAACATTTTGCCATAGCTCGCTTCGTTTCCGAGATATTTGCAGATATATCTCAAGGGAAGGGGCCTGACGGACATATTTCGAGATATTTCTTCTTCTTGTTGTTCTTCTTCTGCACAGCTAAGCTGGAAGTGGCATTTACAGCTCGCAATAGTGCAGAGTTATCTCAAAGAAAGGGGCCACGGTGTTTCTGTATCTCTATTATGTTGGTGCGGCTTCGGAACTTTTAAATATCTTGATATATCTCGAGAACTACGCATCCGATCAAAAAATATCATAGAACATAAAAAGTAGGAAACTTAATTCTCTACAAAAAAGGTCTCTTAACATTTTGCCATAGCTCTCTTCGTTTCCGAGATATTTGCAGATTTATCTCAAGGGAAGGGGCCTGACGGACATATTTCGAGATATTTCTTCTTCTTGTTGTTCTTCTTCTGCACAGCTAAGCTGGAAGTGGCATTTGCAGCTCGCAATAGTGCAGAGTTATCTCAAAGAAAGGGGCCACGGTGTTTCTGTATCTGTATTATGTTGGTGCGGCTTCGGAACTTTTAAATATCTTGATATATCTCGAGAACTACGCATCTGATCAAAAAATATCATAACACATAAAAAGTAGGAAACATAATTCTCTATAAAAAACGTCTCTTAACATTTTGCCATAGCTCGCTTCGTTTCCGAGATATTTGCAGATTCAGCTCAAAGGAACTGGCCTGACGGACATATTTCGAGATATTTCTTCTTCTTGTTGTTCTTCTTCTGCACAGCTAGGCTGGAAGTGGCATTTGCGGCTCGCACTAGTGCAGAGTTATCTCAAAGAAAGGGGCCACGGTGTTTCTGTATCTCTATTATGTTGGTGCGGCTTCGGAACTTTTAAATATCTCGATGTATCTCGAAAACTACGCTTCTGATCAAAAAATATCATAGAACATAAATTGTAGGAAACATAATTCTCTACAAAAAAGGTCTCTTAACATTTTGCCATAGCTCGCTTCGTTTCCGAGATATTTGCAGATTTATCTCAAGGGAAGGGGCCTGACGGACATATTTCGAGATATTTCTTCTTCTTGTTGTTCTTCTTCTGCACAGCTAAGCTGGAAGTGGCATTTGCGGCTCGCACTAGTGCAGAGTTATCTCAAAGAAAGGGGCCACGGTGTTTCTGTATCCCTATTATGTTGGTGCGGCTTCGGAACTTTTAAATATCTCGATATATCTCGAAAACTACGCTTCGGATCAAAAAATATCATAGAACATAAATTGTAGGAAACATAATTCTCTATAAAAAACATCTCTTAACATTTTGTCATAGCTCGCTTCGTTTCCGAGATATTTGCAGATTCAGCTCAAAGGAACTGGCCTGACGGACATATTTCGAGATATTTCTTCTTCTTGTTGTTCTTCCTCTGCACAGCTAAGCTGGAAGTGGCATTTGCAGCTCGCAATAGTGCAGAGTTATCTCAAAGAAAGGGGCCACGGTGTTTCTGTATCTCTATTATGTTGGTGCGGCTTCGGAACTTTTAAATATCTTGATATATCTCGAGAACTACGCATCTGATCAAAAAATATCATAGAACATAAAAAGTAGGATACTTAATTCTCTACAAAAAAGGTCTCTTATCATTTTGCCATAGCTCGCTTCGTTTCCGAGATATTTGCAGATTTATCTCAAGGGAAGGGGCCTGACGGACATATTTCGAGATATTTCTTCTTCTTGTTGTTCTTCTTCTGCACAGCTAAGCTGGAAGTGGCATTTGCGGCTCGCACTAGTGCAGAGTTATCTCAAAGAAAGGGGCCACGGTGTTTCTGTATCTCTATTATGTTGGTGCGGCTTCGGAACTTTTAAATATCTCGATATATCTCGAAAACTACGCTTCTGATCAAAAAATATCATAGAACATAAATTGTAGGAAACATAATTCTCTACAAAAAAGGTCTCTTAACATTTTGCCATAGCTCGCTTCGTTTCCGAGATATTTGCTGATATATCTCAAGGGAAGGGGCCTGACGGACATATTTCGAGATATTTCTTCTTCTTGTTGTTCTTCTTCTGCACAGCTAAGCTGGAAGTGGCATTTGCGGCTCGCACTAGTGCAGAGTTATCTCAAAGAAAGGGGCCACGGTGTTTCTGTATCTCTATTATGTTGGTGCGGCTTCGGAACTTTTAAATATCTCGATGTATCTCGAAAACTACGCTTCTGATCAAAAAATATCAGAGAACATAAATTGTAGGAAACATAATTCTCTACAAAAAAGGTCTCTTAACATTTTGCCATAGCTCGCTTCGTTTCCGAGATATTTGCTGATATATCTCAAGGGAAGGGGCCTGACGGACATATTTCGAGATATTTCTTCTTCTTGTTGTTCTTCTTCTGCACAGCTAAGCTGGAAGTGGCATTTCCAGCTCGCAATAGTGCAGAGTTATCTCAAAGAAAGGGGCCACGGTGTTTCTGTATCTCTATTATGTTGGTGCGGCTTCGGAACTTTTAAATATCTTGATATATCTCGAGAACTACGCATCAGATCAAAAAATATCATAGAACATAAAAAGTAGGAAACTTAATTCTCTACAAAAAATGTCTCTTAACATTTTGCCATAGCGCTCTTCGTTTCCGAGATATTTGCAGATTTATCTCAAGGGAAGGGGCCTGACGGACATATTTCGAGATATTTCTTCTTCTTGTTGTTCTTCTGCACAGCTAAGCTGGAAGTGGCATTTGCAGCTCGCAATAGTGCATAGTTATCTGAAAGAACGGGGCCACGGTGTTTCTGTATCTCTATTATGTTGGTGCGGCTTCGGAACTTTTAAATATCTTGATATATCTCGAGAACTACGCATCTGATCAAAAAATATCATACAACATAAAAAGTAGGAAACTTAATTCTCTACAAAAAAGGTCTCTTAACATTTTGCCATAGCTCTCTTCGTTTCCGAGATATTTGCAGATTTATCTCAAGGGAAGGGGCCTGACGGACATATTTCGAGATATTTCTTCTTCTTGTTGTTATTCTTCTGCACAGCTAAGCTGGAAGTGGCATTTGCAGCTCGCAATAGTGCAGAGTTATCTCAAAGAAAGGGGCCACGGTGTTTCTGTATCTCTATTATGTTGGTGCGGCTTCGGAACTTTTAAATATCTTGATATATCTCGAGAACTACGCGTCTGATCAAAAAATATCATAGAACGTAAAAAGTAGGAAACTTAATTCTCTACAAAAACGGTCTCTTAACATTTTGCCATAGCTCGCTTGGTTTCCGAGATATTTGCAGATTTATCTCAAGGGAAGGGGCCTGACGGACATATTTCGAGATATTTCTTCTTCTTGTTGTTCTTCTTCTGCACAGCTAAGCTGGAAGTGGCATTTGCGGCTCGCACTAGTGCACAGTTATCTCAAAGAAAGGGGCCACGGTGTTTCTGTATCTTTATTATGTTGGTGCGGCTTCGGAACTTTTAAATATCTCGATATATCTCGAAAACTACGCTTCTGATCAAAAAATATCATAGAACATATATTGTAGGAAACATAATTCTCTACAAAAAAGGTCTCTTAACATTTTGCCATAGCTCGCTTCGTTTCCGAGATATTTGCAGATATATCTCAAGGGAAGGGGCCTGACGGACATATTTCGAGATATTTCTTCTTCTTGTTGTTCTTCTTCTGCACCGCTAAGCTGGAAGTGGCATTTACAGCTCGCAATAGTGCAGAGTTATCTCAAAGAAAGGGGCCACGGTGTTTCTGTATCTCTATTATGTTGGTGCGGCTTCGGAACTTTTAAATATCTTGATATATCTCGAGAACTACGCATCTGATCAAAAAATATCATAGAACGTAAAAAGTAGGAAACCTAATTCTCTACAAATAAGGTCTCTTAACATTTTGCCATAGCTCGCTTCGTTTCCGAGATATTTGCAGATTTATGTCAAGGGAAGGGGCCTGACGGACATATTTCGAGATATTTCTTCTTCTTGTTGTTCTTCTTCTGCACAGCTAAGCTGGAAGTGGCATTTGCAGCTCGCAATAGTGCAGAGTTATCTCAAAGAAAGGGGCCACGGTGTTTCTGTATCTCTATTATGTTGGTGCGGCTTCGGAACTTTTAAATATCTTGATATATCTCGAGAACTACGCATCAGATCAAAAAATATCATAGAACATAAAAAGTAGGAAACTTAATTCTCTACAAAAAATGTCTCTTAACATTTTGCCATAGCTCTCTTCGTTTCCGAGATATTTGCAGATTTATCTCAAGGGAAGGGGCCTGACGGACATATTTCGAGATATTTCTTCTTCTTGTTGTTCTTCTGCACAGCTAAGCTGGAAGTGGCATTTGCAGCTCGCAATAGTGCATAGTTATCTCAAAGAAAGGGGCCACGGTGTTTCTGTATCTCTATTATGTTGGTGCGGCTTCGGAACTTTTAAATATCTTGATATATCTCGAGAACTACGCATCTGATCAAAAAATATCATAGAACATAAAAAGTAGGAAACTTAATTCGCTACAAAAAAGGTCTCTTAACATTTTGCCATAGCTCGCTTCGTTTCCGAGATATTTGCAGATTTATCTCAAGGGAAGGGGCCTGACGGACACATTTCGAGATATTTCTTCTTCTTGTTGTTCTTCTTCTGCACAGCTAAGCTGGAAGTGGCATTTGCGGCTCGCACTAGTGCAGAGTTATCTCAAAGAAAGGGGCCACGGTGTTTCTGTATCTCTATTATGTTGGTGCGGCTTCGGAACTTTTAAATATCTCGATATATCGCGAAAACTACGCTTCTGATCAAAAAATATCATAGAACATAAATTGTAGGAAACATAATTCTCTACAAAAAAGGTCTCTTAACATTTTGCCATAGCTCGCTTCGTTTCCGAGATATTTGCAGATTTATCTCAAGGGAAGGGGCCTAACGGACATATTTCGAGATATTTTTGCTTCTTGTTGTTCTTCTTCTGCACAGCTAAACTGGAAGTGGCATTTCCAGCTCGCAATAGTGCAGAGTTATCTCAAAGAGAGGGGCCACGGTGTTTCTGTATCTCTATTATGTTGGTGCGGCTTCGGAACTTTTAAATATCTTGATATATCTCGAGAACTACGCATCTGATCAAAAAATATCATAGAACATAAAAAGTAGGAAACTTAATTCTCTACAAAAAAGATCTCTTAACATTTTGCCATAGCTCGCTTCGTTTCCGAGATATTTGCAGATTTATCTCAAGGGAAGGGGCCTGACGGACATATTTCGAGATATTTCTTCTTCTTGTTGTTCTTCTTCTGCACAGCTAAGCTGGAAGTGGCATTTGCGGCTCGCACTAGTGCACAGTTATCTCACAGAAAGGGGCCACGGTGTTTCTGTATCTCTATTATGTTGGTGCGGCTTCGGAACTTTTAAATATCTTGATATATCTCGAGAACTACGGGTCTGATCAAAAAATATCATAGAACATAAAAAGTAGGAAACATAATTCTCTACAAAAAAGGTCTCTTAACATTTTGCCATAGCTCGCTTCGTTTCCGAGATATTTGCAGATTTATCTCAAGGGAAGGGGCCTGACGGACATATTTTGAGATATTTCTTCTTCTTGTTGTTCTTCTTCTGCACAGCTAAGCTGGAAGTGGCATTTGCGGCTCGCACTAGTGCAGAGTTATCTCAAAGAAAGGGGCCACGGTGTTTCTGTATCTCTATTATGTTGGTGCGGCTTCGGAACTTTTAAATCTCTTGATATATCTCGAGAACTACGCATCTGATCAAAAAATATCATAGAACATGAAAAGTAGGAAACTTAATTATCTACAAAAAAGGTCTCTTAACATTTTGCCATAGCTCTCTTCGTTTCCGAGATATTTGCAGATTTATCTCAAGGGAAGGGGCCTGACGGACATATTTCGAGATATTTCTTCTTCTTGTTGTTCTTCTTCTGCACAGCTAAGCTGGAAGTGGCATTTGCAGCTCGCAATAGTGCAGAGTTATCTCAAAGAAAGGGGCCACGGTGTTTCTGTATCTCTATTATGTTGGTGCGGCTTCGGAACTTTTAAATATCTTGATATATCTCGAGAACTACGCGTCTGATCAAAAAATATCATAGAACGTAAAAAGTAGGAAACTTAATTCTCTACAAAAACGGTCTCTTAACATTTTGCCATAGCTCGCTTCGTTTCCGAGATATTTGCAGATTTATCTCAAGGGAAGGGGCCTGACGGACATATTTCGAGATATTTCTTCTTCTTGTTGTTCTTCTTCTGCACAGCTAAGCTGGAAGTGGCATTTGCGGCTCGCACTAGTGCACAGTTATCTCAAAGAAAGGGGCCACGGTGTTTCTGTATCTTTATTATGTTGGTGCGGCTTCGGAACTTTTAAATATCTCGATATATCTCGAAAACTACGCTTCTGATCAAAAAATATCATAGAGCATAAATTGTAGGAAACATAATTCTCTACAAAAAAGGTCTCTTAACATTTTGCCATAGCTCGCTTCGTTTCCGAGATATTTGCAGATATATCTCAAGGGAAGGGGCCTGACGGACATATTTCGAGATATTTCTTCTTCTTGTTGTTCTTCTTCTGCACCGCTAAGCTGGAAGTGGCATTTACAGCTCGCAATAGTGCAGAGTTATCTCAAAGAAAGGGGCCACGGTGTTTCTGTATCTCTATTATGTTGGTGCGGCTTCGGAACTTTTAAATATCTTGATATATCTCGAGAACTACGCATCAGATCAAAAAATATCATAGAACATAAAAAGTAGGAAACTTAATTCTCTACAAAAAATGTCTCTTAACATTTTGCCATAGCTCTCTTCGTTTCCGAGATATTTGCAGATTTATCTCAAGGGAAGGGGCCTGACGGACATATTTCGAGATATTTCTTCTTCTTGTTGTTCTTCTGCACAGCTAAGCTGGAAGTGGCATTTGCAGCTCGCAATAGTGCATAGTTATCTGAAAGAACGGGGCCACGGTGTTTCTGTATCTCTATTATGTTGGTGCGGCTTCGGAACTTTTAAATATCTTGATATATCTCGAGAACTACGCATCTGATCAAAAAATATCATAGAACATAAAAAGTAGGAAACTTAATTCTCTACAAAAAAGGTCTCTTAACATTTTGCCATAGCTCTCTTCGTTTCCGAGATATTTGCAGATTTATCTCAAGGGAAGGGGCGTGACGGACATATTTCGAGATATTTCTTCTTCTTGTTGTTCTTCTTCTGCACAGCTAAGCTGGAAGTGGCATTTGCAGCTCGCAATAGTGCAGAGTTATCTCAAAGAAAGGGGCCACGGTGTTTCTGTATCTCTATTATGTTGGTGCGGCTTCGGAACTTTTAAATATCTTGATATATCTCGAGAACTACGCATCTGATCAAAAAATATCATAGAACATAAAAAGTAGGAAACTTAATTCGCTACAAAAAAGGTCTCTTGACATTTTGCCATAGCTCGCTTCGTTTCCGAGATATTTGCAGATTTATCTCAAGGGAAGGGGCCTGACGGACACATTTCGAGATATTTCTTCTTCTTGTTGTTCTTCTTCTGCACAGCTAAGCTGGAAGTGGCATTTGCGGCTCGCACTAGTGCAGAGTTATCTCAAAGAAAGGGGCCACGGTGTTTCTGTATCTCTATTATGTTGGTGCGGCTTCGGAACTTTTAAATATCTCGATATATCGCGAAAACTACGCTTCTGATCAAAAAATATCATAGAACATAAATTGTAGGAAACATAATTCTCTACAAAAAAGGTCTCTTAACATTTTGCCATAGCTCGCTTCGTTTCCGAGATATTTGCAGATTTATCTCAAGGGAAGGGGCCTAACGGACATATTTCGAGATGTTTTTGCTTCTTGTTGTTCTTCTTCTGCACAGCTAAACTGGAAGTGGCATTTCCAGCTCGCAATAGTGCAGTGTTATCTCAAAGAGAGGGGCCACGGTGTTTCTGTATCTCTATTATGTTGGTGCGGCTTCGGAACTTTTAAATATCTTGATATATCTCGAGAACTACGGGTCTGATCAAAAAATATCATAGAACATAAAAAGTAGGAAACATAATTCTCTACAAAAAAGGTCTCTTAACATTTTGCCATAGCTCGCTTCGTTTCCGAGATATTTGCAGATATATCTCAAGGGAAGGGGCCTGACGGACATATTTCGAGATATTTCTTCTTCTTGTTGTTCTTCTTCTGCACAGCTAAGCTGGAAGTGGCATTTGCGGCTCGCACTAGTGCAGAGTTATCTCAAAGAAAGGGGCCACGGTGTTTCTGTATCTCTATTATGTTGGTGCGGCTTCGGAACTTTTAAATATCTTGATATATCTCGAGAACTACGCATCTGATCAAAAAATATCATAGAACATGAAAAGTAGGAAACTTAATTATCTACAAAAAAGGTCTCTTAACATTTTGCCATAGCTCTCTTCGTTTCCGAGATATTTGCAGATTTATCTCAAGGGAAGGGGCCTGACGGACATATTTCGAGATATTTCTTCTTCTTGTTGTTCTTCTTCTGCACAGCTAAGCTGGAAGTGGCATTTGCAGCTCGCAATAGTGCAGAGTTATCTCAAAGAAAGGGGCCACGGTGTTTCTGTATCTCTATTATGTTGGTGCGGCTTCGGAACTTTTAAATATCTTGATATATCTCGAGAACTACGCGTCTGATCCAAAAATATCATAGAACGTAAAAAGTAGGAAACTTAATTCTCTACAAAAACGGTCTCTTAACATTTTGCCATAGCTCGCTTCGTTTCCGAGATATTTGCAGATTTATCTCAAGGGAAGGGGCCTGACGGACATATTTCGAGATATTTCTTCTTCTTGTTGTTCTTCTTCTGCACAGCTAAGCTGGAAGTGGCATTTGCGGCTCGCACTAGTGCACAGTTATCTCAAAGAAAGGGGCCACGGTGTTTCTGTATCTCTATTATGTTGGTGCGGCTTCGGAACTTTTAAATATCTTGATATATCTCGAGAACTACGCGTCTGATCAAAAAATATCATAGAACGTAAAAAGTAGGAAACTTAATTCTCTACAAAAACGGTCTCTTAACATTTTGCCATAGCTCGCTTCGTTTCCGAGATATTTGCAGATTTATCTCAAGGGAAGGGGCCTGACGGACATATTTCGAGATATTTCTTCTTCTTGTTGTTCTTCTTCTGCACAGCTAAGCTGGAAGTGGCATTTGCAGCTCGCAATAGTGCAGAGATATCTCAGAGAAAGGGGCCACGGTGTTTCTGTATCTCTATTATGTTGGTGCGGCTTCGGAACTTTTAAATATCTTGATATATCTCGAGAACTACGGGTCTGATCAAAAAATATCATAGAACATAAAAAGTAGGAAACATAATTCTCTAAAAAAAAGGTCTCTTAACATTTTGCCATAGCTCGCTTCGTTTCCGAGATATTTGCAGATTTATCTCAAGGGAAGGGGCCTGACGGACATATTTCGAGATATTTCTTCTTCTTGTTGTTCTTCTTCTGCACAGCTAAGCTGGAAGTGGCATTTGCGGCTCGCACTAGTGCAGAGTTATCTCAAAGAAAGGGGCCACGGTGTTTCTGTATCTCTATTATGTTGGTGCGGCTTCGGAACTTTTAAATATCTTGATATATCTCGAGAACTACGCATCTGATCAAAAAATATCATAGAACGTAAAAAGTAGGAAACTTAATTCTCTACAAATAAGGTCTCTTAACATTTTGCCATAGCTCGCTTCGTTTCCGAGATATTTGCAGATTTATGTCAAGGGAAGGGGCCTGACGGACATATTTCGAGATATTTCTTCTTCTTGTTGTTCTTCTTCTGCACAGCTAAGCTGGAAGTGGCATTTGCGGCTCGCACTAGTGCAGAGTTATCTCAAAGAAAGGGGCCACGGTGTTTCTGTATCTCTATTATGTTGGTGCGGCTTCGGAACTTTTAAATATCTTGATATATCTGGAGAACTACGCATCTGATCAAAAAATATCATAGAACATAAAAAGTAGGAAACTTAATTCTCTACAAAAAAGGTCTCTTAACATTTTGCCATAGCTCGCTTCGTTTCCGAGATATTTGCATATTTATCTCAAGGGAAGGGGCCTGACGGACATATTTCGAGATATTTCTTCTTCTTGTTGTTCTTCTTCTGCACAGCTAAGCTGGAAGTGGCATTTGCGGCTCGCACTAGTGCAGAGTTATCTCGAAGAAAGGGGCCACGGTGTTTCTGTATCTCTATTATGTTGGTGCGGCTTCGGAACTTTTAAAAATCTCGATATATCTCGAAAACTACGCTTCTGATCAAAAAATATCATAGAACATAAATTGTAGGAAACATAATTCTCTACAAAAAAGGTCTCTTAACATTTTGCCATAGCTCGCTTCGTTTCCGAGATATTTGCAGATATATCTCAAGGGAAGGGGCCTGACGGACATATTTCGAGATATTTCTTCTTCTTGTTGTTCTTCTTCTGCACAGCTAAGCTGGAAGTGGCATTTGCGGCTCGCACTAGTGCAGAGTTATCTCAAAGAAAGGGGCCACGGTGTTTCTGTATCTCTATTATGTTGGTGCGGCTTCGGAACTTTTAAATATCTCGATATATCTCGAAAACTACGCTTCTGATCAAAAAATATCATAGAACATAAAAAGTAGGAAACTTAATTCTCTACAAAAAAGGTCTCTCAACATTTTGCCATAGCTCGCTTCGTTTCCGAGATATTTGCAGATTTATCTCAAGGGAAGGGGCCTAACGGACATATTTCGAGATATTTCTTCTTCTTGTTGTTCTTCTTCTGCACAGCTAAACTGGAAGTGGCATTTCCAGCTCGCAATAGTGCAGAGTTATCTCAAAGAAAGGGGCCACGGTGTTTCTGTATCTCTATTATGTTGGTGCGGCTTCGGAACTTTTAAATATCTTGATATATCTCGAGAACTACGCATCTGATCAAAAAATATCATAGAACATAAATTGTAGGAAACATAATTCTCTACAAAAAAGGTCTCTTAACATTTTGCCATAGCTCGCTTCGTTTCCGAGATATTTGCAGATATATCTCAAGGGAAGGGGCCTGACGGACATATTTCGAGATATTTCTTCTTCTTGTTGTTCTTCTTCTGCACAGCTAAGCTGGAAGTGGCATTTGCGGCTCGCACTAGTGCAGAGTTATCTCAAAGAAAGGGGCCACGGTGTTTCTGTATCTCTATTATGTTGGTGCGGCTTCGGAACTTTTAAATATCTCGATATATCTCGAAAACTACGCTTCTGATCAAAAAATATCATAGAACATAAAAAGTAGGAAACTTAATTCTCTACAAAAAAGGTCTCTCAACATTTTGCCATAGCTCGCTTCGTTTCCGAGATATTTGCAGATTTATCTCAAGGGAAGGGGCCTAACGGACATATTTCGAGATATTTATTCTTCTTGTTGTTCTTCTTCTGCACAGCTAAACTGGAAGTGGCATTTGCGGCTCGCACTAGTGCAGAGTTATCTCAAAGAAAGGGGCCACGGTGTTTCTGTATCTCTATTATGTTGGTGCGGCTTCGGAACTTTTAAATATCTTGATATATCTCGAGAACTACGCATCTGATCAAACAATATCATAGAACATAAAAAGTAGGAAACTTAATTCTCTACAAAAAAGGTCTCTTAACATTTTGCCATAGCTCGCTTCGTTTCCGAGATATTTGCATATTTATCTCAAGGGAAGGGGCCTGACGGACATATTTCGAGATATTTCTTCTTCTTGTTGTTCTTCTTCTGCACAGCTAAGCTGGAAGTGGCATTTGCGGCTCGCACTAGTGCAGAGTTATCTCAAAGAAAGGGGCCACGGTGTTTCTGTATCTCTATTATGTTGGTGCGGCTTCGGAACTTTTAAATATCTTGATATATCTCGAGAACTACGCATCTGATCAAACAATATCATAGAACATAAAAAGTAGGAAACTTAATTCTCTACAAAAAAGGTCTCTTAACATTTTGCCATAGCTCGCTTCGTTTCCGAGATATTTGCAGATTTATCTCAAGGGAAGGGGCCTAACGGACATATTTCGAGATATTTCTTCTTCTTGTTGTTCTTCTTCTGCACAGCTAAACTGGAAGTGGCATTTGCGGCTCGCACTAGTGCAGAGTTATCTCAAAGAAAGGGGCCACGGTGTTTCTGTATCTCTATTATGTTGGTGCGGCTTCGGAACTTTTAAATATCTTGATATATCTCGAGAACTACGCATCTGATCAAACAATATCATAGAACATAAAAAGTAGGAAACTTAATTCTCTACAAAAAAGGTCTCTTAACATTTTGCCATAGCTCGCTTCGTTTCCGAGATATTTGCAGATTTATCTCAAGGGAAGGGGCCTAACGGACATATTTCGAGATATTTCTTCTTCTTGTTGTTCTTCTTCTGCACAGCTAAACTGGAAGTGGCATTTCCAGCTCGCAATAGTGCAGAGTTATCTCAAAGAAAGGGGCCACGGTGTTTCTGTATCTCTATTATGTTGGTGCGGCTTCGGAACTTTTAAATATCTTGATATATCTCGAGAACTACGCATCTGATCAAAAAATATCATAGAACATAAAAAGTAGGAAACTTAATTCTCTACAAAAAAGGTCTCTTAACATTTTGCCATAGCTCGCTTCGTTTCCGAGATATTTGCATATTTATCTCAAGGGAAGGGGCCTGACGGACATATTTCGAGATATTTCTTCTTCTTGTTGTTCTTCTTCTGCACAGCTAAGCTGGAAGTGGCATTTGCGGCTCGCACTAGTGCAGAGTTATCTCAAAGAAAGGGGCCACGGTGTTTCTGTATCTCTATTATGTTGGTGCGGCTTCGGAACTTTTAAATATCTCGATATATCTCGAAAACTACGCTTCTGATCAAAAAATATCATAGAACATAAAAAGTAGGAAACTTAATTCTCTACAAAAAAGGTCTCTTAACATTTTGCCATAGCTCGCTTCGTTTCCGAGATATTTGCAGATTTATCTCAAGGGAAGGGGCCTAACGGACATATTTCGAGATATTTCTTCTTCTTGTTGTTCTCCTTCTGCACAGCTAAACTGGAAGTGGCATTTCCAGCTCGCAATAGTGCAGAGTTATCTCAAAGAAAGGGGCCACGGTGTTTCTGTATCTCTATTATGTTGGTGCGGCTTCGGAACTTTTAAATATCTTGATATATCTCGAGAACTACGCATCTGATCAAAAAATATCATAGAACATAAAAAGTAGGAAACTTAATTCTCTACAAAAAAGGTCTCTTAACATTTTGCCATAGCTCGCTTCGTTTCCGAGATATTTGCATATTTATCTCAAGGGAAGGGGCCTGACGGACATATTTCGAGATATTTCTTCTTCTTGTTGTTCTTCTTCTGCACAGCTAAGCTGGAAGTGGCATTTGCGGCTCGCACTAGTGCAGAGTTATCTCAAAGAAAGGGGCCACGGTGTTTCTGTATCTCTATTATGTTGGTGCGGCTTCGGAACTTTTAAATATCTCGATATATCTCGAAAACTACGCTTCTGATCAAAAAATATCATAGAACATAAAAAGTAGGAAACTTAATTCTCTACAAAAAAGGTCTCTTAACATTTTGCCATAGCTCGCTTCGTTTCCGAGATATTTGCAGATTTATCTCAAGGGAAGGGGCCTAACGGACATATTTCGAGATATTTCTTCTTCTTGTTGTTCTTCTTCTGCACAGCTAAACTGGAAGTGGCATTTCCAGCTCGCAATAGTGCAGAGTTATCTCAAAGAAAGGGGCCACGGGGTTTCTGTATCTCTATTATGTTGGTGCGGCTTCGGAACTTTTAAATATCTTGATATATCTCGAGAACTACGCATCTGATCAAAAAATATCATAGAACATAAAAAGTAGGAAACTTAATTCTCTACAAAAAAGGTCTCTTAACATTTTGCCATAGCTCGCTTCGTTTCCGAGATATTTGCATATTTATCTCAAGGGAAGGGGC
Source organism: Osmia lignaria lignaria (assembly GCF_051020975.1). Lineage (NCBI taxonomy): Eukaryota > Metazoa > Arthropoda > Insecta > Hymenoptera > Megachilidae > Osmia > Osmia lignaria. Next base: position 20,897,895 of record NW_027478162.1, on the reverse strand, counting down.
CTGACGGACATATTTCGAGATATTTCTTCTTCTTGTTGTTCTTCTTCTGCACAGCTAAGCTGGAAGTGGCATTTGCGGCTCGCACTAGTGCAGAGTTATCTCAAAGAAAGGGGCCACGGTGTTTCTGTATCTCTATTATGTTGGTGCGGCTTCGGAACTTTTAAATATCTCGATATATCTCGAAAACTACGCTTCTGATCAAAAAATATCATAGACCATAAAAAGTAGGAAACTTAATTCTCTACAAAAAAGGTCTCTTAACATTTTGCCATAGCTCGCTTCGTTTCCGAGATATTTGCAGATTTATCTCAAGGGAAGGGGCCTAACGGACATATTTCGAGATATTTCTTCTTCTTGTTGTTCTTCTTCTGCACAGCTAAACTGGAAGTGGCATTTCCAGCTCGCAATAGTGCAGAGTTATCTCAAAGAAAGGGGCCACGGTGTTTCTGTATCTCTATTATGTTGGTGCGGCTTCGGAACTTTTAAATATCTTGATATATCTCGAGAACTACGCATCTGATCAAAAAATATCATAGAACATAAAAAGTAGGAAACTTAATTCTCTACAAAAAAGGTCTCTTAACATTTTGCCATAGCTCGCTTCGTTTCCGAGATATTTGCATATTTATCTCAAGGGAAGGGGCCTGACGGACATATTTCGAGATATTTCTTCTTCTTGTTGTTCTTCTTCTGCACAGCTAAGCTGGAAGTGGCATTTGCGGCTCGCACTAGTGCAGAGTTATCTCAAAGAAAGGGGCCACGGTGTTTCTGTATCTCTATTATGTTGGTGCGGCTTCGGAACTTTTAAATATCTCGATATATCTCGAAAACTACGCTTCTGATCAAAAAATATCATGGAACATAAAAAGTAGGAAACTTAATTCTCTACAAAAAAGGTCTCTTAACATTTTGCCATAGCTCGCTTCGTTTCCGAGATATTTGCAGATTTATCTCAAGGGAAGGGGCCTAACGGACATATTTCGAGATATTTCTTCTTCTTGTTGTTCTTCTTCTGCACAGCTAAACTGGAAGTGGCATTTCCAGCTCGCAATAGTGCAGAGTTATCTCAAAGAAAGGGGCCACGGTGTTTCTGTATCTCTATTATGTTGGTGCGGCTTCGGAACTTTTAAATATCTTGATATATCTCGAGAACTACGCATCTGATCAAAAAATAGCATAGAACATAAAAAGTAGGAAACTTAATTCTCTACAAAAAAGGTCTCTTAACATTTTGCCATAGCTCGCTTCGTTTCCGAGATATTTGCATATTTATCTCAAGGGAAGGGGCCTGACGGACATATTTCGAGATATTTCTTCTTCTTGTTGTTCTTCTTCTGCACAGCTAAGCTGGAAGTGGCATTTGCGGCTCGCACTAGTGCAGAGTTATCTCAAAGAAAGGGGCCACGGTGTTTCTGTATCTCTATTATGTTGGTGCGGCTTCGGAACTTTTAAATATCTCGATATATCTCGAAAACTACGCTTCTGATCAAAAAATATCATAGAACATAAAAAGTAGGAAACTTAATTCTCTACAAAAAAGGTCTCTTAACATTTTGCCATAGCTCGCTTCGTTTCCGAGATATTTGCAGATTTATCTCAAGGGAAGGGGCCTAACGGACATATTTCGAGATATTTCTTCTTCTTGTTGTTCTTCTTCTGCACAGCTAAACTGGAAGTGGCATTTCCAGCTCGCAATAGTGCAGAGTTATCTCAAAGAAAGGGGCCACGGTGTTTCTGTATCTCTATTATGTTGGTGCGGCTTCGGAACTTTTAAATATCTTGATATATCTCGAGAACTACGCGTCTGATCAAAAAATATCATAGAACATAAAAAGTAGGAAACTTAATTCTCTACAAAAAAGGTCTCTTAACATTTTGCCATAGCTCGCTTCGTTTCCGAGATATTTGCATATTTATCTCAAGGGAAGGGGCCTGACGGACATATTTCGAGATATTTCTTCTTCTTGTTATTCTTCTTCTGCACAGCTAAGCTGGAAGTGGCATTTGCGGCTCGCACTAGTGCAGAGTTATCTCAAAGAAAGGGGCCACGGTGTTTCTGTATATCTATTATGTTGGTGCGGCTTCGGAACTTTTAAATATCTCGATATATCTCGAAAACTACGCTTCTGATCAAAAAATATCATAGAACATAAAAAGTAGGAAACTTAATTCTTTACAAAAAAGGTCTCTTAACATTTTGCCATAGCTCGCTTCGTTTCCGAGATATTTGCAGATTTATCTCAAGGGAAGGGGCCTAACGGACATATTTCGAGATATTTCTTCTTCTTGTTGTTCTTCTTCTGCACAGCTAACCTGGAAGTGGCATTTCCAGCTCGCAATAGTGCAGAGTTATCTCAAAGAAAGGGGCCACGGTGTTTCTGTATCTCTATTATGTTGGTGCGGCTTCGGAACTTTTAAATATCTTGATATATCTCGAGAACTACGCATCTGATCAAAAAATATCATAGAACATAAAAAGTAGGAAACTTAATTCTCTACAAAAAAGGTCTCTTAACATTTTGCCATAGCTCGCTTCGTTTCCGAGATATTTGCATATTTATCTCAAGGGAAGGGGCCTGACGGACATATTTCGAGATATTTCTTCTTCTTGTTGTTCTTCTTCTGCACAGCTAAGCTGGAAGTGGCATTTGCGGCTCGCACTAGTGCAGAGTTATCTCAAAGAAAGGGGCCACGGTGTTTCTGTATCTCTATTATGTTGGTGCGGCTTCGGAACTTTTAAATATCTCGATATATCTCGAAAACTACGCTTCTGATCAAAAAATATCATAGAACATAAAAAGTAGGAAACTTAATTCTCTACAAAAAAGGTCTCTTAACATTTTGCCATAGCTCGCTTCGTTTCCGAGATATTTGCAGATTTATCTCAAGGGAAGGGGCCTGACGGACATATTTCGAGATATTTCTTCTTCTTGTTGTTCTTCTTCTGCACAGCAAAGCTGGAAGTGGCATTTGCGGCTCGCACTAGTGCAGAGTTATCTCAAAGAAAGGGGCCACGGTGTTTCTGTATCTCTATTATGTTGGTGCGGCTTCGGAACTTTTAAATATCTCGATATATCTCGAAAACTACGCTTCTGATCAAAAAATATCATAGAACATAAAAAGTAGGAAACTTAATTCTCTACAAAAAAGGTCTCTTAACATTTTGCCATAGCTCGCTTCGTTTCCGAGATATTTGCAGATTTATCTCAAGGGAAGGGGCCTAACGGACATATTTCGAGATATTTCTTCTTCTTGTTGTTCTTCTTCTGCACAGCTAAACTGGAAGTGGCATTTCCAGCTCGCAATAGTGCAGAGTTATCTCAAAGAAAGGGGCCACGGTGTTTCTGTATCTCTATTATGTTGGTGCGGCTTCGGAACTTTTAAATAACTTGATATATCTCGAGAACTACGCATCTGATCAAAAAATATCATAGAACATAAAAAGTAGGAAACTTAATTCTCTACAAAAAAGGTCTCTTAACATTTTGCCATAGCTCGCTTCGTTTCCGAGATATTTGCATATTTATCTCAAGGGAAGGGGCCTGACGGACATATTTCGAGATATTTCTTCTTCTTGTTGTTCTTCTTCTGCACAGCTAAGCTGGAAGTGGCATTTGCGGCTCGCACTAGTGCAGAGTTATCTCAAAGAAAGGGGCCACGGTGTTTCTGTATCTCTATTATGTTGGTGCGGCTTCGGAACTTTTAAATATCTCGATATATCTCGAAAACTACGCTTCTGATCAAAAAATATCATAGAACATAAAAAGTAGGAAACTTAATTCTCTACAAAAAAGGTCTCTTAACATTTTGCCATAGCTCGCTTCGTTTCCGAGATATTTGCAGATTTATCTCAAGGGAAGGGGCCTAACGGACATATTTCGAGATATTTCTTCTTCTTGTTGTTCTTCTTCTGCACAGCTAAACTGGAAGTGGCATTTCCAGCTCGCAATAGTGCAGAGTTATCTCAAAGAAAGGGGCCACGGTGTTTCTGTATCTCTATTATGTTGGTGCGGCTTCGGAACTTTTAAATATCTTGATATATCTCGAGAACTACGCATCTGATCAAAAAATATCATAGAACATAAAAAGTAGGAAACTTAATTCTCTACAAAAAAGGTCTCTTAACATTTTGCCATAGCTCGCTTCGTTTCCGAGATATTTGCATATTTATCTCAAGGGAAGGGGCCTGACGGACATATTTCGAGATATTTCTTCTTCTTGTTGTTCTTCTTCTGCACAGCTAAGCTGGAAGTGGCATTTGCGGCTCGCACTAGTGCAGAGTTATCTCAAAGAAAGGGGCCACGGTGTTTCTGTATCTCTATTATGTTGGTGCGGCTTCGGAACTTTTAAATATCTCGATATATCTCGAAAACTACGCTTCTGATCAAAAAATATCACAGAACATAAAAAGTAGGAAACTTAATTCTCTACAAAAAAGGTCTCTTAACATTTTGCCATAGCTCGCTTCGTTTCCGAGATATTTGCAGATTTATCTCAAGGGAAGGGGCCTAACGGACATATTTCGAGATATTTCTTCTTCTTGTTGTTCTTCTTCTGCACAGCCAAACTGGAAGTGGCATTTCCAGCTCGCAATAGTGCAGAGTTATCTCAAAGAAAGGGGCCACGGTGTTTCTGTATCTCTATTATGTTGGTGCGGCTTCGGAACTTTTAAATATCTTGATATATCTCGAGAACTACGCATCTGATCAAAAAATAGCATAGAACATAAAAAGTAGGAAACTTAATTCTCTACAAAAAAGGTCTCTTAACATTTTGCCATAGCTCGCTTCGTTTCCGAGATATTTGCAGATTTATCTCAAGGGAAGGGGCCTAACGGACATATTTCGAGATATTTCTTCTTCTTGTTGTTCTTCTTCTGCACAGCTAAACTGGAAGTGGCATTTCCAGCTCGCAATAGTGCAGAGTTATCTCAAAGAAAGGGGCCACGGTGTTTCTGTATCTCTATTATGTTGGTGCGGCTTCGGAACTTTTAAATATCTTGATATATCTCGAGAACTACGCGTCTGATCAAAAAATATCATAGAACATAAAAAGTAGGAAACTTAATTCTCTACAAAAAAGGTCTCTTAACATTTTGCCATAGCTCGCTTCGTTTCCGAGATATTTGCATATTTATCTCAAGGGAAGGGGCCTGACGGACATATTTCGAGATATTTCTTCTTCTTGTTGTTCTTCTTCTGCACAGCTAAGCTGGAAGTGGCATTTGCGGCTCGCACTAGTGCAGAGTTATCTCAAAGAAAGGGGCCACGGTGTTTCTGTATATCTATTATGTTGGTGCGGCTTCGGAACTTTTAAATATCTCGATATATCTCGAAAACTACGCTTCTGATCAAAAAATATCATAGAACATAAAAAGTAGGAAACTTAATTCTTTACAAAAAAGGTCTCTTAACATTTTGCCATAGCTCGCTTCGTTTCCGAGATATTTGCAGATTCAGCTCAAAGGAACTGGCCTGACGGACATATTTCGAGATATTTCTTCTTCTTGTTGTTCTTCCTCTGCACAGCTAAGCTGGAAGTAGCATTTGCAGCTCGCAATATTGCAGAGTTATCTCACAGAAAGGGGCCACGGTGTTTCTGTGTCTCTATTATGTTGGTGCGGCTTCGGAACTTTTAAATATCTCGATATATCTCGAAAACTACGCTTCTGATCAAAAAATATCATAGAACATAAATTGTAGGAAACATAATTCTCTACAAAAAAGGTCTCTTAACATTTTGCCATAGCTCTCTTCGTTTCCGAGATATTTGCAGATTTATCTCAAGGGAAGGGGCCTGACGGACATATTTCGAGATATTTCTTCTTCTTGTTGTTCTTCTTCTGCACAGCTAAGCTGGAAGTGGCATTTGCAGCTCGCAATAGTAGAGAATTATCTCAAAGAAAGGGGCCACGGTGTTTCTGTATCTCTATTATGTTGGTGCGGCTTCGGAACTTTTAAATATCTTGATATATCTCGAGAACTACGCGTCTGATCAAAAAATATCATAGAACATAAAAAGTAGGAAACTTAATTCTCTACCACAACGGTCTCTTAACATTTTGCCACAGCTCGCTTCGTTTCCGAGATATTTGCATATTTATCTCAAGGGAAGGGGCCTGACGGACATATTTCGAGATATTTCTTCTTCTTGTTGTTCTTCTTCTGCACAGCTAAGCTGGAAGTGGCATTTGCGGCTCGCACTAGTGCAGAGTTATCTCAAAGAAAGGGGCCACGGTGTTTCTGTATCTCTATTATGTTAGTGCGGCTTCGGAACTTTTAAAAATCTCGATATATCTCGAAAACTACGCTTCTGATCAAAAAATATCATAGAACATAAATTGTAGGAAACATAATTCTCTACAAAAAAGGTCTCTTAACATTTTGCCATAGCTCGCTTCGTTTCCGAGATATTTGCAGATATATCTCAAGGGAAGGGGCCTGACGGACATATTTCGAGATATTTCTTCTTCTTGTTGTTCTTCTTCTGCGCAGCTAAGCTGGAAGTGGCATTTGCGGCTCGCACTAGTGCAGAGTTATCTCAAAGAAAGGGGCCACGGTGTTTCTGTATCTCTATTATGTTGGTGCGGCTTCGGAACTTTTAACTATCTCGATATATCTCGAAAACTACGCTTCTGATCAAAAAATATCATAGAACATAAAAAGTAGGAAACTTAATTCTCTACAAAAAAGGTCTCTTAACATTTTGCCATAGCTCGCTTCGTTTCCGAGATATTTGCATATTTATCTCAAGGGAAGGGGCCTGACGGACATATTTCGAGATATTTCTTCTTCTTGTTGCTCTTCTTCTGCACAGCTAAGCTGGAAGTGGCATTTGCGGCTCGCACTAGTGCAGAGTTATCTCAAAGAAAGGGGCCACGGTGTTTCTGTATCTCTATTATGTTGGTGCGGCTTCGGAACTTTTAAATATCTTGATATATCTCGAGAACTACGCATCTGATCAAAAAATATCATAGAACATAAAAAGTAGGAAACTTAATTCTCTACAAAAAAGGTCTCTTAACATTTTGCCATAGCTCGCTTCGTTTCCGAGATATTTGCATATTTATCTCAAGGGAAGGGGCCTGACGGACATATTTCGAGATATTTCTTCTTCTTGTTGTTCTTCTTCTGCACAGCTAAGCTGGAAGTGGCATTTGCGGCTCGCACTAGTGCAGAGTTATCTCAAAGAAAGGGGCCACGGTGTTTCTGTATCTCTATTATGTTGGTGCGGCTTCGGAACTTTTAAGTATCTCGATATATCTCGAAAACTACGCTTCTGATCAAAAAATATCATAGAATATAAAAAGTAGGAAACTTAATTCTCTACAAAAAAGTTCTCTTAACATTTTGCCATAGCTCGCTTCGTTTCCGAGATATTTGCAGATTTATCTCAAGGGAAGGGGCCTAACGGACATATTTCGAGATATTTCTTCTTCTTGTTGTTCTTCTTCTGCACAGCTAAGCTGGAAGTGGCATTTGCGGCTCGCACTAGTGCAGAGTTATCTCAAAGAAAGGGGCCACGGTGTTTCTGTATCTCTATTATGTTGGTGCGGCTTCGGAACTTTTAAATATCTTGATATATCTCGAGAACTACGCATCTGATCAAAAAATATCATGGAACATAAAAAGTAGGAAACTTAATTCTCTACAAAAAAGGTCTCTTAACATTTTGCCATAGCTCGCTTCGTTTCCGAGATATTTGCATATTCATCTCAAGGGAAGGGGCCTGACGGACATATTTCGAGATATTTCTTCTTCTTGTTGTTCTTCTTCTGCACAGCTAAGCTGGAAGTGGCATTTGCGGCTCGCACTAGTGCAGAGTTAGCTCAAAGAAAGGGGCCACGGTGTTTCTGTATCTCTATTATGTTGGTGCGGCTTCGGAACTTTTAAATATCTTGATATATCTCGAGAACTACGCATCTGATCAAAAAATATCATAGAACATAAAACGTAGGAAACTTAATTCTCTACAAAAAAGGTCTCTTAACATTTTGCCATAGCTCGCTTCGTTTCCGAGATATTTGCAGATTTATCTCAAGGGAAGGGGCCTGACGGACATATTTCGAGATATTTCTTCTTCTTGTTGTTCTTCTTCTGCACAGCTAAGCTGGAAGTGGCATTTGCGGCTCGCACTAGTGCAGAGTTATCTCAAAGAAAGGGGCCACGGTGTTTCTGTATCTCTATTATGTTGGTGCGGCTTCGGAACTTTTAAGTATCTCGATATATCTCGAAAACTACGCTTCTGATCAAAAAATATCATAGAACATAAATTGTAGGAAACATAATTCTCTACAAAAAAGGTCTCTTAACATTTTGCCATAGCTCGCTTCGTTTCCGAGATATTTGCAGATATATCTCAAGGGAAGGGGCCTGACGGACATATTTCGAGATATTTCTTCTTCTTGCTGTTCTTCCTCTGCACAGCTAAGCTGGAAGTGGCATTTGCAGCTCGCAATAGTGCAGAGTTATCTCAAAGAAAGGGGCCACGGTGTTTCTGTATCTCTATTATGTTGGTGCGGCTTCGGAACTTTTAAATATCTTGATATATCTCGAGAACTACGCATCTGATCAAAAAATATCATAGAACATAAAACGTAGGAAACTTAATTCTCTACAAAAAAGGTCTCTTAACATTTTGCCATAGCTCGCTTCGTTTCCGAGATATTTGCATATTTATCTCAAGGGAAGGGGCCTGACGGACATATTTCGAGATATTTCTTCTTCTTGTTGTTCTTCTTCTGCACAGCTAAGCTGGAAGTGGCATTTGCGGCTCGCACTAGTGCAGAGTTATCTCAAAGAAAGGGGCCACGGTGTTTCTGTATCTCTATTATGTTGGTGCGGCTTCGGAACTTTTAAGTATCTCGATATATCTCGAAAACTACGCTTCTGATCAAAAAATATCATAGAACATAAATTGTAGGAAACATAATTCTCTACAAAAGAGGTCTCTTAACATTTTGCCATAGCTCGCTTCGTTTCCGAGATATTTGCAGATATATCTCAAGGGAAGGGGCCTGACGGACATATTTCGAGATATTTCTTCTTCTTGCTGTTCTTCCTCTGCACAGCTAAGCTGGAAGTGGCATTTGCAGCTCGCAATAGTGCAGAGTTATCTCAAAGAAAGGGGCCACGGTGTTTCTGTATCTCTATTATATTGGTGCGGCTTCGGAACTTTTAAATATCTTGATATATCTCGAGAACTACGCATCTGATCAAAAAATATCATAGAACATAAAAGGTAGGAAACTTAATTCTCTACAAAAACGGTCTCTTAACATTTTGCCATAGCTCGCTTCGTTTCCGAGATATTTGCATATTTATCTCAAGGGAAGGGGCCTGACGGACATATTTCGAGATATTTCTTCTTCTTGTTGTTCTTCTTCTGCACAGCTAAGCTGGAAGTGGCATTTGCGGCTCGTACTAGTGGAGAGTTATCTCAAAGAAAGGGGCCACGGTGTTTCTGTATCTCTATTATGTTGGTGCGGCTTCGGAACTTTTAAATATCTCGATATATCTCGAAAACTACGCTTCTGATCAAAAAATATCATAGAACATAAAAAGTAGGAAACTTAATTCTCTACAAAAAAGGTCTCTTAACATTTTGCCATAGCTCGCTTCGTTTCCGAGATATTTGCAGATTTATCTCAAGGGAAGGGGCCTAACGGACATATTTCGAGATATTTCTTCTTCTTGTTGTTCTTCTTCTGCACAGCTAAGCTGGAAGTGGCATTTGCGGCTCGCACTAGTGCAGAGTTATCTCAAAGAAAGGGGCCACGGTGTTTCTGTATCTCTATTATGTTGGTGCGGCTTCGGAACTTTTAAATATCTTGATATATCTCGAGAACTACGCATCTGATCAAAAAATATCATAGAACATAAAAAGTAGGAAACTTAATTCTCTACAAAAAAGGTCTCTTAACATTTTGCCATAGCTCGCTTCGTTTCCGAGATATTTGCATATTTATCTCAAGGGAAGGGGCCTGACGGACATATTTCGAGATATTTCTTCTTCTTGTTGTTCTCCTTCTGCACAGCTAAGCTGGAAGTGGCATTTGCGGCTCGCACTAGTGCAGAGTTATCTCAAAGAAAGGGGCCACGGTGTTTCTGTATCTCTATTATGTTGGTGCGGCTTCGGAACTTTTAAATATCTTGATATATCTCGAGAACTACGCCTCTGATCGAAAAATATCATAGAACATAAAAAGTAGGAAACTTAATTCTCTACAAAAAAGGTCTCTTAACATTTTGCCATAGCTCGCTTCGTTTCCGAGATATTTGCATATTTATCTCAAGGGAAGGGGCCTGACGGACATATTTCGAGATATTTCTTCTTCTTGTTGTTCTTCTTCTGCACAGCTAAGCTGGAAGTGGCATTTGCGGCTCGCACTAGTGCAGAGTTATCTCAAAGAAAGGGGCCACGGTGTTTCTGTATCTCTATTATGTTGGTGCGGCTTCGGAACTTTTAAGTATCTCGATATATCTCGAAAACTACGCTTCTGATCAAAAAATATCATAGAACACAAATTGTAGGAAACATAATTCTCTACAAAAAAGGTCTCTTAACATTTTGCCATAGCTCGCTTCGTTTCCGAGATATTTGCAGATATATCTCAAGGGAAGGGGCCTGACGGACATATTTCGAGATATTTCTTCTTCTTGCTGTTCTTCCTCTGCACAGCTAAGCTGGAAGTGGCATTTGCAGCTCGCAATAGTGCAGAGTTATCTCAAAGAAAGGGGCCACGGTGTTTCTGTATCTCTATTATGTTGGTGCGGCTTCGGAACTTTTAAGTATCTCGATATATCTCGAAAACTACGCTTCTGATCAAAAAATATCATAGAACATAAATTGTAGGAAACATAATTCTCTACAAAAAAGGTCTCTTAACATTTTGCCATAGCTCGCTTCGTTTCCGAGATATTTGCAGATATATCTCAAGGGAAGGGGCCTGACGGACATATTTCGAGATATTTCTTCTTCTTGCTGTTCTTCCTCTGCACAGCTAAGCTGGAAGTGGCATTTGCAGCTCGCAATAGTGCAGAGTTATCTCAAAGAAAGGGGCCACGGTGTTTCTGTATCTCTATTATGTTGGTGCGGCTTCGGAACTTTTAAATATCTTGATATATCTCGAGAACTACGCATCTGATCAAAAAATATCATAGAACATAAAAAGTAGGAAACTTAATTCTCTACAAAAAAGGTCTCTTAACATTTTGCCATAGCTCGCTTCGTTTCCGAGATATTTGCATATTTATCTCAAGGGAAGGGGCCTGACGGACATATTTCGAGATATTTCTTCTTCTTGTTGTTCTTCTTCTGCACAGCTAAGCTGGAAGTGGCATTTGCGGCTCGTACTAGTGGAGAGTTATCTCAAAGAAAGGGGCCACGGTGTTTCTGTATCTCTATTATGTTGGTGCGGCTTCGGAACTTTTAAATATCTCGATATATCTCGAAAACTACGCATCTGATCAAAAAATATCATAGAACATAAAAAGTAGGAAACTTAATTCTCTACAAAAAAGGTCTCTTAACATTTTGCCATAGCTCGCTTCGTTTCCGAGATATTTGCATATTTATCTCAAGGGAAGGGGCCTGACGGACATATTTCGAGATATTTCTTCTTCTTGTTGTTCTTCTTCTGCACAGCTAAGCTGGAAGTGGCATTTGCGGCTCGCACTAGTGCAGAGTTATCTCAAAGAAAGGGGCCACGGTGTTTCTGTATCTCTATTATGTTGGTGCGGCTTCGGAACTTTTAAATATCTTGATATATCTCGAGAACTACGCCTCTGATCGAAAAATATCATAGAACATAAAAAGTAGGAAACTTAATTCTCTACAAAAAAGGTCTCTTAACATTTTGCCATAGCTCGCTTCGTTTCCGAGATATTTGCATATTTATCTCAAGGGAAGGGGCCTGACGGACATATTTCGAGATATTTCTTCTTCTTGTTGTTCTTCTTCTGCACAGCTAAGCTGGAAGTGGCATTTGCGGCTCGCACTAGTGCAGAGTTATCTCAAAGAAAGGGGCCACGGTGTTTCTGTATCTCTATTATGTTGGTGCCGCTTCGGAACTTTTAAGTATCTCGATATATCTCGAAAACTACGCTTCTGATCAAAAAATATCATAGAACACAAATTGTAGGAAACATAATTCTCTACAAAAAAGGTCTCTTAACATTTTGCCATAGCTCGCTTCGTTTCCGAGATATTTGCAGATATATCTCAAGGGAAGGGGCCTGACGGACATATTTCGAGATATTTCTTCTTCTTGCTGTTCTTCCTCTGCACAGCTAAGCTGGAAGTGGCATTTGCAGCTCGCAATAGTGCAGAGTTATCTCAAAGAAAGGGGCCACGGTGTTTCTGTATCTCTATTATGTTGGTGCGGCTTCGGAACTTTTAAATATCTTGATATATCTCGAGAACTACGCATCTGATCAAAAAATATCATAGAACATAAAACGTAGGAAACTTAATTCTCTACAAAAAAGGTCTCTTAACATTTTGCCATAGCTCGCTTCGTTTCCGAGATATTTGCATATTTATCTCAAGGGAAGGGGCCTGACGGACATATTTCGAGATATTTCTTCTTCTTGTTGTTCTTCTTCTGCACAGCTAAGCTGGAAGTGGCATTTGCGGCTCGCACTAGTGCAGAGTTATCTCAAAGAAAGGGGCCACGGTGTTTCTGTATCTCTATTATGTTGGTGCGGCTTCGGAACTTTTAAGTATCTCGATATATCTCGAAAACTACGCTTCTGATCAAAAAATATCATAGAACATAAATTGTAGGAAACATAATTCTCTACAAAAAAGGTCTCTTAACATTTTGCCATAGCTCGCTTCGTTTCCGAGATATTTGCAGATATATCTCAAGGGAAGGGGCCTGACGGACATATTTCGAGATATTTCTTCTTCTTGCTGTTCTTCCTCTGCACAGCTAAGCTGGAAGTGGCATTTGCAGCTCGCAATAGTGCAGAGTTATCTCAAAGAAAGGGGCCACGGTGTTTCTGTATCTCTATTATGTTGGTGCGGCTTCGGAACTTTTAAATATCTTGATATATCTCGAGAACTACGCATCTGATCAAAAAATATCATAGAACATAAAAGGTAGGAAACTTAATTCTCTACAAAAAAGGTCTCTTAACATTTTGCCATAGCTCGCTTCGTTTCCGAGATATTTGCATATTTATCTCAAGGGAAGGGGCCTGACGGACATATTTCGAGATATTTCTTCTTCTTGTTGTTCTTCTTCTGCACAGCTAAACTGGAAGTGGCATTTCCAGCTCGCAATAGTGCAGAGTTATCTCAAAGAAAGGGGCCACGGTGTTTCTGTATCTCTATTATGTTGGTGCGGCTTCGGAACTTTTAAATATCTTGATATATCTCGAGAACTACGCATCTGATCAAAAAATATCATAGAACATAAAAAGTAGGAAACTTAATTCTCTACAAAAAAGGTCTCTTAACATTTTGCCATAGCTCGCTTCGTTTCCGAGATATTTGCAGATTTATCTCAAGGGAAGGGGCCTGACGGACATATTTCGAGATATTTCTTCTTCTTGTTGTTCTTCTTCTGCACAGCTAAGCTGGAAGTGGCATTTGCGGCTCGCACTAGTGCAGAGTTATCTCAAAGAAAGGGGCCACGGTGTTTCTGTATCTCTATTATGTTGGTGCGGCTTCGGAACTTTTAAATATCTTGATATATCTCGGGAACTACGCATCTGATCAAAAAATATCATAGAACATAAAAAGTAGGAAACTTAATTCTCTACAAAAAAGGTCTCTTAACATTTTGCCATAGCTCGCTTCGTTTCCGAGATATTTGCATATTTATCTCAAGGGAAGGGGCCTGACGGACATATTTCGAGATATTTCTTCTTCTTGTTGTTCTTCTTCTGCACAGCTAAGCTGGAAGTGGCATTTGCGGCTCGCACTAGTGCAGAGTTATCTCAAAGAAAGGGGCCACGGTGTTTCTGTATCTCTATTATGTTGGTGCGGCTTCGGAACTTTTAAATATCTCGATATATCTCGAAAACTACGCTTCTGATCAAAAAATATCATAGAACATAAATTGTAGGAAACATAATTCTCTACAAAAAAGGTCTCTTAACATTTTGCCATAGCTCGCTTCGTTTCCGAGATATTTGCAGATATATCTCAAGGGAAGGGGCCTGACGGACATATTTCGAGATATTTCTTCTTCTTGCTGTTCTTCCTCTGCACAGCTAAGCTGGAAGTGGCATTTGCAGCTCGCAATAGTGCAGAGTTATCTCAAAGAAAGGGGCCACGGTGTTTCTGTATCTCTATTATGTTGGTGCGGCTTCGGAACTTTTAAATATCTTGATATATCTCGAGAACTACGCATCTGATCAAAAAATATCATAGAACATAAAAGGTAGGAAACTTAATTCTCTACAAAAAAGGTCTCTTAACATTTTGCCATAGCTCGCTTCGTTTCCGAGATATTTGCATATTTATCTCAAGGGAAGGGGCCTGACGGACATATTTCGAGATATTTCTTCTTCTTGTTGTTCTTCTTCTGCACAGCTAAGCTGGAAGTGGCATTTGCGGCTCGTACTAGTGGAGAGTTATCTCAAAGAAAGGGGCCACGGTGTTTCTGTATCTCTATTATGTTGGTGCGGCTTCGGAACTTTTAAATATCTCGATATATCTCGAAAACTACGCTTCTGATCAAAAAATATCATAGAACATAAAAAGTAGGAAACTTAATTCTCTACAAAAAAGGTCTCTTAACATTTTGCCATAGCTCGCTTCGTTTCCGAGATATTTGCAGATTTATCTCAAGGGAAGGGGCCTAACGGACATATTTCGAGATATTTCTTCTTCTTGTTGTTCTTCTTCTGCACAGCTAAACTGGAAGTGGCATTTCCAGCTCGCAATAGTGCAGAGTTATCTCAAAGAAAGGAGCCACGGTGTTTCTGTATCTCTATTATGTTGGTGCGGCTTCGGAACTTTTAAATATCTTGATATATCTCGAGAACTACGCATCTGATCAAAAAATATCATAGAACATAAAAAGTAGGAAACTTAATTCTCTACAAAAAAGGTCTCTTAACATTTTGCCATAGCTCGCTTCGTTTCCGAGATATTTGCATATTTATCTCAAGGGAAGGGGCCTGACGGACATATTTCGAGATATTTCTTCTTCTTGTTGTTCTTCTTCTGCACAGCTAAGCTGGAAGTGGCATTTGCGGCTCGCACTAGTGCAGAGTTATCTCAAAGAAAGGGGCCACGGTGTTTCTGTATCTCTATTATGTTGGTGCGGCTTCGGAACTTTTAAATATCTCGATATATCTCGAAAACTACGCTTCTGATCAAAAAATATCATAGAACATAAATTGTAGGAAACATAATTCTCTACAAAAAAGGTCTCTTAACATTTTGCCATAGCTCGCTTCGTTTCCGAGATATTTGCAGATATATCTCAAGGGAAGGGTCCTGACGGACATATTTCGAGATATTTCTTCTTCTTGTTGTTCTTCTTCTGCACAGCTAAACTGGAAGTGGCATTCCCAGCTCGCAATAGTGCAGAGTTATCTCAAAGAAAGGGGCCACGGTGTTTCTGTATCTCTATTATGTTGGTGCGGCTTCGGAACTTTTAAATATCTCGATATATCTCGAAAACTACGCTTCTGATCAAAAAATATCATAGAACATAAATTGTAGGAAACATAATTCTCTACAAAAAAGGTCTCTTAACATTTTGCCATAGCTCGCTTCGTTTCCGAGATATTTGCAGATATATCTCAAGGGAAGGGGCCTGACGGACATATTTCGAGATATTTCTTCTTCTTGTTGTTCTTCTTCTGCACAGCTAAGCTGGAAGTGGCATTTACAGCTCGCAATAGTGCAGAGTTATCTCAAAGAAAGGGGCCACGGTGTTTCTGTATCTCTATTATGTTGGTGCGGCTTCGGAACTTTTAAATATCTCGATATATCTCGAAAACTACGCTTCTGATCAAAAAATATCATAGAATATAAAAAGTAGGAAACTTAATTCTCTACAAAAAAGGTCTCTTAACATTTTGCCATAGCTCGCTTCGTTTCCGAGATATTTGCAGATTTATCTCAAGGGAAGGGGCCTGACGGACATATTTCGAGATATTTCTTCTTCTTGTTGTTCTTCTTCTGCACAGCTAAGCTGGAAGTGGCATTTGCGGCTCGCACTAGTGCAGAGTTATCTCAAAGAAAGGGGCCACGGTGTTTCTGTATCTCTATTATGTTGGTGCGACTTCGGAACTTTTAAATATCTTGATATATCTCGAGAACTACGCATCTGATCAAAAAATATCATAGAACATAAAAAGTAGGAAACTTAATTCTCTACAAAAAAGGTCTCTTAACATTTTGCCATAGCTCGCTTCGTTTCCGAGATATTTGCATATTTATCTCAAGGGAAGGGGCCTGACGGACATATTTCGAGATATTTCTTCTTCTTGTTGTTCTTCTTCTGCACAGCTAAGCTGGAAGTGGCATTTGCGGCTCGCACTAGTGCAGAGTTATCTCAAAGAAAGGGGCCACGGTGTTTCTGTATCTCTATTATGTTGGTGCGGCTTCGGAACTTTTAAGTATCTCGATATATCTCGAAAACTACGCTTCTGATCAAAAAATATCATAGAATATAAAAAGTAGGAAACTTAATTCTCTACAAAAAAGGTCTCTTAACATTTTGCCATAGCTCGCTTCGTTTCCGAGATATTTGCAGATTTATCTCAAGGGAAGGGGCCTAACGGACATATTTCGAGATATTTCTTCTTCTTGTTGTTCTTCTTCTGCACAGCTAAACTGGAAGTGGCATTTCCAGCTCGCAATAGTGCAGAGTTATCTCAAAGAAAGGGGCCACGGTGTTTCTGTATCTCTATTATGTTGGTGCGGCTTCGGAACTTTTAAATATCTTGATATATCTCGAGAACTACGCATCTGATCAAAAAATATCATAGAACATAAAACGTAGGAAACTTAATTCTCTACAAAAAAGGTCTCTTAACATTTTGCCATAGCTCGCTTCGTTTCCGAGATATTTGCAGATTTATCTCAAGGGAAGGGGCCTGACGGACATATTTCGAGATATTTCTTCTTCTTGTTGTTCTTCTTCTGCACAGCTAAGCTGGAAGTGGCATTTGCGGCTCGCACTAGTGCAGAGTTATCTCAAAGAAAGGGGCGACGGTGTTTCTGTATCTCTATTATGTTGGTGCGGCTTCGGAACTTTTAAATATCTTGATATATCTCGAGAACTACGCATCTGATCAAAAAATATCATGAAACATAAAAAGTAGGAAACTTAATTCTCTACAAAAAAGGTCTCTTAACATTTTGCCATAGCTCGCTTCGTTTCCGAGATATTTGCATATTTATCTCAAGGGAAGGGGCCTGACGGACATATTTCGAGATATTTCTTCTTCTTGTTGTTCTTCTTCTGCACAGCTAAGCTGGAAGTGGCATTTGCGGCTCGCACTAGTGCAGAGTTATCTCAAAGAAAGGGGCCACGGTGTTTCTGTATCTCTATTATGTTGGTGCGGCTTCGGAACTTTTAAATATCTTGATATATCTCGAGAACTACGCATCTGATCAAAAAATATCATAGAACATAAAACGTAGGAAACTTAATTCTCTACAAAAAAGGTCTCTTAACATTTTGCCATAGCTCGCTTCGTTTCCGAGATATTTGCAGATTTATCTCAAGGGAAGGGGCCTGACGGACATATTTCGAGATATTTCTTCTTCTTGTTGTTCTTCTTCTGCACAGCTAAGCTGGAAGTGGCATTTGCGGCTCGCACTAGTGCAGAGTTATCTCAAAGAAAGGGGCCACGGTGTTTCTGTATCTCTATTATGTTGGTGCGGCTTCGGAACTTTTAAATATCTTGATATATCTCGAGAACTACGCATCTGATCAAAAAATATCATAGAACATAAAAAGTAGGAAACTTAGTTCTCTACAAAAAAGGTCTCTTAACATTTTGCCATAGCTCGCTTCGTTTCCGAGATATTTGCATATTTATCTCAAGGGAAGGGGCCTGACGGACATATTTCGAGATATTTCTTCTTCTTGTTGTTCTTCTTCTGCACAGCTAAGCTGGAAGTGGCATTTGCGGCTCGTACTAGTGGAGAGTTATCTCAAAGAAAGGGGCCACGGTGTTTCTGTATCTCTATTATGTTGGTGCGGCTTCGGAACTTTTAAATATCTCGATATATCTCGAAAACTACGCTTCTGATCAAAAAATATCATAGAACATAAAAAGTAGCAAACTTAATTCTCTACAAAAAAGGTCTCTTAACATTTTGCCATAGCTCGCTTCGTTTCCGAGATATTTGCAGATTTATCTCAAGGGAAGGGGCCTAACGGACATATTTCGAGATATTTCTTCTTCTTGTTGTTCTTCTTCTGCACAGCTAAGCTGGAAGTGGCATTTGCGGCTCGCACTAGTGCAGAGTTATCTCAAAGAAAGGGGCCACGGTGTTTCTGTATCTCTATTATGTTGGTGCGGCTTCGGAACTTTTAAATATCTTGATATATCTCGAGAACTACGCATCTGATCAAAAAATATCATAGAACATAAAAAGTAGGAAACTTAATTCTCTACAAAAAAGGTCTCTTAACATTTTGCCATAGCTCGCTTCGTTTCCGAGATATTTGCAGATTTATCTCAAGGGAAGGGGCCTGACGGACATATTTCGAGATATTTCTTCTTCTTGTTGTTCTTCTTCTGCACAGCTAAGCTGGAAGTGGCATTTGCGGCTCGCACTAGTGCAGAGTTATCTCAAAGAAAGGGGCCACGGTGTTTCTGTATCTCTATTATGTTGGTGCGGCTTCGGAACTTTTAAATATCTTGATATATCTCGAGAACTACGCATCTGATCAAAAAATATCATAGAACATAAAAAGTAGGAAACTTAATTCTCTACAAAAAAGGTCTCTTAACATTTTGCCATAGCTCGCTTCGTTTCCGAGATATTTGCATATTTATCTCAAGGGAAGGGGCCTGACGGACATATTTCGAGATATTTCTTCTTCTTGTTGTTCTTCTTCTGCACAGCTAAGCTGGAAGTGGCATTTGCGGCTCGCACTAGTGCAGAGTTATCTCAAAGAAAGGGGCCACGGTGTTTCTGTATCTCTATTATGTTGGTGCGGCTTCGGAACTTTTAAATATCTTGATATATCTCGAGAACTACGCATCTGATCAAAAAATATCATACTACATAAAAAGTAGGAAACTTAATTCTCTACAAGAAAGGTCTCTAAACATTTTGCCATAGCTCGTTTCGTTTCCGAGATATTTGCATATTTATCTCAAGGGAAGGGGCCTGACGGACATATTTCGAGATATTTCTTCTTCTTGTTGTTCTTCTTCTGCACAGCTAAGCTGGAAGTGGCATTTGCGGCTCGTACTAGTGGAGAGTTATCTCAAAGAAAGGGGCCACGGTGTTTCTGTATCTCTATTATGTTGGTGCGGCTTCGGAACTTTTAAATATCTCGATATATCTCGAAAACTACGCTTCTGATCAAAAAATATCATAGAACATAAAAAGTAGCAAACTTAATTCTCTACAAAAAAGGTCTCTTAACATTTTGCCATAGCTCGCTTCGTTTCCGAGATATTTGCAGATTTATCTCAAGGGAAGGGGCCTAACGGACATATTTCGAGATATTTCTTCTTCTTGTTGTTCTTCTTCTGCACAGCTAAGCTGGAAGTGGCATTTGCGGCTCGCACTAGTGCAGAGTTATCTCAAAGAAAGGGGCCACGGTGTTTCTGTATCTCTATTATGTTGGTGCGGCTTCGGAACTTTTAAATATCTTGATATATCTCGAGAACTACGCATCTGATCAAAAAATATCATAGAACATAAAAAGTAGGAAACTTAATTCTCTACAAAAAAGGTCTCTTAACATTTTGCCATAGCTCGCTTCGTTTCCGAGATATTTGCAGATTTATCTCAAGGGAAGGGGCCTGACGGACATATTTCGAGATATTTCTTCTTCTTGTTGTTCTTCTTCTGCACAGCTAAGCTGGAAGTGGCATTTGCGGCTCGCACTAGTGCAGAGTTATCTCAAAGAAAGGGGCCACGGTGTTTCTGTATCTCTATTATGTTGGTGCGGCTTCGGAACTTTTAAATATCTTGATATATCTCGAGAACTACGCATCTGATCAAAAAATATCATAGAACATAAAAAGTAGGAAACTTAATTCTCTACAAAAAAGGTATCTTAACATTTTGCCATAGCTCGCTTCGTTTCCGAGATATTTGCATATTTATCTCAAGGGAAGGGGCCTGACGGACATATTTCGAGATATTTCTTCTTCTTGTTGTTCTTCTTCTGCACAGCTAAGCTGGAAGTGGCATTTGCGGCTCGCACTAGTGCAGAGTTATCTCAAAGAAAGGGGCCACGGTGTTTCTGTATCTCTATTATGTTGGTGCGGCTTCGGAACTTTTAAATATCTTGATATATCTCGAGAACTACGCATCTGATCAAAAAATATCATACTACATAAAAAGTAGGAAACTTAATTCTCTACAAGAAAGGTCTCTAAACATTTTGCCATAGCTCGTTTCGTTTCCGAGATATTTGCAGATTTATCTCAAGGGAAGGGGCCTGACGGACATATTTCGAGATATTTCTTCTTCTTGTTGTTCTTGTTCTGCACAGCTAAGCTGGAAGTGGCATTTGCAGCTCGCAATAGTGCAGAGTTATCTCAAAGAGAGGGGCCACGGTGTTTCTGTATCTCTATTATGTTGGTGCGGCTTCGGAACTTTTAAATATCTTGATATATCTCGAGAACTACGCATCTGATCAAAAAATATCATAGAACATAAAAAGTAGGAAACTTAATTCTCTACAAAAAAGGTCTCTTAACATTTTGCCATAGCTCGCTTCGTTTCCGAGATATTTGCAGATATATCTCAAGGGAAGGGGCCTGACGGACATATTTCGAGATATTTCTTCTTCTTGTTGTTCTTCCTCTGCACAGCTAAGCTGGAAGTGGCATTTGCAGCTCGCAATAGTGCAGAGTTATCTCAAAGAAAGGGGCCACGGTGTTTCTGTATCTCTATTATGTTGGTGCGGCTTCGGAACTTTTAAATATCTTGATATATCTCGAGAACTACGCATCTGATCAAAAAATATCATAGAACATAAAAGGTAGGAAACTTAATTCTCTACAAAAAAGGTCTCTTAACATTTTGCCATAGCTCGCTTCGTTTCCGAGATATTTGCATATTTATCTCAAGGGAAGGGGCCTGACGGACATATTTCGAGATATTTCTTCTTCTTGTTGTTCTTCTTCTGCACAGCTAAGCTGGAAGTGGCATTTGCGGCTCGTACTAGTGGAGAGTTATCTCAAAGAAAGGGGCCACGGTGTTTCTGTATCTCTATTATGTTGGTGCGGCTTCGGAACTTTTAAATATCTCGATATATCTCGAAAACTACGCTTCTGATCAAAAAATATCATAGAACATAAAAAGTAGGAAACTTAATTCTCTACAAAAAAGGTCTCTTAACATTTTGCCATAGCTCGCTTCGTTTCCGAGATATTTGCAGATTTATCTCAAGGGAAGGGGCCTAACGGACATATTTCGAGATATTTCTTCTTCTTGTTGTTCTTCTTCTGCACAGCTAAACTGGAAGTGGCATTTCCAGCTCGCAATAGTGCAGAGTTATCTCAAAGAAAGGGGCCACGGTGTTTCTGTATCTCTATTATGTTGGTGCGGCTTCGGAACTTTTAAATATCTTGATATATCTCGAGAACTACGCATCTGATCAAAAAATATCATAGAACATAAAAAGTAGGAAACTTAATTCTCTACAAAAAAGGTCTCTTAACATTTTGCCATAGCTCGCTTCGTTTCCGAGATATTTGCAGATTTATCTCAAGGGAAGGGGCCTGACGGACATATTTCGAGATATTTCTTCTTCTTGTTGTTCTTCTTCTGCACAGCTAAGCTGGAAGTGGCATTTGCGGCTCGCACTAGTGCAGAGTTATCTCAAAGAAAGGGGCCACGGTGTTTCTGTATCTCTATTATGTTGGTGCGGCTTCGGACTTTTAAATATCTTGATATATCTCGAGAACTACGCATCTGATCAAAAAATATCATAGAAGATAAAAAGTAGGACACTTAATTCTCTACAAAAAAGGTCTCTTAACATTTTGCCATAGCTCGCTTTGTTTCCGAGATATTTGCATATTTATCTCAAGGGAAGGGGCCTGACGGACATATTTCGAGATATTTCTTCTTCTTGTTGTTCTTCTTCTGCACAGCTAAGCTGGAAGTGGCATTTGCGGCTCGCACTAGTGCAGAGTTATCTCAAAGAAAGGGGCCACGGTGTTTCTGTATCTCTATTATGTTGGTGCGGCTTCGGAACTTTTAAATATCTCGATATATCTCGAAAACTACGCATCTGATCAAAAAATATCATAGAACATAAAAGGTAGGAAACTTAATTCTCTACAAAAAAGGTCTCTTAACATTTTGCCATAGCTCGCTTCGTTTCCGAGATATTTGCATATTTATCTCAAGGGAAGGGGCCTGACGGACATATTTCGAGATATTTCTTCTTCTTGTTGTTCTTCTTCTGCACAGCTAAGCTGGAAGTGGCATTTGCGGCTCGTACTAGTGGAGAGTTATCTCAAAGAAAGGGGCCACGGTGTTTCTGCATCTCTATTATGTTGGTGCGGCTTCGGAACTTTTAAATATCTCGATATATCTCGAAAACTACGCTTCTGATCAAAAAATATCATAGAACATAAAAAGTAGGAAACTTAATTCTCTACAAAAAAGGTCTCTTAACATTTTGCCATAGCTCGCTTCGTTTCCGAGATATTTGCAGATTTATCTCAAGGGAAGGGGCCTAACGGACATATTTCGAGATATTTCTTCTTCTTGTTGTTCTTCTTCTGCACAGCTAAACTGGAAGTGGCATTTGCGGCTCGCACTAGTGCAGAGTTATCTCAAAGAAAGGGGCCACGGTGTTTCTGTATCTCTATTATGTTGGTGCGGCTTCGGAACTTTTAAATATCTCGATATATCTCGAAAACCACGCATCTGATCAAAAAATATCATAGAACATAAAAGGTAGGAAACTTAATTCTCTACAAAAAAGGTCTCTTAACATTTTGCCATAGCTCGCTTCGTTTCCGAGATATTTGCATATTTATCTCAAGGGAAGGGGCCTGACGGACATATTTCGAGATATTTCTTCTTCTTGTTGTTCTTCTTCTGCACAGCTAAGCTGGAAGTGGCATTTGCGGCTCGTACTAGTGGAGAGTTATCTCAAAGAAAGGGGCCACGGTGTTTCTGTATCTCTATTATGTTGGTGCGGCTTCGGAACTTTTAAATATCTCGATATATCTCGAAAACTACGCTTCTGATCAAAAAATATCATAGAACATAAAAAGTAGGAAACTTAATTCTCTACAAAAAAGGTCTCTTAACATTTTGCCATAGCTCGCTTCGTTTCCGAGATATTTGCAGATTTATCTCAAGGGAAGGGGCCTAACGGACATATTTCGAGATATTTCTTCTTCTTGTTGTTCTTCTTCTGCACAGCTAAACTGGAAGTGGCATTTGCGGCTCGCACTAGTGCAGAGTTATCTCAAAGAAAGGGGCCACGGTGTTTCTGTATCTCTATTATGTTGGTGCGGCTTCGGAACTTTTAAATATCTCGATATATCTCGAAAACTACGCTTCTGATCAAAAAATATCATAGAACATAAATTGTAGGAAACATAATTCTCTACAAAAAAGGTCTCTTAACATTTTGCCATAGCTCGCTTCGTTTCCGAGATATTTGCAGATTTATCTCAAGGGAAGGGGCCTGACGGACATATTTCGAGATATTTCTTCTTTTTGTTGTTCTTCTTCTGCACAGCTAAGCTGGAAGTGGCATTTGCGGCTCGCACTAGTGCAGAGTTATCTCAAAGAAAGGGGCCACGGTGTTTCTGTATCTCTATTATGTTGGTGCGGCTTCGGAACTTTTAAATATCTCGATATATCTCGAAAACTACGCTTCTGATCAAAAAATATCATAGAACATAAATTGTAGGAAACATAATTCTCTACAAAAAAGGTCTCTTAACATTTTGCCATAGCTCGCTTCGTTTCCGAGATATTTGCAGATTCAGCTCAAAGGAACTGGCCTGACGGACATATTTCGAGATATTTCTTCTTCTTGTTGTTCTTCTTCTGCACAGCTAAGCTGGAAGTGGCATTTGCGGCTCGCACTAGTGCAGAGTTATCTCAAAGAAAGGGGCCACGGTGTTTCTGTATCTCTATTATGTTGGTGCGGCTTCGGACTTTTAAATATCTTGATATATCTCGAGAACTACGCATCTGATCAAAAAATATCATAGAAGATAAAAAGTAGGAAACTTAATTCTCTACAAAAAAGGTCTCTTAACATTTTGCCATAGCTCGCTTCGTTTCCGAGATATTTGCATATTTATCTCAAGGGAAGGGGCCTGACGGACATATTTCGAGATATTTCTTCTTCTTGTTGTTCTTCTTCTGCACAGCTAAGCTGGAAGTGGCATTTGCGGCTCGCACTAGTGCAGAGTTATCTCAAAGAAAGGGGCCACGGTGTTTCTGTATCTCTATTATGTTGGTGCGGCTTCGGAACTTTTAAATATCTCGATATATCTCGAAAACTACGCTTCTGATCAAAAAATATCATAGAACATAAATTGTAGGAAACATAATTCTTTACAAAAAAGGTCTCTTAGCATTTTGCCATAGCTCGCTTCGTTTCCGAGATATTTGCAGATTTATCTCAAGGGAAGGGTCCTGATGGACATATTTCGAGATATTTCTTCTTCTTGTTGTTCTTCTTCTGCACAGCTAAACTGGAAGTGGCATTTCCAGCTCGCAATCGTGCAGAGTTATCTCAAAGAAAGGGGCCACGGTGTTTCTGTATCTCTATTATGTTGGTGCGGCTTCGGAACTTTTAAATATCTTGATATATCTCGAGAACTACGCCTCTGATCGAAAAATATCATAGAACATAAAAAGTAGGAAACTTAATTCTCTACAAAAAAGGTCTCTTAACATTTTGCCATAGCTCGCTTCGTTTCCGAGATATTTGCAGATTTATCTCAAGGGAAGGGGCCTGACGGACATATTTCGAGATATTTCTTCTTCTTGTTGTTCTTCTTCTGCACAGCTAAGCTGGAAGTGGCATTTGCGGCTCGCACTAGTGCAGAGTTATCTCAAAGAAAGGGGCCACGGTGTTTCTGTATCTCTATTATGTTGGTGCGGCTTCGGACTTTTAAATATCTTGATATATCTCGAGAACTACGCATCTGATCAAAAAATATCATAGAAGATAAAAAGTAGGAAACTTAATTCTCTACAAAAAAGGTCTCTTAACATTTTGCCATAGCTCGCTTCGTTTCCGAGATATTTGCATATTTATCTCAAGGGAAGGGGCCTGACGGACATATTTCGAGATATTTCTTCTTCTTGTTGTTCTTCTTCTGCACAGCTAAGCTGGAAGTGGCATTTGCGGCTCGCACTAGTGCAGAGTTATCTCAAAGAAAGGGGCCACGGTGTTTCTGTATCTCTATTATGTTGGTGCGGCTTCGGAACTTTTAAATATCTCGATATATCTCGAAAACTACGCATCTGATCAAAAAATATCATAGAACATAAAAGGTAGGAAACTTAATTCTCTACAAAAAAGGTCTCTTAACATTTTGCCATAGCTCGCTTCGTTTCCGAGATATTTGCATATTTATCTCAAGGGAAGGGGCCTGACGGACATATTTCGAGATATTTCTTCTTCTTGTTGTTCTTCTTCTGCACAGCTAAGCTGGAAGTGGCATTTGCGGCTCGTACTAGTGGAGAGTTATCTCAAAGAAAGGGGCCACGGTGTTTCTGTATCTCTATTATGTTGGTGCGGCTTCGGAACTTTTAAATATCTCGATATATCTCGAAAACTACGCTTCTGATCAAAAAATATCATAGAACATAAAAAGTAGGAAACTTAATTCTCTACAAAAAAGGTCTCTTAACATTTTGCCATAGCTCGCTTCGTTTCCGAGATATTTGCAGATTTATCTCAAGGGAAGGGGCCTAACGGACATATTTCGAGATATTTCTTCTTCTTGTTGTTCTTCTTCTGCACAGCTAAACTGGAAGTGGCATTTGCGGCTCGCACTAGTGCAGAGTTATCTCAAAGAAAGGGGCCACGGTGTTTCTGTATCTCTATTATGTTGGTGCGGCTTCGGAACTTTTAAATATCTCGATATATCTCGAAAACTACGCTTCTGATCAAAAAATATCATAGAACATAAATTGTAGGAAACATAATTCTCTACAAAAAAGGTCTCTTAACATTTTGCCATAGCTCGCTTCGTTTCCGAGATATTTGCAGATTTATCTCAAGGGAAGGGGCCTGACGGACATATTTCGAGATATTTCTTCTTTTTGTTGTTCTTCTTCTGCACAGCTAAGCTGGAAGTGGCATTTGCGGCTCGCACTAGTGCAGAGTTATCTCAAAGAAAGGGGCCACGGTGTTTCTGTATCTCTATTATGTTGGTGCGGCTTCGGAACTTTTAAATATCTCGATATATCTCGAAAACTACGCTTCTGATCAAAAAATATCATAGAACATAAATTGTAGGAAACATAATTCTCTACAAAAAAGGTCTCTTAACATTTTGCCATAGCTCGCTTCGTTTCCGAGATATTTGCAGATATATCTCAAGGGAAGGGGCCTGACGGACATATTTCGAGATATTTCTTCTTCTTGTTGTTCTTCTTCTGCACAGCTAAGCTGGAAGTGGCATTTACAGCTCGCAATAGTGCAGAGTTATCTCAAAGAAAGGGGCCACGGTGTTTCTGTATCTCTATTATGTTGGTGCGGCTTCGGAACTTTTAAGTATCTCGATATATCTCGAAAACTACGCTTCTGATCAAAAAATATCATAGAACATAAATTGTAGGAAACATAATTCTCTACAAAAAATGTCTCTTAACATTTTGCCATAGCTCGCTTCGTTTCCGAGATATTTGCAGATTCAGCTCAAAGGAACTGGCCTGACCGACATATTTCGAGATATTTCTTCTTCTTGTTGTTCTTGCTCTGCACAGCTAAGCTGGAAGTGGCATTTGCAGCTCGCAATGGTGCAGAGTTATCTCAATGAAAGGGGCCACGGTGTTTCTGTATCTCTATTATGTTGGTGCGGCTTCGGAACTTTTAAATATCTTGATATATCTCGAGAACTACGCATCTGATCAAAAAATATCATAGAACATGAAAAGTAGGAAACTTAATTCTCTACCAAAAAGGTCTCTTAACATTTTGCCATAGCTCTCTTCGTTTCCGAGATATTTGCAGATTTATCTCAAGGGAAGGGGCCTGACGGACATATTTCGAGATATTTCTTCTTCTTGTTGTTCTTCTTCTGCACAGCTAAGCTGGAAGTGGCATTTGCAGCTCGCAATAGTGCAGAGTTATCTCAAAGAAAGGGGCCACGGTGTTTCTGTATCTCTATTATGTTGGTGCGGCTTCGGAACTCTTAAATATCTTGATATATCTCGAGAACTACGCGTCTGATCAAAAAATATCATAGAACATAAGAAGTAGGAAACTGAATTCTCTACAAAAAAGGTCTCTTAACATTTTGCCATAGCTCGCTTCGTTTCCGAGATATTTGCAGATTTATCTCAAGGGAAGTGGCCTGACGGACATATTTCGAGATATTTCTTCTTCTTGTTGTTCTTCTTCTGCACAGCTAAGCTGGAAGTGGCATTTGCAGCTCGCAATAGTGCAGAGATATCTCAAAGAAAGGGGCCACGGTGTTTCTGTATCTCTATTATGTTGGTGCGGCTTCGGAACTTTTAAATATCTTGATATATCTCGAGAACTACGCATCTGATCAAAAAATATCGTAGAACATAAAAAGTAAGAAACGCAATTCTCTACAAAAAAGGTCTCTTAACATTTTGCCATAGCTCGCTTCGTTTCCGAGATATTTGCAGATTTATCTCAAGGGAAGGGGCCTGACGGACATATTTCGAGATATTTCTTCTACTTGTTGTTCTTCTTCTGCACAGCTAAGCTGGAAGTGGCATTTGCGGCTCGCACTAGTGCACAGTTATCTCAAAGAAAGGGGCCACGGTGTTTCTGTATCTCTATTATGTTGGTGCGGCTTCGGAACTTATAAGTATCTCGATATATCTCGAAAACTACGCCTCTGATCAAAAAATATCATAGAACATAAATTGTAGGAAACATAATTCTCTACAAAAAATGTCTCTTAACATTTTGCCATAGCTCGCTTCGTTTCCGAGATATTTGCAGATTCAGCTCAAAGGAACTGGCCTGACCGACATATTTCGAGATATTTCTTCTTCTTGTTGTTCTTGCTCAGCACAGCTAAGCTGGAAGTGGCATTTGCAGCTCGCAATAGTGCAGAGTTATCTCAAAGAAAGGGGCCACGGTGTTTCTGTATCTCTATTATGTTGGTGCGGCTTCGGAACTTTTAAATATCTCGATATATCTCGAAAACTACGCTTCTGATCAAAAAATATCATAGAACATAAAAAGTAGGAAACTTAATTCTCTACAAAAAAGGTCTCTTAACATTTTGCCATAGCTCGCTTCGTTTCCGAGATATTTGCAGATTTATCTCAAGGGAAGGGGCCTAACGGACATATTTCGAGATATTTCTTCTTCTTGTTGTTCTTCTTCTGCACAGCTAAACTGGAAGTGGCATTTGCGGCTCGCACTAGTGCAGAGTTATCTCAAAGAAAGGGGCCACGGTGTTTCTGTATCTCTATTATGTTGGTGCGGCTTCGGAACTTTTAAATATCTCGATATATCTCGAAAACTACGCTTCTGATCAAAAAATATCATAGAACATAAATTGTAGGAAACATAATTCTCTACAAAAAAGGTCTCTTAACATTTTGCCATAGCTCGCTTCGTTTCCGAGATATTTGCAGATTTATCTCAAGGGAAGGGGCCTGACGGACATATTTCGAGATATTTCTTCTTTTTGTTGTTCTTCTTCTGCACAGCTAAGCTGGAAGTGGCATTTGCGGCTCGCACTAGTGCAGAGTTATCTCAAAGAAAGGGGCCACGGTGTTTCTGTATCTCTATTATGTTGGTGCGGCTTCGGAACTTTTAAATATCTCGATATATCTCGAAAACTACGCTTCTGATCAAAAAATATCATAGAACATAAATTGTAGGAAACATAATTCTCTACAAAAAAGGTCTCTTAACATTTAGCCATAGCTCGCTTCGTTTCCGAGATATTTGCAGATATATCTCAAGGGAAGGGGCCTGACGGACATATTTCGAGATATTTCTTCTTCTTGTTGTTCTTCTTCTGCACAGCTAAGCTGGAAGT
The DNA here is from genome assembly GCF_051020975.1 of Osmia lignaria lignaria. NCBI lineage: Eukaryota > Metazoa > Arthropoda > Insecta > Hymenoptera > Megachilidae > Osmia > Osmia lignaria. The sequence continues at coordinate 20,868,529 of NW_027478162.1, read as the reverse complement.
GGCATTTACAGCTCGCAATAGTGCAGAGTTATCTCAAAGAAAGGGGCCACGGTGTTTCTGTATCTCTATTATGTTGGTGCGGCTTCGGAACTTTTAAGTATCTCGATATATCTCGAAAACTACGCTTCTGATCAAAAAATATCATAGAACATAAATTGTAGGAAACATAATTCTCTACAAAAAATGTCTCTTAACATTTTGCCATAGCTCGCTTCGTTTCCGAGATATTTGCAGATTCAGCTCAAAGGAACTGGCCTGACCGACATATTTCGAGATATTTCTTCTTCTTGTTGTTCTTGCTCTGCACAGCTAAGCTGGAAGTGGCATTTGCAGCTCGCAATGGTGCAGAGTTATCTCAATGAAAGGGGCCACGGTGTTTCTGTATCTCTATTATGTTGGTGCGGCTTCGGAACTTTTAAATATCTTGATATATCTCGAGAACTACGCATCTGATCAAAAAATATCATAGAACATGAAAAGTAGGAAACTTAATTCTCTACCAAAAAGGTCTCTTAACATTTTGCCATAGCTCTCTTCGTTTCCGAGATATTTGCAGATTTATCTCAGGGGAAGGGGCCTGACGGACATATTTCGAGATATTTCTTCTTCTTGTTGTTCTTCTTCTGCACAGCTAAGCTGGAAGTGGCATTTGTAGCTCGCAATAGTGCAGAGTTATCTCAAAGAAAGGGGCCACGGTGTTTCTGTATCTCTATTATGTTGGTGCGGCTTCGGAACTCTTAAATATCTTGATATATCTCGAGAACTACGCGTCTGATCAAAAAATATCATAGAACATAAGAAGTAGGAAACTGAATTCTCTACAAAAAAGGTCTCTTAACATTTTGCCATAGCTCGCTTCGTTTCCGAGATATTTGCAGATTTATCTCAAGGGAAGTGGCCTGACGGACATATTTCGAGATATTTCTTCTTCTTGTTGTTCTTCTTCTGCACAGCTAAGCTGGAAGTGGCATTTGCAGCTCGCAATAGTGCAGAGATATCTCAAAGAAAGGGGCCACGGTGTTTCTGTATCTCTATTATGTTGGTGCGGCTTCGGAACTTTTAAGTATCTCGATATATCTCGAAAACTACGCTTCTGATCAAAAAATATCATAGAACATAAATTGTAGGAAACATAATTCTCTACAAAAAATGTCTCTTAACATTTTGCCATAGCTCGCTTCGTTTCCGAGATATTTGCAGATTCAGCTCAAAGGAACTGGCCTGACCGACATATTTCGAGATATTTCTTCTTCTTGTTGTTCTTGCTCTGCACAGCTAAGCTGGAAGTGGCATTTGCAGCTCGCAATAGTGCAGAGTTATCTCAAAGAAAGGGGCCACGGTGTTTCTGTATCTCTATTATGTTGGTGCGGCTTCGGAACTCTTAAATATCTTGATATATCTCGAGAACTACGCGTCTGATCAAAAAATATCATAGAACATAAGAAGTAGGAAACTGAATTCTCTACAAAAAAGGTCTCTTAACATTTTGCCATAGCTCGCTTCGTTTCCGAGATATTTGCAGATTTATCTCAAGGGAAGTGGCCTGACGGACATATTTCGAGATATTTCTTCTTCTTGTTGTTCTTCTTCTGCACAGCTAAGCTGGAAGTGGCATTTACAGCTCGCAATAGTGCAGAGTTATCTCAAAGAAAGGGGCCACGGTGTTTCTGTATCTCTATTATGTTGGTGCGGCTTCGGAACTTTTAAGTATCTCGATATATCTCGAAAACTACGCTTCTGATCAAAAAATATCATAGAACATAAATTGTAGGAAACATAATTCTCTACAAAAAATGTCTCTTAACATTTTGCCATAGCTCGCTTCGTTTCCGAGATATTTGCAGATTCAGCTCAAAGGAACTGGCCTGACCGACATATTTCGAGATATTTCTTCTTCTTGTTGTTCTTGCTCTGCACAGCTAAGCTGGAAGTGGCATTTGCAGCTCGCAATGGTGCAGAGTTATCTCAATGAAAGGGGCCACGGTGTTTCTGTATCTCTATTATGTTGGTGCGGCTTCGGAACTTTTAAATATCTCGATATATCTCGAAAACTACGCATCTGATCAAAAAATATCATAGAACATAAAAGGTAGGAAACTTAATTCTCTACAAAAAAGGTCTCTTAACATTTTGCCATAGCTCGCTTCGTTTCCGAGATATTTGCATATTTATCTCAAGGGAAGGGGCCTGACGGACATATTTCGAGATATTTCTTCTTCTTGTTGTTCTTCTTCTGCACAGCTAAGCTGGAAGTGGCATTTGCGGCTCGTACTAGTGGAGAGTTATCTCAAAGAAAGGGGCCACGGTGTTTCTGTATCTCTATTATGTTGGTGCGGCTTCGGAACTTTTAAATATCTCGATATATCTCGAAAACTACGCTTCTGATCAAAAAATATCATAGAACATAAAAAGTAGGAAACTTAATTCTCTACAAAAAAGGTCTCTTAACATTTTGCCATAGCTCGCTTCGTTTCCGAGATATTTGCAGATTTATCTCAAGGGAAGGGGCCTAACGGACATATTTCGAGATATTTCTTCTTCTTGTTGTTCTTCTTCTGCACAGCTAAACTGGAAGTGGCATTTGCGGCTCGCACTAGTGCAGAGTTATCTCAAAGAAAGGGGCCACGGTGTTTCTGTATCTCTATTATGTTGGTGCGGCTTCGGAACTTTTAAATATCTCGATATATCTCGAAAACTACGCTTCTGATCAAAAAATATCATAGAACATAAATTGTAGGAAACATAATTCTCTACAAAAAAGGTCTCTTAACATTTTGCCATAGCTCGCTTCGTTTCCGAGATATTTGCAGATTTATCTCAAGGGAAGGGGCCTGACGGACATATTTCGAGATATTTCTTCTTTTTGTTGTTCTTCTTCTGCACAGCTAAGCTGGAAGTGGCATTTGCGGCTCGCACTAGTGCAGAGTTATCTCAAAGAAAGGGGCCACGGTGTTTCTGTATCTCTATTATGTTGGTGCGGCTTCGGAACTTTTAAATATCTCGATATATCTCGAAAACTACGCTTCTGATCAAAAAATATCATAGAACATAAATTGTAGGAAACATAATTCTCTACAAAAAAGGTCTCTTAACATTTTGCCATAGCTCGCTTCGTTTCCGAGATATTTGCAGATATATCTCAAGGGAAGGGGCCTGACGGACATATTTCGAGATATTTCTTCTTCTTGTTGTTCTTCTTCTGCACAGCTAAGCTGGAAGTGGCATTTACAGCTCGCAATAGTGCAGAGTTATCTCAAAGAAAGGGGCCACGGTGTTTCTGTATCTCTATTATGTTGGTGCGGCTTCGGAACTTTTAAGTATCTCGATATATCTCGAAAACTACGCTTCTGATCAAAAAATATCATAGAACATAAATTGTAGGAAACATAATTCTCTACAAAAAATGTCTCTTAACATTTTGCCATAGCTCGCTTCGTTTCCGAGATATTTGCAGATTCAGCTCAAAGGAACTGGCCTGACCGACATATTTCGAGATATTTCTTCTTCTTGTTGTTCTTGCTCTGCACAGCTAAGCTGGAAGTGGCATTTGCAGCTCGCAATGGTGCAGAGTTATCTCAATGAAAGGGGCCACGGTGTTTCTGTATCTCTATTATGTTGGTGCGGCTTCGGAACTTTTAAATATCTCGATATATCTCGAAAACTACGCTTCTGATCAAAAAATATCATAGAACATAAAAAGTAGGAAACTTAATTCTCTACAAAAAAGGTCTCTTAACATTTTGCCATAGCTCGCTTCGTTTCCGAGATATTTGCAGATTTATCTCAAGGGAAGGGGCCTAACGGACATATTTCGAGATATTTCTTCTTCTTGTTGTTCTTCTTCTGCACAGCTAAACTGGAAGTGGCATTTGCGGCTCGCACTAGTGCAGAGTTATCTCAAAGAAAGGGGCCACGGTGTTTCTGTATCTCTATTATGTTGGTGCGGCTTCGGAACTTTTAAATATCTCGATATATCTCGAAAACTACGCTTCTGATCAAAAAATATCATAGAACATAAATTGTAGGAAACATAATTCTCTACAAAAAAGGTCTCTTAACATTTTGCCATAGCTCGCTTCGTTTCCGAGATATTTGCAGATTTATCTCAAGGGAAGGGGCCTGACGGACATATTTCGAGATATTTCTTCTTTTTGTTGTTCTTCTTCTGCACAGCTAAGCTGGAAGTGGCATTTGCGGCTCGCACTAGTGCAGAGTTATCTCAAAGAAAGGGGCCACGGTGTTTCTGTATCTCTATTATGTTGGTGCGGCTTCGGAACTTTTAAATATCTCGATATATCTCGAAAACTACGCTTCTGATCAAAAAATATCATAGAACATAAATTGTAGGAAACATAATTCTCTACAAAAAAGGTCTCTTAACATTTAGCCATAGCTCGCTTCGTTTCCGAGATATTTGCAGATATATCTCAAGGGAAGGGGCCTGACGGACATATTTCGAGATATTTCTTCTTCTTGTTGTTCTTCTTCTGCACAGCTAAGCTGGAAGTGGCATTTACAGCTCGCAATAGTGCAGAGTTATCTCAAAGAAAGGGGCCACGGTGTTTCTGTATCTCTATTATGTTGGTGCGGCTTCGGAACTTTTAAGTATCTCGATATATCTCGAAAACTACGCTTCTGATCAAAAAATATCATAGAACATAAATTGTAGGAAACATAATTCTCTACAAAAAATGTCTCTTAACATTTTGCCATAGCTCGCTTCGTTTCCGAGATATTTGCAGATTCAGCTCAAAGGAACTGGCCTGACCGACATATTTCGAGATATTTCTTCTTCTTGTTGTTCTTGCTCTGCACAGCTAAGCTGGAAGTGGCATTTGCAGCTCGCAATGGTGCAGAGTTATCTCAATGAAAGGGGCCACGGTGTTTCTGTATCTCTATTATGTTGGTGCGGCTTCGGAACTTTTAAATATCTTGATATATCTCGAGAACTACGCATCTGATCAAAAAATATCATAGAACATGAAAAGTAGGAAACTTAATTCTCTACCAAAAAGGTCTCTTAACATTTTGCCATAGCTCTCTTCGTTTCCGAGATATTTGCAGATTTATCTCAGGGGAAGGGGCCTGACGGACATATTTCGAGATATTTCTTCTTCTTGTTGTTCTTCTTCTGCACAGCTAAGCTGGAAGTGGCATTTGCAGCTCGCAATAGTGCAGAGTTATCTCAAAGAAAGGGGCCACGGTGTTTCTGTATCTCTATTATGTTGGTGCGGCTTCGGAACTCTTAAATATCTTGATATATCTCGAGAACTACGCGTCTGATCAAAAAATATCATAGAACATAAGAAGTAGGAAACTGAATTCTCTACAAAAAAGGTCTCTTAACATTTTGCCATAGCTCGCTTCGTTTCCGAGATATTTGCAGATTTATCTCAAGGGAAGTGGCCTGACGGACATATTTCGAGATATTTCTTCTTCTTGTTGTTCTTCTTCTGCACAGCTAAGCTGGAAGTGGCATTTGCAGCTCGCAATAGTGCAGAGATATCTCAAAGAAAGGGGCCACGGTGTTTCTGTATCTCTATTATGTTGGTGCGGCTTCGGAACTTTTAAGTATCTCGATATATCTCGAAAACTACGCTTCTGATCAAAAAATATCATAGAACATAAATTGTAGGAAACATAATTCTCTACAAAAAATGTCTCTTAACATTTTGCCATAGCTCGCTTCGTTTCCGAGATATTTGCAGATTCAGCTCAAAGGAACTGGCCTGACCGACATATTTCGAGATATTTCTTCTTCTTGTTGTTCTTGCTCTGCACAGCTAAGCTGGAAGTGGCATTTGCAACTCGCAATAGTGCAGAGTTATCTCAAAGAAAGGGGCCACGGTGTTTCTGTATCTCTATTATGTTGGTGCGGCTTCGGAACTCTTAAATATCTTGATATATCTCGAGAACTACGCGTCTGATCAAAAAATATCATAGAACATAAGAAGTAGGAAACTGAATTCTCTACAAAAAAGGTCTCTTAACATTTTGCCATAGCTCGCTTCGTTTCCGAGATATTTGCAGATTTATCTCAAGGGAAGTGGCCTGACGGACATATTTCGAGATATTTCTTCTTCTTGTTGTTCTTCTTCTGCACAGCTAAGCTGGAAGTGGCATTTACAGCTCGCAATAGTGCAGAGTTATCTCAAAGAAAGGGGCCACGGTGTTTCTGTATCTCTATTATGTTGGTGCGGCTTCGGAACTTTTAAGTATCTCGATATATCTCGAAAACTACGCTTCTGATCAAAAAATATCATAGAACATAAATTGTAGGAAACATAATTCTCTACAAAAAATGTCTCTTAACATTTTGCCATAGCTCGCTTCGTTTCCGAGATATTTGCAGATTCAGCTCAAAGGAACTGGCCTGACCGACATATTTCGAGATATTTCTTTTTCTTGTTGTTCTTGCTCTGCACAGCTAAGCTGGAAGTGGCATTTGCAGCTCGCAATGGTGCAGAGTTATCTCAATGAAAGGGGCCACGGTGTTTCTGTATCTCTATTATGTTGGTGCGGCTTCGGAACTTTTAAATATCTTGATATATCTCGAGAACTACGCATCTGATCAAAAAATATCATAGAACATGAAAAGTAGGAAACTTAATTCTCTACCAAAAAGGTCTCTTAACATTTTGCCATAGCTCTCTTCGTTTCCGAGATATTTGCAGATTTATCTCAAGGGAAGGGGCCTGACGGACATATTTCGAGATATTTCTTCTTCTTGTTGTTCTTCTTCTGCACAGCTAAGCTGGAAGTGGCATTTGCAGCTCGCAATAGTGCAGAGTTATCTCAAAGAAAGGGGCCACGGTGTTTCTGTATCTCTATTATGTTGGTGCGGCTTCGGAACTCTTAAATATCTTGATATATCTCGAGAACTACGCGTCTGATCAAAAAATATCATAGAACATAAGAAGTAGGAAACTGAATTCTCTACAAAAAAGGTCTCTTAACATTTTGCCATAGCTCGCTTCGTTTCCGAGATATTTGCAGATTTATCTCAAGGGAAGTGGCCTGACGGACATATTTCGAGATATTTCTTCTTCTTGTTGTTCTTCTTCTGCACAGCTAAGCTGGAAGTGGCATTTGCAGCTCGCAATAGTGCAGAGATATCTCAAAGAAAGGGGCCACGGTGTTTCTGTATCTCTATTATGTTGGTGCGGCTTCGGAACTTTTAAATATCTTGATATATCTCGAGAACTACGCATCTGATCAAAAAATATCGTAGAACATAAAAAGTAAGAAACGCAATTCTCTACAAAAAAGGTCTCTTAACATTTTGCCATAGCTCGCTTCGTTTCCGAGATATTTGCAGATTTATCTCAAGGGAAGGGGCCTGACGGACATATTTCGAGATATTTCTTCTACTTGTTGTTCTTCTTCTGCACAGCTAAGCTGGAAGTGGCATTTGCGGCTCGCACTAGTGCACAGTTATCTCAAAGAAAGGGGCCACGGTGTTTCTGTATCTCTATTATGTTGGTGCGGCTTCGGAACTTATAAGTATCTCGATATATCTCGAAAACTACGCTTCTGATCAAAAAATATCATAGCACATAAATTGTAGGAAACATAATTCTCTACAAAAAATGTCTCTTAACATTTTGCCATAGCTCGCTTCGTTTCCGAGATATTTGCAGATTCAGCTCAAAGGAACTGGCCTGACCGACATATTTCGAGATATTTCTTCTTCTTGTTGTTCTTGCTCTGCACAGCTAAGCTGGAAGTGGCATTTGCAGCTCGCAATAGTGCAGAGTTATCTCAAAGAAAGGGGCCACGGTGTTTCTGTATCTCTATTATGTTGGTGCGGCTTCGGAACTTTTAAATATCTCGATATATCTCGAAAACTACGCTTCTGATCAAAAAATATCATAGAACATAAATTGTAGGAAACATAATTCTCTACAGAAAAGGTCTCTTAACATTTTGCCATAGCTCGCTTCGTTTCCGAGATATTTGCAGATTTATCTCAAGGGAAGGGGCCTGACGGACATATTTCGAGACATTTCTTCTTCTTGTTGTTCTTTTTCTGCACAGCTAAGCTGGAAGTGGCATTTGCGGCTCGCACTAGTGCAGAGTTATCTCAAAGAAAGGGGCCACGGTGTTTCTGTATCTCTATTATGTCGGTGCGGCTTCGGAACTTTTAAATATCTTGATATATCTCGAAAACTACGCTTCTGATCAAAAAATATCATAGAACATAAATTGTAGGAAACATAATTCTTTACAAAAAAGGTCTCTTAGCATTTTGCCATAGCTCGCTTCGTTTCCGAGATATTTGCAGATTTATCTCAAGGGAAGGGTCCTGATGGACATATTTCGAGATATTTCTTCTTCTTGTTGTTCTTCTTCTGCACAGCTAAACTGGAAGTGGCATTTCCAGCTCGCAATCGTGCAGAGTTATCTCAAAGAAAGGGGCCACGGTGTTTCTGTATCTCTATTATGTTGGTGCGGCTTCGGAACTTTTAAATATCTTGATATATCTCGAGAACTACGCCTCTGATCGAAAAATATCATAGAACATAAAAAGTAGGAAACTTAATTCTCTACAAAAAAGGTCTCTTAACATTTTGCCATAGCTCGCTTCGTTTCCGAGATATTTGCAGATTTATCTCAAGGGAAGGGGCCTGACGGACATATTTCGAGATATTTCTTCTTTTTGTTGTTCTTCTTCTGCACAGCTAAGCTGGAAGTGGCATTTGCAGCGCGCAATAGTGCAGAGTTATCTCAAAGAAAGGGGCCACGGTGTTTCTGTATCTCTATTATGTTGGTGCGGCTTCGGAACTTTTAAATATCTTGATATATCTCGAGAACTACGCCTCTGATCGAAAAATATCATAGAACATAAAAAGTAGGAAACTTAATTCTCTACAAAAAAGGTCTCTTAACATTTTGCCATAGCTCGCTTCGTTTCCGAGATATTTGCAGATTTATCTCAAGGGAAGGGGCCTGACGGACATATTTCGAGATATTTCTTCTTTTTGTTGTTCTTCTTCTGCACAGCTAAGCTGGAAGTGGCATTTGCAGCGCGCAATAGTGCAGAGTTATCTCAAAGAAAGGGGCCACGGTGTTTCTGTATCTCTATTATGTTGGTGCGGCTTCGGAACTTTTAAATATCTTGATATATCTCGAGAACTACGCATCTGATCAAAAAATATCATACTACATAAAAAGTAGGAAACTTAATTCTCTACAAGAAAGGTCTCTAAACATTTTGCCATAGCTCGCTTCGTTTCCGAGATATTTGCAGATTTATCTCAAGGGAAGGGGCGTGACGGACATATTTCGAGATATTTCTTCTTCTTGTTGTTCTTCTTCTGCACAGCTAAGCTGGAAGTGGCATTTGCAGCTCGCAATAGTGCAGAGTTATCTCAAAGAGAGGGGCCACGGTGTTTCTGTATCTCTATTATGTTGGTGCGGCTTCGGAACTTTTAAATATCTTGATATATTTCGAGAACTACGCATCTGATCAAAAAATATCATAGAAGATAAAAAGTAGGAAACTTAATTCTCTACAAAAAAGGTCTCTTAACATTTCGCCATAGCTCGCTTCGTTTCCGAGATATTTGCAGATTTATCTCAAGGGAAGGGGCCTGTCGGACATATTTCGAGATATTTCTTCTTCTTGTTGTTCTTCTTCTGCACAGCTAAGCTGGAAGTGGCATTTGCGGCTCGCACTAGTGCAGAGTTATCTCAAAGAAAGGGGCCACGGTGTTTCTGTATCTCTATTATGTTGGTGCGGCTTCGGAACTTTTAAATATCTCGATATATCTCGAAAACTACGCTTCTGATCAAAAAATATCATAGAACATAAATTGTAGGAAACATAATTCTCTACAAAAAACGTCTCTTAACATTTTGCCATAGCTCGCTTCGATTCCGAGATATTTGCAGATTCAGCTCAAAGGAACGGGCCTGACGGACATATTTCGAGATACTTCTTCTTCTTGGTGTTCTTCCTCTGCACAGCTAAGCTGGAAGTGGCATTTGCCCCTCGCACTAGTGCAGAGTTATCTCAACGAAATGGGCCACGGTGTTTCTGTATCTCTATTATGTTGGTGCAGCTTCGGAACTTTTAAATATCTCGATATATCTCGAAAACTACGCTTCTGATCAAAAAATATCATAGAACATAAATTGTAGGAAGCATAATTCTCTACAAAAAAGGTCTCTTAACATTTTGCCATAGCTCGCTTCGTTTCCGAGATATTTGCAGATATATCTCAAGGGAAGGGGCCTGACGGACATATTTCGAGATATTTCTTCTTCTTGTTGTTCTTCTTCCGCACATCTAAGCTGGAAGTGGCATTTACAGCTCGCAACAGTGCAGAGTTATCTCAAAGAAAGGGGCCACGGTGTTTCTGTATCTCTATTATGTTGGTGCGGCTTCGGAACTTTTAAATATCTCGATATATCTCGAAAACTACACTTCTGATCAAAAAATATCATAGAACATAAATTATAGGAAACATAATTCTTTACAAAAAAGGTCTCTTAACATTTTGCCATAGCTCGCTTCGTTTCCGAGATATTTGCAGATTTATCTCAAGGGAAGGGTCCTGATGGACATATTTCGAGATATTTCTTCTTCTTGTTGTTCTTCCTCTGCACAGCTAAACTGGAAGTGGCATTTCCAGCTCGCAATCGTGCAGATTTATCTCAAGGGAAGGGGCCTGACGGACATATTTCGAGATATTTCTTCTACTTGTTGTTCTTCTTCTGCACAGCTAAGCTGGAAGTGGCATTTGCGGCTCGCACTAGTGCACAGTTATCTCAAAGAAAGGGGCCACGGTGTTTCTGTATCTCTATTATGTTGGTGCGGCTTCGGAACTTATAAGTATCTCGATATATCTCGAAGAGTACGCTTCTGATCAAAAAATATCATAGAACATAAATTGTAGGAAACATAATTCTCTACAAAAAATGTCTCTTAACATTTTGCCATAGCTCGCTTCGTTTCCGAGATATTTGCAGATTCAGCTCAAAGGAACTGGCCTGACCGACATATTTCGAGATATTTCTTCTTCTTGTTGTTCTTGCTCTGCACAGCTAAGCTGGAAGTGGCATTTGCAGCTCGCAATGGTGCAGAGTTATCTCAAAGAAAGGGGCCACGGTGTTTCTGTATCTCTATTATGTTGGTGCGGCTTCGGAACTTTTAAATATCTCGATATATCTCGAAAACTACGCTTCTGATCAAAAAATATCATAGAACATAAATTGTAGGAAACATAATTCTCTACAAAAAATGTTTCTTAACATTTTGCCATAGCTCGCTTCGTTTCCGAGATATTTGCAGATTCAGCTCAAAGGAACTGGCCTGACCGACATATTTCGAGATATTTCTTCTTCTTGTTGTTCTTGCTCTGCACAGCTAAGCTGGAAGTGGCATTTGCAGCTCGCAATAGTGCAGAGTTATCTCAAAGAAAGGGGCCACGGTGTTTCTGTATCTCTATTATGTTGGTGCGGCTTCGGAACTTTTAAATATCTTGATATATCTCGAGAACTACGCGTCTGATCAAAAAATATCATAGAACATAAGAAGTAGGAAACTTAATTCTCTACAAAAAAGGTCTCTTAGCATTTTGCCATAGCTCGCTTCGTTTCCGAGATATTTGCAGATTTATCTCAAGGGAAGTGGCCTGACGGACATATTTCGAGATATTTCTTCTTCTTGTTGTTCTTCTTCTGCACAGCTAAGCTGGAAGTGGCATTTGCAGCTCGCAATAGTGCAGAGATATCTCAAAGAAAGGGGCCACGGTGTTTCTGTATCTCTATTATGTTGGTGCGGCTTCGGAACTTTTAAATATCTTGATATATCTCGAGAACTACGCATCTGATCAAAAAATATCATAGAAGATAAAAAGTAGGAAACTTAATTCTCTACAAAAAAGGTCTCTTAACATTTCGCCATAGCTCGCTTCGTTTCCGAGATATTTGCAGATTTATCTCAAGGGAAGGGGCCTGTCGGACATATTTCGAGATATTTCTTCTTCTTGTTGTTCTTCTTCTGCACAGCTAAGCTGGAAGTGGCATTTGCGGCTCGCACTAGTGCAGAGTTATCTCAAAGAAAGGGGCCACGGTGTTTCTGTATCTCTATTATGTTGGTGCGGCTTCGGAACTTTTAAATATCTCGATATATCTCGAAAACTACGCTTCTGATCAAAAAATATCATAGAACATAAATTGTAGGAAACATAATTCTCTACAAAAAACGTCTCTTAACATTTTGCCATAGCTCGCTTCGATTCCGAGATATTTGCAGATTCAGCTCAAAGGAACGGGCCTGACGGACATATTTCGAGATACTTCTTCTTCTTGGTGTTCTTCCTCTGCACAGCAAAGCTGGAAGTGGCATTTGCAGCTCGCAATAGTGCAGAGTTATCTCAAAGAAAGGGGCCACGGTGTTTCTGTATCTCTATTATGTTGGTGCGGCTTCGGAACTTTTAAATATCTCGATATATCTCGAAAACTACGCTTCTGATCAAAAAATATCATAGAACATAAATTATAGGAAACATAATTCTCTACAGAAAAGGTCTCTTAACATTTTGCCATAGCTCGCTTCGTTTCCGAGATATTTGCAGATTTATCTCAAGGGAAGGGGCCTGACGGACATATTTCGAGACATTTCTTCTTCTTGTTGTTCTTCTTCTGCACAGCTAAGCTGGAAGTGGCATTTGCGGCTCGCACTAGTGCAGAGTTATCTCAAAGAAAGGGGCCACGGTGTTTCTGTATCTCTATTATGTTGGTGCGGCTTCGGAACTTTTAAATATCTTGATATATCTCGAGAACTACGCATCTGATCAAAAAATATCATAGAACATAAAAAGTAGGAAACTTAATTCTCTACAAAAAAGGTCTCTTAACATTTTGCCATAGCTCGCTTCGTTTCCGAGATATTTGCAGATTTATCTCAAGGGAAGGGGCCTGACGGACATATTTCGAGATATTTCTTCTTCTTGTTGTTCTTCTTCTGCACAGCTAAGCTGGAAGTGGCATTTGCGGCTCGCAATAGTGCAGAGTTATCTCAAAGAAAGGGGCCACGGTGTTTCTGTATCTCTATTATGTTGGTGCGGCTTCGGAACTTTTAAATATCTCGATATATCTCGAAAACTACGCTTCTGATCAAAAAATATCATAGAACATAAATTGTAGGAAACATAATTCTCTACAGAAAAGGTCTCTTAACATTTTGCCATAGCTCGCTTCGTTTCCGAGATATTTGCAGATTTATCTCAAGGGAAGGGGCCTGACGGACATATTTCGAGACATTTCTTCTTCTTGTTGTTCTTCTTCTGCACAGCTAAGCTGGAAGTGGCATTTGCGGCTCGCACTAGTGCAGAGTTATCTCAAAGAAAGGGGCCACGGTGTTTCTGTATCTCTATTATGTTGGTGCGGCTTCGGAACTTTTAAATATCTTGATATATCTCGAGAACTACGCATCTGATCAAAAAATATCATAGAACATAAAAAGTAGGAAACTTAATTCTCTACAAAAAAGGTCTCTTAACATTTTGCCATAGCTCGCTTCGTTTCCGAGATATTTGCAGATTTATCTCAAGGGAAGGGGCCTGACGGACATATTTCGAGATATTTCTTCTTCTTGTTGTTCTTCTTCTGCACAGCTAAGCTGGAAGTGGCATTTGCGGCTCGCACTAGTGCAGAGTTATCTCAAAGAAAGGGGCCACGGTGTTTCTGTATCTCTATCATGTTGGTGCGGCTTCGGAACTTTTAAATATCTCGATATATCTCGAAAACTACGCTTCTGATCAAAAAATATCATAGAACATAAATTGTAGGAAACATAATTCTCTACAAAAAAGGTCTCTTAACATTTTGCCATAGCTCGCTTCGTTTCCGATATATTTGCAGATTTATCTCAAGGGAAGGGGCCTGACGGACATATTTCGAGATATTTCTTCTTCTTGTTGTTCTTCTTCTGCACAGCTAAGCTGGAAGTGGCATTTGCCCCTCGCACTAGTGCAGAGTTATCTCAACGAAAGGGGCCACGGTGTTTCTGTATCTCTATTATGTTGGTGCGGCTTCGGAACTTTTAAATATCTCGATATATCTCGAAAACTACGCTTCTGATCAAAAAATATCATAGAACATAAATTGTAGGAAGCATAATTCTCTACAAAAAAGGTCTCTTAACATTTTGCCATAGCTCGCTTCGTTTCCGAGATATTTGCAGATATATCTCAAGGGAAGGGGCCTGACGGACATATTTCGAGATATTTCTTCTTCTTGTTGTTCTTCTTCTGCACATCTAAGCTGGAAGTGGCATTTACACCTCGCAACAGTGCAGAGTTATCTCAAAGAAAGGGGCCACGGTGTTTCTGTATCTCTATTATGTTGGTGCGGCTTCGGAACTTTTAAATATCTTGATATATCTCGAGAACTACACGTCTGATCAAAAAATATCATAGAACATAAAAAGTAGGAAACTTAATTCTCTACAACAACGGTCTCTTAACATTTTGCCATAGCTCGCTTCGTTTCCGAGATATTTGCAGATTTATCTCAAGGGAAGGGGCCTGACGGACATATTTCGAGATATTTCTTCTTCTTGTTGTTCTTCTTCTGCACAGCTAAGCTGGAAGTGGCATTTGCCCCTCGCACTAGTGCAGAGTTATCTCAACGAAAGGGGCCACGGTGTTTCTGTATCTCTATTATGTTGGTGCGGCTTCGGAACTTTTAAATATCTCGATATATCTCGAAAACTACGCTTCTGATCAAAAAATATCATAGAACATAAATTGTAGGAAGCATAATTCTCTACAAAAAAGGTCTCTTAACATTTTGCCATAGCTCGCTTCGTTTCCGAGATATTTGCAGATATATCTCAAGGGAAGGGGCCTGACGGACATATTTCGAGATATTTCTTCTTCTTGTTGTTCTTCTTCTGCACATCTAAGCTGGAAGTGGCATTTACAGCTCGCAACAGTGCAGAGTTATCTCAAAGAAAGGGGCCACGGTGTTTCTGTATCTCTATTATGTTGGTGCGGCTTCGGAACTTTTAAATATCTTGATATATCTCGAGAACTACGCATCTGATCAAAAAATATCATAGAACATGAAAAGTAGGAAACTTAATTCTCTACCAAAAAGGTCTCTTAACATTTTGCCATAGCTCTCTTCGTTTCCGAGATATTTGCAGATTTATCTCAAGGGAAGGGGCCTGACGGACATATTTCGAGATATTTCTTCTTCTTGTTGTTCTTCTTCTGCACAGCTAAGCTGGAAGTGGCATTTGCGGCTCGCACTAGTGCAGAGTTATCTCAATGAAAGGGGCCACGGTGTTTCTGTATCTCTATTATGTTGGTGCGGCTTCGGAACTTTTAAATATCTCGATATATCTCGAAAACTACGCTTCTGATCAAAAAATATCATAGAACCTAAATTGTATGAAACATAATTCTCTACAAAAAAGGTCTCTTAAGATTTTGCCATAGCTCGCTTCGTTTCCGAGATATTTGCAGATTCATCTCAAGGGAAGGGGTCTGACGGACATATTTCGAGATATTTCTTCTTCTTGTTGTTCTTCTTCTGCACAGCTAAGCTCGAAGTGGCATTTGCGGCTCGCACTAGTGCACAGTTATCTCAAAGAAAGGGGCCACGGTGTTTCTGTATCTCTATTATGTTGGTGCGGCTTCGGAACTTTTAAGTATCTCGATATATCTCGAAAACTACGCTTCTGATCAAAAAATATCATAGAACATAAATTGTAGGAAACATAATTCTCTACAAAAAACGTCTCTTAACATTTTGCCATAGCTCGCTTCGTTTCCGAGATATTTGCAGATTTATCTCAAGGGAAGGGGCCTGACGGACATATTTCGAGATATTTCTTCTTCTTGTTGTTCTTCTTCTGCACAGCTAAGCTGGAAGTGGCATTTGCGGCTCGCAATAGTGCAGAGTTATCTCAAAGAAAGGGGCCACGGTGTTTCTGTATCTCTATTATGTTGGTGCGGCTTCGGAACTTTTAAATATCTCGATATATCTCGAAAACTACGCTTCTGATCAAAAAATATCATAGAACATAAATTGTAGGAAACATAATTCTCTACAGAAAAGGTCTCTTAACATTTTGCCATAGCTCGCTTCGTTTCCGAGATATTTGCAGATTTATCTCAAGGGAAGGGGCCTGACGGACATATTTCGAGACATTTCTTCTTCTTGTTGTTCTTCTTCTGCACAGCTAAGCTGGAAGTGGCATTTGCGGCTCGCACTAGTGCAGAGTTATCTCAAAGAAAGGGGCCACGGTGTTTCTGTATCTCTATTATGTTGGTGCGGCTTCGGAACTTTTAAATATCTTGATATATCTCGAGAACTACGCATCTGATCAAAAAATATCATAGAACATAAAAAGTAGGAAACTTAATTCTCTACAAAAAAGGTCTCTTAACATTTTGCCATAGCTCGCTTCGTTTCCGAGATATTTGCAGATTTATCTCAAGGGAAGGGGCCTGACGGACATATTTCGAGATATTTCTTCTTCTTGTTGTTCTTCTTCTGCACAGCTAAGCTGGAAGTGGCATTTGCGGCTCGCACTAGTGCAGAGTTATCTCAAAGAAAGGGGCCACGGTGTTTCTGTATCTCTATCATGTTGGTGCGGCTTCGGAACTTTTAAATATCTCGATATATCTCGAAAACTACGCTTCTGATCAAAAAATATCATAGAACATAAATTGTAGGAAACATAATTCTCTACAAAAAAGGTCTCTTAACATTTTGCCATAGCTCGCTTCGTTTCCGATATATTTGCAGATTTATCTCAAGGGAAGGGGCCTGACGGACATATTTCGAGATATTTCTTCTTCTTGTTGTTCTTCTTCTGCACAGCTAAGCTGGAAGTGGCATTTGCCCCTCGCACTAGTGCAGAGTTATCTCAACGAAAGGGGCCACGGTGTTTCTGTATCTCTATTATGTTGGTGCGGCTTCGGAACTTTTAAATATCTCGATATATCTCGAAAACTACGCTTCTGATCAAAAAATATCATAGAACATAAATTGTAGGAAGCATAATTCTCTACAAAAAAGGTCTCTTAACATTTTGCCATAGCTCGCTTCGTTTCCGAGATATTTGCAGATATATCTCAAGGGAAGGGGCCTGACGGACATATTTCGAGATATTTCTTCTTCTTGTTGTTCTTCTTCTGCACATCTAAGCTGGAAGTGGCATTTACACCTCGCAACAGTGCAGAGTTATCTCAAAGAAAGGGGCCACGGTGTTTCTGTATCTCTATTATGTTGGTGCGGCTTCGGAACTTTTAAATATCTTGATATATCTCGAGAACTACACGTCTGATCAAAAAATATCATAGAACATAAAAAGTAGGAAACTTAATTCTCTACAACAACGGTCTCTTAACATTTTGCCATAGCTCGCTTCGTTTCCGAGATATTTGCAGATTTATCTCAAGGGAAGGGGCCTGACGGACATATTTCGAGATATTTCTTCTTCTTGTTGTTCTTCTTCTGCACAGCTAAGCTGGAAGTGGCATTTGCCCCTCGCACTAGTGCAGAGTTATCTCAACGAAAGGGGCCACGGTGTTTCTGTATCTCTATTATGTTGGTGCGGCTTCGGAACTTTTAAATATCTCGATATATCTCGAAAACTACGCTTCTGATCAAAAAATATCATAGAACATAAATTGTAGGAAGCATAATTCTCTACAAAAAAGGTCTCTTAACATTTTGCCATAGCTCGCTTCGTTTCCGAGATATTTGCAGATATATCTCAAGGGAAGGGGCCTGACGGACATATTTCGAGATATTTCTTCTTCTTGTTGTTCTTCTTCTGCACATCTAAGCTGGAAGTGGCATTTACAGCTCGCAACAGTGCAGAGTTATCTCAAAGAAAGGGGCCACGGTGTTTCTGTATCTCTATTATGTTGGTGCGGCTTCGGAACTTTTAAATATCTTGATATATCTCGAGAACTACGCATCTGATCAAAAAATATCATAGAACATGAAAAGTAGGAAACTTAATTCTCTACCAAAAAGGTCTCTTAACATTTTGCCATAGCTCTCTTCGTTTCCGAGATATTTGCAGATTTATCTCAAGGGAAGGGGCCTGACGGACATATTTCGAGATATTTCTTCTTCTTGTTGTTCTTCTTCTGCACAGCTAAGCTGGAAGTGGCATTTGCGGCTCGCACTAGTGCAGAGTTATCTCAATGAAAGGGGCCACGGTGTTTCTGTATCTCTATTATGTTGGTGCGGCTTCGGAACTTTTAAATATCTCGATATATCTCGAAAACTACGCTTCTGATCAAAAAATATCATAGAACCTAAATTGTATGAAACATAATTCTCTACAAAAAAGGTCTCTTAAGATTTTGCCATAGCTCGCTTCGTTTCCGAGATATTTGCAGATTCATCTCAAGGGAAGGGGTCTGACGGACATATTTCGAGATATTTCTTCTTCTTGTTGTTCTTCTTCTGCACAGCTAAGCTCGAAGTGGCATTTGCGGCTCGCACTAGTGCACAGTTATCTCAAAGAAAGGGGCCACGGTGTTTCTGTATCTCTATTATGTTGGTGCGGCTTCGGAACTTTTAAGTATCTCGATATATCTCGAAAACTACGCTTCTGATCAAAAAATATCATAGAACATAAATTGTAGGAAACATAATTCTCTACAAAAAACGTCTCTTAACATTTTGCCATAGCTCGCTTCGTTTCCGAGATATTTGCAGATTCAGCTCAAAGGAACTGGCCTGACCGACATATTTCGAGATATTTCTTCTTCTTGTTGTTCTTCTTCTGCACAGCTAAGCTGGAAGTGGCATTTGCAGCTCGCAATAGTGCAGAGTTATCTCAAAGAAAGGGGCCACGGTGTTTCTGTATCTCTATTATGTTGGTGCGGCTTCGGAACTTTTAAATATCTTGATATATCTCGAGAACTACGCTTCTGATCAAAAAATATCATAGAACATAAAAAGTAAGAAACATAATTCTCTACAAAAAAGGTCTCTTAACATTTTGCCATAGCTTGCTTCGTTTCCGAGATATTTGCAGATTTATCTCAAGGGAAGGGGCCTGACGGACATATTACGAGATATTTCTTCTACTTGTTGTTCTTCTTCTGCACAGCTAAGCTGGAAGTGGCATTTGCCCCTCGCACTAGTGCAGAGTTATCTCAACGAAAGGGGCCACGGTGTTTCTGTATCTCTATTATGTTGGTGCGGCTTCGGAACTTTTAAATATCTCGATATATCTCGAAAACTACGCTTCTGATCAAAAAATATCATAGAACATAAATTGTAGGAAGCATAATTCTCTACAAAAAAGGTCTCTTAACATTTTGCCATAGCTCGCTTCGTTTCCGAGATATTTGCAGATATATCTCAAGGGAAGGGGCCTGACGGACATATTTCGAGATATTTCTTCTTCTTGTTGTTCTTCTTCTGCACATCTAAGCTGGAAGTGGCATTTACAGCTCGCAACAGTGCAGAGTTATCTCAAAGAAAGGGGCCACGGTGTTTCTGTATCTCTATTATGTTGGTGCGGCTTCGGAACTTTTAAATATCTTGATATATCTCGAGAACTACGCATCTGAACAAAAAATATCATAGAACATGAAAAGTAGGAAACTTAATTCTCTACCAAAAAGGTCTCTTAACATTTTGCCATAGCTCTCTTCGTTTCCGAGATATTTGCAGATTTATCTCAAGGGAAGGGGCCTGACGGACATATTTCGAGATATTTCTTCTTCTTGTTGTTCTTCTTCTGCACAGCTAAGCTGGAAGTGGCATTTGCGGCTCGCACTAGTGCAGAGTTATCTCAATGAAAGGGGCCACGGTGTTTCTGTATCTCTATTATGTTGGTGCGGCTTCGGAACTTTTAAATATCTCGATATATCTCGAAAACTACGCTTCTGATCAAAAAATATCATAGAACCTAAATTGTATGAAACATAATTCTCTACAAAAAAGGTCTCTTAAGATTTTGCCATAGCTCGCTTCGTTTCCGAGATATTTGCAGATTCATCTCAAGGGAAGGGGTCTGACGGACATATTTCGAGATATTTCTTCTTCTTGTTGTTCTTCTTCTGCACAGCTAAGCTCGAAGTGGCATTTGCGGCTCGCACTAGTGCACAGTTATCTCAAAGAAAGGGGCCACGGTGTTTCTGTATCTCTATTATGTTGGTGCGGCTTCGGAACTTTTAAGTATCTCGATATATCTCGAAAACTACGCTTCTGATCAAAAAATATCATAGAACATAAATTGTAGGAAACATAATTCTCTACAAAAAACGTCTCTTAACATTTTGCCATAGCTCGCTTCGTTTCCGAGATATTTGCAGATTCAGCTCAAAGGAACTGGCCTGACCGACATATTTCGAGATATTTCTTCTTCTTGTTGTTCTTCTTCTGCACAGCTAAGCTGGAAGTGGCATTTGCAGCTCGCAATAGTGCAGAGTTATCTCAAAGAAAGGGGCCACGGTGTTTCTGTATCTCTATTATGTTGGTGCGGCTTCGGAACTTTTAAATATCTTGATATATCTCGAGAACTACGCTTCTGATCAAAAAATATCATAGAACATAAAAAGTAAGAAACATAATTCTCTACAAAAAAGGTCTCTTAACATTTTGCCATAGCTCGCTTCGTTTCCGAGATATTTGCAGATTTATCTCAAGGGAAGGGGCCTGACGGACATATTACGAGATATTTCTTCTACTTGTTGTTCTTCTTCTGCACAGCTAAGCTGGAAGTGGCATTTGCGGCTCGCACTAGTGCACAGTTATCTCAAAGAAAGGGGCCACGGTGTTTCTGTATCTCTATTATGTTGGTGCGGCTTCGGAACTTTTAAGTATCTCGATATATCTCGAAAACTACGCTTCTGATCAAAAAATATCATAGAACATAAATTGTAGGAAACATAATTCTCTACAAAAAATGTCTCATAACATTTTGCCATAGCTCGCTTCGTTTCCGAGATATTTGCAGATTCAGCTCAAAGGAACTGGCCTGACCGACATATTTCGAGATATTTCTTCTTCTTGTTGTTCTTGCTCTGCACAGCTAAGCTGGAAGTGGCATTTGCAGCTCGCAATGGTGCAGAGTTATCTCAAAGAAAGGGGCCACGGTGTTTCTGTATCTCTATTATGTTGGTGCGGCTTCGGAACTTTTAAATATCTTGATATATCTCGAGAACTACGCATCTGATCAAAAAATATCATAGAACATGAAAAGTAGGAAACTTAATTCTCTACCAAAAAGGTCTCTTAACATTTTGCCATAGCTCTCTTCGTTTCCGAGATATTTGCAGATTTATCTCAAGGGAAGGGGCCTGACGGACATATTTCGAGATATTTCTTCTTCTTGTTGTTCTTCTTCTGCACAGCTAAGCTGGAAGTGGCATTTGCGGCTCGCACTAGTGCAGAGTTATCTCAATGAAAGGGGCCACGGTGTTTCTGTATCTCTATTATGTTGGTGCGGCTTCGGAACTTTTAAATATCTCGATATATCTCGAAAACTACGCTTCTGATCAAAAAATATCATAGAACCTAAATTGTATGAAACATAATTCTCTACAAAAAAGGTCTCTTAAGATTTTGCCATAGCTCGCTTCGTTTCCGAGATATTTGCAGATTCATCTCAAGGGAAGGGGTCTGACGGACATATTTCGAGATATTTCTTCTTCTTGTTGTTCTTCTTCTGCACAGCTAAGCTCGAAGTGGCATTTGCGGCTCGCACTAGTGCACAGTTATCTCAAAGAAAGGGGCCACGGTGTTTCTGTATCTCTATTATGTTGGTGCGGCTTCGGAACTTTTAAGTATCTCGATATATCTCGAAAACTACGCTTCTGATCAAAAAATATCATAGAACATAAATTGTAGGAAACATAATTCTCTACAAAAAACGTCTCTTAACATTTTGCCATAGCTCGCTTCGTTTCCGAGATATTTGCAGATTCAGCTCAAAGGAACTGGCCTGACCGACATATTTCGAGATATTTCTTCTTCTTGTTGTTCTTCTTCTGCACAGCTAAGCTGGAAGTGGCATTTGCAGCTCGCAATAGTGCAGAGTTATCTCAAAGAAAGGGGCCCCGTGTTTCTGTATCTCTATTATGTTGGTGGGGCTTCGGAACTTTTAAATATCTTGATATATCTCGAGAACTACGCGTCTGATCAAAAAATATCATAGAACATAAAAAGTAGGAAACTTAATTCTCTACAAAAACGGTCTCTTAACATTTTGCCATAGCTCACTTCGTTTCCGAGATATTTGCAGATATATCTCAAGGGAAGGGGCCTGACGGACATATTTCGAGATATTTCTTCTTCTTGTTGTTCTTCTTCTGCACAGCTAAGCTGGAAGTGGCATTTGCGGCTCGCACTAGTGCACAGTTATCTCAAAGAAAGGGGCCACGGTGTTTCTGTATCTCTATTATGTTGGTGCGGCTTCGGAACTTTTAAATATCTTGATATATCTCGAGAACTACGCATCTGATCAAAAAATATCATAGAACATGAAAAGTAGGAAACTTAATTCTCTACCAAAAAGGTCTCTTAACATTTTGCCATAGCTCTCTTCGTTTCCGAGATATTTGCAGATTTATCTCAAGGGAAGGGGCCTGACCGACATATTTCGAGATATTTCTTCTTCTTGTTGTTCTTGCTCTGCACAGCTAAGCTGGAAGTGGCATTTGCAGCTCGCAATGGTGCAGAGTTATCTCAAAGAAAGGGGCCACGGTGTTTCTGTATCTCTATTATGTTGGTGCGGCTTCGGAACTTTTAAATATCTTGATATATCTCGAGAACTACGCATCTGATCAAAAAATATCATAGAACATAAAAAGTAGGAAACTTAATTCTCTACAAAAAAGGTCTCTTAACATTTTGCCATAGCTCGCTTGGTTTCCGAGATATTTGCAGATTTATCCCAAGGGAAGGGGCCTGACGGACATATTTCGAGATATTTCTTCTTCTTGTTGTTCTTCTTCTGCACAGCTAAGCTGGAAGTGGCATTTGCCCCTCGCACTAGTGCAGAGTTATCTCAACGAAAGGGGCCACGGTGTTTCTGTATCTCTATTATGTTGGTGCGGCTTCGGAACTTTTAAATATCTCGATATATCTCGAAAACTACGCTTCTGATCAAAAAATATCATAGAACATAAATTGTAGGAAGCATAATTCTCTACAAAAAAGGTCTCTTAACATTTTGCCATAGCTCGCTTCGTTTCCGAGATATTTGCAGATATATCTCAAGGGAAGGGGCCTGACGGACATATTTCGAGATATTTCTTCTTCTTGTTGTTCTTCTTCTGCACATCTAAGCTGGAAGTGGCATTTACAGCTCGCAACAGTGCAGAGTTATCTCAAAGAAAGGGGCCACGGTGTTTCTGTATCTCTATTATGTTGGTGCGGCTTCGGAACTTTTAAATATCTTGATATATCTCGAGAACTACGCATCTGATCAAAAAATATCATAGAACATGAAAAGTAGGAAACTTAATTCTCTACAAAACAGGTCTCTTAACATTTTGCCATAGCTCTCTTCGTTTCCGAGATATTTGCAGATTTATCTCAAGGGAAGGGGCCTGGCGGACATATTTCGAGATATTTCTTCTTCTTGTTGTTCTTCTTCTGCACAGCTAAGCTGGAAGTGGCATTTGCAGCTCGCACTAGTGCAGAGTTATCTCAAAGAAAGGGGCCACGGTGTTTCTGTATCTCTATTATGTTGGTGCGGCTTCGGAACTTTTAAATATCTTGATATATCTCGAGAACTACGCATCTGATCAAAAAATATCATAGAACATGAAAAGTAGGAAACTTAATTCTCTACAAAAAAGGTCTCTTAACATTTTGCCATAGCTCTCTTCGTTTCCGAGATATTTGCAGATTTATCTCAAGGGAAGGGGCCTGACGGACATATTTCGAGATATTTCTTCTTCTTGTTGTTCTTCTTCTGCACAGCTAAGCTGGAAGTGGCATTTGCGGCTCGCACTAGTGCAGAGTTATCTCAACGAAAGGGGCCACGGTGTTTCTGTATCTCTATTATGTTGGTGCGGCTTCGGAACTTTTAAATATCTTGATATATCTCGAGAACTACGCGTCTGATCAAAAAATATCATAGAACATAAAAAGTAGGAAACTTAATTCTCTACAAAAACGGTCTCTTAACATTTTGCCATAGCTCGCTTCGTTTCCGAGATATTTGCAGATATATTTCAAGGGAAGGGGCCTGACGGGCATATTTCGAGATATTTCTTCTTCTTGTTGTTCTTCTTCTGCACAGCTAAGCTGGAAGTGGCATTTGCGGCTCGCACTAGCGCACAGTTATCTCAGAGAAAGGGGCCACGGTGTTTCTGTATCTCTATTATGTTGGTGCGTCTTCGGAACTTTTAAATATCTCGATATATCTCGAAAACTACGCTTCTGATCAAAAAATATCATAGAACGTAAATTGTAGGAAACATAATTCTCTACAAAAAACGTCTGTTAACATTTTGCCATAGCTCGCTTCGTTTCCGAGATATTTGCAGATTCAGCTCAAAGGAACTGGCCTGACGGACATATTTCGAGATATTTCTTCTTCTTGTTGTTCTTCCTCTGCACAGCTAAGCTGGAAGTGGCATTTGCAGCTCGCACTAGTGCAGAGTTATCTCAAAGAATGGGGCCACGGTGTTTCTGTATCTCTATTATGTTGGTGCGGCTTCGGAACTTTTAAATATCTGGATATATCTGGAAAACTACGCTTCTGATCAAAAAATATCATAGAACATAAATTGTAGGAAAGATAATTCTCTACAAAAAAGGTCTCTTAACATTTTGC
Organism: Osmia lignaria lignaria; assembly: GCF_051020975.1. Taxonomy (NCBI): domain Eukaryota; kingdom Metazoa; phylum Arthropoda; class Insecta; order Hymenoptera; family Megachilidae; genus Osmia; species Osmia lignaria. The sequence goes on along the minus strand of NW_027478162.1, from coordinate 20,843,742 downwards.
CATAGCTCGCTTCGTTTCCGAGATATTTGCAGATATATCTCAAGGGAAGGGGCCTGACGGACATATTTCGAGATATTTCTTCTTCTTGTTGTTCTTCTTCTGCACAGCTAAGCTGGAAGTGGCATTTACAGCTCGCAATAGTGCAGAGTTATCTCAAAGAAAGGGGCCACGGTGTTTCTGTATCTCTATTATGTTGGTGCGGCTTCGGAACTTTTAAATATCTTGATATATCTCGAGAACTACGCATCTGATCAAAAAATATCATAGAACATGAAAAGTAGGAAACTTAATTCTCTACAAAAAAGGTCTCTTAACATTTTGCCATAGCTCTCTTCGTTTCCGAGATATTTGCAGATTTATCTCAAGGGAAGGGGCCTGACGGACATATTTCGAGATATTTCTTCTTCTTGTTGTTCTTCTTCTGCACAGCTAAGCTGGAAGTGGCATTTGCAGCTCGCAATAGTGCAGAGTTATCTCAAAGAAAGGGGCCACAGTGTTTCTGTATCTCTATTATGTTGGTGGGGCTTCGGAACTTTTAAATATCTTGATATATCTCGAGAACTACGCGTCTGATCAAAAAATATCATAGAACATAAAAAGTAGGAAACTTAATTCTCTACAAAAACGGTCTCTTAACATTTTGCCATAGCTCACTTCGTTTCCGAGATATTTGCAGATATATCTCAAGGGAAGGGGCCTGACGGACATATTTCGAGATATTTCTTCTTCTTGTTGTTCTTCTTCTGCACAGCTAAGCTGGAAGTGGCATTTGCGGCTCGCACTAGTGCACAGTTATCTCAAAGAAAGGGGCCACGGTGTTTCTGTATCTCTATTATGTTGGTGCGGCTTCGGAACTTTTAAATATCTTGATATATCTCGAGAACTACGCATCTGATCAAAAAATATCATAGAACATGAAAAGTAGGAAACTTAATTCTCTACCAAAAAGGTCTCTTAACATTTTGCCATAGCTCGCTTCGTTTCCGAGATATTTGCAGATTCATCTCAAGGGAAGGGGTCTGACGGACATATTTCGAGATATTTCTTCTTCTTGTTGTTCTTCTTCTGCACAGCTAAGCTCGAAGTGGCATTTGCAGCTCGCAATAGTGCAGAGTTATCTCAAAGAAAGAGGCCACGGTGTTTCTGTACCTCTATTATGTTGGTGCAGCTTCGGAACTTTTAAATATCTTGATATATCTCGAGAACTACGCATCTGATCAAAAAATATCATCGAACATAAAAAGTAGGAAACTTAATTCTCTACAAAAAAGGTCTCTTAACATTTTGCCATAGCTCGCTTCGTGTCCGAGATATTTGCAGATTTATCTCAAGGGAAGTGGCCTGACGGACATATTTCGAGATATTTCTTCTTCTTGTTGTTCTTCTTCTGCACAGCTAAGCTGGAAGTGGCATCTGCAGCTCGCAATAGTGCAGAGATATCTCAAAGAAAGGGGCCACGGTGTTTCTGTATCTCTATTATGTTGGTGCGGCTTCGGAACTTTTAAATATCTTGATATATCTCGAGAACTACGCGTCTGATCAAAAAATATCATACAACATAAAAAGTAAGAAACATAATTCTCTACAAAAAAGGTCTCTTAACATTTTGCCATAGCTCGCTTCGTTTCCGAGATATTTGCAGATTTATCTCAAGGGAAGGGGCCTGACGGACATATTTCGAGATATTTCTTCTTCTTGTTGTTCTTCTTCTGCACAGCTAAGCTGGAAGTGGCATTTGCGGCTCGCACTAGTGCAGAGTTATCTCAACGAAAGGGGCCACGGTGTTTCTGTATCTCTATTATGTTGGTGCGGCTTCGGAACTTTTAAATATCTTGATATATCTCGAGAACTACCCGTCTGATCAAAAAATATCATAGAACATAAAAAGTAGGAAACTTAATTCTCTACAAAAACGGTCTCTTAACATTTTGCCATAGCTCGCTTCGTTTCCGAGATATTTGCAGATATATTTCAAGGGAAGGGGCCTGACGGGCATATTTCGAGATATTTCTTCTTCTTGTTGTTCTTCTTCTGCACAGCTAAGCTGGAAGTGGCATTTGCAGCTGGCAATAGTGCAGAGTTATCTCAAAGAAAGGGGCCACGGTGTTTCTGTATCTCTATTATGTTGGTGCGGCTTCGGAACTTTTAAATATCTCGATATATCTCGAAAACTACGCTTCTGATCAAAAAATATCATACAACATAAATTGTAGGAAACATAATTCTCTACAAAAAACGTCTGTTAACATTTTGCCATAGCTCGCTTCGTTTCCGAGATATTTGCAGATTCAGCTCAAAGGAACTGGCCTGACGGACATATTTCGAGATATTTCTTCTTCTTGTTGTTCTTCCTCTGCACAGCTAAGCTGGAAGTGGCATTTGCAGCTCGCACTAGTGCAGAGTTATCTCAAAGAAAGGGGCCACGGTGTTTCTGTATCTCTATTATGTTGGTGCGGCTTCGGAACTTTTAAATATCTGGATATATCTGGAAAACTACGATTCTGATCAAAAAATATCATAGAACATAAATTGTAGGAAACATAATTCTCTACAAAAAAGGTCTCTTAACATTTTGCCATAGCTCGCTTCGTTTCCGAGGTATTTGCAGATATATCTCAAGGGAAGGGGCCTGACGGACATATTTCGAGATATTTCTTCTTCTTGTTGTTCTTCTTCTGCACAGCTAAGCTGGAAGTGGCATTTACAGCTCGCAATAGTGCAGAGTTATCTCAAAGAAGGGGGCCACGGTGTTTCTGTATCTCTATTATGTTGGTGCGGCTTCGGAACTTTTAAATATCTTGATATATCTCGAGAACTACGCATCTGATCAAAAAATATCATAGAACATGAAAAGTAGGAAACTTAATTCTCTACAAAAAAGGTCTCTTAACATTTTGCCATAGCTCTCTTCGTTTCCGAGATATTTGCAGATTTATCTCAAGGGAAGGGGCCTGACGGACATATTTCGAGATATTTCTTCTTCTTGTTGTTCTTCTTCTGCACAGCTAAGCTGGAAGTGGCATTTGCAGCTCGCAATAGTGCAGAGTTATCTCAAAGAAAGGGGCCACAGTGTTTCTGTATCTCTATTATGTTGGTGGGGCTTCGGAACTTTTAAATATCTTGATATATCTCGAGAACTACGCGTCTGATCAAAAAATATCATAGAACATAAAAAGTAGGAAACTTAATTCTCTACAAAAACGGTCTCTTAACATTTTGCCATAGCTCACTTCGTTTCCGAGATATTTGCAGATATATCTCAAGGGAAGGGGCCTGACGGACATATTTCGAGATATTTCTTCTTCTTGTTGTTCTTCTTCTGCACAGCTAAGCTGGAAGTGGCATTTGCGGCTCGCACTAGTGCACAGTTATCTCAAAGAAAGGGGCCACGGTGTTTCTGTATCTCTATTATGTTGGTGCGTCTTCGGAACTTTTAAATATCTCGATATATCTCGAAAACTACGCTTCTGATCAAAAAATATCATAGAACATAAATTGTAGGAAACATAATTCTCTATAAAAAAGGTCTCTTAACATTTTGCCATAGCTCGCTTCGTTTCCGAGATATTTGCAGATATATCTCAAGGGAAGGGGCCTGACGGACATATTTCGAGATATTTCTTCTTCTTGTTGTTCTTCTTCTGCACAGCTAAGCTGGAAGTGGCATTTACAGCTCGCAATAGTGCAGAGTTATCTCAAAGAAAGGGGCCACGGTGTTTCTGTATCTCTATTATGTTGGTGCGGCTTCGGAACTTTTAAATATCTTGATATATCTCGAGAACTACGCATCTGATCAAAAAATATCATAGAACATGAAAAGTAGGAAACTTAATTCTCTACAAAAATGGTCTCTTAACATTTTGCCATAGCTCTCTTCGTTTCCGAGATATTTGCAGATTTATCTCAAGGGAAGGGGCCTGACGGACATATTTCGAGATATTTCTTCTTCTTGTTGTTCTTCTTCTGCACAGCTAAGCTGGAAGTGGCATTTGCAGCTCGCAATAGTGCAGAGTTATCTCAAAGAAAGGGGCCACGGTGTTTCTGTATCTCTATTATGTTGGTGCGGCTTCGGAACTTTTAAATATCTTGATATATCTCGAGAACTACGCATCTGATCAAAAAATATCATAGAACATGAAAAGTAGGAAACTTAATTCTCTACAAAAAAGGTCTCTTAACATTTTGCCATAGCTCTCTTCGTTTCCGAGATATTTGCAGATTTATCTCAAGGGAAGGGGCCTGACGGACATATTTCGAGATATTTCTTCTTCTTGTTGTTCTTCTTCTGCACAGCTAAGCTGGAAGTGGCATTTGCGGCTCGCACTAGTGCAGAGTTATCTCAACGAAAGGGGCCACGGTGTTTCTGTATCTCTATTATGTTGGTGCGGCTTCGGAACTTTTAAATATCTTGATATATCTCGAGAACTACGCGTCTGATCAAAAAATATCATAGAACATAAAAAGTAGGAAACTTAATTCTCTACAAAAACGGTCTCTTAACATTTTGCCATAGCTCGCTTCGTTTCCGAGATATTTGCAGATATATTTCAAGGGAAGGGGCCTGACGGGCATATTTCGAGATATTTCTTCTTCTTGTTGTTCTTCTTCTGCACAGCTAAGCTGGAAGTGGCATTTGCGGCTCGCACTAGCGCACAGTTATCTCAGAGAAAGGGGCCACGGTGTTTCTGTATCTCTATTATGTTGGTGCGTCTTCGGAACTTTTAAATATCTCGATATATCTCGAAAACTACGCTTCTGATCAAAAAATATCATAGAACGTAAATTGTAGGAAACATAATTCTCTACAAAAAACGTCTGTTAACATTTTGCCATAGCTCGCTTCGTTTCCGAGATATTTGCAGATTCAGCTCAAAGGAACTGGCCTGACGGACATATTTCGAGATATTTCTTCTTCTTGTTGTTCTTCCTCTGCACAGCTAAGCTGGAAGTGGCATTTGCAGCTCGCACTAGTGCAGAGTTATCTCAAAGAATGGGGCCACGGTGTTTCTGTATCTCTATTATGTTGGTGCGGCTTCGGAACTTTTAAATATCTGGATATATCTGGAAAACTACGCTTCTGATCAAAAAATATCATAGAACATAAATTGTAGGAAAGATAATTCTCTACAAAAAAGGTCTCTTAACATTTTGCCATAGCTCGCTTCGTTTCCGAGATATTTGCAGATATATCTCAAGGGAAGGGGCCTGACGGACATATTTCGAGATATTTCTTCTTCTTGTTGTTCTTCTTCTGCACAGCTAAGCTGGAAGTGGCATTTACAGCTCGCAATAGTGCAGAGTTATCTCAAAGAAAGGGGCCACGGTGTTTCTGTATCTCTATTATGTTGGTGCGGCTTCGGAACTTTTAAATATCTTGATATATCTCGAGAACTACGCATCTGATCAAAAAATATCATAGAACATGAAAAGTAGGAAACTTAATTCTCTACAAAAAAGGTCTCTTAACATTTTGCCATAGCTCTCTTCGTTTCCGAGATATTTGCAGATTTATCTCAAGGGAAGGGGCCTGACGGACATATTTCGAGATATTTCTTCTTCTTGTTGTTCTTCTTCTGCACAGCTAAGCTGGAAGTGGCATTTGCAGCTCGCAATAGTGCAGAGTTATCTCAAAGAAAGGGGCCACAGTGTTTCTGTATCTCTATTATGTTGGTGGGGCTTCGGAACTTTTAAATATCTTGATATATCTCGAGAACTACGCGTCTGATCAAAAAATATCATAGAACATAAAAAGTAGGAAACTTAATTCTCTACAAAAACGGTCTCTTAACATTTTGCCATAGCTCACTTCGTTTCCGAGATATTTGCAGATATATCTCAAGGGAAGGGGCCTGACGGACATATTTCGAGATATTTCTTCTTCTTGTTGTTCTTCTTCTGCACAGCTAAGCTGGAAGTGGCATTTGCGGCTCGCACTAGTGCACAGTTATCTCAAAGAAAGGGGCCACGGTGTTTCTGTATCTCTATTATGTTGGTGCGGCTTCGGAACTTTTAAATATCTTGATATATCTCGAGAACTACGCATCTGATCAAAAAATATCATAGAACATGAAAAGTAGGAAACTTAATTCTCTACCAAAAAGGTCTCTTAACATTTTGCCATAGCTCGCTTCGTTTCCGAGATATTTGCAGATTCATCTCAAGGGAAGGGGTCTGACGGACATATTTCGAGATATTTCTTCTTCTTGTTGTTCTTCTTCTGCACAGCTAAGCTCGAAGTGGCATTTGCAGCTCGCAATAGTGCAGAGTTATCTCAAAGAAAGAGGCCACGGTGTTTCTGTACCTCTATTATGTTGGTGCAGCTTCGGAACTTTTAAATATCTTGATATATCTCGAGAACTACGCATCTGATCAAAAAATATCATCGAACATAAAAAGTAGGAAACTTAATTCTCTACAAAAAAGGTCTCTTAACATTTTGCCATAGCTCGCTTCGTGTCCGAGATATTTGCAGATTTATCTCAAGGGAAGTGGCCTGACGGACATATTTCGAGATATTTCTTCTTCTTGTTGTTCTTCTTCTGCACAGCTAAGCTGGAAGTGGCATCTGCAGCTCGCAATAGTGCAGAGATATCTCAAAGAAAGGGGCCACGGTGTTTCTGTATCTCTATTATGTTGGTGCGGCTTCGGAACTTTTAAATATCTTGATATATCTCGAGAACTACGCGTCTGATCAAAAAATATCATACAACATAAAAAGTAAGAAACATAATTCTCTACAAAAAAGGTCTCTTAACATTTTGCCATAGCTCGCTTCGTTTCCGAGATATTTGCAGATATATCTCAAGGGAAGGGGCCTGACGGACATATTTCGAGATATTTCTTCTTCTTGTTGTTCTTCTTCTGCACAGCTAAGCTGGAAGTGGCATTTGCGGCTCGCACTAGTGCAGAGTTATCTCAACGAAAGGGGCCACGGTGTTTCTGTATCTCTATTATGTTGGTGCGGCTTCGGAACTTTTAAATATCTTGATATATCTCGAGAACTACCCGTCTGATCAAAAAATATCATAGAACATAAAAAGTAGGAAACTTAATTCTCTACAAAAACGGTCTCTTAACATTTTGCCATAGCTCGCTTCGTTTCCGAGATATTTGCAGATATATTTCAAGGGAAGGGGCCTGACGGGCATATTTCGAGATATTTCTTCTTCTTGTTGTTCTTCTTCTGCACAGCTAAGCTGGAAGTGGCATTTGCAGCTGGCAATAGTGCAGAGTTATCTCAAAGAAAGGGGCCACGGTGTTTCTGTATCTCTATTATGTTGGTGCGGCTTCGGAACTTTTAAATATCTCGATATATCTCGAAAACTACGCTTCTGATCAAAAAATATCATACAACATAAATTGTAGGAAACATAATTCTCTACAAAAAACGTCTGTTAACATTTTGCCATAGCTCGCTTCGTTTCCGAGATATTTGCAGATTCAGCTCAAAGGAACTGGCCTGACGGACATATTTCGAGATATTTCTTCTTCTTGTTGTTCTTCCTCTGCACAGCTAAGCTGGAAGTGGCATTTGCAGCTCGCACTAGTGCAGAGTTATCTCAAAGAAAGGGGCCACGGTGTTTCTGTATCTCTATTATGTTGGTGCGGCTTCGGAACTTTTAAATATCTGGATATATCTGGAAAACTACGATTCTGATCAAAAAATATCATAGAACATAAATTGTAGGAAACATAATTCTCTACAAAAAAGGTCTCTTAACATTTTGCCATAGCTCGCTTCGTTTCCGAGGTATTTGCAGATATATCTCAAGGGAAGGGGCCTGACGGACATATTTCGAGATATTTCTTCTTCTTGTTGTTCTTCTTCTGCACAGCTAAGCTGGAAGTGGCATTTACAGCTCGCAATAGTGCAGAGTTATCTCAAAGAAAGGGGCCACGGTGTTTCTGTATCTCTATTATGTTGGTGCGGCTTCGGAACTTTTAAATATCTTGATATATCTCGAGAACTACGCATCTGATCAAAAAATATCATAGAACATGAAAAGTAGGAAACTTAATTCTCTACAAAAAAGGTCTCTTAACATTTTGCCATAGCTCTCTTCGTTTCCGAGATATTTGCAGATTTATCTCAAGGGAAGGGGCCTGACGGACATATTTCGAGATATTTCTTCTTCTTGTTGTTCTTCTTCTGCACAGCTAAGCTGGAAGTGGCATTTGCAGCTCGCAATAGTGCAGAGTTATCTCAAAGAAAGGGGCCACAGTGTTTCTGTATCTCTATTATGTTGGTGGGGCTTCGGAACTTTTAAATATCTTGATATATCTCGAGAACTACGCGTCTGATCAAAAAATATCATAGAACATAAAAAGTAGGAAACTTAATTCTCTACAAAAACGGTCTCTTAACATTTTGCCATAGCTCACTTCGTTTCCGAGATATTTGCAGATATATCTCAAGGGAAGGGGCCTGACGGACATATTTCGAGATATTTCTTCTTCTTGTTGTTCTTCTTCTGCACAGCTAAGCTGGAAGTGGCATTTGCGGCTCGCACTAGTGCACAGTTATCTCAAAGAAAGGGGCCACGGTGTTTCTGTATCTCTATTATGTTGGTGCGTCTTCGGAACTTTTAAATATCTCGATATATCTCGAAAACTACGCTTCTGATCAAAAAATATCATAGAACATAAATTGTAGGAAACATAATTCTCTATAAAAAAGGTCTCTTAACATTTTGCCATAGCTCGCTTCGTTTCCGAGATATTTGCAGATATATCTCAAGGGAAGGGGCCTGACGGACATATTTCGAGATATTTCTTCTTCTTGTTGTTCTTCTTCTGCACAGCTAAGCTGGAAGTGGCATTTACAGCTCGCAATAGTGCAGAGTTATCTCAAAGAAAGGGGCCACGGTGTTTCTGTATCTCTATTATGTTGGTGCGGCTTCGGAACTTTTAAATATCTTGATATATCTCGAGAACTACGCATCTGATCAAAAAATATCATAGAACATGAAAAGTAGGAAACTTAATTCTCTACAAAAATGGTCTCTTAACATTTTGCCATAGCTCTCTTCGTTTCCGAGATATTTGCAGATTTATCTCAAGGGAAGGGGCCTGACGGACATATTTCGAGATATTTCTTCTTCTTGTTGTTCTTCTTCTGCACAGCTAAGCTGGAAGTGGCATTTGCAGCTCGCAATAGTGCAGAGTTATCTCAAAGAAAGGGGCCACAGTGTTTCTGTATCTCTATTATGTTGGTGGGGCTTCGGAACTTTTAAATATCTTGATATATCTCGAGAACTACGCGTCTGATCAAAAAATATCATAGAACATAAAAAGTAGGAAACTTAATTCGCTACAAAAACGGTCTCTTAACATTTTGCCATAGCTCACTTCGTTTCCGAGATATTTGCAGATATATCTCAAGGGAAGGGGCCTGACGGACATATTTCGAGATATTTCTTCTTCTTGTTGTTCTTCTTCTGCACAGCTAAGCTGGAAGTGGCATTTGCGGCTCGCACTAGTGCACAGTTATCTCAAAGAAAGGGGCCACGGTGTTTCTGTATCTCTATTATGTTGGTGCGTCTTCGGAACTTTTAAATATCTCGATATATCTCGAAAACTACGCTTCTGATCAAAAAATATCATAGAAGGTAAATTGTAGGAAACATTATTCTCTACAAAAAAGGTCTCTTAACATTTTGCCATAGCTCGCTTCGTTTCCGAGATATTTGCAGATTCATCTCAAGGGAAGGGGACTGACGGACAGATTTCGAGATATTTCTTCTTCTTGTTGTTCTTCTTCTGCACAGCTAAGCTCGAAGTAGCATTTGCAGCTCGCAATAGTGCAGAGTTATCTCAAAGAAAGAGGCCACGGTGTTTCTGTACCTCTATTATGTTGGTGCAGCTTCGGAACTTTTAAATATCTTGATATATCTCGAGAACTACGCATCTGATCAAAAAATATCATCGAACATAAAAAGTAGGAAACTTACTTCTCTACAAAAAAGGTCTCTTAACATTTTGCCATAGCTCGCTTCGTTTCCGAGATATTTGCATATTTACCTCAAGGGAAGGGGCCTGACGGACATATTTCGAGATATTTCTTCTTCTTGTTGTTCTTCTTCTGCACAGCTAAGCTGGAAGTGGCATTTGCGGCTCGCACTAGTGCACAGTTATCTCAAAGAAAGGGGCCACGGTGTTTCTGTATCTCTATTATGTTGGTGCGGCTTCGGAACTTTTAAGTATCTCGATATATCTCGAAAACTACGCTTCTGATCAAAAAATATCATAGAACATATATTGTAGGAAACATAATTCTCTACAAAAAAGGTCTCTTAACATTTTGCCATAGCTCGCTTCGTTTCCGAGATATTTGCATATTTATCTCAAGGGAAGGGCCCTGACGGACATATTTCGAGATATTTCTTCTTCTTGTTGTTCTTCTTCTGCACAGCTAAGCTGGAAGTGGCATTTGCGGCTCGCACTAGTGCAGAGTTATCACAAAGAAAGGGGCCACGGTGTTTCTGTATCTCTATTATGTTGGTGCGGCTTCGGAACTTTTAAATATCTCGATATATCTCGAAAACTACGCTTCTGATCAAAAAATATCATAGAACCTAAATTGTAGGAAACATAATTCTCTACAAAAAAGGCCTCTTAACATTTTGCCATAGCTCGCTTCGTTTCCGAGATATTTGCAGATATATCTCAAGGGAAGGGGCCTGACGGACATATTTCGAGATATTTCTTCTTCTTGTTGTTCTTCTTCTGCACAGCTAAGCTGGAAGTGGCATTTGCAGCTCGCAATAGTGCAGAGTTATCTCAAAGAAAGGGGCCACGGTGTTTCTGTATCTCTATTATGTTGGTGCGGCTTCGGAACTTTTAAATATCTTGATATATCTCGAGAACTACGCATCTGATCAAAAAATATCATAGAACATAAATTGTAGGAAACATAATTCTCTACAAAAAAGGTCTCTTAACATTTTGCCATAGCTCGCTTCGTTTCCGAGATATTTGCATATTTATCTCAAGGGAAGGGCCCTGACGGACATATTTCGAGATATTTCTTCTTCTTGTTGTTCTTCTTCTGCACAGCTAAGCTGGAAGTGGCATTTGCGGCTCGCACTAGTGCAGAGTTATCTCAAAGAAAGGGGCCACGGTGTTTCTGTATCTCTATTATGTTTGTGCGGCTTCGGAACTTTTAAATATCTCGATATATCTCGAAAACTACGCTTCTGATCAAAAAATATCATAGAACCTAAATTGTAGGAAACATAATTCTCTACAAAAAAGGCCTCTTAACATTTTGCCATAGCTCGCTTCGTTTCCGAGATATTTGCAGATATATCTCAAGGGAAGGGGCCTGACGGACATATTTCGAGATATTTCTTCTTCTTGTTGTTCTTCTTCTGCACAGCTAAGCTGGAAGTGGCATTTGCAGCTCGCAATAGTGCAGAGTTATCTCAAAGAAAGGGGCCACGGTGTTTCTGTATCTCTATTATGTTGGTGCGGCTTCGGAACTTTTAAATATCTTGATATATCTCGAGAACTACGCATCTGATCAAAAAATATCATAGAACATGAAAAGTAGGAAACTTAATTCTCTACCAAAAAGGTCTCTTAACATTTTGCCATAGCTCTCTTCGTTTCCGAGATATTTGCAGATTTATCTCAAGGGAAGTGGCCTGACGGACATATTTCGAGATATTTCTTCTTCTTGTTGTTCTTCTTCTGCACAGCTAAGCTGGAAGTGGCATTTGCAGCTCGCAATAGTGCAGAGATATCTCAAAGAAAGGGGCCACGGTGTTTCTGTATCTCTATTATGTTGGTGCGGCTTCGGAACTTTTAAATATCTTGATATATCTCGAGAACTACGCGTCTGATCAAAAAATATCATAGAACATAAAAAGTAGGAAACTTAATTCTCTACAAAAACGGTCTCTTAACATTTTGCCATAGCTCACTTCGTTTCCGAGATATTTGCAGATATATCTCAAGGGAAGGGGCCTGACGGACATATTTCGAGATATTTCTTCTTCTTGTTGTTCTTCTTCTGCACAGCTAAGCTGGAAGTGGCATTTGCGGCTCGCACTAGTGCACAGTTATCTCAAAGAAAGGGGCCACGGTGTTTCTGTATCTCTATTATGTTGGTGCGTCTTCGGAACTTTTAAATATCTCGATATATCTCGAAAACTACGCTTCTGATCAAAAAATATCATAGAACATAAATTGTAGGAAACATAATTCTCTACAAAAAAGGTCTCTCAACATTTTGCCATAGCTCGCTTCGTTTCCGAGATATTTGCAGATATATCTCAAGGGAAGGGGCCTGACGGACATATTTCGAGATATTTCTTCTTCTTGTTGTTCTTCTTCTGCACAGCTAAGCTGGAAGTGGCATTTACAGCTCGCAATAGTGCAGAGTTATCTCAAAGAAAGGGGCCACGGTGTTTCTGTATCTCTATTATGTTGGTGCGGCTTCGGAACTTTTAAATATCTTGATATATCTCGAGAACTACGCATCTGATCAAAAAATATCATAGAACATGAAAAGTAGGAAACTTAATTCTCTACAAAAAAGGTCTCTTAACATTTTGCCATAGCTCTCTTCGTTTCCGAGATATTTGCTCATTTATCTCAAGGGAAGGGGCCTGACGGACATATTTCGAGATATTTCTTCTTCTTGTTGTTCTTCTTCTGCACAGCTAAGCTGGAAGTGGCATTTGCAGCTCGCAATAGTGCAGAGTTATCTCAAAGAAAGGGGCCACAGTGTTTCTGTATCTCTATTATGTTGGTGGGGCTTCGGAACTTTTAAATATCTTGATATATCTCGAGAACTACGCGTCTGATCAAAAAATATCATAGAACATAAAAAGTAGGAAACTTAATTCTCTACAAAAACGGTCTCTTAACATTTTGCCATAGCTCACTTCGTTTCCGAGATATTTGCAGATATATCTCAAGGGAAAGGGCCTGACGGACATATTTCGAGATATTTCTTCTTCTTGTTGTTCTTCTTCTGCACAGCTAAGCTGGAAGTGGCATTTGCGGCTCGCACTAGTGCACAGTTATCTCAAAGAAAGGGGCCACGGTGTTTCTGTATCTCTATTATGTTGGTGCGTCTTCGGAACTTTTAAATATCTCGATATATCTCGAAAACTACGCTTCTGATCAAAAAATATCATAGAACGTAGATTGTAGGAAACATTATTCTCTACAAAAAAGGTCTCTTAACATTTTGCCATAGCTAGCTTCGTTTCCGAGATATTTGCAGATTCATCTCAAGGGAAGGGGTCTGACGGACATATTTCGAGATATTTCTTCTTCTTGTTGTTCTTCTTCTGCACAGCTAAGCTCGAAGTGGCATTTGCAGCTCGCAATAGTGCAGAGTTATCTCAAAGAAAGAGGCCACGGTGTTTCTGTACCTCTATTATGTTGGTGCAGCTTCGGAACTTTTAAATATCTTGATATATCTCGAGAACTACGCATCTGATCAAAAAATATCATCGAACATAAAAAGTAGGAAACTTACTTCTCTACAAAAAAGGTCTCTTAACATTTTGCCATAGCTCGCTTCGTTTCCGAGATATTTGCAGATATATCTCAAGGGAAGGGGCCTGACGGACATATTTCGAGATATTTCTTCTTCTTGTTGTTCTTCTTCTGCACAGCTAAGCTGGAAGTGGCATTTGCAGCTCGCAATAGTGCAGAGTTATCTCAAAGAAAGGGGCCACGGTGTTTCTGTATCTCTATTATGTTGGTGCGGCTTCGGAACTTTTAAATATCTTGATATATCTCGAGAACTACGCATCTGATCAAAAAATATCATAGAACATGAAAAGTAGGAAACTTAATTCTCTACCAAAAAGGTCTCTTAACATTTTGCCATAGCTCTCTTCGTTTCCGAGATATTTGCAGATTTATCTCAAGGGATGGGGCCTGACGGACATATTTCGAGATATTTCTTCTTCTTGTTGTTCTTCTTCTGCACAGCTAAGCTGGAAGTGGCATTTGCGGCTCGCACTAGTGCAGAGTTATCTCAATGAAAGGGGCCACGGTGTTTCTGTATCTCTATTATGTTGGTGCGGCTTCGGAGCTTTTAAATATCTTGATATATCTCGAGAACTACGCATCTGATCAAAAAATATCATAGAACATGAAAAGTAGGAAACTTAATTCTCTACCAAAAAGGTCTCTTAACATTTTGCCATAGCTCTCTTCGTTTCCGAGATATTTGCAGATATATCTCAAGGGGAGGGGCCTGACGGACATATTTCGAGATATTTCTTCTTCTTGTTGTTCTTCTTCTGCACAGCTAAGCTGGAAGTGGCATTTGCAGCTCGCAATAGTGCAGAGTTATCTCAAAGAAAGGGGCCACGGTGTTTCTGTATCTCTATTATGTTGGTGCGGCTTCGGAACTTTTAAATATCTTGATATATCTCGAGAACTACGCGTCTGATCAAAAAATATCATAGAACATAAAAAGTAGGAAACTTAATTCTCTACAAAAAAGGTCTCTTAACATTTTGCCATAGCTCGCTTCGTTTCCGAGATATTTGCAGATTTATCTCAAGGGAAGTGGCCTGACGGACATATTTCGAGATATTTCTTCTTCTTGTTGTTCTTCTTCTGCACAGCTAAGCTGGAAGTGGCATTTGCAGCTCGCAATAGTGCAGAGATATCTCAAAGAAAGGGGCCACGGTGTTTCTGTATCTCTATTATGTTGGTGGGGCTTCGGAACTTTTAAATGTCTTGATATATCTCGAGAACTACGCATCTGATCAAAAAATATCATAGAACATAAAAAGTAGAAAACTTAATTCTCTACAAAAAAGGTCTCTCAACATTTTGCCATAGCTCGCTTCGTTTCCGAGATATATGCAGATTTATCTCAAGGGAAGGGGCCTGACGGACATATTTCAAGATATTTCTTCTTCTTGTTGTTCTTCTTCTGCACAGCTAAGCTGGAAGTGGCATTTGCAGCTCGCAATAGTGCAGAGTTATCTCAAAGAAAGGGGCCACGGTGTTTCTGTATCTCTATTATGTTGGTGCGGCTTCGGAACTTTTAAATATCTTGATATATCTCGAGAACTACGCATCTGATCAAATAATATCATAGAACATAAAAAGTAGGAAACTTAATTCTCCACAAATAAGGTCTCTTAACATTTTGCCATAGCTCGCTTCGTTTCCGAGATATTTGCAGATTTATCTCAAGGGAAGGGGCCTGACGGACATATTTCGAGATATTTCTTCTTCTTGTTGGTCTTCTTCTGCACAGCTAAACTGGAAGTGGCATTTCCAGCTCGCAGTAGTGCCGAGTTATCTCAAAGAAAGGGGCCACGGTGTTTCTGTATCTCTATTATGTTGGTGCGGCTTCGGAACTTTTAAATATCTTGATATATCTCGAGAACTACGCATCTGATCAAAAAATATCATAGAACATAAAAAGTAGAAAACTTAATTCTCTACAAAAAAGGTCTCTCAACATTTTGCCATAGCTCGCTTCGTTTCCGAGATATATGCAGATTTATCTCAAGGGAAGGGGCCTGACGGACATATTTCAAGATATTTCTTCTTCTTGTTGTTCTTCTTCTGCACAGCTAAGCTGGAAGTGGCATTTGCAGCTCGCAATAGTGCAGAGTTATCTCAAAGAGAGGGGCCACGGTGTTTCTGTATCTCTATTATGTTGGTGCGGCTTCGGAACTTTTAAATATCTTGATATATCTCGAGAACTACGCATCTGATCAAAAAATATCATACAACATAAAACGTAGGAAACTTAATTCTCTACAAAAAAGGTCTCTTAACATTTTGCCATAGCTCGCTTCGTTTCCGAGATATTTGCAGATTTATCTCAAGGGAAGGGGCCTGACGGACATATTTCGAGATATTTCTTCTTCTTGTTGTTCTTCTTCTGCACAGCTAAGCTGGAAGTGGCATTTGCAGCTCGCAATAGTGCAGAGTTATCTCAAAGAAAGGGGCCACGGTGTTTCTGTATCTCTATTATGTTGATGCGGCGTCGGAACTTTAAAATATCTTGATATATCTCGAGAACTACGCATCTGATCACATAATATCATAGAACATAAAAAGTAGGAAACTTAATTCTCCACAAATAAGGTCTCGTAACATTTTGCCATAGCTCGCTTCGTTTCCGAGATATTTGCAGATTTATCTCAAGGGAAGGGGCCTGACGGACATATTTCGAAATATTTCTTATTCTTGTTGTTCTTCTTCTGCACAGCTAAGCTGGAAGTGGCATTTGCAGCTCGCAATAGTGCAGAGTTATCTCAAAGAAAGGGGCCACGGTGTTTCTGTACCTCTATTATGTTGGTGCAGCTTCGGAGCTTATAAATATCTTGATATATCTCGAGAACTACGCATCTGATCAAAAAATATCATAGAACATAAAAAGTAGGAACCTTAATTCTCTACAAAAAAGGTCTCTTAACATTATCCCATAGCTGGCATCGTTTCCGAGATATTTGCAGATTTAGCTCAAGGGAAGGGGCCTGACGGACATATTCCGAGATATTTCTTCTTCTTGTTGTTCCTCTTCTGCACAGCTAAGCTGGAAGTGGCATTTGCAGGTCGCAATAATGCAGAGTTATCTCAAGGAAAGGGGCCACGGTGTTTCTGTATCTCTATTATGTTGGTGCGGCTTCGGAACTTTTAAATATCTTGATATATCTCGAGAACTACGCATCTGATCAAAAAATATCGTAGAACACAAAAAGTAGGAAACTTAATTCTCTACAAATAAGGTCTCTAAACATTTTGCCATAGCTCGCTTGGTTTCCGAGATATTTGCAGATTTATCTCAAGGGAAGGGGCCTGACGGACATATTTCGAGATATTCCTTCTTCTTGTTGTTCTTCTTCTGCACAGCTAAGCTGGAAGTGGCATTTGCAGCCTGCAATAGTGCAGAGTTATCTCAAAGAAAGGGGCCACGGTGTTTCTGTATCTCTATTATGTTGGTGCGGCTTCGGAACTTTTAAATATCTCGATATATCTCGAAAACTACGCTTCTGATCAAAAAATATCAGAGAACGTAAATTGTAGGAAACATAATTCTCTACAAAAAAGGTCTCTTAACATTTTGCCATAGCTCGCTTCGTTTCCGAGATATTTGCAGATTTATCTCAAGGGAAGGGGCCTGACGGACATATTTCGAGATATTTCTTCTTCTTGTTGTTCTTCTTCTGCACAGCTAAGCTGGAAGTGGCATTTGCAGCTCGCAATAGTGCAGAGTTACCTCAAAGAAAGGGGCCACGGTGTTTCTGTATCTCTATTATGTTGGTGCGGCTTCGGAACTTTTAAATATCTTGATATATCTCGAGAACTACGCATCTGATCAAAAAATATCGTAGAACATAAAAAGTAGGAAACTTAATTCTCTACAAATAAGGTCTCTTAACATTTTGCGATAGCTCGCTTGGTTTCCGAGATATTTGCAGATTTATCTCAAGGGAAGGGGCCTGACGGACATATTTCGAGATATTTCTTCTTCTTGTTGTTCTTCTTCTGCACAGCTAAGCTGGAAGTGGCATTTGCAGCTCGCAGTAGTGCAGAGTTACCTCAAAGAAAGGGGCCACGGTGTTTCTGTATCTCTATTATGTTGGTGCGGTTTCGGAACTTTTAAATATCTTGATATATCTCGAGAACTACGCATCTGATCAAGAAATATCATAAAACATAAAAAGTAGAAAACTTAATTCTCTACAAAAAAGGTCTCTTAACATTTTCCCATAGCTGGCATCGTTTCCGAGATATTTGCAGATTTAGCTCAAGGGAAGGGGCCTGACGGACATATTCCGAGATATTTCTTCTTGTTGTTCCTCTTCTGCACAGCTAAGCTGGAAGTGGCATTTGCAGGTCGCAATAGTGCAGAGTTATCTCAAAGAAAGGGGCCACGGTGTTTCTGTATCTCTATTATGTTGGTGCGGCTTCGGAACTTTTAAATATCTTGATATATCTCGAGAACTACGCCTCTGATCGAAAAATATCATAGAACATAAAAAGTAGGAAACTTAATTCTCTACAAAAAAGGTCTCTTAACATTTTGCCATAGCTCGCTTCGTTTCCGAGATATTTGCAGATTTATCTCAAGGGAAGGGGCCTGACGGACATATTTCGAGATATTTCTTCTTCTTGTTGTTCTTCTTCTGCACAGCTAAGCTGGAAGTGGCATTTGCAGCTCGCAATAGTGCAGAGTTATCGCAAAGAAAGGGGCCACGGTGTTTCTGTATCTCTATTATGTTCGTGCGGCTTCGGAACTTTTAAATATCCTGATATATCTCGAGAACTACGCATCTGATCAAAAAATATCATAGAACATAAAAAGTAGGAAACCTAATTTTCTACAAAAAAGGTCTCTTAACATTTTGCCGTAGCTCGCTTCGTTTCCGAGATATTTGCAGATTTATCTCAAGGGAAGGGGCCTGACGGACATATTTCGAAATATTTCTTATTCTTGTTGTTCTTCTTCTGCACAGCTAAGCTGGAAGTGGCATTTGCAGCTCGCAATAGTGCAGAGTTATCTCAAAGAAAGGGGCCACGGTGTTTCTGTACCTCTATTATGTTGGTGCAGCTTCGGAGCTTATAAATATCTTGATATATCTCGAGAACTACGCATCTGATCAAAAAATATCATAGAACCTAAAAAGTAGGAAACTTAATTCTCTACAAAAAAGGTCTCTTAACATTATCCCATAGCTGGCATCGTTTCCGAGATATTTGCAGATTTAGCTCAAGGGAAGGGGCCTGACGGACATATTCCGAGATATTTCTTCTTCTTGTTGTTCCTCTTCTGCACAGCTAAGCTGGAAGTGGCATTTGCAGGTCGCAATAGTGCAGAGTTATCTCAAAGAAAGGGGCCACGGTGTTTCTGTATCTCTATTATGTTGGTGCGGCTTCGGAACTTTTAAATATCTCGATATATCTCGAAAACTACGCTTCTGATCAAAAAATATCAGAGAACGTAAATTGTAGGAAACATAATTCTCTACAAAAAAGGTCTCTTAACATTTTGCCGTAGCTCGCTTCGTTTCCGAGATATTTGCAGATTTATCTCAAGGGAAGGGGCCTGACGGACATATTTCGAGATATTTCTTCTTCTTGTTGTTCTTCTTCTGCACAGCTAAGCTGGAAGTGGCATTTGCAGCTCGCAATAGTGCAGAGTTATCGCAAAGAAAGGGGCCACGGTGTTTCTGTATCTCTATTATGTTGGTGCGGCTTCGGAACTTTTAAATATCTTGATATATCTCGAGAACTACGCATCTGATCAAAAAATATCGTAGAACATAAAAAGTAGGAAACTTAATTCTCTACAAATAAGGTCTCTAAACATTTTGCCATAGCTCGCTTGGTTTCCGAGATATTTGCAGATTTATCTCAAGGGAAGGGGCCTGACGGACATATTTCGAGATATTCCTTCTTCTTGTTGTTCCTCTTCTGCACAGCTAAGCTGGAAGTGGCATTTGCAGGTCGCAATAGTGCAGAGTTATCTCAAAGAAAGGGGCCACGGTGTTTCTGTATCTCTATTATGTTGGTGCGGCTTCGGAACTTTTAAATATCTCGATATATCTCGAAAACTACGCTTCTGATCAAAAAATATCAGAGAACGTAAATTGTAGGAAACATAATTCTCTACAAAAGAGGTCTCTTAACATTTTGCCATAGCTCGCTTCGTTTCCGAGATATTTGCAGATTTATCTCAAGGGAAGGGGCCTGACGGACATATTTCGAGATATTTCTTCTTCTTGTTGTTCTTCTTCTGCACAGCTAAGCTGGAAGTGGCATTTGCAGCTCGCAATAGTGCAGAGTTATCTCAAAGAAAGGGGCCACGGTGTTTCTGTATCTCTATTATGTTGGTGCGGCTTCGGAACTTTTAAATATCTTGATATATCTCGAGAACTACGCATCTGATCGAAAAATATCATAGAACATAAAAAGTAGGAAACTTAATTCTCTACAAAAGAGGTCTCTTAACATTTTGCCATAGCTCGCTTCGTTTCCGAGATATTTGCAGATTTATCTCAAGGGAAGGGGCCTGACGGACATATTTCGAGATATTTCTTCTTTTTGTTGTTCTTCTTCTGCACAGCTAAGCTGGAAGTGGCATTTGCAGCTCGCAATAGTGCAGAGTTATCTCAAAGAAAGGGGCCACGGTGTTTCTGTATCTCTATTATGTTGGTGCGGCTTCGGAACTTTTAAATATCTCGATATATCTCGAAAACTACGCTTCTGATCAAAAAATATCAGAGAACGTAAATTGTAGGAAACATAATTCTCTACAAAAGAGGTCTCTTAACATTTTGCCATAGCTCGCTTCGTTTCCGAGATATTTGCAGATTTATCTCAAGGGAAGGGGCCTGACGGACATATTTCGAGATATTTCTTCTTCTTGTTGTTCTTCTTCTGCACAGCTAAGCTGGAAGTGGCATTTGCAGCTCGCAATAGTGCAGAGTTATCTCAAAGAAAGGGGCCACGGTGTTTCTGTATCTCTATTATGTTGGTGCGGCTTCGGAACTTTTAAATATCTTGATATATCTCGAGAACTACGCATCTGATCGAAAAATATCATAGAACATAAAAAGTAGGAAACTTAATTCTCTACAAAAGAGGTCTCTTAACATTTTGCCATAGCTCGCTTCGTTTCCGAGATATTTGCAGATTTATCTCAAGGGAAGGGGCCTGACGGACATATTTCGAGATATTTCTTCTTTTTGTTGTTCTTCTTCTGCACAGCTAAGCTGGAAGTGGCATTTGCAGCTCGCAATAGTGCAGAGTTATCTCAAAGAAAGGGGCCACGGTGTTTCTGTATCTCTATTATGTTGGTGCGGCTTCGGAACTTTTAAATATCTTGATATATCTCGAGAACTACGCATCCGATCAAAAAATATCATAGAACATAAAAAGTAGGAAACTTAATTCTCTACAAAAAAGGTCTCTTAACATTTTGCCATAGCTCGCTTCGTTTCCGAGATATTTGCAGATTTATCTCGAGGGAAGGGGCCTGACGGACATATTTCGAGATATTTCTTCTTCTTGTTGTTCTTCTTCTGCACAGCTAAGCTGGAAGCGGCATTTGCGGCTCGCACTAGTGCAGAGTTATCTCAAAGAAAGGGGCCACGGTGATTCTGTATCTCTATTATGTTGGTGCGGCTTCGGATCTTTTAAATATCTCGATATATCTCGAAAACTACGCTTCTGATCAAAAAATATCATAGAACCTAAATTGTAGGAAACATAATTCTCTACAAAAAAGGTCTGTTAACATTTTGCCGTAGCTCGCTTCGTTTCCGAGATATTTGCAGATTTATCTCAAGGGAAGGGGCCTGACGGACATATTTCGAGATATTTCTTCTTCTTGTTGTTCTTCTTCTGCACAGCTAAGCTGGAAGTGGCATTTGCAGCTCGCAATAGTGCAGAGTTATCTCAAAGAAAGGGGCCACGGTGTTTCTGTATCTCTATTATGTTGGTGCGGCTTCGGAACTTTTAAATATCTCGATATATCTCGAAAACTACGCTTCTGATCAAAAAATATCAGAGAACGTAAATTGTAGGAAACATAATTCTCTACAAAAGAGGTCTCTTAACATTTTGCCATAGCTCGCTTCGTTTCCGAGATATTTGCAGATTTATCTCAAGGGAAGGGGCCTGACGGACATATTTCGAGATATTTCTTCTTCTTGTTGTTCTTCTTCTGCACAGCTAAGCTGGAAGTGGCATTTGCAGCTCGCAATAGTGCAGAGTTATCTCAAAGAAAGGGGCCACGGTGTTTCTGTATCTCTATTATGTTGGTGCGGCTTCGGAACTTTTAAATATCTTGATATATCTCGAGAACTACGCATCTGATCGAAAAATATCATAGAACATAAAAAGTAGGAAACTTAATTCTCTACAAAAGAGGTCTCTTAACATTTTGCCATAGCTCGCTTCGTTTCCGAGATATTTGCAGATTTATCTCAAGGGAAGGGGCCTGACGGACATATTTCGAGATATTTCTTCTTTTTGTTGTTCTTCTTCTGCACAGCTAAGCTGGAAGTGGCATTTGCAGCTCGCAATAGTGCAGAGTTATCTCAAAGAAAGGGGCCACGGTGTTTCTGTATCTCTATTATGTTGGTGCGGCTTCGGAACTTTTAAATATCTTGATATATCTCGAGAACTACGCATCCGATCAAAAAATATCATAGAACATAAAAAGTAGGAAACTTAATTCTCTACAAAAAAGGTCTCTTAACATTTTGCCATAGCTCGCTTCGTTTCCGAGATATTTGCAGATTTATCTCGAGGGAAGGGGCCTGACGGACATATTTCGAGATATTTCTTCTTCTTGTTGTTCTTCTTCTGCACAGCTAAGCTGGAAGCGGCATTTGCGGCTCGCACTAGTGCAGAGTTATCTCAAAGAAAGGGGCCACGGTGATTCTGTATCTCTATTATGTTGGTGCGGCTTCGGATCTTTTAAATATCTCGATATATCTCGAAAACTACGCTTCTGATCAAAAAATATCATAGAACCTAAATTGTAGGAAACATAATTCTCTACAAAAAAGGTCTGTTAACGTTTTGCCGTAGCTCGCTTCGTTTCCGAGATATTTGCAGATTTATCTCAAGGGAAGGGGCCTGACGGACATATTTCGAGATATTTCTTCTTCTTGTTGTTCTTCTTCTGCACAGCTAAGCTGGAAGTGGCATTTGCAGCTCGCAATAGTGCAGAGTTATCTCAAAGAAAGGGGCCACGGTGTTTCTGTATCTCTATTATGTTGGTGCGGCTTCGGAACTTTTAAATATCTTGATATATCTCGAGAACTACGCATCTGATCGAAAAATATCATAGAACATAAAAAGTAGGAAACTTAATTCTCTACAAAAGAGGTCTCTTAACATTTTGCCATAGCTCGCTTCGTTTCCGAGATATTTGCAGATTTATCTCAAGGGAAGGGGCCTGACGGACATATTTCGAGATATTTCTTCTTTTTGTTGTTCTTCTTCTGCACAGCTAAACTGGAAGTGGCATTTCCAGCTCGCAATCGTGCAGAGTTATCTCAAAGAGAGGGGCCACGGTGTTTCTGTATCTCTATTATGTTGGTGCGGCTTCGGAACTTTTAAATATCTTGATATATCTCGAGAACTACGCCTCTGATCGAAAAATATCATAGAACATAAAAAGTAGGAAACTTAATTCTCTACAAAAAAGGTCTCTTAACATTATCCCATAGCTGGAATCGTTTCCGAGATATTTGCAGATTTAGCTCAAGGGAAGGGGCCTGACGGACGTATTCCGAGATATTTCTTCTTCTTGTTGTTCCTCTTCTGCACAGCTAAGCTGGAAGTGGCATTTGCAGGTCGCAATAGTGCAGAGTTATCTCAAAGAAAGGGGCCACGGTGTTTCTGTATCTCTATTATGTTGGTGCGGCTTCGGAACTTTTAAATATCTTGATATATCTCGAGAACTACGCATCTGATCAAAAAATATCGTAGAACACAAAAAGTAGGAAACTTAATTCTCTACAAATAAGGTCTCTAAACATTTTGCCATAGCTCGCTTGGTTTCCGAGATATTTGCAGATTTATCTCAAGGGAAGGGGCCTGACGGACATGTTTCGAGATATTCCTTCTTCTTGTTGTTCTTCTTCTGCACAGCTAAGCTGGAAGTGGCATTTGCAGCTCGCAATAGTGCAGAGTTATCTCAAAGAAAGGGGCCACGGTGTTTCTGTATCTCTATTATGTTGGTGCGGCTTCGGAACTTTTAAATATCTCGATATATCTCGAAAACTACGCTTCTGATCAAAAAATATCAGAGAACGTAAATTGTAGGAAACATAATTCTCTACAAAAGAGGTCTCTTAACATTTTGCCATAGCTCGCTTCGTTTCCGAGATATTTGCAGATTTATCTCAAGGGAAGGGGCCTGACGGACATATTTCGAGATATTTCTTCTTCTTGTTGTTCTTCTTCTGCACAGCTAAGCTGGAAGTGGCATTTGCAGCTCGCAATAGTGCAGAGTTATCTCAAAGAAAGGGGCCACGGTGTTTCTGTATCTCTATTATGTTGGTGCGGCTTCGGAACTTTTAAATATCTTGATATATCTCGAGAACTACGCATCTGATCGAAAAATATCATAGAACATAAAAAGTAGGAAACTTAATTCTCTACAAAAGAGGTCTCTTAACATTTTGCCATAGCTCGCTTCGTTTCCGAGATATTTGCAGATTTATCTCAAGGGAAGGGGCCTGACGGACATATTTCGAGATATTTCTTCTTTTTGTTGTTCTTCTTCTGCACAGCTAAGCTGGAAGTGGCATTTGCAGCTCGCAATAGTGCAGAGTTATCTCAAAGAAAGGGGCCACGGTGTTTCTGTATCTCTATTATGTTGGTGCGGCTTCGGAACTTTTAAATATCTTGATATATCTCGAGAACTACGCATCTGATCAAAAAATATCATAGAACATGAAAAGTAGGAATCCTAATTTTCTACAAAAAAGGTCTCTTAACATTTTGCCGTAGCTCGCTTTGTTTCCGAGATATTTGCAGATTTATCTCAAGGGAAGGGGCCTGACGGACATATTTCGAGATATTTCTTCTTTTTGTTGTTCTTCTTCTGCACAGCTAAGCTGGAAGTGGCATTTGCAGCTCGCCATAGTGCAGAGTTATCTCAAAGAAAGGGGCCACGGTGTTTCTGTATCTCTATTATGTTGGTGCGGCTTCGGAACTTTTAAATATCTTGATATATCTCGAGAACTACGCATCCGATCAAAAAATATCATAGAACATAAAAAGTAGGAAACTTAATTCTCTACAAAAAAGGTCTCTTAACATTTTGCCATAGCTCGCTTCGTTTCCGAGATATTTGCAGATTTATCTCGAGGGAAGGGGCCTGACGGACATATTTCGAGATATTTCTTCTTCTTGTTGTTCTTCTTCTGCACAGCTAAGCTGGAAGCGGCATTTGCGGCTCGCACTAGTGCAGAGTTATCTCAAAGAAAGGGGCCACGGTGATTCTGTATCTCTATTATGTTGGTGCGGCTTCGGATCTTTTAAATATCTCGATATATCTCGAAAACTACGCTTCTGATCAAAAAATATCATAGAACATAAATTGTAGGAAACATAATTCTCTACAAAAAAGGTCTGTTAACATTTTGCCGTAGCTCGCTTCGTTTCCGAGATATTTGCAGATTTATCTCAAGGGAAGGGGCCTGACGGACATATTTCGAGATATTTCTTCTTCTTGTTGTTCTTCTTCTGCACAGCTAAGCTGGAAGTGGCATTTGCAGCTCGCAATAGTGCAGAGTTATCTCAAAGAAAGGGGCCACGGTGTTTCTGTATCTCTATTATGTTGGTGCGGCTTCGGAACTTTTAAATATCTTGATATATCTCGAGAACTACGCATCTGATCGAAAAATATCATAGAACATAAAAAGTAGGAAACTTAATTCTCTACAAAAGAGGTCTCTTAACATTTTGCCATAGCTCGCTTCGTTTCCGAGATATTTGCAGATTTATCTCAAGGGAAGGGGCCTGACGGAGATATTTCGAGATATTTCTTCTTTTTGTTGTTCTTCTTCTGCACAGCTAAGCTGGAAGTGGCATTTGCAGCTCGCAATAGTGCAGAGTTATCTCAAAGAAAGGGGCCACGGTGTTTCTGTACCTCTATTATGTTGGTGCGGCTTCGGAACTTTTAAATATCTTGATATATCTCGAGAACTACGCATCCGATCAAAAAATATCATAGAACATAAAAAGTAGGAAACTTAATTCTCAACAAAAAAGGTCTCTTAACATTTTGCCATAGCTCGCTTCGTTTCCGAGATATTTGCAGATTTATCTCGAGGGAAGGGGCCTGTCGGACATATTTCGAGATATTTCTTCTTCTTGTTGTTCTTCTTCTGCACAGCTAAGCTGGAAGTGGCATTTGCAGCGCGCAATAGTGCAGAGTTATCTCAAAGAAAGGGGCCACGGTGTTTCTGTATCTCTATTATGTTGGTGCGGCTTCGGATCTTTTAAATATCTCGATATATCTCGAAAACTACGCTTCTGATCAAAAAATATCGTAGAACATAAATTGTAGGAAACATAATTCTCTACAAAAAAGGTCTCTCAACATTTTGCCATAGCTCGCTTCGTTTCCGAGATATTTGCAGATATATCTCAAGGGCAGGGGCCTGACGGACATATTTCGAGATATTTCTTCTTCTTGTTGTTCTTCTTCTGCACAGCTAAGCTGGAAGTGGCATTTGCAGCTTGCAATAGTGCAGAGATATCTCAAAGAAAGGGGCCACGGTGTTTCTGTATCTCTATTATGTTGGTGCTGCTTCGGAACTTTTAAATATCTTGATATATCTCGAGAACTACGCATCTGATCAAAAAATATCATAGAACATGAAAAGTAGCAAACTTAATTCTCTACAAAAAAGGTCTCTAAACATTTTGCCATAGCTCGCTTGGTTTCCGAGATATTTGCAGATTTATCTCAAGGGAAGGGGCCTGACGGACATATTTCGAGATATTCCTTCTTCTTGTTGTTCCTCTTCTGCACAGCTAAGCTGGAAGTGGCATTTGCAGGTCGCAATAGTGCAGAGTTATCTCAAAGAAAGGGGCCACGGTGTTTCTGTATCTCTATTATGTTGGTGCGGCTTCGGAACTTTTAAATATCTCGATATATCTCGAAAACTACGCTTCTGATCAAAAAATATCAGAGAACGTAAATTGTAGGAAACATAATTCTCTACAAAAGAGGTCTCTTAACATTTTGCCATAGCTCGCTTCGTTTCCGAGATATTTGCAGATTTATCTCAAGGGAAGGGGCCTGACGGACATATTTCGAGATATTTCTTCTTCTTGTTGTTCTTCTTCTGCACAGCTAAGCTGGAAGTGGCATTTGCAGCTCGCAATAGTGCAGAGTTATCTCAAAGAAAGGGGCCACGGTGTTTCTGTATCTCTATTATGTTGGTGCGGCTTCGGAACTTTTAAATATCTTGATATATCTCGAGAACTACGCATCTGATCGAAAAATATCATAGAACATAAAAAGTAGGAAACTTAATTCTCTACAAAAGAGGTCTCTTAACATTTTGCCATAGCTCGCTTCGTTTCCGAGATATTTGCAGATTTATCTCAAGGGAAGGGGCCTGACGGACATATTTCGAGATATTTCTTCTTTTTGTTGTTCTTCTTCTGCACAGCTAAGCTGGAAGTGGCATTTGCAGCTCGCAATAGTGCAGAGTTATCTCAAAGAAAGGGGCCACGGTGTTTCTGTACCTCTATTATGTTGGTGCGGCTTCGGAACTTTTAAATATCTTGATATATCTCGAGAACTACGCATCCGATCAAAAAATATCATAGAACATAAAAAGTAGGAAACTTAATTCTCAACAAAAAAGGTCTCTTAACATTTTGCCATAGCTCGCTTCGTTTCCGAGATATTTGCAGATTTATCTCGAGGGAAGGGGCCTGTCGGACATATTTCGAGATATTTCTTCTTCTTGTTGTTCTTCTTCTGCACAGCTAAGCTGGAAGTGGCATTTGCAGCGCGCAATAGTGCAGAGTTATCTCAAAGAAAGGGGCCACGGTGTTTCTGTATCTCTATTATGTTGGTGCGGCTTCGGATCTTTTAAATATCTCGATATATCTCGAAAACTACGCTTCTGATCAAAAAATATCGTAGAACATAAATTGTAGGAAACATAATTCTCTACAAAAAAGGTCTCTCAACATTTTGCCATAGCTCGCTTCGTTTCCGAGATATTTGCAGATTTATCTCAAGGGAAGGGGCCTGACGAACATATTTCGAGATATTTCTTCTTCTTGTTGTTCTTCTTCTGCACAGCTAAGCTCGAAGTGGCATTTGCAGCTCGCAATAGTGCAGAGTTATCTCAAAGAAAGAGGCCACGGTGTTTCTGTACCTCTATTATGTTGGTGCAGCTTCGGAACTTTTAAATATCTTGATATATCTCGAGAACTACGCATCTGATCAAAAAATATCATCGAACATAAAAAGTAGGAAACTTAATTCTCTACAAAAAAGGTCTCTTAACATTTTGCCATAGCTCGCTTCGTTTCCGAGATATTTGCAGATATATCTCAAGGGAAGGGGCCTGACGGACATATTTCGAGATATTTCTTCTTCTTGTTGTTCTTCTTCTGCACAGCGAAGCTGGAAGTGGCATTCACAGCTCGCAATAGTGCCGAGTTATCTCAAAGAAAGGGGCCACGGTGTTTCTGTTTCTCTATTATGTTGGTGCGGCTTCGGAACTTTTAAATATCTTGATATATCTCGAGAACTACGCATCTGATGAAAAAATATCATAGAACATAAAAAGTAGGAAACCTAATTTTCTACAAAAAAGGTCTCTCAACATTTTGCCATAGCTCGCTTCGTTTCCGAGATATTTGGAGATTTATCTCAAGGGAAGGCGCCTGACGGACATATTTCGAGATATTTCTTCTTCTTGTTGTTCTTCTTCTGCACAGCTAAGCTGGAAGTGGCATTTGCGGCTCGCACTAGTGCAGAGTTATCTCAAAGAAAGGGGCCACGGTGTTTCTGTATCCCTATTATGTTGGTGCGGCTTCGGAACTTTTAAATATCTCGATATATCTCGAAAACTACGCTTCTGATCAAAAAATATCATAGAACATAAATTGTAGGAAACATAATTCTCTACCAAAAACGTCTCTTAACATTTTGCCATAGCTCGCTTCGTTTCCGAGATATTTGCAGATTCAGCTCAAAGCAACTGGCCTGACGGACATATTTCGAGATATTTCTTCTTCTTGTTGTTCTTCCTCTGCACAGCTAAGCTGGAAGTGGCATTTGCAGCTCGCAATAGTGCAGAGTTATCTCAAAGAAAGGGGCCACGGTGTTTCTGTATCTCTATTATGTTGGTGCGGCTTCGGAACTTTTAAATATCTTGATATATCTCGAGAACTACGCATCTGATCAAAAAATATCATAGAACAGAAAAAGTAGGAAACTTAATTCTCTACAAAAAAGGTCTCTTAACATTTTGCCATAGCTCGCTTCGTTTCCGAGATATTTGCAGATATATCTCAAGGGAAGGGGCCTGACGGACATATTTCGAGATATTTCTTCTTCTTGTTGTTCTTCTTCTGCACAGCTGAGCTGGAAGTGGCATTTGCAGGTCGCAATAGTGCAGAGTTATCTCAAAGAAAGGGGCCACGGTGTTTCTGTATCTCTATTATGTTGGTGCGGCTTCGGAACTTTTAAATATCTCGATATATCTCGAAAACTACGCTTCTGATCAAAAAATATCATAGAACATAAATTGTAGGAAACATAATTCTCTACCAAAAACGTCTCTTAACATTTTGCCATAGCTCGCTTCGTTTCCGAGATATTTGCAGATATATCTCAAGGGAAGGGGCCTGACGGACATATTTCGAGATATTTCTTCTTCTTGTTGTTCTTCTTCTGCACAGCTGAGCTGGAAGTGGCATTTGCAGGTCGCAATAGTGCAGAGTTATCTCAAAGAAAGGGGCCACGGTGTTTCTGTATCTCTATTATGTTGGTGCGGCTTCGGAACTTTTAAATATCTCGATATATCTCGAAAACTACGCTTCTGATCAAAAAATATCATAGAACATAAAAAGTAGGAAACTTAATTCTCAACAAAAAAGGTCTCTTAACATTTTGCCATAGCTCGCTTCGTTTCCGAGATATTTGCAGATTTATCTCGAGGGAAGGGGCCTGTCGGACATATTTCGAGATATTTCTTCTTCTTGTTGTTCTTCTTCTGCACAGCTAAGCTCGAAGTGGCATTTGCAGCTCGCAATAGTGCAGAGTTATCTCAAAGAAAGAGGCCACGGTGTTTCTGTACCTCTATTATGTTGGTGCAGCTTCGGAACTTTTAAATATCTTGATATATCTCGAGAACTACGCATCTGATCAAAAAATATCATCGAACATAAAAAGTAGGAAACTTAATTCTCTACAAAAAAGGTCTCTTAACATTTTGCCATAGCTCGCTTCGTTTCCGAGATATTTGCAGATATATCTCAAGGGAAGGGGCCTGACGGACATATTTCGAGATATTTCTTCTTCTTGTTGTTCTTCTTCTGCACAGCGAAGCTGGAAGTGGCATTCACAGCTCGCAATAGTGCCGAGTTATCTCAAAGAAAGGGGCCACGGTGTTTCTGTTTCTCTATTATGTTGGTGCGGCTTCGGAACTTTTAAATATCTTGATATATCTCGAGAACTACGCATCTGATGAAAAAATATCATAGAACATAAAAAGTAGGAAACCTAATTTTCTACAAAAAAGGTCTCTCAACATTTTGCCATAGCTCGCTTCGTTTCCGAGATATTTGGAGATTTATCTCAAGGGAAGGCGCCTGACGGACATATTTCGAGATATTTCTTCTTCTTGTTGTTCTTCTTCTGCACAGCTAAGCTGGAAGTGGCATTTGCGGCTCGCACTAGTGCAGAGTTATCTCAAAGAAAGGGGCCACGGTGTTTCTGTATCCCTATTATGTTGGTGCGGCTTCGGAACTTTTAAATATCTCGATATATCTCGAAAACTACGCTTCTGATCAAAAAATATCATAGAACATAAATTGTAGGAAACATAATTCTCTACCAAAAACGTCTCTTAACATTTTGCCATAGCTCGCTTCGTTTCCGAGATATTTGCAGATTCAGCTCAAAGCAACTGGCCTGACGGACATATTTCGAGATATTTCTTCTTCTTGTTGTTCTTCCTCTGCACAGCTAAGCTGGAAGTGGCATTTGCAGCTCGCAATAGTGCAGAGTTATCTCAAAGAAAGGGGCCACGGTGTTTCTGTATCTCTATTATGTTGGTGCGGCTTCGGAACTTTTAAATATCTTGATATATCTCGAGAACTACGCATCTGATCAAAAAATATCATAGAACAGAAAAAGTAGGAAACTTAATTCTCTACAAAAAAGGTCTCTTAACATTTTGCCATAGCTCGCTTCGTTTCCGAGATATTTGCAGATATATCTCAAGGGAAGGGGCCTGACGGACATATTTCGAGATATTTCTTCTTCTTGTTGTTCTTCTTCTGCACAGCTGAGCTGGAAGTGGCATTTGCAGGTCGCAATAGTGCAGAGTTATCTCAAAGAAAGGGGCCACGGTGTTTCTGTATCTCTATTATGTTGGTGCGGCTTCGGAACTTTTAAATATCTCGATATATCTCGAAAACTACGCTTCTGATCAAAAAATATCATAGAACATAAATTGTAGGAAACATAATTCTCTACCAAAAACGTCTCTTAACATTTTGCCATAGCTCGCTTCGTTTCCGAGATATTTGCAGATATATCTCAAGGGAAGGGGCCTGACGGACATATTTCGAGATATTTCTTCTTCTTGTTGTTCTTCTTCTGCACAGCTGAGCTGGAAGTGGCATTTGCAGGTCGCAATAGTGCAGAGTTATCTCAAAGAAAGGGGCCACGGTGTTTCTGTATCTCTATTATGTTGGTGCGGCTTCGGAACTTTTAAATATCTCGATATATCTCGAAAACTACGCTTCTGATCAAAAAATATCATAGAACATAAAAAGTAGGAAACTTAATTCTCAACAAAAAAGGTCTCTTAACATTTTGCCATAGCTCGCTTCGTTTCCGAGATATTTGCAGATTTATCTCGAGGGAAGGGGCCTGTCGGACATATTTCGAGATATTTCTTCTTCTTGTTGTTCTTCTTCTGCACAGCTAAGCTCGAAGTGGCATTTGCAGCTCGCAATAGTGCAGAGTTATCTCAAAGAAAGAGGCCACGGTGTTTCTGTACCTCTATTATGTTGGTGCAGCTTCGGAACTTTTAAATATCTTGATATATCTCGAGAACTACGCATCTGATCAAAAAATATCATCGAACATAAAAAGTAGGAAACTTAATTCTCTACAAAAAAGGTCTCTTAACATTTTGCCATAGCTCGCTTCGTTTCCGAGATATTTGCAGATTTATCTCAAGGGAAGTGGCCTGACGGACATATTTCGAGATATTTCTTCTTCTTGTTGTTCTTCTTCTGCACAGCTAAGCTGGAAGTGGCATTTGCAGCTCGCAAGAGTGCAGAGTTATCCCAAAGAAAGGGGCCACGGTGTTTCTGTATCTCTATTATGTTGGTGCGGCTTCGGAACTTTTACATATCTCGATATATCTCGAAAACTACGCTTCTGATCAAAAAATATCATAGAACATAAAAAGTAGGAAACTTAATTCTCTACAAAAAACGTCTCTTAACATTTTGCCATAGCTCGCTTCGTTTCCGAGATATTTGCAGATTCAGCTCAAAGGAACTGGCCTGACGGACATATTTCGAGATATTTCTTCTTCTTGTTGTTCTTCTTCTGCACAGCTAAGCTGGAAGTGGCATTTGCGGCTCGCACTAGTGCACAGTTATCTCAAAGAAAGGGGCCACGGTGTTTCTGTATCTCTATTATGTTGGTGCGTCTTCGGAACTTTTAAATATCTCGATATATCTCGAAAACTACGCTTCTGATCAAAAAATATCATAGAACATAAATTGTAGGAAACATAATTCTCTACAAAAAACGTCTCTTAACATTTTGCCATAGCTCGCTTCGTTTCCGAGATATTTGCAGATTCAGCTCAAAGGAACTGGCCTGACGGACATATTTCGAGATATTCCTTCTTCTTGTTGTTCTTCTTCTGCACAGCTAAGCTGGAAGTGGCATTTGCAGCTCGCAATAGTGCAGAGTTATCTCAAAGAGAGGGGCCACGGTGTTTCTGTATCTCTATTATGTTGGTGCGGCTTCGGAACTTTTAAATATCTTGATATATCTCGAGAACTACGCATCTGATCAAAAAATATCATAGAAGATAAAAAGTAGGAAACTTAATTCTCTACAAAAAAGGTCTCTTAACATTTCGCCATAGCTCGCTTCGTTTCCGAGATATTTGCAGATTTATCTCAAGGGAAGGGGCCTGTCGGACATATTTCGAGATATTTCTTCTTCTTGTTGTTCTTCTTCTGCACAGCTAAGCTGGAAGTGGCATTTGCGGCTCGCACTAGTGCAGAGTTATCTCAAAGAAAGGGGCCACGGTGTTTCTGTATCTCTATTATGTTGGTGCGGCTTCGGAACTTTTAAATATCTCGATATATCTCGAAAACTACGCTTCTGATCAAAAAATATCATAGAACATAAATTGTAGGAAACATAATTCTCTACAAAAAAGGTCTCTGCTCATTTTGCCATAGGTCGCTTCGTTTCCGAGATATTTGCAGATTTATCTCAAGGGAAGGAGCCTAACGGAAATATTTCGAGATATTTCTTCTTCTTGTTGTTCTTCTTCTGCACAGCTAAGCTGGAAGTGGCATTTGCGGCTCGCACTAGTGCAGAGTTATCTCAAAGAAAGGGGCCACGGTGTTTCTGTATCCCTATTATGTTGGTGCGGCTTCGGAACTTTTAAATATCTCGATATATCTCGAAAACTACGCTTCTGATCAAAAAATATCATAGAACATAAATTGTAGGAAACATAATTCTCTACAAAAAAGGTCTCTTAACATTTTGTCATAGCTCGCTTCGTTTCCGAGATATTTGCAGATATATCTCAAGGGAAGGGGCCTGACGGACATATTTCGAGATATTTCTTCTTCTTGTTGTTCTTCTTCTGCACAGCTAAACTGGAAGTGGCATTTCCAGCTCGCAATAGTGCAGAGTTATCTCAAAGAGAGGGGCCACGGTGTTTCTGTATCTCTATTATGTTGGTGCGGCTTCGGAACTTTTAAATATCTTGATATATCTCGAGAACTACGCATCTGATCAAAAAATATCATAGAAGATAAAAAGTAGGAAACTTAATTCTCTACAAAAAAGGTCTCTTAACATTTTGCCATAGCTCGCTTCGTTTCCGAGATATTTGCAGATTTATCTCAAGGGAAGGGGCCTGACGGACATATTTCGAGATATTTCTTCTTCTTCTGCACAGCTAAGCTGGAAGTGGCATTTGCGGCTCGCACTAGTGCAGAGATATCTCAAAGAAATGGGCCACGGTGTTTCTGTATCCCTATTATGTTGGTGCGGCTTCTGAACTTTTAAATATCTCGATATATCTCGAAAACTACGCTTCTGACCAAAAAATCTCATAGAACATAAATTGTAGGAAACATAATTCTCTACAAAAAACGTCTCTTAACATTTTGCCATAGCTCGCTTCGTTTCCGAGATATTTGCAGATTCAGCTCAAAGGAACTGGCCCGACGGACATATTTCGAGATATTTCTTCTTCTTGTTGTTCTTCCTCTGCACAGCTAAGCTGGAAGTGGCATTTGCGGCTCGCACTAGTGCAGAGTTATCTCAAAGAAAGGGGCCACGGTGTTTCTGTATCCCTATTATGTTGGTGCGGCTTCGGAACTTTTAAATATCTCGATATATCTCGAAAACTACGCTTCTGATCAAAAAATATCATAGAACATAAATTGTAGGAAACATAATTCGCTACAAAAAACGTCTCTTAACATTTTGCCATAGCTCGCTTCGTTTCCGAGATATTTGCCGATTCAGCTCAAAGGAACTGGCCTGACGGACATATTTCGAGATATTTCTTCTTCTTGTTGTTCTTCCTCTGCACAGCTAAGCTGGAAGTGGCATTTGCAGCTCGCAATAGTGCAGAGTTATCTC
Organism: Osmia lignaria lignaria; assembly: GCF_051020975.1. NCBI lineage: Eukaryota > Metazoa > Arthropoda > Insecta > Hymenoptera > Megachilidae > Osmia > Osmia lignaria. The sequence continues at coordinate 20,809,148 of NW_027478162.1, read as the reverse complement.
AAAGAAAGGGGCCACGGTGTTTCTGTATCCCTATTATGTTGGTGCGGCTTCTGAACTTTTAAATATCTCGATATATCTCGAGAACTACGCATCTGATCAAAAAATGTCATAGAAGATAAAAAGTAGGAAACTTAATTCTCTACAAAAAATGTCTCTTAACATTTTGCCATAGCTCGCTTCGTTTCCGAGATATTTGCAGATTTATCTCAAGGGAAGGGGCCTGACGGACATATTTCGAGATATTTCTTCTTCTTGTTGTTCTTCTTCTGCACAGCTAAGCTGGAAGTGGCATTTGCAGCTCGCAATAGTGCAGAGTTATCTCAAAGAAAGGGGCCACGGTGTTTCTGTATCCCTATTATGTTGGTGCGGCTTCTGAACTTTTAAATATCTCGATATATCTCGAAAACTACGCTTCTGATCAAAAAATATCATAGAACATAAATTGTAGGAAACATAATTCTCTACAAAAAAGGTCTCTTAACATTTTGCCATAGCTCGCTTGGTTTCCGAGATATTTGCAGATATATCTCAAGGGAAGGGGCCTGACGGACATATTTCGAGATATTTCTTCTTCTTGTTGTTCTTCTTCTGCACAGCTAAGCTGGAAGTGGCATTTACAGCTCGCAATAGTGCAGAGTTATCTCAAAGAAAGGGGCCACGGTGTTTCTGTATCTCTATTATGTTGGTGCGGCTTCGGAACTTTTAAATATCTTGATATATCTCGAGCACTACGCATCTGATCAAAAAATATCATAGAACATAAAAAGTAGGAAACTTAATTCTCTACAAAAGAGGTCTCTTAACATTTTGCCATAGCTCGCTTAGTTTCCGAGATATTTGCAGATTTATCTCAAGGGAAGGGGCCTAACGGACATATTTCGAGATATTTCTTCTTCTTGTTGTTCTTCTTCTGCACAGCTAAACTGGAAGTGGCATTTCCAGCTCGCAATAGTGCAGAGTTATCTCAAAGAGAGGGGCCACGGTGTTTCTGTATCTCTATTATGTTGGTGCGGCTTCGGAACTTTTAAATATCTTGATATATCTCGAGAACTACGCATCTGATCAAAAAATATCATAGAAGATAAAAAGTAGGAAACTTAATTCTCTACAAAAAAGGTCTCTTAACATTTTGCCATAGCTCGCTTCGTTTCCGAGATATTTGCAGATTTATCTCAAGGGAAGGGGCCTGACGGACATATTTCGAGATATTTCTTCTTCTTGTTGTTCTTCTTCTGCACAGCTAAGCTGGAAGTGGCATTTACAGCTCGCAATAGTGCAGAGTTATCTCAAAGAAAGGGGCCACGGTGTTTCTGTATCTCTATTATGTTGGTGCGGCTTCGGAACTTTTAAATATCTTGATATATCTCGAGAACTACGCATCTGATCAAAAAATATCATAGAAGATAAAAAGTAGGAAACTTAATTCTCTACAAAAAAGGTCTCTTAACATTTTGCCATAGCTCGCTTCGTTTCCGAGATATTTGCAGATTTATCTCAAGGGAAGGGGCCTGACGGACATATTTCGAGATATTTCTTCTTCTTATTGTTCTTCTTCTGCACAGCTAAGCTGGAAGTGGCATTTGCGGCTCGCACTAGTGCAGAGCTATCTCAAAGAAAGGGGCCACGGTGTTTCTGTATCCCTATTATGTTGGTGCGGCTTCTGAACTTTTAAATATCTCGATATATCTCGAAAACTACGCTTCTGACCAAAAAATATCATAGAACATAAATTGTAGGAAACATAATTCTCTACAAAAAACGTCGCTTAACATTTTGCCATAGCTCGCTTCGTTTCCGAGATATTTGCAGATTCAGCTCAAAGGAACTGGCCTGACGGACATATTTCGAGATATTTCTTCTTCTTGTTGTTCTTCCTCTGCACAGCTAAGCTGGAAGTGGCATTTGCGGCTCGCACTAGTGCAGACTTATCTCAAAGAAAGGGGCCACGGTGTTTCTGTATCCCTATTACGTTGGTGCGGCTTCGGAACTTTTAAATATCTCGATATATCTCGAAAACTACGCTTCTGATCAAAAAATATCATAGAACATAAATTGTAGGAAACATAATTCTCTACAAAAAAGGTCTCTTAACATTTTGCCATAGCTCGCTTCGTTTCCGAGATATTTGCAGATTTATCTCAAGGGAAGGGGCCTGACGGACATATTTCGAGATATTTCTTCTTCTTGTTGTTCTTCTTCTGCACAGCTAAGCTGGAAGTGGCATTTGCGGCTCGCACTAGTGCAGAGTTATCTCAAAGAAAGGGGCCACGGTGTTTCTGCATCTCTATTATGTTGGTGCGGCTTCGGAACTTTTAAATATCTCGATATATCTCGAAAACTACGCTTCTGATCAAAAAATATCATAGAATATAAATTGTAGGAAACATAATTCTCTACAAAAAAGGTCTCTTAACATTTTGCCATAGCTCGCTTGGTTTCCGAGATATTTGCAGATATATCTCAAGGGAAGGGGCCTGACGGACATATTTCGAGATATTTCTTCTTCTTGTTGTTCTTCTTCTGCACAGCTAAGCTGGCAGTGGCATTTACAGCTCGCAATAGTGCAGAGTTATCTCAAAGAAAGGGGCCACGGTGTTTCTGTATCTCTATTATGTTGGTGCGGCTTCGGAACTTTTAAATATCTTGATATATCTCGAGAACTACGCATCTGATCAAAAAATATCATAGAATATAAAAAGTAGGAAACTTAATTCTCTACAAAAAAGGTCTCTTAACATTTTGCCATAGCTCTCTTCGTTTCCGAGATATTTGCAGATTTATCTCAAGGGAAGGGGCCTGACGGACATATTTCGAGATATTTCTTCTTCTTGTTGTTCTTCTTCTGCACAGCTAAGCTGGAAGTGGCATTTACAGCTCGCAATAGTGCAGAGTTATCTCAAAGAAAGGGGCCACGGTGTTTCTGTATCTCTATTATGTTGGTGCGGCTTCGGAGCTTTTAAATATCTTGATATATCTCGAGAACTACGCATCTGATCAAAAAATATCATAGAACATAAAAAGTAGGAAACTTAATTCTCTACAAAAAAGGTCTCTTAACATTTTGCCATAGCTCGCTTCGTTTCCGAGATATTTGCAGATTTATCTCAAGGGAAGGGGCCTGACGGACATATTTCGAGATATTTCTTCTTCTTGTTGTTCTTCTTCTGCACAGCTAAGCTGGAAGTGGCATTTGCGGCTCGCACTAGTGCAGAGTTATCTCAAAGAAAGGGGCCACGGTGTTTCTGTATCTCTATTATGTTGGTGCGGCTTCGGAACTTTTAAATATCTCGATATATCTCGAAAACTACGCTTCTGATCAAAAAATATCATAGAATATAAATTGTAGGAAACATAATTCTCTACAAAAAAGATCTCTTAACATTTTGCCATAGCTCGCTTGGTTTCCGAGATATTTGCAGATATATCTCAAGGGAAGGGGCCTGACGGACATATTTCGAGATATTTCTTCTTCTTGTTGTTCTTCTTCTGCACAGCTAAGCTGGAAGTGGCATTTACAGCTCGCAATAGTGCAGAGTTATCTCAAAGAAAGGGGCCACGGTGTTTCTGTATCTCTATTATGTTGGTGCGGCTTCGGAACTTTTAAATATCTTGATATATCTCGAGAACTACGCATCTGATCAAAAAATATCATAGAACATAAAAAGTAGGAAACTTAATTCTCTACAAAAAAGGTCTCTAAACATTTTGCCATAGGTCGCTTCGTTTCCGAGATATTTGCAGATTTATCTCAAGGGAAGGGGCCTGACGGACATATTTCGAGATATTTCTTCTTCTTGTTGTTCTTCTTCTGCACAGCTAAGCTGGAAGTGGCATTTACAGCTCGCAATAGTGCAGAGTTATCTCAAAGAAAGGGGCCACGGTGTTTCTGTATCTCTATTATGTTGGTGCGGCTTCGGAACTTTTAAATATCTTGATATATCTCGAGAACTACGCATCTGATCAAAAAATATCATAGAAGATAAAAAGTAGGAAACTTAATTGTCTACAAAAAAGGTCTCTTAACATTTTGCCATAGCTCGCTTCGTTTCCGAGATATTTGCAGATTTATCTCAAGGGAAGGGGCCTGACGGACATATTTCGAGATATTTCTTCTTCTTGTTGTTCTTCTTCTGCACAGCTAAGCTGGAAGTGGCATTTGCGGCTCGCACTAGTGCAGAGTTATCTCAAAGAAAGGGGCCACGGTGTTTCTGTATCTCTATTATGTTGGTGCGGCTTCGGAACTTTTAAATATCTTGATATATCTCGAGAACTACGCATCGGATCAAAAAATATCATAGAACATAAAAAGTAGGAAACTTAATTCTCTACAAAAAAGGTCTCTTAACATTTTGCCATAGCTCTCTTCGTTTCCGAGATATTTGCAGATTTATCTCAAGGGAAGGGGCCTGACGGACATATTTCGAGATATTTCTTCTTCTTGTTGTTCTTCTTCTGCACAGCTAAGCTGGAAGTGGCATTTACAGCTCGCAATAGTGCAGAGTTATCTCAAAGAAAGGGGCCACGGTGTTTCTGTATCTCTATTATGTTGGTGCGGCTTCGGAACTTTTAAATATCTTGATATATCTCGAGAACTACGCATCTGATCAAAAAATATCATAGAAGATAAAAAGTAGGAAACTTAATTGTCTACAAAAAAGGTCTCTTAACATTTTGCCATAGCTCGCTTCGTTTCCGAGATATTTGCAGATTTATCTCAAGGGAAGGGGCCTGACGGACATATTTCGAGATATTTCTTCTTCTTGTTCTTCTTCTTCTGCACAGCTAAGCTGGAAGTGGCATTTGCGGCTCGCACTAGTGCAGAGTTATCTCAAAGAAAGGGGCCACGGTGTTTCTGTATCTCTATTATGTTGGTGGGGCTTCGGAACTTTTAAATATCTTGATATATCTCGAGAACTACGCATCTGATCAAAAAATATCATAGAACATAAAAAGTAGGAAACTTAATTCTCTACAAAAAAGGTCTCTTAACATTTTGCCATAGGTCGCTTCGTTTCCGAGATATTTGCAGATTTATCTCAAGGGAAGGGGCCTGACGGACATATTTCGAGATATTTCTTCTTCTTGTTGTTCTTCTTCTGCACAGCTAAGCTGGAAGTGGCATTTACAGCTCGCAATAGTGCAGAGTTATCTCAAAGAAAGGGGCCACGGTGTTTCTGTATCTCTATTATGTTGGTGCGGCTTCGGAACTTTTAAATATCTTGATATATCTTGAGAACTACGCATCTGATCAAAAAATATCATAGAAGATAAAAAGTAGGAAACTTAATTGTCTACAAAAAAGGTCTCTTAACATTTTGCCATAGCTCGCTTCGTTTCCGAGATATTTGCAGATTTATCTCAAGGGAAGGGGCCTGACGGACATATTTCGAGATATTTCTTCTTCTTGTTGTTCTTCTTCTGCACAGCTAAGCTGGAAGTGGCATTTGCGGCTCGCACTAGTGCAGAGTTATCTCAAAGAAAGGGGCCACGGTGTTTCTGTATCTCTATTATGTTGGTGCGGCTTCGGAACTTTTAAATATCTTGATATATCTCGAGAACTACGCATCTGATCAAAAAATATCATAGAACATAAAAAGTAGGAAACTTAATTCTCTACAAAAAAGGTCTCTTAACATTTTGCCATAGGTCGTTTCGTTTCCGAGATATTTGCAGATTTATCTCAAGGGAAGGGGCCTGACGGACATATTTCGAGATATTTCTTCTTCTTGTTGTTCTTCTTCTGCACAGCTAAGCTGGAAGTGGCATTTACAGCTCGCAATAGTGCAGAGTTATCTCAAAGAAAGGGGCCACGGTGTTTCTGTATCTCTATTATGTTGGTGCGGCTTCGGAACTTTTAAATATCTTGATATATCTTGAGAACTACGCATCTGATCAAAAAATATCATAGAAGATAAAAAGTAGGAAACTTAATTGTCTACAAAAAAGGTCTCTTAACATTTTGCCATAGCTCGCTTCGTTTCCGAGATATTTGCAGATTTATCTCAAGGGAAGGGGCCTGACGGACATATTTCGAGATATTTCTTCTTCTTGTTGTTCTTCTTCTGCACAGCTAAGCTGGAAGTGGCATTTGCGGCTCGCACTAGTGCAGAGTTATCTCAAAGAAAGGGGCCACGGTGTTTCTGTATCTCTATTATGTTGGTGCGGCTTCGGAACTTTTAAATATCTTGATATATCTCGAGAACTACGCATCTGATCAAAAAATATCATAGAACATAAAAAGTAGGAAACTTAATTCTCTACAAAAAAGGTCTCTTAACATTTTGCCATAGCTCTCTTCGTTTCCGAGATATTTGCAGATTTATCTCAAGGGAAGGGGCCTGACGGACATATTTCGAGATATTTCTTCTTCTTGTTGTTCTTCTTCTGCACAGCTAAGCTGGAAGTGGCATTTACAGCTCGCAATAGTGCAGAGTTATCTCAAAGAAAGGGGCCACGGTGTTTCTGTATCTCTATTATGTTGGTGCGGCTTCGGAACTTTTAAATATCTTGATATATCTCGAGAACTACGCATCTGATCAAAAAATATCATAGAAGATAAAAAGTAGGAAACTTAATTGTCTACAAAAAAGGTCTCTTAACATTTTGACATTGCTCGCTTCGTTTCCGAGATATTTGCAGATTTATCTCAAGGGAAGGGGCCTGACGGACATATTTCGAGATATTTCTTCTTCTTGTTCTTCTTCTTCTGCACAGCTAAGCTGGAAGTGGCATTTGCGCCTCGCACTAGTGCAGAGTTATCTCAAAGAAAGGGGCCACGGTGTTTCTGTATCTCTATTATGTTGGTGCGGCTTCGGAACTTTTAAATATCTCGATATATCTCGAAAACTACGCTTCTGATCAAAAAATATCATAGAATATAAATTGTAGGAAACATAATTCTCTACAAAAAAGGTCTCTTAACATTTTGCCATAGCTCGCTTGGTTTCCGAGATATTTGCAGATATATCTCAAGGGAAGGGGCCTGACGGACATATTTCGAGATATTTCTTCTTCTTGTTGTTCTTCTTCTGCACAGCTAAGCTGGAAGTGGCATTTACAGCTCGCAATAGTGCAGAGTTATCTCAAAGAAAGGGGCCACGGTGTTTCTGTATCTCTATTATGTTGGTGCGGCTTCGGAACTTTTAAATATCTTGATATATCTCGAGAACTACGCATCTGATCAAAAAATATCATAGAAGATAAAAAGTAGGAAACTTAATTCTCTACAAAAAAGGTCTCTTAACATTTTGCCATAGCTCGCTTCGTTTCCGAGATATTTGCAGATTTATCTCAAGGGCAGGGGCCTGACGGACATATTTCGAGATATTTCTTCTTCTTGTTGTTCTTCTTCTGCACAGCTAAGCTGGAAGTGGCATTTACAGCTCGCAATAGTGCAGAGTTATCTCAAAGAAAGGGGCCACGGTGTTTCTGTATCTCTATTATGTTGGTGCGGCTTCGGAACTTTTAAATATCTTGATATATCTCGAGAACTACGCATCTGATCAAAAAATATCATAGAACACAAAAAGTAGGAAACTTAATTCTCTACAAAAAAGGTCTCTTAACATTTTGCCATAGCTCGCTTCGTTTCCGAGATATTTGCAGATTTATCTCAAGGGAAGGGGCCTAACGGACATATTTCGAGAGATTTCTTCTTCTTGTTGTTCTTCTTCTGCACAGCTAAACGGGAAGTGGCATTTCCAGCTCGCAATAGTGCAGAGTTATCTCAAAGAGAGGGGCCACGGTGTTTCTGTATCTCTATTATGTTGGTGCGGCTTCGGAACTTTTAAATATCATGATATATCTCGAGAACTACGCATCTGATCAAAAAATATCATAGAAGATAAAAAGTAGGAAACTTAATTCTCTACAAAAAAGGTCTCTTAACATTTTGCCATAGCTCGCTTCGTTTCCGAGATATTTGCAGATTTATCTCAAGGGAAGGGGCCTGACGGACATATTTCGAGATATTTCTTCTTCTTGTTGTTCTTCTTCTGCACAGCTAAGCTGGAAGTGGCATTTGCCGCTCGCACTAGTGCAGAGTTATCTCACAGAAAGGGGCCACGGTGATTCTGTATCTCTATTATGTTGGTGCGGCTTCGGAACTTTTAAATATCTCGATGTATCTCGAAAACTACGCTTCTGATCAAAAAATATCATAGAACATAAATTGTAGGAAACATAATTCTCTATAAAAAACGTCTCTTAACATTTTGCCATAGCTCGCTTCGTTTCCGAGATATTTGCAGATTCATCTCAAAGGAACTGGCCTGACGGACATATTTCGAGATATTTCTTCTTCTTGTTGTTCTTCCTCTGCACAGCTAAGCTGGAAGTGGCATTTGCAGCTCGCAATAGTGCAGAGTTATCTCAAAGAAAGGGGCCACGGTGTTTCTGTATCTCTATTATGTTGGTGCGGCTTCGGAACTTTTAAATATCTTGATATATCTCGAGAACTACGCATCTGATCAAAAAATATCATAGAACATAAAAAGTAGGAAACTTAATTCTCTACAAAAAAGGTCTCTTAACATTTTGCCATAGCTCTCCTCGTTTCCGAGATATTTGCAGATTTATCTCAAGGGAAGGGGCCTGACGGACATATTTCGAGATATTTCTTCTTCTTGTTGTTCTTCTTCTGCACAGCTAAGCTGGAAGTGGCATTTGCGGCTCGCACTAGTGCAGAGTTATCTCAAAGAATGGGGCCACGGTGTTTCTGTATCTCTATTATGTTGGTGCGGCTTCGGAACTTTTAAATATCTCGATGTATCTCGAAAACTACGCTTCTGATCAAAAAATATCATAGAATATAAATTGTAGGAAACATAATTCTCTATAAAAAACGTCTCTTAACATTTTGCCATAGCTCGCTTCGTTTCCGAGATATTTGCAGATTCATCTCAAAGGAACTGGCCTGACGGACATATTTCGAGATATTTCTTCTTCTTGTTGTTCTTCCTCTGCACAGCTAAGCTGGAAGTGGCATTTGCAGCTCGCAATAGTGCAGAGTTATCTCAAAGAAAGGGGCCACGGCGTTTCTGTATCTCTATTATGTTGGTGCGGCTTCGGAACTTTTAAATATCTTGATATATCTCGAGAACTACGCATCTGATCAAAAAATATCATAGAACATAAAAAGTAGGAAACTTAATTCTCTACAAAAAAGGTCTCTTAACATTTTGCCATAGCTCGCTTCGTTTCCGAGATATTTGCAGATTTATCTCAAGGGAAGGGGCCTGACGGACATATTTCGAGATATTTCTTCTTCTTGTTGTTCTTCTTCTGCACAGCTAAGCTGGAAGTGGCATTTGCGGCTCGCACTAGTGCAGAGTTATCTCAAAGAAAGGGGCCACGGTGTTTCTGTATCTCTATTATGTTGGTGCGGCTTCGGAACTTTTAAATATCTCGATGTATCTCGAAAACTACGCTTCTGATCAAAAAATATCATACAAAATAAATTGTAGGAAACATAATTCTCTACATAAAAGGTCTCTTAACATTTTGCCATAGCTCTCTTCGTTTCCGAGATGTTTGCAGATCTATCTCAAGGGAAGGGGCCTGACGGACATATTTCGAGATATTTCTTCTTCTTGTTGTTCTTCTTCTGCACAGCTAAGCTGGAAGTGGCATTTGCAGCTCGCAATAGTGCAGAGTTATCTCAAAGAAAGGGGCCACGGTGTTTCTGTATCTCTATTATGTTGGTGCGGCTTCGGAACTTTTAAATATCTTGATATATCTCGAGAACTACGCGTCTGATCAAAAAATATCATAGAACATAAAAAGTAGGAAACTTAATTCTCTACAAAAAAGGTCTCTTAACATTTTGCCATAGCTCTCTTCGTTTCCGAGATATTTGCAGATTTATCTCAAGGGAAGGGGCCTGACGGACATATTTCGAGATATTTCTTCTTCTTGTTGTTCTTCTTCTGCACAGCTAAGCTGGAAGTGGCATTTGCGGCTCGCACTAGTGCAGAGTTATCTCAAAGAAAGGGGCCACGGTGTTTCTGTATCTCTATTATGTTGGTGCGGCTTCGGAACTTTTAAATATCTCGATGTATCTCGAAAACTACGCTTCTGATCAAAAAATATCATAGAACATAAATTGTAGGAAACATAATTCTCTATAAAAAACGTCTCTTAACATTTTGCCATAGCTCGCTTCGTTTCCGAGATATTTGCAGATTCATCTCAAAGGAACTGGCCTGACGGACATATTTCGAGATATTTCTTCTTCTTGTTGTTCTTCCTCTGCACAGCTAAGCTGGAAGTGGCATTTGCAGCTCGCAATAGTGCAGAGTTATCTCAAAGAAAGGGGCCACGGCGTTTCTGTATCTCTATTATGTTGGTGCGGCTTCGGAACTTTTAAATATCTTGATATATCTCGAGAACTACGCATCTGATCAAAAAATATCATAGAACATAAAAAGTAGGAAACTTAATTCTCTACAAAAAAGGTCTCTTAACATTTTGCCATAGGTCGCTTCGTTTCCGAGATATTTGCAGATTTATCTCAAGGGAAGGGGCCTAACGGACATATTTCGAGATATTTCTTCTTCTTGTTGTCCTTCTTCTGCACAGCTAAACTGGAAGTGGCATTTCCAGCTCGCAATAGTGCAGAGTTATCTCAAAGAGAGGGGCCACGGTGTTTCTGTATCTCTATTATGTTGGTGCGGCTTCGGAACTTTTAAATATCTTGATATATCTCGAGAACTACGCATCTGATCAAAAAATATCATAGAAGGTAAAAAGTAGGAAACTTAATTCTCTACAAAAAAGGTCTCTTAACATTTTGCCATAGCTCGCTTCGTTTCCGAGATATTTGCAGATTTATCTCAAGGGAAGGGGCCTGACGGACATATTTCGAGATATTTCTTCTTCTTGTTGTTCTTCTTCTGCACAGCTAAGCTGGAAGTGGCATTTACAGCTCGCAATAGTGCAGAGCTATCTCAAAGAAAGGGGCCACGGTGTTTCTGTATCTCTATTATGTTGGTGCGGCTTCGGAACTTTTAAATATCTTGATATATCTCGAGAACTACGCATCTGATCAAAAAATATCATAGAACACAAAAAGTAGGAAACTTAATTCTCTACAAAAAAGGTCTCTTAACATTTTGCCATAGCTCGCTTCGTTTCCGAGATATTTGCAGATTTATCTCAAGGGAAGGGGCCTAACGGACATATTTCGAGAGATTTCTTCTTCTTGTTGTTCTTGTTCTGCACAGCTAAGCTGGAAGTGGCATTTGCGGCTCGCACTAGTGCAGAGTTATCTCAAAAAAAGGGGCCACGGTGTTTCTGTATCTCTATTATGTTGGTGCGGCTTCGGAACTTTTAAATATCTCGATGTATCTCGAAAACTACGCTTCTGATCAAAAAATATCATAGAACATAAATTGTAGGAAACATAATTCTCTATAAAAAACGTCTCTTAACATTTTGCCATAGCTCGCTTCGTTTCCGAGATATTTGCAGATTCATCTCAAAGGAACTGGCCTGACGGACATATTTCGAGATATTTCTTCTTCTTGTTGTTCTTCCTCTGCACAGCTAAGCTGGAAGTGGCATTTGCAGCTCGCAATAGTGCAGAGTTATCTCAAAGAAAGGGGCCACGGCGTTTCTGTATCTCTATTATGTTGGTGCGGCTTCGGAACTTTTAAATATCTCGATGTATCTCGAAAACTACGCTTCTGATCAAAAAATATCATACAAAATAAATTGTAGGAAACATAATTCTCTACAAAAAAGGTCTCTTAACATTTTGCCATAGCTCTCTTCGTTTCCGAGATGTTTGCAGATCTATCTCAAGGGAAGGGGCCTGACGGACATATTTCGAGATATTTCTTCTTCTTGTTGTTCTTCTTCTGCACAGCTAAGCTGGAAGTGGCATTTGCAGCTCGCAATAGTGCAGAGTTATCTCAAAGAAAGGGGCCACGGTGTTTCTGTATCTCTATTATGTTGGTGCGGCTTCGGAACTTTTAAATATCTTGATATATCTCGAGAACTACGCGTCTGATCAAAAAATATCATAGAACATAAAAAGTAGGAAACCTAATTCTCTACAAAAAAGGTCTCTTAACATTTTGCCATAGCTCTCTTCGTTTCCGAGATATTTGCAGATTTATCTCAAGGGAAGGGGCCTGACGGACATATTTCGAGATATTTCTTCTTCTTGTTGTTCTTCTTCTGCACAGCTAAGCTGGAAGTGGCATTTGCGGCTCGCACTAGTGCAGAGTTATCTCAAAGAAAGGGGCCACGGTGTTTCTGTATCTCTATTATGTTGGTGCGGCTTCGGAACTTTTAAATATCTCGATGTATCTCGAAAACTACGCTTCTGATCAAAAAATATCATAGAACATAAATTGTAGGAAACATAATTCTCTATAAAAAACGTCTCTTAACATTTTGCCATAGCATGCTTCGTTTCCGAGATATTTGCAGATTCATCTCAAAGGAACTGGCCTGACGGACATATTTCGAGATATTTCTTCTTCTTGTTGTTCTTCCTCTGCACAGCTAAGCTGGAAGTGGCATTTGCAGCTCGCAATAGTGCAGAGTTATCTCAAAGAAAGGGGCCGCGGCGTTTCTGTATCTCTATTATGTTGGTGCGGCTTCGGAACTTTTAAATATCTTGATATATCTCGAGAACTACGCATCTGATCAAAAAATATCATAGAAGGTAAAAAGTAGGAAACTTAATTCTCTACAAAAAAGGTCTCTTAACATTTTGCCATAGCTCGCTTCGTTTCCGAGATATTTGCAGATTTATCTCAAGGGAAGGGGCCTGACGGACATATTTCGAGATATTTCTTCTTCTTGTTGTTCTTCTTCTGCACAGCTAAGCTGGAAGTGGCGTTTGCGGCTCGCACTAGTGCAGAGTTATCTCAAAGAAAGGGGCCACGGTGTTTCTGTATCCCTATTATGTTGGTGCGGCTTCGGAACTTTTAAATATCTCGATATATCTCGAAAACTACGCTTCGGATCAAAAAATATCATAGAACATAAATAGTAGGAAACATAATTCTCTACAAAAAACGTCTCTTAACATTTTGCCATAGCTCGCTTTGTTTCCGAGATATGTGCAGATTTATCTCAAGGGAAGGGGCCTGACGGACATATTTCGAGATATTTCTTCTTCTTGTTGTTCTTCTTCTGCACAGCTAAGCTGGAAGTGGCATTTGCGGCTCGCACTAGTGCAGAGTTATCTCAACGAAAGGGGCCACGGTGTTTCTGTATCTCTATTATGTTGGTGCGGCTTCGGAACTTTTAAATATCTCGATGTATCTCGAAAACTACGCTTCTGATCAAAAAATATCATAGAACATAAATTGTAGGAAACATAATTCTCTATAAAAAACGTCTCTTAACATTTTGCCATAGCTCGCTTCGTTTCCGAGATATTTGCAGATTCATCTCAAAGGAACTGGCCTGACGGACATATTTCGAGATATTTCTTCTTCTTGTTGTTCTTCCTCTGCACAGCTAAGCTGGAAGTGGCATTTGCAGCTCGCAATAGTGCAGAGTTATCTCAAAGAAAGGGGCCACGGCGTTTCTGTATCTCTATTATGTTGGTGCGGCTTCGGAACTTTTAAATATCTCGATGTATCTCGAAAACTACGCTTCTGATCAAAAAATATCATACAAAATAAATTGTAGGAAACATAATTCTCTACAAAAAAGGTCTCTTAACATTTTGCCATAGCTCTCTTCGTTTCCGAGATGTTTGCAGATCTATCTCAAGGGAAGGGGCCTGACGGACATATTTCGAGATATTTCTTCTTCTTGTTGTTCTTCTTCTGCACAGCTAAGCTGGAAGTGGCATTTGCAGCTCGCAATAGTGCAGAGTTATCTCAAAGAAAGGGGCCGCGGCGTTTCTGTATCTCTATTATGTTGGTGCGGCTTCGGAACTTTTAAATATCTTGATATATCTCGAGAACTACGCATCTGATCAAAAAATATCATAGAAGGTAAAAAGTAGGAAACTTAATTCTCTACAAAAAAGGTCTCTTAACATTTTGCCATAGCTCGCTTCGTTTCCGAGATATTTGCAGATTTATCTCAAGGGAAGGGGCCTGACGGACATATTTCGAGATATTTCTTCTTCTTGTTGTTCTTCCTCTGCACAGCTAAGCTGGAAGTGGCATTTGCAGCTCGCAATAGTGCAGAGTTATCTCAAAGAAAGGGGCCACGGCGTTTCTGTATCCCTATTATGTTGGTGCGGCTTCGGAACTTTTAAATATCTTGATATATCTCGAGAACTACGCATCTGATCAAAAAATATCATAGAACATAAAAAGTAGGAAACTTAATTCTCTACAAAAAAGGTCTCTTAACATTTTGCCATAGCTCTCTTCGTTTCCGAGATATTTGCAGATTTATCTCAAGGGAAGGGGCCTGACGGACATATTTCGAGATATTTCTTCTTCTTGTTGTTCTTCTTCTGCACAGCTAAGCTGGAAGTGGCATTTGCGGCTCGCACTAGTGCAGAGTTATCTCAAAGAAAGGGGCCACGGTGTTTCTGTATCTCTATTATGTTGGTGCGGCTTCGGAACTTTTAAATATCTCGATGTATCTCGAAAACTACGCTTCTGATCAAAAAATATCATAGAACATAAATTGTAGGAAACATAATTCTCTATAAAAAACGTCTCTTAACATTTTGCCATAGCTCGCTTCGTTTCCGAGATATTTGCAGATTCATCTCAAAGGAACTGGCCTGACGGACATATTTCGAGATATTTCTTCTTCTTGTTGTTCTTCCTCTGCACAGCTAAGCTGGAAGTGGCATTTGCAGCTCGCAATAGTGCAGAGTTATCTCAAAGAAAGGGGCCACGGCGTTTCTGTATCTCTATTATGTTGGTGCGGCTTCGGAACTTTTAAATATCTTGATATATCTCGAGAACTACGCATCTGATCAAAAAATATCATAGAACATAAAAAGTAGGAAACTTAATTCTCTACAAAAAAGGTCTCTTAACATTTTGCCATAGGTCGCTTCGTTTCCGAGATATTTGCAGATTTATCTCAAGGGAAGGGGCCTAACGGACATATTTCGAGATATTTCTTCTTCTTGTTGTCCTTCTTCTGCACAGCTAAACTGGAAGTGGCATTTCCAGCTCGCAATAGTGCAGAGTTATCTCAAAGAGAGGGGCCACGGTGTTTCTGTATCTCTATTATGTTGGTGCGGCTTCGGAACTTTTAAATATCTTGATATATCTCGAGAACTACGCATCTGATCAAAAAATATCATAGAAGGTAAAAAGTAGGAAACTTAATTCTCTACAAAAAAGGTCTCTTAACATTTTGCCATAGCTCGCTTCGTTTCCGAGATATTTGCAGATTTATCTCAAGGGAAGGGGCCTGACGGACATATTTCGAGATATTTCTTCTTCTTGTTGTTCTTCTTCTGCACAGCTAAGCTGGAAGTGGCATTTACAGCTCGCAATAGTGCAGAGTTATCTCAAAGAAAGGGGCCACGGTGTTTCTGTATCTCTATTATGTTGGTGCGGCTTCGGAACTTTTAAATATCTTGATATATCTCGAGAACTACGCATCTGATCAAAAAATATCATAGAACACAAAAAGTAGGAAACTTAATTCTCTACAAAAAAGGTCTCTTAACATTTTGCCATAGCTCGCTTCGTTTCCGAGATATTTGCAGATTTATCTCAAGGGAAGGGGCCTAACGGACATATTTCGAGAGATTTCTTCTTCTTGTTGTTCTTGTTCTGCACAGCTAAGCTGGAAGTGGCATTTGCGGCTCGCACTAGTGCAGAGTTATCTCAAAAAAAGGGGCCACGGTGTTTCTGTATCTCTATTATGTTGGTGCGGCTTCGGAACTTTTAAATATCTCGATGTATCTCGAAAACTACGCTTCTGATCAAAAAATATCATAGAACATAAATTGTAGGAAACATAATTCTCTATAAAAAACGTCTCTTAACATTTTGCCATAGCTCGCTTCGTTTCCGAGATATTTGCAGATTCATCTCAAAGGAACTGGCCTGACGGACATATTTCGAGATATTTCTTCTTCTTGTTGTTCTTCCTCTGCACAGCTAAGCTGGAAGTGGCATTTGCAGCTCGCAATAGTGCAGAGTTATCTCAAAGAAAGGGGCCACGGCGTTTCTGTATCTCTATTATGTTGGTGCGGCTTCGGAACTTTTAAATATCTTGATATATCTCGAGAACTACGCATCTGATCAAAAAATATCATAGAACATAAAAAGTAGGAAACTTAATTCTCTACAAAAAAGGTCTCTTAACATTTTGCCATAGCTCTCTTCGTTTCCGAGATATTTGCAGATTTATCTCAAGGGAAGGGGCCTGACGGACATATTTCGAGATATTTCTTCTTCTTGTTGTTCTTCTTCTGCACAGCTAAGCTGGAAGTGGCATTTGCGGCTCGCACTAGTGCAGAGTTATCTCAAAGAAAGGGGCCACGGTGTTTCTGTATCTCTATTATGTTGGTGCGGCTTCGGAACTTTTAAATATCTCGATGTATCTCGAAAACTACGCTTCTGATCAAAAAATATCATAGAACATAAATTGTAGGAAACATAATTCTCTATAAAAAACGTCTCTTAACATTTTGCCATAGCTCGCTTCGTTTCCGAGATATTTGCAGATTCATCTCAAAGGAACTGGCCTGACGGACATATTTCGAGATATTTCTTCTTCTTGTTGTTCTTCCTCTGCACAGCTAAGCTGGAAGTGGCATTTGCAGCTCGCAATAGTGCAGAGTTATCTCAAAGAAAGGGGCCACGGCGTTTCTGTATCTCTATTATGTTGGTGCGGCTTCGGAACTTTTAAATATCTTGATATATCTCGAGAACTACGCATCTGATCAAAAAATATCATAGAACATAAAAAGTAGGAAACTTAATTCTCTACAAAAAAGGTCTCTTAACATTTTGCCATAGGTCGCTTCGTTTCCGAGATATTTGCAGATTTATCTCAAGGGAAGGGGCCTAACGGACATATTTCGAGATATTTCTTCTTCTTGTTGTCCTTCTTCTGCACAGCTAAACTGGAAGTGGCATTTCCAGCTCGCAATAGTGCAGAGTTATCTCAAAGAGAGGGGCCACGGTGTTTCTGTATCTCTATTATGTTGGTGCGGCTTCGGAACTTTTAAATATCTTGATATATCTCGAGAACTACGCATCTGATCAAAAAATATCATAGAAGGTAAAAAGTAGGAAACTTAATTCTCTACAAAAAAGGTCTCTCAACATTTTGCCATAGGTCGCTTCGTTTCCGAGATATTTGCAGATTTATCTCAAGGGAAGGGGCCTAACGGACATATTTCGAGATATTTCTTTTTCTTGTTGTCCTTCTTCTGCACAGCTAAACTGGAAGTGGCATTTCCAGCTCGCAATAGTGCAGAGTTATCTCAAAGAGAGGGGCCACGGTGTTTCTGTATCTCTATTATGTTGGTGCGGCTTCGGAACTTTTAAATATCTTGATATATCTCGAGAACTACGCATCTGATCAAAAAATATCATAGAAGGTAAAAAGTAGGAAACTTAATTCTCTACAAAAAAGGTCTCTTAACATTTTGCCATAGCTCGCTTCGTTTCCGAGATATTTGCAGATTTATCTCAAAGGAACTGGCCTGACGGACATATTTCGAGATATTTCTTCTTCTTGTTGTTCTTCTTCTGCACAGCTAAGCTGGAAGTGGCATTTACAGCTCGCAATAGTGCAGAGTTATCTCAAAGAAAGGGGCCACGGTGTTTCTGTATCTCTATTATGTTGGTGCGGCTTCGGAACTTTTAAATATCTTGATATATCTCGAGAACTACGCATCTGATCAAAAAATATCATAGAACATAAAGAGTAGGAAACTTAATTCTCTACAAAAAATGTCTCTTAACATTTTGCCATAGCTCTCCTCGTTTCCGAGATATTTGCAGATTTATCTCAAGGGAAGGGGCCTGACGGACATATTTCGAGATATTTCTTCTTCTTGTTGTTCTTCTTCTGCACAGCTAAGCTGGAAGTGGCATTTGCGGCTCGCACTAGTGCAGAGTTATCTCAAAGAAAGGGGCCACGGTGTTTCTGTATCTCTATTATGTTGGTGCGGCTTCGGAACTTTTAAATATCTCGATGTATCTCGAAAACTACGCTTCTGATCAAAAAATATCATAGAACATAGATTGTAGGAAACATAATTCTCTATAAAAAACGTCTCTTAACATTTTGCCATAGCTCGCTTCGTTTCCGAGATATTTGCAGATTCATCTCAAGGGAATGGGCCTAACGGACATATTTCGAGATATTTCTTCTTCTTGTTGTCCTTCTTCTGCACAGCTAAACTGGAAGTGGCATTTCCAGCTCGCAATAGTGCAGAGTTATCTCAAAGAGAGGGGCCACGGTGTTTCTCTATCTCTATTATGTTGGTGCGGCTTCGGAACTTTTAAATATCTTGATATATCTCGAGAACTACGCATCTGATCAAAAAATATCATAGAAGGTAAAAAGTAGGAAACTTAATTCTCTACAAAAAAGTTCTCTTAACATTTTGCCATAGCTCGCTTCGTTTCCGAGATATTTGCAGATTTATCTCAAGGGAAGGGGCCTGACGGACATATTTCGAGATATTTCTTCTTCTTGTTGTTCTTCTTGTGCACAGCTAAGCTGGAAGTGGCGTTTGCGGCTCGCACTAGTGCAGAGTTATCTCAAAGAAAGGGGCCACGGTGTTTCTGTATCCCTATTATGTTGGTGCGGCTTCGGAACTTTTAAATATCTCGATGTATCTCGAAAACTACGCTTCTGATCAAAAATATCATACAACATAAATTGTAGGAAACATAATTCTCTATAAAAAATGTCTCTTAACATTTTGCCATAGCTCGCTTCGTTTCCGAGATATTTGCAGATTCATCTCAAAGGAACTGGCCTGACGGACATATTTCGAGATATTTCTTCTTCTTGTTGTTCTTCCTCTGCACAGCTAAGCTGGAAGTGGCATTTGCAGCTCGCAATAGTGCAGAGTTATCTCAAAGAAAGGGGCCACGGCGTTTCTGTATCTCTATTATGTTGGTGCGGCTTCGGAACTTTTAAATATCTTGATATATCTCGAGAACTACGCATCTGATCAAAAAATATCATAGAACATAAAAAGTAGGAAACTTAATTCTCTACAAAAAAGGTCTCTTAACATTTTGCCATAGCTCGCTTCGTTTCCGAGATATTTGCAGATTTATCTCAAGGGAAGGGGCCTGACGGACATATTTCGAGATATTTCTTCTTCTTGTTGTTCTTCTTCTGCACAGCTAAGCTGGAAGTGGCATTTGCGGCTCGCACTAGTGCAGAGTTATCTCAAAGAAAGGGGCCACGGTGTTTCTGTATCTCTATTATGTTGGTGCGGCTTCGGAACTTTTAAATATCTCGATGTATCTCGAAAACTACGCTTCTGATCAAAAAATATCATACAAAATAAATTGTAGGAAACATAATTCTCTACAAAAAAGGTCTCTTAACATTTTGCCATAGCTCTCTTCGTTTCCGAGATGTTTGCAGATCTATCTCAAGGGAAGGGGCCTGACGGACATATTTCGAGATATTTCTTCTTCTTGTTGTTCTTCTTCTGCACAGCTAAGCTGGAAGTGGCATTTGCAGCTCGCAATAGTGCAGAGTTATCTCAAAGAAAGGGGCCACGGTGTTTCTGTATCTCTATTATGTTGGTGCGGCTTCGGAACTTTTAAATAACTTGATATATCTCGAGAACTACGCATCTGATCAAAAAATATCATAGAACATAAAAAGTAGGAAACTTAATTCTCTACAAAAAAGGTCTCTTAACATTTTGCCATAGCTCGCTTCGTTTCCGAGATATGTGCAGATTTATCTCAAGGGAAGGGGCCTGACGGACATATTTCGAGATATTTCTTCTTCTTGTTGTTCTTCCTCTGCACAGCTAAGCTGGAAGTGGCATTTGCAGCTCGCAATAGTGCAGAGTTATCTCAAAGAGAGGGGCCACGGTGGTTCTGTATCTCTATTATGTTGGTGCGGCTTCGGAACTTTTAAATATCTTGATATATCTCGAGAACTACGCATCTGATCAAAAAATATCATAGAAGGTAAAAAGTAGGAAACTTAATTCTCTACAAAAAAGGTCTCTCAACATTTTGCCATAGGTCGCTTCGTTTCCGAGATATTTGCAGATTTATCTCAAGGGAAGGGGCCTAACGGACATATTTCGAGATATTTCTTTTTCTTGTTGTCCTTCTTCTGCACAGCTAAACTGGAAGTGGCATTTCCAGCTCGCAATAGTGCAGAGTTATCTCAAAGAGAGGGGCCACGGTGTTTCTGTATCTCTATTATGTTGGTGCGGCTTCGGAACTTTTAAATATCTTGATATATCTCGAGAACTACGCATCTGATCAAAAAATATCATAGAAGGTAAAAAGTAGGAAACTTAATTCTCTACAAAAAAGGTCTCTTAACATTTTGCCATAGCTCGCTTCGTTTCCGAGATATTTGCAGATTTATCTCAAAGGAACTGGCCTGACGGACATATTTCGAGATATTTCTTCTTCTTGTTGTTCTTCTTCTGCACAGCTAAGCTGGAAGTGGCATTTACAGCTCGCAATAGTGCAGAGTTATCTCAAAGAAAGGGGCCACGGTGTTTCTGTATCTCTATTATGTTGGTGCGGCTTCGGAACTTTTAAATATCTTGATATATCTCGAGAACTACGCATCTGATCAAAAAATATCATAGAACATAAAGAGTAGGAAACTTAATTCTCTACAAAAAAGGTCTCTTAACATTTTGCCATAGCTCTCCTCGTTTCCGAGATATTTGCAGATTTATCTCAAGGGAAGGGGCCTGACGGACATATTTCGAGATATTTCTTCTTCTTGTTGTTCTTCTTCTGCACAGCTAAGCTGGAAGTGGCATTTGCGGCTCGCACTAGTGCAGAGTTATCTCAAAGAAAGGGGCCACGGTGTTTCTGTATCTCTATTATGTTGGTGCGGCTTCGGAACTTTTAAATATCTCGATGTATCTCGAAAACTACGCTTCTGATCAAAAAATATCATAGAACATAGATTGTAGGAAACATAATTCTCTATAAAAAACGTCTCTTAACATTTTGCCATAGCTCGCTTCGTTTCCGAGATATTTGCAGATTCATCTCAAGGGAAGGGGCCTAACGGACATATTTCGAGATATTTCTTCTTCTTGTTGTCCTTCTTCTGCACAGCTAAGCTGGAAGTGGCATTTGCGGCTCGCACTAGTGCAGAGTTATCTCAAAGAAAGGGGCCACGGTGTTTCTGTATCTCTATTATGTTGGTGCGGCTTCGGAACTTTTAAATATCTCGATGTATCTCGAAAACTACGCTTCTGATCAAAAATATCATACAACATAAATTGTAGGAAACATAATTCTCTATAAAAAACGTCTCTTAACATTTTGCCATAGCTCGCTTCGTTTCCGAGATATTTGCAGATTCATCTCAAAGGAACTGGCCTGACGGACATATTTCGAGATATTTCTTCTTCTTGTTGTTCTTCCTCTGCACAGCTAAGCTGGAAGTGGCATTTGCAGCTCGCAATAGTGCAGAGTTATCTCAAAGAAAGGGGCCACGGCGTTTCTGTATCTCTATTATGTTGGTGCGGCTTCGGAACTTTTAAATATCTTGATATATCTCGAGAACTACGCATCTGATCAAAAAATATCATAGAACATAAAAAGTAGGAAACTTAATTCTCTACAAAAAAGGTCTCTTAACATTTTGCCATAGCTCGCTTCGTTTCCGAGATATTTGCAGATTTATCTCAAGGGAAGGGGCCTGACGGACATATTTCGAGATATTTCTTCTTCTTGTTGTTCTTCTTCTGCACAGCTAAGCTGGAAGTGGCATTTGCGGCTCGCACTAGTGCAGAGTTATCTCAAAGAAAGGGGCCACGGTGTTTCTGTATCTCTATTATGTTGGTGCGGCTTCGGAACTTTTAAATATCTCGATGTATCTCGAAAACTACGCTTCTGATCAAAAAATATCATACAAAATAAATTGTAGGAAACATAATTCTCTACAAAAAAGGTCTCTTAACATTTTGCCATAGCTCTCTTCGTTTCCGAGATGTTTGCAGATCTATCTCAAGGGAAGGGGCCTGACGGACATATTTCGAGATATTTCTTCTTCTTGTTGTTCTTCTTCTGCACAGCTAAGCTGGAAGTGGCATTTGCAGCTCGCAATAGTGCAGAGTTATCTCAAAGAAAGGGGCCACGGTGTTTCTGTATCTCTATTATGTTGGTGCGGCTTCGGAACTTTTAAATATCTTGATATATCTCGAGAACTACGCGTCTGATCAAAAAATATCATAGAACATAAAAAGTAGGAAACTTAATTCTCTACAAAAACGGTCTCTTAACATTTTGCCATAGCTCGCTTCGTTTCCGAGATATTTGCAGATATATCTCAAGGGAAGGGGCCTGACGGACATATTTCGAGATATTTCTTCTTCTTGTTGTTCTTCTTCTGCACAGCTAAGCTGGAAGTGGCATTTGCGGCTCGCACTAGTGCACAGTTATCTCAAAGAAAGGGGCCACGGTGTTTCTGTATCTCTATTATGTTGGTGCGTCTTCGGAACTTTTAAATATCTCGATATATCTCGAAAACTACGCTTCTGATCAAAAAATATCATAGAAGATAAAAAGTAGGAAACTTAATTCTCTACAAAAAAGGTCTCTTAACATTTTGCCATAGCTCGCTTCGTTTCCGAGATATTTGCAGATTTATCTCAAGGGAAGGGGCCTGACGGACATATTTCGAGATATTTCTTCTTCTTGTTGTTCTTCTTCTGCACAGCTAAGCTGGAAGTGGCATTTGCGGCTCGCACTAGTGCAGAGTTATCTCAAAGAAAGGGGCCACGGTGTTTCTGTATCTCTATTATGTTGGTGCGGCTTCGGAACTTTTAAATATCTCGATGTATCTCGAAAACTACGCTTCTGATCAAAAAATATCATACAAAATAAATTGTAGGAAACATAATTCTCTACAAAAAAGGTCTCTTAACATTTTGCCATAGCTCTCTTCGTTTCCGAGATGTTTGCAGATCTATCTCAAGGGAAGGGGCCTGACGGACATATTTCGAGATATTTCTTCTTCTTGTTGTTCTTCTTCTGCACAGCTAAGCTGGAAGTGGCATTTGCAGCTCGCAATAGTGCAGAGTTATCTCAAAGAAAGGGGCCACGGTGTTTCTGTATCTCTATTATGTTGGTGCGGCTTCGGAACTTTTAAATATCTTGATATATCTCGAGAACTACGCGTCTGATCAAAAAATATCATAGAACATAAAAAGTAGGAAACTTAATTCTCTACAAAAAAGGTCTCTTAACATTTTGCCATAGCTCTCTTCGTTTCCGAGATATTTGCAGATTTATCTCAAGGGAAGGGGCCTGACGGACATATTTCGAGATATTTCTTCTTCTTGTTGTTCTTCTTCTGCACAGCTAAGCTGGAAGTGGCATTTGCGGCTCGCACTAGTGCAGAGTTATCTCAAAGAAAGGGGCCACGGTGTTTCTGTATCTCTATTATGTTGGTGCGGCTTCGGAACTTTTAAATATCTCGATGTATCTCGAAAACTACGCTTCTGATCAAAAAATATCATAGAACATAAATTGTAGGAAACATAATTCTCTATAAAAAACGTCTCTTAACATTTTGCCATAGCATGCTTCGTTTCCGAGATATTTGCAGATTCATCTCAAAGGAACTGGCCTGACGGACATATTTCGAGATATTTCTTCTTCTTGTTGTTCTTCCTCTGCACAGCTAAGCTGGAAGTGGCATTTGCAGCTCGCAATAGTGCAGAGTTATCTCAAAGAAAGGGGCCACGGCGTTTCTGTATCTCTATTATGTTGGTGCGGCTTCGGAACTTTTAAATATCTTGATATATCTCGAGAACTACGCATCTGATCAAAAAATATCATAGAACATAAAAAGTAGGAAACTTAATTCTCTACAAAAAAGGTCTCTTAACATTTTGCCATAGGTCGCTTCGTTTCCGAGATATTTGCAGATTTATCTCAAGGGAAGGGGCCTGACGGACATATTTCGAGATATTTCTTCTTCTTGTTGTTCTTCTTCTGCACAGCTAAGCTGGAAGTGGCATTTACAGCTCGCAATAGTGCAGAGTTATCTCAAAGAAAGGGGCCACGGTGTTTCTGTATCTCTATTATGTTGGTGCGGCTTCGGAACTTTTAAATATCTTGATATATCTCGAGAACTACGCATCTGATCAAAAAATATCATACAACATAAAAAGTAGGAAACTTAATTCTCTACAAAAAAGGTCTCTTAACATTTTGCCATAGCTCTCCTCGTTTCCGAGATATTTGCAGATTTATCTCAAGGGAAGGGGCCTGACGGACATATTTCGAGATATTTCTTCTTCTTGTTGTTCTTCTTCTGCACAGCTAAGCTGGAAGTGGCATTTGCGGCTCGCACTAGTGCAGAGTTATCTCAATGAAAGGGGCCACGGTGTTTCTGTATCTCTATTATGTTGGTGCGGCTTCGGAACTTTTAAATATCTCGATGTATCTCGAAAACTACGCTTCTGATCAAAAAATATCATAGAACATAAATTGTAGGAAACATAATTCTCTATAAAAAACGTCTCTTAACATTTTGCCATAGCTCGCTTCGTTTCCGAGATATTTGCAGATTCATCTCAAAGGAACTGGCCTGACGGACATATTTCGAGATATTTCTACTTCTTGTTGTTCTTCCTCTGCACAGCTAAGCTGGAAGTGGCATTTGCAGCTCGCAATAGTGCAGAGTTATCTCAAAGAAAGGGGCCACGGCGTTTCTGTATCTCTATTATGTTGGTGCGGCTTCGGAACTTTTAAATATCTTGATATATCTCGAGAACTACGCATCTGATCAAAAAATATCATAGAACATAAAAAGTAGGAAACTTAATTCTCTACAAAAAAGGTCTCTTAACATTTTGCCATAGCTCGCTTCGTTTCCGAGATATTTGCAGATTTATCTCAAGGGAAGGGGCCTGACGGACATATTTCGAGATATTTCTTCTTCTTGTTGTTCTTCTTCTGCACAGCTAAGCTGGAAGTGGCATTTGCGGCTCGCACTAGTGCAGAGTTATCTCAAAGAAAGGGGCCACGGTGTTTCTGTATCTCTATTATGTTGGTGCGGCTTCGGAACTTTTAAATATCTCGATGTATCTCGAAAACTACGCTTCTGATCAAAAAATATCATACAAAATAAATTGTAGGAAACATAATTCTCTACAAAAAAGGTCTCTTAACATTTTGCCATAGCTCTCTTCGTTTCCGAGATGTTTGCAGATCTATCTCAAGGGAAGGGGCCTGACGGACATATTTCGAGATATTTCTTCTTCTTGTTGTTCTTCTTCTGCACAGCTAAGCTGGAAGTGGCATTTGCAGCTCGCAATAGTGCAGAGTTATCTCAAAGAAAGGGGCCACGGTGTTTCTGTATCTCTATTATGTTGGTGCGGCTTCGGAACTTTTAAATAACTTGATATATCTCGAGAACTACGCATCTGATCAAAAAATATCATAGAACATAAATTGTAGGAAACATAATTCTCTACAAAAAACGTCTCTTAACATTTTGCCATAGCTCGCTTCGTTTCCGAGATATATGCAGATTCAGCTCAATGGAACTGGCCTGACGGACATATTTCGAGATATTTCTTCTTCTTGTTGTTCTTCCTCTGCACAGCTAAGCTGGAAGTGGCATTTGCGGCTCGCACTAGTGCAGAGTTATCTCAAAGAAAGGGGCCACGGTGTTTCTGTATCCCTATTATGTTGGTGCGGCTTCGGAACTTTTAAATATCTCGATATATCTCGAAAACTACGCTTCTGATCAAAAAATATCATAGAACATAAATTGTAGGAAACATAATTCTCTACAAAAAACGTCTCTTAACATTTTGCCATAGCTCGCTTCGTTTCCGAGATATTTGCCGATTCAGCTCAAAGGAACTGGCCTGACGGACATATTTCGAGATATTTCTTCTTCTTGTTGTTCTTCCTCTGCACAGCTAAGCTGGAAGTGGCATTTGCAGCTCGCAATAGTGCAGAGTTATCTCAAAGAAAGGGACCACGGTGTTTCTGTATCCCTATTATGTTGGTGCGGCTTCTGAACTTTTAAATATCTCGATATATCTCGAGAACTACGCTTCTGACCAAAAAATATCATAGAACATAAATTGTAGGAAACATAATTCTCTACAAAAAACGTCTCTTAACATTTTGCCATAGCTCGCTTCGTTTCCGAGATATTTGCAGATTTATCTCAAGGGAAGGGGCCTGACGGACATATTTCGAGATATTTCTTCTTCTTGTTGTTCTTCTTCTGCACAGCTAAGCTGGAAGTGGCATTTGCGGCTCGCACTAGTGCAGAGTTATCTCAAAGAAAGGGGCCACGGTGTTTCTGTATCTCTATTATGTTGGTACGGCTTCGGAACTTTTAAATATCTCGATATATCTCGAAAACTACGCGTCTGATCAAAAAATATCATAGAACATAAAAAGTAGGAAACTTAATTCTCTACAAAAAAGGTCTCTTAACATTTTGCCATAGCCCTCTTCTTTTCCGAGATATTTGCAGATTTATCTCAAGGGAAGGGGCCTGACGGACATTAATCGAGATATTTCTTCTTCTTGATGTTCTTCTTCTGCACAGCTAAGCTGGAAGTGGCATTTGCAGCTCGCAATAGTGCAGAGTTATCTCAAAGAAAGGGGCCACGGTGTTTGTGTATCTCTATTATGTTGGTGCGGCTTCGGAACTTTTAAATATCTTGATATATCTCGAGAACTACGCATCTGATCAAAGAATATCATAGAACATAAATTGTAGGAAACATAATTGTCTACAAAAAAGGGCTCTTAACATTTTGCCATAGCTCGCTTCGTTTCCGAGATATTTGCAGATATATCTCAAGGGAAGGGGCCTGACGGACATATTTCGAGATATTTCTTCTTCTTGTTGTTCTTCTTCTGCACAGCTAAGCTGGAAGTGGCATTTACAGCTCGCAATAGTGCAGAGTTATCTCAAAGAAAGGGGCCACGGTGTTTCTGTATCTCTATTATGTTGGTGCGGCTTCGGAACTTTTAAATATCTTGATATATCTCGAGAACTACGCATCTGATCAAAAAATATCATAGAACATAAAAAGTAGGAAACTTAATTCTCTACAAAAAAGGTCTCTTAACATTTTGCCATAGCTCGCTTCGTTTCCGAGATATTTGCAGATTTATCTCAAGGGAAGGGGCCTAACGGACATATTTCGAGATATTTCTTCTTCTTGTTGTTCTTCTTCTGCACAGCTAAGCTGGAAGTGGCATTTGCGGCTCGCAATAGTGCAGAGTTATCTCAAAGAAAGGGGCCACGGTGTTTCTGTATCCCTATTATGTTGGTGCGGCTTCGGAACTTTTAAATATCTCGATATATCTCGAAAAGTACGCTTCTGATCAAAAAATATCATAGAACATAAATTGTAGGAAACATAATTCTCTACAAAAAAGGTCTCTTAACATTTTGTCATAGCTCGCTTCGTTTCCGAGATATTTGCAGATATATCTCAAGGGAAGGGGCCTGACGGACATATTTCGAGATATTTCTTCTTCTTGTTGTTCTTCTTCTGCACAGCTAAACTGGAAGTGGCATTTCCAGCTCGCAATAGTGCAGAGTTATCTCAAAGAGAGGGGCCACGGTGTTTCTGTATCTCTATTATGTTGGTGCGGTTTCGGAACTTTTAAATATCTTGATATATCTCGAGAACTACGCATCTGATCAAAAAATATCATAGAAGATAAAAAGTAGGAAACTTAATTCTCTACAAAAAAGGTCTCTTAACATTTTGCCATAGCTCGCTTCGTTTCCGAGATATTTGCAGATTTATCTCAAGGGAAGGGGCCTGACGGACATATTTCGAGATATTTCTTCTTCTTGTTGTTCTTCTTCTGCACAGCTAAGCTGGAAGTGGCATTTGCGGCTCGCACTAGTGCAGAGTTATCTCAAAGAAAGGGGCCACGGTGTTTCTGTATCTCTATTATGTTGGTGCGGCTTCGGAACTTTTAAATATCTCGATATATCTCGAAAACTACGCTTCTGATCAAAAAATATCATAGAACATAAATTGTAGGAAACATAATTCTCTACAAAAAAGGTCTTTTAACATTTTGCCATAGCTCGCTTCGTTTCCGAGATATTTGCAGATATATCTCAAGGGAAGGGGCCTGACGGACATATTTCGAGATATTTCTTCTTCTTGTTGTTCTTCTTCTGCACAGCTAAGCTGGAAGTGGCATTTACAGCTCGCAATAGTGCAGAGTTATCTCAAAGAAAGGGGCCACGGTGTTTCTGTATCTCTATTATGTTGGTGCGGCTTCGGAACTTTTAAATATCTTGATATATCTCGAGAACTACGCATCTGATCAAAAAA
Organism: Osmia lignaria lignaria; assembly: GCF_051020975.1. Taxonomy (NCBI): domain Eukaryota; kingdom Metazoa; phylum Arthropoda; class Insecta; order Hymenoptera; family Megachilidae; genus Osmia; species Osmia lignaria. The sequence goes on along the minus strand of NW_027478162.1, from coordinate 20,780,710 downwards.
TATCATAGAACATAAAAAGTAGGAAACTTAATTCTCTACAAAAAAGGTCTCTTAACATTTTGCCATAGCTCGCTTCGTTTCCGATATATTTCCAGATTTATCTCAAGGGAAGGGGCCTAACGGACATATTTCGAGATATTTCTTCTTCTTGTTGTTCTTCTTCTGCACAGCTAAACTGGAAGTGGCATTTACAGCTCGCAATAGTGCAGAGTTATCTCAAAGAAAGGGGCCACGGTGTTTCTGTATCTCTATTATGTTGGTGCGGCTTCGGAACTTTTAAATATCTTGATATATCTCGAGAACTACGCATCTGACCAAAAAATATCATAGAACATAAAAAGTAGGAAACTTAATTCTCTACAAAAAAGGTCTCTTAACATTTTGCCATAGCTCGCTTCGTTTCCGATATATTTGCAGATTTATCTCAAGGGAAGGGGCCTAACGGACATATTTCGAGATATTTCTTCTTCTTGTTGTTCTTCTTCTGCACAGCTAAACTGGAAGTGGCATTTCCAGCTCGCAATAGTGCAGAGTTATCTCAAAGAGAGGGGCCACGGTGTTTCTGTATCTCTATTATGTTGGTGCGGCTTCGGAACTTTTAAATGTCTTGATATATCTCGAGAACTACGCATCTGATCAAAAAATATCATAGAAGATAAAAAGTAGGAAACTTAATTCTCTACAAAAAAGGTCTCTTAATATTTTGCCATAGCTCGCTTCGTTTCCGAGATATTTGCAGATTTATCTCAAGGGAAGGGGCCTGACGGACATATTTCGAGATATTTCTTCTTCTTGTTGTTCTTCTTCTGCACAGCTAAGCTGGAAGTGGCATTTGCGGCTGGCACTAGTGCAGAGTTATCTCAAAGAAAGGGGCCACGGTGTTTCTGTATCTCTATTATGTTGGTGCGGTTTCGGAACTTTTAAATATCTTGATATATCTCGAGAGCTACGCGTCTGATCAAAAAATATCATAGAACATAAAAAGTAGGAAACATAATTCTCTACAAAAAAGGTCTCTTAACATTTTGCCATAGCTCGCTTCGTTTCCGAGATATTTGCAGATTTATCTCAAGGGAAGGGGCCTGACGGACATATTTCGAGATATTTCTTCTTCTTGTTGTTCTTCTTCTGCACAGCTAAGCTGGAAGTGGCATTTGCGGCTCGCACTAGCGCAGAGTTATCTCAAAGAAAGGGGCCACGGTGTTTCTGTATCTCTATTATGTTGGTGCGGCTTCGGAACTTTTAAATATCTCGATATATCTCGAAAACTACGCTTCTGATCAAAAAATATCATAGAACATAAATTGTAGGAAACGTAATTCTCTACAAAAAAGGTCTCTTAACATTTTGCCATAGCTAGCTTCGTTTCCGAGATATTTGCAGATATATCTCAAGGGAAGGGGCCTGACGGACATATTTCGAGATATTTCTTCTTCTTGTTGTTCTTCTTCTGCACAGCTAAGCTGGAAGTGGCATTTACAGCTCGCAATAGTGCAGAGTTATCTCAAAGAAAGGGGCCACGGTGTTTCTGTATCTCTATTATGTTGGTGCGGCTTCGGAACTTTTAAATATCTTGATATATCTCGAGAACTACGCATCTGATCAAAGAATATCATAGAACATAAATTGTAGGAAACATAATTCTCTACAAAAAAGGTCTCTTAACATTTTGCCATAGCTCGCTTCGTTTCCGAGATATTTGCAGATATATCTCAAGGGAAGGGGCCTGACGGACATATTTCGAGATATTTCTTCTTCTTGTTGTTCTTCTTCTGCACAGCTAAGCTGGAAGTGGCATTTACAGCTCGCAATAGTGCAGAGTTATCTCAAAGAAAGGGGCCACGGTGTTTCTGTATCTCTATTATGTTGGTGCGGCTTCGGAACTTTTAAATATCTTGATATATCTCGGGAACTACGCATCTGCTCAAAAAATATCATAGAACATAAAAAGTAGGAAACTTAATTCTCTACAAAAAAGGTCTCTTAACATTTTGCCATAGCTCGCTTCGTTTCCGAGATATTTGCAGATTTATCTCAAGGGAAGGGGCCTGACGGACATATTTCGAGATATTTCTTCTTCTTGTTGTTCTTCTTCTGCACAGCTAAGCTGGAAGTGGCATTTGCGGCTCGCACTAGTGCAGAGTTATCTCAAAGAAAGGGGCCACGGTGTTTCTGTATCTCTATTATGTTGGTGCGGCTTCGGAACTTTAAAATATCTCGATATATCTCGAAAACTACGCTTCTGATCAAAAAATATCATAGAACATAAATCGTAGGAAACATAATTCTCTACAAAAAAGGTCTCTTAACATTTTGCCATAGCTCGCTTCGTTTCCGAGATATTTGCAGATATATCTCAAGGGAAGGGGCCTGACGGACATATTTCGAGATATTTCTTCTTCTTGTTGTTCTTCTTCTGCACAGCTAAGCTGGAAGTGGCATTTACAGCTCGCAATAGTGCAGAGTTATCTCAAAGAAAGGGGCCACGGTGTTTCTGTATCTCTATTATGTTGGTGCGGCTTCGGAACTTTTAAATATCTTGATATATCTCGAGAACTACGCATCTGATCAAAAAATATCATAGAACATAAAAAGTAGGAAACTTAATTCTCTACAAAAAAGGTCTCTTAACATTTTGCCATAGCCCTCTTCGTTTCCGAGATATTTGCAGATTTATCTCAAGGGAAGGGGCCTGACGGACATTAATCGAGATATTTCTTCTTCTTGATGTTCTTCTTCTGCACAGCTAAGCTGGAAGTGGCATTTGCAGCTCGCAATAGTGCAAAGTTATCTCAAAGAAAGGGGCCACGGTGTTTGTGTATCTCTATTATGTTGGTGCGGCTTCGGAACTTTTAAATATCTTGATATATCTCGAGAACTACGCATCTGATCAAAAAATATCATAGAACATAAAAAGTAGGAAACTTAATTCGCTACAAAAAAGGTCTCTTAACATTTTGCCATAGCTCGCTTCGTTTCCGAGATATTTGCAGATTTATCTCAAGGGAAGGGGTCTGACGGACATATTTCGAGATATTTCTTCTTCTTGTTGTTTTTCTTCTGCACAGCTAAGCTGGAAGTGGCATTTGCGGCTCGCACTAGTGCAGAGTTATCTCAAGGAAAGGGGCCACGGTGTTTCTGTATCTGTATTATGTTGGTGCGGCTTCGGAACTTTTAAATATCTTGATATATCTCGAGAACTACGCATCTGATCAAAAAATATCATAGAACATAAATTGTAGGAAACATAATTCTCTACAAAAAACGTCTCTTAACATTTTGCCATAGCTCGCTTCGTTTCCGAGATATTTGCCGATTCAGCTCAAAGGAACTGGCCTGACGGACATATTTCGAGATATTTCTTCTTCTTGTTGTTCTTCCTCTGCACAGCTAAGCTGGAAGTGGCATTTGCAGCTCGCAATAGTGCAGAGTTATCTCAAAGAAAGGGGCCACGGTGTTTCTGTATCTCTATTATGTTGGTGCGGTTTCGGAACTTTTAAATATCTTGATATATCTCGAGAACTACGCATCTGATCAAAGAATATCATAGAACATAAATTGTAGGAAACATAATTCTCTACAAAAAAGGTCTCTTAACATTTTGCCATAGCTCGCTTCGTTTCCGAGATATTTGCAGATATATCTCAAGGGAAGGGGCCTGACGGACATATTTCGAGATATTTCTTCTTCTTGTTGTTCTTCTTCTGCACAGCTAAGCTGGAAGTGGCATTTGCGGCTCGCACTAGTGCAGAGTTATCTCAAAGAAAGGGGCCACGGTGTTTCTGTATCTCTATTATGTTGGTGCGGTTTCGGAACTTTTAAATATCTTGATATATCTCGAGAACTACGCATCAGATAAAAAAATATCATAGAACATAAAAAGTAGGAAACTTAATTCTCTACAAAAAAGGTCTCTTAACATTTTGCCATAGCCCTCTTCGTTTCCGAGATATTTGCAGATTTATCTCAAGGGAAGGGGCCTGACGGACATTAATCGAGATATTTCTTCTTCTTGATGTTCTTCTTCTGCACAGCTAAGCTGGAAGTGGCATTTGCAGCTCGCAATAGTGCAGAGTTATCTCAAAGAAAGGGGCCACGGTGTTTGTGTATCTCTATTATGTTGGTGCGGCTTCGGAACTTTTAAATATCTTGATATATCTCGAGAACTACGCATCTGATCAAAGAATATCATAGAACATAAATTGTAGGAAACATAATTCTCTACAAAAAAGGTCTCTTAACATTTTGCCATAGCTCGCTTCGTTTCCGAGATATTTGCAGATATATCTCAAGGGAAGGGGCCTGACGGACATATTTCGAGATATTTCTTCTTCTTGTTGTTCTTCTTCTGCACAGCTAAGCTGGAAGTGGCATTTACAGCGCGCAATAGTGCAGAGTTATCTCAAAGAAAGGGGCCACGGTGTTTCTGTATCTCTATTATGTTGGTGCGGCTTCGGAACTTTTAAATATCTTGATATATCTCGAGAACTACGCATCTGCTCAAAAAATATCATAGAACATAAAAAGTAGGAAACTTAATTCTCTACAAAAAAGGTCTCTTAACATTTTGCCATAGCTCGCTTCGTTTCCGAGATATTTGCAGATTTATCTCAAGGGAAGGGGCCTGACGGACATATTTCGAGATATTTCTTCTTCTTGTTGTTCTTCTTCTGCACAGCTAAGCTGGAAGTGGCATTTGCGGCTCGCACTAGTGCAGAGTTATCTCAAAGAAAGGGGCCACGGTGTTTCTGTATCTCTATTATGTTGGTGCGGCTTCGGAACTTTTAAATATCTCGATATATCTCGAAAACTACGCTTCTGATCAAAAAATATCATAGAACATAAATTGTAGGAAACATAATTCTCTACAAAAAAGGTCTCTTAACATTTTGCCATAGCTCGCTTCGTTTCCGAGATATTTGCAGATATATCTCAAGGGAAGGGGCCTGACGGACATATTTCGAGATATTTCTTCTTCTTGTTGTTCTTCTTCTGCACAGCTAAGCTGGAAGTGGCATTTACAGCTCGCAATAGTGCAGAGTTATCTCAAAGAAAGGGGCCACGGTGTTTCTGTATCTCTATTATGTTGGTGCGGCCTCGGAACTTTTAAATATCTTGATATATCTCGAGAACTACGCATCTGATCAAAAAATATCATAGAACATAAAAAGTAGGAAACTTAATTCTCTACAAAAAAGGTCTCTTAACATTTTGCCATAGCCCTCTTCGTTTCCGAGATATTTGCAGATTTATCTCAAGGGAAGGGGCCTGACGGACATTAATCGAGATATTTCTTCTTCTTGATGTTCTTCTTCTGCACAGCTAAGCTGGAAGTGGCATTTGCAGCTCGCAATAGTGCAGAGTTATCTCAAAGAAAGGGGCCACGGTGTTTGTGTATCTCTATTATGTTGGTGCGGCTTCGGAACTTTTAAATATCTTGATATATCTCGAGAACTACGCATCTGATCAAAGAATATCATAGAACATAAAAAGTAGGAAACTTAATTCTCTACAAAAAAGGTCTCTTAACATTTTGCCATAGCTCGCTTCGTTTCCGAGATATTTGCAGATTTATCTCAAGGGAAGGGGCCTGACGGACATATTTCGAGATATTTCTTCTTCTTGTTGTTCTTCTTCTGCACAGCTAAGCTGGAAGTGGCATTTGCGGCTCGCACTAGTGCAGAGTTATCTCAAAGAAAGGGGCCACGGTGTTTCTGTATCTCTATTATGTTGGTGCGGCTTCGGAACTTTTAAATATCTCGATATATCTCGAAAACTACGCTTCTGATCAAAAAATATCATAGAACATAAATTGTAGGAAACATAATTCTCTACAAAAAAGGTCTCTTAACATTTTGCCATAGCTCGCTTCGTTTCCGAGATATTTGCAGATATATCTCAAGGGAAGGGGCCTGACGGACATATTTCGAGATATTTCTTCTTCTTGTTGTTCTTCTTCTGCACAGCTAAGCTGGAAGTGGCATTTACAGCTCGCAATAGTGCAGAGTTATCTCAAAGAAAGGGGCCACGGTGTTTCTGTATCTCTATTATGTTGGTGCGGCCTCGGAACTTTTAAATATCTTGATATATCTCGAGAACTACGCATCTGATCAAAAAATATCATAGAACATAAAAAGTAGGAAACTTAATTCTCTACAAAAAAGGTCTCTTAACATTTTGCCATAGCCCTCTTCGTTTCCGAGATATTTGCAGATTTATCTCAAGGGAAGGGGCCTGACGGACATTAATCGAGATATTTCTTCTTCTTGATGTTCTTCTTCTGCACAGCTAAGCTGGAAGTGGCATTTGCAGCTCGCAATAGTGCAGAGTTATCTCAAAGAAAGGGGCCACGGTGTTTGTGTATCTCTATTATGTTGGTGCGGCTTCGGAACTTTTAAATATCTTGATATATCTCGAGAACTACGCATCTGATCAAAGAATATCATAGAACATAAAAAGTAGGAAACTTAATTCTCTACAAAAAAGGTCTCTTAACATTTTGCCATAGCTCGCTTCGTTTCCGAGATATTTGCAGATTTATCTCAAGGGAAGGGGCCTGACGGACATATTTCGAGATATTTCTTCTTCTTGTTGTTCTTCTTCTGCACAGCTAAGCTGGAAGTGGCATTTGCGGCTCGCACTAGTGCAGAGTTATCTCAAAGAAAGGGGCCACGGTGTTTCTGTATCTCTATTATGTTGGTGCGGCTTCGGAACTTTTAAATATCTCGATATATCTCGAAAACTACGCTTCTGATCAAAAAATATCATAGAACATAAATTGTAGGAAACATAATTCTCTACAAAAAAGGTCTCTTAACATTTTGCCATAGCTCGCTTCCTTTCCGAGATATTTGCCGATATATCTCAAGGGAAGGGGCCTGACGGACATATTTCGAGATATTTCTTCTTCTTGTTGTTCTTCTTCTGCACAGCTAAGCTGGAAGTGGCATTTACAGCTCGCAATAGTGCAGAGTTATCTCAAAGAAAGGGGCCACGGTGTTTCTGTATCTCTATTATGTTGGTGCGGCTTCGGAACTTTTAAATATCTTGATATATCTCGAGAACTACGCATCTGATCAAAAAATATCATAGAACATAAAAAGTAGGAAACTTAATTCTCTACAAAAAAGGTCTCTTAACGTTTTGCCATAGCTCGCTTCGTTTCCGAGATATTTGCAGATTTATCTCAAGGGAAGGGGCCTAACGGACATGTTTCGAGATATTTCTTCTTCTTCTTGTTCTTCTTCTGCACAGCTAAACTGGAAGTGGCATTTCCAGCTCGCAATAGTGCAGAGTTATCTCAAAGAGAGGGGCCACGGTGTTTCTGTATCTCTATTATGTTGGTGCGGCTTCGGAACTTTTAAATATCTTGATATATCTCGAGAACTACGCATCTGATCAAAAAATATCATAGAAGATAAAAAGTAGGAAACTTAATTCTCTACAAAAAAGGTCTCTTAACATTTTGCCATAGCTCGCTTCGTTTCCGAGATATTTGCAGATTTATCTCAAGGGAAGGGGCCTGACGGACATATTTCGAGATATTTCTTCTTCTTGTTTTTCTTCTTCTGCACAGCTAAGCTGGAAGTGGCATTTACAGCTCGCAATAGTGCAGAGTTATCTCAAAGAAAGGGGCCACGGTGTTTCTGTATCTCTATTATGTTGGTGCGGCTTCGGAACTTTTAAATATCTTGATATATCTCGAGAACTACGCATCTGATCAAAAAATATCATAGAACATAAAAAGTAGGAAACTTAATTCTCTACAAAAAAGGTCTCTTAACATTTTGCCATAGCTCGCTTCGTTTCCGAGATATTTGCAGATTTATCTCAAGGGAAGGGGCCTGACGGACATATTTCGAGATATTTCTTCTTCTTGTTGTTCTTCTTCTGCACAGCTAAGCTGGAAGTGGCATTTGCGGCTCGCACTAGTGCAGAGTTATCTCAAAGAAAGGGGCCACGGTGTTTCTGTATCTCTATTATGTTGGTGCGGCTTCGGAACTTTTAAATATCTCGATATATCTCGAAAACTACGCTTCTGATCAAAAAATATCATAGAACATAAATTGTAGGAAACATAATTCTCTACAAAAAAGGTCTCTTAACATTTTGCCATAGCTCGCTTCGTTTCCGAGATATTTGCAGATATATCTCAAGGGAAGGGGCCTGACGGACATATTTCGAGATATTTCTTCTTCTTGTTGTTCTTCTTCTGCACAGCTAAGCTGGAAGTGGCATTTACAGCTCGCAATAGTGCAGAGTTATCTCAAAGAAAGGGGCCACGGTGTTTCTGTATCTCTATTATGTTGGTGCGGCTTCGGAACTTTTAAATATCTTGATATATCTCGAGAACTACGCATCTGATCAAAAAATATCATAGAACATAAAAAGTAGGAAACTTAATTCTCTACAAAAAAGGTCTCTTAACATTTTGCCATAGCTCGCTTCGTTTCCGAGATATTTGCAGATTTATCTCAAGGGAAGGGGCCTAACGGACATGTTTCGAGATATTTCTTCTTCTTGTTGTTCTTCTTCTGCACAGCTAAACTGGAAGTGGCATTTCCAGCTCGCAATAGTGCAGAGTTATCTCAAAGAGAGGGGCCACGGTGTTTCTGTATCTCTATTATGTTGGTGCGGCTTCGGAACTTTTAAATATCTTGATATATCTCGAGAACTACGCATCTGATCAAAAAATATCATAGAAGATAAAAAGTAGGAAACTTAATTCTCTACAAAAAAGGTCTCTTAACATTTTGCCATAGCTCGCTTCGTTTCCGAGATATTTGCAGATTTATCTCAAGGGAAGGGGCCTGACGGACATATTTCGAGATATTTCTTCTTCTTGTTGTTCTTCTTCTGCACAGCTAAGCTGGAAGTGGCATTTGCGGCTCGCACTAGTGCAGAGTTATCTCAAAGAAAGGGGCCACGGTGTTTCTGTATCTCTATTATGTTGGTGCGGCTTCGGAACTTTTAAATATCTCGATATATCTCGAAAACTACGCTTCTGATCAAAAAATATCATAGAACATAAATTGTAGGAAACATAATTCTCTACAAAAAAGGTCTCTTAACATTTTGCCATAGCTCGCTTCGTTTCCGAGATATTTGCAGATATATCTCAAGGGAAGGGGCCTGACGGACATATTTCGAGATATTTCTTCTTCTTGTTGTTCTTCTTCTGCACAGCTAAGCTGGAAGTGGCATTTACAGCTCGCAATAGTGCAGAGTTATCTCAAAGAAAGGGGCCACGGTGTTTCTGTATCTCTATTATGTTGGTGCGGCTTCGGAACTTTTAAATATCTTGATATATCTCGAGAACTACGCATCTGATCAAAAAATATCATAGAACATAAAAAGTAGGAAACTTAATTCTCTACAAAAAAGGTCTCTTAACATTTTGCCATAGCTCGCTTCGTTTCCGAGATATTTGCAGATTTATCTCAAGGGAAGGGGCCTAACGGACATGTTTCGAGATATTTCTTCTTCTTGTTGTTCTTCTTCTGCACAGCTAAACTGGAAGTGGCATTTCCAGCTCGCAATAGTGCAGAGTTATCTCAAAGAGAGGGGCCACGGTGTTTCTGTATCTCTATTATGTTGGTGCGGCTTCGGAACTTTTAAATATCTTGATATATCTCGAGAACTACGCATCTGATCAAAAAATATCATAGAAGATAAAAAGTAGGAAACTTAATTCTCTACAAAAAAGGTCTCTTAACATTTTGCCATAGCTCGCTTCGTTTCCGAGATATTTGCAGATTTATCTCAAGGGAAGGGGCCTGACGGACATATTTCGAGATATTTCTTCTTCTTGTTGTTCTTCTTCTGCACATCTAAGCTGGAAGTGGCATTTGCGGCTCGCACTAGTGCAGAGTTATCTCAAAGAAAGGGGCCACGGTGTTTCTGTATCTCTATTATGTTGGTGCGGTTTCGGAACTTTTAAATATCTTGATATATCTCGAGAACTACGCATCTGATCAAAAAATATCATAGAACATAAAAAGTAGGAAACTTAATTCTCTACAAATAAGGTCTCTTAACATTTTGCCATAGCTCGCTTCGTTTCCGCGATATTTGCAGATTTATCTCAAGGGAAGGGGCCTGACGGACATATTTCGAGATATTTCTTCTTCTTGTTGTTCTTCTTCTGCACAGCTAAGCTGGAAGTGGCATTTGCGGCTCGCACTAGTGCAGAGTTATCTCAAAGAAAGGGGCCACGGTGTTTCTGTATCTCTATTATGTTGGTGCGGCTTCGGAACTTTTAAATATCTCGATATATCTCGAAAACTACGCTTCTGATCAAAAAATATCATAGAACATAAATTGTAGGAAACATAATTCTCTACAAAAAAGGTCTCTGAACATTTTGCCATAGCTCGCTTCGTTTCCGAGATATTTGCAGATATATCTCAAGGGAAGGGGCCTGACGGACATATTTCGAGATATTTCTTCTTCTTGTTGTTCTTCTTCTGCACAGCTAAGCTGGAAGTGGCATTTACAGCTCGCAATAGTGCAGAGTTATCTCAAAGAAAGGGGCCACGGTGTTTCTGTATCTCTATTATGTTGGTGCGGCTTCGGAACTTTTAAATATCTTGATATATCTCGAGAACTACGCATCTGATCAAAAAATATCATAGAACATAAAAAGTAGGAAACTTAATTCTCTACAAAAAAGGTCTCTTAACATTTTGCCATAGCTCGCTTCGTTTCCGAGATATTTGCAGATTTATCTCAAGGGAAGGGGCCTGACGGACATATTTCGAGATATTTCTTCTTCTTGTTGTTCTTCTTCTGCACAGCTAAGCTGGAAGTGGCATTTGCGGCTCGCACTAGTGCAGAGTTATCTCAAAGAAAGGGGCCACGGTGTTTCTGTATCTCTATTATGTTGGTGCGGCTTCGGAACTTTTAAATATCTCGATATATCTCGAAAACTACGCTTCTGATCAAAAAATATCATAGAACATAAATTGTAGGAAACATAATTCTCTACAAAAAAGGTCTCTTAACATTTTGCCATAGCTCGCTTCGTTTCCGAGATATTTGCAGATATATCTCAAGGGAAGGGGCCTGACGGACATATTTCGAGATATTTCTTCTTCTTGTTGTTCTTCTTCTGCACAGCTAAGCTGGAAGTGGCATTTACAGCTCGCAATAGTGCAGAGTTATCTCAAAGAAAGGGGCCACGGTGTTTCTGTATCTCTATTATGTTGGTGCGGCTTCGGAACTTTTAAATATCTTGATATATCTCGAGAACTACGCATCTGATCAAAAAATATCATAGAACATAAAAAGTAGGAAACTTAATTCTCTACAAAAAAGGTCTCTTAACATTTTGCCATAGCTCGCTTCGTTTCCGAGATATTTGCAGATTTATCTCAAGGGAAGGGGCCTAACGGACATGTTTCGAGATATTTCTTCTTCTTGTTGTTCTTCTTCTGCACAGCTAAACTGGAAGTGGCATTTCCAGCTCGCAATAGTGCAGAGTTATCTCAAAGAGAGGGGCCACGGTGTTTCTGTATCTCTATTATGTTGGTGCGGCTTCGGAACTTTTAAATATCTTGATATATCTCGAGAACTACGCATCTGATCAAAAAATATCATAGAAGATAAAAAGTAGGAAACTTAATTCTCTACAAAAAAGGTCTCTTAACATTTTGCCATAGCTCGCTTCGTTTCCGAGATATTTGCAGATTTATCTCAAGGGAAGGGGCCTGACGGACATATTTCGAGATATTTCTTCTTCTTGTTGTTCTTCTTCTGCACATCTAAGCTGGAAGTGGCATTTGCGGCTCGCACTAGTGCAGAGTTATCTCAAAGAAAGGGGCCACGGTGTTTCTGTATCTCTATTATGTTGGTGCGGTTTCGGAACTTTTAAATATCTTGATATATCTCGAGAACTACGCATCTGATCAAAAAATATCATAGAACATAAAAAGTAGGAAACTTAATTCTCTACAAATAAGGTCTCTTAACATTTTGCCATAGCTCGCTTCGTTTCCGAGATATTTGCAGATTTATCTCAAGGGAAGGGGCCTGACGGACATATTTCGAGATATTTCTTCTTCTTGTTGTTCTTCTTCTGCACAGCTAAGCTGGAAGTGGCATTTGCGGCTCGCACTAGTGCAGAGTTATCTCAAAGAAAGGGGCCACGGTGTTTCTGTATCTCTATTATGTTGGTGCGGCTTCGGAACTTTTAAATATCTCGATATATCTCGAAAACTACGCTTCTGATCAAAAAATATCATAGAACATAAATTGTAGGAAACATAATTCTCTACAAAAAAGGTCTCTTAACATTTTGCCATAGCTCGCTTCGTTTCCGAGATATTTGCAGATATATCTCAAGGGAAGGGGCCTGACGGACATATTTCGAGATATTTCTTCTTCTTGTTGTTCTTCTTCTGCACAGCTAAGCTGGAAGTGACATTTACAGCTCGCAATAGTGCAGAGTTATCTCAAAGAAAGGGGCCACGGTGTTTCTGTATCTCTATTATGTTGGTGCGGCTTCGGAACTTTTAAATATCTTGATATATCTCGAGAGCTACGCGTCTGATCAAAAAATATCATAGAACATAAAAAGTAGGAAACATAATTCTCTACAAAAAAGGTCTCTTAACATTTTGCCATAGCTCGCTTCGTTTCCGAGATATTTGCAGATTTATCTCAAGGGAAGGGGCCTGACGGACATATTTCGAGATATTTCATCTTCTTGTTGTTCTTCTTCTGCACAGCTAAACTGGAAGTGGCATTTCCAGCTCGCAATAGTGCAGAGTTATCTGAAAGAGAGGGGCCACGGTGTTTCTGTATCTCTATTATGTTGGTGCGGCTTCGGAACTTTTAAATATCTTGATATATCTCGAGAACTACGCATCTGATCAAAAAATATCATAGAAGATAAAAAGTAGGAAACTTAATTCTCTACAAAAAAGGTCTCTTAACATTTTGCCATAGCTCGCTTCGTTTCCGAGATATTTGCAGATTTATCTCAAGGGAAGGGGCCTGACGGACATATTTCGAGATATTTCTTCTTCTTGTTGTTCTTCTTCTGCACAGCTAAGCTGGAAGTGGCATTTGCGGCTCGCACTAGTGCAGAGTTATCTCAAAGAAAGGGGCCACGGTGTTTCTGTATCTCTATTATGTTGGTGCGGTTTCGGAACTTTTAAATATCTTGATATATCTCGAGAACTACGCATCTGATCAAAAAATATCATAGAACATAAAAAGTAGGAAACTTAATTCTCTACAAATAAGGTCTCTTAACATTTTGCCATAGCTCGCTTCGTTTCCGAGATATTTGCAGATTTATCTCAAGGGAAGGGGCCTGACGGACATATTTCGAGATATTTCTTCTTCTTGTTGTTCTTCTTCTGCGCAGCTAAGCTGGAAGTGGCATTTGCAGCTCGCAATAGTGCAGAGATATCTCAAAGAAAGGGGCCACGGTGTTTCTGTATCTCTATTATGTTGGTGCGGTTTCGGAACTTTTAAATATCTTGATATATCTCGAGAGCTACGCGTCTGATCAAAAAATATCATAGAACATAAAAAGTAGGAAACATAATTCTCTACAAAAAAGGTCTCTTAACATTTTGCCATAGCTCGCTTCGTTTCCGAGATATTTGCAGATTTATCTCAAGGGAAGGGGCCTGACGGACATATTTCGAGATATTTCTTCTTCTTGTTGTTCTTCTTCTGCACAACTAAGCTGGAAGTGGCATTTGCGGCTCGCACTAGTGCAGAGTTATCTCAAAGAAAGGGGCCACGGTGTTTCTGTATCTCTATTATGTTGGTGCGGCTTCGGAACTTTTAAATATCTCGATATATCTCGAAAACTACGCTTCTGATCAAAAAATATCGTAGAACATAAATTGTAGGAAACATAATTCTCTACAAAAAAGGTGTCTTAACATTTTGTCATAGCTCGCTTCGTTTCCGAGATATTTGCAGATATGTCTCAAGGGAAGGGGCCTGACGGACATATTTCGAGATATTTCTTCTTCTTGTTGTTCTTCTTCTGCACAGCTAAGCTGGAAGTGGCATTTGCGGCTCGCACTAGTGCAGAGTTATCTCAAAGAAAGGGGCCACGGTGTTTCTGTATCTCTATTATGTTGGTGCGGCTTCGGAACTTTTAAATATCTCGATATATGTCGAAAACTACGCTTCTGATCAAAAAATATCATAGAACATAAATTGTAGGAAACATAATTCTCTACAAAAAAGGTCCCCTAACGTTTTGTCATAGCTCGCTTCGTTTCCGAGATATTTGCAGATATATCTCAAGGGAAGGGGCCTGACGGACATATTTCGAGATATTTCTTCTTCTTGTTGTTCTTCTTTTGCACAGCTAAGCTGGAAGTGGCATTTACAGCTCGCAATAGTGCAGAGTAATCTCAAAGAAAGGGGCCACGGTGTTTCTGTATCTCTATTATGTTGGTGCGGCTTCGGAACTTTTAAATATCTTGATATTGTTACGTGGCCGACGGCTTGGCAGCGCGCGTGGCTATCAGAGGCTTTCTGATTGGCGGCCGCGTAACTTATTTTATTATCAATACAACCCGAGCGGTAAGATTGTATTGTGGTAGGAACTGTCACAAGGTTTCACTGGGTTTAAAGGAGAATGCTAATGTGGGTTTGACACAGCAATGTATATATTCTACAATCTTGGTCTATTACAGATGTTGTTGTCGCGAATATAGGCGTATAATGTGATATATTACCTATTTCCACTATGCTCGGTGTTCACGCACTGGCAATGCGGGGGTGTTGTGTGTAATGCCAAATAGAAACACGATTCGCGGATTCTATAAGGTGAATGTTGCTCGAAGGGGACTTCAACCCGATCTCACTAATAGTAACCAACTCACTACCGTACACGACGTGCTCGACACGAGATGGACTCTGGTACTGCCCCCGATCGTTGGTACGAACGGGTTTATATACTAATTAAGAAGGGTGGTCTGGTTACTATTCGAGTGATCAGGCTGGGTCCACCTGCCTCTGCGACAGTTTAGAGTGGTTGCATCTGCTATTTGATTACGGCGGACCCATTGCTTTCCCAAGTGTTTGGTTCTGCTATCGGTGGGCCTTCTGTTTATTACGAGAGTAAATGGTCGGTTTGCCCGAGAGTTTTCCTTTCCAGATGTTTAAGCTTATTTGAAAGGAGACACGTTTGATAAAAACGGTCTGTCTACGTGACACCTCCCCCCTTAGATGAAACATCGCGGTAATCGTGATGCTTTCAATTGGAAAGGAAAACACTCACTAGAATGTGTTGAAGTTTTGGTGTTGTAATGCAATATGTCGGGTGTTATGTGTGATGTGTGTGTACTTATCGCTACGTGTGATGGTTGGTGATGCTGCTAACTGCGGTATGAAGTCGAAGCGTACGTCTGGGTCCAGGCTGCCTCGATCGGATTTGTCTCTCGGTGTACCAGGTTGGTACTATTGCAGGCGGTGGTATGGGTTGGTTTGCTCTTTGGTATTCCATTTCCATGATGATGGCGGCAATACACTCCACGCAGTGGTAGGCGGCCTGCAACTCCATCAGGGGCGCGCTGCAAATATCGCAGGCCCCAGGCGGATATGCCGTTGGTAGTGGATAGTGTACCTCCACCATGTCATAGATCCTTGCTGCTCCAAGGGCTGCTTCGAGAGCACACTGCATACAGACAATGCCAACGTCTAATCTGTAGCAAGTGCTGCGCATGCACAGGCGGGCCGTCAAGTTCATCAGCAGCTCGATGCGACTGGTGTCCCTCTCAGTTGGTTGTTCCCTGATGTAGCACATTTCGGTCCGCTCAGATAAGTGTTTTGGAAGAATGGTGTTGTGGTCTGCTTTATCTTCCAGGTCCTGCATACAGGGCGGATACCCCGTACTCGTACCTTGAAGGCCACCTTGCCGTGGTCACGAAGAGCCACCTCGAACTGGCCGTCCACCAGGTGTTGAACTTCTCCTCGGACCCAGGTACCTTCTTTACTTCTGTACGCCACCAGACGTCCAGTGGTCAGTCTTCCCTGGTTTGGAAAGTGGAGGTGGCCGCGGTCGCTCATGTACCGATACAGGTCCCGGTACAGTCGCCTAGCTTCTTCCCGACCGTCGTCCACCTGCGCCCAGAATTCTACCGGATTGTCCACGTGGACAATTCCGATCCGAACAGAACTGTTCAAAACTATATTTTTGATGGTGTTCATTTTCTTGAGGATGTCTACTGATGAGACTATGGTGCCGAGAACTGCTTATATAGTCTGAAAACCCTTATCTTACCCCACTCTTATTTCGACTCTTAGAGGAGGGATGTGTAGGAGTGGCTACGGCCCCTTAGAATATTGTGGCACTTGGTCTAGGTGCTGAAGATTTTTCCCTTGGTAAATTTATATTATTTGAATTTGATTCTTCTGAGTTTTTAGGTATTTCTTCCAGTTGCAATTCAATTTCGTTCGGTTTGTCCAAAGGTTTTAGTTTATTAATGATTTTGTGTATATTACTTTTTATTATTGTCCCAATTATTAATAATAGGATCAAAGATACTAATTCGTGGTTCTAGCAATGCATAAGCATAATCGCCTACATTGAATTCTACCGGTCGGGAATGTTTATCATAGTACTTCTTCGAACGGTGCTTGGAGGCAATCAAATTATCGGCTGCTATGTTGCGGATTTTTATAGTATGAGTTATTAATTCTGTTAAATAGTCGCCATATGATTTTAACCTTTCGCCAGTTGGAAACGAACTTGGTTCACGGGCTGGTTTTCCAAATATTAATTCATATGGAGAGAAATTTGTTGCTTCATGTACGGAAGTATTATAAGAAAACATGGCAAATGGTATTAATAGGTCCCAATCTTCATAATTATCCATGTAATGTTTAAGATATTCTGTTAGTACTATATGACTTCGTTCTAGTGATCCATTAGTTTGTGGTCTGTATCCAGAAGTTGTGATTTGTTTGATTTTGAATATTTCTGAAAGATTTTTCATTAAGCTTCCGATAAAACTAGTTCCCTTGTCTGTTAATATTGCTCGTGGTGTTCCATATATGGCAATAAAATGTCTCGCGAAAGCGTCTGCTATTGTGGCTGCTCTAATGTTTGGTATTGCTACTGCTATACAATATTTCGTTAAACAATCTTGCATTGTGAGAATGTATTTATTTCCGCTAGGCGTTAAAGGTAAAGGTCCTACGGTGTCTAAAGCAACTTTATCAAATGGTTCTATCGGGGTATC
The DNA here is from genome assembly GCF_051020975.1 of Osmia lignaria lignaria. Taxonomy (NCBI): domain Eukaryota; kingdom Metazoa; phylum Arthropoda; class Insecta; order Hymenoptera; family Megachilidae; genus Osmia; species Osmia lignaria. Next base: position 20,763,491 of record NW_027478162.1, on the reverse strand, counting down.
GGTAATTAACATTGGTTGACGAGTTTTTGCTCTAACTAATTTCTCTTCTTGACAGCTTGGACATTTCCTGATATAATTTCGTATTTCGTTGTGCATTTCTGGCCATTGATATTTCGCTCTGATGCGTTTATATGTTTTTGTGACTCCTTTATGTCCTCCTATCAAACTGTCGTGAGCTTCGCGAATTATTTGTAATCGATCTTCTTCTGATGGTGTAATCGTTGAACAATTGCATATGATGATTTTCTGTGTTGTACCGTTGAAAACGTCCTTTATTAATTTAGTTAATTCATTGGTTGGTAATTTATGAAAATCTCCGACTGCTGATATTCTAAATGATTTAATTGGATTTTGATCTAAATGCTGTTTCAGTGTTTGTAGTCCGTTTAGTATATCTTCACTTTTAATGGTGTCGTAAAAATTATCTGATATTATTATACTGTAAACTTTGTATGAGCCATTTGCTGATTCTATTACGTCTCCTTTCTGCGGTTTCTTTGACATGAGCTGTTGTAAATCTATTGCTTCTGTGTCCAGTAACAGTTTTCCAATGGGGGTTACCAATTTACAGTCCGCAGGTATGAAATGTGCGTAATGACCTTCCTCGGTGGTCAGGGTGTTTGGAGAGATAATAACCTCAAGTGTCTGTGAAAGTTGCACTTTTCTTCGCAGGTCATCTCCCTCCGTGGAAAGAGTGTCTGTGTCAATAAGTGTGAACGGATAAGGGTCAACGGTACGGTCAAAGTTTTCCTGTGGTTGCTGGATTGCCGTTCCTATTGTTTCGTTAACAGGTTGTGGTTGTAAAATTCCCTCATTTGTTACAAGTGATAATGGTGTATGGTTAAGTAAATCCTGTTGCGGGTTTGCGATTATCGTGTTTTCCGTAATGGTATTTTCTGATGGTTCTTCGAATGAAATCAAGTTTACGTCTTCTTCTGTCGATGTGATTTTAGTAGAATTTGCTTGCGGATGAAAGTTTATTGTTTCCATGTGTTCATCTGGCATACTTATCTCGTGCGATAAGTTAGGTAAGACTCTCGGTCTATCTGCTATTGGAGAATGTTGAACCTTCCCACGGGCTGGTTCTTCATCAGGGCTAGTGTTTTCCTCTTGATATTTCGGTCTCCTTTCCCTGTCCCTTTGTAGTTGCCGCACACGAAATCCTATGGAATCCGTGTCGATTTCTGGTTTCTGTCCTATATGCTTGTAATCGGGGTCTTGAGGATCTCGGGGTATAAGTGGTAAGCAAGATGGTACTGGGTTACGTGATAATGCGTCTGCGTTCTTGTTCGTCTTTCCTGCTTTATGGATAACCTGATATTCGTACTCTAAGAGTCTGAGTCTCCACTTCATAAGTCGTGATGTCGGATCCTTGACAGAGTGTAACCAGACTAACGGTCGGTGATCTGTGACGAGTGTGAATTTTGTTCCATAAAGATACGGTCTGAAATATTGTACTGCGTAAACCATTGCAAGACATTCCTTTTCTGTAGCAGAATAATTCCTTTCGGCTTTATTTAAGGTACGAGATGCGTAGGCAATTGGTAGATCGTTTTCTATTTCTCCTTGACTAAGTACAGCTCCAATTGCGTAATCTGATGCGTCAGTGGTAACAATGAACGGTCGATTAAAATCCGGATATTGTAAAATTGGTTGTGTACAGAGTTCGTCGCGTAAATTTTCAAAACTTTTTTGCTGGTCTTCGGTCCACTTAAAACGAATTCCTTTACCTAATAACTGAACTAATGGTTTTGATTTAATAGAATAATCTTTTATGAAACGGCGATAATATCCTGTCAGTCCCAAGAACTGCTGGACATTTTTCTGTGTTTTAGGAATGGGAAATTCTTTTACAGCTTGTAATTTACGAGGATCTGGCTTAACACCATTTTCTGTTAAAATGTGTCCTAAATAAGTAACCTCCTTACGTAAGAATTCGCATTTATCAATCTGCAGTGTAAGTCCAAATTCTCTGAGCCGATTGAGTAATTTTTTTACTTTTATTTCATGTTCTCGTAGTGATGAAGAGAAAACAACCATATCGTCTATGAATACATGAGCGTTCTCTAGACCAGATATAACTTGATTCATTAAGCGTTGAAATGTCGGTGGTGCATTTTTTAAACCAAATGGCATGCGTACAAATTCAAAATGCCCATCCGGTGTTGTGAATGCTGTTTTCGGACAATCCTTAGGATCCATTTGAACTTGATGAAATCCATTTGCTATATCAAAAATTGTGAAATATTTTGCTCCTCCCAATTTATCTAGAATTTCGGTGATATTCGGCAAAGGAAATTTATCACTCAAAGTCTTTTCGTTTAAGGCTCGGAAATCGATTACCATACGCCAACGCTTATTGCCCTTAGCGTCTGGTTTCTTTGGCACAATCCATAACGGAGAATTATATGGTGAACTAGATGGCTGTATGACTCCTTGTAATAACAGAGCCTTTACTTGACGTTGTATTTCGTCTTGGTGTACTGGTGGATATCGGTATTGTCTTGTATTAATCGGTACGTCATCTGTTGTATGAATTGAATGGTAAAAATTCGGTACTTCTCCTAGTTTGTCTCCAGGCAAGTAAAATCTGTCTGAAAATTCGTCGACGATGTTGAATACATGTTTACGTTCTTCTGCATTGAGATGATCGGTTCTTAAAAGATTTCTAATTCGTGTTGCTCTATTTTCTGGTGTGTTTTCGGTCATATATGAAGAAATTGGGTCGTCGTCCGACGAGTCGTAAATATCGTAAGGATGAATGTATTGAGGTTCAATTTCGATGTCTACATCGTCTTCTCCGGTATTCGTTGCTAACGCGTAACAAATGCCGTCACGATTATATACTGCTGCTTCGCCAATGTATATATTTTCTGATGTTTTGAGTCGCGGTAAGTATCCCTCTTTAATATTTGGATTAGCTATGTGAATTGCAATTTGTTTTGTTGTTCGAGCTTCGATACGGTGTTTAGTCGATTTCGGATTTTTCTGCTGAGCTAAATCTCGGTAATTTGAAAAACGAAGGGGTCGAATAGGTTTATCTTTCAATACTAGTGTTCCATGATAATATGAAATTTCTGCTTCTTCTTGTAATAAAAATGGGCTGCCTATAATTCCATCGGCTTCTATTGCAAGGTTCTCTACTACGTAAAATAATGCAGGCTTACCGTGAATGTGAAGAATTGTGGTTCCTATGCTATAAATAGGTGATTTTGTAAGTCCTGTGATTTCAATAACTTCTTTAGTGATACGTTTGGCTTGATCTCCGAGAACATCGCGCACTATTAAGTTAACTGCCGCGCCACCGTCAATTAAAAATTCAGCTGTTTCTAATTCTAATTCCGGAACTTTGATTTTTATTCTTGGTGCTGGGGTTTCCTTGATGAGGATTCTCCCGTGAATCTGACTATCTTTTGGCGAGGTCTTTGCAGATCGCTCACCGCCTCGCCTTTCCGTTGAGCGTTTTCTGAGTTTAAAGACTTGTTTGATTCGACTGAAGAATTTCGAGAGTATGATCGCTGTCTGAAATTTTGCGAATTCCTCCTACAACGTTTTTCATCGTGTCCTTGGGTATCACATCGCCAACAATATAGCTGCGAAGTATCATCCTTTTCACTGCGTTTTAAAACTGTAAACCGTTTTTCATCTTGATCTGTGCGTGGTGAATTTGAACGATAAGAAGGTGAATTCGATTGATTCCTGGATCGCACAGTCCATGCTGATGTACGTGGTCGTCCTTCTCTCTCGTCTTCAGAGTTAGATGGTCTCCTCTGTCGATCTCTATATCGATCGTGTCGTGTTGGAGATTGAGGGTATGAAATTTCATTTCGACGTTCGTTGCTGTGGTGATCCCTGTTGTTCCAGCCTCCTGGTGATGTGTTTCGTGCCAAATCACGACGACTTCTTAATTTCCTGTCTACCTCTAGCACAGCGTCAAAAGCTTACTCTAAGTTTTTAATGTCTCTATTTTGTGCTGATACCTTAAAAGAGATGCGGTCTGGTAATCCATCTAGGAAATTTTCTAAAATATCCATTTCCATTTGTTTAATATTTTCCTCTGAATGTCTAGGATATTTCTCTTTAATCGCTCCTCTTGTACAATAAACAAGATGGCTTGTTCTATCGATGTAGTTTCTCAAACTTTCGTATTCCCTAATTTGAAGCCTGGCAATTTCTGTTTGAAATTGCGATAAGCTCTTTCCTGGTCCAAATCTTCTCTTCAAATGCTTGATCAACGCGGATACCGAAGTGAATTGATGTTCTAAAGTACTTCTTCGCGCCGGACCGGTGAGTTTAGTTAAAATAATTGTAAGGTATTCCCTTTCTGTTCCCTCAGGAATCAAGGTCAATCCATCTTCTACCAGTTGTGCAAAACGTGATAAAGGTGGATTCTCACCATCAAATGTTGGTATTGTTAACGCAACATTTTGTATGCAGGATCTTTGTGTCAAAAGTGTCATAGAATTTGCGATCGAAACTGTTAAGTTCATAAGATCGGCTGAAGAAATATTGGCTTGTTCATTCGCCATGTTGAATGAATTTGTTGGTTAAAGAATGTAACTAGGAAAACTAGTATATACCTCTTGTTACCCGATTGACTAGGAAAACTAGTATACAATCGTTGTTCAACAAAGTAATAGCCGTGTGTCAAATTCCACGAAAGTAATTATGCCAGTGAAAATGATCTATGTGACTATATCCCACCGCTGTCACCAGTTCTGTTACGTGGCCGACGGCTTGGCAGCGCGCGTGGCTATCAGAGGCTTTCTGATTGGCGGCCGCGTAACTTATTTTATTATCAATACAACCCGAGCGGTAAGATTGTATTGTGGTAGGAACTGTCACAAGGTTTCACTGGGTTTAAAGGAGAATGCTAATGTGGGTTTGACACAGCAATGTATATATTCTACAATCTTGGTCTATTACAGATGTTGTTGTCGCGAATATAGGCGTATAATGTGATATATTACCTATTTCCACTATGCTCGGTGTTCACGCACTGGCAATGCGGGGGTGTTGTGTGTGGTTGATTGTAATGCCAAATAGAAACACGACTCGCGGATTCTATAAGGTGAATGTTGCTCGAAGGGGACTTCAACCCGATCTCACTAATAGTAACCAACTCACTACCGTACACGACGTGCTCGACACGAGATGAACTCTGGTACTGCCCCCGATCGTTGGTACGAACGGGTTTATATACTAATTAAGAAGGGTGGTCTGGTTACTATTCGAGTGATCAGGCTGGGTCCACCTGCCTCTGCGACAGTTTAGAGTGGTTGCATCTGCTATTTGATTACGGCGGACCCATTGCTTTCCCAAGTGTTTGGTTCTGCTATCGGTGGGCCTTCTGTTTATTACGAGAGTAAATGGTCGGTTTGCCCGAGAGTTTTCCTTTCCAGATGTTTAAGCTTATTTGAAAGGAGACACGTTTGATAAAAACGGTCTGTCTACGTGACAATATATCTCGAGAACTACGCATCTGATCAAAAAATATCATACAACATAAAAAGTAGGAAACTTAATTCTCTACAAAAAAGGTCTCTTAACATTTTGCCATAGCTCGCTTCGTTTCCGAGATATTTGCAGATTTATCTCAAGGGAAGGGGCCTAACGGACATATTTCGAGATATTTCTTCTTCTTGTTGTTCTTCTTCTGCACAGCTAAGCTGGAAGTGGCATTTGCGGCTCGCACTATTGCAGAGTTATCTCAAAGAAAGGGGCCACGGTGTTTCTGTATCTCTATTATGTTGGTGCGGCTTCGGAACTTTTAAATATCTTGATATATCTCGAGAACTACGCATCTGATCAAAAAATATCATAGAACATAAAAAGTAGGAAACTTAATTCTCTACAAAAAAGGTCTCTTAACATTTTGCCATAGCTCGCTTCGTTTCCGAGATATTTGCAGATTTATCTCAAGGGAAGGGGCCTAACGGACATATTTCGAGTTATTTCTTCTTCTTGTTGTTCTTCCTCTGCACAGCTAAACTGGAAGTGGCATTTCCAGCTCGCAATAGTGCAGAGTTATCTCAAAGAAAGGGGCCACGGTGTTTCTGTATCTCTATTATGTTGGTGCGGCTTCGGAACTTTTAAATATCTTGATATATCTCGAGAACTACGCATCTGATCAAAAAATATCATAGAACATAAAAAGTAGGAAACTTAATTCTCTACAAAAAAGGTCTCTTAACATTTTGCCATAGCTCGCTTCGTTTCCGAGATATTTGCAGATTTATCTCAAGGGATGGGGCCTGACGGACATATTTCGAGATATTTCTTCTTCTTGTTGTTCTTCTTCTGCACAGCTAAGCTGGAAGTGGCATTTGCGGCTCGCACTAGTGCACGGTTATCTCAAAGAAAGGGGCCACGGTGTTTCTGTATCTCTATTATGTTGGTGCGGCTTCGGAACTTTTAAATATCTTGATATATCTCGAGAACTGCGCATCTGATCAAAAAATATCATAGAACATAAAAAGTAGGAAACTTAATTCTCTACAAATAAGGTCTCTTAACATTTTGCCATAGCTCGCTTCGTTTCCGAGATATTTGCAGATTTATCTCAAGGGAAGTGGCCTCACGGACATATTTCGAGATATTTCTTCTTCTTGTTGTTCTTCTTCTGCACAGCTAAGCTAGAAGTGGCATTTGCAGCTCGCAATAGTGCAGAGATATCTCAAAGAAAGGGGCCACGGTGTTTCTGTATCTCTATTATGTTGGTGCGGCTTCGGAACTTTTAAATATCTTGATATATCTCGAGAACTACGCGTCTGATCAAAAAATATCATAGAACATAAAAAGTAGGAAACATAATTCTCTACAAAAAAGGTCTCTTAAGATTTTGCCATAGCTCGCTTCGTTTCCGAGATATTTGCAGATTTATCTCAAGGGAAGGGGCCTGACGGACATATTTCGAGATATTTCTTCTTCTTGTTGTTCTTCTTCTGCACAGCTAAGCTGGAAGTGGCATTTGCGGCTCGCACTATTGCAGAGTTATCTCAAAGAAAGGGGCCACGGTGTTTCTGTATCTCTATTATGTTGGTGCGGCTTCGTAACTTTTAAATATCTAGATATATCTCGAAAACTACGCTTCTGATCAAAAAATATCATAGAACATAAATTGTAGGAAACATAATTCTCTACAAAAAAGGTCTCTTAACATTTTGCCATAGCTCGCTTGGTTTCCGAGATAGTTGCAGATATATCTCAAGGGCAGGGGCCTGACGGACATATTTCGAGATATTTCTTCTTCTTGTTGTTCTTGTTCTGCACAGCTAAGCTGGAAGTGGCATTTGCAGCTCGCAATAGTGCAGAGTTATCCCAAAGAAAGGGGCCACGGTGTTTCTGTATCTCTATTATGTTGGTGCGGCTTCGGAACTTTTAAATATCTTGATATATCTCGAGAACTACGCATCTGATCAAAAAATATCATACTACATAAAAAGTAGGAAACTTAATTCTCTACAAGAAAGGTCTCTAAACATTTTGCCATAGCTCGTTTCGTTTCCGAGATATTTGCAGATTTATCTCAAGGGAAGGGGCCTGACGGACATATTTCGAGATATTTCTTCTTCTTGTTGTTCTTGTTCTGCACAGCTAAGCTGGAAGTGGCATTTGCAGCTCGCAATAGTGCAGAGTTATCTCAAAGAGAGGGGCCACGGTGTTTCTGTATCTCTATTATGTTGGTGCGGCTTCGGAACTTTTAAATATCTTGATATATCTCGAGAACTACGCATCTGATCAAAAAATATCATAGAACATAAAAAGTAGGAAACTTAATTCTCTACAAAAAAGGTCTCTTAACATTTTGCCATAGCTCGCTTCGTTTCCGAGATATTTGCATATTTATCTCAAGGGAAGGGGCCTGACGGACATATTTCGAGATATTTCTTCTTCTTGTTGTTCTTGTTCTGCACAGCTAAGCTGGAAGTGGCATTTGCAGGTCGCGATAGTGCAGAGTTATCCCAAAGAAAGGGGCCACGGTGTTTCTGTATCTCTATTATGTTGGTGCGGCTTCGGAACTTTTAAATATCTCGATATATCTCGAAAACTACGCTTCTGATCAAAAAATATCATAGAACGTAGATTGTAGGAAACATTATTCTCTACAAAAAAGGTCTCTTAACATTTTGCCATAGCTCGCTTCGTTTCCGAGATATTTGCAGATTTATCTCAAGGGAAGGGGCCTGACGGACATATTTCGAGATATTTCTTCTTCTTGTTGTTCTTCTTCTGCACAGCTAAGCTGGAAGTGGCATTTGCGGCTCGCACTAGTGCAGAGTTATCTCAAAGAAAGGGGCCACGGTGTTTCTGTATCCCTATTATGTTGGTGCCGCTTCGGAACTTTTAAATATCTCGATATATCTCGAAAACTACGCTTCTGATCAAAAAATATCATAGAACATAAATTGTAGGAAACATAATTCTCTACAAAAAACGTCTCTTAACATTTTGCCATAGATCGCTTCGTTTCCGAGATATTTGCAGATTCTGCTCAAAGGAACTGGCCTGACGGACATATTTCGAGATATTTCTTCTTCTTGTTGTTCTTCCTCTGCACAGCTAAGCTGGAAGTGGCATTTGCAGCTCGCAATAGTGCAGAGTTATCTCAAAGAAAGGGGCCACGGTGTTTCTGTATCTCTATTATGTTGGTGCGGCTTCGGAACTTTTAAATATCTTGATATATCTCGAGAACTACGCATCTGATCAAAAAATATCATAGAACATAAAAAGTAGGAAACTTAATTCTCTACAAAAAAGGTCTCTTCACATTTTGCCATAGCTCGCTTCGTTTCCGAGACATTTGCAGATTTATCTCAAGGGAAGGGGCCTGACGGACATATTTCGAGATATTTCTTCTTCTTGTTGTTCTTCTTCTGCACAGCTAAGCTGGAAGTTGCATTTGCGGCTCGCACTAGTGCACAGTTATCTCAAAGAAAGGGGCCACGGTGTTTCTGTATCTCTATTATGTTGGTGCGGCTTCGTAACTTTTAAATATCTAGATATATCTCGAAAACTACGCTTCTGATCAAAAAATATCATAGAACATAAATTGTAGGAAACATAATTCTCTACAAAAAAGGTCTCTTAACATTTTGCCATAGCTCGCTTGGTTTCCGAGATAGTTGCAGATATTTCTCAAGGGCAGGGGCCTGACGGACATATTTCGAGATATTTCTTCTTCTTGTTGTTCTTGTTCTGCACAGCTAAGCTGGAAGTGGCATTTGCAGCTCGCAATAGTGCAGAGTTATCCCAAAGAAAGGGGCCACGGTGTTTCTGTATCTCTATTATGTTGGTGCGGCTTCGGAACTTTTAAATATCTTGATATATCTCGAGAACTACGCATCTGATCAAAAAATATCATACTACATAAAAAGTAGGAAACTTAATTCTCTACAAAAAAGGTCTCTTAACATTTTGCCATAGCTCGCTTCGTTTCCGAGATATTTGCAGATTTATCTCAAGGGAAGGGGCCTAACGGACATATTTCGAGAAGTTTCTTCTTCTTGTTGTTCATCTTCTGCACAGCTAAGCTGGAAGTGGCATTTGCGGCTCGCACTAGTGCACAGTTATCTCAAAGAAAGGGGCCACGGTGTTTCTGTATCTCTAATATGTTGGTGCGGCTTCGGAACTTTTAAGTATCTCGATATATCTCGAAAACTACGCTTCTGATCAAAAAATATCATAGAACATAAATTATAGGAAACATAATTCTCTACAAAAAACGTCTCTTAACATTTTGCCATAGCTCGCTTCGTTTCCGAGATATTTGCAGATTCAGCTCAAGGGAAGGGGCCTAACGGACATATTTCGAGATATTTCTTCTTCTTGTTGTTCTTCTTCTGCACAGCTAAACTGGAAGTGGCATTTCCAGCTCGCAATAGTGCAGAGTTATCTCAAAGAAAGGGGCCACGGTGTTTCTGTATCTCTATTATGTTGGTGCGGCTTCGGAACTTTTAAATATCTTGATATATCTCGAGAACTACGCATCTGATCAAAAAATATCATAGAACATAAAAAGTAGGAAACTTAATTCTCTACAAAAAAGGTCTCTTAACATTTTGCCATAGCCCGCTTCGTTTCCGAGATATTTGCAGATTTATCTCAAGGGAAGGGGCCTGACGGACATATTTCGAGATATTTCTTCTTCTTGTTGTTCTTCTTCTGCACAGCTAAGCTGGAAGTGGCATTTGCGGCTCGCACTATTGCAGAGTTATCTCAAAGAAAGGGGCCACGGTGTTTCTGTATCTCTATTATGTTGGTGCGGCTTCGTAACTTTTAAATATCTAGATATATCTCGAAAACTACGCTTCTGATCAAAAAATATCATAGAACATAAATTGTAGGAAACATAATTCTCTGCAAAAAAGGTCTCTTAACATTTTGCCATAGCTCGCTTGGTTTCCGAGATATTTGCAGATATATCTCAAGGGCAGGGGCCTGACGGACATATTTCGAGATATTTCTTCTTCTTGTTGTTCTTCTTCTGCACAGCTAAGCTGGAAGTGGCATTTACAGCTCGCAATAGTGCAGAGTTATCTCAAAGAAAGGGGCCACGGTGTTTCTGTATCTCTATTATGTTGGTGCGGTTTCGGAACTTTTAAATATCTTGATATATCTCGAGAACTACGCATCTGATCAAAAAATATCATAGAACATAAAAAGTAGGAAACTTAATTCTCTACAAATAAGGTCTCTTAACATTTTGCCATAGCTCGCTTCGTTTCCGAGATATTTGCAGATTTATCTCAAGGGAAGGGGCCTCACGGACATATTTCGAGATATTTCTTCTTCTTGTTGTTCTTCTTCTGCACAGCTAAGCTGGAAGTGGCATTTGCAGCTCGCAATAGTGCAGAGATATCTCAAAGAAAGGGGCCACGGTGTTTCTGTATCTCTATTATGTTGGTGCGGCTTCGGAACTTTTAAATATCTTGATATATCTCGAGAACTACGCGTCTGATCAAAAAATATCATAGAACATAAAAAGTAGGAAACATAATTCTCTACAAAAAAGGTCTCTTAACATTTTGCCATAGCTCGCTTCGTTTCCGAGATATTTGCAGATTTATCTCAAGGGAAGGGTCCTGACGGACATATTTCGAGATATTTCTTCTTCTTGTTGTTCTCCTTCTGCACAGCTAAGCTGGAAGTGGCATTTGCGGCTCGCACTATTGCAGAGTTATCTCAAAGAAAGGGGCCACGGTGTTTCTGTATCTCTATTATGTTGGTGCGGCTTCGTAACTTTTAAATATCTAGATATATCTCGAAAACTACGCTTCTGATCAAAAAATATCATAGAACATAAATTGTAGGAAACATAATTCTCTACAAAAAAGGTCTCTTAACATTTTGCCATAGCTCGCTTGGTTTCCGAGATAGTTGCAGATATATCTCAAGGGCAGGGGCCTGACGGACATATTTCGAGATATTTCTTCTTCTTGTTGTTCTTGTTCTGCACAGCTAAGCTGGAAGTGGCATTTGCAGCTCGCAATAGTGCAGAGTTATCCCAAAGAAAGGGGCCACGGTGTTTCTGTATCTCTATTATGTTGGTGCGGCTTCGGAACTTTTAAATATCTTGATATATCTCGAGAACTACGCATCTGATCAAAAAATATCATACTACATAAAAAGTAGGAAACTTAATTCTCTACAAGAAAGGTCTCTAAACATTTTGCCATAGCTCGTTTCGTTTCCGAGATATTTGCAGATTTATCTCAAGGGAAGGGGCCTGACGGACATATTTCGAGATATTTCTTCTTCTTGTTGTTCTTGTTCTGCACAGCTAAGCTGGAAGTGGCATTTGCAGCTCGCAATAGTGCAGAGTTATCTCAAAGAGAGGGGCCACGGTGTTTCTGTATCTCTATTATGTTGGTGCGGCTTCGGAACTTTTAAATATCTTGATATATCTCGAGAACTACGCATCTGATCAAAAAATATCATAGAACATAAAAAGTAGGAAACTTAATTCTCTACAAAAAAGGTCTCTTAACATTTTGCCATAGCTCGCTTCGTTTCCGAGATATTTGCATATTTATCTCAAGGGAAGGGGCCTGACGGACATATTTCGAGATATTTCTTCTTCTTGTTGTTCTTGTTCTGCACAGCTAAGCTGGAAGTGGCATTTGCAGGTCGCGATAGTGCAGAGTTATCCCAAAGAAAGGGGCCACGGTGTTTCTGTATCTCTATTATGTTGGTGCGGCTTCGGAACTTTTAAATATCTCGATATATCTCGAAAACTACGCTTCTGATCAAAAAATATCATAGTACGTAGATTGTAGGAAACATTATTCTCTACAAAAAAGGTCTCTTAACATTTTGCCATAGCTCGCTTCGTTTCCGAGATATTTGCAGATTTATCTCAAGGGAAGGGGCCTGACGGACATATTTCGAGATATTTCTTCTTCTTGTTGTTCTTCTTCTGCACAGCTAAGCTGGAAGTGGCATTTGCGGCTCGCACTAGTGCAGAGTTATCTCAAAGAAAGGGGCCACGGTGTTTCTGTATCTCTATTATGTTGGTGCGGCTTCGTAACTTTTAAATATCTAGATATATCTCGAAAACTACGCTTCTGATCAAAAAATATCATAGAACATAAATTGTAGGAAACATAATTCTCTACAAAAAAGGTCTCTTAACATTTTGCCATAGCTCGCTTGGTTTCCGAGATATTTGCAGATATATCTCAAGGGCAGGGGCCTGACGGACATATTTCGAGATATTTCTTCTTCTTGTTGTTCTTCTTCTGCACAGCTAAGCTGGAAGTGGCATTTACAGCTCGCAATAGTGCAGAGTTATCTCAAAGAAAGGGGCCACGGTGTTTCTGTATCTCTATTATGTTGGTGCGGTTTCGGAACTTTTAAATATCTTGATATATCTCGAGAACTACGCATCTGATCAAAAAATATCATAGAACATAAATTGTAGGAAACATAATTCTCTACAAAAAAGGTCTCTTAACATTTTGCCATTGCTCGCTTCGTTTCCGAGATATTTGCATATTTATCTCAAGGGAAGGGGCCTGACGGACATATTTCGAGATATTTCTTCTTCTTGTTGTTCTTCTTCTGCACAGCTAAGCTGGAAGTGGCATTTGCGGCTCGCACTAGTGCAGAGTTATCTCAAAGAAAGGGGCCACGGTGTTTCTGTATCTCTATTATGTTGGTGCGGCTTCGGAACTTTTAAATATCTCGATATATCTCGAAAACTACGCTTCTGATCAAAAAATATCATACAACATAAATTGTAGGAAACATAATTCTCTACAAAAAACGTCTCTTAACATTTTGCCATAGATCGCTTCGTTTCCGAGATATTTGCAGATTCAGCTCAAAGGACCTGGCCTGACGGACATATTTCGAGATATTTCTTCTTCTTGTTGTTCTTCTTCTGCACAGCTAAGCTGGAAGTGGCATTTGCAGCTCGCAATAGTGCAGAGTTATCTCAAAGAAAGGGGCCACGGTGTTTCTGTGTCTCTATTATGTTGGTGCGGCTTCGGAACTTTTAAATATCTTGATATATCTCGAGAACTACGCATCTGATCAAAAAATATCATAGAACATAAAAAGTAGGAAACTTAATTCTCTACAAAAAAGGTCTCTTAACATTTTGCCATAGCTCGCTTCGTTTCCGAGACATTTGCAGATTTATCTCAAGGGAAGGGGCCTGACGGACATATTTCGAGATATTTCTTCGTCTTGTTGTTCTTCCTCTGCACAGCTAAGCTGGAAGTGGCATTTGCAGCTCGCAATAGTGCAGAGTTATCTCAAAGAAAGGGGCCACGGTGTTTCTGTATCTCTATTATGTTGGTGCGGCTTCGGAACTTTTAAATATCTTGATATATCTCGAGAACTACGCATCTGATCAAAAAATATCATAGAACATAAAAAGTAGGAAACTTAATTCTCTACAAAAAAGGTCGCTTAACATTTTGCCATAGCTCGCTTCGTTTCCGAGATATTTGCAGATTTATCTCAAGGGAAGGGGCCTGACGGACATATTTCGAGATATTTCTTCTTCTTGTTGTTCTTCTTCTGCACAGCTAAGCTGGAAGTGGCATTTGCAGCTCGCACTAGTGCAGAGTTATCTCACCGAAATGGGCCACGGTGTTTCTGTATCTCTGTTATGTGGGTGCGGCTTCGGAACTTTTAAATATCTCGATATATCTCGAAAACTACGCTTCTGATCAAAAAACATCATAGAACATAAATTGTAGGAAACATAATTCTCTACAAAAAAGGTCTCTTAACATTTTGCCATAGCTCGCTTCGTTTCCGAGATATTTGCAGATTTATCTCAAGGGAAGGGGCCTGACGGACATATTTCGAGATATTTCTTCTTCTTGTTGTTCTTCTTCTGCACAGCTAAGCTGGAAGTGGCATTTGCAGCTCGCACTAGTGCAGAGTTATCTCAAAGAAAGGGGCCACGGTGTTTCTGTATCTCTATTATGTTGGTGCGGCTTCGGAACTTTTAAATATCTCGATATATCTCGAAAACTACGCTTCTGATCAAAAAATATCATAGAACATAAATTGTAGGAAACATAATTCTCTACAAAAAAGGTCTCTTAACATTTTGCGATAGCTCGCTTCGTTTCCGAGATATTTGCAGATTTATCTCAAGGGAAGGGGCCTGACGGACATATTTCGAGATATTTCTTCTTCTTGTTGTTCTTCTTCTGCACAGCTAAGCTGGAAGTGGCATTTGCGGCTCGCGCTAGTGCAGAGTTATCTCAAAGAAAGGGGCCACGGTGTTTCTGTATCTCTATTATGTTGGTGCGGCTTCGGAACTTTTAAATATCTCGATATATCTCGAAAACTACGCTTCTGATCAAAAAATATCATAGAACATAAATTGTAGGAAACATAATTCTCTACAAAAAAGGTCTCTTAACATTTTGCCATAGCTCGCTTCGTTTCCGAGATATTTGCAGATTTATCTCAAGGGAAGGGGCCTGACGGATATATTTCGAGATATTTCTTCTTCTTGTTGTTCTTCTTCTGCACAGCTAAGCTGGAAGTGGCATTTGCGGCTCGCACTAGTGCAGAGTTATCTCAAAGAAAGGGGCCACGGTGTTTCTGTATCCCTATTATGTTGGTGCGGCTTCGGAACTTTTAAATATCTTGATATATCTCGAGAACTACGCATCTGATCAAAAAATATCATAGAACATAAAAAGTAGGAAACTTAATTCTCTACAAAAAAGGTCTCTTAACATTTTGCCATAGCTCGCTTCGTTTCCGAGATATTTGCAGATTTATCTCAAGGGAAGGGGCCTGACGGACATATTTCGAGATATTTCTTCTTCTTGTTGTTCTTCTTCTGCACAGCTAAGCTGGAAGTGGCATTTGCGGCTCGCACTAGTGCAGAGTTATCTCAAAGAAAGGGGCCACGGTGTTTCTGTATCTCTATTATGTTGGTGCGGGTTCGGAACTTTTAAATATCTCGATATATCTCGAAAACTACGCTTCTGATCAAAAAATATCATAGAACATAAATTGTAGGAAACATAATTCTCTACAAAAAAGGTCTCTTAACATTTTGCCATAGCTCGCTTCGTTTCCGAGATATTTGCAGATATATCTCAAGGGAAGGGGCCTGACGGACATATTTCGAGATATTTCTTCTTCTTGTTGTTCTTCTTCTGCACAGCTAAGCTGGAAGTGGCATTTACAGCTCGCAATAGTGCAGAGTTATCTCAAAGAAAGGGGCCACGGTGTTTCTGTATCTCTATTATGTTGGTGCGGCTTCGGAACTTTTAAATATCTTGATATATCTCGAGAACTACGCATCTGATCAAAAAATATCATAGAATATGAAAAGTAGGAAACTTAATTCTCTACAAAAAAGGTCTCTTAACGTTTTGCCATAGGTCGCTTCGTTTCCGAGATATTTGCAGATTTATCTCAAGGGAAGGGGCCTGACGGACATATTTCGAGATATTTCTTCTTCTTGTTGTTCTTCTTCTGCACAGCTAAGCTGGAAGTGGCATTTGCAGCTCGCACTAGTGCAGAGTTATCTCAAAGAAAGGGGCCACGGTGTTTCTGTATCTCTATTATGTTGGTGCGGCTTCGGAACTTTTAAATATCTCGATATATCTCGAAAACTACGCTTCTGATCAAAAAATATCGTAGAACATAAATTGTAGGAAACATAATTCTCTACAAAAAAGGTCTCTTAACATTTTGCGATAGCTCGCTTCGTTTCCGAGATATTTGCAGATTCATCTCAAGGGAAGGGGTCTGACGGACATATTTCGAGATATTTCTTCTTCTTGTTGTTCTTCTTCTGCACAGCTAAGCTGGAAGTGGCATTTGCAGCTCGCAATAGTGCAGAGTTATCTCAAAGAGAGGGGCCACGGTGTTTCTGTATCTCTATTATGTTGGTGCGGCTTCGGAACTTTTAAGTATCTTGATCTATCTCGAGAACTACGCATCTGACCAAAAAATATCATAGAAGATAAAAAGTAGGAAACTTAATTCTCTACAAAAAAGGTCTCTTAACATTTCGCCATAGCTCGCTTCGTTTCCGAGATATTTGCAGATTTATCTCAAGGGAAGGGGCCTGTCGGACATATTTCGAGATATTTCTTCTTCTTGTTGTTCTTCTTCTGCACAGCTAAGCTGGAAGTGGCATTTGCGGCTCGCACTAGTGCAGAGTTATCTCAAAGAAAGGGGCCACGGTGTTTCTGTATCCCTATTATGTTGGTGCGGCTTCGGAACTTTTAAATATCTCGATATATCTCGAAAACTACGCTTCTGATCAAAAAATATCATAGAACATAAATTGTAGGAAACATAATTCTCTACAAAAAACGTCTCTTAACATTTTGCCATAGCTCGCTTCGTTTCCGAGATATTTGCAGATTCAGCTCAAAGGAACTGGCCTGACGGACATATTTCGAGATATTTCTTCTTCTTGTTGTTCTTCTTCTGCACAGCTAAGCTGGAAGTGGCATTTACAGCTCGCAATAGTGCAGAGCTATCTCAAAGAAAGGGGCCACGGTGTTTCTGTATCTCTATTATGTTGGTGCGGCTTCGGAACTTTTAAATATCTTGATATATCTCGAGAACTACGCATCTGATCAAAAAATATCATAGAACATAAAAAGTAGGAAACCTAATTCTCTACAAAAAAGGTCTCTTAACATTTTGCCATAGCTCGCTTCGTTTCCGAGATATTTGCAGATTTATCTCAAGGGAAGGGGCCTGACGGACATATTTCGAGATATTTCTTCTTCTTGTTGTTCTTCTTCTGCACAGCTAAGCTGGAAGTGGCATTTGCGGGTCGCACTAGTGCAGAGTTATCTCAAAGAAAGGGGCCACGGTGTTTCTGTATCTCTATTATGTTGGTGCGGCTTCGGAACTTTTAAATATCTTGATATATCTCGAGAACTACGCATCTGATCAAAAAATATCATAGAATATGAAAAGTAGGAAACTTAATTCTCTACAAAAAAGGTCTCTTAACGTTTTGCCATAGGTCGCTTCGTTTCCGAGATATTTGCAGATTTATCTCAAGGGAAGGGGCCTGACGGACATATTTCGAGATATTTCTTCTTCTTGTTGTTCTTCTTCTGCACAGCTAAGCTGGAAGTGGCATTTGCAGCTCGCACTAGTGCAGAGTTATCTCAAAGAAAGGGGCCACGGTGTTTCTGTATCTCTATTATGTTGGTGCGGCTTCGGAACTTTTAAATATCTCGATATATCTCGAAAACTACGCTTCTGATCAAAAAATATCGTAGAACATAAATTGTAGGAAACATAATTCTCTACAAAAAAGGTCTCTTAACATTTTGCGATAGCTCGCTTCGTTTCCGAGATATTTGCAGATTCATCTCAAGGGAAGGGGTCTGACGGACATATTTCGAGATATTTCTTCTTCTTGTTGTTCTTCTTCTGCACAGCTAAGCTGGAAGTGGCATTTGCAGCTCGCAATAGTGCAGAGTTATCTCAAAGAGAGGGGCCACGGTGTTTCTGTATCTCTATTATGTTGGTGCGGCTTCGGAACTTTTAAGTATCTTGATCTATCTCGAGAACTACGCATCTGACCAAAAAATATCATAGAACATAAAAAGTAGGAAACTTAATTCTCTACAAAAAAGGTCTCTTAACATTTTGCCATAGCTCGCTTCGTTTCCGAGATATTTGCAGATTTATCTCAAGGGAAGGGGCCTGACGGACATATTTCGAGATATTTCTTCTTCTTGTTGTTCTTCTTCTGCACAGCTAAGCTGGAAGTGGCATTTACAGCTCGCAATAGTGCAGAGTTATCTCAAAGAAAGGGGCCACGATGTTTCTGTATCTCTATTATGTTGGTGCGGCTTCGGAACTTTTAAATATCTTGATATATCTCGAGAACTACGCATCTGATCAAAAAATATCATAGAACGTAAAAAGTAGGAAACCTAATTCTCTACAAAAAAGGTCTCTTAACATTTTGCCATAGCTCTCTTCGTTTCCGAGATATTTGCAGATTTATCTCAAGGGAAGGGGCCTGACGGACATATTTCGAGATATTTCTTTTTCTTGTTGTTCTTCTTCTGTACAGCTAAGCTGAACGTGGCATTTGCAGCTCGCAATAGTGCAGAGTTATCTCAAAGAAAGGGGCCACGGTGTTTCTGTATCTCTATTATGTTGGTGCGGCTTCGGAACTTTTAAATATCTTGATATATCTCGAGAACTACGCATCTGATCAAAAAATATCATAGAACATAAAAAGTAGGAAACTTAATTCTCTACAAAAAAGGTCTCTTAACATTTTGCCATAGCTCGCTTCGTCTCCGAGATATTTGCAGATTCAGCTCAAAGGAACTGGCCTGACGGACATATTTCGAGATATTCCTTCTTCTTGTTGTTCTTCCTCTGCACAGCTAAGCTGGAAGTGGCATTTGCAGCTCGCAATAGTGCAGAGTTATCTCAAAGAAAGGGGCCACGGTGTTTCTGTATCCCTATTATGTTGGTGCGGCTTCGGAACTTTTAAATATCTCGATATATCTCGAAAACTACGCTTCTGATCAAAAAATATCATAGAACATAAATTGTAGGAAACATAATTCTCTACAAAAAACGTCTCTTAACATTTTGCCATAGCTCGCTTCGTTTCCGAGATATTTGCAGATTCAGCTCAAAGGAACTGGCCTGACGGACATATTTCGAGATATTTCTTCTTCTTGTTGTTCTTCTTCTGCACAGCTAAGCTGGAAGTGGCATTTACAGCTCGCAATAGTGCAGAGCTATCTCAAAGAAAGGGGCCACGGTGTTTCTGTATCTCTATTATGTTGGTGCGGCTTCGGAACTTTTAAATATCTTGATATATCTCGAGAACTACGCATCTGATCAAAAAATATCATACAACATAAAAAGTAGGAAACTTAATTCTCTACAAAAAAGGTCTCTTAACATTTTGCCATAGCTCGCATCGTTTCCGAGATATTTGCAGATTCAGCTCAAAGGAACTGGCCTGACGGACATATTTCGAGATATTTCTTCTTCTTGTTGTTCTTCTTCTGCACAGCTAAGCTGGAAGTGGCATTTACAGCTCGCAATAGTGCAGAGTTATCTCAAAGAAAGGGGCCACGGTGTTTCTGTATCCCTATTATGTTGGTGCGGCTTCGGAACTTTTAAATATCTCGATATATCTCGAGAACTACGCATCTGATCAAAAAATATCATAGAACATAAAAAGTAGGAAACCTAATTCTCTACAAAAAAGGTCTCTTAACATTTTGCCATAGCTCGCTTCGTTTCCGAGATATTTGCAGATTTATCTCAAGGGAAGGGGCCTGACGGACATATTTCGAGATATTTCTTCTTCTTGTTGTTCTTCTTCTGCACAGCTAAGCTGGAAGTGGCATTTGCGGGTCGCACTAGTGCAGAGTTATCTCAAAGAAAGGGGCCACGGTGTTTCTGTATCCCTATTATGTTGGTGCGGCTTCGGAACTTTTAAATATCTCGATATATCTCGAAAACTACGCTTCTGATCAAAAAATATCATAGAACATAAATTGTAGGAACCATAATTCTCTACAAAAAAGGTCTCTTAACATTTTGCCATAGCTCGCTTCGTTTCCGAGATATTTGCAGATTCAGCTCAAAGGAACTGGCCTGACGGACATATTTCGAGATATTTCTTCTTCTTGTTGTTCTTCCTCTGCACAGCTAAGCTGGAAGTGGCATTTGCAGCTCGCAATAGTGCAGAGTTATCTCAAAGAAAGGGGCCACGGTGTTTCTGTATCTCTATTATGTTGGTGCGGCTTCGGAACTTTTAAATATCTTGATATATCTCGAGAACTACGCATCTGATCAAAAAATATCATAGAACATAAAAAGTAGGAAACTTAATTCTCTACAAAAAAGGTCTCTTAACATTTTGCCATAGCTCGCTTCGTTTCGGAGATATTTGCAGATTTATCTCAAGGGAAGGGGCCTGACGGACATATTTCGAGATATTTCTTCTTCTTGTTGTTCTTGTTCTGCACAGCTAAGCTGGAAGTGGCATTTACAGCTCGCAATAGTGCAGAGTTATCTCAAAGAAAGGGGCCACGGTGTTTCTGTATCTCTATTATGTTGGTGCGGCTTCGGAACTTTTAAATATCTTGATATATCTCGAGAACTACGCATCTGATCAAAAAATATCATACTACATAAAAAGTAGGAAACTTAATTCTCTACAAAAAAGGTCTCTTAACATTTTGCCATAGCTCGCTTCGTTTCCGAGATATTTGCAGATTTATCTCAAGGGAAGGGGCCTGACGGACATATTTCGAGATATTTCTTCTTCTTGTTGTTCTTGTTCTGCACAGCTAAGCTGGAAGTGGCATTTGCAGCTCGCAATAGTGCAGAGTTATCCCAAAGAAAGGGGCCACGGTGTTTCTGTATCTCTATTATGTTGGTGCGGCTTCGGAACTTTTAAATATCTTGATATATCTCGAGAACTACGCATCTGATCAAAAAATATCATACTACATAAAAAGTAGGAAACTTAATTCTCTACAAAAAAGGTCTCTTAACATTTTGCCATAGCTCGCTTCGTTTCCGAGATATTTGCATATTTATCTCAAGGGAAGGGGCCTGACGGACATATTTCGAGATATTTCTTCTTCTTGTTGTTCTTGTTCTGCACAGCTAAGCTGGAAGTGGCATTTGCAGGTCGCGATAGTGCAGAGTTATCCCAAAGAAAGGGGCCACGGTGTTTCTGTATCTCTATTATGTTGGTGCGGCCTCGGAAATTTTAAATATCTCGATATATCTCGAAAACTACGCTTCTGATCAAAAAATATCATAGAACGTAGATTGTAGGAAACATTATTCTCTACAAAAAAGGTCTCTTAACATTTTGCCATAGCTCGCTTCGTTTCCGAGATATTTGCAGATTTATCTCAAGGGAAGGGGCCTGACGGACATATTTCGAGATATTTCTTCTTCTTGTTGTTCTTGTTCTGCACAGCTAAGCTGGAAGTGGCATTTGCAGCTCGCAATAGTGCAGAGTTATCCCAAAGAAAGGGGCCACGGTGTTTCTGTATCTCTATTATGTTGGTGCGGCTTCGGAACTTTTAAATATCTTGATATATCTCGAGAACTACGCATCTGATCAAAAAATATCATACTACATAAAAAGTAGGAAACTTAATTCTCTACAAAAAAGGTCTCTTAACATTTTGCCATAGCTCGCTTCGTTTCCGAGATATTTGCATATTTATCTCAAGGGAAGGGGCCTGACGGACATATTTCGAGATATTTCTTCTTCTTGTTGTTCTTGTTCTGCACAGCTAAGCTGGAAGTGGCATTTGCAGGTCGCGATAGTGCAGAGTTATCCCAAAGAAAGGGGCCACGGTGTTTCTGTATCTCTATTATGTTGGTGCGGCCTCGGAACTTTTAAATATCTCGATATATCTCGAAAACTACGCTTCTGATCAAAAAATATCATAGAACGTAGATTGTAGGAAACATTATTCTCTACAAAAAAGGTCTCTTAACATTTTGCCATAGCTCGCTTCGTTTCCGAGATATTTGCAGATTTATCTCAAGGGAAGGGGCCTGACGGACATATTTCGAGATATTTCTTCTTCTTGTTGTTCTTCTTCTGCACAGCTAAGCTGGAAGTGGCATTTGCGGCTCGCACTAGTGCAGAGTTATCTCAAAGAAAGGGGCCACGGTGTTTCTGTATCCCTATTATGTTGGTGCGGCTTCGGAACTTTTAAATATCTCGATATATCTCGAAAACTACGCTTCTGATCAAAAAATATCATAGAACATAAATTGTAGGAAACATAATTCTCTACAAAAAACGTCTCTTAACATTTTGCCATAGATCGCTTCGTTTCCGAGATATTTGCAGATTCTGCTCAAAGGAACTGGCCTGACGGACATATTTCGAGATATTTCTTCTTCTTGTTGTTCTTCCTCTGCACAGCTACGCTGGAAGTGGCATTTGCAGCTCGCAATAGTGCAGAGTTATCTCAAACAAAGGGGCCACGGTGTTTCTGTATCTCTATTATGTTGGTGCGGCTTCGGAACTTTTAAATATCTTGATATATCTCGAGAACTACGCATCTGATCAAAAAATATCATAGAACATAAAAAGTAGGAAACATAATTCTCTACAAAAAAGGTCTCTTAACATTTTGCCATAGCTCGCTTCGTTTCCGAGACATTTGCAGATTTATCTCAAGGGAAGGGGCCTGACGGACATATTTCGAGATATTTCTTCTTCTTGTTGTTCTTCTTCTGCACAGCTAAGCTGGAAGTTGCATTTGCGGCTCGCACTAGTGCACAGTTATCTCAAAGAAAGGGGCCACGGTGTTTCTGTATCTCTATTATGTTGGTGCGTCTTCGGAACTTTTAAATATCTCGATATATCTCGAAAACTACGCTTCTGATCAAAAAATATCATAGAACATAAATTGTAGGAAACATAATTCTCTACAAAAAAGGTCTCTTAACATTTTGCCATAGCTCGCTTCGTTTCCGAGATATTTGCATATTTATCTCAAGGGAAGGGGCCTGACGGACATATTTCGAGATATTTCTTCTTCTTGTTGTTCTTCTTCTGCATAGCTAAGCTGGAAGTGGCATTTGCGGCTCGCACTAGTGCAGAGTTATCTCAAAGAAAGGGGCCACGGTGTTTCTGTATCTCTATTATGTTGGTGCGGCTTCGGAACTTTTAAATATCTCGATATATCTCGAAAACTACGCTTCTGATCAAAAAATATCATACAACATAAATTGTAGGAAACATAATTCTCTACAAAAAACGTCTCTTAACATTTTGCCATAGATCGCTTCGTTTCCGAGATATTTGCAGATTCAGCTCAAAGGAACTGGCCTGACGGACATATTTCGAGATATTTCTTCTTCTTGTTGTTCTTCTTCTGCACAGCTAAGCTGGAAGTGGCATTTGCAGCTCGCAATAGTGCAGAGTTATCTCAAAGAAAGGGGCCACGGTGTTTCTGTGTCTCTATTATGTTGGTGCGGCTTCGGAACTTTTAAATATCTTGATATATCTCGAGAACTACGCATCTGATCAAAAAATATCATAGAACATAAAAAGTAGGAAACTTAATTCTCTACAAAAAAGGTCTCTTAACATTTTGCCATAGCTCGCTTCGTTTCCGAGACATTTGCAGATTTATCTCAAGGGAAGGGGCCTGACGGACATATTTCGAGATATTTCTTCGTCTTGTTGTTCTTCCTCTGCACAGCTAAGCTGGAAGTGGCATTTGCAGCTCGCAATAGTGCAGAGTTATCTCAAAGAAAGGGGCCACGGTGTTTCTGTATCTCTATTATGTTGGTGCGGCTTCGGAACTTTTAAATATCTTGATATATCTCGAGAACTACGCATCTGATCAAAAAATATCATAGAACATAAAAAGTAGGAAACTTAATTCTCTACAAAAAAGGTCGCTTAACATTTTGCCATAGCTCGCTTCGTTTCCGAGATATTTGCAGATTTATCTCAAGGGAAGGGGCCTGACGGACATATTTCGAGATATTTCTTCTTCTTGTTGTTCTTCTTCTGCACAGCTAAGCTGGAAGTGGCATTTGCAGCTCGCACTAGTGCAGAGTTATCTCACCGAAATGGGCCACGGTGTTTCTGTATCTCTGTTATGTGGGTGCGGCTTCGGAACTTTTAAATATCTCGATATATCTCGAAAACTACGCTTCTGATCAAAAAATATCATAGAACATAAATTGTAGGAAACATAATTCTCTACAAAAAAGGTCTCTTAACATTTTGCCATAGCTCGCTTCGTTTCCGAGATATTTGCAGATTTATCTCAAGGGAAGGGGCCTGACGGACATATTTCGAGATATTTCTTCTTCTTGTTGTTCTTCTTCTGCACAGCTAAGCTGGAAGTGGCATTTGCGGCTCGCACTAGTGCAGAGTTATCTCAAAGAAAGGGGCCACGGTGTTTCTGTATCTCTATTATGTTGGTGCGGCTTCGGAACTTTTAAATATCTCGATATATCTCGAAAACTACGCTTCTGATCAAAAAATATCATAGAACATAAATTGTAGGAAACATAATTCTCTACAAAAAAGGTCTCTTAACATTTTGCCATAGCTCGCTTCGTTTCCGAGATATTTGCAGATTTATCTCAAGGGAAGGGGCCTGACGGACATATTTCGAGATATTTCTTCTTCTTGTTGTTCTTCTTCTGCACAGCTAAGCTGGAAGTGGCATTTGCGGCTCGCACTAGTGCAGAGTTATCTCAAAGAAAGGGGCCACGGTGTTTCTGTATCCCTATTATGTTGGTGCGGCTTCGGAACTTTTAAATATCTTGATATATCTCGAGAACTACGCATCTGATCAAAAAATATCATAGAACATAAAAAGTAGGAAACTTAATTCTCTACAAAAAAGGTCTCTTAACATTTTGCCATAGCTCGCTTCGTTTCCGAGATATTTGCAGATTTATCTCAAGGGAAGGGGCCTGACGGACATATTTCGAGATATTTCTTCTTCTTGTTGTTCTTCCTCTGCACAGCTAAGCTGGAAGTGGCATTTGCGGCTCGCACTAGTGCAGAGTTATCTCAAAGAAAGGGGCCACGGTGTTTCTGTATCCCTATTATGTTGGTGCGGCTTCGGAACTTTTAAATATCTTGATATATCTCGAGAACTACGCATCTGGTCAAAAAATATCATAGAACATAAAAAGTAGGAAACTTAATTCTCTACAAAAAAGGTCTCTTAACATTTTGCCATAGCTCGCTTCGTTTCCGAGATATTTGCAGATTTATCTCAAGGGAAGGGGCCTGACGGACATATTTCGAGATATTTCTTCTTCTTGTTGTTCTTCCTCTGCACAGCTAAGCTGGAAGTGGCATTTGCAGCTCGCAATAGTGCAGAGTTATCTCAAAGAAAGGGGCCACGGTGTTTCTGTATCTCTATTATGTTGGTGCGGCTTCGGAACTTTTAAATATCTTGATATATCTCGAGAACTACGCATCTGATCAAAAAATATCATCGAACATAAAAAGTAGGAAACTTAATTCTCTACAAAAAAGGTCTCTTAACATTTTGCCATAGCTCGCTTCGTTTCCGAGATATTTGCAGATTTATCTCAAGGGAAGTGGCCTGACGGACATATTTCGAGATATTTCTTCTTCTTGTTGTTCTTCTTCTGCACAGCTAAGCTGGAAGTGGCATTTGCAGCTCGCAATAGTGCAGAGTTATCCCAAAGAAAGGGGCCACGGTGTTTCTGTATCTCTATTATGTTGGTGCGGCTTCGGAACTTTTAAATATCTCGATATATCTCGAAAACTACGCTTCTGATCAAAAAATATCATAGAATATAAATTGTAGGAAACATAATTCTCTACAAAAAAGGTCTCTTAACATTTTGCCATAGCTCGCTTCGTTTCCGAGATATTTGCAGATATATCTCAAGGGAAGGGGCCTGACGGACATATTTCGAGATATTTCTTCTTCTTGTTGTTCTTCTTCTGCACAGCTAAGCTGGAAGTGGCATTTACAGCTCGCAATAGTGCAGAGTTATCTCAAAGAAAGGGGCCACGGTGTTTCTGTATCTCTATTATGTTGGTGCGGCTTCGGAACTTTTAAATATCTTGATATATCTCGAGAACTACGCATCTGATCAAAAAATATCATAGAATATGAAAAGTAGGAAACTTAATTCTCTACAAAAAAGGTCTCTTAACATTTTGCCATAGATCGCTTCGTTTCCGAGATATTTGCAGATTCAGCTCAAAGGAACTGGCCTGACGGACATATTTCGAGATATTTCTTCTTCTTGTTGTTCTTCCTCTGCACAGCTAAGCTGGAAGTGGCATTTGCAGCTCGCAATAGTGCAGAGTTATCTCAAAGAAAGGGGCCACGGTGTTTCTGTATCTCTATTATGTTGGTGCGGCTTCGGAACTTTTAAATATCTTGATATATCTCGAGAACTACGCATCTGATCAAAAAATATCATAGAACATAAAAAGTAGGAAACTTAATTCTCTACAAAAAAGGTCGCTTAACATTTTGCCATAGCTCGCTTCGTTTCCGAGATATTTGCAGATTTATCTCAAGGGAAGGGGCCTGACGGACATATTTCGAGATATTTCTTCTTCTTGTTGTTCTTCTTCTGCACAGCTAAGCTGGAAGTGGCATTTGCAGCTCGCACTAGTGCAGAGTTATCTCACCGAAATGGGCCACGGTGTTTCTGTATCTCTATTATGTTGGTGCGGCTTCGGAACTTTTAAATATCTCGATATATCTCGAAAACTACGCTTCTGATCAAAAAATATCATAGAACATAAATTGTAGGAAACATAATTCTCTACAAAAAAGGTCTCTTAACATTTTGCCATAGCTCGCTTCGTTTCCGAGATATTTGCAGATTTATCTCAAGGGAAGGGGCCTGACGGACATATTTCGAGATATTTCTTCTTCTTGTTGTTCTTCTTCTGCACAGCTAAGCTGGAAGTGGCATTTGCGGCTCGCACTAGTGCAGAGTTATCTCAAAGAAAGGGGCCACGGTGTTTCTGTATCCTTATTATGTTGGTGCGGCTTCGGAACTTTTAAATATCTTGATATATCTCGAGAACTACGCATCTGATCAAAAAATATCATAGAAGATAAAAGGTAGGAAACTTAATTCTCTACAAAAAAGGTCTCTTAACATTTTGCCATAGCTCGCTTCGTTTCCGAGATATTTGCAGATTTATCTCAAGGGAAGGGGCCTGACGGACATATTTCGAGATATTTCTTCTTCTTGTTGTTCTTCTTCTGCACAGCTAAGCTGGAAGTGGCATTTGCGGCTCGCACTAGTGCAGAGTTATCTCAAGGAAAGGGGCCACGGTGTTTCTGTATCTCTATTATGTTGGTGCGGCTTCGGAACTTTTAAATATCTCGATATATCTCGAAAACTACGCTTCTGATCAAAAAATATCATAGAACATAAATTGTAGGAAACATAATTCTCTACAAAAAAGGTCTCTTAACATTTTGCCATAGCTCGCTTCGTTTCCGAGATATTTGCAGATTTATCTCAAGGGAAGGGGCCTGACGGACATATTTCGAGATATTTCTTCTTCTTGTTGTTCTTCTTCTGCACAGCTAAGCTGGAAGTGGCATTTGCGGCTCGCACTAGTGCAGAGTTATCTCAAAGAAAGGGGCCACGGTGTTTCTGTATCCCTATTATGTTGGTGCGGCTTCGGAACTTTTAAATATCTTGATATATCTCGAGAACTACGCATCTGATCAAAAAATATCATAGAACATAAAAAGTAGGAAACTTAATTCTCTACAAAAAAGGTCTCCTAACATTTTGCCATAGCTCGCTTCGTTTCCGAGATATTTGCAGAGTTATCTCAAAGAAAGGGGCCACGGTGTTTCTGTATCCCTATTATGTTGGTGCGGCTTCGGAACTTTTAAATATCTCGATATATATCGAAAACTACGCTTCTGATCAAAAAATATCATAGAACATAAATTGTAGGAACCATAATTCTCTACAAAAAAGGTCTCTTAACATTTTGCCATAGCTCGCTTCGTTTCCGAGATATTTGCAGATTCAGCTCAAAGGAACTGGCCTGACGGACATATTTCGAGATATTTCTTCTTCTTGTTGTTCTTCCTCTGCACAGCTAAGCTGGAAGTGGCATTTGCAGCTCGCAATAGTGCAGAGTTATCTCAAAGAAAGGGGCCACGGTGTTTCTGTATCTCTATTATGTTGGTGCGGCTTCGGAACTTTTAAATATCTTTATATATCTCGAGAACTACGCATCTGATCAAAAAATATCATAGAACATAAAAAGTAGGAAACCTAATTCTCTACAAAAAAGGTCTCTTAACATTTTGCCATAGCTCTCTTCGTTTCCGAGATATTTGCAGATATATCTCAAGGGAAGGGGCCTGACGGACATATTTCGAGATATTTCTTTTTCTTGTTGTTCTTCTTCTGTACAGCTAAGCTGAACGTGGCATTTGCAGCTCGCAATAGTGCAGAGTTATCTCAAAGAAAGGGGCCACGGTGTTTCTGTATCTCTATTATGTTGGTGCGGCTTCGGAACTTTTAAATATCTTGATATATCTCGAGAACTACGCATCTGATCAAAAAATATCATAGAACATAAAAAGTAGGAAACTTAATTCTCTACAAAAAAGGTCGCTTAACATTTTGCCATAGCTCGCTTCGTTTCCGAGATATTTGCATATTTATCTCAAGGGAAGGGGCCTGACGGACATATTTCGAGATATTTCTTCTTCTTGTTGTTCTTCTTCTGCACAGCTAAGCTGGAAGTGGCATTTGCGGCTCGCACTAGTGCAGAGTTATCTCAAAGAACGGGGCCACGGTGTTTCTGTATCCCTATTATGTTGGTGCGGCTTCGGAACTTTTAAATATCTTGATATATCTCGAGAACTACGCTTCTGATCAAAAAATATCATAGAACATAAATTGTAGGAAACATAATTGTCTACAAAAAACGTCTCTTAACATTTTGCCATAGCTCGCTTCGTTTCCGAGATATTTGCAGATTCAGCTCAAAGGAACTGGCCTGACGGACATATTTCGAGATATTTCTTCTTCTTGTTGTTCTTCCACTGCACAGCTAAGCTGGAAGTGGCATTTGCAGCTCGCAATAGTGCAGAGTTATCTCAAAGAAAGGGGCCACGGTGTTTCTGTATCTCTATTATGTTGGTGCGGCTTCGGAACTTTTGAATATCTTGATATATCTCGAGAACTACGCATCTGATCAAAAAATATCATACAACATAAAAAGTAGGAAACTTAATTCTCTACAAAAAAGGTCTCTTAACATTTTGCCATAGCTCGCATCGTTTCCCAGATATTTGCAGATTCAGCTCAAAGGAACTGGCCTGACGGACATATTTCGAGATATTCCTTCTTCTTGTTGTTCTTCCTCTGCACAGCTAAGCTGGAAGTGGCATTTGCAGCTCGCAATAGTGCAGAGTTATCTCAAAGAAAGGGGCCACGGTGTTTCTGTATCTCTATTATGTTGGTGTGGCTTCGGAACTTTTAAATATCTCGATATATCTCGAAAACTACGCTTCTGAACAAAAAATATCATAGAACATAAATTGTAGGAAAGATAATTCTCTACAAAAAAGGTCTCTTAACATTTTGCCATAGCTCGCTTCGTTTCCGAGATATTTGCAGATATATCTCAAGGGAAGAGGCCTGACGGACATATTTCGAGATATTTCTTCTTCTTGTTGTTCTTCTTCTGCACAGCTTAACTGGAAGTGGCATTTACAGCTCGCAATAGTGCAGAGTTATCTCAAAGAAAGGGGCCACGGTGTTTCTGTATCTCTATTATGTTGGTGCGGCTTCGGAACTTTTAAATATCTTGATATATCTCGAGAACTACGCATCTGATCAAAAAATATCATAGAACATAAAAAGTAGGAAACCTAATTCTCTACAAAAGAGGTCTCCTAACATTTTGCCATAGCTCTCTTCGTTTCCGAGATATTTGCAGATTTATCTCAAGGGAAGGGGCCTGACGGACATATTTCGAGATATTTCTTCTTCTTGTTGTTCTTCTTCTGCACAGCTAAGCTGAAAGTGGCATTTGCAGCTCGCAATAGTGCAGAGTTATCTCAAAGAAAGGGGCCACGGTGTTTCTGTATCTCTATTCTGTTGGTGCGGCTTCGGAACTTTTAAATATCTTGATATATCTCGAGAACTACGCATCTGATCAAAAAATATCGTAGAACATAAAAAGTAGGAAACTTAATTCTCTACAAAAAAGGTCGCTCAACATTTTGCCATAGCTCGCTTCGTTTCCGAGATATTTGCAGATTTATCTCAAGGGAAGGGGCCTGACGGACATATTTCGAGATATTTCTTCTTCTTGTTGTTCTTCTTCTGCACAGCTAAGCTGGAAGTGGCATTTACAGCTCGCAATAGTGCAGAGTTATCTCAAAGAAAGGGGCCACGGTGTTTCTGTATCTCTATTATGTTGGTGCGGCTTCGGAACTTTTAAATATCTCGATATATCTCGAAAACTACGCTTCTGAACAAAAAATATCATAGAACATAAATTGTAGGAAACATAATTCTCTACAAAAAAGGTCTCTTAACATTTTGCCATAGCTCGCTTCGTTTCCGAGATATTTGCAGATTTATCTCAAGGGAAGGGGCCTGACGGACATATTTCGAGATATTTCTTCTTCTTGTTGTTCTTCTTCTGCACAGCTAAGCTGGAAGTGGCATTTACAGCTCGCAATAGTGCAGAGTTATCTCAAAGAAAGGGGCCACGGTGTTTCTGTATCTCTATTATGTTGGTGCGGCTTCGGAACTTTTAAATATCTTGATATATCTGGAGAACTACGCCTCTGATCGAAAAATATCATAGAACATAAAAAGTAGCAAACTTAATTCTCTACAAAAAAGGTCTCTTAACATTTTGCCATAGCTCGCTTCGTTTCCGAGATATTTGCAGATATATCTCAAGGGAAGGGGCCTGACGGACATATTTCGAGATATTTCTTCTTCTTGTTGTTCTTCTTCTGCACAGCTAAGCTGGAAGTGGCATTTACAGCTCGCAATAGTGCAGAGTTATCTCAAAGAAAGGGGCCACGGTGTTTCTGTATCCCTATTATGTTGGTGCGGCTTCGGAACTTTTAAATATCTCGATATATCTCGAAAACTACGCTTCTGATCAAAAAATATCATAGAACATAAATTGTAGGAAACATAATTCTCTACAAAAAACGTCTCTTAACATTTTGCCATAGCTCGCTTCGTTTCCGAGATATTTGCAGATTCAGCTCAAAGGAACTGGCCTGACGGACATATTTCGAGATATTTCTTCTTCTTGTTGTTCTTCTTCTGCACAGCTAAGCTGGAAGTGGCATTTACAGCTCGCAATAGTGCAGAGCTATCTCAAAGAAAGGGGCCACGGTGTTTCTGTATCTCTATTATGTTGGTGCGGCTTCGGAACTTTTAAATATCTTGATATATCTCGAGAACTACGCATCTGATCAAAAAATATCATAGAACATAAAAAGTAGGAAACCTAATTCTCTACAAAAAAGGTCTCTTAACATTTTGCCATAGCTCGCTTCGTTTCCGAGATATTTGCAGATTTATCTCAAGGGAAGGGGCCTGACGGACATATTTCGAGATATTTCTTCTTCTTGTTGTTCTTCTTCTGCACAGCTAAGCTGGAAGTGGCATTTGCGGGTCGCACTAGTGCAGAGTTATCTCAAAGAAAGGGGCCACGGTGTTTCTGTATCCCTATTATGTTGGTGCGGCTTCGGAACTTTTAAATATCTCGATATATCTCGAAAACTACGCTTCTGATCAAAAAATATCATAGAACATAAATTGTAGGAACCATAATTCTCTACAAAAAAGGTCTCTTAACATTTTGCCATAGCTCGCTTCGTTTCCGAGATATTTGCAGATTCAGCTCAAAGGAACTGGCCTGACGGACATATTTCGAGATATTTCTTCTTCTTGTTGTTCTTCCTCTGCACAGCTAAGCTGGAAGTGGCATTTGCAGCTCGCAATAGTGCAGAGTTATCTCAAAGAAAGGGGCCACGGTGTTTCTGTATCTCTATTATGTTGGTGCGGCTTCGGAACTTTTAAATATCTTGATATATCTCGAGAACTACGCATCTGATCAAAAAATATCATAGAACATAAAAAGTAGGAAACTTAATTCTCTACAAAAAAGGTCTCTTAACATTTTGCCATAGCTCGCTTCGTTTCCGAGATATTTGCAGATTTATCTCAAGGGAAGGGGCCTGACGGACATATTTCGAGATATTTCTTCTTCTTGTTGTTCTTCTTCTGCACAGCTAAGCTGGAAGTGGCATTTACAGCTCGCAATAGTGCAGAGTTATCTCAAAGAAAGGGGCCACGGTGTTTCTGTATCTCTATTATGTTGGTGCGGCTTCGGAACTTTTAAATATCTTGATATATCTCGAAAACTACGCTTCTGAACAAAAAATATCATAGAACATAAATTGTAGGAAACATAATTCTCTACAAAAAAGGTCTCTTAACATTTTGCCATAGCTCGCTTCGTTTCCGAGATATTTGCAGATATATCTCAAGGGAAGGGGCCTGACGGACATATTTCGAGATATTTCTTCTTCTTGTTGTTCTTCTTCTGCACAGCTTAACTGGAAGTGGCATTTGCAGCTCGCAATAGTGCAGAGTTATCTCAAAGAAAGGGGCCACGGTGTTTCTGTATCTCTATTATGTTGGTGCGGCTTCGGAACTTTTAAATATCTTGATATATCTCGAGAACTACGCATCTGATCAAAAAATATCATAGAACATAAAAAGTAGGAAACTTAATTCTCTACAAAAAAGGTCGCTTAACATTTTGCCATAGCTCGCTTCGTTTCCGAGATATTTGCATATTTATCTCAAGGGAAGGGGCCTGACGGACATATTTCGAGATATTTCTTCTTCTTGTTGTTCTTCTTCTGCACAGCTATGCTGGAAGTGGCATTTGTGGCTCGCACTAGTGCAGAGTTATCTCAAAGAACGGGGCCACGGTGTTTCTGTATCCCTATTATGTTGGTGCGGCTTCGGAACTTTTAAATATCTTGATATATCTCGAGAACTACGCTTCTGATCAAAAAATATCATAGAACATAAATTGTAGGAAACATAATTCTCTACAAAAAACGTCTCTTAACATTTTGCCATAGCTCGCTTCGTTTCCGAGATATTTGCAGACTCAGCTCAAAGGAACTGGCCTGACGGACATATTTCGAGATATTTCTTCTTCTTGTTGTTCTTCTTCTGCACAGCTTAACTGGAAGTGGCATTTACAGCTCGCAATAGTGCAGAGTTATCTCAAAGAAAGGGGCCACGGTGTTTCTGTATCTCTATTATGTTGGTGCGGCTTCGGAACTTTTAAATATCTTGATATATCTCGAGAACTACGCATCTGATCAAAAAATATCATAGAACATAAAAAGTAGGAAACCTAATTCTCTACAAAAGAGGTCTCTTAACATTTTGCCATAGCTCTCTTCGTTTCCGAGATATTTGCAGATTTATCTCAAGGGAAGGGGCCTGACGGACATATTTCGAGATATTTCTTCTTCTTGTTGTTCTTCTTCTGCACAGCTAAGCTGAAAGTGGCATTTGCAGCTCGCAATAGTGCAGAGTTATCTCAAAGAAAGGGGCCACGGTGTTTCTGTATCTCTATTCTGTTGGTGCGGCTTCGGAACTTTTAAATATCTTGATATATCTCGAGAACTACGCATCTGATCAAAAAATATCGTAGAACATAAAAAGTAGGAAACTTAATTCTCTACAAAAAAGGTCGCTTAACATTTTGCCATAGCTCGCTTCGTTTCCGAGATATTTGCAGATATATCTCAAGGGAAGGGGCCTGACGGACATATTTCGAGATATTTCTTCTTCTTGTTGTTCTTCTTCTGCGCAGCTAAGCTGGAAGTGGCATTTGCAGCTCGCAATAGTGCAGAGATATCTCAAAGAAAGGGGCCACTGTGTTTCTGTATCTCTATTCTGTTGGTGCGGCTTCGGAACTTTTAAATATCTTGATATATCTCGAGAACTACGCATCTGATAAAAAAATATCATAGAACATAAAAAGTAGGAAACTTAATTCTCTACAAAAAAGGTCTCTTAACATTTTGCCATAGCTCGCTTCGTTTCCGAGATATTTGCAGATTTATCTCAAGGGAAGGGGCCTGACGGACATATTTCGAGATATTTCTTCTTCTTGTTGTTCTTCTTCTGCACAGCTAAGCTGGAAGTGGCATTTGCGGCTCGCAACAGTGCAGAGTTATCTCAAAGAAAGGGGCCACGGTGTTTCTGTATCTCTATTATGTTGGTGCGGCTTCGGAACTTTTAAATATCTTGATATATCTCGAGAACTACGCGTCTGATCAAAAAATATCATAGAACATAAAAAGTAGGAAACGTAATTCTCTACAAAAACGGTCTCTTAACATTTTGCCATAGCTCGCTTCGTTTCCGAGATATTTGCAGATATATCTCAAGGGAAGGGGCCTGACGGACATATTTCGAGATATTTCTTCTTCTTGTTGTTCTTCTTCTGCACAGCTTAACTGGAAGTGGCATTTGCAGCTCGCAATAGTGCAGAGTTATCTCAAAGAAAGGGGCCACGGTGTTTCTGTATCTCTATTATGTTGGTGCGGCTTCGGAACTTTTAAATATCTTGATATATCTCGAGAACTACGCATCTGATCAAAAAATATCATAGAACATAAAAAGTAGGAAACTTAATTCTCTACAAAAAAGGTCGCTTAACATTTTGCCATAGCTCGCTTCGTTTCCGAGATATTTGCATATTTATCTCAAGGGAAGGGGCCTGACGGACATATTTCGAGATATTTCTTCTTCTTGTTGTTCTTCTTCTGCACAGCTATGCTGGAAGTGGCATTTGTGGCTCGCACTAGTGCAGAGTTATCTCAAAGAACGGGGCCACGGTGTTTCTG
Organism: Osmia lignaria lignaria; assembly: GCF_051020975.1. Lineage (NCBI taxonomy): Eukaryota > Metazoa > Arthropoda > Insecta > Hymenoptera > Megachilidae > Osmia > Osmia lignaria. The sequence continues at coordinate 20,728,566 of NW_027478162.1, read as the reverse complement.
TATCCCTATTATGTTGGTGCGGCTTCGGAACTTTTAAATATCTTGATATATCTCGAGAACTACGCTTCTGATCAAAAAATATCATAGAACATAAATTGTAGGAAACATAATTCTCTACAAAAAACGTCTCTTAACATTTTGCCATAGCTCGCTTCGTTTCCGAGATATTTGCAGACTCAGCTCAAAGGAACTGGCCTGACGGACATATTTCGAGATATTTCTTCTTCTTGTTGTTCTTCTTCTGCACAGCTTAACTGGAAGTGGCATTTACAGCTCGCAATAGTGCAGAGTTATCTCAAAGAAAGGGGCCACGGTGTTTCTGTATCTCTATTATGTTGGTGCGGCTTCGGAACTTTTAAATATCTTGATATATCTCGAGAACTACGCATCTGATCAAAAAATATCATAGAACATAAAAAGTAGGAAACCTAATTCTCTACAAAAGAGGTCTCTTAACATTTTGCCATAGCTCTCTTCGTTTCCGAGATATTTGCAGATTTATCTCAAGGGAAGGGGCCTGACGGACATATTTCGAGATATTTCTTCTTCTTGTTGTTCTTCTTCTGCGCAGCTAAGCTGGAAGTGGCATTTGCAGCTCGCAATAGTGCAGAGATATCTCAAAGAAAGGGGCCACTGTGTTTCTGTATCTCTATTCTGTTGGTGCGGCTTCGGAACTTTTAAATATCTTGATATATCTCGAGAACTACGCATCTGATCAAAAAATATCATAGAACATAAAAAGTAGGAAACTTAATTCTCTACAAAAAAGGTCTCTTAACATTTTGCCATAGCTCGCTTCGTTTCCGAGATATTTGCAGATTTATCTCAAGGGAAGGGGCCTGACGGACATATTTCGAGATATTTCTTCTTCTTGTTGTTCTTCTTCTGCACAGCTAAGCTGGAAGTGGCATTTGCGGCTCGCAACAGTGCAGAGTTATCTCAAAGAAAGGGGCCACGGTGTTTCTGTATCTCTATTATGTTGGTGCGGCTTCGGAACTTTTAAATATCTTGATATATCTCGAGAACTACGCGTCTGATCAAAAAATATCATAGAACATAAAAAGTAGGAAACATAATTCTCTACAAAAACGGTCTCTTAACATTTTGCCATAGCTCGCTTCGTTTCCGAGATATTTGCAGATATATCTCAAGGGAAGGGGCCTGACGGACATATTTCGAGATATTTCTTCTTCTTGTTGTTCTTCTTCTGCGCAGCTAAGCTGGAAGTGGCATTTGCAGCTCGCAATAGTGCAGAGATATCTCAAAGAAAGGGGCCACGGTGTTTCTGTATCTCTATTATGTTGGTGCGGCTTCGGAACTTTTAAATATCTTGATATATCTCGAGAACTACGCATCTGATCAAAAAATATCGTAGAACATAAAAAGTAGGTAACTTAATTCTCTACAGAAAAGGTCTCTTAACATTTTGCCATAGCTCGCTTCGTTTCCGAGATATTTGCAGATTTATCTCAAGGGAAGGGGCCTGACGGACATATTTCGAGATATTTCTTCTTCTTGTTGTTCTTCTTCTGCACAGCTAAGCTGGAAGTGGCATTTACAGCTCGCAATAGTGCAGAGTTATCTCAAAGAAAGGGGCCACGGTGTTTCTGTATCTCTATTATGTTGGTGCGGCTTCGGAACTTTTAAATATCTCGATATATCTCGAAAACTACGCTTCTGAACAAAAAATATCATAGAACATAAATTGTAGGAAACATAATTCTCTACAAAAAAGGTCTCTTAACATTTTGCCATAGCTCGCTTCGTTTCCGAGATATTTGCAGATATATCTCAAGGGAAGGGGCCTGACGGACATATTTCGAGATATTTCTTCTTCTTGTTGTTCTTCTTCTGCACAGCTTAACTGGAAGTGGCATTTACAGCTCGCAATAGTGCAGAGTTATCTCAAAGAAAGGGGCCACGGTGTTTCTGTATCTCTATTATGTTGGTGCGGCTTCGGAACTTTTAAATATCTTGATATATCTCGAGAACTACGCATCTGATCAAAAAATATCATAGAACATAAAAAGTAGGAAACCTAATTCTCTACAAAAGAGGTCTCTTAACATTTTGCCATAGCTCTCTTCGTTTCCGAGATATTTGCAGATTTATCTCAAGGGAAGGGGCCTGACGGACATATTTCGAGATATTTCTTCTTCTTGTTGTTCTTCTTCTGCGCAGCTAAGCTGAAAGTGGCATTTGCAGCTCGCAATAGTGCAGAGTTATCTCAAAGAAAGGGGCCACGGTGTTTCTGTATCTCTATTCTGTTGGTGCGGCTTCGGAACTTTTAAATATCTTGATATATCTCGAGAACTACGCATCTGATCAAAAAATATCGTAGAACATAAAAAGTAGGAAACTTAATTCTCTACAAAAAAGGTCGCTTAACATTTTGCCATAGCTCGCTTCGTTTCCGAGATATTTGCAGATTTATCTCAAGGGAAGGGGCCTGACGGACATATTTCGAGATATTTCTTCTTCTTGTTGTTCTTCTTCTGCACAGCTAAGCTGGAAGTGGCATTTACAGCTCGCAATAGTGCAGAGTTATCTCAAAGAAAGGGGCCACGGTGTTTCTGTATCTCTATTATGTTGGTGCGGCTTCGGAACTTTTAAATATCTTGATATATCTCGAGAACTACGCCTCTGATCGAAAAATATCATAGAATATAAAAAGTAGCAAACTTAATTCTCTACAAAAAAGGTCTCTTAACATTTTGCCATAGCTCGCTTCGTTTCCGAGATATTTGCAGATATATCTCAAGGGAAGGGGCCTGACGGACATATTTCGAGATATTTCTTCTTCTTGTTGTTCTTCTTCTGCACAGCTAAGCTGGAAGTGGCATTTGCGGCTCGCACTAGTGCAGAGTTATCTCAAAGAACGGGGCCACGGTGTTTCTGTATCTCTATTATGTTGGTGCGGCTTCGGAACTTTTAAATATCTCGATATATCTCGAAAACTACGCTTCTGATCAAAAAATATCATAGAACATAAATTGTAGGAAACATAATTCTCTACAAAAACGGTCTCTTAACATTTTGCCATAGCACGCTTCGTTTCCGAGATATTTGCAGATATATCTCAAGGGAAGGGGCCTGACGGACATATTTCGAGATATTTCTTCTTCTTGTTGTTCTTCTTCTGCGCAGCTAAGCTGGAAGTGGCATTTGCAGCTCGCAATAGTGCAGAGATATCTCAAAGAAAGGGGCCACTGTGTTTCTGTATCTCTATTCTGTTGGTGCGGCTTCGGAACTTTTAAATATCTTGATATATCTCGAGAACTACGCATCTGATCAAAAAATATCATAGAACATAAAAAGTAGGAAACTTAATTCTCTACGAAAAAGGTCTCTTAACATTTTGCCATAGCTCGCTTCGTTTCCGAGATATTTGCAGATTTATCTCAAGGGAAGGGGCCTGACGGACATATTTCGAGATATTTCTTCTTCTTGTTGTTCTTCTTCTGCACAGCTAAGCTGGAAGTGGCATTTGCGGCTCGCAACAGTGCAGAGTTATCTCAAAGAAAGGGGCCACGGTGTTTCTGTATCTCTATTATGTTGGTGCGGCTTCGGAACTTTTAAATATCTTGATATATCTCGAGAACTACGCGTCTGATCAAAAAATATCATAGAACATAAAAAGTAGGAAACATAATTCTCTACAAAAACGGTCTCTTAACATTTTGCCATAGCTCGCTTCGTTTCCGAGATATTTGCAGATATATCTCAAGGGAAGGGGCCTGACGGACATATTTCGAGATATTTCTTCTTCTTGTTGTTCTTCTTCTGCGCAGCTAAGCTGGAAGTGGCATTTGCAGCTCGCAATAGTGCAGAGATATCTCAATGAAAGGGGCCACGTTGTTTCTGTATCTCTATTATGTTGGTGCGGCTTCGGAACTTTTAAATATCTTGATATATCTCGAGAACTACGCGACTGATCAAAAAATATCATAGAACATAAATTGTAGGAAACATAATTCTCTACAAAAAAGGTCTCTTAACATTTTGCCATAGCTCGCTTCGTTTCCGAGATATTTGCAGATTTATCTCAAGGGAAGGGGCCTGACGGACATATTTCGAGATATTTCTTCTTCTTGTTGTTCTTCTTCTGCACAGCTAAGCTGGAAGTGGCATTTGCGGCTCGCACTAGTGCAGAGTTATCTCAACAAAAGGGGCCACGGTGTTTCTGTATCTCTATTATGTTGGTGCGGCTTCGGAACTTTTAAATATCTCGATATATCTCGAAAACTACGCTTCTGAACAAAAAATATCATACAACATAAATTGTAGGAAACATAATTCTCTACAAAAAAGGTCTCTTAACATTTTGCCATAGCTCGCTTCGTTTCCGAGATATTTGCAGATATATCTCAAGGGAAGGGGCCTGACGGACATATTTCGAGATATTTCTTCTTCTTGTTGTTCTTCTTCTGCACAGCTAAGCTCGAAGCGGCATTTGCAGCTCGCAATAGTGCAGAGTTATCTCAAAGAAAGAGGCCACGGTGTTTCTGTACCTCTATTATGTTGGTGCAGCTTCGGAACTTTTAAATATCTTGATATATCTCGAGAACTACGCATCTGATCAAAAAATATCATCGAACATAAAAAGTAGGAAACTTAATTCTCTACAAAAAAGGTCTCTTAACATTTTGCCATAGCTCTCTTCGTTTCCGAGATATTTGCAGAGTTATCTCAAGGGAAGGGGCCTGACGGACATATTTCGAGATATTTCTTCTTCTTGTTGTTCTTCTTCTGCACAGCTAAGCTGAAAGTGGCATTTGCAGCTCGCAATAGTGCAGGGTTATCTCAAAGAAAGGGGCCACGGTGTTTCTGTATCTCTATTCTGTTGGTGCGGCTTCGGAACTTTTAAATATCTTGATATATCTCGAGAACTACGCATCTGATCAAAAAATATCATAGAACATAAAAAGTAGGAAACTTAATTCTCTACAAAAAAGGTCGCTTATCATTTTGCCATAGCTCGCTTCGTTTCCGAGATATTTGCATATTTATCTCAAGGGAAGGGGCCTGACGGACATATTTCGAGATATTTCTTCTTCTTGTTGTTCTTCTTCTGCACAGCTAAGCTGGAAGTGGCATTTGCGGCTCGCACTAGTGCAGAGTTATCTCAAAGAACGGGGCCACGGTGTTTCTGTATCCCTATTATGTTGGTCCGGCTTCGGAACTTTTAAATATCTAGATATATCTCGAGAACTACGCTTCTGATCAAAAAATATCATCGAACATAAATTGTAGGAAACATAATTCTCTACAAAAAACGTCTCTTAACATTTTGCCATAGCTCGCTTCGTTTCCGAGATATTTGCAGATTCAGCTCAAAGGAACTGGCCTGACGGACATATTTCGAGATATTTCTTCTTCTTGTTGTTCTTCCTCTGCACAGCTAAGCTGGAAGTGGCATTTGCAGCTCGCAATAGTGCAGAGTTATCTCAAAGGAAGGGGCCACGGTGTTTCTGTATCTCTATTATGTTGGTGCGGCTTCGGAACTTTTGAATATCTTGATATATCTCGAGAACTACGCATCTGATCAAAAAATATCATAGAACATAAAAAGTAGGAAACTTAAATCTCTACAAAAAAGGTCTCTTAACATTTTGCCATAGCTCGCTTCGTTTCCGAGATATTTGCAGATTTATCTCAAGGGAAGGGGCCTGACGGACATATTTCGCGATATTTCTTCTTCTTGTTGTTCTTCTTCTGCACAGCTAAGCTGGAAGTGGCATTTGCGGCTCGCAATAGTGCAGAGTTATCTCAACGAAAGGGGCCACGGTGTTTCTGTATCTCTATTATGTTGGTGCGGCTTCGGAACTTTTAAATATCTCGATATATCTCGAAAACTACGCTTCTGATCAAAAAATATCATAGAACATAAATTGTAGGAAACATTATTCTCTACAAAAAAGGTCTCTTAACATTTTGCCATAGCTCGCTTCGTTCCCGAGATATTTGCAGATTCATCTCAAGGGAAGGGGTCTGACGGACATATTTCGAGATATTTCTTCTTCTTGTTGTTCTTCTTCTGCACAGCTAAGCTCGAAGCGGCATTTGCAGCTCGCAATAGTGCAGAGTTATCTCAAAGAAAGAGGCCACGGTGTTTCTGTACCTCTATTATGTTGGTGCAGCTTCGGAACTTTTAAATATCTTGATATATCTCGAGAACTACGCATCTGATCAAAAAATATCATAGAACATAAAAAGTAGGAAACTTAATTCTCTACAAAAAAGGTCTCTTAACATTTTGCCATAGCTCTCTTCGTTTCCGAGATATTTGCAGATTTATCTCAATGGAAGGGGCCTGACGGACATATTTCGAGATATTTCTTCTTCTTCTTGTTCTTCTTCTGCACAGCTAAGCTGGAAGTGGCATTTGCAGCTCGCAATAGTGCAGAGTTATCTCAAAGAAAGGGGCCACGGTGTTTCTGTATCTCTATTATGTTGGTGCGGCTTCGGAACTTTTAAATATCTTGATATATCTCGAGAACTACGCGTCTGATCAAAAAATATCATAGAACATAAAAAGTAGGAAACATAATTCTCTACAAAAACGGTCTCTTAACATTTTGCCATAGCTCGCTTCGTTTCCGAGATATTTGCAGATATATCTCAAGGGAAGGGGCCTGACGGACATATTTCGAGATATTTCTTCTTCTTGTTGTTCTTCTTCTGCACAGCTAAGCTGGAAGTGGCATTTGCGGCTCGCACTAGTGCAGAGTTATCTCAAAGAAAGGGGCCACGGTGTTTCTGTATCTCTATTATGTTGGTGCGGCTTCGGAACTTTTAAATATCTCGATATATCTCGAAAACTACGCTTCTGATCAAAAAATATCATAGAACATAAATTGTAGGAAACATAATTCTCTACAAAAAACGTCTCGTAACATTTTGCCATAGCTCGCTTCGTTTCCGAGATATTTGCAGATTTATCTCAAGGGAAGGGGCCTGACGGACATATTTCGAGATATTTCTTCTTCTTGTTGTTCTTCTTCTGCACAGCTAAGCTGGAAGTGGCATTTGCGGGTCGCACTAGTGCAGAGTTATCTCAAAGAAAGGGGCCACGGTGTTTCTGTATCCCTATTATGTTGGTGCGGCTTCGGAACTTTTGAATATCTCGATATATCTCGAAAACTACGCTTCTGATCAAAAAATACCATAGAACATTAATTGTAGGAAACATAATTCTCTACAAAAAACGTCTCTTAACATTTTGCCATAGCTCGCTTCGTTTCCGAGATATTTGCAGATTCAGCTCAAAGGAACTGGCCTGACGGACATATTTCGAGATATTTCTTCTTCTTGTTGTTCTTCCTCTGCACAGCTAAGCTGGAAGTGACATTTGCAGCTCGCAATAGTGCAGAGTTATCTCAAAGAAAGGGGCCACGGTGTTTCTGTATCTCTATTATGTTGGTGCGGCTTCGGAACTTTTAAATATCTCGATATATCTCGAAAACTACGCTTCTGATCAAAAAATATCATAGAACATAAATTGTAGGAAACATAATTCTCTACAAAAAACGTCTCTTAACATTTTGCCATAGCTCGCTTCCTTTCCGAGATATTTGCAGATTTATCTCAAGGGAAGTGGCCTGACGGACATATTTCGAGATATTTCTTCTTCTTGTTGTTCTTCTTCTGCACAGCTAAGCTGGAAGTGGCATTTGCGGCTCGCACTAGTGCAGAGTTATCTCAAAGAAAGGGGCCACGGTGTTTCTGTATCCCTATTATGTTGGTGCGGCTTCGGAACTTTTAAATATCTCGATATATCTCGAAAACTACGCTTCTCATCAAAAAATATCATAGAACATAAAAAGTAGGAAACATAATTCTCTACAAAAAAGGTCTCTTAACATTTTGCCATAGCTCGCTTCGTTTCCGAGATATTTGCAGATTTATCTCAAGGGAAGGGGCCTGACGGACATATTTCGAGATATTTCTTCTTCTTGTTGTTCCTCTTCTGCACAGCTAAGCTGGAAGTGGCATTTGCAGCTCGCAATTGTGCAGAGTTATCTCAAAGAGAGGGGCCACGGTGTTTCTGTATCTCTATTATGTTGGTGCGGCTTCGGAACTTTTAAATATCTTGATATATCTCGAGAACTACGCATCTGATCAGAAAATATCATAGAAGATAAAAAGTAGGAAACTTAATTCTCTACAAAAAAGGTCTCTTAACATTTTGCCATAGCTCGCTTCGTTTCCGAGATATTTGCAGATTTATCTCAAGGTAAGGGGCCTGACGGACATATTTCCAGATATTTCTTCTTCTTGTTGTTCTTCTTCTGCACAGCTAAGCTGGAAGTGGCATTTGCAGCTCGCAATAGTGCATAGCTATCTGAAAGAAAGGGGCCACGGTGTTTCTGTATCTCTATTATGTTGGTGCGGCTTCGGAACTTTTAAATATCTTGATATATCTCGAGAACTACGCATCTGATCAAAAAATATCATAGAACATAAAAAGTAGGAAACTTAATTCGCTACAAAAAAGGTCTCTTAACATTTTGCCATAGTTCGCTTCGTTTCCGAAATATTTGCAGATTTATCTCAAGGGAAGGGGCCTAACGGACATATTTCGTGATATTTCTTCTTCTTGTTGTTCTTCTTCTGCACAGCTAAGCTGGAAGTGGCATTTGCAGCTCGCAATAGTGCAGAGTTATCTCAAAGAAAGGGGCCACGGTGTTTCTGTATCTCTATTATGTTGGTGCGGCTTCGGAACTTTTAAATATCTCGATATATCTCGAGAACTACGCATCTGATCAAAAAATATCATAGAACATAAAAAGTAGGAAACTTAATTCTCTACAAAAAAGGTCGCTTAACATTTTGCCATAGCTCGCTTCGTTTCCGAGATATTTGCATATTTATCTCAAGGGAAGGGGCCTGACGGACATATTTCGAGATATTTCTTCTTCTTGTTGTTCTTCTTCTGCACAGCTAAGCTGGAAGTGGCATTTGCGGCTCGCAATAGTGCAGAGTTATCTCAAAGAAAGGGGCCACGGTGTTTCTGTATCTCTATTATGTTGGTGCGGCTTCGGAACTTTTAAATATCTTGATATATCTCGAGAACTACGCATCTGATCAAAAAATATCATAGAACATAAAAAGTAGGAAACTTAATTCTCTACAAAAAAGGTCTCTTAACATTTCGCCATAGCTCGCTTCGTTTCCGAGATATTTGCAGATTTATCTCAAGGGAAGGGGCCTGACGGACATATTTCGAGATATTTCTTCTTCTTGTTGTTCTTCTTCTGCACAGCTAAGCTGGAAGTGGCATTTACAGCTCGCAATAGTGCAGAGTTATCTCAAAGAAAGGGGCCACGGTGTTTCTGTATCTCTATTATGTTGGTGCGGCTTCGGAACTTTTAAATATCTTGATATATCTCGAGAACTACGCATCTGATCAAAAAATATCATAGAACATAAAAAGTAGGAAACATAATTCTCTACAAAAAAGGTCTCTTAACATTTTGCCATAGGTCGCTTCGTTTCCGAGATATTTGCACATTTATCTCAAGGGAAGGGGCCTAACGGACATATTTCGAGATATTTCTTCTTCTTGTTGTCCTTCTTCTGCACAGCTAAACTGGAAGTGGCATTTCCAGCTCGCAATAGTGCAGAGTTATCTCAAAGAGAGGGGCCACGGTGTTTCTGTATCTCTATTATGTTGGTGCGGCTTCTTAACTTTTAAATATCTTGATATATCTCGAGAACTACGCATCTGATCAAAAAATTTCATAGAACATAAAAAGTAGGAAACTTAATTCTCTACAAAAAAGGTCTCTTAACATTTTGCAATAGCTCGCTTCGTTTCCGAGATATTTGCAGATTTATCTCAAGGGAAGGGGCCTGACGGACATATTTCGAGATATTTCTTCTTCTTGTTGTTCTTCTTCTGCAGAGCTAAGCTGAAAGTGGCATTTACGGCTCGCACTAGTGCAGAGTTATCTCAAAGAAAGGGGCCACGGTGTTTCTGTATCTCTATTATGTTGGTGCGGCTTCGGAACTTTTAAATATCTCGATATATCTCGAAAACTACGCTTCTGATCAAAAAATATCATAGAACATAAATTGTAGGAAACATAATTCTCTACAAAAAACGTCTCTTAACATTTTGCCATAGCTCGCTTCGTTTCCGAGATATTTGCAGATTCAGCTCAAAGGAACTGGCCTGACGGACATATTTCGAGATATTTCTTCTTCTTGTTGTTCTTCTTCTGCACAGCTAAGCTGGAAGTGGCATTTGCAGCTCGCAATAGTGCAGAGTTATCTCAAAGAAAGGGGCCACGGTGTTTCTGTATCTCTATTATGTTGGTGCGGCTTCGGAACTTTTAAATATCTTGATATATCTCGAGAACTACGCGTCTGATCAAAAAATATCATAGAACATAAAAAGTAGGAAACTTAATTCTCTACAAAAAAGTCTGTTAACATTTTGCCATAGCTCGCTTCGTTTCCGAGATATTTGCAGATTTATCTCAAGGGAAGGGGCCTAACGGACATATTTCGAGATATTTCTTCTTCTTGTTGTTCTTCTTCTGCACAGCTAAACTGGAAGTGGCATTTCCAGCTCGCAATAGTGCAGAGTTATCTCAAAGAGAGGGGCCACGGTGTTTCTGTATCTCTATTATGTTGGTGCGGCTTCGGAACTTTTAAATATCTTGATATATCTCGAGAACTACGCGTCTGATCAAAAAATATCATAGAACATAAAAAGTAGGAAACATAATTCTCTACAAAAAAGGTCTCTTAACATTTTGCCATAGCTCGCTTCGTTTCCGAGATATTTGCAGATTTATCTCAAGGGAAGGGGCCTAACGGACATATTTCGAGATATTTCTTCTTCTTGTTGTCCTTCTTCTGCACAGCTAAACAGGAAGTGGCATTTCCAGCTCGCAATAGTGCAGAGTTATCTCAAAGAGAGGGGCCACGGTGTTTCTGTATCCCTATTATGTTGGTGCGGCTTCGGAACTTTTAAATATCTCGATATATCTCGAAAACTACGCTTCTGATCAAAAAATATCATAGAACATAAATTGTAGGAAATATAATTCTCTACAAAAAAGGTCTCTTAACATTTTGCCATAGCTCGCTTCGTTTCCGAGATATTTGCAGATTTATCTCAAGGGAAGGGGCCTGACGGACATATTTCGAGATATTTCTTCTTCTTGTTGTTCTTCCTCTGCACAGCTAAGCTGGAAGTGGCATTAGCAGCTCGCAATAGTGCAGAGTTATCTCAAAGAAAGGGGCCACGGTGTTTCTGTATCTCTATTATGTTGGTGCGGCTTCGGAACTTTTAAATATCTTGATATATCTCGAGAACTACGCCTCTGATCGAAAAATATCGTAGATCATAAAAAGTAGGAAACTTAATTCTCTACAAAAAAGGTCTCTTAACATTTTGCCATAGCTCGCTTCGTTTCCGAGATATTTGCAGATATATCTCAAGGGAAGGGGCCTGCCGGACATATTTCGAGATATTTCTTCTTCTTGTTGTTCTTCTTCTGCACAGGTAAGCTGGAAGTGGCATTTACAGCTCGCAATAGTGCAGAGTTATCTCAAAGAAAGGGGCCACGGTGTTTCTGTATCTCTATTATGTTGGTGCTGCTTCGGAACTTTTAAATATCTTGATATATCTCGAGAACTACGCATCTGATCAAAAAATATCATAGAACATGAAAAGTAGGAAACTTAATTCTCTACAAAAAAGGTCTCTTAACATTTTGCCATAGCTCTCTTCGTTTCCGAGATATTTGCAGATTTATCTCAAGGGATGGGGCCTGACGGACATATTTCGAGATATTTCTTCTTCTTGTTGTTCTTCTTCTGCACAGCTAAGCTGGAAGTGGCATTTGCGGCTCGCACTAGTGCAGAGTTATCTCAAAGAACGGAGCCACGGTGTTTCTGTATCCCTATTATGTTGGTGCGGCTTCGGAACTTTTGAATATCTTGATATATCTCGAGAACTACGCTTCTGATCAAAAAATATCATAGAACATGAATTGTAGGAAACATAATTCTCTACAAAAAACGTCTCTTAACATTTTGCCATAGCTCGCTTCGTTTCCGAGATATTTGCAGATTCAGCTCAAAGGAACTGGCCTGACGGACATATTTCGACATATTTCTTCTTCTTGTTGTTCTTCCTCTGCACAGCTAAGCTGGAAGTGGCATTTGCAGCTCGCAATAGTGCAGAGTTATCTCAAAGGAAGGGGCCACGGTGTTTCTGTATCTCTATTATGTTGGTGCGGCTTCGGAACTTTTGAATATCTTGATATATCTCGAGAACTACGCATCTGATCAAAAAATATCATAGAACATAAAAAGTAGGAAACTTAATTCTCTACAAAAAAGGTCTCTTAACATTTTGCCATAGCTCGCTTCGTTTCCGAGATATTTGCAGATTTATCTCAAGGGAAGTGGCCTGACGGACATATTTCGAGATATTTCTTCTTCTTGTTGTTCTTCTTCTGCACAGCTAAGCTGGAAGTGGCATTTGCGGCTCGCACTAGTGCAGAGTTATCTCAAAGAAAGGGGCCACGGTGTTTCTGTATCCCTATTATGTTGGTGCGGCTTCGGAACTTTTAAATATCTCGATATATCTCGAAAACTACGCTTCTGATCAAAAAATATCATAGAACATAAATTGTAGGAAACATAATTCTCCACAAAAAACGTCTCTTAACATTTTGCCATAGCTCGCTTCGTTTCCGAGATATTTGCAGATTCAGCTCAAAGGAACTGGCCTGACGGACATATTTCGAGATATTTCTTCTTCTTGTTGTTCCTCTTCTGCACAGCTAAGCTGGAAGTGGCATTTGCAGCTCGCAATTGTGCAGAGTTATCTCAAAGAGAGGGGCCACGGTGTTTCTGTATCTCTATTATGTTGGTGCGGCTTCGGAACTTTTAAATATCTTGATATATCTCGAGAACTACGCATCTGATCAGAAAATATCATAGAAGATAAAAAGTAGGAAACTTAATTCTCTACAAAAAAGGTCTCTTAACATTTTGCCATAGCTCGCTTCGTTTCCGAGATATTTGCAGATTTATCTCAAGGTAAGGGGCCTGACGGACATATTTCCAGATATTTCTTCTTCTTGTTGTTCTTCTTCTGCACAGCTAAGCTGGAAGTGGCATTTGCAGCTCGCAATAGTGCATAGCTATCTGAAAGAAAGGGGCCACGGTGTTTCTGTATCTCTATTATGTTGGTGCGGCTTCGGAACTTTTAAATATCTTGATATATCTCGAGAACTACGCATCTGATCAAAAAATATCATAGAACATAAAAAGTAGGAAACTTAATTCGCTACAAAAAAGGTCTCTTAACATTTTGCCATAGCTCGCTTCGTTTCCGAGATATTTGCAGATTTATCTCAAGGGAAGGGGCCTAACGGACATATTTCGTGATATTTCTTCTTCTTGTTGTTCTTCTTCTGCATAGCTAAGCTGGAAGTGGCATTTGCAGCTCGCAATAGTGCAGAGTTATCTCAAAGAAAGGGGCCACGGTGTTTCTGTATCTCTATTATGTTGGTGCGGCTTCTTAACTTTTAAATATCTTGATATATCTCGAGAACTACGCATCTGATCAAAAAATTTCATAGAACATAAAAAGTAGGAAACTCAATTCTCTACAAAAAAGGTCTCTTAACATTTTGCAATAGCTCGCTTCGTTTCCGAGATATGTGCAGATTTATCTCAAGGGAAGGGGCCTGACGGACATATTTCGAGATATTTCTTCTTCTTGTTGTTCTTCTTCTGCACAGCTAAGCTGGAAGTGGCATTTGCGGCTCGCACTAGTGCAGAGATATCTCAAAGAAAGGGGCCACGGTGTTTCTGTATCCCTATTATGTTGGTGCGGCTTCGGAACTATTAAATATCTCGATATATCTCGAAAACTACGCTTCTGATCAAAAAATATCATAGAACATAAATTGTAGGAAACATAATTCTCTACAAAAAACGTCTCTTAACATTTTGCCATAGCTCGCTTCGTTTCCGAGATATTTGCAGATTCAGCTCAAAGGAACTGGCCTGACGGACATATTTCGAGATATTTCTTCTTCTTGTTGTTCTTCCTCTGCACAGCTAAGCTGGAAGTGGCATTAGCAGCTCGCAATAGTGCAGAGTTATCTCAAAGAAAGGGGCCACGGTGTTTCTGTATCTCTATTATGTTGGTGCGGCTTCGGAACTTTTAAATATCTTGATATATCTCGAGAACTACGCATCTGATCAAAAAATATCATAGAACATAAAAAGTAGGAAACTTAATTCTCTACAAAAAAGGTCTCTTAACATTTCGCCATAGCTCGCTTCGTTTCCGAGATATTTGCAGATTTATCTCAAGGGAAGGGGCCTGACGGACATATTTCGAGATATTTCTTCTTCTTGTTGTTCTTCTTCTGCACAGCTAAGCTGGAAGTGGCATTTACAGCTCGCAATAGTGCAGAGTTATCTCAAAGAAAGGGGCCACGGTGTTTCTGTATCTCTATTATGTTGGTGCGGCTTCGGAACTTTTAAATATCTTGATATATCTCGAGAACTACGCATCTGATCAAAAAATATCATAGAACATAAAAAGTAGGAAACATAATTCTCTACAAAAAAGGTCTCTTAACATTTTGCCATAGGTCGCTTCGTTTCCGAGATATTTGCACATTTATCTCAAGGGAAGGGGCCTAACGGACATATTTCGAGATATTTCTTCTTCTTGTTGTCCTTCTTCTGCACAGCTAAACTGGAAGTGGCATTTCCAGCTCGCAATAGTGCAGAGTTATCTCAAAGAGAGGGGCCACGGTGTTTCTGTATCTCTATTATGTTGGTGCGGCTTCTTAACTTTTAAATATCTTGATATATCTCGAGAACTACGCATCTGATCAAAAAATTTCATAGAACATAAAAAGTAGGAAACTTAATTCTCTACAAAAAAGGTCTCTTAACATTTTGCAATAGCTCGCTTCGTTTCCGAGATATTTGCAGATTTATCTCAAGGGAAGGGGCCTGACGGACATATTTCGAGATATTTCTTCTTCTTGTTGTTCTTCTTCTGCAGAGCTAAGCTGAAAGTGGCATTTACGGCTCGCACTAGTGCAGAGTTATCTCAAAGAAAGGGGCCACGGTGTTTCTGTATCTCTATTATGTTGGTGCGGCTTCGGAACTTTTAAATATCTCGATATATCTCGAAAACTACGCTTCTGATCAAAAAATATCATAGAACATAAATTGTAGGAAACATAATTCTCTACAAAAAACGTCTCTTAACATTTTGCCATAGCTCGCTTCGTTTCCGAGATATTTGCAGATTCAGCTCAAAGGAACTGGCCTGACGGACATATTTCGAGATATTTCTTCTTCTTGTTGTTCTTCTTCTGCACAGCTAAGCTGGAAGTGGCATTTGCAGCTCGCAATAGTGCAGAGTTATCTCAAAGAAAGGGGCCACGGTGTTTCTGTATCTCTATTATGTTGGTGCGGCTTCGGAACTTTTAAATATCTTGATATATCTCGAGAACTACGCGTCTGATCAAAAAATATCATAGAACATAAAAAGTAGGAAACTTAATTCTCTACAAAAAAGTCTGTTAACATTTTGCCATAGCTCGCTTCGTTTCCGAGATATTTGCAGATTTATCTCAAGGGAAGGGGCCTAACGGACATATTTCGAGATATTTCTTCTTCTTGTTGTTCTTCTTCTGCACAGCTAAACTGGAAGTGGCATTTCCAGCTCGCAATAGTGCAGAGTTATCTCAAAGAGAGGGGCCACGGTGTTTCTGTATCTCTATTATGTTGGTGCGGCTTCGGAACTTTTAAATATCTTGATATATCTCGAGAACTACGCGTCTGATCAAAAAATATCATAGAACATAAAAAGTAGGAAACATAATTCTCTACAAAAAAGGTCTCTTAACATTTTGCCATAGCTCGCTTCGTTTCCGAGATATTTGCAGATTTATCTCAAGGGAAGGGGCCTAACGGACATATTTCGAGATATTTCTTCTTCTTGTTGTCCTTCTTCTGCACAGCTAAACAGGAAGTGGCATTTCCAGCTCGCAATAGTGCAGAGTTATCTCAAAGAGAGGGGCCACGGTGTTTCTGTATCCCTATTATGTTGGTGCGGCTTCGGAACTTTTAAATATCTCGATATATCTCGAAAACTACGCTTCTGATCAAAAAATATCATAGAACATAAATTGTAGGAAATATAATTCTCTACAAAAAAGGTCTCTTAACATTTTGCCATAGCTCGCTTCGTTTCCGAGATATTTGCAGATTTATCTCAAGGGAAGGGGCCTGACGGACATATTTCGAGATATTTCTTCTTCTTGTTGTTCTTCCTCTGCACAGCTAAGCTGGAAGTGGCATTAGCAGCTCGCAATAGTGCAGAGTTATCTCAAAGAAAGGGGCCACGGTGTTTCTGTATCTCTATTATGTTGGTGCGGCTTCGGAACTTTTAAATATCTTGATATATCTCGAGAACTACGCCTCTGATCGAAAAATATCGTAGATCATAAAAAGTAGGAAACTTAATTCTCTACAAAAAAGGTCTCTTAACATTTTGCCATAGCTCGCTTCGTTTCCGAGATATTTGCAGATATATCTCAAGGGAAGGGGCCTGCCGGACATATTTCGAGATATTTCTTCTTCTTGTTGTTCTTCTTCTGCACAGGTAAGCTGGAAGTGGCATTTACAGCTCGCAATAGTGCAGAGTTATCTCAAAGAAAGGGGCCACGGTGTTTCTGTATCTCTATTATGTTGGTGCTGCTTCGGAACTTTTAAATATCTTGATATATCTCGAGAACTACGCATCTGATCAAAAAATATCATAGAACATGAAAAGTAGGAAACTTAATTCTCTACAAAAAAGGTCTCTTAACATTTTGCCATAGCTCTCTTCGTTTCCGAGATATTTGCAGATTTATCTCAAGGGATGGGGCCTGACGGACATATTTCGAGATATTTCTTCTTCTTGTTGTTCTTCTTCTGCACAGCTAAGCTGGAAGTGGCATTTGCAGCTCGCAATAGTGCAGAGTTATCTCAAAGAAAGGGGCCACGGTGTTTCTGTATCTCTATTATGTTGGTGCGGCTTCGGAACTTTTAAATATCTCGATATATCTCGAAAACTACGCTTCTGATCAAAAAATATCATAGAAGATAAATTGTAGGAAACATAATTCACTACAAAAAACGTCTCTTAACATTTTGCGACAGCTCGCTTCGTTTCCGAGATATTTGCAGATTCAGCTCAAAGGAACGGGCCTGACGGACATATTTCGAGATACTTCTTCCTCTTGTTGTTCTTCCTCTGCACAGCTAAGCTGGAAGTGGCATTTGCAGCTCGCAATAGTGCAGAGTTATCTCAAAGAAAGGGGCCACGGTGTTTCTGTATCTCTATTATGTTGGTGCGGCTTCGGAACTTTTAAATATCTCGATATATCTCGAAAACTACGCTTCTGACCAAAAAATATCATAGAACCTAAATTGTAGGAAACATAATTCTCTACACAAAACGTCTCTTAACATTTTGCCATAGCTCGCTTCGTTTCCGAGATATTTGCAGATTCAGCTCAAAGGAACGGCCCTGACGGACATATTTCGAGATACTTCTTCTTCTTGTTGTTCTTCCTCTGCACAGCTAAGCTGGAAGTGGCATTTGCAGCTCGCAATAGTGCAGAGTTATCTCAAAGGAAGGGGCCACGGTGTTTCTGTATCTCTATTATGTTGGTGCGGCTTCGGAACTTTTAAATATCTTGATATATCTCCAGAACTACGCATCTGATCAAAAAATATCATAGAACATAAAAAGTAGGAAACTTAATTCTCTACAAAAAAGGTCTCTTAACATTTTGCCATAGCTCGCTTCGTTTCCGAGATATTTGCAGATTTATCTCAAGGGAAGGGGCCTGACGGACATATTTCGAGATATTTCCTCTTCTTGTTGTTCTTCTTCTGCACAGCTAAGCTGGAAGTGGCATTTGCAGCTCGCACTAGTGCAGAGTTATCTCAAAGAAAGGGGCCACGGTGTTTCTGTATCTCTATTATGTTGGTGCGGCTTCGGAACTTTTAAATATCTCGATATATCTCGAAAACTACGCTTCTGATCAAAAAATATCATAGAACATAAATTGTAGGAAACATAATTCTCTACCAAAAAGGTCTCTTAACATTTTGCCATAGCTCGCTTCGTTTCCGAGATATTTGCAGATATATCTCAAGGGAAGGGGCCTGACGGACATATTTCGAGATATTTCTTCTTCTTGTTGTTCTTCTTCTGCACAGCTAAGCTGGAAGTGGCATTTGCAGCTCGCAATAGTGCAGAGTTATCTCAAAGAAAGGGGCCACGGTGTTTCTGTATCTCTATTATGTTGGTGCGGCTTCGGAACTTTTAAATATCTTGATATATCTCGAGAACTACGCATCTGATCAAAAAATATCATAGAACAGAAAAAGTAGGAAACTTAACTCTCTACAAAAAAGGTCTCTTAACATTTTGCCATAGCTCGCTTCGTTTCCGAGATATTTGCAGATTTATCTCAAGGGAAGGGGCCTGACGGACATATTTCGAGATATTTCTTCTTCTTGTTGTTCTTCCTCTGCACAGCTAAGCTGGAAGTGGCATTAGCAGCTCGCAATAGTGCAGAGTTATCTCAAAGAAAGGGGCCACGGTGTTTCTGTATCTCTATTATGTTGGTGCGGCTTCGGAACTTTTAAATATCTTGATATATCTCGAGAACTACGCATCTGATCAAAAAATATCATAGAACATAAAAAGTAGGAAACTTAATTCTCTACAAAAAAGGTCTCTTAACATTTCGCCATAGCTCGCTTCGTTTCCGAGATATTTGCAGATTTATCTCAAGGGAAGGGGCCTGACGGACATATTTCGAGATATTTCTTCTTCTTGTTGTTCTTCTTCTGCACAGCTAAGCTGGAAGTGGCATTTACAGCTCGCAATAGTGCAGAGTTATCTCAAAGAAAGGGGCCACGGTGTTTCTGTATCTCTATTATGTTGGTGCGGCTTCGGAACTTTTAAATATCTTGATATATCTCGAGAACTACGCATCTGATCAAAAAATATCATAGAACATAAAAAGTAGGAAACTGAATTCTCTACAAAAAAGGTCTCTTAACATTTTGCCATAGGTCGCTTCGTTTCCGAGATATTTGCAGATTTATCTCAAGGGAAGGGGCCTAACGGACATATTTCGAGATATTTCTTCTTCTTGTTGTCCTTCTTCTGCACAGCTAAACTGGAAGTGGCATTTCCAGCTCGCAATAGTGCAGAGTTATCTCAAAGAGAGGGGCCACGGTGTTTCTGTATCTCTATTATGTTGGTGCGGCTTCGGAACTTTTAAATATCTTGATATATCTCGAGAACTACGCATCTGATCAAAAAATATCATAGAAGATAAAAAGTAGGAAACTTAATTCTCTACAAAAAAGGTCTCTTAACATTTTGCCATAGCTCGCTTCGTTTCCGAGATATTTGCAGATTTATCTCAAGGAAAGGGGCCAGACGGACATATTTCGAGATATTTCTTCTTCTTGTTGTTCTTCTTCTGCACAGCTAAGCTGGAAGTGGCATTTGCGGCTCGCACTAGTGCAGAGTTATCTCAAAGAAAGGGGCCACGGTGTTTCTGTATCCCTATTATGTTGGTGCGGCTTCGGAACTTTTAAATATCTCGATATATCTCGAAAACTACGCTTCTGATCAAAAAATATCATAGAACATAAATTGTAGGAAACAGAATTCTCTACAAAAAAGGTCTCTTAACATTTTGCCATGGCTCGCTTCGTTTCCGAGATATTTGCAGAAAAATCTCAAGGGAAGGGGCCTGACGGACATATTTCGAGATATTTCTTCTTCTTGTTGTTCTTCTTCTGCACAGCTAAGCTGGAAGTGGCATTTACAGCTCGCAATAGTGCAGAGTTATCTCAAAGAAAGGGGCCACGGTGTTTCTGTATCTCTATTATGTTGGTGCGGCTTCGGAACTTTTAAATATCTTGATATATCTCGAGAACTACGCATCTGATCAAAAAATATCATAGAACATAAAAAGTAGGAAACTTAATTCTCTACAAAAAAGGTCTCTTAACATTTTGCCATAGGTCGCTTCGTTTCCGAGATATTTGCAGATTTATCTCAAGCGAAGGGGCCTAACGGACATATTTCGAGATATTTCTTCTTCTTGTTGTCCTTCTTCTGCACAGCTAAACTGGAAGTGGCATTTCCAGCTCGCAATAGTGCAGAGTTATCTCAAAGAGAGGGGCCACGGTGTTTCTGTATCTCTATTATGTTGGTGCGGCTTCGGAACTTTTAAATATCTTGATATATCTCGAGAACTACGCATCTGATCAAAAAATATCATAGAACATAAAAAGTAGGAAACGTAATTCTCTACAAAAAAGGTCTCTGAACATTTTGCCATAGCTGGCTTCGTTTCCGAGATATTTGCAGATTTATCTCAAGGGAAGGGGCCTGACGGACATATTTCGAGATATTTCTTCTTCTTGCTGTTCTACTTCTGCACAGCTAAGCTGGAAGTGGCATTTGCGGCTCGCACTAGTGCAGAGTTATCTCAAAGAAAGGGGCCACGGTGTTTCTGTATCTCTATTATGTTGGTGCGGCTTCGGAACTTTTAAATATCTCGATATATCTCGAAAACTACGCTTCTGATCAAAAAATATCATAGAACATAAATTGTAGGAAACAGAATTCTCTACAAAAAAGGTCTCTTAACATTTTGCCATAGCTCGCTTCGTTTCCGAGATATTTGCAGATATATCTCAAGGGAAGGGGCCTGACGGACATATTTCGAGATATTTCTTCTTCTTGTTGTTCTTCTTCTGCA
This sequence comes from Osmia lignaria lignaria, assembly GCF_051020975.1. Lineage (NCBI taxonomy): Eukaryota > Metazoa > Arthropoda > Insecta > Hymenoptera > Megachilidae > Osmia > Osmia lignaria. Next base: position 20,707,714 of record NW_027478162.1, on the reverse strand, counting down.
CAGCTAAGCTGGAAGTGGCATTTACAGCTCGCAATAGTGCAGAGTTATCTCAAAGAAAGGGGCCACGGTGTTTCTGTATCTCTATTATGTTGGTGCGGCTTCGGAACTTTTAAATATCTTGATATATCTCGAGAACTACGCATCTGATCAAAAAATATCATAGAACATAAAAAGTAGGAAACTTAATTCTCTACAAAAAAGGTCTCTTAACATTTTGCCATAGGTCGCTTCGTTTCCGAGATATTTGCAGATTTATCTCAAGGGAAGGGGCCTAACGGACATATTTCGAGATATTTCTTCTTCTTGTTGTCCTCCTTCTGCACAGCTAAACTGGAAGTGGCATTTCCAGCTCGCAATAGTGCAGAGTTATTTCAAAGAGAGGGGCCACGGTGTTTCTGTATCTCTATTATGTTGGTGCGGCTTCGGAACTTTTAAATATCTCGATATATCTCGAAAACTACGCTTCTGATCAAAAAATATCATAGAACATGAATTGTAGGAAACATAATTCTCTACAAAAAACGTCTCTTAACATTTTGCCATAGCTCGCTTCGTTTCCGAGATATTTGCAGATTCAGCTCAAAGGAACTGGCCTGACGGACATATTTCGAGATATTTCTTCTTCTTGTTGTTCTTCTTCTGCACAGCTAAGCTGGAAGTGGCATTTGCGGCTCGCTCTAGTGCAGAGTTATCTCAAAGAAAGGGGCCACGGTGTTTCTGTATCTCTATTATGTTGGTGCGGCTTCGGAACTTTTAAATATCTTGATATATCTCGAGAACTACGCATCTGATCCAAAAATATCATAGAACATAAATAGTAGGAAACTTAATTCTCTACAAAAAAGGTCTCTCAACATTTTGCCATAGCTCGCTTCGTTTCCGAGATATTTGCAGATTTATCTCAAGGGAAGGGGCCTGACGGACATATTTCCAGATATTTCTTCTTCTTGTTGTTCTTCTTCTGCACAGCTAAGCTGGAAGTGGCATTTGCAGCTCGCAATAGTGCAGAGTTATCTCAAAGAAAGGGGCCACGGTGTTACTGTATCTCTATTATGTTGGTGCGGCTTCGGAACTGTTAAATATCTTGATATATCTCGAGAACTACGCATCTGATCAAAAAATATCATAGAACATAAAAAGTAGGAAACTTAATTCTCTACAAAAAAGGTCTCTTAACATTTTGCCATAGCTCGCTTCGTTTCCGAGATATTTGCAGATTTATCTCAAGGGAAGGGGCCTGACGGACATATTTCGAGATATTTCTTCTTCTTGTTGTTCTTCTTCTGCACAGCTAAGCTGGAAGTGGCATTTGCGGCTCGCACTAGTGCAGAGTTATCTCAACGAAAGGGGCCACGGTGTTTCTGTATCTCTATTATGTTGGTGCGGCTTCGGAACTTTTAAATATCGCGATATATCTCGAAAACTACGCTTCTGATCAAAAAATATCATAGAACATAAATTGTAGGAAACATAATTCTCTACAAAAAAGGTCTCTTAACATTTCGCCATAGCTCGCTTCGTTTCCGAGATATTTGCAGATATATCTCAAGGGAAGGGGCCTGACGGACATATTTCGAGATATTTCTTCTTCTTGTTGTTCTTCTTCTGCACAGCTAAGCTGGAAGTGGCATTTACAGCTCGCAATAGTGCAGAGTTATCTCAAAGAAAGGGGCCACGGTGTTTCTGTATCTCTATTATGTTGGTGCGGCTTCGGAACTTTTAAATATCTTGATATATCTCGAGAACTACGCATCAGATCAAAAAATATCATAGAACATAAAAAGTAGGAAACTTAATTCTCTACAAAAAAGGTCTCTTAACATTTTGCCATAGCTCTCTTCGTTTCCGAGATATTTGCAGATATATCTCAAGGGAAGGGGCCTGACGGACATATTTCGAGATATTTCTTCTTCTTGTTGTTCTTCTACTGCACAGCTAATCTGGAAGTGGCATTTGCGGCTCGCACTAGTGCAGAGTTATCTCAAAGAAAGGGGCCACGGTGTTTCTGTATCTCTATTATGTTGGTGCGGCTTTGGAACTTTTAAATATCTCGATATATCTCGAAAACTACGCTTCTGACCAAAAAATATCATAGAACATAAATTGTACGAAACATAATTCTCTACAAAAAAGGTCTCTTAACATTTTGCCATAGCTCGCTTCGTTTCCGAGATATTTGCAGATATATCTCAAGGGAAGGGGCCTGACGGACATATTTCGAGATATTTCTTCTTCTTGTTGTTCTTCTTCTGCACAGCTAAGCTGGAAGTGGCATTTGCGGCTCGCACTAGTGCAGAGTTATCTCAAACAAAGGGGCCACGGTGTTTCTGTATCCCTATTATGTTGGTGCGGCTTCGGAACTTTTAAATATCTCGATATATCTCGAAAACTACGCTTCTGATCAAAAAATATCATAGAACATAAATTGTAGGAAACATAATTCTCTACAAAAAACGTCTCTTAACATTTTGCCATAGCTCGCTTCGTTTCCGAGATATTTGCAGATTCAGCTCAAAGGAACTGGCCTGACGGACATATTTCGAGATATTTCTTCTTCTTGTTGTTCTTCCTCTGCACAGCTAAGCTGGAAGTGGCATTTGCAGCTCGCAATAGTGCAGAGTTATCTCAAAGAAAGGGGCCACGGTGTTTCTGTATCTCTATTATGTTGGTGCGGCTTTGGAACTTTTAAATATCTCGATATATCTCGAAAACTACGCTTCTCACCAAAAAATATCATAGAACATAAATTGTACGAAACATAATTCTCTACAAAAAAGGTCTCTTAACATTTTGCCATAGCTCGCTTCGTTTCCGAGATATTTGCAGATATATCTCAAGGGATGGGGCCTGACGGACATATTTCGAGATTTTTCTTCTTCTTGTTGTTCTTCTTCTGCACAGCTAAGCTGGAAGTGGCATTTACAGCTCGCAATAGTGCAGAGTTATCTCAAAGAAAGGGGCCACGGTGTTTCTGTATCTCTATTATGTTGGTGCGGCTTCGGAACTTTTAAATATCTTGATATATCTCGAGAACTACGCATCTGATCAAAAAATATCATAGAACATAAAAAGTAGGAAACTTAATTCTCTACAAAAAAGGTCTCTTAACATTTTGCCATAGCTCGCTTCGTTTCCGAGATATTTGCAGATATATCTCAAGGGAAGGGGCCTGACGGACATATTTCGAGATATTTCTTCTTCTTGTTGTGCTTCTTCTGCACAGCTAAGCTGGAAGTGGCATTGGCGGCTCGCACTAGTGCAGAGTTATCTCAAAGAAAGGGGCCACGGTGTTTCTGTATCTCTATTATGTTGGTGCGGCTTCGGAACTTTTAAATATCTTGATATATCTCGAGAACTACGCATCTGATCAAAAAATATCATAGAACATAAAAAGTAGGAAACTTAATTCTCTACAAAAAAGGTCTCTTAACATTTTGCCATAGCTCGCTTCGTTTCCGAGATATTTGCAGATTTATCTCAAGGGAAGGGGCCTGACGGACATATTTCGAGATATGTCTTCTTCTTGTTGTTCTTCTTCTGCACAGCTAAGCTGGAAGTGGCATTTACAGCTCGCAATAGTGCAGAGTTATCTCAAAGAAAGGGGCCACGGTGTTTCTGTATCTCTATTATGTTGGTGCGGCTTCGGAACTTTTAAATATCTTGATATATCTCGAGAACTACCCATCAGATCAAAAAATATCATAGAACATAAAAAGTAGGAAACTTAATTCTCTACAAAAAAGGTCTGTTAACATTTTGCCACAGCTCTCTTCGTGTCCGAGATATTTGCAGATTTATCTCAAGGGAAGGGGCCTAACGGACATATTTCGAGATATTTCTTCTTCTTGTTGTTCTTCTTCTGCACAGCTAAACTGGAAGTGGCATTTCCAGCTCGCAATAGTGCAGAGTTATCTCAAAGAGAGGGGCCACGGTGTTTCTGTATCTCTATTATGTTGGTGCGGCTTCGGAACTTTTAAATATCTTGATATATCTCGAGAACTACGCATCTGATCAAAAAATATCATAGAACATAAAAAGTAGGAAACTTAATTCTCTACAAAAAAGGTCTCCTAACATTTTGCCATAGCTCGCTTCGTTTCCGAGATATTTGCAGATTTATCTCAAGGGAAGGGGCCTGACGGACATATTTCGAGATATTTCTTCTTCTTGTTGTTCTTCTTCTGCACAGCTAAGCTGGAAGTGGCATTTGCGGCTCGCACTAGTGCAGAGTTATCTCAAAGAAAGGGGCCACGGTGTTTCTGTATCTCTATTATGTTGGTGCGGCTTCGGAACTTTTAAATATCTCGATATATCTCGAAAACTACGCTTCTGATCAAAAAATATCATAGAACATAAATTGTAGGAAACACAATTCTCTACAAAAAACGTCTCTTAACATTTTGCCATAGCTCGCTTCGTTTCCGAGATATTTGCAGATTCAGCTCAAAGGAACTGGCCTGACGGACATATTTCGAGATATTTCTTCTTCTTGTTGTTCTTCCTCTGCACAGCTAAGCTGGAAGTGGCATTTGCGGCTCGCACTAGTGCAGAGTTATCTCAAAGAAAGGGGCCACGGTGTTTCTGTATCTCTATTATGTTGGTGCGGCTTCGGAACTTTTAAATATCTTGATATATCTCGAGAACTACGCATCTGATCAAAAAATATCATAGAACATAAAAAGTAGGAAACATAATTCTCTACAAAAAAGGTCTCTTAACATTTTGCCATAGCTCGCTTCGTTTCCGAGATATTTGCAGATTTATCTCAAGGGAAGGGGCCTAACGGACATATTTCGAGATATTTCTTCTTCTTGTTGTTCTTCTTCTGCACAGCTAAACTGGAAGTGGCATTTCCAGCTCGCAATAGTGCAGAGTTATCTCAAAGAGAGGGGCCACGGTGTTTCTGTATCTCTATTATGTTGGTGCGGCTTCGGAACTTTTAAATATCTTGATATATCTCGAGAGCTACGCGTCTGATCAAAAAATATCATAGAACATAAAAAGTAGGAAACATAATTCTCTACAAAAAAGGTCTCTTAACATTTTGCCATAGCTCGCTTCGTTTCCGAGATATTTGCAGATTTATCTCAAGGGAAGTGGCCTGACGGACATATTTCGAGATATTTCTTCTTCTTGTTGTTCTTCTTCTGCACAGCTAAGCTGGAAGTGGCATTTGCGGCTCGCACTAGTGCAGAGTTATCTCAAACAAAGGGGCCACGGTGTTTCTGTATCTCTATTATGTTGGTGCGGCTTCGGAACTTTTAAATATCTTGATATATCTCGAATACTACGCTTCTGATCAAAAAATATCATAGAACATAAATTGTAGGAAACATAATTCTCTACAAAAAACGTCTCTTAACATTTTGCCATAGCTCGCTTCGTTTCCGAGATATTTGCAGATTTATCTCAAGGGAAGGGGCCTAACGGACATATTTCGAGATATTTCTTCTTCTTGTTGTTCTTCTTCTGCACAGCTGAACTGGAAGTGGCATTTCCAGCTCGCAATAGTGCAGAGTTATCTCAAAGAGAGGGGCCACGGTGTTTCTGTATCTCTATTATGTTGGTGCGGCTTCGGAACTTTTAAATATCTTGATATATCTCGAGAGCTACGCGTCTGATCAAAAAATATCATAGAACATAAAAAGTAGGAAACATAATTCTCTACAAAAAAGGTCTCTTAACATTTTGCCATAGCTCGCTTCGTTTCCGAGATATTTGCAGATTTATCTCAAGGGAAGTGGCCTGACGGACATATTTCGAGATATTTCTTCTTCTTGTTGTTCTTCTTCTGCACAGCTAAGCTGGAAGTGGCATTTGCGGCTCGCACTAGTGCAGAGTTATCTCAAACAAAGGGGCCACGGTGTTTCTGTATCTCTATTATGTTGGTGCGACTTCGGAACTTTTAAATATCTTGATATATCTCGAGAACTACGCATCTGATCAAAAAATATCATAGAACATAAAAAGTAGGAAACTTAATTCTCTACAAAAAAGGTCTCTTAACATTTTGCCATAGCTCGCTTCGTTTCCGAGATATTTGCAGATTTATCTCAATGGAAGGGGCCTAACGGACATATTTCGAGATATTTCTTCTTCTTGTTGTTCTTCTTCTGCACAGCTAAACTGGAAGTGGCATTTCCAGCTCGCAATAGTGCAGAGTTATCTCAAAGAGAGGGGCCACGGTGTTTCTGTATCTCTATTATGTTGGTGCGGCTTTGGAACTTTTAAATATCTCGATATATCTCGAAAACTACGCTTCTGATCAAAAAATATTATAGAGCATAAATTGTAGGAAACATAATTCTCTACAAAAAAGGTCTCTTAACATTTTGCCATAGCTCGCTTTGTTTCCGAGATATTTGCAGATATATCTCAAGGGAAGGGGCCTGACGGACATATTTCGAGATATGTCTTCTTCTTGTTGTTCTTCTTCTGCACAGCTAAGCTGGAAGTGGCATTTACAGCTCGCAATAGTGTAGAGTTATCTCAAAGAAAGGGGCCACGGTGTTTCTGTATCTCTATTATGTTGGTGCGGCTTCGGAACTTTTAAATATCTTGATATATCTCGAGAACTACCCATCAGATCAAAAAATATCATAGAACATAAAAAGTAGGAAACTTAATTCTCTACAAAAAAGGTCTGTTAACATTTTGCCACAGCTCTCTTCGTTTCCGAGATATTTGCAGATTTATCTCAAGGGAAGGGGCCTAACGGACATATTTCGAGATATTTCTTCTTCTTGTTGTTCTTCTTCTGCACAGCTAAACTGGAAGTGGCATTTCCAGCTCGCAATAGTGCAGAGTTATCTCAAAGAGAGGGGCCACGGTGTTTCTGTATCTCTATTATGTTGGTGCGGCTTCGGAACTTTTAAATATCTTGATATATCTCGAGAACTACGCATCTGATCAAAAAATATCATAGAACATAAAAAGTAGGAAACTTAATTCTCTACAAAAAAGGTCTCCTAACATTTTGCCATAGCTCGCTTCGTTTCCGAGATATTTGCAGATTTATCTCAAGGGAAGGGGCCTGACGGACATATTTCGAGATATTTCTTCTTCTTGTTGTTCTTCTTCTGCACAGCTAAGCTGGAAGTGGCATTTGCGGCTCGCACTAGTGCAGAGTTATCTCAAAGAAAGGGGCCACGGTGTTTCTGTATCTCTATTATGTTGGTGCGGCTTCGGAACTTTTAAATATCTCGATATATCTCGAAAACTACGCTTCTGATCAAAAAATATCATAGAACATAAATTGTAGGAAACATAATTCTCTACAAAAAACGTCTCTTAACATTTTGCCATAGCTCGCTTCGTTTCCGAGATATTTGCAGATTCAGCTCAAAGGAACTGGCCTGACGGACATATTTCGAGATATTTCTTCTTCTTGTTGTTCTTCCTCTGCACAGCTAAGCTGGAAGTGGCATTTGCGGCTCGCACTAGTGCAGAGTTATCTCAAAGAAAGGGGCCACGGTGTTTCTGTATCTCTATTATGTTGGTGCGGCTTCGGAACTTTTAAATATCTTGATATATCTCGAGAACTACGCATCTGATCAAAAAATATCATAGAACATAAAAAGTAGGAAACATAATTCTCTACAAAAAAGGTCTCTTAACATTTTGCCATAGCTCGCTTCGTTTCCGAGATATTTGCAGATTTATCTCAAGGGAAGGGGCCTAACGGACATATTTCGAGATATTTCTTCTTCTTGTTGTTCTTCTTCTGCACAGCTAAACTGGAAGTGGCATTTCCAGCTCGCAATAGTGCAGAGTTATCTCAAAGAGAGGGGCCACGGTGTTTCTGTATCTCTATTATGTTGGTGCGGCTTCGGAACTTTTAAATATCTTGATATATCTCGAGAGCTACGCGTCTGATCAAAAAATATCATAGAACATAAAAAGTAGGAAACATAATTCTCTACAAAAAAGGTCTCTTAACATTTTGCCATAGCTCGCTTCGTTTCCGAGATATTTGCAGATTTATCTCAAGGGAAGTGGCCTGACGGACATATTTCGAGATATTTCTTCTTCTTGTTGTTCTTCTTCTGCACAGCTAAGCTGGAAGTGGCATTTGCGGCTCGCACTAGTGCAGAGTTATCTCAAACAAAGGGGCCACGGTGTTTCTGTATCTCTATTATGTTGGTGCGGCTTCGGAACTTTTAAATATCTTGATATATCTCGAGAACTACGCATCTGATCAAAAAATATCATAGAACATAAAAAGTAGGAAACTTAATTCTCTACAAAAAAGGTCTCTTAACATTTTACCATAGCTCGCTTCGTTTCCGAGATATTTGCAGATTTATCTCAAGGGAAGGGGCCTGACGGACATATTTCGAGATATTTCTTCTTCTTGTTGTTCTTCTTCTGCACAGCTAAGCTGGAAGTGGCATTTGCGGCTCGCACTAGTGCAGAGTTATCTCAAAGAAAGGGGCCACGGTGTTTCTGTATCTCTATTATGTTGGTGCGGCTTCGGAACTTTTAAATATCTCGATATATCTCGAATACTACGCTTCTGATCAAAAAATATCATAGAACATAAATTGTAGGAAACATAATTCTCTACAAAAAAGGTCTCTTAACATTTTACCATAGCTCGCTTCGTTTCCGAGATATTTGCAGATTTATCTCAAGGGAAGGGGCCTAACGGACATATTTCGAGATATTTCTTCTTCTTGTTGTTCTTCTTCTGCACAGCTGAACTGGAAGTGGCATTTCCAGCTCGCAATAGTGCAGAGTTATCTCAAAGAGAGGGGCCACGGTGTTTCTGTATCTCTATTATGTTGGTGCGGCTTCGGAACTTTTAAATATCTTGATATATCTCGAGAGCTACGCGTCTGATCAAAAAATATCATAGAACATAAAAAGTAGGAAACATAATTCTCTACAAAAAAGGTCTCTTAACATTTTGCCATAGCTCGCTTCGTTTCCGAGATATTTGCAGATTTATCTCAAGGGAAGTGGCCTGACGGACATATTTCGAGATATTTCTTCTTCTTGTTGTTCTTCTTCTGCACAGCTAAGCTGGAAGTGGCATTTGCGGCTCGCACTAGTGCAGAGTTATCTCAATCAAAGGGGCCACGGTGTTTCTGTATCTCTATTATGTTGGTGCGACTTCGGAACTTTTAAATATCTTGATATATCTCGAGAACTACGCATCTGATCAAAAAATATCATAGAACATAAAAAGTAGGAAACTTAATTCTCTACAAAAAAGGTCTCTTAACATTTTGCCATAGCTCGCTTCGTTTCCGAGATATTTGCAGATTTATCTCAAGGGAAGGGGCCTAACGGACATATTTCGAGATATTTCTTCTTCTTGTTGTTCTTCTTCTGCACAGCTAAACTGGAAGTGGCATTTCCAGCTCGCAATAGTGCAGAGTTATCTCAAAGAGAGGGGCCACGGTGTTTCTGTATCTCTATTATGTTGGTGCGGCTTCGGAACTTTTAAATATCTTGATATATCTCGAGAGCTACGCGTCTGATCAAAAAATATCATAGAACATAAAAAGTAGGAAGCATAATTCTCTACAAAAAAGGTCTCTTAACATTTTGCCATAGCTCGCTTCGTTTCCGAGATATTTGCAGATTTATCTCAAGGGAAGTGGCCTGACGGACATATTTCGAGATATTTCTTCTTCTTGTTGTTCTTCTTCTGCACAGCTAAGCTGGAAGTGGCATTTGCGGCTCGCACTAGTGCAGAGTTATCTCAAACAAAGGGGCCACGGTGTTTCTGTATCTCTATTATGTTGGTGCGGCTTCGGAACTTTTAAATATCTTGATATATCTCGAGAACTACGCATCTGATCAAAAAATATCATACAACATAAAAAGTAGGGAACTTAATTCTCTACAAAAAAGGTCTCTTAACATTTTACCATAGCTCGCTTCGTTTCCGAGATATTTGCAGATTTATCTCAAGGGAAGGGGCCTGACGGACATATTTCGAGATATTTCTTCTTCTTGTTGTTCTTCTTCTGCACAGCTAAGCTGGAAGTGGCATTTGCGGCTCGCACTAGTGCAGAGTTATCTCAAAGAAAGGGGCCACGGTGTTTCTGTATCTCTATTATGTTGGTGCGGCTTCGGAACTTTTAAATATCTCGATATATCTCGAATACTACGCTTCTGATCAAAAAATATCATAGAACATAAATTGTAGGAAACATAATTCTCTACAAAAAAGGTCTCTTAACATTTTGCCATAGCTCGCTTCGTTTCCGAGATATTTGCAGATATATCTCAAGGGAAGGGGCCTGACGGACATATTTCGAGATATTTCTTCTTCTTGTTGTTCTTCTTCTGCACAGCTAAGCTGGAAGTGGCATTGGCGGCTCGCACTAGTGCAGAGTTATCTCAAAGAAAGGGGCCACGGTGTTTCTGTATCTCTATTATGTTGGTGCGGCTTTGGAACTTTTAAATATCTCGATATATCTCGAAAACTACGCTTCTGATCAAAAAATATCATAGAGCATAAATTGTAGGAAACATAATTCTCTACAAAAAAGGTCTCTTAACATTTTGCCATAGCTCGCTTTGTTTCCGAGATATTTGCAGATATATCTCAAGGGAAGGGGCCTGACGGACATATTTCGAGATATGTCTTCTTCTTGTTGTTCTTCTTCTGCACAGCTAAGCTGGAAGTGGCATTGGCGGCTCGCACTAGTGCAGAGTTATCTCAAAGAAAGGGGCCACGGTGTTTCTGTATCCCTATTATGTTGGTGCGGCTTCGGAACTTTTAAATATCTTGATATATCTCGAGAGCTACGCGTCTGATCAAAAAATATCATAGAACATAAAAAGTAGGAAACATAATTCTCTACAAAAAAGGTCTCTTAACATTTTGCCATAGCTCGCTTCGTTTCCGAGATATTTGCAGATTTATCTCAAGGGAAGTGGCCTGACGGACATATTTCGAGATATTTCTTCTTCTTGTTGTTCTTCCTCTGCACAGCTAAGCTGGAAGTGGCATTTGCGGCTCGCACTAGTGCAGAGTTATCTCAAAGAAAGGGGCCACGGTGTTTCTGTATCCCTATTATGTTGGTGCGGCTTCGGAACTTTTAAATATCACGATATATCTCGAAAACTACGCTTCTGATCAAAAAATATCATAGAACATAAATTGTAGGAAACATAATTCTCTACGAAAAACGTCTCTTAACATTTTGCCATAGCTCGCTTCGTTTCCGAGATATTTGCAGATTCAGCTCAAAGGAACTGGCCTGACGGACATATTTCGAGATATTTCTTCTTCTTGTTGTTCTTCCTCTGCACAGCTAAGCTGGAAGTGGCATTTGCAGCTCGCAATAGTGCAGAGTTATCTCAAAGAAAGGGGCCACGGTGTTTCTGTATCTCTATTATGTTGGTGCGGCTTCGGAACTTTTAAATATCTTGATATATCTCGAGAACTACGCATCTGATCAAAAAATATCATAGAACATAAAAAGTAGGAACCATAATTCTCTACAAAAAAGGTCTCTTAACATTTTGCCATAGCTCGCTTCGTTTCCGAGATATTTGCAGATTTATCTCAAGGGAAGGGGCCTAACGGACATATTTCGAGATATTTCTTCTTCTTGTTGTTCTTCTTCTGCACAGCTAAACTGGAAGTGGCATTTCCAGCTCGCAATAGTGCAGAGTTATCTCAAAGAGAGGGGCCACGGTGTTTCTGTATCTCTATTATGTTGGTGCGGCTTCGGAACTTTTAAATATCTTGATATATCTCGAGAGCTACGCGTCTGATCAAAAAATATCATAGAACATAAAAAGTAGGAAACATAATTCTCTACAAAAAAGGTCTCTTAACATTTTGCCATAGCTCGCTTCGTTTCCGAGATATTTGCAGATTTATCTCAAGGGAAGTGGCCTGACGGACATATTTCGAGATATTTCTTCTTCTTGTTGTTCTTCTTCTGCACAGCTAAGCTGGAAGTGGCATTTGCGGCTCGCACTAGTGCAGAGTTATCTCAAACAAAGGGGCCACGGTGTTTCTGTATCTCTATTATGTTGGTGCGGCTTCGGAACTTTTAAATATCTTGATATATCTCGAGAACTACGCATCTGATCAAAAAATATCATAGAACATAAAAAGTAGGAAACTTAATTCTCTACAAAAAAGGTCTCTTAACATTTTACCATAGCTCGCTTCGTTTCCGAGATATTTGCAGATTTATCTCAAGGGAAGGGGCCTGACGGACATATTTCGAGATATTTCTTCTTCTTGTTGTTCTTCTTCTGCACAGCTAAGCTGGAAGTGGCATTTGCGGCTCGCACTAGTGCAGAGTTATCTCAAAGAAAGGGGCCACGGTGTTTCTGTATCTCTATTATGTTGGTGCGGCTTCGGAACTTTTAAATATCTCGATATATCTCGAATACTACGCTTCTGATCAAAAAATATTATAGAACATATATTGTAGGAAACATAATTCTCTACAAAAAAGGTCTCTTAACATTTTGCCATAGCTCGCTTCGTTTCCGAGATATTTGCAGATTTATCTCAAGGGAAGGGGCCTAACGGACATATTTCGAGATATTTCTTCTTCTTGTTGTTCTTCTTCTGCACAGCTAAACTGGAAGTGGCATTTCCAGCTCGCAATAGTGCAGAGTTATCTCAAAGAGAGGGGCCACGGTGTTTCTGTATCTCTATTATGTTGGTGCGGCTTCGGAACTTTTAAATATCTTGATATATCTCGAGAGCTACGCGTCTGATCAAAAAATATCATAGAACATAAAAAGTAGGAAACATAATTCTCTACAAAAAAGGTCTCTTAACATTTTGCCATAGCTCGCTTCGTTTCCGAGATATTTGCAGATTTATCTCAAGGGAAGTGGCCTGACGGACATATTTCGAGATATTTCTTCTTCTTGTTGTTCTTCTTCTGCACAGCTAAGCTGGAAGTGGCATTTGCGGCTCGCACTAGTGCAGAGTTATCTCAAACAAAGGGGCCACGGTGTTTCTGTATCTCTATTATGTTGGTGCGGCTTCGGAACTTTTAAATATCTTGATATATCTCGAGAACTACGCATCTGATCAAAAAATATCATAGAACATAAAAAGTAGGAAACTTAATTCTCTACAAAAAAGGTCTCTTAACATTTTACCATAGCTCGCTTCGTTTCCGAGATATTTGCAGATTTATCTCAAGGGAAGGGGCCTGACGGACATATTTCGAGATATTTCTTCTTCTTGTTGTTCTTCTTCTGCACAGCTAAGCTGGAAGTGGCATTTGCGGCTCGCACTAGTGCAGAGTTATCTCAAAGAAAGGGGCCACGGTGTTTCTGTATCTCTATTATGTTGGTGCGGCTTCGGAACTTTTAAATATCTTGATATATCTCGAGAATTACGCATCTGATCAAAAAATATCATAGAACATAAAAAGTAGGAAACTTAATTCTCTACAAAAAAGGTCTCTTAACATTTTACCATAGCTCGCTTCGTTTCCGAGATATTTGCAGATTTATCTCAAGGGAAGGGGCCTGACGGACATATTTCGAGATATTTCTTCTTCTTGTTGTTCTTCTTCTGCACAGCTAAGCTGGAAGTGGCATTTGCGGCTCGCACTAGTGCAGAGTTATCTCAAAGAAAGGGGCCACGGTGTTTCTGTATCTCTATTATGTTGGTGCGGCTTCGGAACTTTTAAATATCTCGATATATCTCGAAAACTACGCTTCTGATCAAAAAATATCATAGAACATAAATTGTAGGAAACATAATTCTCTACAAAAAAGGTCTCTTAACATTTTGCCATAGCTCGCTTCGTTTCCGAGATATTTGCAGATTTATCTCAAGGGAAGGGGCCTGACGGACATATTTCGAGATACTTCTTCTTCTTGTTGTTCTTCTTCTGCACAGCTAAACTGGAAGTGGCATTTCCAGCTCGCAATAGTGCAGAGTTATCTCAAAGAGAGGGGCCACGGTGTTTCTGTATCTCTATTATGTTGGTGCGGCTTCGGAACTTTTAAATATCTTGATATATCTCGAGAACTACGCATCTGATCAAAAAATATCATAGAACATAAAAAGTAGGAAACTTAATTCTCTACAAAAAAGGTCTCTTAACAATTGGCCATAGCTCGCTTCGTTTCCGAGATATTTGCGGATTTATCTCAAGGGAAGGGGCCTAACGGACATATTTCGAGATATTTCTTCTTCTTGTTGTTCTTCTTCTGCACAGCTAAACTGGAAGTGGCATTTCCAGCTCGCAATAGTGCAGAGTTATCTCAAAGAGAGGGGCCACGGTGTTTCTGTATCTCTATTATGTTGGTGCGGCTTCGGAACTTTTAAATATCTTGATATATCTCGAGAACTACGCATCTGATCAAAAAATATCATAGAACATAAAAAGTAGGAAACTTAATTCTCTACAAAAAAGGTCTCTTAACATTTTGCCATAGCTCGCTTCGTTTCCGAGATATTTGCAGATTCAGCTCAAAGGAACTGGCCTGACGGACATATTTCGAGATATTTCTTCTTCTTGTTGTTCTTCCTCTGCACAGCTAAGCTGGAAGTGGCATTTGCGGCTCGCACTAGTGCAGAGTTATCTCAAAGAAAGGGGCCACGGTGTTTCTGTATCCCTATTATGTTGGTGCGGCTTCGGAACTTTTAAATATCTTGATATATCTCGAGAGCTACGCGTCTGATCAAAAAATATCATAGAACATAAAAAGTAGGAAACATAATTCTCTACAAAAAAGGTCTCTTAACATTTTGCCATAGCTCGCTTCGTTTCCGAGATATTTGCAGATTTATCTCAAGGGAAGTGGCCTGACGGACATATTTCGAGATATTTCTTCTTCTTGTTGTTCTTCTTCTGCACAGCTAAGCTGGAAGTGGCATTTGCGGCTCGCACTAGTGCAGAGTTATCTCAAAGAAAGGGGCCACGGTGTTTCTGTATCTCTATTATGTTGGTGCGGCTTCGGAACTTTTAAATATCTCGATATATCTCGAAAACTACGCTTCTGATCAAAAAATATCATAGAACATAAATTGTAGGAAACATAATTCTCTACAAAAAAGGTCTCTTAACATTTTGCCATAGCTCGCTTCGTTTCCGAGATATTTGCAGATTTATCTCAAGGGAAGGGGCCTGACGGACATATTTCGAGATACTTCTTCTTCTTGTTGTTCTTCTTCTGCACAGCTAAACTGGAAGTGGCATTTCCAGCTCGCAATAGTGCAGAGTTATCTCAAAGAGAGGGGCCACGGTGTTTCTGTATCTCTATTATGTTGGTGCGGCTTCGGAACTTTTAAATATCTTGATATATCTCGAGAACTACGCATCTGATCAAAAAATATCATAGAACATAAAAAGTAGGAAACTTAATTCTCTACAAAAAAGGTCTCTCAACATTTTGCCATAGCTCGCTTCGTTTCCGAGATATTTGCAGATTTATCTCAAGGGAAGGGGCCTGACGGACATATTTCGAGATATTTCTTCTTCTTGTTGTTCTTCTTCTGCACAGCTAAGCTGGAAGTGGCATTTGCGGCTCGCACTAGTGCAGAGTTATCTCAAAGAAAGGGGCCACGGTGTTTCTGTATCCCTATTATGTTGGTGCGGCTTCGGAACTTTTAAATATCACGATATATCTCGAAAACTACGCTTCTGATCAAAAAATATCATAGAACATAAATTGTAGGAAACATAATTCTCTACAAAAAACGTCTCTTAACATTTTGCCATAGCTCGCTTCGTTTCCGAGATATTTGCAGATTCAGCTCAAAGGAACTGGCCTGACGGACATATTTCGAGATATTTCTTCTTCTTGTTGTTCTTCCTCTGCACAGCTAAGCTGGAAGTGGCATTTGCGGCTCGCACTAGTGCAGAGTTATCTCAAAGAAAGGGGCCACGGTGTTTCTGTATCCCTATTATGTTGGTGCGGCTTCGGAACTTTTAAATATCACGATATATCTCGAAAACTACGCTTCTGATCAAAAAATATCATAGAACATAAATTGTAGGAAACATAATTCTCTACGAAAAACGTCTCTTAACATTTTGCCATAGCTCGCTTCGTTTCCGAGATATTTGCAGATTCAGCTCAAAGGAACTGGCCTGACGGACATATTTCGAGATATTTCTTCTTCTTGTTGTTCTTCCTCTGCACAGCTAAGCTGGAAGTGGCATTTGCAGCTCGCAATAGTGCAGAGTTATCTCAAAGAAAGGGGCCACGGTGTTTCTGTATCTCTATTATGTTGGTGCGGCTTCGGAACTTTTAAATATCTTGATATATCTCGAGAACTACGCATCTGATCAAAAAATATCATAGAACATAAAAAGTAGGAAACATAATTCTCTACAAAAAAGGTCTCTTAACATTTTGCCATAGCTCGCTTCGTTTCCGAGATATTTGCAGATTTATCTCAAGGGAAGGGGCCTAACGGACATATTTCGAGATATTTCTTCTTCTTGTTGTTCTTCTTCTGCACAGCTAAACTGGAAGTGGCATTTCCAGCTCGCAATAGTGCAGAGTTATCTCAAAGAGAGGGGCCACGGTGTTTCTGTATCTCTATTATGTTGGTGCGGCTTCGGAACTTTTAAATATCTCGATATATCTCGAATACTACGCTTCTGATCAAAAAATATCATAGAACATATATTGTAGGAAACATAATTCTCTACAAAAAAGGTCTCTTAACATTTTGCCATAGCTCGCTTCGTTTCCGAGATATTTGCAGATTTATCTCAAGGGAAGGGGCCTAACGGACATATTTCGAGATATTTCTTCTTCTTGTTGTTCTTCTTCTGCACAGCTAAACTGGAAGTGGCATTTCCAGCTCGCAATAGTGCATAGTTATCTCAAAGAGAGGGGCCACGGTGTTTCTGTATCTCTATTATGTTGGTGCGGCTTCGGAACTTTTAAATATCTTGATATATCTCGAGAGCTACGCGTCTGATCAAAAAATATCATAGAACATAAAAAGTAGGAAACATAATTCTCTACAAAAAAGGTCTCTTAACATTTTGCCATAGCTCGCTTCGTTTCCGAGATATTTGCAGATTTATCTCAAGGGAAGTGGCCTGACGGACATATTTCGAGATATTTCTTCTTCTTGTTGTTCTTCTTCTGCACAGCTAAGCTGGAAGTGGCATTTGCGGCTCGCACTAGTGCAGAGTTATCTCAAACAAAGGGGCCACGGTGTTTCTGTATCTCTATTATGTTGGTGCGGCTTCGGAACTTTTAAATATCTTGATATATCTCGAGAACTACGCATCTGATCAAAAAATATCATAGAACATAAAAAGTAGGAAACTTAATTCTCTACAAAAAAGGTCTCTTAACATTTTACCATAGCTCGCTTCGTTTCCGAGATATTTGCAGATTTATCTCAAGGGAAGGGGCCTGACGGACATATTTCGAGATATTTCTTCTTCTTGTTGTTCTTCTTCTGCACAGCTAAGCTGGAAGTGGCATTTGCGGCTCGCACTAGTGCAGAGTTATCTCAAAGAAAGGGGCCACGGTGTTTCTGTATCTCTATTATGTTGGTGCGGCTTCGGAACTTTTAAATATCTCGATATATCTCGAATACTACGCTTCTGATCAAAAAATATCATAGAACATGTATTGTAGGAAACATAATTCTCTACAAAAAAGGTCTCTTAACATTTTGCCATAGCTCGCTTCGTTTCCGAGATATTTGCAGATTTATCTCAAGGGAAGGGGCCTAACGGACATATTTCGAGATATTTCTTCTTCTTGTTGTTCTTCTTCTGCACAGCTAAACTGGAAGTGGCATTTCCAGCTCGCAATAGTGCAGAGTTATCTCAAAGAGAGGGGCCACGGTGTTTCTGTATCTCTATTATGTTGGTGCGGCTTCGGAACTTTTAAATATCTTGATATATCTCGAGAGCTACGCGTCTGATCAAAAAATATCATAGAACATAAAAAGTAGGAAACATAATTCTCTACAAAAAAGGTCTCTTAACATTTTGCCATAGCTCGCTTCGTTTCCGAGATATTTGCAGATTTATCTCAAGGGAAGTGGCCTGACGGACATATTTCGAGATATTTCTTCTTCTTGTTGTTCTTCTTCTGCACAGCTAAGCTGGAAGTGGCATTTGCGGCTCGCACTAGTGCAGAGTTATCTCAAACAAAGGGGCCACGGTGTTTCTGTATCTCTATTATGTTGGTGCGGCTTCGGAACTTTTAAATATCTTGATATATCTCGAGAACTACGCATCTGATCAAAAAATATCATAGAACATAAAAAGTAGGAAACTTAATTCTCTACAAAAAAGGTCTCTTAACATTTTACCATAGCTCGCTTCGTTTCCGAGATATTTGCAGATTTATCTCAAGGGAAGGGGCCTGACGGACATATTTCGAGATATTTCTTCTTCTTGTTGTTCTTCTTCTGCACAGCTAAGCTGGAAGTGGCATTTGCGGCTCGCACTAGTGCAGAGTTATCTCAAAGAAAGGGGCCACGGTGTTTCTGTATCTCTATTATGTTGGTGCGGCTTCGGAACTTTTAAATATCTCGATATATCTCGAATACTACGCTTCTGATCAAAAAATATCATAGAACATAAAAAGTAGGAAACATAATTCTCTACAAAAAAGGTCTCTTAACATTTTGCCATAGCTCGCTTCGTTTCCGAGATATTTGCAGATTTATCTCAAGGGAAGTGGCCTGACGGACATATTTCGAGATATTTCTTCTTCTTGTTGTTCTTCTTCTGCACAGCTAAGCTGGAAGTGGCATTTGCGGCTCGCACTAGTGCAGAGTTATCTCAAACAAAGGGGCCACGGTGTTTCTGTATCTCTATTATGTTGGTGCGACTTCGGAACTTTTAAATATCTTGATATATCTCGAGAACTACGCATCTGATCAAAAAATATCATAGAACATAAAAAGTAGGAAACTTAATTCTCTACAAAAAAGGTCTCTTAACATTTTACCATAGCTCGCTTCGTTTCCGAGATATTTGCAGATTTATCTCAAGGGAAGGGGCCTGACGGACATATTTCGAGATATTTCTTCTTCTTGTTGTTCTTCTTCTGCACAGCTAAGCTGGAAGTGGCATTTGCGGCTCGCACTAGTGCAGAGTTATCTCAAAGAAAGGGGCCACGGTGTTTCTGTATCTCTATTATGTTGGTGCGGCTTCGGAACTTTTAAATATCTCGATATATCTCGAATACTACGCTTCTGATCAAAAAATATCATAGAACATAAATTGTAGGAAACATAATTCTCTACAAAAAAGGTCTCTTAACATTTTGCCATAGCTCGCTTCGTTTCCGAGATATTTGCAGATTTATCTCAAGGGAAGGGGCCTAACGGACATATTTCGAGATATTTCTTCTTCTTGTTGTTCTTCTTCTGCACAGCTAAACTGGAAGTGGCATTTCCAGCTCGCAATAGTGCAGAGTTATCTCAAAGAGAGGGGCCACGGTGTTTCTGTATCTCTATTATGTTGGTGCGGCTTCGGAACTTTTAAATATCTTGATATATCTCGAGAGCTACGCGTCTGATCAAAAAATATCATAGAACATAAAAAGTAGGAAACATAATTCTCTACAAAAAAGGTCTCTTAACATTTTGCCATAGCTCGCTTCGTTTCCGAGATATTTGCAGATTTATCTCAAGGGAAGTGGCCTGACGGACATATTTCGAGATATTTCTTCTTCTTGTTGTTCTTCTTCTGCACAGCTAAGCTGGAAGTGGCATTTGCGGCTCGCACTAGTGCAGAGTTATCTCAAACAAAGGGGCCACGGTGTTTCTGTATCTCTATTATGTTGGTGCGGCTTCGGAACTTTTAAATATCTTGATATATCTCGAGAACTACGCATCTGATCAAAAAATATCATAGAACATAAAAAGTAGGAAACTTAATTCTCTACAAAAAAGGTCTCTTAACATTTTACCATAGCTCGCTTCGTTTCCGAGATATTTGCAGATTTATCTCAAGGGAAGGGGCCTGACGGACATATTTCGAGATATTTCTTCTTCTTGTTGTTCTTCTTCTGCACAGCTAAGCTGGAAGTGGCATTTGCGGCTCGCACTAGTGCAGAGTTATCTCAAAGAAAGGGGCCACGGTGTTTCTGTATCTCTATTATGTTGGGGCGGCTTCGGAACTTTTAAATATCTCGATATATCTCGAATACTACGCTTCTGATCAAAAAATATCATAGAACATATATTGTAGGAAACATAATTCTCTACAAAAAAGGTCTCTTAACATTTTGCCATAGCTCGCTTCGTTTCCGAGATATTTGCAGATTTATCTCAAGGGAAGGGGCCTAACGGACATATTTCGAGATATTTCTTCTTCTTGTTGTTCTTCTTCTGCACAGCTAAACTGGAAGTGGCATTTCCAGCTCGCAATAGTGCAGAGTTATCTCAAAGAGAGGGGCCACGGTGTTTCTGTATCTCTATTATGTTGGTGCGGCTTCGGAACTTTTCAATATCTTGATATATCTCGAGAGCTACGCGTCTGATCAAAAAATATCATAGAACATAAAAAGTAGGAAACATAATTCTCTACAAAAAAGGTCTCTTAACATTTTGCCATAGCTCGCTTCGTTTCCGAGATATTTGCAGATTTATCTCAAGGGAAGTGGCCTGACGGACATATTTCGAGATATTTCTTCTTCTTGTTGTTCTTCTTCTGCACAGCTAAGCTGGAAGTGGCATTTGCGGCTCGCACTAGTGCAGAGTTATCTCAAACAAAGGGGCCACGGTGTTTCTGTATCTCTATTATGTTGGTGCGGCTTCGGAACTTTTAAATATCTTGATATATCTCGAGAACTACGCATCTGATCAAAAAATATCATAGAACATAAAAAGTAGGAAACTTAATTCTCTACAAAAAAGGTCTCTTAACATTTTACCATAGCTCGCTTCGTTTCCGAGATATTTGCAGATTTATCTCAAGGGAAGGGGCCTGACGGACATATTTCGAGATATTTCTTCTTCTTGTTGTTCTTCTTCTGCACAGCTAAGCTGGAAGTGGCATTTGCGGCTCGCACTAGTGCAGAGTTATCTCAAAGAAAGGGGCCACGGTGTTTCTGTATCTCTATTATGTTGGGGCGGCTTCGGAACTTTTAAATATCTCGATATATCTCGAATACTACGCTTCTGATCAAAAAATATCATAGAACATAAATTGTAGGAAGCATAATTCTCTACAAAAAAGGTCTCTTAACATTTTGCCATAGCTCGCTTCGTTTCCGAGATATTTGCAGATTTATCTCAAGGGAAGGGGCCTAACGGACATATTTCGAGATATTTCTTCTTCTTGTTGTTCTTCTTCTGCACAGCTAAACTGGAAGTGGCATTTCCAGCTCGCAATAGTGCAGAGTTATCTCAAAGAGAGGGGCCACGGTGTTTCTGTATCTCTATTATGTTGGTGCGGCTTCGGAACTTTTCAATATCTTGATATATCTCGAGAGCTACGCGTCTGATCAAAAAATATCATAGAACATAAAAAGTAGGAAACATAATTCTCTACAAAAAAGGTCTCTTAACATTTTGCCATAGCTCGCTTCGTTTCCGAGATATTTGCAGATTTATCTCAAGGGAAGTGGCCTGACGGACATATTTCGAGATATTTCTTCTTCTTGTTGTTCTTCTTCTGCACAGCTAAGCTGGAAGTGGCATTTGCGGCTCGCACTAGTGCAGAGTTATCTCAAACAAAGGGGCCACGGTGTTTCTGTATCTCTATTATGTTGGTGCGGCTTCGGAACTTTTAAATATCTTGATATATCTCGAGAACTACGCATCTGATCAAAAAATATCATAGAACATAAAAAGTAGGAAACTTAATTCTCTACAAAAAAGGTCTCTTAACATTTTACCATAGCTCGCTTCGTTTCCGAGATATTTGCAGATTTATCTCAAGGGAAGGGGCCTGACGGACATATTTCGAGATATTTCTTCTTCTTGTTGTTCTTCTTCTGCACAGCTAAGCTGGAAGTGGCATTTGCGGCTCGCACTAGTGCAGAGTTATCTCAAAGAAAGGGGCCACGGTGTTTCTGTATCTCTATTATGTTGGTGCGGCTTCGGAACTTTTAAATATCTCGATATATCTCGAATACTACGCTTCTGATCAAAAAATATCATAGAACATAAATTGTAGGAAGCATAATTCTCTACAAAAAAGGTCTCTTAACATTTTGCCATAGCTCGCTTCGTTTCCGAGATATTTGCAGATTTATCTCAAGGGAAGGGGCCTAACGAACATATTTCGAGATATTTCTTCTTCTTGTTGTTCTTCTTCTGCACAGCTAAACTGGAAGTGGCATTTCCAGCTCGCAATAGTGCAGAGTTATCTGAAAGAGAGGGGCCACGGTGTTTCTGTATCTCTATTATGTTGGTGCGGCTTCGGAACTTTTAAATATCTTGATATATCTCGAGAGCTACGCGTCTGATCAAAAAATATCATAGAACATAAAAAGTAGGAAACATAATTCTCTACAAAAAAGGTCTCTTAACATTTTGCCATAGCTCGCTTCGTTTCCGAGATATTTGCAGATTTATCTCAAGGGAAGTGGCCTGACGGACATATTTCGAGATATTTCTTCTTCTTGTTGTTCTTCTTCTGCACAGCTAAGCTGGAAGTGGCATTTGCGGCTCGCACTAGTGCAGAGTTATCTCAAACAAAGGGGCCACGGTGTTTCTGTATCTCTATTATGTTGGTGCGACTTCGGAACTTTTAAATATCTTGATATATCTCGAGAACTACGCATCTGATCAAAAAATATCATAGAACATAAAAAGTAGGAAACTTAATTCTCTACAAAAAAGGTCTCTTAACATTTTACCATAGCTCGCTTCGTTTCCGAGATATTTGCAGATTTATCTCAAGGGAAGGGGCCTGACGGACATATTTCGAGATATTTCTTCTTCTTGTTGTTCTTCTTCTGCACAGCTAAGCTGGAAGTGGCATTTGCGGCTCGCACTAGTGCAGAGTTATCTCAAAGAAAGGGGCCACGGTGTTTCTGTATCTCTATTATGTTGGTGCGGCTTCGGAACTTTTAAATATCTCGATATATCTCGAATACTACGCTTCTGATCAAAAAATATCATAGAACATAAATTGTAGGAAACATAATTCTCTACAAAAAAGGTCTCTTAACATTTTGCCATAGCTCGCTTCGTTTCCGAGATATTTGCAGATTTATCTCAAGGGAAGGGGCCTAACGGACATATTTCGAGATATTTCTTCTTCTTGTTGTTCTTCTTCTGCACAGCTAAACTGGAAGTGGCATTTCCAGCTCGCAATAGTGCAGAGTTATCTCAAAGAGAGGGGCCACGGTGTTTCTGTATCTCTATTATGTTGGTGCGGCTTCGGAACTTTTAAATATCTTGATATATCTCGAGAGCTACGCGTCTGATCAAAAAATATCATAGAACATAAAAAGTAGGAAACATAATTCTCTACAAAAAAGGTCTCTTAACATTTTGCCATAGCTCGCTTCGTTTCCGAGATATTTGCAGATTTATCTCAAGGGAAGTGGCCTGACGGACATATTTCGAGATATTTCTTCTTCTTGTTGTTCTTCTTCTGCACAGCTAAGCTGGAAGTGGCATTTGCGGCTCGCACTAGTGCAGAGTTATCTCAAACAAAGGGGCCACGGTGTTTCTGTATCTCTATTATGTTGGTGCGGCTTCGGAACTTTTAAATATCTTGATATATCTCGAGAACTACGCATCTGATCAAAAAATATCATAGAACATAAAAAGTAGGAAACTTAATTCTCTACAAAAAAGGTCTCTTAACATTTTACCATAGCTCGCTTCGTTTCCGAGATATTTGCAGATTTATCTCAAGGGAAGGGGCCTGACGGACATATTTCGAGATACTTCTTCTTCTTGTTGTTCTTCTTCTGCACAGCTAAGCTGGAAGTGGCATTTGCGGCTCGCACTAGTGCAGAGTTATCTCAAAGAAAGGGGCCACGGTGTTTCTGTATCTCTATTATGTTGGTGCGGCTTTGGAACTTTTAAATATCTCGATATATCTCGAAAACTACGCTTCTGATCAAAAAATATCATAGAACGTAAATTGTAGGAAACATAATTCTCTACAAAAAAGGTCTCTTAACATTTTGCCATAGCTCGCTTTGTTTCCGAGATATTTGCAGATATATCTCAAGGGAAGGGGCCTGACGGACATATTTCGAGATATTTCTTCTTCTTGTTGTTCTTCTCCTGCACAGCTAAGCTGGAAGTGGCATTTACAGCTCGCACTAGTGCAGAGTTATCTCAAAGAAAGGGGCCACGGTGTTTCTGTATCCCTATTATGTTGGTGCGGCTTAGGAACTTTTAAATATCTCGATATATCTCGAAAACTACGCGTCTGATCAAAAAATATCATAGAACATAAATTGTAGGAAACATAATTCTCTACAAAAAACGTCTCTTAACATTTTGCCATAGCTCGCTTCGTTTCCGAGATATTTGCAGATTCAGCTCAAAGGAACTGGCCTGACGGACATATTTCGAGATATTTCTTCTTCTTGTTGTTCTTCCTCTGCACAGCTAAGCTGGAAGTGGCATTTGCAGCTCGCAATAGTGCAGAGTTATCTCAAAGAAAGGGGCCACGGTGTTTCTGTATCTCTATTATGTTGGTGCGGCTTCGGAACTTTTAAATATCTTGATATATCTCGAGAACTACGCATCTGATCAAAAAATATCATAGAACATAAAAAGTAGGAAACTTAATTCTCTACAAAAAAGGTCTCTTAACATTTTGCCATAGCTCGCTTCGTTTCCGAGATATTTGCAGATTTATCTCAAGGGAAGGGGCCTGACGGACATATTTCGAGATATTTCTTCTTCTTGTTGTTCTTCTTCTGCACAGCTAAGCTGGAAGTGGCATTTGCGGCTCGCACTAGTGCAGAGTTATCTCAAAGAAAGGGGCCACGGTGTTTCTGTATCTCTGTTATGTTGGTGCGGCTTTGGAACTTTTAAATATCTCGATATATCTCGAAAACTACGCTTCTGATCAAAAAATATCATAGAACATAAATTGTAGGAAACATAATTCTCTACAAAAAAGGTCTCGTAACATTTTGCCATAGCTCGCTTCGTTTCCGAGATATTTGCAGATTTATCTCAAGGGAAGGGGCCTAACGGACATATTTCGAGATATTTCTTCTTCTTGTTGTTCTTCTTCTGCACAGCTAAACTGGAAGTGGCATTTCCAGCTCGCAATAGTGCAGAGTTATCTCAAAGAGAGGGGCCACGGTGTTTCTGTATCTCTATTATGTTGGTGCGGCTTCGGAACTTTTAAATATCTTGATATATCTCGAGAGCTACGCGTCTGATCAAAAAATATCATAGAACATAAAAAGTAGGAAACATAATTCTCTACAAAAAAGGTCTCTTAACATTTTGCCATAGCTCGCTTCGTTTCCGAGATATTTGCAGATTTATCTCAAGGGAAGTGGCCTGACGGACATATTTCGAGATATTTCTTCTTCTTGTTGTTCTTCTTCTGCACAGCTAAGCTGGAAGTGGCATTTGCGGCTCGCACTAGTGCAGAGTTATCTCAAACAAAGGGGCCACGGTGTTTCTGTATCTCTATTATGTTGGTGCGGCTTCGGAACTTTTAAATATCTTGATATATCTCGAGAACTACGCATCTGATCAAAAAATATCATAGAACATAAAAAGTAGGAAACTTAATTCTCTACAAAAAAGGTCTCTTAACATTTTACCATAGCTCGCTTCGTTTCCGAGATATTTGCAGATTTATCTCAAGGGAAGGGGCCTGACGGACATATTTCGAGATACTTCTTCTTCTTGTTGTTCTTCTTCTGCACAGCTAAGCTGGAAGTGGCATTTGCGGCTCGCACTAGTGCAGAGTTATCTCAAAGAAAGGGGCCACGGTGTTTCTGTATCTCTATTATGTTGGTGCGGCTTTGGAACTTTTAAATATCTCGATATATCTCGAAAACTACGCTTCTGATCAAAAAATATCATAGAACATAAATTGTAGGAAACATAATTCTCTACAAAAAAGGTCTCGTAACATTTTGCCATAGCTCGCTTCGTTTCCGAGATATTTGCAGATTTATCTCAAGGGAAGGGGCCTAACGGACATATTTCGAGATATTTCTTCTTCTTGTTGTTCTTCTTCTGCACAGCTAAACTGGAAGTGGCATTTCCAGCTCGCAATAGTGCAGAGTTATCTCAAAGAGAGGGGCCACGGTGTTTCTGTATCTCTATTATGTTGGTGCGGCTTCGGAACTTTTAAATATCTTGATATATCTCGAGAGCTACGCGTCTGATCAAAAAATATCATAGAACATAAAAAGTAGGAAACATAATTCTCTACAAAAAAGGTCTCTTAACATTTTGCCATAGCTCGCTTCGTTTCCGAGATATTTGCAGATTTATCTCAAGGGAAGTGGCCTGACGGACATATTTCGAGATATTTCTTCTTCTTGTTGTTCTTCTTCTGCACAGCTAAGCTGGAAGTGGCATTTGCGGCTCGCACTAGTGCAGAGTTATCTCAAACAAAGGGGCCACGGTGTTTCTGTATCTCTATTATGTTGGTGCGGCTTCGGAACTTTTAAATATCTTGATATATCTCGAGAACTACGCATCTGATCAAAAAATATCATAGAACATAAAAAGTAGGAAACTTAATTCTCTACAAAAAAGGTCTCTTAACATTTTACCATAGCTCGCTTCGTTTCCGAGATATTTGCAGATTTATCTCAAGGGAAGGGGCCTGACGGACATATTTCGAGATACTTCTTCTTCTTGTTGTTCTTCTTCTGCACAGCTAAGCTGGAAGTGGCATTTGCGGCTCGCACTAGTGCAGAGTTATCTCAAAGAAAGGGGCCACGGTGTTTCTGTATCTCTATTATGTTGGTGCGGCTTTGGAACTTTTAAATATCTCGATATATCTCGAAAACTACGCTTCTGATCAAAAAATATCATAGAACGTAAATTGTAGGAAACATAATTCTCTACAAAAAAGGTCTCTTAACATTTTGCCATAGCTCGCTTTGTTTCCGAGATATTTGCAGATATATCTCAAGGGAAGGGGCCTGACGGACATATTTCGAGATATTTCTTCTTCTTGTTGTTCTTCTCCTGCACAGCTAAGCTGGAAGTGGCATTTACAGCTCGCACTAGTGCAGAGTTATCTCAAAGAAAGGGGCCACGGTGTTTCTGTATCCCTATTATGTTGGTGCGGCTTCGGAACTTTTAAATATCTCGATATATCTCGAAAACTACGCGTCTGATCAAAAAATATCATAGAACATAAATTGTAGGAAACATAATTCTCTACAAAAAACGTCTCTTAACATTTTGCCATAGCTCGCTTCGTTTCCGAGATATTTGCAGATTCAGCTCAAAGGAACTGGCCTGACGGACATATTTCGAGATATTTCTTCTTCTTGTTGTTCTTCCTCTGCACAGCTAAGCTGGAAGTGGCATTTGCAGCTCGCAATAGTGCAGAGTTATCTCAAAGAAAGGGGCCACGGTGTTTCTGTATCTCTATTATGTTGGTGCGGCTTCGGAACTTTTAAATATCTTGATATATCTCGAGAACTACGCATCTGATCAAAAAATATCATAGAACATAAAAAGTAGGAAACTTAATTCTCTACAAAAAAGGTCTCTTAACATTTTGCCATAGCTCGCTTCGTTTCCGAGATATTTGCAGATTTATCTCAAGGGAAGGGGCCTGACGGACATATTTCGAGATATTTCTTCTTCTTGTTGTTCTTCTTCTGCACAGCTAAGCTGGAAGTGGCATTTGCGGCTCGCACTAGTGCAGAGTTATCTCAAAGAAAGGGGCCACGGTGTTTCTGTATCTCTATTATGTTGGTGCGGCTTTGGAACTTTTAAATATCTCGATATATCTCGAAAACTACGCTTCTGATCAAAAAATATCATAGAACATAAATTGTAGGAAACATAATTCTCTACAAAAAAGGTCTCTTAACATTTTGCCATAGCTCGCTTCGTTTCCGAGATATTTGCAGATATATCTCAAGGGAAGGGGCCTGACGGACATATTTCGAGATATTTCTTCTTCTTGTTGTTCTTCTCCTGCACAGCTAAGCTGGAAGTGGCATTTACAGCTCGCAATACTGCAGAGTTATCTCAAAGAAAGGGGCCACGGTGTTTCTGTATCTCTATTATGTTGGTGCGGGTTCGGAACTTTTAAATATCTTGATATATCTCGAGAACTACGCATCTGATCAAAAAATATCATAGAACATAAAAAGTAGGAAACTTAATTCTCTACAAAAAAGGTCTCTTAACATTTTGCCATAGCTCGCTTCGTTTCCGAGATATTTGCAGATATATCTCAAGGGAAGGGGCCTGACGGACATATTTCGAGATATTTCTTCTTCTTGTTGTTCTTCTTCTGCACAGCTAAGCTGGAAGTGGCATTTGCGGCTCGCACTAGTGCAGAGTTATCTCAAAGAAAGGGGCCACGGTGTTTCTGTATCCCTATTATGTTGGTGCGGCTTCGGAACTTTTAAATATCTCGATATATCTCGAAAACTACGCTTCTGATCAAAAAATATCATACAACATAAATTGTATGAAACATAATTCTCTACAAAAAACGTCTCTTAACATTTTGCCATAGCTCGCTTCGTTTCCGAGATATTTGCAGATTCAGCTCAAAGGAACTGGCCTGACGGACATATTTCGAGATATTTCTTCTTCTTGTTGTTCTTCCTCTGCACAGCTAAGCTGGAAGTGGCATTTGCAGCTCGCAATAGTGCAGAGTTATCTCAAAGAAAGGGGCCACGGTGTTTCTGTATCTCTATTATGTTGGTGCGGCTTCGGAACTTTTAAATATCTTGATATATCTCGAGAACTACGCATCTGATCAAAAAATATCATAGAACATAAAAAGTAGGAAACTTAATTCTCTACAAAAAAGGTCTCTTAACATTTTGCCATAGCTCGCTTCGTTTCCGAGATATTTGCAGATATATCTCAAGGGAAGGGGCCTGACGGACATATTTCGAGATATTTCTTCTTCTTGTTGTTCTTCTCCTGCACAGCTAAGCTGGAAGTGGCATTTATAGCTCGCACTAGTGCAGAGTTATCTCAAAGAAAGGGGCCACGGTGTTTCTGTATCCCCATTATGTTGGTGCGGCTTCGGAACTTTTAAATATCTCGATATATCTCGAAAACTACGCGTCTGATCAAAAAATATCATAGAACATAAATTGTAGGAAACATAATTCTCTACAAAAAACGTCTCTTAACATTTTGCCATAGCTCGCTTCGTTTCCGAGATATTTGCAGATTCAGCTCAAAGGAACTGGCCTGACGGACATATTTCGAGATACTTCTTCTTCTTGTTGTTCTTCTTCTGCACAGCTAAGCTGGAAGTGGCATTTGCGGCTCGCACTAGTGCAGAGTTATCTCAAAGAAAGGGGCCACGGTGTTTCTGTATCTCTATTATGTTGGTGCGGCTTTGGAACTTTTAAATATCTCGATATATCTCGAAAACTACGCTTCTGATCAAAAAATATCATAGAACATAAAAAGTAGGAAACTTAATTCTCTACAGAAAAGGTCTCTTAACATTTTACCATAGCTCGCTTCGTTTCCGAGATATTTGCAGATTTATCTCAAGGGAAGGGGCCTGACGGACATATTTCGAGATACTTCTTCTTCTTGTTGTTCTTCTTCTGCACAGCTAAGCTGGAAGTGGCATTTGCGGCTCGCACTAGTGCAGAGTTATCTCAAAGAGAGGGGCCACGGTGTTTCTGTATCTCTATTATGTTGGTGCGGCTTCGGAACTTTTAAATATCTTGATATATCTCGAGAGCTACGCGTCTGATCAAAAAATATCATAGAACATAAAAAGTAGGAAACATAATTCTCTACAAAAAAGGTCTCTTAACATTTTGCCATAGCTCGCTTCGTTTCCGAGATATTTGCAGATTTATCTCAAGGGAAGTGGCCTGACGGACATATTTCGAGATATTTCTTCTTCTTGTTCTTCTTCTGCACAGCTAAGCTGGAAGTGGCATTTGCGGCTCGCACTAGTGCAGAGTTATCTCAAACAAAGGGGCCACGGTGTTTCTGTATCTCTATTATGTTGGTGCGGCTTCGGAACTTTTAAATATCTTGATATATCTCGAGAACTACGCATCTGATCAAAAAATATCATAGAACATAAAAAGTAGGAAACTTAATTCTCTACAAAAAAGGTCTCTTAACATTTTACCATAGCTCGCTTCGTTTCCGAGATATTTGCAGATTTATCTCAAGGGAAGGGGCCTGACGGACATATTTCGAGATACTTCTTCTTCTTGTTGTTCTTCTTCTGCACAGCTAAGCTGGAAGTGGCATTTGCGGCTCGCACTAGTGCAGAGTTATCTCAAAGAAAGGGGCCACGGTGTTTCTGTATCTCTATTATGTTGGTGCGGCTTTGGAACTTTTAAATATCTCGATATATCTCGAAAACTACGCTTCTGATCAAAAAATATCATAGAACATAAATTGTAGGAAACATAATTCTCTACAAAAAAGGTCTCTTAACATTTTGCCATAGCTCGCTTTGTTTCCGAGATATTTGCAGATATATCTCAAGGGAAGGGGCCTGACGGACATATTTCGAGATATTTCTTCTTCTTGTTGTTCTTCTCCTGCACAGCTAAGCTGGAAGTGGCATTTACAGCTCGCACTAGTGCAGAGTTATCTCAAAGAAAGGGGCCACGGTGTTTCTGTATCCCCATTATGTTGGTGCGGCTTCGGAACTTTTAAATATCTCGATATATCTCGAAAACTACGCGTCTGATCAAAAAATACCATACAACATAAATTGTAGGAAACATAATTCTCTACAAAAAACGTCTCTTAACATTTTGCCATAGCTCGCTTCGTTTCCGAGATATTTGCAGATTCAGCTCAAAGGAACTGGCCTGACGGACATATTTCGAGATATTTCTTCTTCTTGTTGTTCTTCCTCTGCACAGCTAAGCTGGAAGTGGCATTTGCAGCTCGCAATAGTGCAGAGTTATCTCAAAGAAAGGGGCCACGGTGTTTCTGTATCCCCATTATGTTGGTGCGGCTTCGGAACTTTTAAATATCTCGATATATCTCGAAAACTACGCGTCTGATCAAAAAATACCATAGAACATAAATTGTAGGAAACATAATTCTCTACAAAAAACGTCTCTTAACATTTTGCCATAGCTCGCTTCGTTTCCGAGATATTTGCAGATTCAGCTCAAAGGAACTGGCCTGACGGACATATTTCGAGATATTTCTTCTTCTTGTTGTTCTTCCTCTGCACAGCTAAGCTGGAAGTGGCATTTGCAGCTCGCAATAGTGCAGAGTTATCTCAAAGAAAGGGGCCACGGTGTTTCTGTATCTCTATTATGTTGGTGCGGCTTCGGAACTTTTAAATATCTTGATATATCTCGAGAACTACGCATCTGATCAAAAAATATCATAGAACATAAAAAGTAGGAAACTTAATTCTCTACAAAAAAGGTCTCTTAACATTTTGCCATAGCTCGCTTCGTTTCCGAGATATTTGCAGATTTATCTCAAGGGAAGGGGCCTGACGGACATATTTCGAGATATTTCTTCTTCTTGTTGTTCTTCTCCTGCACAGCTAAGCTGGAAGTGGCATTTACAGCTCGCAATACTGCAGAGTTATCTCAAAGAAAGGGGCCACGGTGTTTCTGTATCTCTATTATGTTGGTGCGGCTTCGGAACTTTTAAATATCTTGATATATCTCGAGAACTACGCATCTGATCAAAAAATATCATAGAACATAAAAAGTAGGAAACTTAATTCTCTACAAAAAAGGTCTCTTAACATTTTGCCATAGCTCGCTTCGTTTCCGAGATATTTGCAGATTTATCTCAAGGGAAGGGGCCTGACGGACATATTTCGAGATATTTCTTCTTCTTGTTGTTCTTCTTCTGCACAGCTAAGCTGGAAGTGGCATTTGCGGCTCGCACTAGTGCAGAGTTATCTCAAAGAAAGGGGCCACGGTGTTTCTGTATCCCTATTATGTTGGTGCGGCTTCGGAACTTTTAAATATCTCGATATATCTCGAAAACTACGCTTCTGATCAAAAAATATCATACAACATAAATTGTATGAAACATAATTCTCTACAAAAAACGTCTCTTAACATTTTGCCATAGCTCGCTTCGTTTCCGAGATATTTGCAGATTCAGCTCAAAGGAACTGGCCTGACGGACATATTTCGAGATATTTCTTCTTCTTGTTGTTCTTCCTCTGCACAGCTAAGCTGGAAGTGGCATTTGCAGCTCGCAATAGTGCAGAGTTATCTCAAAGAAAGGGGCCACGGTGTTTCTGTATCTCTATTATGTTGGTGCGGCTTCGGAACTTTTAAATATCTTGATATATCTCGAGAACTACGCATCTGATCAAAAAATATCATAGAACATAAAAAGTAGGAAACTTAATTCTCTACAAAAAAGGTCTCTTAACATTTTGCCATAGCTCGCTTCGTTTCCGAGATATTTGCAGATTTATCTCAAGGGAAGGGGCCTGACGGACATATTTCGAGATATTTCTTCTTCTTGTTGTTCTTCTTCTGCACAGCTAAGCTGGAAGTGGCATTTGCGGCTCGCACTAGTGCAGAGTTATCTCAAAGAAAGGGGCCACGGTGTTTCTGTATCTCTATTATGTTGGTGCGGCTTTGGAACTTTTAAATATCTCGATATATCTCGAAAACTACGCTTCTGATCAAAAAATATCATAGAACATAAATTGTAGGAAACATAATTCTCTACAAAAAAGGTCTCTTAACATTTTGCCATAGCTCGCTTCGTTTCCGAGATATTTGCAGATATATCTCAAGGGAAGGGGCCTGACGGACATATTTCGAGATATGTCTTCTTCTTGTTGTTCTTCTTCTGCACAGCTAAGCTGGAAGTGGCATTTACAGCTCGCAATAGTGCAGAGTTATCTCAAAGAAAGGGGCCACGGTGTTTCTGTATCTCTATTATGTTGGTGCGGCTTCGGAACTTTTAAATATCTTGATATATCTCGAGAACTACGCATCTGATCAAAAAATATCATAGAACATAAAAAGTAGGAAACTTAATTCTCTACAAAAAAGGTCTCTTAACATTTTGCCATAGCTCGCTTCGTTTCCGAGATATTTGCAGATGTATCTCAAGGGAAGGGGCCTGACGGACATATTTCGAGATATTTCTTCTTCTTGTTGTTCTTCTTCTGCACAGCTAAGCTGGAAGTGGCATTTGCGGCTCGCACTAGTGCAGAGTTATCTCAAAGAAAGGGGCCACGGTGTTTCTGTATCTCTATTATGTTGGTGCGGCTTTGGAACTTTTAAATATCTCGATATATCTCGAAAACTACGCTTCTGATCAAAAAATATCATAGACCATAAATTGTAGGAAACATAATTCTCTACAAAAAAGATCTCTTAACATTTTGCCATAGCTCGCTTCGTTTCCGAGATATTTGGAGATATATCTCAAGGGAAGGGGCCTGACGGACATATTTCGAGATATGTCTTCTTCTTGTTGTTCTTCTTCTGCACAGCTAAGCTGGAAGTGGCATTTACAGCTCGCAATAGTGCAGAGTTATCTCAAAGAAAGGGGCCACGGTGTTTCTGTATCTCTATTATGTTGGTGCGGCTTCGGAACTTTTAAATATCTTGATATATCTCGCGAACTACGCATCTGATCAAAAAATATCATAGAACATAAAAAGTAGGAAACTTAATTCTCTACAAAAAAGGTCTCTTAACATTTTGCCATAGCTCGCTTCGTTTTCGAGATATTTGCAGATTTATCTCAAGGGAAGGGGCCTAACGGACATATTTCGAGATATTTCTTCTTCTTGTTGTTCTTCTTCTGCACAGCTAAACTGGAAGTGGCATTTCCAGCTAGCAATAGTGCAGAGTTATCTCAAAGAGAGGGGCCACGGTGTTTCTGTATCTCTATTATGTTGGTGCGGCTTCGGAACTTTTAAATATCTTGATATATCTCGAGAACTACGCATCTGATCAAAAAATATCATAGAACATGAAAAGTAGGAAACTTAATTCTCTACAAAAAAGGTCTCTTAACATTTTGCCATAGCTCGCTTCGTTTCCGAGATATTTGCAGATGTATCTCAAGGGAAGGGGCCTGACGGACATATTTCGAGATATTTCTTCTTCTTGTTGTTCTTCTTCTGCACAGCTAAGCTGGAAGTGGCATTTGCGGCTCGCACTAGTGCAGAGTTATCTCAAAGAAAGGGGCCACGGTGTTTCTGTATCTCTATTATGTTGGTGCGGCTTTGGAACTTTTAAATATCTCGATATATCTCGAAAACTACGCTTCTGATCAAAAAATATCATAGAACATAAATTGTAGGAAACATAATTCTCTACAAAAAAGATCTCTTAACATTTTGCCATAGCTCGCTTCGTTTTCGAGATATTTGCAGATTTATCTCAAGGGAAGGGGCCTAACGGACATATTTCGAGATATCTCTTCTTCTTGTTGTTCTTCTTCTGCACAGCTAAACTGGAAGTGGCATTTCCAGCTAGCAATAGTGCAGAGTTATCTCAAAGAGAGGGGCCACGGTGTTTCTGTATCTCTATTATGTTGGTGCGGCTTCGGAACTTTTAAATATCTTGATATATCTCGCGAACTACGCATCTGATCAAAAAATATCATAGAACATGAAAAGTAGGAAACTTAATTCTCTACAAAAAAGGTCTCTTAACATTTTGCCATAGCTCGCTTCGTTTCCGAGATATTTGCAGATTTATCTCAAGGGAAGGGGCCTGACGGACATATTTCGAGATATTTCTTCTTCTTGTTGTACTTCTTCTGCACAGCTAAGCTGGAAGTGGCATTTGCAGCTCGCAATAGTGCAGAGTTATCTCAAAGAAAGGGGCCACGGTGTTTCTGTATCTCTATTATGTTGGTGCGGCTTCGGAACTTTTAAATATCTTGATATATCTCGAGAACTACGCATCTGATCAAAAAATATCATAGAACATAAAAAGTAGGAAACTTAATTCTCTACAAAAAAGCTCTCTTAACATTTTGCCATAGCTCGCTTCGTTTCCGAGATATTTGCAGATTTATCTCAAGGGAAGGGGCCTGACGGACATATTTCGAGATATTTCTTCTTCTTGTTGTTCTTCTTCTGCACAGCTAAGCTGGAAGTGGCATTTGCGGCTCGCACTAGTGCAGAGTTATCTCAAAGAAAGGGGCCACGGTGTTTCTGTATCTCTATTATGTTGGTGCGGCTTTGGAACTTTTAAATATCTCGATATATCTCGAAAACTACGCTTCTGATCAAAAAATATCATAGAACATAAATTGTAGGAAACATAATTCTCTACAAAAAAGGTCTCTTAACATTTTGCCATAGCTCGCTTCGTTTCCGAGATATTTGCAGATATATCTCAAGGGAAGGGGCCTGACGGACATATTTCGAGATATTTCTTCTTCTTGTTGTTCTTCTCCTGCACAGCTAAGCTGGAAGTGGCATTTACAGCTCGCAATACTGCAGAGTTATCTCAAAGAAGGGGGCCACGGTGTTTATGTATCTCTATTATGTTGGTGCGGCTTCGGAACTTTTAAATATCTTGATATATCTCGAGAACGACGCATCTGATCAAAAAATATCATAGAACATAAAAAGTAGGAAACTTAATTCTCTACAAAAAAGGTCTCTTAACATTTTGCCATAGCTCGCTTCGTTTCCGAGATATTTGCAGATTTATCTCAAGGGAAGGGGCCTGACGGACATATTTCGAGATATTTCTTCTTCTTGTTGTTCTTCTTCTGCACAGCTAAGCTCGAAGTGGCATTTGCGGCTCGCACTAGTGCAGAGTTATCTCAAAGAAAGGGGCCACGGTGTTTCTGTATCCCTATTATGTTGGTGCGGCTTCGGAACTTTTAAATATCTCGATATATCTCGAAAACTACGCTTCTGATCAAAAAATATCATACAACATAAATTGTATGAAACATAATTCTCTACAAAAAACGTCTCTTAACATTTTGCCATAGCTCGCTTCGTTTCCGAGATATTTGCAGATTCAGCTCAAAGGAACTGGCCTGACGGACATATTTCGAGATATTTCTTCTTCTTGTTTTTCTTCCTCTGCACAGCTAAGCTGGAAGTGGCATTTGCAGCTCGCAATAGTGCAGAGTTATCTCAGAGAAAGGGGCCACGGTGTTTCTGTATCTCTATTATGTTGGTGCGGCTTCGGAACTTTTAAATATCTTGATATATCTCGAGAACTACGCATCTGATCAAAAAATATCATAGAACATAAAAAGTAGGAAACTTAATTCTCTACAAAAAAGGTCTCTTAACATTTTGCCATAGCTCGCTTCGTTTCCGAGATATTTGCAGATTTATCTCAAGGGAAGGGGCCTGACGGACATATTTCGAGATATTTCTTCTTCTTGTTGTTCTTCTTCTGCACAGCTAAGCTGGAAGTGGCATTTGCGGCTCGCACTAGTGCAGAGTTATCTCAAAGAAAGGGGCCACGGTGTTTCTGTATCTCTATTATGTTGGTGCGGCTTTGGAACTTTTAAATATCTCGATATATCTCGAAAACTACGCTTCTGATCAAAAAATATCATAGAACATAAATTGTAGGAAACATAATTCTCTACAAAAAAGGTCTCTTAACATTTTGCCATAGCTCGCTTCGTTTCCGAGATATTTGCAGATATATCTCAAGGGAAGGGGCCTGACGGACATATTTCGAGATATGTCTTCTTCTTGTTGTTCTTCTTCTGCACAGCTAAGCTGGAAGTGGCATTTACAGCTCGCAATAGTGCAGAGTTATCTCAAAGAAAGGGGCCACGGTGTTTCTGTATCTCTATTATGTTGGTGCGGCTTCGGAACTTTTAAATATCTTGATATATCTCGCGAACTACGCATCTGATCAAAAAATATCATAGAACATAAAAAGTAGGAAACTTAATTCTCTACAAAAAAGGTCTCTTAACATTTTGCCATAGCTCGC
This sequence comes from Osmia lignaria lignaria, assembly GCF_051020975.1. Taxonomy (NCBI): domain Eukaryota; kingdom Metazoa; phylum Arthropoda; class Insecta; order Hymenoptera; family Megachilidae; genus Osmia; species Osmia lignaria. Next base: position 20,670,781 of record NW_027478162.1, on the reverse strand, counting down.
TTCGTTTTCGAGATATTTGCAGATTTATCTCAAGGGAAGGGGCCTGACGGACATATTTCGAGATATTTCTTCTTCTTGTTGTACTTCTTCTGCACAGCTAAGCTGGAAGTGGCATTTGCAGCTCGCAATAGTGCAGAGTTATCGCAAAGAAAGGGGCCACGGTGTTTCTGTATCTCTATTATGTTGGTGCGGCTTCGGAACTTTTAAATATCTTGATATATCTCGAGAACTACGCATCTGATCAAAAAATATCATAGAACATAAAAAGTCGGAAACATAATTCTCTACAAAAAAGGTCTCTTAACATTTTGCCATAGCTCGCGTCGTTTCCGAGATATTTGCAGATTAAGCTCAAAGGAACTGGCCTGACGGACATATTTCGAGATATTTCTTCTTCTTGTTGTACTTCTTCTGCACAGCTAAGCTGGAAGTGGCATTTGCAGCTCGCAATAGTGCAGAGTTATCTCAAAGAAAGGGGCCACGGTGTTTCTGTATCTCTATTATGTTGGTGCGGCTTCGGAACTTTTAAATATCTTGATATATCTCGAGAACTACGCATCTGATCAAAAAATATCATAGAACATAAAAAGTAGGAAACATAATTCTCTACAAAAAAGGTCTCTTAACATTTTGCCATAGCTCGCTTCGTTTCCGAGATATTTGCAGATTCAGCTCAAAGGAACTGGCCTGACGGACATATTTCGAGATATTTCTTCTTCTTGTTGTTCTTCCTCTGCACAGCTAAGCTGGAAGTGGCATTTGCAGCTCGCAATAGTGCAGAGTTATCTCAAAGAAAGGGGCCACGGTGTTTCTGTATCTCTATTATGTTGGTGCGGCTTCGGAACTTTTAAATATCTCGATATATCTCGAAAACTACGCTTCTGATCAAAAAATATCATAGAACATAAAAAGTAGGAAACATAATTCTCTACAAAAAAGGTCTCTCAATATTTTGCCATAGCTCGCTTCGTTTCCGAGATATTTGCAGATTTATCTCAAGGGAAGGGGCCTAACGGACATATTTCGAGATATTTCTTCTTCTTGTTGTTCTTCTTCTGCACAGCTAAACTGGAAGTGGCATTTCCAGCTCGCAATAGTGCAGAGTTATCTCAAAGAGAGGGGCCACGGTGTTTCTGTATCTCTATTATGTTGGTGCGGCTTCGGAACTTTTAAATATCTTGATATATCTCGAGAGCTACGCGACTGATCAAAAAATATCATAGAACATAAAAAGTAGGAAACATAATTCTCTACAAAAAAGGTGTCTTAACATTTTGCCATAGCTCGCTTCGTTTCCGAGATATTTGCAGATTTATCTCAAGGGAAGGGGCCTAACGGACATATTTCGAGATATTTCTTCTTCTTGTTGTTCTTCTTCTGCACAGCTAAACTGGAAGTGGCATTTCCAGCTCGCAATAGTGCAGAGTTATCTCAAAGAGAGGGGCCACGGTGTTTCTGTATCTCTATTATGTTGGTGCGGCTTCGGAACTTTTAAATATCTTGATATATCTCGAGAACTACGCATCTGATCAGAAAATATCATAGAAGATAAAAAGTAGGAAACTTAATTCTCTACAAAAAACGTCTCTTAACATTTTGCCATAGCTCGCTTCGTTTCCGAGATATTTGCAGATTTATCTCAAGGTAAGGGGCCTGACGGACATATTTCGAGATATTTCTTCTTCTTGTTGTTCTTCTTCTGCACAGCTAAGCTGGAAGTGGCATTTACAGCTCGCAATAGTGCATAGTTATCTGAAAGAAAGGGGCCACGGTGTTTCTGTATCTCTATTATGTTGGTGCGGCTTCGGAACTTTTAAATATCTTGATATATCTCGAGAACTACGCATCTGATCAAAAAATATCATAGAACATAAAAAGTAGGAAACTCAATTCTCTACAAAAAAGGTCTCTTAACATTTTGCAATAGCTCGCTTCGTTTCCGAGATATTTGCAGATTTATCTCAAGGGAAGGGGCCTGACGGACATATTTCGAGATATTTCTTCTTCTTGTTGTTCTTCTTCTGCACAGCTAAGCTGGAAGTGGCATTTGCGGCTCGCACTAGTGCATAGTTATCTGAAAGAAAGGGGCCACGGTGTTTCTGTATCTCTATTATGTTGGTGCGGCTTCGGAACTTTTAAATATCTTGATATATCTCGAGAACTACGCATCTGATCAAAAAATATCATAGAACATAAAAAGTAGGAAACTCAATTCTCTACAAAAAAGGTCTCTTAACATTTTGCAATAGCTCGCTTCGTTTCCGAGATATTTGCAGATTTATCTCAAGGGAAGGGGCCTGACGGACATATTTCGAGATATTTCTTCTTCTTGTTGTTCTTCTTCTGCACAGCTAAGCTGGAAGTGGCATTTGCAGCTCGCAATTGTGCAGAGTTATCTCAAAGAGAGGGGCCACGGTGTTTCTGTATCTCTATTATGTTGGTGCGGCTTCGGAACTTTTAAATATCTTGATATATCTCGAGAACTACGCATCTGATCAAAAAATATCATAGAACATAAAAAGTAGGAAACTTAATTCGCTACAAAAAAGGTCTCTTAACATTTTGCCATAGCTCGCTTCGTTTCCGAGATATTTGCAGATTTATCTCAAGGGAAGGGGCCTAACGGACATATTTCGTGATATTTCTTCTTCTTGTTGTTCTTGTTCTGCACAGCTAAACTGGAAGTGGCATTTCCAGGTCGCAATAGTGCAGAGTTATCTAAAAGAAAGGAGCCACGGTGTTTCTGTATCTCTATTATGTTGGTGCGGCTTCGGAACTTTTAAATATCTTGATATATCTCGAGAACTACGCGTCTGATCAAAAAATATCATAGAACATAAAAAGTAGGAAACATAATTCCATACAAAAAAGGTCTCTTAACATTTTGCCATAGCTCTCTTCGTTTCCGAGATATTTGCAGATTTATCTCAAGGGAAGGGGCCTGACGGACACATTTCGAGATATTTCTTCTTCTTGTTGTTCTTCTTCTGCACGCTAAGCTGGAAGTGGCATTTGCAGCTCGCAATAGTGCAGAGTTATCTCAAAGAAAGGGGCCACGGTGTTTCTGTATCTCTATTATGTTGGTGCGGCTTCGGAACTTTTAAATATCTTGATATATCTCGAGAACTACGCATCTGATCCAAAAATATCATAGAACATAAATAGTAGGAAACTTAATTCTCTACAAAAAAGGTCTCTCAACATTTTGCCATAGCTCGCTTCGTTTCCGAGATATTTGCAGATTTATCTCAAGGGAAGGGGCCTAACGCACATATTTCCAGATATTTCTTCTTCTTGTTGTTCTTCTTCTGCACAGCTAAGCTGGAAGTGGCATTTGCGGCTCGCACTAGTGCAGAGTTATCTCAAAGAAAGGGGCCACGGTGTTTCTGTATCTCTATTATGTTGGTGCAGCTTCAGAACTTTTAAATATCTTGATATATCTCGAGAACTACGCATCTGATCAAAAAATATCATGGAACATAAAAAGTAGAAAACTTAACTCTCTACAGAAAAGGTCTCTTAACATTTTGCCATAGCTCGCTTCGTTTCCGAGATATTTGCAGATTTATCTCAAGGGAAGGGGCCTGACGGACATATTTCGACATATTTCTTCTTCTTGTTGTTCTTCTTCTGCACAGCTAAGCTGGAAGTGGCATTTGCAGCTCGCAATAGTGCAGAGTTATCTCAAAGAAAGGGGCCACGGTGTTTCTGTATCTCTATTATGTTGGTGCGGCTTCGGAACTTTTAAATATCTTGATATATCTCGAGATCTACGCATCTGATCAAAAAATATCATAGAACATAAAAAGTAGGAAACTTAATTCTCTACAAAAAAGGTCTCTCAACATTTTGCCATAGCTCGCTTCGTTTCCGAGATACTTGCCGATTTATCTCAAGGGAAGGGGCCTGACGGACATATTTCGAGATATTTCTTCTTCTTGTTGTTCTTCTTCTGCACAGCTAAGCTGGAAGTGGCATTTGCAGCTCGCAATTGTGCAGAGTTATCTCAAAGAGAGGGGCCACGGTGTTTCTGTATCTCTATTATGTTGGTGCGGCTTCGGAACTTTTAAATATCTTGATATATCTCGAGAACTACGAATCTGATCAGAAAATATCATGGAAGATAAAAAGTAGGAAACTTAATTCTCTACAAAAAAGGTCTCTTAACATTTTGCCATAGCTCGCTTTGTTCCGAGATATTTGCAGATTTATCTCAAGGGAAGGGGCCTGACGGACATATTTCGAGATATTTCTTCTTCTTGTTGTTCTTCTTCTGCACAGCTAAGCTGGAAGTGGCATTTGCGGCTCGCACTAGTGCAGAGTTATCTCAAAGAAAGGGGCCACGGTGTTTCTGTATCTCTATTATGTTGGTGCGGCTTCGGAACTTTTGAATATCTTGATATATCTCGAGAACTACGCATCTGATCAAAAAATATCATAGAACATAAAAAGTAGGAAACGTAATTCGCTACAAAAAGGTCTCTTAACATTTTGCCATAGCTCGCTTCGTTTCCGAGATATTTGCAGATTTATCTCAAGGGAAGGGGCCTAACGGACATATTTCGTGATATTTCTTCTTCTTGTTGTTCTTCTTCTGCACAGCTAAGCTGGAAGTGGCATTTGCAGCTCGCATTAGTGCAGAGTTATCTCAAAGAAAGGGGCCACGGTGTTTCTGTATCTCTATTATGTTGGTGCGGCTTCTTAACTTTTAAATATCTTGATATATCTCGAGAACTACGCATCTGATCAAAAAATATCATAGAACACAAAAAGTAGGAAACTTAATTCTCTACAAAAAAGGTCTCTTAACATTTTGCCATAGCTCGCTTCGTTTCCGAGATATTTGCAGATTTATCTCAAGGGAAGGGGCCTGACGGACATATTTCGAGATATTTCTTCTTCTTGTTGTTCTTCTTCTGCACAGCTAAGCTGGAAGTGGCATTTGCGGCTCGCACTAGTGCAGAGTTATCTCAAAGAAAGGGGCCACGGTGTTTCTGTATCCCTATTATGTTGGTGCGGCTTCGGAACTTTTAAATATCTCGATATATCTCGAAAACTACGCTTCTGATCAAAAAATATCATACAACATAAATTGTATGAAACATAATTCTCTACAAAAAACGTCTCTTAACATTTTGCCATAGCTCGCTTCGTTTCCGAGATATTTGCAGATTCAGCTCAAAGGAACTGGCCTGACGGACATATTTCGAGATATTTCTTCTTCTTGTTGTTCTTCCTCTGCACAGCTAAGCTGGAAGTGGCATTTGCAGCTCGCAATAGTGCAGAGTTATCTCAAAGAAAGGGGCCACGGTGTTTCTGTATCTCTATTATGTTGGTGCGGCTTCGGAACTTTTAAATATCTTGATATATCTCGAGAACTACGCATCTGATCAAAAAATATCATAGAACATAAAAAGTAGGAAACTTAATTCTCTACAAAAAAGGTCTCTTAACATTTTGCCATAGCTCGCTTCGTTTCCGAGATATTTGCAGATTTATCTCAAGGGAAGGGGCCTGACGGACATATTTCGAGATATTTCTTCTTCTTGTTGTTCTTCTTCTGCACAGCTAAGCTGGAAGTGGCATTTGCGGCTCGCACTAGTGCAGAGTTATCTCAAAGAAAGGGGCCACGGTGTTTCTGTATCTCTATTATGTTGGTGCGGCTTTGGAACTTTTAAATATCTCGATATATCTCGAAAACTACGCTTCTGATCAAAAAATATCATAGAACATAAATTGTAGGAAACATAATTCTCTACAAAAAAGGTCTCTTAACATTTTGCCATAGCTCGCTTCGTTTCCGAGATATTTGCAGATATATCTCAAGGGAAGGGGCCTGACGGACATATTTCGAGATATGTCTTCTTCTTCTTGTTCTTCTTCTGCACAGCTAAGCTGGAAGTGGCATTTACAGCTCGCAATAGTGCAGAGTTATCTCAAAGAAAGGGGCCACGGTGTTTCTGTATCTCTATTATGTTGGTGCGGCTTCGGAACTTTTAAATATCTTGATATATCTCGCGAACTACGCATCTGATCAAAAAATATCATAGAACATAAAAAGTAGGAAACTTAATTCTCTACAAAAAAGGTCTCTTAACATTTTGCCATAGCTCGCTTCGTTTCCGAGATATTTGCAGATTTATCTCAAGGGAAGGGGCCTGACGGACATATTTCGAGATATTTCTTCTTCTTGTTGTTCTTCTTCTGCACAGCTAAGCTGGAAGTGGCATTTGCGGCTCGCACTAGTGCAGAGTTATCTCAAAGAAAGGGGCCACGGTGTTTCTGTATCTCTATTATGTTGGTGCGGCTTTGGAACTTTTAAATATCCCGATATATCTCGAAAACTACGCTTCTGATCAAAAAATATCATAGAACATAAATTGTAGGAAACATAATTCTCTACAAAAAAGGTCTCTTAACATTTTGCCATAGCTCGCTTCGTTTCCGAGATATTTGCAGATATATCTCAAGGGAAGGGGCCTGACGGACATATTTCGAGATATTTCTTCTTCTTGTTGTTCTTCTCCTGCACAGCTAAGCTGGAAGTGGCATTTACAGCTCGCAATACTGCAGAGTTATCTCAAAGAAGGGGGCCACGGTGTTTCTGTATCTCTATTATGTTGGTGCGGCTTCGGAACTTTTAAATATCTTGATATATCTCGAGAACTACGCATCTGATCAAAAAATATCATAGAACATAAAAAGTAGGAAACTTAATTCTCTACAAAAAAGGTCTCTTAACATTTTGCCATAGCTCGCTTCGTTTCCGAGATATTTGCAGATTTATCTCAAGGGAAGGGGCCTGACGGACATATTTCGAGATATTTCTTCTTCTTGTTGTTCTTCTTCTGCACAGCTAAGCTGGAAGTGGCATTTGCGGCTCGCACTAGTGCAGAGTTATCTCAAAGAAAGCGGCCACGGTGTTTCTGTATCCCTATTATGTTGGTGCGGCTTCGGAACTTTTAAATATCTCGATATATCTCGAAAACTACGCTTCTGATCAAAAAATATCATACAACATAAATTGTATGAAACATAATTCTCTACAAAAAACGTCTCTTAACATTTTGCCATAGCTCGCTTCGTTTCCGAGATATTTGCAGATTCAGCTCAAAGGAACTGGCCTGACGGACATATTTCGAGATATTTCTTCTTCTTGTTTTTCTTCCTCTGCACAGCTAAGCTGGAAGTGGCATTTGCAGCTCGCAATAGTGCAGAGTTATCTCAAAGAAAGGGGCCACGGTGTTTCTGTATCTCTATTATGTTGGTGCGGCTTCGGAACTTTTAAATATCTTGATATATCTCGAGAACTACGCATCTGATCAAAAAATATCATAGAACATAAAAAGTAGGAAACTTAATTCTCTACAAAAAAGGTCTCTTAACATTTTGCCATAGCTCGCTTCGTTTCCGAGATATTTGCAGATTTATCTCAAGGGAAGGGGCCTGACGGACATATTTCGAGATATTTCTTCTTCTTGTTGTTCTTCTTCTGCACAGCTAAGCTGGAAGTGGCATTTGCGGCTCGCACTAGTGCAGAGTTATCTCAAAGAAAGGGGCCACGGTGTTTCTGTATCTCTATTATGTTGGTGCGGCTTTGGAACTTTTAAATATCCCGATATATCTCGAAAACTACGCTTCTGATCAAAAAATATCATAGAACATAAATTGTAGGAAACATAATTCTCTACAAAAAAGGTCTCTTAACATTTTGCCATAGCTCGCTTCGTTTCCGAGATATTTGCAGATATATCTCAAGGGAAGGGGCCTGACGGACATATTTCGAGATATTTCTTCTTCTTGTTGTTCTTCTCCTGCACAGCTAAGCTGGAAGTGGCATTTACAGCTCGCAATACTGCAGAGTTATCTCAAAGAAGGGGGCCACGGTGTTTCTGTATCTCTATTATGTTGGTGCGGCTTCGGAACTTTTAAATATCTTGATATATCTCGAGAACTACGCATCTGATCAAAAAATATCATAGAACATAAAAAGTAGGAAACTTAATTCTCTACAAAAAAGGTCTCTTAACATTTTGCCATAGCTCGCTTCGTTTCCGAGATATTTGCAGATTTATCTCAAGGGAAGGGGCCTGACGGACATATTTCGAGATATTTCTTCTTCTTGTTGTTCTTCTTCTGCACAGCTAAGCTGGAAGTGGCATTTGCGGCTCGCACTAGTGCAGAGTTATCTCAAAGAAAGGGGCCACGGTGTTTCTGTATCCCTATTATGTTGGTGCGGCTTCGGAACTTTTAAATATCTCGATATATCTCGAAAACTACGCTTCTGATCAAAAAATATCATACAACATAAATTGTATGAAACATAATTCTCTACAAAAAACGTCTCTTAACATTTTGCCATAGCTCGCTTCGTTTCCGAGATATTTGCAGATTCAGCTCAAAGGAACTGGCCTGACGGGCATATTTCGAGATATTTCTTCTTCTTGGTTTTCTTCCTCTGCACAGCTAAGCTGGAAGTGGCATTTGCAGCTCGCAATAGTGCAGAGTTATCTCAAAGAAAGGGGCCACGGTGTTTCTGTATCTCTATTATGTTGGTGCGGCTTCGGAACTTTTAAATATCTTGATATATCTCGAGAACTACGCATCTGATCAAAAAATATCATAGAACATAAAAAGTAGGAAACTTAATTCTCTACAAAAAAGGTCTCTTAACATTTTGCCATAGCTCGCTTCGTTTCCGAGATATTTGCAGATTTATCTCAAGGGAAGGGGCCTGACGGACATATTTCGAGATATTTCTTCTTCTTGTTGTTCTTCTTCTGCACAGCTAAGCTGGAAGTGGCATTTGCGGCTCGCACTAGTGCAGAGTTATCTCAAAGAAAGGGGCCACGGTGTTTCTGTATCTCTATTATGTTGGTGCGGCTTTGGAACTTTTAAATATCTCGATATATCTCGAAAACTACGCTTCTGATCAAAAAATATCATAGAACATAAATTGTAGGAAACATAATTCTCTACAAAAAAGGTCTCTTAACATTTTGCCATAGCTCGCTTCGTTTCCGAGATATTTGCAGATATATCTCAAGGGAAGGGGCCTGACGGACATATTTCGAGATATGTCTTCTTCTTGTTGTTCTTCTTCTGCACAGCTAAGCTGGAAGTGGCATTTACAGCTCGCAATAGTGCAGAGTTATCTCAAAGAAAGGGGCCACGGTGTTTCTGTATCTCTATTATGTTGGTGCGGCTTCGGAACTTTTAAATATCTTGATATATCTCGAGAACTACGCATCTGATCAAAAAATATCATAGAACATAAAAAGTAGGAAACTTAATTCTCTACAAAAAAGGTCTCTTAACATTTTGCCATAGCTCGCTTCGTTTCCGAGATATTTGCAGATTTATCTCAAGGGAAGGGGCCTGACGGACATATTTCGAGATATTTCTTCTTCTTGTTGTTCTTCTTCTGCACAGCTAAGCTGGAAGTGGCATTTGCGGCTCGCACTAGTGCAGAGTTATCTCAAAGAAAGGGGCCACGGTGTTTCTGTATCTCTATTATGTTGGTGCGGCTTTGGAACTTTTAAATATCTCGATATATCTCGAAAACTACGCTTCTGATCAAAAAATATCATAGAACATAAATTGTAGGAAACATAATTCTCTACAAAAAAGGTCTCTTAACATTTTGCCATAGCTCGCTTCGTTTCCGAGATATTTGCAGATATATCTCAAGGGAAGGGGCCTGACGGACATATTTCGAGATATGTCTTCTTCTTGTTGTTCTTCTTCTGCACAGCTAAGCTGGAAGTGGCATTTACAGCTCGCAATAGTGCAGAGTTATCTCAAAGAAAGGGGCCACGGTGTTTCTGTATCTCTATTATGTTGGTGCGGCTTCGGAACTTTTAAATATCTTGATATATCTCGCGAACTACGCATCTGATCAAAAAATATCATAGAACATAAAAAGTAGGAAACTTAATTCTCTACAAAAAAGGTCTCTTAACATTTTGCCATAGCTCGCTTCGTTTTCGAGATATTTGCAGATTTATCTCAAGGGAAGGGGCCTGACGGACATATTTCGAGATATTTCTTCTTCTTGTTGTACTTCTTCTGCACAGCTAAGCTGGAAGTGGCATTTGCAGCTCGCAATAGTGCAGAGTTATCGCAAAGAAAGGGGCCACGGTGTTTCTGTATCTCTATTATGTTGGTGCGGCTTCGGAACTTTTAAATATCTTGATATATCTCGAGAACTACGCATCTGATCAAAAAATATCATAGAACATAAAAAGTCGGAAACATAATTCTCTACAAAAAAGGTCTCTTAACATTTTGCCATAGCTCGCGTCGTTTCCGAGATATTTGCAGATTCAGCTCAAAGGAACTGGCCTGACGGACATATTTCGAGATATTTCTTCTTCTTGTTGTTCTTCCTCTGCACAGCTAAGCTGGAAGTGGCATTTGCAGCTCGCAATAGTGCAGAGTTATCTCAAAGAAAGGGGCCACGGTGTTTCTGTATCTCTATTATGTTGGTGCGGCTTCGGAACTTTTAAATATCTCGATATATCTCGAAAACTACGCTTCTGATCAAAAAATATCATAGAACATAAAAAGTAGGAAACATAATTCTCTACAAAAAAGGTCTCTTAACATTTTGCCATAGCTCGCTTCGTTTCCGAGATATTTGCAGATTTATCTCAAGGGAAGGGGCCTAACGGACATATTTCGAGATATTTCTTATTCTTTTTGTTCTTCTTCTGCACAGCTAAACTGGAAGTGGCATTTCCAGCTCGCAATAGTGCAGAGTTATCTCAAAGAGAGGAGCCACGGTGTTTCTGTATCTCTATTATGTTGGTGCGGCTTCGGAACTTTTAAATATCTTGATATATCTCGAGAACTACGCATCTGATCAAAAAATATCATAGAACATAAAAAGTAGGAAACATAATTCTCTACAAAAAAGGTCTCTTAACATTTTGCCATAGCTCGCTTCGTTTCCGAGATATTTGCAGATTCAGCTCAAAGGAACTGGCCTGACGGACATATTTCGAGATATTTCTTCTTCTTGTTGTTCTTCCTCTGCACAGCTAAGCTGGAAGTGGCATTTGCAGCTCGCAATAGTGCAGAGTTATCTCAAAGAAAGGGGCCACGGTGTTTCTGTGTCTCTATTATGTTGGTGCGGCTTCGGAACTTTTAAATATCTCGATATATCTCGAAAACTACGCTTCTGATCAAAAAATATCATAGAACATAAAAAGTAGGAAACATAATTCTCTACAAAAAAGGTCTCTTAATATTTTGCCATAGCTCGCTTCGTTTCCGAGATATTTGCAGATTTATCTCAAGGGAAGGGGCCTAACGGACATATTTCGAGATATTTCTTCTTCTTGTTGTTCTTCTTCTGCACAGCTAAACTGGAAGTGGCATTTCCAGCTCGCAATAGTGCAGAGTTATCTCAAAGAGAGGGGCCACGGTGTTTCTGTATCTCTATTATGTTGGTGCGGCTTCGGAACTTTTAAATATCTTGATATATCTCGAGAGCTACGCGACTGATCAAAAAATATCATAGAACATAAAAAGTAGGAAACATAATTCTCTACAAAAAAGGTCTCTTAACATTTTGCCATAACTCGCGTCGTTTCCGAGATATTTGCAGATTTATCTCAAGGGAAGGGGCCTAACGGACATATTTCGAGATATTTCTTCTTCTTGTTGTTCTTCTTCTGCACAGCTAAGCTGGAAGTGGCATTTGCAGCTCGCATTAGTGCAGAGTTATCTCAAAGAAAGGGGCCACGGTGTTTCTGTATCTCTATTATGTTGGTGCGGCTTCTTAACTTTTAAATATCTTGATATATCTCGAGAACTACGCATCTGATCAAAAAATATCATAGAACATAAAAAGTAGGAAACTCAATCCTCTACAAAAAAGGTCTCTTAACATTTTGCAATAGCTCGCTTGGTTTCCGAGATATTTGCAGATTTATCTCAGGGGAAGGGGCCTGACGGACATATTTCGAGATATTTCTTCTTCTTGTTGTTCTTCTTCTGCACAGCTAAGCTGGAAGTGGCATTTGCAACTCGCAATTGTGCAGAGTTATCTCAAAGAGACGGGCCACGGTGTTTCTGTATCTCTATTATGTTGGTGCGGCTTCGGAACCTTTAAATATCTTGATATATCTCGAGAACTACGCATCTGATCAAAAAATATCATAGAACATAAAAAGTAGGAAACTCAATTCGCTACAAAAAAGGTCTCTTAACATTTTGCCATAGCTCGCTTCGTTTCCGAGATATTTGCAGATTTATCTCAAGGGAAGGGGCCTAACGGACATATTTCGTGATATTTCTTCTTCTTGTTGTTCTTGTTCTGCACAGCTAAACTGGAAGTGGCATTTCCAGGTCGCAATAGTGCAGAGTTATCTAAAAGAAAGGAGCCACGGTGTTTCTGTATCTCTATTATGTTGGTGCGGCTTCGGAACTTTTAAATATCTTGATATATCTCGAGAACTACGCGTCTGATCAAAAAATATCATGGAACATAAAAAGTAGGAAACATAATTCCATACAAAAAAGGTCTCTTAACATTTTGCCATAGCTCTCTTCGTTTCCGAGATATTTGCAGATTTATCTCAAGGGAAGGGGCCTGACGGACACATTTCGAGATATTTCTTCTTCTTGTTGTTCTTCTTCTGCACAGCTAAACTGGAAGTGGCATTTCCAGCTCGCAATAGTGCAGAGTTATCTCAAAGAGAGGGGCCACGGTGTTTCTGTATCTCTATTATGTTGGTGCGGCTTCGGAACTTTTAAATATCTTGATATATCTCGAGAGCTACGCGTCTGATCAAAAAATATCATAGAACATAAAAAGTAGGAAACATAATTCTCTACAAAAAAGGTCTCTTAACATTTTGCCATAGCTCGCTTCGTTTCCGAGATATTTGCAGATTTATCTCAAGGGAAGTGGCCTGACGGACATATTTCGAGATATTTCTTCTTCTTGTTGTTCTTCTTCTGCACAGCTAAGCTGGAAGTGGCATTTGCGGCTCGCACTAGTGCAGAGTTATCTCAAAGAAAGGGGCCACGGTGTTTCTGTATCTCTATTATGTTGGTGCGGCTTCGGAACTTTTAAATATCTTGATATATCTCGAGAACTACGCATCTGATCCAAAAATATCATAGAACATAAATAGTAGGAAACTTAATTCTCTACAAAAAAGGTCTCTCAACATTTTGCCATAGCTCGCTTCGTTTCCGAGATATTTGCAGATTTATCTCAAGGGAAGGGGCCTAACGGACATATTTCCAGATATTTCTTCTTCTTGTTGTTCTTCTTCTGCACAGCTAAGCTGGAAGTGGCATTTGCGGCTCGCACTAGTGCAGAGTTATCTCAAAGAAAGGGGCCACGGTGTTTCTGTATCTCTATTATGTTGGTGCAGCTTCAGAACTTTTAAATATCTTGATATATCTCGAGAACTACGCATCTGATCAAAAAATATCATGGAACATAAAAAGTAGAAAACTTAACTCTCTACAGAAAAGGTCTCTTAACATTTTGCCATAGCTCGCTTCGTTTCCGAGATATTTGCAGATTTATCTCAAGGGAAGGGGCCTGACGGACATATTTCGAGATATTTCTTCTTCTTGTTGTTCTTCTTCTGCACAGCTAAGCTGGAAGTGGCATTTGCAGCTCGCAATTGTGCAGAGTTATCTCAAAGAGAGGGGCCACGGTGTTTCTGTATCTCTATTATGTTGGTGCGGCTTCGGAACTTTTAAATATCTTGATATATCTCGAGAACTACGAATCTGATCAGAAAATATCATGGAAGATAAAAAGTAGGAAACTTAATTCTCTACAAAAAAGGTCTCTTAACATTTTGCCATAGCTCGCTTCGTTTCCGAGATATTTGCAGATTTATCTCAAGGGATGGGGCCTGACGGACATATTTCGAGATATTTCTTCTTCTTGTTGTTCTTCTTCTGCACAGCTAAGCTGGAAGTGGCATTTGCGGCTCGCACTAGTGCAGAGTTATCTCAAAGAAAGGGGCCACGGTGTTTCTGTATCTCTATTATGTTGGTGCGGCTTCGGAACTTTTGAATATCTTGATATATCTCGAGAACTACGCATCTGATCAAAAAATATCATAGAACATAAAAAGTAGGAAACGTAATTCGCTACAAAAAGGTCTCTTAACATTTTGCCATAGCTCGCTTCGTTTCCGAGATATTTGCAGATTTATCTCAAGGGAAGGGGCCTAACGGACATATTTCGTGATATTTCTTCTTCTTGTTGTTCTTCTTCTGCACAGCTAAGCTGGAAGTGGCATTTGCAGCTCGCATTAGTGCAGAGTTATCTCAAAGAAAGGGGCCACGGTGTTTCTGTATCTCTATTATGTTGGTGCGGCTTCTTAACTTTTAAATATCTTGATATATCTCGAGAACTACGCATCTGATCAAAAAATATCATAGAACATAAAAAGTAGGAAACTCAATCCTCTACAAAAAAGGTCTCTTAACATTTTGCAATAGCTCGCTTCGTTTCCGAGATATTTGCAGATTTATCTCAGGGGAAGGGGCCTGACGGACATATTTCGAGATATTTCTTCTTCTTGTTGTTCTTCTTCTGCACAGCTAAGCTGGAAGTGGCATTTGCAACTCGCAATTGTGCAGAGTTATCTCAAAGAGACGGGCCACGGTGTTTCTGTATCTCTATTATGTTGGTGCGGCTTCGGAACTTTTAAATATCTTGATATATCTCGAGAACTACGCATCTGATCAAAAAATATCATAGAACATAAAAAGTAGGAAACTCAATTCGCTACAAAAAAGGTCTCTTAACATTTTGCCATAGCTCGCTTCGTTTCCGAGATATTTGCAGATTTATCTCAAGGGAAGGGGCCTAACGGACATATTTCGTGATATTTCTTCTTCTTGTTGTTCTTCTTCTGCACAGCTAAACTGGAAGTGGCATTTCCAGGTCGCAATAGTGCAGAGTTATCTCAAAGAGAGGGGCCACGGTGTTTCTGTATCTCTATTATGTTGGTGCGGCTTCGGAACTTTTAAATATCTTGATATATCTCGAGAACTCCGCATCTGATCAAAAAATATCATACAACATAAAACGTAGGAAACTTAATTCTCTACAAAAAAGGTCTCTTAACATTTTGCCATAGCTCGCTTCGTTTCCGAGATATTTGCAGATTTATCTCAAGGGAAGGGGCCTAACGGACTTATTTCGAGATATTTCTTCTTCTTGTTGTTCTTCTTCTGCACAGCTAAACTGGAAGTGGCATTTCCAGGTCGCAATAGTGCAGAGTTATCTAAAAGAAAGGAGCCACGGTGTTTCTGTATCTCTATTATGTTGGTGCGGCTTCGGAACTTTTAAATATCTTGATATATCTCGAGAACTACGCGTCTGATCAAAAAATATGATAGAACATAAAAAGTAGGAAACATAATTCCATACAAAAAAGGTCTCTTAACATTTTGCCATAGCTCGCTTCGTTTCCGAGATATTTGCAGATTTATCTCAAGGGAAGGGGCCTGACGGACATATTTCGAGATATTTCTTCTTCTTGTTGTTCTTCTTCTGCACAGCTAAGCTGGAAGTGGCATTTGCAGCTCGCAATAGTGCAGAGTTATCTCAAAGAAAGGGGCCACGGTGTTTCTGTATCTCTATTATGTTGGTGCGGCTTCGGAACTTTTAAATATCTTGATATATCTCGAGATCTACGCATCTGATCAAAAAATATCATAGAACATAAAAAGTAGGAAACTTAATTCTCTACAAAAAAGGTCTCTCAACATTTTGCCATAGCTCGCTTCGTTTCCGAGATACTTGCCGATTTATCTCAAGGGAAGGGGCCTAACGGACATATTTCGTGATATTTCTTCTTCTTGTTGTTCTTCTTCTGCACAGCTAAGCTGGAAGTGGCATTTGCAGCTCGCATTAGTGCAGAGTTATCTCAAAGAAAGGGGCCACGGTGTTTCTGTATCTCTATTATGTTGGTGCGGCTTCTTAACTTTTAAATATCTTGATATATCTCGAGAACTACGCATCTGATCCAAAAATATCATAGAACATAAATAGTAGGAAACTTAATTCTCTACAAAAAAGGTCTCTCAACATTTTGCCATAGCTCGCTTCGTTTCCGAGATATTTGCAGATTTATCTCAAGGGAAGGGGCCTAACGGACATATTTCCAGATATTTCTTCTTCTTGTTGTTCTTCTTCTGCACAGCTAAGCTGGAAGTGGCATTTGCGGCTCGCACTAGTGCAGAGTTATCTCAAAGAAAGGGGCCACGGTGTTTCTGTATCTCTATTATGTTGGTGCAGCTTCAGAACTTTTAAATATCTTGATATATCTCGAGAACTACGCATCTGATCAAAAAATATCATGGAACATAAAAAGTAGAAAACTTAACTCTCTACAGAAAAGGTCTCTTAACATTTTGCCATAGCTCGCTTCGTTTCCGAGATATTTGCAGATTTATCTCAAGGGAAGGGGCCTGACGGACATATTTCGAGATATTTCTTCTTCTTGTTGTTCTTCTTCTGCACAGCTAAGCTGGAAGTGGCATTTGCAGCTCGCAATAGTGCAGAGTTATCTCAAAGAAAGGGGCCACGGTGTTTCTGTATCTCTATTATGTTGGTGCGGCTTCGGAACTTTTAAATATCTTGATATATCTCGAGATCTACGCATCTGATCAAAAAATATCATAGAACATAAAAAGTAGGAAACTTAATTCTCTACAAAAAAGGTCTCTCAACATTTTGCCATAGCTCGCTTCGTTTCCGAGATACTTGCCGATTTATCTCAAGGGAAGGGGCCTAACGGACATATTTCGAGATATTTCTTCTTCTTGTTGTTCTTCTTCTGCACAGCTAAACTGGAAGTGGCATTTGCAGCTCGCAATAGTGCAGAGTTATCTCAAAGAGAGGGGCCACGGTGTTTCTGTATCTCTATTATGTTGGTGCGGCTTCGGAACTTTTAAATATCTTGATATATCTCGAGAACTACGCATCTGATCAAAAAATATCATACAACATAAAACGTAGGAAACTTAATTCTCTACAAAAAAGGTCTCTTAACATTTTGCCATAGCTCGCTTCGTTTCCGAGATATTTGCAGATTTATCTCAAGGGAAGGGGCCTAACGGACTTATTTCGAGATATTTCTTCTTCTTGTTGTTCTTCTTCTGCACAGCTAAACTGGAAGTGGCATTTCCAGGTCGCAATAGTGCAGAGTTATCTAAAAGAAAGGAGCCACGGTGTTTCTGTATCTCTATTATGTTGGTGCGGCTTCGGAACTTTTAAATATCTTGATATATCTCGAGAACTACGCGTCTGATCAAAAAATATCATAGAACATAAAAAGTAGGAAACATAATTCCATACAAAAAAGGTCTCTTAACATTTTGCCATAGCTCGCTTCGTTTCCGAGATATTTGCAGATTTATCTCAAGGGAAGGGGCCTGACGGACATATTTCGAGATATTTCTTCTTCTTGTTGTTCTTCTTCTGCACAGCTAAGCTGGAAGTGGCATTTGCAGCTCGCAATAGTGCAGAGTTATCTCAAAGAAAGGTGCCACGGTGTTTCTGTATCTCTATTATGTTGGTGCGGCTTCGGAACTTTTAAATATCTTGATATATCTCGAGATCTACGCATCTGATCAAAAAATATCATAGAACATAAAAAGTAGGAAACTTAATTCTCTACAAAAAAGGTCTCTCAACATTTTGCCATAGCTCGCTTCGTTTCCGAGATACTTGCCGATTTATCTCAAGGGAAGGGGCCTGACGGACATATTTCGAGATATTTCTTCTTCTTGTTGTTCTTCTTCTGCACAGCTAAGCTGGAAGTGGCATTTCCAGCTCGCAGTAGTGCCGAGTTATCTCAAAGAAAGGGGCCACGGTGTTTCTGTATCTCTATTATGTTGGTGCGGCTTCGGAACTTTTAAATATCTTGATATATCTCGAGAACTACGCATCTGATCAAAAAATATCATAGAACATAAAAAGTAGAAAACTTAATTCTCTACAAAAAAGGTCTCTCAACATTTTGCCATAGCTCGCTTCGTTTCCGAGATATATGCAGATTTATCTCAAGGGAAGGGGCCTGACGGACATATTTCGAGATATTTCTTCTTCTTGTTGTTCTTCTTCTGCACAGCTAAGCTGGAAGTGGCATTTGCAACTCGCAATAGTGCATAGTTATCTGAAAGAAAGGGGCCACGGTGTTTCTGTATCTCTATTATGTTGGTGCGGCTTCGGAACTTTTAAATATCTTGATATATCTCGAGAACTACGCATCTGATTAAAAAATATCATAGAACGTAAAAAGTAGGAAACTTAATTCTCTACAAATAAAGTCGCTTAACATTTTGCCATAGCTCGCTTCGTTTCCGAGATATTTGCAGATTTATCTCAAGGGAAGGGGCCTGACGGACATATTTCGAGATATTTCTTCTTCTTGTTGGTCTTCTTCTGCACAGCTAAGCTGGAAGTGGCATTTGCAGCTCGCAATAGTGCAGAGTTATCTCAAAGAAAGGGGCCACGGTGTTTCTGTATCTCTATTATGTTGGTGCGGCTTCGGAACTTTTAAATATCTTGATATATCTCGAGAACTACGCGTCTGATCAAAAAATATGATAGAACATAAAAAGTAGGAAACTTAATTCTCTACAAAAAAGGTCTCTTAACATTTTGCCATAGCTCGCTTCGTTTCCGAGATATTTGCAGATTTATCTCAAGGGAAGGGGCCTGACGGACATATTTCGAGATATTTCTTCTTCTTGTTGTTCGTCTTCTGCACAGCTAAGCTGGAAGTGGCATTTGCAGCTCGCAATAGTGCAGAGTTATCTCAAAGAAAGGGGCCACGGTGTTTCTGTATCTCTATTATGTTGGTGCGGCTTCGGAACTTTTAAATATCTTGATATATCTCGAGATCTACGCATCTGATCAAAAAATATCATAGAACATAAAAAGTAGGAAACTTAATTCTCTACAAAAAAGGTCTCTCAACATTTTGCCATAGCTCGCTTCGTTTCCGAGATACTTGCCGATTTATCTCAAGGGAAGGGGCCTAACGGACATATTTCGAGATATTTCTTCTTCTTGTTGTTCTTCTTCTGCACAGCTAAACTGGAAGTGGCATTTGCAGCTCGCAATAGTGCAGAGTTATCTCAAAGAGAGGGGCCACGGTGTTTCTGTATCTCTATTATGTTGGTGCGGCTTCGGAACTTTTAAATATCTTGATATATCTCGAGAACTACGCATCTGATCAAAAAATATCATACAACATAAAACGTAGGAAACTTAATTCTCTACAAAAAAGGTCTCTTAACATTTTGCCATAGCTCGCTTCGTTTCCGAGATATTTGCAGATTTATCTCAAGGGAAGGGGCCTAACGGACTTATTTCGAGATATTTCTTCTTCTTGTTGTTCTTCTTCTGCACAGCTAAACTGGAAGTGGCATTTCCAGGTCGCAATAGTGCAGAGTTATCTAAAAGAAAGGAGCCACGGTGTTTCTGTATCTCTATTATGTTGGTGCGGCTTCGGAACTTTTAAATATCTTGATATATCTCGAGAACTACGCGTCTGATCAAAAAATATCATAGAACATAAAAAGTAGGAAACATAATTCCATACAAAAAAGGTCTCTTAACATTTTGCCATAGCTCGCTTCGTTTCCGAGATATTTGCAGATTTATCTCAAGGGAAGGGGCCTGACGGACATATTTCGAGATATTTCTTCTTCTTGTTGTTCTTCTTCTGCACAGCTAAGCTGGAAGTGGCATTTGCAGCTCGCAATAGTGCAGAGTTATCTCAAAGAAAGGTGCCACGGTGTTTCTGTATCTCTATTATGTTGGTGCGGCTTCGGAACTTTTAAATATCTTGATATATCTCGAGATCTACGCATCTGATCAAAAAATATCATAGAACATAAAAAGTAGGAAACTTAATTCTCTACAAAAAAGGTCTCTCAACATTTTGCCATAGCTCGCTTCGTTTCCGAGATACTTGCCGATTTATCTCAAGGGAAGGGGCCTGACGGACATATTTCGAGATATTTCTTCTTCTTGTTGTTCTTCTTCTGCACAGCTAAGCTGGAAGTGGCATTTCCAGCTCGCAGTAGTGCCGAGTTATCTCAAAGAAAGGGGCCACGGTGTTTCTGTATCTCTATTATGTTGGTGCGGCTTCGGAACTTTTAAATATCTTGATATATCTCGAGAACTACGCATCTGATCAAAAAATATCATAGAACATAAAAAGTAGAAAACTTAATTCTCTACAAAAAAGGTCTCTCAACATTTTGCCATAGCTCGCTTCGTTTCCGAGATATATGCAGATTTATCTCAAGGGAAGGGGCCTGACGGACATATTTCGAGATGTTTCTTCTTCTTGTTGTTCTTCTTCTGCACAGCTAAGCTGGAAGCGGCATTTGCAGCTCGCAATAGTGCAGAGTTATCTCAAAGAAAGGGGCCACGGTGTTTCTGTATCTCTATTATGTTGGTGCGGCTTCGGAACTTTTAAATATCTTGATATATCTCGAGAACTACGCATCTGATTAAAAAATATCATAGAACGTAAAAAGTAGGAAACTTAATTCTCTACAAATAAAGTCGCTTAACATTTTGCCATAGCTCGCTTCGTTTCCGAGATATTTGCAGATTTATCTCAAGGGAAGGGGCCTGACGGACATATTTCGAGATATTTCTTCTTCTTGTTGGTCTTCTTCTGCACAGCTAAGCTGGAAGTGGCATTTGCAGCTCGCAATAGTGCAGAGTTATCTCAAAGAAAGGGGCCACGGTGTTTCTGTATCTCTATTATGTTGGTGCGGCTTCGGATCTTTTAAATATCTCGATATATCTCGAAAACTACGCTTCTGATCAAAAAATATCATAGAACGTAAATTGTGGGAAACATAATTCTCTACAAAAAAGGTCTCTTAACATTTTGCCATAGCTCGCTTCGTTTCCGAGATATTTGCTGATTTATCTCAAGGGAAGGGGTCTGACGGACATATTTCGAGATATTTCTTCTTCTTGTTGTTCTTCTTCTGCACAGCTAAGCTGGAAGTGGCATTTGCAGCTCGCAATAGTGCAGAGTTATCTCAAAGAAAGGGGCCACGGTGTTTCTGTATCTCTATTATGTTGGTGCGGCTTCGGAACTTTTAAATATCTTGATATATCTCGAGAACTACGCATCCGATCAAAAAATATCATAGAACATAAAAAGTAGGAAACTTAATTCTCTACAAAAAAGGTCTCTTAACATTTTGCCATAGCTCGCTTCGTTTCCGAGATATTTGCAGATTTATCTCGGGGGAAGGGGCCTGACGGACATATTTCGAGATATTTCTTCTTCTTGTTGTTCTTCTTCTGCACAGCTAAGCTGGACGTGGCATTTACAGCTCGCAATAGTGCAGAGTTATCTCAAAGAAAGGGGCCACGGTGTTTCTGTATCTCTATTATGTTGGTGCGGCTTCGGAACTTTAAAATATCTTGATATATTTCGAGAACTACGCATCTGATCAAAAAATATCATAGAACGTAAAAAGTAGGAAACTTAATTCTCTACAAATAAAGTCGCTTAACATTTTGCCATAGCTCGCTTCGTTTCCGAGATATTTGCAGATTTATCTCAAGGGAAGGGGCCTGACGGACATATTTCGAGATATTTCTTCTTCTTGTTGTTCCTCTTCTGCACAGCTAAGCTGGAAGTGGCATTTGCAGCTCGCAATAGTGCAGAGTTATCTGAAAGAAAGGGGCCACGGTGTTTCTGTATCTCTATTATGTTGGTGCGGCTTCGGAACTTTTAAATATCTTGATATATCTCGAGAACTACGCATCTGATCAAATAATATCATAGAACATAAAAAGTAGGAAACTTAATTCTCTACAAATAAGGTCTCTTAACATTTTGCCATAGCTCGCTTCGTTTCCGAGATATTTGCAGATTTATATCAAGGGAAGGGGCCCGACGGACATATTTCGAGATATTTCTTCTTCTTGTTGGTCTTCTTCTGCACAGCTAAGCTGGAAGTGGCATTTGCAGCTCGCAATGGTGCAGAGTTATCTCAAAGAAAGGGGCCACGGTGTTTCTGTATCTCTATTATGTTGGTGCGGCTTCGGATCTTTTAAATATCTCGATATATCTCGAAAACTACGCTTCTGATCAAAAAATATCATAGAACATAAATTGTAGGAAACATAATTCTCTACAAAAAAGGTGTCGTAACATTTTGCCATAGCTCGTTTCGTTTCCGAGATATTTGCAGATATATCTCAAGGGAAGGGGCCTGACGGACATATTTCGAGATATTTCCTCTTCTTGTTGTTCTTCTTCTGCACAGCTAAACTGGAAGTGGCATTTCCAGCTCGCAATAGCGCAGAGTTATCTCAAAGAAAGGGGCCACGATGTTTCTGTATCTCTATTATGTTGGTGCGTCTTCGGAACTTTTAAATATCTCGATATATCTCGAAAACTACGCTTCTGATCAAAAAATATCATAGAACATAAATTGTAGGAAACATAATTCTCTACAAAAAATGTCTCTTAACATTTTGCCATAGCTCGCTTCGTTTCCGAGATATTTGCAGATTCAGCTCAAAGGAACTGGCCTGACGGACATATTTCGAGATATTTTTTCTTCTTGTTGTTCTTCCTCTGCACAGCTAAGCTGGAAGTGGCTTCTGCAGCTCGCAATAGTGCAGAGTTATCTCAAAGAAAGGGGCCACGGTGTTTCTGTATCTCTATTATGTTGGGGCGGCTTCGGAACTTTTAAATATCTCGATATATCTCGAAAACTACGCTTCTGATCAAAAAATATCATAGAACATAAATTGTAGGAAACATAATTCTTTACAAAAAAGGTCTCTTAACATTTTGCCATAGCTCGTTTCGTTTCCGAGATATTTGCAGATATATCTCAAGGGAAGGGGCCTGACGGACATATTTCGAGATATTTCCTCTTCTTGTTGTTCTTCTTCTGCACAGCTAAACTGGAAGTGGCATTTCCAGCTCGCAATAGCGCAGAGTTATTTCAAAGAAAGGGGCCACGGTGTTTCTGTATCTCTATTATGTTGGTGCGGCTTCGGAACTTTTAAATATCTTGATATATCTCGAGAACTACGCATCTGATCAAAAAATATCATAGAACATAAAAAGTAGGAAACTTAATTCTCTACAAATAAGGTCTCTTAACATTTTGCCATAGCTCGCTTCGTTTCCGAGATATTTGCAGATTTATCTCAAGGGAAGGGGCCTGACGGACATTTTTCGAGATATTTCTTCTTCTTGTTGTTCTTCTTCTGCACAGCTAAGCTGGAAGTGGCATTTGCAGCTCGCAATAGTGCAGAGTTATCTCGAAGAAAGGGGCCACGGTGTTTCTGTATCTCTATTATGTTGGTGCGGCTTCGGAACTTTTAGATATCTCGATATATCTCGAGAACTACGCATCTGATCGAAAAATATCATAGAACATAAAAAGTAGGAAACTTAATTCTCTACAAAAGAGGTCTCTTAACATTTTGCCATAGCTCGCTTCGTTTCCGAGATATTTGCAGATTTATCTCAAGGGAAGGGGCCTGACGGACATATTTCGAGATATTTCTTCTTTTTGTTGTTCTTCTTCTGCACAGCTAAGCTGGAAGTGGCATTTCCAGCTCGCAGTAGTGCCGAGTTATCTCAAAGAAAGGGGCCACGGTGTTTCTGTATCTCTATTATGTTGGTGCGGCTTCGGAACTTTTAAATATCTTGATATATCTCGAGAACTACGCATCTGATCAAAAAATATCATAGAACATAAAAAGTAGAAAACTTAATTCTCTACAAAAAAGGTCTCTCAACATTTTGCCATAGCTCGCTTCGTTTCCGAGATATATGCAGATTTATCTCAAGGGAAGGGGCCTGACGGACATATTTCGAGATGTTTCTTCTTCTTGTTGTTCTTCTTCTGCACAGCTAAGCTGGAAGCGGCATTTGCAGCTCGCAATAGTGCAGAGTTATCTCAAAGAAAGGGGCCACGGTGTTTCTGTATCTCTATTATGTTGGTGCGGCTTCGGAACTTTTAAATATCTTGATATATCTCGAGAACTACGCATCTGATTAAAAAATATCATAGAACGTAAAAAGTAGGAAACTTAATTCTCTACAAATAAAGTCGCTTAACATTTTGCCATAGCTCGCTTCGTTTCCGAGATATTTGCAGATTTATCTCAAGGGAAGGGGCCTGACGGACATATTTCGAGATATTTCTTCTTCTTGTTGGTCTTCTTCTGCACAGCTAAGCTGGAAGTGGCATTTGCAGCTCGCAATAGTGCAGAGTTATCTCAAAGAAAGGGGCCACGGTGTTTCTGTATCTCTATTATGTTGGTGCGGCTTCGGATCTTTTAAATATCTCGATATATCTCGAAAACTACGCTTCTGATCAAAAAATATCATAGAACGTAAATTGTGGGAAACATAATTCTCTACAAAAAAGGTCTCTTAACATTTTGCCATAGCTCGCTTCGTTTCCGAGATATTTGCTGATTTATCTCAAGGGAAGGGGTCTGACGGACATATTTCGAGATATTTCTTCTTCTTGTTGTTCTTCTTCTGCACAGCTAAGCTGGAAGTGGCATTTGCAGCTCGCAATAGTGCAGAGTTATCTCAAAGAAAGGGGCCACGGTGTTTCTGTATCTCTATTATGTTGGTGCGGCTTCGGAACTTTTAAATATCTTGATATATCTCGAGAACTACGCATCCGATCAAAAAATATCATAGAACATAAAAAGTAGGAAACTTAATTCTCTACAAAAAAGGTCTCTTAACATTTTGCCATAGCTCGCTTCGTTTCCGAGATATTTGCAGATTTATCTCGGGGGAAGGGGCCTGACGGACATATTTCGAGATATTTCTTCTTCTTGTTGTTCTTCTTCTGCACAGCTAAGCTGGACGTGGCATTTACAGCTCGCAATAGTGCAGAGTTATCTCAAAGAAAGGGGCCACGGTGTTTCTGTATCTCTATTATGTTGGTGCGGCTTCGGAACTTTAAAATATCTTGATATATTTCGAGAACTACGCATCTGATCAAAAAATATCATAGAACGTAAAAAGTAGGAAACTTAATTCTCTACAAATAAAGTCGCTTAACATTTTGCCATAGCTCGCTTCGTTTCCGAGATATTTGCAGATTTATCTCAAGGGAAGGGGCCTGACGGACATATTTCGAGATATTTCTTCTTCTTGTTGTTCCTCTTCTGCACAGCTAAGCTGGAAGTGGCATTTGCAGCTCGCAATAGTGCAGAGTTATCTGAAAGAAAGGGGCCACGGTGTTTCTGTATCTCTATTATGTTGGTGCGGCTTCGGAACTTTTAAATATCTTGATATATCTCGAGAACTACGCATCTGATCAAATAATATCATAGAACATAAAAAGTAGGAAACTTAATTCTCTACAAATAAGGTCTCTTAACATTTTGCCATAGCTCGCTTCGTTTCCGAGATATTTGCAGATTTATATCAAGGGAAGGGGCCCGACGGACATATTTCGAGATATTTCTTCTTCTTGTTGGTCTTCTTCTGCACAGCTAAGCTGGAAGTGGCATTTGCAGCTCGCAATGGTGCAGAGTTATCTCAAAGAAAGGGGCCACGGTGTTTCTGTATCTCTATTATGTTGGTGCGGCTTCGGATCTTTTAAATATCTCGATATATCTCGAAAACTACGCTTCTGATCAAAAAATATCATAGAACATAAATTGTAGGAAACATAATTCTCTACAAAAAAGGTGTCGTAACATTTTGCCATAGCTCGTTTCGTTTCCGAGATATTTGCAGATATATCTCAAGGGAAGGGGCCTGACGGACATATTTCGAGATATTTCCTCTTCTTGTTGTTCTTCTTCTGCACAGCTAAACTGGAAGTGGCATTTCCAGCTCGCAATAGCGCAGAGTTATCTCAAAGAAAGGGGCCACGGTGTTTCTGTATCTCTATTATGTTGGTGCGTCTTCGGAACTTTTAAATATCTCGATATATCTCGAAAACTACGCTTCTGATCAAAAAATATCATAGAACATAAATTGTAGGAAACATAATTCTCTACAAAAAATGTCTCTTAACATTTTGCCATAGCTCGCTTCGTTTCCGAGATATTTGCAGATTCAGCTCAAAGGAACTGGCCTGACGGACATATTTCGAGATATTTTTTCTTCTTGTTGTTCTTCCTCTGCACAGCTAAGCTGGAAGTGGCTTCTGCAGCTCGCAATAGTGCAGAGTTATCTCAAAGAAAGGGGCCACGGTGTTTCTGTATCTCTATTATGTTGGGGCGGCTTCGGAACTTTTAAATATCTCGATATATCTCGAAAACTACGCTTCTGATCAAAAAATATCATAGAACATAAATTGTAGGAAACATAATTCTTTACAAAAAAGGTCTCTTAACATTTTGCCATAGCTCGTTTCGTTTCCGAGATATTTGCAGATATATCTCAAGGGAAGGGGCCTGACGGACATATTTCGAGATATTTCCTCTTCTTGTTGTTCTTCTTCTGCACAGCTAAACTGGAAGTGGCATTTCCAGCTCGCAATAGCGCAGAGTTATTTCAAAGAAAGGGGCCACGGTGTTTCTGTATCTCTATTATGTTGGTGCGGCTTCGGAACTTTTAAATATCTTGATATATCTCGAGAACTACGCATCTGATCAAAAAATATCATAGAACATAAAAAGTAGGAAACTTAATTCTCTACAAATAAGGTCTCTTAACATTTTGCCATAGCTCGCTTCGTTTCCGAGATATTTGCAGATTTATCTCAAGGGAAGGGGCCTGACGGACATTTTTCGAGATATTTCTTCTTCTTGTTGTTCTTCTTCTGCACAGCTAAGCTGGAAGTGGCATTTGCAGCTCGCAATAGTGCAGAGTTATCTCGAAGAAAGGGGCCACGGTGTTTCTGTATCTCTATTATGTTGGTGCGGCTTCGGAACTTTTAGATATCTCGATATATCTCGAGAACTACGCATCTGATCGAAAAATATCATAGAACATAAAAAGTAGGAAACTTAATTCTCTACAAAAGAGGTCTCTTAACATTTTGCCATAGCTCGCTTCGTTTCCGAGATATTTGCAGATTTATCTCAAGGGAAGGGGCCTGACGGACATATTTCGAGATATTTCTTCTTTTTGTTGTTCTTCTTCTGCACAGCTAAGCTGGAAGTGGCATTTGCAGCTCGCAATAGTGCAGAGTTATCTCAAAGAAAGGGGCCACGGTGTTTCTGTATCTCTATTATGTTGGTGCGGCTTCGGATTTTTTAAATATCTTGATATATCTCGAGAACTACGCATCCGATCAAAAAATATCATAGAGCATAAAAAGTAGGAAACTTAATTCTCTACAAAAAAGGTCTCTTAACATTTTGCCATAGCTCGCTTCGTTTCCGAGATATTTGCAGATTTATCTCGAGGGAAGGGGCCTGACGGACATATTTCGAGATATTTCTTCTTCTTGTTGTTCTTCTTCTGCACAGCTAAGCTGGAAGCGGCATTTGCGTCTCGCACTAGTGCAGGGTTATCTCAAAGAAAGGGGCCACGGTGTTTCTGTATCTCTATTATGTTGGTGCGGCTTCGGATCTTTTAAATATCTCGATATATCTCGAAAACTACGCTTCTGATTAAAAAATATCATAGAACATAAATTGTAGGAAACATAATTCTCTACAAAAAAGGTCTCTTAACATTTTGCCATAGCTCGTTTCGTTTCCGAGATATTTGCAGATATATCTCAAGGGAAGGGGCCTGACGGACATATTTCGAGATATTTCCTCTTCTTGTTGTTCTTCTTCTGCACAGCTAAACTGGAAGTGGCATTTCCAGCTCGCAATAGCGCAGAGTGATTTCAAAGAAAGGGGCCACGGTGTTTCTGTATCTCTATTATGTTGGTGCGGCTTCGGAACTTTTAAATATCTTGATATATCTCGAGAACTACGCATCTGATCAAAAAATATCATAGAACATAAAAAGTAGGAAACCTAATTCTCTACAAATAAGGTCTCTTAACATTTTGCCATAGCTCGCTTCGTTTCCGAGATATTTGCAGATTTATCTCAAGGGAAGGGGCCTGACGGACATATTTCGAGATATTTCTTCTTCTTGTTGTTCTTCTTCTGCACAGCTAAGCTGGAAGTGGCATTTGCGGCTCGCACTAGTGCACAGTTATCTCAAAGAAAGGGGCCACGGTGTTTCTGTATCTTTATTATGTTGGTGCGGCTTCGGAACTTTTAAATATCTCGATATATCTCGAAAACTACGCTTCTGATCAAAAAATATCATAGAACATAAATTGTAGGAAACATAATTCTCGACAAAAAAGGTCTCTTAACATTTTGCCATAGCTCGCTTCGTTTCCGAGATATTTGCAGATATATCTCAAGGGAAGGGGCCTGACGGACATATTTCGAGATATTTCTTCTTCTTGTTGTTCTTCTTCTGCACCGCTAAGCTGGAAGTGGCATTTACAGCTCGCAATAGTGCAGAGTTATCTCAAAGAAAGGGGCCACGGTGTTTCTGTATCTCTATTATGTTGGTGCGGCTTCGGAACTTTTAAATATCTTGATATATCTCGAGAACTACGCATCTGATCAAAAAATATCATAGAACATAAAAAGTAGGAAACTTAATTCTCTACAAATGAGGTCTCTTAACATTTTGCCATAGCTCGCTTCGTTTCCGAGATATTTGCAGATTTATCTCAAGGGAAGGGGCCTGACGGACATTTTTCGAGATATTTCTTCTTCTTGTTGTTCTTCTTCTGCACAGCTAAGCTGGAAGTGGCATTTGCAGCTCGCAATAGTGCAGAGTTATCTCGAAGAAAGGGGCCACGGTGTTTCTGTATCTCTATTATGTTGGTGCGGCTTCGGAACTTTTAGATATCTTGATATATCTCGAGAACTACGCATCTGATCAAAAAATATCATAGAACATAAAAAGTAGGAAACTTAATTCTCTACAAAAAAGTTCTCTTAACATTTTGCCATAGCTCGCTTCGTTTCCGAGATATTTGCAGATTTATCTCAAGGAAGGGGCCTGACGGACATATTTCGAGATATTTCTTCTTCTTGTTGTTCTTCTTTTGCACAGCTAAGCTGGAAGTGGCATTTGCAGCTCGCAATAGTGCAGAGTTATCTCAAAGAAAGGGGCCACGGTGTTTCTGTATCTCTATTATGTTGGTGCGGCTTCGGATCTTGTAAATATCTCGATATATCTCGAAAACTACGCTTCTGATCAAAAAATATCATAGAACCTAAATTGTGGGAAATATAATTCTCTACAAAAAAGGTCTCTTAACATTTTGCCGTAGCTCGCTTCGTTTCCGAGATATTTGCAGATTTATCTCAAGGGAAGGGGCCTGACGGACATATTTCCAGATATTTCTTCTTCTTGTTGTTCTTCTTCTGCACAGCTAAGCTGGAAGTGGCATTTGCAGCTCGCAATAGTGCAGAGTTATCTCAAAGAAAGGGGCCACGGTGTTTCTGTATCTCTATTATGTTGGTGCGGCTTCGGAACTTTTAAATATCTTGATATATCTCGAGAACTACGCATCCGATCAAAAAATATCATAGAACATAAAAAGTAGGAAACTTAATTCTCTACAAAAAAGGTCTCTTAACATTTTGCCATAGTTCGCTTCGTTTCCGAGATATTTGCAGATTTATCTCGAGGGAAGGGGCCTGACGGACATATTTCGAGATATTTCTTCTTCTTGTTGTTCTTCTTCTGCACAGCTAAGCTGGAAGCGGCATTTGCGGCTCGCACTAGTGCAGAGCTATCTCAAAGAAAGGGGCCACGGTGTTTCTGTATCTCTATTATGTTGGTGCAGCTTCGGATCTTTTAAATATCTCGATATATCTCGAAAACTACGCTTCTGATCAAAAAATATCATAGAACATAAAAAGTAGGAAACTTAATTCTCTACAAAAAAGGTCTCTTAACATTTTGCCATAGCTCTCTTCGTTTCCGAGATATTTCCAGATTTATCTCAAGGGAAGGGGCCTGACGGACATATTTCGAGATATTTCCTCTTCTTGTTGTTCTTCTTCTGCACAGCTAAACTGGAAGTGGCATTTCCAGCTCGCAATAGCGCAGAGTTATCTCAAAGAAACGGGCCACGGTGTTTCTGTATCTCTATTATGTTGGTGCGGCTTCGGAACTTTTAAATATCTTGATATATCTCGAGAACTACGCATCTGATCAAAAAATATCATAGAACATAAAAAGTAGGAAACTTAATTCTCTACAAACAAGGTCTCTTAACATTTTGCCATAGCTCGCTTCGTTTCCGAGATATTTGCAGATTTATCTCAAGGGAAGGGGCCTGACGGACATTTTTCGAGATATTTCTTCTTCTTGTTGTTCTTCTTCTGCACAGCTAAGCTGGAAGTGGCATTTGCAGCTCGCAATAGTGCAGAGTTATCTCGAAGAAAGGGGCCACGGTGTTTCTGTATCTCTATTATGTTGGTGCGGCTTCGGAACTTTTAGATATCTTGATATATCTCGAGAACTACGCATCTGATCAAAAAATATCATAGAACATAAAAAGTAGGAAACTTAATGCTCTACAAAAAAGTTCTCTTAACATTTTGCCATAGCTCGCTTCGTTTCCGAGATATTTGCAGATTTATCTCAAGGAAGGGGCCTGACGGACATATTTCGAGATATTTCTTCTTCTTGTTGTTCTTCTTTTGCACAGCTAAGCTGGAAGTGGCATATGCAGCTCGCAATAGTGCAGAGTTATCTCAAAGAAAGGGGCCACGGTGTTTCTGTATCTCTATTATGTTGGTGCGGCTTCGGATCTTGTGAATATCTCGATATATCTCGAAAACTACGCTTCTGATCAAAAAATATCATAGAACCTAAATTGTGGGAAATATAATTCTCTACAAAAAAGGTCTCTTAACATTTTGCCGTAGCTCGCTTCGTTTCCGAGATATTTGCAGATTTATCTCAAGGGAAGGGGCCTGACGGACATATTTCCAGATATTTCTTCTTCTTGTTGTTCTTCTTCTGCACAGCTAAGCTGGAAGTGGCATTTGCGGCTCGCACTAGTGCAGAGTTATCTCAAAGAAAGGGGCCATGGTGTTTCTGTATCTCTATTATGTTGGTGCAGCTTCGGAACTTTTAAATATCTCGATATATCTCGAAAACTACGCTTCTGATCAAAAAATATCATAGAACATAAATTGTAGGAAACATAATTCTCGACAAAAAAGGTCTCTTAACATTTTGCCATAGCTCGCTTCGTTTCCGAGATATTTGCAGATATATCTCAAGGGAAGGGGCCTGACGGACATATTTCGAGATATTTCTTCTTCTTGTTGTTCTTCTTCTGCACCGCTAAGCTGGAAGTGGCATTTACAGCTCGCAATAGTGCAGAGTTATCTCAAAGAAAGGGGCCACGGTGTTTCTGTATCTCTATTATGTTGGTGCGGCTTCGGAACTTTTAAATATCTTGATATATCTCGAGAACTACGCATCTGATCAAAAAATATCATAGAACATAAAAAGTAGGAAACTTAATTCTCTACAAATAAGGTCTCTCAACATTTTGCCATAGCTCGCTTCGTTTCCGAGATATTTGCAGATTTATCTCGAGGGAAGGGGCCTGACGGACATATTTCGAGATATTTCTTCTTCTTGTTGTTCTTCTTCTGCACAGCTAAGCTGGAAGCGGCATTTGCGGCTCGCACTAGTGCAGAGTTATCTCAAAGAAAGGGGCCACGGTGTTTCTGTATCTCTATTATGTTGGTGCAGCTTCGGATCTTTTAAATATCTCGATATATCTCGAAAACTACGCTTCTGATCAAAAAATATCATAGAACATAAATTGTAGGAAACATAATTCTCTACAAAAAAGGTCTCTTAACATTTTGCCATAGCTCGTTTCGTTTCCGAGATATTTGCAGATATATCTCAAGGGAAGGGGCCTGACGGACATATTTCGAGATATTTCCTCTTCTTGTTGTTCTTCTTCTGCACAGCTAAGCTGGAAGTGGCATTTGCAGCTCGCAATAGTGCAGAGGTATCTCAAAGAAAGGGGCCACGGTGTTTCTGTATCTCTATTATGTTGGTGCGGCTTCGGAACTTTTAAATATCTCGATATATCTCGAGAACTACGCATCTGATCGAAAAATATCATAGAACATAAAAAGTAGGAAACTTAATTCTCTACAAAAGAGGTCTCTTAACATTTTGCCCTAGCTCGCTTCGTTTCCGAGATATTTGCAGATTTATCTCAAGGGAAGGGGCCTGACGGACATATTTCGAGATATTTCTTCTTCTTGTTGTTCTTCTTCTGCACAGCTAAGCTGGAAGTGGCATTTGCAGCTCGCAATAGTGCAGAGTTATCTCAAAGAAAGGGGCCACGGTGTTTCTGTATCTCTATTATGTTGGTGCGGCTTCGGAACTTTTAAATATCTTGATATATCTCGAGAACTACGCATCTGATCAAAAAATATCATAGAACATAAAAAGTAGGAAACTTAATTCTCTACAAAAAAGGTCTCTTAACATTTTGCCATAGCTCGCTTCGTTTCCGAGATATTTGCATATTTATCTCAAGGGAAGGGGCCTGACGGACATATTTCGAGATATTTCTTCTTCTTGTTGTTCTTCTTCTGCACAGCTAAGCTGGAAGTGGCATTTGCAGCTCGCAATAGTGCAGAGTTATCTCGAAGAAAGGGGCCACGGTGTTTCTGTATCTCTATTATGTTGGTGCGGCTTCGGAACTTTTAGATATCTTGATATATCTCGAGAACTACGCATCTGATCAAAAAATATCATAGAACATAAAAAGTAGGAAACTTAATTCTCTACAAAAAAGTTCTCTTAACATTTTGCCATAGCTCGCTTCGTTTCCGAGATATTTGCAGATTTATCTCAAGGAAGGGGCCTGACGGACATATTTCGAGATATTTCTTCTTCTTGTTGTTCTTCCTTTGCACAGCTAAGCTGGAAGTGGCATTTGCAGCTCGCAATAGTGCAGAGTTATCTCAAAGAAAGGGGCCACGGTGTTTCTGTATCTCTATTATGTTGGTGCGGCTTCGGATCTTGTAAATATCTCGATATATCTCGAAAACTACGCTTCTGATCAAAAAATATCATAGAACCTAAATTGTGGGAAATATAATTCTCTACAAAAAAGGTCTCTTAACATTTTGCCGTAGCTCGCTTCGTTTCCGAGATATTTGCAGATTTATCTCAAGGGAAGGGGCCTGACGGACATTTTTCGAGATATTTCTTCTTCTTGTTGTTCTTCTTCTGCACAGCTAAGCTGGAAGTGGCATTTGCAGCTCGCAATAGTGCAGAGTTATCTCGAAGAAAGGGGCCACGGTGTTTCTGTATCTCTATTATGTTGGTGCGGCTTCGGAACTTTTAGATATCTTGATATATCTCGAGAACTACGCATCTGATCAAAAAATATCATAGAACATAAAAAGTAGGAAACTTAATGCTCTACAAAAAAGTTCTCTTAACATTTTGCCATAGCTCGCTTCGTTTCCGAGATATTTGCAGATTTATCTCAAGGAAGGGGCCTGACGGACATATTTCGAGATATTTCTTCTTCTTGTTGTTCTTCTTTTGCACAGCTAAGCTGGAAGTGGCATATGCAGCTCGCAATAGTGCAGAGTTATCTCAAAGAAAGGGGCCACGGTGTTTCTGTATCTCTATTATGTTGGTGCGGCTTCGGAACTTTTAAATATCTTGATATATCTCGAGAACTACGCATCTGATCAAAAAATATCATAGAACATAAAAAGTAGGAAACTTAATTCTCTACAAATAAGGTCTCTTAACATTTTGCCATAGCTCGCTTCGTTTCCGAGATATTTGCAGATTTATCTCGAGGGAAGGGGCCTGACGGACATATTTCGAGATATTTCTTCTTCTTGTTGTTCTTCTTCTGCACAGCTAAGCTGGAAGCGGCATTTGCGGCTCGCACTAGTGCAGAGTTATCTCAAAGAAAGGGGCCACGGTGTTTCTGTATCTCTATTATGTTGGTGCAGCTTCGGATCTTTTAAATATCTCGATATATCTCGAAAACTACGCTTCTGATCAAAAAATATCATAGAACATAAATTGTAGGAAACATAATTCTCTACAAAAAAGGTCTCTTAACATTTTGCCATAGCTCGTTTCGTTTCCGAGATATTTGCAGATATATCTCAAGGGAAGGGGCCTGACGGACATATTTCGAGATATTTCCTCTTCTTGTTGTTCTTCTTCTGCACAGCTAAACTGGAAGTGGCATTTCCAGCTCGCAATAGCGCAGAGTTATCTCAAAGAAACGGGCCACGGTGTTTCTGTATCTCTATTATGTTGGTGCGGCTTCGGAACTTTTAAATATCTTGATATATCTCGAGAACTACGCATCTGATCAAAAAATATCATAGAACATAAAAAGTAGGAAACTTAATTCTCTACAAATAAGGTCTCTTAACATTTTGCCATAGCTCGCTTCGTTTCCGAGATATTTGCAGATTTATCTCAAGGGAAGGGGCCTGACGGACATTTTTCGAGATATTTCTTCTTCTTGTTGTTCTTCTTCTGCACAGCTAAGCTGGAAGTGGCATTTGCAGCTCGCAATAGTGCAGAGTTATCTCGAAGAAAGGGGCCACGGTGTTTCTGTATCTCTATTATGTTGGTGCGGCTTCGGAACTTTTAGATATCTTGATATATCTCGAGAACTACGCATCTGATCAAAAAATATCATAGAACGTAAAAAGTAGGAAACTTAATTCTCTACAAAAAAGGTCTCTTAACATTTTGCCATAGCTCGCTTCGTTTCCGAGATATTTGCAGATTTATCTCAAGGGAAGGGGCCTGACGGACATATTTCGAGATATTTCTTCTTCTTGTTGTTCTTCTTCTGCACAGCTAAGCTGGAAGTGGCATTTGCAGCTCGCAATAGTGCAGAGGTATCTCAAAGAAAGGGGCCACGGTGTTTCTGTATCTCTATTATGTTGGTGCGGCTTCGGAACTTTTAAATATCTCGATATATCTCGAGAACTACGCATCTGATCGAAAAATATCATAGAACATAAAAAGTAGGAAACTTAATTCTCTACAAAAGAGGTCTCTTAACATTTTGCCCTAGCTCGCTTCGTTTCCGAGATATTTGCAGATTTATCTCAAGGGAAGGGGCCTGACGGACATATTTCGAGATATTTCTTCTTCTTGTTGTTCTTCTTCTGCACAGCTAAGCTGGAAGTGGCATTTGCAGCTCGCAATAGTGCAGAGTTATCTCAAAGAAAGGGGCCACGGTGTTTCTGTATCTCTATTATGTTGGTGCGGCTTCGGAACTTTTAAATATCTTAATATATCTCGAGAACTACGCATCTGATCAAAAAATATCATAGAACATAAAAAGTAGGAAACTTAATTCTCTACAAAAAAGGTCTCTTAACATTTTGCCATAGCTCGCTTCGTTTCCGAGATATTTGCATATTTATCTCAAGGGAAGGGGCCTGACGGACATATTTCGAGATATTTCTTCTTCTTGTTGTTCTTCTTCTGCACAGCTAAGCTGGAAGTGGCATTTGCGGCTCGCACTAGTGCAGAGTTATCTCAAAGAAAGGGGCCATGGTGTTTCTGTATCTCTATTATGTTGGTGCAGCTTCGGAACTTTTAAATATCTCGATATATCTCGAAAACTACGCTTCTGATCAAAAAATATCATAGAACATAAATTGTAGGAAACATAATTCTCGACAAAAAAGGTCTCTTAACATTTTGCCATAGCTCGCTTCGTTTCCGAGATATTTGCAGATATATCTCAAGGGAAGGGGCCTGACGGACATATTTCGAGATATTTCTTCTTCTTGTTGTTCTTCTTCTGCACCGCTAAGCTGGAAGTGGCATTTACAGCTCGCAATAGTGCAGAGTTATCTCAAAGAAAGGGGCCACGGTGTTTCTGTATCTCTATTATGTTGGTGCGGCATCGGAACTTTTAAATATCTTGATATATCTCGAGAACTACGCATCTGATCAAAAAATATCATAGAACAGAAAAAGTAGGAAACTTAATTCTCTACAAATAAGGTCTCTTAACATTTTGCCATAGCTCGCTTCGTTTCCGAGATATTTGCAGATTTATCTCAAGGGAAGGGGCCTGACGGACATTTTTCGAGATATTTCTTCTTCTTGTTGTTCTTCTTCTGCACAGCTAAGCTGGAAGTGGCATTTGCAGCTCGCAATAGTGCAGAGTTATCTCGAAGAAAGGGGCCACGGTGTTTCTGTATCTCTATTATGTTGGTGCGGCTTCGGAACTTTTAGATATCTTGATATATCTCGAGAACTACGCATCTGATCAAAAAATATCATAGAACATAAAAAGTAGGAAACTTAATGCTCTACAAAAAAGTTCTCTTAACATTTTGCCATAGCTCGCCTCGTTTCCGAGATATTTGCAGATTTATCTCAAGGAAGGGGCCTGACGGACATATTTCGAGATATTTCTTCTTCTTGTTGTTCTTCTTTTGCACAGCTAAGCTGGAAGTGGCATATGCAGCTCGCAATAGTGCAGAGTTATCTCAAAGAAAGGGGCCACGGTGTTTCTGTATCTCTATTATGTTGGTGCGGCTTCGGATCTTGTAAATATCTCGATATATCTCGAAAACTACGCTTCTGATCAAAAAATATCATAGAACCTAAATTGTGGGAAATATAATTCTCTACAAAAAAGGTCTCTTAACATTTTGCCGTAGCTCGCTTCGTTTCCGAGATATTTGCAGATTTATCTCAAGGGAAGGGGCCTGACGGTCATATTTCCAGATATTTCTTCTTCTTGTTGTTCTTCTTCTGCACAGCTAAGCTGGAAGTGGCATTTGCAGCTCGCAATAGTGCATAGTTATCTCAAAGAAAGGGGCCACGGTGTTTCTGTATCTCTATTATGTTGGTGCGGCTTCGGAACTTTTAAATATCTTGATATATCTCGAGAACTACGCATCCGATCAAAAAATATCATAGAACATAAAAAGTAGGAAACTTAATTCTCTACAAAAAAGGTCTCTTAACATTTTGCCATAGCTCGCTTCGTTTCCGAGATATTTGCAGATTTATCTCGGGGGAAGGGGCCTGACGGACATATTTCGAGATATTTCTTCTTCTTGTTGTTCTTCTTCTGCACAGCTAAGCTGGAAGCGGCATTTGCGGCTCGCACTAGTGCAGAGTTATCTCAAAGAAAGGGGCAACGGTGTTTCTGTATCTCTATTATGTTGGTGCAGCTTCGGATCTTTTAAATATCTCGATATATCTCGAAAACTACGCTTCTGATCAAAAAATATCATAGAACATAAATTGTAGGAAACATAATTCTCTACAAAAAAGGTCTCTTAACATTTTGCCATAGCTCGTTTCGTTTCCGAGATATTTGCAGATATATCTCAAGGGAAGGGGCCTGACGGACATATTTCGAGATATTTCCTCTTCTTGTTGTTCTTCTTCTGCACAGCTAAACTGGAAGTGGCATTTCCAGCTCGCAATAGCGCAGAGTTATCTCAAAGAAACGGGCCACGGTGTTTCTGTATCTCTATTATGTTGGTGCGGCTTAGGAACTTTTAAATATCTTGATATATCTCGAGAACTACGCATCTGATCAAAAAATATCATAGAACATAAAAAGTAGGAAACTTAATTCTCTACAAATAAGGTCTCTTAACATTTTGCCATAGCTCGCTTCGTTTCCGAGATATTTGCAGATTTATCTCAAGGGAAGGGGCCCGACGGACATTTTTCGAGATATTTCTTCTTCTTGTTGTTCTTCTTCTGCACAGCTAAGCTGGAAGTGGCACTTGCAGCTCGCAATAGTGCAGAGTTATCTCGAAGAAAGGGGCCACGGTGTTTCTGTATCTCTATTATGTTGGTGCGGCTTCGGAACTTTTAGATATCTTGATATATCTCGAGAACTACGCATCTGATCAAAAAATATCATAGAACATAAAAAGTAGGAAACTTAATTCTCTACAAAAAAGGTCTCTTAACATTTTGCCATAGCTCGCTTCGTTTCCGAGATATTTGCAGATTTATCTCAAGGGAAGGGGCCTGACGGACATATTTCGAGATATTTCTTCTTCTTGTTGTTCTTCTTCTGCACAGCTAAGCTGGAAGTGGCATTTGCAGCTCGCAATAGTGCAGAGGTATCTCAAAGAAAGGGGCCACGGTGTTTCTGTATCTCTATTATGTTGGTGCGGCTTCGGAACTTTTAAATATCTCGATATATCTCGAGAACTACGCATCTGATCAAAAAATATCATAGAAGATAAAAAGTAGGAAACTTAATTCTCTACACAAAAGGTCTCTTCACATTTTGCCATAGCTCGCTTCGTTTCCGAGATATGTGCAGATTTATCTCAAGGGAAGGGGCCTGACGGACATATTTCGAGATATTTCTTCTTCTTGTTGTTCTTCTTCTGCACAGCTAAGCTGGAAGTGGCATTTGCGGCTCGCACTAGTGCAGAGTTAACTCAAAGAAAGGGGCCACGGTGTTTCTGTATCTCTATTATGTTGGTGCGGGTTCGGAACTTTTAAATATCTTGATATATCTCGAGAACTACGCATCTGATCAAAAAATATCATAGAACGTAAAAAGTAGGAAACTTAATTCTCTACAAATAAGGTCTCTTAACATTTTGCCATAGCTCGCTTCGCTTCCGAGATATTTGCAGATTTATGTCAAGGGAAGGGGCCTGACGGACATATTTCGAGATATTTCTTCTTCTTGTTGTTCTTCTTCTGCACAGCTAAGCTGGGAGTGGCATTTGCAGCCCGCAATAGTGCAGAGATATCTCAAAGAAAGGGGCCACGGTGTTTCTGTATCTCTATTATGTTGGTGCGGCTTCGGAACTTTTAAATATCTTGATATATCTCGAGAACTACGGGTCTGATCAAAAAATATCATAGAACATAAAAAGTAAGAAACATTATTCTCTACAAAAAAGGTCTCTTAACATTTTGCCATAGCTCGCTTCGTTTCCGAGATATTTGCAGATTTATCTCAAGGGAAGGGGCCTGACGGACATATTTCGAGATATTTCTTCTTCTTGTTGTTCTTCTTCTGCACCGCTAAGCTGGAAGTGGCATTTGCAGCTCGCAATAGTGCAGAGTTATCTCAAAGAAAGGGGCCACGGTGTTTCTGTATCTATATTATGTTGGTGCGGCTTCGGAACTTTTAAATATCTTGATATATCTCGAGAACTACGCATCTGATCAAAAAATATCATAGAACATAAAAAGTAGGAAACTTAATTCTCTACAAAAAAGGTCTCTTAACATTTTGCCATAGCTCGCTTCGTTTCCGAGATATTTGCATATTTATCTCATGGGAAGGGGCCTGACGGACATATTTCGAGATATTTCTTCTTCTTGTTGTTCTTCTTCTGCACAGCTAAGCTGGAAGTGGCATTTGCGGCTCGCACTAGTGCAGAGTTATCTCAAAGAAAGGGGCCATGGTGTTTCTGTATCTCTATTATGTTGGTGCAGCTTCGGAACTTTTAAATATCTCGATATATCTAGAAAACTACGCTTCTGATCAAAAAATATCATAGAACATAAATTGTAGGAAACATAATTCTCGACAAAAAAGGTCTCTTAACATTTTGCCATAGCTCGCTTCGTTTCCGAGATATTTGCAGATATATCTCAAGGGAAGGGGCCTGACGGACATATTTCGAGATATTTCTTCTTCTTGTTGTTCTTCTTCTGCACCGCTAAGCTGGAAGTGGCATTTACAGCTCGCAATAGTGCAGAGTTATCTCAAAGAAAGGGGCCACGGTGTTTCTGTATCTCTATTATGTTGGTGCGGCTTCGGAACTTTTAAATATCTTGATATATCTCGAGAACTACGCATCTGATCAAAAAATGTCATAGAACATAAAAAGTAGGAAACTTAATTCTCTACAAAAAAGGTCTCTTAACATTTTGCCATAGCTCTCTTCGTTTCCGAGATATTTCCAGATTTATCTCAAGGGAAGGGGCCTGACGGACATATTTCGAGATATTTCTTCTTCGTGTTGTTCTTCTTCTGCACAGCTAAGCTGGAAGTGGCATTTGCAGCTCGCAATAGTGCAGAGTTATCTCAAAGAAAGGGGCCACGGTGTTTCTGTATCTCTATTATGTTGGTGCGGCTTCGGAACTTTTAAATATCTTGATATATCTCGAGAACTGCGCATCTGATCAAAAAATATCATACTACATAAAAAGTAGGAAACTTAATTCTCTACAAAAAAGGTCTCTTAACATTTTGCCATAGCTCGCTTCGTTTCCGAGATATTTGCAGATTTATCTCAAGGGAAGGGGCCCAACGGACATATTCCGAGATATTTCTTCTTCTTGTTGTTCTTCTTCTGCACAGCTAAACTGGAAGTGGCATTTCCAGCTCGCAATAGTGCAGAGTTATCTCAAAGAAAGGGGCCACGGTGTTTCTGTATCTCTATTATGTTGGTGCGGCTTCGGAACTTTTAAATATCTTGATATATCTCGAGAACTACGCATCTGATCAAAAAATATCATAGAACATAAAAAGTAGGAAACTTAATTCTCTACAAAAAAGGTCTCTTAACATTTTGCCATAGTTCGCTTCGTTTCCGAGATATTTGCAGATTTATCTCAAGGGAAGGGGCCTGACGGACATATTTCGAGATATTTCTTCTTGTTGTTGCTCTTCTTCTGCACAGCTAAGCTGGAAGTGGCATTTGCGGCTCGCACTAGTGCAGAGTTATCTCAAAGAAAGGGGCCACGGTGTTTCTGTATCTCTATTATGTTGGTGCGGCTTCGGAACTTTTAAATATCTTGATATATCTCGAGAACTACGCATCTGATCAAAAAATATCATAGAACATAAAAAGTAGGAAACTTAATTCTCTACAAAAAAGGTCTCTTAACATTTTGCCATAGCTCGCTTCGTTTCCGAGATATTTGCATATTTATCTCAAGGGAAGGGGCCTGACGGACATATTTCGAGATATTTCTTCTTCTTGTTGTTCTTCTTCTGCACAGCTAAACTGGAAGTGGCATTTGCGGCTCGCACTAGTGCAGAGTTATCTCAAAGAAAGGGGCCACGGTGTTTCTGTATCTCTATTATGTTGGTGCGGCTTCGGAACTTTTAAATATCTCGATATATCTCGAAAACTACGCTTCTGATCAAAAAATATCATAGAACATAAATTGTAGGAAACATAATTCTCTACAAAAAAGGTCTCCTAACATTTTGCCATAGCTCGCTTGGTTTCCGAGATATTCGCAGATATATCTCAAGGGAAGGGGCCTGACGGACATATTTCGAGATATTTCTTCTTCTTGTTGTTCTTCTTCTGCACCGCTAAGCTGGAAGTGGCATTTACAGCTCGCAATAGTGCAGAGTTATCTCAAAGAAAGGGGCCACGGTGTTTCTGTATCTCTATTATGTTGGTGCGGCTTCGGCACTTTTAAATATCTTGATATATCTCGAGAACTACGCATCTGATCAAAAAATGTCATAGAACATAAAAAGTAGGAAACTTAATTCTCTACAAAAAAGGTCTCTTAACATTTTGCCATAGCTCTCTTCGTTTCCGAGATATTTCCAGATTTATCTCAAGGGAAGGGGCCTGACGGACATATTTCGAGATATTTCTTCTTCTTGTTGTTCTTCTTCTGCACAGCTAAGCTGGAAGTGGCATTTGCAGCTCGCAATAGTGCAGAGTTATCTCAAAGAAAGGGGCCACGGTGTTTCTGTATCTCTATTATGTTGGTGCGGCTTCGGAACTTTTAAATATCTTGATATATCTCGAGAACTGCGCATCTGATCAAAAAATATCATAGAACATAAAAAGTAGGAAACTTAATTCTCTACAAAAAAGGTCTCTTAACATTTTGCCATAGCTCGCTTCGTTTCCGAGATATTTGCAGATTTATCTCAAGGGAAGGGGCCCAACGGACATATTCCGAGATATTTCTTCTTCTTGTTGTTCTTCTTCTGCACAGCTAAACTGGAAGTGGCATTTCCAGCTCGCAATAGTGCAGAGTTATCTCAAAGAAAGGGGCCACGGTGTTTCTGTATCTCTATTATGTTGGTGCGGCTTCGGAACTTTTAAATATCTTGATATATCTCGAGAACTACGCATCTGATCAAAAAATATCATAGAACATAAAAAGTAGGAAACTTAATTCTCTACAAAAAAGGTCTCTTAACATTTTGCCATAGCTCGCTTCGTTTCCGAGATATTTGCAGATTTATCTCAAGGGAAGGGGCCTGACGGACATATTTCGAGATATTTCTTCTTCTTGTTGCTCTTCTTCTGCACAGCTAAGCTGGAAGTGGCATTTGCGGCTCGCACTAGTGCAGAGTTATCTCAAAGAAAGGGGCCACGGTGTTTCTGTATCTCTATTATGTTGGTGCGGCTTCGGAACTTTTAAATATCTTGATATATCTCGAGAACTACGCATCTGATCAAAAAATATCATAGAACATAAAAAGTAGGAAACTTAATTCTCTACAAAAAAGGTCTCTTAACATTTTGCCATAGCTCGCTTCGTTTCCGAGATATTTGCATATTTATCTCAAGGGAAGGGGCCTGACGGACATACTTCGAGATATTTCTTCTTCTTGTTGTTCTTCTTCTGCACAGCTAAGCTGGAAGTGGCATTTGCGGCTCGCACTAGTGCAGAGTTATCTCAAAGAAAGGGGCCACGGTGTTTCTGTATCTCTATTATGTTGGTGCGGCTTCGGAACTTTTAAATATCTTGATATATCTCGAGAACTACGCATCTGATCAAAAAATGTCATAGAACATAAAAAGTAGGAAACTTAATTCTCTACAAAAAAGGTCTCTTAACATTTTGCCATAGCTCTCTTCGTTTCCGAGATATTTCCAGATTTATCTCAAGGGAAGGGGCCTGACGGACATATTTCGAGATATTTCTTCTTCTTGTTGTTCTTCTTCTGCACAGCTAAGCTGGAAGTGGCATTTGCAGCTCGCAATAGTGCAGAGTTATCTCAAAGAAAGGGGCCACGGTGTTTCTGTATCTCTATTATGTTGGTGCGGCTTCGGAACTTTTAAATATCTTGATATATCTCGAGAACTGCGCATCTGATCAAAAAATATCATAGAACATAAAAAGTAGGAAACTTAATTCTCTACAAAAAAGGTCTCTTAACATTTTGCCATAGCTCGCTTCGTTTCCGAGATATTTGCAGATTTATCTCAAGGGAAGGGGCCCAACGGACATATTCCGAGATATTTCTTCTTCTTGTTGTTCTTCTTCTGCACAGCTAAACTGGAAGTGGCATTTCCAGCTCGCAATAGTGCAGAGTTATCTCAAAGAAAGGGGCCACGGTGTTTCTGTATCTCTATTATGTTGGTGCGGTTTCGGAACTTTTAAATATCTTGATATATCTCGAGAACTACGCATCTGATCAAAAAATATCATAGAACGTAAAAAGTAGGAAACTTAATTCTCTACAAATAAGGTCTCTTAACATTTTGCCATAGCTCGCTTCGTTTCCGAGATATTTGCAGATTTATGTCAAGGGAAGGGGCCTGACGGACATATTTCGAGATATTTCTTCTTCTTGTTGTTCTTCTTCTGCACAGCTAAGCTGGAAGTGGCATTTGCAGCTCGCAATAGTGCAGAGATATCTCAAAGAAAGGGGCCACGGTGTTTCTGTATCTCTATTATGTTGGTGCGGCTTCGGAACTTTTAAATATCTTGATATATCTCGAGAACTACGGGTCTGATCAAAAAATATCATAGAACATAAAAAGTAAGAAACATTATTCTCTACAAAAAAGGTCTCTTAACATTTTGCCATAGCTCGCTTCGTTTCCGAGATATTTGCAGATTTATCTCAAGGGAAGGGGCCTGACGGACATATTTCGAGATATTTCTTCTTCTTGTTGTTCTTCTTCTGCACAGCTAAGCTGGAAGTGGCATTTGCGGCTCGCACTAGTGCAGAGTTATCTCAAAGAAAGGGGCCACGGTGTTTCTGTATCTCTATTATGTTGGTGCGGCTTCGGAACTTTTAAATATCTTGATATATCTCGAGAACTACGCATCTGATCAAAAAATATCATAGAACATGAAAAGTAGGAAACTTAATTCTCTACAAAAAAGGTCTCTGAACATTTTGCCATAGCTCTCTTCGTTTCCGAGATATTTCCAGATTTATCTCAAGGGAAGGGGCCTGACGGACATATTTCGAGATATTTCTTCTTCTTGTTGTTCTTCTTCTGCACAGCTAAGCTGGAAGTGGCATTTGCAGCTCGCAATAGTGCAGAGTTATCTCAAAGAAAGGGGCCACGGTGTTTCTGTATCTCTATTATGTTGGTGCGGCTTCGGAACTTTTAAATATCTTGATATATCTCGAGAACTGCGCATCTGATCAAAAAATATCATAGAACATAAAAAGTTGGAAACTTAATTCTCTACAAAAAAGGTCTCTTAACATTTTGCTATAGCTCGCTTGGTTTCCGAGATATTTGCAGATTTATCTCAAGGGAAGGGGCCCAACGGACATATTCCGAGATATTTCTTCTTCTTGTTGTTCTTCCTCTGCACAGCTAAACTGGAAGTGGCATTTCCAGCTCGCAATAGTGCAGAGTTATCTCAAAGAAAGGGGCCACGGTGTTTCTGTATCTCTATTATGTTGGTGCGGCTTCGGAACTTTTAAATATCTTGATATATCTCGAGAACTACGCATCTGATCAAAAAATATCATAGAACATAAAAAGTAGGAAACTTAATTCTCTACAAAAAAGGTCTCTTAACATTTTGCCATAGCTCGCTTCGTTTCCGAGATATTTGCAGATTCATCTCAAAGGAACTGGCCTG
The DNA here is from genome assembly GCF_051020975.1 of Osmia lignaria lignaria. NCBI lineage: Eukaryota > Metazoa > Arthropoda > Insecta > Hymenoptera > Megachilidae > Osmia > Osmia lignaria. The sequence goes on along the minus strand of NW_027478162.1, from coordinate 20,625,986 downwards.
ACGGACATATTTCGAGATATTTCTTCTTCTTGTTGTTCTTCTTCTGCACAGCTAAGCTGGAAGTGGCATTTGCGGCTCGCACTAGTGCAGAGTTATCTCAAAGAAAGGGGCCACGGTGTTTCTGTATCTCTATTATGTTGGTGCGGCTTCGGAACTTTTAAATATCTTGATATATCTCGAGAACTACGCATCTGATCAAAAAATATCATAGAACATGAAAAGTAGGAAACTTAATTCTCTACAAAAAAGGTCTCTGAACATTTTGCCATAGCTCTCTTCGTTTCCGAGATATTTCCAGATTTATCTCAAGGGAAGGGGCCTGACGGACATATTTCGAGATATTTCTTCTTCTTGTTGTTCTTCTTCTGCACAGCTAAGCTGGAAGTGGCATTTGCGGCTCGCACTAGTGCAGAGTTATCTCAAAGAAAGGGGCCACGGTGTTTCTGTATCTCTATTATGTTGGTGCGGCTTCGGAACTTTTAAATATCTCGATATATCTCGAAAACTACGCTTCTGATCAAAAAATATCATAGAACATAAAAAGTAGGAAACTTAATTCTCTACAAAAAAGGTCTCTTAACATTTTGCCATAGCTCGCTTCGTTTCCGAGATATTTGCATATTTATCTCAAGGGAAGGGGCCTGACGGACATATTTCGAGATATTTCTTCTTCTTGTTGTTCTTCTTCTGCACAGCTAAACTGGAAGTGGCATTTGCGGCTCGCACTAGTGCAGAGTTATCTCAAAGAAAGGGGCCACGGTGTTTCTGTATCTCTATTATGTTGGTGCGGCTTCGGAACTTTTAAATATCTCGATATATCTCGAAAACTACGCTTCTGATCAAAAAATATCATAGAACATAAATTGTAGGAAACATAATTCTCTACAAAAAAGGTCTCTTAACATTTTGCCATAGCTCGCTTGGTTTCCGAGATATTCGCAGATATATCTCAAGGGAAGGGGCCTGACGGACATATTTCGAGATATTTCTTCTTCTTGTTGTTCTTCTTCTGCACCGCTAAGCTGGAAGTGGCATTTACAGCTCGCAATAGTGCAGAGTTAGCTCAAAGAAAGGGGCCACGGTGTTTCTGTATCTCTATTATGTTGGTGCGGCTTCGGAACTTTTAAATATCTTGATATATCTCGAGAACTACGCATCTGATCAAAAAATGTCATAGAACATAAAAAGTAGGAAACTTAATTCTCTACAAAAAAGGTCTCTTAACATTTTGCCATAGCTCTCTTCGTTTCCGAGATATTTCCAGATTTATCTCAAGGGAAGGGGCCTGACGGACATATTTCGAGATATTTCTTCTTCTTGTTGTTCTTCTTCTGCACAGCTAAGCTGGAAGTGGCATTTGCAGCTCGCAATAGTGCAGAGTTATCTCAAAGAAAGGGGCCACGGTGTTTCTGTATCTCTATTATGTTGGTGCGGCTTCGGAACTTTTAAATATCTTGATATATCTCGAGAACTGCGCATCTGATCAAAAAATATCATAGAACATAAAAAGTAGGAAACTTAATTCTCTACAAAAAAGGTCTCTTAACATTTTGCCATCGCTCGCTTCGTTTCCGAGATATTTGCAGATTTATCTCAAGGGAAGGGGCCCAACGGACATATTCCGAGATATTTCTTCTTCTTGTTGTTCTTCTTCTGCACAGCTAAACTGGAAGTGGCATTTCCAGCTCGCAATAGTGCAGAGTTATCTCAAAGAAAGGGGCCACGGTGTTTCTGTATCTCTATTATGTTGGTGCGGCTTCGGAACTTTTAAATATCTTGATATATCTCGAGAACTACGCATCTGATCAAAAAATATCATAGAACATAAAAAGTAGGAAACTTAATTCTCTACAAAAAAGGTCTCTTAACATTTTGCCATAGCTCGCTTCGTTTCCGAGATATTTGCAGATTTATCTCAAGGGAAGGGGCCTGACGGACATATTTCGAGATATTTCTTCTTCTTGTTGCTCTTCTTCTGCACAGCTAAGCTGGAAGTGGCATTTGCGGCTCGCACTAGTGCAGAGTTATCTCAAAGAAAGGGGCCACGGTGTTTCTGTATCTCTATTATGTTGGTGCGGCTTCGGAACTTTTAAATATCTTGATATATCTCGAGAACTACGCATCTGATCAAAAAATATCATAGAACATAAAAAGTAGGAAACTTAATTCTCTACAAAAAAGGTCTCTTAACATTTTGCCATAGCTCGCTTCGTTTCCGAGATATTTGCATATTTATCTCAAGGGAAGGGGCCTGACGGACATACTTCGAGATATTTCTTCTTCTTGTTGTTCTTCTTCTGCACAGCTAAGCTGGAAGTGGCATTTGCGGCTCGCACTAGTGCAGAGTTATCTCAAAGAAAGGGGCCACGGTGTTTCTGTATCTCTATTATGTTGGTGCGGCTTCGGAACTTTTAAATATCTTGATATATCTCGAGAACTACGCATCTGATCAAAAAATGTCATAGAACATAAACAGTAGGAAACTTAATTCTCTACAAAAAAGGTCTCTTAACATTTTGCCATAGCTCTCTTCGTTTCCGAGATATTTCCAGATTTATCTCAAGGGAAGGGGCCTGACGGACATATTTCGAGATATTTCTTCTTCTTGTTGTTCTTCTTCTGCACAGCTAAGCTGGAAGTGGCATTTGCAGCTCGCAATAGTGCAGAGTTATCTCAAAGAAAGGGGCCACGGTGTTTCTGTATCTCTATTATGTTGGTGCGGCTTCGGAACTTTTAAATATCTTGATATATCTCGAGAACTGCGCATCTGATCAAAAAATATCATAGAACATAAAAAGTAGGAAACTTAATTCTCTACAAAAAAGGTCTCTTAACATTTTGCCATAGCTCGCTTCGTTTCCGAGATATTTGCAGATTTATCTCAAGGGAAGGGGCCCAACGGACATATTCCGAGATATTTCTTCTTCTTGTTGTTCTTCTTCTGCACAGCTAAACTGGAAGTGGCATTTCCAGCTCGCAATAGTGCAGAGTTATCTCAAAGAAAGGGGCCACGGTGTTTCTGTATCTCTATTATGTTGGTGCGGTTTCGGAACTTTTAAATATCTTGATATATCTCGAGAACTACGCATCTGATCAAAAAATATCATAGAACGTAAAAAGTAGGAAACTTAATTCTCTACAAATAAGGTCTCTTAACATTTTGCCATAGCTCGCTTCGTTTCCGAGATATTTGCAGATTTATGTCAAGGGAAGGGGCCTGACGGACATATTTCGAGATATTTCTTCTTCTTGTTGTTCTTCTTCTGCACAGCTAAGCTGGAAGTGGCATTTGCAGCTCGCAATAGTGCAGAGATATCTCAAAGAAAGGGGCCACGGTGTTTCTGTATCTCTATTATGTTGGTGCGGCTTCGGAACTTTTAAATATCTTGATATATCTCGAGAACTACGGGTCTGATCAAAAAATATCATAGAACATAAAAAGTAAGAAACATTATTCTCTACAAAAAAGGTCTCTTAACATTTTGCCATAGCTCGCTTCGTTTCCGAGATATTTGCAGATTTATCTCAAGGGAAGGGGCCTGACGGACATATTTCGAGATATTTCTTCTTCTTGTTGTTCTTCTTCTGCACAGCTAAGCTGGAAGTGGCATTTGCGGCTCGCACTAGTGCAGAGTTATCTCAAAGAAAGGGGCCACGGTGTTTCTGTATCTCTATTATGTTGGTGCGGCTTCGGAACTTTTAAATATCTTGATATATCTCGAGAACTACGCATCTGATCAAAAAATATCATAGAACATGAAAAGTAGGAAACTTAATTCTCTACAAAAAAGGTCTCTGAACATTTTGCCATAGCTCTCTTCGTTTCCGAGATATTTCCAGATTTATCTCAAGGGAAGGGGCCTGACGGACATATTTCGAGATATTTCTTCTTCTTGTTGTTCTTCTTCTGCACAGCTAAGCTGGAAGTGGCATTTGCAGCTCGCAATAGTGCAGAGTTATCTCAAAGAAAGGGGCCACGGTGTTTCTGTATCTCTATTATGTTGGTGCGGCTTCGGAACTTTTAAATATCTTGATATATCTCGAGAACTGCGCATCTGATCAAAAAATATCATAGAACATAAAAAGTTGGAAACTTAATTCTCTACAAAAAAGGTCTCTTAACATTTTGCTATAGCTCGCTTGGTTTCCGAGATATTTGCAGATTTATCTCAAGGGAAGGGGCCCAACGGACATATTCCGAGATATTTCTTCTTCTTGTTGTTCTTCCTCTGCACAGCTAAACTGGAAGTGGCATTTCCAGCTCGCAATAGTGCAGAGTTATCTCAAAGAAAGGGGCCACGGTGTTTCTGTATCTCTATTATGTTGGTGCGGCTTCGGAACTTTTAAATATCTTGATATATCTCGAGAACTACGCATCTGATCAAAAAATATCATAGAACATAAAAAGTAGGAAACTTAATTCTCTACAAAAAAGGTCTCTTAACATTTTGCCATAGCTCGCTTCGTTTCCGAGATATTTGCAGATTCAGCTCAAAGGAACTGGCCTGACGGACATATTTCGAGATATTTCTTCTTCTTGTTGTTCTTCTTCTGCACAGCTAAGCTGGAAGTGGCATTTGCGGCTCGCACTAGTGCAGAGTTATCTCAAAGAAAGGGGCCACGGTGTTTCTGTATCTCTATTATGTTGGTGCGGCTTCGGAACTTTTAAATATCTTGATATATCTCGAGAACTACGCATCTGATCAAAAAATATCATAGAACATGAAAAGTAGGAAACTTAATTCTCTACAAAAAAGGTCTCTGAACATTTTGCCATAGCTCTCTTCGTTTCCGAGATATTTCCAGATTTATCTCAAGGGAAGGGGCCTGACGGACATATTTCGAGATATTTCTTCTTCTTGTTGTTCTTCTTCTGCACAGCTAAGCTGGAAGTGGCATTTGCGGCTCGCACTAGTGCAGAGTTATCTCAAAGAAAGGGGCCACGGTGTTTCTGTATCTCTATTATGTTGGTGCGGCTTCGGAACTTTTAAATATCTCGATATATCTCGAAAACTACGCTTCTGATCAAAAAATATCATAGAACATAAAAAGTAGGAAACTTAATTCTCTACAAAAAAGGTCTCTTAACATTTTGCCATAGCTCGCTTCGTTTCCGAGATATTTGCAGATTTATCTCAAGGGAAGGGGCCTGACGGACATATTTCGAGATATTTCTTCTTCTTGTTGTTCTTCTTCTGCACAGCTAAACTGGAAGTGGCATTTCCAGCTCGCAATAGTGCAGAGTTATCTCAAAGAAAGGGGCCACGGTGTTTCTGTATCTCTATTATGTTGGTGCGGCTTCGGAACTTTTAAATATCTTGATATATCTCGAGAACTACGCATCTGATCAAAAAATATCATAGAACATAAAAAGTAGGAAACTTAATTCTCTACAAAAAAGGTCTCTTAACATTTTGCCATAGCTCGCTTCGTTTCCGAGATATTTGCATATTTATCTCAATGGAAGGGGCCTGACGGACATACTTCGAGATATTTCTTCTTCTTGTTGTTCTTCTTCTGCACAGCTAAGCTGGAAGTGGCATTTGCGGCTCGCACTAGTGCAGAGTTATCTCAAAGAAAGGGGCCACGGTGTTTCTGTATCTCTATTATGTTGGTGCGGCTTCGGAACTTTTAAATATCTCGATATATCTCGAAAACTACGCTTCTGATCAAAAAATATCATAGAACATAAAAAGTAGCAAACTTAATTCTCTACAAAAAAGGTCTCTTAACATTTTGCCATAGCTCGCTTCGTTTCCGAGATATTTGCAGATTTATCTCAAGGGAAGGGGCCTGACGGACATATTTCGAGATATTTCTTCTTCTTGTTGTTCTTCTTCTGCACAGCTAAACTGGAAGTGGCATTTCCAGCTCGCAATAGTGCAGAGTTATCTCAAAGAAAGGGGCCACGGTGTTTCTGTATCTCTATTATGTTGGTGCGGCTTCGGAACTTTTAAATATCTTGATATATCTCGAGAACTACGCATCTGATCAAAAAATATCATAGAACATAAAAAGTAGGAAACTTAATTCTCTACAAAAAAGGTCTCTTAACATTTTGCCATAGCTCGCTTCGTTTCCGAGATATTTGCAGATTCAGCTCAAAGGAACTGGCCTGACGGACATATTTCGAGATATTTCTTCTTCTTGTTGTTCTTCTTCTGCACAGCTAAGCTGGAAGTGGCATTTGCGGCTCGCACTAGTGCAGAGTTATCTCAAAGAAAGGGGCCACGGTGTTTCTGTATCTCTATTATGTTGGTGCGGCTTCGGAACTTTTAAATATCTTGATATATCTCGAGAACTACGCATCTGATCAAAAAATATCATAGAACATGAAAAGTAGGAAACTTAATTCTCTACAAAAAAGGTCTCTGAACATTTTGCCATAGCTCTCTTCGTTTCCGAGATATTTCCAGATTTATCTCAAGGGAAGGGGCCTGACGGACATATTTCGAGATATTTCTTCTTCTTGTTGTTCTTCTTCTGCACAGCTAAGCTGGAAGTGGCATTTGCGGCTCGCACTAGTGCAGAGTTATCTCAAAGAAAGGGGCCACGGTGTTTCTGTATCTCTATTATGTTGGTGCGGCTTCGGAACTTTTAAATATCTCGATATATCTCGAAAACTACGCTTCTGATCAAAAAATATCATAGAACATAAAAAGTAGGAAACTTAATTCTCTACAAAAAAGGTCTCTTAACATTTTGCCATAGCTCGCTTCGTTTCCGAGATATTTGCATATTTATCTCAAGGGAAGGGGCCTGACGGACATATTTCGAGATATTTCTTCTTCTTGTTGTTCTTCTTCTGCACAGCTAAACTGGAAGTGGCATTTGCGGCTCGCACTAGTGCAGAGTTATCTCAAAGAAAGGGGCCACGGTGTTTCTGTATCTCTATTATGTTGGTGCGGCTTCGGAACTTTTAAATATCTCGATATATCTCGAAAACTACGCTTCTGATCAAAAAATATCATAGAACATAAATTGTAGGAAACATAATTCTCTACAAAAAAGGTCTCTTAACATTTTGCCATAGCTCGCTTGGTTTCCGAGATATTCGCAGATATATCTCAAGGGAAGGGGCCTGACGGACATATTTCGAGATATTTCTTCTTCTTGTTGTTCTTCTTCTGCACCGCTAAGCTGGAAGTGGCATTTACAGCTCGCAATAGTGCAGAGTTAGCTCAAAGAAAGGGGCCACGGTGTTTCTGTATCTCTATTATGTTGGTGCGGCTTCGGAACTTTTAAATATCTTGATATATCTCGAGAACTACGCATCTGATCAAAAAATGTCATAGAACATAAAAAGTAGGAAACTTAATTCTCTACAAAAAAGGTCTCTTAACATTTTGCCATAGCTCTCTTCGTTTCCGAGATATTTCCAGATTTATCTCAAGGGAAGGGGCCTGACGGACATATTTCGAGATATTTCTTCTTCTTGTTGTTCTTCTTCTGCACAGCTAAGCTGGAAGTGGCATTTGCAGCTCGCAATAGTGCAGAGTTATCTCAAAGAAAGGGGCCACGGTGTTTCTGTATCTCTATTATGTTGGTGCGGCTTCGGAACTTTTAAATATCTTGATATATCTCGAGAACTGCGCATCTGATCAAAAAATATCATAGAACATAAAAAGTAGGAAACTTAATTCTCTACAAAAAAGGTCTCTTAACATTTTGCCATAGCTCGCTTCGTTTCCGAGATATTTGCAGATTTATCTCAAGGGAAGGGGCCCAACGGACATATTCCGAGATATTTCTTCTTCTTGTTGTTCTTCTTCTGCACAGCTAAACTGGAAGTGGCATTTCCAGCTCGCAATAGTGCAGAGTTATCTCAAAGAAAGGGGCCACGGTGTTTCTGTATCTCTATTATGTTGGTGCGGCTTCGGAACTTTTAAATATCTTGATATATCTCGAGAACTACGCATCTGATCAAAAAATATCATAGAACATAAAAAGTAGGAAACTTAATTCTCTACAAAAAAGGTCTCTTAACATTTTGCCATAGCTCGCTTCGTTTCCGAGATATTTGCATATTTATCTCAAGGGAAGGGGCCTGACGGACATACTTCGAGATATTTCTTCTTCTTGTTGTTCTTCTTCTGCACAGCTAAGCTGGAAGTGGCATTTGCGGCTCGCACTAGTGCAGAGTTATCTCAAAGAAAGGGGCCACGGTGTTTCTGTATCTCTATTATGTTGGTGCGGCTTCGGAACTTTTAAATATCTTGATATATCTCGAGAACTACGCATCTGATCAAAAAATATCATAGAACATGAAAAGTAGGAAACTTAATTCTCTACAAAAAAGGTCTCTGAACATTTTGCCATAGCTCTCTTCGTTTCCGAGATATTTCCAGATTTATCTCAAGGGAAGGGGCCTGACGGACATATTTCGAGATATTTCTTCTTCTTGTTGTTCTTCTTCTGCACAGCTAAGCTGGAAGTGGCATTTGCGGCTCGCACTAGTGCAGAGTTATCTCAAAGAAAGGGGCCACGGTGTTTCTGTATCTCTATTATGTTGGTGCGGCTTCGGAACTTTTAAATATCTCGATATATCTCGAAAACTACGCTTCTGATCAAAAAATATCATAGAACATAAAAAGTAGGAAACTTAATTCTCTACAAAAAAGGTCTCTTAACATTTTGCCATAGCTCGCTTCGTTTCCGAGATATTTGCATATTTATCTCAAGGGAAGGGGCCTGACGGACATATTTCGAGATATTTCTTCTTCTTGTTGTTCTTCTTCTGCACAGCTAAACTGGAAGTGGCATTTGCGGCTCGCACTAGTGCAGAGTTATCTCAAAGAAAGGGGCCACGGTGTTTCTGTATCTCTATTATGTTGGTGCGGCTTCGGAACTTTTAAATATCTCGATATATCTCGAAAACTACGCTTCTGATCAAAAAATATCATAGAACATAAATTGTAGGAAACATAATTCTCTACAAAAAAGGTCTCTTAACATTTTGCCATAGCTCGCTTGGTTTCCGAGATATTCGCAGATATATCTCAAGGGAAGGGGCCTGACGGACATATTTCGAGATATTTCTTCTTCTTGTTGTTCTTCTTCTGCACCGCTAAGCTGGAAGTGGCATTTACAGCTCGCAATAGTGCAGAGTTAGCTCAAAGAAAGGGGCCACGGTGTTTCTGTATCTCTATTATGTTGGTGCGGCTTCGGAACTTTTAAATATCTTGATATATCTCGAGAACTACGCATCTGATCAAAAAATGTCATAGAACATAAAAAGTAGGAAACTTAATTCTCTACAAAAAAGGTCTCTTAACATTTTGCCATAGCTCTCTTCGTTTCCGAGATATTTCCAGATTTATCTCAAGGGAAGGGGCCTGACGGACATATTTCGAGATATTTCTTCTTCTTGTTGTTCTTCTTCTGCACAGCTAAGCTGGAAGTGGCATTTGCAGCTCGCAATAGTGCAGAGTTATCTCAAAGAAAGGGGCCACGGTGTTTCTGTATCTCTATTATGTTGGTGCGGCTTCGGAACTTTTAAATATCTTGATATATCTCGAGAACTGCGCATCTGATCAAAAAATATCATAGAACATAAAAAGTAGGAAACTTAATTCTCTACAAAAAAGGTCTCTTAACATTTTGCCATAGCTCGCTTCGTTTCCGAGATATTTGCAGATTTATCTCAAGGGAAGGGGCCCAACGGACATATTCCGAGATATTTCTTCTTCTTGTTGTTCTTCTTCTGCACAGCTAAACTGGAAGTGGCATTTCCAGCTCGCAATAGTGCAGAGTTATCTCAAAGAAAGGGGCCACGGTGTTTCTGTATCTCTATTATGTTGGTGCGGCTTCGGAACTTTTAAATATCTTGATATATCTCGAGAACTACGCATCTGATCAAAAAATATCATAGAACATAAAAAGTAGGAAACTTAATTCTCTACAAAAAAGGTCTCTTAACATTTTGCCATAGCTCGCTTCGTTTCCGAGATATTTGCAGATTTATCTCAAGGGAAGGGGCCTGACGGACATATTTCGAGATATTTCTTCTTCTTGTTGCTCTTCTTCTGCACAGCTAAGCTGGAAGTGGCATTTGCGGCTCGCACTAGTGCAGAGTTATCTCAAAGAAAGGGGCCACGGTGTTTCTGTATCTCTATTATGTTGGTGCGGCTTCGGAACTTTTAAATATCTTGATATATCTCGAGAACTACGCATCTGATCAAAAAATATCATAGAACATAAAAAGTAGGAAACTTAATTCTCTACAAAAAAGGTCTCTTAACATTTTGCCATAGCTCGCTTCGTTTCCGAGATATTTGCATATTTATCTCAAGGGAAGGGGCCTGACGGACATACTTCGAGATATTTCTTCTTCTTGTTGTTCTTCTTCTGCACAGCTAAGCTGGAAGTGGCATTTGCGGCTCGCACTAGTGCAGAGTTATCTCAAAGAAAGGGGCCACGGTGTTTCTGTATCTCTATTATGTTGGTGCGGCTTCGGAACTTTTAAATATCTCGATATATCTCGAAAACTACGCTTCTGATCAAAAAATATCATAGAACATAAAAAGTAGCAAACTTAATTCTCTACAAAAAAGGTCTCTTAACATTTTGCCATAGCTCGCTTCGTTTCCGAGATATTTGCAGATTTATCTCAAGGGAAGGGGCCTGACGGACATATTTCGAGATATTTCTTCTTCTTGTTGTTCTTCTTCTGCACAGCTAAACTGGAAGTGGCATTTCCAGCTCGCAATAGTGCAGAGTTATCTCAAAGAAAGGGGCCACGGTGTTTCTGTATCTCTATTATGTTGGTGCGGCTTCGGAACTTTTAAATATCTTGATATATCTCGAGAGCTACGCATCTGATCAAAAAATATCATAGAACATAAAAAGTAGGAAACTTAATTCTCTACAAAAAAGGTCTCTTAACATTTTGCCATAGCTCGCTTCGTTTCCGAGATATTTGCGTATTTATCTCAAGGGAAGGGGCCTGACGGACATATTTCGAGATATTTCTTCTTCTTGTTGTTCTTCCTCTGCACAGCTAAGCTGGAAGTGGCATTTGCAGCTCGCAATAGTGCAGAGTTATCTCAAAGAAAGGGGCCACGGTGTTTCTGTATCTCTATTATGTTGGTGCGGCTTCGGAACTTTTAAATATCTTGATATATCTCGAGAACTACGCATCTGATCAAAAAATGTCATAGAACATAAAAAGTAGGAAACTTAATTCTCTACAAAAAAGGTCTCTTAACATTTTGCCATAGCTCTCTTCGTTTCCGAGATATTTCCAGATTTACCTCAAGGGAAGGGGCCTGACGGACATATTTCGAGATATTTCTTCTTCTTGTTGTTCTTCTTCTGCACAGCTAAGCTGGAAGTGGCATTTCCAGCTCGCAATAGTGCAGAGTTATCTCAAAGAAAGGGGCCACGGTGTTTCTGTATCTCTATTATGTTGGTGCGGCTTCGGAACTTTTAAATATCTTGATATATCTCGAGAACTACGCATCTGATCAAAAAATATCATAGAACATAAAAAGTAGGAAACTTAATTCTCTACAAAAAAGGTCTCTTAACATTTTGCCATAGCTCGCTTCGTTTCCGAGATATTTGCAGATTTATCTCAAGGGAAGGGGCCTCACGGACATATTTCGAGATATTTCTTCTTCTTGTTGCTCTTCTTCTGCACAGCTAAGCTGGAAGTGGCATTTGCGGCTCGCACTAGTGCAGAGTTATCTCAAAGAAAGGGGCCACGGTGTTTCTGTATCTCTATTATGTTGGTGCGGCTTCGGAACTTTTAAATATCTTGATATATCTCGAGAACTACGCATCTGATCAAAAAATATCATAGAACATAGAAAGTAGGAAACTTAATTCTCTACAAAAAAGGTCTCTTAACATTTTGCCATAGCTCGCTTCGTTTCCGAGATATTTGCATATTTATCTCAAGGGAAGGGGCCTGACGGACATATTTCGAGATATTTCTTCTTCTTGTTGTTCTTCTTCTGCACAGCTAAGCTGGAAGTGGCATTTGCGGCTCGCACTAGTGCAGAGTTATCTCAAAGAAAGGGGCCACGGTGTTTCTGTATCTCTATTATGTTGGTGCGGCTTCGGAACTTTTAAATATCTCGATATATCTCGAAAACTACGCTTCTGATCAAAAAATATCATAGAACATAAAAAGTAGGAAACTTAATTCTCTACAAAAAAGGTCTCTTAACATTTTGCCATAGCTCGCTTCGTTTCCGAGATATTTGCAGATTTATCTCAAGGGAAGGGGCCTAACGGACATATTTCGAGATATTTCTTCTTCTTGTTGTTCTTCTTCTGCACAGCTAAACTGGAAGTGGCATTTCCAGCTCGCAATAGTGCAGAGTTATCTCAAAGAAAGGGGCCACGGTGTTTCTGTATCTCTATTATGTTGGTGCGGCTTCAGAACTTTTAAATATCTCGATATATCTCGAAAACTACGCTTCTGATCAAAAAATATCATAGAACATAAATTGTAGGAAACATAATTCTCTACAAAAAAGGTCTCTTAACATTTTGCCATAGCTCACTTCGTTTCCGAGATATTTGCAGATATATCTCAAGGGAAGGGGCCTGACGGACATATTTCGAGATATTTCTTCTTCTTGTTGTTCTTCTTCTGCACAGCTAAGCTGGAAGTGGCATTTGCGGCTCGCACTAGTGCAGAGTTATCTCAAAGAAAGGGGCCACGGTGTTTCTGTATCTCTATTATGTTGGTGCGGCTTCGGAACTTTTAAATATCTCGATATATCTCGAAAACTACGCTTCTGATCAAAAAATATCATAGAACATAAAAAGTAGGAAACTTAATTCTCTACAAAAAAGGTCTCTTAACATTTTGCCATAGCTCGCTTCGTTTCCGAGATATTTGCAGATTTATCTCAAGGGAAGGGGCCTAACGGACATATTTCGAGATATTTCTTCTTCTTGTTGTTCTTCTTCTGCACAGCTAAGCTGGAAGTGGCATTTTCGGCTCGCACTAGTGCAGAGTTATCTCAAAGAAAGGGGCCACGGTGTTTCTGTATCTCTATTATGTTGGTGCGGCTTCGGAACTTTTAAATATCTCGATATATCTCGAAAACTACGCTTCTGATCAAAAAATATCATAGAACATAAAAAGTAGGAAACTTAATTCTCTACAAAAAAGGTCTCTTAACATTTTGCCATAGCTCGCTTCGTTTCCGAGATATTTGCAGATTTATCTCAAGGGAAGGGGCCTAACGGACATATTTCGAGATATTTCTTCTTCTTGTTGTTCTTCTTCTGCACAGCTAAACTGGAAGTGGCATTTCCAGCTCGCAATAGTGCAGAGTTATCTCAAAGAAAGGGGCCACGGTGTTTCTGTATCTTTATTATGTTGGTGCGGCTTCGGAACTTTTAAATATCTCGATATATCTCGAAAACTACGCTTCTGATCAAAAAATATCATAGAACATAAATTGTAGGAAACATAATTCTCTACAAAAAAGGTCTCTTAACATTTTGCCATAGCTCGCTTGGTTTCCGAGATATTTGCAGATATATCTCAAGGGAAGGGGCCTGACGGACATATTTCGAGATATTTCTTCTTCTTGTTGTTCTTCTTCTGCACAGCTAAGCTGGAAGTGGCATTTGCGGCTCGCACTAGTGCAGAGTTATCTCAAAGAAAGGGGCCACGGTGTTTCTGTATCTCTATTATGTTGGTGCGGCTTCGGAACTTTTAAATATCTCGATATATCTCGAAAACTACGCTTCTGATCAAAAAATATCATAGAACATAAAAAGTAGAAAACTTAATTCTCTACAAAAAAGGTCTCTTAACATTTTGCCATAGCTCGCTTCGTTTCCGAGATATTTGCAGATTTATCTCAAGGGAAGGGGCCTAACGGACATATTTCGAGATATTTCTTCTTCTTGTTGTTCTTCTTCTGCACAGCTAAGCTGGAAGTGGCATTTGCGGCTCGCACTAGTGCAGAGTTATCTCAAAGAAAGGGGCCACGGTGTTTCTGTATCTCTATTATGTTGGTGCGGCTTCGGAACTTTTAAATATCTCGATATATCTCGAAAACTACGCTTCTGATCAAAAAATATCATAGAACATAAAAAGTAGGAAACTTAATTCTCTACAAAAAAGGTCTCTTAACATTTTGCCATAGCTCGCTTCGTTTCCGAGATATTTGCAGATTTATCTCAAGGGAAGGGGCCTAACGGACATATTTCGAGATATTTCTTCTTCTTGTTGTTCTTCTTCTGCACAGCTAAACTGGAAGTGGCATTTCCAGCTCGCAATAGTGCAGAGTTATCTCAAAGAAAGGGGCTACGGTGTTTCTGTATCTCTATTATGTTGGTGCGGCTTCGGAACTTTTAAATATCTCGATATATCTCGAAAACTACGCTTCTGATCAAAAAATATCATAGAACATAAATTGTAGGAAACATAATTCTCTACAAAAAAGGTCTCTTAACATTTTGCCATAGCTCGCTTGGTTTCCGAGATATTTGCAGATATATCTCAAGGGAAGGGGCCTGACGGACATATTTCGAGATATTTCTTCTTCTTGTTGTTCTTCTTCTGCACAGCTAAGCTGGAAGTGGCATTTGCGGCTCGCACTAGTGCAGAGTTATCTCAAAGAAAGGGGCCACGGTGTTTCTGTATCTCTATTAGGTTGGTGCGGCTTCGGAACTTTTAAATATCTCGATATATCTCGAAAACTGCGCTTCTGATCAAAAAATATCATAGAACATAAAAAGTAGGAAACTTAATTCTCTACAAAAAAGGTCTCTTAACATTTTGCCATAGCTCGCTTCGTTTCCGAGATATTTGCAGATTTATCTCAAGGGAAGGGGCCTAACGGACATATTTCGAGATATTTCTTCTTCTTGTTGTTCTTCTTCTGCACAGCTAAACTGGAAGTGGCATTTCCAGCTCGCAATAGTGCAGAGTTATCTCAAAGAAAGGGGCCACGGTGTTTCTGTATCTCTATTATGTTGGTGCGGCTTCGGAACTTTTAAATATCTTGATATATCTCGAGAACTACGCATCTGATCAAAAAATATCATAGAACATAAAATGTAGAAAACTTAATTCTCTACAAAAAAGGTCTCTTAACATTTTGCCATAGCTCGCTTCGTTTCCGAGATATTTGCAGATTTATCTCAAGGGAAGGGGCCTGACGGACATATTTCGAGATATTTCTTCTTCTTGTTGTTCTTCTTCTGCACAGCTAAGCTGGAAGTGGCATTTGCGGCTCGCACTAGTGCAGAGTTATCTCAAAGAAAGGGGCCACGGTGTTTCTGTATCTCTATTATGTTGGTGCGGCTTCGGAACTTTTAAATATCTTGATATATCTCGAGAACTACGCATCTGATCAAAAAATATCATAGAACATAAAAAGTAGGAAACTTAATTCTCTACAAAAAAGGTCTCTTAACATTTTGCCATAGCTCGCTTCGTTTCCGAGATATTTGCAGATTTATCTCAAGGGAAGGGGCCTGACGGACATATTTCGAGATATTTCTTCTTCTTGTTGTTCTTCTTCTGCACAGCTAAGCTGGAAGTGGCATTTGCGGCTCGCACTAGTGCAGAGTTATCTCAAAGAAAGGGGCCACGGTGTTTCTGTATCTCTATTATGTTGGTGCGGCTACGGAACTTTTAAATATCTTGATATATCTCGAAAACTACGCTTCTGATCAAAAAATATCATAGAGCATAAAAAGTAGGAAACTTAATTCTCTACAAAAAAGGTCTCTTAACATTTTGCCATAGCTCGCTTCGTTTCCGAGATATTTGCAGATTTATCTCAAGGGAAGGGGCCTAACGGACATATTTCGAGATATTTCTTCTTCTTGTTGTTCTTCTTCTGCACAGCTAAACTGGAAGTGGCATTTCCAGCTCGCAATAGTGCAGAGTTATCTCAAAGAAAGGGGCCACGGTGTTTCTGTATCTCTATTATGTTGGTGCGGCTTCGGAACTTTTAAATATCTTGATATATCTCGAGAACTACGCATCTGATCAAAAAATATCATAGAACATAAAAAGTAGAAAACTTAATTCTCTACAAAAAAGGTCTCTTAACATTTTGCCATAGCTCGCTTCGTTTCCGAGATATTTGCAGATTTATCTCAAGGGAAGGGGCCTGACGGACATATTTCGAGATATTTCTTCTTCTTGTTGTTCTTCTTCTGCACAGCTAAGCTGGAAGTGGCATTTGCGGCTCGCACTAGTGCAGAGTTATCTCAAAGAAAGGGGCCACGGTGTTTCTGTATCTCTATTATGTTGGTGCGGCTTCGGAACTTTTAAATATCTTGATATATCTCGAGAACTACGCATCTGATCAAAAAATATCATAGAACATAAAAAGTAGGAAACTTAATTCTCTACAAAAAAGGTCTCTTAACATTTTGCCATAGCTCGCTTCGTTTCCGAGATATTTGCAGATTTATCTCAAGGGAAGGGGCCTGACGGACATATTTCGAGATATTTCTTCTTCTTGTTGTTCTTCTTCTGCACAGCTAAGCTGGAAGTGGCATTTGCGGCTCGCACTAGTGCAGAGTTATCTCAAAGAAAGGGGCCACGGTGTTTCTGTATCTCTATTATGTTGGTGCGGCTACGGAACTTTTAAATATCTTGATATATCTCGAGAACTGCGCATCTGATCAAAAAATATCATAGAACATAAAAAGTAGGAAACTTAATTCTCTACAAAAAAGGTCTCCTAACATTTTGCCATAGCTCGCTTCGTTTCCGAGATATTTGCAGATTTATCTCAAGGGAAGGGGCCTAACGGACATATTTCGAGATATTTCTTCTTCTTGTTGTTCTTCTTCTGCACAGCTAAACTGGAAGTGGCATTTCCAGCTCGCAATAGTGCAGAGTTATCTCAAAGAAAGGGGCCACGGTGTTTCTGTATCTCTATTATGTTGGTGCGGCTTCGGAACTTTTAAATATCTTGATATATCTCGAGAACTACGCATCTGATCAAAAAATATCATAGAACATAAAAAGTAGGAAACTTAATTCTCTACAAAAAAGGTCTCTTAACATTTTGCCATAGCTCGCTTCGTTTCCGAGATATTTGCAGATATATCTCAAGGGAAGAGGCCTGACGGACATATTTCGAGATATTTCTTCTTCTTGTTGTTCTTCTTCTGCACAGCTAAGCTGGAAGTGGCATTTGCGGCTCGCTCTAGTGCAGAGTTATCTCAAAGAAAGGGGCCACGGTGTTTCTGTATCTCTATTATGTTGGTGCGGCTTCGGAACTTTTAAATATCTCGATATATCTCGAAAACTACGCTTCTGATCAAAAAATATCGTAGAACATAAAAAGTAGGAAACTTAATTCTCTACAAAAAAGGTCTCTTAACATTTTGCCATAGCTCGCTTCGTTTCCGAGATATTTGCATATTTATCTCAAGGGAAGGGGCCTGACGGACATATTTCGAGATATTTCTTCTTCTTGTTGTTCTTCTTCTGCACAGCTAAGCTGGAAGTGGCATTTGCGGCTCGCACTAGTGCAGAGTTATCTCAAAGAAAGGGGCCACGGTGTTTCTGTATCTCTATTATGTTGGTGCGGCTTCGGAACTTTTAAATATCTCGATATATCTCGAAAACTACGCTTCTGATCAAAAAATATCATAGAACATAAAAAGTAGGAAACTTAATTCTCTACAAAAAAGGTCTCTTAATATTTTGCCATAGCTCGCTTCGTTTCCGAGATATTTGCAGATTTATCTCAAGGGAAGGGGCCTAACGGACATATTTCGAGATATTTCTTCTTCTTGTTGTTCTTCTTCTGCACAGCTAAACTGGAAGTGGCATTTCCAGCTCGCAATAGTGCAGAGTTATCTCAAAGAAAGGGGCCACGGTGTTTCTGTATCTCTATAATGTTGGTGCGGCTTCGGAACTTTTAAATATCTTGATATATCTCGAGAACTACGCATCTGATCAAAAAATATCATAGAACATAAAAAGTAGGAAACTTAATTCTCTACAAAAAAGGTCTCTTAACATTTTGCCATAGCTCGCTTCGTTTCCGAGATATTTGCATATTTATCTCAAGGGAAGGGGCCTGACGGACATATTTCGAGATATTTCTTCTTCTTGTTGTTCTTCTTCTGCACAGCTAAGCTGGAAGTGGCATTTGCGGCTCGCACTAGTGCAGAGTTATCTCAAAGAAAGGGGCCACGGTGTTTCTGTATCTCTATTATGTTGGTGCGGCTTCGGAACTTTTAAATATCTCGATATATCTCGAAAACTACGCTTCTGATCAAAAAATATCATAGAACATAAATTGTAGGAAACATAATTCTCTACAAAAAAGGTCTCTTAACATTTTGCCATAGCTCGCTTCGTTTCCGAGATATTTGCAGATATATCTCAAGGGAAGGGGCCTGACGGACATATTTCGAGATATTTCTTCTTCTTGTTGTTCTTCTTCTGCACAGCTAAGCTGGAAGTGGCATTTGCGGCTCGCACTAGTGCAGAGTTATCTCAAAGAAAGGGGCCACGGTGTTTCTGTATCTCTATTATGTTGGTGCGGCTTCGGAACTTTTAAATATCTCGATATATCTCGAAAACTACGCTTCTGATCAAAAAATATCATAGAACATAAAAAGTAGGAAACTTAATTCTCTACAAAAAAGGTCTCTTAATATTTTGCCATAGCTCGCTTCGTTTCCGAGATATTTGCAGATTTATCTCAAGGGAAGGGGCCTAACGGACATATTTCGAGATATTTCTTCTTCTTGTTGTTCTTCTTCTGCACAGCTAAACTGGAAGTGGCATTTCCAGCTCGCAATAGTGCAGAGTTATCTCAAAGAAAGGGGCCACGGTGTTTCTGTATCTCTATAATGTTGGTGCGGCTTCGGAACTTTTAAATATCTTGATATATCTCGAGAACTACGCATCTGATCAAAAAATATCATAGAACATAAAAAGTAGGAAACTTAATTCTCTACAAAAAAGGTCTCTTAACATTTTGCCATAGCTCGCTTGGTTTCCGAGATATTTGCAGATATATCTCAAGGGAAGGGGCCTGACGGACATATTTCGAGATATTTCTTCTTCTTGTTGTTCTTCTTCTGCACAGCTAAGCTGGAAGTGGCATTTGCGGCTCGCACTAGTGCAGAGTTATCTCAAAGAAAGGGGCCACGGTGTTTCTGTATCTCTATTATGTTGGTGCGGCTTCGGAACTTTTAAATATCTCGATATATCTCGAAAACTACGCTTCTGATCAAAAAATCTCATAGAACATAAAAAGTAGGAAACTTAATTCTCTACAAAAAAGGTCTCTTAACATTTTGCCATAGCTCGCTTCGTTTCCGAGATATTTGCAGATTTATCTCAAGGGAAGGGGCCTAACGGACATATTTCGAGATATTTCTTCTTCTTGTTGTTCTTCTTCTGCACAGCTAAACTGGAAGTGGCATTTCCAGCTCGCAATAGTGCAGAGTTATCTCAAAGAAAGGGGCCACGGTGTTTCTGTATCTCTATTATGTTGGTGCGGCTTCGGAACTTTTAAATATCTCGATATATCGCGAAAACTACGCTTCTGATCAAAAAATATCATAGAACATAAAAAGTAGGAAACTTAATTCTCTACAAAAAAGGTCTCTTAACATTTTGCCATAGCTCGCTTCGTTTCCGAGATATTTGCAGATTTATCTCAAGGGAAGGGGCCTAACGGACATATTTCGAGATATTTCTTCTTCTTGTTGTTCTTCTTCTGCACAGCTAAGCTGGAAGTGGCATTTGCGGCTCGCACTAGTGCAGAGTTATCTCAAAGAAAGGGGCCACGGTGTTTCTGTATCTCTATTATGTTGGTGCGGCTTCGGAACTTTTAAATATCTTGATATATCTCGAGAACTACGCATCTGATCAAAAAATATCATAGAACATAAAAAGTAGGAAACTTAATTCTCTACAAAAAAGGTCTCTTAACATTTTGCCATAGCTCGCTTCGTTTCCGAGATATTTGCATATTTATCTCAAGGGAAGGGGCCTGACGGACATATTTCGAGATATTTCTTCTTCTTGTTGTTCTTCTTCTGCACAGCTAAGCTGGAAGTGGCATTTGCGGCTCGCACTAGTGCAGAGTTATCTCAAAGAAAGGGGCCACGGTGTTTCTGTATCTCTATTATGTTGGTGCGGCTTCGGAACTTTTAAATATCTTGATATATCTGGAGAACTACGCATCTGATCAAAAAATATCATAGAACATAAAAAGTAGGAAACTTAATTCTCTACAAAAAAGGTCTCTTAACATTTTGCCATAGCTCGCTTCGTTTCCGAGATATTTGCAGATTTATCTCAAGGGAAGGGGCCTGACGGACATATTTCGAGATATTTCTTCTTCTTGTTGTTCTTCCTCTGCACAGCTAAGCTGGAAGTGGCATTTGCAGCTCGCAATAGTGCAGAGTTATCTCAAAGAAAGGGGCCACGGTGTTTCTGTATCTCTATTATGTTGGTGCGGCTTCGGAACTTTTAAATATCTTGATATATCTCGAGAACTACGCATCTGATCAAAAAATATCATAGAACATAAAAAGTAGGAAACTTAATTCTCTACAAAAAAGGTCTCTTAACATTTTGCCATAGCTCGCTTCGTTTCCGAGATATTTGCAGATTTATCTCAAGGGAAGGGGCCTAACGGACATATTTCGAGATATTTCTTCTTCTTGTTGTTCTTCTTCTGCACAGCTAAACTGGAAGTGGCATTTCCAGCTCGCAATAGTGCAGAGTTATCTCAAAGAAAGGGGCCACGGTGTTTCTGTATCTCTATTATGTTGGTGCGGCTTCGGAACTTTTAAATATCTTGATATATCTCGAGAACTACGCATCTGATCAAAAAATATCATAGAACATAAAAAGTAGGAAACTTAATTCTCTACAAAAAAGGTCTCTTAACATTTTGCCATAGCTCGCTTCGTTTCCGAGATATTTGCAGATTTATCTCAAGGGAAGGGGCCTGACGGACATATTTCGAGATATTTCATCTTCTTGTTGTTCTTCCTCTGCACAGCTAAGCTGGAAGTGGCATTTGCAGCTCGCAATAGTGCAGAGTTATCTCAAAGAAAGGGGCCACGGTGTTTCTGTATCTCTATTATGATGGTGCGGCTTCGGAACTTTTAAATATCTTGATATATCTCGAGAACTACGCATCTGATCAAAAAATATCATAGAACATAAAAAGTAGGAAACTTAATTCTCTACAAAAAAGGTCTCTTAACATTTTGCCATAGCTCGCTTCGTTTCCGAGATATTTGCAGATTTATCTCAAGGGAAGGGGCCTGACGGACATATTTCGAGATATTTCTTCTTCTTGTTGTTCTTCTTCTGCACAGCTAAGCTGGAAGTGGCATTTGCGGCTCGCACTAGTGCAGAGTTATCTCAAAGAAAGGGGCCACGGTGTTTCTGTATCTCGATTATGTTGGTGCGGCTTCGGAACTTTTAAATATCTCGATATATCTCGAAAACTACGCTTCTGATAAAAAAATATCATAGAACATAAAAAGTAGGAAACTTAATTCTCTACAAAAAAGGTCTCTTAACATTTTGCCATAGCTCGCTTCGTTTCCGAGATATTTGCAGATTTATCTCAAGGGAAGGGGCCTGACGGACATATTTCGAGATATTTCTTCTTCTTGTTGTTCTTCTTCTGCACAGCTAAGCTGGAAGTGGCATTTGCAGCTCGCAATAGTGCAGAGTTATCTCATAGAAAGGGGCCACGGTGTTTCTGTATCTCTATTATGTTGGTGCGGCTTCGGAACTTTTAAATATCTTGATATATCTCGAGAACTACGCGTCTGGTCAAAAAATATCATAGAACATAAAAAGTAGGAAACTTAATTCTCTACCACAACGGTCTCTTAACATTTTGCCACAGCTCGCTTCGTTTCCGAGATATTTGCATATTTATCTCAAGGGAAGGGGCCTGACGGACATATTTCGAGATATTTCTTCTTCTTGTTGTTCTTCTTCTGCACAGCTAAGCTGGAAGTGGCATTTGCAGCTCGAAATAGTGCAGAGTTATCTCAAAGAAAGGGGCCACGGTGTTTCTGTATCTCTATTATGTTGGTGCGGCATCGGAACTTTTAAATATCTTGATATATCTCGAGAACTACGCGTCTGATCAAAAAATATCATAGAACATAAAAAGTAGGAAACTTAATTCTCTACAACAACGGTCTCTTAACATTTTGCCATAGCTCGCTTCGTTTCCGAGATATTTGCATATTTATCTCAAGGGAAGGTGCCTGACGGACATATTTCGAGATACTTCTTCTTCTTGTTGTTCTTCTTCTGCACAGCTAAGCTGGAAGTGGCATTTACGGCTCGCACTAGTGCAGAGTTATCTCAAAGAAAGGGGCCACGGTGTTTCTGTATCTCTATTATGTTGGTGCGGCTTCGGAACTTTTAAATATCTTGATATATCTCGAGAACTACGCTTCTGATCAAAAAATATCATAGAACGTAAATTGTAGGAAACATTATTCTCTACAAAAAAGGTCTCTTAACATTTTGCCATAGCTCGCTTCGTTTCCGAGATATTTGCAGATTTATCTCAAGGGAAGGGGCCTGACGGACATATTTCGAGATATTTCTTCTTCTTGTTGTTCTTCTTCTGCACAGCTAAGCTGGAAGTGGCATTTGCAGCTCGCAATAGTGCAGAGTTATCTCATAGAAAGGGGCCACGGTGTTTCTGTATCTCTATTATGTTGGTGCGGCTTCGGAACTTTTAAATATCTTGATATATCTCGAGAACTACGCGTCTGGTCAAAAAATATCATAGAACATAAAAAGTAGGAAACTTAATTCTCTACCACAACGGTCTCTTAACATTTTGCCACAGCTCGCTTCGTTTCCGAGATATTTGCATATTTATCTCAAGGGAAGGGGCCTGACGGACATATTTCGAGATATTTCTTCTTCTTGTTGTTCTTCTTCTGCACAGCTAAGCTGGAAGTGGCATTTGCAGCTCGAAATAGTGCAGAGTTATCTCAAAGAAAGGGGCCACGGTGTTTCTGTATCTCTATTATGTTGGTGCGGCATCGGAACTTTTAAATATCTTGATATATCTCGAGAACTACGCGTCTGATCAAAAAATATCATAGAACATAAAAAGTAGGAAACTTAATTCTCTACAACAACGGTCTCTTAACATTTTGCGATAGCTCGCTTCGTTTCCGAGATATTTGCATATTTATCTCAAGGGAAGGGGCCTGACGGACATATTTCGAGATACTTCTTCTTCTTGTTGTTCTTCTTCTGCACAGCTAAGCTGGAAGTGGCATTTACGGCTCGCACTAGTGCAGAGTTATCTCAAAGAAAGGGGCCACGGTGTTTCTGTATCTCTATTATGTTGGTGCGGCTTCGGAACTTTTAAATATCTTGATATATCTCGAGAACTACGCTTCTGATCAAAAAATATCATAGAACGTAAATTGTAGGAAACATTATTCTCTACAAAAAAGGTCTCTCAACATTTTGCCATAGCTCGCTTCGTTTCCGAGATATTTGCAGATTCATCTCAAGGGAAGGGGTCTGACGGACATATTTCGAGATATTTCTTCTTCTTGTTGTTCTTCTTCTGCACAGCTAAGCTGGAAGTGGCATTTGCCGCTCGCACTAGTGCAGAGTTATCTCAAAGAAAGGGGCCACGGTGTTTCTGTATCTCTATTATGTTGGTGCGGCTTCGGAACTTTTAAATATCTTGATATATCTCGAGAACTACGCATCTGATCAAAAAATATCATAGAACATAAAAAGTAGGAAACTTAATTCTCTACAAAAAAGGTCTCTTAACATTTTGCCATAGCTCGCTTCGTTTCCGAGATATTTGCATATTTATCTCAAGGGAAGGGGCCTGACGGACATATTTCGAGATATTTCTTCTTCTTGTTGTTCTTCTTCTGCACAGCTAAGCTGGAAGTGGCATTTGCGGCTCGCACTAGTGCAGAGTTATCTCAAAGAAAGGGGCCACGGTGTTTCTGTATCTCTATTATGTTGGTGCGGCTTCGGAACTTTTAAATATCTCGATATATCTCGAAAACTACGCTTCTGATCAAAAAATATCATAGAACATAAATTGTAGGAAACATAATTCTCTACAAAAAAGGTCTCTTAACATTTTGCCATAGCTCTCTTCGTTTCCGAGATATTTGCAGATTTATCTCAAGGGAAGGGGCCTGACGGACATATTTCGAGATATTTCTTCTTCTTGTTGTTCTTCTTCTGCACAGCTAAGCTGGAAGTGGCATTTGCAGCTCGAAATAGTGCAGAGTTATCTCAAAGAAAGGGGCCACGGTGTTTCTGTATCTCTATTATGTTGGTGCGGCATCGGAACTTTTAAATATCTTGATATATCTCGAGAACTACGCGTCTGATCAAAAAATATCATAGAACATAAAAAGTAGGAAACTTAATTCTCTACAAAAAAGGTCTCTTAACATTTTGCCATAGCTCGCTTCGTTTCCGAGATATTTGCATATTTATCTCAAGGGAAGGGGCCTGACGGACATATTTCGAGATATTTCTTCTTCTTGTTGTTCTTCCTCTGCACAGCTAAGCTGGAAGTGGCATTTGCAGCTCGCAATAGTGCAGAGTTATCTCAAAGAAAGGGGCCACGGTGTTTCTGCATCTCTATTATGATGGTGCGGCTTCGGAACTTTTAAATATCTTGATATATCTCGAGAACTACGCATCTGATCAAAAAATATCATAGAACATAAAAAGTAGGAAACTTAATTCTCTACAAAAAAGGTCTCTTAACATTTTGCCATAGCTCGCTTCGTTTCCGAGATATTTGCAGATTTATCTCAAGGGAAGGGGCCTGACGGACATATTTCGAGATATTTCTTCTTCTTCTTGTTCTTCTTCTGCACAGCTAAGCTGGAAGTGGCATTTGCGGCTCGCACTAGTGCAGAGTTATCTCAAAGAAAGGGGCCACGGTGTTTCTGTATCTCGATTATGTTGGTGCGGCTTCGGAACTTTTAAATATCTCGATATATCTCGAAAACTACGCTTCTGATAAAAAAATATCATAGAACATAAAAAGTAGGAAACTTAATTCTCTACAAAAAAGGTCTCTTAACATTTTGCCATAACTCGCTTCGTTTCCGAGATATTTGCAGATTTATCTCAAGGGAAGGGGCCTGACGGACATATTTCGAGATATTTCTTCTTCTTGTTGTTCTTCTTCTGCACAGCTAAGCTGGAAGTGGCATTTGCAGCTCGCAATAGTGCAGAGTTATCTCATAGAAAGGGGCCACGGTGTTTCTGTATCTCTATTATGTTGGTGCGGCTTCGGAACTTTTAAATATCTTGATATATCTCGAGAACTACGCGTCTGGTCAAAAAATATCATAGAACATAAAAAGTAGGAAACTTAATTCTCTACCACAACGGTCTCTTAACATTTTGCCACAGCTCGCTTCGTTTCCGAGATATTTGCATATTTATCTCAAGGGAAGGGGCCTGACGGACATATTTCGAGATATTTCTTCTTCTTGTTGTTCTTCTTCTGCACAGCTAAGCTGGAAGTGGCATTTGCGGCTCGCACTAGTGCAGAGTTATCTCAAAGAAAGGGGCCACGGTGTTTCTGTATCTCTATTATGTTGGTGCGGCTTCGGAACTTTTAAATATCTCGATATATCTCGAAAACTACGCTTCTGATCAAAAAATATCATAGAACATAAATTGTAGGAAACATAATTCTCTACAAAAAAGGTCTCTTAACATTTTGCCATAGCTCTCTTCGTTTCCGAGATATTTGCAGATTTATCTCAAGGGAAGGGGCCTGACGGACATATTTCGAGATATTTCTTCTTCTTGTTGTTCTTCTTCTGCACAGCTAAGCTGGAAGTGGCATTTGCAGCTCGAAATAGTGCAGAGTTATCTCAAAGAAAGGGGCCACGGTGTTTCTGTATCTCTATTATGTTGGTGCGGCATCGGAACTTTTAAATATCTTGATATATCTCGAGAACTACGCGTCTGATCAAAAAATATCATACAACATAAAAAGTAGGAAACTTAATTCTCTACAACAACGGTCTCTTAACATTTTGCCATAGCTCGCTTCGTTTCCGAGATATTTGCATATTTATCTCAAGGGAAGGGGCCTGACGGACATATTTCGAGATACTTCTTCTTCTTGTTGTTCTTCTTCTGCACAGCTAAGCTGGAAGTGGCATTTACGGCTCGCACTAGTGCAGAGTTATCTCAAAGAAAGGGGCCACGGTGTTTCTGTATCTCTATTATGTTGGTGCGGCTTCGGAACTTTTAAATATCTTGATATATCTCGAGAACTACGCTTCTGATCAAAAAATATCATAGAACGTAAAAAGTAGGAAACTTAATTCTCTACAAAAAAGGTCTCTTAACATTTTGCCATAGCTCGCTTCGTTTCCGAGATATTTGCATATTTATCTCAAGGGAAGGGGCCTGACGGACATATTTCGAGATATTTCTTCTTCTTGTTGTTCTTCTTCTGCACAGCTAAGCTGGAGGTGGCATTTGCGGCTCGCACTAGTGCACAGTTATCTCAAAGAAAGGGGCCACGGTGTTTCTGTATCTCTATTATGTTGGTGCGGCTTCGGAACTTTTAAATATCTCGATATATCTCGAAAACTACGCTTCTGATCAAAAAATATCATACAACATAAATTGTAGGAAACATAATTCTCTACAAAAAAGGTCTCTTAACATTTTGCCATAGCTCGCTTGGTTTCCGAGATATTTGCAGATATATCTCAAGGGAAGGGGCCTGACGGACATATTTCGAGATATTTCTTCTTCTTGTTGTTCTTCTTCTGCACAGCTAAGCTGGAAGTGGCATTTGTGGCTCGCACTAGTGCAGAGTTATCTCAAAGAAAGGGGCCACGGTGTTTCTGTATCTCTATTATGTTGGTGCGGCTTCGGAACTTTTAAATATCTCGATATATCTCGAAAACTACGCTTCTGATCAAAAAATATCATAGAACATAAAAAGTAGGAAACTTAATTCTCTACAAAAAAGGTCTCTTAACATTTTGCCATAGCTCGCTTCGTTTCCGAGATATTTGCAGATTTATCTCAAGGGAAGGGGCCTAACGGACATATTTCGAGATATTTCTTCTTCTTGTTGTTCTTCTTCTGCACAGCTAAACTGGAAGTGGCATTTCCAGCTCGCAATAGTGCAGAGTTATCTCAAAGAAAGGGGCCACGGTGTTTCTGTATCTCTATTATGTTGGTGCGGCTTCGGAACTTTTAAATATCTTGATATATCTCGAGAACTACGCATCTGATCAAAAAATATCATAGAACATAAAAAGTAGGAAACTTAATTCTCTACAAAAAAGGTCTCTTAACATTTTGCCATAGCTCGCTACGTTTCCGAGATATTTGCAGATTTATCTCAAGGGAAGGGGCCTGACGGACATATTTCGAGATATTTCTTCTTCTTGTTGTTCTTCTTCTGCACAGCTAAGCTGGAAGTGGCATTTGCGGCTCGCACTAGTGCAGAGTTATCTCAAAGAAAGGGGCCACGGTGTTTCTGTATCTCTATCATGTTGGTGCGGCTTCGGAACTTTTAAATATCTCGATATATCTCGAAAACTACGCTTCTGATCAAAAAATATCATAGAACATAAATTGTAGGAAACATAATTCTCTACAAAAAACGTCTCTTAACATTTTGCCACAGCTCGCTTCGTTTCCGAGATATTTGCAGATTCAACTCAAAGGAACTGGCCTGACGGACATATTTCGAGATATTTCTTCTTCTTGTTGTTCTTCCTCTGCACAGCTAAGCTGGAAGTGGCATTTGCAGCTCGCCATAGTGCAGAGTTATCTCAAAGAAAGGGGCCACGGTGTTTCTGTATCTCTATTATGTTGGTGCGGCTTCGGAACTTTTGAATATCTTGATATATCTCGAGAACTACGCGTCTGATCAAAAAATGTCATAGAACATAAAAAGTAGGAAACTTAATTCTCTACAAAAACGGTCTCTTAACATTTTGCCATAGCTCGCTTCGTTTCCGAGATAATTGCAGATATATCTCAAGGGAAGTGGCCTGACGGACATATTTCGAGATATTTCTTCTTCTTGTTGTTCTTCTTCTGCACAGCTAAGCTGGAAGTGGCATTTGCAGCTCGCACTAGTGCAGAGTTATCTCAAAGAAAGGGGCCACGGTGTTTCTGTATCTCTATTATGTTGGTGCGGCTTCGGAACTTTTAAGTATCTCGATGTATCTCGAAAACTACGCTTCTGATCAAAAAATATCATAGAACATAAATTGTAGGAAACATAATTCTCTACAAAAAACGTCTCTTAACATTTTGCCATAGCTCGCTTCGTTTCCGAGATATTTGCAGATTCAGCTCAAAGGAACTGGCCTGACGGACATATTTCGAGATATTTCTTCTTCTTGTTGTTCTTGCTCTGCACAGCTAAGCTGGAAGTGGCATTTGCAGCTCGCAATAGTGCAGAGTTATCTCAAAGAAAGGGGCCACGGTGTTTCTGTATCTCTATTATGTTGGTGCGGCTTCGGAACTTTTAAATATCTTGATATATCTCGAGAACTACGCATCTGATCAAAAAATATCATAGAACATAAAAAGTAGGAAACTCAATTCTCTACAAAAAAGGTCTCTCAACATTTTGCCATAGCTCGCTTCGTTTCCGAGATATTTGCATATTTATCTCAAGGGAAGGGGCCTGACGGACATATTTCGAGATATTTCTTCTTCTTGTTGTTCTTCTTCTGCACAGCTAAGCTGGAAGTGGCATTTGCCGCTCGCACTAGTGCAGAGTTATCTCAAAGAAAGGGGCCACGGTGTTTCTGTATCTCTATTATGTTGGTGCGGCTTCGGAACTTTTAAATATCTTGATATATCTCGAGAACTACGCATCTGATCAAAAAATATCATAGAACATAAAAAGTAGGAAACTTAATTCTCTACAAAAAAGGTCTCTTAACATTTTGCCATAGCTCGCTTCGTTTCCGAGATATTTGCATATTTATCTCAAGGGAAGGGGCCTGACGGACATATTTCGGGATATTTCTTCTTCTTGTTGTTCTTCTTCTGCACAGCTAAGCTGGAAGTGGCATTTGCGGCTCGCACTAGTGCAGAGTTATCTCAAAGAAAGGGGCCACGGTGTTTCTGTATCTCTATTATGTTGGTGCGGCTTCGGAACTTTTAAATATCTCGATATATCTCGAAAACTACGCTTCTGATCAAAAAATATCATAGAAGATAAAAAGTAGGAAACTTAATTCTCTACAAAAAAGGTCTCTTAACATTTTGCCATAGCTCGCTTCGTTTCCGAGATAGTTGCAGATATATCTCAAGGGAAGGGGCCTGACGGACATATTTCGAGATATTTCTTCTTCTTGTTGTTCTCCCTCTGCACAGCTAAGCTGGAAGTGGCATTTGCAGCTCGCAATAGTGCAGAGTTATCTCAAAGAAAGGGGCCACGGTGTTTCTGTATCTCTATTATGTTGGTGCGGCTTCGGAACTTTTAAATATCTCGATATATCTCGAAAACTACGCTTCTGATCAAAAAATATCATACAACATAAATTGTAGGAAACATAATTCTCTACAAAAAAGGTCTCTTAACATTTTGCCATAGCTCGCTTCGTTTCCGAGATATTTGCAGATATATCTCAAGGGAAGGGGCCTGACGGACATATTTCGAGATATTTCTTCTTCTTGTTGTTCTTCTTCTGCACAGCTAAGCTGGAAGTGGCATTTGTGGCTCGCACTAGTGCAGAGTTATCTCAAAGAAAGGGGCCACGGTGTTTCTGTATCTCTATTATGTTGGTGCGGCTTCGGAACTTTTAAATATCTCGATATATCTCGAAAACTACGCTTCTGATCAAAAAATATCATAGAACATAAAAAGTAGGAAACTTAATTCTCTACAAAAAAGGTCTCTTAACATTTTCCCATAGCTCGCTTCGTTTCCGAGATATTTGCAGATTTATCTCAAGGGAAGGGGCCTAACGGACATATTTCGAGATATTTCTTCTTCTTGTTGTTCTTCTTCTGCACAGCTAAACTGGAAGTGGCATTTCCAGCTTGCAATAGTGCAGAGTTATCTCAAAGAAAGGGGCCACGGTGTTTCTGTATCTCTATTATGTTGGTGCGGCTTCGGAACTTTTAAATATCTTGATATATCTCGAGAACTACGCATCTGATCAAAAAATATCATAGAACATAAAAAGTAGGAAACTTAATTCTCTACAAAAAAGGTCTCTTAACATTTTGCCATAGCTCGCTTCGTTTCCGAGATATTTGCAGATTTATCTCAAGGGAAGGGGCCTGACGGACATATTTCGAGATATTTCTTCTTCTTGTTGTTCTTCTTCTGCACAGCTAAGCTGGAAGTGGCATTTGCGGCTCGCACTAGTGCAGAGTTATCTCAAAGAAAGGGGCCACGGTGTTTCTGTATCTCTATCATGTTGGTGCGGCTTCGGAACTTTTAAATATCTCGATATATCTCGAAAACTACGCTTCTGATCAAAAAATATCATAGAACATAAATTGTAGGAAACATAATTCTCTACAAAAAACGTGTCTTAACATTTTGCCACAGCTCGCTTCGTTTCCGAGATATTTGCAGATTCAGCTCAAAGGAACTGGCCTGACGGACATATTTCGAGATATTTCTTCTTCTTGTTGTTCTTCCTCTGCACAGCTAAGCTGGAAGTGGCATTTGCAGCTCGCCATAGTGCAGAGTTATCTCAAAGAAAGGGGCCACGGTGTTTCTGTATCTCTATTATGTTGGTGCGGCTTCGGAACTTTTAAATATCTTGATATATCTCGAGAACTACGCATCTGATCAAAAAATGTCATAGAACATAAAAAGTAGGAAACTTAATTCTCTACAAAAAAGGTCTCTTAACATTTTGCGATAGCTCGCTTCGTTTCCGAGATATTTGCAGATTTATCTCAAGGGAAGGGGCCTGACGGACATATTTCGAGATATTTCTTCTTCTTGTTGTTCTTCTTCTGCACAGCTAAGCTGGAAGTGGCAATTACAGCTCGCAACAGTGCAGAGTTATCTCAAAGAAAGGGGCCACGGTGTTTCTGTATCTCTATTATGTTGGTGCGGCTTCGGAACTTTTAAATATCTTGATATATCTCGAGAACTACGCATCTGATCAAAAAATATCATAGAACATGAAAAGTAGGAAACTTAATTCTCTACAAAACAGGTCTCTTATCATTTTGCCATAGCTCTCTTCGTTTCCGAGATATTTGCAGATTTATCTCAAGGGAAGGGGCCTGGCGGACATATTTCGAGATATATCTTCTTCTTGTTGTTCTTCTTCTGCACAGCTAAGCTGGAAGTGGCATTTGCAGCTCGCAATAGTGCAGAGTTATCTCAAAGAAAGGGGCCACGGTGTTTCTGTATCTCTATTATGTTGGTGCGGCTTCGGAACTTTTGAATATCTTGATATATCTCGAGAACTACGCGTCTGATCAAAAAATGTCATAGAACATAAAAAGTAGGAAACTTAATTCTCTACAAAAACGGTCTCTTAACATTTTGCCATAGCTCGCTTCGTTTCCGAGATAATTGCAGATATATCTCAAGGGAAGTGGCCTGACGGACATATTT
The DNA here is from genome assembly GCF_051020975.1 of Osmia lignaria lignaria. Lineage (NCBI taxonomy): Eukaryota > Metazoa > Arthropoda > Insecta > Hymenoptera > Megachilidae > Osmia > Osmia lignaria. The sequence goes on along the minus strand of NW_027478162.1, from coordinate 20,594,418 downwards.
CGAGATATTTCTTCTTCTTGTTGTTCTTCTTCTGCACAGCTAAGCTGGAAGTGGCATTTGCAGCTCGCAATCGTGCAGAGTTATCTCAAAGAAAGGGGCCACGGTGTTTCGGTATCTCTATTATGTTGGTGCGGCTTCGGAACTTTTAAATATCTCGATATATCTCGAAAACTACGCTTCTGATCAAAAAATATCATAGAACATAAAAAGTAGGAAACTTAATTCTCTACAAAAAAGGTCTGTTAACATTTTGCCATAGCTCGCTTCGTTTCCGAGATATTTGCAGATTTATCTCAAGGGAAGGGGCCTGACGGACATATTTCGAGATATTTCTTCTTCTTGTTGTTCTCCCTCTGCACAGCTAAGCTGGAAGTGGCATTTGCAGCTCGCAATAGTGCAGAGTTATCTCAAAGAAAGGGGCCACGGTGTTTCTGTATCTCTATTATGTTGGTGCGGCTTCGGAACTTTTAAATATCTCGATATATCTCGAAAACTACGCTTCTGATCAAAAAATATCATACAACATAAATTGTAGGAAACATAATTCTCTACAAAAAAGGTCTCTTAACATTTTGCCATAGCTCGCTTCGTTTCCGAGATATTTGCAGATATATCTCAAGGGAAGGGGCCTGACGGACATATTTCGAGATATTTCTTCTTCTTGTTGTTCTTCTTCTGCACAGCTAAGCTGGAAGTGGCATTTGTGGCTCGCACTAGTGCAGAGTTATCTCAAAGAAAGGGGCCACGGTGTTTCTGTATCTCTATTATGTTGGTGCGGCTTCGGAACTTTTAAATATCTCGATATATCTCGAAAACTACGCTTCTGATCAAAAAATATCATAGAACATAAAAAGTAGGAAACTTAATTCTCTACAAAAAAGGTCTCTTAACATTTTCCCATAGCTCGCTTCGTTTCCGAGATATTTGCAGATTTATCTCAAGGGAAGGGGCCTAACGGACATATTTCGAGATATTTCTTCTTCTTGTTGTTCTTCTTCTGCACAGCTAAACTGGAAGTGGCATTTCCAGCTTGCAATAGTGCAGAGTTATCTCAAAGAAAGGGGCCACGGTGTTTCTGTATCTCTATTATGTTGGTGCGGCTTCGGAACTTTTAAATATCTTGATATATCTCGAGAACTACGCATCTGATCAAAAAATATCATAGAACATAAAAAGTAGGAAACTTAATTCTCTACAAAAAAGGTCTCTTAACATTTTGCCATAGCTCGCTTCGTTTCCGAGATATTTGCAGATTTATCTCAAGGGAAGGGGCCTGACGGACATATTTCGAGATATTTCTTCTTCTTGTTGTTCTTCTTCTGCACAGCTAAGCTGGAAGTGGCATTTGCGGCTCGCACTAGTGCAGAGTTATCTCAAAGAAAGGGGCCACGGTGTTTCTGTATCTCTATCATGTTGGTGCGGCTTCGGAACTTTTAAATATCTCGATATATCTCGAAAACTACGCTTCTGATCAAAAAATATCATAGAACATAAATTGTAGGAAACATAATTCTCTACAAAAAACGTGTCTTAACATTTTGCCACAGCTCGCTTCGTTTCCGAGATATTTGCAGATTCAGCTCAAAGGAACTGGCCTGACGGACATATTTCGAGATATTTCTTCTTCTTGTTGTTCTTCCTCTGCACAGCTAAGCTGGAAGTGGCATTTGCAGCTCGCCATAGTGCAGAGTTATCTCAAAGAAAGGGGCCACGGTGTTTCTGTATCTCTATTATGTTGGTGCGGCTTCGGAACTTTTAAATATCTTGATATATCTCGAGAACTACGCATCTGATCAAAAAATATCATAGAACATAAAAAGTAGGAAACTTAATTCTCTACAAAAAAGGTCTCTTAACATTTTGCGATAGCTCGCTTCGTTTCCGAGATATTTGCAGATTTATCTCAAGGGAAGGGGCCTGACGGACATATTTCGAGATATTTCTTCTTCTTGTTGTTCTTCTTCTGCACAGCTAAGCTGGAAGTGGCATTTACAGCTCGCAACAGTGCAGAGTTATCTCAAAGAAAGGGGCCACGGTGTTTCTGTATCTCTATTATGTTGGTGCGGCTTCGGAACTTTTAAATATCTTGATATATCTCGAGAACTACGCATCTGATCAAAAAATATCATAGAACATGAAAAGTAGGAAACTTAATTCTCTACAAAACAGGTCTCTTATCATTTTGCCATAGCTCTCTTCGTTTCCGAGATATTTGCAGATTTATCTCAAGGGAAGGGGCCTGGCGGACATATTTCGAGATATATCTTCTTCTTGTTGTTCTTCTTCTGCACAGCTAAGCTGGAAGTGGCATTTGCAGCTCGCAATAGTGCAGAGTTATCTCAAAGAAAGGGGCCACGGTGTTTCTGTATCTCTATTATGTTGGTGCGGCTTCGGAACTTTTGAATATCTTGATATATCTCGAGAACTACGCGTCTGATCAAAAAATGTCATAGAACATAAAAAGTAGGAAACTTAATTCTCTACAAAAACGGTCTCTTAACATTTTGCCATAGCTCGCTTGGTTTCCGAGATAATTGCAGATATATCTCAAGGGAAGTGGCCTGACGGACATATTTCGAGATATTTCTTCTTCTTGTTGTTCTTCTTCTGCACAGCTAAGCTGGAAGTGGCATTTGCAGCTCGCAATCGTGCAGAGTTATCCCAAAGAAAGGGGCCACGGTGTTTCGGTATCTCTATTATGTTGGTGCGGCTTCGGAACTTTTAAATATCTCGATATATCTCGAAAACTACGCTTCTGATCAAAAAATATCATAGAACATAAAAAGTAGGAAACTTAATTCTCTACAAAAAAGGTCTCTTAACATTTTGCCATAGCTCGCTTCGTTTCCGAGATATTTGCAGATTTATCTCAAGGGAAGGGGCCTGACGGACATATTTCGAGATATTTCTTCTTCTTGTTGTTCTTCTTCTGCACAGCTAAGCTGGAAGTGGCATTTGCGGCTCGCACTAGTGCAGAGTTATCTCAAAGAAAGGGGCCACGGTGTTTCTGTATCTCTATTATGTTGGTGCGGCTTCGGAACTTTTAAGTATCTCGATGTATCTCGAAAACTACGCTTCTGATCAAAAAATATCATAGAACATAAATTGTAGGAAACATAATTCTCTACAAAAAACGTCTCTTAACATTTTGCCATAGCTCGCTTCGTTTCCGAGATATTTGCAGATTCAGCTCAAAGGAACTGGCCTGACGGACATATTTCGAGATATTTCTTCTTCTTGTTGTTCTTGCTCTGCACAGCTAAGCTGGAAGTGGCATTTGCAGCTCGTAATAGTGCAGAGTTATCTCAAAGAAAGGGGCCACGGTGTTTCTGTATCTCTATTATGTTGGTGCGGCTTCGGAACTTTTAAATATCTCGATATATCTCGAAAACTACGCTTCTGATCAAAAAATATCATACAACATAAATTGTAGGAAACATAATTCTCTACAAAAAAGGTCTCTTAACATTTTGCCATAGCTCGCTTCGTTTCCGAGATATTTGCAGATATATCTCAAGGGAAGGGGCCTGACGGACATATTTCGAGATATTTCTTCTTCTTGTTGTTCTTCTTCTGCACAGCTAAGCTGGAAGTGGCATTTGTGGCTCGCACTAGTGCAGAGTTATCTCAAAGAAAGGGGCCACGGTGTTTCTGTATCTCTATTATGTTGGTGCGGCTTCGGAACTTTTAAATATCTCGATATATCTCGAAAACTACGCTTCTGATCAAAAAATATCATAGAACATAAAAAGTAGGAAACTTAATTCTCTACAAAAAAGGTCTCTTAACATTTTCCCATAGCTCGCTTCGTTTCCGAGATATTTGCAGATTTATCTCAAGGGAAGGGGCCTAACGGACATATTTCGAGATATTTCTTCTTCTTGTTGTTCTTCTTCTGCACAGCTAAACTGGAAGTGGCATTTCCAGCTCGCAATAGTGCAGAGTTATCTCAAAGAAAGGGGCCACGGTGTTTCTGTATCTCTATTATGTTGGTGCGGCTTCGGAACTTTTAAATATCTTGATATATCTCGAGAACTACGCATCTGATCAAAAAATATCATAGAACATAAAAAGTAGGAAACTTAATTCTCTACAAAAAAGGTCTCTTAACATTTTGCCATAGCTCGCTTCGTTTCCGAGATATTTGCAGATTTATCTCAAGGGAAGGGGCCTGACGGACATATTTCGAGATATTTCTTCTTCTTGTTGTTCTTCTTCTGCACAGCTAAGCTGGAAGTGGCATTTGCGGCTCGCACTAGTGCAGAGTTATCTCAAAGAAAGGGGCCACGGTGTTTCTGTATCTCTATCATGTTGGTGCGGCTTCGGAACTTTTAAATATCTCGATATATCTCGAAAACTACGCTTCTGATCAAAAAATATCATAGAACATAAATTGTAGGAAACATAATTCTCTACAAAAAACGTGTCTTAACATTTTGCCACAGCTCGCTTCGTTTCCGAGATATTTGCAGATTCAGCTCAAAGGAACTGGCCTGACGGACATATTTCGAGATATTTCTTCTTCTTGTTGTTCTTCCTCTGCACAGCTAAGCTGGAAGTGGCATTTGCAGCTCGCCATAGTGCAGAGTTATCTCAAAGAAAGGGGCCACGGTGTTTCTGTATCTCTATTATGTTGGTGCGGCTTCGGAACTTTTAAATATCTTGATATATCTCGAGAACTACGCATCTGATCAAAAAATATCATAGAACATAAAAAGTAGGAAACTTAATTCTCTACAAAAAAGGTCTCTTAACATTTTGCGATAGCTCGCTTCGTTTCCGAGATATTTGCAGATTTATCTCAAGGGAAGGGGCCTGACGGACATATTTCGAGATATTTCTTCTTCTTGTTGTTCTTCTTCTGCACAGCTAAGCTGGAAGTGGCATTTGCGGCTCGCACTAGTGCAGAGTTATCTCAAAGAAAGGGGCCACGGTGTTTCTGTATCTCTATTATGTTGGTGCGGCTTCGGAACTTTTAAGTATCTCGATGTATCTCGAAAACTACGCTTCTGATCAAAAAATATCATAGAACATAAATTGTAGGAAACATAATTCTCTACAAAAAACGTCTCTTAACATTTTGCCATAGCTCGCTTCGTTTCCGAGATATTTGCAGATTCAGCTCAAAGGAACTGGCCTGACGGACATATTTCGAGATATTTCTTCTTCTTGTTGTTCTTGCTCTGCACAGCTAAGCTGGAAGTGGCATTTGCAGCTCGTAATAGTGCAGAGTTATCTCAAAGAAAGGGGCCACGGTGTTTCTGTATCTCTATTATGTTGGTGCGGCTTCGGAACTTTTAAATATCTCGATATATCTCGAAAACTACGCTTCTGATCAAAAAATATCATACAACATAAATTGTAGGAAACATAATTCTCTACAAAAAAGGTCTCTTAACATTTTGCCATAGCTCGCTTCGTTTCCGAGATATTTGCAGATATATCTCAAGGGAAGGGGCCTGACGGACATATTTCGAGATATTTCTTCTTCTTGTTGTTCTTCTTCTGCACAGCTAAGCTGGAAGTGGCATTTGTGGCTCGCACTAGTGCAGAGTTATCTCAAAGAAAGGGGCCACGGTGTTTCTGTATCTCTATTATGTTGGTGCGGCTTCGGAACTTTTAAATATCTCGATATATCTCGAAAACTACGCTTCTGATCAAAAAATATCATAGAACATAAAAAGTAGGAAACTTAATTCTCTACAAAAAAGGTCTCTTAACATTTTCCCATAGCTCGCTTCGTTTCCGAGATATTTGCAGATTTATCTCAAGGGAAGGGGCCTAACGGACATATTTCGAGATATTTCTTCTTCTTGTTGTTCTTCTTCTGCACAGCTAAACTGGAAGTGGCATTTCCAGCTCGCAATAGTGCAGAGTTATCTCAAAGAAAGGGGCCACGGTGTTTCTGTATCTCTATTATGTTGGTGCGGCTTCGGAACTTTTAAATATCTTGATATATCTCGAGAACTACGCATCTGATCAAAAAATATCATAGAACATAAAAAGTAGGAAACTTAATTCTCTACAAAAAAGGTCTCTTAACATTTTGCCATAGCTCGCTTCGTTTCCGAGATATTTGCAGATTTATCTCAAGGGAAGGGGCCTGACGGACATATTTCGAGATATTTCTTCTTCTTGTTGTTCTTCTTCTGCACAGCTAAGCTGGAAGTGGCATTTGCGGCTCGCACTAGTGCAGAGTTATCTCAAAGAAAGGGGCCACGGTGTTTCTGTATCTCTATCATGTTGGTGCGGCTTCGGAACTTTTAAATATCTCGATATATCTCGAAAACTACGCTTCTGATCAAAAAATATCATAGAACATAAATTGTAGGAAACATAATTCTCTACAAAAAACGTGTCTTAACATTTTGCCACAGCTCGCTTCGTTTCCGAGATATTTGCAGATTCAGCTCAAAGGAACTGGCCTGACGGACATATTTCGAGATATTTCTTCTTCTTGTTGTTCTTCCTCTGCACAGCTAAGCTGGAAGTGGCATTTGCAGCTCGCCATAGTGCAGAGTTATCTCAAAGAAAGGGGCCACGGTGTTTCTGTATCTCTATTATGTTGGTGCGGCTTCGGAACTTTTAAATATCTTGATATATCTCGAGAACTACGCATCTGATCAAAAAATATCATAGAACATAAAAAGTAGGAAACTTAATTCTCTACAAAAAAGGTCTCTTAACATTTTGCGATAGCTCGCTTCGTTTCCGAGATATTTGCAGATTTATCTCAAGGGAAGGGGCCTGACGGACATATTTCGAGATATTTCTTCTTCTTGTTGTTCTTCTTCTGCACAGCTAAGCTGGAAGTGGCATTTACAGCTCGCAACAGTGCAGAGTTATCTCAAAGAAAGGGGCCACGGTGTTTCTGTATCTCTATTATGTTGGTGCGGCTTCGGAACTTTTAAATATCTTGATATATCTCGAGAACTACGCATCTGATCAAAAAATATCATAGAACATGAAAAGTAGGAAACTTAATTCTCTACAAAACAGGTCTCTTAACATTTTGCCATAGCTCTCTTCGTTTCCGAGATATTTGCAGATATATCTCAAGGGAAGGGGCCTGGCGGACATATTTCGAGATATATCTTCTTCTTGTTGTTCTTCTTCTGCACAGCTAAGCTGGAAGTGGCATTTGCAGCTCGCAATAGTGCAGAGTTATCTCAAAGAAAGGGGCCACGGTGTTTCTGTATCTCTATTATGTTGGTGCGGCTTCGGAACTTTTGAATATCTTGATATATCTCGAGAACTACGCGTCTGATCAAAAAATGTCATAGAACATAAAAAGTAGGAAACTTAATTCTCTACAAAAACGGTCTCTTAACATTTTGCCATAGCTCGCTTCGTTTCCGAGATAATTGCAGATATATCTCAAGGGAAGTGGCCTGACGGACATATTTCGAGATATTTCTTCTTCTTGTTGTTCTTCTTCTGCACAGCTAAGCTGGAAGTGGCATTTGCAGCTCGCAATCGTGCAGAGATATCTCAAAGAAAGGGGCCACGGTGTTTCTGTATCTCTATTATGTTGGTGCGGCTTTGGAACTTTTAAATATCTTGATATATCTCGAGAACTACGCGTCTGATCAAAAAATATCATAGAACATAAAAAGTAAGAAACATAATTCTCTACAAAAAAGGTCTCTTAACATTTTGCCATAGCTCGCTTCGTTTCCGAGATATTTGCAGATTTATCTCAAGGGAAGGGGCCTGACGGACATATTTCGAGATATTTCTTCTTCTTGTTGTTCTTCTTCTGCACAGCTAAGCTGGAAGTGGCATTTGCGGCTCGCACTAGTGCAGAGTTATCTCAAAGAAAGGGGCCACGGTGTTTCTGTATCTCTATTATGTTGGTGCGGCTTCGGAACTTTTAAGTATCTCGATGTATCTCGAAAACTACGCTTCTGATCAAAAAATATCATAGAACATAAATTGTAGGAAACAATTCTCTACAAAAAACGTCTCTTAACATTTTGCCATAGCTCGCTTCGTTTCCGAGATATTTGCAGATTCAGCTCAAAGGAACTGGCCTGACGGACATATTTCGAGATATTTCTTCTTCTTGTTGTTCTTGCTCTGCACAGCTAAGCTGGAAGTGGCATTTGCAGCTCGTAATAGTGCAGAGTTATCTCAAAGAAAGGGGCCACGGTGTTTCTGTATCTCTATTATGTTGGTGCGGCTTCGGAACTTTTAAATATCTTGATATATCTCGAGAACTACGCATCTGATCAAAAAATATCATAGAACATAAAAAGTAGGAAACTCAATTCTCTACAAAAAAGGTCTCTTAACATTTTGCCATAGCTCGCTTCGTTTCCGAGATATTTGCATATTTATCTCAAGGGAAGGGGCCTGACGGACATATTTCGAGATATTTCTTCTTCTTGTTGTTCTTCTTCTGCACAGCTAAGCTGGAAGTGGCATTTGCGGCTCGCACTAGTGCACAGTTATCTCAAAGAAAGGGGCCACGGTGTTTCTGTATCTCTATTATGTTGGTGCGGCTTCGGAACTTTTAAGTATCTCGATGTATCTCGAAAACTACGCTTCTGATCAAAAAATATCATAGAAGATGAAAAGTAGGAAACTTAATTCTCTACAAAAAAGGTCTCTTAACATTTTGCCATAGCTCTCTTCGTTTCCGAGATATTTGCAGATTTATCTCAAGGGAAGGGGCCTGACGGACATATTTCGAGATATTTCTTCTTCTTGTTGTTCTTCTTCTGCACAGCTAAGCTGGAAGTGGCATTTGCGGCTCGCACTAGTGCAGAGTTATCTCAATGAAAGGGGCCACGGTGTTTCTGTATCTCTATTATGTTGGTGCGGCTTCGGAACTTTTAAATATCTCGATATATCTCGAAAACTACGCTTCTGATCAAAAAATATTATAGAACCTAAATTGTAGGAAACATAATTCTCTACAAAAAAGGTCTCTTAACATTTCGCCATAGCTCGCTTCGTTTCCGAGATATTTGCAGATATATCTCAAGGGAAGGGGCCTGACGGACATATTTCGAGATATTTCTTCTTCTTGTTGTTCTTCTTCTGCACAGCTAAGCTGGAAGTGGCATTTGCAGCTCGCAGTAGTGCAGAGTTATCTCAAAGAAAGGGGCCACGGTGTTTCTGTATCTCTATTATGTTGGTGCGGCTTCGGAACTTTTAAGTATCTCGATGTATCTCGAAAACTACGCTTCTGATCAAAAAATATCATAGAACATGAAAAGTAGGAAACTTAATTCTCTACAAAAAAGGTCTCTTAACATTTTGCCATAGCTCTCTTCGTTTCCGAGATATTTGCAGATTTATCTCAAGGGAAGGGGCCTGACGGACATATTTCGAGATATTTCTTCTTCTTGTTGTTCTTCTTCTGCACAGCTAAGCTGGAAGTGGCATTTGCGGCTCGCACTAGTGCAGAGTTATCTCAATGAAAGGGGCCACGGTGTTTCTGTATCTCTATTATGTTGGTGCGGCTTCGGAACTTTTAAATATCTCGATATATCTCGAAAACTACGCTTCTGATCAAAAAATATTATAGAACCTAAATTGTAGGAAACATAATTCTCTACAAAAAAGGTCTCTTAACATTTCGCCATAGCTCGCTTCGTTTCCGAGATATTTGCAGATATATCTCAAGGGAAGGGGCCTGACGGACATATTTCGAGATATTTCTTCTTCTTGTTGTTCTTCTTCTGCACAGCTAAGCTGGAAGTGGCATTTGCAGCTCGCAGTAGTGCAGAGTTATCTCAAAGAAAGGGGCCACGGTGTTTCTGTATCTCTATTATGTTGGTGCGGCTTCGGAACTTTTAAATATCTTGATATATCTCGAGAACTACGCATCTGATCAAAAAATATCATAGAACATGAAAAGTAGGAAACTTAATTCTCTACCAAAAAGGTCTCTATACATTTTGCCATAGCTCTCTTTGTTTCCGAGATATTTGCAGATTTATCTCAAGGGAAGGGGCCTGACGGACATATTTCGAGATATTTCTTCTTCTTGTTGTTCTTCTTCTGCACAGCTAAGCTGGAAGTGGCATTTGCGGCTCGCACTAGTGCACAGTTATCTCAAAGAAAGGGGCCACGGTGTTTCTGTATCTCTATTATGTTGGTGCGGCGTCGGAACTTTTAAATATCTTGATATATCTCGAGAACTACGCATCTGATCGAAAAATATCATAGAACATAAAAAGTAAGAAACATAATTCTCTACAAAAAAGGTCTCTTAACATTTTGCCATAGCTCGCTTCGTTTCCGAGATATTTGCAGATTCAGCTCAAAGGAACTGGCCTGACGGACATATTTCGAGATATTTCTTCTTCTTGTTGTTCTTCTTCTGCACAGCTAAGCTGGAAGTGGCATTTGCAGCTCGCAATAGTGCAGAGTTATCTCAAAGAAAGGGGCCACGGTGTTTCTGTATCTCTACTATGTTGGTGCGGCTTCGGAACTTTTAAATATCTTGATATATCTCGAGAACTACGCATCTGATCAAAAAATATCATAGAACATGAAAAGTAGGAAACTTAATTCTCTACCAAAAAGGTCTCTTAACATTTTGCCATAGCTCTCTTCGTTTCCGAGATATTTGCAGATTTATCTCAAGGGAAGGGGCCTGACGGACATATTTCGAGATATTTCTTCTTCTTGTTGTTCTTCTTCTGCACAGCTAAGCTGGAAGTGGCATTTGCGGCTCGCACTAGTGCAGAGTTATCTCAATGAAAGGGGCCACGGTGTTTCTGTATCTCTATTATGTTGGTGCGGCTTCGGAACTTTTAAATATCTTGATATATCTCGAGAACTACGCATCTGATCAAAAAATATCATACTACATAAAAAGTAGGAAACTTAATTCTCTACAAGAAAGGTCTCTAAAGATTTTGCCATAGCTCGCTTCGTTTCCGAGATATTTGCAGATTTATCTCAAGGGAAGTGGCCTGACGGACATATTTCGAGATATTGCTTCTTCTTGTTGTTCTTCTTCTGCACAGCTAAGCTGGAAGTGGCATTTGCAGCTCGCAATAGTGCAGAGATATCTCAAAGAAAGGGGCCACGGTGTTTCTGTATCTCTATTATGTTGGTGCGGCTTCGGAACTTTTAAATATCTTGATATATCTCGAGAACTACGCATCTGATCGAAAAATATCATAGAACATAAAAAGTAAGAAACATAATTCTCTACAAAAAAGGTCTCTTAACATTTTGCCATAGCTCGCTTCGTTTCCGAGATATTTGCAGATTTATCACAAGGGAAGGGGCCTGACGGACATATTTCGAGATATTTCTTCTACTTGTTGTTCTTCTTCTGCACAGCTAAGCTGGAAGTGGCATTTGCGGCTCGCACTAGTGCACAGTTATCTCAAAGAAAGGGGCCACGGTGTTTCTGTATCTCTATTATGTTGGTGCGGCTTCGGAACATTTAAGTATCTCGATATATCTCGAAAACTACGCTTCTGATCAAAAAATATCATAGAACATAAATTGTAGGAAACATAATTCTCTACAAAAAATGTCTCTTAACATTTTGCCATAGCTCGCTTCGTTTCCGAGATATTTGCAGATTCAGCTCAAAGGAACTGGCCTGACGGACATATTTCGAGATATTTCTTCTTCTTGTTGTTCTTCTTCTGCACAGCTAAGCTGGAAGTGGCATTTGCAGCTCGCAATAGTGCAGAGTTATCTCAAAGAAAGGGGCCACGGTGTTTCTGTATCTCTACTATGTTGGTGCGGCTTCGGAACTTTTAAATATCTTGATATATCTCGAGAACTACGCATCTGATCAAAAAATATCATAGAACATGAAAAGTAGGAAACTTAATTCTCTACCAAAAAGGTCTCTTAACATTTTGCCATAGCTCTCTTCGTTTCCGAGATATTTGCAGATTTATCTCAAGGGAAGGGGCCTGACGGACATATTTCGAGATATTTCTTCTTCTTGTTGTTCTTCTTCTGCACAGCTAAGCTGGAAGTGGCATTTGCGGCTCGCACTAGTGCAGAGTTATCTCAATGAAAGGGGCCACGGTGTTTCTGTATCTCTATTATGTTGGTGCGGCTTCGGAACTTTTAAATATCTTGATATATCTCGAGAACTACGCATCTGATCAAAAAATATCATACTACATAAAAAGTAGGAAACTTAATTCTCTACAAGAAAGGTCTCTAAAGATTTTGCCATAGCTCGCTTCGTTTCCGAGATATTTGCAGATTTATCTCAAGGGAAGGGGCCGGACGGACATATTTCGAGATGTTTCTTCTTCTTGTTGTTCTTCTTCTGCACAGCTAAGCTGGAAGTGGCATTTGCAGCTCGCAATAGTGCAGAGTTATCTAAGAGAAAGAGGCCACGGTGTTTCTGTACCTCTATTATGTTGGTGCGGCTTCGGAACTTTTAAATATCTTGATATATCTCGAGAACTACGCATCTGATCAAAAAATATCATCGGACATAAAAAGTAGGAAACTTAATTCTCTACAAAAAAGGTCTCTTAACATTTTGCCATAGCTCGCTTCGTTTCTGAGATATTTGCAGATTTATCTCAAGGGAAGGGTCCTGATGGACATATTTCGAGATATTTCTTCTTCTTGTTGTTCTTCTTCTGCACAGCTAAGCTGGAAGTGGCATTTGCGGCTCGCACTAGTGCAGAGTTATCTCAAAGAAAGGGGCCACGGTGTTTCTGTATCCCTATTATGTTGGTGCGGCTTCGGAACTTTTAAATATCTCGATATATCTCGAGAACTACGCTTCTGATCAAAAAATATCATAGAACATAAATTGTAGGAAACATAATTGTCTACAAAAAAGGTCTCTTAACATTTTGCCATAGCTCGCTTCGTTTCCGAGATATTTGCAGATTTATCTCAAGGGAAGTGGCCTGACGGACATATTTCGAGATATTTCTTCTTCTTGTTGTTCTTCTTCTGCACAGCTAAGCTGGAAGTGGCATTTGCAGGTCGCAATAGTGCAGAGATATCTCAAAGAAAGGGGCCACGGTGTTTCTGTATCTCTATTATGTTGGTGCGGCTTCGGAACTTTTAAATATCTTGATATATCTCGAGAACTACGCATCTGATCGAAAAATATCATAGAACATAAAAAGTAAGAAACATAATTCTCTACAAAAAAGGTCTCTTAACATTTTGCCATAGCTCGCTTCGTTTCCGAGATATTTGCAGATTTATCTCAAGGGAAGGGGCCTGACGGACATATTTCGAGATATTTCTTCTACTTGTTGTTCTTCTTCTGCACAGCTAAGATGGAAGTGGCATTTGCGGCTCGCACTAGTGCACAGTTATCTCAAAGAAAGGGGCCACGGTGTTTCTGTATCTCTATTATGTTGGTGCGGCTTCGGAACATTTAAGTATCTCGATATATCTCGAAAACTACGCTTCTGATCAAAAAATATCATAGAACATAAATTGTAGGAAACATAATTCTCTACAAAAAATGTCTCTTAACATTTTGCCATAGCTCGCTTCGTTTCCGAGATATTTGCAGATTCAGCTCAAAGGAACTGGCCTGACGGACATATTTCGAGATATTTCTTCTTCTTGTTGTTCTTCTTCTGCACAGCTAAGCTGGAAGTGGCATTTGCAGCTCGCAATAGTGCAGAGTTATCTCAAAGAAAGGGGCCACGGTGTTTCTGTATCTCTATTATGTTGGTGCGGCTTCGGAACTTTTAAATATCTTGATATATCTCGAGAACTACGCATCTGATCAAAAAATATCATAGAACATGAAAAGTAGGAAACTTAATTCTCTACCAAAAAGGTCTCTTAACATTTTGCCATAGCTCTCTTCGTTTCCGAGATATTTGCAGATTTATCTCAAGGGAAGGGGCCTGACGGACATATTTCGAGATATTTCTTCTTCTTGTTGTTCTTCTTCTGCACAGCTAAGCTGGAAGTGGCATTTGCGGCTCGCACTAGTGCAGAGTTATCTCAATGAAAGGGGCCACGGTGTTTCTGTATCTCTATTATGTTGGTGCGGCTTCGGAACTTTTAAATATCTTGATATATCTCGAGAACTACGCATCTGATCAAAAAATATCATACTACATAAAAAGTAGGAAACTTAATTCTCTACAAGAAAGGTCTCTAAAGATTTTGCCATAGCTCGCTTCGTTTCCGAGATATTTGCAGATTTATCTCAAGGGAAGGGTCCTGATGGACATATTTCGAGATATTTCTTCTTCTTGTTGTTCTTCTTCTGCACAGCTAAGCTGGAAGTGGCATTTGCGGCTCGCACTAGTGCAGAGTTATCTCAAAGAAAGGGGCCACGGTGTTTCTGTATCCCTATTATGTTGGTGCGGCTTCGGAACTTTTAAATATCTCGATATATCTCGAGAACTACGCTTCTGATCAAAAAATATCATAGAACATAAATTGTAGGAAACATAATTGTCTACAAAAAAGGTCTCTTAACATTTTGCCATAGCTCGCTTCGTTTCCGAGATATTTGCAGATTTATCTCAAGGGAAGTGGCCTGACGGACATATTTCGAGATATTTCTTCTTCTTGTTGTTCTTCTTCTGCACAGCTAAGCTGGAAGTGGCATTTGCAGGTCGCAATAGTGCAGAGATATCTCAAAGAAAGGGGCCACGGTGTTTCTGTATCTCTATTATGTTGGTGCGGCTTCGGAACTTTTAAATATCTTGATATATCTCGAGAACTACGCATCTGATCGAAAAATATCATAGAACATAAAAAGTAAGAAACATAATTCTCTACAAAAAAGGTCTCTTAACATTTTGCCATAGCTCGCTTCGTTTCCGAGATATTTGCAGATTTATCTCAAGGGAAGGGGCCTGACGGACATATTTCGAGATATTTCTTCTACTTGTTGTTCTTCTTCTGCACAGCTAAGATGGAAGTGGCATTTGCGGCTCGCACTAGTGCACAGTTATCTCAAAGAAAGGGGCCACGGTGTTTCTGTATCTCTATTATGTTGGTGCGGCTTCGGAACATTTAAGTATCTCGATATATCTCGAAAACTACGCTTCTGATCAAAAAATATCATAGAACATAAATTGTAGGAAACATAATTCTCTACAAAAAATGTCTCTTAACATTTTGCCATAGCTCGCTTCGTTTCCGAGATATTTGCAGATTCAGCTCAAAGGAACTGGCCTGACGGACATATTTCGAGATATTTCTTCTTCTTGTTGTTCTTCTTCTGCACAGCTAAGCTGGAAGTGGCATTTGCAGCTCGCAATAGTGCAGAGTTATCTCAAAGAAAGGGGCCACGGTGTTTCTGTATCTCTACTATGTTGGTGCGGCTTCGGAACTTTTAAATATCTTGATATATCTCGAGAACTACGCATCTGATCAAAAAATATCATAGAACATGAAAAGTAGGAAACTTAATTCTCTACCAAAAAGGTCTCTTAAGATTTTGCCATAGCTCTCTTCGTTTCCGAGATATTTGCAGATTTATCTCAAGGGAAGGGGCCTGACGGACATATTTCGAGATATTTCTTCTTCTTGTTGTTCTTCTTCTGCACAGCTAAGCTGGAAGTGGCATTTGCGGCTCGCACTAGTGCAGAGTTATCTCAATGAAAGGGGCCACGGTGTTTCTGTATCTCTATTATGTTGGTGCGGCTTCGGAACTTTTAAATATCTTGATATATCTCGAGAACTACGCATCTGATCAAAAAATATCATACTACATAAAAAGTAGGAAACTTAATTCTCTACAAGAAAGGTCTCTAAAGATTTTGCCATAGCTCGCTTCGTTTCCGAGATATTTGCAGATTTATCTCAAGGGAAGGGGCCGGACGGACATATTTCGAGATGTTTCTTCTTCTTGTTGTTCTTCTTCTGCACAGCTAAGCTGGAAGTGGCATTTGCAGCTCGCAATAGTGCAGAGTTATCTAAGAGAAAGAGGCCACGGTGTTTCTGTACCTCTATTATGTTGGTGCGGCTTCGGAACTTTTAAATATCTTGATATATCTCGAGAACTACGCATCTGATCAAAAAATATCATCGGACATAAAAAGTAGGAAACATAATTCTCTACAAAAAAGGTCTCTTAACATTTTGCCATAGCTCGCTTCGTTTCCGAGATATTTGCAGATTTATCTCAAGGGAAGGGTCCTGATGGACATATTTCGAGATATTTCTTCTTCTTGTTGTTCTTCTTCTGCACAGCTAAGCTGGAAGTGGCATTTGCGGCTCGCACTAGTGCAGAGTTATCTCAAAGAAAGGGGCCACGGTGTTTCTGTATCCCTATTATGTTGGTGCGGCTTCGGAACTTTTAAATATCTCGATATATCTCGAGAACTACGCTTCTGATCAAAAAATATCATAGAACATAAATTGTAGGAAACATAATTGTCTACAAAAAAGGTCTCTTAACATTTTGCCATAGCTCGCTTCGTTTCCGAGATATTTGCAGATTTATCTCAAGGGAAGTGGCCTGACGGACATATTTCGAGATATTTCTTCTTCTTGTTGTTCTTCTTCTGCACAGCTAAGCTGGAAGTGGCATTTGCAGCTCGCAATAGTGCAGAGATATCTCAAAGAAAGGGGCCACGGTGTTTCTGTATCTCTATTATGTTGGTGCGGCTTCGGAACTTTTAAATATCTTGATATATCTCGAGAACTACGCATCTGATCGAAAAATATCATAGAACATAAAAAGTAAGAAACATAATTCTCTACAAAAAAGGTCTCTTAACATTTTGCCATAGCTCGCTTCGTTTCCGAGATATTTGCAGATTTATCTCAAGGGAAGGGGCCTGACGGACATATTTCGAGATATTTCTTCTACTTGTTGTTCTTCTTCTGCACAGCTAAGATGGAAGTGGCATTTGCGGCTCGCACTAGTGCACAGTTATCTCAAAGAAAGGGGCCACGGTGTTTCTGTATCTCTATTATGTTGGTGCGGCTTCGGAACATTTAAGTATCTCGATATATCTCGAAAACTACGCTTCTGATCAAAAAATATCATAGAACATAAATTGTAGGAAACATAATTCTCTACAAAAAATGTCTCTTAACATTTTGCCATAGCTCGCTTCGTTTCCGAGATATTTGCAGATTCAGCTCAAAGGAACTGGCCTGACGGACATATTTCGAGATATTTCTTCTTCTTGTTGTTCTTCTTCTGCACAGCTAAGCTGGAAGTGGCATTTGCAGCTCGCAATAGTGCAGAGTTATCTCAAAGAAAGGGGCCACGGTGTTTCTGTATCTCTATTATGTTGGTGCGGCTTCGGAACTTTTAAATATCTTGATATATCTCGAGAACTACGCATCTGATCAAAAAATATCATAGAACATGAAAAGTAGGAAACTTAATTCTCTACCAAAAAGGTCTCTTAACATTTTGCCATAGCTCTCTTCGTTTCCGAGATATTTGCAGATTTATCTCAAGGGAAGGGGCCTGACGGACATATTTCGAGATATTTCTTCTTCTTGTTGTTCTTCTTCTGCACAGCTAAGCTGGAAGTGGCATTTGCGGCTCGCACTAGTGCAGAGTTATCTCAATGAAAGGGGCCACGGTGTTTCTGTATCTCTATTATGTTGGTGCGGCTTCGGAACTTTTAAATATCTTGATATATCTCGAGAACTACGCATCTGATCAAAAAATATCATACTACATAAAAAGTAGGAAACTTAATTCTCTACAAGAAAGGTCTCTAAAGATTTTGCCATAGCTCGCTTCGTTTCCGAGATATTTGCAGATTTATCTCAAGGGAAGGGGCCTGACGGACATATTTCGAGATGTTTCTTCTTCTTGTTGTTCTTCTTCTGCACAGCTAAGCTGGAAGTGGCATTTGCAGCTCGCAATAGTGCAGAGTTATCTCAGAGAAAGAGGCCACGGTGTTTCTGTACCTCTATTATGTTGGTGCGGCTTCGGAACTTTTAAATATCTTGATATATCTCGAGAACTACGCATCTGATCAAAAAATATCATCGGACATAAAAAGTAGGAAACTTAATTCTCTACAAAAAAGGTCTCTTAACATTTTGCCATAGCTCGCTTCGTTTCCGAGATATTTGCAGATTTATCTCAAGGGAAGGGTCCTGATGGACATATTTCGAGATATTTCTTCGTCTTGTTGTTCTTCTTCTGCACAGCTAAGCTGGAAGTGGCATTTGCGGCTCGCACTAGTGCAGAGTTATCTCAAAGAAAGGGGCCACGGTGTTTCTGTATCCCTATTATGTTGGTGCGGCTTCGGAACTTTTAAATATCTCGATATATCTCGAGAACTACGCTTCTGATCAAAAAATATCATAGAACATAAATTGTAGGAAACATAATTGTCTACAAAAAAGGTCTCTTAACATTTTGCCATAGCTCGCTTCGTTTCCGAGATATTTGCAGATTTATCTCAAGGGAAGGGTCCTGATGGACATATTTCGAGATATTTCTTCTTCTTGTTGTTCTTCTTCTGCACAGCTAAGCTGGAAGTGGCATTTGCGGCTCGCACTAGTGCAGAGTTATCTCAAAGAAAGGGGCCACGGTGTTTCTGTATCCCTATTATGTTGGTGCGGCTTCGGAACTTTTAAATATCTCGATATATCTCGAGAACTACGCTTCTGATCAAAAAATATCATAGAACATAAATTGTAGGAAACATAATTCTCTACAAGAAACGTCTCTTAACATTCTGCCATAGCTCGCTTCGTTTCCGAGATATTTGCAGATTTATCTCAAGGGAAGGGGCCTGACGGACATATTTCGAGATATTTCTTCTTCTTGTTGTTCTTCTTCTGCACAGCTAAGCTGGAAGTGGCATTTGCAGCGCGCAATAGTGCAGAGTTATCTCAAAGAAAGGGGCCACGGTGTTTCTGTATCTCTATTATGTTGGTGCGGCTTCGGAACTTTTAAATATCTTGATATATCTCGAGAACTACGCATCTGATCAAAAAATATCATAGAACATAAAAAGTAGGAAACTTAATTCTCTACAAAAAAGGTCTCTTAACATTTTGCCATAGCTCGCTTCCTTTCCGAGATATTTGCAGATTTATCTCAAGGGAAGGGGCCTAACGGACATATTTCGAGATATTTCTTCTTCTTGTTGTTCTTCTTCTGCACAGCTAAACTGGAAGTGGCATTTCCAGCTCGCAATAGTGCAGAGTTATCTCAAAGAAAGGGGCCACGGTGTTTCTGTATCTCTATTATGTTGGTGCGGCTTCGGAACTTTTAAACATCTCGATATATCTCGACCACTACGCTTCTGATCAAAAAATATCATAGAACATAAATTGTAGGAAACATAATTCTCGACAAAAAAGGTCTCTTAACATTTTGCCATAGCTCGCTTCCTTTCCGAGATATTTGCAGATATATCTCAAGGGAAGGGGCCTGACGGACATATTTCGAGATATTTCTTCTTCTTGTTGTTCTTCTTCTGCACAGCTAAGCTGGAAGTGGCATTTGCGGCTCGCACTAGTGCAGAGTTATCTCAAAGAAAGGGGCCACGGTGTTTCTGTATCCCTATTATGTTGGTGCGGCTTAGGAACTTTTAAATATCTCGATATATCTCGAGAACTACGCTTCTGATCAAAAAATATCATAGAACATAAATTGTAGGAAACATAATTCTCTACAAAAAAGGTCTCTTAACATTTTGCCATAGCTCGCTTCGTTTCCGAGATATTTGCAGATTTATCTCAAGGGAAGGGGCCTGACGGACATATTTCGAGATATTTCTTCTTCTTGTTGTTCTTCTTCTGCACAGCTAAGCTGGAAGTGGCATTTGCGGCTCGCACTAGTGCAGACTTATCTCAAAGAAAGGGGCCACGGTGTTTCTGTATCTCTATTATGTTCGTGCGGCTTCGGAACTTTTAAATATCTTGATATATCTCGAGAACTACGCATCTGATCAAAAAATATCATAGAACATGAAAAGTAGGAAACTTAATTCTCTACAAAAGAGGTCTCTTAACATTTTGCCATAGCTCGCTTCCTTTCCGAGATATTTGCAGATATATCTCAAGGGAAGGAGCCTGACGGACATATTTCGAGATATTTCTTCTTCTTGTTGTTCTTCTTCTGCACAGCTAAGCTGGAAGTGGCATTTGCGGCTCGCACTAGTGCACAGTTATCTCAAAGAAAGGGGCCACGGTGTTTCTGTATCTCTATTATGTTGGGCCGTCTTCGGAACTTTTAAATATCTCGATATATCTCGAAAACTACGCTTCTGATCAAAAAATATCATAGAACATAAATTGTAGGAAACATAATTCTCTACAAAAAACGTCTCTTAACATTTTGCCATAGCTCGCTTGGTTTCCGAGATATTTGCAGATTCAGCTCAAAGGAACTGGCCTGACGGACATATTTCGAGATATTTCTTCTTCTTGTTGTTCTTCCTCTGCACAGCTAAGCTGGAAGTGGCATTTGCAGCTCGCAATAGTGCAGAGTTATCTCAAAGAAAGGGGCCACGGTGTTTCTGTATCTCTATTATGTTGGTGCGGCTTCGGAACTTTTAAATATCTTGATATATCTCGAGAACTACGCATCTGATCGAAAAATATCATAGAACATAAAAAGTAAGAAACATAATTCTCTACAAAAAAGGTCTCTTAACATTTTGCCATAGCTCGCTTCGTTTCCGAGATATTTGCAGATTTATCTCAAGGGAAGGGGCCTGACGGACATATTTCGAGATATTTCTTCTACTTGTTGTTCTTCTTCTGCACAGCTAAGCTGGAAGTGGCATTTGCGGCTCGCACTAGTGCACAGTTATCTCAAAGAAAGGGGCCACGGTGTTTCTGTATCTCTATTATGTTGGTGCGGCTTCGGAACATTTAAGTATCTCGATATATCTCGAAAACTACGCTTCTGATCAAAAAATATCATAGAACATAAATTGTAGGAAACATAATTCTCTACAAAAAATGTCTCTTAACATTTTGCCATAGCTCGCTTCGTTTCCGAGATATTTGCAGATTCAGCTCAAAGGAACTGGCCTGACGGACATATTTCGAGATATTTCTTCTTCTTGTTGTTCTTCTTCTGCACAGCTAAGCTGGAAGTGGCATTTGCAGCTCGCAATAGTGCAGAGTTATCTCAAAGAAAGGGGCCACGGTGTTTCTGTATCTCTACTATGTTGGTGCGGCTTCGGAACTTTTAAATATCTTGATATATCTCGAGAACTACGCATCTGATCAAAAAATATCATAGAACATGAAAAGTAGGAAACTTAATTCTCTACCAAAAAGGTCTCTTAAGATTTTGCCATAGCTCTCTTCGTTTCCGAGATATTTGCAGATTTATCTCAAGGGAAGGGGCCTGACGGACATATTTCGAGATATTTCTTCTTCTTGTTGTTCTTCTTCTGCACAGCTAAGCTGGAAGTGGCATTTGCGGCTCGCACTAGTGCAGAGTTATCTCAATGAAAGGGGCCACGGTGTTTCTGTATCTCTATTATGTTGGTGCGGCTTCGGAACTTTTAAATATCTTGATATATCTCGAGAACTACGCATCTGATCAAAAAATATCATACTACATAAAAAGTAGGAAACTTAATTCTCTACAAGAAAGGTCTCTAAAGATTTTGCCATAGCTCGCTTCGTTTCCGAGATATTTGCAGATTTATCTCAAGGGAAGGGGCCGGACGGACATATTTCGAGATGTTTCTTCTTCTTGTTGTTCTTCTTCTGCACAGCTAAGCTGGAAGTGGCATTTGCAGCTCGCAATAGTGCAGAGTTATCTAAGAGAAAGAGGCCACGGTGTTTCTGTACCTCTATTATGTTGGTGCGGCTTCGGAACTTTTAAATATCTTGATATATCTCGAGAACTACGCATCTGATCAAAAAATATCATCGGACATAAAAAGTAGGAAACATAATTCTCTACAAAAAAGGTCTCTTAACATTTTGCCATAGCTCGCTTCGTTTCCGAGATATTTGCAGATTTATCTCAAGGGAAGGGTCCTGATGGACATATTTCGAGATATTTCTTCTTCTTGTTGTTCTTCTTCTGCACAGCTAAGCTGGAAGTGGCATTTGCGGCTCGCACTAGTGCAGAGTTATCTCAAAGAAAGGGGCCACGGTGTTTCTGTATCCCTATTATGTTGGTGCGGCTTCGGAACTTTTAAATATCTCGATATATCTCGAGAACTACGCTTCTGATCAAAAAATATCATAGAACATAAATTGTAGGAAACATAATTGTCTACAAAAAAGGTCTCTTAACATTTTGCCATAGCTCGCTTCGTTTCCGAGATATTTGCAGATTTATCTCAAGGGAAGTGGCCTGACGGACATATTTCGAGATATTTCTTCTTCTTGTTGTTCTTCTTCTGCACAGCTAAGCTGGAAGTGGCATTTGCAGCTCGCAATAGTGCAGAGATATCTCAAAGAAAGGGGCCACGGTGTTTCTGTATCTCTATTATGTTGGTGCGGCTTCGGAACTTTTAAATATCTTGATATATCTCGAGAACTACGCATCTGATCGAAAAATATCATAGAACATAAAAAGTAAGAAACATAATTCTCTACAAAAAAGGTCTCTTAACATTTTGCCATAGCTCGCTTCGTTTCCGAGATATTTGCAGATTTATCTCAAGGGAAGGGGCCTGACGGACATATTTCGAGATATTTCTTCTACTTGTTGTTCTTCTTCTGCACAGCTAAGATGGAAGTGGCATTTGCGGCTCGCACTAGTGCACAGTTATCTCAAAGAAAGGGGCCACGGTGTTTCTGTATCTCTATTATGTTGGTGCGGCTTCGGAACATTTAAGTATCTCGATATATCTCGAAAACTACGCTTCTGATCAAAAAATATCATAGAACATAAATTGTAGGAAACATAATTCTCTACAAAAAATGTCTCTTAACATTTTGCCATAGCTCGCTTCGTTTCCGAGATATTTGCAGATTCAGCTCAAAGGAACTGGCCTGACGGACATATTTCGAGATATTTCTTCTTCTTGTTGTTCTTCTTCTGCACAGCTAAGCTGGAAGTGGCATTTGCAGCTCGCAATAGTGCAGAGTTATCTCAAAGAAAGGGGCCACGGTGTTTCTGTATCTCTATTATGTTGGTGCGGCTTCGGAACTTTTAAATATCTTGATATATCTCGAGAACTACGCATCTGATCAAAAAATATCATAGAACATGAAAAGTAGGAAACTTAATTCTCTACCAAAAAGGTCTCTTAACATTTTGCCATAGCTCTCTTCGTTTCCGAGATATTTGCAGATTTATCTCAAGGGAAGGGGCCTGACGGACATATTTCGAGATATTTCTTCTTCTTGTTGTTCTTCTTCTGCACAGCTAAGCTGGAAGTGGCATTTGCGGCTCGCACTAGTGCAGAGTTATCTCAATGAAAGGGGCCACGGTGTTTCTGTATCTCTATTATGTTGGTGCGGCTTCGGAACTTTTAAATATCTTGATATATCTCGAGAACTACGCATCTGATCAAAAAATATCATACTACATAAAAAGTAGGAAACTTAATTCTCTACAAGAAAGGTCTCTAAAGATTTTGCCATAGCTCGCTTCGTTTCCGAGATATTTGCAGATTTATCTCAAGGGAAGGGGCCTGACGGACATATTTCGAGATGTTTCTTCTTCTTGTTGTTCTTCTTCTGCACAGCTAAGCTGGAAGTGGCATTTGCAGCTCGCAATAGTGCAGAGTTATCTCAGAGAAAGAGGCCACGGTGTTTCTGTACCTCTATTATGTTGGTGCGGCTTCGGAACTTTTAAATATCTTGATATATCTCGAGAACTACGCATCTGATCAAAAAATATCATCGGACATAAAAAGTAGGAAACTTAATTCTCTACAAAAAAGGTCTCTTAACATTTTGCCATAGCTCGCTTCGTTTCCGAGATATTTGCAGATTTATCTCAAGGGAAGGGTCCTGATGGACATATTTCGAGATATTTCTTCGTCTTGTTGTTCTTCTTCTGCACAGCTAAGCTGGAAGTGGCATTTGCGGCTCGCACTAGTGCAGAGTTATCTCAAAGAAAGGGGCCACGGTGTTTCTGTATCCCTATTATGTTGGTGCGGCTTCGGAACTTTTAAATATCTCGATATATCTCGAGAACTACGCTTCTGATCAAAAAATATCATAGAACATAAATTGTAGGAAACATAATTGTCTACAAAAAAGGTCTCTTAACATTTTGCCATAGCTCGCTTCGTTTCCGAGATATTTGCAGATTTATCTCAAGGGAAGGGTCCTGATGGACATATTTCGAGATATTTCTTCTTCTTGTTGTTCTTCTTCTGCACAGCTAAGCTGGAAGTGGCATTTGCGGCTCGCACTAGTGCAGAGTTATCTCAAAGAAAGGGGCCACGGTGTTTCTGTATCCCTATTATGTTGGTGCGGCTTCGGAACTTTTAAATATCTCGATATATCTCGAGAACTACGCTTCTGATCAAAAAATATCATAGAACATAAATTGTAGGAAACATAATTCTCTACAAAAAACGTCTCTTAACATTCTGCCATAGCTCGCTTCGTTTCCGAGATATTTGCAGATTTATCTCAAGGGAAGGGGCCTGACGGACATATTTCGAGATATTTCTTCTTCTTGTTGTTCTTCTTCTGCACAGCTAAGCTGGAAGTGGCATTTGCAGCGCGCAATAGTGCAGAGTTATCTCAAAGAAAGGGGCCACGGTGTTTCTGTATCTCTATTATGTTGGTGCGGCTTCGGAACTTTTAAATATCTTGATATATCTCGAGAACTACGCATCTGATCAAAAAATATCATAGAACATAAAAAGTAGGAAACTTAATTCTCTACAAAAAAGGTCTCTTAACATTTTGCCATAGCTCGCTTCCTTTCCGAGATATTTGCAGATTTATCTCAAGGGAAGGGGCCTAACGGACATATTTCGAGATATTTCTTCTTCTTGTTGTTCTTCTTCTGCACAGCTAAACTGGAAGTGGCATTTCCAGCTCGCAATAGTGCAGAGTTATCTCAAAGAAAGGGGCCACGGTGTTTCTGTATCTCTATTATGTTGGTGCGGCTTCGGAACTTTTAAACATCTCGATATATCTCGACCACTACGCTTCTGATCAAAAAATATCATAGAACATAAATTGTAGGAAACATAATTCTCGACAAAAAAGGTCTCTTAACATTTTGCCATAGCTCGCTTCCTTTCCGAGATATTTGCAGATATATCTCAAGGGAAGGGGCCTGACGGACATATTTCGAGATATTTCTTCTTCTTGTTGTTCTTCTTCTGCACAGCTAAGCTGGAAGTGGCATTTGCGGCTCGCACTAGTGCAGAGTTATCTCAAAGAAAGGGGCCACGGTGTTTCTGTATCCCTATTATGTTGGTGCGGCTTAGGAACTTTTAAATATCTCGATATATCTCGAGAACTACGCTTCTGATCAAAAAATATCATAGAACATAAATTGTAGGAAACATAATTCTCTACAAAAAAGGTCTCTTAACATTTTGCCATAGCTCGCTTCGTTTCCGAGATATTTGCAGATTTATCTCAAGGGAAGGGGCCTGACGGACATATTTCGAGATATTTCTTCTTCTTGTTGTTCTTCTTCTGCACAGCTAAGCTGGAAGTGGCATTTGCGGCTCGCACTAGTGCAGACTTATCTCAAAGAAAGGGGCCACGGTGTTTCTGTATCTCTATTATGTTCGTGCGGCTTCGGAACTTTTAAATATCTTGATATATCTCGAGAACTACGCATCTGATCAAAAAATATCATAGAACATGAAAAGTAGGAAACTTAATTCTCTACAAAAGAGGTCTCTTAACATTTTGCCATAGCTCGCTTCCTTTCCGAGATATTTGCAGATATATCTCAAGGGAAGGAGCCTGACGGACATATTTCGAGATATTTCTTCTTCTTGTTGTTCTTCTTCTGCACAGCTAAGCTGGAAGTGGCATTTGCGGCTCGCACTAGTGCACAGTTATCTCAAAGAAAGGGGCCACGGTGTTTCTGTATCTCTATTATGTTGGGCCGTCTTCGGAACTTTTAAATATCTCGATATATCTCGAAAACTACGCTTCTGATCAAAAAATATCATAGAACATAAATTGTAGGAAACATAATTCTCTACAAAAAACGTCTCTTAACATTTTGCCATAGCTCGCTTGGTTTCCGAGATATTTGCAGATTCAGCTCAAAGGAACTGGCCTGACGGACATATTTCGAGATATTTCTTCTTCTTGTTGTTCTTCCTCTGCACAGCTAAGCTGGAAGTGGCATTTGCAGCTCGCAATAGTGCAGAGTTATCTCAAAGAAAGGGGCCACGGTGTTTCTGTATCTCTATTATGTTGGTGCGGCTTCGGAACTTTTAAATATCTTGATATATCTCGAGAACTACGCCTCTGATCGAAAAATATCATAGAACATAAAAAGTAGGAAACTTCATTCTCTACAAAAAAGGTCTCTTAACATTTTGCCATAGCTCTCTTCGTTTCCGAGATATTTGCAGATTTATCTCAAGGGAAGGGGCCTGACGGACATATTTCGAGATATTTCTTCTTCTTGTTGTTCTTCTTCTGCACAGCTAAGCTGGAAGGGGCATTTGCGGCTCGCACTAGTGCAGACTTATCTCAAAGAAAGGGGCCACGGTGTTTCTGTATCTCTATTATGTTGGTGCGGCTTCGGAACTTTTAAATATCTTGATATATCTCGAGAACTACGCATCTGATCAAAAAATATCATAGAACATGAAAAGTAGGAAACTTAATTCTCTACAAAAAAGGTCTCTTAACATTTTGCCATAGCTCTCTTCGTTTCCGAGATATTTGCAGATTTATCTCAAGGGAAGGGGCCTGACGGACATATTTCGAGATATTTCTTCTTCTTGTTGTTCTTCTTCTGCACAGCTAAGCTGGAAGTGGCATTTGCGGCTCGCACTAGTGCAGAGTTATCTCAAAGAAAGGGGCCACGGTGTTTCTGTATCCCTATTATGTTGGTGCGGCTTCGGAACTTTTAAATATCTCGATATATCTCGAGAACTACGCTTCTGATCAAAAAATATCATAGAACATAGATTGTAGGAAACATAATTCTCTACAAAAAACGTCTCTTAACATTCTGCCATAGCTCGCTTCGTTTCCGAGATATTTGCAGATTTATCTCAAGGGAAGGGGCCTGACGGACATATTTCGAGATATTTCTTCTTCTTGTTGTTCTTCTTCTGCACAGCTAAGCTGGAAGTGGCATTTGCGGCTCGCACTAGTGCAGAGTTATCTCAAAGAAAGGGGCCACGGTGTTTCTGTATCTCTATTATGTTGGTGCGGCTTCGGAACTTTTAAATATCTTGATATATCTCGAGAACTACGCATCTGATCAAAAAATATCATAGAACATAAAAAGCAGGAAACTTAATTCTCTACAAAAAAGGTCTCTTAACATTTTGCCATAGCTCGCTTCGTTTCCGAGATATTTGCAGATTTATCTCAAGGGAAGGGGCCTGACGGACATATTTCGAGATATTTCTTCTTCTTGTTGTTCTTCTTCTGCACAGCTAAGCTGGAAGTGGCATTTGCGGCTCGCACTAGCGCAGACTTATCTCAAAGAAAGGGGCCACGGTGTTTCTGTATCTCTATTATGTTGGTGCGGCTTCGGAACTTTTAAATATCTTGATATATCTCGAGAACTACGCATCTGATCAAAAAATATCATAGAACGTGAAAAGTAGGAAACTTAATTCTCTACAAAAGAGGTCTCTTAACATTTTGCCATAGCTCGCTTCCTTTCCGAGATATTTGCAGATATATCTCAAGGGAAGGAGCCTGACGGACATATTTCGAGATATTTCTTCTTCTTGTTGTTCTTCTTCTGCACAGCTAAGCTGGAAGTGGCATTTGCGGCTCGCACTAGTGCACAGTTATCTCAAAGAAAGGGGCCACGGTGTTTCTGTATCTCTATTATGTTGGTGCGGCTTCGGAACTTTTAAATATCTTGATATATCTCGAGAACTACGCATCTGATCGAAAAATATCATAGAACATAAAAAGTAAGAAACATAATTCTCTACAAAAAAGGTCTCTTAACATTTTGCCATAGCTCGCTTCGTTTCCGAGATATTTGCAGATTTATCTCAAGGGAAGGGGCCTGACGGACATATTTCGAGATATTTCTTCTACTTGTTGTTCTTCTTCTGCACAGCTAAGCTGGAAGTGGCATTTGCGGCTCGCACTAGTGCACAGTTATCTCAAAGAAAGGGGCCACGGTGTTTCTGTATCTCTATTATGTTGGTGCGGCTTCGGAACATTTAAGTATCTCGATATATCTCGAAAACTACGCTTCTGATCAAAAAATATCATAGAACATAAATTGTAGGAAACATAATTCTCTACAAAAAATGTCTCTTAACATTTTGCCATAGCTCGCTTCGCTTCCGAGATATTTGCAGATTCAGCTCAAAGGAACTGGCCTGACGGACATATTTCGAGATATTTCTTCTTCTTGTTGTTCTTCTTCTGCACAGCTAAGCTGGAAGTGGCATTTGCAGCTCGCAATAGTGCAGAGTTATCTCAAAGAAAGGGGCCACGGTGTTTCTGTATCTCTATTATGTTGGTGCGGCTTCGGAACTTTTAAATATCTTGATATATCTCGAGAACTACGCCTCTGATCGAAAAATATCATAGAACATAAAAAGTAGGAAACTTCATTCTCTACAAAAAAGGTCTCTTAACATTTTGCCATAGCTCTCTTCGTTTCCGAGATATTTGCAGATTTATCTCAAGGGAAGGGGCCTGACGGACATATTTCGAGATATTTCTTCTTCTTGTTGTTCTTCTTCTGCACAGCTAAGCTGGAAGTGGCATTTGCGGCTCGCACTAGTGCAGAGTTATCTCAAAGAAAGGGGCCACGGTGTTTCTGTATCCCTATTATGTTGGTGCGGCTTCGGAACTTTTAAATATCTCGATATATCTCGAGAACTACGCTTCTGATCAAAAAATATCATAGAACATAGATTGTAGGAAACATAATTCTCTACAAAAAACGTCTCTTAACATTCTGCCATAGCTCGCTTCGTTTCCGAGATATTTGCAGATTTATCTCAAGGGAAGGGGCCTGACGGACATATCTCGAGATATTTCTTCTTCTTGTTGTTCTTCTTCTGCACAGCTAAGCTGAAAGTGGCATTTGCGGCTCGCACTAGTGCAGAGTTATCTCAAAGAAAGGGGCCACGGTGTTTCTGTATCTCTATTATGTTGGTGCGGCTTCGGAACTTTTAAATATCTTGATATATCTCGAGAACTACGCATCTGATCAAAAAATATCATAGAACATAAAAAGCAGGAAACTTAATTCTCTACAAAAAAGGTCTCTTAACATTTTGCCATAGCTCGCTTCGTTTCCGAGATATTTGCAGATTTATCTCAAGGGAAGGGGCCTGACGGACATATTTCGAGATATTTCTTCTTCTTGTTGTTCTTCTTCTGCACAGCTAAGCTGGAAGTGGCATTTGCGGCTCGCACTAGCGCAGACTTATCTCAAAGAAAGGGGCCACGGTGTTTCTGTATCTCTATTATGTTGGTGCGGCTTCGGAACTTTTAAATATCTTGATATATCTCGAGAACTACGCATCTGATCAAAAAATATCATAGAACCTGAAAAGTAGGAAACTTAATTCTCTACAAAAGAGGTCTCTTAACATTTTGCCATAGCTCGCTTCCTTTCCGAGATATTTGCAGATATATCTCAAGGGAAGGAGCCTGACGGACATATTTCGAGATATTTCTTCTTCTTGTTGTTCTTCTTCTGCACAGCTAAGCTGGAAGTGGCATTTGCGGCTCGCACTAGTGCACAGTTATCTCAAAGAAAGGGGCCACGGTGTTTCTGTATCTCTATTATGTTGGTGCGGCTTCGGAACTTTTAAATATCTTGATATATCTCGAGAACTACGCATCTGATCGAAAAATATCATAGAACATAAAAAGTAAGAAACATAATTCTCTACAAAAAAGGTCTCTTAACATTTTGCCATAGCTCGCTTCGTTTCCGAGATATTTGCAGATTTATCTCAAGGGAAGGGGCCTGACGGACATATTTCGAGATATTTCTTCTACTTGTTGTTCTTCTTCTGCACAGCTAAGCTGGAAGTGGCATTTGCGGCTCGCACTAGTGCACAGTTATCTCAAAGAAAGGGGCCACGGTGTTTCTGTATCTCTATTATGTTGGTGCGGCTTCGGAACATTTAAGTATCTCGATATATCTCGAAAACTACGCTTCTGATCAAAAAATATCATAGAACATAAATTGTAGGAAACATAATTCTCTACAAAAAATGTCTCTTAACATTTTGCCATAGCTCGCTTCGTTTCCGAGATATTTGCAGATTCAGCTCAAAGGAACTGGCCTGACGGACATATTTCGAGATATTTCTTCTTCTTGTTGTTCTTCTTCTGCACAGCTAAGCTGGAAGTGGCATTTGCAGCTCGCAATAGTGCAGAGTTATCTCAAAGAAAGGGGCCACGGTGTTTCTGTATCTCTATTATGTTGGTGCGGCTTCGGAACTTTTAAATATCTTGATATATCTCGAGAACTACGCATCTGATCAAAAAATATCATAGAACATGAAAAGTAGGAAACTTAATTCTCTACCAAAAAGGTCTCTTAACATTTTGCCATAGCTCTCTTCGTTTCCGAGATATTTGCAGATTTATCTCAAGGGAAGGGGCCTGACGGACATATTACGAGATATTTCTTCTTCTTGTTGTTCTTCTTCTGCACAGCTAAGCTGGAAGTGGCATTTGCGGCTCGCACTAGTGCAGAGTTATCTCAATGAAAGGGGCCACGGTGTTTCTGTATCTCTATTATGTTGGTGCGGCTTCGGAACTTTTAAATATCTTGATATATCTCGAGAACTACGCATCTGATCAAAAAATATCATACTACATAAAAAGTAGGAAACTTAATTCTCTACAAGAAAGGTCTCTAAAGATTTTGCCATAGCTCGCTTCGTTTCCGAGATATTTGCAGATTTATCTCAAGGGAAGGGGCCTGACGGACATATTTCGAGATGTTTCTTCTTCTTGTTGTTCTTCTTCTGCACAGCTAAGCTGGAAGTGGCATTTGCAGCTCGCAATAGTGCAGAGTTATCTCAAAGAAAGAGGCCACGGTGTTTCTGTACCTCTATTATGTTGGTGCGGCTTCGGAACTTTTAAATATCTTGATATATCTCGAGAACTACGCATCTGATCAAAAAATATCATCGGACATAAAAAGTAGGAAACTTAATTCTCTACAAAAAAGGTCTCTTAACATTTTGCCATAGCTCGCTTCGTTTCCGAGATATTTGCAGATTTATCTCAAGGGAAGGGTCCTGATGGACATATTTCGAGATATTTCTTCTTCTTGTTGTTCTTCTTCTGCACAGCTAAGCTGGAAGTGGCATTTGCGGCTCGCACTAGTGCAGAGTTATCTCAAAGAAAGGGGCCACGGTGTTTCTGTATCCCTATTATGTTGGTGCGGCTTCGGAACTTTTAAATATCTCGATATATCTCGAGAACTACGCTTCTGATCAAAAAATATCATAGAACATAAATTGTAGGAAACATAATTGTCTACAAAAAAGGTCTCTTAACATTTTGCCATAGCTCGCTTCGTTTCCGAGATATTTGCAGATTTATCTCAAGGGAAGGGTCCTGATGGACATATTTCGAGATATTTCTTCTTCTTGTTGTTCTTCTTCTGCACAGCTAAGCTGGAAGTGGCATTTGCGGCTCGCACTAGTGCAGAGTTATCTCAAAGAAAGGGGCCACGGTGTTTCTGTATCCCTATTATGTTGGTGCGGCTTCGGAACTTTTAAATATCTCGATATATCTCGAGAACTACGCTTCTGATCAAAAAATATCATAGAACATAAATTGTAGGAAACATAATTCTCTACAAAAAACGTCTCTTAACATTCTGCCATAGCTCGCTTCGTTTCCGAGATATTTGCAGATTTATCTCAAGGGAAGGGGCCTGACGGACATATTTCGAGATATTTCTTCTTCTTGTTGTTCTTCTTCTGCACAGCTAAGCTGGAAGTGGCATTTGCGGCTCGCACTAGTGCAGAGTTATCTCAAAGAAAGGGGCCACGGTGTTTCTGTATCTCTATTATGTTGGTGCGGCTTCGGAACTTTTAAATATCTTGATATATCTCGAGAACTACGCATCTGATCAAAAAATATCATACAACATAAAAAGTAGGAAACTTAATTCTCTACAAAAAAGGTCTCTTAACATTTTGCCATAGCTCGCTTCGTTTCCGAGATATTTGCAGATTTATCTCAAGGGAAGGGGCCTGACGGACATATTTCGAGATATTTCTTCTTCTTGTTGTTCTTCTTCTGCACAGCTAAGCTGGAAGTGGCATTTGCAGCGCGCAATAGTGCAGAGTTATCTCAAAGAAAGGGGCCACGGTGTTTCTGTATCTCTATTATGTTGGTGCGGCTTCGGAACTTTTAAATATCTTGATATATCTCGAGAACTACGCATCTGATCAAAAAATATCATAGAACATAAAAAGTAGGAAACTTAATTCTCTACAAAAAAGGTCTCTTAACATTTTGCCATAGCTCGCTTCCTTTCCGAGATATTTGCAGATTTATCTCAAGGGAAGGGGCCTAACGGACATATTTCGAGATATTTCTTCTTCTTGTTGTTCTTCTTCTGCACAGCTAAACTGGAAGTGGCATTTCCAGCTCGCAATAGTGCAGAGTTATCTCAAAGAAAGGGGCCACGGTGTTTCTGTATCTCTATTATGTTGGTGCGGCTTCGGAACTTTTAAATATCTCGATATATCTCGACCACTACGCTTCTGATCAAAAAATATCATAGAACATAAATTGTAGGAAACATAATTCTCGACAAAAAAGGTCTCTTAACATTTTGCCATAGCTCGCTTCCTTTCCGAGATATTTGCAGATATATCTCAAGGGAAGGGGCCTGACGGACATATTTCGAGATATTTCTTCTTCTTGTTGTTCTTCTTCTGCACAGCTAAGCTGGAAGTGGCATTTGCGGCTCGCACTAGTGCAGAGTTATCTCAAAGAAAGGGGCCACGGTGTTTCTGTATCCCTATTATGTTGGTGCGGCTTCGGAACTTTTAAATATCTCGATATATCTCGAGAACTACGCTTCTGATCAAAAAATATCATAGAACATAAATTGTAGGAAACATAATTGTCTACAAAAAAGGTCTCTTAACATTTTGCCATAGCTCGCTTCGTTTCCGAGATATTTGCAGATTTATCTCAAGGGAAGGGTCCTGATGGACATATTTCGAGATATTTCTTCTTCTTGTTGTTCTTCTTCTGCACAGCTAAGCTGGAAGTGGCATTTGCGGCTCGCACTAGTGCAGAGTTATCTCAAAGAAAGGGGCCACGGTGTTTCTGTATCCCTATTATGTTGGTGCGGCTTCGGAACTTTTAAATATCTCGATATATCTCGAAAACTACGCTTCGGATCAAAAAATATCATAGAACATAAATTGTAGGAAACATAATTCTCTACAAAAAACGTCTCTCAACATTTTGCCATAGCTCGCTTCGTTTCCGAGATATTTGCATATTCAGCTCAAAGGAACTGGCCTGACGGACATATTTCGAGATATTTCTTCTTCTTGTTGTTCTTCCTCTGCACAGCTAAGCTGGAAGTGGCATTTGCAGCTCGCAATAGTGCAGAGTTATCTCAAAGAAAGGGGCCACGGTGTTTCTGTATCTCTATTATGTTGGTGCGGCTTCGGAACTTTTAAATATCTTGATATATCTCGAGAACTACGCATCTGATCAAAAAATATCATAGAACATAAAAAGTAGGAAACTTAATTCTCTACAAAAAGGGTCTCTTAACATTTTGCCATAGCTCGCTTCGTTTCCGAGATATTTGCAGATTCAGCTCAAAGGAACTGGCCTGACGGACATATTTCGAGATATTTCTTCTTCTTGTTGTTCTTCCTCTGCACAGCTAAGCTGGAAGTGGCATTTGCAGCTCGCAATAGTGCAGAGTTATCTCAAAGAAAGGGGCCACGGTGTTTCTGTATCTCTATCATGTTGGTGCGGCTTCGGAACTTTTAAATATCTCGATATATCTCGAGAACTACGCCTCTGATCGAAAAATATCATAGAACATAAAAAGTAGGAAACTGAATTCTCTACAAAAAAGGTCTCTTAACATTTTGCCATAGCTCGCTTCGTTTCCGAGATATTTGCAGATTTATCTCAAGGGAAGGGGCCTGACGGACATATTTCGAGATATTTCTTCTTCTTGTTGTTCTTCTTCTGCACAGCTAAGCTGGAAGTGGCATTTGCAGCTCGCAATAGTGCAGAGTTATCTCAAAGAAAGGGGCCACGGTGTTTCTGTATCTCTATTATGTTGGTGCGGCTTCGGAACTTTTAAATATCTTGATATATCTCGAGAACTACGCATCTGATCAAAAAATATCATAGAACATAAAAAGTAGGAAACATAATTCTCTACAAAAAAGGTCTCTTAACATTTTGCCATAGCTCGCTTCGTTTCCGAGGTATTTGCAGATATATCTCAAGGGAAGGGGCCTGACGGACATATTTCGAGATATTTCTTCTTCTTGTTGTTCTTCTTCTGCACAGCTAAGCTGGAAGTGGCATTTGCGGCTCGCACTAGTGCAGAGTTATCTCAAAGAAAGGGGCCACGGTGTTTCTGTATCCCTATTATGTTGGTGCGGCTTCGGAACTTTTAAATATCTCGATATATCTCGAAAACTACGCTTCTGATCAAAAAATATCATAGAACATAAATTGTAGGAAACTTAATTCTCTACAAAAAAGGTCTCTTAACATTTTGCCATAGCTCTCTTCGTTTCCGAGATATTTGCAGATTTATCTCAAGGGAAGGGGCCTGACGGACATATTTCGAGATATTTCTTCTTCTTGTTGTTCTTCTTCTGCACAGCTAAGCTGGAAGTGGCATTTGCAGCTCGCAATAGTGCAGAGTTATCTCAAAGAAAGGGGCCACGGTGTTTCTGTATCTCTATTATGTTGGTGCGGCTTCGGAACTTTTAAATATCTCGATATATCTCGAAAACTACGCTTCTGATCAAAAAATATCATAGAACATAAATTGTAGGAAACAGAATTCTCTACAAAAAAGGTCTCTTAACATTTTGCCATAGCTCGCTTCGTTTCCGAGATATTTGCAGATATATCTCAAGGGAAGGGGCCTGACGGACATATTTCGAGATATTTCTTCTTCTTGTTGTTCTTCTTCTGCACAGCTAAGCTGGAAGTGGCATTTGCGGCTCGCACTAGTGCAGAGTTATCTCAAAGAAAGGGGCCACGGTGTTTCTGTATCTCTATTATGTTGGTGCGGCTTCGGAACTTTTAAATATCTCGATACATCTCGAAAACTACGCTTCTGATCAAAAAATATCATAGAACCTAAATTGTAGGAAACAGAATTCTCTACAAAATAGGTCTCTTAACATTTTGCCATAGCTCGCTTCGTTTCCGAGATATTTGCAGATATATCTCAAGGGAAGGGGCCTGACGGACATATTTCGAGATATTTCTTCTTCTTGTTATTCTTCTTCTGCACAGCTAAGCTGGAAGTGGCATTTACAGCTCGCAACAGTGCAGAGTTATCTCAAAGAAAGGGGCCACGGTGTTTCTGTATCTCTATTATGTTGGTGCGGCTTCGGAACTTTTAAATATCTTGATATATCTCGAGAACTACGCATCTGATCAAAAAATATCATAGAACATAAAAAGTAGGAAACTTAATTCTCTACAAAAAAGGTCTCTTAACATTTTGCCATAGCTCTCTTCGTTTCCGAGATATTTGCAGATTTATCTCACGGGAAGGGGCCTGACGGACATATTTCGAGATATTTCTTCTTCTTGTTGTTCTTCTTCTGCACAGCTAAGCTGGAAGTGGCATTTGCAGCTCGCCATAGTGCAGAGTTATCTCAAAGAAAGGGGCCACGGTGTTTCTGTATCTCTATTATGTTGGTGCGGCTTCGGAACTTTTAAATATCTCGATATATCTCGAAAACTACGCTTCTGATCAAAAAATATCATAGAACATAAATTGTAGGAAACAGAATTCTCTACAAAAAAGGTCTCTTAACATTTTGCCATAGCTCGCTTCGTTTCCGAGATATTTGCAGATATATCTCAAGGGAAGGGGCCTGACGGACATATTTCGAGATATTTCTTCTTCTTGTTGTTCTTCTTCTGCACAGCTAAGCTGGAAGTGGCATTTGCGGCTCGCACTAGTGCAGAGTTATCTCAAAGAAAGGGGCCACGGTGTTTCTGTATCTCTATTATGTTGGTGCGGCTTCGGAACTTTTAAATATCTCGATACATCTCGAAAACTACGCTTCTGATCAAAAAATATCATAGAACCTAAATTGTAGGAAACAGAATTCTCTACAAAAAAGGTCTCTTAACATTTTGCCATAGCTCGCTTCGTTTCCGAGATATTTGCAGATATATCTCAAGGGAAGGGGCCTGACGGACATATTTCGAGATATTTCTTCTTCTTGTTATTCTTCTTCTGCACAGCTAAGCTGGAAGTGGCATTTACAGCTCGCAACAGTGCAGAGTTATCTCAAAGAAAGGGGCCACGGTGTTTCTGTATCTCTATTATGTTGGTGCGGCTTCGGAACTTTTAAATATCTTGATATATCTCGAGAACTACGCATCTGATCAAAAAATATCATAGAACATAAAAAGTAGGAAACTTAATTCTCTACAAAAAAGGTCTCTTAACATTTTGCCATAGCTCGCTTCGTTTCCGAGATATTTGCAGATTTATCTCAAGGGAAGGGGCCTAACGGACATATTTCGAGATATTTCTTCTTCTTGTTGTTCTTCTTCTGCACAGCTAAACTGGAAGTGGCATTTCCAGCTCGCAATAGTGCAGAGTTATCTCAAAGAGAGGGGCCACGGTGTTTCTGTATCTCTATTATGTTGGTGCGGCTTCGGAACTTTTAAATATCTTGATATATCTCGAGAACTACGCATCTGATCAAAAAATATCATAGAAGATAAAAAGTAGGAAACTCAATTCTCTACAAAAAAGGTCTCTTAACATTTTGCCATAGCTCTCTGCGTTTCCGAGATATTTGCAGATATATCTCAAGGGAAGGGGCCTGACGGACATATTTCGAGATATTTCTTCTTCTTGTTATTCTTCTTCTGCACAGCTAAGCTGGAAGTGGCATTTACAGCTCGCAACAGTGCAGAGTTATCTCAAAGAAAGGGGCCACGGTGTTTCTGTATCTCTATTATGTTGGTGCGGCTTCGGAACTTTTAAATATCTCGATACATCTCGAAAACTACGCTTCTGATCAAAAAATATCATAGAACCTAAATTGTAGGAAACAGAATTCTCTACAAAAAAGGTCTCTTAACATTTTGCCATAGCTCGCTTCGTTTCCGAGATATTTGCAGATATATCTCAAGGGAAGGGGCCTGACGGACATATTTCGAGATATTTCTTCTTCTTGTTATTCTTCTTCTGCACAGCTAAGCTGGAAGTGGCATTTACAGCTCGCAACAGTGCAGAGTTATCTCAAAGAAAGGGGCCACGGTGTTTCTGTATCTCTATTATGTTGGTGCGGCTTCGGTACTTTTAAATATCTTGATATATTTCGAGAACTACGCATCTGATCAAAAAATATCATAGAACATAAAAAGTAGGAAACTTAATTCTCTACAAAAAAGGTCTCTTAACATTTTGCC
This sequence comes from Osmia lignaria lignaria, assembly GCF_051020975.1. Classification (NCBI taxonomy): domain Eukaryota; kingdom Metazoa; phylum Arthropoda; class Insecta; order Hymenoptera; family Megachilidae; genus Osmia; species Osmia lignaria. The sequence goes on along the minus strand of NW_027478162.1, from coordinate 20,556,813 downwards.
ATAGCTCGCTTCGTTTCCGAGATATTTGCAGATTTATCTCAAGGGAAGGGGCCTAACGGACATATTTCGAGATATTTCTTCTTCTTGTTGTTCTTCTTCTGCACAGCTAAGCTGGAAGTGGCATTTGCAGCTCGCCATAGTGCAGAGTTATCTCAAAGAAAGGGGCCACGGTATTTCTGTATCTCTATTATGTTGGTGCGGCTTCGGAACTTTTAAATATCTCGATATATCTCGAAAACTACGCTTCTGATCAAAAAATATCATAGAACATAAATTGTAGGAAACGGAATTCTCTACAAAAAAGGTCTCTTAACATTTTGCCATAGCTCGCTTCGTTTCCGAGATATTTGCAGATATATCTCAAGGGAAGGGGCCTGACGGACATATTTCGAGATATTTCTTCTTCTTGTTGTTCTTCTTCTGCACAGCTAAGCTGGAAGTGGCATTTGCGGCTCGCACTAGTGCAGAGTTATCTCAAAGAAAGGGGCCACGGTGTTTCTGTATCTCTATTATGTTGGTGCGGCTTCGGAACTTTTAAATATCTCGATACATCTCGAAAACTACGCTTCTGATAAAAAAATATCATAGAACCTAAATTGTAGGAAACAGAATTCTCTACAAAAAAGGTCTCTTAACATTTTGCCATAGCTCGCTTCGTTTCTGAGATATTTGCAGATATATCTCAAGGGAAGGGGCCTGACGGACATATTTCGAGATATTTCTTCTTCTTGTTATTCTTCTTCTGCACAGCTAAGCTGGAAGTGGCATTTACAGCTCGCAACAGTGCAGAGTTATCTCAAAGAAAGGGGCCACGGTGTTTCTGTATCTCTATTATGTTGGTGCGGCTTCGGAACTTTTAAATATCTTGATATATCTCGAGAACTACGCATCTGATCAAAAAATATCATAGAACATAAAAATTAGGAAACTTAATTCTCTACAAAAAAGGTCTCTTAACATTTTGCCATAGCTCGCTTCGTTTCCGAGATATTTGCAGATTTATCTCAAGGGAAGGGGCCTAACGGACATATTTCGAGATATTTCTTCTTCTTGTTGTTCTTCTTCTGCACAGCTAAACTGGAAGTGGCATTTCCAGCTCGCAATAGTGCAGAGTTATCTCAAAGAAAGGGGCCACGGTGTTTCTGTATCTCTATTATGTTGGTGCGGCTTCGGAACTTTTAAATATCTTGATATATCTCGAGAACTACGCATCTGATCAAAAAATATCATAGAACATAAAAAGTAGGAAACTTAATTCTCTACAAAAAAGGTCTCTTAACATTTTGCCATAGCTCGCTTCGTTTCCGAGATATTTGCAGATTTATCTCAAGGGAAGGGGCCTAACGGACATATTTCGAGATATTTCTTCTTCTTGTTGTTCTTCTTCTGCACAGCTAAACTGGAAGTGGCATTTCCAGCTCGCAATAGTGCAGAGTTATCTCAAAGAAAGGGGCCACGGTGTTTCTGTATCTCTATTATGTTGGTGCGGCTTCGGAACTTTTAAATATCTTGATATATCTCGAGAACTACGCATCTGATCAAAAAATATCATAGAACATAAAAAGTAGGAAACTTAATTCTCTACAAAAAAGGTCTCTTAACATTTTGCCATAGCTCGCTCCGTTTCCGAGATATTTGCAGATATATCTCAAGGGAAGGGGCCTGACGGACATATTTCGAGATATTTCTTCTTCTTGTTGTTCTTCCTCTGCACAGCTAAGCTGGAAGTGGCATTTGCAGCTCGCAATAGTGCAGAGTTATCTCAAAGAAAGGGGCGACGGTGTTTCTGTATCTCTATTATGTTGGTGCGGCTTCGGAACTTTTAAATATCTCGATATATCTCGAAAACTACGCTTCTGATCAAAAAATATCATAGAACATAAATTGTAGGAAACATAATTCTCTACAAAAAAGGTCTCTTAACATTTTGCCATAGCTCGCTTCGTTTCCGAGATATTTGCAGATTCAGCTCAAAGGAACTGGCCTGACGGGCATATTTCGAGATATTTCTTCTTCTTGTTGTTCTTCCTCTGCACAGCTAAGCTGGAAGTGGCATTTGCAGCTCGCAATAGTGCAGAGTTATCTCAAAGAAAGGGGCCACGGTGTTTCTGTATCTCTATTATGTTGGTGCGGGTTCGGAACTTTTAAATATCTTTATATATCTCGAGAACTACGCATCTGATCAAAAAATATCATAGAACATAAAAAGTAGGAAACATTATTCTCTACAAAAAAGGTCTCTTAACATTTTGCCATAGCTCGCTTCGTTTCCGAGATATTTGCAGATTCATCTCAAGGGAAGGGGTCTGACCGACATATTTCGAGATATTTCTTCTTCTTGTTGTTCTTCTTCTGCACAACTAAGCTCGAAGCGGCATTTGCAGCTCGCAATAGTGCAGAGTTATCTCAAAGAAAGAGGCCACGGTGTTTCTGTACCTCTATTATGTTGGTGCAGCTTCGGAACTTTTAAATATCTTGATATATCTCGAGAACTACGCATCTGATCAAAAAATATCATCGAACATAAAAAGTAGGAAACTTAAATCTCTACAAAAAAGGTCTGTTAACATTTTGCCATAGCTCGCTTCGTTTCCGAGATATTTGCAGATTTATCTCAAGGGAAGTGGCCTGACGGACATATTTCGAGATATTTCTTCTTCTTGTTGTTCTTCTTCTGCACAGCTAAGCTGGAAGTGGCATTTGCAGCTCGCAATAGCGCAGAGTTATCTCAAAGAACGGGGCCACGGTGTTTCTGTATCTCTATTATGTTGGTGCGGCTTCGGAACTTTTAAATATCTTGATATATCTCGAGAACTACGCATCTGATCAAAAAATATCATAGAACATAAAAAGTAGGAAACTTAATTCTCTACAAAAAAGGTCTCTTATCATTTTGCCATAGCTCTCTTCGTTTCCGAGATATTTGCAGATTTATCTCAAGGGAAGGGGCCTGACGGACATATTTCGAGATATTTCTTCTTCTTGTTGTTCTTCTTCTGCACAGCTAAGCTGGAAGTGGCATTTGCAGCTCGCAATAGTGCAGAGTTATCTCAAAGAAAGGGGCCACGGTGTTTCTGTATCTCTATTATGTTGGTGCGGCTTCGGAACTTTTAAATATCTTGATATATCTCGAGAACTACGCATCTGATCAAAAAATATCATAGAACATAAAACGTAGGAAACTTAATTCTCTACAAAAAAGGTCTCTTAACATTTTGCCATAGCTCGCTTCGTTTCCGAGATATTTGCAGATTTATCTCAAGGGAAGGGGCCTAACGGACATATTTCGAGATATTTCTTCTTCTTGTTGTTCTTCTTCTGCACAGCTAAACTGGAAGTGGCATTTCCAGGTCGCAATAGTGCAGAGTTATCTCAAAGAAAGGAGCCACGGTGTTTCTGTATCTCTATTATGTTGGTGCGGCTTCGGAACTTTTAAATATCTTGATATATCTCGAGAACTACGCGTCTGATCAATAAATATCGTAGAACATAAAAAGTAGGAAACTTAATTGTCTACAAATAAGGTCTCTTAACATTTTGGCATAGCTCGCTTCGTTTCCGAGATATTTGCAGATTTATCTCAAGGGAAGGGGCCTGACGGACATATTTCGAGATATTTCTTCTTCTTGTTGTTCTTCTTCTGCACAGCTAAGCTGGAAGTGGCATTTGCAGCTCGCAGTAGTGCAGAGTTATCTCAAAGAAAGGGGCCACGGTGTTTCTGTATCTGTATTATGTTGGTGCGGCTTCGGAACTTTTAAATATCTTGATATATTTTGAGAACTACGCATCTGATCAAAAAATATCATAGAACATAAAAAGTAGGAAACCTAATTTTCTACAAAAAAGGTCGCTTAACATTTTGCCGTAGCTCGCTTCGTTTCCGAGATATTTGCAGATATATCTCAAGGGAAGGGGCCTGACGGACATATTTCGAGATATTTCTTCTTCTTGTTGTTCTTCTTCTGCACAGCTAAGCTGGAAGTGGCATTTGCAGCTCGCCATAGTGCAGAGTTATCTCAAAGAAAGGGGCCACGGTGTTTCTGTATCTCTATTATGTTGGTGCGGCTTCGGAACTTTTAAATATCTTGATATATCTCGAGAACTACGCATCTGATCAAAAAATATCATAGAACATAAAAAGTAGGAAACTTAATTCTCTACAAAAAAGGTCTCTTAACATTTTGCCATAGCTCGCTTCGTTTCCGAGATATTTGCAGATATATCTCAAGGGAAGGGGCCTGACGGACATATTTCGAGATATTTCTTCTTCTTGTTATTCTTCTTCTGCACAGCTAAGCTGGAAGTGGCATTTACAGCTCGCAACAGTGCAGAGTTATCTCAAAGAAAGGGGCCACGGTGTTTCTGTATCTCTATTATGTTGGTGCGGCTTCGGAACTTTTAAATATCTTGATATATCTCGAGAACTACGCATCTGATCAAAAAATATCATAGAACATAAAAAGTAGGAAACTTAATTCTCTACAAAAAAGGTCTCTTAACATTTTGCCATAGCTCGCTTCGTTTCCGAGATATTTGCAGATTTATCTCAAGGGAAGGGGCCTAACGGACATATTTCGAGATATTTCTTCTTCTTGTTGTTCTTCTTCTGCACAGCTAAACTGGAAGTGGCATTTCCAGCTCGCAATAGTGCAGAGTTATCTCAAAGAAAGGGGCCACGGTGTTTCTGTATCTCTATTATGTTGGTGCGGCTTCGGAACTTTTAAATATCTTGATATATCTCGAGAACTAGGCATCTGATCAAAAAATATCATAGAACATAAAAAGTAGGAAACTTAATTCTCTACAAAAAAGGTCTCTTAACATTTTGCCATAGCTCGCTCCGTTTCCGAGATATTTGCAGATATATCTCAAGGGAAGGGGCCTGACGGACATATTTCGAGATATTTCTTCTTCTTGTTGTTCTTCTTCTGCACAGCTAAGCTGGAAGTGGCATTTGCGGCTCGCACTAGTGCAGAGTTATCTCAAAGAAAGGGGCCACGGTGTTTCTGTATCCCTATTATGTTGGTGCGGCTTCGGAACTTTTAAATATCTCGATATATCTCGAAAACTACGCTTCTGATCAAAAAATATCATAGAACATAAATTGTAGGAAACATAATTCTCTATAAAAAACGTCTCTTAACATTTTGCCATAGCTCGCTTCGTTTCCGAGATATTTGCAGATTCAGCTCAAAGGAACTGGCCTGACGGACATATTTCGAGATATTTCTTCTTCTTGTTGTTCTTCCTCTGCACAGCTAAGCTGGAAGTGGCATTTGCAGCTCGCAATAGTGCAGAGTTATCTCAAAGAAAGGGGCCACGGTGTTTCTGTATCTCTATTATGTTGGTGCGGGTTCGGAACTTTTAAATATCTTGATATATCTCGAGAACTACGCATCTGATCAAAAAATATCATAGAACATAAAAAGTAGGAAACTTAATTCTCTACAAAAAAGGTCTCCTAACATTTTGCCATAGCTCGCTTCGTTTCAGGGATATTTGCAGATTTATCTCAAGGGAAGGGGCCTGACGGACATATTTCGAGATATTTCTTCTTCTTGTTGTTCTTCTTCTGCACAGCTAAGCTGGAAGTGGCATTTGCGGCTCGCACTAGTGCAGAGTTATCTCAAAGAAAGGGGCCACGGTGTTTCTGTATCTCTATTATGTTGGTGCGGCTTCGGAACTTTTAAATATCTCGATATATCTCGAAAACTACGCTTCTGATCAAAAAATATCATAGAACCTAAATTGTAGGAAACATAATTCTCTACAAAAAAGGTCTCTTAACATTTTGCCATAGCTTGCTTCCTTTCCGAGATATTTGCAGATATATCTCAAGGGAAGGGGCCTGACGGACATATTTCGAGATATTTCTTCTTCTTGTTATTCTTCTTCTGCACAGCTAAGCTGGAAGTGGCATTTACAGCTCGCAATAGTGCAGAGTTATCTCAAAGAAAGGGGCGACGGTGTTTCTGTATCTCTATTATGTTGGTGCGGCTTCGGAACTTTTAAATATCTCGATATATCTCGAAAACTACGCTTCTGATCAAAAAATATCATAGAACATAAATTGTAGGAAACATAATTCTCTACAAAAAAGGTCTCTTAACATTTTGCCATAGCTCGCTTCGTTTCCGAGATATTTGCAGATTCAGCTCAAAGGAACTGGCCTGACGGGCATATTTCGAGATATTTCTTCTTCTTGTTGTTCTTCCTCTGCACAGCTAAGCTGGAAGTGGCATTTGCAGCTCGCAATAGTGCAGAGTTATCTCAAAGAAAGGGGCCACGGTGTTTCTGTATCTCTATTATGTTGGTGCGGGTTCGGAACTTTTAAATATCTTTATATATCTCGAGAACTACGCATCTGATCAAAAAATATCATAGAACATAAAAAGTAGGAAACATTATTCTCTACAAAAAAGGTCTCTTAACATTTTGCCATAGCTCGCTTCGTTTCCGAGATATTTGCAGATTCATCTCAAGGGAAGGGGTCTGACCGACATATTTCGAGATATTTCTTCTTCTTGTTGTTCTTCTTCTGCACAACTAAGCTCGAAGCGGCATTTGCAGCTCGCAATAGTGCAGAGTTATCTCAAAGAAAGAGGCCACGGTGTTTCTGTACCTCTATTATGTTGGTGCAGCTTCGGAACTTTTAAATATCTTGATATATCTCGAGAACTACGCATCTGATCAAAAAATATCATCGAACATAAAAAGTAGGAAACTTAAATCTCTACAAAAAAGGTCTGTTAGCATTTTGCCATAGCTCGCTTCGTTTCCGAGATATTTGCAGATTTATCTCAAGGGAAGTGGCCTGACGGACATATTTCGAGATATTTCTTCTTCTTGTTGTTCTTCTTCTGCACAGCTAAGCTGGAAGTGGCATTTGCAGCTCGCAATAGCGCAGAGTTATCTCAAAGAACGGGGCCACGGTGTTTCTGTATCTCTATTATGTTGGTGCGGCTTCGGAACTTTTAAATATCTTGATATATCTCGAGAACTACGCATCTGATCAAAAAATATCATAGAACATAAAAAGTAGGAAACTTAATTCTCTACAAAAAAGGTCTCTTATCATTTTGCCATAGCTCTCTTCGTTTCCGAGATATTTGCAGATTTATCTCAAGGGAAGGGGCCTGACGGACATATTTCGAGATATTTCTTCTTCTTGTTGTTCTTCTTCTGCACAGCTAAGCTGGAAGTGGCATTTGCAGCTCGCAATAGTGCAGAGTTATCTCAAAGAAAGGGGCCACGGTGTTTCTGTATCTCTATTATGTTGGTGCGGCTTCGGAACTTTTAAATATCTTGATATATCTCGAGAACTACGCATCTGATCAAAAAATATCATAGAACATAAAACGTAGGAAACTTAATTCTCTACAAAAAAGGTCTCTTAACATTTTGCCATAGCTCGCTTCGTTTCCGAGATATTTGCAGATTTATCTCAAGGGAAGGGGCCTAACGGACATATTTCGAGATATTTCTTCTTCTTGTTGTTCTTCTTCTGCACAGCTAAACTGGAAGTGGCATTTCCAGGTCGCAATAGTGCAGAGTTATCTCAAAGAAAGGAGCCACGGTGTTTCTGTATCTCTATTATGTTGGTGCGGCTTCGGAACTTTTAAATATCTTGATATATCTCGAGAACTACGCGTCTGATCAATAAATATCGTAGAACATAAAAAGTAGGAAACTTAATTGTCTACAAATAAGGTCTCTTAACATTTTGGCATAGCTCGCTTCGTTTCCGAGATATTTGCAGATTTATCTCAAGGGAAGGGGCCTGACGGACATATTTCGAGATATTTCTTCTTCTTGTTGTTCTTCTTCTGCACAGCTAAACTGGAAGTGGCATTTCCCGCTCGCAATCGTGCAGAGTTATCTCAAAGAAAGGGGCCACGGTGTTTCTGTATCTGTATTATGTTGGTGCGGCTTCGGAACTTTTAAATATCTTGATATATCGCGAGAACTACGCCTCTGATCGAGAAATATCATAGAACATAAAAAGTAGGAAACCTAATTTTCTACAAAAAAGGTCTCTTAACATTTTGCCGTAGCTCGCTTCGTTTCCGAGATATTTGCAGATTTATCTCAAGGGAAGGGGCCTGACGGACATATTCCGAGATATTTCTTCTTCTTGTTGTTCCTCTTCTGCACAGCTAAGCTGGAAGTGGCATTTGCAGGTCGCAATAGTGCAGAGTTATCTCAAAGAAAGGGGCCACGGTGTTTCTGTATCTCTATTATGTTGGTGCGGCTTCGGAACTTTTAAATATCTTGATATATCTCGAGAACTACGCATCTGATCAAAAAATATCATAGAACATAAAAAGTAGGAAACCTAATTTTCTACAAAAAAGGTCGCTTAACATTTTGACGTAGCTCGCTTCGTTTCCGAGATATTTGCAGATTTATCTCAAGGGAAGGGGCCTGACGGACATATTTCGAGATATTTCTTCTTTTTGTTGTTCTTCTTCTGCACAGCTAAGCTGGAAGTGGCATTTGCAGCTCGCAATAGTGCAGAGTTATCTCAAAGAAAGGGGCCACGGTGTTTCTGTATCTCTATTATGTTGGTGCGGCTTCGGAACTTTTAATTATCTTGATATATCTCGAGAACTACGCATCCGATCAAAAAATATCATAGAACATAAAAAGTAGGAAACTTAATTCTCTACAAAAAAGGTCTCTTAACATTTTCCCATAGCTCGCTTCGTTTCCGAGATATTTGCAGATTTATCTCAAGGGAAGGGGCCTGACGGACATATTCCGAGATATTTCTTCTTCTTGTTGTTCCTCTTCTGCACAGCTAAGCTGGAAGTGGCATTTGCAGGTCGCAATAGTGCAGAGTTATCTCAAAGAGAGGGGCCACGGTGTTTCTGTATCTCTATTATGTTGGTGCGGCTTCGGAACTTTTAAATATCTTGATATATCTCGAGAACTACGCCTCTGATCGAAAAATATCATAGAACATAAAAAGTAGGAAACTTAATTCTCTACAAAAAAGGTCTCTTAACATTTTGCCACAGCTCGCTTCGTTTCCGAGATATTTACAGATTTATCTCAAGGGAAGGGGCCTGGCGGACATATTTCGAGATATTTCTTCTTCTTGTTGTTCTTCTTCTGCACAGCTAAGCTGGAAGTGGCATTTGCAGCTCGCAATAGTGCAGAGTTATCGCAAAGAAAGGGGCCACGGTGTTTCTGTATCTCTATTATGTTGGTGCGGCTTCGGAACTTTTAAATATCTTGATATATCTCGAGAACTACGCATCTGATCAAAAAATATCATAGAACATAAAAAGTAGGAAACCTAATTTTCTACAAAAAAGGTCTCTTAACATTTTGCCGTAGCTCGCTTCGTTTCCGAGATATTTGCAGATTTATCTCAAGGGAAGGGGCCTGACGGACATATTTCGAAATATTTCTTATTCTTGTTGTTCTTCTTCTGCACAGCTAAGCTGGAAGTGGCATTTGCAGCTCGCAATAGTGCAGAGTTATCTCAAAGAAAGGGGCCACGGTGTTTCTGTACCTCTATTATGTTGGTGCAGCTTCGGAGCTTTTAAATATCTTGATATATCTCGAGAACTACGCATCTGATCAAAAAATATCATAGAACATAAAAAGTAGGAAACTTAATTCTCTACAAAAAAGGTCTCTTAACATTTTGCCATAGCTCGCTTCGTTTCCGAGATATTTGCAGATTTATCTCAAGGGAAGGGGCCTGACGGACATATTTCGTGATATTTCTTCTTCTTGTTGTTCTTCTTCTGCACAGCTAAGCTGGAAGTGGCATTTGCAGCGCGCAATAGTGCAGAGTTATCTCAAAGAAAGGGGCCACGGTGTTTCTGTATCTCTATTATGTTGGTGCGGCTTCGGAACTTTTAAATATCTTGATATATCTCGAAAACTACGCTTCTGATCAAAAAATATCAGAGAACGTAAATTGTAGGAAACATAATTCTCTACAAAAAAGGTCTCTTAACATTTTGCCATAGCTCGCTTCGTTTCCGAGATATTTGCAGATTTATCTCAAGGGAAGGGGCCTGACGGACATATTTCGAGATATTTCTTCTTCTTGTTGTTCTTCTTCTGCACAGCTAAACTGGAAGTGGCATTTCCAGCTCGCAATCGTGCAGAGTTATCTCAAAGAGAGGGGCCACGGTGTTTCTGTATCTCTATTATGTTGGTGCGGCTTCGGAACTTTTAAATATCTTGATATATCTCGAGAACTACGCCTCTGATCGAAAAATATCATAGAACATAAAAAGTAGGAAACTTAATTCTCTACAAAAAAGGTCTCTTAACATTTTGCCACAGCTCGCTTCGTTTCCGAGATATTTACAGATTTATCTCAAGGGAAGGGGCCTGGCGGACATATTTCGAGATATTTCTTCTTCTTGTTGTTCTTCTTCTGCACAGCTAAGCTGGAAGTGGCATTTGCAGCTCGCAATAGTGCAGAGTTATCGCAAAGAAAGGGGCCACGGTGTTTCTGTATCTCTATTATGTTGGTGCGGCTTCGGAACTTTTAAATATCTTGATATATCTCGAGAACTACGCATCTGATCAAAAAATATCATAGAACATAAAAAGTAGGAAACCTAATTTTCTACAAAAAAGGTCTCTTAACATTTTGCCGTAGCTCGCTTCGTTTCCGAGATATTTGCAGATTTATCTCAAGGGAAGGGGCCTGACGGACATATTTCGAAATATTTCTTATTCTTGTTGTTCTTCTTCTGCACAGCTAAGCTGGAAGTGGCATTTGCAGCTCGCAATAGTGCAGAGTTATCTCAAAGAAAGGGGCCACGGTGTTTCTGTACCTCTATTATGTTGGTGCAGCTTCGGAGCTTTTAAATATCTTGATATATCTCGAGAACTACGCATCTGATCAAAAAATATCATAGAACATAAAAAGTAGGAAACTTAATTCTCTACAAAAAAGGTCTCTTAACATTTTGCCATATCTCGCTTCGTTTCCGAGATATTTGCAGATTTTTCTCAAGGGAAGGGGCCTGACGGACATATTTCGAGATATTTCTTCTTCTTGTTGTTCTTCTTCTGCACAGCTAAGCTGGAAGTGGCATTTGCAGCGCGCAATAGTGCAGAGTTATCTCAAAGAAAGGGGCCACGGTGTTTCTGTATCTCTATTATGTTGGTGCGGCTTCGGAACTTTTAAATATCTTGATATATCTCGAAAACTACGCTTCTGATCAAAAAATATCAGAGAACGTAAATTGTAGGAAACATAATTCTCTACAAAAAAGGTCTCTTAACATTTTGCCATAGCTCGCTTCGTTTCCGAGATATTTGCAGATTTATCTCAAGGGAAGGGGCCTGACGGACATATTTCGAGATATTTCTTCTTCTTGTTGTTCTTCTTCTGCACAGCTAAGCTGGAAGTGGCATTTGCAGCTCGCAATAGTGCAGAGTTATCTCAAAGAAAGGGGCCACGGTGTTTCTGTATCTCTATTATGTTGGTGCGGCTTCGGAACTTTTAAATATCTTGATATATCTCGAGAACTACGCATCCGATCAAAAAATATCATAGAACATAAAAAGTAGGAAACTTAATTCTCTACAAAAAAGGTCTCTTAACATTTTGCCATAGCTCGCTTCGTTTCCGAGATATTTGCAGATTTATCTCGAGGGAAGGGGCCTGACGGACATATTTCGAGATATTTCTTCTTCTTGTTGTTCTTCTTCTGCACAGCTAAGCTGGAAGCGGCATTTGCGGCTTGCACTGGTGCAGAGTTATATCAAAGAAAGGGGCCACGGTGTTTCTGTATCTCTATTATGTTGGTGCGGCTTCGGATCTTTTAAATATCTCGATATATCTCGAAAACTACGCATCTGATCAAAAAATATCATAGAACATAAATTGTAGGAAACATAATTCTCTACAAAAAAGGTCTCTTAACATTTTGCCATAGCTCGCTTCGTTTCCGAGATATTTGCAGATATATCTCAAGGGAAGGGGCCTGACGGACATATTTCGAGATATTTCTTCTTCTTGTTGTTCTTCTTCTGCACAGCTAAGCTGGAAGTGGCATTTGCAGCTCGCAATAGTGCAGAGTTATCTCAAAGAAAGGGGCCACGGTGTTTCTGTATCTCTATTATGTTGGTGCGGCTTCGGAACTTTTAAATATCTTGATATATCTCGAAAACTACGCTTCTGATCAAAAAATATCAGAGAACGTAAATTGTAGGAAACATAATTCTCTACAAAAAAGGTCTCTTAACATTTTGCCATAGCTCGCTTCGTTTCCGAGATATTTGCAGATTTATCTCAAGGGAAGGGGCCTGACGGACATATTTCGAGATATTTCTTCTTCTTGTTGTTCTTCTTCTGCACAGCTAAGCTGGAAGTGGCATTTGCAGCTCGCAATAGTGCAGAGTTATCTCAAAGAAAGGGGCCACGGTGTTTCTGTATCTCTATTATGTTGGTGCGGCTTCGGAACTTTTAAATATCTTGATATATCTCGAGAACTACGCATCCGATCAAAAAATATCATAGAACATAAAAAGTAGGAAACTTAATTCTCTACAAAAAAGGTCTCTTAACATTTTGCCATAGCTCGCTTCGTTTCCGAGATATTTGCAGATTTATCTCGAGGGAAGGGGCCTGACGGACATATTTCGAGATATTTCTTCTTCTTGTTGTTCTTCTTCTGCACAGCTAAGCTGGAAGTGGCATTTGCGGCTCGCTCTAGTGCAGAGTTATCTCAAAGAAAGGGGCCACGGTGTTTCTGTATCTCTATTATGTTGGTGCGGCTTCGGAACTTTTAAATATCTTGATATATCTCGAGAACTACGCATCTGATCCAAAAATATCATAGAACATAAATAGTAGGAAACTTAATTCTCTACAAAAAAGGTCTCTCAACATTTTGCCATAGCTCGCTTCGTTTCCGAGATATTTGCAGATTTATCTCAAGGGAAGGGGCCTGACGGAGATATTTCGAGATATTTCTTCTTCTTGTTGTTCTTCTTCTGCACAGCTAAGCTGGAAGTGGCATTTGCGGCTCGCACTAGTGCAGAGTTATCTCAACGAAAGGGGCCACGGTGTTTCTGTATCTCTATTATGTTGGTGCGGCTTCGGAACTTTTAAATATCTTGATATATCTCGAGAACTACGCATCTAATCAAAAAATATCATAGAACATAAAAAGTAGGAAACTTAATTCTCTACAAAAAAGGTCTCTTAACATTTTGCCATAGCTCTCTTCGTTTCCGAGATATTTGCAGATTTATCTCAAGGGAAGGGGCCTGACGGACATATTTCGAGATATTTCTTCTTCTTGTTGTTCTTCTTCTGCACAGCTAAGCTGGAAGTGGCATTTGCAGCTCGCAATAGCGCAGAGTTATCTCAAAGAAAGGGGCCACGGTGTTTCTGTATCTCTATTATGTTGGTGCGGTTTCGGAACTTTTAGATATCTTGATATATCTCGAGAACTACGCATCTGATCAAAAAATATCATAGAACATAAAAAGTAGGAAACTTAATTCTCTACAAAAAAGGTCTCTTAACATTTTGCCATAGCTCGCTTCGTTTCCGAGATATTTGCAGATTTATCTCAAGGGAAGGGGCCTGACGGACATATTTCGAGATATTTCTTCTTCTTGTTGTTCTTCTTCTGCACAGCTAAGCTGGAAGTGGCATTTGCGGCTCGCACTAGTGCAGAGTTATCTCAAAGAAAGGGGCCACGGTGTTTCTGTATCTCTATTATGTTGGTGCGGCTTCGGAACTTTTAAATATCTTGATATATCTCGAGAACTACGCATCTGATCAAAAAATATCATAGAACATAAAAAGTAGGAAGCTTAATTCTCTACAAAAGAGGTCTCTTAACATTTTGCCATAGCTCGCTTCGTTTCCGAGATATTTGCAGATTTATCTCAAGGGAAGGGGCCTGACGGACATATTTCGAGATATTTCTTCTTCTTGTTGTTCTTCTTCTGCACAGCTAAGCTGGAAGTGGCATTTGCGGCTCGCACTAGTGCAGAGTTATCTCAAAGAAAGGGGCCACGGTGTTTCTGTATCTCTATTATGTTGGTGCGGCTTCGGAACTTTTAAATATCTTGATATATCTCGAGAACTACGCATCTGATCAAAAAATATCATAGAACATAAAAAGTAGGAAGCTTAATTCTCTACAAAAGAGGTCTCTTAACATTTTGCCATAGCTCGCTTCGTTTCCGAGATATTTGCAGATTTATCTCAAGGGAAGGGGCCTGACGGACATATTTCGAGATATTTCTTCTTCTTGTTGTTCTTCTTCTGCACAGCTAAGCTGGCAGTGGCATTTGCGGCTCGCACTAGTGCAGAGTTATCTCAAAGAAAGGGGCCACGGTGTTTCTGTATCCCTATTATGTTGATGCGGCTTCGGAACTTTTAAATATCTCGATATATCTCGAAAACTACGCTTCTGATCAAAAAATATCATAGAACATAAATTGTAGGAAACATAATTCTCTATAAAAAACGTCTCTTAACATTTTGCCATAGCTTCGTTTCCGAGATATTTGCAGATTCAGCTCAAGGGAAGGGGCCTGACGGAGATATTTCGAGATATTTCTTCTTCTTGTTGTTCTTCTTCTGCACAGCTAAGCTGGAAGTGGCATTTGCAGCTCGCAATAGTGCAGAGTTATCTCAAAGAAAGGGGCCACGGTGTTTCTGTATCCCTATTATGTTGATGCGGCTTCGGAACTTTTAAATATCTCGATATATCTCGAAAACTACGCTTCTGATCAAAAAATATCATAGAACATAAATTGTAGGAAACATAATTCTCTATAAAAAACGTCTCTTAACATTTTGCCATAGCTTCGTTTCCGAGATATTTGCAGATTCAGCTCAAGGGAAGGGGCCTGACGGAGATATTTCGAGATATTTCTTCTTCTTGTTGTTCTTCTTCTGCACAGCTAAGCTGGAAGTGGCATTTGCAGCTCGCAATAGTGCAGAGTTATCTCAAAGAAAGGGGCCACGGTGTTTCTGTATCTCTATTATGTTGGTGCGGCTTTGGAACTTTTAAATATCTCGATATATCTCGAAAACTACGCTTCTGACCAAAAAATATCATAGAACATAAATTGTACGAAACATAATTCTCTACAAAAAAGGTCTCTTAACATTTTGCCATATCTCGCTTCGTTTCCGAGATATTTGCAGATATATCTCAAGGGAAGGGGCCTGACGGACATATTTCGAGATATTTCTTCTTCTTGTTGTTCTTCTTCTGCACAGCTAAGCTGGAAGTGGCATTTCCAGCTCGCAATAGTGCAGAGTTATCTCAAAGAAAGGAGCCACGGTGTTTCTGTATCTCTATTATGTTGGTGCGGCTTCGGAACTTTTAAATATCTTGATATATCTCGAGAACTACGCATCTAATCAAAAAATATCATACAACATAAAAAGTAGGAAACTTAATTCTCTACAAAAAAGGTCTCTTAACATTTTGCCATAGCTCGCTTCGTTTCCGAGATATTTGCAGATTTATCTCAAGGGAAGGGGCCTGACGGACATATTTCGAGATATTTCTTCTTCTTGTTGTTCTTCTTCTGCACAGCTAAGCTGGAAGTGGCATTTGCGGCTCGCACTAGTGCAGAGTTATCTCAAAGAAAGGGGCCACGGTGTTTCTGTATCTCTATTATGTTGGTGCGGCTTCGGAACTTTTAAATATCTCGATATATCTCGAAAACTACGCTTCTGATCAAAAAATATCATAGAACATAAATTGTAGGAAACATAATTCTCTACAAAAAAGGTCTCTTAACATTTTGTCATAGCTAGCTTCGTTTCCGAGATATTTGCAGATATATCTCAAGGGAAGGGGCCTGACGGACATATTTCGAGATATTTCTTGTTCTTGTTGTTCTTCTTCTGCACAGCTAAGCTGGAAGTGGCATTTACAGCGCGCAATAGTGCAGAGTTATCTCAAAGAAAGGGGCCACGGTGTTTCTGTATCTCTATTATGTTGGTGCGGCTTCGGAACTTTTAAATATCTTGATATATCTCGAGAACTACGCATCTGATCAAAAAATATCATAGAACATAAAAAGTAGGAAGCTTAATTCTCTACAAAAGAGGTCTCTTAACATTTTGCCATAGCTCGCTTCGTTTCCGAGATATTTGCAGATTTATCTCAAGGGAAGGGGCCTAACGGACATATTTCGAGATATTTCTTCTTCTTGTTGTTCTTCTTCTGCACAGCTAAACTGGAAGTGGCATTTCCAGCTCGCAGTAGTGCAAAGTTATCTCAAAGAGAGGGGCCACGGTGTTTCTGTATCTCTATTATGTTGGTGCGGCTTCGGAACTTTTAAATATCTCGATATATCTCGAAAACTACGCTTCTGACCAAAAAATATCATAGAACATAAATTGTACGAAACATAATTCTCTACAAAAAAGGTTTCTTAACATTTTGCCATAGCTCGCTTCATTTCCGAGATATTTGCAGATATATCTCAAGGGAAGGGGCCTGACGGACATATTTCGAGATATTTCTTCTTCTTGTTGTTCTTCTTCTGCACAGCTAAGCTGGAAGTGGCATTTACAGCTCGCAATAGTGCAGAGTTATCTCAAAGAAAGGGGCCACGGTGTTTCTGTATCCCTATTATGTTGGTGCGGCTTCGGAACTTTTACATATCTCGATATATCTCGAAAACAACGCTTCTGATCAAAAAATATCATAGAACATAAATTGTAGGAAACATAATTCTCTACAAAAAACGTCTCTTAACATTTTGCCATAGCTCGCTTCGTTTCCGAGATATTTGCAGATTCAGCTCAAAGGAACTGGCCTGACGGACATATTTCGAGATATTTCTTCTTCTTGTTGTTCTTCCTCTGCACAGCTAAGCTGGAAGTGGCATTTGCAGCTCGCAATAGTGCATAGTTATCTGAAAGAAAGGGGCCACGGTGTTTCTGTATCTCTATTATGTTGGTGCGGCTTCGGAACTTTTAAATATCTTGATATATCTCGAGAACTACGCATCTAATCAAAAAATATCATAGAACATAAAAAGTAGGAAACTTAATTCTCTACAAAAAAGGTCTCTTAACATTTTGCCATAGTTCTCTTCGTTTCCGAGATATTTGCAGATTTATCTCAAGGGAAGGGGCCTGACGGACATATTTCGAGATATTTCTTCTTCTTGTTGTTCTTCTTCTGCACAGCTAAGCTGGTAGTGGCATTTGCAGCTCGCAATAGTGCAGAGTTATCTCAAAGAAAGGGGCCACGGTGTTTCTGTATCTCTATTATGTTGGTGCGGCTTCGGAACTTTTAAATATCTTGATATATCTCGAGAACTACGCATCCGATCAAAAAATATCATAGAGCATAAAAAGTAGGAAACTTAATTCTCTACAAAAAAGGTCTCTTAACATTTTGCCATAGCTCTCTTCGTTTCCGAGATATTTGCAGATTTATCTCAAGGGAAGGGGCCTGACGGACATATTTCGAGATATTTCTTCTTCTTGATGTTCTTCTTCTGCACAGCTAAGCTGGAAGTGGCATTTCCAGCTCGCAATAGTGCAGAGTTATCTCAAAGAGAGGGGCCACGGTGTTTCTGTATCTCTATTATGTTGGTGCGGCTTCGGAACTTTTAAATATCTTGATATATCTCGAGAACTACGCATCTGATCAAAAAATATCATAGAACATAAAACGTAGGAAACTTAATTCTCTACAAAAAAGGTCTCTCAACATTTTGCCATAGCTCGCTTCGTTTCCGAGATATTTGCAGATTTATCTCAAGGGAAGGGGCCTGACGGACATATTTCGAGATATTTCTTCTTCTTGTTGTTCTTCTTCTGCACAGCTAAGCTGGAAGTGGCATTTACAGCTCGCAATAGTGCAGAGTTATCTCAAAGAAAGGGGCCACGGTGTTTCTGTATCTCTATTATGTTGGTGCGGCTTCGGAACTTTTAAATATCTTGATATATCTCGAGAACTACGCATCTGATCAAAAAATATCATAGAACATAAAACGTAGGAAACTTAATTCTCTACAAAAAAGGTCTCTCAACATTTTGCCATAGCTCGCTTCGTTTCCGAGATATTTGCAGATTTATCTCAAGGGAAGGGGCCTGACGGACATATTTCGAGATATTTCTTCTTCTTGTTGTTCTTCTTCTGCACAGCTAAGCTGGAAGTGGCATTTGCGGCTCGCACTAGTGCAGAGTTATCTCAAAGAAAGGGGCCACGGTGTTTCTGTATCTCTATTATGTTGGTGCGGCTTTGGAACTTTTAAATATCTCGATATATCTCGAAAACTACGCTTCTGACCAAAAAATATCATAGAGCATAAATTGTAGGAAACATAATTCTCTACAAAAAACGTCTCTTAACATTTTGCCATAGCTCGCTTCGTTTCCGAGATATTTGCAGATTCAGCTCAAAGGAACTGGCCTGACGGACATATTTCGAGATATTTCTTCTTCTTGTTGTTCTTCCTCTGCACAGCTAAGCTGGAAGTGGCATTTGCAGCTCGCAATAGTGCATAGTTATCTGAAAGAAAGGGGCCACGGTGTTTCTGTATCTCTATTATGTTGGTGCGGCTTCGGAACTTTTAAATATCTTGATATATCTCGAGAACTACGCATCTGATCAAAAAATATCATAGAACATAAAAAGTAGGAAACATAATTCTCTACAAAAAACGTCTCTTAACATTTTGCCATAGCTCGCTTCGTTTCCGAGATATTTGCAGATTCAGCTCAAAGGAACTGGCCTGACGGACATATTTCGAGATATTTCTTCTTCTTGTTGTTCTTCCTCTGCACAGCTAAGCTGGAAGTGGCATTTGCAGCTCGCAATAGTGCATAGTTATCTGAAAGAAAGGGGCCACGGTGTTTCTGTATCTCTATTATGTTGGTGCGGCTTCGGAACTTTTAAATATCTTGATATATCTCGAGAACTACGCATCTGATCAAAAAATATCATAGAACATAAAAAGTAGGAAACTTAATTCTCTACAAAAAAGGTCTCTTAACATTTTGCCATAGTTCTCTTCGTTTCCGAGATATTTGCAGATTTATCTCAAGGGAAGGGGCCTGACGGACATATTTCGAGATATTTCTTCTTCTTGTTGTTCTTCTTCTGCACAGCTAAGCTGGTAGTGGCATTTGCAGCTCGCAATAGTGCAGAGTTATCGCAAAGAAAGGGGCCACGGTGTTTCTGTATCTCTATTATGTTGGTGCGGCTTCGGAACTTTTAGATATCTTGATATATCTCGAGAACTACGCATCTGATCAAAAAATATCATAGAACATAAAAAGTAGGAAACTTAATTCTCTACAAAAAAGGTCTCTTAACATTTTGCCATAGCTCGCTTCGTTTCCGAGATATTTGCAGATTTATCTCAAGGGAAGGGGCCTGACGGACATATTTCGAGATATTTCTTCTTCTTGTTGTTCTTCTTCTGCACAGCTAAGCTGGAAGTGGCATTTGCGGCTCGCACTAGTGCAGAGTTATCTCAAAGAAAGGGGCCACGGTGTTTCTGTATCTCTATTATGTTGGTGCGGCTTCGGAACTTTTAAATATCTTGATATATCTCGAGAACTACGCATCAGATCAAAAAATATTATAGAACATAAAAAGTAGGAAACTTAATTCTCTACAAAAAAGGTCTCTTAACATTTTGCCATAGCTCTCTTCGTTTCCGAGATATTTGCAGATTTATCTCAAGGGAAGGGGCCTGACGGACATATTTCGAGATATTTCTTCTTCTTGATGTTCTTCTTCTGCACAGCTAAGCTGGAAGTGGCATTTGCAGCTCGCAATAGTGCAGAGTTATCTCAAAGAAAGGGGCCACGGTGTTTCTGTATCTCTATTATGTTGGTGCGGCTTCGGAACTTTTAAATATCTTGATATATCTCGAGAACTACGCATCTGATCAAAAAATATCATAGAACATAAAACGTAGGAAACTTAATTCTCTACAAAAAAGGTCTCTCAACATTTTGCCATAGCTCGCTTCGTTTCCGAGATATTTGCAGATTTATCTCAAGGGAAGGGGCCTGACGGACATATTTCGAGATATTTCTTCTTCTTGTTGTTCTTCTTCTGCACAGCTAAGCTGGAAGTGGCATTTGCGGCTCGCACTAGTGCAGAGTTATCTCAAAGAAAGAGGCCACGGTGTTTCTGTATCTCTATTATGTTGGTGCGGCTTTGGAACTTTTAAATATCTCGATATATCTCGAAAACTACGCTTCTGACCAAAAAATATCATAGCACATAAATTGTACGAAACATAATTCTCTACAAAAAAGGTCTCTTAACATTTTGCCATAGCTCGCTTCGTTTCCGAGATATTTGCAGATATATCTCAAGGGAAGGGGCCTGACGGACATATTTCGAGATATTTCTTCTTCTTGTTGTTCTTCTTCTGCACAGCTAAGCTGGAAGTGGCATTTACAGCTCGCAATAGTGCAGAGTTATCTCAAAGAAAGGGGCCACGGTGTTTCTGTATCTCTATTATGTTGGTGCGGCTTCGGAACTTTTAAATATCTTGATATATCTCGAGAACTACGCATCTGATCAAAAAATATCATAGAACATAAAAAGTAGGAAACTTAATTCTCTACAAAAAAGGTCTCTTAACATTTTGCCATAGCTCGCTTCGTTTCCGAGATATTTGCAGATATATCTCAAGGGAAGGGGCCTGACGGACATATTTCGAGATATTTCTTCTTCTTGTTGTTCTTCTTCTGCACAGATAAGCTGGAAGTGGCATTTGCGGCTCGCACTAGTGCAGAGTTATCTCAAAGAAAGGGGCCACGGTGTTTCTGTATCCCTATTATGTTGGTGCGGCTTCGGAGCTTTTATATATCTCGATATATCTCGAAAACTACGCTTCTGATCAAAAAATATCATAGAACATAAATTGTAGGAAACATAATTCTCTACAAAAAAGGTCTCTCAACATTTTGCCATAGCTCGCTTCGTTTCCGAGATATTTGCAGATTTATCTCAAGGGAAGGGGCCTGACGGACATATTTCGAGATATTTCTTCTTCTTGTTGTTCTTCTTCTGCACAGCTAAGCTGGAAGTGGCATTTGCGGCTCGCACTAGTGCAGAGTTATCTCAACGAAAGGGGCCACGGTGTTTCTGTATCTCTATTATGTTGGTGCGGCTTCGGAACTTTTAAATATCTCGATATATCTCGAAAACTACGCTTCTGATCAAAAAATATCATAGAACATAAATTGTAGGAAACATAATTCTCTACAAAAAAGGTCTCTTAACATTTTGCCATAGCTCGCTTCGTTTCCGAGATATTTGCAGATATATCTCAAGGGAAGGGGCCTGACGGACATATTTCGAGATATTTCTTCTTCTTGTTGTTCTTCTTCTGCACAGCTAAGCTGGAAGTGGCATTTGCGGCTCGCACTAGTGCAGAGTCATCTCAAAGAAAGGGGCCACGGTGTTTCTGTATCCCTATTATGTTGGTGCGGCTTCGGAACTTTTAAATATCTCGATATATCTCGAAAACTACGCTTCTGATCAAAAAATATCGTAGAACATAAAAAGTAGGAAACTTAATTCTCGACAAAAAAGGTCTCTTAACTTTTTGCAATAGCTCGCTTCGTTTCCGAGATATTTGCAGATTTATCTCAAGGGAAGGGGCCTGACGGACATATTTCGAGATATTTCTTCTTCTTGTTGTTCTTCTTCTGCACAGCTAAGCTGGAAGTGGCATTTGCAGCTCGCAATTGTGCAGAGTTATCTCAAAGAGAGGGGCCACGGTGTTTCTGTATCTCTATTATGTTGGTGCGGCTTCGGAACTTTTAAATATCTTGATATATCTCGAGAACTACGCATCTGATCAAAAAATATCATAGAACATAAAAAGTAGGAAACTTAATTCGCTACAAAAAAGGTCTCTTAACATTTTGCCATAGCTCGCTTCGTTTCCGAGATATTTGCAGATTTATCTCAAGGGAAGGGGCCTAACGGACATATTTCGTGATATTTCTTCATCTTGTTGTTCTTCTTCTGCACAGCTAAGCTGGAAGTGGCATTTGCGGCTCGCACTAGTACAGAGTTATCTCAAAGAATGGGGCCACGGTGTTTCTGTATCTCTATTATGTTGGTGCGGCTTCGGAACTTTTAAATATCTTGATATATCTCGAGAACTACGCATCTGATCAAAAAATATCATAGAACATAAAAAGTAGGAAACTTAATTCTCTACAAAAAAGGTCTCTTAACATTTTGCCATAGCTCGCTTCGTTTCCGAGATATTTGCAGATTTATCTCAAGGGAAGGGGCCTGACGGACATATTTCGAGATATTTCTTCTTCTTGTTGTTCTTCTTCTGCACAGCTAAGCTGGAAGTGGCATTTGCGGCTCGCACTAGTGCGGAGTTATCTCAAAGAAAGGGGCCACGGTGTTTCTGTATCTCTATTATGTTGGTGCAACTTCAGAACTTTTAAATATCTTGATATATCTCGAGAACTACGCATCTGATCAAAAAATATCATAGAACATAAAAAGTAGGAAACATAATTCTCTACAGAAAAGGTCTCTTAACATTTTGCCATAGCTCGCTTCGTTTCCGAGATATTTGCAGATTTATCTCAAGGGAAGGGGCCTGACGGACATATTTCGAGATATTTCTTCTTCTGCACAGCTAAGCTGGAAGTGGCATTTGCAGCTCGCAATAGTGCAGAGTTATCTCAAAGAAAGGGGCCACGGTGTTTCTGTATCTCTATTATGTTGGTGCGGCTTCGGAACTTTTAAATATCTTGATATATCTCGAGATCTACGCATCTGATCAAAAAATATCATAGAACATAAAAAGTAGGAAACTTAATTCTCTACAAAAAAGGTCTCTCAACATTTTGCCATAGCTCGCTTCGTTTCCGAGATACTTGCCGATTTATCTCAAGGGAAGGGGCCTGACGGACATATTTCGAGATATTTCTTCTTCTTGTTGTTCTTCTTCTGCACAGCTAAACTGGAAGTGGCATTTCCAGCTCGCAATAGTACAGAGTTATCTCAAAGAAAGGGGCCACGGTGTTTCTGTATCTCTATTATGTTGGTGCAGCTTCGGATCTTTTAAATATCTCGATATATCTCGAAAACTACGCTTCTGATCAAAAAATATCATAGAACATAAATTGTAGGAAACATAATTCTATACAAAAAAGGTCTCTTAACATTTTGCCATAGCTCGTTTCGTCTCCGAGATATTTGCAAATATATCTCAAGGGAAGGGGACTGACGGACATATTTCGAGATATTTCCTCTTCTTGTTGTTCTTCTTCTGCACAGCTAAACTGGAAGTGGCATTTCCAGCTCGCAATAGCGCAGAGTTATCTCAAAGAAAGGGGCCACGGTGTTTCTGTATCTCTATTATGTTGGTGCGGCTTCGGAACTTTTAAATATCTTGATATATCTCGAGAACTACGCATCTGATCAAATAATATCATAGAACATAAAAAGTAGGAAACTTAATTCTCCACAAATAAGGTCTCTTAACATTTTGCCATAGCTCGCTTCGTTTCCGAGATATTTGCAGATTTATCTCAAGGAAAGGGGCCTGACGGACATATTTCGAGATATTTCTTCTTCTTGTTGGTCTTCTTCTGCACAGCTAAGCTGGAAGTGGCATTTGCAGCTCGCAATAGTGCAGAGTTATCTCGAAGAAAGGGGCCACGGTGTTTCTGTATCTCTATTATGTTGGTGCGGCTTCGGATCTTTTAAATATCTCGATATATCGCGAAAACTACGCTTCTGATCAAAAAATATCATAGAACATAAATTGTAGGAAACATAATTCTATACAAAAAAGGTCTCTTAACATTTTGCCATAGCTCGTTTCGTCTCCGAGATATTTGCAAATATATCTCAAGGGAAGGGGACTGACGGACATATTTCGAGATATTTCCTCTTCTTGTTGTTCTTCTTCTGCACAGCTAAACTGGAAGTGGCATTTCCAGCTCGCAATAGCGCAGAGTTATCTCAAAGAAAGGGGCCACGGTGTTTCTGTATCTCTATTATGTTGGTGCGGCTTCGGAACTTTTAAATATCTTGATATATCTCGAGAACTACGCATCTGATCAAATAATATCATAGAACATAAAAAGTAGGAAACTTAATTCTCCACAAATAAGGTCTCTTAACATTTTGCCATAGCTCGCTTCGTTTCCGAGATATTTGCAGATTTATCTCAAGGAAAGGGGCCTGACGGACATATTTCGAGATATTTCTTCTTCTTGTTGGTCTTCTTCTGCACAGCTAAGCTGGAAGTGGCATTTGCAGCTCGCAATAGTGCAGAGTTATCTCGAAGAAAGGGGCCACGGTGTTTCTGTATCTCTATTATGTTGGTGCGGCTTCGGATCTTTTAAATATCTCGATATATCGCGAAAACTACGCTTCTGATCAAAAAATATCATAGAACATAAAAAGTAGGAAACTTAATTGTCTACAAATAAGGTCTCTTAACATTTTGCCATAGCTCGCTTCGTTTCCGAGATATTTGCAGATTTATCTCAAGGGAAGGGGCCTGACGGACATATTTCGAGATATTTCTCCTTCTTGTTGTTCTTCTTCTGCACAGCTAAGCTGGAAGTGGCATTTGCGGCTCGCACTAGTGCGGAGTTATCTCAAAGAAAGGGGCCACGGTGTTTCTGTATCTCTATTATGTTGGTGCAACTTCAGAACTTTTAAATATCTTGATATATCTCGAGAACTACGCATCTGATCAAAAAATATCATAGAACATAAAAAGTAGGAAACATAATTCTCTACAGAAAAGGTCTCTTAACATTTTGCCATAGCTCGCTTCGTTTCCGAGATATTTGCAGATTTATCTCAAGGGAAGGGGCCTGACGGACATATTTCGAGATATTTCTTCTTCTGCACAGCTAAGCTGGAAGTGGCATTTGCAGCTCGCAATAGTGCAGAGTTATCTCAAAGAAAGGGGCCACGGTGTTTCTGTATCTCTATTATGTTGGTGCGGCTTCGGAACTTTTAAATATCTTGATATATCTCGAGATCTACGCATCTGATCAAAAAATATCATAGAACATAAAAAGTAGGAAACTTAATTCTCTACAAAAAAGGTCTCTCAACATTTTGCCATAGCTCGCTTCGTTTCCGAGATACTTGCCGATTTATCTCAAGGGAAGGGGCCTGACGGACATATTTCGAGATATTTCTTCTTCTTGTTGTTCTTCTTCTGCACAGCTAAACTGGAAGTGGCATTTGCAGCTCGCAATAGTGCAGAGTTATCTCAAAGAGAGGGGCCACGGTGTTTCTGTATCTCTATTATGTTGGTGCAACTTCAGAACTTTTAAATATCTTGATATATCTCGAGAACTACGCATCTGATCAAAAAATATCATAGAACATAAAAAGTAGGAAACATAATTCTCTACAGAAAAGGTCTCTTAACATTTTGCCATAGCTCGCTTCGTTTCCGAGATATTTGCAGATTTATCTCAAGGGAAGGGGCCTGACGGACATATTTCGAGATATTTCTTCTTCTGCACAGCTAAGCTGGAAGTGGCATTTGCAGCTCGCAATAGTGCAGAGTAATCTCAAAGAGAGGGGCCACGGTGTTTCTGTATCTCTATTATGTTGGTGCTGCTTCGGAACTTTTAAATATCTCGATATATCTCGAAAACTACGCTTCTGATCAAAAAATATCATAGAACATAAATTGTAGGAAACATAATTCTCTACAAAAAACGTCTCTTAACATTTTGCCATAGCTCGCTTCGTTTCCGAGATATTTGCAGATTTATCTCAAGGGAAGGGGCCTAACGGACATATTTCGAGATATTTCTTCTTCTTGTTGTTCTTCTTCTGCACAGCTAAACTGGAAGTGGCATTTCCAGCTCGCAATAGTACAGAGTTATCTCAAAGAAAGGGGCCACGGTGTTTCTGTATCTCTATTATGTTGGTGCAGCTTCGGATCTTTTAAATATCTCGATATATCTCGAAAACTACGCTTCTGATCAAAAAATATCATAGAACATAAATTGTAGGAAACATAATTCTATACAAAAAAGGTCTCTTAACATTTTGCCATAGCTCGTTTCGTCTCCGAGATATTTGCAAATATATCTCAAGGGAAGGGGCCTGACGGACATATTTCGAGATATTTCCTCTTCTTGTTGTTCTTCTTCTGCACAGCTAAACTGGAAGTGGCATTTCCAGCTCGCAATAGCGCAGAGTTATCTCAAAGAAAGGGGCCACGGTGTTTCTGTATCTCTATTATGTTGGTGCGGCTTCGGAACTTTTAAATATCTTGATATATCTCGAGAACTACGCATCTGATCAAATAATATCATAGAACATAAAAAGTAGGAAACTTAATTCTCCACAAATAAGGTCTCTTAACATTTTGCCATAGCTCGCTTCGTTTCCGAGATATTTGCAGATTTATCTCAAGGAAAGGGGCCTGACGGACATATTTCGAGATATTTCTTCTTCTTGTTGGTCTTCTTCTGCACAGCTAAGCTGGAAGTGGCATTTGCAGCTCGCAATAGTGCAGAGTTATCTCGAAGAAAGGGGCCACGGTGTTTCTGTATCTCTATTATGTTGGTGCGGCTTCGGATCTTTTAAATATCTCGATATATCGCGAAAACTACGCTTCTGATCAAAAAATATCATAGAACATAAAAAGTAGGAAACTTAATTCTCTACAAATAAGGTCTCTTAACATTTTGCCATAGCTCGCTTCGTTTCCGAGATATTTGCAGATTTATCTCAAGGGAAGGGGCCTGACGGACATATTTCGAGATATTTCTTCTTCTTGTTGTTCTTCTTCTGCACAGCTAAGCTGGAAGTGGCATTTGCGGCTCGCACTAGTGCAGAGTTATCTCAAAGAAAGGGGCCACGGTGTTTCTGTATCTCTATTATGTTGGTGCAACTTCAGAACTTTTAAATATCTTGATATATCTCGAGAACTACGCATCTGATCAAAAAATATCATAGAACATAAAAAGTAGGAAACATAATTCTCTACAGAAAAGGTCTCTTAACATTTTGCCATAGCTCGCTTCGTTTCCGAGATATTTGCAGATTTATCTCAAGGGAAGGGGCCTGACGGACATATTTCGAGATATTTCTTCTTCTTGTTGTTCTTCTTCTGCACAGCTAAGCTGGAAGTGGCATTTGCAGCTCGCAATAGTGCAGAGTTATCTCAAAGAAAGGGGCCACGGTGTTTCTGTATCTCTATTATGTTGGTGCGGCTTCGGAACTTTTAAATATCTTGATATATCTCGAGATCTACGCATCTGATCAAAAAATATCATAGAACATAAAAAGTAGGAAACTTAATTCTCTACAAAAAAGGTCTCTCAACATTTTGCCATAGCTCGCTTCGTTTCCGAGATACTTGCCGATTTATCTCAAGGGAAGGGGCCTGACGGACATATTTCGAGATATTTCTTCTTCTTGTTGTTCTTCTTCTGCACAGCTAAGCTGGAAGTGGCATTTGCAGCTCGCAATTGTGCAGAGTTATCTCAAAGAGAGGGGCCACGGTGTTTCTGTATCTCTATTATGTTGGTGCGGCTTCGGAACTTTTAAATATCTTGATATATCTCGAGAACTACGAATCTGATCAGAAAATATCATAGAAGATAAAAAGTAGGAAACTTAATTCTCTACAAAAAAGGTCTCTTAACATTTTGCCATAGCTCGCTTCGTTTCCGAGATATTTGCAGATTTATCTCAAGGGAAGGGGCCTGACGGACATATTTCGAGATATTTCTTCTTCTTGTTGTTCTTCTTCTGCACAGCTAAGCTGGAAGTGGCATTTGCAGCTCGCAATAGTGCAGAGTTATCTCAAAGAAAGGGGCCACGGTGTTTCTGTATCTCTATTATGTTGGTGCAGCTTCGGATCTTTTAAATATCTCGATATATCCCGAGAACTACGCTTCTGATCAAAAAATATCATAGAACATAAATTGTAGGATACATAATTCTATACAAAAAAGGTCTCTTAACATTTTGCCATAGCTCGCTTCGTTTCCGAGATATTTGCAGATTTATCTCAAGGCAAGGGGCCTAACGGACTTATTTCGAGATATTTCTTCTTCTTGTTGTTCTTCTTCTGCACAGCTAAACTGGAAGTGGCATTTCCAGGTCGCAATAGTGCAGAGTTATCTAAAAGAAAGGAGCCACGGTGTTTCTGTATCTCTATTATGTTGGTGCGGCTTCGGAACTTTTAAATATCTTGATATATCTCGAGAACTACGCGTCTGATCAAAAAATATCATAGAACATGAAAAGTAGGAAACATAATTCCATACAAAAAAGGTCTCTTAACATTTTGCCATAGCTCGCTTCGTTTCCGAGATATTTGCAGATTTATCTCAAGGGAAGGGGCCTGACGGACATATTTCGAGATATTTCTTCTTCTTGTTGTTCTTCTTCTGCACAGCTAAGCTGGAAGTGGCATTTGCAGCTCGCAATAGTGCAGAGTTATCTCAAAGAGAGGGGCCACGGTGTTTCTGTATCTCTATTATGTTGGTGCGGCTTCGGAACTTTTAAATATCTTGATATATCCCGAGAACTACGCATCTGATCAAAAAATATCATACAACATAAAACGTAGGAAACTTAATTCTCTACAAAAAAGGTCTCTTAACATTTTGCCATAGCTCGCTTCGTTTCTGAGATATTTGCAGATTTATCTCAAGGGAAGGGGCCTGACGGATATATTTCGAGATATTTCCTCTTCTTGTTGTTCTTCTTCTGCACAGCTAAACTGGAAGTGGCATTTCCAGCTCGCAATAGCGCAGAGTTATCTCAAAGAAAGGGGCCACGGTGTTTCTGTATCTCTATTATGTTGGTGCGGCTTCGGAACTTTAAAATATCTTTATATATCTCGAGAACTACGCATCTGATTAAAAAATATCATAGAACGTAAAAAGTAGGAAACTTAATTCTCTACAAATAAAGTCGCTTAACATTTTGCCATAGCTCGCTTCGTTTCCGAGATATTTGCAGATTTATCTCAAGGGAAGGGGCCTGACGGACATATTTCGAGATATTTCTTCTTCTTGTTGTTCTTCTTCTGCACAGCTAAGCTGGAAGTGGCATTTGCAGCTCGCAATAGTGCAGAGTTATCTCAAAGAAAGGGGCCACGGTGTTTCTGTATCTCTATTATGTTGGTGCGGCTTCGGAACTTTTAAATATCTTGATATATCTCGAGAACTACGCATCTGATCAAAAAATATCATAGAACATAAAAAGTAGGAAACTTAATTCTCTACAAAAAAGGTCTCTTAACATTTTGCCATAGCTCGCTTCGTTTCCAAGATACTTGCAGATTTATCTCAAGGGAAGGGGCCTGACGGACATAT
The DNA here is from genome assembly GCF_051020975.1 of Osmia lignaria lignaria. Taxonomy (NCBI): domain Eukaryota; kingdom Metazoa; phylum Arthropoda; class Insecta; order Hymenoptera; family Megachilidae; genus Osmia; species Osmia lignaria. Next base: position 20,527,499 of record NW_027478162.1, on the reverse strand, counting down.
TTCGAGATATTTCTTCTTCTTGTTGTTCTTCTTCTGCACAGCTAAACTGGAAGTGGCATTTCCAGCTCGCAGTAGTGCCGAGTTATCTCAAAGAAAGGGGCCACGGTGTTTCTGTATCTCTATTATGTTGGTGCGGCTTCGGAACTTTTAAATATCTTGATATATCTCGAGAACTACGCATCTGATCAAAAAATATCATAGAACATAAAAAGTAGAAAACTTAATTCTCTACAAAAAAGGTCTCTCAACATTTTGCCATAGCTCGCTTCGTTTCCGAGATATATGCAGATTTATCTCAAGAGAAGGGGCCTGACGGACATATTTCGAGATACTTCTTCTTCTTGTTGTTCTTCCTCTGCACAGCTAAGCTGGAAGTGGCATTTGCAGCTCGCAATAGTGCAGAGTTATCTCAAAGAAAGGGGCCACGGTGTTTCTGTATCTCTATTATGTTGGTGCGGCTTCGGAACTTTTAAATATCTTGATATATCTCGAGAACTACGCATCTGATCAAAAAATATCATAGAACATAAAAAGTAGGAAACTTAATTCTCTACAAAAAAGGTCTCTTAACATTTTGCCATAGCTCGCTTCGTTTCCGAGATATTTGCAGATTTATCTCGAGGGAAGGGGCCTGACGGACATATTTCGAGATATTTCTTCTTCTTGTTGTTCTTCTTCTGCACAGCTAAGCTGGACGTGGCATTTACAGCTCGCAATAGTGCAGAGTTATCTCAAAGAAAGGGGCCACGGTGTTTCTGTATCTCTATTATGTTGGTGCGGCTTCGGAACTTTTAAATATCTTGATATATCTCGAGAACTACGCATCTGATCAAAAAATATCATAGAACATAAAAAGTAGGAAACTTAATTCTCAACAAATAAGGTCTCTTAACATTTTGCCATAGCTCGCTTCGTTTCCGAGATATTTGCAGATTTATCTCAAGGGAAGGGGCCTGACGGACATTTTTCGAGATATTTCTTCTTCTTGTTGTTCTTCTTCTGCACAGCTAAGCTGGAAGTGGCATTTGCAGCTCGCAATAGTGCAGAGTTATCTCGAAGAAAGGGGCCACGGTGTTTCTGTATCTCTATTATGTTGGTGCGGCTTCGGAACTTTAAAATATCTTTATATATCTCGAGAATTACGCATCTGATTAAAAAATATCATAGAACGTAAAAAGTAGGAAACTTAATTCTCTACAAATAAAGTCGCTTAACATTTTGCCATAGCTCGCTTCGTTTCCGAGATATTTGCAGATTTATCTCAAGGGAAGGGGCCTGACGGACATATTTCGAGATATTTCTTCTTCTTGTTGTTCTTCTTCTGCACAGCTAAGCTGGAAGTGGCATGTGCAGCTCGCAATAGTGCAGAGTTATCTCAAAGAAAGGGGCCACGGTGTTTCTGTATCTCTATTATGTTGGTGCGTCTTCGGAACTTTTAAATATCTCGATATATCTCGAAAACTACGCTTCTGATCAAAAAATATCATAGAACATAAATTGTAGGAAACATAATTCTCTACAAAAAACGTCTCATAACATTTTGCCATAGCTCGCTTCGTTTCCGAGATATTTGCAGATTCAGCTCAAAGGAACTGGCCTGACGGACATATCTCGAGATATTTTTTTTTCTTGTTGTTCTTCCTCTGCACAGCTAAGTTGGAAGTGGCATCTGCAGCTCGCAATAGTGCAGAGTTATCTCAAAGAAAGGGGCCACGGTGTTTCTGTATCTCTATTATGTTGGGGCGGCTTCGGAACTTTTAAATATCTCGATATATCTCGAGAACTACGCATCTGATCAAAAAATATCATAGAACATAAAAAGTAGGAAACTTAATTCTCTACAAAAAAGGTCTCTTAACATTTTGCCATAGCTCGCTTCGTTTCCGAGATATTTGCAGATTTATCTCGAGGGAAGGGGCCTGACGGACATATTTCGAGATATTTCTTCTTCTTGTTGTTCTTCTTCTGCACAGCTAAGCTGGACGTGGCATTTACAGCTCGCAATAGTGCAGAGTTATCTCAAAGAAAGGGGCCACGGTGTTTCTGTATCTCTATTATGTTGGTGCGGCTTCGGAACTTTTAAATATCTTGATATATCTCGAGAACTACGCATCTGATCAAAAAATATCATAGAACATAAAAAGTAGGAAACTTAATTCTCTACAAATAAGGTCTCTTAACATTTTGCCATAGCTCGCTTCGTTTCCGAGATATTTGCAGATTTATCTCAAGGGAAGGGGCCTGACGGACATTTTTCGAGATATTTCTTCTTCTTGTTGTTCTTCTTCTGCACAGCTAAGCTGGAAGTGGCATTTGCAGCTCGCAATAGTGCAGAGTTATCTCGAAGAAAGGGGCCACGGTGTTTCTGTATCTCTATTATGTTGGTGCGGCTTCGGAACTTTAAAATATCTTTATATATCTCGAGAACTACGCATCTGATTAAAAAATATCATAGAACGTAAAAAGTAGGAAACTTAATTCTCTACAAATAAAGTCGCTTAACATTTTGCCATAGCTCGCTTCGTTTCCGAGATATTTGCAGATTTATCTCAAGGGAAGGGGCCTGACGGACATATTTCGAGATATTTCTTCTTCTTGTTGTTCTTCTTCTGCACAGCTAAGCTGGAAGTGGCATTTGCAGCTCGCAATAGTGCAGAGTTATCTCAAAGAAAGGGGCCACGGTGTTTCTGTATCTCTATTATGTTGGTGCGTCTTCGGAACTTTTAAATATCTCGATATATCTCGAAAACTACGCTTCTGATCAAAAAATATCATAGAACATAAATTGTAGGAAACATAATTCTCTACAAAAAACGTCTCTTAACATTTTGCCATAGCTCGCTTCGTTTCCGAGATATTTGCAGATTCAGCTCAAAGGAACTGGCCTGACGGACATATTTCGAGATATTTTTTCTTCTTGTTGTTCTTCCTCTGCACAGCTAAGCTGGAAGTGGCATTTGCAGCTCGCAATAGTGCAGAGTTATCTCAAAGAAAGGGGCCACGGTGTTTCTGTATCTCTATTATGTTGGTGCGTCTTCGGAACTTTTAAATATCTCGATATATCTCGAAAACTACGCTTCTGATCAAAAAATATCATAGAACATAAATTGTAGGAAACATAATTCTCTACAAAAAACGTCTCTTAACATTTTGCCATAGCTCGCTTCGTTTCCGAGATATTTGCAGATTCAGCTCAAAGGAACTGGCCTGACGGACATATTTCGAGATATTTTTTCTTCTTGTTGTTCTTCCTCTGCACAGCTAAGCTGGAAGTGGCATCTGCAGCTCGCAATAGTGCAGAGTTATCTCAAAGAAAGGGGCCACGGTGTTTCTGTATCTCTATTATGTTGGGGCGGCTTCGGAACTTTTAAATATCTCGATATATCTCGAAAACTACGCTTCTGATCAAAAAATATCATAGAACATAAATTGTAGGAAACATAATTCTCTACAAAAAAGCTCTCTTAACATTTTGCCATAGCTCGCTTCGTTTCCGAGATATTTGCAGATATATCTCAAGGGAAGGGGCCTGACGGACATATTTCGAGATATTTCTTCTTCTTGTTGTTCTTCTTCTGCACAGCTAAACTGGAAGTGGCATTTACAGCTCGCAATAGTGCAGAGTTATCTCAAAGAAAGGGGCCACGGTGTTTCTGTATCTCTATTATGTTGGTGCGGCTTCGGAACTTTTAAATATCTTGATATATCTCGAGAACTACGCATCTGATCAAAAAATATCATAGAACATGAAAAGTAGGAAACTTAATTCTCTACAAAAAAGGTCTCTTAACATTTTGCCATAGCTCTCTTCGTTTCCGAGATATTTGCAGATTTATCTCAAGGGAAGGGGCCTGACGGACATATTTCGAGATATTTCTTCTTCTTGTTGTTCTTCTTCTGCACAGCTTAGCTGGAAGTGGCATTTGCAGCTCGCAATAGTGCAGAGTTATCTCAAAGAAAGGGGCCACGGTGTTTCTGTATCTCTATTATGTTGGTGCGGCTTCGGAACTTTTAAATATCTTGATATATCTCGAGAACTACGCGTCTGATCAAAAAATATCATAGAACATAAAAAGTAGGATCCTTAATTCTCTACAAAAACGGTCTCTTAACATTTTGCCATGGCTCGCTTCGTTTCCGAGATATTTGCAGATATATCTCAAGGGAAGGGGCCTGACGGACATATTTCGAGATATTTCTTCTTCTTGTTGTTCTTCTTCTGCACAGCTAAGCTGGAAGTGGCATTTGCGGCTCGCACTAGTGCACAGTTATCTCAAAGAAAGGGGCCACGGTGTTTCTGTATCTCTATTATGTTGGTGCGTCTTCGGAACTTTTAAATATCTTGATATATCTCGAGAACTACGCTTCTGATCAAAAAATATCATAGAACGTAAATTGTAGGAAACATTATTCTCTACAAAAAAGGTCTCTTAACATTTTGCCATAGCTCGCTTCGTTTCCGAGATATTTGCAGATTCAGCTCAAAGGAACTGGCCCGACGGACATATTTCGAGATATTTCTTCTTCTTGTTGTTCTTCTTCTGCACAGCTAAGCTGGAAGTGGCATTTGCAGCTCGCAATAGTGCAGAGTTATCTCAAAGAAAGGGGCCACGGTGTTTCTGTATCTCTATTATGTTGGTGCGGCTTCGGAACTTTTAAATATCTTGATATATCTCGAGAACTACGCATCTGATCAAAAAATATCATAGAACATAAAAAGTAGGAAACTTAATTCTCTACAAAAGAGGTCTCTTAACATTTTGCCATAGCTCGCTTCGTTTCCGAGATATTTGCAGATTTATCTCAAGGGAAGGGGCCTGACGGACATATTTCGAGATATTTCTTCTTCTTGTTGTTCTTCTTCTGCACAGCTAAGCTGGAAGTGGCATTTGCAGCTCGCAATAGTGCAGAGTTATCTCAAAGAAAGGGGCCACGGTGTTTCTGTATCTCTATTATGTTGGTGCGGCTTCGGAACTTTTAAATATCTTGATATATCTCGAGAACTACGCATCTGATCAAAAAATATCATAGAACATAAAAAGTAGGAAACTTAATTCTCTACAAAAGAGGTCTCTTAACATTTTGCCATAGCTCGCTTCGTTTCCGAGATATTTGCAGATTTATCTCAAGGGAAGGGGCCTGACGGACATATTTCGAGATATTTCTTCTTCTTGTTGTTCTTCTTCTGCACAGCTAAGCTGGAAGTGGCATTTGCGGCTCGCACTAGTGCAGAGTTATCTCAAAGAAAGGGGCCACGGTGTTTCTGTATCTCTATTATGTTGGTGCGGCTTCGGAACTTTTAAATATCTCGATGTATCTCGAAAACTACGCTTCTGATCAAAAAATATCATAGAACATAAATTGTAGGAAACATAATTCTCTACAAAAAAGGTCTCTTAACATTTTGCCATAGCTCTCTTCGTTTCCGAGATATTTGCAGATTTATCTCAAGGGAAGGGGCCTGACGGACATATTTCGAGATATTTCTTCTTCTTGTTGTTCTTCTTCTGCACAGCTAAGCTGGAAGTGGCATTTGCGGCTCGCCTAGTGCAGAGTTATCTCAAAGAAACGGGCCACGGTGTTTCTGTATCCCTATTATGTTGGTGCGGCTTCGGAACTTTTAAATATCTCGATATATCTCGAAAACTACGCTTCTGATCAAAAAATATCATAGAACATAAATTGTAGGAAACATAATTCTCTATAAAAAACGTCTGTTAACATTTTGCCATAGCTCGCTTCGTTTCCGAGATATTTGCAGATTCAGCTCAAAGGAACTGGCCCGACGGACATATTTCGAGATATTTCTTCTTCTTGTTGTTCTTCTTCTGCACAGCTAAGCTGGAAGTGGCATTTGCAGCTCGCAATAGTGCAGAGTTATCTCAAAGAAAGGGGCCACGGTGTTTCTGTATCTCTATTATGTTGGTGCGGCTTCGGAACTTTTAAATATCTTGATATATCTCGAGAACTACGCATCTGATCAAAAAATATCATAGAACATAAAAAGTAGGAAACTTAATTCTCTACAAAAGAGGTCTCTTAACATTTTGCCATAGCTCGCTTCGTTTCCGAGATATTTGCAGATTTATCTCACGGGAAGGGGCCTAACGGACATATTTCGAGATATTTCTTCTTCTTGTTCTTCTTCTTCTGCACAGCTAAACTGGAAGTGGCATTTCCAGCTCGCAATAGTGCAGAGTTATCTCAAAGAAAGGGGCCACGGTGTTTCTGTATCCCTATTATGTTGGTGCGGCTTCGGAACTTTTAAATATCTCGATATATCTCGAAAACTACGCTTCTGATCAAAAAATATCATAGAACATAAATTGTAGGAAACATAATTCTCTATAAAAAACGTCTCTTAACATTTTGCCATAGCTCGCTTCGTTTCCGAGATATTTGCAGATTCAGCTCAAAGGAACTGGCCCGACGGACATATTTCGAGATATTTCTTCTTCTTGTTGTTCTTCTTCTGCACAGCTAAGCCGGAAGTGGCATTTGCAGCTCGCAATAGTGCAGAGTTATCTCAAAGAAAGGGGCCACGGTGTTTCTGTATCTCTATTATGTTGGTGCGGCTTCGGAACTTTTAAATATCTCGATATATCTCGAAAACTACGCTTCTGATCAAAAAATATCATAGAACATAAATTGTAGGAAACATAATTCTCTATAAAAAACGTCTCTTAACATTTTGCCATAGCTCGCTTCGTTTCCGAGATATTTGCAGATTCAGCTCAAAGGAACTGGCCCGACGGACATATTTCGAGATATTTCTTCTTCTTGTTGTTCTTCTTCTGCACAGCTAAGCCGGAAGTGGCATTTGCAGCTCGCAATAGTGCAGAGTTATCTCAAAGAAAGGGGCCACGGTGTTTCTGTATCTCTATTATGTTGGTGCGGCTTCGGAACTTTTAAATATCTTGATATATCTCGAGAACTACGCATCTGATCAAAAAATATCATAGAACATAAAAAGTAGGAAACTTAATTCTCTACAAAAGAGGTCTCTTAACATTTTGCCATAGCTCGCTTCGTTTCCGAGATATTTGCAGATTTATCTCAAGGGAAGGGGCCTGACGGACATATTTCGAGATATTTCTTCTTCTTGTTGTTCTTCTTCTGCACAGCTAAGCTGGAAGTGGCATTTGCGGCTCGCACTAGTGCAGAGTTATCTCAAAGAAAGGGGCCACGGTGTTTCTGTATCTCTATTATGTTGGTGCGGCTTCGGAACTTTTAAATATCTCGATGTATCTCGAAAACTACGCTTCTGATCAAAAAATATCATAGAACATAAATTGTAGGAAACATAATTCTCTACAAAAAAGGTCTCTTAACATTTTGCCATAGCTCTCTTCGTTTCCGAGATATTTGCAGATTTATCTCAAGGGAAGGGGCCTGACGGACATATTTCGAGATATTTCTTCTTCTTGTTGTTCTTCTTCTGCACAGCTAAGCTGGAAGTGGCATTTGCGGCTCGCCTAGTGCAGAGTTGTCTCAAAGAAACGGGCCACGGTGTTTCTGTATCCCTATTATGTTGGTGCGGCTTCGGAACTTTTAAATATCTCGATATATCTCGAAAACTACGCTTCTGATCAAAAAATATCATAGAACATAAATTGTAGGAAACATAATTCTCTATAAAAAACGTCTGTTAACATTTTGCCATAGCTCGCTTCGTTTCCGAGATATTTGCAGATTCAGCTCAAAGGAACTGGCCCGACGGACATATTTCGAGATATTTCTTCTTCTTGTTGTTCTTCTTCTGCACAGCTAAGCTGGAAGTGGCATTTGCAGCTCGCAATAGTGCAGAGTTATCTCAAAGAAAGGGGCCACGGTGTTTCTGTATCTCTATTATGTTGGTGCGGCTTCGGAACTTTTAAATATCTTGATATATCTCGAGAACTACGCATCTGATCAAAAAATATCATAGAACATAAAAAGTAGGAAACTTAATTCTCTACAAAAGAGGTCTCTTAACATTTTGCCATAGCTCGCTTCGTTTCCGAGATATTTGCAGATTTATCTCACGGGAAGGGGCCTAACGGACATATTTCGAGATATTTCTTCTTCTTGTTGTTCTTCTTCTGCACAGCTAAACTGGAAGTGGCATTTCCAGCTCGCAATAGTGCAGAGTTATCTCAAAGAAAGGGGCCACGGTGTTTCTGTATCCCTATTATGTTGGTGCGGCTTCGGAACTTTTAAATATCTCGATATATCTCGAAAACTACGCTTCTGATCAAAAAATATCATAGAACATAAATTGTAGGAAACATAATTCTCTATAAAAAACGTCTCTTAACATTTTGCCATAGCTCGCTTCGTTTCCGAGATATTTGCAGATTCAGCTCAAAGGAACTGGCCCGACGGACATATTTCGAGATATTTCTTCTTCTTGTTGTTCTTCTTCTGCACAGCTAAGCTGGAAGTGGCATTTGCAGCTCGCAATAGTGCAGAGTTATCTCAAAGAAAGGGGCCACGGTGTTTCTGTATCTCTATTATGTTGGTGCGGCTTCGGAACTTTTAAATATCTTGATATATCTCGAGAACTACGCATCTGATCAAAAAATATCATAGAACATAAAAAGTAGGAAACTTAATTCTCTACAAAAGAGGTCTCTTAACATTTTGCCATAGCTCGCTTCGTTTCCGAGATATTTGCAGATTTATCTCAAGGGAAGGGGCCTGACGGACATATTTCGAGATATTTCTTCTTCTTGTTGTTCTTCTTCTGCACAGCTAAGCTGGAAGTGGCATTTGCGGCTCGCCCTAGTGCAGAGTTATCTCAAAGAAAGGGGCCACGGTGTTTCTGTATCTCTATTATGTTGGTGCGGCTTCGGAACTTTTAAATATCTCGATGTATCTCGAAAACTACGCTTCTGATCAAAAAATATCATAGAACATAAATTGTAGGAAACATAATTCTCTACAAAAAAGGTCTCTTAACATTTTGCCATAGCTCTCTTCGTTTCCGAGATATTTGCAGATTTATCTCAAGGGAAGGGGCCTGACGGACATATTTCGAGATATTTCTTCTTCTTGTTGTTCTTCTTCTGCACAGCTAAGCTGGAAGTGGCATTTGCGGCTCGCCTAGTGCAGAGTTATCTCAAAGAAACGGGCCACGGTGTTTCTGTATCCCTATTATGTTGGTGCGGCTTCGGAACTTTTAAATATCTCGATATATCTCGAAAACTACGCTTCTGATCAAAAAATATCATAGAACATAAATTGTAGGAAACATAATTCTCTATAAAAAACGTCTGTTAACATTTTGCCATAGCTCGCTTCGTTTCCGAGATATTTGCAGATTCAGCTCAAAGGAACTGGCCTGACGGACATATTTCGAGATATTTCTTCTTCTTGTTGTTCTTCCTCTGCACAGCTAAGCTGGAAGTGGCATTTGCAGCTCGCAATAGTGCAGAGTTATCTCAAAGAAAGGGGCCACGGTGTTTCTGTATCTCTATTATGTTGGTGCGGCTTCGGAACTTTTAATTATCTTGATATATCTCGAGAACTACGCATCTGATCAAAAAATATCATAGAACATAAAAAGTAGGAAACTTAATTCTCTACAAAAAAGGTCTCTTAACATTTTGCCATAGCTCGCTTCGTTTCCGAGATATTTGCAGATTTATCTCAAGGGAAGGGGCCTGACGGACATATTTCGAGATATTTCTTCTTCTTGTGTTCTTCTTCTGCACAGCTAAGCTGGAAGTGGCATTTGCGGCTCGCACTAGTGCAGAGTTATCCCCAAGGAAGGGGCCACGGTGTTTCTGTATCTCTATTATGTTGGTGCGGCTTCGGAACTTTTAAATATCTCGATGTATCTCGAAAACTACGCTTCTGATCAAAAAATATCATAGAACATAAATTGTAGGAAACATAATTCTCTACAAAAAAGGTCTCTTAACATTTTGCCATAGCTCGCTTCGTTTCCGAGATATTTGCAGATTTATCTCAAGGGAAGGGGCCTGACGGACATATTTCGAGATATTTCTTCTTCTTGTTGTTCTTCTTCTGCACAGCTAAGCTGGAAGTGGCATTTGCGGCTCGCCTAGTGCAGAGTTATCTCAAAGAAACGGGCCACGGTGTTTCTGTATCCCTATTATGTTGGTGCGGCTTCGGAACTTTTAAATATCTCGATATATCTCGAAAACTACGCTTCTGATCAAAAAATATCATAGAACATAAATTGTAGGAAACATAATTCTCTATAAAAAACGTCTGTTAACATTTTGCCATAGCTCGCTTCGTTTCCGAGATATTTGCAGATTCAGCTCAAAGGAACTGGCCTGACGGACACATTTCGAGATATTTCTTCTTCTTGTTGTTCTTCCTCTGCACAGCTAAGCTGGAAGTGGCATTTGCAGCTCGCAATAGTGCAGAGTTATCTCAAAGAAAGGGGCCACGGTGTTTCTGTATCTCTATTATGTTGGTGCGGCTTCGGAACTTTTAATTATCTTGATATATCTCGAGAACTACGCATCTGATCAAAAAATATCATAGAACATAAAAAGTAGGAAACTTAATTCTCTACAAAAAAGGTCTCTTAACATTTTGCCATAGCTCGCTTCGTTTCCGAGATATTTGCAGATTTATCTCAAGGGAAGGGGCCTGACGGACATATTTCGAGATATTTCTTCTTCTTGTGTTCTTCTTCTGCACAGCTAAGCTGGAAGTGGCATTTGCGGCTCGCACTAGTGCAGAGTTATCCCCAAGGAAGGGGCCACGGTGTTTCTGTATCTCTATTATGTTGGTGCGGCTTCGGAACTTTTAAATATCTCGATGTATCTCGAAAACTACGCTTCTGATCAAAAAATATCATAGAACATAAATTGTAGGAAACATAATTCTCTACAAAAAAGGTCTCTTAACATTTTGCCATAGCTCGCTTCGTTTCCGAGATATTTGCAGATTTATCTCAAGGGAAGGGGCCTGACGGACATATTTCGAGATATTTCTTCTTCTTGTTGTTCTTCTTCTGCACAGCTAAGCTGGAAGTGGCATTTGCGGCTCGCCTAGTGCAGAGTTATCTCAAAGAAACGGGCCACGGTGTTTCTGTATCCCTATTATGTTGGTGCGGCTTCGGAACTTTTAAATATCTCGATATATCTCGAAAACTACGCTTCTGATCAAAAAATATCATAGAACATAAATTGTAGGAAACATAATTCTCTATAAAAAACGTCTGTTAACATTTTGCCATAGCTCGCTTCGTTTCCGAGATATTTGCAGATTCAGCTCAAAGGAACTGGCCTGACGGACATATTTCGAGATATTTCTTCTTCTTGTTGTTCTTCCTCTGCACAGCTAAGCTGGAAGTGGCATTTGCAGCTCGCAATAGTGCAGAGTTATCTCAAAGAAAGGGGCCACGGGGTTTCTGTATCTCTATTATGTTGGTGCGGCTTCGGAACTTTTAATTATCTTGATATATCTCGAGAACTACGCATCTGATCAAAAAATATCATAGAACATAAAAAGTAGGAAACTTAATTCTCTACAAAAAAGGTCTCTTAACATTTTGCCATAGCTCGCTTCGTTTCCGAGATATTTGCAGATTTATCTCAAGGGAAGGGGCCTGACGGACATATTTCGAGATATTTCTTCTTCTTGTTGTTCTTCTTCTGCACAGCTAAGCTGGAAGTGGCATTTGCGGCTCGCCTAGTGCAGAGTTATCTCAAAGAAACGGGCCACGGTGTTTCTGTATCCCTATTATGTTGGTGCGGCTTCGGAACTTTTAAATATCTCGATATATCTCGAAAACTACGCTTCTGATCAAAAAATATGATAGAACATAAATTGTAGGAAACATAATTCTCTATAAAAAACGTCTGTTAACATTTTGCCATAGCTCGCTTCGTTTCCGAGATATTTGCAGATTCAGCTCAAAGGAACTGGCCTGACGGACATATTTCGAGATATTTCTTCTTCTTGTTGTTCTTCCTCTGCACAGCTAAGCTGGAAGTGGCATTTGCAGCTCGCAATAGTGCAGAGTTATCTCAAAGAAAGGGGCCACGGTGTTTCTGTATCTCTATTATGTTGGTGCGGCTTCGGAACTTTTAATTATCTTGATATATCTCGAGAACTACGCATCTGATCAAAAAATATCATAGAACATAAAAAGTAGGAAACTTAATTCTCTACAAAAAAGGTCTCTTAACATTTTGCCATAGCTCGCTTCGTTTCCGAGATATTTGCAGATTTATCTCAAGGGAAGGGGCCTGACGGACATATTTCGAGATATTTCTTCTTCTTGTGTTCTTCTTCTGCACAGCTAAGCTGGAAGTGGCATTTGCGGCTCGCACTAGTGCAGAGTTATCTCAAAGAAAGGGGCCACGGTGTTTCTGTATCTCTATTATGTTGGTGCGGCTTCGGAACTTTTAAATATCTCGATGTATGTCGAAAACTACGCTTCTGATCAAAAAATATCATAGAACATAAATTGTAGGAAACATAATTCTCTACAAAAAAGGTCTCTTAACATTTTGCCATAGCTCGCTTCGTTTCCGAGATATTTGCAGATATATCTCAAGGGAAGGGGCCTGACGGACATATTTCGAGATATTTCTTCTTCTTGTTGTTCTTCTTCTGCACAGCTAAGCTGGAAGTGGCATTTGCGGCTCGCACTAGTGCAGAGTTATCTCAAAGAAAGGGGCCACGGTGTTTCTGTATCTCTATTATGTTGGTGCGGCTTCGGAACTTTTAAATATCTCGATGTATCTCGAAAACTACGCTTCTGATCAAAAAATATCATAGAAGATAAATTGTAGGAAACATAATTCTCTACAAAAAAGGTCTCTTAACATTTTGCCATAGCTCGCTTCGTTTCCGAGATATTTGCAGATTTATCTCAAGGGAAGGGGCCTGACGGACATATTTCGAGATATTTCTTCTTCTTGTTGTTCTTCTTCTGCACAGCTAAGCTGGAAGTGGCATTTGCGGCTCGCCTAGTGCAGAGTTATCTCAAAGAAACGGGCCACGGTGTTTCTGTATCCCTATTATGTTGGTGCGGCTTCGGAACTTTTAAATATCTCGATGTATCTCGAAAACTACGCTTCTGATCAAAAAATATCATAGAACATAAATTGTAGGAAACATAATTCTCTACAAAAAAGGTCTCTTAACATTTTGCCATAGCTCGCTTCGTTTCCGAGATATTTGCAGATTTATCTCAAGGGAAGGGGCCTGACGGACATATTTCGAGATATTTCTTCTTCTTGTTGTTCTTCTTCTGCACAGCTAAGCTGGAAGTGGCATTTGCGGCTCGCCTAGTGCAGAGTTATCTCAAAGAAACGGGCCACGGTGTTTCTGTATCCCTATTATGTTGGTGCGGCTTCGGAACTTTTAAATATCTCGATATATCTCGAAAACTACGCTTCTGATCAAAAAATATCATAGAACATAAATTGTAGGAAACATAATTCTCTATAAAAAACGTCTGTTAACATTTTGCCATAGCTCGCTTCGTTTCCGAGATATTTGCAGATTCAGCTCAAAGGAACTGGCCTGACGGACATATTTCGAGATATTTCTTCTTCTTGTTGTTCTTCCTCTGCACAGCTAAGCTGGAAGTGGCATTTGCAGCTCGCAATAGTGCAGAGTTATCTCAAAGAAAGGGGCCACGGGGTTTCTGTATCTCTATTATGTTGGTGCGGCTTCGGAACTTTTAATTATCTTGATATATCTCGAGAACTACGCATCTGATCAAAAAATATCATAGAACATAAAAAGTAGGAAACTTAATTCTCTACAAAAAAGGTCTCTTAACATTTTGCCATAGCTCGCTTCGTTTCCGAGATATTTGCAGATTTATCTCAAGGGAAGGGGCCTGACGGACATATTTCGAGATATTTCTTCTTCTTGTTGTTCTTCTTCTGCACAGCTAAGCTGGAAGTGGCATTTGCGGCTCGCCTAGTGCAGAGTTATCTCAAAGAAACGGGCCACGGTGTTTCTGTATCCCTATTATGTTGGTGCGGCTTCGGAACTTTTAAATATCTCGATATATCTCGAAAACTACGCTTCTGATCAAAAAATATGATAGAACATAAATTGTAGGAAACATAATTCTCTATAAAAAACGTCTGTTAACATTTTGCCATAGCTCGCTTCGTTTCCGAGATATTTGCAGATTCAGCTCAAAGGAACTGGCCTGACGGACATATTTCGAGATATTTCTTCTTCTTGTTGTTCTTCCTCTGCACAGCTAAGCTGGAAGTGGCATTTGCAGCTCGCAATAGTGCAGAGTTATCTCAAAGAAAGGGGCCACGGTGTTTCTGTATCTCTATTATGTTGGTGCGGCTTCGGAACTTTTAATTATCTTGATATATCTCGAGAACTACGCATCTGATCAAAAAATATCATAGAACATAAAAAGTAGGAAACTTAATTCTCTACAAAAAAGGTCTCTTAACATTTTGCCATAGCTCGCTTCGTTTCCGAGATATTTGCAGATTTATCTCAAGGGAAGGGGCCTGACGGACATATTTCGAGATATTTCTTCTTCTTGTGTTCTTCTTCTGCACAGCTAAGCTGGAAGTGGCATTTGCGGCTCGCACTAGTGCAGAGTTATCTCAAAGAAAGGGGCCACGGTGTTTCTGTATCTCTATTATGTTGGTGCGGCTTCGGAACTTTTAAATATCTCGATGTATGTCGAAAACTACGCTTCTGATCAAAAAATATCATAGAACATAAATTGTAGGAAACATAATTCTCTACAAAAAAGGTCTCTTAACATTTTGCCATAGCTCGCTTCGTTTCCGAGATATTTGCAGATATATCTCAAGGGAAGGGGCCTGACGGACATATTTCGAGATATTTCTTCTTCTTGTTGTTCTTCTTCTGCACAGCTAAGCTGGAAGTGGCATTTGCGGCTCGCACTAGTGCAGAGTTATCTCAAAGAAAGGGGCCACGGTGTTTCTGTATCTCTATTATGTTGGTGCGGCTTCGGAACTTTTAAATATCTCGATGTATCTCGAAAACTACGCTTCTGATCAAAAAATATCATAGAAGATAAATTGTAGGAAACATAATTCTCTACAAAAAAGGTCTCTTAACATTTTGCCATAGCTCGCTTCGTTTCCGAGATATTTGCAGATTTATCTCAAGGGAAGGGGCCTGACGGACATATTTCGAGATATTTCTTCTTCTTGTTGTTCTTCTTCTGCACAGCTAAGCTGGAAGTGGCATTTGCGGCTCGCCTAGTGCAGAGTTATCTCAAAGAAACGGGCCACGGTGTTTCTGTATCCCTATTATGTTGGTGCGGCTTCGGAACTTTTAAATATCTCGATATATCTCGAAAACTACGCTTCTGATCAAAAAATATCATAGAACATAAATTGTAGGAAACATAATTCTCTATAAAAAACGTCTGTTAACATTTTGCCATAGCTCGCTTCGTTTCCGAGATATTTGCAGATTCAGCTCAAAGGAACTGGCCTGACGGACATATTTCGAGATATTTCTTCTTCTTGTTGTTCTTCCTCTGCACAGCTAAGCTGGAAGTGGCATTTGCAGCTCGCAATAGTGCAGAGTTATCTCAAAGAAAGGGGCCACGGTGTTTCTGTATCTCTATTATGTTGGTGCGGCTTCGGAACTTTTAAATATCTTGATATATCTCGAGAACTACGCATCTGATCAAAAAATATCATAGAACATAAAAAGTAGGAAACTTAATTCTCTACAAAAAAGGTCTCTTAACATTTTGCCATAGCTCGCTTCGTTTCCGAGATATTTGCAGATTTATCTCAAGGGAAGGGGCCTGACGGACATATTTCGAGATATTTCTTCTTCTTGTGTTCTTCTTCTGCACAGCTAAGCTGGAAGTGGCATTTGCGGCTCGCACTAGTGCAGAGTTATCTCAAAGAAAGGGGCCACGGTGTTTCTGTATCTCTATTATGTTGGTGCGGCTTCGGAACTTTTAAATATCTCGATGTATGTCGAAAACTACGCTTCTGATCAAAAAATATCATAGAACATAAATTGTAGGAAACATAATTCTCTACAAAAAAGGTCTCTTAACATTTTGCCATAGCTCGCTTCGTTTCCGAGATATTTGCAGATATATCTCAAGGGAAGGGGCCTGACGGACATATTTCGAGATATTTCTTCTTCTTGTTGTTCTTCTTCTGCACAGCTAAGCTGGAAGTGGCATTTACAGCTCGCAACAGTGCAGAGTTATCTCAAAGAAAGGGGCCACGGTGTTTCTGTATCTCTATTATGTTGGTGCGGCTTCGGAACTTTTAAATATCTTGATATATCTCGCGAACTACGCATCTCATCAAAAAATATCATAGAACATGAAAAGTAGGAAACTTAATTCTCTACAAAAAAGGTCTCTTAACATTTTGCCATAGCTCGCTTCGTTTCCGAGATATTTGCAGATATATCTCAAGGGAAGGGGCCTGACGGACATATTTCGAGATATTTCTTCTTCTTGTTGTTCTTCTTCTGCACAGCTAAGCTGGAAGTGGCATTTGCGGCTCGCACTAGTGCAGAGTTATCTCAAAGAAAGGGGCCACGGTGTTTCTGTATCCCTATTATGTTGGTGCGGCTTCGGAACTTTTAAATATCTTGATATATCTCGAGAACTACGCATCTGATCAAAAAATATCATAGAACATAAAAAGTAGGAAACTTAATTCTCTACAAAAAAGGTCTCTTAACATTTTGCCATAGCTCGCTTCGTTTCCGAGATATTTGCAGATTTATCTCAAGGGAAGGGGCCTGACGGACATATTTCGAGATATTTCTTCTTCTTGTTGTTCTTCTTCTGCACAGCTAAGCTGGAAGTGGCATTTGCGGCTCGCACTAGTGCAGAGTTATCTCAAAGAAAGGGGCCACGGTGTTTCTGTATCTCTATTATGTTGGTGCGGCTTCGGAACTTTTAAATATCTTGATATATCTCGAGAACTACGCATCTGATCAAAAAATATCATAGAACATAAAAAGTAGGAAACTTAATTCTCTACAAAAAAGGTCTCTTAACATTTTGCCATAGCTCGCTTCGTTTCCGAGATATTTGCAGATTTATCTCAAGGGAAGGGGCCTGACGGACATATTTCGAGATATTTCTTCTTCTTGTTGTTCTTCTTCTGCACAGCTAAGCTGGAAGTGGCATTTGCAGCTCGCAATAGTGCAGAGTTATCTCAAAGAAAGGGGCCACGGTGTTTCTGTATCTCTATTATGTTGGTGCGGCTTCGGAACTTTTAAATATCTTGATATATCTCGAGAACTACGCATCTGATCAAAAAATATCATACAACATAAAAAGTAGGAAACTTAATTCTCTACGAAAAAGGTCTCTTAACATTTTACCATAGCTCGCTTCGTTTCCGAGATATTTGCAGATTTATCTCAACGGAAGGGGCCTGACGGACATATTTCGAGATATTTCTTCTTCTTGTTGTTCTTCTTCTGCACAGCTAAGCTGGAAGTGGCATTTGCGGCCCGCACTAGTGCAGAGTTATCTCAAAGAAAGGGGCCACGGTGTTTCTGTATCTCTATTATGTTGGTGCGGCTTCGGAACTTTTAAATATCTTGATATATCTCGAGAACTACGCATCTGATCAAAAAATATCATACAACATAAAAAGTAGGAAACTTAATTCTCTAGAAAAAAGGTCTCTTAACATTTTGCCATAGCTCGCTTCGTTTCCGAGATATTTGCAGATTTATCTCAAGGGAAGGGGCCTGACGGACATATTTCGAGATATTTCTTCTTCTTGTTGTTCTTCTTCTGCACAGCTAAGCTGGAAGTGGCATTTGCGGCTCGCACTAGTGCAGAGTTATCTCAAAGAAAGGGGCCACGGTGTTTCTGTATCTCTATTACGTTGGTGCGGCTTCGGAACTTTTAAATATCTCGATGTATCTCGAAAACTACGCTTCTGATGAAAAAATATCATAGAACATAAATTGTAGGAAACATAATTCTCTATAAAAAACGTCTCTTAACATTTTGCCATAGCTCGCTTCGTTTCCGAGATATTTGCAGACTCAGCTCAAAGGAACTGGCCTGACGGACATATTTCGAGATATTTCTTCTTCTTGTTGTTCTTCCTCTGCACAGCTAAGCTGGAAGTGGCATTTCCAGCTCGCAATAGTGCAGAGTTATCTCAAAGAAAGGGGCCACGGTGTTTCTGTATCTCTATTATGTTGGTGCGGCTTCGGAACTTTTAAATATCTTGATATATCTCGAGAACTACGCATCTGATCAAAAAATATCATACAACATAAAAAGTAGGAAACTTAATTCTCTACAAAAAAGGTCTCTTAACATTTTGCCATAGCTCGCTTCGTTTCCGAGATATTTGCAGATTTATCTCAAGGGAAGGGGCCTGACGGACATATTTCGAGATATTTCTTCTTCTTGTTGTTCTTCTTCTGCACAGCTAAGCTGGAAGTGGCATTTGCGGCCCGCACTAGTGCAGAGTTATCTCAAAGAAAGGGGCCACGGTGTTTCTGTATCTCTATTATGTTGGTGCGGCTTCGGAACTTTTAAATATCTTGATATATCTCGAGAACTACGCATCTGATCAAAAAATATCATACAACATAAAAAGTAGGAAACTTAATTCTCAAGAAAAAAGGTCTCTTAACATTTTGCCATAGCTCGCTTGGTTTCCGAGATATTTGCAGATTTATCTCAAGGGAAGGGGCCTGACGGACATATTTCGGGATATTTCTTCTTCTTGTTGTTCTTCTTCTGCACAGCTAAGCTGGAAGTGGCATTTACAGCTCGCAATAGTGCAGAGTTATCTCAAAGAAAGGGGCCACGGTGTTTCTGTATCTCTATTATGTTGGTGCGGCTTCGGAACTTTTAAATATCTTGATATATTTCGAGAACTACGCATCTGATCAAAAAATATCATAGAACATAAAAAGTAGGAAACTTAATTCTCTACAAAAAAGGTCTCTTAATATTTTGCCATAGCTCGCTTGGTTTCCGAGATATTTGCAGATTTATCTCAAGGGAAGGGGCCTGACGGACATATTTCGAGATATTTCTTCTTCTTGTTGTTCTTCTTCTGCACAGCTAAGCTGGAAGTGGCGTTTGCGGCTCGCACTAGTGCAGAGTTATCTCAAAGAAAGGGGCCACGGTGTTTCTGTATCTCTATTATGTTGGTGCGGCTTCGGAACTTTTAAATATCTCGATGTATCTCGAAAACTACGCTTCTGATCAAAAAATATCATAGAACATAAATTGTAGGAAACATAATTCTCTATAAAAAACGTCTCTTAACATTTTGCCATAGCTCGCTTCGTTTCCGAGATATTTGCAGACTCAGCTCAAAGGAACTGGCCTGACGGACATATTTCGAGATATTTCTTCTTCTTGTTGTTCTTCCTCTGCACAGCTAAGCTGGAAGTGGCATTTGCAGCTCGCAATAGTGCAGAGTTATCTCAAAGAAAGGGGCCACGGTGTTTCTGTATCTCTATTATGTTGGTGCGGCTTCGGAACTTTTAAATATCTTGATATATCTCGAGAACTACGCATCTGATCAAAAAATATCATACAACATAAAAAGTAGGAAACTTAATTCTCTACAAAAAAGGTCTCTTAGCATTTTGCCATAGCTCGCTTCGTTTCCGAGATATTTGCAGATATATCTCAAGGGAAGGGGCCTGACGGACATATTTCGAGATATTTCTTCTTCTTGTTGTTCTTCTTCTGCACAGCTAAGCTGGAAGTGGCATTTACAGCTCGCAATAGTGCAGAGTTATCTCAAAGAAAGGGGCCATGGTGTTTCTGTATCTCTATTATGTTGGTGCGGCTTCGGAACTTTTAAATATCTTGATATATCTCGAGAACTACGCATCTGATCAAAAAATATCATAGAACATAAAAAGTAGGAAACTTAATTCTCTACAAAAAAGGTCTCTTAACATTTTGCCATAGCTCGCTTCGTTTCCGAGATATTTGCAGATTTATCTCAAGGGAAGGAGCCTGACGGACATATTTCGAGATATTTCTTCTTCTTGTTGTTCTTCTTCTGCACAGCTAAGCTGGAAGTGGCATTTGCAGCTCGCAATAGTGCAGAGTTATCTCAAAGAAAGGGGCCACGGTGTTTCTGTATCTCTATTATGTTGGTGCGGCTTCGGAACTTTTAAATATCTTGATATATCTCGAGAACTACGCATCTGATCAAAAAATATCATACAACATAAAAAGTAGGAAACTTAATTCTCTACGAAAAAGGTCTCTTAACATTTTACCATAGCTCGCTTCGTTTCCGAGATATTTGCAGATTTATCTCAACGGAAGGGGCCTGACGGACATATTTCGAGATATTTCTTCTTCTTGTTGTTCTTCTTCTGCACAGCTAAGCTGGAAGTGGCATTTGCGGCCCGCACTAGTGCAGAGTTATCTCAAAGAAAGGGGCCACGGTGTTTCTGTATCTCTATTATGTTGGTGCGGCTTCGGAACTTTTAAATATCTTGATATATCTCGAGAACTACGCATCTGATCAAAAAATATCATACAACATAAAAAGTAGGAAACTTAATTCTCTAGAAAAAAGGTCTCTTAACATTTTGCCATAGCTCGCTTCGTTTCCGAGATATTTGCAGATTTATCTCAAGGGAAGGGGCCTGACGGACATATTTCGAGATATTTCTTCTTCTTGTTGTTCTTCTTCTGCACAGCTAAGCTGGAAGTGGCATTTGCGGCTCGCACTAGTGCAGAGTTATCTCAAAGAAAGGGGCCACGGTGTTTCTGTATCTCTATTATGTTGGTGCGGCTTCGGAACTTTTAAATATCTCGATGTATCTCGAAAACTACGCTTCTGATCAAAAAATATCATAGAACATAAATTGTAGGAAACATAATTCTCTATAAAAAACGTCTCTTAACATTTTGCCATAGCTCGCTTCGTTTCCGAGATATTTGCAGACTCAGCTCAAAGGAACTGGCCTGACGGACATATTTCGAGATATTTCTTCTTCTTGTTGTTCTTCCTCTGCACAGCTAAGCTGGAAGTGGCATTTGCAGCTCGCAATAGTGCAGAGTTATCTCAAAGAAAGGGGCCACGGTGTTTCTGTATCTCTATTATGTTGGTGCGGCTTCGGAACTTTTAAATATCTTGATATATCTCGAGAACTACGCATCTGATCAAAAAATATCATACAACATAAAAAGTAGGAAACTTAATTCTCTACAAAAAAGGTCTCTTAACATTTTGCCATAGCTCGCTTCGTTTCCGAGATATTTGCAGATTTATCTCAAGGGAAGGGGCCTGACGGACATATTTCGAGATATTTCTTCTTCTTGTTGTTCTTCTTCTGCACAGCTAAGCTGGAAGTGGCATTTGCGGCCCGCACTAGTGCAGAGTTATCTCAAAGAAAGGGGCCACGGTGTTTCTGTATCTCTATTATGTTGGTGCGGCTTCGGAACTTTTAAATATCTTGATATATCTCAAGAACTACGCATCTGATCAAAAAATATCATACAACATAAAAAGTAGGAAACTTAATTCTCAAGAAAAAAGGTCTCTTAACATTTTGCCATAGCTCGCTTGGTTTCCGAGATATTTGCAGATTTATCTCAAGGGAAGGGGCCTGACGGACATATTTCGGGATATTTCTTCTTCTTGTTGTTCTTCTTCTGCACAGCTAAGCTGGAAGTGGCATTTACAGCTCGCAATAGTGCAGAGTTATCTCAAAGAAAGGGGCCACGGTGTTTCTGTATCTCTATTATGTTGGTGCGGCTTCGGAACTTTTAAATATCTTGATATATCTCGAGAACTACGCATCTGATCAAAAAATATCATAGAACATAAAAAGTAGGAAACTTAATTCTCTACAAAAAAGGTCTCTTAATATTTTGCCATAGCTCGCTTGGTTTCCGAGATATTTGCAGATTTATCTCAAGGGAAGGGGCCTGACGGACATATTTCGAGATATTTCTTCTTCTTGTTGTTCTTCTTCTGCACAGCTAAGCTGGAAGTGGCGTTTGCGGCTCGCACTAGTGCAGAGTTATCTCAAAGAAAGGGGCCACGGTGTTTCTGTATCTCTATTATGTTGGTGCGGCTTCGGAACTTTTAAATATCTCGATGTATCTCGAAAACTACGCTTCTGATCAAAAAATATCATAGAACATAAATTGTAGGAAACATAATTCTCTATAAAAAACGTCTCTTAACATTTTGCCATAGCTCGCTTCGTTTCCGAGATATTTGCAGACTCAGCTCAAAGGAACTGGCCTGACGGACATATTTCGAGATATTTCTTCTTCTTGTTGTTCTTCCTCTGCACAGCTAAGCTGGAAGTGGCATTTGCAGCTCGCAATAGTGCAGAGTTATCTCAAAGAAAGGGGCCACGGTGTTTCTGTATCTCTATTATGTTGGTGCGGCTTCGGAACTTTTAAATATCTTGATATATCTCGAGAACTACGCATCTGATCAAAAAATATCATACAACATAAAAAGTAGGAAACTTAATTCTCTACAAAAAAGGTCTCTTAACATTTTGCCATAGCTCGCTTCGTTTCCGAGATATTTGCAGATTTATCTCAAGGGAAGGGGCCTGACGGACATATTTCGAGATATTTCTTCTTCTTGTTGTTCTTCTTCTGCACAGCTAAGCTGGAAGTGGCATTTGCGGCCCGCACTAGTGCAGAGTTATCTCAAAGAAAGGGGCCACGGTGTTTCTGTATCTCTATTATGTTGGTGCGGCTTCGGAACTTTTAAATATCTTGATATATCTCGAGAACTACGCATCTGATCAAAAAATATCATACAACATAAAAAGTAGGAAACTTAATTCTCTAGAAAAAAGGTCTCTTAACATTTTGCCATAGCTCGCTTGGTTTCCGAGATATTTGCAGATTTATCTCAAGGGAAGGGGCCTGACGGACATATTTCGGGATATTTCTTCTTCTTGTTGTTCTTCTTCTGCACAGCTAAGCTGGAAGTGGCATTTACAGCTCGCAATAGTGCAGAGTTATCTCAAAGAAAGGGGCCACGGTGTTTCTGTATCTCTATTATGTTGGTGCGGCTTCGGAACTTTTAAATATCTTGATATATCTCGAGAACTACGCATCTGATCAAAAAATATCATAGAACATAAAAAGTAGGAAACTTAATTCTCTACAAAAAAGGTCTCTTAATATTTTGCCATAGCTCGCTTGGTTTCCGAGATATTTGCAGATTTATCTCAAGGGAAGGGGCCTGACGGACATATTTCGAGATATTTCTTCTTCTTGTTGTTCTTCTTCTGCACAGCTAAGCTGGAAGTGGCATTTGCGGCTCGCACTAGTGCAGAGTTATCTCAAAGAAAGGGGCCACGGTGTTTCTGTATCCCTATTATGTTGGTGCGGCTTCGGAACTTTTAAATATCTCGATATATCTCGAAAACTACGCTTCTGATCAAAAAATATCATAGAACATAAATTGTAGGAAACATAATTCTCTATAAAAAACGTCTCTTAACATTTTCTCATTGCTCGCTTCGTTTCCGAGATATTTGCAGATTCAGCTCAAAGGAACTGGCCTGACGGACATATTTCGAGATATTTCTTCTTCTTGTTGTTCTTCCTCTGCACAGCTAAGCTGGAAGTGGCATTTGCAGCTCGCAATAGTGCAGAGTTATCTCAAAGAAAGGGGCCACGGTGTTTCTGTATCTCTATTATGTTGGTGCGGCTTCGGAACTTTTAAATATCTTGATATATCTCGAGAACTACGCATCTGATCAAAAAATATCATAGAACATAAAAAGTAGGAAACGTAATTCTCTACAAAAAAGGTCTCTTAACATTTTGCCATAGCTCGCTTCGTTTCCGAGATATTTGCAGATTTATCTCAAGGGAAGGGGCCTGACGGACATATTTCGAGATATTTCTTCTTCTTGTTGTTCTTCTTCTGCACAGCTAAGCTGGAAGTGGCATTTACAGCTCGCAATAGTGCAGAGTTATCTCAAAGAAAGGGGCCACGGTGTTTCTGTATCTCTATTATGTTGGTGCGGCTTCGGAACTTTTAAATATCTTGATATATCTCGAGAACTACGCATCTGATCAAAAAATATCATAGAACATAAAAAGTAGGAAACTTAATTCTCTACAAAAAAGGTCTCTTAACATTTTGCCATAGCTCGCTTCGTTTCCGAGATATTTGCAGATTTATCTCAAGGGAAGGGGCCTGACGGACATATTTCGAGATATTTCTTCTTCTTGTTGTTCTTCTTCTGCACAGCTAAGCTGGAAGTGGCATTTGCGGCTCGCACTAGTGCAGAGTTATCTCAGAGAAAGGGGCCACGGTGTTTCTGTATCCCTATTATGTTGGTGCGGCTTCGGAACTTTTAAATATCTCGATATATCTCGAAAACTACGCTTCTGATCAAAAAATATCATAGGACATAAATTGTAGGAAACATAATTCTCTATAAAAAACGTCTCTTAACATTTTGTCATAGCTCGCTTCGTTTCCGAGATATTTGCAGATTCATCTCAAAGGAACTGGCCTGACGGACATATTTCGAGATATTTCTTCTTCTTGTTGTTCTTCCTCTGCACAGCTAAGCTGGAAGTGGCATTTGCAGCTCGCAATAGTGCAGAGTTATCTCAAAGAAAGGGGCCACGGTGTTTCTGTATCTCTATTATGTTGGTGCGGCTTCGGAACTTTTAAATATCTTGATATATCTCGAGAACTACGCATCTGATCAAAAAATATCATAGAACATAAAAAGTAGGAAACTTAATTCTCTACAAAAAAGGTCTCTTAACATTTTGCCATAGCTCGCTTCGTTTCCGAGATATTTGCAGATTTATCTCAAGGGAAGGGGCCTGACGGACATATTTCGAGATATTTCTTCTTCTTGTTGTTCTTCTTCTGCACAGCTAAGCTGGAAGTGGCATTTGCGGCTCGCAATAGTGCAGAGTTATCTCAAAGAAAGGGGCCACGGTGTTTCTGTATCTCTATTATGTTGGTGCGGCTTCGGAACTTTTAAATATCTTGATATATCTCGAGAACTACGCATCTGATCAAAAAATATCATAGAACATAAAAAGTAGGAAACTTAATTCTCTACAAAGAAGGTCTCTTAACATTTTGCCATAGCTCGCTTCGTTTCCGAGATATTTGCAGATTTATCTCAAGGGAAGGGGCCTGACGGACATATTTCGAGATATTTCTTCTTCTTGTTGTTCTTCTTCTGCACAGCTAAGCTGGAAGTGGCATTTGCGGCTCGCACTAGTGCAGAGTTATCTCAAAGAAAGGGGCCACGGTGTTTCTGTATCCCTATTATGTTGGTGCGGCTTCGGAACTTTTAAATATCTCGATATATCTCGAAAACTACGCTTCTGATCAAAAAATATCATAGAACATAAATTGTAGGAAACATAATTCTCTATAAAAAACGTCTCTTAACATTTTGTCATAGCTCGCTTCGTTTCCGAGATATTTGCAGATTCAGCTCAAAGGAACTGGCCTGACGGACATATTTCGAGATATTTCTTCTTCTTGTTGTTCTTCCTCTGCACAGCTAAGCTGGAAGTGGCATTTGCAGCTCGCAATAGTGCAGAGTTATCTCAAAGAAAGGGGCCACGGTGTTTCTGTATCTCTATTATGTTGGTGCGGCTTCGGAACTTTTAAATATCTTGATATATCTCGAGAACTACGCATCTGATCAAAAAATATCATAGAACATAAAAAGTAGGAAACTTAATTCTCTACAAAAAAGGTCTCTTAACATTTTGCCATAGCTCGCTTCGTTTCCGAGATATTTGCAGATTTATCTCAAGGGAAGGGGCCTGACGGACATATTTCGAGATATTTCTTCGTCTTGTTGTTCTTCTTCTGCACAGCTAAGCTGGAAGTGGCATTTGCGGCTCGCACTAGTGCAGAGTTATCTCACAGAAAGGGGCCACGGTGTTTCTGTATCTCTATTATGTTGGTGCGGCTTCGGAACTTTTAAATATCTTGATATATCTCGAGAACTACGCATCAGATCAAAAAATATCATAGAACATAAAAAGTAGGAAACTTAATTCTCTACAAAAAAAGTCTCTTAACATTTTGCCATAGCTCTCTTCGTTTCCGAGATATTTGCAGATTTATCTCAAGGGAAGGGGCCTGACGGACATATTTCGAGATATTTCTTCTTCTTGTTGTTCTTCTTCTGCACAGCTAAGCTGGAAGTGGCATTTACAGCTCGCAATAGTGCAGAGTTATCTCAAAGAAAGGGGCCACGGTGTTTCTGTATCTCTATTATGTTGGTGCGGCTTCGGAACTTTTAAATATCTTGATATATCTCGAGAACTACGCATCTGATCAAAAAATATCATAGAACATAAAAAGTAGGAAACTTAATTCTCTACAAAAAAGGTCTCTTAACATTTTGCCATAGCTCGCTTCGTTTCCGAGATATTTGCAGATTTATCTCAAGGGAAGGGGCCTGACGGACATATTTCGAGATATTTCTTCTTCTTGTTGTTCTTCTTCTGCACAGCTAAGCTGGAAGTGGCATTTGCGGCCCGCACTAGTGCAGAGTTATCTCAAAGAAAGGGGCCACGGTGTTTCTGTATCTCTATTATGTTGGTGCGGCTTCGGAACTTTTAAATATCTTGATATATCTCGAGAACTACGCATCTGATCAAAAAATATCATACAACATAAAAAGTAGGAAACTTAATTCTCAAGAAAAAAGGTCTCTTAACATTTTGCCATAGCTCGCTTGGTTTCCGAGATATTTGCAGATTTATCTCAAGGGAAGGGGCCTGACGGACATATTTCGGGATATTTCTTCTTCTTGTTGTTCTTCTTCTGCACAGCTAAGCTGGAAGTGGCATTTACAGCTCGCAATAGTGCAGAGTTATCTCAAAGAAAGGGGCCACGGTGTTTCTGTATCTCTATTATGTTGGTGCGGCTTCGGAACTTTTAAATATCTTGATATATTTCGAGAACTACGCATCTGATCAAAAAATATCATAGAACATAAAAAGTAGGAAACTTAATTCTCTACAAAAAAGGTCTCTTAATATTTTGCCATAGCTCGCTTGGTTTCCGAGATATTTGCAGATTTATCTCAAGGGAAGGGGCCTGACGGACATATTTCGAGATATTTCTTCTTCTTGTTGTTCTTCTTCTGCACAGCTAAGCTGGAAGTGGCGTTTGCGGCTCGCACTAGTGCAGAGTTATCTCAAAGAAAGGGGCCACGGTGTTTCTGTATCTCTATTATGTTGGTGCGGCTTCGGAACTTTTAAATATCTCGATGTATCTCGAAAACTACGCTTCTGATCAAAAAATATCATAGAACATAAATTGTAGGAAACATAATTCTCTATAAAAAACGTCTCTTAACATTTTGCCATAGCTCGCTTCGTTTCCGAGATATTTGCAGACTCAGCTCAAAGGAACTGGCCTGACGGACATATTTCGAGATATTTCTTCTTCTTGTTGTTCTTCCTCTGCACAGCTAAGCTGGAAGTGGCATTTGCAGCTCGCAATAGTGCAGAGTTATCTCAAAGAAAGGGGCCACGGTGTTTCTGTATCTCTATTATGTTGGTGCGGCTTCGGAACTTTTAAATATCTTGATATATCTCGAGAACTACGCATCTGATCAAAAAATATCATACAACATAAAAAGTAGGAAACTTAATTCTCTACAAAAAAGGTCTCTTAGCATTTTGCCATAGCTCGCTTCGTTTCCGAGATATTTGCAGATATATCTCAAGGGAAGGGGCCTGACGGACATATTTCGAGATATTTCTTCTTCTTGTTGTTCTTCTTCTGCACAGCTAAGCTGGAAGTGGCATTTACAGCTCGCAATAGTGCAGAGTTATCTCAAAGAAAGGGGCCATGGTGTTTCTGTATCTCTATTATGTTGGTGCGGCTTCGGAACTTTTAAATATCTTGATATATCTCGAGAACTACGCATCTGATCAAAAAATATCATAGAACATAAAAAGTAGGAAACTTAATTCTCTACAAAAAAGGTCTCTTAACATTTTGCCATAGCTCGCTTCGTTTCCGAGATATTTGCAGATTTATCTCAAGGGAAGGAGCCTGACGGACATATTTCGAGATATTTCTTCTTCTTGTTGTTCTTCTTCTGCACAGCTAAGCTGGAAGTGGCATTTGCAGCTCGCAATAGTGCAGAGTTATCTCAAAGAAAGGGGCCACGGTGTTTCTGTATCTCTATTATGTTGGTGCGGCTTCGGAACTTTTAAATATCTTGATATATCTCGAGAACTACGCATCTGATCAAAAAATATCATACAACATAAAAAGTAGGAAACTTAATTCTCTACGAAAAAGGTCTCTTAACATTTTACCATAGCTCGCTTCGTTTCCGAGATATTTGCAGATTTATCTCAACGGAAGGGGCCTGACGGACATATTTCGAGATATTTCTTCTTCTTGTTGTTCTTCTTCTGCACAGCTAAGCTGGAAGTGGCATTTGCGGCCCGCACTAGTGCAGAGTTATCTCAAAGAAAGGGGCCACGGTGTTTCTGTATCTCTATTATGTTGGTGCGGCTTCGGAACTTTTAAATATCTTGATATATCTCGAGAACTACGCATCTGATCAAAAAATATCATACAACATAAAAAGTAGGAAACTTAATTCTCTAGAAAAAAGGTCTCTTAACATTTTGCCATAGCTCGCTTCGTTTCCGAGATATTTGCAGATTTATCTCAAGGGAAGGGGCCTGACGGACATATTTCGAGATATTTCTTCTTCTTGTTGTTCTTCTTCTGCACAGCTAAGCTGGAAGTGGCATTTGCGGCTCGCACTAGTGCAGAGTTATCTCAAAGAAAGGGGCCACGGTGTTTCTGTATCTCTATTATGTTGGTGCGGCTTCGGAACTTTTAAATATCTCGATGTATCTCGAAAACTACGCTTCTGATCAAAAAATATCATAGAACATAAATTGTAGGAAACATAATTCTCTATAAAAAACGTCTCTTAACATTTTGCCATAGCTCGCTTCGTTTCCGAGATATTTGCAGACTCAGCTCAAAGGAACTGGCCTGACGGACATATTTCGAGATATTTCTTCTTCTTGTTGTTCTTCCTCTGCACAGCTAAGCTGGAAGTGGCATTTGCAGCTCGCAATAGTGCAGAGTTATCTCAAAGAAAGGGGCCACGGTGTTTCTGTATCTCTATTATGTTGGTGCGGCTTCGGAACTTTTAAATATCTTGATATATCTCGAGAACTACGCATCTGATCAAAAAATATCATACAACATAAAAAGTAGGAAACTTAATTCTCTACAAAAAAGGTCTCTTAACATTTTGCCATAGCTCGCTTCGTTTCCGAGATATTTGCAGATTTATCTCAAGGGAAGGGGCCTGACGGACATATTTCGAGATATTTCTTCTTCTTGTTGTTCTTCTTCTGCACAGCTAAGCTGGAAGTGGCATTTGCGGCCCGCACTAGTGCAGAGTTATCTCAAAGAAAGGGGCCACGGTGTTTCTGTATCTCTATTATGTTGGTGCGGCTTCGGAACTTTTAAATATCTTGATATATCTCAAGAACTACGCATCTGATCAAAAAATATCATACAACATAAAAAGTAGGAAACTTAATTCTCAAGAAAAAAGGTCTCTTAACATTTTGCCATAGCTCGCTTGGTTTCCGAGATATTTGCAGATTTATCTCAAGGGAAGGGGCCTGACGGACATATTTCGGGATATTTCTTCTTCTTGTTGTTCTTCTTCTGCACAGCTAAGCTGGAAGTGGCATTTACAGCTCGCAATAGTGCAGAGTTATCTCAAAGAAAGGGGCCACGGTGTTTCTGTATCTCTATTATGTTGGTGCGGCTTCGGAACTTTTAAATATCTTGATATATCTCGAGAACTACGCATCTGATCAAAAAATATCATAGAACATAAAAAGTAGGAAACTTAATTCTCTACAAAAAAGGTCTCTTAATATTTTGCCATAGCTCGCTTGGTTTCCGAGATATTTGCAGATTTATCTCAAGGGAAGGGGCCTGACGGACATATTTCGAGATATTTCTTCTTCTTGTTGTTCTTCTTCTGCACAGCTAAGCTGGAAGTGGCGTTTGCGGCTCGCACTAGTGCAGAGTTATCTCAAAGAAAGGGGCCACGGTGTTTCTGTATCTCTATTATGTTGGTGCGGCTTCGGAACTTTTAAATATCTCGATGTATCTCGAAAACTACGCTTCTGATCAAAAAATATCATAGAACATAAATTGTAGGAAACATAATTCTCTATAAAAAACGTCTCTTAACATTTTGCCATAGCTCGCTTCGTTTCCGAGATATTTGCAGACTCAGCTCAAAGGAACTGGCCTGACGGACATATTTCGAGATATTTCTTCTTCTTGTTGTTCTTCCTCTGCACAGCTAAGCTGGAAGTGGCATTTGCAGCTCGCAATAGTGCAGAGTTATCTCAAAGAAAGGGGCCACGGTGTTTCTGTATCTCTATTATGTTGGTGCGGCTTCGGAACTTTTAAATATCTTGATATATCTCGAGAACTACGCATCTGATCAAAAAATATCATACAACATAAAAAGTAGGAAACTTAATTCTCTACAAAAAAGGTCTCTTAACATTTTGCCATAGCTCGCTTCGTTTCCGAGATATTTGCAGATTTATCTCAAGGGAAGGGGCCTGACGGACATATTTCGAGATATTTCTTCTTCTTGTTGTTCTTCTTCTGCACAGCTAAGCTGGAAGTGGCATTTGCGGCCCGCACTAGTGCAGAGTTATCTCAAAGAAAGGGGCCACGGTGTTTCTGTATCTCTATTATGTTGGTGCGGCTTCGGAACTTTTAAATATCTTGATATATCTCGAGAACTACGCATCTGATCAAAAAATATCATACAACATAAAAAGTAGGAAACTTAATTCTCTAGAAAAAAGGTCTCTTAACATTTTGCCATAGCTCGCTTGGTTTCCGAGATATTTGCAGATTTATCTCAAGGGAAGGGGCCTGACGGACATATTTCGGGATATTTCTTCTTCTTGTTGTTCTTCTTCTGCACAGCTAAGCTGGAAGTGGCATTTACAGCTCGCAATAGTGCAGAGTTATCTCAAAGAAAGGGGCCACGGTGTTTCTGTATCTCTATTATGTTGGTGCGGCTTCGGAACTTTTAAATATCTTGATATATCTCGAGAACTACGCATCTGATCAAAAAATATCATAGAACATAAAAAGTAGGAAACTTAATTCTCTACAAAAAAGGTCTCTTAATATTTTGCCATAGCTCGCTTGGTTTCCGAGATATTTGCAGATTTATCTCAAGGGAAGGGGCCTGACGGACATATTTCGAGATATTTCTTCTTCTTGTTGTTCTTCTTCTGCACAGCTAAGCTGGAAGTGGCATTTGCGGCTCGCACTAGTGCAGAGTTATCTCAAAGAAAGGGGCCACGGTGTTTCTGTATCCCTATTATGTTGGTGCGGCTTCGGAACTTTTAAATATCTCGATATATCTCGAAAACTACGCTTCTGATCAAAAAATATCATAGAACATAAATTGTAGGAAACATAATTCTCTATAAAAAACGTCTCTTAACATTTTCTCATTGCTCGCTTCGTTTCCGAGATATTTGCAGATTCAGCTCAAAGGAACTGGCCTGACGGACATATTTCGAGATATTTCTTCTTCTTGTTGTTCTTCCTCTGCACAGCTAAGCTGGAAGTGGCATTTGCAGCTCGCAATAGTGCAGAGTTATCTCAAAGAAAGGGGCCACGGTGTTTCTGTATCTCTATTATGTTGGTGCGGCTTCGGAACTTTTAAATATCTTGATATATCTCGAGAACTACGCATCTGATCAAAAAATATCATAGAACATAAAAAGTAGGAAACGTAATTCTCTACAAAAAAGGTCTCTTAACATTTTGCCATAGCTCGCTTCGTTTCCGAGATATTTGCAGATTTATCTCAAGGGAAGGGGCCTGACGGACATATTTCGAGATATTTCTTCTTCTTGTTGTTCTTCTTCTGCACAGCTAAGCTGGAAGTGGCATTTACAGCTCGCAATAGTGCAGAGTTATCTCAAAGAAAGGGGCCACGGTGTTTCTGTATCTCTATTATGTTGGTGCGGCTTCGGAACTTTTAAATATCTTGATATATCTCGAGAACTACGCATCTGATCAAAAAATATCATAGAACATAAAAAGTAGGAAACTTAATTCTCTACAAAAAAGGTCTCTTAACATTTTGCCATAGCTCGCTTCGTTTCCGAGATATTTGCAGATTTATCTCAAGGGAAGGGGCCTGACGGACATATTTCGAGATATTTCTTCTTCTTGTTGTTCTTCTTCTGCACAGCTAAGCTGGAAGTGGCATTTGCGGCTCGCACTAGTGCAGAGTTATCTCAGAGAAAGGGGCCACGGTGTTTCTGTATCCCTATTATGTTGGTGCGGCTTCGGAACTTTTAAATATCTCGATATATCTCGAAAACTACGCTTCTGATCAAAAAATATCATAGGACATAAATTGTAGGAAACATAATTCTCTATAAAAAACGTCTCTTAACATTTTGTCATAGCTCGCTTCGTTTCCGAGATATTTGCAGATTCATCTCAAAGGAACTGGCCTGACGGACATATTTCGAGATATTTCTTCTTCTTGTTGTTCTTCCTCTGCACAGCTAAGCTGGAAGTGGCATTTGCAGCTCGCAATAGTGCAGAGTTATCTCAAAGAAAGGGGCCACGGTGTTTCTGTATCTCTATTATGTTGGTGCGGCTTCGGAACTTTTAAATATCTTGATATATCTCGAGAACTACGCATCTGATCAAAAAATATCATAGAACATAAAAAGTAGGAAACTTAATTCTCTACAAAAAAGGTCTCTTAACATTTTGCCATAGCTCGCTTCGTTTCCGAGATATTTGCAGATTTATCTCAAGGGAAGGGGCCTGACGGACATATTTCGAGATATTTCTTCTTCTTGTTGTTCTTCTTCTGCACAGCTAAGCTGGAAGTGGCATTTGCGGCTCGCAATAGTGCAGAGTTATCTCAAAGAAAGGGGCCACGGTGTTTCTGTATCTCTATTATGTTGGTGCGGCTTCGGAACTTTTAAATATCTTGATATATCTCGAGAACTACGCATCTGATCAAAAAATATCATAGAACATAAAAAGTAGGAAACTTAATTCTCTACAAAGAAGGTCTCTTAACATTTTGCCATAGCTCGCTTCGTTTCCGAGATATTTGCAGATTTATCTCAAGGGAAGGGGCCTGACGGACATATTTCGAGATATTTCTTCTTCTTGTTGTTCTTCTTCTGCACAGCTAAGCTGGAAGTGGCATTTGCGGCTCGCACTAGTGCAGAGTTATCTCAAAGAAAGGGGCCACGGTGTTTCTGTATCCCTATTATGTTGGTGCGGCTTCGGAACTTTTAAATATCTCGATATATCTCGAAAACTACGCTTCTGATCAAAAAATATCATAGAACATAAATTGTAGGAAACATAATTCTCTATAAAAAACGTCTCTTAACATTTTGTCATAGCTCGCTTCGTTTCCGAGATATTTGCAGATTCAGCTCAAAGGAACTGGCCTGACGGACATATTTCGAGATATTTCTTCTTCTTGTTGTTCTTCCTCTGCACAGCTAAGCTGGAAGTGGCATTTGCAGCTCGCAATAGTGCAGAGTTATCTCAAAGAAAGGGGCCACGGTGTTTCTGTATCTCTATTATGTTGGTGCGGCTTCGGAACTTTTAAATATCTTGATATATCTCGAGAACTACGCATCTGATCAAAAAATATCATAGAACATAAAAAGTAGGAAACTTAATTCTCTACAAAAAAGGTCTCTTAACATTTTGCCATAGCTCGCTTCGTTTCCGAGATATTTGCAGATTTATCTCAAGGGAAGGGGCCTGACGGACATATTTCGAGATATTTCTTCGTCTTGTTGTTCTTCTTCTGCACAGCTAAGCTGGAAGTGGCATTTGCGGCTCGCACTAGTGCAGAGTTATCTCACAGAAAGGGGCCACGGTGTTTCTGTATCTCTATTATGTTGGTGCGGCTTCGGAACTTTTAAATATCTTGATATATCTCGAGAACTACGCATCAGATCAAAAAATATCATAGAACATAAAAAGTAGGAAACTTAATTCTCTACAAAAAAAGTCTCTTAACATTTTGCCATAGCTCTCTTCGTTTCCGAGATATTTGCAGATTTATCTCAAGGGAAGGGGCCTGACGGACATATTTCGAGATATTTCTTCTTCTTGTTGTTCTTCTTCTGCACAGCTAAGCTGGAAGTGGCATTTACAGCTCGCAATAGTGCAGAGTTATCTCAAAGAAAGGGGCCACGGTGTTTCTGTATCTCTATTATGTTGGTGCGGCTTCGGAACTTTTAAATATCTTGATATATCTCGAGAACTACGCATCTGATCAAAAAATATCATAGAACATAAAAAGTAGGAAACTTAATTCTCTACAAAAAAGGTCTCTTAACATTTTGCCATAGCTCGCTTCGTTTCCGAGATATTTGCAGATTTATCTCAAGGGAAGGGGCCTGACGGACATATTTCGAGATATTTCTTCTTCTTGTTGTTCTTCTTCTGCACAGCTAAGCTGGAAGTGGCATTTGCGGCTCGCACTAGTGCAAAGTTATCTCAAAGAAAGGGGCCACGGTGTTTCTGTATCCCTATTATGTTGGTGCGGCTTCGGAACTTTTAAATATCTCGATATATCTCGAAAACTACGCTTCTGATCAAAAAATATCATAGAACATAAATTGTAGGAAACATAATTCTCTATAAAAAACGTCTCTTAACATTTTGCCATAGCTCGCTTCGTTTCCGAGATATTTGCAGATTCAGCTCAAAGGAACTGGCCTGACGGACATATTTCGAGATATTTCTTCTTCTTGTTGTTCTTCCTCTGCACAGCTAAGCTGGAAGTGGCATTTGCAGCTCGCAATAGTGCAGAGTTATCTCAAAGAAAGGGGCCACGGTGTTTCTGTATCTCTATTATGTTGGTGCGGCTTCGGAACTTTTAAATATCTTGATATATCTCGAGAACTACGCATCTGATCAAAAAATATCATACAACATAAAAAGTAGGAAACTTAATTCTCTACAAAAAAGGTCTCTTAACATTTTGCCATAGCTCGCTTCGTTTCCGAGATATTTGCAGATTTATCTCAAGGGAAGGGGCCTGACGGACATATTTCGAGATATTTCTTCTTCTTGTTGTTCTTCTTCTGCACAGCTAAGCTGGAAGTGGCATTTGCGGCTCGCACTAGTGCAGAGTTATCTCAAGGAAAGGGGCCACGGTGTTTCTGTATCCCTATTATGTTGGTGCGGCTTCGGAACTTTTAAATATCTCGATATATCTCGAAAACTACGCTTCTGATCAAAAAATATCATAGAACATAAATTGTAGGAAACAGAATTCTCTACAAAAAAGGTCTCTTAACATTTTGCCATAGCTCGCTTCGTTTCCGAGATATTTGCAGATATATCTCAAGGGAAGGGGCCTGACGGACATATTTCGAGATATTTCTTCTTCTTGTTGTTCTTCTTCTGCACAGCTAAGCTGGAAGTGGCATTTCCAGCTCGCAATAGTGCAGAGTTATCTCAAAGAAAGGGGCCACGGTGTTTCTGTATCTCTATTATGTTGGTGCGGCTTCGGAACTTTTAAATATCTTGATATATCTCGAGAACTACGCATCTGATCGAAAAATATCATAGAACATAAAAAGTAGGAAACTTAATTCTCTACAAAAAAGGTCTCTTAACATTTTGCCATAGCTCGCTTCGTTTCCGAGATATTTGCAGATTTATCTCAAGGGAAGGGGCCTAACGGACATATTTCGAGATATTTCTTCTTCTTGTTGTTCTTCTTCTGCACAGCTAAGCTGGAAGTGGCATTTGCGGCTCGCACTAGTGCAGAGTTATCTCAAAGAAAGGGGTCACGGTGTTTATGTATCTCTATTATGTTGGTGCGGTTTCGGAACTTTTAAATATCTTGATATATCTCGAGAACTACGCATCTGATCAAAAAATATCATAGAACGTAAAAGGTAGGAAACTTAATTCTCTACAAAAAAGGTCTCTTAAGATTTTGCCATAGCTCGCTTCGTTTCCGAGATATTTGCAGATTTATCTCAAGGGAAGGGGCCTAACGGACATATTTCGAGATATTTCTTCTTCTTGTTGTTCTTCTTCTGCACAGCTAAGCTGGAAGTGGCATTTGCGGCTCGCACTAGTGCAGAGTTATCTCAAAGAAAGGGGTCACGGTGTTTATGTATCTCTATTATGTTGGTGCGGTTTCGGAACTTTTAAATATCTTGATATATCTCGAGAACTACGCATCTGATCAAAAAATATCATAGAACGTAAAAGGTAGGAAACTTAATTCTCTACAAATAAGGTCTCTTAACATTTTGCCATAGCTCGCTTCGTTTCCGAGATATTTGCAGATTTATCTCAAGGGAAGGGGCCTGACGGACATATTTCGAGATATTTCTTCTTCTTGTTGTTCTTCTTCTGCACAGCTAAGCTGGAAGTGGCATTTGCAGCTCGCAATAGTGCAGAGTTATCTCAAAGAAAGGGGCCACGGTGTTTCTGTATCTCTATTATGTTGGTGCGGCTTCGGAACTTTTAAATATCTCGATATATCTCGAAAACTACGCTTCTGATCAAAAAATATCATAGAACATAAATTGTAGGAAACATAATTCTCTATAGAAAAGGTCTCTTAACATTTTGCCATAGCTCGCTTCGTTTCCGAGATATTTGCAGATTCAGCTCAAAGGAACTGGCCTGACGGACATATTTCGAGATATTTCTTCTTCTTGTTGTTCTTCCTCTGCACAGCTAAGCTGGAAGTGGCATTTGCAGCTCGCAATAGTGCAGAGTTATCTCAAAGAAAGGGGCCACGGTGTTTCTGTATCTCTATTATGTTGGTGCGGCTTCGGAACTTTTAAATATCTTGATATATCTCGAGAACTACGCATCTGATCAAAAAATATCATAGAACATAAAAAGTAGGAAACGTAATTCTCTACAAAAAAGGTCTCTTAACATTTTGCCATAGCTCGCTTCGTTTCCGAGATATTTGCAGATTTATCTCAAGGGAAGGGGCCTGACGGACATATTTCGAGATATTTCTTCTTCTTGTTGTTCTTCTTCTGCACAGCTAAGCTGGAAGTGGCATTTGCGGCTCGCACTAGTGCAGAGTTATCTCAAAGAAAGGGGCCACGGTGTTTCTGTATCTCTATTATGTTGGTGCGGCTTCGGAACTTTTAAATATCTCGATGTATCTCGAAAACTACGCTTCTGATCAAAAAATATCATAGAACATAAATTGTAGGAAACATAATTCTCTACAAAAAAGGTCTCTTAGCATTTTGCCATAGCTCGCTTCGTTTCCGAGATATTTGCAGATATATCTCAAGGGAAGGGGCCTGACGGACATATTTCGAGATATTTCTTCTTCTTGTTGTTCTTCTTCTGCACAGCTAAGCTGGAAGTGGCATTTACAGCTCGCAATAGTGCAGAGTTATCTCAAAGAAAGGGGCCACGGTGTTTCTGTATCTCTATTATGTTGGTGCGGCTTCGGAACTTTTAAATATCTTGATATATCTCGAGAACTACGCATCTGATCAAAAAATATCATAGAACATAAAAAGTAGGAAACTTAATTCTCTACAAAAAAGGTCTCTTAACATTTTGCCATAGCTCGCTTCGTTTCCGAGATATTTGCAGATTTATCTCAAGGGAAGGGGCCTGACGGACATATTTCGAGATATTTCTTCTTCTTGTTGTTCTTCTTCTGCACAGCTAAGCTGGAAGTGGCATTTGCGGCTCGCACTAGTGCAAAGTTATCTCAAAGAAAGGGGCCACGGTGTTTCTGTATCCCTATTATGTTGGTGCGGCTTCGGAACTTTTAAATATCTCGATATATCTCGAAAACTACGCTTCTGATCAAAAAATATCATAGAACATAAATTGTAGGAAACATAATTCTCTATAAAAAACGTCTCTTAACATTTTGCCATAGCTCGCTTCGTTTCCGAGATATTTGCAGATTCAGCTCAAAGGAACTGGCCTGACGGACATATTTCGAGATATTTCTTCTTCTTGTTGTTCTTCCTCTGCACAGCTAAGCTGGAAGTGGCATTTGCGGCTCGCACTAGTGCAGAGTTATCTCAAAGAAAGGGGCCACGGTGTTTCTGTATCTCTATTATGTTGGTGCGGCTTCGGAACTTTTAAATATCTTGATATATCTCGAGAACTACGCATCTGATCAAAAAATATCATAGAACATAAAAAGTAGGAAACGTAATTCTCTACAAAAAAGGTCTCTTAACATTTTGCCATAGCTCGCTTCGTTCCCGAGATATTTGCAGATTTATCTCAAGGGAAGGGGCCTGACGGACATATTTCGAGATATTTCTTCTTCTTGTTGTTCTTCTTCTGCACAGCTAAGCTGGAAGTGGCATTTGCGGCTCGCACTAGTGCAGAGTTATCTCAAAGAAAGGGGCCACGGTGTTTCTGTATCTCTATTATGTTGGTGCGGCTTCGGAACTTTTAAATATCTCGATGTATCTCGAAAACTACGCTTCTGATCAAAAAATATCATAGAACATAAATTGTAGGAAACATAATTCTCTACAAAAAAGGTCTCTTAACATTTTGCCATAGCTCGCTTCGTTTCCGAGATATTTGCAGATATATCTCAAGGGAAGGGGCCTGACGGACATATTTCGAGATATTTCTTCTTCTTGTTGTTCTTCTTCTGCACAGCTAAGCTGGAAGTGGCATTTACAGCTCGCAATAGTGCAGAGTTATCTCAAAGAAAGGGGCCACGGTGTTTCTGTATCTCTATTATGTTGGTGCGGCTTCGGAACTTTTAAATATCTTGATATATCTCGAGAACTACGCATCTGATCAAAAAATATCATAGAACATAAAAAGTAGGAAACTTAATTCTCTACAAAAAAGGTCTCTTAACATTTTGCCATAGCTCGCTTCGTTTCCGAGATATTTGCAGATTTATCTCAAGGGAAGGGGCCTGACGGACATATTTCGAGATATTTCTTCTTCTTGTTGTTCTTCTTCTGCACAGCTAAGCTGGAAGTGGCATTTGCGGCTCGCACTAGTGCAGAGTTATCTCAAGGAAAGGGGCCACGGTGTTTCTGTATCCCTATTATGTTGGTGCGGCTTCGGAACTTTTAAATATCTCGATATATCTCGAAAACTACGCTTCTGATCAAAAAATATCATAGAACATAAATTGTATGAAACATAATTCTCTATAAAAAACGTCTCTTAACATTTTGTCATAGCTCGCTTCGTTTCCGAGATATTTGCAGATTCAGCTCAAAGGAACTGGCCTGACGGACATATTTCGAGATATTTCTTCTTCTTGTTGTCCTTCCTCTGCACAGCTAAGCTGGAAGTGGCATTTGCGGCTCGCACTAGTGCAGAGTTATCTCAAAGAAAGGGGCCACGGTGTTTCTGTATCTCTATTATGTTGGTGCGGCTTCGGAACTTTTAAATATCTTGATATATCTCGAGAACTACGCATCAGATCAAAAAATATCATAGAACATAAAAAGTAGGAAACTTAATTCTCTACAAAAAAAGTCTCTTAACATTTTGCCATAGCTCTCTTCGTTTCCGAGATATTTGCAGATTTATCTCAAGGGAAGGGGCCTGACGGACATATTTCGAGATATTTCTTCTTCTTGTCGTTCTTCTGCACAGCTAAGCTGGAAGTGGCATTTGCAGCTCGCAATAGTGCATAGTTATCTGAAAGAAAGGGGCCACGGTGTTTCTGTATCTCTATTATGTTGGTGCGGCTTCGGAACTTTTAAATATCTTGATATATCTCGAGAACTACGCATCTGATCAAAAAATATCATAGAACATAAAAAGTAGGAAACTTAATTCTCTACAAAAAAGGTCTCTTAACATTTTGCCATAGCTCGCTTCGTTTCCGAGATATTTGCAGATTTATCTCAAGGGAAGGGGCCTGACGGACATATTTCGAGATATTTCTTCTTCTTGTTGTTCTTCTTCTGCACAGCTAAGCTGGAAGTGGCATTTGCGGCTCGCACTAGTGCGGAGTTATCTCAAAGAAAGGGGCCACGGTGTTTCTGTATCCCTATTATGTTGGTGCGGCTTCGGAACTTTTAAATATCTCGATATATCTCGAAAACTACGCTTCTGATCAAAAAATATCATAGAACATAAATTGTAGGAAACATAATTCTCTATAAAAAACGTCTCTTAACATTTTGTCATAGCTCGCTTCGTTTCCGAGATATTTGCAGATTCAGCTCAAAGGAACTGGCCTGACGGACATATTTCGAGATATTTCTTCTTCTTGTTGTTCTTCCTCTGCACAGCTAAGCTGGAAGTGGCATTTGCAGCTCGCAATAGTGCAGAGTTATCTCAAAGAAAGGGTCACGGTGTTTCTGTATCTCTATTATGTTGGTGCGGCTTCGGAACTTTTAAATATCTTGATATATCTCGAGAACTACGCATCTGATCAAAAAATATCATAGAACATAAAAAGTAGGAAACTTAATTCTCTACAAAAAAGGTCTCTTAACATTTTGCCATAGCTCGCTTCGTTTCCGAGATATTTGCAGATTTATCACAAGGGAAGGGGCCTGACGGACATATTTCGAGATATTTCTTCTTCTTGTTGTTCTTCTTCTGCACAGCTAAGCTGGAAGTGGCATTTGCGGCTCGCACTAGTGCAGAGTTATCTCAAAGAAAGGGGCCACGGTGTTTCTGTATCTCTATTATGTTGGTGCGGCTTCGGAACTTTTAAATATCTCGATATATCTCGAAAACTACGCTTCTGATCAAAAAATATCATAGAACATAAATTGTAGGAAACAGAATTCTCTACAAAAAAGGTCTCTTAACATTTTGCCATAGCTCGCTTCGTTTCCGAGATATTTGCAGATATATCTCAAGGGAAGGGGCCTGACGGACATATTTCGAGATATTTCTTCTTCTTGTTGTTCTTCTTCTGCACAGCTAAGCTGGAAGTGGCATTTGCAGCTCGCAATAGTGCAGAGTTATCTCAAAGAAAGGGGCCACGGTGTTTCTGTATCTCTATTATGTTGGTGCGGCTTCGGAACTTTTAAATATCTTGATATATCTCGAGAACTACGCATCTGATCAAAAAATATCATAGAACATAAAAAGTAGGAAACGTAATTCTCTACAAAAAAGGTCTCTTAACATTTTGCCATAGCTCGCTTCGTTTCCGAGATATTTGCAGATTTATCTCAAGGGAAGGGGCCTGACGGACATATTTCGAGATATTTCTTCTTCTTGTTGTTCTTCTTCTGCACAGCTAAGCTGGAAGTGGCATTTGCGGCTCGCACTAGTGCAGAGTTATCTCAAGGAAAGGGGCCACGGTGTTTCTGTATCCCTATTATGTTGGTGCGGCTTCGGAACTTTTAAATATCTCGATATATCTCGAAAACTACGCTTCTGATCAAAAAATATCATAGAACATAAATTGTAGGAAACAGAATTCTCTACAAAAAAGGTCTCTTAACATTTTGCCATAGCTCGCTTCGTTTCCGAGATATTTGCAGATATATCTCAAGGGAAGGGGCCTGACGGACATATTTCGAGATATTTCTTCTTCTTGTTGTTCTTCTTCTGCACAGCTAAGCTGGAAGTGGCATTTCCAGCTCGCAATAGTGCAGAGTTATCTCAAAGAAAGGGGCCACGGTGTTTATGTATCTCTATTATGTTGGTGCGGTTTCGGAACTTTTAAATATCTTGATATATCTCGAGAACTACGCATCTGATCAAAAAATATCATAGAACGTAAAAGGTAGGAAACTTAATTCTCT
Source organism: Osmia lignaria lignaria (assembly GCF_051020975.1). Lineage (NCBI taxonomy): Eukaryota > Metazoa > Arthropoda > Insecta > Hymenoptera > Megachilidae > Osmia > Osmia lignaria. The sequence continues at coordinate 20,485,750 of NW_027478162.1, read as the reverse complement.
ACAAATAAGGTCTCTTAACATTTTGCCATAGCTCGCTTCGTTTCCGAGATATTTGCAGATTTATCTCAAGGGAAGGGGCCTGACGGACATATTTCGAGATATTTCTTCTTCTTGTTGTTCTTCTTCTGCACAGCTAAGCTGGAAGTGGCATTTGCAGCTCGCAATAGTGCAGAGTTATCTCAAAGAAAGGGGCCACGGTGTTTCTGTATCTCTATTATGTTGGTGCGGCTTCGGAACTTTTAAATATCTCGATATATCTCGAAAACTACGCTTCTGATCAAAAAATATCATAGAACATAAATTGTAGGAAACATAATTCTCTATAGAAAAGGTCTCTTAACATTTTGCCATAGCTCGCTTCGTTTCCGAGATATTTGCAGATTCAGCTCAAAGGAACTGGCCTGACGGACATATTTCGAGATATTTCTTCTTCTTGTTGTTCTTCCTCTGCACAGCTAAGCTGGAAGTGGCATTTGCAGCTCGCAATAGTGCAGAGTTATCTCAAAGAAAGGGGCCACGGTGTTTCTGTATCTCTATTATGTTGGTGCGGCTTCGGAACTTTTAAATATCTTGATATATCTCGAGAACTACGCATCTGATCAAAAAATATCATAGAACATAAAAAGTAGGAAACGTAATTCTCTACAAAAAAGGTCTCTTAACATTTTGCCATAGCTCGCTTCGTTTCCGAGATATTTGCAGATTTATCTCAAGGGAAGGGGCCTGACGGACATATTTCGAGATATTTCTTCTTCTTGTTGTTCTTCTTCTGCACAGCTAAGCTGGAAGTGGCATTTGCGGCTCGCACTAGTGCAGAGTTATCTCAAAGAAAGGGGCCACGGTGTTTCTGTATCTCTATTATGTTGGTGCGGCTTCGGAACTTTTAAATATCTCGATGTATCTCGAAAACTACGCTTCTGATCAAAAAATATCATAGAACATAAATTGTAGGAAACATAATTCTCTACAAAAAAGGTCTCTTAGCATTTTGCCATAGCTCGCTTCGTTTCCGAGATATTTGCAGATATATCTCAAGGGAAGGGGCCTGACGGACATATTTCGAGATATTTCTTCTTCTTGTTGTTCTTCTTCTGCACAGCTAAGCTGGAAGTGGCATTTACAGCTCGCAATAGTGCAGAGTTATCTCAAAGAAAGGGGCCACGGTGTTTCTGTATCTCTATTATGTTGGTGCGGCTTCGGAACTTTTAAATATCTTGATATATCTCGAGAACTACGCATCTGATCAAAAAATATCATACAACATAAAAAGTAGGAAACTTAATTCTCTACAAAAAAGGTCTCTTAACATTTTGCCATAGCTCGCTTCGTTTCCGAGATATTTGCAGATTTATCTCAAGGGAAGGGGCCTGACGGACATATTTCGAGATATTTCTTCTTCTTGTTGTTCTTCTTCTGCACAGCTAAGCTGGAAGTGGCATTTGCGGCTCGCACTAGTGCAAAGTTATCTCAAAGAAAGGGGCCACGGTGTTTCTGTATCCCTATTATGTTGGTGCGGCTTCGGAACTTTTAAATATCTCGATATATCTCGAAAACTACGCTTCTGATCAAAAAATATCATAGAACATAAATTGTAGGAAACATAATTCTCTATAAAAAACGTCTCTTAACATTTTGCCATAGCTCGCTTCGTTTCCGAGATATTTGCAGATTCAGCTCAAAGGAACTGGCCTGACGGACATATTTCGAGATATTTCTTCTTCTTGTTGTTCTTCCTCTGCACAGCTAAGCTGGAAGTGGCATTTGCGGCTCGCACTAGTGCAGAGTTATCTCAAAGAAAGGGGCCACGGTGTTTCTGTATCTCTATTATGTTGGTGCGGCTTCGGAACTTTTAAATATCTCGATGTATCTCGAAAACTACGCTTCTGATCAAAAAATATCATAGAACATAAATTGTAGGAAACATAATTCTCTACAAAAAAGGTCTCTTAACATTTTGCCATAGCTCGCTTCGTTTCCGAGATATTTGCAGATATATCTCAAGGGAAGGGGCCTGACGGACATATTTCGAGATATTTCTTCTTCTTGTTGTTCTTCTTCTGCACAGCTAAGCTGGAAGTGGCATTTACAGCTCGCAATAGTGCAGAGTTATCTCAAAGAAAGGGGCCACGGTGTTTCTGTATCTCTATTATGTTGGTGCGGCTTCGGAACTTTTAAATATCTTGATATATCTCGAGAACTACGCATCTGATCAAAAAATATCATAGAACATAAAAAGTAGGAAACTTAATTCTCTACAAAAAAGGTCTCTTAACATTTTGCCATAGCTCGCTTCGTTTCCGAGATATTTGCAGATTTATCTCAAGGGAAGGGGCCTGACGGACATATTTCGAGATATTTCTTCTTCTTGTTGTTCTTCTTCTGCACAGCTAAGCTGGAAGTGGCATTTGCGGCTCGCACTAGTGCAGAGTTATCTCAAGGAAAGGGGCCACGGTGTTTCTGTATCCCTATTATGTTGGTGCGGCTTCGGAACTTTTAAATATCTCGATATATCTCGAAAACTACGCTTCTGATCAAAAAATATCATAGAACATAAATTGTATGAAACATAATTCTCTATAAAAAACGTCTCTTAACATTTTGTCATAGCTCGCTTCGTTTCCGAGATATTTGCAGATTCAGCTCAAAGGAACTGGCCTGACGGACATATTTCGAGATATTTCTTCTTCTTGTTGTCCTTCCTCTGCACAGCTAAGCTGGAAGTGGCATTTGCGGCTCGCACTAGTGCAGAGTTATCTCAAAGAAAGGGGCCACGGTGTTTCTGTATCTCTATTATGTTGGTGCGGCTTCGGAACTTTTAAATATCTTGATATATCTCGAGAACTACGCATCAGATCAAAAAATATCATAGAACATAAAAAGTAGGAAACTTAATTCTCTACAAAAAAAGTCTCTTAACATTTTGCCATAGCTCTCTTCGTTTCCGAGATATTTGCAGATTTATCTCAAGGGAAGGGGCCTGACGGACATATTTCGAGATATTTCTTCTTCTTGTCGTTCTTCTGCACAGCTAAGCTGGAAGTGGCATTTGCAGCTCGCAATAGTGCATAGTTATCTGAAAGAAAGGGGCCACGGTGTTTCTGTATCTCTATTATGTTGGTGCGGCTTCGGAACTTTTAAATATCTTGATATATCTCGAGAACTACGCATCTGATCAAAAAATATCATAGAACATAAAAAGTAGGAAACTTAATTCTCTACAAAAAAGGTCTCTTAACATTTTGCCATAGCTCGCTTCGTTTCCGAGATATTTGCAGATTTATCTCAAGGGAAGGGGCCTGACGGACATATTTCGAGATATTTCTTCTTCTTGTTGTTCTTCTTCTGCACAGCTAAGCTGGAAGTGGCATTTGCGGCTCGCACTAGTGCAGAGTTATCTCAAAGAAAGGGGCCACGGTGTTTCTGTATCCCTATTATGTTGGTGCGGCTTCGGAACTTTTAAATATCTCGATATATCTCGAAAACTACGCTTCTGATCAAAAAATATCATAGAACATAAATTGTAGGAAACATAATTCTCTATAAAAAACGTCTCTTAACATTTTGTCATAGCTCGCTTCGTTTCCGAGATATTTGCAGATTCAGCTCAAAGGAACTGGCCTGACGGACATATTTCGAGATATTTCTTCTTCTTGTTGTTCTTCCTCTGCACAGCTAAGCTGGAAGTGGCATTTGCAGCTCGCAATAGTGCAGAGTTATCTCAAAGAAAGGGTCACGGTGTTTCTGTATCTCTATTATGTTGGTGCGGCTTCGGAACTTTTAAATATCTTGATATATCTCGAGAACTACGCATCTGATCAAAAAATATCATAGAACATAAAAAGTAGGAAACTTAATTCTCTACAAAAAAGGTCTCTTAACATTTTGCCATAGCTCGCTTCGTTTCCGAGATATTTGCAGATTTATCACAAGGGAAGGGGCCTGACGGACATATTTCGAGATATTTCTTCTTCTTGTTGTTCTTCTTCTGCACAGCTAAGCTGGAAGTGGCATTTCCAGCTTGCAATAGTGCAGAGTTATCTCAAAGAAAGGGGCCACGGTGTTTCTGTATCTCTATTATGTTGGTGCGGCTTCGGAACTTTTAAATATCTTGATATATCTCGAGAACTACGCATCTGATCGAAAAATATCATAGAACATAAAAAGTAGGAAACTTAATTCTCTACAAAAAAGGTCTCTTAACATTTTGCCATAGCTCGCTTCGTTTCCGAGATATTTGCAGATTTATCTCAAGGGAAGGGGCCTAACGGACATATTTCGAGATATTTCTTCTTCTTGTTGTTCTTCTTCTGCACAGCTAAGCTGGAAGTGGCATTTGCGGCTCGCACTAGTGCAGAGTTATCTCAAAGAAAGGGGTCACGGTGTTTATGTATCTCTATTATGTTGGTGCGGTTTCGGAACTTTTAAATATCTTGATATATCTCGAGAACTACGCATCTGATCAAAAAATATCATAGAACGTAAAAGGTAGGAAACTTAATTCTCTACAAATAAGGTCTCTTAACATTTTGCCATAGCTCGCTTCGTTTCCGAAATATTTGCAGATTTATCTCGAGGGAAGGGGTCTGACGGACATATTTCGAGATATTTCTTCTTCTTGTTGTTCTTCTTCTGCACAGCTAAGCTGGAAGTGGCATTTGCAGCTCGCAATAGTGCAGAGTTATCTCAAAGAAAGGGGCCACGGTGTTTCTGTATCTCTATTATGTTGGTGCGGCTTCGGAACTTTTAAATATCTTAATATATCTCGAGAACTACGCATCTGATCAAAAAATATCATAGAACATGAAAAGTAGGAAACTTAATTCTCTACAAAAAAGGTCTCTTAACATTTTGCCATAGCTCTCTTCGTTTCCGAGATATTTGCAGATTTATCTCAAGGGAAGGGGCCTGACGGACATATTTCGAGATATTTCTTCTTCTTGTTGTTCTTCTTCTGCACAGCTAAGCTGGAAGTGGCATTTGCAGCTCGCAATAGTGCAGAGTTATCTCAAAGAAAGGGGCCACGGTGTTTCTGTATCTCTATTATGTTGGTGCGGCTTCGGAACTTTTAAATATCTTGATATATCTCGAGAACTACGCATCTGATCAAAAAATATCATAGAACATGAAAAGTAGGAAACTTAATTCTCTACAAAAAAGGTCTCTTAACATTTTGCCATAGCTCTCTTCCTTTCCGAGATATTTGCAGATTTATCTCAAGGGAAGGGGCCTGACGGACATATTTCGAGATATTTCTTCTTCTTGTTGTTCTTCTTCTGCACAGCTAAGCTGGAAGTGGCATTTGCAGCTCGCAATAGTGCAGAGTTATCTCAAAGAAAGGGGCCACGGTGTTTCTGTATCTCTATTATGTTGGTGCGGCTTCGGAACTTTTAAATATCTTGATATATCTCGAGAACTACGCATCTGATCAAAAAATATCATAGAACATAAAAAGTAGGAAACTTAATTCTCTACAAAAAAGATCTCTTAACATTTTGCCATAGCTCGCTTCGTTTCCGAGATATTTGCAGATTTATCTCAAGGGAAGGGGCCTGACGGACATATTTCGAGATATTTCTTCTTCTCGTTGTTCTTCTTCTGCACAGCTAAGCTGTAAGTGGCATTTGCGGCTCGCGCTAGTGCAGAGTTATTTCAAAGAAAGGGGCCACGGTGTTTCTGTATCTCTATTATGTTGGTGCGGCTTCGGAACTTTTAAATATCTTGATATATCTCGAGAACTACGCATCTGATCAAAAAATATCATAGAACATAAAAAGTAGGAAACTTAATTCTCTACAAAAAAGATCTCTTAACATTTTGCCATAGCTCGCTTCGTTTCCGAGATATTTGCAGATTTATCTCAAGGGAAGGGGCCTGACGGACACATTTCGAGATACTTCTTCTTCTTGTTGTTCTTCTTCTGCACAGCTAAGCTGGAAGTGGCATTTGCAGCTCGCAATAGTGCAGAGTTATCTCAAAGAAAGGGTCCACGGTGTTTCTGTATCTCTATTATATTGGTGCGGCTTCGGAACTTTTAAATATCTTAATATATCTCGAGAACTACGCATCTGATCAAAAAATATCATAGAACATAAAAAGTAGGAAACTTAATTCTCTACAAAAAAGGTCTCTTAACATTTTGCCATAGCTCGCTTCGTTTCCGAGATATTTGCAGATTTAACTCAAGGGAAGGGGCCTCACGGACATATTTCGAGATATTTCTTCTTCTTGTTGTTCTTCTTCTGCACAGCTAAGCTGGAAGTGGCATTTGCGGCTCGCACTAGTGCACAGTTATCTCAAAGAAAGGGGCCACGGTGTTTCTGTATCTCTATTATGTTGGTGCGGCTTCGGAACTTTTAAATATGTTGATATACCTCGAGAACTACGCATCTGATCAAAAAATATCATAGAACATAAAAAGTAGGAAACTTAATTCTCTACAAAAAAGGTCTCTTAATATTTTGCCATAGGTCGCTTCGTTTCCGAGATATTTGCAGATTTATCTCAAGGGAAGGGGCCTAACGGACATATTTCGAGATATTTCTTCTTCTTGTTGTTCTTCCTCTGCACAGCTAAGCTGGCAGTGGCATTTGCAGCTCGCAATAGTGCAGAGTTATCTCAAAGAAAGGGGCCACGGTGTTTCTGTATCTCTATTATGTTGGTGCGGCTTCGGAACTTTTAAATATCTCGATATATCTCGAAAACTACGCTTCTGATCAAAAAATATCATAGAACATAAAAAGTAGGAAACATAATTCTGTACAAAAAAGGTCTCTTAACATTTTGCCATAGCTCGCTTCGTTTCCGAGATATTTGCAGATTTATCTCAAGGGAAGGGGCCTGACGGACATATTTCGAGATATTTCTTCTTCTTGTTGTTCTTCTTCTGCACAGCTAAGCTGGAAGTGGCATTCACAGCTCGCAATAGTGCAGAGTTATCTCAAAGAAAGGTGCCACGGTGTTTCTGTATCTCTATTATGTTGGTGCGGCTTCGGAACCTTTAAATATCTTGATATATCTCGAGAACTACGCATTTGATCAAAAAATATCATAGAACATAAAAAGTAGGAAACTTAATTCTCTACAAAAAAGGTCTCTTAACATTTTGCCATAGCTCGCTTCGTTTCCGAGATATTTGCAGATTCAGCTCAAAGGAACTGGCCTGACGGACATATTTCGAGATATTTCTTCTTCTTGTTGTTCTTCCTCTGCACAGCTAAGCTGGAAGTGGCATTTGCAGCTCGCAATAGTGCAGAGTTATCTCAAAGAAAGGGGCCACGGTGTTTCTGTATCTCTATTATGTTGGTGCGGCTTCGGAACTTTTAAATATCTCGATATATCTCGAAAACTACGCTTCTGATCAAAAAATATCATAGAACATAAAAAGTAGGAAACTTAATTCTCTACAAAAAAGATCTCTTAACATTTTGCCATAGCTCGCTTCGTTTCCGAGATATTTGCAGATTTATCTCAAGGGAAGGGGCCTGACGGACATATTTCGAGATATTTCTTCTTCTCGTTGTTCTTCTTCTGCACAGCTAAGCTGTAAGTGGCATTTGCGGCTCGCGCTAGTGCAGAGTTATCTCAAAGAAAGGGGCCACGGTGTTTCTGTATCTCTATTATGTTGGTGCGGCTTCGGAACTTTTAAATATCTTGATATATCTCGAGAACTACGCATCTGATCAAAAAATATCATAGAACATAAATTGTAGGAAACATAATTCTCTACAAAAAAGGTATGTTAACATTTTGCCATAGCTCGCTTCGTTTCCGAGATATTTGCAGATATATCTCAAGGGAAGGGGCCTGACGGACATATTTCGAGATACTTCTTCTTCTTGTTGTTCTTCTTCTGCACAGCTAAGCTGGAAGTGGCATTTGCAGCTCGCAATAGTGCAGAGTTATCTCAAAGAAAGGGGCCACGGTGTTTCTGTATCTCTATTATGTTGGTGCGGCTTCGGAACTTTTCAATATCTTAATATATCTCGAGAACTACGCATCTGATCAAAAAATATCATAGAATATAAAAAGTAGGAAACTTAATTCTCTACAAAAAAGGTCTCTTAACATTTTGCCATAGCTCTCTTCGTTTCCGAGATATTTGCAGATTTATCTCAAGGGAAGGGTCCTGACGGACATATTTCGAGATATTTCTTCTTCTTGTTGTTCTTCTTCTGCACAGCTAAGCTGGAAGTGGCATTTGCAGCGCGCAATAGTGCAGAGTTATCTCAAAGAAAGGCGCCACGGTGTTTCTGTATCTCTATTATGTTGGTGCGGCTTCGGAACTTTTAAATATCTTGATATATCTCGAGAACTACGCATCTGATCAAAAAATATCATAGAAGATAAAAAGTAGGAAACTTAATTCTCTACAAAAAAGGTCTCTTAACATTCCGCCATAGCTCGCTTCGTTTCCGAGATATTTGCAGATTTATCTCAAGGGAAGGGGCCTGTCGGACATATTTCGAGATATTTCTTCTTCTTGTTGTTCTTCTTCTGCACAGCTAAGCTGGAAGTGGCATTTGCGGCTCGCACTAGTGCAGAGTTATCTCAAAGAAAGGGGCCACGGTGTTTCTGTATATCTATTATGTTGGTGCGGCTTCGGAACTTTTAAATATCTTGATATATCTCGAGAACTACGCATCTGATCAAAAAATATCATACTACATAAAAAGTAGGAAACTTAATTCTCTGCAAGAAAGGTCTGTAAACATTTTGCCATAGCTCGCTTCGTTTCCGAGATATTTGCAGATTTATCTCAAGGGAAGGGGCCTGACGGACATATTTCGAGATATTTCTTCTTCTTGTTGTTCTTCTTCTGCACAGCTAAGCTGGAAGTGGCATTTGCAGCTCGCAATAGTGCAGAGTTATCTCAAAGAAAGGGGCCACGGTGTTTCTGTATCTCTATTATGTTGGTGCGGCTTCGCAACTTTTAAATATCTTGATATATCTCGAGAACTACGCATCTGATCAAAAAATATCATACAACATAAAAAGTAGGAAACTTAATTCTCTACAAAAAAGGTCTCTTAACATTTTGCCATAGCTCGCTTCGTTTCCGAGATATTTGCAGATTTATCTCAAGGGAAGGGGCCTGACGGACATATTTCGAGATATTTCTTCTTCTTGTTGTTCTTCTTCTGCACAGCTGAGCTGGAAGTGGCATTTGCAGGTCGCAATAGTGCAGAGTTATCTCAACGAAAGGGGCCACGGTGTTTCTGTATCTCTATTATGTTGGTGCGGCTTCGGAACTTTTAAATATCTCGATATATCTCGAAAACTACGCTTCTGATCAAAAAATATCATAGAACACAAATTGTAGGAAACATAATTCTCTACAAAAAACGTCTCTAAGATTTTGCCACAGCTCGCTTCGTTTCCGAGATATTTGCAGATTTATCTCAAGGGAAGGGTCCTGATGGACATATTTCGAGATATTTCTTCTTCTTGTTGTTCTTCTTCTGCACAGCTAAACTGGAAGTGGCATTTCCAGCTCGCAATCGTGCAGAGTTATCTCAAAGAAAGGGGCCACGGTGTTTCTGTATCTCTATTATGTTGGTGCGGCTTCGGAACTTTTAAGTATCTCGATATATCTCGAAAACTACGCTTCTGATCAAAAAATATCATACAACATAAATTGTAGGAAACATAATTCTCTACAAAAAACGTCTCTTAACATTTTGCCATAGCTCGCTTCGTTTCCGAGATATTTGCAGATTCAGCTCAAAGGAACTGGCCTGACGGACATATTTCGAGATATTTCTTCTTCTTGTTGTTCTTCCTCTGCACAGCTAAGCTGGAAGTGGCATTTGCAGCTCGCAATAGTGCAGAGTTATCTCAAAGAAAGGGGCCACGGTGTTTCTGTATCTCTATTATGTTGGTGCGGCTTCGGAACTTTTAAATATCTCGATATATCTCGAAAACTACGCTTCTGATCAAAAAATATCATAGAACATAAAAAGTAGGAAACATAATTCTGTACAAAAAAGGTCTCTTAACATTTTGCCATAGCTCGCTTCGTTTCCGAGATATTTGCAGATTTATCTCAAGGGAAGGGGCCTGACGGACATATTTCGAGATATTTCTTCTTCTTGTTGTTCTTCTTCTGCGCAGCTAAGCTGGAAGTGGCATTCACAGCTCGCAATAGTGCAGAGTTATCTCAAAGAAAGGTGCCACGGTGTTTCTGTATCTCTATTATGTTGGTGCGGCTTCGGAACCTTTAAATATCTTGATATATCTCGAGAACTACGCATCTGATCAAAAAATATCATAGAACATAAAAAGTAGCAAACTTAATTCTCTACAAAAAAGGTCTCTTAACATTTTGCCATAGCTCGCTTCGTTTCCGAGATATTTGCAGATTCAGCTCAAAGGAACTGGCCTGACGGACATATTTCGAGATATTTCTTCTTCTTGTTGTTCTTCCTCTGCACAGCTAAGCTGGAAGTGGCATTTGCAGCTCGCAATAGTGCAGAGTTATCTCAAAGAAAGGGTCACGGTGTTTCTGTATCTCTATTATGTTGGTGCGGCTTCGGAACTTTTAAATATCTTGATATATCTCGAGAACTACGCATCTGATCAAAAAATATCATAGAACATAAATTGTAGGAAACATAATTCTCTACAAAAAAGGTATGTTAACATTTTGCCATAGCTCGCTTCGTTTCCGAGATATTTGCAGATATATCTCAAGGGAAGGGGCCTGCCGGACATATTTCGAGATATTTCTTCTTCTTGTTGTTCTTCTTCTGCACAGCTAAGCTGGAAGTGGCATTTACAGCTCGCAATAGTGCAGAGTTATCTCAAAGAAAGCGGCCACGGTGTTTCTGTATCTCTATTATGTTGGTGCTGCTTCGGAACTTTTAAATATCTTGATATATCTCGAGAACTACGCATCTGATCAAAAAATATCATAGAACATGAAAAGTAGGAAACTTAATTCTCTACAAAAAAGGTCTCTTAACATTTTGCCATAGCTCGCTTCGTTTCCGAGATATTTGCAGATTTATCTCAAGGGAAGGGGCCTGACGGACATATTTCGAGATATTTCTTCTTCTCCTTGTTCTTCTTCTGCACAGCTAAGCTGGAAGTGGCATTTGCAGCGCGCAATAGTGCAGAGTTATCTCAAAGAAAGGGGCCACGGTGTTTCTGTATCTCTATTATGTTGGTGCGGCTTCGGAACTTTTAAATATCTTGATATATCTCGAGAACTACGCATCTGATCAAAAAATATCATAGAAGATAAAAAGTAGGAAACTTAATTCTCTACAAAAAAGGTCTCTTAACATTTTGCCATAGCTCGCTTCGTTTCCGAGATATTTGCAGATTCAGTTCAAAGGAACTGGCCTGACGGACATATTTCGAGATATTTCTTCTTCTTGTTGTTCTTCCTCTGCACAGCTAAGCTGGAAGTGGCATTTGCAGCTCGCAATAGTGCAGAGTTATCTCAAAGAAAGGGGCCACGGTGTTTCTGTATCTCTATTATGTTGGTGCGGCTTCGGAACTTTTAAATATCTCGATATATCTCGAAAACTACGCTTCTGATCAAAAAATATCATAGAACATAAATTGTAGGAAACATAATTCTGTACAAAAAAGGTCTCTTAACATTTTGCCATAGCTCGCTTCGTTTCCGAGATATTTGCAGATTTATCTCAAGGGAAGGGGCCTGACGGACATATTTCGAGATATTTCTTCTTCTCCTTGTTCTTCTTCTGCACAGCTAAGCTGTAAGTGGCATTTGCGGCTCGCGCTAGTGCAGAGTTATCTCAAAGAAAGGTGCCACGGTGTTTCTGTATCTCTATTATGTTGGTGCGGCTTCGGAACCTTTAAATATCTTGATATATCTCGAGAACTACGCATCTGATCAAAAAATATCATACAACATAAAAAGTAGGAAACTTAATTCTCTACAAAAAAGGTCTCTTAACATTTTGCCATAGCTCGCTTCGTTTCCGAGATATTTGCAGATTTATCTCAAGGGAAGGGGCCTAACGGACATATTTCGAGATATTTCTTCTTCTTGTTGTTCTTCTTCTGCACAGCTAAACTGGAAGTGGCATTTCCAGCTCGCAATAGTGCAGAGTTATCTCAAAGAAAGGAGCCACGGTGTTTCTGTATCTCTATTATGTTGGTGCGGCTTCGGAACTTTTAAATATCTTTATATATCTCGAGAACTACGCATCTGATCAAAAAATATCATAGAACATAAAATGTAGGAAACTTAATTCTCTACAAAAAAGGTCTCTTAACATTTTGCCATAGCTCGCTTCGTTTCCGAGATATTTGCAGATTTATCTCAAGGGAAGGGGCCTGACGGACATATTTCGAGATATTTCTTCTTCTCGTTGTTCTTCTTCTGCACAGCTAAGCTGTAAGTGGCATTTGCGGCTCGCGCTAGTGCAGAGTTATCTCAAAGAAAGGGGCCACGGTGTTTCTGTATCTCTATTATGTTGGTGCGGCTTCGGAACTTTTAAATATCTTGATATATCTCGAGAACTACGCATCTGATCAAAAAATATCATAGAACATAAAAAGTAGGAAACTTAATTCTCTACAAAAAAGATCTCTTAACATTTTGCCATAGCTCGCTTCGTTTCCGAGATATTTGCAGATTTATCTCAAGGGAAGGGGCCTGACGGACATATTTCGAGATATTTCTTCTTCTCGTTGTTCTTCTTCTGCACAGCTAAGCTGTAAGTGGCATTTGCGGCTCGCGCTAGTGCAGAGTTATCTCAAAGAAAGGGGCCACGGTGTTTCTGTATCTCTATTATGTTGGTGCGGCTTCGGAACTTTTAAATATCTTGATATATCTCGAGAACTACGCATCTGATCAAAAAATATCATAGAACATAAATTGTAGGAAACATAATTCTCTACAAAAAAGGTATGTTAACATTTTGCCATAGCTCGCTTCGTTTCCGAGATATTTGCAGATATATCTCAAGGGAAGGGGCCTGCCGGACATATTTCGAGATATTTCTTCTTCTTGTTGTTCTTCTTCTGCACAGCTAAGCTGGAAGTGGCATTTACAGCTCGCAATAGTGCAGAGTTATCTCAAAGAAAGCGGCCACGGTGTTTCTGTATCTCTATTATGTTGGTGCTGCTTCGGAACTTTTAAATATCTTGATATATCTCGAGAACTACGCATCTGATCAAAAAATATCATAGAACATGAAAAGTAGGAAACTTAATTCTCTACAAAAAAGGTCTCTTAACATTTTGCCATAGCTCTCTTCGTTTCCGAGATATTTGCAGATTTATCTCAAGGGAAGGGTCCTGACGGACATATTTCGAGATATTTCTTCTTCTTGTTGTTCTTCTTCTGCACAGCTAAGCTGGAAGTGGCATTTGCAGCGCGCAATAGTGCAGAGTTATCTCAAAGAAAGGGGCCACGGTGTTTCTGTATCTCTATTATGTTGGTGCGGCTTCGGAACTTTTAAATATCTTGATATATCTCGAGAACTACGCATCTGATCAAAAAATATCATAGAAGATAAAAAGTAGGAAATTTAATTCTCTACAAAAAAGGTCTCTTAACATTCCGCCATAGCTCGCTTCGTTTCCGAGATATTTGCAGATTTATCTCAAGGGAAGGGGCCTGTCGGACATATTTCGAGATATTTCTTCTTCTTGTTGTTCTTCTTCTGCACAGCTAAGCTGGAAGTGGCATTTGCGGCTCGCACTAGTGCAGAGTTATCTCAAAGAAAGGGGCCACGGTGTTTCTGTATATCTATTATGTTGGTGCGGCTTCGGAACTTTTAAATATCTTGATATATCTCGAGAACTACGCATCTGATCAAAAAATATCATACTACATAAAAAGTAGGAAACTTAATTCTCTACAAGAAAGGTCTGTAAACATTTTGCCATAGCTCGCTTCGTTTCCGAGATATTTGCAGATTTATCTCAAGGGAAGGGGCCTGACGGACATATTTCGAGATATTTCTTCTTCTTGTTGTTCTTCTTCTGCACAGCTAAGCTGGAAGTGGCATTTGCAGCTCGCAATAGTGCAGAGTTATCTCAAAGAAAGGGGCCACGGTGTTTCTGTATCTCTATTATGTTGGTGCGGCTTCGCAACTTTTAAATATCTTGATATATCTCGAGAACTACGCATCTGATCAAAAAATATCATACAACATAAAAAGTAGGAAACTTAATTCTCTACAAAAAAGGTCTCTTAACATTTTGCCATAGCTCGCTTCGTTTCCGAGATATTTGCAGATTTATCTCAAGGGAAGGGGCCTGACGGACATATTTCGAGATATTTCTTCTTCTTGTTGTTCTTCTTCTGCACAGCTGAGCTGGAAGTGGCATTTGCAGGTCGCAATAGTGCAGAGTTATCTCAACGAAAGGGGCCACGGTGTTTCTGTATCTCTATTATGTTGGTGCGGCTTCGGAACTTTTAGATATCTCGATATATCTCGAAAACTACGCTTCTGATCAAAAAATATCATAGAACACAAATTGTAGGAAACATAATTCTCTACAAAAAACGTCTCTAAGATTTTGCCACAGCTCGCTTCGTTTCCGAGATATTTGCAGATTTATCTCAAGGGAAGGGTCCTGATGGACATATTTCGAGATATTTCTTCTTCTTGTTGTTCTTCTTCTGCACAGCTAAACTGGAAGTGGCATTTCCAGCTCGCAATCGTGCAGAGTTATCTCAAAGAAAGGGGCCACGGTGTTTCTGTATCTCTATTATGTTGGTGCGGCTTCGGAACTTTTAAGTATCTCGATATATCTCGAAAACTACGCTTCTGATCAAAAAATATCATAGAACATAAATTGTAGGAAACATAATTCTCTACAAAAAACGTCTCTTAACATTTTGCCATAGCTCGCTTCGTTTCCGAGATATTTGCAGATTCAGCTCAAAGGAACTGGCCTGACGGACATATTTCGAGATATTTCTTCTTCTTGTTGTTCTTCCTCTGCACAGCTAAGCTGGAAGTGGCATTTGCAGCTCGCAATAGTGCAGAGTTATCTCAAAGAAAGGGGCCACGGTGTTTCTGTATCTCTATTATGTTGGTGCGGCTTCGGAACTTTTAAATATCTCGATATATCTCGAAAACTACGCTTCTGATCAAAAAATATCGTAGAACATAAAAAGTAGGAAACATAATTCTGTACAAAAAAGGTCTCTTAACATTTTGCCATAGCTCGCTTCGTTTCCGAGATATTTGCAGATTTATCTCAAGGGAAGGGGCCTGACGGACATATTTCGAGATATTTCTTCTTCTCCTTGTTCTTCTTCTGCACAGCTAAGCTGTAAGTGGCATTTGCGGCTCGCGCTAGTGCAGAGTTATCTCAAAGAAAGGTGCCACGGTGTTTCTGTATCTCTATTATGTTGGTGCGGCTTCGGAACCTTTAAATATCTTGATATATCTCGAGAACTACGCATCTGATCAAAAAATATCATAGAACATAAAAAGTAGGAAACTTAATTCTCTACAAAAAAGGTCTCTTAACATTTTGCCATAGCTCGCTTCGTTTCCGAGATATTTGCAGATTCAGCTCAAAGGAACTGGCCTGACGGACATATTTCGAGATATTTCTTCTTCTTGTTGTTCTTCCTCTGCACAGCTAAGCTGGAAGTGGCATTTGCAGCTCGCAATAGTGCAGAGTTATCTCAAAGAAAGGGGCCACGGTGTTTCTGTATCTCTATTATGTTGGTGCGGCTTCGGAACTTTTAAATATCTCGATATATCTCGAAAACTACGCTTCTGATCAAAAAATATCATAGAACATAAATTGTAGGAAACATAATTCTGTACAAAAAAGGTCTCTTAACATTTTGCCATAGCTCGCTTCGTTTCCGAGATATTTGCAGATTTATCTCAAGGGAAGGGGCCTGACGGACATATTTCGAGATATTTCTTCTTCTCCTTGTTCTTCTTCTGCACAGCTAAGCTGTAAGTGGCATTTGCGGCTCGCGCTAGTGCAGAGTTATCTCAAAGAAAGGTGCCACGGTGTTTCTGTATCTCTATTATGTTGGTGCGGCTTCGGAACCTTTAAATATCTTGATATATCTCGAGAACTACGCATCTGATCAAAAAATATCATACAACATAAAAAGTAGGAAACTTAATTCTCTACAAAAAAGGTCTCTTAACATTTTGCCATAGCTCGCTTCGTTTCCGAGATATTTGCAGATTTATCTCAAGGGAAGGGGCCTAACGGACATATATCGAGATATTTCTTCTTCTTGTTGTTCTTCTTCTGCACAGCTAAACTGGAAGTGGCATTTCCAGCTCGCAATAGTGCAGAGTTATCTCAAAGAAAGGAGCCACGGTGTTTCTGTATCTCTATTATGTTGGTGCGGCTTCGGAACTTTTAAATATCTTGATATATCTCGAGAACTACGCATCTGATCAAAAAATATCATAGAACATAAAAAGTAGGAAACTTAATTCTCTACAAAAAAGATCTCTTAACATTTTGCCATAGCTCGCTTCGTTTCCGAGATATTTGCAGATTTATCTCAAGGGAAGGGGCCTGACGGACATATTTCGAGATATTTCTTCTTCTCGTTGTTCTTCTTCTGCACAGCTAAGCTGTAAGTGGCATTTGCGGCTCGCGCTAGTGCAGAGTTATCTCAAAGAAAGGGGCCACGGTGTTTCTGTATCTCTATTATGTTGGTGCGGCTTCGGAACTTTTAAATATCTTGATATATCTCGAGAACTACGCATCTGATCAAAAAATATCATAGAACATAAATTGTAGGAAACATAATTCTCTACAAAAAAGGTATGTTAACATTTTGCCATAGCTCGCTTCGTTTCCGAGATATTTGCAGATATATCTCAAGGGAAGGGGCCTGCCGGACATATTTCGAGATATTTCTTCTTCTTGTTGTTCTTCTTCTGCACAGCTAAGCTGGAAGTGGCATTTACAGCTCGCAATAGTGCAGAGTTATCTCAAAGAAAGCGGCCACGGTGTTTCTGTATCTCTATTATGTTGGTGCTGCTTCGGAACTTTTAAATATCTTGATATATCTCGAGAACTACGCATCTGATCAAAAAATATCATAGAACATAAAATGTAGGAAACTTAATTCTCTACAAAAAAGGTCTCTTAACATTTTGCCATAGCTCGCTTCGTTTCCGAGATATTTGCAGATTTATCTCAAGGGAAGGGGCCTGTCGGACATATTTCGAGATATTTCTTCTTCTCCTTGTTCTTCTTCTGCACAGCTAAGCTGTAAGTGGCATTTGCGGCTCGCGCTAGTGCAGAGTTATCTCAAAGAAAGGTGCCACGGTGTTTCTGTATCTCTATTATGTTGGTGCGGCTTCGGAACCTTTAAATATCTTGATATATCTCGAGAACTACGCATCTGATCAAAAAATATCATACAACATAAAAAGTAGGAAACTTAATTCTCTACAAAAAAGGTCTCTTAACATTTTGCCATAGCTCGCTTCGTTTCCGAGATATTTGCAGATTTATCTCAAGGGAAGGGGCCTAACGGACATATATCGAGATATTTCTTCTTCTTGTTGTTCTTCTTCTGCACAGCTAAACTGGAAGTGGCATTTCCAGCTCGCAATAGTGCAGAGTTATCTCAAAGAAAGGAGCCACGGTGTTTCTGTATCTCTATTATGTTGGTGCGGCTTCGGAACTTTTAAATATCTTGATATATCTCGAGAACTACGCATCTGATCAAAAAATATCATAGAACATAAAATGTAGGAAACTTAATTCTCTACAAAAAAGGTCTCTTAACATTTTGCCATAGCTCGCTTCGTTTCCGAGATATTTGCAGATTTATCTCAAGGGAAGGGGCCTGACGGACATATTTCGAGATATTTCTTCTTCTCGTTGTTCTTCTTCTGCACAGCTAAACTGGAAGTGGCATTTCCAGCTCGCAATCGTGCAGAGTTATCTCAAAGAAAGGGGCCACGGTGTTTCTGTATCTCTATTATGTTGGTGCGGCTTCGGAACTTTTAAGTATCTCGATATATCTCGAAAACTACGCTTCTGATCAAAAAATATCATAGAACATAAATTGTAGGAAACATAATTCTCTACAAAAAACGTCTCTTAACATTTTGCCATAGCTCGCTTCGTTTCCGAGATATTTGCAGATTCAGCTCAAAGGAACTGGCCTGACGGACATATTTCGAGATATTTCTTCTTCTTGTTGTTCTTCCTCTGCACAGCTAAGCTGGAAGTGGCATTTGCAGCTCGCAATAGTGCAGAGTTATCTCAAAGAAAGGGGCCACGGTGTTTCTGTATCTCTATTATGTTGGTGCGGCTTCGGAACTTTTAAATATCTCGATATATCTCGAAAACTACGCTTCTGATCAAAAAATATCGTAGAACATAAAAAGTAGGAAACATAATTCTGTACAAAAAAGGTCTCTTAACATTTTGCCATAGCTCGCTTCGTTTCCGAGATATTTGCAGATTTATCTCAAGGGAAGGGGCCTGACGGACATATTTCGAGATATTTCTTCTTCTCCTTGTTCTTCTTCTGCACAGCTAAGCTGTAAGTGGCATTTGCGGCTCGCGCTAGTGCAGAGTTATCTCAAAGAAAGGTGCCACGGTGTTTCTGTATCTCTATTATGTTGGTGCGGCTTCGGAACCTTTAAATATCTTGATATATCTCGAGAACTACGCATCTGATCAAAAAATATCATAGAACATAAAAAGTAGGAAACTTAATTCTCTACAAAAAAGGTCTCTTAACATTTTGCCATAGCTCGCTTCGTTTCCGAGATATTTGCAGATTCAGCTCAAAGGAACTGGCCTGACGGACATATTTCGAGATATTTCTTCTTCTTGTTGTTCTTCCTCTGCACAGCTAAGCTGGAAGTGGCATTTGCAGCTCGCAATAGTGCAGAGTTATCTCAAAGAAAGGGGCCACGGTGTTTCTGTATCTCTATTATGTTGGTGCGGCTTCGGAACTTTTAAATATCTCGATATATCTCGAAAACTACGCTTCTGATCAAAAAATATCATAGAACATAAATTGTAGGAAACATAATTCTGTACAAAAAAGGTCTCTTAACATTTTGCCATAGCTCGCTTCGTTTCCGAGATATTTGCAGATTTATCTCAAGGGAAGGGGCCTGACGGACATATTTCGAGATATTTCTTCTTCTCCTTGTTCTTCTTCTGCACAGCTAAGCTGTAAGTGGCATTTGCGGCTCGCGCTAGTGCAGAGTTATCTCAAAGAAAGGTGCCACGGTGTTTCTGTATCTCTATTATGTTGGTGCGGCTTCGGAACCTTTAAATATCTTGATATATCTCGAGAACTACGCATCTGATCAAAAAATATCATACAACATAAAAAGTAGGAAACTTAATTCTCTACAAAAAAGGTCTCTTAACATTTTGCCATAGCTCGCTTCGTTTCCGAGATATTTGCAGATTTATCTCAAGGGAAGGGGCCTAACGGACATATATCGAGATATTTCTTCTTCTTGTTGTTCTTCTTCTGCACAGCTAAACTGGAAGTGGCATTTCCAGCTCGCAATAGTGCAGAGTTATCTCAAAGAAAGGAGCCACGGTGTTTCTGTATCTCTATTATGTTGGTGCGGCTTCGGAACTTTTAAATATCTTGATATATCTCGAGAACTACGCATCTGATCAAAAAATATCATAGAACATAAAATGTAGGAAACTTAATTCTCTACAAAAAAGGTCTCTTAACATTTTGCCATAGCTCGCTTCGTTTCCGAGATATTTGCAGATTTATCTCAAGGGAAGGGGCCTGACGGACATATTTCGAGATATTTCTTCTTCTCCTTGTTCTTCTTCTGCACAGCTAAGCTGTAAGTGGCATTTGCGGCTCGCGCTAGTGCAGAGTTATCTCAAAGAAAGGTGCCACGGTGTTTCTGTATCTCTATTATGTTGGTGCGGCTTCGGAACCTTTAAATATCTTGATATATCTCGAGAACTACGCATCTGATCAAAAAATATCATACAACATAAAAAGTAGGAAACTTAATTCTCTACAAAAAAGGTCTCTTAACATTTTGCCATAGCTCGCTTCGTTTCCGAGATATTTGCAGATTTATCTCAAGGGAAGGGGCCTAACGGACATATATCGAGATATTTCTTCTTCTTGTTGTTCTTCTTCTGCACAGCTAAACTGGAAGTGGCATTTCCAGCTCGCAATAGTGCAGAGTTATCTCAAAGAAAGGAGCCACGGTGTTTCTGTATCTCTATTATGTTGGTGCGGCTTCGGAACTTTTAAATATCTTGATATATCTCGAGAACTACGCATCTGATCAAAAAATATCATAGAACATAAAAAGTAGGAAACTTAATTCTCTACAAAAAAGATCTCTTAACATTTTGCCATAGCTCGCTTCGTTTCCGAGATATTTGCAGATTTATCTCAAGGGAAGGGGCCTGACGGACATATTTCGAGATATTTCTTCTTCTCGTTGTTCTTCTTCTGCACAGCTAAGCTGTAAGTGGCATTTGCGGCTCGCGCTAGTGCAGAGTTATCTCAAAGAAAGGGGCCACGGTGTTTCTGTATCTCTATTATGTTGGTGCGGCTTCGGAACTTTTAAATATCTTGATATATCTCGAGAACTACGCATCTGATCAAAAAATATCATAGAACATAAATTGTAGGAAACATAATTCTCTACAAAAAAGGTATGTTAACATTTTGCCATAGCTCGCTTCGTTTCCGAGATATTTGCAGATATATCTCAAGGGAAGGGGCCTGCCGGACATATTTCGAGATATTTCTTCTTCTTGTTGTTCTTCTTCTGCACAGCTAAGCTGGAAGTGGCATTTACAGCTCGCAATAGTGCAGAGTTATCTCAAAGAAAGCGGCCACGGTGTTTCTGTATCTCTATTATGTTGGTGCTGCTTCGGAACTTTTAAATATCTTGATATATCTCGAGAACTACGCATCTGATCAAAAAATATCATAGAACATAAAATGTAGGAAACTTAATTCTCTACAAAAAAGGTCTCTTAACATTTTGCCATAGCTCGCTTCGTTTCCGAGATATTTGCAGATTTATCTCAAGGGAAGGGGCCTGTCGGACATATTTCGAGATATTTCTTCTTCTCCTTGTTCTTCTTCTGCACAGCTAAGCTGTAAGTGGCATTTGCGGCTCGCGCTAGTGCAGAGTTATCTCAAAGAAAGGTGCCACGGTGTTTCTGTATCTCTATTATGTTGGTGCGGCTTCGGAACCTTTAAATATCTTGATATATCTCGAGAACTACGCATCTGATCAAAAAATATCATACAACATAAAAAGTAGGAAACTTAATTCTCTACAAAAAAGGTCTCTTAACATTTTGCCATAGCTCGCTTCGTTTCCGAGATATTTGCAGATTTATCTCAAGGGAAGGGGCCTAACGGACATATATCGAGATATTTCTTCTTCTTGTTGTTCTTCTTCTGCACAGCTAAACTGGAAGTGGCATTTCCAGCTCGCAATAGTGCAGAGTTATCTCAAAGAAAGGAGCCACGGTGTTTCTGTATCTCTATTATGTTGGTGCGGCTTCGGAACTTTTAAATATCTTGATATATCTCGAGAACTACGCATCTGATCAAAAAATATCATAGAACATAAAATGTAGGAAACTTAATTCTCTACAAAAAAGGTCTCTTAACATTTTGCCATAGCTCGCTTCGTTTCCGAGATATTTGCAGATTTATCTCAAGGGAAGGGGCCTGACGGACATATTTCGAGATATTTCTTCTTCTCGTTGTTCTTCTTCTGCACAGCTAAGCTGTAAGTGGCATTTGCGGCTCGCGCTAGTGCAGAGTTATCTCAAAGAAAGGGGCCACGGTGTTTCTGTATCTCTATTATGTTGGTGCGGCTTCGGAACTTTTAAATATCTTGATATATCTCGAGAACTACGCATCTGATCAAAAAATATCATAGAACATAAAAAGTAGGAAACTTAATTCTCTACAAAAAAGATCTCTTAACATTTTGCCATAGCTCGCTTCGTTTCCGAGATATTTGCAGATTTATCTCAAGGGAAGGGGCCTGACGGACATATTTCGAGATATTTCTTCTTCTCGTTGTTCTTCTTCTGCACAGCTAAGCTGTAAGTGGCATTTGCGGCTCGCGCTAGTGCAGAGTTATCTCAAAGAAAGGGGCCACGGTGTTTCTGTATCTCTATTATGTTGGTGCGGCTTCGGAACTTTTAAATATCTTGATATATCTCGAGAACTACGCATCTGATCAAAAAATATCATAGAACATAAATTGTAGGAAACATAATTCTCTACAAAAAAGGTATGTTAACATTTTGCCATAGCTCGCTTCGTTTCCGAGATATTTGCAGATATATCTCAAGGGAAGGGGCCTGCCGGACATATTTCGAGATATTTCTTCTTCTTGTTGTTCTTCTTCTGCACAGCTAAGCTGGAAGTGGCATTTACAGCTCGCAATAGTGCAGAGTTATCTCAAAGAAAGCGGCCACGGTGTTTCTGTATCTCTATTATGTTGGTGCTGCTTCGGAACTTTTAAATATCTTGATATATCTCGAGAACTACGCATCTGATCAAAAAATATCATAGAACATGAAAAGTAGGAAACTTAATTCTCTACAAAAAAGGTCTCTTAACATTTTGCCATAGCTCGCTTCGTTTCCGAGATATTTGCAGATTTATCTCAAGGGAAGGGGCCTGACGGACATATTTCGAGATATTTCTTCTTCTTGTTGTTCTTCTTCTGCACAGCTGAGCTGGAAGTGGCATTTGCAGGTCGCAATAGTGCAGAGTTATCTCAGCGAAAGGGGCCACGGTGTTTCTGTATCTCTATTATGTTGGTGCGGCTTCGGAACTTTTAAATATCTCGATATATCTCGAAAACTACGCTTCTGATCAAAAAATATCATAGAACACAAATTGTAGGAAACATAATTCTCTACAAAAAACGTCTCTAAGATTTTGCCACAGCTCGCTTCGTTTCCGAGATATTTGCAGATTTATCTCAAGGGAAGGGTCCTGATGGACATATTTCGAGATATTTCTTCTTCTTGTTGTTCTTCTTCTGCACAGCTAAGCTGGAAGTGGCATTTCCGGCTCGCACTAGTGCAGAGTTATCTCAAAGAAAGGGGCCACGGTGTTTCTGTATCCCTATTATGTTGGTGCGGCTTCGGAACTTTTAAATGTCTCGATATATCTCGAAAACTACGCTTCTGATCAAAAAATATCATAGAACATAAATTGTAGGAAACATAATTCTCTACAAAAAACGTCTCTTAACATTTTGCCATAGCTCGCTTCGTTTCCGAGATATTTGCAGATTCAGCTCAAAGGAACTGGCCTGACGGACATATTTCGAGATATTTCTTCTTCTTGTTGTTCTTCCTCTGCACAGCTAAGCTGGAAGTGACATTTGCAGCTCGCAATAGTGCAGAGTTATCTCAAAGAAAGGGGCCACGGTGTTTCTGTATCTCTGTGATGTTGGTGCGGCTTCGGAACTTTTAAATATCTTGATATATCTCGAGAACTACGCATCTGATCAAAAAATATCATAGAACACAAATTGTAGGAAACATAATTCTCTACAAAAAACGTCTGTAAGATTTTGCCATAGCTCGCTTCGTTTCCGAGATATTTGCAGATTCAGCTCAAAGGAACTGGCCTGACGGACATATTTCGAGATATTTCTTCTTCTTGTTGTTCTTCCTCTGCACAGCTAAGCTGGAAGTGACATTTGCAGCTCGCAATAGTGCAGAGTTATCTCAAAGAAAGGGGCCACGGTGTTTCTGTATCTCTATTATGTTGGTGCGGCTTCGGAACTTTTAAATATCTTGATATATCTCGAGAACTACGCATCTGATCAAAAAATATCATAGAACATAAAAAGTAGGAAACTTAATTCTCTACAAAAAAGGTCTCTTAACATTTTGCCATAGCTCGCTTCGTTTCCGAGATATTTGCAGATTTATCTCAAGGGAAGGGGCCTGACGGACATATTTCGAGATATTTCTTCTTCTTGTTGTTCTTCCTCTGCACAGCTAAGCTGGAAGTGGCATTTGCGGCTCGCACTAGTGCAGAGTTATCTCAAAGAAAGGGGCCACGGTGTTTCTGTATCCCTATTATGTTGGTGCGGCTTCGGAACTTTTAAATGTCTCGATATATCTCGAAAACTACGCTTCTGATCAAAAAATGTCATAGAACATAAATTGTAGCAAACATAATTCTCTACAAAAAACGTCTCTTAACATTTTGCCATAGCTCGCTTCGTTTCCGAGATATTTGCAGATTCAGCTCAAAGGAACTGGCCTGACGGACATATTTCGAGATATTTCTTCTTCTTGTTGTTCTTCCTCTGCACAGCTAAGCTGGAAGTGACATTTGCAGCTCGCAATAGTGCAGAGTTATCTCAAAGAAAGGGGCCACGGTGTTTCTGTATCTCTATGATGTTGGTGCGGCTTCGGAACTTTTAAATATCTTGATATATCTCGAGAACTACGCATCTGATCAAAAAATATCATAGAACATAAAAAGTAGGAAACTTAATTCTCTACAAAAAAGGTCTCTTAACATTTTGCCATAGCTCGCTTCGTTTCCGAGATATTTGCAGATTTATCTCAAGGGAAGGGGCCTGACGGACATATTTCGAGATATTTCTTCTTCTTGTTGTTCTTCTTCTGCACAGCTAAGCTGGAAGTGGCATTTGCGGCTCGCACTAGTGCAGAGTTATCTCAAAGAAAGGGGCCACGGTGTTTCTGTATCCCTATTATGTTGGTGCGGCTTCGGAACTTTCAAATGTCTCGATATATCTCGAAAACTACGCTTCTGATCAAAAAATATCATAGAACATAAATTGTAGGAAACATAATTCTCTACAAAAAACGTCTCTTAACATTTTGCCATGGCTCGCTTCGTTTCCGAGATATTTGCAGATTCAGCTCAAAGGAACTGGCCTGACGGACATATTTCGAGATATTTCTTCTTCTTGTTGTTCTTCCTCTGCACAGCTAAGCTGGAAGTGACATTTGCGGCTCGCACTAGTGCAGAGTTATCTCAAAGAAAGGGGCCACGGTGTTTCTGTATCTCTATTATGTTGGTGCGGCTTCGGAACTTTTAAATATCTCGATATATCTCGAAAACTACGCTTCTGATCAAAAAATATCATAGAACACAAATTGTAGGAAACATAATTCTCTACAAAAAACGTCTCTAAGATTTTGCCATAGCTCGCTTCGTTTCCGAGATATTTGCAGATTCAGCTCAAAGGAACTGGCCTGACGGACATATTTCGAGATATTTCTTCTTCTTGTTGTTCTTCCTCTGCACAGCTAAGCTGGAAGTGACATTTGCAGCTCGCAATAGTGCAGAGTTATCTCAAAGAAAGGGGCCACGGTGTTTCTGTATCTCTATTATGTTGGTGCGGCTTCGGAACTTTTAAATATCTTGATATATCTCGAGAACTACGCATCTGATCAAAAAATATCATAGAACATAAAAAGTAGGAAACTTAATTCTCTACAAAAAAGGTCTCTTAACATTTTGCCATAGCTCGCTTCGTTTCCGAGATATTTGCAGATTTATCTCAAGGGAAGGGGCCTGACGGACATATTTCGAGATATTTCTTCTTCTTGTTGTTCTTCTTCTGCACAGCTAAGCTGGAAGTGGCATTTGCGGCTCGCACTAGTGCAGAGTTATCTCAAAGAAAGGGGCCACGGTGTTTCTGTATCCCTATTATGTTGGTGCGGCTTCGGAACTTTCAAATGTCTCGATATATCTCGAAAACTACGCTTCTGATCAAAAAATATCATAGAACATAAATTGTAGGAAACATAATTCTCTACAAAAAACGTCTCTTAACATTTTGCCATGGCTCGCTTCGTTTCCGAGATATTTGCAGATTCAGCTCAAAGGAACTGGCCTGACGGACATATTTCGAGATATTTCTTCTTCTTGTTGTTCTTCCTCTGCACAGCTAAGCTGGAAGTGACATTTGCAGCTCGCAATAGTGCAGAGTTATCTCAAAGAAAGGGGCCACGGTGTTTCTGTATCTCTATTATGTTGGTGCGGCTTCGGAACTTTTAAATATCTTGATATATCTCGAGAACTACGCATCTCATCAAAAAATATCATAGAACATAAAAAGTAGAAAACTTAGTTCTCTACAAAAAAGGTCTCTTAACATTTTGCCATAGCTCGCTTCGTTTCCGAGATATTTGCAGATTTATCTCAAGGGAAGGGGCCTGACGGACATATTTCGAGATATTTCTTCTTCTTGTTGTTCTTCTTCTGCACAGCTAAGCTGGAAGTGGCATTTGCGACTCGCACTAGTGCAGAGTTATCTCAAAGAAAGGGGCCACGGTGTTTCTGTATCTCTATTATGTTGGTGCGGCTTCGGAACTTTTAAATATCTCGATATATCTCGAAAACTACGCTTCTGATCAAAAAATATCATAGAACATAAATTGTAGGAAACAGAATTCTCTACAAAAAAGGTCTCTTAACATTTTGCATTAGCTCGCTTCGTTTCCGAGATATTTGCAGATATATCTCAAGGGAAGGGGCCTGACGGACATATTTCGAGATATTTCTTCTTCTTGTTGTTCTTCTTCTGCACAGCTAAGCTGGAAGTGGCATTTACAGCTCGCAATAGTGCAGAGTTATCTCAAAGAAAGGGGCCACGGTGTTTCTGTATCTCTATTATGTTGGTGCGGCTTCGGAACTTTTAAATATCTTGATATATCTCGAGAACTACGCATCTCATCAAAAAATATCATAGAACATAAAAAGTAGGAAACTTAATTCTCTACAAAAAAGGTCTCTTAACATTTTGCCATAGCTCGCTTCGTTTCCGAGATATTTGCAGATTTATCTCAAGGGAAGGGGCCTGACGGACATACTTCGAGATATTTCTTCTTCTTGTTGTTCTTCTTCTGCACAGCTAAGCTGGAAGTGGCATTTGCGGCTCGCACTAGTGCAGAGTTATCTCAAAGAAAGGGGCCACGGTGTTTCTGTATCTCTATTATGTTGGTGCGGCTTCGGAACTTTTAAATATCTCGATATATCTCGAAAACTACGCTTCTGATCAAAAAATATCATAGAACATAAATTGTAGGAAACAGAATTCTCTACAAAAAAGGTCTCTTAACATTTTGCCATAGCTCGCTTGGTTTCCGAGATATTTGCAGATATATCTCAAGGGAAGGGGCCTGACGGACATATTTCGAGATATTTCTTCTTCTTGTTGTTCTTCTTCTGCACAGCTAAGCTGGAAGTGGCATTTGCGGCTCGCACTAGTGCAGAGTTATCTCAAAGAAAGGGGCCACGGTGATTCTGTATCCCTATTATGTTGGTGCGGCTTCGGAACTTTTAAATATCTCGATATATCTCGAAACCTACGCTTCTGATCAAAAAATATCATAGAACATAAATTGTAGGAAACATAATTCTCTACAAAAAACGTCTCTTAACATTTTGCCATAGCTCGCTTCGTTTCCGAGATATTTGCAGATTCAACTCAAAGGAACTGGCGTGACGGACATATTTCGAGATATTTCTTCTTCTTGTTGTTCTTCCTCTGCACAGCTAAGCTGGAAGTGGCATTTGCAGCTCGCAATAGTGCAGAGTTATCTCAAAGAAAGGGGCCACGGTGTTTCTGTATCTCTATTATGTTGGTGCGGCTTCGGAACTTTTAAATATGTTGATATATCTCGAGAACTACGCATCTGATCAAAAAATATCATAGAACATAAAAAGTAGGAAACTTAATTCTCTACAAAAAAGGTCTCTTAACATTTTGCCATAGGTCGCTTCGTTTCCGAGATATTTGCAGATTTATCTCAAGGGAAGGGGCCTAACGGACATATTTCGAGATATTTCTTCTTCTTGTTGTCCTTCTTCTGCACAGCTAAACTGGAAGTGGCATTTCCAGCTCGCAATAGTGCAGAGTTATCTCAAAGAGAGGGGCCACGGTGTTTCTGTATCTCTATTATGTTGGTGCGGCTTCGGAACTTTTAAATATCTTGATATATCTCGAAAACTACGCTTCTGATCAAAAAATATCATAGAACATAAATTGTAGGAAACATAATTCTCTACAAAAAACGTCTCTTAACATTTTGCCATAGCTCGCTTCGTTTCCGAGATATTTGCAGATTCAGCTCAAAGGAACTGGCCTGACGGACATATTTCGAGATATTTCTTCTTCTTGTTGTTCTTCCTCTGCACAGCTAAGCTGGAAGTGGCATTTGCAGCTCGCAATAGTGCAGAGTTATCTCAAAGATAGGGGCCACGGTGTTTCTGTATCTCTATTATGTTGGTGCGGCTTCGGAACTTTTAAATATCTTGATATATCTCGAGAACTACGCATCTGATCAAAAAATATCATAGAACATGAAAAGTAGGAAACTTAATTCTCTACAAAAAAGGTCTCTTAACATTTCGCCATAGCTCGCTTCGTTTCCGAGATATTTGCAGATTTATCTCAAGGGAAGGGGCCTGACGGACATATTTCGAGATATTTCTTCTTCTTGTTGTTCTTCTTCTGCACAGCTAAGCTGGAAGTGGCATTTGCGGCTCGCACTAGTGCAGAGTTATCTCAAAGAAAGGGGCCACGGTGTTTCTGTATCCCTATTATGTTGGTGCGGCTTCGGAACTTTCAAATGTCTCGATATATCTCGAAAACTACGCTTCTGATCAAAAAATATCATAGAACATAAATTGTAGGAAACATAATTCTCTACAAAAAACGTCTCTTAACATTTTGCCATGGCTCGCTTCGTTTCCGAGATATTTGCAGATTCAGCTCAAAGGAACTGGCCTGACGGACATATTTCGAGATATTTCTTCTTCTTGTTGTTCTTCCTCTGCACAGCTAAGCTGGAAGTGACATTTGCAGCTCGCAATAGTGCAGAGTTATCTCAAAGAAAGGGGCCACGGTGTTTCTGTATCTCTATTATGTTGGTGCGGCTTCGGAACTTTTAAATATCTTGATATATCTCGAGAACTACGCATCTCATCAAAAAATATCATAGAACATAAAAAGTAGGAAACTTAATTCTCTACAAAAAAGGTCTCTTAACATTTTGCCATAGCTCGCTTCGTTTCCGAGATATTTGCAGATTTATCTCAAGGGAAGGGGCCTGACGGACATATTTCGAGATATTTCTTCTTCTTGTTGTTCTTCTTCTGCACAGCTAAGCTGGAAGTGGCATTTGCGGCTCGCACTAGTGCAGAGTTATCTCAAAGAAAGGGGCCACGGTGTTTCTGTATCTCTATTATGTTGGTGCGGCTTCGGAACTTTTAAATATCTCGATATATCTCGAAACCTACGCTTCTGATCAAAAAATATCATAGAACATAAAAAGTAGGAAACTTAATTCTCTACAAAAAAGGTCTCTTAACATTTTGCCATAGCTCGCTTGGTTTCCGAGATATTTGCAGATTCAGCTCAAAGGAACTGGCGTGACGGACATATTTCGAGATATTTCTTCTTCTTGTTGTTCTTCCTCTGCACAGCTAAGCTGGAAGTGGCATTTGCAGCTCGCAATAGTGCAGAGTTATCTCAAAGAAAGGGGCCACGGTGTTTCTGTATCTCTATTATGTTGGTGCGGCTTCGGAACTTTTAAATATGTTGATATATCTCGAGAACTACGCATCTGATCAAAAAATATCATAGAACATAAAAAGTAGGAAACTTAATTCTCTACAAAAAAGGTCTCTTAACATTTTGCCATAGGTCGCTTCGTTTCCGAGATATTTGCAGATTTATCTCAAGGGAAGGGGCCTAACGGACATATTTCGAGATATTTCTTCTTCTTGTTGTCCTTCTTCTGCACAGCTAAACTGGAAGTGGCATTTCCAGCTCGCAATAGTGCAGAGTTATCTCAAAGAGAGGGGCCACGGTGTTTCTGTATCTCTATTATGTTGGTGCGGCTTCGGAACTTTTAAATATCTTGATATATCTCGAAAACTACGATTCTGATCAAAAAATATCATAGAACATAAATTGTAGGAAACATAATTCTCTACAAAAAACGTCTCTTAACATTTTGCCATAGCTCGCTTCGTTTCCGAGATATTTGCAGATTCAGCTCAAAGGAACTGGCCTGACGGACATATTTCGAGATATTTCTTCTTCTTGTTGTTCTTCCTCTGCACAGCTAAGCTGGAAGTGGCATTTGCAGCTCGCAATAGTGCAGAGTTATCTCAAAGAAAGGGGCCACGGTGTTTCTGTATCTCTATTATGTTGGTGCGGCTTCGGAACTTTTAAATATCTTGATATATCTCGAGAACTACGCATCTGATCAAAAAATATCATACAACATAAAAAGTAGGAAACTTAATTCTCTACAAAAAAGGTCTCTTAACATTTTGCCATAGCTCGCTTCGTTTCCGAGATATTTGCAGATTTATCTCAAGGGAAGGGGCCTGACGGACATATTTCGAGATATTTCTTCTTCTTGTTGTTCTTCTTCTGCACAGCTAAGCTGGAACTGGCATTTGCGGCTCGCACTAGTGCAGAGTTATCTCAAAGAAAGGGGCCACGGTGTTTCTGTATCTCTATTATGTTGGTGCGGCTTCGGAACTTTTAAATATGTTGATATATCTCGAGAACTACGCATCTGATCAAAAAATATCATAGAACATAAAAAGTAGGAAACTTAATTCTCTACAAAAAAGGTCTCTTAATATTTTGCCATAGGTCGCTTCGTTTCCGAGATATTTGCAGATTTATCTCAAGGGAAGGGGCCTAACGGACATATTTCGAGATATTTCTTCTTCTTGTTGTCCTTCTTCTGCACAGCTAAACTGGAAGTGGCATTTCCAGCTCGCAATAGTGCAGAGTTATCTCAAAGAGAGGGGCCACGGTGTTTCTGTATCTCTATTATGTTGGTGCGGCTTCGGAACTTTTAAATATCTTGATATATCTCGAAAACTACGCTTCTGATCAAAAAATATCATAGAACATAAATTGTAGGAAACATAATTCTCTACAAAAAACGTCTCTTAACATTTTGCCATAGCTCGCTTCGTTTCCGAGATATTTGCAGATTTATCTCAAGGGAAGGGGCCTGACGGACATATTTCGAGATATTTCTTCTTCTTGTTGTTCTTCTTCTGCACAGCTAAGCTGGAACTGGCATTTGCGGCTCGCACTAGTGCAGAGTTATCTCAAAGAAAGGGGCCACGGTGTTTCTGTATCTCTATTATGTTGGTGCGGCTTCGGAACTTTTAAATATCTCGATGTATCTCGAAAACTACGCTTCTGATCAAAAAATATCATAGAACATAAATTGTAGGAAGCATAATTCTCTACAAAAAAGGTCTCTTAACATTTTGCCATAGCTCGCTTCGTTTCCGAGATATTTGCAGATATATCTCAAGGGAAGGGGCCTGACGGACATATTTCGAGATATTTCTTCTTCTTGTTGTTCTTCTTCTGCACAGCTAAGCTGGAAGTGGCATTTGCGGCTCGCACTAGTGCAGAGTTATCTCAAAGAAAGGGGCCACGGTGTTTCTGTATCCCTATTATGTTGGTGCGGCTTCGGAACTTTTAAATATCTCGATATATCTCGAAAACTACGCTTCTGATCAAAAAATATCATAGAACATAAATTGTAGGAAACATAATTCTCTATAAAAAACGTCTCTTAACATTTTGCCATAGCTCGCTTCGTTTCCGAGATATTTGCAGATTCACCTCAAAGGAACTGGCCTGACGGACATATTTCGAGATATTTCTTCTTCTTGTTGTTCTTCCTCTGCACAGCTAAGCTGGAAGTGGCATTTGCAGCTCGCAATAGTGCAGAGTTATCTCAAAGAAAGGGGCCACGGTGTTTCTGTATCTCTATTATGTTGGTGCGGCTTCGGAACTTTTAAATATCTTGATATATCTCGAGAACTACGCATCTGATCAAAAAATATCATAGAACATAAAAAGTAGGAAACTTAATTCTCTACAAAAAAGGTCTGTTAACATTTCGCCATAGCTCGCTTCGTTTCCGAGATATTTGCAGATTTATCTCAAGGGAAGGGGCCTGACGGACATATTTCGAGATATTTCTTCTTCTTGTTGTCCTTATTCTGCACAGCTAAGCTGGAAGTGGCATTTACAGCTCGCAATCGTGCAGAGTCATCTCAAAGAAAGGGGCCACGGTGTTTCTGTATCTCTATTATGTTGGTGCGGCTTCGGAACCTTTAAATATCTTGATATATCTCGAGAACTACGCATCTGATCAAAAAATATCATAGAACATGAAAAGTAGGAAACTTAATTCTCTACAAAAAAGGTCTCTTAACATTTCGCCATAGCTCGCTTCGTTTCCGAGATATTTGCAGATTTATCTCAAGGGAAGGGGCCTGACGGACATATTTCGAGATATTTCTTCTTCTTGTTGTTCTTCTTCTGCACAGCTAAGCTGGAAGTGGCATTTGCGGCTCGCACTAGTGCAGAGTTATCTCAAAGAAAGGGGCCACGGTGTTTCTGTATCCCTATTATGTTGGTGCGGCTTCGGAACTTTTAAATACCTCGATATATCTCGAAAACTACGCTTCTGATCAAAAAATATCATAGAACATAGATTGTAGGAGACATAATTCTCTACAAAAAACGTCTCTTAACATTTTGCCATAGCTCGCTTCGTTTCCGAGATATTTGCAGATTCAGCTCGAAGGAAGTGGCCTGACGGACATATTTCGAGATATTTCTTCTTCTTGTTGTTCTTCCTCTGCACAGCTAAGCTGGAAGTGGCATTTGCAGCTCGCAATAGTGCAGAGTTATCTCAAAGAAAGGGGCCACGGTGTTTCTGTATCTCTATTATGTTGGTGCGGCTTCGGAACTTTTAAATATCTCGATATATCTCGAAAACTACGCTTCTGATCAAAAAATATCATAGAACATAAATTGTAGGAAACATAATTCTCTACAAAAAACGTCTCTAAACATTTCGCCATAGCTCGCTTCGTTTCCGAGATATTTGCAGAGTTATCTCAAGGGAAGGGGCCTGACGGACATATTTCGAGATATTTCTTCTTCTTGTTGTCCTTCTTCTGCACAGCTAAGCTGGAAGTGGCATTTACAGCTCGCAATCGTGCAGAGTTATCTCAAAGAAAGGGGCCACGGTGTTTCTGTATCTCTATTATGTTGGTGCGGCTTCGGAACTTTTAAATATCTTGATATATCTCGAGAACTACGCATCTGATCAAAAAATATCATAGAACATAAAAAGTAGGAAACTTAATTCTCTACAAAAAACGTCTCTTAGCATTTTGCCATAGCTCGCTTCGTTTCCGAGATATTTGCAGATTCAGCTCAAAGGAACTGGCCTGACGGACATATTTCGAGATATTTCTTCTTCTTGTTGTTCTTCTTCTGCACAGCTAAGCTGGAAGTGGCATTTGCAGCTCGCAATAGTGCAGAGTTATCTCAAAGAAAGGGGCCACCGTGTTTCTGTATCTCTATTATGTTGGTGCGGTTTCGGAACTTTTAAATATCTTGATATATCTCGAGAACTACGCATCTGATCAAAAAATATCATAGAACATAAAAAGTAGGAAACTTAATTCTCTGCAAATAAGGTCTCTTAACATTTTGCCATAGCTCGCTTCGTTTCCGAGATATTTGCAGATTTATCTCAAGGGAAGGGGCCTGACGGACATATTTCGAGATATTTCTTCTTCTTGTTGTTCTTCTTCTGCGCAGCTAAGCTGGAAGTGGCATTTGCAGCTCGCAATAGTGCAGAGATATCTCAAAGAAAGGGGCCACACTGTTTCTGTATCTCTATTATGTTGGTGCGGCTTCGGAACTTTTAAATATCTTGATGTATCTCGAGAGCTACGCGTCTGATCAAAAAATATCATAGAACATAAAAAGTAGGAAACATAATTCTGTACAAAAAAGGTCTCTTAACATTTTGCCATAGCTCGCTTCGTTTCCGAGATATTTGCAGATTTATCTCAAGGGAAGTGGCCTGACGGACATATTTCGAGATATTTCTTCTTCTTGTTGTTCTTCTTCTGCACTGCTAAGCTGGAAGTGGCATTTGCGGCTCGCACTAGTGCAGAGTTATCTCAAAGAAAGGGGCCACGGTGTTTCTGTATTGCTATTATGTTGGTGCGGCTTCGGAACTTTTAAATATCTCGATATATCTCGAAAACTACGCTTCTGATCAAAAAATATCATAGAACATAAATTGTAGGAAACATAATTCTCTACAAAAAACGTCTCTTAACATTTTGCCATAGCTCTCTTCGTTTCCGAGATATTTGCAGATTTATCTCAAGGGAAGGGGCCTGACGGACATATTTCGAGATATTGCTTCTTCTTGTTGTTCTTCTGCACAGCTAAGCTGGAAGTGGCATTTGCAGCTCGCAATAGTGCATAGTTATCTGAAAGAAAGGGGCCACGGTGTTTCTGTATCTCTATTATGTTGGTGCGGCTTCGGAACTTTTAAATATCTTGATATATCTCGAGAACTACGCATCTAATCAAAAAATCTCATAGAACATAAAAAGTAGGAAACTTAATTCTCTACAAAAAAGGTCTCTTAAGATTTTGCCATAGCTCTCTTCGTTTCCGAGATATTTGCAGATTTATCTCAAGGGAAGGGGCCTGGCGGACATATTTCGAGATATTTCTTCTTCTTGTTGTTCTTCTTCTGCACAGCTAAGCTGGAAGTGGCATTTGCAGCTCGCAATAGTGCAGAGTTATCTCAAAGAAAGGGGCCACGGTGTTTCTGTATCTCTATTATGTTGGTGCGGCTTCGGAACTTTTAGATATCTTGATATATCTCGAGAACTACGCATCTGATCAAAAAATATCATAGAACATGAAAAGTAGGAAACTTAATTCTCTACAAAAAAGGTCTCTTAACATTTTGCCATAGCTCGCTTCGTTTCCGAGATATTTGCAGATTTATCTCAAGGGAAGGGGCCTGACGGACATATTTCGAGATATTTCTTCTTCTTGTTGTTCTTCTTCTGCACAGCTAAGCTGGAAGTGGCATTTGCGGCTCGCACTAGTGCAGAGTTATCTCAACGAAAGGGGCCACGGTGTTTCTGTATCTCTATTATGTTGGTGCGGCTTCGGAACTTTTAAATATCTCGATATATCTCGAAAACTACGCTTCTGATCAAAAAATATCATAGAACATAAATTGTAGGAAACTTAATTCTCTACAAAAAAGGTCTCTTAACATTTTGCCATAGCTCTCTTCGTTTCCGAGATATTTGCAGATTTATCTCAAGGGAAGGGGCCTGACGGACATATTTCGAGATATTTCTTCTTCTTGTTGTTCTTCTGCACAGCTAAGCTGGAAGTGGCATTTGCAGCTCGCAACAGTGCATAGTTATCTGAAAGAAAGGGGCCACGGTGTTTCTGTATCTCTAATATGTTGGTGCGGCTTCGGAACTTTTAAATATCTTGATATATCTCGAGAACTACGCATCTAATCAAAAAATATCATAGAACATAAAAAGTAGGAAACTTAATTCTCTACAAAAAAGGTCTCTTAACATTTTGCCATAGCTCGCTTCGTTTCCGAGATATTTGCAGATTTATCTCAAGGGAAGGGGCCTGACGGACATATTTCGAGATATTTCTTCTTCTTGTTGTTCTTCTTCTGCACAGCTAAGCTGGAAGTGGCATTTGCGGCTCGCACTAGTGCAGAGTTATCTCAAAGAAAGGGGCCACGGTGTTTCTGTATCCCTATTATGTTGGTACGGCTTCGGAACTTTTAAATATCTCGATATATCCCGAAAACTACGCTTCTGATCAAAAAATATCATAGAACATAAATTGTAGGAAACATAATTCTCTATAAAAAACGTCTCTTAACATTTTGCCATAGCTCGCTTCGTTTCCGAGATATTTGCAGATTCAGCTCAAAGGAACTGGCCTGACGGACATATTTCGAGATATTTCTTCTTCTTGTTGTTCTTCCTCTGCACAGCTAAGCTGGAAGTGGCATTTGCAGCTCGCAATAGTGCAGAGTTATCTCAAAGAAAGGGGCCACGGTGTTTCTGTATCTCTATTATGTTGGTGCGGCTTCGGAACTTTTAAATATCTTGATATATCTCGAGAACTACGCATCTGATCAAAAAATATCATACAACATAAAAAGTAGGAAACTTAATTCTCTACAAAAAAGGTCTCTTAACATTTTGCCATAGCTCGCTTCGTTTCCGAGATATTTGCAGATTTATCTCAAGGGAAGGGGCCTGACGGACATATTTCGAGATATTTCTTCTTCTTGTTGTTCTTCTTTTGCACAGCTAAGCTGGAAGTGGCATTTGCGGCTCGCACTAGTGCAGAGTTATCTCAAAGAAAGGGGCCACGGTGTTTCTGTATCTCTATTATGTTGGTGCGGCTTCGGAACTTTTAAATATCTCGATGTATCTCGAAAACTACGCTTCTGATCAAAAAATATCATAGAACATAAATTGTAGGAAACATAATTCTCTACAAAAAAGGCCTCTTAACATTTTGCCATAGCTCGCTTCGTTTCCGAGATATTTGCAGATTTATCTCAAGGGAAGGGGCCTGACGGACATATTTCGAGATATTTCTTCTTCTTGTTGTTCTTCTTCTGCACAGCTAAGCTGGAAGTGGCATTTGCGGCTCGCACTAGTGCAGAGTTATCTCAAAGAAAGGGGCCACGGTGTTTCTGTATCTCTATTATGTTGGTGCGGCTTCGGAACTTTTAAATATCTTGATATATCTCGAGAACCACGCATCTGATCAAAAAATATCATAGAACATAAAAAGTAGGAAGCTTAATTCTCTACAAAAGAGGTCTCTTAACATTTTGCCATAGCTCGCTTCGTTTCCGAGATATTTGCAGATTTATCTCAAGGGAAGGGGCCTGACGGACATATTTCGAGATATTTCTTCTTCTTGTTGTTCTTCTTCTGCACAGCTAAGCTGGAAGTGGCATTTACAGCTCGCAATACTGCAGAGTTATCTCAAAGAAAGGGGCCACGGTGTTTCTGTATCTCTATTATGTTGGTGCGGCTTCGGAACTTTTAAATATCTTGATATATCTCGGGAACTACGCATCAGATCAAAAAATATCATAGAACATAAAAAGTAGGAAACTTAATTCTCTACAAAAAAGGTCTCTTGAGATTTTGCCATAGCTCTCTTCGTTTCCGAGATATTTGCAGATTTATCTCAAGGGAAGGGGCCGGACGGACATATTTCGAGATATTTCTTCTTCTTGATGTTCTTCTTCTGCACAGCTAAGCTGGAAGTGGCATTTGCAGCTCGCAATAGTGCAGAGTTATCTCAAAGAAAGGGGCCACGGTGTTTCTGTATCTCTATTATGTTGGTGCGGCTTCGGAACTTTTAAATATCTTGATATATCTCGAGAACTACGCATCTGATCAAAAAATATCATAGAACATAAAACGTAGGAAACTTAATTCTCTACAAAAAAGGTCTCTCAACATTTTGCCATAGCTCGCTTCGTTTCCGAGATATTTGCAGATTTATCTCAAGGGAAGGGGCCTGACTTACATATTTCGAGATATTTCTTCTTCTTGTTGTTCTTCTTCTGCACAGCTAAGCTGGAAGTGGCATTTGCGGCTCGCACTAGTGCAGAGTTATCTCAAAGAAAGGGGCCACGGTGTTTCTGTATCTCTATTATGTTGGTGCGGCTTCGGAACTTTTAAATATCTCGATGTATCTCGAAAACTACGCTTCTGATCAAAAAATATCATAGAACATAAATTGTAGGAAACATAATTCTCTACAAAAAAGGCCTCTTAACATTTTGCCATAGCTCGCTTCGTTTCCGAGATATTTGCAGATTTATCTCAAGGGAAGGGGCCTGACGGACATATTTCGAGATATTTCTTCTTCTTGTTGTTCTTCTTCTGCACAGCTAAGCTGGAAGTGGCATTTGCGGCTCGCACTAGTGCAGAGTTATCTCAAAGAAAGGGGCCACGGTGTTTCTGTATCTCTATTATGTTGGTGCGGCTTCGGAACTTTTAAATATCTTGATATATCTCGAGAACCACGCATCTGATCAAAAAATATCATAGAACATAAAAAGTAGGAAGCTTAATTCTCTACAAAAGAGGTCTCTTAACATTTTGCCATAGCTCGCTTCGTTTCCGAGATATTTGCAGATTTATCTCAAGGGAAGGGGCCTGACGGACATATTTCGAGATATTTCTTCTTCTTGTTGTTCTTCTTCTGCACAGCTAAGCTGGAAGTGGCATTTACAGCTCGCAATACTGCAGAGTTATCTCAAAGAAAGGGGCCACGGTGTTTCCGTATCTCTATTATGTTGGTGCGGCTTCGGAACTTTTAAATATCTTGATATATCTCGGGAACTACGCATCAGATCAAAAAATATCATAGAACATAAAAAGTGGGAAACTTAATTCTCTACAAAAAAGGTCTCTTGAGATTTTGCCATAGCTCTCTTCGTTTCCGAGATATTTGCAGATTTATCTCAAGGGAAGGGGCCGGACGGACATATTTCGAGATATTTCTTCTTCTTGATGTTCTTCTTCTGCACAGCTAAGCTGGAAGTGGCATTTGCAGCTCGCAATAGTGCAGAGTTATCTCAAAGAAAGGGGCCACGGTGTTTCTGTATCTCTATTATGTTGGTGCGGCTTCGGAACTTTTAAATATCTTGATATATCTCGAGAACTACGCATCTGATCAAAAAATATCATAGAACATAAAACGTAGGAAACTTAATTCTCTACAAAAAAGGTCTCTCAACATTTTGCCATAGCTCGCTTCGTTTCCGAGATATTTGCAGATTTATCTCAAGGGAAGGGGCCTGACGGACATATTTCGAGATATTTCTTCTTCTTGTTGTTCTTCTTCTGCACAGCTAAGCTGGAAGTGGCATTTGCGGCTCGCACTAGTGCAGAGTTATCTCAAAGAAAGGGGCCACGGTGTTTCTGTATCTCTATTATGCTGGTGCGGCTTCGGAAATTTTAAATATCTTGATATATCTCGAGAACTACGCATCTGATCAAAAAATGTCATAGAACATAAAAAGTAGGAAACTTAATTCTCTACAAAAAAGGTCTCTCAACATTTTGCCATAGCTCGCTTCGTTTCCGAGATATTTGCAGATTTATCTCAAGGGAAGGGGCCTGACGGACATATTTCGAGATATTTCTTCTTCTTGTTGTTCTTCTTTTGCACAGCTAAGCTGGAAGTGGCATTTGCGGCTCGCACTAGTGCAGAGTTATCTCAAAGAAAGGGGCCACGGTGTTTCTGTATCTCTATTATGTTGGTGCGGCTTCGGAACTTTTAAATATCTTGATATATCTCGAGAACTACGCATCAGATCAAAAAATATCATAGAACATAAAAAGTAGGAAACTTAATTCTCTACAAAAAAGGTCTCTTAACATTTTGCCATAGCTCTCTTCGTTTCCGAGATATTTGCAGATTTATCTCAAGGGAAGGGGCCTGACGGACATATTTCGAGATATTTCTTCTTCTTGTTGTTCTTCTTCTGCACAGCTAAGCTGGAAGTGGCATTTACAGCTCGCAATACTGCAGAGTTATCTCAAAGAAAGGGGCCACGGTGTTTCTGTATCCCTATTATGTTGGTGCGGCTTCGGAACTTTTAAATATCTCGATATATCTCGAAAACTACGCTTCTGATCAAAAAATATCATAGAACATAAATTGTAGGAAACATAATTCTCTATAAAAAACGTCTCTTCACATTTTGCAATAGCTCGCTTCGTTTCCGAGATATTTGCAGATTCAGCTCAAAGGAACTGGCCTGACGGACATATTTCGAGATATTTCTTCTTCTTGTTGTTCTTCCTCTGCACAGCTAAACTGGAAGTGGCATTTCCAGCTCGCAATAGTGCAGAGTTATCTCAAAGAGAGGGGCCACGGTGTTTCTGTATCTCTATTATGTTGGTGCGGCTTCGGAACTTTTAAATATCTTGATATATCTCGAGAACTACGCATCTGATCAAAAAATGTCATAGAACATAAAAAGTAGGAAACTTAATTCTCTACAAAAAAGGTCTCTCAACATTTTGCCATAGCTCGCTTCGTTTCCGAGATATTTGCAGATTTATCTCAAGGGAAGGGGCCTGACGGACATATTTCGAGATATTCCTTCTTCTTGTTGTTCTTCTTCTGCACAGCTAAGGTGGAAGTGGCATTTGCGGCTCGCACTAGTGCAGAGTTATCTCAAAGAAAGGGGCCACGGTGTTTCTGTATCCCTATTATGTTGGTGCGGCTTCGGAACTTTTAAATATCTCGATATATCTCGAAAACTACGCTTCTGATCAAAAAATATCATAGAACATAAATTGTAGGGAACATAATTCTCTACAAAAAACGTCTCTTAACATTTTGCCATAGCTCTCTTCGTTTCCGAGATATTTGCAGATTTATCTCAAGGGAAGGGGCCTGACGGACATATTTCGAGATATTTCTTCTTCTTGTTGTTCTTCTTCTGCACAGCTAAGCTGGAAGTGGCATTTGCGGCTCGCACTAGTGCAGAGTTATCTCAACGAAAGGGGCCACGGTGTTTCTGTATCTCTATTATGTTGGTGCGGCTTCGGAGCTTTTAAATATCTCGATATATCTCGAAAACTACGCTTCTGATCAAAAAATATCATAGAACATAAATTGTAGGAAACATAATTCTCTACAAAAAAGGTCTCTTAACATTTTGCCATCGTTTCCGAGATATTTGCAGATATATCTCAAGGGAAGGGCCTGACGGACATATTTCGAGATATTTCTTCTTCTTGTTGTTCTTCCTCTGCACAGCTAAGCTGGAAGTGGCATTTGCAGCTCGCAATAGTGCAGAGTTATCTCAACGAAAGGGGCCACGGTGTTTCTGTATCTCTATTATGTTGGTGCGGCTTCGGAACTTTTAAATATCTCGATATATCTCGAAAACTACGCTTCTGATCAAAAAATATCATAGAACATAAATTGTAGGAAACAGAATTCTCTACAAAAAAGGTCTCTTAACATTTTGCCATAGCTCGCTTCGTTTCCGAGATATTTGCAGATATATCTCAAGGGAAGGGGCCTGACGGACATATTTCGAGATATTTCTTCTTCTTGTTGTTCTTCTTCTGCACAGCTAAGCTGGAAGTGGCATTTACAGCTCGCAATAGTGCAGAGTTATCTCAAAGAAAGGGGCCACGGTGTTTCTGTATCTCTATTATGTTGGTGCGGCTTTGGAACTTTTAAATATCTCGATATATCTCGAAAACTACGCTTCTGATCAAAAAATATCATAGAACATAAATTGTAGGAAACATAATTCTCTACAAAAAAGGTCTCTTAACATTTTGCCATAGCTCGCTTCGTTTCCGAGATATTTGCAGATATATCTCAAGGGAAGGGGCCTGACGGACATATTTCGAGATATTTCTTCTTCTTGTTGTTCTTCTTCTGCACAGCTAAGCTGGAAGTGGCATTTACAGCTCGCAATAGTGCAGAGTTATCTCAAAGAAAGGGGCCACGGTGTTTCTGTATCTCTATTATGTTGGTGCGGCTTCGGAACTTTTAAATATCTTGATATATCTCGAGAACTACGCATCAGATCAAAAAATATCATAGAACATAAAAAGTAGGAAACTTAATTCTCTATAAAAAAGGTCTCTTAACATTTTGCCATACCTCTCTTCGTTTCCGAGATATTTGCAGATTTATCTCAAGGGAAGGGGCCTGACGGACATATTTCGAGATATTTCTTCTTCTTGTTGTTCTTCTTCTGCACAGCTAAGCTGGAAGTGGCATTTACAGCTCGCAATACTGCAGAGTTATCTCAAAGAAAGGGGCCACGGTGTTTCTGTATCCCTATTATGTTGGTGCGGCTTCGGAACTTTTAAAGATCTCGATATATCTCGAAAACTACGCTTCTGATCAAAAAATATCATAGAACATAAATTGTAGGAAACATAATTCGCTACAAAAAACGTCTCTTAACATTTTGCCATAGCTCGCTTCGTTTCCGAGATATTTGCAGATTCAGCTCAAAGGAACTGGCCTGACGGACATATTTCGAGATATTTCTTCTTCTTGTTGTTCTTCCTCTGCACAGCTAAGCTGGAAGTGGCATTTGCAGCTCGCAATAGTGCAGAGTTATCTCAAAGAGAGGGGCCACGGTGTTTCTGTATCTCTATTATGTTGGTGCGGCTTCGGAACTTTTAAATATCTTGATATATCTCGAGAACTACGCATCTGATCATAAAATATCATAGAACATAAAAAGTAGGAAACTTAATTCTCTACAAAAAAGGTCTCTCAACATTTTGCCATAGCTCGCTTCGTTTCCGAGATATTTGCAGATTTATCTCAAGGGAAGGGGCCTGACGGACATATTTCGAGATATGTCTTCTTCTTGTTGTTCTTCTTCTGCACAGCTAAGCTGGAAGTGGCATTTACAGCTCGCAATAGTGCAGAGTTATCTCAAAGAAAGGGGCCACGGTGTTTCTGTATCTCTATTATGTTGGTGCGGCTTCGGAACTTTTAAATATCTTGATATATCTCGCGAACTACGCATCTGATCAAAAAATATCATAGAACATGAAAAGTAGGAAACTTAATTCTCTACAAAAAAGGTCTCTTAACATTTTGCCATAGCTCGCTTCGTTTCCGAGTTATTTGCAGATTTATCTCAAGGGAAGGGGCCTAACGGACATATTTCGAGATATTTCTTCTTCTTGTTGTTCTTCTTCTGCACAGCTAAACTGGAAGTGGCATTTCCAGCTCGCAATAGTGCAGAGTTATCTCAAAGAGAGGGGCCACGGTGTTTCTGTATCTCTATTATGTTGGTGCGGCTTCGGAACTTTTAAATATCTTGATATATCTCGAGAACTACGCATCTGATCAAAAAATATCATAGAACATAAAAAGTAGGAAACTTAATTCTCTACAAAAAAGGTCTCTTAACATTTTGCCATAGCTCGCTTCGTTTCCGAGATATTTGCAGATTTATCTCAAGGGAAGGGGCCTGACGGACATATTTCGAGATATTTCTTCTTCTTGTTGTTCTTCGTCTGCACAGCTAAGCTGGAAGTGGCATTTGCGGCTCGCACTAGTGCAGAGTTATCTCAAAGAAAGGGGCCACGGTGTTTCTGTATCCCTATTATGTTGGTGCGGCTTCGGAACTTTTAAATATCTCGATATATCTCGAAAACTACGCCTCTGATCAAAAAATATCATAGAACATAAATTGTAGGAAACATAATTCTCTACAAAAAAGGTCTCTTAACATTTTGCCATAGCTCGCTTCGTTTCCGAGATATTTGCAGATTCAGCTCAAAGGAACTGGCCTGACGGACATATTTCGAGATATTTCTTCTTCTTGTTGTTCTTCCTCTGCACAGCTAAGCTGGAAGTGGCATTTGCAGCTCGCAATAGTGCAGAGTTATCTCAAAGAAAGGGGCCACGGTGTTTCTGTATCTCTATTATGGTGGTGCGGCTTCGGAACTTTTAAATATCTCGATATATCTCGAAAACTACGCTTCTGATCAAAAAATATCATAGAACATAAATTGTAGGAAACATAATTCTCTACAAAAAAGGTCTCTTAACATTTTGCCATAGCTCGCTTCGTTTCCGAGATATCTGCAGATTTATCTCAAGGGAAGGGGCCTAACGGACATATTTCGAGATATTTCTTCTTCTTGTTGTTCTTCTTCTGCACAGCTAAACTGGAAGTGGCATTTCCAGCTTGCAATAGTGCAGAGTTATCTCAAAGAGAGGGGCCACGGTGTTTCTGTATCTCTATTATGTTGGTGCGGGTTCGGAACTTTTAAATATCTTGATATATCTCGAGAGCTACGCGTCTGATCAAAAAATATCATACAACATAAAAAGTAGGAAACATAATTCTCTACAAAAAAGGTCTCTTAACATTT
Organism: Osmia lignaria lignaria; assembly: GCF_051020975.1. Lineage (NCBI taxonomy): Eukaryota > Metazoa > Arthropoda > Insecta > Hymenoptera > Megachilidae > Osmia > Osmia lignaria. The sequence goes on along the minus strand of NW_027478162.1, from coordinate 20,441,961 downwards.
TGCCATAGCTCGCTTCGTTTCCGAGATATTTGCAGATTCAGCTCAAAGGAACTGGCCTGACGGACATATTTCGAGATATTTCTTCTTCTTGTTGTTCTTCCTCTGCACAGCTAAGCTGGAAGTGGCATTTGCAGCTCGCAATAGTGCAGAGTTATCTCAAAGAAAGGGGCCACGGTGTTTCTGTATCTCTATTATGTTGGTGCGGCTTCGGAACTTTTAAATATCTTGATATATCTCGAGAACTACGCATCTGATCAAAAAATATCATAGAACATAGAAAGTAGGAAACTTAATTCTCTACAAAAAAGGTCTCTTAACATTTTGCCATAGCTCGCTTCGTTTCCGAGATATTTGCAGATTTATCTCAAGGGAAGGGGCCTGACGGACATATTTCGAGATATTTCTTCTTCTTGTTGTTCTTCTTCTGCACAGCTAAGCTGGAAGTGGCATTTGCGGCTCGCAATAGTGCAGAGTTATCTCAAAGAAAGGGGCCACGGTGTTTCTGTATCTCTATTATGTTGGTGCGGCTTCGGAACTTTTAAATATCTTGATATATCTCGAGAACTACGCATCTGATCAAAAAATATCATAGAACATAAAAAGTAGGAAACTTAATTCTCTACAAAAAAGGTCTCTTAACATTTTGCCATAGCTCTCTTCGTTTCCGAGATATTTGCAGATTTATCTCAAGGGAAGGGGCCTGACGGACATATTTCGAGATATTTCTTCTTCTTGTTGTTCTTCTTCTGCACAGCTAAGCTGGAAGTGGCATTTACAGCTCGCAATACTGCAGAGTTATCTCAAAGAAAGGGGCCACGGTGTTTCTGTATCCCTATTATGTTGGTGCGGCTTCGGAACTTTTAAATATCTCGATATATCTCGAAAACTACGCTTCTGATCAAAAAATATCATAGAACATAAATTGTAGGAAACATAATTCTCTACAAAAAACGTCTCTTCACATTTTGCAATAGCTCGCTTCGTTTCCGAGATATTTGCAGATTCAGCTCAAAGGAACTGGCCTGACGGACATATTTCGAGATATTTCTTCTTCTTGTTGTTCTTCCTCTGCACAGCTAAACTGGAAGTGGCATTTCCAGCTCGCAATAGTGCAGAGTTATCTCAAAGAGAGGGGCCACGGTGTTTCTGTATCTCTATTATGTTGGTGCGGCTTCGGAACTTTTAAATATCTTGATATATCTCGAGAACTACGCATCTGATCAAAAAATGTCATAGAACATAAAAAGTAGGAAACTTAATTCTCTACAAAAAAGGTCTCTCAACATTTTGCCATAGCTCGCTTCGTTTCCGAGATATTTGCAGATTTATCTCAAGGGAAGGGGCCTGACGGACATATTTCGAGATATTCCTTCTTCTTGTTGTTCTTCTTCTGCACAGCTAAGGTGGAAGTGGCATTTGCGGCTCGCACTAGTGCAGAGTTATCTCAAAGAAAGGGGCCACGGTGTTTCTGTATCCCTATTATGTTGGTGCGGCTTCGGAACTTTTAAATATCTCGATATATCTCGAAAACTACGCTTCTGATCAAAAAATATCATAGAACATAAATTGTAGGGAACATAATTCTCTACAAAAAACGTCTCTTAACATTTTGCCATAGCTCTCTTCGTTTCCGAGATATTTGCAGATTTATCTCAAGGGAAGGGGCCTGACGGACATATTTCGAGATATTTCTTCTTCTTGTTGTTCTTCTTCTGCACAGCTAAGCTGGAAGTGGCATTTGCGGCTCGCACTAGTGCAGAGTTATCTCAACGAAAGGGGCCACGGTGTTTCTGTATCTCTATTATGTTGGTGCGGCTTCGGAACTTTTAAATATCTCGATATATCTCGAAAACTACGCTTCTGATCAAAAAATATCATAGAACATAAATTGTAGGAAACATAATTCTCTACAAAAAAGGTCTCTTAACATTTTGCCATCGTTTCCGAGATATTTGCAGATATATCTCAAGGGAAGGGGCCTGACGGACATATTTCGAGATATGTCTTCTTCTTGTTGTTCTTCTTCTGCACAGCTAAACTGGAAGTGGCATTTACAGCTCGCAATAGTGCAGAGTTATCTCAAAGAGAGGGGCCACGGTGTTTCTGTATCTCTATTATGTTGGTGCGGCTTCGGAACTTTTAAATATCTTGATATATCTCGAGACCTACGCATCTGATCAAAAAATATCATAGAACATAAAAAGTAGGAAACATAATTCTCTACAAAAAAGGTCTCCTAACATTTTGCCATAGCTCGCTTCGTTTCCGAGATATTTGCAGATTTATCTCAAGGGAAGGGGCCTGACGGACATATTTCGAGATATTTCTTCTTCTTGTTGTTCTTCTTCTGCACAGCTAAACTGGAAGTGGCATTTCCAGCTCGCAATAGTGCAGAGTTATCTCAAAGAGAGGGGACACGGTGTTTCTGTATCTCTATTATGTTGGTGCGGCTTCGGAAATTTTAAATATCTTGATATATCTCGAGAACTACGCATCTCATCAAAAAATGTCATAGAACATAAAAAGTAGGAAACTTAATTCTCTACAAAAAAGGTCTCTCAACATTTTGCCATAGCTCGCTTCGTTTCCGAGATATTTGCAGATTTATCTCAAGGGAAGGGGCCTGACGGACATATTTCGAGATATTTCTTCTTCTTGTTGTTCTTCTTCTGCACAGCTAAGCTGGAAGTGGCATTTGCGGCTCGCACTAGTGCAGAGTTATCTCAACGAAAGGGGCCACGGTGTTTCTGTATCTCTATTATGTTGGTGCGGCTTCGGAACTTTTAAATATCTCGATATATCTCGAAAACTACGCTTCTGATCAAAAAATATCATAGAACATAAATTGTAGGAAACATAATTCTCTACAAAAAAGGTCTCTTAACATTTTGCCATAGCTCGCTTCGTTTCCGAGATATTTGCAGATATATCTCAAGGGAAGGGCCTGACGGACATATTTCGAGATATTTCTTCTTCTTGTTGTTCTTCTTCTGCACAGCTAAGCTGGATGTGGCATTTACAGCTCGCAATAGTGCAGAGTTATCTCAAAGAAAGGGGCCACGGTGTTTCTGTATCTCTATTATGTTGGTGCGGCTTCGGAACTTTTAAATATCTTGATATATCTCGAGAACTACGCATCAGATCAAAAAATATCATAGAACATAAAAAGTAGGAAACTTAATTCTCTACAAAAAAGGTCTCTTAACATTTTGCCATACCTCTCTTCGTTTCCGAGATATTTGCAGATTTATCTCAAGGGAAGGGGCCTGACGGACATATTTCGAGATATTTCTTCTTCTTGTTGTTCTTCTTCTGCACAGCTAAGCTGGAAGTGGCATTTACAGCTCGCAATACTGCAGAGTTATCTCAAAGAAAGGGGCCACGGTGTTTCTGTATCCCTATTATGTTGGTGCGGCTTCGGAACTTTTAAAGATCTCGATATATCTCGAAAACTACGCTTCTGATCAAAAAATATCATAGAACATAAATTGTAGGAAACATAATTCTCTACAAAAAACGTCTCTTAACATTTTGCCATAGCTCGCTTCGTTTCCGAGATATTTGCAGATTCAGCTCAAAGGAACTGGCCTGACGGACATATTTCGAGATATTTCTTCTTCTTGTTGTTCTTCCTCTGCACAGCTAAGCTGGAAGTGGCATTTACAGCTCGCAATACTGCAGAGTTATCTCAAAGAAAGGGGCCACGGTGTTTCTGTATCCCTATTATGTTGGTGCGGCTTCGGAACTTTTAAATATCTCGATATATCTCGAAAACTACGCTTCTGATCAAAAAATATCATAGAACATAAATTGTAGGAAACATAATTCTCTACAAAAAACGTCTCTTCACATTTTGCAATAGCTCGCTTCGTTTCCGAGATATTTGCAGATTCAGCTCAAAGGAACTGGCCTGACGGACATATTTCGAGATATTTCTTCTTCTTGTTGTTCTTCCTCTGCACAGCTAAACTGGAAGTGGCATTTCCAGCTCGCAATAGTGCAGAGTTATCTCAAAGAGAGGGGCCACGGTGTTTCTGTATCTCTATTATGTTGGTGCGGCTTCGGAACTTTTAAATATCTTGATATATCTCGAGAACTACGCATCTGATCAAAAAATGTCATAGAACATAAAAAGTAGGAAACTTAATTCTCTACAAAAAAGGTCTCTCAACATTTTGCCATAGCTCGCTTCGTTTCCGAGATATTTGCAGATTTATCTCAAGGGAAGGGGCCTGACGGACATATTTCGAGATATTCCTTCTTCTTGTTGTTCTTCTTCTGCACAGCTAAGGTGGAAGTGGCATTTGCGGCTCGCACTAGTGCAGAGTTATCTCAAAGAAAGGGGCCACGGTGTTTCTGTATCCCTATTATGTTGGTGCGGCTTCGGAACTTTTAAATATCTCGATATATCTCGAAAACTACGCTTCTGATCAAAAAATATCATAGAACATAAATTGTAGGGAACATAATTCTCTACAAAAAACGTCTCTTAACATTTTGCCATAGCTCTCTTCGTTTCCGAGATATTTGCAGATTTATCTCAAGGGAAGGGGCCTGACGGACATATTTCGAGATATTTCTTCTTCTTGTTGTTCTTCTTCTGCACAGCTAAGCTGGAAGTGGCATTTGCGGCTCGCACTAGTGCAGAGTTATCTCAACGAAAGGGGCCACGGTGTTTCTGTATCTCTATTATGTTGGTGCGGCTTCGGAACTTTTAAATATCTCGATATATCTCGAAAACTACGCTTCTGATCAAAAAATATCATAGAACATAAATTGTAGGAAACATAATTCTCTACAAAAAAGGTCTCTTAACATTTTGCCATCGTTTCCGAGATATTTGCAGATATATCTCAAGGGAAGGGGCCTGACGGACATATTTCGAGATATGTCTTCTTCTTGTTGTTCTTCTTCTGCACAGCTAAACTGGAAGTGGCATTTACAGCTCGCAATAGTGCAGAGTTATCTCAAAGAGAGGGGCCACGGTGTTTCTGTATCTCTATTATGTTGGTGCGGCTTCGGAACTTTTAAATATCTTGATATATCTCGAGACCTACGCATCTGATCAAAAAATATCATAGAACATAAAAAGTAGGAAACATAATTCTCTACAAAAAAGGTCTCCTAACATTTTGCCATAGCTCGCTTCGTTTCCGAGATATTTGCAGATTTATCTCAAGGGAAGGGGCCTGACGGACATATTTCGAGATATTTCTTCTTCTTGTTGTTCTTCTTCTGCACAGCTAAACTGGAAGTGGCATTTCCAGCTCGCAATAGTGCAGAGTTATCTCAAAGAGAGGGGACACGGTGTTTCTGTATCTCTATTATGTTGGTGCGGCTTCGGAAATTTTAAATATCTTGATATATCTCGAGAACTACGCATCTGATCAAAAAATGTCATAGAACATAAAAAGTAGGAAACTTAATTCTCTACAAAAAAGGTCTCTCAACATTTTGCCATAGCTCGCTTCGTTTCCGAGATATTTGCAGATTTATCTCAAGGGAAGGGGCCTGACGGACATATTTCGAGATATTTCTTCTTCTTGTTGTTCTTCTTCTGCACAGCTAAGCTGGAAGTGGCATTTGCGGCTCGCACTAGTGCAGAGTTATCTCAACGAAAGGGGCCACGGTGTTTCTGTATCTCTATTATGTTGGTGCGGCTTCGGAACTTTTAAATATCTCGATATATCTCGAAAACTACGCTTCTGATCAAAAAATATCATAGAACATAAATTGTAGGAAACATAATTCTCTACAAAAAAGGTCTCTTAACATTTTGCCATAGCTCGCTTCGTTTCCGAGATATTTGCAGATATATCTCAAGGGAAGGGCCTGACGGACATATTTCGAGATATTTCTTCTTCTTGTTGTTCTTCTTCTGCACAGCTAAGCTGGATGTGGCATTTACAGCTCGCAATAGTGCAGAGTTATCTCAAAGAAAGGGGCCACGGTGTTTCTGTATCTCTATTATGTTGGTGCGGCTTCGGAACTTTTAAATATCTTGATATATCTCGAGAACTACGCATCAGATCAAAAAATATCATAGAACATAAAAAGTAGGAAACTTAATTCTCTACAAAAAAGGTCTCTTAACATTTTGCCATACCTCTCTTCGTTTCCGAGATATTTGCAGATTTATCTCAAGGGAAGGGGCCTGACGGACATATTTCGAGATATTTCTTCTTCTTGTTGTTCTTCTTCTGCACAGCTAAGCTGGAAGTGGCATTTACAGCTCGCAATACTGCAGAGTTATCTCAAAGAAAGGGGCCACGGTGTTTCTGTATCCCTATTATGTTGGTGCGGCTTCGGAACTTTTAAAGATCTCGATATATCTCGAAAACTACGCTTCTGATCAAAAAATATCATAGAACATAAATTGTAGGAAACATAATTCTCTACAAAAAACGTCTCTTAACATTTTGCCATAGCTCGCTTCGTTTCCGAGATATTTGCAGATTCAGCTCAAAGGAACTGGCCTGACGGACATATTTCGAGATATTTCTTCTTCTTGTTGTTCTTCCTCTGCACAGCTAAGCTGGAAGTGGCATTTGCAGCTCGCAATAGTGCAGAGTTATCTCAACGAAAGGGGCCACGGTGTTTCTGTATCTCTATTATGTTGGTGCGGCTTCGGAACTTTTAAATATCTCGATATATCTCGAAAACTACGCTTCTGATCAAAAAATATCATAGAACATAAATTGTAGGAAACATAATTCTCTACAAAAAAGGTCTCTTAACATTTTGCCATAGCTCGCTTCGTTTCCGAGATATTTGCAGATATATCTCAAGGGAAGGGGCCTGACGGACATATTTCGAGATATTTCTTCTTCTTGTTGTTCTTCTTCTGCACAGCTAAGCTGGAAGTGGCATTTACAGCTCGCAATAGTGCAGAGTTATCTCAAAGAAAGGGGCCACGGTGTTTCTGTATCTCTATTATGTTGGTGCGGCTTTGGAACTTTTAAATATCTCGATATATCTCGAAAACTACGCTTCTGATCAAAAAATATTATAGAACATAAATTGTAGGAAACATAATTCTCTACAAAAAAGGTCTCTTAACATTTTGCCATAGCTCGCTTCGTTTCCGAGATATTTGCAGATATATCTCAAGGGAAGGGGCCTGACGGACATATTTCGAGATATTTCTTCTTCTTGTTGTTCTTCTTCTGCACAGCTAAGCTGGAAGTGGCATTTACAGCTCGCAATAGTGCAGAGTTATCTCAAAGAAAGGGGCCACGGTGTTTCTGTATCTCTATTATGTTGGTGCGGCTTCGGAACTTTTAAATATCTTGATATATCTCGAGAACTACGCATCAGATCAAAAAATATCATAGAACATAAAAAGTAGGAAACTTAATTCTCTATAAAAAAGGTCTCTTAACATTTTGCCATACCTCTCTTCGTTTCCGAGATATTTGCAGATTTATCTCAAGGGAAGGGGCCTGACGGACATATTTCGAGATATTTCTTCTTCTTGTTGTTCTTCTTCTGCACAGCTAAGCTGGAAGTGGCATTTACAGCTCGCAATACTGCAGAGTTATCTCAAAGAAAGGGGCCACGGTGTTTCTGTATCCCTATTATGTTGGTGCGGCTTCGGAACTTTTAAAGATCTCGATATATCTCGAAAACTACGCTTCTGATCAAAAAATATCATAGAACATAAATTGTAGGAAACATAATTCTCTACAAAAAACGTCTCTTAACATTTTGCCATAGCTCGCTTCGTTTCCGAGATATTTGCAGATTCATCTCAAAGGAACTGGCCTGACGGACATATTTCGAGATATTTCTTCTTCTTGTTGTTCTTCCTCTGCACAGCTAAGCTGGAAGTGGCATTTGCAGCTCGCAATAGTGCAGAGTTATCTCAAAGAGAGGGGCCACGGTGTTTCTGTATCTCTATTATGTTGGTGCGGCTTCGGAACTTTTAAATATCTTGATATATCTCGAGAACTACGCATCTGATCAAAAAATATCATAGAACATAAAAAGTAGGAAACTTAATTCTCTACAAAAAAGGTCTCTCAACATTTTGCCATAGCTCGCTTCGTTTCCAAGATATTTGCAGATTTATCTCAAGGGAAGGGGCCTGACGGACATATTTCGAGATATGTCTTCTTCTTGTTGTTCTTCTTCTGCACAGCTAAGCTGGAAGTGGCATTTACAGCTCGCAATAGTGCAGAGTTATCTCAAAGAAAGGGGCCACGGTGTTTCTGTGTCTCTATTATGTTGGTGCGGCTTCGGAACTTTTAAATATCTTGATATATCTCGCGAACTACGCATCTGATCAAAAAATATCATAGAACATGAAAAGTAGGAAACTTAATTCTCTACAAAAAAGGTCTCTTAACATTTTGCCATAGCTCGCTTCGTTTCCGAGATATTTGCAGATTTATCTCAAGGGAAGGGGCCTAACGGACATATTTCGCGATATTTCTTCTTCTTGTTGTTCTTCTTCTGCACAGCTAAACTGGAAGTGGCATTTCCAGCTTGCAATAGTGCAGAGTTATCTCAAAGAGAGGGGCCACGGTGTTTCTGTATCTCTATTATGTTGGTGCGGGTTCGGAACTTTTAAATATCTTGATATATCTCGAGAGCTACGCGTCTGATCAAAAAATATCATACAACATAAAAAGTAGGAAACATAATTCTCTACAAAAAAGGTCTCTTAACATTTTGCCATAGCTCGCTTCGTTTCCGAGATATTTGCAGATTCAGCTCAAAGGAACTGGCCTGACGGACATATTTCGAGATATTTCTTCTTCTTGTTGTTCTTCCTCTGCACAGCTAAGCTGGAAGTGGCATTTCCAGCTCGCAATAGTGCAGAGTTATCTCAAAGAGAGGGGCCACGGTGTTTCTGTATCTCTATTATGTTGGTGCGGCTTCGGAACTTTTAAATATCTTGATATATCTCGAGAACTACGCATCTGATCAAAAAATATCATAGAACATAAAAAGTAGGAAACTTAATTCTCTACAAAAAAGGTCTCTTCACATTTTGCCATAGCTCGCTTCGTTTCCGAGATATTTGCAGATTCAGCTCAAAGGAACTGGCCTGACGGACATATTTCGAGATATTTCTTCTTCTTGTTGTTCTTCCTCTGCACAGCTAAGCTGGAAGTGGCATTTGCAGCTCGCAATAGTGCAGAGTTATCTCAAAGAAAGGGGCCACGGTGTTTCTGTATCTCTATTATGTAGGTGCGGCTTCGGAACTTTTAAATATCTTGATATATCTCGAGAACTACGCTTCTGATCAAAAAATATCATAGAACATAAATTGTAGGAAACATAATTCTCTACAAAAAACGTCTCTTCACATTTTGCCATAGCTCGCTTCGTTTCCGAGATATTTGCAGATTCAGCTCAAAGGAACTGGCCTGACGGACATATTTCGAGATATTTCTTCTTCTTGTTGTTCTTCCTCTGCACAGCTAAGCTGGAAGTGGCATTTGCAGCTCGCAATAGTGCAGAGTTATCTCAAAGAAAGGGGCCACGGTGTTTCTGTATCTCTATTATGTTGGTGCGGCTTCGGAACTTTTAAATATCTTGATATATCTCGAGAACTACGCATCTGATCAAAAAATATCATAGAACATAAAAAGTAGGAAACTTAATTCTCTACAAAAAAGGTCTCTTAACATTTTGCCATAGCTCGCTTCGTTTCCGAGATATTTGCAGATTTATCTCAAGGGAAGGGGCCTGACGGACATATTTCGAGATATTTCTTCTTCTTGTTGTTCTTCTTCTGCACAGCTAAGCTGGAAGTGGCATTTGCGGCTCGCACTAGTGCAGAGTTATCTCAAAGAAGGGGGCCACGGTGTTTCTGTATCCCTATTATGTTGGTGCGGCTTCGGAACTTTTAAATATCTCGATATATCTCGAAAACTACGCTTCTGATCAAAAAATATCATAGAACATAAATTGTAGGAAACATAATTCTCTACAAAAAACGTCTCTTAACATTTTGCCATAGCTCGCTTCGTTTCCGAGATATTTGCAGGTTCAGCTCAAAGGAACTGGCCTGACGGACATATTTCGAGATATTTCTTCTTCTTGTTGTTCTTCCTCTGCACAGCTAAGCTGGAAGTGGCATTTGCAGCTCGCAATAGTGCAGAGTTATCTCAAAGAAAGGGGCCACGGTGTTTCTGTATCTCTATTATGTTGGTGCGGCTTCGGAACTTTTAAATATCTTGATATATCTCGAGAACTACGCATCTGATCAAAAAATATCATAGAACATAAAAAGTAGGAAACTTAATTCTCTACAAAAAAGGTCTCTTAACATTTTGCCATAGCTCGCTTCGTTTCCGAGATATTTGCAGATTTATCTCAAGGGAAGGGGCCTAACGGACATATTTCGAGATATTTCTTCTTCTTGTTGTTCTTCTTCTGCACAGCTAAACTGGAAGTGGCATTTCCAGCTCGCAATAGTGCAGAGTTATCTCAAAGAGAGGGGCCACGGTGTTTCTGTATCTCTATTATGTTGGTGCGGCTTCGGAACTTTTAAGTATCTTGATATATCTCGAGAACTACGCATCTGATCAAAAAATATCATAGAACATAAAAAGTAGGAAACTTAATTCTCTACAAAAAAGGTCTCTTCACATTTTGCCATAGCTCGCTTCGTTTCCGAGATATTTGCAGATTCAGCTCAAAGGAACTGGCCTGACGGACATATTTCGAGATATTTCTTCTTCTTGTTGTTCTTCCTCTGCACAGCTAAGCTGGAAGTGGCATTTGCAGCTCGCAATAGTGCAGAGTTATCTCAAAGAAAGGGGCCACGGTGTTTCTGTATCTCTATTATGTAGGTGCGGCTTCGGAACTTTTAAATATCTTGATATATCTCGAGAACTACGCTTCTGATCAAAAAATATCATAGAACATAAATTGTAGGAAACATAATTCTCTACAAAAAACGTCTCTTCACATTTTGCCATAGCTCGCTTCGTTTCCGAGATATTTGCAGATTCAGCTCAAAGGAACTGGCCTGACGGACATATTTCGAGATATTTCTTCTTCTTGTTGTTCTTCCTCTGCACAGCTAAGCTGGAAGTGGCATTTGCAGCTCGCAATAGTGCAGAGTTATCTCAAAGAAAGGGGCCACGGTGTTTCTGTATCTCTATTATGTTGGTGCGGCTTCGGAACTTTTAAATATCTTGATATATCTCGAGAACTACGCATCTGATCAAAAAATATCATAGAACATAAAAAGTAGGAAACTTAATTCTCTACAAAAAAGTCTGTTAAGATTTTGCCATAGCTCGCTTCGTTTCCGAGATATTTGCAGATTTATCTCAAGGGAAGGGGCCTAACGGACATATTTCGAGATATTTCTTCTTCTTGTTGTTCTTCTTCTGCACAGCTAAACTGGAAGTGGCATTTGCAGCTCGCAATAGTGCAGAGTTATCTCAAAGAGAGGGGCCACGGTGTTTCTGTATCTCTATTATGTTGGTGCGGCTTCGGAACTTTTAAATATCTTGATATATCCCGAGAACTACGCATCTGATCAAAAAATATCATACAACATAAAACGTAGGAAACTTAATTCTCTACAAAAAAGGTCTCTTAACATTTTGCCATAGCTCGCTTCGTTTCCGAGATATTTGCAGATTTATCTCAAGGGAAGGGGCCTAACGGACTTATTTCGAGATATTTCTTCTTCTTGTTGTTCTTCTTCTGCACAGCTAAACTGGAAGTGGCATTTCCAGGTCGCAATAGTGCAGAGTTATCTCAAAGAGAGGGGCCACGGTGTTTCTGTATCTCTATTATGTTGGTGCGGCTTCGGAACTTTTAAATATCTTGATATATCTCGAGATCTACGCATCTGATCAAAAAATATCATAGAACATAAAAAGTAGGAAACTTAATTCTCTACAAAAAAGGTCTCTCAACATTTTGCCATAGCTCGCTTCGTTTCCGAGATACTTGCCGATTTATCTCAAGGGAAGGGGCCTGACGGACATATTTCGAGATATTTCTTCTTCTTGTTGTTCTTCTTCTGCACAGCTAAGCTGGAAGTGGCATTTGCAGCTCGCAATTGTGCAGAGTTATCTCAAAGAGAGGGGCCACGGTGTTTCTGTATCTCTATTATGTTGGTGCGGCTTCGGAACTTTTAAATATCTTGATATATCTCGAGAACTACGAATCTGATCAGAAAATATCATAGAAGATAAAAAGTAGGAAACTTAATTCTCTACAAAAAAGGTCTCTTAACATTTTGCCATAGCTCGCTTCGTTTCCGAGATATTTGCAGATTTATCTCAAGGGAAGGGGCCTGACGGACATATTTCGAGATATTTCTTCTTCTTGTTGTTCTTCTTCTGCACAGCTAAGCTGGAAGTGGCATTTGCAGCTCGCAATAGTGCAGAGTTATCTCAAAGAAAGGGGCCACGGTGTTTCTGTACCTCTATTATGTTGGTGCAGCTTCGGAGCTTTTAAATATCTTGATATATCTCGAGAACTACGCATCTGATCAAAAAATATCATAGAACATAAAAAGTAGGAAACTTAATTCTCTACAAAAAAGGTCTCTTAACGTTTTGCCATAGCTCGCTTCGTTTCCGAGATATTTGCAGATTTATCTCAAGGGAAGGGTCCTGATGGACATATTTCGAGATATTTCTTCTTCTTGTTGTTCTTCTTCTGCACAGCTAAACTGAAAGTGGCATTTCCAGCTCGCAATCGTGCAGAGTTATCTCAAAGAAAGGGGCCACGGTGTTTCTGTATCTCTATTATGTTGGTGCGGCTTCGGAACTTTTAAATATCTTGATATATCTCGAGAACTACGCATCTGATCAAATAATATCATAGAACATAAAAAGTAGGAAACTTAATTCTCTACAAAAAAGGTCTCTTAACGTTTTGCAATAGCTCGCTTCGTTTCCGAGATATTTGCAGATTTATCTCAAGGGAAGGGTCCTGATGGACATATTTCGAGATATTTCTTCTTCTTGTTGTTCTTCTTCTGCACAGCTAAACTGAAAGTGGCATTTCCAGCTCGCAATCGTGCAGAGTTATCTCAAAGAAAGGGGCCACGGTGTTTCTGTATCTCTATTATGTTGGTGCGGCTTCGGAACTTTTAAATATCTTGATATATCTCGAGAACTACGCATCTGATCAAATAATATCATAGAACATAAAAAGTAGGAAACTTAATTCTCCACAGATAAGGTCTCTTAACATTTTGCCATAGCTCGCTTCGTTTCCGAGATATTTGCAGATTTATCTCAAGGGAAGGGGCCTGACGGACATATTTCGAGATATTTCTTCTTCTTGTTGTTCTTCTTCTGCACAGCTATGCTGGAAGTGGCATTTGCAGCTCGCAATAGTGCAGAGTTATCTCAAAGAAAGGGGCCACGGTGTTTCTGTATCTCTATTATGTTGGTGCGGCTTCGGAACTTTTAAATATCTTGATATATCTCGAGAACTACGCATCTGATCAAAAAATATCATAGAACATAAAAAGTAGGAAACTTCATTCTCTACCAAAAAGGTCTCTTAACATTTTGCCATAGCTCGCTTCGTTTCCGAGATATATGCAGATATATCTCAAGGGAAGGGGCCTGACGGACATATTTCGGGATATTTCTTCTTCTTGTTGTTCTTCCTCTGCACAGCTAAGCTGGAAGTGGCATTTGCAGCTCGCAATAGTGCAGAGTTATCTCAAAGAAAGGGGCCACGGTGTTTCTGTATCTCTATTATGTAGGTGCGGCTTCGGAACTTTTAAATATCTTGATATATCTCGAGAACTACGCTTCTGATCAAAAAATATCATAGAACATAAATTGTAGGAAACATAATTCTCTACAAAAAACGTCTCTTCACATTTTGCCATAGCTCGCTTCGTTTCCGAGATATTTGCAGATTCAGCTCAAAGGAACTGGCCTGACGGACATATTTCGAGATATTTCTTCTTCTTGTTGTTCTTCCTCTGCACAGCTAAGCTGGAAGTGGCATTTGCAGCTCGCAATAGTGCAGAGTTATCTCAAAGAAAGGGGCCACGGTGTTTCTGTATCTCTATTATGTTGGTGCGGCTTCGGAACTTTTAAATATCTTGATATATCTCGAGAACTACGCATCTGATCAAAAAATATCATAGAACATAAAAAGTAGGAAACTTAATTCTCTACAAAAAAGGTCTCTTAACATTTTGCCATAGCTCGCTTCGTTTCCGAGATATTTGCAGATTTATCTCAAGGGAAGGGGCCTGACGGACATATTTCGAGATATTTCTTCTTCTTGTTGTTCTTCTTCTGCACAGCTAAGCTGGAAGTGGCATTTGCGGCTCGCACTAGTGCAGAGTTATCTCAAAGAAGGGGGCCACGGTGTTTCTGTATCCCTATTATGTTGGTGCGGCTTCGGAACTTTTAAATATCTCGATATATCTCGAAAACTACGCTTCTGATCAAAAAATATCATAGAACATAAATTGTAGGAAACATAATTCTCTACAAAAAACGTCTCTTAACATTTTGCCATAGCTCGCTTCGTTTCCGAGATATTTGCAGGTTCAGCTCAAAGGAACTGGCCTGACGGACATATTTCGAGATATTTCTTCTTCTTGTTGTTCTTCCTCTGCACAGCTAAGCTGGAAGTGGCATTTGCAGCTCGCAATAGTGCAGAGTTATCTCAAAGAAAGGGGCCACGGTGTTTCTGTATCTCTATTATGTTGGTGCGGCTTCGGAACTTTTAAATATCTTGATATATCTCGAGAACTACGCATCTGATCAAAAAATATCATAGAACATAAAAAGTAGGAAACTTAATTCTCTACAAAAAAGGTCTCTTAACATTTTGCCATAGCTCGCTTCGTTTCCGAGATATTTGCAGATTTATCTCAAGGGAAGGGGCCTAACGGGCATATTTCGAGATATTTCTTCTTCTTGTTGTTCTTCTTCTGCACAGCTAAACTGGAAGTGGCATTTCCAGCTCGCAATAGTGCAGAGTTATCTCAAAGAGAGGGGCCACGGTGTTTCTGTATCTCTATTATGTTGGTGCGGCTTCGGAACTTTTAAATATCTTGATATATCTCGAGAACTACGCATCTGATCAAAAAATATCATAGAACATAAAAAGTAGGAAACTTAATTCTCTACAAAAAAGGTCTCTTCACATTTTGCCATAGCTCGCTTCGTTTCCGAGATATTTGCAGATTCAGCTCAAAGGAACTGGCCTGACGGACATATTTCGAGATATTTCTTCTTCTTGTTGTTCTTCCTCTGCACAGCTAAGCTGGAAGTGGCATTTGCAGCTCGCAATAGTGCAGAGTTATCTCAAAGAAAGGGGCCACGGTGTTTCTGTATCTCTATTATGTAGGTGCGGCTTCGGAACTTTTAAATATCTTGATATATCTCGAGAACTACGCTTCTGATCAAAAAATATCATAGAACATAAATTGTAGGAAACATAATTCTCTACAAAAAACGTCTCTTCACATTTTGCCATAGCTCGCTTCGTTTCCGAGATATTTGCAGATTCAGCTCAAAGGAACTGGCCTGACGGACATATTTCGAGATATTTCTTCTTCTTGTTGTTCTTCCTCTGCACAGCTAAGCTGGAAGTGGCATTTGCAGCTCGCAATAGTGCAGAGTTATCTCAAAGAAAGGGGCCACGGTGTTTCTGTATCTCTATTATGTTGGTGCGGCTTCGGAACTTTTAAATATCTTGATATATCTCGAGAACTACGCATCTGATCAAAAAATATCATAGAACATAAAAAGTAGGAAACTTAATTCTCTACAAAAAAGTCTGTTAAGATTTTGCCATAGCTCGCTTCGTTTCCGAGATATTTGCAGATTTATCTCAAGGGAAGGGGCCTAACGGACATATTTCGAGATATTTCTTCTTCTTGTTGTTCTTCTTCTGCACAGCTAAACTGGAAGTGGCATTTGCAGCTCGCAATTGTGCAGAGTTATCTCAAAGAGAGGGGCCACGGTGTTTCTGTATCTCTATTATGTTGGTGCGGCTTCGGAACTTTTAAATATCTTGATATATCTCGAGAACTACGAATCTGATCAGAAAATATCATAGAAGATAAAAAGTAGGAAACTTAATTCTCTACAAAAAAGGTCTCTTAACATTTTGCCATAGCTCGCTTCGTTTCCGAGATATTTGCAGATTTATCTCAAGGGAAGGGGCCTGACGGACATATTTCGAGATATTTCTTCTTCTTGTTGTTCTTCTTCTGCACAGCTAAGCTGGAAGTGGCATTTGCAGCTCGCAATAGTGCAGAGTTATCTCAAAGAAAGGGGCCACGGTGTTTCTGTACCTCTATTATGTTGGTGCAGCTTCGGAGCTTTTAAATATCTTGATATATCTCGAGAACTACGCATCTGATCAAAAAATATCATAGAACATAAAAAGTAGGAAACTTAATTCTCTACAAAAAAGGTCTCTTAACGTTTTGCCATAGCTCGCTTCGTTTCCGAGATATTTGCAGATTTATCTCAAGGGAAGGGTCCTGATGGACATATTTCGAGATATTTCTTCTTCTTGTTGTTCTTCTTCTGCACAGCTAAACTGAAAGTGGCATTTCCAGCTCGCAATCGTGCAGAGTTATCTCAAAGAAAGGGGCCACGGTGTTTCTGTATCTCTATTATGTTGGTGCGGCTTCGGAACTTTTAAATATCTTGATATATCTCGAGAACTACGCATCTGATCAAATAATATCATAGAACATAAAAAGTAGGAAACTTAATTCTCTACAAAAAAGGTCTCTTAACGTTTTGCAATAGCTCGCTTCGTTTCCGAGATATTTGCAGATTTATCTCAAGGGAAGGGTCCTGATGGACATATTTCGAGATATTTCTTCTTCTTGTTGTTCTTCTTCTGCACAGCTAAACTGAAAGTGGCATTTCCAGCTCGCAATCGTGCAGAGTTATCTCAAAGAAAGGGGCCACGGTGTTTCTGTATCTCTATTATGTTGGTGCGGCTTCGGAACTTTTAAATATCTTGATATATCTCGAGAACTACGCATCTGATCAAATAATATCATAGAACATAAAAAGTAGGAAACTTAATTCTCCACAAATAAGGTCTCTTAACATTTTGCCATAGCTCGCTTCGTTTCCGAGATATTTGCAGATTTATCTCAAGGGAAGGGGCCTGACGGACATATTTCGAGATATTTCTTCTTCTTGTTGTTCTTCTTCTGCACAGCTATGCTGGCAGTGGCATTTGCAGCTCGCAATAGTGCAGAGTTATCTCAAAGAAAGGGGCCACGGTGTTTCTGTATCTCTATTATGTTGGTGCGGCTTCGGAACTTTTAAATATCTTGATATATCTCGAGAACTACGCATCTGATCAAAAAATATCATAGAACATAAAAAGTAGGAAACTTCATTCTCTACCAAAAAGGTCTCTTAACATTTTGCCATAGCTCGCTTCGTTTCCGAGATATATGCAGATATATCTCAAGGGAAGGGGCCTGACGGACATATTTCGGGATATTTCTTCTTCTTGTTGTTCTTCTTCTGCACAGCTAAACAGGAAGTGGCATTTCCAGCTCACAATAGTGCAGAGTTATCTGAAAGAAAGGGGCCACGGTGTTTCTGTATCTCTATTATGTTGGTGCGGCTTCGGAACTTTTAAATATCTTGATATATCTCGAGAACTACGGATCTGATCAAATAATATCATAGAACATAAAAAGTAGGAAACTTAATTCTCTACAAATAAGGTCTCTTAACATTTTGCCGTAGCTCGCTTCGTTTCCGAGATATTTGCAGATTTATCTCAAGGGAAGGGGCCTGACGGACATATTTCCAGATATTTCTTCTTCTTGTTGTTCTTCTTCTGCACAGCTAAGCTGGAAGTGGCAAATGCAGCTCGCAATAGTGCAGAGTTATCTCAAAGAAAGGGGCCACGGTGTTTCTGTATCTCTATTATGTTGGTGCGGCTTCGGAAATTTTAAATATCTTGATATATCTCGAGAACTACGCATCCGATCAAAAAATATCATAGAACATAAAAAGTAGGAAACTTAATTCTCTACAAAAAAGGTCTCTTAACATTTTGCCATAGCTCGCTTCGTTTCCGAGATATTTGCAGATTTATCTCGAGGGAAGGGGCCTGACGGACATATTTCGAGATATTTCTTCTTCTGCACAGCTAAGCTGGAAGCGGCATTTGCGGCTCGCGCTAGTGCAGAGTTATCTCAAAGAAAGGGGCCACGGTGTTTCTGTATCTCTATTATGTTGGTGCAGCTTCGGATCTTTTAAATATCTCGATATATCTCGAAAACTACGCTTCTGATCAAAAAATATCATAGAACATAAATTGTAGGAAACATAATTCTCTACAAAAAAGGTCTCTTAACATTTTGCCATAGCTCGTTTCGTTTCCGAGATATTTGCAGATATATCTCAAGGGAAGGGGCCTGACGGACATATTTCGAGATATTTCCTCTTCTTGTTGTTCTTCTTCTGCACAGCTAAACTGGAAGTGGCATTTCCAGCTCGCAATAGCGCAGAGTTATCTCAAAGAAAGGGGCCACGGTGTTTCTGTATCTCTATTATGTTGGTGCGGCTTCGGAACTTTTAAATATCTTGATATATCTCGAGAACTACGCATCTGATCAAATAATATCATACAACATAAAAAGTAGGAAACTTAATTCTCTACAAATAAGGTCTCTCAACATTTTGCCATAGCTCGCTTCGTTTCCGAGATATTTGCAGATTTATCTCAAGGGAAGGGGCCTGACGGACATATTTCGAGATATTTCTTCTTCTTGTTGGTCTTCTTCTGCACAGCTAAGCTGGAAGTGGCATTTGCAGCTCGCAATAGTGCAGAGTTATCTCAAAGAAAGGGGCCACGGTGTTTCTGTATCTCTATTATGTTGGTGCGGCTTCGGAACTTTTAAATATCTTGATATATCTCGAGAACTACGCATCTGATCAAAAAATATCATAGAACATAAAAAGTAGGAAACTTCATTCTCTACCAAAAAGGTCTCTTAACATTTTGCCATAGCTCGCTTCGTTTCCGAGATATATGCAGATTTATCTCAAGGGAAGGGGCCTGACGGACATATTTCGGGATATTTCTTCTTCTTGTTGTTCTTCTTCTGCACAGCTAAACAGGAAGTGGCATTTCCAGCTCGCAATAGTGCAGAGTTATCTGAAAGAAAGGGGCCACGGTGTTTCTGTATCTCTATTATGTTGGTGCGGCTTCGGATCTTTTAAATATCTCGATATATCTCGAAAACTACGCTTCTGATCAAAAAATATCATAGAACCTAAATTGTGGGAAATATAATTCTCTACAAAAAAGGTCTCTTAACATTTTGCCATAGCTCGTTTCGTTTCCGAGATATTTGCAGATATATCTCAAGGGAAGGGGCCTGACGGACATATTTCGAGATATTTCTTCTTCTTGTTGTTCTTCTTCTGCACAGCTAAGCTGGAAGCGGCATTTGCGGCTCGCACTAGTGCAGAGTTATCTCAAAGAAAGGGGCCACGGTGTTTCTGTATCTCTATTATGTTGGTGCAGCTTCGGATCTTTTAAATATCTCGATATATCTCGAAAACTACGCTTCTGATTAAAAAATATCATAGAACATAAATTGTAGGAAACATAATTCTCTACAAAAAAGGTCTCTTAACATTTTGCCATAGCTCGTTTCGTTTCCGAGATATTTGCAGATATATCTCAAGGGAAGGGGCCTGACGGACATATTTCGAGATATTTCCTCTTCTTGTTGTTCTTCTTCTGCACAGCTAAACTGGAAGTGGCATTTCCAGCTCGCAATAGCGCAGAGTTATCTCAAAGAAAGGGGCCACGGTGTTTCTGTATCTCTATTATGTTGGTGCGGCTTCGGAACTTTTAAATATCTGGATATATCTCGAGAGCTACGCATCTGATCAAAAAATATCATAGAACATAAAAAGTAGGAAACTTAATTCTCTACAAATAAGGTCTCTTAACATTTTGCCATAGCTCGCTTCGTTTGAGAGATATTTGCAGATTTATCTCAAGGGAAGGGGCCTGACGGACATTTTTCGAGATATTTCTTCTTCTTGTTGTTCTTCTTCTGCACAGCTAAGCTGGAAGTGGCATTTGCAGCTCGCAATAGTGCAGAGTTATCTCGAAGAAAGGGGCCACGGTGTTTCTGTATCTCTATTATATTGGTGCGGCTTCGGAACTATTAGATATCTTGATATATCTCGAGAACTACGCATCTGATCAAAAAATATCATAGAACATAAAAAGTAGGAAACTTAATTCTCTACAAAAAAGGTCTCTTAACATTTTGCCATAGCTCGCTTCGTTTCCGAGATATTTGCAGATTTATCTCAAGGGAAGGGGCCTGACGGACATATTTCGAGATATTTCTTCTTCTTGTTGTTCTTCTTCTGCACAGCTAAGCTGGAAGTGGCATTTGCAGCTCGCAATAGTGCAGAGTTATCTCAAAGAAAGGGGCCACGGTGTTTCTGTATCTCTATTATGTTGGTGCGGCTTCGGAACTTTTAAATATCTTGATATATCTCGAGAACTACGCATCCGATCAAAAAATATCATAAAACATAAAAAGTAGGAAACTTAATTCTCTACAAAAAAGGTCTCTTAACATTTTGCCATAGCTCGCTTTGTTTCCGAGATATTTGCAGATTTATCTCGAGGGAAGGGGCCTGACGGACATATTTCGAGATATTTCTTCTTCTTGTTGTTCTTCTTCTGCACAGCTAAGCTGGAAGCGGCATTTGCGGCTCGCACTAGTGCAGAGTTATCTCAAAGAAAGGGGCCACGGTGTTTCTGTATCTCTATTATGTTGGTGCAGCTTCGGAACTTTTATATATCTTGATATATCTCGAGAACTACGCATCCGATCAAAAAATATCATAAAACATAAAAAGTAGGAAACTTAATTCTCTACAAAAAAGGTCTCTTAACATTTTGCCATAGCTCGCTTCGTTTCCGAGATATTTGCAGATTTATCTCGAGGGAAGGGGCCTGACGGACATATTTCGAGATATTTCTTCTTCTTGTTGTTCTTCTTCTGCACAGCTAAGCTGGAAGCGGCATTTGCGGCTCGCACTAGTGCAGAGTTATCTCAAAGAAAGGGGCCACGGTGTTTCTGTATCTCTATTATGTTGGTGCAGCTTCGGATCTTTTAAATATCTTGATATATCTCGAGAACTACGCTTCTGATCAAAAAATATCATACAACATAAATTGTAGGAAACATAATTCTCTACAAAAAAGGTCTCTTAACATTTTGCCATAGCTCGTTTCGTTTCCGAGATATTTGCAGATATATCTCAAGGGAAGGGGCCTGACGGACATATTTCGAGATATTTCCTCTTCTTGTTGTTCTTCTTCTGCACAGCTAAACTGGAAGTGGCATTTCCAGCTCGCAATAGCGCAGAGTTATCTCAAAGAAAGGGGCCACGGTGTTTCTGTATCTCTATTATGTTGGTGCGGCTTCGGAACTTTTAAATATCTTGATATATCTCGAGAACTACGCATCTGATCAAAAAATATCATAGAACATAAAAAGCAGGAAACTTAATTCTCTACAAATAAGGTCTCTTAACATTTTGCCATAGCTCGCTTCGTTTCCGAGATATTTGCAGATATATCTCAAGGGAAGGGGCCTGACGGACATATTTCGAGATATTTCCTCTTCTTGTTGTTCTTCTTCTGCACAGCTAAACTGGAAGTGGCATTTCCAGCTCGCCATAGCGCAGAGTTATCTCAAAGAAAGGGGCCACGGTGTTTCTGTATCTCTATTATGTTGGTGCGTCTTCGGAACTTTTAAATATCTTGATATATCTCGAGAACTACGCATCTGATCAAAAAATATCATAGAACATGAAAAGTAGGAAACTTAATTCTCTACAAAAAAGGTCTCTTAACATTTTGCCATAGCTCTCTTCGTTTCCGAGATATTTGCAGATTTATCTCAACGGAAGGGGCCTGACGGACATATTTCGAGATATTTCTTCTTCTTGTTGTTCTTCTTCTGCACAGCTTAGCTGGAAGTGGCATTTCCAGCTCGCAATAGTGCAGAGTTATCTCAAAGAAAGGGGCCACGGTGTTTCTGTATCTCTATTATGTTGGTGCGGCTTCGGAACTTTTAAATATCTTGATATATCTCGAGAACTACGCGTCTGATCAAAAAATATCATAGAACATAAAAAGTAGGAAACTTAATTCTCTACAAAAACGGTCTCTTAACATTTTGCCATGGCTCGCTTCGTTTCCGAGATATTTGCAGATATATCTCAAGGGAAGGGGCCTGACGGACATATTTCGAGATATTTCTTCTTCTTGTTGTTCTTCTTCTGCACAGCTAAGCTGGAAGTGGCATTTGCGGCTCGCACTAGTGCAGAGTTATCTCAAAGAAAGGGGCCACGGTGTTTCTGTATCTCTATTATGTTGGTGCGGCTTCGGAACTTTTAAATATCTCGATATATCTCGAAAACTACGCTTCTGATCAAAAAATATCATAGAACATAAATTGTAGGAAACATAATTCTCTACAAAAAAGGTCTCTTAACATTTTGCCATAGCTCACTTCGTTTCCGAGATATTTGCAGATATATCTCAAGGGAAGGGGCCTGACGGACATATTTCGAGATATTTCTTCTTCTTGTTGTTCTTCTTCTGCACAGCTAAAATGGAAGTGGCATTTACAGCTCGCAATAGTGCAGAGTTATCTCAATGAAAGGGGCCACGGTGTTTCTGTATCTCTATTATGTTGGTGCGGCTTCGGAACTTTTAAATATCTTGATATATCTCGAGAACTACGCTTCTGATCAAAAAATATCATAGAACATGAAAAGTAGGAAACTTAATTCTCTACAAAAAAGGTCTCCTAACATTTTGCCATAGCTCTCTTCGTTTCCGAGATATTTGCAGATTTATCTCAAGGGAAGGGGCCTGACGGACATATTTCGAGATATTTCTTCTTCTTGTTGTTCTTCTTCTGCACAGCTTAGCTGGAAGTGGCATTTGCAGCTCGCAATAGTGCAGAGTTATCTCAAAGAAAGGGGCCACGGTGTTTCTGTATCTCTATTATGTTGGTGCGGCTTCGGAACTTTTAAATATCTCGATATATCTCGAAAACTACGCTTCTGATCAAAAAATATCATAGAACATAAATTGTAGGAAACATAATTCTCTACAAAAAACGTCTCTTAACATTTTGCCGTAGCTCGCTTCGTTTCCGAGATATTTGCAGATTCAGCTCAAAGGAACGGGCCTGACGGACATATTTCGAGATACTTCTTCTTCTTGTTGTTCTTCTTCTGCACAGCTAAGCTGGAAGTGGCATTTGCGGCTCGCACTAGTGCAGAGTTATCTCAAAGAAAGGGGCCACGGTGTTTCTGTATCTCTATTATGTTGGTGCGGCTTCGGAACTTTTAAATATCTCGATATATCTCGAAAACTACGCTTCTGATCAAAAAATATTATAGAACATAAATTGTAGGAAACATAATTCTCTACAAAAAACGTCTCTTAACATTTTGCCATAGCTCGCTTCGTTTCCGAGATATTTGCAGATTCAGCTCAAAGGAACGGGCCTGACGGACATATTTCGAGATACTTCTTCTTCTTGTTGTTCTTCTTCTGCACAGCTAAGCTGGAAGTGGCATTTGCGGCTCGCACTAGTGCAGAGTTATCTCAAAGAAAGGGGCCACGGTGTTTCTGTGTCTCTATTATGTTGGTGCAGCTTCGGATCTTTTAAATATCTCGATATATCTCGAGAACTACGCATCTGATCAAAAAATACCATAGAACATAAAAAGTAGGAAACTTAATTCTCCAGAAAAAAGGTCTCTCAACATTTTGCCATAGCTCGCTTCGTTTCCGAGATATTTGCAGATTTATCTCAAGGGAAGGGGCCTGACAGACATATTTCGAGATATTTCTTCTTCTTGTTGTTCTTCTTCTGCACAGCTAAGCTGGAAGTGGCATTTGCGGCACGCACTAGTGCAGAGTTATCTCAAAGAAAGGGGCCACGGTGTTTCTGTATCTCTATTATGTCGGTGCGGCTTTGGAACTTTTAAATATCTCGATATATCTCGAAAACTACGCTTCTGACCAAAAAATATCATAGAGAATAAATTGTAGGAAACATAATTCTCTACAAAAAAGGTCTCTTAACATTTTGCCATAGCTCGCTTCGTTTCCGAGATATTTGCAGATATATCTCAAGGGAAGGGGCCTGACGGACATATTTCGAGATATTTCTTCTTCTTGTTGTTCTTCTTCTGCACAGCTAAGCTGGAAGTGGCATTTACAGCTCGCAATAGTGCAGAGTTATCTCAAAGAAAGGGGCCACGGTGTTTCTGTATCCCTATTATGTTGGTGCGGCTTCGGAACTTTTAAATATCTTGATATATCTCGAGAACTACGCATCTGATCAAAAAATATCATAGAACATAAAAAGTAGGAAACGTAATTCTCTACAAAAAAGGTCTCTTAACATTTTGCCATAGCTCTCTTCGTTTCCGAGATATTTGCAGATTTATCTCAAGGGAAGGGGCCTAACGGACATATTTCGAAATATTTCTTCATCTTGTTGTTCTTCTTCTGCACAGCTAAGCTGGAAGTGGCATTTGCAGCTCGCAATAGTGCAGAGTTATCTCAAAGAAAGGGGCCACGGTGTTTCTGTATCTCTATTATGTTGGTGCGGCTTCGGAACTTTTAAATATCTTGATATATCTCGAGAACTACGCATCTGATCAAAAAATATCATAGAACATAAAAAGTAGGAAACTTAATTCTCTACAAAAAAGGTCTCTTAACATTTTGCCATAGCTCTCTTCGTTTCCGAGATATTTGCAGATTTATCTCAAGGGAAGGGGCCTAACGGACATATTTCGAGATATTTCTTCTTCTTGTTGTTCTTCTTCTGCACAGCTAAGCTGGAAGTGGCATTTGCGGCTCGCACTAGTGCAGAGTTATCTCAAAGAAAGGGGCCACGGTGTTTCTGTATCTCTATTATGTTGGTGCGGCTTCGGAACTTTTAAATATCTTGATATATCTCGAGAACTACGCATCTGATCAAAAAATATCATAGAACATGAAAAGTAGGAAACTTAATTATCTACAAAAAAGGTCTCTTAACATTTTGCCATAGCTCTCTTCGTTTCCGAGATATTTGCAGATTTATCTCAAGGGAAGGGGCCTGACGGACATATTTCGAGATATTTCTTCTTCTTGTTGTTCTTCTTCTGCACAGCTAAGCTGGAAGTGGCATTTGCGGCTCGCACTAGTGCAGAGTTATCTCAAAGAAAGGGGCCACGGTGTTTCTGTATCCCTATTATGTTGGTGCGGCTTCGGAACTTTTAAATATCTCGATATATCTCGAAAACTACGCTTCTGATCAAAAAATATCATAGAACATAAATTGTAGGAAACATAATTCTCTATAAAAAACGTCTCTTAACATTTTGTCATAGCTCGCTTCGTTTCCGAGATATTTGCAGATTCAGCTCAAAGGAACTGGCCTGACGGACATATTTCGAGATATTTCTTCTTCTTGTTGTTCTCCCTCTGCACAGCTAAGCTGGAAGTGGCATTTGCAGCTCGCAATAGTGCAGAGTTATCTCAAAGAAAGGGGCCACGGTGTTTCTGTATCTCTATTATGTTGGTGCGGCTTCGGAACTTTTAAATATCTTGATATATCTCGAGAACTACGCATCTGATCAAAAAATATCATAGAACATAAAAAGTAGGAAACTTAATTCTCTACAAAAAAGGTCTCTTAACATTTTGCCATAGCTCTCTTCGTTTCCGAGATATTTGCAGATTTATCTCAAGGGAAGGGGCCTGACGGACATATTTCGAGATATTTCTTCTTCTTGATGTTCTTCTTCTGCACAGCTAAGCTGGAAGTGGCATTTGCAGCTCGCAATAGTGCAGAGTTATCTCAAAGAAAGGGGCCACGGTGTTTCTGTATCCCTATTATGTTGGTGCGGCTTCGGAACTTTTAAATATCTTGATATATCTCGAGAACTACGCATCTGATCAAAAAATATCATAGAACATAAAAAGTAGGAAACGTAATTCTCTACAAAAAAGGTCTCTTAACATTTTGCCATAGCTCTCTTCGTTTCCGAGATATTTGCAGATTTATCTCAAGGGAAGGGGCCTAACGGACATATTTCGAAATATTTCTTCATCTTGTTGTTCTTCTTCTGCACAGCTAAGCTGGAAGTGGCATTTGCAGCTCGCAATAGTGCAGAGTTATCTCAAAGAAAGGGGCCACGGTGTTTCTGTATCTCTATTATGTTGGTGCGGCTTCGGAACTTTTAAATATCTTGATATATCTCGAGAACTACGCATCTGATCAAAAAATATCATAGAACATAAAAAGTAGGAAACTTAATTCTCTACAAAAAAGGTCTCTTAACATTTTGCCATAGCTCTCTTCGTTTCCGAGATATTTGCAGATTTATCTCAAGGGAAGGGGCCTAACGGACATATTTCGAGATATTTCTTCTTCTTGTTGTTCTTCTTCTGCACAGCTAAGCTGGAAGTGGCATTTGCGGCTCGCACTAGTGCAGAGTTATCTCAAAGAAAGGGGCCACGGTGTTTCTGTATCTCTATTATGTTGGTGCGGCTTCGGAACTTTTAAATATCTTGATATATCTCGAGAACTACGCATCTGATCAAAAAATATCATAGAACATGAAAAGTAGGAAACTTAATTATCTACAAAAAAGGTCTCTTAACATTTTGCCATAGCTCTCTTCGTTTCCGAGATATTTGCAGATTTATCTCAAGGGAAGGGGCCTGACGGACATATTTCGAGATATTTCTTCTTCTTGTTGTTCTTCTTCTGCACAGCTAAGCTGGAAGTGGCATTTGCGGCTCGCACTAGTGCAGAGTTATCTCAAAGAAAGGGGCCACGGTGTTTCTGTATCCCTATTATGTTGGTGCGGCTTCGGAACTTTTAAATATCTCGATATATCTCGAAAACTACGCTTCTGATCAAAAAATATCATAGAACATAAATTGTAGGAAACATAATTCTCTATAAAAAACGTCTCTTAACATTTTGTCATAGCTCGCTTCGTTTCCGAGATATTTGCAGATTCAGCTCAAAGGAACTGGCCTGACGGACATATTTCGAGATATTTCTTCTTCTTGTTGTTCTCCCTCTGCACAGCTAAGCTGGAAGTGGCATTTGCAGCTCGCAATAGTGCAGAGTTATCTCAAAGAAAGGGGCCACGGTGTTTCTGTATCTCTATTATGTTGGTGCGGCTTCGGAACTTTTAAATATCTTGATATATCTCGAGAACTACGCATCTGATCAAAAAATATCATAGAACATAAAAAGTAGGAAACTTAATTCTCTACAAAAAAGGTCTCTTAACATTTTGCCATAGCTCTCTTCGTTTCCGAGATATTTGCAGATTTATCTCAAGGGAAGGGGCCTGACGGACATATTTCGAGATATTTCTTCTTCTTGATGTTCTTCTTCTGCACAGCTAAGCTGGAAGTGGCATTTGCAGCTCGCAATAGTGCAGAGTTATCTCAAAGAAAGGGGCCACGGTGTTTCTGTATCTCTATTATGTTGGTGCGGCTTTGGAACTTTTAAATATCTTGATATATCTCGAGAACTACGCATCTGATCAAAAAATATCATAGAACATAAAAAGTAGGAAACTTAATTCTCTACAAAAAAGGTCTCTCAACATTTTGCCATAGCTCGCTTCGTTTCCGAGATATTTGCAGATTTATCTCAAGGGAAGGGGCCTGACGGACATATTTCGAGATATTTCTTCTTCTTGTTGTTCTTCTTCTGCACAGCTAAGCTGGAAGTGGCATTTGCGGCTCGCACTAGTGCAGAGTTATCTCAAAGAAAGGGGCCACGGTGTTTCTGTATCTCTATTATGTTGGTGCGGCTTTGGAACTTTTAAATATCTCGATATATCTCGAAAACTACGCTTCTGACCAAAAAATATCATAGAGAATAAATTGTAGGAAACATAATTCTCTACAAAAAAGGTCTCTTAACATTTTGCCATAGCTCGCTTCGTTTCCGAGATATTTGCAGATATATCTCAAGGGAAGGGGCCTGACGGACATATTTCGAGATATTTCTTCTTCTTGTTGTTCTTCTTCTGCACAGCTAAGCTGGAAGTGGCATTTACAGCTCGCAATAGTGCAGAGTTATCTCAAAGAAAGGGGCCACGGTGTTTCTGTATCCCTATTATGTTGGTGCGGCTTCGGAACTTTTAAATATCTTGATATATCTCGAGAACTACGCATCTGATCAAAAAATATCATAGAACACAAAAAGTAGGAAACTTAATTCTCTACAAAAACGGTCTCTTAACATTTTGCCATAGCTCGCTTCGTTTCCGAGATATTTGCAGATTTATCTCAAGGGAAGGGGCCTGACGGACATATTTCGAGATATTTCTTCTTCTTGTTGTTCTTCTTCTGCACAGCTAAGCTGGAAGTGGCATTTGCGGCTCGCACTAGTGCACAGTTATCTCAAAGAAAGGGGCCACGGTGTTTCTGTATCTTTATTATGTTGGTGCGGCTTCGGAACTTTTAAATATCTCGATATATCTCGAAAACTACGCTTCTGATCAAAAAATATCATAGAACATAAATTGTAGGAAACATAATTCTCTACAAAAAACGTCTCATAACATTTTGCCATAGCTCGCTTCGTTTCCGAGATATTTGCAGATTTATCTCAAGGGAAGGGGCCTGACGGACATATTTCGAGATATTTCTTCTTCTTGTTGTTCTTCTTCTGCACAGCTAAGCTGGAAGTGGCATTTGCGGCTCGCACTAGTGCAGAGTTATCTCAAAGAAAGGGGCCACGGTGTTTCTGTATCCCTATTATGTTGGTGCGGCTTCGGAACTTTTAAATATCTCGATATATCTCGAAAACTACGCTTCTGATCAAAAAAGATCATAGAACGTAAATTGTAGGAAACATAATTCTCTATAAAAAACGTCTCTTAACATTTTGTCATAGCTCACTTCGTTTCCGAGATATTTGCAGATTCAGCTCAAAGGAACTGGCCTGACGGACATATTTCGAGATATTTCTTCTTCTTGATGTTCTTCTTCTGCACAGCTAAGCTGGAAGTGGCATTTG
This sequence comes from Osmia lignaria lignaria, assembly GCF_051020975.1. Taxonomy (NCBI): domain Eukaryota; kingdom Metazoa; phylum Arthropoda; class Insecta; order Hymenoptera; family Megachilidae; genus Osmia; species Osmia lignaria. The sequence continues at coordinate 20,412,887 of NW_027478162.1, read as the reverse complement.
CAGCTCGCAATAGTGCAGAGTTATCTCAAAGAAAGGGGCCACGGTGTTTCTGTATCTCTATTATGTTGGTGCGGCTTTGGAACTTTTAAATATCTTGATATATCTCGAGAACTACGCATCTGATCAAAAAATATCATAGAACATAAAAAGTAGGAAACTTAATTCTCTACAAAAAAGGTCTCTCAACATTTTGCCATAGCTCGCTTCGTTTCCGAGATATTTGCAGATTTATCTCAAGGGAAGGGGCCTGACGGACATATTTCGAGATATTTCTTCTTCTTGTTGTTCTTCTTCTGCACAGCTAAGCTGGAAGTGGCATTTGCGGCTCGCACTAGTGCAGAGTTATCTCAAAGAAAGGGGCCACGGTGTTTCTGTATCTCTATTATGTTGGTGCGGCTTTGGAACTTTTAAATATCTCGATATATCTCGAAAACTACGCTTCTGACCAAAAAATATCATAGAGAATAAATTGTAGGAAACATAATTCTCTACAAAAAAGGTCTCTTAACATTTTGCCATAGCTCGCTTCGTTTCCGAGATATTTGCAGATATATCTCAAGGGAAGGGGCCTGACGGACATATTTCGAGATATTTCTTCTTCTTGTTGTTCTTCTTCTGCACAGCTAAGCTGGAAGTGGCATTTACAGCTCGCAATAGTGCAGAGTTATCTCAAAGAAAGGGGCCACGGTGTTTCTGTATCCCTATTATGTTGGTGCGGCTTCGGAACTTTTAAATATCTTGATATATCTCGAGAACTACGCATCTGATCAAAAAATATCATAGAACACAAAAAGTAGGAAACTTAATTCTCTACAAAAACGGTCTCTTAACATTTTGCCATAGCTCGCTTCGTTTCCGAGATATTTGCAGATTTATCTCAAGGGAAGGGGCCTGACGGACATATTTCGAGATATTTCTTCTTCTTGTTGTTCTTCTTCTGCACAGCTAAGCTGGAAGTGGCATTTGCGGCTCGCACTAGTGCACAGTTATCTCAAAGAAAGGGGCCACGGTGTTTCTGTATCTTTATTATGTTGGTGCGGCTTCGGAACTTTTAAATATCTCGATATATCTCGAAAACTACGCTTCTGATCAAAAAATATCATAGAACATAAATTGTAGGAAACATAATTCTCTACAAAAAACGTCTCATAACATTTTGCCATAGCTCGCTTCGTTTCCGAGATATTTGCAGATTTATCTCAAGGGAAGGGGCCTGACGGACATATTTCGAGATATTTCTTCTTCTTGTTGTTCTTCTTCTGCACAGCTAAGCTGGAAGTGGCATTTGCGGCTCGCACTAGTGCAGAGTTATCTCAAAGAAAGGGGCCACGGTGTTTCTGTATCCCTATTATGTTGGTGCGGCTTCGGAACTTTTAAATATCTCGATATATCTCGAAAACTACGCTTCTGATCAAAAAAGATCATAGAACGTAAATTGTAGGAAACATAATTCTCTATAAAAAACGTCTCTTAACATTTTGTCATAGCTCACTTCGTTTCCGAGATATTTGCAGATTCAGCTCAAAGGAACTGGCCTGACGGACATATTTCGAGATATTTCTTCTTCTTGATGTTCTTCTTCTGCACAGCTAAGCTGGAAGTGGCATTTGCAGCTCGCAATAGTGCAGAGTTATCTCAAAGAAAGGGGCCACGGTGTTTCTGTATCTCTATTATGTTGGTGCGGCTTTGGAACTTTTAAATATCTTGATATATCTCGAGAACTACGCATCTGATCAAAAAATATCATAGAACATAAAAAGTAGGAAACTTAATTCTCTACAAAAAAGGTCTCTCAACATTTTGCCATAGCTCGCTTCGTTTCCGAGATATTTGCAGATTTATCTCAAGGGAAGGGGCCTGACGGACATATTTCGAGATATTTCTTCTTCTTGTTGTTCTTCTTCTGCACAGCTAAGATGGAAGTGGCATTTGCGGCTCGCACTAGTGCAGAGTTATCTCAAAGAAAGGGGCCACGGTGTTTCTGTATCTCTATTATGTTGGTGCGGCTTTGGAACTTTTAAATATCTCGATATATCTCGAAAACTACGCTTCTGACCAAAAAATATCATAGAGAATAAATTGTAGGAAACATAATTCTCTACAAAAAAGGTCTCTTAACATTTTGCCATAGCTCGCTTCGTTTCCGAGATATTTGCAGATATATCTCAAGGGAAGGGGCCTGACGGACATATTTCGAGATATTTCTTCTTCTTGTTGTTCTTCTTCTGCACAGCTAAGCTGGAAGTGGCATTTACAGCTCGCAATAGTGCAGAGTTATCTCAAAGAAAGGGGCCACGGTGTTTCTGTATCCCTATTATGTTGGTGCGGCTTCGGAACTTTTAAATATCTTGATATATCTCGAGAACTACGCATCTGATCAAAAAATATCATAGAACACAAAAAGTAGGAAACTTAATTCTCTACAAAAACGGTCTCTTAACGTTTTGCCATAGCTCGCTTCGTTTCCGAGATATTTGCAGATTTATCTCAAGGGAAGGGGCCTGACGGACATATTTCGAGATATTTCTTCTTCTTGTTGTTCTTCTTCTGCACAGCTAAGCTGGAAGTGGCATTTGCGGCTCGCACTAGTGCACAGTTATCTCAAAGAAAGGGGCCACGGTGTTTCTGTATCTTTATTATGTTGGTGCGGCTTCGGAACTTTTAAATATCTCGATATATCTCGAAAACTACGCTTCTGATCAAAAAATATCATAGAACATAAATTGTAGGAAACATAATTCTCTACAAAAAACGTCTCATAACATTTTGCCATAGCTCGCTTCGTTTCCGAGATATTTGCAGATTTATCTCAAGGGAAGGGGCCTGACGGACATATTTCGAGATATTTCTTCTTCTTGTTGTTCTTCTTCTGCACAGCTAAGCTGGAAGTGGCATTTGCGGCTCGCACTAGTGCAGAGTTATCTCAAAGAAAGGGGCCACGGTGTTTCTGTATCCCTATTATGTTGGTGCGGCTTCGGAACTTTTAAATATCTCGATATATCTCGAAAACTACGCTTCTGATCAAAAAATATCATAGAACATAAATTGTAGGAAACATAATTCTCTATAAAAAACGTCTCTTAACATTTTGTCATAGCTCACTTCGTTTCCGAGATATTTGCAGATTCAGCTCAAAGGAACTGGCCTGACGGACATATTTCGAGATATTTCTTCTTCTTGATGTTCTTCTTCTGCACAGCTAAGCTGGAAGTGGCATTTGCAGCTCGCAATAGTGCAGAGTTATCTCAAAGAAAGGGGCCACGGTGTTTCTGTATCTCTATTATGTTGGTGCGGCTTTGGAACTTTTAAATATCTTGATATATCTCGAGAACTACGCATCTGATCAAAAAATATCATAGAACATAAAAAGTAGGAAACTTAATTCTCTACAAAAAAGGTCTCTCAACATTTTGCCATAGCTCGCTTCGTTTCCGAGATATTTGCAGATTTATCTCAAGGGAAGGGGCCTGACGGACATATTTCGAGATATTTCTTCTTCTTGTTGTTCTTCTTCTGCACAGCTAAGCTGGAAGTGGCATTTGCGGCTCGCACTAGTGCAGAGTTATCTCAAAGAAAGGGGCCACGGTGTTTCTGTATCTCTATTATGTTGGTGCGGCTTTGGAACTTTTAAATATCTCGATATATCTCGAAAACTACGCTTCTGACCAAAAAATATCATAGAGAATAAATTGTAGGAAACATAATTCTCTACAAAAAAGGTCTCTTAACATTTTGCCATAGCTCGCTTCGTTTCCGAGATATTTGCAGATATATCTCAAGGGAAGGGGCCTGACGGACATATTTCGAGATATTTCTTCTTCTTGTTGTTCTTCTTCTGCACAGCTAAGCTGGAAGTGGCATTTACAGCTCGCAATAGTGCAGAGTTATCTCAAAGAAAGGGGCCACGGTGTTTCTGTATCCCTATTATGTTGGTGCGGCTTCGGAACTTTTAAATATCTTGATATATCTCGAGAACTACGCATCTGATCAAAAAATGTCATAGAACATAAAAAGTAGGAAACTTAATTCTCTACAAAAAAGGTCTCTTAACATTTTGCCATAGCTCGCTTCGTTTCCGAGATATTTGCAGATTTATCTCAAGGGAAGGGGCCTGACGGACATATTTCGAGATATTTCTTCTTCTTGTTGTTCTTCTTCTGCACAGCTAAGCTGGAAGTGGCATTTGCGGCTCGCACTAGTGCAGAGTTATCTCAAAGAAAGGGGCCACGGTGTTTCTGTATCTCTATTATGTTGGTGCGGCTTCGGAACTTTTAAATATCTCGATATATCTCGAAAACTACGCTTCTGATCAAAAAATATCATAGAACATAAATTGTAGGAAACATAATTCTCTACAAAAAAGGTCTCTTAACATTTTGCCATAGCTCGCTTTGTTTCCGAGATATTTGCAGATATATCTCAAGGGAAGGGGCCTGACGGACATATTTCGAGATATTTCTTCTTCTTGTTGTTCTTCTTCTGCACAGCTAAGCTGGAAGTGGCATTTACAGCTCGCAATAGTGCAGAGTTATCTCAAAGAAAGGGGCCACGGTGTTTCTGTATCTCTATTATGTTGGTGCGGCATCGGAACTTTTAAATATCTTGATATATCTCGAGAACTACGCATCTGATCAAAAAATATCATAGAACATAAAAAGTAGGAAACTTAATTCTCTACAAAAAAGGTCTCTTAACATTTTGCCATAGCTCTCTTCGTTTCCGAGATATTTGCAGATTTATCTCAAGGGAAGGGGCCTGACGGACATATTTCGAGATATTTCTTCTTCTTGTTGTTCTTCTTCTGCACAGCTAAGCTGGAAGTGGCATTTGCGGCTCGCACTAGTGCAGAGTTATCTCAAAGAAAGGGGCCACGGTGTTTCTGTATCTCTATTATGTTGGTGCGGCTTCGGAACTTTTAAATATCTCGATATATCTCGAAAACTACGCTTCTGATCAAAAAATATCATAGAACATAAATTGTAGGAAACATAATTCTCTACAAAAAAGGTCTCTTAACATTTTGCCATAGCTCGCTTTGTTTCCGAGATATTAGCAGATATATCTCAAGGGAAGGGGCCTGACGGACATATTTCGAGATATTTCTTCTTCTTGTTGTTCTTCTTCTGCACAGCTAAGCTGGAAGTGGCATTTACAGCTCGCAATAGTGCAGAGTTATCTCAAAGAAAGGGGCCACGGTGTTTCTGTATCTCTATTATGTTGGTGCGGCATCGGAACTTTTAAATATCTTGATATATCTCGAGAACTACGCATCTGATCAAAAAATATCATAGAACATAAAAAGCAGGAAACTTAATTCTCTACAAAAAAGGTCTCTTAACATTTTGCCATAGCTCTCTTCGTTTCCGAGATATTTGCAGATTTATCTCAAGGGAAGGGGCCTAACGGACATATTTCGAAATATTTCTTCATCTTGTTGTTCTTCTTCTGCACAGCTAAGCTGGAAGTGGCATTTGCAGCTCGCAATAGTGCAGAGTTATCTCAAAGAAAGGGGCCACGGTGTTTCTGTATCTCTATTATGTTGGTGCGGCTTCGGAACTTTTAAATATCTTGATATATCTCGAGAACTACGCATCTGATCAAAAAATATCATAGAACATAAAAAGTAGGAAACTTAATTTTCTACAAAAAAGGTCTCTTAACATTTTGCCATAGCTCTCTTCGTTTCCGAGATATTTGCAGATTTATCTCAAGGGAAGGGGCCTAACGGACATATTTCGAGATATTTCTTCTTCTTGTTGTTCTGCTTCTGCACAGCTAAGCTGGAAGTGGCATTTGCGGCTCGCACTAGTGCACAGTTATCTCAAAGAAAGGGGCCACGGTGTTTCTGTATCTTTACTATGTTGGTGCGGCTTCGGAACTTTTAAATATCTCGATATATCTCGAAAACTACGCTTCTGATCAAAAAATATCATAGAACATAAATTGTAGGAAACATAATTCTCTACAAAAAACATCTCATAACATTTTGCCATAGCTCGCTTCGTTTCCGAGATATTTGCAGATTCAGCTCAAAGGAACTGGCCTGACGAACATATTTCGAGATATTTCTTCTTCTTGTTGTTCTTCCTCTGCACAGCTAAGCTGGAAGTGGCATTTGCAGCTCGCAATAGTGCAGAGTTATCTCAAAGAAAGGGGCCACGGTGTTTCTGTATCTCTATTATGTTGGTGCGGCTTCGGAACTTTTAAATATCTTGATATATCTCGAGAACTACGCATCTGATCAAAAAATATCATAGAACAGAAAAAGTAGGAAACTTAATTCTCTACAAAAAAGGTCTCTTAACATTTTGCCATAGCTCGCTTCGTTTCCGAGATATTTGCAGATTTATCTCAAGGGAAGGGGCCTGACGGACATATTTCGAGATATTTCTTCTTCTTGTTGTTCTTCTTCTGCACAGCTAAGCTGGAAGTGGCATTTGCGGCTCGCACTAGTGCAGAGTTATCTCAAAGAAAGGGGCCACGGTGTTTCTGTATCCCTATTATGTTGGTGCGGCTTCGGAACTTTTAAATATCTCGATATATCTCGAAAACTACGCTTCTGATCAAAAAATATCATAGAACATAAATTGTAGGAAACATAATTCTCTATAAAAAACGTCTCTTAAGATTTTGTCATAGCCCGCTTCGTTTCCGAGATATTTGCAGATTCAGCTCGAAGGAACTGGCCTGACGGACATATTTCGAGATATTTCTTCTTCTTGTTGTTCTTCCTCTGCACAGCTAAGCTGGAAGTGGCATTTGCAGCTCGCAATAGTGCAGAGTTATCTCAAAGAAAGGGGCCACGGTGTTTCTGTATCTCTATTATGTTGGTGCGGCTTCGGAACTTTTAAATATCTTGATATATCTCGAGAACTACGCATCTGATCAAAAAATGTCATAGAACATAAAAAGTAGGAAACTTAATTCTCTACAAAAAAGGTCTCTTAACATTTTGCCATAGCTCGCTTCGTTTCCGAGATATTTGCAGATTTATCTCAAGGGAAGGGGCCTGACGGACATATTTCGAGATATTTCTTCTTCTTGTTGTTCTTCTTCTGCACAGCTAAGCTGGAAGTGGCATTTGCGGCTCGCACTAGTGCAGAGTTATCTCAAAGAAAGGGGCCACGGTGTTTCTGTATCTCTATTATGTTGGTGCGGCTTCGGAACTTTTAAATATCTCGATATATCTCGAAAACTACGCTTCTGATCAAAAAATATCATAGAACATAAATTGTAGGAAACATAATTCTCTACAAAAAAGGTCTCTTAACATTTTGCCGTAGCTCGCTTCGTTTCCGAGATATTAGCAGATATATCTCAAGGGAAGGGGCCTGACGGACATATTTCGAGATATTTCTTCTTCTTGTTGTTCTTCTTCTGCACAGCTAAGCTGGAAGTGGCATTTACAGCTCGCAATAGTGCAGAGTTATCTCAAAGAAAGGGGCCACGGTGTTTCTGTATCTCTATTATGTTGGTGCGGCATCGGAACTTTTAAATATCTTGATATATCTCGAGAACTACGCATCTGATCAAAAAATATCATAGAACATAAAAAGCAGGAAACTTAATTCTCTACAAAAAAGGTCTCTTAACATTTTGCCATAGCTCTCTTCGTTTCCGAGATATTTGCAGATTTATCTCAAGGGAAGGGGCCTAACGGACATATTTCGAAATATTTCTTCATCTTGTTGTTCTTCTTCTGCACAGCTAAGCTGGAAGTGGCATTTGCAGCTCGCAATAGTGCAGAGTTATCTCAAAGAAAGGGGCCACGGTGTTTCTGTATCTCTATTATGTTGGTGCGGCTTCGGAACTTTTAAATATCTTGATATATCTCGAGAACTACGCATCTGATCAAAAAATATCATAGAACATAAAAAGTAGGAAACTTAATTTTCTACAAAAAAGGTCTCTTAACATTTTGCCATAGCTCTCTTCGTTTCCGAGATATTTGCAGATTTATCTCAAGGGAAGGGGCCTAACGGACATATTTCGAGATATTTCTTCTTCTTGTTGTTCTGCTTCTGCACAGCTAAGCTGGAAGTGGCATTTGCGGCTCGCACTAGTGCACAGTTATCTCAAAGAAAGGGGCCACGGTGTTTCTGTATCTTTACTATGTTGGTGCGGCTTCGGAACTTTTAAATATCTCGATATATCTCGAAAACTACGCTTCTGATCAAAAAATATCATAGAACATAAATTGTAGGAAACATAATTCTCTACAAAAAACATCTCATAACATTTTGCCATAGCTCGCTTCGTTTCCGAGATATTTGCAGATTCAGCTCAAAGGAACTGGCCTGACGAACATATTTCGAGATATTTCTTCTTCTTGTTGTTCTTCCTCTGCACAGCTAAGCTGGAAGTGGCATTTGCAGCTCGCAATAGTGCAGAGTTATCTCAAAGAAAGGGGCCACGGTGTTTCTGTATCTCTATTATGTTGGTGCGGCTTCGGAACTTTTAAATATCTTGATATATCTCGAGAACTACGCATCTGATCAAAAAATATCATAGAACAGAAAAAGTAGGAAACTTAATTCTCTACAAAAAAGGTCTCTTAACATTTTGCCATAGCTCGCTTCGTTTCCGAGATATTTGCAGATTTATCTCAAGGGAAGGGGCCTGACGGACATATTTCGAGATATTTCTTCTTCTTGTTGTTCTTCTTCTGCACAGCTAAGCTGGAAGTGGCATTTGCGGCTCGCACTAGTGCAGAGTTATCTCAAAGAAAGGGGCCACGGTGTTTCTGTATCCCTATTATGTTGGTGCGGCTTCGGAACTTTTAAATATCTCGATATATCTCGAAAACTACGCTTCTGATCAAAAAATATCATAGAACATAAATTGTAGGAAACATAATTCTCTATAAAAAACGTCTCTTAAGATTTTGTCATAGCCCGCTTCGTTTCCGAGATATTTGCAGATTCAGCTCGAAGGAACTGGCCTGACGGACATATTTCGAGATATTTCTTCTTCTTGTTGTTCTTCCTCTGCACAGCTAAGCTGGAAGTGGCATTTGCAGCTCGCAATAGTGCAGAGTTATCTCAAAGAAAGGGGCCACGGTGTTTCTGTATCTCTATTATGTTGGTGCGGCTTCGGAACTTTTAAATATCTTGATATATCTCGAGAACTACGCATCTGATCAAAAAATGTCATAGAACATAAAAAGTAGGAAACTTAATTCTCTACAAAAAAGGTCTCTTAACATTTTGCCATAGCTCGCTTCGTTTCCGAGATATTTGCAGATTTATCTCAAGGGAAGGGGCCTGACGGACATATTTCGAGATATTTCTTCTTCTTGTTGTTCTTCTTCTGCACAGCTAAGCTGGAAGTGGCATTTGCGGCTCGCACTAGTGCAGAGTTATCTCAAAGAAAGGGGCCACGGTGTTTCTGTATCTCTATTATGTTGGTGCGGCTTCGGAACTTTTAAATATCTCGATGTATCTCGAAAACTACGCTTCTGATCAAAAAATATCATAGAACATAAATTGTAGGAAACATAATTCTCTACAAAAAAGGTCTCTTAACATTTTGCCGTAGCTCGCTTCGTTTCCGAGATATTTGCAGATATATCTCAAGGGAAGGGGCCTGACGGACATATTTCGAGATATTTCTTCTTCTTGTTGTTCTTCTTCTGCACAGCTAAGCTGGAAGTGGCATTTACAGCTCGCAATAGTGCAGAGTTATCTCAAAGAAAGGGGCCACGGTGTTTCTGTATCTCTATTATGTTGGTGCGGCTTCGGAACTTTTAAATATCTTGATATATCTCGAGAACTACGCATCTGATCAAAAAATATCATAGAACATAAAAAGTAGGAAACTTAATTCTCTACAAAAAAGGTCTCTTAACATTTTGCCATAGCTCGCTTCGTTTCCGAGATATTTGCAGATTTATCTCAAGGGAAGGGGCCTGACGGACATATTTCGAGATATTTCTTCTTCTTGTTGTTCTTCTTCTGCACAGCTAAGCTGGAAGTGGCATTTGCGGCTCGCACTAGTGCAGAGTTATCTCAAAGAAAGGGGCCACGGTGTTTCTGTATCCCTATTATGTTGGTGCGGCTTCGGAACTTTTAAATATCTCGATATATCTCGAAAACTACACTTCTGATCAAAAAATATCATAGACCATAAATTGTAGGAAACATAATTCTCTATAAAAAACGTCTCTTAACATTTTGTCATAGCTCGCTTCGTTTCCGAGATATTTGCAGATTCAGCTCAAAGGAACTGGCCTGACGGACATATTTCGACATATTTCTTCTTCTTGTTGTTCTTCCTCTGCACAGCTAAGCTGGAAGTGGCATTTGCAGCTCGCAATAGTGCAGAGTTATCTCAAAGAAAGGGGCCACGGTGTTTCTGTATCTCTATTATGTTGGTGCGGCTTCGGAACTTTTAAATATCTTGATATATCTCGAGAACTACGCATCTGATCAAAAAATATCATAGAACATAAAAAGTAGGAAACTTAATTCTCTACAAAAAAGGTCTCTTAACATTTTGCCATAGCTCGCTTCGTTTCCGAGATATTTGTAGATTTATCTCAAGGGAAGGGGCCTGACGGACATATTTCGAGATATTTCTTCTTCTTGTTGTTCTTCTTCTGCACAGCTAAGCTGGAAGTGGCATTTGCGGCTCGCACTAGTGCAGAGTTATCTCAAAGAAAGGGGCCACGGTGTTTCTGTATCTCTATTATGTTGGTGCGGCTTCGGAACTTTTAAATATCTCGATATATCTCGAAAACTACGCTTCTGATCAAAGAATATCATAGAATATAAATTGTAGGAAACAGAATTCTCTACAAAAAAGGTCTCTTAACATTTTGCCATAGCTCGCTTCGTTTCCGAGATATTTGCAGATATATCTCAAGGGAAGGGGCCTGACGGACATATTTCGAGATATTTCTTCTTCTTGTTGTTCTTCTTCTGCACAGCTAAGCTGGAAGTGGCATTTGCGGCTCGCACTAGTGCAGAGTTATCTCAAAGAAAGGGGCCACGGTGTTTCTGTATCTCTATTATGTTGGTGCGGCTTCGGAACTTTTAAATATCTCGATGTATCTCGAAAACTACGCATCTGATCAAAAAATATCATAGAACGTAAAAGGTAGGAAACTTAATTCTCTACAAAAAAGGTCTCTTAACATTTTGCCATAGCTCGCTTCGTTTCCGAGATATTTGCAGATTTATCTCAAGGGAAGGGGCCTAACGGACATATTTCGAGATATTTCTTCTTCTTGTTGTTCTTCTTCTGCACAGCTAAGCTGGAAGTGGCATTTGCGGCTCGTACAAGTGCAGAGTTATCTCAAAGAAAGGGGTCACGGTGTTTATGTATCTCTATTATGTTGGTGCGGTTTCGGAACTTTTAAATATCTTGATATATCTCGAGAACTACGCATCTGATCAAAAAATATCATAGAACGTAAAAGGTAGGAAACTTAATTCTCTACAAATAAGGTCTCTTAACATTTTGCCATAGCTCGCTTCGTTTCCGAGATATTTGCAGATTTATCTCAAGGGAAGGGGCCTAACGGACATATTTCGAGATATTTTTGCTTCTTGTTGTTCTTCTTCTGCACAGCTAAACTGGAAGTGGCATTTCCAGCTCGCAATAGTGCAGAGTTATCTCAAAGAGAGGGGCCACGGTGTTTCTGTATCTCTATTATGGTGGTGCGGCTTCGGAACTTTTAAATATCTTGATATATCTCGAGAACTACGCATCAGATCAAAAAATATCATACAACATAAAAAGTAGGAAACTTAATTCTCTACAAAAAAGGTCTCTTAACATTTTGCCATAGCTCTCTTCGTTTCCGAGATATTTGCAGATTTATCTCAAGGGATGGGGCCTGACGGACATATTTCGAGATATTTCTTCTTCTTGATGTTCTTCTTCTGCACAGCTAAACTGGAAGTGGCATTTCCAGCTCGCAATAGTGCAGAGTTATCTCAAAGAGAGGGGCCACGGTGTTTCTGTATCTCTATTATGGTGGTGCGGCTTCGGAACTTTTAAATATCTTGATATATCTCGAGAACTACGCATCAGATCAAAAAATATCATACAACATAAAAAGTAGGAAACTTAATTCTCTACAAAAAAGGTCTCTTAACATTTTGCCATAGCTCTCTTCGTTTCCGAGATATTTGCAGATTTATCTCAAGGGATGGGGCCTGACGGACATATTTCGAGATATTTCTTCTTCTTGATGTTCTTCTTCTGCACAGCTAAGCTGGAAGTGGCATTTGCAGCTCGCAATAGTGCAGAGTTATCTCAAAGAAAGGGGCCACGGTGTTTCTGTATCTCTATTATGGTGGTGCGGCTTTGGAACTTTTAAATATCTTGATATATCTCGAGAACTACGCATCTGATCAAAAAATATCATAGAACATAAAAAGTAGGAAACTTAATTCTCTACAAAAAAGGTCTCTCAACATTTTGCCATAGCTCGCTTCGTTTCCGAGATATTTGCAGATTTATCTCAAGGGAAGGGGCCTGACGGACATATTTCGAGATATTTCTTCTTCTTGTTGTTCTTCTTCTGCACAGCTAAGCTGGAAGTGGCATTTGCGGCACGCACTAGTGCAGAGTTATCTCAAAGAAAGGGGCCACGGTGTTTCTGTATCTCTATTATGTTGGTGCGGCTTTGGAACTTTTAAATATCTCGATATATCTCGAAAACTACGCTTCTGACCAAAAAATATCATAGAGAATAAATTGTAGGAAACATAATTCTCTACAAAAAAGGTCTCTTAACATTTTGCCATAGCTCGCTTCGTTTCCGAGATATTTGCAGATATATCTCAAGGGAAGGGGCCTGACGGACATATTTCGAGATATTTCTTCTTCTTGTTGTTCTTCTTCTGCACAGCTAAGCTGGAAGTGGCATTTACAGCTCGCAATAGTGCAGAGTTATCTCAAAGAAAGGGGCCACGGTGTTTCTGTATCCCTATTATGTTGGTGCGGCTTCGGAACTTTTAAATATCTTGATATATCTCGAGAACTACGCATCTGATCAAAAAATATCATAGAACGTAAAAAGTAGGAAACTTAATTCTCTACAAAAAAGGTCTCTTAACATTTTGCCATAGCTCTCTTCGTTTCCGAGATATTTGCAGATTTATCTCAAGGGAAGGGGCCTAACGGACATATTTCGAAATATTTCTTCATTTTGTTGTTCTTCTTCTGCACAGCTAAGCTGGAAGTGGCATTTGCAGCTCGCAATAGTGCAGAGTTATCTCAAAGAAAGGGGCCACGGTGTTTCTGTATCTCTATTATGTTGGTGCGGCTTCGGAACTTTTAAATATCTTGATATATCTCGAGAACTACGCATCTGATCAAAAAATATCATAGAACATAAAAAGTAGGAAACTTAATTCTCTACAAAAAAGGTCTCTTAACATTTTGCCATAGCTCTCTTCGTTTCCGAGATATTTGCAGATTTATCTCAAGGGAAGGGGCCTAACGGACATATTTCGAGATATTTCTTCTTCTTGTTGTTCTTCTTCTGCACAGCTAAGCTGGAAGTGGCATTTGCGGCTCGCACTAGTGCAGAGTTATCTCAAAGAAAGGGGCCACGGTGTTTCTGTATCTCTATTATGTTGGTGCGGCTTCGGAACTTTGAAATATCTTGATATATCTCGAGAACTACGCATCTGATCAAAAAATATCATACAACATGAAAAGTAGGAAACTTAATTATCTACAAAAAAGGTCTCTTAACATTTTGCCATAGCTCTCTTCGTTTCCGAGATATTTGCAGATTTATCTCAAGGGAAGGGGCCTGACGGACATATTTCGAGATATTTCTTCTTCTTGTTGTTCTTCTTCTGCACAGGTAAGCTGGAAGTGGCATTTGCAGCTCGCAATAGTGCAGAGTTATCTCAAAGAAAGGGGCCACGGTGTTTCTGTATCTCTATTATGTTGGTGCGGCTTCGGAACTTTTAAATATCTTGATATATCTCGAGAACTACGCGTCTGATCAAAAAATATCATAGAACACAAAAAGTAGGAAACTTAATTCTCTACAAAAAAGGTCTCTTAACATTTTGCCATAGCTCTCTTCGTTTCCGAGATATTTGCAGATTTATCTCAAGGGAAGGGGCCTGACGGACATATTTCGAGATATTTCTTCTTCTTGTTGTTCTTCTTCTGCACAGCTAAGCTGGAAGTGGCATTTGCGGCTCGCACTAGTGCACAGTTATCTCAAAGAAAGGGGCCACGGTGTTTCTGTATCTTTATGATGTTGGTGCGGCTTCGGAACTTTTAAATATCTCGATATATCTCGAAAACTACGCTTCTGATCAAAAAATATCATAGAACATAAATTGTAGGAAACATAATTCTCTACAAAAAACGTCTCATAACATTTTGCCATAGCTCGCTTCGTTTCCGAGATATTTGCAGATTCAGCTCAAAGGAACTGGCCTGACGGACATATTTCGAGATATTTCTTCTTCTTGTTGTTCTTCCTCTGCACAGCTAAGCTGGAAGTGGCATCTGCAGCTCGCAATAGTGCAGAGTTATCTCAAAGAAAGGGGCCACGGTGTTTCTGTATCTCTATTATATTGGTGCGGCTTCGGAACTTTTAAATATCTTGATATATCTCGAGAACTACGCATCTGATCAAAAAATATCATAGAACATAAAAAGTAGGAAACTTAATTCTCTATAAAAAAGGTCTCTTAACATTTTGCCATAGCTCGCTTCGTTTCCGAGATATTTGCAGATTTATCTCAAGGGAAGGGGCCTGACGGACATATTTCGAGATATTTCTTCTTCTTGTTGTTCTTCTTCTGCACAGCTAAGCTGGAAGTGGCATTTGCGGCTCGCACTAGTGCAGAGTTATCTCAAAGAAAGGGGCCACGGTGTTTCTGTATCCCTATTATGTTGGTGCGGCTTCGGAACTTTTAAATATCTCGATATATCTCGAAAACTACGCTTCTGATCAAAAAATATCATAGAACATAAATTGTAGGAAACATAATTCTCTATAAAAAACGTCTCTTAACATTTTGTCATAGCTCGCTTCGTTTCCGAGATATTTGCAGATTCAGCTCAAAGGAACTGGCCTGACGGACATATTTCGAGATATTTCTTCTTCTTGTTGTTCTTCCTCTGCACAGCTAAGCTGGAAGTGGCATTTGCAGCTCGCAATAGTGCAGAGTTATCTCAAAGAAAGGGGCCACGGTGTTTCTGTATCTCTATTATGTTGGTGCGGCTTCGGAACTTTTAAATATCTTGATATATCTCGAGAACTACGCATCTAATCAAAAAATATCATAGAACATAAAAAGTAGGAAACTTAATTCTCTACAAAAAAGGTCTCTTAACATTTTGCCATAGCTCTCTTCGTTTCCGAGATATTTGCAGATTTATCTCAAGGGAAGGGGCCTGACGGACATATTTCGAGATATTTCTTCTTCTTGTTGTTCTTCTTCTGCACAGCTAAGCTGGAAGTGGCATTTGCAGCTCGTAATAGTGCAGAGTTATCTCAAAGAAAGGGGCCACGGTGTTTCTGTATCTCTATTATGTTGGTGCGGCTTCGGAACTTTTAAATATCTTGATATATCTCGAGAACTACGCATATGATCAAAAAATATCATAGAACATAAAAAGTAGGAAACTTAATTCTCTACAAAAAAGGTCTCTTAACATTTTGCCATAGCTCGCTTCGTTTCCGAGATATTTGCAGATTTATCTCAAGGGAAGGGGCCTGACGGACATATTTCGAGATATTTCTTCTTCTTGTTGTTCTTCTGCACAGCTAAGCTGGAAGTGGCATTTGCAGCTCGCAATAGTGCATAGTTATCTGAAAGAAAGGGGCCACGGTGTTTCTGTATCTCTATTATGTTGGTGCGGCTTCGGAACTTTTAAATATCTTGATATATCTCGAGAACTACGCATCTAATCAAAAAATATCATAGAACATAAAAAGTAGGAAACTTAATTCTCTACAAAAAAGGTCTCTTAACATTTTGCCATAGCTCGCTTCGTTTCCGAGATATTTGCAGATTTATCTCAAGGGAAGGGGCCTGACGGACATATTTCGAGATATTTCTTCTTCTTGTTGTTCTTCTTCTGCACAGCTAAGCTGGAAGTGGCATTTGCGGCTCGCACTAGTGCAGAGTTATCTCAAAGAAAGGGGCCACGGTGTTTCTGTATCTCTATTATGTTGGTGCGGCTTCGGAACTTTTAAATATCTCGATATATCTCGAAAACTACGCTTCTGATCAAAAAATATCATAGAACATAAATTGTAGGAAACATAATTCTCTACAAAAAAGGTCTCTTAACATTTTGCCATAGCTCGCTTCATTTCCGAGATATTTGCAGATATATCTCAGGGGAAGGGGCCTGACGGACATATTTCGAGATATTTCTTCTTCTTGTTGTTCTTCTTCTGCACAGCTAAGCTGGAAGTGGCATTTACAGCTCGCAATAGTGCAGAGTTATCTCAAAGAAAGGGGCCACGGTGTTTCTGTATCTCTATTATGTTGGTGCGGCTTCGGAACTTTTAAATATCTTGATATATCTCGAGAACTACGCATCTGATCAAAAAATATCATAGAACATAAAAAGTAGGAAACTTAATTCTCTACAAAAAAGGTCTCTTAACATTTTGCCATAGCTCTCTTCGTTTCCGAGATATTTGCAGATTTATCTCAAGGGAAGGGGCCTAACGGACATATTTCGAAATATTTCTTCATCTTGTTGTTCTTCTTCTGCACAGCTAAGCTGGAAGTGGCATTTGCAGCTCGCAATAGTGCAGAGTTATCTGAAAGAAAGGGGCCACGGTGTTTCTGTATCTCTATTATGTTGGTGCGGCTTCGGAACTTTTAAATATCTTGATATATCTCGAGAACTACGCATCTGATCAAAAAATATCATAGAACATAAAAAGTAGGAAACTTAATTTTCTACAAAAAAGGTCTCTTAACATTTTGCCATAGCTCTCTTCGTTTCCGAGATATTTGCAGATTTATCTCAAGGGAAGGGGCCTAACGGACATATTTCGAGATATTTCTTCTTCTTGTTGTTCTGCTTCTGCACAGCTAAGCTGGAAGTGGCATTTGCGGCTCGCACTAGTGCAGAGTTATCTCAAAGAAAGGGGCCACGGCGTTTCTGTATCTCTATTATGTTGGTGCGGCTTCGGAACTTTTAAATATCTTGATATATCTCGAGAACTACGCGTCTGATCAAAAAATATCATAGAACATAAAAAGTAGGAAACTTAATTCTCTACAAAAACGGTCTCTTAACATTTTGCCATAGCTCGCTTCGTTTCCGAGATATTTGCAGATTTATCTCAAGGGAAGGGGCCTGACGGACATATTTCGAGATATATCTTCTTCTTGTTGTTCTTCTTCTGCACAGCTAAGCTGGAAGTGGCATTTGCGGCTCGCACTAGTGCACAGTTATCTCAAAGAAAGGGGCCACGGTGTTTCTGTATCTTTACTATGTTGGTGCGGCTTCGGAACTTTTAAATATCTCGATATATCTCGAAAACTACGCTTCTGATCAAAAAATATCATAGAATATAAATTGTAGGAAACATAATTCTCTACAAAAAACGTCTCATAACATTTTGCCATAGCTCGCTTCGTTTCCGAGATATTTGCAGATTCAGCTCAAAGGAACTGGCCTGACGGACATATTTCGAGATATTTCTTCTTCTTGTTGTTCTTCCTCTGCACAGCTAAGCTGGAAGTGGCATTTGCAGCTCGCAATAGTGCAGAGTTATCTCAAAGAAAGGGGCCACGGTGTTTCTGTTTCTCTATTATGTTGGTGCGGCTTCGGAACTTTTAAATATCTTGATATATCTCGAGAACTACGCATCTGATCAAAAAATATCATAGAACAGAAAAAGTAGGAAACTTAATTCTCTACAAAAAAGGTCTCTTAACATTTTGCCATAGCTCGCTTCGTTTCCGAGATATTTGCAGATTTATCTCAAGGGAAGGGGCCTGACGGACATATTTCGAGATATTTCTTCTTCTTGTTGTTCTTCTTCTGCACAGCTAAGCTGGAAGTGGCATTTGCGGCTCGCACTAGTGCAGAGTTATCTCAAAGAAAGGGTCCACGGTGTTTCTGTATCCCTATTATGTTGGTGCGGCTTCGGAACTTTTAAATATCTCGATATATCTCGAAAACTACGCTTCTGATCAAAAAATATCATAGAACATAAATTGTAGGAAACATAATTCTCTATAAAAAACGTCTCTTAACATTTTGTCATAGCTCGCTTCGTTTCCGAGATATTTGCAGATTCAGCTCAAAGGAACTGGCCTGACGGACATATTTCGAGATATTTCTTCTTCTTGTTGTTCTTCCTCTGCACAGCTAAGCTGGAAGTGGCATTTGCAGCTCGCAATAGTGCAGAGTTATCTCAAAGAAAGGGGCCACGGTGTTTCTGTATCTCTATTATGTTGGTGCGGCTTCGGAACTTTTAAATATCTTGATATATCTCGAGAACTACGCATCTGATCAAAAAATATCATAGAACATAAAAAGTAGGAAACTTAATTCTCTACAAAAAAGGTCTCTTAACATTTTGCCATAGCTCGCTTCGTTTCCGAGATATTTGCAGATTTATCTCAAGGGAAGGGGCCTGACGGACATATTTCGAGATATTTCTTCTTCTTGTTGTTCTTCTTCTGCACAGCTAAGCTGGAAGTGGCATTTGCAGCTCGCAATAGTGCAGAGTTATCTCAAAGAAAGGGGCCACGGTGTTTCTGTATCTCTATTATGTTGGTGCGGCTTCGGAACTTTTAAATATCTTGATATATCTCGAGAACTACGCATCTGATCAAAAAATATTATAGAACATAAAAAGTAGGAAACTTAATTCTCTACAAAAAAGGTCTCTTAACATTTTGCCATAGCTCGCTTCGTTTCCGAGATATTTGCAGATTTATCTCAAGGGAAGGGGCCTGACGGACATATTTCGAGATATTTCTTCTTCTTGTTGTTCTTCTTCTGCACAGCTAAGCTGGAAGTGGCATTTGCAGCTCGCAATAGTGCAGAGTTATCTCAAAGAAAGGGGCCACGGTGTTTCTGTATCTCTATTATGTTGGTGCGGCTTCGGAACTTTTAAATATCTTGATATATCTCGAGAACTACGCATCTGATCAAAAAATATCATAGAACATAAAAAGTAGGAAACTTAATTCTCTACAAAAAAGGTCTCTTAACATTTTGCCATAGCTCGCTTCGTTTCCGAGATATTTGCAGATTTATCTCAAGGGAAGGGGCCTGACGGACATATTTCGAGATATTTCTTCTTCTTGTTGTTCTTCTTCTGCACAGCTAATCTGGAAGTGGCATTTGCGGCTCGCACTAGTGCAGAGTTATCTCAAAGAAAGGGGCCACGGTGTTTCTGTATCTCTATTATGTTGGTGCGGCTTCGGAACTTTTAAATATCTCGATGTATCTCGAAAACTACGCTTCTGATCAAAAAATATCATAGAACATAAATTGTAGGAAACATAATTCTCTACAAAAAAGGTCTCTTAACATTTTGCCATAGCTCGCTTCGTTTCCGAGATATTTGCAGATTTATCTCAAGGGAAGGGGCCTGACGGACATATTTCGAGATATTTCTTCTTCTTGTTGTTCTTCTTCTGCACAGCTAAGCTGGAAGTGGCATTTGCGGCTCGCACTAGTGCAGAGTTATCTCAAAGAAAGGGGCCACGGTGTTTCTGTATCTCTATTATGTTGGTGCGGCTTCGGAACTTTTAAATATCTCGATGTATCTCGAAAACTACGCTTCTGATCAAAAAATATCATAGAACATAAATTGTAGGAAACATAATTCTCTACAAAAAAGGTCTCTTAAGATTTTGCCGTAGCTCGCTTCGTTTCCGAGATATTTGCAGATATATCTCAAGGGAAGGGGCCTGACGGACATATTTCGAGATATTTCTTCTTCTTGTTGTTCTTCTTCTGCACAGCTAAGCTGGAAGTGGCATTTACAGCTCGCAATAGTGCAGAGTTATCTCAAAGAAAGGGGCCACGGTGTTTCTGTATCTCTATTATGTTGGTGCGGCTTCGGAACTTTTAAATATCTTGATATATCTCGAGAACTACGCATCTGATCAAAAAATATCATAGAACATAAAAAGTAGGAAACTTAATTCTCTACAAAAAAGGTCTCTTAACATTTTGCCATAGCTCGCTTCGTTTCCGAGATATTTGCAGATTTATCTCAAGGGAAGGGGCCTGACGGACATATTTCGAGATATTTCTTCTTCTTGTTGTTCTTCTTCTGCACAGCTAAGCTGGAAGTGGCATTTGCGGCTCGCACTAGTGCAGAGTTATCTCAAAGAAAGGGGCCACGGTGTTTCTGTATCTCTATTATGTTGGTGCGGCTTCGGAACTTTTAAATATCTCGATGTATCTCGAAAACTACGCTTCTGATCAAAAAATATCATAGAACATAAATTGTAGGAAACATAATTCTCTACAAAAAAGGTCTCTTAACATTTTGCCGTAGCTCGCTTCGTTTCCGAGATATTTGCAGATATATCTCAAGGGAAGGGGCCTGACGGACATATTTCGAGATATTTCTTCTTCTTGTTGTTCTTCTTCTGCACAGCTAAGCTGGAAGTGGCATTTACAGCTCGCAATAGTGCAGAGTTATCTCAAAGAAAGGGGCCACGGTGTTTCTGTATCTCTATTATGTTGGTGCGGCTTCGGAACTTTTAAATATCTTGATATATCTCGAGAACTACGCATCTGATCAAAAAATATCATAGAACATAAAAAGTAGGAAACTTAATTCTCTACAAAAAAGGTCTCTTAACATTTTGCCATAGCTCGCTTCGTTTCCGAGATATTTGCAGATTTATCTCAAGGGAAGGGGCCTGACGGACATATTTCGAGATATTTCTTCTTCTTGTTGTTCTTCTTCTGCACAGCTAAGCTGGAAGTGGCATTTGCGGCTCGCACTAGTGCAGAGTTATCTCAAAGAAAGGGGCCACGGTGTTTCTGTATCTCTATTATGTTGGTGCGGCTTCGGAACTTTTAAATATCTCGATGTATCTCGAAAACTACGCTTCTGATCAAAAAATATCATAGAACATAAATTGTAGGAAACATAATTCTCTACAAAAAAGGTCTCTTAACATTTTGCCGTAGCTCGCTTCGTTTCCGAGATATTTGCAGATATATCTCAAGGGAAGGGGCCTGACGGACATATTTCGAGATATTTCTTCTTCTTGTTGTTCTTCTTCTGCACAGCTAAGCTGGAAGTGGCATTTACAGCTCGCAATAGTGCAGAGTTATCTCAAAGAAAGGGGCCACGGTGTTTCTGTATCTCTATTATGTTTGTGCGGCTTCGGAACTTTTAAATATCTTGATATATCTCGAGAACTACGCATCTGATCAAAAAATATCATAGAACATAAAAAGTAGGAAACTTAATTCTCTACAAAAAAGGTCTCTTAACATTTTGCCATAGCTCTCTTCGTTTCCGAGATATTTGCAGATTTATCTCAAGGGAAGGGGCCTAACGGACATATTTCGAAATATTTCTTCATCTTGTTGTTCTTCTTCTGCACAGCTAAGCTGGAAGTGGCATTTGCAGCTCGCAATAGTGCAGAGTTATCTGAAAGAAAGGGGCCACGGTGTTTCTGTATCTCTATTATGTTGGTGCGGCTTCGGAACTTTTAAATATCTTGATATATCTCGAGAACTACGCATCTGATCAAAAAATATCATAGAACATAAAAAGTAGGAAACTTAATTTTCTACAAAAAAGGTCTCTTAACATTTTGCCATAGCTCTCTTCGTTTCCGAGATATTTGCAGATTTATCTCAAGGGAAGGGGCCTAACGGACATATTTCGAGATATTTCTTCTTCTTGTTGTTCTGCTTCTGCACAGCTAAGCTGGAAGTGGCATTTGCGGCTCGCACTAGTGCAGAGTTATCTCAAAGAAAGGGGCCACGGTGTTTCTGTATCTCTATTATGTTGGTGCGGCTTCGGAACTTTTAAATATCTTGATATATCTCGAGAACTACGCGTCTGATCAAAAAATATCATAGAATATAAATTGTAGGAAACATAATTCTCTACAAAAGCGTCTCATAACATTTTGCCATAGCTCGCTTCGTTTCCGAGATATTTGCAGATTCAGCTCAAAGGAACTGGCCTGACGGACATATTTCGAGATATTTCTTCTTCTTGTTGTTCTTCCTCTGCACAGCTAAGCTGGAAGTGGCATTTGCAGCTCGCAATAGTGCAGAGTTATCTCAAAGAAAGGGGCCACGGTGTTTCTGTTTCTCTATTATGTTGGTGCGGCTTCGGAACTTTTAAATATCTTGATATATCTCGAGAACTACGCATCTGATCAAAAAATATCATAGAACAGAAAAAGTAGGAAACTTAATTCTCTACAAAAAAGGTCTCTTAACATTTTGCCATAGCTCGCTTCGTTTCCGAGATATTTGCAGATTTATCTCAAGGGAAGGGGCCTGACGGACATATTTCGAGATATTTCTTCTTCTTGTTGTTCTTCTTCTGCACAGCTAAGCTGGAAGTGGCATTTGCGGCTCGCACTAGTGCAGAGTTATCTCAAAGAAAGGGTCCACGGTGTTTCTGTATCCCTATTATGTTGGTGCGGCTTCGGAACTTTTAAATATCTCGATATATCTCGAAAACTACGCTTCTGATCAAAAAATATCATAGAACATAAATTGTAGGAAACATAATTCTCTATAAAAAACGTCTCTTAACATTTTGTCATAGCTCGCTTCGTTTCCGAGATATTTGCAGATTCAGCTCAAAGGAACTGGCCTGACGGACATATTTCGAGATATTTCTTCTTCTTGTTGTTCTTCCTCTGCACAGCTAAGCTGGAAGTGGCATTTGCAGCTCGCAATAGTGCAGAGTTATCTCAAAGAAAGGGGCCACGGTGTTTCTGTATCTCTATTATGTTGGTGCGGCTTCGGAACTTTTAAATATCTTGATATATCTCGAGAACTACGCATCTGATCAAAAAATATCATAGAACATAAAAAGTAGGAAACTTAATTCTCTACAAAAAAGGTCTCTTAACATTTTGCCATAGCTCGCTTCGTTTCCGAGATATTTGCAGATTTATCTCAAGGGAAGGGGCCTGACGGACATATTTCGAGATATTTCTTCTTCTTGTTGTTCTTCTTCTGCACAGCTAAGCTGGAAGTGGCATTTGCAGATCGCAATAGTGCAGAGTTATCTCAAAGAAAGGGGCCACGGTGTTTCTGTATCTCTATTATGTTGGTGCGGCTTCGGAACTTTTAAATATCTTGATATATCTCGAGAACTACGCATCTGATCAAAAAATATCATAGAACATAAAAAGTAGGAAACTTAATTCTCTACAAAAAAGGTCTCTTAACATTTTGCCATAGCTCGCTTCGTTTCCGAGATATTTGCAGATTTATCTCAAGGGAAGGGGCCTGACGGACATATTTCGAGATATTTCTTCTTCTTGTTGTTCTTCTTCTGCACAGCTAATCTGGAAGTGGCATTTGCGGCTCGCACTAGTGCAGAGTTATCTCAAAGAAAGGGGCCACGGTGTTTCTGTATCTCTATTATGTTGGTGCGGCTTCGGAACTTTTAAATATCTCGATGTATCTCGAAAACTACGCTTCTGATCAAAAAATATCATAGAACGTAAATTGTAGGAAACATAATTCTCTACAAAAAAGGTCTCTTAACATTTTGCCATAGCTCGCTTCGTTTCCGAGATATTTGCAGATTTATCTCAAGGGAAGGGGCCTGACGGACATATTTCGAGATATTTCTTCTTCTTGTTGTTCTTCCTCTGCACAGCTAAGCTGGAAGTGGCATTTGCAGCTCGCAATAGTGCAGAGTTATCTCAAAGAAAGGGGCCACGGTGTTTCTGTTTCTCTATTATGTTGGTGCGGCTTCGGAACTTTTAAATATCTTGATATATCTCGAGAACTACGCATCTGATCAAAAAATATCATAGAACAGAAAAAGTAGGAAACTTAATTCTCTACAAAAAAGGTCTCTTAACATTTTGCCATAGCTCGCTTCGTTTCCGAGATATTTGCAGATTTATCTCAAGGGAAGGGGCCTGACGGACATATTTCGAGATATTTCTTCTTCTTGTTGTTCTTCTTCTGCACAGCTAAGCTGGAAGTGGCATTTGCGGCTCGCACTAGTGCAGAGTTATCTCAAAGAAAGGGTCCACGGTGTTTCTGTATCCCTATTATGTTGGTGCGGCTTCGGAACTTTTAAATATCTCGATATATCTCGAAAACTACGCTTCTGATCAAAAAATATCATAGAACATAAATTGTAGGAAACATAATTCTCTATAAAAAACGTCTCTTAACATTTTGTCATAGCTCGCTTCGTTTCCGAGATATTTGCAGATTCAGCTCAAAGGAACTGGCCTGACGGACATATTTCGAGATATTTCTTCTTCTTGTTGTTCTTCCTCTGCACAGCTAAGCTGGAAGTGGCATTTGCAGCTCGCAATAGTGCAGAGTTATCTCAAAGAAAGGGGCCACGGTGTTTCTGTATCTCTATTATGTTGGTGCGGCTTCGGAACTTTTAAATATCTTGATATATCTCGAGAACTACGCATCTGATCAAAAAATATCATAGAACATATAAAGTAGGAAACTTAATTCTCTACAAAAAAGGTCTCTTAACATTTTGCCATAGCTCGCTTCGTTTCCGAGATATTTGCAGATTTATCTCAAGGGAAGGGGCCTGACGGACATATTTCGAGATATTTCTTCTTCTTGTTGTTCTTCTTCAGCACAGCTAAGCTGGAAGTGGCATTTGCAGCTCGCAATAGTGCAGAGTTATCTCAAAGAAAGGGGCCACGGTGTTTCTGTATCTCTATTATGTTGGTGCGGCTTCGGAACTTTTAAATATCTCGATATATCTCGAAAACTACGCATCTGATCAAAAAATATCATAGAACATAAAAAGTAGGAAACTTAATTCTCTACAAAAAAGGTCTCTTAACATTTTGCCATAGCTCGCTTCGTTTCCGAGATATTTGCAGATTCAGCTCAAAGGAACTGGCCTGACCGACATATTTCGAGATATTTCTTCTTCTTGTTGTTCTTGCTCTGCACAGCTAAGCTGGAAGTGGCATTTGCAGCTCGCAATGGTGCAGAGTTATCTCAAAGAAAGGGGCCACGGTGTTTCTGTATCTCTATTATGTTGGTGCGGCTTCGGAACTTTTAAATATCTTGATATATCTCGAGAACTACGCATCTGATCAAAAAATATCATAGAACATAAAAAGTAGGAAACTTCATTCTCTACAAAAAAGGTCTCTTAACATTTTCCCATAGCTCGCTTCGTTTCCGAGATATTTGCATATTTATCTCAAGGGAAGGGGCCTGACGGACATATTTCGAGATATTTCTTCTTCTTGTTGTTCTTCTTCTGCACAGCTAAGCTGGAAGTGGCATTTGCAGCTCGCAATAGTGCAGAGTTATCTCAAAGAAAGGGGCCACGGTGTTTCTGTATCTCTATTATGTTGGTGCGGCTTCGGAACTTTTAAATATCTCGATGTATCTCGAAAACTACGCTTCTGATCAAAAAATATCATAGAACATAAATTGTAGGAAACATAATTCTCTACAAAAAAGGTCTCTTAACATTTTGCCATAGCTCGCTTCGTTTCCGAGATATTTGCAGATTTATCTCAAGGGAAGGGGCCTGACGGACATATTTCGAGATATTTCTTCTTCTTGTTGTTCTTCTTCTGCACAGCTAAGCTGGAAGTGGCATTTGCGGCTCGCACTAGTGCAGAGTTATCTCAAAGAAAGGGGCCACGGTGTTTCTGTATCTCTATTATGTTGGTGCGGCTTCGGAACTTTTAAATATCTCGATATATCTCGAAAACTACGCTTCTGATCCAAAAATATCATAGAACATAAAAAGTAGGAAACTTAATTCTCTACAAAAAATGTCTCTTAACATTTTGCCATAGCTCGCTTCGTTTCCGAGATATTTGCAGATATATCTCAAGGGAAGGGGCCTGACGGACATATTTCGAGATATTTCTTCTTCTTGTTGTTCTTCCTCTGCACAGCTAAGCTGGAAGTGGCATTTGCAGCTCGCAATAGTGCAGAGTTATCTCAAAGAAAGGGGCCACGGTGTTTCTGTATCTCTATTATGTTGGTGCGGCTTCGGAACTTTTAAATATCTTGATATATCTCGAGAACTACGCATCTGATCAAAAAATATCATAGAACATAAAAAGTAGGAAACTTAATTCTCTACAAAAAAGGTCTCTTAACATTTTGCCATAGCTCGCTTCTTTTCCGAGATATTTGCATATTTATCTCAAGGGAAGGGGCCTGACGGACATATTTCGAGATATTTCTTCTTCTTGTTGTTCTTCTTCTGCACAGCTAAGCTGGAAGTGGCATTTGCGGCTCGCACTAGTGCAGAGTTATCTCAAAGAAAGGGGCCACGGTGTTTCTGTATCTCTATTATGTTGGTGCGGCTTCGGAACTTTGAAATATCTTGATATATCTCGAGAACTACGCGTCTGATCAAAAAATATCATAGAGCATAAAAAGTAGGAAACTTAATTCTCTACAACAACGGTCTCTTAACATTTTCCCATAGCTGGCATCGTTTCCGAGATATTTGCAGATTTAGCTCAAGGGAAGGGGCCTGACGGACATATTCCGAGATATTTCTTCTTCTTGTTGTTCCTCTTCTGCACAGCTAAGCTGGAAGTGGCATTTGCAGGTCGCAATAGTGCAGAGTTATCTCAAAGAAAGGGGCCACGGTGTTTCTGTATCCCTATTATGTTGGTGCGGCTTCGGAACTTTTAAATATCTCGATATATCTCGAGAACTACGCTTCTGATCAAAAAATATCATAGAACATAAATTGTAGGAAACATAATTCTCTACAAAAAACGTCTCTTAACATTCTGCCATAGCTCGCTTCGTTTCCGAGATATTTGCAGATTTATCTCAAGGGAAGGGGCCTGACGGACATATTTCGAGATATTTCTTCTTCTTGTTGTTCTTCTTCTGCACAGCTAAGCTGGAAGTGGCATTTGCGGCTCGCACTAGTGCAGAGTTATCTCAAAGAAAGGGGCCACGGTGTTTCTGTATCCCTATTATGTTGGTGCGGCTTCGGAACTTTTAAATATCTCGATATATCTCGAGAACTACGCTTCTGATCAAAAAATATCATAGAACATAAATTGTAGGAAACATAATTCTCTACAAAAAAGGTCTCTTAACATTTTGCCATAGCTCGCTTCGTTTCCGAGATATTTGCAGATATATCTCAAGGGAAGGGGCCTGACGGACATATTTCGAGATATTTCTTCTTCTTGTTGTTCTTCCTCCGCACAGCTAAGCTGGAAGTGGCATTTGCAGCTCGCAATAGTGCAGAGTTATCTCAAAGAAAGGGGCCACGGTGTTTCTGTATCTCTATTATGTTGGTGCGGCTTCGGAACTTTTAAATATCTCGATATATCTCGAAAACTACGCTTCTGATCCAAAAATATCATAGAACATAAAAAGTAGGAAACTTAATTCTCTACAAAAAATGTCTCTTAACATTTTGCCATAGCTCGCTTCGTTTCCGAGATATTTGCAGATATATCTCACGGGAAGGGGCCTGACGGACATATTTCGAGATATTTCTTCTTCTTGTTGTTCTTCCTCCGCACAGCTAAGCTGGAAGTGGCATTTGCAGCTCGCAATAGTGCAGAGTTATCTCAAAGAAAGGGGCCACGGTGTTTCTGTATCTCTATTATGTTGGTGCGGCTTCGGAACTTTTAAATATCTCGATATATCTCGAAAACTACGCTTCTGATCCAAAAATATCATAGAACATAAAAAGTAGGAAACTTAATTCTCTACAAAAAATGTCTCTTAACATTTTGCCATAGCTCGCTTCGTTTCCGAGATATTTGCAGATATATCTCAAGGGAAGGGGCCTGACGGACATATTTCGAGATATTTCTTCTTCTTGTTGTTCTTCCTCTGCACAGCTAAGCTGGAAGTGGCATTTGCAGCTCGCAATAGTGCAGAGTTATCTCAAAGAAAGGGGCCACGGTGTTTCTGTATCTCTATTATGTTGGTGCGGCTTCGGAACTTTTAAATATCTTGATATATCTCGAGAACTACGCATCTGATCAAAAAATATCATCGAACATAAAAAGTAGGAAACTTAATTCTCTACAAAAAAGGTCTCTTAACATTTTGCCATAGCTCGCTTCGTTTCCGAGATATTTGCAGATTCATCTCAAAGGAACTGGCCTGACGGACATATTTCGAGATATTTCTTCTTCTTGTTGTTCTTCCTCTGCACAGCTAAGCTGGAAGTGGCATTTGCAGCTCGCAATATTGCAGAGTTATCTCACAGAAAGGGGCCACGGTGTTTCTGTATCTCTATTATGTTGGTGCGGCTTCGGAACTTTTAAATATCTTGATATATCTCGAGAACTAAGCATCTGATCAAAAAATATCATAGAACATAAATTGTAGGAAACATAATTCTCTATAAAAAAGGTCTCTCAACATTTTGCCATAGCTCGCTTCGTTTCCGAGATATTTGCAGATATATCTCAAGGGAAGGGGCCTGACGGACATATTTCGAGATATTTCTTCTTCTTGTTGTTCTTCCTCTGCACAGCTAAGCTGGAAGTGGCATTTGCAGCTCGCAATAGTGCAGAGTTATCTCAAAGAAAGGGGCACGGTGTTTCTGTATCTCTATTATGTTGGTGCGGCTTCGGAACTTTTAAATATCTTGATATATCTCGAGAACTACGCATCTGATCAAAAAATATCATAGAACATAAAAGGTAGGAAACTTAATTCTCTACAAAAAAGGTCTCTTAACATTTTGCCATAGCTCGCTTCGTTTCGGAGATATTTGCATATTTATCTCAAGGGAAGGGGCCTGACGGACATATTTCGAGATATTTCTTCTTCTTGTTGTTCTTCTTCTGCACAGCTAAGCTGGAAGTGGCATTTGCGGCTCGCACTAGTGCAGAGTTATCTCAAAGAAAGGGGCCACGGTGTTTCTGTATCTCTATTATGTTGGTGCGGCTTCGGAACTTTTAAATATCTCGATATATCTCGAAAACTACGCTTCTGATCAAAAAATATCATAGAACATAAAAAGTAGGAAACTTAATTCTCTACAACAACGGTCTCTTAACATTTTGCCATAGCTCGCTTCGTTTCCGAGATATTTGCATATTTATCTCAAGGGAAAGGGCCTGACGGACATATTTCGAGATATTTCTTCTTCTTGTTGTTCTTCTTCTGCACAGCTAAGCTGGAAGTGGCATTTGCGGCTCGCACTAGTGCAGAGTTATCTCAAAGAAAGGGGCCACGGTGTTTCTGTATCTCTATTATGTTGGTGCGGCTTCGGAACTTTTAAATATCTCGATATATCTCGAAAACTACGCTTCTGATCAAAAAATATCATAGAACATAAATTGTAGGAAACATAATTCTCTACAAAAAACGTCTCTTAACATTTTGCCATAGCTCGCTTCGTTTCCGAGATATTTGCAGATTCAGCTCAAAGGAACTGGCCTGACGGACATATTTCGAGATATTTCTTCTTCTTGTTGTTCTTCTTCTGCACAGCTAAGCTGGAAGTGGCATTTGCGGCTCGCACTAGCGCACAGTTATCTCAGAGAAAGGGGCCACGGTGTTTCTGTATCTCTATTATGTTGGTGCGTCTTCGGAACTTTTAAATATCTCGATATATCTCGAAAACTACGCTTCTGATCAAAAAATATCATAGAACGTAAATTGTAGGAAACATTATTCTCTACAAAAAAGGTCTCTTAACATTTTGCCATAGCTCGCTTCGTTTCCGAGATATTTGCAGATTTATCTCAAGGGAAGTGGCCTGACGGACATATTTCGAGATATTTCTTCTTCTTGTTGTTCTTCTTCTGCACAGCTAAGCTGGAAGTGGCATTTGCAGCTCGCAATAGTGCAGAGATATCTCAAAGAAAGGGGCCACGGTGTTTCTGTATCTCTATTATGTTGGTGCGGCTTCGGAACTTTTAAATATCTTGATATATCTCGAGAACTACGCGTCTGATCAAAAAATATCATAGAACATAAAAAGTAGGAAACTTAATTCTCTACAAAAACGGTCTCTTAACATTTTGCCATAGCTCGCTTCGTTTCCGAGATATTTGCAGATATATTTCAAGGGAAGGGGCCTGACGGGCATATTTCGAGATATTTCTTCTTCTTGTTGTTCTTCTTCTGCACAGCTAAGCTGGAAGTGGCATTTGCAGCTGGCAATAGTGCAGAGTTATCTCAAAGAAAGGGGCCACGGTGTTTCTGTATCTCTATTATGTTGGTGCGGCTTCGGAACTTTTAAATATCTCGATATATCTCGAAAACTACGCTTCTGATCAAAAAATATCATACAACATAAATTGTAGGAAACATAATTCTCTACAAAAAACGTCTGTTAACATTTTGCCATAGCTCGCTTCGTTTCCGAGATATTTGCAGATTCAGCTCAAAGGAACTGGCCTGACGGACATATTTCGAGATATTTCTTCTTCTTGTTGTTCTTCCTCTGCACAGCTAAGCTGGAAGTGGCATTTGCAGCTCGCACTAGTGCAGAGTTATCTCAAAGAAAGGGGCCACGGTGTTTCTGTATCTCTATTATGTTGGTGCGGCTTCGGGACTTTTAAATATCTTGATATATCTCGAGAACTACGCATCTGATCAAAAAATATCATAGAACATGAAAAGTAGGAAACTTAATTCTCTACAAAAAAGGTCTCTTAACATTTTGCCATAGCTCTCTTCGTTTCCGAGATATTTGCAGATTTATCTCAAGGGAAGGGGCCTGACGGACATATTTCGAGATATTTCTTCTTCTTGTTGTCCTTCTTCTGCACAGCTAAGCTGGAAGTGGCATTTGCAGCTCGCAATAGTGCAGAGTTATTTCAAAGAAAGGGGCCACAGTGTTTCTGTATCTCTATTATGTTGGTGGGGCTTCGGAACTTTTAAATATCTTGATATATCTTGAGAACTACGCGTCTGATCAAAAAATATCATAGAACATAAAAAGTAGGAAACTTAATTCTCTACAAAAACGGTCTCTTAACATTTTGCCATAGCTCACTTCGTTTCCGAGATATTTGCAGATATATCTCAAGGGAAGGGGCCTGACGGACATATTTCGAGATATTTCTTCTTCTTGTTGTTCTTCTTCTGCACAGCTAAGCTGGAAGTGGCATTTGCCCCTCGCACTAGTGCAGAGTTATCTCAACGAAAGGGGCCACGGTGTTTCTGTATCTCTATTATGTTGGTGCGGCTTCGGAACTTTTAAATATCTCGATATATCTCGAAAACTACGCTTCTGATCAAAAAATATCATAGAACATAAATTGTAGGAAGCATAATTCTCTACAAAAAAGGTGCTTTAACATTTTGCCATAGCTCGCTTCGTTTCCGAGATATTTGCAGATATATCTCAAGGGAAGGGGCCTGACGGACATATTTCGAGATATTTCTTCTTCTTGTTGTTCTTCTTCTGCACATCTAAGTTGGAAGTGGCATTTACAGCTCGCAACAGTGCAGAGTTATCTCAAAGAAAGGGGCCACGGTGTTTCTGTATCTCTATTATGTTGGTGCGGCTTCGGAACTTTTAAATATCTTGATATATCTCGAGAACTACGCATCTGATCAAAAAATATCATAGAACATAAAAAGTAGGAAACTTAATTCTCTACAAAAAAGGTCTCTTAACATTTTGCCATAGCTCTCTTCGTTTCCGAAATATTTGCAGATTTATCTGAAGGGAAGGGGCCTAACGGACATATTTCGAGATATTTCTTCTTCTTGTTGTTCTTCTTCTGCACAGCTAAACTGGAAGTGGCATTTCCAGCTCGCAATAGTGCAGAGTTATCTCAAAGAAAGGGGCCACGGTGTTTCCGTATCTCTATTATGTTGGTGCGGCTTCGGAACTTTTAAATATCTTGATATATCTCGAGAACTACGCATCTGATCAAAAAATATCATAGAACATAAAAAGTAGGAAACTTAATTCTCTACAAAAAAGGTCTCTTAACATTTTGCCATAGCTCGCTTCGTTTCCGAGATATTTGCAGATTTATGTCAAGGGAAGGGGCCTAACGGACATATTTCGAGATATTTCTTCTTCTTGTTGTTCTTCTTCTGCACAGCTAAGCTGGAAGTGGCATTTGCAGCTCGCAATAGTGCAGAGATATCTCAAAGAAAGGGGCCACGGTGTTTCTGTATCTCTATTATGTTGGTGCGGCTTCGGAACTTTTAAATATCTTTATATATCTCGAGAACTACGCATCTGATCAAAAAATATCATAGAACATAAAAAGTAGGAAACTTAATTCTCTACAAAATAGGTCTCTTAACATTTTGCAATAGCTCTCTTCGTTTCCGAGATATTTGCAGATTTATCTCAAGGGAAGGGGCCTGACGGACATATTTCGAGATATTTCTTCTTCTTGTTGTTCTTCTTCTGCACAGCTAAGCTGGAAGTGGCATTTGCGGCTCGCACTAGTGCAGAGTTATCTCAAAGAAAGGGGCCACGGTGTTTCTGTATCTCTATTATGTTGGTGCGGCTTCGGAACTTTTAAATATCTCGATATATCTCGAAAACTACGCTTCTGATCAAAAAATATCATAGAACATAAATTGTAGGAAACATAATTCTCTACAAAAAACGTCTCTTAACATTTTGCCATAGCTCGCTTCGTTTCCGAGATATTTGCAGATTCAGCTCAAAGGAACTGGCCTGACGGACATATTTCGAGATATTTCTTCTTCTTGTTGTTCTTCTTCTGCACAGCTAAGCTGGAAGTGGCATTTGCGGCTCGCACTAGCGCACAGTTATCTCAGAGAAAGGGGCCACGGTGTTTCTGTATCTCTATTATGTTGGTGCGTCTTCGGAACTTTTAAATATCTCGATATATCTCGAAAACTACGCTTCTGATCAAAAAATATCATAGAACGTAAATTGTAGGAAACATTATTCTCTACAAAAAAGGTCTCTTAACATTTTGCCATAGCTCGCTTCGTTTCCGAGATATTTGCAGATTCATCTCAAGGGAAGGGGTCTGACGGACATATTTCGAGATATTTCTTCTTCTTGTTGTTCTTCTTCTGCACAGCTAAGCTCGAAGTGGCATTTGCAGCTCGCAATAGTGCAGAGTTATCTCAAAGAAAGAGGCCACGGTGTTTCTGTACCTCTATTATGTTGGTGCAGCTTCGGAACTTTTAAATATCTTGATATATCTCGAGAACTACGCATCTGATCAAAAAATATCATCGAACATAAAAAGTAGGAAACTTAATTCTCTACAAAAAAGGTCTCTTAACATTTTGCCATAGCTCGCTTCGTTTCCGAGATATTTGCAGATTTATCTCAAGGGAAGTGGCCTGACGGACATATTTCGAGATATTTCTTCTTCTTGTTGTTCTTCTTCTGCACAGCTAAGCTGGAAGTGGCATTTGCAGCTCGCAATAGTGCAGAGATATCTCAAAGAAAGGGGCCACGGTGTTTCTGTATCTCTATTATGTTGGTGCGGCTTCGGAACTTTTAAATATCTTGATATATCTCGAGAACTACGCGTCTGATCAAAAAATATCATAGAACATAAAAAGTAGGAAACTTAATTCTCTACAAAAACGGTCTCTTAACATTTTGCCATAGCTCGCTTCGTTTCCGAGATATTTGCAGATATATTTCAAGGGAAGGGGCCTGACGGGCATATTTCGAGATATTTCTTCTTCTTGTTGTTCTTCTTCTGCACAGCTAAGCTGGAAGTGGCATTTGCAGCTGGCAATAGTGCAGAGTTATCTCAAAGAAAGGGGCCACGGTGTTTCTGTATCTCTATTATGTTGGTGCGGCTTCGGAACTTTTAAATATCTCGATATATCTCGAAAACTACGCTTCTGATCAAAAAATATCATACAACATAAATTGTAGGAAACATAATTCTCTACAAAAAACGTCTGTTAACATTTTGCCATAGCTCGCTTCGTTTCCGAGATATTTGCAGATTCAGCTCAAAGGAACTGGCCTGACGGACATATTTCGAGATATTTCTTCTTCTTGTTGTTCTTCCTCTGCACAGCTAAGCTGGAAGTGGCATTTGCAGCTCGCACTAGTGCAGAGTTATCTCAAAGAAAGGGGCCACGGTGTTTCTGTATCTCTATTATGTTGGTGCGGCTTCGGGACTTTTAAATATCTTGATATATCTCGAGAACTACGCATCTGATCAAAAAATATCATAGAACATGAAAAGTAGGAAACTTAATTCTCTACAAAAAAGGTCTCTTAACATTTTGCCATAGCTCTCTTCGTTTCCGAGATATTTGCAGATTTATCTCAAGGGAAGGGGCCTGACGGACATATTTCGAGATATTTCTTCTTCTTGTTGTTCTTCTTCTGCACAGCTAAGCTGGAAGTGGCATTTGCAGCTCGCAATAGTGCAGAGTTATTTCAAAGAAAGGGGCCACAGTGTTTCTGTATCTCTATTATGTTGGTGGGGCTTCGGAACTTTTAAATATCTTGATATATCTCGAGAACTACGCGTCTGATCAAAAAATATCATAGAACATAAAAAGTAGGAAACTTAATTCTCTACAAAAACGGTCTCTTAACATTTTGCCATAGCTCACTTCGTTTCCGAGATATTTGCAGATATATCTCAAGGGAAGGGGCCTGACGGACATATTTCGAGATATTTCTTCTTCTTGTTGTTCTTCTTCTGCACAGCTAAGCTGGAAGTGGCATTTGCCCCTCGCACTAGTGCAGAGTTATCTCAACGAAAGGGGCCACGGTGTTTCTGTATCTCTATTATGTTGGTGCGGCTTCGGAACTTTTAAATATCTCGATATATCTCGAAAACTACGCTTCTGATCAAAAAATATCATAGAACATAAATTGTAGGAAGCATAATTCTCTACAAAAAAGGTGCTTTAACATTTTGCCATAGCTCGCTTCGTTTCCGAGATATTTGCAGATATATCTCAAGGGAAGGGGCCTGACGGACATATTTCGAGATATTTCTTCTTCTTGTTGTTCTTCTTCTGCACATCTAAGTTGGAAGTGGCATTTACAGCTCGCAACAGTGCAGAGTTATCTCAAAGAAAGGGGCCACGGTGTTTCTGTATCTCTATTATGTTGGTGCGGCTTCGGAACTTTTAAATATCTTGATATATCTCGAGAACTACGCATCTGATCAAAAAATATCATAGAACATAAAAAGTAGGAAACTTAATTCTCTACAAAAAAGGTCTCTTAACATTTTGCCATAGCTCTCTTCGTTTCCGAAATATTTGCAGATTTATCTGAAGGGAAGGGGCCTAACGGACATATTTCGAGATATTTCTTCTTCTTGTTGTTCTTCTTCTGCACAGCTAAACTGGAAGTGGCATTTCCAGCTCGCAATAGTGCAGAGTTATCTCAAAGAAAGGGGCCACGGTGTTTCCGTATCTCTATTATGTTGGTGCGGCTTCGGAACTTTTAAATATCTTGATATATCTCGAGAACTACGCATCTGATCAAAAAATATCATAGAACGTAAATTGTAGGAAACATTATTCTCTACAAAAAAGGTCTCTTAACATTTTGCCATAGCTCGCTTCGTTTCCGAGATATTTGCAGATTCATCTCAAGGGAAGGGGTCTGACGGACATATTTCGAGATATTTCTTCTTCTTGTTGTTCTTCTTCTGCACAGCTAAGCTCGAAGTGGCATTTGCAGCTCGCAATAGTGCAGAGTTATCTCAAAGAAAGAGGCCACGGTGTTTCTGTACCTCTATTATGTTGGTGCAGCTTCGGAACTTTTAAATATCTTGATATATCTCGAGAACTACGCATCTGATCAAAAAATATCATCGAACATAAAAAGTAGGAAACTTAATTCTCTACAAAAAAGGTCTCCTAACATTTTGCCATAGCTCGCTTCGTTTCCGAGATATTTGCAGATTTATCTCAAGGGAAGTGGCCTGACGGACATATTTCGAGATATTTCTTCTTCTTGTTGTTCTTCTTCTGCACAGCTAAGCTGGAAGTGGCATTTGCAGCTCGCAATAGTGCAGAGATATCTCAAAGAAAGGGGCCACGGTGTTTCGGTATCTCTATTATGTTGGTGCGGCTTCGGAACTTTTAAATATCTTGATATATCTCGAGAACTACGCGTCTGATCAAAAAATATCATAGAACATAAAAAGTAAGAAACATAATTCTCTACAAAAAAGGTCTCTTAACATTTTGCCATAGCTCGCTTCGTTTCCGAGATATTTGCAGATTTATCTCAAGGGAAGGGGCCTGACGGACATATTTCGAGATATTTCTTCTTCTTGTTGTTCTTCTTCTGCACAACTAAGCTGGAAGTGGCATTTGCGGCTCGCACTAGTGCAGAGTTATCTCAACGAAAGGGGCCACGGTGTTTCTGTATCTCTATTATGTTGGTGCGGCTTCGGAACTTTTAAATATCTTGATATATCTCGAGAACTACGCTTCTGATCAAAAAATATCATAGAAGATAAATTGTAGGAAACATAATTCTCTACAAAAAACGTCTCTTAACATTTTGCCATAGCTCGCTTCGTTTCCGAGATATTTGCAGATTCACCTCAAAGGAACTGGCCTGACGGACATATTTCAAGATATTTCTTCTTCTTGTTGTTCTTCTTCTGCACAGCTAAGCTGGAAGTGGCATTTGCAGCTCGCAATAGTGCAGAGTTATCTCAAAGAAAGAGGCCACGGTGTTTCTGTATCTCTATTATGTTGGTGCGGCTTCGGAACTTTTAAATATCTTGATATATCTCGAGAACTACGCGTCTGATCAAACAATGTCATAGAACATAAAAAGTAGGAAACTTAATTCTCTACAAAAACGGTCTCTTAACATTTTGCCATAGCTCACTTCGTTTCCGAGATATTTGCAGATATATCTCAAGGGAAGGGGCCTGACGGACATATTTCGAGATATTTCTTCTTCTTGTTGTTCTTCTTCTGCACAGCTAAGCTGGAAGTGGCATTTGCAGCTGGCAATAGTGCAGAGTTATCTCAAAGAAAGGGGCCACGGTGTTTCTGTATCTCTATTATGTTGGTGCGGCTTCGGAACTTTTAAATATCTCGATATATCTCGAAAACTACGCTTCTGATCAAAAAATATCATACAACATAAAAAGTAAGAAACATAATTCTCTACAAAAAAGGTCTCTTAACATTTTGCCATAGCTCGCTTCGTTTCCGAGATATTTGCAGATTTATCTCAAGGGAAGGGGCCTGACGGACATATTTCGAGATATTTCTTCTTCTTGTTGTTCTTCTTCTGCACAACTAAGCTGGAAGTGGCATTTGCGGCTCGCACTAGTGCAGAGTTATCTCAACGAAAGGGGCCACGGTGTTTCTGTATCTCTATTATGTTGGTGCGGCTTCGGAACTTTTAAATATCTTGATATATCTCGAGAACTACGCTTCTGATCAAAAAATATCGTAGAAGATAAATTGTAGGAAACATAATTCTCTACAAAAAACGTCTCTTAACATTTTGCCATAGCTCGCTTCGTTTCCGAGATATTTGCAGATTCACCTCAAAGGAACTGGCCTGACGGACATATTTCGAGATATTTCTTCTTCTTGTTGTTCTTCTTCTGCACAGCTAAGCTGGAAGTGGCATTTGCAGCTCGCAATAGTGCAGAGTTATCTCAAAGAAAGGGGCCACGGTGTTTCTGTATCTCTATTATGTTGGTGCGGCTTCGGAACTTTTAAATATCTTGATATATCTCGAGAACTACGCGTCTGATCAAACAATGTCATAGAACATAAAAAGTAGGAAACTTAATTCTCTACAAAAACGGTCTCTTAACATTTTGCCATAGCTCACTTCGTTTCCGAGATATTTGCAGATATATCTCAAGGGAAGGGGCCTGACGGACATATTTCGAGATATTTCTTCTTCTTGTTGTTCTTCTTCTGCACAGCTAAGCTGGAAGTGGCATTTGCGGCTCGCACTAGCGCACAGTTATCTCAGAGAAAGGGGCCACGGTGTTTCTGTATCTCTATTATGTTGGTGCGTCTTCGGAACTTTTAAATATCTCGATATATCTCGAAAACTACGCTTCTGATCAAAAAATATCATAGAACGGAAATTGTAGGAAACATTATTCTCTACAAAAAAGGTCTCTTCACATTTTGCCATAGCTCGCTTCGTTTCCGAGATATTTGGAGATTCATCTCAAGGGAAGGGGTCTGACGGACATATTTCGAGATATTTCTTCTTCTTGTTGTTCTTCTTCTGCACAGCTAAGCTGGAAGTGGCATTTGCAGCTCGCAATAGTGCAGAGATATCTCAAAGAAAGGGGCTACGGTGTTTCTGTATCTCTATTATGTTGGTGCGGCTTCGGAACTTTTAAATATCTTGATATATCTCGAGAACTACGCGTCTGATCAAAAAATATCATAGAACATAAAAAGTAGGAAACTTAATTCTCTACAAAAACGGTCTCTTAACATTTTGCCATAGCTCGCTTCGTTTCCGAGATATTTGCAGATATATTTCAAGGGAAGGGGCCTGACGGGCATATTTCGAGATATTTCTTCTTCTTGTTGTTCTTCTTCTGCACAGCTAAGCTGGAAGTGGCATTTGCAGCTGGCAATAGTGCAGAGTTATCTCAAAGAAAGGGGCCACGGTGTTTCTGTATCTCCATTATGTTGGTGCGGCTTCGGAACTTTTAAATATCTCGATATATCTCGAAAACTACGCTTCTGATCAAAAAATATCATACAACATAAATTGTAGGAAACATAATTCTCTACAAAAAACGTCTGTTAACATTTTGCCATAGCTCGCTTCGTTTCCGAGATATTTGCAGATTCAGCTCAAAGGAACTGGCCTGACGGACATATTTCGAGATATTTCTTCTTCTTGTTGTTCTTCCTCTGCACAGCTAAGCTGGAAGTGGCATTTGCAGCTCGCAATAGTGCAGAGTTATCTCAAAGAAAGAGGCCACGGTGTTTCTGTACCTCTATTATGTTGGTGCAGCTTCGGAACTTTTAAATATCTTGATATATCTCGAGAACTACGCATCTGATCAAAAAATATCATCGAACATGAAAAGTAGGAAACTTAATTCTCTACAAAAAAGGTCTCTTAACATTTTGCCACAGCTCGCTTCGTTTCCGAGATATTTGCAGATTTATCTCAAGGGAAGTGGCCTGACGGACATATTTCGAGATATTTCTTCTTCTTGTTGTTCTTCTTCTGCACAGCTAAGCTGGAAGTGGCATTTGCAGCTCGCAATAGTGCAGAGATATCTCAAAGAAAGGGGCCACGGTGTTTCTGTATCTCTATTATGTTGGTGCGGCTTCGGAACTTTTAAATATCTTGATATATCTCGAGAACTACGCGTCTGATCAAAAAATATCATAGAACATAAAAAGTAAGAAACATAATTCTCTACAAAAAAGGTCTCTTAACATTTTGCCATAGCTCGCTTCGTTTCCGAGATATTTGCAGATTTATCTCAAGGGAAGGGGCCTGACGGACATATTTCGAGATATTTCTTCTTCTTGTTGTTCTTCTTCTGCACAGCTAAGCTGGAAGTGGCATTTGCAGCTCGCAGTAGTGCAGAGATATCTCAAAGAAAGGGGCCACGGTGTTTCTGTATCTCTATTATGTTGGTGCGGCTTCGGAACTTTTAAATATCTCGATATATCTCGAAAACTACGCTTCTGATCAAAAAATATCATACAACATAAATTGTAGGAAACATAATTCTCTACAAAAAACGTCTGTTAACATTTTGCCATAGCTCGCTTCGTTTCCGAGATATTTGCAGATTCAGCTCAAAGGAACTGGCCTGACGGACATATTTGGAGATATTTCTTCTTCTTGTTGTTCTTCCTCTGCACAGCTAAGCTGGAAGTAGCATTTGCAGCTCGCAATAGTGCAGAGTTATCTCAAAGAAAGAGGCCACGGTGTTTCTGTACCTCTATTATGTTGGTGCAGCTTCGGAACTTTTAAATATCTTGATATATCTCGAGAACTACGCATCTGATCAAAAAATATCATCGAACATAAAAAGTAGGAAACTTAATTCTCTACAAAAAAGGTCTCTTAACATTTTGCCACAGCTCGCTTCGTTTCCGAGATATTTGCAGATTTATCTCAAGGGAAGTGGCCTGACGGACATATTTCGAGATATTTCTTCTTCTTGTTGTTCTTCTTCTGTACAGCTAAGCTGGAAGTGGCATTTGCAGCTCGCAATAGTGCAGAGATATCTCAAAGAAAGGGGCCACGGTGTTTCTGTATCTCTATTATGTTGGTGCGGCTTCGGAACTTTTAAATATCTTGATATATCTCGAGAACTACGCGTCTGATCAAAAAATATCATAGAACATAAAAAGTAAGAAACATAATTCTCTACAAAAAAGGTCTCTTAACATTTTGCCATAGCTCGCTTCGTTTCCGAGATATTTGCAGATATATTTCAAGGGAAGGGGCCTGACGGGCATATTTCGAGATATTTCTTCTTCTTGTTGTTCTTCTTCTGCACAGCTAAGCTGGAAGTGGCATTTGCAGCTGGCAATAGTGCAGAGTTATCTCAAAGAAAGGGGCCACGGTGTTTCTGTATCTCTATTATGTTGGTGCGGCTTCGGAACTTTTAAATATCTTGATATATCTCGAGAACTACGCATCTGATCAAAAAATATCATAGAACATGAAAAGTAGGAAACTTAATTCTCTACAAAAAAGGTCTCTTAACATTTTGCCATAGCTCTCTTCGTTTCCGAGATATTTGCAGATTTATCTCAAGGGAAGGGGCCTGACGGACATATTTCGAGATATTTCTTCTTCTTGTTGTTCTTCTTCTGCACAGCTAAGCTGGAAGTGGCATTTGCAGCTCGCAATAGTGCAGAGTTATCTCAAAGAAAGGGGCCACGGTGTTTCTGTATCTCTATTATGTTGGTGCGGCTTCGGAACTTTTAAATATCTCGATATATCTCGAAAACTACGCTTCTGATCAAAAAATATCATACAACATAAATTGTAGGAAACATAATTCTCTACAAAAAACGTCTGTTAACATTTTGCCATAGCTCGCTTCGTTTCCGAGATATTTGCAGATTCAGCTCAAAGGAACTGGCCTGACGGACATATTTCGAGATATTTCTTCTTCTTGTTGTTCTTCCTCTGCACAGCTAAGCTGGAAGTGGCATTTGCAGCTCGCACTAGTGCAGAGTTATCTCAAAGAAAGGGGCCACGGTGTTTCTGTATCTCTATTATGTTGGTGCGGCTTCGGAACTTTTAAATATCTGGATATATCTGGAAAACTACGCATCTGATCAAAAAATATCATCGAACATAAAAAGTAGGAAACTTAATTCTCTACAAAAAAGGTCTCTTAACATTTTGCCATAGCTCGCTTCGTTTCCGAGATATTTGCAGATTTATCTCAAGGGAAGGGGCCTGACGGACATATTTCGAGATATTTCTTCTTCTTGTTGTTCTTCTTCTGCACAGCTAAGCTGGAAGTGGCATTTGCAGCTCGCAATAGTGCAGAGTTATCTCAAAGAAAGGGGCCACGGTGTTTCTGTATCTCTATTATGTTGGTGCGGCTTCGGAACTTTTAAGTATCTTGATATATCTCGAGAACTACGCGTCTGATCAAAAAATATCATAGAACATAAAAAGTAGGAAACTTAATTCTCTACAAAAAAGGTCTCTTAACATTTTGCCATAGCTCGCTTCGTTTCCGAGATATTTGCAGATTTATCTCAAGGGAAGTGGCCTGACGGACATATTTCGAGATATTTCTTCTTCTTGTTGTTCTTCTTCTGCACAGCTAAGCTGGAAGTGGCATTTGCAGCTCGCAATAGTGCAGAGATATCTCAAAGAAAGGGGCCACGGTGTTTCTGTATCTCTATTATGTTGGTGCGGCTTCGGAACTTTTAAATATCTTGATATATCTCGAGAACTACGCATCTGATCAAAAAATATCATAGAACATAAAAAGTAAGAAACATAATTCTCTACAAAAAAGGTCTCTTAACATTTTGCCATAGCTCGCTTCGTTTCCGAGATATTTGCAGATTTATCTCAAGGGAAGGGGCCTGACGGACATATTTCGAGATATTTCTTCTACTTGTTGTCCTTCTTCTGCACAGCTAAGCTGGAAGTGGCATTTGCGGCTCGCACTAGTGCACAGTTATCTCAAAGAAAGGGGCCACGGTGTTTCTGTATCTCTATTATGTTGGTGCGGCTTCGGAACTTTTAAGTATCTCGATATATCTCGAAAACTACGCTTCTGATCAAAAAATATCATAGAACATAAATTGTAGGAAACATAATTCTCTACAAAAAATGTCTCTTAACATTTTGCCATAGCTCGCTTCGTTTCCGAGATATTTGCAGATTTATCTCAAGGGAAGTGGCCTGACGGACATATTTCGAGATATTTCTTCTTCTTGTTGTTCTTCTTCTGCACAGCTAAGCTGGAAGTGGCATTTGCAGCTCGCAATAGTGCAGGGATATCTCAAAGAAAGGGGCCACGGTGTTTCTGTATCTCTATTATGTTGGTGCGGCTTCGGAACTTTTAAATATCTTGATATATCTCGAGAACTACGCATCTGATCAAAAAATATCATAGAACATAAAAAGTAGGAAACTTAATTCTCTACAAAAAAGGTCTCTTAACATTTTGCCATAGCTCGCTTCGTTTCCGAGATATTTGCATATTTATCTCAAGGGAAGGGGCCTGACGGACATATTTCGAGATATTTCTTCTTCTTGTTGTTCTTCTTCTGCACAGCTAAGCTGGAAGTGGCATTTGCGGCTCGCACTAGTGCAGAGTTATCTCAAAGAAAGGGGCCACGGTGTTTCTGTATCTCTATTATGTTGGTGCGGCTTCGGAACTTTTAAATATCTCGATATATCTCGAAAACTACGCTTCTGATCAAAAAATATCATAGAACCTAAATTATAGGAAACATAATTCTCTACAAAAAAGGTCTCTTAACATTTTGCCATAGCTCGCTTCGTTTCCGAGATATTTGCAGATATATCTCAAGGGAAGGGGCCTGACGGACATATTTCGAGATATTTCTTCTTCTTGTTGTTCTTCTTCTGCACAGCTAAGCTGGAAGTGGCATTTGCAGCTCGCAATAGGGCAGAGTTATCTCAAAGAAAGGGGCCACGGTGTTTCTGTATCTCTATTATGTTGTTGCGGCTTCGGAACTTTTAAGTATCTCGATATATCTCGAAAACTACGC
Source organism: Osmia lignaria lignaria (assembly GCF_051020975.1). Lineage (NCBI taxonomy): Eukaryota > Metazoa > Arthropoda > Insecta > Hymenoptera > Megachilidae > Osmia > Osmia lignaria. The sequence continues at coordinate 20,369,627 of NW_027478162.1, read as the reverse complement.
TTCGGATCAAAAAATATCATAGAACATAAATTGTAGGAAACATAATTCTCTACAAAAAACGTCTCTTAACATTTTGCCATAGCTCGCTTCGTTTCCGAGATATTTGCAGATTCAGCTCAAAGGAACTGGCCTGACCGACATATTTCGAGATATTTCTTCTTCTTGTTGTTCTTGCTCTGCACAGCTAAGCTGGAAGTGGCATTTGCGGCTCGCACTAGTGCACAGTTATCTCAAAGAAAGGGGCCACGGTGTTTCTGTATCTCTATTATGTTGGTGCGGCTTCGGAACTTTTAAGTATCTCGATATATCTCGAAAACTACGCTTCGGACCAAAAAATATCATAGAACATAAATTGTAGGAAACGTAATTCTCTACAAAAAATGTCTCTTAACATTTTGCCATAGCTCGCTTCGTTTCCGAGATATTTGCAGATTCAGCTCAAAGGAACTGGCCTGACCGACATATTTCGAGATATTTCTTCTTCTTGTTGTTCTTCTTCTGCACAGCTAAGCTGGAAGTGGCATTTGCGGCTCGCACTAGTGCAGAGTTATCTCAAAGAAAGGGGCCACGGTGTTTCTGTATCTCTATTATGTTGGTGCGGCTTCGGAACTTTTAAATATCTCGATATATCTCGAAAACTACGCTTCTGATCAAAAAATATCATAGAACCTAAATTGTAGGAAACATAATTCTCTACAAAAAAGGTCTCTTAACATTTTGCCATAGCTCGCTTCGTTTCCGAGATATTTGCAGATATATCTCAAGGGAAGGGGCCTGACGGACATATTTCGAGATATTTCTTCTTCTTGTTGTTCTTCTTCTGCACAGCTAAGCTGGAAGTGGCATTTGCAGCTCGCAATAGTGCAGAGTTATCTCAAAGAAAGGGGCCACGGTGTTTCTGTATCTCTATTATGTTGTTGCGGCTTCGGAACTTTTAAGTATCTCGATATATCTCGAAAACTACGCTTCGGATCAAAAAATATCATAGAACATAAATTGTAGGAAACATAATTCTCTACAAAAAACGTCTCTTAACATTTTGCCATAGCTCGCTTCGTTTCCGAGATATTTGCAGATTCAGCTCAAAGGAACTGGCCTGACCGACATATTTCGAGATATTTCTTCTTCTTGTTGTTCTTGCTCTGCACAGCTAAGCTGGAAGTGGCATTTGCAGCTCGCAATGGTGCAGAGTTATCTCAAAGAAAGGGGCCACGGTGTTTCTGTATCTCTATTATGTTGGTGCGGCTTCGGAACTTTTAAATATCTTGATATATCTCGAGAACTACGCATCTGATCAAAAAATATCATAGAACATAAAAAGTAGGAAACTTAATTCTCTACAAAAAAGGTCTCTTAACATTTTGCCATAGCTCGCTTCGTTTCCGAGATATTTGCATATTTATCTCAAGGGAAGGGGCCTGACGGACATATTTCGAGATATTTCTTCTTCTTGTTGTTCTTCTTCTGCACAGCTAAGCTGGAAGTGGCATTTGCGGCTCGCACTAGTGCAGAGTTATCTCAAAGAAAGGGGCCACGGTGTTTCTGTATCTCTATTATGTTGGTGCGGCTTCGGAACTTTTAAATATCTCGATATATCTCGAAAACTACGCTTCTGATCAAAAAATATCATAGAACCTAAATTGTAGGAAACATAATTCTCTACAAAAAAGGTCTCTTAACATTTTGCCATAGCTCGCTTCGTTTCCGAGATATTTGCAGATATATCTCAAGGGAAGGGGCCTGACGGACATATTTCGAGATATTTCTTCTTCTTGTTGTTCTTCTTCTGCACAGCTAAGCTGGAAGTGGCATTTGCAGCTCGCAATAGTGCAGAGTTATCTCAAAGAAAGGGGCCACGGTGTTTCTGTATCTCTATTATGTTGGTGCGGCTTCGGAACTTTTAAGTATCTCGATATATCTCGAAAACTACGCTTCGGATCAAAAAATATCATAGAACATAAATTGTAGGAAACATAATTCTCTACAAAAAATGTCTCTTAACATTTTGCCATAGCTCGCTTCGTTTCCGAGATATTTGCAGATTCAGCTCAAAGGAACTGGCCCGACCGACATATTTCGAGATATTTCTTCTTCTTGTTGTTCTTGCTCTGCACAGCTAAGCTGGAAGTGGCATTTGCGGCTCGCACTAGTGCACAGTTATCTCAAAGAAAGGGGCCACGGTGTTTCTGTATCTCTATTATGTTGGTGCGGCTTCCGAACTTTTAAGTATCTCGATATATCTCGAAAACTACGCTTCGGACCAAAAAATATCACAGAACATAAATTGTAGGAAACGTAATTCTCTACAAAAAATGTCTCTTAACATTTTGCCATAGCTCGCTTCGTTTCCGAGATATTTGCAGATTCAGCTCAAAGGAACTGGCCTGACCGACATATTTCGAGATATTTCTTCTTCTTGTTGTTCTTGCTCTGCACAGCTAAGCTGGAAGTGGCATTTGCGGCTCGCACTAGTGCAGAGTTATCTCAAAGAAAGGGGCCACGGTGTTTCTGTATCTCTATTATGTTGGTACGGCTTCGGAACTTTTAAATATCTCGATATATCTCGAAAACTACGCTTCTGATCAAAAAATATCATAGAACCTAAATTGTAGGAAACGTAATTCTCTACAAAAAAGGTCTCTTAACATTTTGCCATAGCTCGCTTCGTTTCCGAGATATTTGCAGATTTATCTCAAGGGAAGTGGCCTGACGGACATATTTCGAGATATTTCTTCTTCTTGTTGTTCTTCTTCTGCACAGCTAAGCTGGAAGTGGCATTTGCAGCTCGCAATAGTGCAGGGATATCTCAAAGAAAGGGGCCACGGTGTTTCTGTATCTCTATTATGTTGGTGCGGCTTCGGAACTTTTAAATATCTTGATATATCTCGAGAACTACGCATCTGATCAAAAAATATCATAGAACATAAAAAGTAAGAAACATAATTCTCTACAAAAAAGGTCTCTTAACATTTTGCCATAGCTCGCTTCGTTTCCGAGATATTTGCAGATTTATCTCAAGGGAAGGGGCCTGACGGACATATTTCGAGATATTTCTTCTACTTGTTGTTCTTCTTCTGCACAGCTAAGCTGGAAGTGGCATTTGCGGCTCGCACTAGTGCACAGTTATCTCAAAGAAAGGGGCCACGGTGTTTCTGTATCTCTATTATGTTGGTGCGGCTTCGGAACTTTTAAGTATCTCGATATATCTCGAAAACTACGCTTCGGATCAAAAAATATCATAGAACATAAATTGTAGGAAACATAATTCTCTACAAAAAATGTCTCTTAACATTTTGCCATAGCTCGCTTCGTTTCCGAGATATTTGCAGATTCAGCTCAAAGGAACTGGCCTGACCGACATATTTCGAGATATTTCTTCTTCTTGTTGTTCTTGCTCTGCACAGCTAAGCTGGAAGTGGCATTTGCAGCTCGCAATGGTGCAGAGTTATCTCAAAGAAAGGGGCCACGGTGTTTCTGTATCTCTATTATGTTGGTGCGGCTTCGGAACTTTTAAATATCTTGATATATCTCGAGAACTACGCATCTGATCAAAAAATATCATAGAACATAAAAAGTAGGAAACTTAATTCTCTACAAAAAAGGTCTCTTAACATTTTGCCATAGCTCGCTTCGTTTCCGAGATATTTGCATATTTATCTCAAGGGAAGGGGCCTGACGGACATATTTCGAGATATTTCTTCTTCTTGTTGTTCTTCTTCTGCACAGCTAAGCTGGAAGTGGCATTTGCGGCTCGCACTAGTGCAGAGTTATCTCAAAGAAAGGGGCCACGGTGTTTCTGTATCTCTATTATGTTGGTGCGGCTTCGGAACTTTTAAATATCTCGATATATCTCGAAAACTACGCTTCTGATCAAAAAATATCATAGAACCTAAATTGTAGGAAACACAATTCTCTACAAAAAAGGTCTCTTAACATTTTGCCATAGCTCGCTTCGTTTCCGAGATATTTGCAGATATATCTCAAGGGAAGGGGCCTGACGGACATATTTCGAGATATTTCTTCTTCTTGTTGTTCTTCTTCTGCACAGCTAAGCTGGAAGTGGCATTTGCAGCTCGCAATAGTGCAGAGTTATCTCAAAGAAAGGGGCCACGGTGTTTCTGTATCTCTATTATGTTGGTGCGGCTTCGGAACTTTTAAGTATCTCGATATATCTCGAAAACTACGCTTCGGATCAAAAAATATCATAGAACATAAATTGTAGGAAACATAATTCTCTACAAAAAATGTCTCTTAACATTTTGCCATAGCTCGCTTCGTTTCCGAGATATTTGCAGATTCAGCTCAAAGGAACTGGCCTGACCGACATATTTCGAGATATTTCTTCTTCTTGTTGTTCTTGCTCTGCACAGCTAAGCTGGAAGTGGCATTTGCGGCTCGCACTAGTGCACAGTTATCTCAAAGAAAGGGGCCACGGTGTTTCTGTATCTCTATTATGTTGGTGCGGCTTCGGAACTTTTAAGTATCTCGATATATCTCGAAAACTACGCTTCGGATCAAAAAATATCATAGAACATAAATTGTAGGAAACATAATTCTCTACAAAAAATGTCTCTTAACATTTTGCCATAGCTCGCTTCGTTTCCGAGATATTTGCAGATTCAGCTCAAAGGAACTGGCCTGACCGACATATTTCGAGATATTTCTTCTTCTTGTTGTTCTTGCTCTGCACAGCTAAGCTGGAAGTGGCATTTGCAGCTCGCAATGGTGCAGAGTTATCTCAAAGAAAGGGGCCACGGTGTTTCTGTATCTCTATTATGTTGGTGCGGCTTCGGAACTTTTAAATATCTTGATATATCTCGAGAACTACGCATCTGATCAAAAAATATCATAGAACATAAAAAGTAGGAAACTTAATTCTCTACAAAAAAGGTCTCTTAACATTTTGCCATAGCTCGCTTCGTTTCCGAGATATTTGCATATTTATCTCAAGGGAAGGGGCCTGACGGACATATTTCGAGATATTTCTTCTTCTTGTTGTTCTTCTTCTGCACAGCTAAGCTGGAAGTGGCATTTGCGGCTCGCACTAGTGCAGAGTTATCTCAAAGAAAGGGGCCACGGTGTTTCTGTATCTCTATTATGTTGGTGCGGCTTCGGAACTTTTAAATATCTCGATATATCTCGAAAATTACGCTTCTGATCAAAAAATATCATAGAACCTAAATTGTAGGAAACACAATTCTCTACAAAAAAGGTCTCTTAACATTTTGCCATAGCTCGCTTCGTTTCCGAGATATTTGCAGATATATCTCAAGGGAAGGGGCCTGACGGACATATTTCGAGATATTTCTTCTTCTTGTTGTTCTTCTTCTGCACAGCTAAGCTGGAAGTGGCATTTGCAGCTCGCAATAGTGCAGAGTTATCTCAAAGAAAGGGGCCACGGTGTTTCTGTATCTCTATTATGTTGGTGCGGCTTCGGAACTTTTAAGTATCTCGATATATCTCGAAAACTACGCTTCGGATCAAAAAATATCATAGAACATAAATTGTAGGAAACATAATTCTCTACAAAAAATGTCTCTTAACATTTTGCCATAGCTCGCTTCGTTTCCGAGATATTTGCAGATTCAGCTCAAAGGAACTGGCCTGACCGACATATTTCGAGATATTTCTTCTTCTTGTTGTTCTTGCTCTGCACAGCTAAGCTGGAAGTGGCATTTGCGGCTCGCACTAGTGCACAGTTATCTCAAAGAAAGGGGCCACGGTGTTTCTGTATCTCTATTATGTTGGTGCGGCTTCGGAACTTTTAAGTATCTCGATATATCTCGAAAACTACGCTTCGGACCAAAAAATATCACAGAACATAAATTGTAGGAAACGTAATTCTCTACAAAAAATGTCTCTTAACGTTTTGCCATAGCTCGCTTCGTTTCCGAGATATTTGCAGATTCAGCTCAAAGGAACTGGCCTGACCGACATATTTCGAGATATTTCTTCTTCTTGTTGTTCTTGCTCTGCACAGCTAAGCTGGAAGTGGCATTTGCGGCTCGCACTAGTGCAGAGTTATCTCAAAGAAAGGGGCCACGGTGTTTCTGTATCTCTATTATGTTGGTGCGGCTTCGGAACTTTTAAATATCTCGATATATCTCGAAAACTACGCTTCTGATCAAAAAATATCATAGAACCTAAATTGTAGGAAACATAATTCTCTACAAAAAAGGTCTCTTAACATTTTGCCATAGCTCGCTTCGTTTCCGAGATATGTGCAGATTTATCTCAAGGGAAGGGACCTGACGGACATATTTCGAGATATTTCTTCTTCTTGTTGTTCTTCTTCTGCACAGCTAAGCTGGAAGTGGCATTTGCGGCTCGCACTAGTGCAGAGTTATCTCAAAGAAAGGGGCCACGGTGTTTCTGTATCTCTATTATGTTGGTGCGGCTTCGGAACTTTTAAATATCTCGATATATCTCGAAAACTACGCTTCTGATCAAAAAATATCATAGAACATAAATTGTAGGAAACATAATTCTCTACAAAAAACGTCTCTTAACATTTTGCCATAGCTCGCTTCGTTTCCGAGATATTTGCAGATTCAGCTCAAAGGAACTGGCCTGACGGACATATTTCGAGATATTTCTTCTTCTTGTTGTTCTTCCTCTGCACAGCTAAGCTGGAAGTGGCATTTGCAGCTCGCAATAGTGCAGAGTTATCTCAAAGAAAGGGGCCACGGTGTTTCTGTATCTCTATTATGTTGGTGCGGCTTCGGAACTTTTAAATATCTTGGTATATCTCGAGAACTACGCATCTGATCAAAAAATATCATAGAACATAAAAAGTAGGAAACTTAATTCTCTACAAAAAAGGTCTCTTAACATTTTGCCATAGCTCGCTTCGTTTCCGAGATATTTGCAGATTTATCTCAAGGGAAGGGGCCTGACGGACATATTTCGAGATATTTCTTCTTCTTGTTGTTCTTCTTCTGCGCAGCTAAGCTGGAAGTGGCATTTGCTGCTCGCAATAGTGCAGAGATATCTCAAAGAAAGGGGCCACGGTGTTTCTGTATCTCTATTATGTTGGTGCGGCTTCGGAACTTTTAAATATCTTGATATATCTCGAGAACTACGCGTCTGATCAAAAAATATCATAGAACATAAAAAGTAGGAAACATAATTCTCTACAAAAAAGGTCTCTTAACGTTTTGCCATAGCTCGCTTCGTTTCCGAGATATTTGCAGATTTATCTCAAGGGAAGGGGCCTAACGGACATATTTCCAGATATTTCTTCTTCTTGTTGTTCTTCTTCTGCACAGCTAAGCTGGAAGTGGCATTTGCGGCTCGCACTAGTGCAGAGTTATCTCAAAGAAAGGGGCCACGGTGTTTCTGCATCTCTATTAAGTTGGTGCAGCTTCAGGACTTTTAAATATCTTGATATATCTCGAGAACTACGCATCTGATCAAAAAATATCATGGAACATAGAAAGTAGAAAACTTAATTCTCTACAGAAAAGGTCTCTTAACATTTTGCCATAGCTCGCTTCGTTTCCGAGATATTTGCAGATTTATCTCAAGGGAAGGGGCCTGACGGACATATTTCGAGATATTTCTTCTTCTTGTTGTTCTTCTTCTGCACAGCTAAGCTGGAAGTGGCATTTGCAGCTCGCAATAGTGCAGAGTTATCTCAAAGAAAGGGGCCACGGTGTTTCTGTATCTCTATTATGTTGGTGCGGCTTCGGAACTTTTAAATATCTCGATATATCTCGAAAACTACGCATCTGATCAAAAAATATCATAGAACATAAAAAGTAGGAAACTTAATTCTCTACAAAAAACGTCTCTTAACATTTTGCCATAGCTCGCTTCGTTTCCGAGATATTTGCAGATTCAGCTCAAAGGAACTGGCCTGACCGACATATTTCGAGATATTTCTTCTTCTTGTTGTTCTTCTTCTGCACAGCTAAGCTGGAAGTGGCATTTGCGGCTCGCACTAGTGCAGAGTTATCTCAAAGAAAGGGGCCACGGTGTTTCTGTATCTCTATTATGTTGGTGCGGCTTCGGAACTTTTAAATATCTCGATATATCTCGAAAACTACGCTTCTGATCAAAAAATATCATAGAACCTAAATTGTAGGAAACATAATTCTCTACAAAAAAGGTCTCTTAACATTTTGCCATAGCTCGCTTCGTTTCCGAGATATTTGCAGATTTATCTCAAGGGAAGGGGCCTAACGGACATATTTCCAGATATTTCTTCTTCTTGTTGTTCTTCTTCTGCACAGCTAAGCTGGAAGTGGCATTTGCGGCTCGCACTAGTGCAGAGTTATCTCAAAGAAAGGGGCCACGGTGTTTCTGTATCTCTATTAAGTTGGTGCAGCTTCAGGACTTTTAAATATCTTGATATATCTCGAGAACTACGCATCTGATCAAAAAATATCATGGAACATAAAAAGTAGAAAACTTAATTCTCTACAGAAAAGGTCTCTTAACATTTTGCCATAGCTCGCTTCGTTTCCGAGATATTTGCAGATTTATCTCAAGGGAAGGGGCCTGACGGACATATTTCGAGATATTTCTTCTTCTTGTTGTTCTTCTTCTGCACAGCTAAGCTGGAAGTGGCATTTGCAGCTCGCAATAGTGCAGAGTTATCTCAAAGAAAGGGGCCACGGTGTTTCTGTATCTCTATTATGTTGGTGCGGCTACGGAACTTTTAAATATCTCGATATATCTCGAAAACTACGCATCTGATCAAAAAATATCATAGAACATAAAAAGTAGGAAACTTAATTCCCTACAAAAAAGGTCTCTTAACATTTTGCCATAGCTCGCTTCGTTTCCGAGATATTTGCAGATTCAGCTGAAAGGAACTGGCCTGACCGACATATTTCGAGATATTTCTTCTTCTTGTTGTTCTTCTTCTGCACAGCTAAGCTGGAAGTGGCATTTGCGGCTCGCACTAGTGCAGAGTTATCTCAAAGAAAGGGGCCACGGTGTTTCTGTATCTCTATTATGTTGGTGCGGCTTCGGAACTTTTAAATATCTCGATATATCTCGAAAACTACGCTTCTGATCAAAAAATATCATAGAACCTAAATTGTAGGAAACATAATTGTCTACAAAAAAGGTCTCTTAAGATTTTCCCATAGCTCGCTTGGTTTCCGAGATATTTGCAGATTTATCTCAAGGGAAGGGTCCTGATGGACATATTTCGAGATATTTCTTCTTCTTGTTGTTCTTCTTCTGCACAGCTAAACTGGAAGTGGCATTTCCAGCTCGCAATAGTGCAGAGTTATCTCAAAGAAAGGGGCCACGGTGTTTCTGTATCTCTATTATGTTGGTGCGGCTTCGGAACTTTTAAATATCTTGATATATCTCGAGAACTACGCATCTGATCAAAAAATATCATAGAACATGAAAAGTAGGAAACTTAATTCTCTACAAAAAAGGTGTCTTAACATTTTGCCATAGCTCGCTTCGTTTCCGAGATATTTGCAGATTTATCTCAAGGGAAGGGGCCTGACGGACATATTTCGAGATATTTCTTCTTCTTGTTGTTCTTCTTCTGCACAGCTAAGCTGGAAGTGGCATTTGCAGCGCGCAATAGTGCAGAGTTATCTCAAAGAAAGGGGCCACGGTGTTTCTGTATCTCTATTACGTTGGTGCGGCTTCGGAACTTTTAAATATCTTGATATATCTCGAGAACTACGCATCTGATCAAAAAATATCATACTACATAAAAAGTAGGAAACTTAATTCTCTACAAGAAAGGTCTCTAAACATTTTGCCATAGCTCGCTTCGTTTCCGAGATATTTACAGATTTATCTCAAGGGAAGGGGCCTGACGGACATATTTCGAGATGTTTCTTCTTCTTGTTGTTCTTCTTCTGCACAGCTAAGCTGGAAGTGGCATTTGCAGCTCGCACTAGTGCAGAGTTATCTCAAAGAAAGGGGCCACGGTGTTTCTGTATCTCTATTATGTTGGTGCGGCTTCGGAACTTTTAAATATCTCGATATATCTCGAAAACTACGCTTCTGATCAAAAAATATCATAGAACCTAAATTGTAGGAAACATAATTCTCTACAAAAAAGGTCTCTTAACATTTTGCCATAGCTCGCTTCGTTTCCGAGATATTTGCAGATTTATCTCAAGGGAAGGGGCCTAACGGACATATTTCCAGATATTTCTTCTTCTTGTTGTTCTTCTTCTGCACAGCTAAGCTGGAAGTGGCATTTGCGGCTCGCACTAGTGCAGAGTTATCTCAAAGAAAGGGGCCACGGTGTTTCTGTATCTCTATTAAGTTGGTGCAGCTTCAGGACTTTTAAATATCTTGATATATCTCGAGAACTACGCATCTGATCAAAAAATATCATGGAACATAAAAAGTAGAAAACTTAATTCTCTACAGAAAAGGTCTCTTAACATTTTGCCATAGCTCGCTTCGTTTCCGAGATATTTGCAGATTTATCTCAAGGGAAGGGGCCTGACGGACATATTTCGAGATATTTCTTCTTCTTGTTGTTCTTCTTCTGCACAGCTAAGCTGGAAGTGGCATTTGCAGCTCGCAATAGTGCAGAGTTATCTCAAAGAAAGGGGCCACGGTGTTTCTGTATCTCTATTATGTTGGTGCGGCTACGGAACTTTTAAATATCTCGATATATCTCGAAAACTACGCATCTGATCAAAAAATATCATAGAACATAAAAAGTAGGAAACTTAATTCCCTACAAAAAAGGTCTCTTAACATTTTGCCATAGCTCGCTTCGTTTCCGAGATATTTGCAGATTCAGCTCAAAGGAACTGGCCTGACCGACATATTTCGAGATATTTCTTCTTCTTGTTGTTCTTCTTCTGCACAGCTAAGCTGGAAGTGGCATTTGCGGCTCGCACTAGTGCAGAGTTATCTCAAAGAAAGGGGCCACGGTGTTTCTGTATCTCTATTATGTTGGTGCGGCTTCGGAACTTTTAAATATCTCGATATATCTCGAAAACTACGCTTCTGATCAAAAAATATCATAGAACCTAAATTGTAGGAAACATAATTGTCTACAAAAAAGGTCTCTTAAGATTTTCCCATAGCTCGCTTGGTTTCCGAGATATTTGCAGATTTATCTCAAGGGAAGGGTCCTGATGGACATATTTCGAGATATTTCTTCTTCTTGTTGTTCTTCTTCTGCACAGCTAAACTGGAAGTGGCATTTCCAGCTCGCAATAGTGCAGAGTTATCTCAAAGAAAGGGGCCACGGTGTTTCTGTATCTCTATTATGTTGGTGCGGCTTCGGAACTTTTAAATATCTTGATATATCTCGAGAACTACGCATCTGATCAAAAAATATCATAGAACATGAAAAGTAGGAAACTTAATTCTCTACAAAAAAGGTGTCTTAACATTTTGCCATAGCTCGCTTCGTTTCCGAGATATTTGCAGATTTATCTCAAGGGAAGGGGCCTGACGGACATATTTCGAGATATTTCTTCTTCTTGTTGTTCTTCTTCTGCACAGCTAAGCTGGAAGTGGCATTTGCAGCGCGCAATAGTGCAGAGTTATCTCAAAGAAAGGGGCCACGGTGTTTCTGTATCTCTATTACGTTGGTGCGGCTTCGGAACTTTTAAATATCTTGATATATCTCGAGAACTACGCATCTGATCAAAAAATATCATACTACATAAAAAGTAGGAAACTTAATTCTCTACAAGAAAGGTCTCTAAACATTTTGCCATAGCTCGCTTCGTTTCCGAGATATTTACAGATTTATCTCAAGGGAAGGGGCCTGACGGACATATTTCGAGATGTTTCTTCTTCTTGTTGTTCTTCTTCTGCACAGCTAAGCTGGAAGTGGCATTTGCAGCTCGCAATAGTGCAGAGTTATCTCAAAGAGAGGGGCCACGGTGTTTCTGTATCTCTATTATGTTGGTGCGGCTTCGGAACTTTTAAATATCTTGATATATCTCGAGAACTACGCATCTGATCAAAAAATATCATAGAACATAAAAAGTAGGAAACTTAATTCTCTACAAAAAAGGTCTCTTAACATTTTGCCATAGCTCGCTTCGTTTCCGAGATATTTGCAGATTTATCTCAAGGGAAGGGGCCTGACGGACATATTTCGAGATATTTCTTCTTCTTGTTGTTCTTCTTCTGCACAGTTAAGCTGGAAGTGGCATTTGCGGCTCGCACTAGTGCAGAGTTATCTCAACGAAAGGGGCCACGGTGTTTCTGTATCTCTATTATGTTGGTGCGGCTTCGGAACTTTTAAATATCTCGATATATCTCGAAAACTACGCTTCTGATCAAAAAATATCATAGAACATAAATTGTAGGAAACATAATTCTCTACAAAAAAGGTCTCTTAACATTTTGCCATAGCTCGCTTCGTTTCCGAGATATTTGCAGATTTATCTCAAGGGAAGGGGCCTAACGGATATATTTCCAGATATTTCTTCTTCTTGTTGTTCTTCTTCTGCACAGCTAAGCTGGAAGTGGCATTTGCGGCTCGCACTAGTGCAGAGTTATCTCAAAGAAAGGGGCCACGGTGTTTCTGTATCTCTATTAAGTTGGTGCAGCTTCAGGACTTTTAAATATCTTGATATATCTCGAGAACTACGCATCTGATCAAAAAATATCATGGAACATAAAAAGTAGAAAACTTAATTCTCTACAGAAAAGGTCTCTTAACATTTTGCCATAGCTCGCTTCGTTTCCGAGATATTTGCAGATTTATCTCAAGGGAAGGGGCCTGACGGACATATTTCGAGATATTTCTTCTTCTTGTTGTTCTTCTTCTGCACAGCTAAGCTGGAAGTGGCATTTGCAGCTCGCAATAGTGCAGAGTTATCTCAAAGAAAGGGGCCACGGTGTTTCTGTATCTCTATTATGTTAGTGCGGCTTCGGAACTTTTAAATATCTTGATATATCTCGAGAACTACGCATCTGATCAAAAAATATCATGGAACATAAAAAGTAGAAAACTTAATTCTCTACAGAAAAGGTCTCTTAACATTTTGCCATACCTCGCTTCGTTTCCGAGATACTTGCCGATTTATCTCAAGGGAAGGGGCCTGACGGACATATTTCGAGATATTTCTTCTTCTTGTTGTTCTTCTTCTGCACAGCTAAGCTGGAAGTGGCATTTGCAGCTCGCAATTGTGCAGAGTTATCTCAAAGAAAGGGGCCACGGTGTTTCTGTATCTCTATTATGTTGGTGCGGCTTCGGAACTTTTAAATATCTCGATATATCTCGAGAACTACTCATCTGATCAAAAAATATCATAGAACATAAAAAGTAGGAAACTTAATTCTCTACAAATAAGGTCTCTTAACATTTTGGCATAGCTCGCTTCGTTTCCGAGATATTTGCAGATTTATCTCAAGGGAAGGGGCCTGACGGACATATTTCGAGATATTTCTTCATCTTGTTGTTCTTCTTCTGCACAGCTAAGCTGGAAGTGGCATTTGCAGCTCGCAATAGTGCAGAGTTATCTCAAAGAGAGGGGCCACGGTGTTTCTGTATCTCTATTATGTTGGTGCGGCTTCGGAACTTTTAAATATCTTGATATATCTCGAGAACTCCGCATCTGACCAAAAAATATCATAGAACATAAAAAGTAGGAAACTTAATTCTCTACAAAAAAGGTCTCTTAACATTTTGCCATAGCTCGCTTCGTTTCCGAGATATTTGCAGATTTATCTCAAGGGAAGGGGCCTGACGGACATATTTCGAGATATTTCTTCTTCTTGTTGTTCTTCTTCTGCACAGTTAAGCTGGAAGTGGCATTTGCGGCTCGCACTAGTGCAGAGTTATCTCAACGAAAGGGGCCACGGTGCTTCTGTATCTCTATTATGTTGGTGCGGCTTCGGAACTTTTAAATATCTTGATATATCTCGAGAACTGCGCGTCCGATCAAAAAATATCATAGAACATAAAAAGTAGGAAACTTAATTCTCTACAAAAACGGTTTCTTAACATTTTGCCATAGCTCGCTTCGTTTCCGAGATATGTGCAGATTTATCTCAAGGGAAGGGACCTGACGGACATATTTCGAGATATTTCTCCTTCTTGTTGTTCTTCTTCTGCACAGCTAAGCTGGAAGTGGCATTTGCGGCTCGCACTAGTGCAGAGTTATCTCAAAGAAAGGGGCCACGGTGTTTCTGTATCTCTATTATGTTGGTGCTGCTTCGGAACTTTTAAATATCTCGATATATCTCGAAAACTACGCTTCTGATCAAAAAATATCATAGAACATAAATTGTAGGAAACATAATTCTCTACAAAAAACGTCTCTTAACATTTTGCCATAGCTCGCTTCGTTTCCGAGATATTTGCAGATTCAGCTCAAAGGAACTGGCCTGACGGACATATTTCGAGATATTTCTTCTTCTTGTTGTTCTTCTTCTGCACAGCTAAGCTGGAAGTGGCATTTGCAGCTCGCAATAGTGCAGAGATATCTCAAAGAAAGGGGCCACGGTGTTTCTGTATCTCTATTATGTTGGTGCGGCTTCGGAACTTTTAAATATCTTGATATATCTCGAGAACTACGCGTCTGATCAAAAAATATCATAGAACATAAAAAGTAAGAAACATAATTCTCGACAAAAAAGGTCTCTTAACATTTTGCCATAGCTCGCTTCGTTTCCGAGATATTTGCAGATTTATCTCAAGGGAAGGGGCCTGACGGACATATTTCGAGATATTTCTTCTTCTTGTTGTTCTTCTTCTGCACAGCTAAGCTGGAAGTGGCATTTGCAGCTCGCAATAGTGCAGAGTTATCTCAAATAAAGGGGCCACGGTGTTTCTGTATCTCTATTATGTTGGTGCGGCTTCGGAACTTTTAAATATCTTGATATATCTCGAGAACTACGCGTCTGATCAAAAAATATCATAGAACATAAAAAGTAGGAAACTTAATTCTCTACAAAAAAGTTCTCTTAACATTTTGCCATAGCTCGCTTCGTTTCCGAGATATTTGCAGATTTATCTCAAGGGAAGTGGCCTGACGGACATATTTCGAGATATTTCTTCTTCTTGTTGTTCTTCTTCTGCACAGCTAAGCTGGAAGTGGCATTTGCAGCTCGCAATAGTGCAGAGATATCTCAAAGAAAGGGGCCACGGTGTTTCTGTATCTCTATTATGTTGGTGCGGCTTCGGAACTTTTAAATATCTTGATATATCTCGAGAACTACGCATCTGATCAAAAAATATCATAGAACATAAAAAGTAGGAAACTTAATTCTCTACAAAAAAGGTCTCTTAACATTTTGCCATAGCTCGCTTCGTTTCCGAGATATTTGCATATTTATCTCAAGGGAAGGGGCCTGACGGACATATTTCGAGATATTTCTTCTTCTTGTTGTTCTTCTTCTGCACAGCTAAGCTGGAAGTGGCATTTGCAGCTCGCAATTGTGCAGAGTTATCTCAAAGAAAGGGGCCACGGTGTTTCTGTATCTCTATTATGTTGGTGCGGCTTCGGAACTTTTAAATATCTCGATATATCTCGAGAACTACTCATCTGATCAAAAAATATCATAGAACATAAAAAGTAGGAAACTTAATTCTCTACAAATAAGGTCTCTTAACATTTTGGCATAGCTCGCTTCGTTTCCGAGATATTTGCAGATTTATCTCAAGGGAAGGGGCCTGACGGACATATTTCGAGATATTTCTTCTTCTTGTTGTTCTTCTTCTGCACAGCTAAGCTGGAAGTGGCATTTGCAGCTCGCAATAGTGCAGAGTTATCTCAAAGAGAGGGGCCACGGTGTTTCTGTATCTCTATTATGTTGGTGCGGCTTCGGAACTTTTAAATATCTTGATATATCTCGAGAACTACGCATCTGATCAAAAAATATCATAGAACATAAAAAGTAGGAAACTTAATTCTCTACAAAAAAGTTCTCTTAACATTTTGCCATAGCTCGCTTCGTTTCCGAGATATTTGCAGATTTATCTCAAGGGAAGTGGCCTGACGGACATATTTCGAGATATTTCTTCTTCTTGTTGTTCTTCTTCTGCACAGCTAAGCTGGAAGTGGCATTTGCAGCTCGCAATAGTGCAGAGATATCTCAAAGAAAGGGGCCACGGTGTTTCTGTATCTCTATTATGTTGGTGCGGCTTCGGAACTTTTAAATATCTTGATATATCTCGAGAACTACGCATCTGATCAAAAAATATCATAGAACATAAAAAGTAAGAAACATAATTCTCTACAAAAAAGGTCTCTTTACATTTTGCCATAGCTCGCTTCGTTTCCGAGATATTTGCATATTTATCTCAAGGGAAGGGGCCTGACGGACATATTTCGAGATATTTCTTCTTCTTGTTGTTCTTCTTCTGCACAGCTAAGCTGGAAGTGGCATTTGCAGCTCGCAATAGTGCAGAGTTATCTCAAAGAAAGGGGCCACGGTGTTTCTGTATCTCTATTATGTTGGTGCGGCTTCGGAACTTTTAAGTATCTCGATATATCTCGAAAACTACGCTTCTGATCAAAAAATATCATAGAACCTAAATTGTAGGAAACATAAGTCTCTACAAAAAATGTCTCTTAACATTTTGCCATAGCTCGCTTCGTTTCCGAGATATTTGCAGATTCAGCTCAAAGGAACTGGCCTGACCGACATATTTCGAGATATTTCTTCTTCTTGTTGTTCTTGCTCTGCACAGCTAAGCTGGAAGTGGCATTTGCAGCTCGCAATGGTGCAGAGTTATCTCAAAGAACGGGGCCACGGTGTTTCTGTATCTCTATTATGTTGGTGCGGCTTCGGAACTTTTAAATATCTTGATATATCTCGAGAACTACGCATCTGATCAAAAAATATCATAGAACATAAAAAGTAGGAAACTTAATTCTCTACAAAAAAGGTCTCTTAACATTTTGCCATAGCTCGCTTCGTTTCCGAGATATTTGCATATTTATCTCAAGGGAAGGGGCCTGACGGACATATTTCGAGATATTTCTTCTTCTTGTTGTTCTTCTTCTGCACAGCTAAGCTGGAAGTGGCATTTGCAGCTCGCAATAGTGCAGAGTTATCTCAAAGAAAGGGGCCACGGTGTTTCTGTATCTCTATTATGTTGGTGCGGCTTCGGAACTTTTAAATATCTTGATATATCTCGAGAACTACGCGTCTGATCAAAAAATATCATAGAACATAAAAAGTAGGAAACTTAATTCTCTACAAAAAAGGTCTCTTAACATTTTGCCATAGCTCGCTTCGTTTCCGAGATATTTGCAGATTCAGCTCAAAGGAACTGGCCTGACCGACATATTTCGAGATATTTCTTCTTCTTGTTGTTCTTGCTCTGCACAGCTAAGCTGGAAGTGGCATTTGCAGCTCGCAATGGTGCAGAGTTATCTCGAAGAAAGGGGCCACGGTGTTTCTGTATCTCTATTATGTTGGTGCGGCTTCGGAACTTTTAAATGTCTTGATATATCTCGAGAACTACGCATCTGATCAAAAAATATCATAGAACATAAAAAGTAGGAAACTTAATTCTCTACAAAAAAGGTCTCTTAACATTTTGCCATAGCTCGCTTCGTTTCCGAGATATTTGCATATTTATCTCAAGGGAAGGGGCCTGACGGACATATTTCGAGATATTTCTTCTTCTTGTTGTTCTTCTTCTGCACAGCTAAGCTGGAAGTGGCATTTGCGGCTCGCACTAGTGCAGAGTTATCTCAAAGAAAGGGGCCACGGTGTTTCTGTATCTCTATTATGTTGGTGCGGCTTCGGAACTTTTAAATATCTCGATATATCTCGAAAACTACGCTTCTGATCAAAAAATATCATAGAACCTAAATTGTAGGAAACATAATTATCTACAAAAAAGGTCTCTTAAGATTTTGCCATAGCTCGCTTGGTTTCCGAGATATTTGCAGATTTATCTCAAGGGAAGGGTCCTGATGGACATATTTCGAGATATTTCTTCTTCTTGTTGTTCTTCTTCTGCACAGCTAAACTGGAAGTGGCATTTCCAGCTCGCAATAGTGCAGAGTTATCTCAAAGAAAGGGGCCACGGTGTTTCTGTATCTCTATTATGTTGGTGCGGCTTCGGAACTTTTAAATATCTTGGTATATCTCGAGAACTACGCATCTGATCAAAAAATATCATAGAACATAAAAAGTAGGAAACTTAATTCTCTACAAAAAAGGTCTCTTAACATTTTGCCATAGCTCGCTTCGTTTCCGAGATATTTGCAGATTTATCTCAAGGGAAGGGGCCTGACGGACATATTTCGAGATATTTCTTCTTCTTGTTGTTCTTCTTCTGCGCAGCTAAGCTGGAAGTGGCATTTGCTGCTCGCAATAGTGCAGAGATATCTCAAAGAAAGGGGCCACGGTGTTTCTGTATCTCTATTATGTTGGTGCGGCTTCGGAACTTTTAAATATCTTGATATATCTCGAGAACTACGCGTCTGATCAAAAAATATCATAGAACATAAAAAGTAGGAAACATAATTCTCTACAAAAAAGGTCTCTTAACATTTTGCCATAGCTCGCTTCGTTTCCGAGATATTTGCAGATTTATCTCAAGGGAAGGGGCCTAACGGACATATTTCCAGATATTTCTTCTTCTTGTTGTTCTTCTTCTGCACAGCTAAGCTGGAAGTGGCATTTGCGGCTCGCACTAGTGCAGAGTTATCTCAAAGAAAGGGGCCACGGTGTTTCTGTATCTCTATTAAGTTGGTGCAGCTTCAGGACTTTTAAATATCTTGATATATCTCGAGAACTACGCATCTGATCAAAAAATATCATGGAACATAAAAAGTAGAAAACTTAATTCTCTACAGAAAAGGTCTCTTAACATTTTGCCATAGCTCGCTTCGTTTCCGAGATATTTGCAGATTTATCTCAAGGGAAGGGGCCTGACGGACATATTTCGAGATATTTCTTCTTCTTGTTGTTCTTCTTCTGCACAGCTAAGCTGGAAGTGGCATTTGCAGTTCGCAATAGTGCAGAGTTATCTCAAAGAAAGGGGCCACGGTGTTTCTGTATCTCTATTATGTTAGTGCGGCTTCGGAACTTTTAAATATCTTGATATATCTCGAGAACTACGCATCTGATCAAAAAATATCATGGAACATAAAAAGTAGAAAACTTAATTCTCTACAGAAAAGGTCTCTTAACATTTTGGCATAGCTCGCTTCGTTTCCGAGATATTTGCAGATTTATCTCAAGGGAAGGGGCCTGACGGACATATTTCGAGATATTTCTTCTTCTTGTTGATCTTCTTCTGCACAGCTAAGCTGGAAGTGGCATTTGCGGCTCGCACTAGTGCAGAGTTATCTCAAAGAAAGGGGCCACGGTGTTTCTGTACCTCTATTATGTTGGTGCAGCTTCGGAGCTTTTAAATATCTTGATATATCTCGAGAACTACGCATCTGATCAAAAAACATCATAGAACATAAAAAGTAGGAAACCTAATTCTCTACAAAAAAGGTCTCTTAACGTTTTGCAATAGCTCGCTTCGTTTCCGAGATATTTGCTGATTTATCTCAAGGGAGGGGTCCTGACGGACATATTTCGAGATATTTCTTCTTCTTGTTGTTCTTCTTCTGCACAGCTAAACTGGAAGTGGCATTTCCAGCTCGCAATAGTGCAGAGTTATCCCAAAGAAAGGGGCCACGCTGTTTCTGTATCTCTATTATGTTGGTGCGGCTTCGGAACTTTTAAATATCTCGATATATCTCGAAAACTACGCTCTGATCAAAAAATATCATAGAACATAAATTGTAGGAAACGTAATTCTCTACAAAAAAGGTCTCTTAACATTTTGCCATAGCTCGCGTCGTTTCCGAGATATTTGCAGATTTATCTCAAGGGAAGGGGCCTGACGGACATATTTCGAGATATTTCTTCTTCTTGTTGTTCTTCTTCTGCACAGCTAAGCTGGAAGTGGCATTTGCAGCTCGCAATAGTGCAGAGTTACCTCAAAGAAAGGGGCCACGGTGTTTCTGTATCTCTATTATGTTGGTGCCGCTTCGGAACTTTTAAATATCTGGATATATCTCGAGAACTACGCATCTGATCAAAAAATATCATAGAACATAAAAAGTAGGAAACTTAATTCTCTACAAAAAAGGTCTCTTAACATTTTGCCATAGCTCGCTTCGTTTCCGAGATATTTGCAGATTTATCTCAAGGGAAGGGGTCTGACGGACATATTTCGAGATATTTCTTCTTCTTGTTGTTCTTCTTCTGCACCGCTAAGCTGGAAGTGGCATTTGCAGCTCGCAGTAGTGCAGAGTTATCTCAAAGAAAGGGGCCACGGTGTTTCTGTATCTCTATTATGTTGGTGCGGCTTCGGAACTTTTAAATATCTTGATATATCTCGAGAACTACGCATCTGATCAAAAAATATCATAGAACATAAAAAGTAGGAAACTTAATTCTCTACAAAAAAGGTCTCTTAACATTTTGCCATAGCTCGCTTCGTTTCCGAGATATTTGCAGATTTATCTCAATGGAAGGGGTCTGACGGACATATTTCGAGATATTTCTTCTTCTTGTTGTTCTTCTTCTGCACAGCTAAACTGGAAGTGGCATTTCCAGCTCGCAATCGTGCAGAGTTATCTCAAAGAAAGGGGCCACGGTGTTTCTGTATCTCTATTATGTTGGTGCGGCTTCGGAACTTTTAAATATCTTGATATATCTCGAGAACTACGCCTCTGATCGAAAAATATCATAGAACATAAAAAGTAGGAAACTTAATTCTCTACAAAAAACGTCTCTTAACGTTTTGCAATAGCTCGCTTCGTTTCCGAGATATTTGCTGATATATCTCAAGGGAGGGGTCCTGACGGACATATTTCGAGATATTTCTTCTTCTTGTTGTTCTTCTTCTGCACAGCTAAACTGGAAGTGGCATTTCCAGCTCGCAATAGTGCAGAGTTATCCCAAAGAAAGGGGCCACGCTGTTTCTGTATCTCTATTATGTTGGTGCGGCTTCGGAACTTTTAAATATCTCGATATATCTCGAAAACTACGCTCTGATCAAAAAATATCATAGAACATAAATTGTAGGAAACGTAATTCTCTACAAAAAAGGTCTCTTAACATTTTGCCATAGCTCGCGTCGTTTCCGAGATATTTGCAGATTTATCTCAAGGGAAGGGGCCTGACGGACATATTTCGAGATATTTCTTCTTCTTGTTGTTCTTCTTCTGCACAGCTAAGCTGGAAGTGGCATTTGCAGCTCGCAATAGTGCAGAGTTACCTCAAAGAAAGGGGCCACGGTGTTTCTGTATCTCTATTATGTTGGTGCCGCTTCGGAACTTTTAAATATCTGGATATATCTCGAGAACTACGCATCTGATCAAAAAATATCATAGAACATAAAAAGTAGGAAACTTAATTCTCTACAAAAAAGGTCTCTTAACATTTTGCCATAGCTCGCTTCGTTTCCGAGATATTTGCAGATTTATCTCAAGGGAAGGGGTCTGACGGACATATTTCGAGATATTTCTTCTTCTTGTTGTTCTTCTTCTGCACCGCTAAGCTGGAAGTGGCATTTGCAGCTCGCAGTAGTGCAGAGTTATCTCAAAGAAAGGGGCCACGGTGTTTCTGTATCTCTATTATGTTGGTGCGGCTTCGGAACTTTTAAATATCTTGATATATCTCGAGAACTACGCATCTGATCAAAAAATATCATAGAACATAAAAAGTAGGAAACTTAATTCTCTACAAAAAAGGTCTCTTAACATTTTGCCATAGCTCGCTTCGTTTCCGAGATATTTGCAGATTTATCTCAATGGAAGGGGCCTGACGGGCATATTTCGAGATATTTCTTCTTCTTGTTGTTCTTCTTCTGCACAGCTAAGCTGGAAGTGGCATTTGCGGCTCGCACTAGTGCAGAGTTATCTCAAAGAAAGGGGCCACGGTGTTTCTGTATCTCTATTATGTTGGTGCGGCTTCGGAACTTTTAAATATCTCGATATATCTCGAAAACTACGCTTCTGATCAAAAAATATCATAGAACATAAATGGTAGGAAACATAATTCTCTACAAAAAAGGTCTCTTAACATTTTGCCATAGCTCGCTTCGTTTCCGAGATATTTGCAGATATATCTCAAGGGAAGGGGCCTGACGGACATATTTCGAGATATTTCTTCTTCTTGTTGTTCTTCTTCTGCACAGCTAAGCTGGAAGTGGCATTTACAGCTCGCAATAGTGCAGAGTTATCTCAAAGAAAGGGGCCACGGTGTTTCTGTATCTCTATTATGTTGGTGCGGCTTCGGAACTTTTAAATATCTTGATATATCTCGTGAACTACGCGTCTGATCAAAAAATATCATAGAACATAAAAAGTAGGAAACTTAATTCTCTACAAAAACGGTCTCTTAACATTTTGCCATAGCTCACTTCGTTTCCGAGATATTTGCAGATATATCTCAAGGGAAGGGGCCTGACGGACATATTTCGAGATATTTCTTCTTCTTGTTGTTCTTCTTCTGCACAGCTAAGCTGGAAGTGGCATTTGCGGCTCGCACTAGTGCACAGTTATCTCAAAGAAAGGGGCCACGGTGTTTCTGTATCTCTATTATGTTGGTGCGTCTTCGGAACTTTTAAATATCTCGATATATCTCGAAAACTACGCTTCTGATCAAAAAATATCATAGAACGTAAATTGTAGGAAACATTATTCTCTACAAAAAAGGTCTCTTAACATTTTGCCATAGCTCGCTTCGTTTCCGAGATATTTGCAGATTCATCTCAAGGGAAGGGGTCTGACGGACATATTTCGAGATATTTCTTCTTCTTGTTGTTCTTCTTCTGCACAGCTAAACTGGAAGTGGCATTTCCAGCTCGCAATCGTGCAGAGTTATCTCAAAGAAAGGGGCCACGGTGTTTCTGTATCTCTATTATGTTGGTGCGGCTTCGGAACTTTTAAATATCTCGATATATCTCGAAAACTACGCTTCTGATCAAAAAATATCATAGAACATAAATTGTAGGAAACATAATTCTCTACAAAAAAGGTCTCTTAACATTTTGCCATAGCTCGCTTCGTTTCCGAGATATTTGCAGATATATCTCAAGGGAAGGGGCCTGACGGACATATTTCGAGATATTTCTTCTTCTTGTTGTTCTTCTTCTGCACAGCTAAGCTGGAAGTGGCATTTGCAGCTCGCAATAGTGCAGAGTTATCTCAAAGAAAGGGGCCACGGTGTTTCTGTATCTCTATTATGTTGGTGCGGCTTCGGAACTTTTAAATATCTCGATATATCTCGAAAACTACGCTTCTGATCAAAAAATATCATAGAACATAAATTGTAGGAAACATATTTCTCTACAAAAAAGTCTCTTAACATTTTGCCATAGCTCGCTTCGTTTCCGAGATATTTGCAGATATATCTCAAGGGAAGGGGCCTGACGGACATATTTCGAGATATTTCTTCTTCTTGTTGTTCTTCTTCTGCACAGCTAAGCTGGAAGTGGCATTTGCAGCTCGCAATAGTGCAGAGTTATCTCAAAGAAAGGGGCCACGGTGTTTCTGTATCTCTATTATGTTGGTGCGGCTTCGGAACTTTTAAATATCTTGATATATCTCGAGAACTACGCATCTGATCAAAAAATATCATAGAATCTAAAAAGTAGGAAACATAATTCTCTACAAAAAAGGTCTCTTAACATTTTGCCATAGCTCGCTTCGTTTCCGAGATATTTGCAGATTCAGCTCAAAGGAACTGGCCTGACGGACATATTTCGAGATATTTCTTCTTCTTGTTGTTCTTCCTCTGCACAGCTAAGCTGGAAGTGGCATTTGCAGCTCGCAATAGTGCAGAGTTATCTCAAAGAAAGGGGCCACGGTGTTTCTGTATCTCTATTATGTTGGTGCGGCTTCGGAACTTTTAAATATCTTGATATATCTCGAGAACTACGCGTCTGATCAAAAAATATCATAGAACATAAAAAGTAGGAAACTTAATTCTCTACAAAAAAGGTCTCTTAACATTTTGCCATGGCTCGCTTCGTTTCCGAGATATTTGCAGATTCAGCTCAAAGGAACTGGCCTGACCGACATATTTCGAGATATTTCTTCTTCTTGTTGTTCTTGCTCTGCACAGCTAAGCTGGAAGTGGCATTTGCAGCTCGCAATGGTGCGGAGTTATCTCAAAGAAAGGGGCCACGGTGTTTCTGTATCTCTATTATGTTGGTGCGGCTTCGGAACTTTTAAATATCTTGATATATCTCGAGAACTACGCATCTGATCAAAAAATATCATAGAACATAAAAAGTAGGAAACTTAATTCTCTACAAAAAAGGTCTCTTAACATTTTGCCATAGCTCGCTTCGTTTCCGAGATATTTGCATATTTATCTCAAGGGAAGGGGCCTGACGGACATATTTCGAGATATTTCTTCTTCTTGTTGTTCTTCTTCTGCACAGCTAAGCTGGAAGTGGCATTTGCGGCTCGCACTAGTGCAGAGTTATCTCAAAGAAAGGGGCCACGGTGTTTCTGTATCTCTATTATGTTGGTGCGGCTTCGGAACTTTTAAATATCTCGATATATCTCGAAAACTACGCTTCTGATCAAAAAATATCATAGAACCTAAATTGTAGGAAACATAATTGTCTACAAAAAAGGTCTCTTAAGATTTTGCCATAGCTCGCTTGGTTTCCGAGATATTTGCAGATTTATCTCAAGGGAAGGGTCCTGATGGACATATTTCGAGATATCTCTTCTTCTTGTTGTTCTTCTTCAGCACAGCTAAGCTGGAAGTGGCATTTGCAGCTCGCAATAGTGCAGAGTTATCTCAAAGAAAGGGGCCACGGTGTTTCTGTATCTCTATTATGTTGGTGCGGCTTCGGAACTTTTAAATATCTCGATATATCTCGAAAACTACGCTTCTGATCAAAAAATATCATAGAACATAAATTGTAGGAAACATAATTCTCTACAAAAAAGGTCTCTTAACATTTTGCCATAGCTCGCTTCGTTTCCGAGATATTTGCAGATATATCTCAAGGGAAGGGGCCTGACGGACATATTTCGAGATATTTCTTCTTCTTGTTGTTCTTCTTCTGCACAGCTAAGCTGGAAGTGGCATTTGCAGCTCGCAATAGTGCAGAGTTATCTCAAAGAAAGGGGCCACGGTGTTTCTGTATCTCTATTATGTTGGTGCGGCTTCGGAACTTTTAAATTTCTTGATATATCTCGAGAACTACGCATCTGATCAAAAAATATCATAGAACATAAAAAGTAGGAAACATAATTCTCTACAAAAAAGGTCTCTTAACATTTTGCCATAGCTCGCTTCGTTTCCGAGATATTTGCAGATATATCTCAAGGGAAGGGGCCTGACGGACATATTTCGAGATATCTCTTCTTCTTGTTGTTCTTCTTCTGCACAGCTAAGCTGGAAGTGGCATTTGCAGCTCGCAATAGTGCAGAGTTATCTCAAAGAAAGGGGCCACGGTGTTTCTGTATCTCTATTATGTTGGTGCGGCTTCGGAACTTTTAAATATCTTGGTATATCTCGAGAACTACGCATCTGATAAAAAAATATCATAGAACATAAAAAGTAGGAAACATAATTCTCTACAAAAAAGGTCTCTTAACATTTTGCCATAGCTCGCTTCGTTTCCGAGATATTTGCAGATATATCTCAAGGGAAGGGGCCTGACGGACATATTTCGAGATATTTCTTCTTCTTGTTGTTCTTCTTCTGCACAGCTAAGCTGGAAGTGGCATTTGCAGCTCGCAATAGTGCAGAGTTATCTCAAAGAAAGGGGCCACGGTGTTTCTGTATCTCTATTATGTTGGTGCGGCTTCGGAACTTTTAAATATCTTGATATATCTCGAGAACTACGCATCTGATCAAAAAATATCATAGAACATAAAAAGTAGGAAACATAATTCTCTACAAAAAAGGTCTCTTAACATTTTGCCATAGCTCGCTTCGTTTCCGAGATATTTGCAGATATATCTCAAGGGAAGGGGCCTGACGGACATATTTCGAGATATCTCTTCTTCTTGTTGTTCTTCTTCTGCACAGCTAAGCTGGAAGTGGCATTTGCGGCTCGCACTAGTGCAGAGTTATCTCAAAGAAAGGGGCCACGGTGTTTCTGTATCTCTATTATGTTGGTGCGGCTTCGGAACTTTTAAATATCTCGATATATCTCGAAAACTACGCTTCTGATCAAAAAATATCATAGAACATAAATTGTAGGAAACAGAATTCTCTACAAAAAAAGTCTCTTAACATTTTGCCATAGCTCGCTTCGTTTCCGAGATATTTGCAGATATATCTCAAGGGAAGGGGCCTGACGGACATATTTCGAGATATTTCTTCTTCTTGTTGTTCTTCTTCTGCACAGCTAAGCTGGAAGTGGCATTTGCGGCTCGCACTAGTGCAGAGTTATCTCAAAGAAAGGGGCCACGGTGTTTCTGTATCCCTATTATGTTGGTGCGGCTTCGGAACTTTTAAATATCTCGATATATCTCGAGAACTACGCATCTGATCAAAAAATATCATAGAACATAAAAAGTAGGAAACTTAATTCTCTACAAAAAAGGTCTCTTAACATTTTGCCATAGCTCGCTTCGTTTCCGAGATATTTGCAGATTTATCTCAAGGGAAGGGGCCTGACGGACATATTTCGAGATATTTCTTCTTCTTGTTGTTCTTCTTCTGCACAGCTAAGCTGGAAGTGGCATTTGCGGCTCGCACTAGAGCAGAGTTATCTCAAAGAAAGGGGCCACGGTGTTTCTGTATCTCTATTATGTTGGTGCGGCTTCGGAACTTTTAAATATCTCGATATATCTCGAAAACTACGCTTCTGATCAAAAAATATCATAGAACATAAATTGTAGGAAACAGAATTCTCTACAAAAAAGGTCTCTTAACATTTTGCCATAGCTCGCTTCGTTTCCGAGATATTTGCAGATATATCTCAAGGGAAGGGGCCTGACGGACATATTTCGAGATATTTCTTCTTCTTGTTGTTCTTCTTCTGCACAGCTAAGCCGGAAGTGGCATTTGCAGCTCGCAATAGTGCAGAGTTATCTCAAAGAAAGGGGCCACGGTGTTTCTGTATCTCTATTATGTTGGTGCGGCTTCGGAACTTTTAAATATCTTGATATATTTCGAGAACTACGCATCTGATCAAAAAATATCATAGAACATAAAAAGTAGGAAACTTAATTCTCTACAAAAAAGGTCTCTTAACATTTTGCCATAGCTCGCTTCGTTTCCGAGATATTTGCAGATTCAGCTCAAAGGAACTGGCCTGACGGACATATTTCGAGATATTTCTTCTTCTTGTTGTTCTTCCTCTGCACAGCTAAGCTGGAAGTGGCATTTGCAGCTCGCAATAGTGCAGAGTTTTCTCAAAGAAAGGGGCCACGGTGTTTCTGTATCTCTATTATGTTGGTGCGGCTTCGGAACTTTTAAATATCTTGATATATCTCGAGAACTACGCATCTGATCAAAAAATATCATAGAACATAAAAAGTAGGAAACTTAATTCTCTACAAAAAAGGTCTCTTAAGATTTTGCCATAGCTCGCTTCGTTTCCGAGATATTTGCAGATTTATCTCAAGGGAAGGGGCCTGACGGACATATTTCGAGATATTTCTTTTTCCTGTTGTTCTTCTTCTGCACAGCTAAGCTGGAAGTGGCATTTGCAGCTCGCACTAGAGCAGAGTTATCTCAAAGAAAGGGGCCACGGTGTTTCTGTATCTCTATTATGTTGGTGCGGCTTCGGAACTTTTAAATATCTCGATATATCTCGAAAACTACGCTTCTGATCAAAAAATATCATAGAACATAAATTGTAGGAAACAGAATTCTCTACAAAAAAGGTCTCTTAACATTTTGCCATAGCTCGCTTCGTTTCCGAGATATTTGCAGATATATCTCAAGGGAAGGGGCCTGACGGACATATTTCGAGATATTTCTTCTTCTTGTTGTTCTTCTTCTGCACAGCTAAGCCGGAAGTGGCATTTGCAGCTCGCAATAGTGCAGAGTTATCTCAAAGAAAGGGGCCACGGTGTTTCTGTATCTCTATTATGTTGGTGCGGCTTCGGAACTTTTAAATATCTTGATATATTTCGAGAACTACGCATCTGATCAAAAAATATCATAGAACATAAAAAGTAGGAAACTTAATTCTCTACAAAAAAGGTCTCTTAACATTTTGCCATAGCTCGCTTCGTTTCCGAGATATTTGCAGATTCAGCTCAAAGGAACTGGCCTGACGGACATATTTCGAGATATTTCTTCTTCTTGTTGTTCTTCCTCTGCACAGCTAAACTGGAAGTAGCATTTCCAGCTCGCAATAGTGCAGAGTTATCTCAAAGAGAGGGGCCACGGTGTTTCTGTATCTCTATTATGTTGGTGCGGCTTCGGAACTTTTAAATGTCTTGATATATCTCGAGAACTACGCATCTGATCAAAAAATATCATAGAACATAAAAAGTAGGAAACATAATTCTCTACAAAAAAGGTCTCTTAACATTTTGCCATAGCTCGCTTCGTTTCCGAGATATTTGCAGATATATCTCAAGGGAAGGGGCCTGACGGACATATTTCGAGATATCTCTTCTTCTTGTTGTTCTTCTTCTGCACAGCTAAGCTGGAAGTGGCATTTGCAGCTCGCAATAGTGCAGAGTTATCTCAAAGAAAGGGGCCGGGGTGTTTCTGTATCTCTATTATGTTGGTGCGGCTTCGGAACTTTTAAATATCTTGATATATCTCGAGAACTACGCATCTGATCAAAAAATATCATAGAACATAAATAGTAGGAAACTTAATTCTCTACAAAAAAGGTCTCTTAACATTTTGCCATAGCTCGCTTCGTTTCCGAGATATTTGCACATTTATCTCAAGGGAAGGGGCCTAACGGACATATTTCGAGATATTTCTTCTTCTTGTTGTTCTTCTTCTGCACAGCTAAGCTGGAAGTGGCATTTGCAGCTCGCAATAGTGCAGAGTTATCTCAAAGAAAGGGGCCACGGTGTTTCTGTATCTCTATTATGTTGGTGCGGCTTCGGAACTTTTAAATGTCTTGATATATCTCGAGAACTACGCATCTGATCAAAAAATATCATCGAACATAAATAGTAGGAAACTTAATTCTCTACAAAAAAGGTCTCTCAACATTTTGCCATAGCTCGCTTCGTTTCCGAGATATTTGCACATTTATCTCAAGGGAAGGGGCCTAACGGACATATTTCGAGATATTTCTTCTTCTTGTTGTTCTTCTTCTGCACAGCTAAGCTGGAAGTGGCATTTGCGGCTCGCACTAGTGCAGAGTTATCTCAAAGAAAGGGGCCACGGTGTTTCTGTATCTCTATTATGTTGGTGCGGCTTCGGAACTTTTAAATATCTCGATATATCTCGAAAACTACGCTTCTGATCAAAAAATATCATAGAACATAAATTGTAGGAAACATATTTCTCTACAAAAAAGTCTGTTAACATTTTGCAATAGCTCGCTTCGTTTCCGAGATATTTGCAGATATATCTCAAGGGAAGGGGCCTGACGGACATATTTCGAGATATTTCTTCTTCTTGTTGTTCTTCTTCTGCACAGCTAAGCTGGAAGTGGCATTTGCAGCTCGCAATAGTGCAGAGTTATCTCAAAGAAAGGGGCCACGGTGTTTCTGTATCTCTATTATGTTGGTGCGGCTTCGGAACTTTTAAATATCTTGATATATCTCGAGAACTACGCATCTGATCAAAAAATATTATACAACATAAAAAGTAGGAAACTTAATTCTCTACAAAAAAGGTCTCTTAACATTTTGCCATAGCTCGCTTCGTTTCCGAGATATTTGCAGATTTATCTCAAGGGAAGGGGCCTAACGGACATATTTCGAGATATTTCTTCTTCTTGTTGTTCTTCTTCTGCACAGCTAAACTGGAAGTGGCATTTCCAGCTCGCAATAGTGCAGAGTTATCTCAAAGAGAGGGGCCACGGTGTTTCTGTATCTCTATTATGTTGGTGCGGCTTCGGAACTTTTAAATGTCTTGATATATCTCGAGAACTACGCTTCTGATCAAAAAATATCATAGAAGATAAAAAGTAGGAAACTTGATTTTCTACAAAAAAGGTCTCTTAACATTTTGCCATAGCTCGCTTCGTTTCCGAGATATTTGCACATTTATCTCAAGGGAAGGGGCCTAACGGACATATTTCGAGATATTTCTTCTTCTTGTTGTTCTTCTTCTGCACAGCTAAGCTGGAAGTGGCATTTGCAGCTCGCAATAGTGCAGAGTTATCTCAAAGAAAGGGGCCACGGTGTTTCTGTATCTCTATTATGTTGGTGCGGCTTCGGAACTTTTAAATATCTTGATATATCTCGAGAACTACGCATCTGATCAAAAAATATTATAGAACATAAAAAGTAGGAAACTTAATTCTCTACAAAAAAGGTCTCTTATGATTTTGCCATAGCTCGCTTCGTTTCCGAGATATTTGCAGATTTATCTCAAGGGAAGGGGCCTAACGGACATATTTCGAGATATTTCTTCTTCTTGTTGTTCTTCTTCTGCACAGCTAAACTGGAAGTGGCATTTCCAGCTCGCAATAGTGCAGAGTTATCTCAAAGAGAGGGGCCACGGTGTTTCTGTATCTCTATTATGTTGGTGCGGCTTCGGAACTTTTAAATGTCTTGATATATCTCGAGAACTACGCATCTGATCAAAAAATATCATCGAACATAAATAGTAGGAAACTTAATTCTCTACAAAAAAGGTCTCTCAACATTTTGCCATAGCTCGCTTCGTTTCCGAGATATTTGCACATTTATCTCAAGGGAAGGGGCCTAACGGACATATTTCGAGATATTTCTTCTTCTTGTTGTTCTTCTTCTGCACAGCTAAGCTGGAAGTGGCATTTGCGGCTCGCACTAGTGCAGAGTTATCTCAAAGAAAGGGGCCACGGTGTTTCTGTATCTCTATTATGTT
This sequence comes from Osmia lignaria lignaria, assembly GCF_051020975.1. Lineage (NCBI taxonomy): Eukaryota > Metazoa > Arthropoda > Insecta > Hymenoptera > Megachilidae > Osmia > Osmia lignaria. The sequence continues at coordinate 20,338,769 of NW_027478162.1, read as the reverse complement.
GGTGCGGCTTCGGAACTTTTAAATATCTCGATATATCTCGAAAACTACGCTTCTGATCAAAAAATATCATAGAACATAAATTGTAGGAAACATATTTCTCTACAAAAAAGTCTGTTAACATTTTGCCATAGCTCGCTTCGTTTCCGAGATATTTGCAGATATATCTCAAGGGAAGGGGCCTGACGGACATATTTCGAGATATTTCTTCTTCTTGTTGTTCTTTTTCTGCACAGCTAAGCTGGAAGTGGCATTTGCAGCTCGCAATAGTGCAGAGTTATCTCAAAGAAAGGGGCCACGGTGTTTCTGTATCTCTATTATGTTGGTGCGGCTTCGGAACTTTTAAATATCTTGATATATCTCGAGAACTACGCATCTGATCAAAAAATATTATAGAACATAAAAAGTAGGAAACTTAATTCTCTACAAAAAAGGTCTCTTAACATTTTGCCATAGCTCGCTTCGTTTCCGAGATATTTGCAGATTTATCTCAAGGGAAGGGGCCTAACGGACATATTTCGAGATATTTCTTCTTCTTGTTGTTCTTCTTCTGCACAGCTAAACTGGAAGTGGCATTTCCAGCTCGCAATAGTGCAGAGTTATCTCAAGGAGAGGGGCCACGGTGTTTCTGTATCTCTATTATGTTGGTGCGGCTTCGGAACTTTTAAATGTCTTGATATATCTCGAGAACTACGCATCTGATCAAAAAATATCATAGAAGATAAAAAGTAGGAAACTTGATTTTCTACAAAAAAGGGCTCTTATCATTTTGCCATAGCTCGCTTCGTGTCCGAGATATTTGCAGATTTATCTCAAGGGAAGGGGCCTGACGGACATATTTCGAGATATTTCTTCTTCTTGTTGTTCTTCTTCTGCACAGCTAAGCTGGAAGTGGCATTTGCAGCTCGCAATAGTGCAGAGTTATCACAAAGAAAGGGGCCACGGTGTTTCTGTATCTCTATTATGTTGGTGCGGCTTCGGAACTTTTAAATATCTCGATATATCTCGAAAACTACGCTTCTGATCAAAAAATATTATGGAACATAAATTGTAGGAAACATAATTCTCTACAAAAAAGGTCTCTTAACATTTTGCCATAGCTCGCTTGGTTTCCGAGATATTTGCAGATATATCTCAAGGGAAGGGCCCTGACGGACATATTTCGAGATATTTCTTCTTCTTGTTGTTCTTCTTCTGCACAGCTAAGCTGGAAGTGGCATTTGCAGCTCGCAATAGTGCAGAGTTATCTCAAAGAAAGGGGCCACGGTGTTTCTGTATCTCTATTATGTTGGTGCGGCTTCGGAACTTTTAAATATCTTGATATATCTCGAGAACTACGCATCTGATCAAAAAATATTATAGAACATAAAAAGTAGGAAACTTAATTCTCTACAAAAAAGGTCTCTAAACATTTTGCCATAGCTCGCTTTGTTTCCGAGATATTTGCAGATTTATCTCAAGGGAAGGGGCCTAACGGACATATTTCGAGATATTTCTTCTTGTTGTTCTTCTTCTGCACAGCTAAGCTGGAAGTGGCATTTGCGGCTCGCACTAGTGCAGAGTTATCTCAAAGAAAGGGGCCACGGTGTTTCTGTATCTCTATTATGATGGTGCGGCTTCGGAACTTTTAAATATCTTGATATATCTCGAGAACTACGCTTCTGATCAAAAAATATCATAGACCATAAAAAGTATTGAACTTAATTCTCTACAAAAAAGGTCTCTTAACATTTTGCCATAGCTCGCTTCGTTTCCGAGATATTTGCACATTTATCTCAAGGGAAGGGGCCTAACGGACATATTTCGAGATATTTCTTCTTCTTGTTGTTCTTCTTCTGCACAGCTAAGCTGGAAGTGGCATTTGCAGCTCGCAATGGTGCAGAGTTATCTCAAAGAAAGGGGCCACGGTGTTTCTGTATCTCTATTATGTTGGTGCGGCTTCGGAACTTTTAAATATCTTGATATATCTCGAGAACTACGCATCTGATCAAAAAATATTATAGAACATAAAAAGTAGGAAACATAATTCTCTACAAAAAAGGTCTCTTAAGATTTTGCCATAGCTCGCTTCGTTTCCGAGATATTTGCAGATTTATCTCAAGGGAAGGGGCCTAACGGACATATTTCGAGATATTTCTTCTTCTTGTTGTTCTTCCTCTGCACAGCTAAACTGGAAGTAGCATTTCCAGCTCGCAATAGTGCAGAGTTATCTCAAAGAGAGGGGCCACGGTGTTTCTGTATCTCTATTATGTTGGTGCGGCTTCGGAACTTTTAAATGTCTTGATATATCTCGAGAACTACGCATCTGATCAAAAAATATCATAGAACATAAAAAGTAGGAAACGTAATTCTCTACAAAAAAGGTCTCTTAACATTTTGCCATAGCTCGCTTCGTTTCCGAGATATTTGCAGATATATCTCAAGGGAAGGGGCCTGACGGACATATTTCGAGATATCTCTTCTTCTTGTTGTTCTTCTTCTGCACAGCTAAGCTGGAAGTGGCATTTGCGGCTCGCAATAGTGCAGAGTTATCTCAAAGAAAGGGGCCGGGGTGTTTCTGTATCTCTATTATGTTGGTGCGGCTTCGGAACTTTTAAATATCTTGATATATCTCGAGAACTACGCATCTGATCAAAAAATATCATAGAACATAAATAGTAGGAAACTTAATTCTCTACAAAAAAGGTCTCTTAACATTTTGCCATAGCTCGCTTCGTTTCCGAGATATTTGCACATTTATCTCAAGGGAAGGGGCCTAACGGACATATTTCGAGATATTTCTTCTTCTTGTTGTTCTTCTTCTGCACAGCTAAGCTGGAAGTGGCATTTGCAGCTCGCAATAGTGCAGAGTTATCTCAAAGAAAGGGGCCACGGTGTTTCTGTATCTCTATTATGTTGGTGCGGCTTCGGAACTTTTAAATATCTTGATATATCTCGAGAACTACGCATCTGATCAAAAAATATTATAGAACATAAAAAGTAGGAAACTTAATTCTCTACAAAAAAGGTCTCTTAAGATTTTGCCATGGCTCGCTTCGTTTCCGAGATATTTGCAGATTTATCTCAAGGGAAGGGGCGTAACGGACATATTTCGAGATATTTCTTCTTCTTGTTGTTCTTCTTCTGCACAGCTAAACTGGAAGTGGCATTTCCAGCTCGCAATAGTGCAGAGTTATCTCAAAGAGAGGGGCCACGGTGTTTCTGTATCTCTATTATGTTGGTGCGGCTTCGGAACTTTTAAATGTCTTGATATATCTCGAGAACTACGCATCTGATCAAAAAATATCATCGAACATAAATAGTAGAAAACTTAATTCTCTACAAAAAAGGTCTCTCAACATTTTGCCATAGCTCGCTTCGTTTCCGAGATATTTGCACATTTATCTCAAGGGAAGGGGCCTAACGGACATATTTCGAGATATTTCTTCTTCTTGTTGTTCTTCTTCTGCACAGCTAAGCTGGAAGTGGCATTTGCGGCTCGCACTAGTGCAGAGTTATCTCAAAGAAAGGGGCCACGGTGTTTCTGTATCTCTATTATGTTGGTGCGGCTTCGGAACTTTTAAATATCTCGATATATCTCGAAAACTACGCTTCAGATCAAAAAATATCATAGAACATAAATTGTAGGAAACATATTTCTCTACAAAAAAGTCTGTTAACATTTTGCCATAGCTCGCTTCGTTTCCGAGATATTTGCAGATATATCTCAAGGGAAGGGGCCTGACGGACATATTTCGAGATATTTCTTCTTCTTGTTGTTCTTCTTCTGCACAGCTAAGCTGGAAGTGGCATTTGCAGCTCGCAATAGTGCAGAGTTATCTCAAAGAAAGGGGCCACGGTGTTTCTGTATCTCTATTATGTTGGTGCGGCTTCGGAACTTTTAAATATCTTGATATATCTCGAGAACTACGCATCTGATCAAAAAATATTATACAACATAAAAAGTAGGAAACTTAATTCTCTACAAAAAAGGTCTCTTAACATTTTGCCATAGCTCGCTTCGTTTCCGAGATATTTGCAGATTTATCTCAAGGGAAGGGGCCTAACGGACATATTTCGAGATATTTCTTCTTCTTGTTGTTCTTCTTCTGCACAGCTAAACTGGAAGTGGCATTTCCAGCTCGCAATAGTGCAGAGTTATCTCAAAGAGAGGGGCCAGGGTGTTTCTGTATCTCTATTATGTTGGTGCGGCTTCGGAACTTTTAAATGTCTTGATATATCTCGAGAACTACGCTTGTGATCAAAAAATATCATAGAAGATAAAAAGTAGGAAACTTGATTTTCTACAAAAAAGGTCTCTTAACATTTTGCCATAGCTCGCTTCGTTTCCGAGATATTTGCACATTTATCTCAAGGGAAGGGGCCTAACGGACATATTTCGAGATATTTCTTCTTCTTGTTGTTCTTCTTCTGCACAGCTAAGCTGGAAGTGGCATTTGCAGCTCGCAATAGTGCAGAGTTATCTCAAAGAAAGGGGCCACGGTGTTTCTGTATCTCTATTATGTTGGTGCGGCTTCGGAACTTTTAAATATCTTGATATATCTCGAGAACTACGCATCTGATCAAAAAATATTATAGAACATAAAAAGTAGGAAACTTAATTCTCTACAAAAAAGGTCTCTTAAGATTTTGCCATAGCTCGCTTCGTTTCCGAGATATTTGCAGATTTATCTCAAGGGAAGGGGCCTAACGGACATATTTCGAGATATTTCTTCTTCTTGTTGTTCTTCTTCTGCACAGCTAAACTGGAAGTGGCATTTCCAGCTCGCAATAGTGCAGAGTTATCTCAAAGAGAGGGGCCACGGTGTTTCTGTATCTCTATTATGTTGGTGCGGCTTCGGAACTTTTAAATGTCTTGATATATCTCGAGAACTACGCATCTGATCAAAAAATATCATCGAACATAAATAGTAGAAAACTTAATTCTCTACAAAAAAGGTCTCTCAACATTTTGCCATAGCTCGCTTCGTTTCCGAGATATTTGCACATTTATCTCAAGGGAAGGGGCCTAACGGACATATTTCGAGATATTTCTTCTTCTTGTTGTTCTTCTTCTGCACAGCTAAGCTGGAAGTGGCATTTGCGGCTCGCACTAGTGCAGAGTTATCTCAAAGAAAGGGGCCACGGTGTTTCTGTATCTCTATTATGTTGGTGCGGCTTCGGAACTTTTAAATATCTCGATATATCTCGAAAACTACGCTTCTGATCAAAAAATATCATAGAACATAAAAAGTAGGAAACTTAATTCTCTACAAAAAAGGTCTCTTAACATTTTGCCATAGCTCGCTTCGTTTCCGAGATATTTGCAGATTTATCTCAAGGGAAGGGGCCTAACGGACATATTTCGAGATATTTCTTCTTCTTGTTGTTCTTCTTCTGCACAGCTAAACTGGAAGTGGCATTTCCAGCTCGCAATAGTGCAGAGTTATCTCAAAGAGAGGGGCCAGGGTGTTTCTGTATCTCTATTATGTTGGTGCGGCTTCGGAACTTTTAAATGTCTTGATATATCTCGAGAACTACGCTGGTGATCAAAAAATATCATACAAGATAAAAAGTAGGAAACTTGATTTTCTACAAAAAAGGTCTCTTAACATTTTGCCATAGCTCGCTTCGTTTCCGAGATATTTGCACATTTATCTCAAGGGAAGGGGCCTAACGGACATATTTCGAGATATTTCTTCTTCTTGTTGTTCTTCTTCTGCACAGCTAAGCTGGAAGTGGCATTTGCAGCTCGCAATAGTGCAGAGTTATCTCAAAGAAAGGGGCCACGGTGTTTCTGTATCTCTATTATGTTGGTGCGGCTTCGGAACTTTTAAATATCTTGATATATCTCGAGAACTACGCATCTGATCAAAAAATATTATAGAACATAAAAAGTAGGAAACTTAATTCTCTACAAAAAAGGTCTCTTAAGATTTTGCCATAGCTCGCTTCGTTTCCGAGATATTTGCAGATTTATCTCAAGGGAAGGGGCCTAACGGACATATTTCGAGATATTTCTTCTTCTTGTTGTTCTTCTTCTGCACAGCTAAACTGGAAGTGGCATTTCCAGCTCGCAATAGTGCAGAGTTATCTCAAAGAGAGGGGCCACGGTGTTTCTGTATCTCTATTATGTTGGTGCGGCTTCGGAACTTTTAAATGTCTTGATATATCTCGAGAACTACGCATCTGATCAAAAAATATCATCGAACATAAATAGTAGAAAACTTAATTCTCTACAAAAAAGGTCTCTCAACATTTTGCCATAGCTCGCTTCGTTTCCGAGATATTTGCACATTTATCTCAAGGGAAGGGGCCTAACGGACATATTTCGAGATATTTCTTCTTCTTGTTGTTCTTCTTCTGCACAGCTAAGCTGGAAGTGGCATTTGCGGCTCGCACTAGTGCAGAGTTATCTCAAAGAAAGGGGCCACGGTGTTTCTGTATCTCTATTATGTTGGTGCGGCTTCGGAACTTTTAAATATCTCGATATATCTCGAAAACTACGCTTCTGATCAAAAAATATCATAGAACATAAATTGTAGGAAACATATTTCTCTACAAAAAAGTCTGTTAACATTTTGCCATAGCTCGCTTCGTTTCCGAGATATTTGCAGATATATCTCAAGGGAAGGGGCCTGACGGACATATTTCGAGATATTTCTTCTTCTTGTTGTTCTTCTTCTGCACAGCTAAGCTGGAAGTGGCATTTGCAGCTCGCAATAGTGCAGAGTTATCTCAAAGAAAGGGGCCACGGTGTTTCTGTATCTCTATTATGTTGGTGCGGCTTCGGAACTTTTAAATATCTTGATATATCTCGAGAACTACGCATCTGATCAAAAAATATTATACAACATAAAAAGTAGGAAACTTAATTCTCTACAAAAAAGGTCTCTTAACATTTTGCCATAGCTCGCTTCGTTTCCGAGATATTTGCAGATTTATCTCAAGGGAAGGGGCCTAACGGACATATTTCGAGATATTTCTTCTTCTTGTTGTTCTTCTTCTGCACAGCTAAACTGGAAGTGGCATTTCCAGCTCGCAATAGTGCAGAGTTATCTCAAAGAGAGGGGCCACGGTGTTTCTGTATCTCTATTATGTTGGTGCGGCTTCGGAACTTTTAAATGTCTTGATATATCTCGAGAACTACGCTTGTGATCAAAAAATATCATAGAAGATAAAAAGTAGGAAACTTGATTTTCTACAAAAAAGGTCTCTTAACATTTTGCCATAGCTCGCTTCGTTTCCGAGATATTTGCACATTTATCTCAAGGGAAGGGGCCTAACGGACATATTTCGAGATATTTCTTCTTCTTGTTGTTCTTCTTCTGCACAGCTAAGCTGGAAGTGGCATTTGCAGCTCGCAATAGTGCAGAGTTATCTCAAAGAAAGGGGCCACGGTGTTTCTGTATCTCTATTATGTTGGTGCGGCTTCGGAACTTTTAAATATCTTGATATATCTCGAGAACTACGCATCTGATCAAAAAATATTATAGAACATAAAAAGTAGGAAACTTAATTCTCTACAAAAAAGGTCTCTTAAGATTTTGCCATAGCTCGCTTCGTTTCCGAGATATTTGCAGATTTATCTCAAGGGAAGGGGCCTAACGGACATATTTCGAGATATTTCTTCTTCTTGTTGTTCTTCTTCTGCACAGCTAAACTGGAAGTGGCATTTCCAGCTCGCAATAGTGCAGAGTTATCTCAAAGAGAGGGGCCACGGTGTTTCTGTATCTCTATTATGTTGGTGCGGCTTCGGAACTTTTAAATGTCTTGATATATCTCGAGAACTACGCATCTGATCAAAAAATATCATCGAACATAAATAGTAGGAAACTTAATTCTCTACAAAAAAGGTCTCTCAACATTTTGCCATAGCTCGCTTCGTTTCCGAGATATTTGCACATTTATCTCAAGGGAAGGGGCCTAACGGACATATTTCGAGATATTTCTTCTTCTTGTTGTTCTTCTTCTGCACAGCTAAGCTGGAAGTGGCATTTGCGGCTCGCACTAGTGCAGAGTTATCTCAAAGAAAGGGGCCACGGTGTTTCTGTATCTCTATTATGTTGGTGCGGCTTCGGAACTTTTAAATATCTCGATATATCTCGAAAACTACGCTTCTGATCAAAAAATATCATAGAACATAAATTGTAGGAAACATATTTCTCTACAAAAAAGTCTATTAACATTTTGCCATAGCTCGCTTCGTTTCCGAGATATTTGCAGATATATCTCAAGGGAAGGGGCCTGACGGACATATTTCGAGATATTTCTTCTTCTTGTTGTTCTTTTTCTGCACAGCTAAGCTGGAAGTGGCATTTGCAGCTCGCAATAGTGCAGAGTTATCTCAAAGAAAGGGGCCACGGTGTTTCTGTATCTCTATTATGTTGGTGCGGCTTCGGAACTTTTAAATATCTTGATATATCTCGAGAACTACGCATCTGATCAAAAAATATTATAGAACATAAAAAGTAGGAAACTTAATTCTCTACAAAAAAGGTCTCTTAACATTTTGCCATAGCTCGCTTCGTTTCCGAGATATTTGCAGATTTATCTCAAGGGAAGGGGCCTAACGGACATATTTCGAGATATTTCTTCTTCTTGTTGTTCTTCTTCTGCACAGCTAAACTGGAAGTGGCATTTCCAGCTCGCAATAGTGCAGAGTTATCTCAAGGAGAGGGGCCACGGTGTTTCTGTATCTCTATTATGTTGGTGCGGCTTCGGAACTTTTAAATGTCTTGATATATCTCGAGAACTACGCATCTGATCAAAAAATATCATAGAAGATAAAAAGTAGGAAACTTGATTTTCTACAAAAAAGGGCTCTTAACATTTTGCCATAGCTCGCTTCGTTTCCGAGATATTTGCAGATTTATCTCAAGGGAAGGGGCCTGACGGACATATTTCGAGATATTTCTTCTTCTTGTTGTTCTTCTTCTGCACAGCTAAGCTGGAAGTGGCATTTGCAGCTCGCAATGGTGCAGAGTTATCTCAAAGAAAGGGGCCACGGTGTTTCTGTATCTCTATTATGTTGGTGCGGCTTCGGAACTTTTAAATATCTTGATATATCTCGAGAACTACGCATCTGATCAAAAAATATTATAGAACATAAAAAGTAGGAAACTTAATTCTCTACAAAAAAGGTCTCTAAACATTTTGCCATAGCTCGCTTCGTTTCCGAGATATTTGCAGATTTATCTCAAGGGAAGGGGCCTAACGGACATATTTCGAGATATTGCTTCTTCTTGTTGTTCTTCTTCTGCACAGCTAAACTGGAAGTGGCATTTCCAGCTCGCAATAGTGCAGAGTTATCTCAAAGAGAGGGGCCACGGTGTTTCTGTATCTCTATTATGTTGGTGCGGCTTCGGAACTTTTAAATATCTCGATATATCTCGAAAACTACGCTTCTGATCAAAAAATATCATAGAACATAAATTGTAGGAAACATATTTCTCTACAAAAAAGTCTATTAACATTTTGCCATAGCTCGCTTCGTTTCCGAGATATTTGCAGATATATCTCAAGGGAAGGGGCCTGACGGACATATTTCGAGATATTTCTTCTTCTTGTTGTTCTTTTTCTGCACAGCTAAGCTGGAAGTGGCATTTGCAGCTCGCAATAGTGCAGAGTTATCTCAAAGAAAGGGGCCACGGTGTTTCTGTATCTCTATTATGTTGGTGCGGCTTCGGAACTTTTAAATATCTTGATATATCTCGAGAACTACGCATCTGATCAAAAAATATTATAGAACATAAAAAGTAGGAAACTTAATTCTCTACAAAAAAGGTCTCTTAACATTTTGCCATAGCTCGCTTCGTTTCCGAGATATTTGCAGATTTATCTCAAGGGAAGGGGCCTAACGGACATATTTCGAGATATTTCTTCTTCTTGTTGTTCTTCTTCTGCACAGCTAAACTGGAAGTGGCATTTCCAGCTCGCAATAGTGCAGAGTTATCTCAAGGAGAGGGGCCACGGTGTTTCTGTATCTCTATTATGTTGGTGCGGCTTCGGAACTTTTAAATGTCTTGATATATCTCGAGAACTACGCATCTGATCAAAAAATATCATAGAAGATAAAAAGTAGGAAACTTGATTTTCTACAAAAAAGGGCTCTTAACATTTTGCCATAGCTCGCTTCGTTTCCGAGATATTTGCAGATTTATCTCAAGGGAAGGGGCCTGACGGACATATTTCGAGATATTTCTTCTTCTTGTTGTTCTTCTTCTGCACAGCTAAGCTGGAAGTGGCATTTGCAGCTCGCAATGGTGCAGAGTTATCTCAAAGAAAGGGGCCACGGTGTTTCTGTATCTCTATTATGTTGGTGCGGCTTCGGAACTTTTAAATATCTTGATATATCTCGAGAACTACGCATCTGATCAAAAAATATTATAGAACATAAAAAGTAGGAAACTTAATTCTCTACAAAAAAGGTCTCTAAACATTTTGCCATAGCTCGCTTCGTTTCCGAGATATTTGCAGATTTATCTCAAGGGAAGGGGCCTAACGGACATATTTCGAGATATTGCTTCTTCTTGTTGTTCTTCTTCTGCACAGCTAAACTGGAAGTGGCATTTCCAGCTCGCAATAGTGCAGAGTTATCTCAAAGAGAGGGGCCACGGTGTTTCTGTATCTCTATTATGTTGGTGCGGCTTCGGAACTTTTAAATATCTCGATATATCTCGAAAACTACGCTTCTGATCAAAAAATATCATAGAACATAAATTGTAGGAAACATATTTCTCTACAAAAAAGTCTATTAACATTTTGCCATAGCTCGCTTCGTTTCCGAGATATTTGCAGATATATCTCAAGGGAAGGGGCCTGACGGACATATTTCGAGATATTTCTTCTTCTTGTTGTTCTTTTTCTGCACAGCTAAGCTGGAAGTGGCATTTGCAGCTCGCAATAGTGCAGAGTTATCTCAAAGAAAGGGGCCACGGTGTTTCTGTATCTCTATTATGTTGGTGCGGCTTCGGAACTTTTAAATATCTTGATATATCTCGAGAACTACGCATCTGATCAAAAAATATTATAGAACATAAAAAGTAGGAAACTTAATTCTCTACAAAAAAGGTCTCTTAACATTTTGCCATAGCTCGCTTCGTTTCCGAGATATTTGCAGATTTATCTCAAGGGAAGGGGCCTAACGGACATATTTCGAGATATTTCTTCTTCTTGTTGTTCTTCTTCTGCACAGCTAAACTGGAAGTGGCATTTCCAGCTCGCAATAGTGCAGAGTTATCTCAAGGAGAGGGGCCACGGTGTTTCTGTATCTCTATTATGTTGGTGCGGCTTCGGAACTTTTAAATGTCTTGATATATCTCGAGAACTACGCATCTGATCAAAAAATATCATAGAAGATAAAAAGTAGGAAACTTGATTTTCTACAAAAAAGGGCTCTTAACATTTTGCCATAGCTCGCTTCGTTTCCGAGATATTTGCAGATTTATCTCAAGGGAAGGGGCCTGACGGACATATTTCGAGATATTTCTTCTTCTTGTTGTTCTTCTTCTGCACAGCTAAGCTGGAAGTGGCATTTGCAGCTCGCAATGGTGCAGAGTTATCTCAAAGAAAGGGGCCACGGTGTTTCTGTATCTCTATTATGTTGGTGCGGCTTCGGAACTTTTAAATATCTTGATATATCTCGAGAACTACGCATCTGATCAAAAAATATTATAGAACATAAAAAGTAGGAAACTTAATTCTCTACAAAAAAGGTCTCTAAACATTTTGCCATAGCTCGCTTCGTTTCCGAGATATTTGCAGATTTATCTCAAGGGAAGGGGCCTAACGGACATATTTCGAGATATTGCTTCTTCTTGTTGTTCTTCTTCTGCACAGCTAAACTGGAAGTGGCATTTCCAGCTCGCAATAGTGCAGAGTTATCTCAAAGAGAGGGGCCACGGTGTTTCTGTATCTCTATTATGTTGGTGCGGCTTCGGAACTTTTAAATGTCTTGATATATCTCGAGAACTACGCATCTGATCAAAAAATATCATAGAACATAAAAAGTAGGAAACTTAATTCTCTACAAAAAAGGTCTCTTAATATTTTGCCATAGCTCGCTTCGTTTCCGAGATATTTGCAGATTTATCTCAAGGGAAGGGGCCTGACGGACATATTTCGAGATATTTCTTCTTGTTGTTCTTCTTCTGCACAGCTAAGCTGGAAGTGGCATTTGCGGCTCGCACTAGTGCAGAGGTATCTCAAAGAAAGGGGCCACGGTGTTTCTGTATCTCTATTATGATGGTGCGGCTTCGGAACTTTTAAATATCTTGATATATCTCGAGAACTACGCTTCTGATCAAAAAATATCATAGAACATAAAAAGTATTAAACTTAATTCTCTACAAAAAAGGTCTCTTAACATTTTGCTATAGCTCGCTTCGTTTCCGAGATATTTGCAGATTTATCTCAAGGGAAGGGGCCTGACGGACATATTTCGAGATATTTCTTCTTCTTGTTGTTCTTCTTCTGCACAGCTAAGATGGAAGTGGCATTTGCGGCTCGCACTAGTGCAGAGATATCTCAAAGAAAGGGGCCACGGTGTTTCTGTATCTCTATTATGTTGGTGCGGCTTCGGAACTTTTAAATATCTCGATATATCTCGAAAACTACGCTTCTGATCAAAAAATATCATAGAACATAAATTGTAGGAAACATAATTCTCTACAAAAAAGGTCTCTTAACATTTTGCCATAGCTCGCTTGGTTTCCGAGATATTTGCAGATATATCTCAAGGGAAGGGGCCTGACGGACATATTTCGAGATATTTCTTCTTCTTGTTGTTCTTCTTCTGCACAGCTAAACTGGAAGTGGCATTTCCAGCTCGCAATAGTGCAGAGTTATCTCAAAGAGAGGGGCCACGGTGTTTCTGTATCTCTATTATGTTGGTGCGGCTTCGGAACTTTTAAATGTCTTGATATATCTCGAGAACTACGCATCTGATCAAAAAATATCATAGAAGATAAAAAGTAGGAAACTTAATTTTCTACAAAAAAGGGCTGTTAACATTTTGCCATAGCTCGCTTCGTTTCCGAGATATTTGCAGATTTATCTCAAGCGAAGGGGCCTGACGGACATATTTCGAGATATTTCTTCTTCTTGTTTTTCTTCTTCTGCACAGCTAAGCTGGAAGTGGCATTTGCGGCTCGCACTAGTGCAGACTTATCTCAAAGAAAGGGGCCACGGTGTTTCTGTATCTCTATTATGTTGGTGCGGCTTCGGAACTTTTAAATATCTCGATATATCTCGAAAACTACGCTTCTGATCAAAAAATATCGTAGAACATAAATTGTAGGAAACATAATTCTCTACAAAAAACGTCTCTCAACATTTTGCCATAGCTCGCTTCGTTTCCGAGATATTTGCAGATTCAGCTCAAAGGAACTGGCCTGACGGACATATTTCGAGATATTTCTTCTTCTTGTTGTTCTACCTCTGCACAGCTAAGCTGGAAGTGGCATTTGCAGCTCGCAATAGTGCAGAGTTATCTCAAAGAAAGGGGCCACGGTTTTTCTGTATCTCTATTATGTTGGTGCGGCTTCGGAACTTTTAAATATCTTGATATATCTCGAGAACTACGCATCTGATCAAAAAATATCATAGAACATAAAAAGTAGGAAACTTAATTCTCTACAAAAAAGGTGTCTTAACATTTTGCCATAGCTCGCTTCGTTTCCGAGATATTTGCAGATTTATCTCAAGGGAAGGGGCCTAACGGACATATTTCGAGATATTTCTTCTTCTTGTTGTTCTTCTTCTGCACAGCTAAACTGGAAGTGGCATTTCCAGCTCGCAATAGTGCAGAGTTATCTCAAAGAGAGGGGCCACGGTGTTTCTGTATCTCTATTATGTTGGTGCGGCTTCGGAACTTTTAAATATCTTGATATATCTCGAGAACTACGCATCTGATCAAAAAATATCATGGAACATAAAAAGTAGAAAACTTAATTCTCTACAAAAAAGGTCTCTTAAGATTTTGCCATAGCTCGCTTCGTTTCCGAGATATTTGCAGATTTATCACAAGGTAAGGGGCCTGACGGACATATTTCGAGATATTTCTTTTTCCTGTTGTTCTTCTTCTGCACAGCTAAGCTGGAAGTGGCATTTGCAGCTCGCAATAGTGCAGAGTTATCTCAAAGAAAGGGGCCACGGTGTTTCTGTATCTCTATTATGTTGGTGCGGCTTCGGAACTTTTAAATATCTTGATATATCTCGAGAACTACGCATCTGATCAAAAAATATCATAGAAGATAAAAAGTAGGAAACTTAATTCTCTACAAAAAAGGGCTCTTAACATTTTGCCATAGCTCGCATCGTTTCCGAGATATTTGCAGATTTATCTCAAGGGAAGGGGCCTGACGGACATATTTCGAGATATTTCTTCTTCTTGCTGTTCTTCTTCTGCACAGCTAAGCTGGAAGTGGCATTTGCGGCTCGCACTAGTGCAGAATTATCTCAAAGAAAGGGGCCACGGTGTTTCTGTATCTCTATTATGTTGGTGCAGCTTCGGAACTTTTAAATATCTTGATATATCTCGAGAACTACGCATCTGATCAAAAAATATCATGGAACATAAAAAGTAGAAAACTTAATTCTCTACAAAAAAGGTCTCTTAACATTTTGCCATAGCTCGCTTCGTTTCCGAGATATTTGCAGATTTATCTCAAGGTAAGGGGCCTGACGGACATATTTCGAGATATTTCTTTTTCCTGTTGTTCTTCTTCTGCACAGCTAAGCTGGAAGTGGCATTTGCAGCTCGCAATAGTGCAGAGTTATCTCAAAGAAAGGGGCCACGGTGTTTCTGTATCTCTATTATGTTGGTGCGGCTTCGGAACTTTTAAATATCTTGATATATCTCGAGAACTACGCATCTGATCAAAAAATATCATAGAAGATAAAAAGTAGGAAACTTAATTCTCTACAAAAAAGGGCTCTTAACATTTTGCCATAGCTCGCATCGTTTCCGAGATATTTGCAGATTTATCTCAAGGGAAGGGGCCTGACGGACATATTTCGAGATATTTCTTCTTCTTGTTGTTCTTCTTCTGCACAGCTAAACTGGAAGTGGCATTTGCGGCTCGCACTAGTGCAGAGTTATCTCAAAGAAAGGGGCCACGGTGTTTCTGTATCTCTATTATGTTGGTGCGGCTTCGGAACTTTTAAATATCTCGATATATCTCGAAAACTACGCTTCTGATCAAAAAATATCGTAGAACATAAATTGTAGGAAACATAATTCTCTACAAAAAACGTCTCTCAACATTTTGCCATAGCTCGCTTCGTTTCCGAGATATTTGCAGATTCAGCTCAAAGGAACTGGCCTGACGGACATATTTCGAGATATTTCTTCTTCTTGTTGTTCTACCTCTGCACAGCTAAGCTGGAAGTGGCATTTGCAGCTCGCAATAGTGCAGAGTTATCTCAAAGAAAGGGGCCACGGTTTTTCTGTATCTCTATTATGTTGGTGCGGCTTCGGAACTTTTAAATATCTTGATATATCTCGAGAACTACGCATCTGATCAAAAAATATCATAGAACATAAAAAGTAGGAAACTTAATTCTCTACAAAAAAGGTGTCTTAAGATTTTGCCATAGCTCGCTTCGTTTCCGAGATATTTGCAGATTTATCTCAAGGGAAGGGGCCTAACGGACATATTTCGAGATATTTCTTCTTCTTGTTGTTCTTCTTCTGCACAGCTAAACTGGAAGTGGCATTTCCAGCTCGCAATAGTGCAGAGTTATCTCAAAGAGAGGGGCCACGGTGTTTCTGTATCTCTATTATGTTGGTGCGGCTTCGGAACTTTTAAATATCTTGATATATCTCGAGAACTACGCATCTGATCAAAAAATATCATGGAACATAAAAAGTAGAAAACTTAATTCTCTACAAAAAAGGTCTCTTAAGATTTTGCCATAGCTCGCTTCGTTTCCGAGATATTTGCAGATTTATCACAAGGTAAGGGGCCTGACGGACATATTTCGAGATATTTCTTTTTCCTGTTGTTCTTCTTCTGCACAGCTAAGCTGGAAGTGGCATTTGCAGCTCGCAATAGTGCAGAGTTATCTCAAAGAAAGGGGCCACGGTGTTTCTGTATCTCTATTATGTTGGTGCGGCTTCGGAACTTTTAAATATCTTGATATATCTCGAGAACTACGCATCTGATCAAAAAATATCATAGAAGATAAAAAGTAGGAAACTTAATTCTCTACAAAAAAGGGCTCTTAACATTTTGCCATAGCTCGCATCGTTTCCGAGATATTTGCAGATTTATCTCAAGGGAAGGGGCCTGACGGACATATTTCGAGATATTTCTTCTTCTTGCTGTTCTTCTTCTGCACAGCTAAGCTGGAAGTGGCATTTGCGGCTCGCACTAGTGCAGAATTATCTCAAAGAAAGGGGCCACGGTGTTTCTGTATCTCTATTATGTTGGTGCAGCTTCGGAACTTTTAAATATCTTGATATATCTCGAGAACTACGCATCTGATCAAAAAATATCATGGAACATAAAAAGTAGAAAACTTAATTCTCTACAAAAAAGGTCTCTTAACATTTTGCCATAGCTCGCTTCGTTTCCGAGATATTTGCAGATTTATCTCAAGGTAAGGGGCCTGACGGACATATTTCGAGATATTTCTTTTTCCTGTTGTTCTTCTTCTGCACAGCTAAGCTGGAAGTGGCATTTGCAGCTCGCAATAGTGCAGAGTTATCTCAAAGAAAGGGGCCACGGTGTTTCTGTATCTCTATTATGTTGGTGCGGCTTCGGAACTTTTAAATATCTTGATATATCTCGAGAACTACGCATCTGATCAAAAAATATCATAGAAGATAAAAAGTAGGAAACTTAATTCTCTACAAAAAAGGGCTCTTAACATTTTGCCATAGCTCGCATCGTTTCCGAGATATTTGCAGATTTATCTCAAGGGAAGGGGCCTGACGGACATATTTCGAGATATTTCTTCTTCTTGTTGTTCTTCTTCTGCACAGCTAAACTGGAAGTGGCATTTGCGGCTCGCACTAGTGCAGAGTTATCTCAAAGAAAGGGGCCACGGTGTTTCTGTATCTCTATTATGTTGGTGCGGCTTCGGAACTTTTAAATATCTCGATATATCTCGAAAACTACGCTTCTGATCAAAAAATATCATAGAACATAAATTGTAGGAAACATAATTCTCTACAAAAAAGGTCTCTTAACATTTTGCCATAGCTCGCTTCGTTTCCGAGATATTTGCAGATATATCTCAAGGGAAGGGGCCTGACGGACATATTTCGAGATATTTCTTCTTCTTGTTGTTCTTCCTCTGCACAGCTAAGCTGGAAGTGGCATTTGCAGCTCGCAATAGTGCAGAGTTATCTCAAAGAAAGGGGCCACGGTGTTTCTGTATCTCTATTATGTTGGTGCGGCTTCGGAACTTTTAAATATCTTGATATATCTCGAGAACTACGCATCTGATCAAAAAATATTATAGAACATAAAAAGTAGGAAACTTAATTCTCTACAAAAAAGGTCTCTTAACATTTTGCCATAGCTCGCTTCGTTTCCGAGATATTTGCAGATTTATCTCAAGGGAAGGGGCCTGACGGACATATTTCGAGATATTTCTTCTTGTTGTTCTTCTTCTGCACAGCTAAGCTGGAAGTGGCATTTGCGGCTCGCACTAGTGCAGGGTTATCTGAAAGAAAGGGGCCACGGTGTTTCTGTATCTCTATTATGTTGGTGCGGCTTCGGAACTTTTAAATATCTCGATATATCTCGAAAACTACGCTTCTGATCAAAAAATATCATAGAACATAAATTGTAGGAAACATAATTCTCTACAAAAAAGGTCTCTTAACATTTTGCCATAGCTCGCTTCGTTTCCGAGATATTTGCAGATTTATCTCAAGCGAAGGGGCCTGACGGACATATTTCGAGATATTTCTTCTTCTTGTTGTTCTTCTTCTGCACAGCTAAGCTGGAAGTGGCATTTGCGGCTCGCACTAGTGCAGACTTATCTCAAAGAAAGGGGCCACGGTGTTTCTGTATCTCTATTATGTTGGTGCGGCTTCGGAACTTTTAAATATCTCGATATATCCCGAAAACTACGCTTCTGATCAAAAAATATCATAGAACATAAATTGTAGGAAACATAATTCTCTACAAAAAAGGTCTCTTAACATTTTGCCATAGCTCGCTTCGTTTTCGAGATATTTGCAGATATATCTCGAGGGAAGGGGCCTGACGGACATATTTCGAGATATTTCTTCTTCTTGTTGTTCTTCCTCTGCACAGCTAAGCTGGAAGTGGCATTTGCAGCTCGCAATAGTGCAGAGTTATCTCAAAGAAAGGGGCCACGGTGTTTCTGTATCTCTATTATGTTGGTGCGGCTTCGGAACTTTTAAATATCTTGATATATCTCGAGAACTACGCATCTGATCAAAAAATATTATAGAACATAAAAAGTAGGAAACTTAATTCTCTACAAAAAAGGTCTCTTAACATTTTGCCATAGCTCGCTTCGTTTACGAGATATTTGCAGATTTATCTCAAGGGAAGGGGCCTGACGGACATATTTCGAGATATTTCTTCTTGTTGTTCTTCTTCTGCACAGCTAAGCTGGAAGTGGCATTTGCGGCTCGCACTAGTGCAGAGTTATCTCAAAGAAAGGGGCCACGGTGTTTCTGTATCTCTATTATGTTGGTGCGGCTTCGGAACTTTTAAATATCTCGATATATCTCGAAAACTACGCTTCTGATCAAAAAATATCATAGAACATAAATTGTAGGAAACATAATTCTCTACAAAAAACGTCTCTTAACATTTTGCCATAGCTCGCTTCGTTTCCGAGATATTTGCAGATTTATCTCAAGGGAAGGGGCCTGACGGACATATTTCGAGATATTTCTTCTTGTTGTTCTTCTTCTGCACAGCTAAGCTGGAAGTGGCATTTGCGGCTCGCACTAGTGCAGAGTTATCTCAAAGAAAGGGGCCACGGTGTTTCTGTATCTCTATTATGTTGGTGCGGCTTCGGAACTTTTAAATATCTCGATATATCTCGAAAACTACGCTTCTGATCAAAAAATATCATAGAACATAAATTGTAGGAAACATAATTCTCTACAAAAAAGGTCTCTTAACATTTTGCCATAGCTCGCTTCGTTTCCGAGATATTTGCAGATTTATCTCAAGGGAAGGGGCCTGACGGACATATTTCGAGATATTTCTTCTTCTTGTTGTTCTTCTTCTGCACAGCTAAGCTGGAAGTGGCATTTGCAGCTCGCAATAGTGCAGAGTTATCTCAAAGAAAGGGGCCACGGTGTTTCTGTATCTCTATTATGTTGGTGCGGCTTCGGAACTTTTAAATATCTTGATATATCTCGAGAACTACGCTTCTGATCAAAAAATATCATAGAACATAAATTGTAGGAAACATAATTCTCTACAAAAAAGGTCTCTTAACATTTTGCCATAGCTCGCTTTGTTTCCGAGATATTTGCAGATATATCTCAAGGGAAGGGGCCTGACGGACATATTTCGAGATATTTCTTCTTCTTGTTGTTCTTCTTCTGCACAGCTAAGCTGGAAGTGGCATTTGCAGCTCGCAATAGTGCAGAGTTATCTCAAAGAAAGGGGCCACGGTGTTTCTGTATCTCTATTATGTTGGTGCGGCTTCGGAACTTTTAAATGTCTTGATATATCTCGAGAACTACGCATCTGATCAAAAAATATCATAGAACATAAAAAGTAGGAAACTTAATTTTCTACAAAAAAGGGCTGTTAACATTTTGCCATAGCTCGCTTCGTTTCCGAGATATTTGCAGATTTATCTCAAGGGAAGGGGCCTGACGGACATATTTCGAGATATTTCTTCTTCTTGTTGTTCTTCTTCTGCACAGCTAAGCTGGAAGTGGCATTTGCGGCTCGCACTAGTGCAGACTTATCTCAAAGAAAGGGGCCACGGTGTTTCTGTATCTCTATTATGTTGGTGCGGCTTCGGAACTTTTAAATATCTCGATATATCTCGAAAACTACGCTTCTGATCAAAAAATATCATACAACATAAAAAGTAGGAAACTTAATTCTCTACAAAAAAGGTCTCTTAATATTTTGCCATAGCTCGCTTCTTTTCCGAGATATTTGCAGATTTATCTCAAGGGAAGGGGCCTAACGGACATATTTCGAGATATTTCTTCTTCTTGTTGTTCTTCTTCTGCACAGCTAAACTGGAAGTGGCATTTCCAGCTCGGAATAGTGCAGAGTTATCTCAAAGAAAGGGGCCACGGTGTTTCTGTATCTCTATTATGTTGGTGCGGCTTCGGAACTTTTAAATATCTCGATATATCTCGAAAACTACGCTTCTGATCAAAAAATATCATAGAATATAAATTGTAGGAAACATAATTCTCTACAAAAAAGGTCTCTTAACATTTTGCCATAGCTCGCTTCGTTTCCGAGATATTTGCAGATTTATCTCAAGGGAAGGGGCCTGACGGACATATTTCGAGATATTTCTTCTTCTTGTTGTTCTTCTTCTGCACAGCTAAGCTGGAAGTGGCATTTGCAGCTCGCAATAGTGCAGAGTTATCTCAAAGAAAGGGGCCACGGTGTTTCTGTATCTCTATTATGTTGGTGCGGCTTCGGAACTTTTAAATATCTTGATATATCTCGAGAACTACGCTTCTGATCAAAAAATATCATAGAACATAAATTGTAGGAAACATAATTCTCTACAAAAAAGGTCTCTTAACATTTTGCCATAGCTCGCTTCGTTTCCGAGATATTTGCAGATATATCTCAAGGGAAGGGGCCTGACGGACATATTTCGAGATATTTCTTCTTCTTGTTGTTCTTCTTCTGCACAGCTAAGCTGGAAGTGGCATTTGCAGCTCGCAATAGTGCAGAGTTATCTCAAAGAAAGGGGCCACGGTGTTTCTGTATCTCTATTATGTTGGTGCGGCTTCGGAACTTTTAAATGTCTTGATATATCTCGAGAACTACGCATCTGATCAAAAAATATCATAGAACATAAAAAGTAGGAAACTTAATTTTCTACAAAAAAGGGCTGTTAACATTTTGCCATAGCTCGCTTCGTTTCCGAGATATTTGCAGATTTATCTCAAGGGAAGGGGCCTGACGGACATATTTCGAGATATTTCTACTTCTTGTTGTTCTTCTTCTGCACAGCTAAGCTGGAAGTGGCATTTGCGGCTCGCACTAGTGCAGACTTATCTCAAAGAAAGGGGCCACGGTGTTTCTGTATCTCTATTATGTTGGTGCGGCTTCGGAACTTTTAAATATCTCGATATATCTCGAAAACTACGCTTCTGATCAAAAAATATCATACAACATAAAAAGTAGGAAACTTAATTCTCTACAAAAAAGGTCTCTTAACATTTTGCCATAGCTCGCTTCTTTTCCGAGATATTTGCAGATTTATCTCAAGGGAAGGGGCCTAACGGACATATTTCGAGATATTTCTTCTTCTTGTTGTTCTTCTTCTGCACAGCTAAACTGGAAGTGGCATTTCCAGCTCGGAATAGTGCAGAGTTATCTCAAAGAAAGGGGCCACGGTGTTTCTGTATCTCTATTATGTTGGTGCGGCTTCGGAACTTTTAAATATCTTGATATATCTCGAGAACTACGCATCTGATCAAAAAATATCATAGAACATAAAAAGTAGGAAACTTAATTCTCTACAAAAAAGGTCTCTTAACATTTTGCCATAGCTCGCTTCGTTTCCAAAATATTTGCAGATTTATCTCAAGGGAAGGGGCCTGACGGACATATTTCGAGATATTTCTTCTTCTTGTTGTTCTTCTTCTGCACAGCTAAGCTGGAAGTGGCATTTGCAGCTCGCAATAGTGCAGTTATCTCAAAGAAAGGGGCCACGGTGTTTCTGTATCTCTATTATGTTGGTGCGGCTTCGGAACTTTTAAATATCTTGATATATCTCGAGAACTACGCTTCTGCTCAAAAAATAACATAGAACATAAATTGTAGGAAACATAATTCTCTACAAAAAAGGTCTCTTAACATTTTGCCATAGCTCGCTTCGTTTCCGAGATATTTGCAGATATATCTCAAGGGAAGGGGCCTGACGGACATATTTCGAGATGTTTCTTCTTCTTGTTGTTCTTCTTCTGCACAGCTAAGCTGGAAGTGGCATTTGCAGCTCGCAATAGTGCAGAGTTATCTCAAAGAAAGGGGCCACGGTGTTTCTGTATCTCTATTATGTTGGTGCGGCTTCGGAACTTTTAAATATCTTGATATATCTCGAGAACTACGCATCTGATCAAAAAATATTATAGAACATAAAAAGTAGGAAACTTAATTCTCTGCAAAAAGGTCTGCTAACATTTTGCCATAGCTCGCTTCGTTTCCGAGATATTTGCAGATTTATCTCAAGGGAAGGGGCCTGACGGACATATTTCGAGATATTTCTTCTTCTTGTTGTTCTTCTTCTGCACAGCTAAGCTGGAAGTGGCATTTGCGGCTCGCACTAGTGCAGAGTTATCTCAAAGAAAGGGGCCACGGTGTTTCTGTATCTCTATTATGTTGGTGCGGCTTCGGAACTTTTAAATATCTTGATATATCTCGAGAACTACGCATCTGATCAAAAAATATCATAGAACATAAAAAGTAGGAAACTTAATTCTCTACAAAAAAGGTCTCTTAATATTTTGCCATAGCTCGCTTCGTTTCCGAGATATTTGCAGATTTATCTCAAGGGAAGGGGCCTGACGGACATATTTCGAGATATTTCTTCTTGTTGTTCTTCTTCTGCACAGCTAAGCTGGAAGTGGCATTTCCAGCTCGCAATAGTGCAGAGTTATCTCAAAGAGAGGGGCCACGGTGTTTCTGTATCTCTATTATGTTGGTGCGGCTTCGGAACTTTTAAATGTCTTGATATATCTCGAGAACTACGCATCTGATCAAAAAATATCATAGAAGATAAAAAGTAGGAAACTTAATTCTCTACAAAAAAGGGCTCTTAACATTTTGCCATAGCTCGCATCGTTTCCGAGATATTTGCAGATTTATCTCAAGGGAAGGAGCCTGACGGACATATTTCGAGATATTTCTTCTTCTTGTTGTTCTTCTTCTGCACAGCTCAGCTGGAAGTGGCATTTGCGGCTCGCGCTAGTGCAGAGTTATCTCAAAGAAAGGGGCCACGGTGTTTCTGTATTTCTATTATGTTGGTGCGGCTTCGGAACTTTTAAATATCTCGATATATCTCGAAAACTACGCTTCTGATCAAAAAATATCATAGAACATAAATTGTAGGAAACATAATTCTCTACAAAAAACGTCTCTTAACATTTTGCCATAGCTCGCTTCGTTTCCGATATATTTGCAGATTTATCTCAAGGGAAGGGGCCTAATGGACATATTTCGAGATATTTCTTCTTCTTGTTGTTCTTCTTCTGCACAGCTAAACTGGAAGTGGCATTTCCAGCTCGCAATAGTGCAGAGTTATCTCAAAGAAAGGGGCCACGGTGTTTCTGTATCTCTATTATGTCGGTGCGGCTTCGGAACTTTTAAATATCTTGATATATCTCGAGAACTACGCATCTGATCAAAAAATATCATAGAACATAAAAAGTAGGAAACTTAATTCTCTACAAAAAAGGTCTCTTAACATTTTGCCATAGCTCGCTTCGTTTCCGAGATATTTGCAGATTTATCTCAAGGGAAGGTGCCTGACGGACATATTTCGAGATATTTCTTCTTCTTGTTGTTCTTCTTCTGCACAGCTAAGCTGGAAGTGGCATTTGCGGCTCGCACTAGTGCAGAGTTATCTCAAAGAAAGGGGCCACGGTGCTTCTGCATCTCTATTATGTTGGTGCGGCTTCGGAACTTTTAAATATCTTGATATATCTCGAGAACTACGCATCTGATCAAAAAATATCATAGAACATAAAAAGTAGGAAACTTAATTCTCTACAAAAAAGGTCTCTTAACATTTTGCCATAGCTCGCTTCGTTTCCGAGATATTTGCAGATTTATCTCAAGGGAAGGGGCCTAACGGACATATTTCGAGATATTTCTCCTTCTTGTTGTTCTTCTTCTGCACAGCGAAACTGGAAGCGGCATTTCCAGCTCGCAATAGTGCAGAGCTATCTCAAAGAAAGGGGCCACGGTGTTTCTGTATCTCTATTATGTTGGTGCGGCTTCGGAACTTTTAAATATCTCGATATATCTCGGAAACTACGCTTCTGATCAAAAAATATCATAGAACATAAATTGTAGAAAACATAATTGTCTACAAAAAAGGTCTCTTAACATTTTGCCATAGCTCGCTTCGTTTCCGAGATATTTGCAGATACATCTCAAGGGAAGGGGCCTGACGGACATATTTCGAGATATTTCTTCTTCTTGTTGTTCTTCCTCTGCACAGCTAAGCTGGAAGTGGCATTTGCAGCTCGCAATAGTGCAGAGTTATCTCAAAGAAAGGGGCCACGGTGTTTCTGTATCTCTATTATGTTGGCGCGGCTTCGGAACTTTTAAATATCTTGATATATCTCGAGAACTACGCATCTGATCAAAAAATATCATAGAACATAAAAAGTAGGAAACTTAATTCTCTACAAAAAAGGTCTCTTAACATTTTGCCATAGCTCGCTGCATTTCCGAGATATTTGCAGATTTATCTCAAGGGAAGGGGCCTGACGGACATATTTCGAGATATTTCTTCTTCTTGTTGTTCTCCTTCTGCACTACTAAGCTGGAAGTGGCATTTGCAGCTCGCAATAGTGCAGAGTTATCTCAAAGAAAGGGGCCACGGTGTTTCTGTATCTCTATTATGTTGGTGCGGCTTCGGAACTTTTAAATGTCTTGATATATCTCGAGAACTACGCATCTGATCAAAAAATATCATAGAAGATAAAAAGTAGGAAACTTAATTTTCTACAAAAAAGGGCTGTTAACATTTTGCCATAGCTCGCTTCGTTTCCGAGATATTTGCAGATTTATCTCAAGGGAAGGGGCCTGACGGACATATTTCGAGATATTTCTTCTTCTTGTTGTTCTTCTTCTGCACAGCTAAGCTGGAAGTGGCATTTGCGGCTCGCACTAGTGCAGACTTATCTCAAAGAAAGGGGCCACGGTGTTTCTGTATCTCTATTATGTTGGTGCGGCTTCGGAACTTTTAAATATCTCGATATATCTCGAAAACTACGCTTCTGATCAAAAAATATCATACAACATAAAAAGTAGGAAACTTAATTCTCTACAAAAAAGGTCTCTTAACATTTTGCCATAGCTCGCTTCTTTTCCGAGATATTTGCAGATTTATCTCAAGGGAAGGGGCCTAACGGACATATTTCGAGATATTTCTTCTTCTTGTTGTTCTTCTTCTGCACAGCTAAACTGGAAGTGGCATTTCCAGCTCGGAATAGTGCAGAGTTATCTCAAAGAAAGGGGCCACGGTGTTTCTGTATCTCTATTATGTTGGTGCGGCTTCGGAACTTTTAAATATCTTGATATATGTCGAGAACTACGCATCTGATCAAAAAATATCATAGAACATAAAAAGTAGGAAACTTAATTCTCTACAAAAAAGGTCTCTTAACATTTTGCCATAGCTCGCTTCGTTTCCGAGATATTTGCAGATTTATCTCAAGGGAAGGGGCCTAACGGACATATTTCGAGATATTTCTCCTTCTTGTTGTTCTTCTTCTGCACAGCTAAACTGGAAGTGGCATTTCCAGCTCGCAATAGTGCAGAGTTATCTCAAAGAAAGGGGCCACGGTGTTTCTGTATCTCTATTATGTTGGTGCGGCTTCGGAACTTTTAAATATCTTGATATATCTCGAGAACTACGCATCTGATCAAAAAATATTATAGAACATAAAAAGTAGGAAACTTAATTCTCTACAAAAAAGGTCTCTTAACATTTTGCCATAGCTCGCTTCGTTTCCGAGATATTTGCAGATTTATCTCAAGGGAAGGGGCCTGACGGACATATTTCGAGATATTTCTTCTTCTTGTTGTTCTTCTTCTGCACAGCTAAGCTGGAAGTGGCATTTGCGGCTCGCACTAGTGCAGAGTTATCTCAAAGAAAGGGGCCACGGTGTTTCTGTATCTCTATTATGTTGGTGCGGCTTCGGAACTTTTAAATATCTTGATATATCTCGAGAACTACGCATCTGATCAAAAAATATCATAGAACATAAAAAGTAGGAAACTTAATTCTCTACAAAAAAGGTCTCTTAACATTTTGCCATAGCTCGCTTCGTTTCCGAGATATTTGCAGATTTATCTCAAGGGAAGGGGCCTGACGGACATATTTCGAGATATTTCTTCTTCTTGTTGTTCTTCTTCTGCACAGCTAAGCTGGAAGTGGCATTTGCGGCTCGCGCTAGTGCAGAGTTATCTCAAAGAACGGGGCCACGGTGTTTCTGTATCTGTATTATGTTGGTGCGGCTTCGGAACTTTTAAATATCTTGATATATCTCGAGAACTACGCATCTGATCAAAAAATATCATAGAACATAAAAAGTAGGAAACTTAATTCTCTACAAAAAAGGTCTCTTAATATTTTGCCATAGCTCGCTTCGTTTCCGAGATATTTGCAGATTTATCTCAAGGGAAGGGGCCTGACGGACATATTTCGAGATATTTCTTCTTGTTGTTCGTCTTCTGCACAGCTAAGCTGGAAGTGGCATTTGCGGCTCGCACTAGTGCAGAGTTATCTCAAAGAAAGGGGCCACGGTGTTTCTGTATCTCTATTATGTTGGTGCGGCTTCGGAACTTTTAAATATCTCGATATATCTCGAAAACTACGCTTCTGATCAAAAAATATCATAGAACATAAATTGTAGGAAACATAATTCTCTACAAAAAAGGTCTCTTAACATTTTGCCATAGCTCGCTTCGTTTCCGAGATATGTGCAGATTCAACTCAAAGGAACTAGCCTGACGGACATATTTCGAGATATTTCTTCTTCCTGTTGTTCTTCCTCTGCACAGCTAAGCTGGAAGTGGCATTTGCAGCTCGCAATAGTGCAGAGTTATCTCGAAGAAAGGGGCCACGGTGTTTCTGTATCTCTATTATGTTGGTGCGGCTTCGGAACTTTAAAATATCTTTATATATCTCGAGAACTACGCATCTGATCAAAAAATATCATAGAACATAAATTGTAGGAAACATAATTCTCTACAAAAAACGTCTCTTAACATTTTGCCATAGCTCGCTTCGTTTCCGAGATATTTGCAGATTCAGCTCAAAGGAACTGGCCTGACGGACATATTTCGAGATATTTCTTCTTCTTGTTGTTCTTCCTCTGCACAGCTAAGCTGGAAGTGGCATTTGCAGCTCGCAATAGTGCAGAGTTATCTCAAGGAAAGGGGCCACGGTGTTTCTGTATCTCTATTATGTTGGTGCGGCTTCGGAACTTTTAAATATCTTGATATATCTCGAGAACTACGCATCTGATCAAAAAATATCATAGAACATAAAAAGTAGGAAACTTAATTCTCTACAAAAAAGGTCTCTTAACATTTTGCCATACCTCGCTTCGTTTCCGAGATATTTGCATATTTATCTCAAGGGAAGGGGCCTGACGGACATATTTCGAGATATTTCTTCTTCTTGTTGTTCTTCCTCTGCACAGCTAAGCTGGAAGTGGCATTTGCAGCTCGCAATAGTGCAGAGTTATCTCAAGGAAAGGGGCCACGGTGTTTCTGTATCTCTATTATGTTGGTGCGGCTTCGGAACTTTTAAATATCTTGATATATCTCGAGAACTACGCATCTGATCAAAAAATATCATAGAACATAAAAAGTAGGAAACTTAATTCTCTACAAAAAAGGTCTCTTAACATTTTGCCATACCTCGCTTCGTTTCCGAGATATTTGCATATTTATCTCAAGGGAAGGGGCCTGACGGACATATTTCGAGATATTTCTTCTTCTTGTTGTTCTTCTTCTGCACAGCTAAGCTGGAAGTGGCATTTGCGGCTCGCACTAGTGCAGAGTTATCTCAAAGAAAGGGGCCACGGTGTTTCTGTATCTCTATTATGTTGGTGCGGCTTCGGAACTTTTAAATATCTCGATATATCTCGAAAACTACGCTTCTGATCAAAAAATATCATAGAACCTAAATTGTAGGAAACATAATTCTCTACAAAAAAGGTCTGTTAACATTTTGCCATAGCTCGCTTCGTTTCCGAGGTATTTGCAGATATATCTCAAGGGAAGGGGCCTGACGGACATATTTCGAGATATTTCTTCTTCTTGTTGTTCTTCCTCTTTACAGCTAAGCTGGAAGTGGCATTTGCAGCTCGCAATAGTGCAGAGTTATCTCAAAGAAAGGGGCCACGGTGTTTCTGTATCTCTATTATCTTGGTGCGTCTTCGGAACTTTTAAATATCTCGATATATCTCGAAAACTACGCTTCTGATCAAAAAATATCATAGAACATAAATTGTAGGAAACATAATTCTCTACAAAAAACGTCTCTTAACATTTTGCCATAGCTCGCTTCGTTTCCGAGATATTTGCAGATTCATCTCAAAGGAACTGGCCTGACGGACATATTTCGAGATATTTCTTCTTCTTGTTGTTCTTCTTCTGCACAGCTAAGCTGGAAGTGGCATTTGCAGCTCGCAATAGTGCAGAGTTATCTCAAAGAAAGGGGCCAAGGTGTTTCTGTATCTCTATTATGTTGGTGCGGCTTCGGAACTTTTAAATATCTTGATATATCTCGAGAACTACGCATCTGATCAAAAAATATCATAGAACATAAAAAGTAGGAAACCTAATTCTCTACAAAAGAGGTCTCTTAACATTTTGCCATAGCTCGCTTCGTTTCCGAGATATTTGCAGATTTATCTCAAGGGAAGGGGCCTAACGGACATATTTCGAGATATTTCTTCTTCTTGTTGTTCTTCTTCTGCACAGCTAAACTGGAAGTGGCATTTCCAGCTCGCAATAGTGCAGAGTTATCTCAAAGAAAGGGGCCACGGTGTTTCTGTATCCCTATTATGTTGGTGCGGCTTCGGAACTTTTAAATATCTCGATATATCTCGAAAACTACGCTTCTGATCAAAAAATATCATAGAACATAAATTGTAGGAAACATAATTCTCTATAAAAAACGTCTCTTAACATTTTGCCATAGCTCGCTTCGTTTCCGAGATATTTGCAGATTCAGCTCAAAGGAACTGGCCTGACGGACATATTTCGAGATATTTCTTCTTCTTGTTGTTCTTCTTCTGCACAGCTAAGCTGGAAGTGGCATTTGCAGCTCGCAATAGTGCAGAGTTATCTCAAAGAAAGGGGCCACGGTGTTTCTGTATCTCTATTATGTTGGTGCGGCTTCGGAACTTTTAAATATCTTGATATATCTCGAGAACTACGCATCTGATCAAAAAATATCATAGAACATAAAAAGTAGGAAACTTAATTCTCTGCAAAAAAGGTCTCTTAACATTTTGCCATAGCTCGCTTCGTTTCCGAGATATTTGCAGATTTATCTCAAGGGAAGGGGCCTGACGGACATATTTCGAGATATTTCTTCTTCTTGTTGTTCTTCTTCTGCACAGCTAAGCTGGAAGTGGCATTTGCGGCTCGCACTAGTGCAGAGTTATCTCAAAGAAAGGGGCCACGGTGTTTCTGTATCTCTATTATGTTGGTGCGGCTTCGGAACTTTTAAATATCTTGATATATCTCGAGAACTACGCATCCGATCAAAAAATATCATAGAACATAAAAAGTAGGAAACTTAATTCTCTACAAAAAAGGTCTCTTAACATTTTGCCATAGCTCTCTTCGTTTCCGAGATATTTGCAGATGTATCTCAAGGGAAGGGGCCTGACGGACATATTTCGAGATATTTCTTCTTCTTGTTGTTCTTCTTCTGCACAGCTAAGCTGGAAGTGGCATTTGCAGCTCGCAATAGTGCAGAGTTATCTCAAAGAAAGGGGCCACGGTGTTTCTGTATCTCTATTATGTTGGTGCGGCTTCGGAACTTTCAAATATCTTGATATATCTCGAGAACTACGCATCTGATCAAAAAATATCATAGAACATAAAAAGTAGGAAACTTAATTCTCTGCAAAAAAGGTCTCTTAACATTTTGCCATAGCTCGCTTCGTTTCCGAGATATTTGCAGATTCAGCTCAAAGGAACTGGCCTGACGGACATATTTCGAGATATTTCTTCTTCTTGTTGTTCTTCTTCTGCACAGCTAAGCTGGAAGTGGCATTTGCAGCTCGCAATAGTGCAGAGTTATCTCAAAGAAAGGGGCCACGGTGTTTCTGTATCTCTATTATGTTGGTGCGGCTTCGGAACTTTTAAATATCTTGATATATCTCGAGAACTACGCATCTGATCAAAAAATATCATAGAACATAAAAAGTAGGAAACTTAATTCTCTGCAAAAAAGGTCTCTTAACATTTTGCCATAGCTCGCTTCGTTTCCGAGATATTTGCAGATTTATCTCAAGGGAAGGGGCCTGACGGACATATTTCGAGATATTTCTTCTTCTTGTTGTTCTTCTTCTGCACAGCTAAGCTGGAAGTGGCATTTGCGGCTCGCACTAGTGCAGAGTTATCTCAAAGAAAGGGGCCACGGTGTTTCTGTATCTCTATTATGTTGGTGCGGCTTCGGAACTTTTAAATATCTTGATATATCTCGAGAACTACGCATCCGATCAAAAAATATCATAGAACATAAAAAGTAGGAAACTTAATTCTCTACAAAAAAGGTCTCTTAACATTTTGCCATAGCTCTCTTCGTTTCCGAGATATTTGCAGATTTATCTCAAGGGAAGGGGCCTGACGGACATATTTCGAGATATTTCTTCTTCTTGTTGTTCTTCTTCTGCACAGCTAAGCTGCAAGTGGCATTTGCAGCTCGCAATAGTGCAGAGTTATCTCAAAGAAAGGGGCCACGGTGTTTCTGTATCTCTATTATGTTGGTGCGGCTTCGGAACTTTTAAATATCTTGATATATCTCGAGAACTACGCATCTGATCAAAAAATATCATAGAACATAAAAAGTAGGAAACATAATTCTCTATAAAAAACGTCTCTTCACATTTTGCCATAGCTCGCTTCGTTTCCGAGATATTTGCAGATTCAGCTCAAAGGAACTGGCCTGACGGACATATTTCGAGATATTTCTTCTTCTTGTTGTTCTTCCTCTGCACAGCTAAGCTGGAAGTGGCATTTGCAGCTCGCAATAGTGCAGAGTTATCTCAAAGAAAGGGGCCACGGTGTTTCTGTATCTCTATTATGTTGGTGCGGCTTCGGAACTTTTAAATATCTTGATATATCTCGAGAACTACGCATCTGATCAAAAAATATCATAGAACATAAAAAGTAGGAAACTTAATTTCCTACAAAAAAGGTCTCTTAACATTTTGCCATAGCTCGCTTCGTTTCCGAGATATTTGCAGATTTATCTCAAGGGAAGGGGCCTGACGGACATATTTCGAGATATTTCTTCTTCTTGTTGTTCTTCTTCTGCACAGCGAAGCTGGAAGTGGCATTTGCGGCTCGCACTAGTGCAGAGTTATCTCAAAGAAAGGGGCCACGGTGATTCTGTATCTCTATTATGTTGGTGCGGCTTCGGAACTTTTAAATATCTCGATGTATCTCGAAAACTACGCTTCTGATCAAAAAATATCATAGAACATAAATTGTAGGAAACATAATTCTCTACAAAAAAGGTCTCTTAACATTTTGCCATAGCTCGCTTCGTTTCCGAGATATTTGCAGATATATCTCAAGGGAAGGGGCCTGACGGACATATTTCGAGATATTTCTTCTTCTTGTTGTTCTTCTTCTGCACAGCTAAGCTGGAAGTGGCATTTCCAGCTCGCAATAGTGCAGAGTTATCTCAAAGAAAGGGGCCACGGTGTTTCTGTATCTCTATTATGTTGGTGCGGCTTCGGAACTTTTAAATATCTTGATATATCTCGAGAACTACGCATCTGATCAAAAAATATTATAGAACATAAAAAGTAGGAAACTTAATTCTCTACAAAAAAGGTCTCTTAACATTTTGCCATAGCTCGCTTCGTTTCCGAGATATTTGCAGATTTATCTCAAGGGAAGGGGCCTGACGGACATATTTCGAGATATTTCTTCTTCTTGTTGTTCTTCTTCTGCACAGCTAAGCTGGAAGTGGCATTTGCGGCTCGCACTAGTGCAGAGTTATCTCAAAGAAAGGGGCCACGGTGTTTCTGTATCTCTATTATGTTGGTGCGGCTTCGGAACTTTTAAATATCTTGATATATCTCGAGAACTACGCATCTGATCAAAAAATATCATAGAACATAAAAAGTAGGAAACTTAATTCTCTACAAAAAAGGTCTCTTAACATTTTGCCATAGCTCGCTTCGTTTCCGAGATATTTGCAGATTTATCTCAAGGGAAGGGGCCTGACGGACATATTTCGAGATATTTCTTCTTCTTGTTGTTCTTCTTCTGCACAGCTAAGCTGGAAGTGGCATTTGCGGCTCGCGCTAGTGCAGAGTTATCTCAAAGAACGGGGCCACGGTGTTTCTGTATCTCTATTATGTTGGTGCGGCTTCGGAACTTTAAAATATCTTTATATATCTCGAGAACTACGCATCTGATCAAAAAATATCATAGAACATAAATTGTAGGAAACATAATTCTCTACAAAAAAGGTCTCTTAACATTTTGCCATAGCTCGCTTCGTTTCCGAGATATGTGCAGATTCAACTCAAAGGAACTAGCCTGACGGACATATTTCGAGATATTTCTTCTTCCTGTTGTTCTTCCTCTGCACAGCTAAGCTGGAAGTGGCATTTGCAGCTCGCAATAGTGCAGAGTTATCTCGAAGAAAGGGGCCACGGTGTTTCTGTATCTCTATTATGTTGGTGCGGCTTCGGAACTTTAAAATATCTTTATATATCTCGAGAACTACGCATCTGATCAAAAAATATCATAGAACATAAATTGTAGGAAACATAATTCTCTACAAAAAACGTCTCTTAACATTTTGCCATAGCTCGCTTCGTTTCCGAGATATTTGCAGATTCAGCTCAAAGGAACTGGCCTGACGGACATATTTCGAGATATTTCTTCTTCTTGTTGTTCTTCCTCTGCACAGCTAAGCTGGAAGTGGCATTTGCAGCTCGCAATAGTGCAGAGTTATCTCAAGGAAAGGGGCCACGGTGTTTCTGTATCTCTATTATGTTGGTGCGGCTTCGGAACTTTTAAATATCTTGATATATCTCGAGAACTACGCATCTGATCAAAAAATATCATAGAACATAAAAAGTAGGAAACTTAATTCTCTACAAAAAAGGTCTCTTAACATTTTGCCATACCTCGCTTCGTTTCCGAGATATTTGCATATTTATCTCAAGGGAAGGGGCCTGACGGACATATTTCGAGATATTTCTTCTTCTTGTTGTTCTTCCTCTGCACAGCTAAGCTGGAAGTGGCATTTGCAGCTCGCAATAGTGCAGAGTTATCTCAAGGAAAGGGGCCACGGTGTTTCTGTATCTCTATTATGTTGGTGCGGCTTCGGAACTTTTAAATATCTTGATATATCTCGAGAACTACGCATCTGATCAAAAAATATCATAGAACATAAAAAGTAGGAAACTTAATTCTCTACAAAAAAGGTCTCTTAACATTTTGCCATACCTCGCTTCGTTTCCGAGATATTTGCATATTTATCTCAAGGGAAGGGGCCTGACGGACATATTTCGAGATATTTCTTCTTCTTGTTGTTCTTCTTCTGCACAGCTAAGCTGGAAGTGGCATTTGCGGCTCGCACTAGTGCAGAGTTATCTCAAAGAAAGGGGCCACGGTGTTTCTGTATCTCTATTATGTTGGTGCGGCTTCGGAACTTTTAAATATCTCGATATATCTCGAAAACTACGCTTCTGATCAAAAAATATCATAGAACCTAAATTGTAGGAAACATAATTCTCTACAAAAAAGGTCTGTTAACATTTTGCCATAGCTCGCTTCGTTTCCGAGGTATTTGCAGATATATCTCAAGGGAAGGGGCCTGACGGACATATTTCGAGATATTTCTTCTTCTTGTTGTTCTTCCTCTTTACAGCTAAGCTGGAAGTGGCATTTGCAGCTCGCAATAGTGCAGAGTTATCTCAAAGAAAGGGGCCACGGTGTTTCTGTATCTCTATTATCTTGGTGCGTCTTCGGAACTTTTAAATATCTCGATATATCTCGAAAACTACGCTTCTGATCAAAAAATATCATAGAACATAAATTGTAGGAAACATAATTCTCTACAAAAAACGTCTCTTAACATTTTGCCATAGCTCGCTTCGTTTCCGAGATATTTGCAGATTCATCTCAAAGGAACTGGCCTGACGGACATATTTCGAGATATTTCTTCTTCTTGTTGTTCTTCTTCTGCACAGCTAAGCTGGAAGTGGCATTTGCAGCTCGCAATAGTGCAGAGTTATCTCAAAGAAAGGGGCCAAGGTGTTTCTGTATCTCTATTATGTTGGTGCGGCTTCGGAACTTTTAAATATCTTGATATATCTCGAGAACTACGCATCTGATCAAAAAATATCATAGAACATAAAAAGTAGGAAACCTAATTCTCTACAAAAGAGGTCTCTTAACATTTTGCCATAGCTCGCTTCGTTTCCGAGATATTTGCAGATTTATCTCAAGGGAAGGGGCCTAACGGACATATTTCGAGATATTTCTTCTTCTTGTTGTTCTTCTTCTGCACAGCTAAACTGGAAGTGGCATTTCCAGCTCGCAATAGTGCAGAGTTATCTCAAAGAAAGGGGCCACGGTGTTTCTGTATCCCTATTATGTTGGTGCGGCTTCGGAACTTTTAAATATCTCGATATATCTCGAAAACTACGCTTCTGATCAAAAAATATCATAGAACATAAATTGTAGGAAACATAATTCTCTATAAAAAACGTCTCTTAACATTTTGCCATAGCTCGCTTCGTTTCCGAGATATTTGCAGATTCAGCTCAAAGGAACTGGCCTGACGGACATATTTCGAGATATTTCTTCTTCTTGTTGTTCTTCTTCTGCACAGCTAAGCTGGAAGTGGCATTTGCAGCTCGCAATAGTGCAGAGTTATCTCAAAGAAAGGGGCCACGGTGTTTCTGTATCTCTATTATGTTGGTGCGGCTTCGGAACTTTTAAATATCTTGATATATCTCGAGAACTACGCATCTGATCAAAAAATATCATAGAACATAAAAAGTAGGAAACTTAATTCTCTGCAAAAAAGGTCTCTTAACATTTTGCCATAGCTCGCTTCGTTTCCGAGATATTTGCAGATTTATCTCAAGGGAAGGGGCCTGACGGACATATTTCGAGATATTTCTTCTTCTTGTTGTTCTTCTTCTGCACAGCTAAGCTGGAAGTGGCATTTGCGGCTCGCACTAGTGCAGAGTTATCTCAAAGAAAGGGGCCACGGTGTTTCTGTATCTCTATTATGTTGGTGCGGCTTCGGAACTTTTAAATATCTTGATATATCTCGAGAACTACGCATCCGATCAAAAAATATCATAGAACATAAAAAGTAGGAAACTTAATTCTCTACAAAAAAGGTCTCTTAACATTTTGCCATAGCTCTCTTCGTTTCCGAGATATTTGCAGATGTATCTCAAGGGAAGGGGCCTGACGGACATATTTCGAGATATTTCTTCTTCTTGTTGTTCTTCTTCTGCACAGCTAAGCTGGAAGTGGCATTTGCAGCTCGCAATAGTGCAGAGTTATCTCAAAGAAAGGGGCCACGGTGTTTCTGTATCTCTATTATGTTGGTGCGGCTTCGGAACTTTCAAATATCTTGATATATCTCGAGAACTACGCATCTGATCAAAAAATATCATAGAACATAAAAAGTAGGAAACTTAATTCTCTGCAAAAAAGGTCTCTTAACATTTTGCCATAGCTCGCTTCGTTTCCGAGATATTTGCAGATTCAGCTCAAAGGAACTGGCCTGACGGACATATTTCGAGATATTTCTTCTTCTTGTTGTTCTTCTTCTGCACAGCTAAGCTGGAAGTGGCATTTGCAGCTCGCAATAGTGCAGAGTTATCTCAAAGAAAGGGGCCACGGTGTTTCTGTATCTCTATTATGTTGGTGCGGCTTCGGAACTTTTAAATATCTTGATATATCTCGAGAACTACGCATCTGATCAAAAAATATCATAGAACATAAAAAGTAGGAAACTTAATTCTCTGCAAAAAAGGTCTCTTAACATTTTGCCATAGCTCGCTTCGTTTCCGAGATATTTGCAGATTTATCTCAAGGGAAGGGGCCTGACGGACATATTTCGAGATATTTCTTCTTCTTGTTGTTCTTCTTCTGCACAGCTAAGCTGGAAGTGGCATTTGCGGCTCGCACTAGTGCAGAGTTATCTCAAAGAAAGGGGCCACGGTGTTTCTGTATCTCTATTATGTTGGTGCGGCTTCGGAACTTTTAAATATCTTGATATATCTCGAGAACTACGCATCCGATCAAAAAATATCATAGAACATAAAAAGTAGGAAACTTAATTCTCTACAAAAAAGGTCTCTTAACATTTTGCCATAGCTCTCTTCGTTTCCGAGATATTTGCAGATTTATCTCAAGGGAAGGGGCCTGACGGACATATTTCGAGATATTTCTTCTTCTTGTTGTTCTTCTTCTGCACAGCTAAGCTGCAAGTGGCATTTGCAGCTCGCAATAGTGCAGAGTTATCTCAAAGAAAGGGGCCACGGTGTTTCTGTATCTCTATTATGTTGGTGCGGCTTCGGAACTTTTAAATATCTTGATATATCTCGAGAACTACGCATCTGATCAAAAAATATCATAGAACATAAAAAGTAGGAAACATAATTCTCTATAAAAAACGTCTCTTCACATTTTGCCATAGCTCGCTTCGTTTCCGAGATATTTGCAGATTCAGCTCAAAGGAACTGGCCTGACGGACATATTTCGAGATATTTCTTCTTCTTGTTGTTCTTCCTCTGCACAGCTAAGCTGGAAGTGGCATTTGCAGCTCGCAATAGTGCAGAGTTATCTCAAAGAAAGGGGCCACGGTGTTTCTGTATCTCTATTATGTTGGTGCGGCTTCGGAACTTTTAAATATCTTGATATATCTCGAGAACTACGCATCTGATCAAAAAATATCATAGAACATAAAAAGTAGGAAACTTAATTTCCTACAAAAAAGGTCTCTTAACATTTTGCCATAGCTCGCTTCGTTTCCGAGATATTTGCAGATTTATCTCAAGGGAAGGGGCCTGACGGACATATTTCGAGATATTTCTTCTTCTTGTTGTTCTTCTTCTGCACAGCGAAGCTGGAAGTGGCATTTGCGGCTCGCACTAGTGCAGAGTTATCTCAAAGAAAGGGGCCACGGTGATTCTGTATCTCTATTATGTTGGTGCGGCTTCGGAACTTTTAAATATCTCGATGTATCTCGAAAACTACGCTTCTGATCAAAAAATATCATAGAACATAAATTGTAGGAAACATAATTCTCTACAAAAAAGGTCTCTTAACATTTTGCCATAGCTCGCTTCGTTTCCGAGATATTTGCAGATATATCTCAAGGGAAGGGGCCTGACGGACATATTTCGAGATATTTCTTCTTCTTGTTGTTCTTCTTCTGCACAGCTAAGCTGGAAGTGGCATTTCCAGCTCGCAATAGTGCAGAGTTATCTCAAAGAAAGGGGCCACGGTGTTTCTGTATCTCTATTATGTTGGTGCGGCTTCGGAACTTTTAAATATCTTGATATATCTCGAGAACTACGCATCTGATCAAAAAATATTATAGAACATAAAAAGTAGGAAACTTAATTCTCTACAAAAAAGGTCTCTTAACATTTTGCCATAGCTCGCTTCGTTTCCGAGATATTTGCAGATTTATCTCAAGGGAAGGGGCCTGACGGACATATTTCGAGATATTTCTTCTTCTTGTTGTTCTTCTTCTGCACAGCTAAGCTGGAAGTGGCATTTGCGGCTCGCACTAGTGCAGACTTATCTCAAAGAAAGGGGCCACGGTGTTTCTGTATCTCTATTATGTTGGTGCGGCTTCGGAACTTTTAAATATCTTGATATATCTCGAGAACTACGCATCTGATCAAAAAATATCATAGAACATAAAAAGTAGGAAACTTAATTCTCTACAAAAAAGGTCTCTTAACATTTTGCCATAGCTCGCTTCGTTTCCGAGATATTTGCAGATTTATCTCAAGGGAAGGGGCCTGACGGACATATTTCGAGATATTTCTTCTTCTTGTTGTTCTTCTTCTGCACAGCTAAGCTGGAAGTGGCATTTGCGGCTCGCGCTAGTGCAGAGTTATCTCAAAGAACGGGGCCACGGTGTTTCTGTATCTCTATTATGTTGGTGCGGCTTCGGAACTTTAAAATATCTTTATATATCTCGAGAACTACGCATCTGATCAAAAAATATCATAGAACATAAATTGTAGGAAACATAATTCTCTACAAAAAACGTCTCTTAACATTTTGCCATAGCTCGCTTCGTTTCCGAGATATTTGCAGATTCAGCTCAAAGGAACTGGCCTGACGGACATATTTCGAGATATTTCTTCTTCTTGTTGTTCTTCCTCTGCACAGCTAAGCTGGAAGTGGCATTTGCAGCTCGCAATAGTGCAGAGTTATCTCAAGGAAAGGGGCCACGGTGTTTCTGTATCTCTATTATGTTGGTGCGGCTTCGGAACTTTTAAATATCTTGATATATCTCGAGAACTACGCATCTGATCAAAAAATATCATAGAACATAAAAAGTAGGAAACTTAATTCTCTACAAAAAAGGTCTCTTAACATTTTGCCATACCTCGCTTCGTTTCCGAGATATTTGCATATTTATCTCAAGGGAAGGGGCCTGACGGACATATTTCGAGATATTTCTTCTTCTTGTTGTTCTTCTTCTGCACAGCTAAGCTGGAAGTGGCATTTGCGGCTCGCACTAGTGCAGAGTTATCTCAAAGAAAGGGGCCACGGTGTTTCTGTATCTCTATTATGTTGGTGCGGCTTCGGAACTTTTAAATATCTCGATATATCTCGAAAACTACGCTTCTGATCCAAAAATATCATAGAACCTAAATTGTAGGAAACATAATTCTCTACAAAAAAGGTCTGTTAACATTTTGCCATAGCTCGCTTCGTTTCCGAGGTATTTGCAGATATATCTCAAGGGAAGGGGCCTGACGGACATATTTCGAGATATTTCTTCTTCTTGTTGTTCTTCCTCTGCACAGCTAAGCTGGAAGTGGCATTTGCAGCTCGCAATAGTGCAGAGTTATCTCAAAGAAAGGGGCCACGGTGTTTCTGTATCTCTATTATGTTGGTGCGGCTTCGGAACTTTTAAATATCTTGATATATCTCGAGAACTACGCATCTGATCAAAAAATATCATAGAACATAAAAAGTAGGAAACTTAATTCTCTACAAAAACGGTCTCTTAACATTTTGCCATAGCTCGCTTCGTTTCCGAGATATTTGCAGATATATCTCAAGGGAAGGGGCCTGACGGACATATTTCGAGATATTTCTTCTTCTTGTTGTTCTTCTTCTGCACAGCTAAGCTGGAAGTGGCATTTGCGGCTCGCACTAGTGCACAGTTATCTCAAAGAAAGGGGCCACGGTGTTTCTGTATCTCTATTATCTTGGTGCGTCTTCGGAACTTTTAAATATCTCGATATATCTCGAAAACTACGCTTCTGATCAAAAAATATCATAGAACATAAATTGTAGGAAACATAATTCTCTACAAAAAACGTCTCTTAACATTTTGCCATAGCTCGCTTCGTTTCCGAGATATTTGCAGATTCATCTCAAAGGAACTGGCCTGACGGACATATTTCGAGATATTTCTTCTTCTTGTTGTTCTTCTTCTGCACAGCTAAGCTGGAAGTGGCATTTGCAGCTCGCAATAGTGCAGAGTTATCTCAAAGAAAGGGGCCAAGGTGTTTCTGTATCTCTATTATGTTGGTGCGGCTTCGGAACTTTTAAATATCTTGATATATCTCGAGAACTACGCATCTGATCAAAAAATATCATAGAACATAAAAAGTAGGAAACCTAATTCTCTACAAAAGAGGTCTCTTAACATTTTGCCATAGCTCGCTTCGTTTCCGAGATATTTGCAGATTTATCTCAAGGGAAG
This sequence comes from Osmia lignaria lignaria, assembly GCF_051020975.1. Lineage (NCBI taxonomy): Eukaryota > Metazoa > Arthropoda > Insecta > Hymenoptera > Megachilidae > Osmia > Osmia lignaria. The sequence goes on along the minus strand of NW_027478162.1, from coordinate 20,298,695 downwards.
GGGCCTAACGGACATATTTCGAGATATTTCTTCTTCTTGTTGTTCTTCTTCTGCACAGCTAAACTGGAAGTGGCATTTCCAGCTCGCAATAGTGCAGAGTTATCTCAAAGAAAGGGGCCACGGTGTTTCTGTATCCCTATTATGTTGGTGCGGCTTCGGAACTTTTAAATATCTCGATATATCTCGAAAACTACGCTTCTGATCAAAAAATATCATAGAACATAAATTGTAGGAAACATAATTCTCTATAAAAAACGTCTCTTAACATTTTGCCATAGCTCGCTTCGTTTCCGAGATATTTGCAGATTCAGCTCAAAGGAACTGGCCTGACGGACATATTTCGAGATATTTCTTCTTCTTGTTGTTCTTCTTCTGCACAGCTAAGCTGGAAGTGGCATTTGCAGCTCGCAATAGTGCAGAGTTATCTCAAAGAAAGGGGCCACGGTGTTTCTGTATCTCTATTATGTTGGTGCGGCTTCGGAACTTTTAAATATCTTGATATATCTCGAGAACTACGCATCTGATCAAAAAATATCATAGAACATAAAAAGTAGGAAACTTAATTCTCTGCAAAAAAGGTCTCTTAACATTTTGCCATAGCTCGCTTCGTTTCCGAGATATTTGCAGATTTATCTCAAGGGAAGGGGCCTGACGGACATATTTCGAGATATTTCTTCTTCTTGTTGTTCTTCTTCTGCACAGCTAAGCTGGAAGTGGCATTTGCGGCTCGCACTAGTGCAGAGTTATCTCAAAGAAAGGGGCCACGGTGTTTCTGTATCTCTATTATGTTGGTGCGGCTTCGGAACTTTTAAATATCTTGATATATCTCGAGAACTACGCATCCGATCAAAAAATATCATAGAACATAAAAAGTAGGAAACTTAATTCTCTACAAAAAAGGTCTCTTAACATTTTGCCATAGCTCTCTTCGTTTCCGAGATATTTGCAGATGTATCTCAAGGGAAGGGGCCTGACGGACATATTTCGAGATATTTCTTCTTCTTGTTGTTCTTCTTCTGCACAGCTAAGCTGGAAGTGGCATTTGCAGCTCGCAATAGTGCAGAGTTATCTCAAAGAAAGGGGCCACGGTGTTTCTGTATCTCTATTATGTTGGTGCGGCTTCGGAACTTTCAAATATCTTGATATATCTCGAGAACTACGCATCTGATCAAAAAATATCATAGAACATAAAAAGTAGGAAACTTAATTCTCTGCAAAAAAGGTCTCTTAACATTTTGCCATAGCTCGCTTCGTTTCCGAGATATTTGCAGATTCAGCTCAAAGGAACTGGCCTGACGGACATATTTCGAGATATTTCTTCTTCTTGTTGTTCTTCTTCTGCACAGCTAAGCTGGAAGTGGCATTTGCAGCTCGCAATAGTGCAGAGTTATCTCAAAGAAAGGGGCCACGGTGTTTCTGTATCTCTATTATGTTGGTGCGGCTTCGGAACTTTTAAATATCTTGATATATCTCGAGAACTACGCATCTGATCAAAAAATATCATAGAACATAAAAAGTAGGAAACTTAATTCTCTGCAAAAAAGGTCTCTTAACATTTTGCCATAGCTCGCTTCGTTTCCGAGATATTTGCAGATTTATCTCAAGGGAAGGGGCCTGACGGACATATTTCGAGATATTTCTTCTTCTTGTTGTTCTTCTTCTGCACAGCTAAGCTGGAAGTGGCATTTGCGGCTCGCACTAGTGCAGAGTTATCTCAAAGAAAGGGGCCACGGTGTTTCTGTATCTCTATTATGTTGGTGCGGCTTCGGAACTTTAAAATATCTTTATATATCTCGAGAACTACGCATCTGATCAAAAAATATCATAGAACATAAATTGTAGGAAACATAATTCTCTACAAAAAACGTCTCTTAACATTTTGCCATAGCTCGCTTCGTTTCCGAGATATTTGCAGATTCAGCTCAAAGGAACTGGCCTGACGGACATATTTCGAGATATTTCTTCTTCTTGTTGTTCTTCCTCTGCACAGCTAAGCTGGAAGTGGCATTTGCAGCTCGCAATAGTGCAGAGTTATCTCAAGGAAAGGGGCCACGGTGTTACTGTATCTCTATTATGTTGGTGCGGCTTCGGAACTTTTAAATATCTTGATATATCTCGAGAACTACGCATCTGATCAAAAAATATCATAGAACATAAAAAGTAGGAAACTTAATTCTCTACAAAAAAGGTCTCTTAACATTTTGCCATACCTCGCTTAGTTTCCGAGATATTTGCATATTTATCTCAAGGGAAGGGGCCTGACGGACATATTTCGAGATATTTCTTCTTCTTGTTGTTCTTCTTCTGCACAGCTAAGCTGGAAGTGGCATTTGCGGCTCGCACTAGTGCAGAGTTATCTCAAAGAAAGGGGCCACGGTGTTTCTGTATCTCTATTATGTTGGTGCGGCTTCGGAACTTTTAAATATCTCGATATATCTCGAAAACTACGCTTCTGATCAAAAAATATCATAGAACCTAAATTGTAGGAAACATAATTCTCTACAAAAAAGGTCTGTTAACATTTTGCCATAGCTCGCTTCGTTTCCGAGGTATTTGCAGATATATCTCAAGGGAAGGGGCCTGACGGACATATTTCGAGATATTTCTTCTTCTTGTTGTTCTTCCTCTGCACAGCTAAGCTGGAAGTGGCATTTGCAGCTCGCAATAGTGCAGAGTTATCTCAAAGAAAGGGGCCACGGTGTTTCTGTATCTCGATTATGTTGGTGCGGCTTCGGAACTTTTAAATATCTTGATATATCTCGAGAACTACGCATCTGATCAAAAAATATCATAGAACATAAAAAGTAGGAAACTTAATTCTCTACAAAAACGGTCTCTTAACATTTTGCCATAGCTCGCTTCGTTTCCGAGATATTTGCAGATATATCTCAAGGGAAGGGGCCTGACGGACATATTTCGAGATATTTCTTCTTCTTGTTGTTCTTCTTCTGCACAGCTAAGCTGGAAGTGGCATTTGCGGCTCGCACTAGTGCACAGTTATCTCAAAGAAAGGGGCCACGGTGTTTCTGTATCTCTATTATCTTGGTGCGTCTTCGGAACTTTTAAATATCTCGATATATCTCGAAAACTACGCTTCTGATCAAAAAATATCATAGAACATAAATTGTAGGAAACATAATTCTCTACAAAAAACGTCTCTTAACATTTTGCCATAGCTCGCTTCGTTTCCGAGATATTTGCAGATTCATCTCAAAGGAACTGGCCTGACGGACATATTTCGAGATATTTCTTCTTCTTGTTGTTCTTCTTCTGCACAGCTAAGCTGGAAGTGGCATTTGCAGCTCGCAATAGTGCAGAGTTATCTCAAAGAAAGGGGCCAAGGTGTTTCTGTATCTCTATTATGTTGGTGCGGCTTCGGAACTTTTAAATATCTTGATATATCTCGAGAACTACGCATCTGATCAAAAAATATCATAGAACATAAAAAGTAGGAAACCTAATTCTCTACAAAAGAGGTCTCTTAACATTTTGCCATAGCTCGCTTCGTTTCCGAGATATTTGCAGATTTATCTCAAGGGAAGGGGCCTAACGGACATATTTCGAGATATTTCTTCTTCTTGTTGTTCTTCTTCTGCACAGCTAAACTGGAAGTGGCATTTCCAGCTCGCAATAGTGCAGAGTTATCTCAAAGAAAGGGGCCACGGTGTTTCTGTATCCCTATTATGTTGGTGCGGCTTCGGAACTTTTAAATATCTCGATATATCTCGAAAACTACGCTTCTGATCAAAAAATATCATAGAACATAAATTGTAGGAAACATAATTCTCTATAAAAAACGTCTCTTAACATTTTGCCATAGCTCGCTTCGTTTCCGAGATATTTGCAGATTCAGCTCAAAGGAACTGGCCTGACGGACATATTTCGAGATATTTCTTCTTCTTGTTGTTCTTCTTCTGCACAGCTAAGCTGGAAGTGGCATTTGCAGCTCGCAATAGTGCAGAGTTATCTCAAAGAAAGGGGCCACGGTGTTTCTGTATCTCTATTATGTTGGTGCGGCTTCGGAACTTTTAAATATCTTGATATATCTCGAGAACTACGCATCTGATCAAAAAATATCATAGAACATAAAAAGTAGGAAACTTAATTCTCTGCAAAAAAGGTCTCTTAACATTTTGCCATAGCTCGCTTCGTTTCCGAGATATTTGCAGATTTATCTCAAGGGAAGGGGCCTGACGGACATATTTCGAGATATTTCTTCTTCTTGTTGTTCTTCTTCTGCACAGCTAAGCTGGAAGTGGCATTTGCGGCTCGCACTAGTGCAGAGTTATCTCAAAGAAAGGGGCCACGCTGTTTCTGTATCTCTATTATGTTGGTGCGGCTTCGGAACTTTTAAATATCTTGATATATCTCGAGAACTACGCATCCGATCAAAAAATATCATAGAACATAAAAAGTAGGAAACTTAATTCTCTACAAAAAAGGTCTCTTAACATTTTGCCATAGCTCTCTTCGTTTCCGAGATATTTGCAGATGTATCTCAAGGGAAGGGGCCTGACGGACATATTTCGAGATATTTCTTCTTCTTGTTGTTCTTCTTCTGCACAGCTAAGCTGGAAGTGGCATTTGCAGCTCGCAATAGTGCAGAGTTATCTCAAAGAAAGGGGCCACGGTGTTTCTGTATCTCTATTATGTTGGTGCGGCTTCGGAACTTTCAAATATCTTGATATATCTCGAGAACTACGCATCTGATCAAAAAATATCATAGAACATAAAAAGTAGGAAACTTAATTCTCTGCAAAAAAGGTCTCTTAACATTTTGCCATAGCTCGCTTCGTTTCCGAGATATTTGCAGATTCAGCTCAAAGGAACTGGCCTGACAGACATATTTCGAGATATTTCTTCTTCTTGTTGTTCTTCTTCTGCACAGCTAAGCTGGAAGTGGCATTTGCAGCTCGCAATAGTGCAGAGTTATCTCAAAGAAAGGGGCCACGGTGTTTCTGTATCTCTATTATGTTGGTGCGGCTTCGGAACTTTTAAATATCTTGATATATCTCGAGAACTACGCATCTGATCAAAAAATATCATAGAACATAAAAAGTAGGAAACTTAATTCTCTGCAAAAAAGGTCTCTTAACATTTTGCCATAGCTCGCTTCGTTTCCGAGATATTTGCAGATTTATCTCAAGGGAAGGGGCCTGACGGACATATTTCGAGATATTTCTTCTTCTTGTTGTTCTTCTTCTGCACAGCTAAGCTGGAAGTGGCATTTGCGGCTCGCACTAGTGCAGAGTTATCTCAAAGAAAGGGGCCACGGTGTTTCTGTATCTCTATTATGTTGGTGCGGCTTCGGAACTTTTAAATATCTTGATATATCTCGAGAACTACGCATCCGATCAAAAAATATCATAGAACATAAAAAGTAGGAAACTTAATTCTCTACAAATAAGGTCTCTTAACATTTTGCCATAGCTCGCTTCGTTTCCGAGATATTTGCAGATTTATGTCAAGGGAAGGGGCCTGACGGACATATTTCGAGATATTTCTTCTTCTTGTTGTTCTTCTTCTGCACAGCTAAGCTGGAAGTGGCATTTGCAGCTCGCAATAGTGCAGAGATATCTCAGAGAAAGGGGCCACGGTGTTTCTGTATCTCTATTATGTTGGTGCGGCTCGGAACTTTTAAATATCTTGATATATCTCGAGAACTACGGGTCTGATCAAAAAATATCATAGAACATAAAAAGTAGGAAACATAATTCTCTACAAAAAAGGTCTCTTAACATTTTGCCATAGCTCGCTTCGTTTCCGAGATATTTGCAGATTTATCTCAAGGGAAGGGGCCTCACGGACATATTTCGAGATATTTCTTCTTCTTGTTGTTCTTCTTCTGCACAGCTAAGCTGGAAGTGACATTTGCGGCTCGCACTAGTGCAGAGTTATCTCAAAGAAAGGGGCCACGGTGTTTCTGTATCTCTATTATGTTGGTGCGGCTTCGGAACTTTTAAATATCTTGATATATCTCGAGAACTACGCATCTGATCAAAAAATATCATAGAACGTAAAAAGTAGGAAACTTAATTCTCTACAAATAAGGTCTCTTAACATTTTGCCATAGCTCGCTTCGTTTCCGAGATATTTGCAGATTTATGTCAAGGGAAGGGGCCTGACGGACATATTTCGAGATATTTCTTCTTCTTGTTGTTCTTCTTCTGCACAGCTAAGCTGGAAGTGGCATTTGCAGCTCGCAATAGTGCAGAGATATCTCAAAGAAAGGGGCCACGGTGTTTCTGTATCTCTATTATGTTGGTGCGGTTTCGGAACTTTTAAATATCTTGATATATCTCGAGAACTACGCATCTGATCAAAAAATATCATAGAACATAAAAAGTAGGAAACTTAATTCTCTACAAATAAGGTCTCTTAACATTTTGCCATAGCTCGCTTCGTTTCCGAGATATTTGCAGATTTATGTCAAGGGAAGGGGCCTGACGGACATATTTCGAGATATTTCTTCTTCTTGTTGTTCTTCCTCTGCACAGCTAAGCTGGAAGTGGCATTTGCAGCTCGCAATAGTGCAGAGTTATCTCAAAGAAAGGGGCCACGGTGTTTCTGTATCTCTATTATGTTGGTGCGGCTTCGGAACTTTTAAATATCTTGATATATCTCGAGAACTACGCATCTGATCAAAAAATATCATAGAACATAAAAAGTAGGAAACTTAATTCTCTACAAAAAAGGTCTCTTAACATTTTGCCATAGCTCGCTTCGTTTCCGAGATATTTGCATATTTATCTCATGGGAAGGGGCCTGACGGACATATTTCGAGATATTTCTTCTTCTTGTTGTTGTTCTTCTGCACAGCTAAGCTGGAAGTGGCATTTGCGGCTCGCACTAGTGCAGAGTTATCTCAAAGAAAGGGGCCACGGTGTTTCTGTATCTCTATTATGTTGGTGCGGCTTCGGAACTTTTAAATATCTCGATATATCTCGAAAACTACGCTTCTGATCAAAAAATATCATAGAACATAAAAAGTAGGAAACTTAATTCTCTACAAAAAAGGTCTCTTAACATTTTGCCATAGCTCGCTTCGTTTCCGAGATATTTGCAGATTTATCTCAAGGGAAGGGGCCTAACGGACATATTTCGAGATATTTCTTCTTCTTGTCGTTCTTCTTCTGCACAGCTAAACTGGAAGTGGCATTTCCAGCTCGCAATAGTGCAGAGTTATCTCAAAGAAAGGGGCCACGGTGTTTCTGTATCTCTATTATGTTGGTGCGGCTTCGGAACTTTTAAATATCTTGATATATCTCGAGAACTACGCATCTCATCAAAAAATATCATAGCACATAAAAAGTAGGAAACTTAATTCTCTACAAAAAAGGTCTCTTAACATTTTGCCATAGCTCGCTTCGTTTCCGAGATATTTGCAGATTTATCTCAAGGGAAGGGGCCTGACGGACATATTTCGAGATATTTCTTCTTCTTGTTGTTCTTCTTCTGCACAGCTAAGCTGGAAGTGGCATTTGCAGCTCGCACTAGTGCTGAGTTATCTCAAAGAAAGGGGCCACGGTGTTTCTGTATCTCTATTATGTTGGTGCGGCTTCGGAACTTTTAAATACCTTGATATATCTCGAGAACTACGCATCTGATCAAAAAATATCATAGAACATAAAAAGTAGGAAACTTAATTCTCTACAAAAAAGGTCTCTTAACATTTTGCCATAGCTCGCTTCGTTTCCGAGATATTTGCATATTTATCTCAAGGGAAGGGGCCTGACGGACATATTTCGAGATATTTCTTCTTCTTGTTGTTCTTCTTCTGCACAGCTAAGCTGGAAGTGGCATTTGCGGCTCGCACTAGTGCAGAGTTATCTCAAAGAAAGGGGCCACGGTGTTTCTGTATCTCTATTATGTTGGTGCGGCTTCGGAACTTTTAAAAATCTCGATATATCTCGAAAACTACGCTTCTGATCAAAAAATATCATAGAACATAAATTGTAGGAAACATAATTCTCTACAAAAAAGGTCTCTTAACATTTTGCCATAGCTCGCTTCGTTTCCGAGATATTTGCAGATATATCTCAAGGGAAGGGGCCTGACGGACATATTTCGAGATATTTCTTCTTCTTGTTGTTCTTCTTCTGCACAGCTAAGCTGGAAGTGGCATTTGCGGCTCGCACTAGTGCAGAGTTATCTCAAAGAAAGGGGCCACGGTGTTTCTGTATCTCTATTATGTTGGTGCGGCTTCGGAACTTTTAAATATCTCGATATATCTCGAAAACTACGCTTCTGATCAAAAAATATCATAGAACATAAAAAGTAGGAATCTTAATTCTCTACAAAAAAGGTCTCTTAACATTTTGCCATAGCTCGCTTCGTTTCCGAGATATTTGCAGATTTATCTCAAGGGAAGGGGCCTAACGGACATATTTCGAGATATTTCTTCTTCTTGTTGTTCTTCTTCTGCACAGCTAAGCTGGAAGTGGCATTTGCGGCTCGCACTAGTGCAGAGTTATCTCAAAGAAAGGGGCCACGGTGTTTCTGTATCTCTATTATGTTGGTGCGGCTTCGGAACTTTTAAATATCTTGATATATCTCGAGAACTACGCATCTGATCAAAAAATATCATAGAACATAAAAAGTAGGAAACTTAATTCTCTACAAAAAAGGTCTCTTAACATTTTGCCATAGCTCGCTTCGTTTCCGAGATATCTGCATATTTATCTCAAGGGAAGGGGCCTGACGGACATATTTCGAGATATTTCTTCTTCTTGTTGTTCTTCTTCTGCACAGCTAAGCTGGAAGTGGCATTTGCGGCTCGCACTAGTGCAGAGTTATCTCAAAGAAAGGGGCCACGGTGTTTCTGTATCTCTATTATGTTGGTGCGGCTTCGGAACTTTTAAATATCTCGATATATCTCGAAAACTACGCTTCTGATCAAAAAATATCATAGAACATATATTGTAGGAAACATAATTCTCTACAAAAAAGGTTTCTTAACATTTTGCCATAGCTCGCTTCGTTTCCGAGATATTTGCAGATATATCTCAAGGGAAGGGGCCTGACGGACATATTTCGAGATATTTCTTCTTCTTGTTGTTCTTCTTCTGCACCGCTAAGCTGGAAGTGGCATTTACAGCTCGCAATAGTGCAGAGTTATCTCAAAGAAAGGGGCCACGGTGTTTCTGTATCTCTATTATGTTGGTGCGGCTTCGGAACTTTTAAATATCTTGATATATCTCGAGAACTACGCATCTGATCAAAAAATATCATAGAACGTAAAAAGTAGGAAACTTAATTCTCTACAAATAAGGTCTCTTAACATTTTGCCATAGCTCGCTTCGTTTCCGAGATATTTGCAGATTTATGTCAAGGGAAGGGGCCTGACGGACATATTTCGAGATATTTCTTCTTCTTGTTGTTCTTCTTCTGCACAGCTAAGCTGGAAGTGGCATTTGCAGCTCGCAATAGTGCAGAGATATCTCAAAGAAAGGGGCCACGGTGTTTCTGTATCTCTATTATGTTGGTGCGGTTTCGGAACTTTTAAATATCTTGATATATCTCGAGAACTACGCATCTGATCAAAAAATATCATAGAACGTAAAAAGTAGGAAACTTAATTCTCTACAAATAAGGTCTCTTAACATTTTGCCATAGCTCGCTTCGTTTCCGAGATATTTGCAGATTTATGTCAAGGGAAGGGGCCTGACGGACATATTTCGAGATATTTCTTCTTCTTGTTGTTCTTCTTCTGCACAGCTAAGCTGGAAGTGGCATTTGCAGCTCGCAATAGTGCAGAGATATCTCAGAGAAAGGGGCCACGGTGTTTCTGTATCTCTATTATGTTGGTGCGGCTCGGAACTTTTAAATATCTTGATATATCTCGAGAACTACGGGTCTGATCAAAAAATATCATAGAACATAAAAAGTAGGAAACATAATTCTCTACAAAAAAGGTCTCTTAACATTTTGCCATAGCTCGCTTCGTTTCCGAGATATTTGCAGATTTATCTCAAGGGAAGGGGCCTCACGGACATATTTCGAGATATTTCTTCTTCTTGTTGTTCTTCTTCTGCACAGCTAAGCTGGAAGTGACATTTGCGGCTCGCACTAGTGCAGAGTTATCTCAAAGAAAGGGGCCACGGTGTTTCTGTATCTCTATTATGTTGGTGCGGCTTCGGAACTTTTAAATATCTTGATATATCTCGAGAACTACGCATCTGATCAAAAAATATCATAGAACGTAAAAAGTAGGAAACTTAATTCTCTACAAATAAGGTCTCTTAACATTTTGCCATAGCTCGCTTCGTTTCCGAGATATTTGCAGATTTATGTCAAGGGAAGGGGCCTGACGGACATATTTCGAGATATTTCTTCTTCTTGTTGTTCTTCTTCTGCACAGCTAAGCTGGAAGTGGCATTTGCAGCTCGCAATAGTGCAGAGATATCTCAAAGAAAGGGGCCACGGTGTTTCTGTATCTCTATTATGTTGGTGCGGTTTCGGAACTTTTAAATATCTTGATATATCTCGAGAACTACGCATCTGATCAAAAAATATCATAGAACATAAAAAGTAGGAAACTTAATTCTCTACAAATAAGGTCTCTTAACATTTTGCCATAGCTCGCTTCGTTTCCGAGATATTTGCATATTTATCTCATGGGAAGGGGCCTGACGGACATATTTCGAGATATTTCTTCTTCTTGTTGTTGTTCTTCTGCACAGCTAAGCTGGAAGTGGCATTTGCGGCTCGCACTAGTGCAGAGTTATCTCAAAGAAAGGGGCCACGGTGTTTCTGTATCTCTATTATGTTGGTGCGGCCTCGGAACTTTTAAATATCTCGATATATCTCGAAAACTACGCTTCTGATCAAAAAATATCATAGAACATAAAAAGTAGGAAACTTAATTCTCTACAAAAAAGGTCTCTTAACATTTTGCCATAGCTCGCTTCGTTTCCGAGATATTTGCAGATTTATCTCAAGGGAAGGGGCCTAACGGACATATTTCGAGATATTTCTTCTTCTTGTCGTTCTTCTTCTGCACAGCTAAGCTGGAAGTGGCATTTCCAGCTCGCAATAGTGCAGAGTTATCTCAAAGAAAGGGGCCACGGTGTTTCTGTATCTCTATTATGTTGGTGCGGCTTCGGAACTTTTAAATATCTTGATATATCTCGAGAACTACGCATCTGATCAAAAAATATCATAGAACATAAAAAGTAGGAAACTTAATTCTCTACAAAAAAGGTCTCTTAACATTTTGCCATAGCTCGCTTCGTTTCCGAGATATTTGCAGATTTATCTCAAGGGAAGGGGCCTGACGGACATATTTCGAGATATTTCTTCTTCTTGTTGTTCTTCTTCTGCACAGCTAAGCTGGAAGTGGCATTTGCAGCTCGCACTAGTGCTGAGTTATCTCAAAGAAAGGGGCCACGGTGTTTCTGTATCTCTATTATGTTGGTGCGGCTTCGGAACTTTTAAATATCTTGATATATCTCGAGAACTACGCATCTGATCAAAAAATATCATAGAACATAAAAAGTAGGAAACTTAATTCTCTACAAAAAAGGTCTCTTAACATTTTGCCATAGCTCGCTTCGTTTCCGAGATATTTGCATATTTATCTCAAGGGAAGGGGCCTGACGGACATATTTCGAGATATTTCTTCTTCTTGTTGTTCTTCTTCTGCACAGCTAAGCTGGAAGTGGCATTTGCGGCTCGCACTAGTGCAGAGTTATCTCAAAGAAAGGGGCCACGGTGTTTCTGTATCTCTATTATGTTGGTGCGGCTTCGGAACTTTTAAAAATCTCGATATATCTCGAAAACTACGCTTCTGATCAAAAAATATCATAGAACATAAATTGTAGGAAACATAATTCTCTACAAAAAAGGTCTCTTAACATTTTGCCATAGCTCGCTTCGTTTCCGAGATATTTGCAGATATATCTCAAGGGAAGGGGCCTGACGGACATATTTCGAGATATTTCTTCTTCTTGTTGTTCTTCTTCTGCACAGCTAAGCTGGAAGTGGCATTTGCGGCTCGCACTAGTGCAGAGTTATCTCAAAGAAAGGGGCCACGGTGTTTCTGTATCTCTATTATGTTGGTGCGGCTTCGGAACTTTTAAATATCTCGATATATCTCGAAAACTACGCTTCTGATCAAAAAATATCATAGAACATAAAAAGTAGGAAACTTAATTCTCTACAAAAAAGGTCTCTTAACATTTTGCCATAGCTCGCTTCGTTTCCGAGATATTTGCAGATTTATCTCAAGGGAAGGGGCCTAACGGACATATTTCGAGATATTTCTTCTTCTTGTTGTTCTTCTTCTGCACAGCTAAGCTGGAAGTGGCATTTGCGGCTCGCACTAGTGCAGAGTTATCTCAAAGAAAGGGGCCACGGTGTTTCTGTATCTCTATTATGTTGGTGCGGCTTCGGAACTTTTAAATATCTCGATATATCTCGAAAACTACGCTTCTGATCAAAAAATATCATAGAACATAAAACGTAGGAAACTTAATTCTCTACAAAAAAGGTCTCTTAACATTTTGCCATAGCTCGCTTCGTTTCCGAGATATTTGCAGATTTATCTCAAGGGAAGGGGCCTGACGGACATATTTCGAGATATTTCTTCTTCTTGTTGTTCTTCTTCTGCACAGCTAAGCTGGAAGTGGCATTTGCGGCTCGCACTAGTGCAGAGTTATCTCAAAGAAAGGGGCCACGGTGTTTCTGTATCTCTATTATGTTGGTGCGGCTTCGGGACTTTTAAATATCTTGATATATCTCGAGAACTACGCATCTGATCAAACAATATCATAGAACATAAAAAGTAGGAAACTTAATTCTCTACAAAAAAGGTCTCTTAACATTTTGCCATAGCTCGCTTCGTTTCCGAGATATTTGCAGATTTATCTCAAGGGAAGGGGCCTGACGGACATATTTCGAGATATTTCTTCTTCTTGTTGTTCTTCTTCTGCACAGCTAAGCTGGAAGTGGCATTTGCGGCTCGCACTAGTGCAGAGTTATCTCAAAGAAAGGGGCCACGGTGTTTCTGTATCTCTATTATGTTGGTGCGGCTTCGGAACTTTTAAATATCTTGATATATCTCGAGAACTACGCATCTGATCAAACAATATCATAGAACATAAAAAGTAGGAAACTTAATTCTCTACAAAAAAGGTCTCTTAACATTTTGCCATAGCTCGCTTCGTTTCCGAGATATTTGCATATTTATCTCAAGGGAAGGGGCCTGACGGACATATTTCGAGATATTTCTTCTTCTTGTTGTTCTTCTTCTGCACAGCTAAGCTGGAAGTGGCATTTGCGGCTCGCACCAGTGCAGAGTTATCTCAAAGAAAGGGGCCACGGTGTTTGTGTATCTCTATTATGTTGGTGCGGCTTCGGAACTTTTAAATATCTCGATATATCTCGAAAACTACGCTTCTGATCAAAAAATATCATAGAACATAAAAAGTAGGAAACTTAATTCTCTACAAAAAAGGTCTCTTAACATTTTGCCATAGCTCGCTTCGTTTCCGAGATATTTGCAGATATATCTCAAGGGAAGGGGCCTGACGGACATATTTCGAGATATTTCTTCTTCTTGTTGTTCTTCTTCTGCACAGCTAAGCTGGAAGTGGCATTTGCGGCTCGCACTAGTGCAGAGTTATCTCAAAGAAAGGGGCCACGGTGTTTCTGTATCTCTATTATGTTGGTGCGGCTTCGGAACTTTTAAATATCTCGATATATCTCGAAAACTACGCTTCTGATCAAAAAATATCATACAACATAAAAAGTAGGAAACTTAATTCTCTACAAAAAAGGTCTCTTAACATTTTGCCATAGCTCGCTTCGTTTCCGAGATATTTGCAGATATATCTCAAGGGAAGGGGCCTGACGGACATATTTCGAGATATTTCTTCTTCTTGTTGTTCTTCTTCTGCACAGCTAAGCTGGAAGTGGCATTTGCGGGTCGCACTAGTGCAGAGTTATCTCAAAGAAAGGGGCCACGGTGTTTCTGTATCTCTATTATGTTGGTGCGGCTTCGGAACTTTTAAATATCTCGATATATCTCGAAAACTACGCTTCTGATCAAAAAATATCATAGAACATAAAAAGTAGGAAACTTAATTCTCTACAAAAAAGGTCTCTTAACATTTTGCCATAGCTCGCTTCGTTTCCGAGATATTTGCAGATTTATCTCAAGGGAAGGGGCCTAACGGACATATTTCGAGATATTTCTTCTTCTTGTTGTTCTTCTTCTGCACAGCTAAACTGGAAGTGGCATTTCCAGCTCGCAATAGTGCAGAGTTATCTCAAAGAAAGGGGCCACGGTGTTTCTGTATATCTATTATGTTGGTGCGGCTTCGGAACTTTTAAATATCTTGATATATCTCGAGAACTACGCATCTGATCAAAAAATATCATAGAACATAAAAAGTAGGAAACTTAATTCTCTACAAAAAAGGTCTCTTAACATTTTGCCATAGCTCGCTTCGTTTCCGAGATATTTGCATATTTATCTCATGGGAAGGGGCCTGACGGACATATTTCGAGATATTTCTTCTTCTTGTTGTTCTTCTTCTGCACAGCTAAGCTGGAAGTGGCATTTGCGGCTCGCACTAGTGCAGAGTTATCTCAAAGAAAGGGGCCACGGTGTTTCTGTATCTCTATTATGTTGGTGCGGCTTCGGAACTTTTAAATATCTCGATATATCTCGAAAACTACGCTTCTGATCAAAAAATATCATAGAACATAAAAAGTAGGAAACTTAATTCTCTACAAAAAAGGTCTCTTAACATTTTGCCATAGCTCGCTTCGTTTCCGAGATATTTGCAGATTTATCTCAAGGGAAGGGGCCTAACGGACATATTTCGAGATATTTCTTCTTCTTGTCGTTCTTCTTCTGCACAGCTAAACTGGAAGTGGCATTTCCAGCTCGCAATAGTGCAGAGTTATCTCAAAGAAAGGGGCCACGGTGTTTCTGTATCTCTATTATGTTGGTGCGGCTTCGGAACTTTTAAATATCTTGATATATCTCGAGAACTACGCATCTGATCAAAAAATATCATAGAACATAAAAAGTAGGAAACTTAATTCTCTACAAAAAAGGTCTCTTAACATTTTGCCATAGCTCGCTTCGTTTCCGAGATATTTGCAGATTTATCTCAAGGGAAGGGGCCTGACGGACATATTTCGAGATATTTCTTCTTCTTGTTGTTCTTCTTCTGCACAGCTAAGCTGGAAGTGGCATTTGCAGCTCGCACTAGTGCTGAGTTATCTCAAAGAAAGGGGCCACGGTGTTTCTGTATCTCTATTATGTTGGTGCGGCTTCGGAACTTTTAAATATCTTGATATATCTCGAGAACTACGCATCTGATCAAAAAATATCATAGAACATAAAAAGTAGGAAACTTAATTCTCTACAAAAAAGGTCTCTTAACATTTTGCCATAGCTCGCTTCGTTTCCGAGATATTTGCATATTTATCTCAAGGGAAGGGGCCTGACGGACATATTTCGAGATATTTCTTCTTCTTGTTGTTCTTCTTCTGCACAGCTAAGCTGGAAGTGGCATTTGCGGCTCGCACTAGTGCAGAGTTATCTCAAAGAAAGGGGCCACGGTGTTTCTGTATCTCTATTATGTTGGTGCGGCTTCGGAACTTTTAAAAATCTCGATATATCTCGAAAACTACGCTTCTGATCAAAAAATATCATAGAACATAAATTGTAGGAAACATAATTCTCTACAAAAAAGGTCTCTTAACATTTTGCCATAGCTCGCTTCGTTTCCGAGATATTTGCAGATATATCTCAAGGGAAGGGGCCTGACGGACATATTTCGAGATATTTCTTCTTCTTGTTGTTCTTCTTCTGCACAGCTAAGCTGGAAGTGGCATTTGCGGCTCGCACTAGTGCAGAGTTATCTCAAAGAAAGGGGCCACGGTGTTTCTGTATCTCTATTATGTTGGTGCGGCTTCGGAACTTTTAAATATCTCGATATATCTCGAAAACTACGCTTCTGATCAAAAAATATCATAGAACATAAAAAGTAGGAAACTTAATTCTCTACAAAAAAGGTCTCTTAACATTTTGCCATAGCTCGCTTCGTTTCCGAGATATTTGCAGATTTATCTCAAGGGAAGGGGCCTAACGGACATATTTCGAGATATTTCTTCTTCTTGTTGTTCTTCTTCTGCACAGCTAAGCTGGAAGTGGCATTTGCGGCTCGCACTAGTGCAGAGTTATCTCAAAGAAAGGGGCCACGGTGTTTCTGTATCTCTATTATGTTGGTGCGGCTTCGGAACTTTTAAATATCTCGATATATCTCGAAAACTACGCTTCTGATCAAAAAATATCATAGAACATAAAACGTAGGAAACTTAATTCTCTACAAAAAAGGTCTCTTAACATTTTGCCATAGCTCGCTTCGTTTCCGAGATATTTGCAGATTTATCTCAAGGGAAGGGGCCTGACGGACATATTTCGAGATATTTCTTCTTCTTGTTGTTCTTCTTCTGCACAGCTAAGCTGGAAGTGGCATTTGCGGCTCGCACTAGTGCAGAGTTATCTCAAAGAAAGGGGCCACGGTGTTTCTGTATCTCTATTATGTTGGTGCGGCTTCGGGACTTTTAAATATCTTGATATACCTCGAGAACTACGCATCTGATCAAACAATATCATAGAACATAAAAAGTAGGAAACTTAATTCTCTACAAAAAAGGTCTCTTAACATTTTGCCATAGCTCGCTTCGTTTCCGAGATATTTGCAGATTTATCTCAAGGGAAGGGGCCTGACGGACATATTTCGAGATATTTCTTCTTCTTGTTGTTCTTCTTCTGCACAGCTAAGCTGGAAGTGGCATTTGCGGCTCGCACTAGTGCAGAGTTATCTCAAAGAAAGGGGCCACGGTGTTTCTGTATCTCTATTATGTTGGTGCGGCTTCGGAACTTTTAAATATCTTGATATATCTCGAGAACTACGCATCTGATCAAACAATATCATAGAACATAAAAAGTAGGAAACTTAATTCTCTACAAAAAAGGTCTCTTAACATTTTGCCATAGCTCGCTTCGTTTCCGAGATATTTGCATATTTATCTCAAGGGAAGGGGCCTGACGGACATATTTCGAGATATTTCTTCTTCTTGTTGTTCTTCTTCTGCACAGCTAAGCTG
The DNA here is from genome assembly GCF_051020975.1 of Osmia lignaria lignaria. Taxonomy (NCBI): domain Eukaryota; kingdom Metazoa; phylum Arthropoda; class Insecta; order Hymenoptera; family Megachilidae; genus Osmia; species Osmia lignaria. The sequence continues at coordinate 20,281,565 of NW_027478162.1, read as the reverse complement.
GAAGTGGCATTTGCGGCTCGCACCAGTGCAGAGTTATCTCAAAGAAAGGGGCCACGGTGTTTGTGTATCTCTATTATGTTGGTGCGGCTTCGGAACTTTTAAATATCTCGATATATCTCGAAAACTACGCTTCTGATCAAAAAATATCATAGAACATAAAAAGTAGGAAACTTAATTCTCTACAAAAAAGGTCTCTTAACATTTTGCCATAGCTCGCTTCGTTTCCGAGATATTTGCAGATATATCTCAAGGGAAGGGGCCTGACGGACATATTTCGAGATATTTCTTCTTCTTGTTGTTCTTCTTCTGCACAGCTAAGCTGGAAGTGGCATTTGCGGCTCGCACTAGTGCAGAGTTATCTCAAAGAAAGGGGCCACGGTGTTTCTGTATCTCTATTATGTTGGTGCGGCTTCGGAACTTTTAAATATCTCGATATATCTCGAAAACTACGCTTCTGATCAAAAAATATCATAGAACATAAAAAGTAGGAAACTTAATTCTCTACAAAAAAGGTCTCTTAACATTTTGCCATAGCTCGCTTCGTTTCCGAGATATTTGCAGATATATCTCAAGGGAAGGGGCCTGACGGACATATTTCGAGATATTTCTTCTTCTTGTTGTTCTTCTTCTGCACAGCTAAGCTGGAAGTGGCATTTGCGGGTCGCACTAGTGCAGAGTTATCTCAAAGAAAGGGGCCACGGTGTTTCTGTATCTCTATTATGTTGGTGCGGCTTCGGAACTTTTAAATATCTCGATATATCTCGAAAACTACGCTTCTGATCAAAAAATATCATAGAACATAAAAAGTAGGAAACTTAATTCTCTACAAAAAAGGTCTCTTAACATTTTGCCATAGCTCGCTTCGTTTCCGAGATATTTGCAGATTTATCTCAAGGGAAGGGTCCTAACGGACATATTTCGAGATATTTCTTCTTCTTGTTGTTCTTCTTCTGCACAGCTAAACTGGAAGTGGCATTTCCAGCTCGCAATAGTGCAGAGTTATCTCAAAGAAAGGGGCCACGGTGTTTCTGTATATCTATTATGTTGGTGCGGCTTCGGAACTTTTAAATATCTTGATATATCTCGAGAACTACGCATCTGATCAAAAAATATCATAGAACATAAAAAGTAGGAAACTTAATTCTCTACAAAAAAGGTCTCTTAAGATTTTGCCATAGCTCGCTTCGTTTCCGAGATATTTGCATATTTATCTCATGGGAAGGGGCCTGACGGACATATTTCGAGATATTTCTTCTTCTTGTTGTTCTTCTTCTGCACAGCTAAGCTGGAAGTGGCATTTGCGGGTCGCACTAGTGCAGAGTTATCTCAAAGAAAGGGGCCACGGTGTTTCTGTATCTCTATTATGTTGGTGCGGCTTCGGAACTTTTAAATATCTCGATATATCTCGAAAACTACGCTTCTGATCAAAAAATATCATAGAACATAAAAAGTAGGAAACTTAATTCTCTACAAAAAAGGTCTCTTAACATTTTGCCATAGCTCGCTTCGTTTCCGATATATTTGCAGATTTATCTCAAGGGAAGGGGCCTAACGGACATATTTCGAGATATTTCTTCTTCTTGTTGTTCTTCTTCTGCACAGCTAAACTGGAAGTGGCATTTCCAGCTCGCAATAGTGCAGAGTTATCTCAAAGAAAGGGGCCACGGTGTTTCTGTATATCTATTATGTTGGTGCGGCTTCGGAACTTTTAAATATCTTGATATATCTCGAGAACTACGCATCTGATCAAAAAATATCATAGAACATAAAAAGTAGGAAACTTAATTCTCTACAAAAAAGGTCTCTTGACATTTTGCCATAGCTCGCTTCGTTTCCGAGATATTTGCATATTTATCTCATGGGAAGGGGCCTGACGGACATATTTCGAGATATTTCTTCTTCTTGTTGTTCTTCTTCTGCACAGCTAAGCTGGAAGTGGCATTTGCGGCTCGCACTAGTGCAGAGTTATCTCAAAGAAAGGGGCCACGGTGTTTCTGTATCTCTATTATGTTGGTGCGGCTTCGGAACTTTTAAATATCTCGATATATCTCGAAAACTACGCTTCTGATCAAAAAATATCATAGAACATAAAAAGTAGGAAACTTAATTCTCTACAAAAAAGGTCTCTTAACATTTTGCCATAGCTCGCTTCGTTTCCGAGATATTTGCAGATTTATCTCAAGGGAAGGGGCCTAACGGACATATTTCGAGATATTTCTTCTTCTTGTCGTTCTTCTTCTGCACAGCTAAACTGGAAGTGGCATTTGCGGCTCGCACTAGTGCAGAGTTATCTCAAAGAAAGGGGCCACGGTGTTTCTGTATCTCTATTATGTTGGTGCGGCTTCGGAACTTTTAAATATCTCGATATATCTCGAAAACTACGCTTCTGATCAAAAAATATCATAGAACATAAAAAGTAGGAAACTTAATTCTCTACAAAAAAGGTCTCTTAACATTTTGCCATAGCTCGCTTCGTTTCCGAGATATTTGCAGATTTATCTCAAGGGAAGGGGCCTAACGGACATATTTCGAGATATTTCTTCTTCTTGTTGTTCTTCTTCTGCACAGCTAAGCTGGAAGTGGCATTTGCGGCTCGCACTAGTGCAGAGTTATCTCAAAGAAAGGGGCCACGGTGTTTCTGTATCTCTATTATGTTGGTGCGGCTTCGGAACTTTTAAATATCTCGATATATCTCGAAAACTACGCTTCTGATCAAAAAATATCATAGAACATAAAACGTAGGAAACTTAATTCTCTACAAAAAAGGTCTCTTAACATTTTGCCATAGCTCGCTTCGTTTCCGAGATATTTGCAGATTTATCTCAAGGGAAGGGGCCTGACGGACATATTTCGAGATATTTCTTCTTCTTGTTGTTCTTCTTCTGCACAGCTAAGCTGGAAGTGGCATTTGCGGCTCGCACTAGTGCAGAGTTATCTCAAAGAAAGGGGCCACGGTGTTTCTGTATCTCTATTATGTTGGTGCGGCTTCGGGACTTTTAAATATCTTGATATATCTCGAGAACTACGCATCTGATCAAACAATATCATAGAACATAAAAAGTAGGAAACTTAATTCTCTACAAAAAAGGTCTCTTAACATTTTGCCATAGCTCGCTTCGTTTCCGAGATATTTGCAGATTTATCTCAAGGGAAGGGGCCTGACGGACATATTTCGAGATATTTCTTCTTCTTGTTGTTCTTCTTCTGCACAGCTAAGCTGGAAGTGGCATTTGCGGCTCGCACTAGTGCAGAGTTATCTCAAAGAAAGGGGCCACGGTGTTTCTGTATCTCTATTATGTTGGTGCGGCTTCGGAACTTTTAAATATCTTGATATATCTCGAGAACTACGCATCTGATCAAACAATATCATAGAACATAAAAAGTAGGAAACTTAATTCTCTACAAAAAAGGTCTCTTAACATTTTGCCATAGCTCGCTTCGTTTCCGAGATATTTGCATATTTATCTCAAGGGAAGGGGCCTGACGGACATATTTCGAGATATTTCTTCTTCTTGTTGTTCTTCTTCTGCACAGCTAAGCTGGAAGTGGCATTTGCGGCTCGCACCAGTGCAGAGTTATCTCAAAGAAAGGGGCCACGGTGTTTGTGTATCTCTATTATGTTGGTGCGGCTTCGGAACTTTTAAATATCTCGATATATCTCGAAAACTACGCTTCTGATCAAAAAATATCATAGAACATAAAAAGTAGGAAACTTAATTCTCTACAAAAAAGGTCTCTTAACATTTTGCCATAGCTCGCTTCGTTTCCGAGATATTTGCAGATATATCTCAAGGGAAGGGGCCTGACGGACATATTTCGAGATATTTCTTCTTCTTGTTGTTCTTCTTCTGCACAGCTAAGCTGGAAGTGGCATTTGCGGCTCGCACTAGTGCAGAGTTATCTCAAAGAAAGGGGCCACGGTGTTTCTGTATCTCTATTATGTTGGTGCGGCTTCGGAACTTTTAAATATCTCGATATATCTCGAAAACTACGCTTCTGATCAAAAAATATCATAGAACATAAAAAGTAGGAAACTTAATTCTCTACAAAAAAGGTCTCTTAACATTTTGCCATAGCTCGCTTCGTTTCCGAGATATTTGCAGATATATCTCAAGGGAAGGGGCCTGACGGACATATTTCGAGATATTTCTTCTTCTTGTTGTTCTTCTTCTGCACAGCTAAGCTGGAAGTGGCATTTGCGGGTCGCACTAGTGCAGAGTTATCTCAAAGAAAGGGGCCACGGTGTTTCTGTATCTCTATTATGTTGGTGCGGCTTCGGAACTTTTAAATATCTCGATATATCTCGAAAACTACGCTTCTGATCAAAAAATATCATAGAACATAAAAAGTAGGAAACTTAATTCTCTACAAAAAAGGTCTCTTAACATTTTGCCATAGCTCGCTTCGTTTCCGAGATATTTGCAGATTTATCTCAAGGGAAGGGGCCTAACGGACATATTTCGAGATATTTCTTCTTCTTGTTGTTCTTCTTCTGCACAGCTAAACTGGAAGTGGCATTTCCAGCTCGCAATAGTGCAGAGTTATCTCAAAGAAAGGGGCCACGGTGTTTCTGTATATCTATTATGTTGGTGCGGCTTCGGAACTTTTAAATATCTTGATATATCTCGAGAACTACGCATCTGATCAAAAAATATCATAGAACATAAAAAGTAGGAAACTTAATTCTCTACAAAAAAGGTCTCTTAACATTTTGCCATAGCTCGCTTCGTTTCCGAGATATTTGCATATTTATCTCATGGGAAGGGGCCTGACGGACATATTTCGAGATATTTCTTCTTCTTGTTGTTCTTCTTCTGCACAGCTAAGCTGGAAGTGGCATTTGCGGCTCGCACTAGTGCAGAGTTATCTCAAAGAAAGGGGCCACGGTGTTTCTGTATCTCTATTATGTTGGTGCGGCTTCGGAACTTTTAAATATCTCGATATATCTCGAAAACTACGCTTCTGATCAAAAAATATCATAGAACATAAAAAGTAGGAAACTTAATTCTCTACAAAAAAGGTCTCTTAACATTTTGCCATAGCTCGCTTCGTTTCCGAGATATTTGCAGATTTATCTCAAGGGAAGGGGCCTAACGGACATATTTCGAGATATTTCTTCTTCTTGTCGTTCTTCTTCTGCACAGCTAAACTGGAAGTGGCATTTCCAGCTCGCAATAGTGCAGAGTTATCTCAAAGAAAGGGGCCACGGTGTTTCTGTATCTCTATTATGTTGGTGCGGCTTCGGAACTTTTAAATATCTTGATATATCTCGAGAACTACGCATCTGATCAAAAAATATCATAGAACATAAAAAGTAGGAAACTTAATTCTCTACAAAAAAGGTCTCTTAACATTTTGCCATAGCTCGCTTCGTTTCCGAGATATTTGCAGATTTATCTCAAGGGAAGGGGCCTGACGGACATATTTCGAGATATTTCTTCTTCTTGTTGTTCTTCTTCTGCACAGCTAAGCTGGAAGTGGCATTTGCAGCTCGCACTAGTGCTGAGTTATCTCAAAGAAAGGGGCCACGGTGTTTCTGTATCTCTATTATGTTGGTGCGGCTTCGGAACTTTTAAATATCTTGATATATCTCGAGAACTACGCATCTGATCAAAAAATATCATAGAACATAAAAAGTAGGAAACTTAATTCTCTACAAAAAAGGTCTCTTAACATTTTGCCATAGCTCGCTTCGTTTCCGAGATATTTGCATATTTATCTCAAGGGAAGGGGCCTGACGGACATATTTCGAGATATTTCTTCTTCTTGTTGTTCTTCTTCTGCACAGCTAAGCTGGAAGTGGCATTTGCGGCTCGCACTAGTGCAGAGTTATCTCAAAGAAAGGGGCCACGGTGTTTCTGTATCTCTATTATGTTGGTGCGGCTTCGGAACTTTTAAAAATCTCGATATATCTCGAAAACTACGCTTCTGATCAAAAAATATCATAGAACATAAATTGTAGGAAACATAATTCTCTACAAAAAAGGTCTCTTAACATTTTGCCATAGCTCGCTTCGTTTCCGAGATATTTGCAGATATATCTCAAGGGAAGGGGCCTGACGGACATATTTCGAGATATTTCTTCTTCTTGTTGTTCTTCTTCTGCACAGCTAAGCTGGAAGTGGCATTTGCGGCTCGCACTAGTGCAGAGTTATCTCAAAGAAAGGGGCCACGGTGTTTCTGTATCTCTATTATGTTGGTGCGGCTTCGGAACTTTTAAATATCTCGATATATCTCGAAAACTACGCTTCTGATCAAAAAATATCATAGAACATAAAAAGTAGGAAACTTAATTCTCTACAAAAAAGGTCTCTTAACATTTTGCCATAGCTCGCTTCGTTTCCGAGATATTTGCAGATTTATCTCAAGGGAAGGGGCCTAACGGACATATTTCGAGATATTTCTTCTTCTTGTTGTTCTTCTTCTGCACAGCTAAGCTGGAAGTGGCATTTGCGGCTCGCACTAGTGCAGAGTTATCTCAAAGAAAGGGGCCACGGTGTTTCTGTATCTCTATTATGTTGGTGCGGCTTCGGAACTTTTAAATATCTCGATATATCTCGAAAACTACGCTTCTGATCAAAAAATATCATAGAACATAAAACGTAGGAAACTTAATTCTCTACAAAAAAGGTCTCTTAACATTTTGCCATAGCTCGCTTCGTTTCCGAGATATTTGCAGATTTATCTCAAGGGAAGGGGCCTGACGGACATATTTCGAGATATTTCTTCTTCTTGTTGTTCTTCTTCTGCACAGCTAAGCTGGAAGTGGCATTTGCGGCTCGCACTAGTGCAGAGTTATCTCAAAGAAAGGGGCCACGGTGTTTCTGTATCTCTATTATGTTGGTGCGGCTTCGGGACTTTTAAATATCTTGATATATCTCGAGAACTACGCATCTGATCAAACAATATCATAGAACATAAAAAGTAGGAAACTTAATTCTCTACAAAAAAGGTCTCTTAACATTTTGCCATAGCTCGCTTCGTTTCCGAGATATTTGCATATTTATCTCAAGGGAAGGGGCCTGACGGACATATTTCGAGATATTTCTTCTTCTTGTTGTTCTTCTTCTGCACAGCTAAGCTGGAAGTGGCATTTGCGGCTCGCACCAGTGCAGAGTTATCTCAAAGAAAGGGGCCACGGTGTTTGTGTATCTCTATTATGTTGGTGCGGCTTCGGAACTTTTAAATATCTCGATATATCTCGAAAACTACGCTTCTGATCAAAAAATATCATAGAACATAAAAAGTAGGAAACTTAATTCTCTACAAAAAAGGTCTCTTAACATTTTGCCATAGCTCGCTTCGTTTCCGAGATATTTGCAGATATATCTCAAGGGAAGGGGCCTGACGGACATATTTCGAGATATTTCTTCTTCTTGTTGTTCTTCTTCTGCACAGCTAAGCTGGAAGTGGCATTTGCGGCTCGCACTAGTGCAGAGTTATCTCAAAGAAAGGGGCCACGGTGTTTCTGTATCTCTATTATGTTGGTGCGGCTTCGGAACTTTTAAATATCTCGATATATCTCGAAAACTACGCTTCTGATCAAAAAATATCATAGAACATAAAAAGTAGGAAACTTAATTCTCTACAAAAAAGGTCTCTTAACATTTTGCCATAGCTCGCTTCGTTTCCGAGATATTTGCAGATATATCTCAAGGGAAGGGGCCTGACGGACATATTTCGAGATATTTCTTCTTCTTGTTGTTCTTCTTCTGCACAGCTAAGCTGGAAGTGGCATTTGCGGCTCGCACTAGTGCAGAGTTATCTCAAAGAAAGGGGCCACGGTGTTTCTGTATCTCTATTATGTTGGTGCGGCTTCGGAACTTTTAAATATCTCGATATATCTCGAAAACTACGCTTCTGATCAAAAAATATCATAGAACATAAAAAGTAGGAAACTTAATTCTCTACAAAAAAGGTCTCTTAACATTTTGCCATAGCTCGCTTCGTTTCCGAGATATTTGCAGATATATCTCAAGGGAAGGGGCCTGACGGACATATTTCGAGATATTTCTTCTTCTTGTTGTTCTTCTTCTGCACAGCTAAGCTGGAAGTGGCATTTGCGGGTCGCACTAGTGCAGAGTTATCTCAAAGAAAGGGGCCACGGTGTTTCTGTATCTCTATTATGTTGGTGCGGCTTCGGAACTTTTAAATATCTCGATATATCTCGAAAACTACGCTTCTGATCAAAAAATATCATAGAACATAAAAAGTAGGAAACTTAATTCTCTACAAAAAAGGTCTCTTAACATTTTGCCATAGCTCGCTTCGTTTCCGAGATATTTGCAGATTTATCTCAAGGGAAGGGTCCTAACGGACATATTTCGAGATATTTCTTCTTCTTGTTGTTCTTCTTCTGCACAGCTAAACTGGAAGTGGCATTTCCAGCTCGCAATAGTGCAGAGTTATCTCAAAGAAAGGGGCCACGGTGTTTCTGTATATCTATTATGTTGGTGCGGCTTCGGAACTTTTAAATATCTTGATATATCTCGAGAACTACGCATCTGATCAAAAAATATCATAGAACATAAAAAGTAGGAAACTTAATTCTCTACAAAAAAGGTCTCTTAACATTTTGCCATAGCTCGCTTCGTTTCCGAGATATTTGCATATTTATCTCATGGGAAGGGGCCTGACGGACATATTTCGAGATATTTCTTCTTCTTGTTGTTCTTCTTCTGCACAGCTAAGCTGGAAGTGGCATTTGCGGGTCGCACTAGTGCAGAGTTATCTCAAAGAAAGGGGCCACGGTGTTTCTGTATCTCTATTATGTTGGTGCGGCTTCGGAACTTTTAAATATCTCGATATATCTCGAAAACTACGCTTCTGATCAAAAAATATCATAGAACATAAAAAGTAGGAAACTTAATTCTCTACAAAAAAGGTCTCTTAACATTTTGCCATAGCTCGCTTCGTTTCCGAGATATTTGCAGATTTATCTCAAGGGAAGGGGCCTAACGGACATATTTCGAGATATTTCTTCTTCTTGTTGTTCTTCTTCTGCACAGCTAAACTGGAAGTGGCATTTCCAGCTCGCAATAGTGCAGAGTTATCTCAAAGAAAGGGGCCACGGTGTTTCTGTATATCTATTATGTTGGTGCGGCTTCGGAACTTTTAAATATCTTGATATATCTCGAGAACTACGCATCTGATCAAAAAATATCATAGAACATAAAAAGTAGGAAACTTAATTCTCTACAAAAAAGGTCTCTTAACATTTTGCCATAGCTCGCTTCGTTTCCGAGATATTTGCATATTTATCTCATGGGAAGGGGCCTGACGGACATATTTCGAGATATTTCTTCTTCTTGTTGTTCTTCTTCTGCACAGCTAAGCTGGAAGTGGCATTTGCGGCTCGCACTAGTGCAGAGTTATCTCAAAGAAAGGGGCCACGGTGTTTCTGTATCTCTATTATGTTGGTGCGGCTTCGGAACTTTTAAATATCTCGATATATCTCGAAAACTACGCTTCTGATCAAAAAATATCATAGAACATAAAAAGTAGGAAACTTAATTCTCTACAAAAAAGGTCTCTTAACATTTTGCCATAGCTCGCTTCGTTTCCGAGATATTTGCAGATTTATCTCAAGGGAAGGGGCCTAACGGACATATTTCGAGATATTTCTTCTTCTTGTCGTTCTTCTTCTGCACAGCTAAACTGGAAGTGGCATTTCCAGCTCGCAATAGTGCAGAGTTATCTCAAAGAAAGGGGCCACGGTGTTTCTGTATCTCTATTATGTTGGTGCGGCTTCGGAACTTTTAAATATCTTGATATATCTCGAGAACTACGCATCTGATCAAAAAATATCATAGAACATAAAAAGTAGGAAACTTAATTCTCTACAAAAAAGGTCTCTTAACATTTTGCCATAGCTCGCTTCGTTTCCGAGATATTTGCAGATTTATCTCAAGGGAAGGGGCCTGACGGACATATTTCGAGATATTTCTTCTTCTTGTTGTTCTTCTTCTGCACAGCTAAGCTGGAAGTGGCATTTGCAGCTCGCACTAGTGCTGAGTTATCTCAAAGAAAGGGGCCACGGTGTTTCTGTATCTCTATTATGTTGGTGCGGCTTCGGAACTTTTAAATATCTTGATATATCTCGAGAACTACGCATCTGATCAAAAAATATCATAGAACATAAAAAGTAGGAAACTTAATTCTCTACAAAAAAGGTCTCTTAACATTTTGCCATAGCTCGCTTCGTTTCCGAGATATTTGCATATTTATCTCAAGGGAAGGGGCCTGACGGACATATTTCGAGATATTTCTTCTTCTTGTTGTTCTTCTTCTGCACAGCTAAGCTGGAAGTGGCATTTGCGGCTCGCACTAGTGCAGAGTTATCTCAAAGAAAGGGGCCACGGTGTTTCTGTATCTCTATTATGTTGGTGCGGCTTCGGAACTTTTAAAAATCTCGATATATCTCGAAAACTACGCTTCTGATCAAAAAATATCATAGAACATAAATTGTAGGAAACATAATTCTCTACAAAAAAGGTCTCTTAACATTTTGCCATAGCTCGCTTCGTTTCCGAGATATTTGCAGATATATCTCAAGGGAAGGGGCCTGACGGACATATTTCGAGATATTTCTTCTTCTTGTTGTTCTTCTTCTGCACAGCTAAGCTGGAAGTGGCATTTGCGGCTCGCACTAGTGCAGAGTTATCTCAAAGAAAGGGGCCACGGTGTTTCTGTATCTCTATTATGTTGGTGCGGCTTCGGAACTTTTAAATATCTCGATATATCTCGAAAACTACGCTTCTGATCAAAAAATATCATAGAACATAAAAAGTAGGAAACTTAATTCTCTACAAAAAAGGTCTCTTAACATTTTGCCATAGCTCGCTTCGTTTCCGAGATATTTGCAGATTTATCTCAAGGGAAGGGGCCTAACGGACATATTTCGAGATATTTCTTCTTCTTGTTGTTCTTCTTCTGCACAGCTAAGCTGGAAGTGGCATTTGCGGCTCGCACTAGTGCAGAGTTATCTCAAAGAAAGGGGCCACGGTGTTTCTGTATCTCTATTATGTTGGTGCGGCTTCGGAACTTTTAAATATCTCGATATATCTCGAAAACTACGCTTCTGATCAAAAAATATCATAGAACATAAAACGTAGGAAACTTAATTCTCTACAAAAAAGGTCTCTTAACATTTTGCCATAGCTCGCTTCGTTTCCGAGATATTTGCAGATTTATCTCAAGGGAAGGGGCCTGACGGACATATTTCGAGATATTTCTTCTTCTTGTTGTTCTTCTTCTGCACAGCTAAGCTGGAAGTGGCATTTGCGGCTCGCACTAGTGCAGAGTTATCTCAAAGAAAGGGGCCACGGTGTTTCTGTATCTCTATTATGTTGGTGCGGCTTCGGGACTTTTAAATATCTTGATATATCTCGAGAACTACGCATCTGATCAAACAATATCATAGAACATAAAAAGTAGGAAACTTAATTCTCTACAAAAAAGGTCTCTTAACATTTTGCCATAGCTCGCTTCGTTTCCGAGATATTTGCAGATTTATCTCAAGGGAAGGGGCCTGACGGACATATTTCGAGATATTTCTTCTTCTTGTTGTTCTTCTTCTGCACAGCTAAGCTGGAAGTGGCATTTGCGGCTCGCACTAGTGCAGAGTTATCTCAAAGAAAGGGGCCACGGTGTTTCTGTATCTCTATTATGTTGGTGCGGCTTCGGAACTTTTAAATATCTTGATATATCTCGAGAACTACGCATCTGATCAAACAATATCATAGAACATAAAAAGTAGGAAACTTAATTCTCTACAAAAAAGGTCTCTTAACATTTTGCCATAGCTCGCTTCGTTTCCGAGATATTTGCATATTTATCTCAAGGGAAGGGGCCTGACGGACATATTTCGAGATATTTCTTCTTCTTGTTGTTCTTCTTCTGCACAGCTAAGCTGGAAGTGGCATTTGCGGCTCGCACCAGTGCAGAGTTATCTCAAAGAAAGGGGCCACGGTGTTTGTGTATCTCTATTATGTTGGTGCGGCTTCGGAACTTTTAAATATCTCGATATATCTCGAAAACTACGCTTCTGATCAAAAAATATCATAGAACATAAAAAGTAGGAAACTTAATTCTCTACAAAAAAGGTCTCTTAACATTTTGCCATAGCTCGCTTCGTTTCCGAGATATTTGCAGATATATCTCAAGGGAAGGGGCCTGACGGACATATTTCGAGATATTTCTTCTTCTTGTTGTTCTTCTTCTGCACAGCTAAGCTGGAAGTGGCATTTGCGGCTCGCACTAGTGCAGAGTTATCTCAAAGAAAGGGGCCACGGTGTTTCTGTATCTCTATTATGTTGGTGCGGCTTCGGAACTTTTAAATATCTCGATATATCTCGAAAACTACGCTTCTGATCAAAAAATATCATAGAACATAAAAAGTAGGAAACTTAATTCTCTACAAAAAAGGTCTCTTAACATTTTGCCATAGCTCGCTTCGTTTCCGAGATATTTGCAGATATATCTCAAGGGAAGGGGCCTGACGGACATATTTCGAGATATTTCTTCTTCTTGTTGTTCTTCTTCTGCACAGCTAAGCTGGAAGTGGCATTTGCGGGTCGCACTAGTGCAGAGTTATCTCAAAGAAAGGGGCCACGGTGTTTCTGTATCTCTATTATGTTGGTGCGGCTTCGGAACTTTTAAATATCTCGATATATCTCGAAAACTACGCTTCTGATCAAAAAATATCATAGAACATAAAAAGTAGGAAACTTAATTCTCTACAAAAAAGGTCTCTTAACATTTTGCCATAGCTCGCTTCGTTTCCGAGATATTTGCAGATTTATCTCAAGGGAAGGGGCCTAACGGACATATTTCGAGATATTTCTTCTTCTTGTTGTTCTTCTTCTGCACAGCTAAACTGGAAGTGGCATTTCCAGCTCGCAATAGTGCAGAGTTATCTCAAAGAAAGGGGCCACGGTGTTTCTGTATATCTATTATGTTGGTGCGGCTTCGGAACTTTTAAATATCTTGATATATCTCGAGAACTACGCATCTGATCAAAAAATATCATAGAACATAAAAAGTAGGAAACTTAATTCTCTACAAAAAAGGTCTCTTAACATTTTGCCATAGCTCGCTTCGTTTCCGAGATATTTGCATATTTATCTCATGGGAAGGGGCCTGACGGACATATTTCGAGATATTTCTTCTTCTTGTTGTTCTTCTTCTGCACAGCTAAGCTGGAAGTGGCATTTGCGGCTCGCACTAGTGCAGAGTTATCTCAAAGAAAGGGGCCACGGTGTTTCTGTATCTCTATTATGTTGGTGCGGCTTCGGAACTTTTAAATATCTCGATATATCTCGAAAACTACGCTTCTGATCAAAAAATATCATAGAACATAAAAAGTAGGAAACTTAATTCTCTACAAAAAAGGTCTCTTAACATTTTGCCATAGCTCGCTTCGTTTCCGAGATATTTGCAGATTTATCTCAAGGGAAGGGGCCTAACGGACATATTTCGAGATATTTCTTCTTCTTGTCGTTCTTCTTCTGCACAGCTAAACTGGAAGTGGCATTTCCAGCTCGCAATAGTGCAGAGTTATCTCAAAGAAAGGGGCCACGGTGTTTCTGTATCTCTATTATGTTGGTGCGGCTTCGGAACTTTTAAATATCTTGATATATCTCGAGAACTACGCATCTGATCAAAAAATATCATAGAACATAAAAAGTAGGAAACTTAATTCTCTACAAAAAAGGTCTCTTAACATTTTGCCATAGCTCGCTTCGTTTCCGAGATATTTGCAGATTTATCTCAAGGGAAGGGGCCTGACGGACATATTTCGAGATATTTCTTCTTCTTGTTGTTCTTCTTCTGCACAGCTAAGCTGGAAGTGGCATTTGCAGCTCGCACTAGTGCTGAGTTATCTCAAAGAAAGGGGCCACGGTGTTTCTGTATCTCTATTATGTTGGTGCGGCTTCGGAACTTTTAAATATCTCGATATATCTCGAAAACTACGCTTCTGATCAAAAAATATCATAGAACATAAATTGTAGGAAACATAATTCTCTACAAAAAAGGTCTCTTAACATTTTGCCATAGCTCGCTTCGTTTCCGAGATATTTGCAGATATATCTCAAGGGAAGGGGCCTGACGGACATATTTCGAGATATTTCTTCTTCTTGTTGTTCTTCTTCTGCACAGCTAAGCTGGAAGTGGCATTTGCGGCTCGCACTAGTGCAGAGTTATCTCAAAGAAAGGGGCCACGGTGTTTCTGTATCTCTATTATGTTGGTGCGGCTTCGGAACTTTTAAATATCTCGATATATCTCGAAAACTACGCTTCTGATCAAAAAATATCATAGAACATAAAAAGTAGGAAACTTAATTCTCTACAAAAAAGGTCTCTTAACATTTTGCCATAGCTCGCTTCGTTTCCGAGATATTTGCAGATTTATCTCAAGGGAAGGGGCCTAACGGACATATTTCGAGATATTTCTTCTTCTTGTTGTTCTTCTTCTGCACAGCTAAACTGGAAGTGGCATTTCCAGCTCGCAATAGTGCAGAGTTATCTCAAAGAAAGGGGCCACGGTGTTTCTGTATCTCTATTATGTTGGTGCGGCTTCAGAACTTTTAAATATCTCGATATATCTCGAAAACTACGCATCTGATCAAAAAATATCATAGAACATAAAACGTAGGAAACTTAATTCTCTACAAAAAAGGTCTCTTAACATTTTGCCATAGCTCGCTTCGTTTCCGAGATATTTGCAGATTTATCTCAAGGGAAGGGGCCTGACGGACATATTTCGAGATATTTCTTCTTCTTGTTGTTCTTCTTCTGCACAGCTAAGCTGGAAGTGGCATTTGCGGCTCGCACTAGTGCAGAGTTATCTCAAAGAAAGGGGCCACGGTGTTTCTGTATCTCTATTATGTTGGTGCGGCTTCGGGACTTTTAAATATCTTGATATATCTCGAGAACTACGCATCTGATCAAACAATATCATAGAACATAAAAAGTAGGAAACTTAATTCTCTACAAAAAAGGTCTCTTAACATTTTGCCATAGCTCGCTTCGTTTCCGAGATATTTGCAGATTTATCTCAAGGGAAGGGGCCTGACGGACATATTTCGAGATATTTCTTCTTCTTGTTGTTCTTCTTCTGCACAGCTAAGCTGGAAGTGGCATTTGCGGCTCGCACTAGTGCAGAGTTATCTCAAAGAAAGGGGCCACGGTGTTTCTGTATCTCTATTATGTTGGTGCGGCTTCGGAACTTTTAAATATCTTGATATATCTCGAGAACTACGCATCTGATCAAACAATATCATAGAACATAAAAAGTAGGAAACTTAATTCTCTACAAAAAAGGTCTCTTAACATTTTGCCATAGCTCGCTTCGTTTCCGAGATATTTGCATATTTATCTCAAGGGAAGGGGCCTGACGGACATATTTCGAGATATTTCTTCTTCTTGTTGTTCTTCTTCTGCACAGCTAAGCTGGAAGTGGCATTTGCGGCTCGCACCAGTGCAGAGTTATCTCAAAGAAAGGGGCCACGGTGTTTGTGTATCTCTATTATGTTGGTGCGGCTTCGGAACTTTTAAATATCTCGATATATCTCGAAAACTGCGCTTCTGATCAAAAAATATCATAGAACATAAAAAGTAGGAAACTTAATTCTCTACAAAAAAGGTCTCTTAACATTTTGCCATAGCTCGCTTCGTTTCCGAGATATTTGCAGATATATCTCAAGGGAAGGGGCCTGACGGACATATTTCGAGATATTTCTTCTTCTTGTTGTTCTTCTTCTGCACAGCTAAGCTGGAAGTGGCATTTGCGGCTCGCACTAGTGCAGAGTTATCTCAAAGAAAGGGGCCACGGTGTTTCTGTATCTCTATTATGTTGGTGCGGCTTCGGAACTTTTAAATATCTCGATATATCTCGAAAACTACGCTTCTGATCAAAAAATATCATAGAACATAAAAAGTAGGAAACTTAATTCTCTACAAAAAAGGTCTCTTAACATTTTGCCATAGCTCGCTTCGTTTCCGAGATATTTGCAGATTTATCTCAAGGGAAGGGGCCTAACGGACATATTTCGAGATATTTCTTCTTCTTGTTGTTCTTCTTCTGCACAGCTAAACTGGAAGTGGCATTTCCAGCTTGCAATAGTGCAGAGTTATCTCAAAGAAAGGGGCCACGGTGTTTCTGTATCTCTATTATGTTGGTGCGGCTTCGGAACTTTTAAATATCTTGATATATCTCGAGAACTACGCATCTGATCAAAAAATATCATAGAACATAAAACGTAGGAAACTTAATTCTCTACAAAAAAGGTCTCTTAACATTTTGCCATAGCTCGCTTCGTTTCCGAGATATTTGCAGATTTATCTCAAGGGAAGGGGCCTGACGGACATATTTCGAGATATTTCTTCTTCTTGTTGTTCTTCTTCTGCACAGCTAAGCTGGAAGTGGCATTTGCGGCTCGCACTAGTGCAGAGTTATCTCAAAGAAAGGGGCCACGGTGTTTCTGTATCTCTATTATGTTGGTGCGGCTTCGGAACTTTTAAATATCTTGATATATCTCGAGAACTACGCATCTGATCAAACAATATCATAGAACATAAAAAGTAGGAAACTTAATTCTCTACAAAAATGGTCTCTTAACATTTTGCCATAGCTCGCTTCGTTTCCGAGATATTTGCATATTTATCTCAAGGGAAGGGGCCTGACGGACATATTTCGAGATATTTCTTCTTCTTGTTGTTCTTCTTCTGCACAGCTAAGCTGGAAGTGGCATTTGCGGCTCGCACTAGTGCAGAGTTATCTCAAAGAAAGGGGCCACGGTGTTTCTGTATCTCTATTATGTTGGTGCGGCTTCGGAACTTCTAAATATCTCGATATATCTCGAAAACTACGCTTCTGATCAAAAAATATCATAGAACATAAATTGTAGGAAACATAATTCTCTACAAAAAAGGTCTCTTAACATTTTGCCATAGCTCTCTTCGTTTCCGAGATATTTGCAGATTTATCTCAAGGGAAGGGGCCTGACGGACATATTTCGAGATATTTCTTCTTCTTGTTGTTCTTCTTCTGCACAGCTAAGCTGGAAGTGGCATTTGCAGCTCGCAATAGTGCAGAGTTATCTCAAAGAAAGGGGCCACGGTGTTTCTGTATCTCTATTATGTTGGTGCGGCATCGGAACTTTTAAATATCTTGATATATCTCGAGAACTACGCGTCTGATCAAAAAATATCATAGAACATAAAAAGTAGGAAACTTAATTCTCTACAACAACGGTCTCTTAACATTTTGCCATAGCTCGCTTCGTTTCCGAGATATTTGCATATTTATCTCAAGGGAAGGGGCCTGACGGACATATTTCGAGATATTTCTTCTTCTTGTTGTTCTTCTTCTGCACAGCTAAGCTGGAAGTGGCATTTGCGGCTCGCACTAGTGCAGAGTTATCTCAAAGAAAGGGGCCACGGTGTTTCTGTATCTCTATTATGTTGGTGCGGCTTCGGAACTTTTAAATATCTTGATATATCTCGAGAACTACGCTTCTGATCAAAAAATATCATAGAACGTAAATTGTAGGAAACATTATTCTCTACAAAAAAGGTCTCTTAACATTTTGCCATAGCTCGCTTCGTTTCCGAGATATTTGCAGATTCATCTCAAGGGAAGGGGTCTGACGGACATATTTCGAGATATTTCTTCTTCTTGTTGTTCTTCTTCTGCACAGCTAAGCTGGAAGTGGCATTTGCAGCTCGCAATAGTGCAGAGTTATCCCAAAGAAAGGGGCCACGGTGTTTCTGTATCTCTATTATGTTGGTGCGGCTTCGGAACTTTTAAATATCTCGATATATCTCGAAAACTACGCTTCTGATCAAAAAATATCATAGAACATAAATTGTAGGAAACATAATGCTTTACAAAAAAGGTCTCTTAACATTTTGCCATAGCTCGCTTCGTTTCCGAGATATTTGCAGATTTATCTCAAGGGAAGGGTCCTGATGGACATATTTCGAGATATTTCTTCTTCTTGTTGTTCTTCTTCTGCACTGCTAAACTGGAAGTGGCATTTCCAGCTCGCAATCGTGCAGAGTTATCTCAAAGAAAGGGGCCATGGTGTTTCTGTATCTCTATTATGTTGGTGCGGCTTCGGAACTTTTAAATATCTTGATATATCTCGAGAACTACGCCTCTGATCGAAAAATATCATAGAACATAAAAAGTAGGAAACTTAATTCTCTACAAAAAAGGTCTCTTAACATTTTGCCATAGCTCGCTTCGTTTCCGAGATATTTGCAGATTTATCTCAAGGGAAGGGGCCTGACGGACATATTTCGAGATATTTCTTCTTTTTGTTGTTCTTCTTCTGCACAGCTAAGCTGGAAGTGGCATTTGCAGCGCGCAATAGTGCAGAGTTATCTCAAAGAAAGGGGCCACGGTGTTTCTGTATCTCTATTATGTTGGTGCGGCTTCGGAACTTTTAAATATCTTGATATATCTCGAGAACTACGCATCTGATGAAAAAATATCATACTACATAAAAAGTAGGAAACTTAATTCTCTACAAGAAAGGTCTCTAAACATTTTGCCATAGCTCGCTTCGATTCCGAGATATTTGCAGATTCAGCTCAAAGGAACGGGCCTGACGGACATATTTCGAGATACTTCTTCTTCTTGTTGTTCTTCCTCTGCACAGCTAAGCTGGAAGTGGCATTTGCAGCTCGCAATAGTGCAGAGTTATCTCAAAGAAAGGGGCCACGGTGTTTCTGTATCTCTATTATGTTGGTGCGGCTTCGGAACTTTTAAATATCTTGATACATCTCGAGAACTACGCATCTGATCAAAAAATATCATAGAACATAAAAAGTAGGAAACTTAATTCTCTACAAAAAAGGTCTCTTAACATTTTGCCATAGCTCGCTTCGTTTCCGAGATATTTGCAGATTTATCTCAAGGGAAGGGGCCTGACGGACATATTTCGAGATATTTCTTCTTCTTGTTGTTCTTCTTCTGCACTGCTAAGCTGGAAGTGGCATTTGCGGCTCGCACTAGTGCAGAGTTATCTCAAAGAAAGGGGCCACGGTGTTTCTGTAACTCTATTATGTTGGTGCGGCTTCGGAACTTTTAAATATCTTGATATATCTCGAGACCTACGCATCTGATCAAAAAATATCATAGAACATAAAAAGTAGGAAACTTAATTCTCTACAAAAAAGGTCTCTTAACATTTTGCCATAGCTCGCTTCGTTTCCGAGATATTTGCATATTTATCTCAAGGGAAGGGGCCTGACGGACATATTTCGAGATATTTCTTCTTCTTGTTGTTCTTCTTCTGCACAGCTAAGCTGGAAGTGGCATTTGCGGCTCGCACTATGGCAGAGTTATCTCAAAGAAAGGGGCCACGGTGTTTCTGTATCTCTATTATGTTGGTGCGGCTTCGGAACTTTTAAATATCTCGATATATCTCGAAAACTACGCTTCTGATCAAAAAATATCATAGAACATAAATTGTAGGAAACATCATTCTCTACAAAAAAGGTCTCTTAACATTTTGCCATAGCTCGCTTCGTTTCCGAGATATTTGCAGATATATCTCAAGGGAAGGGGCCTGACGGACATATTTCGAGATATTTCTTCTTCTTGTTGTTCTTCCTCCGCACAGCTAAGCTGGAAGTGGCATTTGCAGCTGGCAATAGTGCAGAGTTATCTCAAAGAAAGGGGCCACGGTGTTTCTGTATCTCTATTATGTTGGTGCGGCATCGGAACTTTTAAATATCTTGATATATCTCGAGAACTACGCGTCTGATCAAAAAATATCATAGAACATAAAAAGTAGGAAACTTAATTCTCTACAACAACGGTCTCTTAACATTTTGCCATAGCTCGCTTCGTTTCCGAGATATTTGCATATTTATCTCAAGGGAAGGGGCCTGACGGACATATTTCGAGATATTTCTTCTTCTTGTTGTTCTTCTTCTGCACAGCTAAGCTGGAAGTGGCATTTGCGGCTCGCACTAGTGCAGAGTTATCTCAAAGAAAGGGGCCACGGTGTTTCTGTATCTCTATTATGTTGGTGCGGCTTCGGAACTTTTAAATATCTCGATATATCTCGAAAACTACGCTTCTGATCAAAAAATATCATAGAACGTAAATTGTAGGAAACATAATTCTCTACAAAAAAGGTCTCTTAACATTTTGCCATAGCTCGCTTCGTTTCCGAGATATTTGCAGATTCATCTCAAGGGAAGGGGTCTGACGGACATATTTCGAGATATTTCTTCTTCTTGTTGTTCTTCTTCTGCACAGCTAAGCTCGAAGTGGCATTTGCAGCTCGCAATAGTGCAGAGTTATCTCAAAGAAAGAGGCCACGGTGTTTCTGTACCTCTATTATGTTAGTGCAGCTTCGGAACTTTTAAATATCTTGATATATCTCGAGAACTACGCATCTGATCAAAAAATATCATCGAACATAAAAAGTAGGAAACTTAATTCTCTACAAAAAAGGTCTCTTAACATTTTGCCATAGCTCGCTTCGTTTCCGAGATATTTGCAGATTTATCTCAAGGGAAGTGGCCTGACGGACATATTTCGAGATATTTCTTCTTCTTGTTGTTCTTCTTCTGCACAGCTAAGCTGGAAGTGGCATTTGCAGCTCGCAATAGTGCAGAGTTATCCCAAAGAAAGGGGCCACGGTGTTTCTGTATCTCTATTATGTTGGTGCGGCTTCGGAACTTTTAAATATCTCGATATATCTCGAAAACTACGCTTCTGATCAAAAAATATCATAGAACATAAATTGTAGGAAACATAATGCTTTACAAAAAAGGTCTCTTAACATTTTGCCATAGCTCGCTTCGTTTCCGAGATATTTGCAGATTTATCTCAAGGGAAGGGTCCTGATGGACATATTTCGAGATATTTCTTCTTCTTGTTGTTCTTCTTCTGCACAGCTAAACTGGAAGTGGCATTTCCAGCTCGCAATCGTGCAGAGTTATCTCAAAGAAAGGGGCCATGGTGTTTCTGTATCTCTATTATGTTGGTACGGCTTCGGAACTTTTAAATATCTTGATATATCTCGAGAACTACGCCTCTGATCGAAAAATATCATAGAACATAAAAAGTAGGAAACTTAATTCTCTACAGAAAAGGTCTCTCAACATTTTGCCATAGCTCGCTTCGTTTCCGAGATATTTGCAGATTTATCTCAAGGGAAGGGGCCTAACGGACATATTTCGAGATATTTCTTCTTCTTGTTGTTCTTCTTCTGCACAGCTAAACTGGAAGTGGCATTTCCAGCTCGCAATAGTGCAGAGTTATCTCAAAGAAAGGGGCCACGGTGTTTCTGTATCTCTATTATGTTGGTGCGGCTTCGGAACTTTTAAATATCTTGATATATCTCGAGAACTACGTATCTGATCAAAAAATATCATAGAACATAAAAAGTAGCAAACTTAATTCTCTACAAAAAAGGTCTCTTAACATTTTGCCATAGCTCGCTTCGTTTCCGAGATATTTGCATATTTATCTCAAGGGAAGGGGCCTGACGGACATATTTCGAGATATTTCTTCTTCTTGTTGTTCTTCTTCTGCACAGCTAAGCTGGAAGTGGCATTTGCGGCTCGCACTAGGGCAGAGTTATCTCAAAGAAAGGGGCCACGGTGTTTCTGTATCTCTATTATGTTGGTGCGGCTTCGGAACTTTTAAATATCTCGATATATCTCGAAAACTACGCTTCTGATCAAAAAATATCATAGAACATAAATTGTAGGAAACATAATTCTCTACAAAAAAGGTCTCTTAACATTTTGCCATAGCTCGCTTCGTTTCCGAGATATTTGCAGATATATCTCAAGGGAAGGGGCCTGACGGACATATTTCGAGATATTTCTTCTTCTTGTTGTTCTTCTTCTGCACAGCTAAACTGGAAGTGGCATTTGCAGCTGGCAATAGTGCAGAGTTATCTCAAAGAAAGGGGCCACGGTGTTTCTGTATCTCTATTATGTTGGTGCGGCTTCGGAACTTTTAAATATCTTGATATATCTCGAGAACTACGTATCTGATCAAAAAATATCATAGAACATAAAAAGTAGCAAACTTAATTCTCTACAAAAAAGGTTTCTTAACATTTTGCCATAGCTCGCTTCGTTTCCGAGATATTTGCATATTTATCTCAAGGGAAGGGGCCTGACGGACATATTTCGAGATATTTCTTCTTCTTGTTGTTCTTCTTCTGCACAGCTAAGCTGGAAGTGGCATTTGCGGCTCGCACTAGGGCAGAGTTATCTCAAAGAAAGGGGCCACGGTGTTTCTGTATCTCTATTATGTTGGTGCGGCTTCGGAACTTTTAAATATCTCGATATATCTCGAAAACTACGCTTCTGATCAAAAAATATCATAGAACATAAATTGTAGGAAACATAATTCTCTACAAAACAGGTCTCTTAACATTTTGCCATAGCTCGCTTCGTTTCCGAGATATTTGCAGATATATCTCAAGGGAAGGGGCCTGACGGACATATTTCGAGATATTTCTTCTTCTTGTTGTTCTTCTTCTGCACAGCTAAACTGGAAGTGGCATTTCCAGCTCGCAATAGTGCAGAGTTATCTCAAAGAAAGGGGCCACGGTGTTTCTGTATCTCTATTATGTTGGTGCGGCTTCGGAACTTTTAAATATCTTGATATATCTCGAGAACTACGTATCTGATCAAAAAATATCATAGAACATAAAAAGTAGCAAACTTAATTCTCTACAAAAAAGGTCTCTTAACATTTTGCCATAGCTCGCTTCGTTTCCGAGATATTTGCATATTTATCTCAAGGGAAGGGGCCTGACGGACATATTTCGAGATATTTCTTCTTCTTGTTGTTCTTCTTCTGCACAGCTAAGCTTTAAGTCGCATTTGCGGCTCGCACTAGGGCAGAGTTATCTCAAAGAAAGGGGCCACGGTGTTTCTGTATCTCTATTATGTTGGTGCGGCTTCAGAACTTTTAAATATCTCGATATATCTCGAAAACTACGCTTCTGATCAAAAAATATCATAGAACATAAATTGTAGGAAACATAATTCTCTACAAAAAAGGTCTCTTAACATTTTGCCATAGCTCGCTTCGTTTCCGAGATATTTGCAGATATATCTCAAGGGAAGGGGCCTGACGGACATATTTCGAGATATTTCTTCTTCTTGTTGTTCTTCCTCTGCACAACTAAGCTGGAAGTGGCATTTGCAGCTCGCAATAGTGCAGAGTTATCTCAAAGAAAGGGGCCACGGTGTTTCTGTATCTCTATTATGTTGGTGCGGCTTCGGAACTATTAAATATCTTGATATATCTCGAGAACTACGCATCTGATCAAAAAATATCATAGAACATAAAAGGTAGGAAACTTAATTCTCTACAAAAAACGTCTCTTAACATTTTGCCATAGCTCGCTTCGTTTCCGAGATATTTGCAGATTCAGCTCAAAGGAACTGGCCTGACGGACATATTTCGAGATATTTCTTCTTCTTGTTGTTCTTCTTCTGCACAGCTAAGCTGGAAGTGGCATTTGCGGCTCGCACTAGGGCAGAGTTATCTCAATGAAAGGGGCCACGGTGTTTCTGTATCTCTATTATGTTGGTGCGGCTTCGGAACTTTTAAATATCTCGATATATCTCGAAAACTACGCTTCTGATCAAAAAATATCATAGAACATAAATTGTAGGAAACATAATTCTCTACAAAACAGGTCTCTTAACATTTTGCCATAGCTCGCTTCGTTTCCGAGATATTTGCAGATATATCTCAAGGGAAGGGGCCTGACGGACATATTTCGAGATATTTCTTCTTCTTGTTGTTCTTCTTCTGCACAGCTAAACTGGAAGTGGCATTTCCAGCTCGCAATAGTGCAGAGTTATCTCAAAGAAAGGGGCCACGGTGTTTCTGTATCTCTATTATGTTGGTGCGGCTTCGGAACTTTTAAATATCTTGATATATCTCGAGAACTACGTATCTGATCAAAAAATATCATAGAACATAAAAAGTAGCAAACTTAATTCTCTACAAAAAAGGTCTCTTAACATTTTGCCATAGCTCGCTTCGTTTCCGAGATATTTGCATATTTATCTCAAGGGAAGGGGCCTGACGGACATATTTCGAGATATTTCTTCTTCTTGTTGTTCTTCTTCTGCACAGCTAAGCTTTAAGTCGCATTTGCGGCTCGCACTAGGGCAGAGTTATCTCAAAGAAAGGGGCCACGGTGTTTCTGTATCTCTATTATGTTGGTGCGGCTTCAGAACTTTTAAATATCTCGATATATCTCGAAAACTACGCTTCTGATCAAAAAATATCATAGAACATAAATTGTAGGAAACATAATTCTCTACAAAAAAGGTCTCTTAACATTTTGCCATAGCTCGCTTCGTTTCCGAGATATTTGCAGATATATCTCAAGGGAAGGGGCCTGACGGACATATTTCGAGATATTTCTTCTTCTTGTTGTTCTTCCTCTGCACAACTAAGCTGGAAGTGGCATTTGCAGCTCGCAATAGTGCAGAGTTATCTCAAAGAAAGGGGCCACGGTGTTTCTGTATCTCTATTATGTTGGTGCGGCTTCGGAACTATTAAATATCTTGATATATCTCGAGAACTACGCATCTGATCAAAAAATATCATAGAACATAAAAGGTAGGAAACTTAATTCTCTACAAAAAACGTCTCTTAACATTTTGCCATAGCTCGCTTCGTTTCCGAGATATTTGCAGATTCAGCTCAAAGGAACTGGCCTGACGGACATATTTCGAGATATTTCTTCTTCTTGTTGTTCTTCTTCTGCACAGCTAAGCTGGAAGTGGCATTTGCAGCTCGCAATAGTGCAGAGTTATCTCAAAGAAATGGGCCACGGTGTTTCTGTATCTCTATTATGTTGGTGCGGCTTCGGAACTTTTAAATATCTTGATATATCTCGAGAACTACGTATCTGATCAAAAAATATCATAGAACATAAAAAGTAGCAAACTTAATTCTCTACAAAAAAGGTTTCTTAACATTTTGCCATAGCTCGCTTCGTTTCCGAGATATTTGCATATTTATCTCAAGGGAAGGGGCCTGACGGACATATTTCGAGATATTCCTTCTTCTTGTTGTTCTTCTTCTGCACAGCTAAGCTGGAAGTGGCATTTGCGGCTCGCACTAGGGCAGAGTTATCTCAAAGAAAGGGGCCACGGTGTTTCTGTATCTCTATTATGTTGGTGCGGCTTCGGAACTTTTAAATATCTTGATATATCTCGAGAACTACGTATCTGATCAAAAAATATCATAGAACATAAAAAGTAGCAAACTTAGTTCTCTACAAAAAAGGTCTCTTAACATTTTGCCATAGCTCGCTTCGTTTCCGAGATATTTGCATATTTATCTCAAGGGAAGGGGCCTGACGGACATATTTCGAGATATTTCTTCTTCTTGTTGTTCTTCTTCTGCACAGCTAAGCTGGAAGTGGCATTTGCGGCTCGCACTAGGGCAGAGTTATCTCAAAGAAAGGGGCCACGGTGTTTCTGTATCTCTATTATGTTGGTGCGGCTTCAGAACTTTTAAATATCTCGATATATCTCGAAAACTACGCTTCTGATCAAAAAATATCATAGAACATAAAAAGTAGGAAACTTAATTCTCTACAAAAAAGGTCTCTTAACATTTTGCCATAGCTCGCTTCGTTTCCGAGATATTTGCATATTTATCTCAAGGGAAGGGGCCTGACGGACATATTTCGAGATATTTCTTCTTCTTGTTGTTCTTCTTCTGCACAGCTAAGCTGGAAGTGGCATTTGCGGCTCGCACTAGGGCAGAGTTATCTCAAAGAAAGGGGCCACGGTGTTTCTGTATCTCTATTATGTTGGTGCGGCTTCGGAACTTTTAAATATCTTGATATATCTCGAGAACTACGTATCTGATCAAAAAATATCATAGAATATAAAAAGTAGGAAACTTAATTCTCTACAAAAAAGGTCTCTTAACATTTTGCCATAGCTCGCTTCGTTTCCGAGATATTTGCAGATTCATCTCAAGGGAAGGGGTCTGACGGACATATTTCGAGATATTTCTTCTTCTTGTTGTTCTTCTTCTGCACAGCTAAGCTGGAAGTGGCATTTGCGGCTCGCACTAGTGCAGAGTTATCTCAAAGAAAGGGGCCACGGTGTTTCTGTATCTCTATTATGTTGGTGCGGCTTCGGAACTTTTAAATATCTCGATATATCTCGAAAACTACGCTTCTGATCAAAAAATATCATAGAACATAAATTGTAGGAAACATAATTCTCTACAAAAAAGGTCTCTTAACATTTTGCCATAGCTCTCTTCGTTTCCGAGATATTTGCAGATTTATCTCAAGGGAAGGGGCCTGACGGACATATTTCGAGATATTTCTTCTTCTTGTTGTTCTTCTTCTGCACAGCTAAGCTGGAAGTGGCATTTGCAGCTCGCAATAGTGCAGAGTTATCTCAAAGAAAGGGGCCACGGTGTTTCTGTATCTCTATTATGTTGGTGCGGCTTCGGAACTTTTAAATATCTTGATATATCTCGAGAACTACGCGTCTGATCAAAAAATATCATAGAACATAAAAAGTAGGAAACTTAATTCTCTACAACAACGGTCTCTTAACGTTTTGCCATAGCTCGCTTCGTTTCCGAGATATTTGCATATTTATCTCAAGGGAAGGGGCCTGACGGACATATTTCGAGATATTTCTTCTTCTTGTTGTTCTTCTTCTGCACAGCTAAGCTGGAAGTGGCATTTGCGGCTCGCACTAGTGCAGAGTTATCTCAAAGAAAGGGGCCACGGTGTTTCTGTATCTCTATTATGTTGGTGCGGCTTCGGAACTTTTAAATATCTCGATATATCTCGAAAACTACGCTTCTGATCAAAAAATATCATAGAACATAAATTGTAGGAAACATAATTCTCTACAAAAAAGGTCTCTTAACATTTTGCCATAGCTCTCTTCGTTTCCGAGATATTTGCAGATTTATCTCAAGGGAAGGGGCCTGACGGACATATTTCGAGATATTTCTTCTTCTTGTTGTTCTTCTTCTGCACAGCTAAGCTGGAAGTGGCATTTGCAGCTCGCAATAGTGCAGAGTTATCTCAAAGAAAGGGGCCACGGTGTTTCTGTATCTCTATTATGTTGGTGCGGCTTCGGAACTTTTAAATATCTTGATATATCTCGAGAACTACGCGTCTGATCAAAAAATATCATAGAACATAAAAAGTAGGAAACTTAATTCTCTACAAGAACGGTCTCTTAACATTTTGCCATAGCTCGCTTCGTTTCCGAGATATTTGCATATTTATCTCAAGGGAAGGGGCCTGACGGACATATTTCGAGATATTCCTTCTTCTTGTTGTTCTTCTTCTGCACAGCTAAGCTGGAAGTGGCATTTGCGGCTCGCACTAGTGCAGAGTTATCTCAAAGAAAGGGGCCACGGTGTTTCTGTATCTCTATTATGTTGGTGCGGCTTCGGAACTTTTAAATATCTCGATATATCTCGAAAACTACGCATCTGATCAAAAAATATCATAGAACATAAATTGTAGGAAACATAATTCTCTACAAAAAAGGTCTCTTAACATTTTGCCATAGCTCTCTTCGTTTCCGAGATATTTGCAGATTTATCTCAAGGGAAGGGGCCTGACGGACATACTTCGAGATATTTCTTCTTCTTGTTGTTCTTCTTCTGCACAGCTAAGCTGGAAGTGGCATTTGCAGCTCGCAATAGTGCAGAGTTATCTCAAAGAAAGAGGCCACGGTGTTTCTGTACCTCTATTATGTTGGTGCAGCTTCGGAACTTTTAAATATCTTGATATATCTCGAGAACTACGCATCTGATCAAAAAATATCATCGAACATAAAAAGTAGGAAACTTAATTCTCTACAAAAAAGGTCTCTTAACATTTTGCCATAGCTCGCTTCGTTTCCGAGATATTTGCAGATTCAGCTCAAAGGAACTGGCCTGACGGACATATTTCGAGATATTTCTTCTTCTTGTTGTTCTTCTTCTGCACAGCTAAGCTGGAAGTGGCATTTGCAGCTCGCAATATTGCAGAGTTATCTCACAGAAAGGGGCCACGGTGTTTCTGTATCTCTATTATGTTGGTGCGGCTTCGGAACTTTTAAATATCTTGATATATCTCGAGAACTATGCATCTGATCAAAAAATATCATAGAACATAAAAAGTAGGAAACTTAATTCTCTACAAAAAAGGTCTCTTAACATTTTGCCATAGCTCGCTTCGTTTCCGAGATATTTGCATATTTATCTCAAGGGAAGGGGCCTGACGGACATATTTCGAGATATTTCTTCTTCTTGTTGTTCTTCTTCTGCACAGCTAAGCTGGAAGTGGCATTTGCGGCTCGCACTAGTGCAGAGTTATCTCAAAGAAAGGGGCCACGGTGTTTCTGTATCTCTATTATGTTGGTGCGGCTTCGGAACTTTTAAATATCTCGATATATCTCGAAAACTACGCTTCTGATCAAAAAATATCATAGAACATAAATTGTAGGAAACATAATTCTCTACAAAAAAGGTCTCTTAACATTTTGCCATAGCTCTCTTCGTTTCCGAGATATTTGCAGATTTATCTCAAGGGAAGGGGCCTGACGGACATATTTCGAGATATTTCTTCTTCTTGTTGTTCTTCTTCTGCACAGCTAAGCTGGAAGTGGCATTTGCGGCTCGCACTAGTGCAGAGTTATCTCAAAGAAAGGGGCCACGGTGTTTCTGTATCTCTATTATGTTGGTGCGGCTTCGGAACTTTTAAATATCTCGATATATCTCGAAAACTACGCTTCTGATCAAAAAATATCATAGAACGTAAATTGTAGGAAACATAATTCTCTACAAAAAAGGTCTCTTAACATTTTGCCATAGCTCTCTTCGTTTCCGAGATATTTGCAGATTTATCTCAAGGGAAGGGGCCTGACGGACATATTTCGAGATATTTCTTCTTCTTGTTGTTCTTCTTCTGCACAGCTAAGCTGGAAGTGGCATTTGCAGCTCGCAATAGTGCAGAGTTATCTCAAAGAAAGGGGCCACGGTGTTTCTGTATCTCTATTATGTTGGTGCGGCTTCGGAACTTTTAAATATCTTGATATATCTCGAGAACTACACGTCTGATCAAAAAATATCATAGAACATAAAAAGTAGGAAACTTAATTCTCTACAACAACGGTCTCTTAACATTTTGCCATAGCTCGCTTCGTTTCCGAGATATTTGCATATTTATCTCAAGGGAAGGGGCCTGACGGACATATTTCGAGATATTTCTTCTTCTTGTTGTTCTTCTTCTGCACAGCTAAGCTGGAAGTGGCATTTGCGGCTCGCACTAGTGCAGAGTTATCTCAAAGAAAGGGGCCACGGTGTTTCTGTATCTCTATTATGTTGGTGCGGCTTCGGAACTTTTAAATATCTTGATATATCTCGAGAACTACGCGTCTGATCAAAAAATATCATAGAACATAAAAAGTAGGAAACTTAATTCTCTACAACAACGATCTCTTAACGTTTTGCCATAGCTCGCTTCGTTTCCGAGATATTTGCATATTTATCTCAAGGGAAGGGGCCTGACGGACATATTTCGAGATATTTCTTCTTCTTGTTGTTCTTCTTCTGCACAGCTAAGCTGGAAGTGGCATTTGCGGCTCGCACTAGTGCAGAGTTATCTCAAAGAAAGGGGCCACGGTGTTTCTGTATCTCTATTATGTTGGTGCGGCTTCGGAACTTTTAAATATCTCGATATATCTCGAAAACTACGCTTCTGATCAAAAAATATCATAGAACATAAATTGTAGGAAACATAATTCTCTACAAAAAAGGTCTCTTAACATTTTGCCATAGCTCTCTTCGTTTCCGAGATATTTGCAGATTTATCTCAAGGGAAGGGGCCTGACGGACATATTTCGAGATATTTCTTCTTCTTGTTGTTCTTCTTCTGCACAGCTAAGCTGGAAGTGGCATTTGCAGCTCGCAATAGTGCAGAGTTATCTCAAAGAAAGGGGCCACGGTGTTTCTGTATCTCTATTATGTTGGTGCGGCTTCGGAACTTTTAAATATCTTGATATATCTCGAGAACTACGCGTCTGATCAAAAAATATCATAGAACATAAAAAGTAGGAAACTTAATTCTCTACAACAACGGTCTCTTAACGTTTTGCCATAGCTCGCTTCGTTTCCGAGATATTTGCATATTTATCTCAAGGGAAGGGGCCTGACGGACATATTTCGAGATATTTCTTCTTCTTGTTGTTCTTCTTCTGCACAGCTAAGCTGGAAGTGGCATTTGCGGCTCGCACTAGTGCAGAGTTATCTCAAAGAAAGGGGCCACGGTGTTTCTGTATCTCTATTATGTTGGTGCGGCTTCGGAACTTTTAAATATCTCGATATATCTCGAAAACTACGCTTCTGATCAAAAAATATTATAGAACATAAATTGTAGGAAACATAATTCTCTACAAAGAAGGTCTCTTAACATTTTGCCATAGCTCTCTTCGTTTCCGAGATATTTGCAGATTTATCTCAAGGGAAGGGGCCTGACGGACATATTTCGAGATATTTCTTCTTCTTGTTGTTCTTCTTCTGCACAGCTAAGCTGGAAGTGGCATTTGCAGCTCGCAATAGTGCAGAGTTATCTCAAAGAAAGGGGCCACGGTGTTTCTGTATCTCTATTATGTTGGTGCGGCTTCGGAACTTTTAAATATCTTGATATATCTCGAGAACTACGCGTCTGATCAAAAAATATCATAGAACATAAAAAGTAGGAAACTTAATTCTCTACAACAACGGTCTCTTAACATTTTGCCATAGCTCGCTTCGTTTCCGAGATATTTGCATATTTATCTCAAGGGAAGGGGCCTGACGGACATATTTCGAGATATTTCTTCTTCTTGTTGTTCTTCTTCTGCACAGCTAAGCTGGAAGTGGCATTTGCAGCTCGCAATATTGCAGAGTTATCTCACAGAAAGGGGCCACGGTGTTTCTGTATCTCTATTATGTTGGTGCGGCTTCGGAACTTTTAAATATCTTGATATATCTCGAGAACTAAGCATCTGATCAAAAAATATCATAGAACATAAAAAGTAGGAAACTTAATTCTCTACAAAAAAGGTCTCTTAACATTTTGCCATAGCTCGCTTCGTTTCCGAGATATTTGCATATTTATCTCAAGGGAAGGGGCCTGACGGACATATTTCGAGATATTTCTTCTTCTTGTTGTTCTTCTTCTGCACAGCTAAGCTGGAAGTGGCATTTGCGGCTCGCACTAGTGCAGAGTTATCTCAAAGAAAGGGGCCACGGTGTTTCTGTATCTCTATTATGTTGGTGCGGCTTCGGAACTTTTAAATATCTCGATATATCTCGAAAACTACGCTTCTGATCAAAAAATATCATAGAACATAAATTGTAGGAAACATAATTCTCTACAAAAAAGGTCTCTTAACATTTTGCCATAGCTCTCTTCGTTTCCGAGATATTTGCAGATTTATCTCAAGGGAAGGGGCCTGACGGACATATTTCGAGATATTTCTTCTTCTTGTTGTTCTTCTTCTGCACAGCTAAGCTGGAAGTGGCATTTGCAGCTCGCAATAGTGCAGAGTTATCTCAAAGAAAGGGGCCACGGTGTTTCTGTATCTCTATTATGTTGGTGCGGCTTCGGAACTTTTAAATATCTTGATATATCTCGAGAACTACGCGTCTGATCAAAAAATATCATAGAACATAAAAAGTAGGAAACTTAATTCTCTACAACAACGGTCTCTTAACGTTTTGCCATAGCTCTCTTCGTTTCCGAGATATTTGCAGATTTATCTCAAGGGAAGGGGCCTGACGGACATATTTCGAGATATTTCTTCTTCTTGTTGTTCTTCTTCTGCACAGCTAAGCTGGAAGTGGCATTTGCAGCTCGCACTAGTGCAGAGTTATCTCAAAGAAAGGGGCCACGGTGTTTCTGTATCTCTATTATGTTGGTGCGGCTTCGGAACTTTTAAATATCTGGATATATCTGGAAAACTACGCTTCTGATCAAAAAATATCATAGAACATAAATTGTAGGAAACATAATTCTCTACAAAAAAGGTCTCTTAACATTTTGCCATAGCTCTCTTCGTTTCCGAGATATTTGCATATTTATCTCAAGGGAAGGGGCCTGACGGACATATTTCGAGATATTTCTTCTTCTTGTTGTTCTTCTTCTGCACAGCTAAGCTGGAAGTGGCATTTGCGGCTCGCACTAGTGCAGAGTTATCTCAAAGAAAGGGGCCACGGTGTTTCTGTATCTCTATTATGTTGGTGCGGCTTCGGAACTTTTAAATATCTCGATATATCTCGAAAACTACGCTTCTGATCAAAAAATATCATAGAACATAAAGAGTAGGAAACTTAATTCTCTACAAAAAAGGTCTCTTAACATTTTGCCATAGCTCGCTTCGTTTCCGAGATATTTGCAGATTCATCTCAAGGGAAGGGGTCTGACGGACATATTTCGAGATATTTCTTCTTCTTGTTGTTCTTCTTCTGCACAGCTAAGCTGGAAGTGGCATTTGCGGCTCGCACTAGTGCAGAGTTATCTCAAAGAAAGGGGCCACGGTGTTTCTGTATCTCTATTATGTTGGTGCGGCTTCGGAACTTTTAAATATCTCGATATATCTCGAAAACTACGCTTCTGATCAAAAAATATCATAGAACATAAATTGTAGGAAACACAATTCTCTACAAAAAAGGTCTCTTAACATTTTGCCATAGCTCTCTTCGTTTCCGAGATATTTGCAGATTTATCTCAAGGGAAGGGGCCTGACGGACATATTTCGAGATATTTCTTCTTCTTGTTGTTCTTCTTCTGCACATCTAAGCTGGAAGTGGCATTTACAGCTCGCAACAGTGCAGAGTTATCTCAAAGAAAGGGGCCACGGTGTTTCTGTATCTCTATTATGTTGGTGCGGCTTCGGAACTTTTAAATATCTTGATATATCTCGAGAACTACGCATCTGATCAAAAAATATCATAGAACGTGAAAAGTAGGAAACTTAATTCTCTACAAAACAGGTCTCTTAACATTTTGCCATAGCTCTCTTCGTTTCCGAGATATTTGCAGATTTATCTCAAGGGAAGGGGCCTGGCGGACATATTTCGAGATATTTCTTCTTCTTGTTGTTCTTCTTCTGCACAGCTAAGCTGGAAGTGGCATTTGCAGCTCGCAATAGTTCAGAGTTATCTCAAAGAAAGGGGCCACGGTGTTTCTGTATCTCTATTATGTTGGTGCGGCTTCGGAACTTTTAAATATCTTGATATATCTCGAGAACTACGCATCTGATCAAAAAATATCATAGAACATGAAAAGTAGGAAACTTAATTCTCTACAAAAAAGGTCTCTTAACATTTTGCCATAGCTCGCTTCGTTTCCGAGATATTTGCAGATTTATCTCAAGGGAAGGGGCCTGACGGACATATTTCGAGATATTTCTTCTTCTTGTTGTTCTTCTTCTGCACAGCTAAGCTGGAAGTGGCATTTGCGGCTCGCACTAGTGCAGAGTTATCTCAACGAAAGGGGCCACGGTGTTTCTGTATCTCTATTATGTTGGTGCGGCTTCGGAACTTTTAAATATCTCGATATATCTCGAAAACTACGCTTCTGATCAAAAAATATCATAGAACATAAATTGTAGGAAACATAATTGTCTACAAAAAAGGTCTCTTAACATTTTGCCATAGCTCTCTTCGTTTCCGAGATATTTGCAGATTTATCTCAAGGGAAGGGGCCTGACGGACATATTTCGAGATATTTCTTCTTCTTGTTGTTCTTCTTCTGCACAGCTAAGCTGGAAGTGGCATTTGCAGCTCGCAATAGTGCAGAGTTATCTCAAAGAAAGGGGCCACGGTGTTTCTGTATCTCTATTATGTTGGTGCGGCTTCGGAACTTTTAAATATCTTGATATATCTCGAGAACTACGCGTCTGATCAAAAAATATCATAGAACATAAAAAGTAGGAAACTTAATTCTCTACAACAACGGTTTCTTAACATTTTGCCATAGCTCTCTTCGTTTCCGAGATATTTGCAGATTTATCTCAAGGGAAGGGGCCTGACGGACATATTTCGAGATATTTCTTCTTCTTGTTGTTCTTCTTCTGCACAGCTAAGCTGGAAGTGGCATTTGCGGCTCGCACTAGTGCAGAGTTATCTCAACGAAAGGGGCCACGGTGTTTCTGTATCTCTATTATGTTGGTGCGGCTTCGGAACTTTTAAATATCTTGATATATCTCGAGAACTACGCGTCTGATCAAAAAATATCATAGAACATAAAAAGTAGGAAACTTAATTCTCTACAAAAACGGTCTCTTAACATTTTGCCATAGCTCGCTTCGCTTCCGAGATATTTGCAGATATATTTCAAGGGAAGGGCCCTGACGGGCATATTTCGAGATATTTCTTCTTCTTGTTGTTCTTCTTCTGCACAGCTAAGCTGGAAGTGGCATTTGCGGCTCGCACTAGTGCACAGTTATCTCAAAGAAAGGGGCCACGGGGTTTCTGTATCTCTATTATGTTGGTGCGTCTTCGGAACTTTTAAATATCTCGATATATCTCGAAAACTACGCTTCTGATCAAAAAATATCATAGAACATAAATTGTAGGAAACATAATTCTCTACAAAAAACGTCTCTTAACATTTTGCCATAGCTCGCTTCGTTTCCGAGATATTTGCAGATTTATCTCAAGGGAAGTGGCCTGACGGACATATTTCGAGATATTTCTTCTTCTTGTTGTTGTTCTTCTGCACAGCTAAGCTGGAAGTGGCATTTCCAGCTCGCAATAGTGCAGAGATATCTCAAAGAAAGGGGCCACGGTGTTTCTGTATCTCTATTATGTTGGTGCGGCTTCGGAACTTTTAAATATCTTGATATATCTCGAGAACTACGCGTCTGATCAAAAAATATCATAGAACATAAAAAGTAAGAAACATAATTCTCTACAAAAAAGGTCTCTTAACATTTTGCCATAGCTCGCTTCGTTTCCGAGATATTTGCAGATTTATCTCAAGGGAAGGGGCCTGACGGACATATTTCGAGATATTTCTTCTTCTTGTTGTTCTTCTTCTGCACAGCTAAGCTGGAAGTGGCATTTGCGGCTCGCACTAGTGCAGAGTTATCTCAACGAAAGGGGCCACGGTGTTTCTGTATCTCTATTATGTTGGTGCGGCTTCGGAACTTTTAAATATCTTGATATATCTCGAGAACTACGCGTCTGATCAAAAAATATCATAGAACATAAAAAGTAGGAAACTTAATTCTCTACAAAAACGGTCTCTTAACATTTTGCCATAGCTCGCTTCGTTTCCGAGATATTTGCAGATATATTTCAAGGGAAGGGGCCTGACGGGCATATTTCGAGATATTTCTTCTTCTTGTTGTTCTTCTTCTGCACAGCTAAGCTGGAAGTGGCATTTGCAGCTGGCAATAGTGCAGAGTTATCTCAAAGAAAGGGGCCACGGTGTTTCTGTATCTCTATTATGTTGGTGCGGCTTCGGAACTTTTAAATATCTCGATATATCTCGAAAACTACGCTTCTGATCAAAAAATATCATACAACATAAATTGTAGGAAACATAATTCTCTACAAAAAACGTCTGTTAACATTTTGCCATAGCTCGCTTCGTTTCCGAGATATTTGCAGATTCAGCTCAAAGGAACTGGCCTGACGGACATATTTCGAGATATTTCTTCTTCTTGTTGTTCTTCCTCTGCACAGCTAAGCTGGAAGTGGCATTTGCAGCTCGCACTAGTGCAGAGTTATCTCAAAGAAAGGGGCCACGGTGTTTCTGTATCTCTATTATGTTGGTGCGGCTTCGGAACTTTTAAATATCTCGATATATCTCGAAAACTACGCTTCTGATCAAAAAATATCATAGAACATAAATTGTAGGAAACACAATTCTCTACAAAAAAGGTCTCTTAACATTTTGCCATAGCTCTCTTCGTTTCCGAGATATTTGCAGATTTATCTCAAGGGAAGGGGCCTGACGGACATATTTCGAGATATTTCTTCTTCTTGTTGTTCTTCTTCTGCACATCTAAGCTGGAAGTGGCATTTACAGCTCGCAACAGTGCAGAGTTATCTCAAAGAAAGGGGCCACGGTGTTTCTGTATCTCTATTATGTTGGTGCGGCTTCGGAACTTTTAAATATCTTGATATATCTCGAGAACTACGCATCTGATCAAAAAATATCATAGAACGTGAAAAGTAGGAAACTTAATTCTCTACAAAACAGGTCTCTTAACATTTTGCCATAGCTCTCTTCGTTTCCGAGATATTTGCAGATTTATCTCAAGGGAAGGGGCCTGGCGGACATATTTCGAGATATTTCTTCTTCTTGTTGTTCTTCTTCTGCACAGCTAAGCTGGAAGTGGCATTTGCAGCTCGCAATAGTTCAGAGTTATCTCAAAGAAAGGGGCCACGGTGTTTCTGTATCTCTATTATGTTGGTGCGGCTTCGGAACTTTTAAATATCTTGATATATCTCGAGAACTACGCATCTGATCAAAAAATATCATAGAACATGAAAAGTAGGAAACTTAATTCTCTACAAAAAAGGTCTCTTAACATTTTGCCATAGCTCGCTTCGTTTCCGAGATATTTGCAGATTTATCTCAAGGGAAGGGGCCTGACGGACATATTTCGAGATATTTCTTCTTCTTGTTGTTCTTCTTCTGCACAGCTAAGCTGGAAGTGGCATTTGCGGCTCGCACTAGTGCAGAGTTATCTCAACGAAAGGGGCCACGGTGTTTCTGTATCTCTATTATGTTGGTGCGGCTTCGGAACTTTTAAATATCTCGATATATCTCGAAAACTACGCTTCTGATCAAAAAATATCATAGAACATAAATTGTAGGAAACATAATTGTCTACAAAAAAGGTCTCTTAACATTTTGCCATAGCTCTCTTCGTTTCCGAGATATTTGCAGATTTATCTCAAGGGAAGGGGCCTGACGGACATATTTCGAGATATTTCTTCTTCTTGTTGTTCTTCTTCTGCACAGCTAAGCTGGAAGTGGCATTTGCAGCTCGCAATAGTGCAGAGTTATCTCAAAGAAAGGGGCCACGGTGTTTCTGTATCTCTATTATGTTGGTGCGGCTTCGGAACTTTTAAATATCTTGATATATCTCGAGAACTACGCGTCTGATCAAAAAATATCATAGAACATAAAAAGTAGGAAACTTAATTCTCTACAACAACGGTTTCTTAACGTTTTGCCATAGCTCTCTTCGTTTCAGAGATATTTGCAGATTTATCTCAAGGGAAGGGGCCTGACGGACATATTTCGAGATATTTCTTCTTCTTGTTGTTCTTCTTCTGCACAGCTAAGCTGGAAGTGGCATTTGCAGCTCGCAATAGTGCACAGTTATCTCAAAGAAAGGGGCCACGGTGTTTCTGTATCTCTATTATGTTGGTGCGGCTTCGGAACTTTTAAATATCTCGATATATCTCGAAAACTACGCTTCTGATCAAAAAATATCATAGAACATAAATTGTAGGAAACATAATTCTCTACAAAAAAGGTCTCTTAACATTTTGCCATAGCTCTCTTCGTTTCCGAGATATTTGCATATTTATCTCAAGGGAAGGGGCCTGACGGACATATTTCCAGATATTTCTTCTTCTTGTTGTTCTTCTTCTGCACAGCTAAGCTGGAAGTGGCATTTGCGGCTCGCACTAGTGCAGAGTTATCTCAAAGAAAGGGGCCACGGTGTTTCTGTATCTCTATTATGTTGGTGCGGCTTCGGAACTTTTAAATATCTCGATATATCTCGAAAACTACGCTTCTGATCAAAAAATATCATAGAACATAAAAAGTAGGAAACTTAATTCTCTACAAAAAAGGTCTCTTAACATTTTGCCATAGCTCGCTTCGTTTCCGAGATATTTGCAGATTCATCTCAAGGGAAGGGGTCTGACGGACATATTTCGAGATATTTCTTCTTCTTGTTGTTCTTCTTCTGCACAGCTAAGCTGGAAGTGGCATTTACAGCTCGCAACAGTGCAGAGTTATCTCAAAGAAAGGGGCCACGGTGTTTCTGTATCTCTATTATGTTGGTGCGGCTTCGGAACTTTTAAATATCTTGATATATCTCGAGAACTACGCATCTGATCAAAAAATATCATAGAACGTGAAAAGTAGGAAACTTAATTCTCTACAAAACAGGTCTCTTAACATTTTGCCATAGCTCTCTTCGTTTCCGAGATATTTGCAGATTTATCTCAAGGGAAGGGGCCTGGCGGACATATTTCGAGATATTTCTTCTTCTTGTTGTTCTTCTTCTGCACAGCTAAGCTGGAAGTGGCATTTGCAGCTCGCAATAGTTCAGAGTTATCTCAAAGAAAGGGGCCACGGTGTTTCTGTATCTCTATTATGTTGGTGCGGCTTCGGAACTTTTAAATATCTTGATATATCTCGAGAACTACGCATCTGATCAAAAAATATCATAGAACATGAAAAGTAGGAAACTTAATTCTCTACAAAAAAGGTCTCTTAACATTTTGCCATAGCTCTCTTCGTTTCCGAGATATTTGCAGATTTATCTCAAGGGAAGGGGCCTGACGGACATATTTCGAGATATTTCTTCTTCTTGTTGTTCTTCTTCTGCACAGCTAAGCTGGAAGTGGCATTTGCGGCTCGCACTAGTGCAGAGTTATCTCAACGAAAGGGGCCACGGTGTTTCTGTATCTCTATTATGTTGGTGCGGCTTCGGAACTTTTAAATATCTTGATATATCTCGAGAACTACGCGTCTGATCAAAAAATATCATAGAACATAAAAAGTAGGAAACTTAATTCTCTACAAAAACGGTCTCTTAACATTTTGCCATAGCTCGCTTCGCTTCCGAGATATTTGCAGATATATTTCAAGGGAAGGGCCCTGACGGGCATATTTCGAGATATTTCTTCTTCTTGTTGTTCTTCTTCTGCACAGCTAAGCTGGAAGTGGCATTTGCGGCTCGCACTAGTGCACAGTTATCTCAAAGAAAGGGGCCACGGGGTTTCTGTATCTCTATTATGTTGGTGCGTCTTCGGAACTTTTAAATATCTCGATATATCTCGAAAACTACGCTTCTGATCAAAAAATATCATAGAACATAAATTGTAGGAAACATAATTCTCTACAAAAAACGTCTCTTAACATTTTGCCATAGCTCGCTTCGTTTCCGAGATATTTGCAGATTTATCTCAAGGGAAGTGGCCTGACGGACATATTTCGAGATATTTCTTCTTCTTGTTGTTCTTCTTCTGCACAGCTAAGCTGGAAGTGGCATTTCCAGCTCGCAATAGTGCAGAGATATCTCAAAGAAAGGGGCCACGGTGTTTCTGTATCTCTATTATGTTGGTGCGGCTTCGGAACTTTTAAATATCTTGATATATCTCGAGAACTACGCGTCTGATCAAAAAATATCATAGAACATAAAAAGTAAGAAACATAATTCTCTACAAAAAAGGTCTCTTAACATTTTGCCATAGCTCGCTTCGTTTCCGAGATATTTGCAGATTCAGCTCAAAGGAACTGGCCTGACGGACATATTTCGAGATATTTCTTCTTCTTGTTGTTCTTCCTCTGCACAGCTAAGCTGGAAGTGGCATTTGCAGCTCGCACTAGTGCAGAGTTATCTCAAAGAAAGGGGCCACGGTGTTTCTGTATCTCTATTATGTTGGTGCGGCTTCGGAACTTTTAAATATCTCGATATATCTCGAAAACTACGCTTCTGATCAAAAAATATCATAGAACATAAATTGTAGGAAACATAATTCTCTACAGAAAAGGTCTCTTAACATTTTGCCATAGCTCGCTTCGTTTCCGAGATATTTGCAGATTTATCTCAAGGGAAGGGGCCTGACGGACATATTTCGAGATATTTCTTCTTCTTGTTGTTCTTCCCCTGCACAGCTAAGCTGGAAGTGGCATTTGCAGCTCGCAATAGTGCAGAGTTATCTCAAAGAAAGGGGCCACGGTGTTTCTGTATCTCTATTATGTTGGTGCGGCTTCGGAACTTTTAAATATCTTGATATATCTCGAGAACTACGCATCTGATCAAAAAATATCATAGAACATAAAAAGTAGGAAGCTTAATTCTCTACAAAAAAGGTCTCTTAACATTTTGCCATAGCTCGCTTCGTTTCCGAGATATTTGCAGATTTATCTCAAGGGAAGGGGCCTGACGGACATATTTCGAGATATTTCTTCTTCTTGTTGTTCTTCTTCTGCACAGCTAAGCTGGAAGTGGCATTTGCCCCTCGCACTAGTGCAGAGTTATCTCAACGAAAGGGGCCACGGTGTTTCTGTATCTCTATTATGTTGGTGCGGCTTCGGAACTTTTAAATATCTTGATATATCTCGAGAACTACGCGTCTGATCAAAAAATATCATAGAACATAAAAAGTAGGAAACTTAATTCTCTACAAAAACGGTCTCTTAACATTTTGCCATAGCTCGCTTCGCTTCCGAGATATTTGCAGATATATTTCAAGGGAAGGGCCCTGACGGGCATATTTCGAGATATTTCTTCTTCTTGTTGTTCTTCTTCTGCACAGCTAAGCTGGAAGTGGCATTTGCAGCTGGCAATAGTGCACAGTTATCTCAAAGAAAGGGGCCACGGGGTTTCTGTATCTCTATTATGTTGGTGCGTCTTCGGAACTTTTAAATATCTCGATATATCTCGAAAACTACGCTTCTGATCAAAAAATATCATACAACATAAATTGTAGGAAACATAATTCTCTACAAAAAACGTCTGTTAACATTTTGCCATAGCTCGCTTCGTTTCCGAGATATTTGCAGATTCAGCTCAAAGGAACTGGCCTGACGGACATATTTCGAGATATTTCTTCTTCTTGTTGTTCTTCCTCTGCACAGCTAAGCTGGAAGTGGCATTTGCAGCTCGCACTAGTGCAGAGTTATCTCAAAGAAAGGGGCCACGGTGTTTCTGTATCTCTATTATGTTGGTGCGGCTTCGGAACTTTTAAATATCTGGATATATCTGGAAAACTACGATTCTGATCAAAAAATATCATAGAACATAAATTGTAGGAAACATAATTCTCTACAAAAAAGGTCTCTTAACATTTTGCCATAGCTCGCTTCGTTTCCGAGATATTTGCAGATATATCTCAAGGGAAGGGGCCTGACGGACATATTTCGAGATATTTCTTCTTCTTGTTGTTCTTCTTCTGCACAGCTAAGCTGGAAGTGGCATTTACAGCTCGCAATAGTGCAGAGTTATCTCAAAGAAAGCTGCCACGGTGTTTCTGTATCTCTATTATGTTGGTGCGGCCTCGGAACTTTTAAATATCTTGATATATCTCGAGAACTACGCCTCTGATCGAAAAATATCATAGAACATAAAAAGTAGGAAACTTAATTCTCTACAAAAAAGGTCTCTTAACATTTTGCCATAGCTCGCTTCGTTTCCGAGATATTTGCAGATTTATCTCAAGGGAAGGGGCCTGACGGACATATTTCGAGATATTTCTTCTTTTTGTTGTTCTTCTTCTGCACAGCTAAGCTGGAAGTGGCATTTGCAGCGCGCAATAGTGCAGAGTTATCTCAAAGAAAGGGGCCACGGTGTTTCTGTATCTCTATTATGTTGGTGCGGCTTCGGAACTTTTAAATATCTTGATATATCTCGAGAACTACGCATCTGATCAAAAAATATCATACTACATAAAAAGTAGGAAACTTAATTCTCTACAAGAAAGGTCTCTAAACATTTTGCCATAGCTCGCTTCGTTTCCGAGATATTTGCATATTTATCTCAAGGGAAGGGGCCTGACGGACATATTTCGAGATATTTCTTCTTCTTGTTGTTCTTCTTCTGCACAGCTAAGCTGGAAGTGGCATTTGCGGCTCGCACTAGTGCAGAGTTATCTCAAAGAAAGGGGCCACGGTGTTTCTGTATCTCTATTATGTTGGTGCGGCTTCGGAACTTTTAAATATCTCGATATATCTCGAAAACTACGCTTCTGATCAAAAAATATCATAGAACCTAGATTGTAGGAAACATAATTCTCTACAAAAAAGGTCTCTTAACATTTTGCCATAGCTCGCTTCGTTTCCGAGATATTTGCAGATATATCTCAAGGGAAGGGGCCTGACGGACATGTTTCGAGATATTTCTTCTTCTTGTTGTTCTTCTTCTGCATAGCTAAGCTGGAAGTGGCATTTGCAGCTCGCAATAGTGCAGAGTTATCTCAAAGAAAGGGGCCACGGTGTTTCTGTATCTCTATTATGTTGGTGCGGCTTCGGAACTTTTAAATATCTTGATATATCTCGAGAACCACGCATCTGATCAATAAATATCATAGAACATGAAAAGTAGGAAACTTAATTCTCTACCAAAAAGGTCTCTTAACATTTTGCCATAGCTCGCTTCGCTTCCGAGATATTTGCAGATTTATCTCAAGGGAAGGGGCCTGACGGACATATTTCGAGATATTTCTTCTTCTTGTTGTTCTTCTTCTGCACAGCTAAGCTGGAAGTGGCATTTGCAGCTGGCAATAGTGCACAGTTATCTCAAAGAAAGGGGCCACGGGGTTTCTGTATCTCTATTATGTTGGTGCGTCTTCGGAACTTTTAAATATCTCGATATATCTCGAAAACTACGCTTCTGATCAAAAAATATCATACAACATAAATTGTAGGAAACATAATTCTCTACAAAAAACGTCTGTTAACATTTTGCCATAGCTCGCTTCGTTTCCGAGATATTTGCAGATTCAGCTCAAAGGAACTGGCCTGACGGACATATTTCGAGATATTTCTTCTTCTTGTTGTTCTTCCTCTGCACAGCTAAGCTGGAAGTGGCATTTGCAGCTCGCACTAGTGCAGAGTTATCTCAAAGAAAGGGGCCACGGTGTTTCTGTATCTCTATTATGTTGGTGCGGCTTCGGAACTTTTAAATATCTGGATATATCTGGAAAACTACGATTCTGATCAAAAAATATCATAGAACATAAATTGTAGGAAACATAATTCTCTACAAAAAAGGTCTCTTAACATTTTGCCATAGCTCGCTTCGTTTCCGAGATATTTGCAGATATATCTCAAGGGAAGGGGCCTGACGGACATATTTCGAGATATTTCTTCTTCTTGTTGTTCTTCTTCTGCACAGCTAAGCTGGAAGTGGCATTTACAGCTCGCAATAGTGCAGAGTTATCTCAAAGAAAGCTGCCACGGTGTTTCTGTATCTCTATTATGTTGGTGCGGCTTCGGAACTTTTAAATATCTTGATATATCTCGAGAACTACGCATCTGATCAAAAAATATCATAGAACATGAAAAGTAGGAAACTTAATTCTCTACAAAAAAGGTCTCTTAACATTTTGCCATAGCTCTCTTCGTTTCCGAGATATTTGCAGATTTATCTCAAGGGAAGGGGCCTGACGGACATGTTTCGAGATATTTCTTCTTCTTGTTGTTCTTCTTCTGCACAGCTAAGCTGGAAGTGGCATTCGCAGCTCGCAATAGTGCAGAGTTATCTCAAAGAAAGGGGCCACAGTGTTTCTGTATCTCTATTATGTTGGTGGGGCTTCGGAACTTTTAAATATCTTGATATATCTCGAAAACTACGCTTCTGATCAAAAAATATCATACAACATAAATTGTAGGAAACATAATTCTCTACAAAAAACGTCTGTTAACATTTTGCCATAGCTCGCTTCGTTTCCGAGATATTTGCAGATTCAGCTCAAAGGAACTGGCCTGACGGACATATTTCGAGATATTTCTTCTTCTTGTTGTTCTTCCTCTGCACAGCTAAGCTGGAAGTGGCATATGCAGCTCGCACTAGTGCAGAGTTATCTCAAAGAAAGGGGCCACGGTGTTTCTGTATCTCTATTATGTTGGTGCGGCTTCGGAACTTTTAAATATCTGGATATATCTGGAAAACTACGCTTCTGATCAAAAAATATCATAGAACATAAATTGTAGGAAACATAATTCTCTACAAAAAAGGTCTCTTAACATTTTGCCATAGCTCGCTTCGTTTCCGAGATATTTGCAGATATATCTCAAGGGAAGGGGCCTGACGCACATATTTCGAGATATTTCTTCTTCTTGTTGTTCTTCTTCTGCACAGCTAAGCTGTAAGTGGCATTTACAGCTCGCAATAGTGCAGAGTTATCTCAAAGAAAGGGGCCACGGTGTTTCTGTATCTCTATTATGTTGGTGCGGCTTCGGAACTTTTAAATATCTTGATATATCTCGAGAACTACGCATCTGATCAAAAAATATCATAGAACATGAAAAGTAGGAAACTTAATTCTCTACAAAAAAGGTCTCTTAACATTTTGCCATAGCTCTCTTCGTTTCCGAGATATTTGCAGATTTATCTCAAGGGAAGGGGCCTGACGGACATGTTTCGAGATATTTCTTCTTCTTGTTGTTCTTCTTCTGCACAGCTAAGCTGGAAGTGGCATTTGCAGCTCGCAATAGTGCAGAGTTATCTCAAAGAAAGGGGCCACAGTGTTTCTGTATCTCTATTATGTTGGTGGGGCTTCGGAACTTTTAAATATCTTGATATATCTCGAGAACTACGCGTCTGATCAAAAAATATCATAGAACATAAAAAGTAGGAAACTTAATTCTCTACAAAAACGGTCTCTTAACATTTTGCCATAGCTCACTTCGTTTCCGAGATATTTGCAGATATATCTCAAGGGAAGGGGCCTGACGGACATATTTCGAGATATTTCTTCTTCTTGTTGTTCTTCTTCTGCACAGCTAAGCTGGAAGTGGCATTTGCGGCTCGCACTAGTGCACAGTTATCTCAAAGAAAGGGGCCACGGTGTTTCTGTATCTCTATTATGTTGGTGCGTCTTCGGAACTTTTAAATATCTCGATATATCT
This sequence comes from Osmia lignaria lignaria, assembly GCF_051020975.1. Lineage (NCBI taxonomy): Eukaryota > Metazoa > Arthropoda > Insecta > Hymenoptera > Megachilidae > Osmia > Osmia lignaria. Next base: position 20,236,689 of record NW_027478162.1, on the reverse strand, counting down.
CGAAAACTACGCTTCTGATCAAAAAATATCATAGAACGTAAATTGTAGGAAACATTATTCTCTACAAAAAAGGTCTCTTAACATTTTGCCATAGCTCGCTTCGTTTCCGAGATATTTGCAGATTCATCTCAAGGGAAGGGGTCTGACGGACATATTTCGAGATATTTCTTCTTCTTGTTGTTCTTCTTCTGCACAGCTAAGCTCGAAGTGGCATTTGCAGCTCGCAATAGTGCAGAGTTATCTCAAAGAAAGAGGCCACGGTGTTTCTGTACCTCTATTATGTTGGTGCAGCTTCGGAACTTTTAAATATCTTGATATATCTCGAGAACTACGCATCTGATCAAAAAATATCATCGAACATAAAAAGTAGGAAACTTAATTCTCTACAAAAAAGGTCTCTTAACATTTTGCCATAGCTCGCTTCGTTTCCGAGATATTTGCAGATTTATCTCAAGGGAAGTGGCCTGACGGACATATTTCGAGATATTTCTTCTTCTTGTTGTTCTTCTTCTGCACAGCTAAGCTGGAAGTGGCATTTGCAGCTCGCAATAGTGCAGAGATATCTCAAAGAAAGGGGCCACGGTGTTTCTGTATCTCTATTATGTTGGTGCGGCTTCGGAACTTTTAAATATCTTGATATATCTCGAGAACTACGCGTCTGATCAAAAAATATCATAGAACATAAAAAGCAAGAAACATAATTCTCTACAAAAAAGGTCTCTTAACATTTTGCCATAGCTCGCTTCGTTTCCGAGATATTTGCAGATTTATCTCAAGGGAAGGGGCCTGACGGACATATTTCGAGATATTTCTTCCTCTTGTTGTTCTTCTTCTGCACAGCTAAGCTCGAAGTGGCATTTGCGGCTCGCACTAGTGCACAGTTATCTCAAAGAAAGGGGCCACGGTGTTTCTGTATCTCTATTATGTTGGTGCGGCTTCGGAACTTTTAAGTATCTCGATATATCTCGAAAACTACGCCTCTGATCAAAAAATATCATAGAACATAAATTGTAGGAAACATAATTCTCTACAAAAAACGTCTCTTAACATTTTGCCATAGCTCTCTTCGTTTCCGAGATATTTGCAGATTCAGCTCAAAGGAACTGGCCTGACCGACATATTTCGAGATATTTCTTCTTCTTGTTGTTCTTGCTCTGCACAGCTAAGCTGGAGGTGGCATTTGCAGCTCGCAATGGTGCAGAGTTATCTCAAAGAAAGGGGCCACGGTGTTTCTGTATCTCTATTATGTTGGTGCGGCTTCGGAACTTTTAAATATCTTGATATATCTCGAGAACTACGCATCTGATCAAAAAATATCATAGAACATAAAAAGTAGGAAACTTAATTCTCTACAAAAAAGGTCTCTTAACATTTTGCCATAGCTCGCTTCGTTTCCGAGATATTTGCATATTTATCTCAAGGGAAGGGGCCTGACGGTCATATTTCCAGATATTTCTTCTTCTTGTTGTTCTTCTTCTGCACAGCTAAGCTGGAAGTGGCATTTGCGGCTCGCACTAGTGCAGAGTTATCTCAAAGAAAGGGGCCACGGTGTTTCTGTATCTCTATTATGTTGGTGCGGCTTCGGAACTTTTAAATATCTCGATATATCTCGAAAACTACGCTTCTGATCAAAAAATATCATAGAATCTAAATTGTAGGAAACATAATTCTCTACAGAAAAGGTCTCTTAACATTTTGCCATAGCTCGCTTCGTTTCCGAGATATTTGCAGATATATCTCAAGGGAAGGGGCCTGACGGACATATTTCGAGATATTTCTTCTTCTTGTTGTTCTTCTTCTGCACAGCTAAGCTGGAAGTGGCATTTGCAGCTCGCAATAGTGCAGAGTTATCTCAAAGAAAGGGGCCACGGTGTTTCTGTATCTCTATTATGTTGGTGCGGCTTCGGAACTTTTAAATATCTTGATATATCTCGAGAACTACGCATCTGATCAAAAAATATCATAGAACATGAAAAGTAGGAAACTTAATTCTCTACCAAAAAGGTCTCTTAACATTTTGCCATAGCTCTCTTCGTTTCCGAGATATTTGCAGATTTATCTCAAGGGAAGGGGCCTGACGGACATATTTCGAGATATTTCTTCTTCTTGTTGTTCTTCTTCTGCACAGCTAAGCTGGAAGTGGCATTTGCAGCTCGCAATAGTGCAGAGTTATCTCAAAGAAAGGGGCCACGGTGTTTCTGTATCTCTATTATGTTGGTGCGGCTTCGGAACTTTTAAATATCTTGATATATCTCGAGAACTACGCGTCTGGTCAAAAAATATCATAGAACATAAAAAGTAGGAAACTTAATTCTCTACAAAAAAGGTCTCTTAACATTTTGCCATAGCTCGCTTCGTTTCCGAGATATTTGCAGATTTATCTCAAGGGAAGTGGCCTGACGGACATATTTCGAGATATTTCTTCTTCTTGTTGTTCTTCTTCTGCACAGCTAAGCTGGAAGTGGCATTTGCAGCTCGCAATAGTGCAGATATATCTCAAAGAAAGGGGCCACGGTGTTTCTGTATCTCTATTATGTTGGTGCGGCTTCGGAACTTTTAAATATCTTGATATATCTCGAGAACTACGCGTCTGATCAAAAAATATCATAGAACATAAAAAGTAAGAAACATAATTCTCTACAAAAAAGGTCTCTTAACATTTTGCCATAGCTCGCTTCGTTTCCGAGATATTTGCAGATTTATCTCAAGGGAAGGGGCCTGACGGACATATTTCGAGATATTTCTTCTACTTGTTGTTCTTCTTCTGCACAGCTAAGCTGGAAGTGGCATTTGCGGCTCGCACTAGTGCACAGTTATCTCAAAGAAAGGGGCCACGGTGTTTCTGTATCTCTATTATGTTGGTGCGGCTTCGGAACTTTTAAATATCTTGATATATCTCGAGAACTACGCCTCTGATCGAAAAATATCATAGAACATAAAAAGTAGGAAACTTAATTCTCTACAAAAAAGGTCTCTTAACATTTTGCCATAGCTCGCTTCGTTTCCGAGATATTTGCAGATTTATCTCAAGGGAAGGGGCCTGACGGACATATTTCGAGATATTTCTTCTTTTTGTTGTTCTTCTTCTGCACAGCTAAGCTGGAAGTGGCATTTGCAGCGCGCAATAGTGCAGAGTTATCTCAAAGAAAGGGGCCACGGTGTTTCTGTATCTCTATTATGTTGGTGCGGCTTCGGAACTTGTAAATATCTTGATATATCTCGAGAACTACGCATCTGATCAAAAAATATCATACTACATAAAAAGTAGGAAACTTAATTCTCTACAAGAAAGGTCTCTAAACATTTTGCCATAGCTCGCTTCGTTTCCGAGATATTTGCATATTTATCTCAAGGGAAGGGGCCTGACGGACATATTTCGAGATATTTCTTCTTCTTGTTGTTCTTCTTCTGCACAGCTAAGCTGGAAGTGGCATTTGCGGCTCGCACTAGTGCAGAGTTATCTCAAAGAAAGGGGCCACGGTGTTTCTGTATCTCTATTATGTTGGTGCGGCTTCGGAACTTTTAAATATCTCGATATATCTCGAAAACTACGCTTCTGATCAAAAAATATCATAGAACCTAAATTGTAGGAAACATAATTCTCTACAAAAAAGGTCTCTTAACATTTTGCCATAGCTCGCTTCGTTTCCGAGATATTTGCAGATATATCTCAAGGGAAGGGGCCTGACGGACATATTTCGAGATATTTCTTCTTCTTGTTGTTCTTCTTCTGCACAGCTAAGCTGGAAGTGGCATTTGCAGCTCGCAATAGTGCAGAGTTATCTCAAAGAAAGGGGCCACGGTGTTTCTGTATCTCTATTATGTTGGTGCGGCTTCGGAACTTTTAAATATCTTGATATATCTCGAGAACCACGCATCTGATCAATAAATATCATAGAACATGAAAAGTAGGAAACTTAATTCTCTACCAAAAAGGTCTCTTAACATTTTGCCATAGCTCTCTTCGTTTCCGAGATATTTGCAGATTTATCTCAAGGGAAGGGGCCTGACGGACATATTTCGAGATATTTCTTCTTCTTGTTGTTCTTCTTCTGCACAGCTAAGCTGGAAGTGGCATTTGCGGCTCGCACTAGTGCAGAGTTATCTCAAAGAAAGGGGCCACGGTGTTTCTGTATCTCTATTATGTTGGTGCGGCTTCGGAACTTTTAAATATCTTGATATATCTCGAGAACTACGCCTCTGATCGAAAAATATCATAGAACATAAAAAGTAGGAAACTTAATTCTCTACAAAAAAGGTCTCTTAACATTTTGCCATAGCTCGCTTCGTTTCCGAGATATTTGCAGATTTATCTCAAGGGAAGGGGCCTGACGGACATATTTCGAGATATTTCTTCTTTTTGTTGTTCTTCTTCTGCACAGCTAAGCTGGAAGTGGCATTTGCAGCGCGCAATAGTGCAGAGTTATCTCAAAGAAAGGGGCCACGGTGTTTCTGTATCTCTATTATGTTGGTGCGGCTTCGGAACTTGTAAATATCTTGATATATCTCGAGAACTACGCATCTGATCAAAAAATATCATACTACATAAAAAGTAGGAAACTTAATTCTCTACAAGAAAGGTCTCTAAACATTTTGCCATAGCTCGCTTCGTTTCCGAGATATTTGCATATTTATCTCAAGGGAAGGGGCCTGACGGACATATTTCGAGATATTTCTTCTTCTTGTTGTTCTTCTTCTGCACAGCTAAGCTGGAAGTGGCATTTGCGGCTCGCACTAGTGCAGAGTTATCTCAAAGAAAGGGGCCACGGTGTTTCTGTATCTCTATTATGTTGGTGCGGCTTCGGAACTTTTAAATATCTCGATATATCTCGAAAACTACGCTTCTGATCAAAAAATATCATAGAACCTAAATTGTAGGAAACATAATTCTCTACAAAAAAGGTCTCTTAACATTTTGCCATAGCTCGCTTCGTTTCCGAGATATTTGCAGATATATCTCAAGGGAAGGGGCCTGACGGACATATTTCGAGATATTTCTTCTTCTTGTTGTTCTTCTTCTGCACAGCTAAGCTGGAAGTGGCATTTGCAGCTCGCAATAGTGCAGAGTTATCTCAAAGAAAGGGGCCACGGTGTTTCTGTATCTCTATTATGTTGGTGCGGCTTCGGAACTTTTAAATATCTTGATATATCTCGAGAACCACGCATCTGATCAATAAATATCATAGAACATGAAAAGTAGGAAACTTAATTCTCTACCAAAAAGGTCTCTTAACATTTTGCCATAGCTCTCTTCGTTTCCGAGATATTTGCAGATTTATCTCAAGGGAAGGGGCCTGACGGACATATTTCGAGATATTTCTTCTTCTTGTTGTTCTTCTTCTGCACAGCTAAGCTGGAAGTGGCATTTGCGGCTCGCACTAGTGCAGAGTTATCTCAAAGAAAGGGGCCACGGTGTTTCTGTATCTCTATTATGTTGGTGCGGCTTCGGAACTTTTAAATATCTCGATATATCTCGAAAACTACGCTTCTGATCAAAAAATATCATAGAACGTAAATTGTAGGAAACATAATTCTCTACAAAAAAGGTCTCTTAACATTTTGCCATAGCTCTCTTCGTTTCCGAGATATTTGCAGATTTATCTCAAGGGAAGGGGCCTGACGGACATATTTCGAGATATTTCTTCTTCTTGTTGTTCTTCTTCTGCACAGCTAAGCTGGAAGTGGCATTTGCAGCTCGCAATAGTGCAGAGTTATCTCAAAGAAAGGGGCCACGGTGTTTCTGTATCTCTATTATGTTGGTGCGGCATCGGAACTTTTAAATATCTTGATATATCTCGAGAACTACACGTCTGATCAAAAAATATCATAGAACATAAAAAGTAGGAAACTTAATTCTCTACAACAACGGTCTCTTAACATTTTGCCATAGCTCGCTTCGTTTCCGAGATATTTGCATATTTATCTCAAGGGAAGGGGCCTGACGGACATATTTCGAGATATTTCTTCTTCTTGTTGTTCTTCTTCTGCACAGCTAAGCTGGAAGTGGCATTTGCAGCTCGCAATAGTGCAGAGTTATCCCAAAGAAAGGGGCCACGGTGTTTCTGTATCTCTATTATGTTGGTGCGGCTTCGGAACTTTTAAATATCTCGATATATCTCGAAAACTACGCTTCTGATCAAAAAATATCATAGAACATAAATTGTAGGAAACATAATTCTTTACAAAAAAGGTCTCTTAGCATTTTGCCATAGCTCGCTTCGTTTCCGAGATATTTGCAGATTTATCTCAAGGGAAGGGTCCCGATGGACATATTTCGAGATATTTCTTCTTCTTGTTGTTCTTCTTCTGCACAGCTAAACTGGAAGTGGCATTTCCAGCTCGCAATCGTGCAGAGTTATCTCAAAGAAAGGGGCCACGGTGTTTCTGTATCTCTATTATGTTGGTGCGGCTTCGGAACTTTTAAATATCTTGATATATCTCGAGAACTACGCCTCTGATCGAAAAATATCATAGAACATAAAAAGTAGGAAACTTAATTCTCTACAAAAAAGGTCTCTTAACATTTTGCCATAGCTCGCTTCGTTTCCGAGATATTTGCAGATTTATCTCAAGGGAAGGGGCCTGACGGACATATTTCGAGATATTTCTTCTTTTTGTTGTTCTTCTTCTGCACAGCTAAGCTGGAAGTGGCATTTGCAGCTCGCAATAGTGCAGAGTTATCTCAAAGAGAGGGGCCACGGTGTTTCTGTATCTCTATTATGTTGGTGCGGCTTCGGAACTTTTAAATATCTTGATATATTTCGAGAACTACGCATCTGATCAAAAAATATCATAGAAGATAAAAAGTAGGAAACTTAATTCTCTACAAAAAAGGTCTCTTAACATTTCGCCATAGCTCGCTTCGTTTCCGAGATATTTGCAGATTTATCTCAAGGGAAGGGGCCTGTCGGACATATTTCGAGATATTTCTTCTTCTTGTTGTTCTTCTTCTGCACAGCTAAGCTGGAAGTGGCATTTGCGGCTCGCACTAGTGCAGAGTTATCTCAAAGAAAGGGGCCACGGTGTTTCTGTATCTCTATCATGTTGGTGCGGCTTCGGAACTTTTAAATATCTCGATATATCTCGAAAACTACGCTTCTGATCAAAAAATATCATAGAACATAAATTGTAGGAAACATAATTCTCTACAAAAAACGTCTCTTAACATTTTGCCATAGCTCGCTTGGTTTCCGAGATATTTGCAGATTCAGCTCAAAGGAACTGGCCTGACGGACATATTTCGAGATATTTCTTCTTCTTGTTGTTCTTCCTCTGCACAGCTAAGCTGGAAGTGGCATTTGCAGCTCGCCATAGTGCAGAGTTATCTCAAAGAAAGGGGCCACGGTGTTTCTGTATCTCTATTATGTTGGTGCGGCTTCGGAACTTTTAAATATCTTGATATATCTCGAGAACTACGCATCTGATCAAAAAATATCATAGAACATAAAAAGTAGGAAACTTAATTCTCTACAAAAAAGGTCTCTTAACATTTTGCCATAGCTCGCTTCGTTTCCGAGATATTTGCAGATTTATCTCAAGGGAAGGGGCCTGACGGACATATTTCGAGATATTTCTTCTTCTTGTTGTTCTTCTTCTGCACAGCTAAGCTGGAAGTGGCATTTGCCCCTCGCACTAGTGCAGAGTTATCTCAACGAAAGGGGCCACGGTGTTTCTGTATCTCTATTATGTTGGTGCGGCTTCGGAACTTTTAAATATCTCGATATATCTCGAAAACTACGCTTCTGATCAAAAAATATCATAGAACATGAATTGTAGGAAGCATAATTCTCTACAAAAAAGGTCTCTTAACATTTTGCCATAGCTCGCTTCGTTTCCGAGATATTTGCCGATATATCTCAAGGGAAGGGGCCTGACGGACATATTTCGAGATATTTCTTCTTCTTGTTGTTCTTCTTCTGCACATCTAAGCTGGAAGTGGCATTTACAGCTCGCAACAGTGCAGAGTTATCTCAAAGAAAGGGGCCACGGTGTTTCTGTATCTCTATTATGTTGGTGCGGCTTCGGAACTTTTAAATATCTTGATATATCTCGAGAACTACACGTCTGATCAAAAAATATCATAGAACATAAAAAGTAGGAAACTTAATTCTCTACAACAACGGTCTCTTAACATTTTGCCATAGCTCGCTTCGTTTCCGAGATATTTGCATATTTATCTCAAGGGAAGGGGCCTGACGGACATATTTCGAGATATTTCTTCTTCTTGTTGTTCTTCTTCTGCACAGCTAAGCTGGAAGTGGCATTTGCAGCTCGCAATAGTGCAGAGTTATCCCAAAGAAAGGGGCCACGGTGTTTCTGTATCTCTATTATGTTGGTGCGGCTTCGGAACTTTTAAATATCTCGATATATCTCGAAAACTACGCTTCTGATCAAAAAATATCATAGAACATAAATTGTAGGAAACATAATTCTTTACAAAAAAGGTCTCTTAACATTTTGCCATAGCTCGCTTCGTTTCCGAGATATTTGCAGATTTATCTCAAGGGAAGGGTCCTGATGGACATATTTCGAGATATTTCTTCTTCTTGTTGTTCTTCTTCTGCACAGCTAAACTGGAAGTGGCATTTCCAGCTCGCAATCGTGCAGAGTTATCTCAAAGAAAGGGGCCACGGTGTTTCTGTATCTCTATTATGTTGGTGCGGCTTCGGAACTTTTAAATATCTTGATATATCTCGAGAACTACGCCTCTGATCGAAAAATATCATAGAACATAAAAAGTAGGAAACTTAATTCTCTACAAAAAAGGTCTCTTAACATTTTGCCATAGCTCGCTTCGTTTCCGAGATATTTGCAGATTTATCTCAAGGGAAGGGGCCTGACGGACATATTTCGAGATATTTCTTCTTCTCGTTGTTCTTCTTCTGCACAGCTAAGCTGGAAGTGGCATTTGCAGCTCGCAATAGTGCAGAGTTATCTCAAAGAAAGGGGCCACGGTGTTTCTGTATCTCTATTATGTTGGTGCGGCTTCGGAACTTTTAAATATCTTGATATATCTCGAGAACTACGCGTCTGATCAAAAAATATCATAGAACATAAAAAGTAGGAAACTTAATTCTCTACAAAAAAGGTCTCTTAACATTTTGCCATAGCTCGCTTCGTTTCCGAGATATTTGCAGATTTATCTCAAGGGAAGTGGCCTGACGGACATATTTCGAGATATTTCTTCTTCTTGTTGTTCTTCTTCTGCACAGCTAAGCTGGAAGTGGCATTTGCAGCTCGCAATAGTGCAGAGACATCTCAAAGAAAGGGGCCACGGTGTTTCTGTATCTCTATTATGTTGGTGCGGCTTCGGAACTTTTAAATATCTTGATATATCTCGAGAACTACGCATCTGATCAAAAAATATCATAGAACATAAAAAGTAAGAAACATAATTCTCTACAAAAAAGGTCTCTTAACATTTTGCCATAGCTCGCTTCGTTTCCGAGATATTTGCAGATTTATCTCAAGGGAAGGGGCCTGACGGACATATTTCGAGATATTTCTTCTTCTTGTTGTTCTTGCTCTGCACAGCTAAGCTGGAAGTGGCATTTGCAGCTGGCAATGGTGCAGAGTTATCTCAAAGAAAGGGGCCACGGTGTTTCTGTATCTCTATTATGTCGGTGCGGCTTCGGAACTTTTAAATATCTTGATATATCTCGAGAACTACGCATCTGATCAAAAAATATCATAGAACATAAAAAGTAGGAAACTTAATTCTCTACAAAAAAGGTCTCTTAACATTTTGCCATAGCTCGCTTCGTTTCCGAGATATTTGCATATTTATCTCAAGGGAAGGGGCCTGACGGACATATTTCGAGATATTTCTTCTTCTTGTTGTTCTTCTTCTGCACAGCTAAGCTGGAAGTGGCATTTGCGGCTCGCACTAGTGCAGAGTTATCTCAAAGAAAGGGGCCACGGTGTTTCTGTATCTCTATTATGTTGGTGCGGCTTCGGAACTTTTAAATATCTCGATATATCTCGAAAACTACGCTTCTGATCAAAAAATATCATAGAACGTAAATTGTAGGAAACATAATTCTCTACAAAAAAGGTCTCTTAACATTTTGCCATAGCTCTCTTCGTTTCCGAGATATTTGCAGATTTATCTCAAGGGAAGGGGCCTGACGGACATATTTCGAGATATTTCTTCTTCTTGTTGTTCTTCTTCTGCACAGCTAAGCTGGAAGTGGCATTTGCAGCTCGCAATAGTGCAGAGTTATCTCAAAGAAAGGGGCCACGGTGTTTCTGTATCTCTATTATGTTGGTGCGGCATCGGAACTTTTAAATATCTTGATATATTTCGAGAACTACACGTCTGATCAAAAAATATCATAGAACATAAAAAGTAGGAAACTTAATTCTCTACAACAACGGTCTCTTAACATTTTGCCATAGCTCGCTTCGTTTCCGAGATATTTGCATATTTATCTCAAGGGAAGGGGCCTGACGGACATATTTCGAGATATTTCTTCTTCTTGTTGTTCTTCTTCTGCACAGCTAAGCTGGAAGTGGCATTTGCAGCTCGCAATAGTGCAGAGTTATCCCAAAGAAAGGGGCCACGGTGTTTCTGTATCTCTATTATGTTGGTGCGGCTTCGGAACTTTTAAATATCTCGATATATCTCGAAAACTACGCTTCTGATCAAAAAATATCATAGAACATAAATTGTAGGAAACATAATTCTTTACAAAAAAGGTCTCTTAGCATTTTGCCATAGCTCGCTTCGTTTCCGAGATATTTGCAGATTTATCTCAAGGGAAGGGTCCTGATGGACATATTTCGAGATATTTCTTCTTCTTGTTGTTCTTCTTCTGCACAGCTAAACTGGAAGTGGCATTTCCAGCTCGCAATCGTGCAGAGTTATCTCAAAGAAAGGGGCCACGGTGTTTCTGTATCTCTATTATGTTGGTGCGGCTTCGGAACTTTTAAATATCTTGATATATCTCGAGAACTACGCCTCTGATCGAAAAATATCATAGAACATAAAAAGTAGGAAACTTAATTCTCTACAAAAAAGGTCTCTTAACATTTTGCCATAGCTCGCTTCGTTTCCGAGATATTTGCAGATTTATCTCAAGGGAAGGGGCCTGACGGACATATTTCGAGATATTTCTTCTTTTTGTTGTTCTTCTTCTGCACAGCTAAGCTGGAAGTGGCATTTGCAGCGCGCAATAGTGCAGAGTTATCTCAAAGAAAGGGGCCACGGTGTTTCTGTATCTCTATTATGTTGGTGCGGCTTCGGAACTTTTAAATATCTTGATATATCTCGAGAACTACGCATCTGATCAAAAAATATCATACTACATAAAAAGTAGGAAACCTAATTCTCTACAAGAAAGGTCTCTAAACATTTTGCCATAGCTCGCTTCGTTTCCGAGATATTTGCAGATTTATCTCGAGGGAAGGGGCGTGACGGACATATTTCGAGATATTTCTTCTTCTTGTTGTTCTTCTTCTGCACAGCTAAGCTGGAAGTGGCATTTGCAGCTCGCAATAGTGCAGAGTTATCTCAAAGAGAGGGGCCACGGTGTTTCTGTATCTCTATTATGTTGGTGCGTCTTCGGAACTTTTAAATATCTTGATATATTTCGAGAACTACGCATCTGATCAAAAAATATCATAGAAGATAAAAAGTAGGAAACTTAATTCTCTACAAAAAAGGTCTCTTAACATTTCGCCATAGCTCGCTTCGTTTCCGAGATATTTGCAGATTTATCTCAAGGGAAGGGGCCTGTCGGACATATTTCGAGATATTTCTTCTTCTTGTTGTTCTTCTTCTGCACAGCTAAGCTGGAAGTGGCATTTGCGGCTCGCACTAGTGCAGAGTTATCTCAAAGAAAGGGGCCACGGTGTTTCTGTATCTCTATTATGTTGGTGCGGCTTCGGAACTTTTAAATATCTCGATATATCTCGAAAACTACGCTTCTGATCAAAAAATATCATAGAACATAAATTGTAGGAAACATAATTCTCTACAAAAAACGTCTCTTAACATTTTGCCATAGCTCGCTTCGATTCCGAGATATTTGCAGATTCAGCTCAAAGGAACGGGCCTGACGGACATATTTCGAGATACTTCTTCTTCTTGGTGTTCTTCCTCTGCACAGCTAAGCTGGAAGTGGCATTTGCAGCTCGCAATAGTGCAGAGTTATCTCAAAGAAAGGGGCCACGGTGTTTCTGTATCTCTATTATGTTGGTGCGGCTTCGGAACTTTTAAATATCTCGATATATCTCGAAAACTACGCTTCTGATCAAAAAATATCATAGAACATAAATTGTAGGAAACATAATTCTCTACAGAAAAGGTCTCTTAACATTTTGCCATAGCTCGCTTCGTTTCCGAGATATTTGCAGATTTATCTCAAGGGAAGGGGCCTGACGGACATATTTCGAGACATTTCTTCTTCTTGTTGTTCTTCTTCTGCACAGCTAAGCTGGAAGTGGCATTTGCGGCTCGCACTAGTGCAGAGTTATCTCAAAGAAAGGGGCCACGGTGTTTCTGTATCTCTATTATGTTGGTGCGGCTTCGGAACTTTTAAATATCTTGATATATCTCGAGAACTACGCATCTGATCAAAAAATATCATAGAACATAAAAAGTAGGAAACTTAATTCTCTACAAAAAAGGTCTCTTAACATTTTGCCATAGCTCGCTTCGTTTCCGAGATATTTGCAGATTTATCTCAAGGGAAGGGGCCTGACGGACATATTTCGAGATATTTCTTCTTCTTGTTTTTCTTCTTCTGCACAGCTAAGCTGGAAGTGGCATTTGCGGCTCGCACTAGTGCAGAGTTATCTCAAAGAAAGGGGCCACGGTGTTTCTGTATCTCTATCATGTTGGTGCGGCTTCGGAACTTTTAAATATCTCGATATATCTCGAAAACTACGCTTCTGATCAAAAAATATCATAGAACATAAATTGTAGGAAACATAATTCTCTACAAAAAACGTCTCTTAACATTTTGCCATAGCTCGCTTCGTTTCCGAGATATTTGCAGATTCAGCTCAAAGGAACTGGCCTGACGGACATATTTCGAGATATTTCTTCTTCTTGTTGTTCTTCCTCTGCACAGCTAAGCTGGAAGTGGCATTTGCAGCTCGCCATAGTGCAGAGTTATCTCAAAGAAAGGGGCCACGGTGTTTCTGTATCTCTATTATGTTGGTGCGGCTTCGGAACTTTTAAATATCTTGATATATCTCGAGAACTACGCATCTGATCAAAAAATATCATAGAACATAAAAAGTAGGAAACTTAATTCTCTACAAAAAAGGTCTCTTAACATTTTGCCATAGCTCGCTTCGTTTCCGAGATATTTGCAGATTTATCTCAAGGGAAGGGGCCTGACGGACATATTTCGAGATATTTCTTCTTCTTGTTGTTCTTCTTCTGCACAGCTAAGCTGGAAGTGGCATTTGCCCCTCGCACTAGTGCAGAGTTATCTCAACGAAAGGGGCCACGGTGTTTCTGTATCTCCATTATGTTGGTGCGGCTTCGGAACTTTTAAATATCTCGATATATCTCGAAAACTACGCTTCTGATCAAAAAATATCATAGAACATAAATTGTAGGAAGCATAATTCTCTACAAAAAAGGTCTCTTAACATTTTGCCATAGCTCGCTTCGTTTCCGAGATATTTGCAGATTCAGCTCAAAGGAACTGGCCTGACGGACATATTTCGAGATATTTCTTCTTCTTGTTGTTCTTCCTCTGCACAGCTAAGCTGGAAGTGGCATTTGCAGCTCGCAATAGTGCAGAGTTATCTCAAAGAAAGGGGCCACGGTGTTTCTGTATCTCTATTATGTTGGTGCGGCTTCGGAACTTTTAAATATCTCGATATATCTCGAAAACTACGCTTCTGATCAAAAAATATCATAGAACATAAATTGTAGGAAACATAATTCTCTACAGAAAAGGTCTCTTAACATTTTGCCATAGCTCGCTTCGTTTTCGAGATATTTGCAGATTTATCTCAAGGGAAGGGGCCTGACGGACATATTTCGAGACATTTCTTCTTCTTGTTGTTCTTCTTCTGCACAGCTAAGCTGGAAGTGGCATTTGCGGCTCGCACTAGTGCAGAGTTATCTCAAAGAAAGGGGCCACGGTGTTTCTGTATCTCTATTATGTTGGTGCGGCTTCGGAACTTTTAAATATCTTGATATATCTCGAGAATTACGCATCTGATCAAAAAATATCATAGAACATAAAAAGTAGGAAACTTAATTCTCTACAAAAAAGGTCTCTTAACATTTTGCCATAGCTCGCTTCGTTTCCGAGATATTTGCAGATTTATCTCAAGGGAAGGGGCCTGACGGACATATTTCGAGATATTTCTTCTTCTTGTTTTTCTTCTTCTGCACAGCTAAGCTGGAAGTGGCATTTGCGGCTCGCACTAGTGCAGAGTTATCTCAAAGAAAGGGGCCACGGTGTTTCTGTATCTCTATCATGTTGGTGCGGCTTCGGAACTTTTAAATATCTCGATATATCTCGAAAACTACGCTTCTGATCAAAAAATATCATAGAACATAAATTGTAGGAAACATAATTCTCTACAAAAAACGTCTCTTAACATTTTGCCATAGCTCGCTTCGTTTCCGAGATATTTGCAGATTCAGCTCAAAGGAACTGGCCTGACGGACATATTTCGAGATATTTCTTCTTCTTGTTGTTCTTCCTCTGCACAGCTAAGCTGGAAGTGGCATTTGCAGCTCGCCATAGTGCAGAGTTATCTCAAAGAAAGGGGCCACGGTGTTTCTGTATCTCTATTATGTTGGTGCGGCTTCGGAACGTTTAAATATCTTGATATATCTCGAGAACTACGCATCTGATCAAAAAATATCATAGAACATAAAAAGTAGGAAACTTAATTCTCTACAAAAAAGGTCTCTTAACATTTTGCCATAGCTCGCTTCGTTTCCGAGATATTTGCAGATTTATCTCAAGGGAAGGGGCCTGACGGACATATTTCGAGATATTTCTTCTTCTTGTTGTTCTTCTTCTGCACAGCTAAGCTGGAAGTGGCATTTGCCCCTCGCACTAGTGCAGAGTTATCTCAACGAAAGGGGCCACGGTGTTTCTGTATCTCCATTATGTTGGTGCGGCTTCGGAACTTTTAAATATCTCGATATATCTCGAAAACTACGCTTCTGATCAAAAAATATCATAGAACATAAATTGTAGGAAGCATAATTCTCTACAAAAAAGGTCTCTTAACATTTTGCCATAGCTCGCTTCGTTTCCGAGATATTTGCAGATTCAGCTCAAAGGAACTGGCCTGACGGACATATTTCGAGATATTTCTTCTTCTTGTTGTTCTTCCTCTGCACAGCTAAGCTGGAAGTGGCATTTGCAGCTCGCCATAGTGCAGAGTTATCTCAAAGAAAGGGGCCACGGTGTTTCTGTATCTCTATTATGTTGGTGCGGCTTCGGAACTTTTAAATATCTTGATATATCTCGAGAACTACGCATCTGATCAAAAAATATCATAGAACATAAAAAGTAGGAAACTTAATTCTCTACAAAAAAGGTCTCTTAACGTTTTGCCATAGCTCGCTTCGTTTCCGAGATATTTGCAGATTTATCTCAAGGGAAGGGGCCTGACGGACATATTTCGAGATATTTCTTCTTCTTGTTGTTCTTCTTCTGCACAGCTAAGCTGGAAGTGGCATTTGCCCCTCGCACTAGTGCAGAGTTATCTCAACGAAAGGGGCCACGGTGTTTCTGTATCTCCATTATGTTGGTGCGGCTTCGGAACTTTTAAATATCTCGATATATCTCGAAAACTACGCTTCTGATCAAAAAATATCATAGAACATAAATTGTAGGAAGCATAATTCTCTACAAAAAAGGTCTCTTAACATTTTGCCATAGCTCGCTTCGTTTCCGAGATATTTGCAGATATATCTCAAGGGAAGGGGCCTGACGGACATATTTCGAGATATTTCTTCTTCTTGTTGTTCTTCTTCTGCACATCTAAGCTGGAAGTGGCATTTACAGCTCGCAACAGTGCAGAGTTATCTCAAAGAAAGGGGCCACGGTGTTTCTGTATCTCTATTATGTTGGTGCGGCTTCGGAACTTTTAAATATCTTGATATATCTCGAGAACTACGCCTCTGATCGAAAAATATCATAGAACATAAAAAGTAGGAAACTTAATTCTCTACAAAAAAGGTCTCTTAACATTTTGCCATAGCTCGCTTCGTTTCCGAGATATTTGCAGATTTATCTCAAGGGAAGGGGCCTGACGGACATATTTCGAGATATTTCTTCCTTTTGTTGTTCTTCTTCTGCACAGCTAAGCTGGAAGTGGCATTTGCAGCGCGCAATAGTGCAGAGTTATCTCAAAGAAAGGGGCCACGGTGTTTCTGTATCTCTATTATGTTGGTGCGGCTTCGGAACTTTTAAATATCTTGATATATCTCGAGAACTACGCATCTGATCAAAAAATATCATACTACATAAAAAGTAGGAAACTTAATTCTCTACAAGAAAGGTCTCTAAACATTTTGCCATAGCTCGCTTCGTTTCCGAGATATTTGCAGATTTATCTCAAGGGAAGGGGCCTGACGGACATATTTCGAGATATTTCTTCTTCTTGTTGTTCTTCTTCTGCACAGCTAAGCTGGAAGTGGCATTTGCCCCTCGCACTAGTGCAGAGTTATCTCAACGAAAGGGGCCACGGTGTTTCTGTATCTCCATTATGTTGGTGCGGCTTCGGAACTTTTAAATATCTCGATATATCTCGAAAACTACGCTTCTGATCAAAAAATATCATAGAACATAAATTGTAGGAAGCATAATTCTCTACAAAAAAGGTCTCTTAACATTTTGCCATAGCTCGCTTCGTTTCCGAGATATTTGCAGATTCAGCTCAAAGGAACTGGCCTGACGGACATATTTCGAGATATTTCTTCTTCTTGTTGTTCTTCCTCTGCACAGCTAAGCTGGAAGTGGCATTTGCAGCTCGCCATAGTGCAGAGTTATCTCAAAGAAAGGGGCCACGGTGTTTCTGTATCTCTATTATGTTGGTGCGGCTTCGGAACTTTTAAATATCTTGATATATCTCGAGAACTACGCATCTGATCAAAAAATATCATAGAACATAAAAAGTAGGAAACTTAATTCTCTACAAAAAAGGTCTCTTAACATTTTGCCATAGCTCGCTTCGTTTCCGAGATATTTGCAGATTTATCTCAAGGGAAGGGGCCTGACGGACATATTTCGAGATATTTCTTCTTCTTGTTGTTCTTCTTCTGCACAGCTAAGCTGGAAGTGGCATTTGCCCCTCGCACTAGTGCAGAGTTATCTCAACGAAAGGGGCCACGGTGTTTCTGTATCTCCATTATGTTGGTGCGGCTTCGGAACTTTTAAATATCTCGATATATCTCGAAAACTACGCTTCTGATCAAAAAATATCATAGAACATAAATTGTAGGAAGCATAATTCTCTACAAAAAAGGTCTCTTAACATTTTGCCATAGCTCGCTTCGTTTCCGAGATATTTGCAGATTCAGCTCAAAGGAACTGGCCTGACGGACATATTTCGAGATATTTCTTCTTCTTGTTGTTCTTCCTCTGCACAGCTAAGCTGGAAGTGGCATTTGCAGCTCGCAATAGTGCAGAGTTATCTCAAAGAAAGGGGCCACGGTGTTTCTGTATCTCTATTATGTTGGTGCGGCTTCGGAACTTTTAAATATCTCGATATATCTCGAAAACTACGCTTCTGATCAAAAAATATCATAGAACATAAATTGTAGGAAACATAATTCTCTACAGAAAAGGTCTCTTAACATTTTGCCATAGCTCGCTTCGTTTTCGAGATATTTGCAGATTTATCTCAAGGGAAGGGGCCTGACGGACATATTTCGAGACATTTCTTCTTCTTGTTGTTCTTCTTCTGCACAGCTAAGCTGGAAGTGGCATTTGCGGCTCGCACTAGTGCAGAGTTATCTCAAAGAAAGGGGCCACGGTGTTTCTGTATCTCTATTATGTTGGTGCGGCTTCGGAACTTTTAAATATCTTGATATATCTCGAGAATTACGCATCTGATCAAAAAATATCATAGAACATAAAAAGTAGGAAACTTAATTCTCTACAAAAAAGGTCTCTTAACATTTTGCCATAGCTCGCTTCGTTTCCGAGATATTTGCAGATTTATCTCAAGGGAAGGGGCCTGACGGACATATTTCGAGATATTTCTTCTTCTTGTTTTTCTTCTTCTGCACAGCTAAGCTGGAAGTGGCATTTGCGGCTCGCACTAGTGCAGAGTTATCTCAAAGAAAGGGGCCACGGTGTTTCTGTATCTCTATCATGTTGGTGCGGCTTCGGAACTTTTAAATATCTCGATATATCTCGAAAACTACGCTTCTGATCAAAAAATATCATAGAACATAAATTGTAGGAAACATAATTCTCTACAAAAAACGTCTCTTAACATTTTGCCATAGCTCGCTTCGTTTCCGAGATATTTGCAGATTCAGCTCAAAGGAACTGGCCTGACGGACATATTTCGAGATATTTCTTCTTCTTGTTGTTCTTCCTCTGCACAGCTAAGCTGGAAGTGGCATTTGCAGCTCGCCATAGTGCAGAGTTATCTCAAAGAAAGGGGCCACGGTGTTTCTGTATCTCTATTATGTTGGTGCGGCTTCGGAACGTTTAAATATCTTGATATATCTCGAGAACTACGCATCTGATCAAAAAATATCATAGAACATAAAAAGTAGGAAACTTAATTCTCTACAAAAAAGGTCTCTTAACATTTTGCCATAGCTCGCTTCGTTTCCGAGATATTTGCAGATTTATCTCAAGGGAAGGGGCCTGACGGACATATTTCGAGATATTTCTTCTTCTTGTTGTTCTTCTTCTGCACAGCTAAGCTGGAAGTGGCATTTGCCCCTCGCACTAGTGCAGAGTTATCTCAACGAAAGGGGCCACGGTGTTTCTGTATCTCCATTATGTTGGTGCGGCTTCGGAACTTTTAAATATCTCGATATATCTCGAAAACTACGCTTCTGATCAAAAAATATCATAGAACATAAATTGTAGGAAGCATAATTCTCTACAAAAAAGGTCTCTTAACATTTTGCCATAGCTCGCTTCGTTTCCGAGATATTTGCAGATTCAGCTCAAAGGAACTGGCCTGACGGACATATTTCGAGATATTTCTTCTTCTTGTTGTTCTTCCTCTGCACAGCTAAGCTGGAAGTGGCATTTGCAGCTCGCCATAGTGCAGAGTTATCTCAAAGAAAGGGGCCACGGTGTTTCTGTATCTCTATTATGTTGGTGCGGCTTCGGAACTTTTAAATATCTTGATATATCTCGAGAACTACGCATCTGATCAAAAAATATCATAGAACATAAAAAGTAGGAAACTTAATTCTCTACAAAAAAGGTCTCTTAACGTTTTGCCATAGCTCGCTTCGTTTCCGAGATATTTGCAGATTTATCTCAAGGGAAGGGGCCTGACGGACATATTTCGAGATATTTCTTCTTCTTGTTGTTCTTCTTCTGCACAGCTAAGCTGGAAGTGGCATTTGCCCCTCGCACTAGTGCAGAGTTATCTCAACGAAAGGGGCCACGGTGTTTCTGTATCTCCATTATGTTGGTGCGGCTTCGGAACTTTTAAATATCTCGATATATCTCGAAAACTACGCTTCTGATCAAAAAATATCATAGAACATAAATTGTAGGAAGCATAATTCTCTACAAAAAAGGTCTCTTAACATTTTGCCATAGCTCGCTTCGTTTCCGAGATATTTGCAGATATATCTCAAGGGAAGGGGCCTGACGGACATATTTCGAGATATTTCTTCTTCTTGTTGTTCTTCTTCTGCACATCTAAGCTGGAAGTGGCATTTACAGCTCGCAACAGTGCAGAGTTATCTCAAAGAAAGGGGCCACGGTGTTTCTGTATCTCTATTATGTTGGTGCGGCTTCGGAACTTTTAAATATCTTGATATATCTCGAGAACTACACGTCTGATCAAAAAATATCATACAACATAAAAAGTAGGAAACTTAATTCTCTACAACAACGGTCTCTTAACATTTTGCCATAGCTCGCTTCGTTTCCGAGATATTTGCATATTTATCTCAAGGGAAGGGGCCTGACGGACATATTTCGAGATATTTCTTCTTCTTGTTGTTCTTCTTCTGCACAGCTAAGCTGGAAGTGGCATTTGCAGCTCGCAATAGTGCAGAATTATCCCAAAGAAAGGGGCCACGGTGGTTCTGTATCTCTATTATGTTGGTGCGGCTTCGGAACTTTTAAATATCTGGATATATCTCGAAAACTACGCTTCTGATCAAAAAATATCATAGAACATAAATTGTAGGAAACATAATTCTTTACAAAAAAGGTCTCTTAACATTTTGCCATAGCTCGCTTCGTTTCCGAGATATTTGCAGATTTATCTCAAGGGAAGGGTCCTGATGGACATATTTCGAGATATTTCTTCTTCTTGTTGTTCTTCTTCTGCACATCTAAGCTGGAAGTGGCATTTACAGCTCGCAATCGCGCAGAGTTATCTCAAAGAAAGGGGCCACGGTGTTTCTGTATCTCTATTATGTTGGTGCGGCTTCGGAACTTTTAAATATCTTGATATATCTCGAGAACTACGCATCTGATCAAAAAATATCATAGAACATAAAAAGTAGGAAACTTAATTCTCTACAAAAAAGGTCTCTTAACATTTTGCCATAGCTCGCTTCGTTTCCGAGATATTTGCAGATATATCTCAAGGGAAGGGGCCTGGCGGACATATTTCGAGATATTTCTTCTTCTTGTTGTTCTTCTTCTGCACAGCTAAGCTGGAAGTGGCATTTGCGGCTCGCACTAGTGCAGAGTTATCTCAAAGAAAGGGGCCACGGTGTTTCTGTATCTCTATTATGTTGGTGCGGCTTCGGAACTTTTAAATATCTCGATATATCTCGAAAACTACGCTTCTGATCAAAAAATATCATAGAACATAAATTGTAGGAAACTTAATTCTCTACAAAAAAGGGCTCTTAACATTTTGCCATAGCTCGCTTCGTTTCCGAGATATTTGCAGATTTATCTCAAGGGAAGGGGCCTGACGGACATATTTCGAGATATTTCTTCTTCTTGTTGTTCTTCCTCTGCACAGCTAAGCTGGAAGTGGCATTTGCGGCTCGCACTAGTGCAGAGTTATCTCAAAGAAAGGGGCCACGGTGTTTCTGTATCTCTATTATGTTGGTGCGGCTTCGGAACTTTTAAATATCTCGATATATCTCGAAAACTACGCTTCTGATCAAAAAATATCATAGAACATAAATTGTAGGAAACATAATTCTCTACAAAAAACGTCTCTTAACATTTTGCCATAGCTCGCTTCGTTTCCGAGATATTTGCAGATTCAGCTCAAAGGAACTGGCCTGACGGACATATTTCGAGATATTTCTTCTTCTTGTTGTTCTTCCTCTGCACAGCTAAGCTGGAAGTGGCATTAGCAGCTCGCAATAGTGCAGAGTTATCTCAAAGAAAGGGGCCACGGTGTTTCTGTATCTCTATTATGTTGGTGCGGCTTCGGAACTTTTAAATATCTTGATATATCTCGAGAACTACGCATCTGATCAAAAAATATCATAGAACATAAAAAGTAGGAAACTTAATTCTCTATAAAAAAGGTCTCTTAACATTTTGCCATAGCTCGCTTCGTTTCCGAGATATTTGCAGATATATCTCAAGGGAAGGGGCCTGACGGACATATTTCGAGATATTTCTTCTTCTTGTTGTTCTTCCTCTGCACAGCTAAGCTGGAAGTGGCATTTGCGGCTCGCACTAGTGCAGAGTTATCTCAAAGAAAGGGGCCACGGTGTTTCTGTATCTCTATTATGTTGGTGCGGCTTCGGAACTTTTAAATATCTCGATATATCTCGAAAACTACGCTTCTGATCAAAAAATATCATAGAACATAAATTGTAGGAAACATAATTCTCTACAAAAAACGTCTCTTAACATTTTGCCATAGCTCGCTTCGTTTCCGAGATATTTGCAGGTTCAGCTCAAAGGAACTGGCCTGACGGACATATTTCGAGATATTTCTTCTTCTTGTTGTTCTTCCTCTGCACAGCTAAGCTGGAAGTGGCATTAGCAGCTCGCAATAGTGCAGAGTTATCTCAAAGAAAGGGGCCACGGTGTTTCTGTATCTCTATTATGTTGGTGCGGCTTCGGAACTTTTAAATATCTTGATATATCTCGAGAACTACGCATCTGATCAAAAAATATCATAGAACATAAAAAGTAGGAAACATCATTCTCGACAAAAAAGGTCTCTTAACATTTTGCCATAGCTCGCTTCGTTTACGAGATATTTGCAGATATATCTCAAGGGAAGGGGCCTGACGGACATATTTCGAGATATTTCTTCTTCTTGTTGTTCTTCTTCTGCACAGCTAAGCTGAAAGTGGCATTTACAGCTCGCAATAGTGCAGAGTTATCTCAAAGAAAGGGGCCACGGTGTTTCTGTATCTCTATTATGTTGGTGCGGCTTCGGAACTTTTAAATATCTCGATATATCTCGAAAACTACGCTTCTGATCAAAAAATATCATAGAACATAAATTGTAGGAAACATAATTCTCTACAAAAGAGGGCTCTTAACATTTTGCCATAGCTCGCTTCGTTTCCGAGATATTTGCAGATTTATCTCGAGCGAAGGGGCCTGACGGACATATTTCGAGATATTTCTTCTTCTTGTTGTTCTTCTTCTGCACAGCTAAGCTGGAAGTGGCATTTGCAGCTCGCAATAGTGCAGAGTTATCCCAAAGAAAGGGGCCACGGTGTTTCTGTATCTCTATTATGTTGGTGCGGCTTCGGAACTTTTAAATATCTCGATATATCTCGAAAACTACGCTTCTGATCAAAAAATATCATAGAACATAAATTGTAGGAAACATAATTCTTTACAAAAAAGGTCTCTTAGCATTTTGCCATAGCTCGCTTCGTTTCCGAGATATTTGCAGATTTATCTCAAGGGAAGGGTCCTGATGGACATATTTCGAGATATTTCTTCTTCTTGTTGTTCTTCTTCTGCACAGCTAAACTGGAAGTGGCATTTCCAGCTCGCAATCGTGCAGAGTTATCTCAAAGAAAGGGGCCACGGTGTTTCTGTACCTCTATTATGTTGGTGCGGCTTCGGAACTTTTAAATATCTTGATATATCTCGAGAACTACGCATCTGATCAACAAATATCATAGAACATAAAAAGTAGGAAACTTAATTCTCTATAAAAAAGGTCTCTTAACATTTTGCCATAGCTCGCTTCGTTTCCGAGATATTTGCATATTCAGCTCAAAGGAACTGGCCTGACGGACATATTTCGAGATATTTCGTCTTCTTGTTGTTCTTCCTCTGCACAGCTAAGCTGGAAGTGGCATTTGCAGCTCGCAATAGTGCAGAGTTATCTCAAAGAAAGGGGCCACGGTGTTTCTGTATCTCTATTATGTGGGTGCGGCTTCGGAACTTTTAAATATCTCGATATATCTCGAAAACTACGCTTCTGATCAAAAAATATCATAGAACATAAATTGTAGGAAACATAATTCTCTACAAAAAACGTCTCTTAACATTTTGCCATAGCTCGCTTCGTTTCCGAGATATTTGCAGATATATCTCAAGGGAAGGGGCCTGACGGACATATTTCGAGATATTTCTTCTTCTTGTTGTTCTTCCTCTGCACAGCTAAGCTGGAAGTGGCATTTGCGGCTCGCACTAGTGCAGAGTTATCTCAAAGAAAGGGGCCACGGTGTTTCTGTATCTCTATTATGTTGGTGCGGCTTCGGAACTTTTAAATATCTCGATATATCTCGAAAACTACGCTTCTGATCAAAAAATATCATAGAACATAAATTGTAGGAAACATAATTCTCTACAAAAAACGTCTCTTAACATTTTGCCATAGCTCGCTTCGTTTCCGAGATATTTGCAGGTTCAGCTCAAAGGAACTGGCCTGACGGACATATTTCGAGATATTTCTTCTTCTTGTTGTTCTTCCTCTGCACAGCTAAGCTGGAAGTGGCATTAGCAGCTCGCAATAGTGCAGAGTTATCTCAAAGAAAGGGGCCACGGTGTTTCTGTATCTCTATTATGTTGGTGCGGCTTCGGAACTTTTAAATATCTTGATATATCTCGAGAACTACGCATCTGATCAAAAAATATCATAGAACATAAAAAGTAGGAAACATCATTCTCGACAAAAAAGGTCTCTTAACATTTTGCCATAGCTCGCTTCGTTTACGAGATATTTGCAGATATATCTCAAGGGAAGGGGCCTGACGGACATATTTCGAGATATTTCTTCTTCTTGTTGTTCTTCTTCTGCACAGCTAAGCTGAAACTGGCATTTACAGCTCGCAATAGTGCAGAGTTATCTCAAAGAAAGGGGCCACGGTGTTTCTGTATCTCTATTATGTTGGTGCGGCTTCGGAACTTTTAAATATCTCGATATATCTCGAAAACTACGCTTCTGATCAAAAAATATCATAGAACATAAATTGTAGGAAACATAATTCTCTACAAAAAAGGGCTCTTAACATTTTGCCATAGCTCCCTTCGTTTCCGAGATATTTGCAGATTTATCTCGAGCGAAGGGGCCTGACGGACATATTTCGAGATATTTCTTCTTCTTGTTGTTCTTCTTCTGCACAGCTAAGCTGGAAGTGGCATTTGCAGCTCGCAATAGTGCAGAGTTATCCCAAAGAAAGGGGCCACGGTGTTTCTGTATCTCTATTATGTTGGTGCGGCTTCGGAACTTTTAAATATCTCGATATATCTCGAAAACTACGCTTCTGATCAAAAAATATCATAGAACATAAATTGTAGGAAACATAATCCTTTACAAAAAAGGTCTCTTAGCATTTTGCCATAGCTCGCTTCGTTTCCGAGATATTTGCAGATTTATCTCAAGGGAAGGGTCCTGATGGACATATTTCGAGATATTTCTTCTTCTTGTTGTTCTTCTTCTGCACAGCTAAACTGGAAGTGGCATTTCCAGCTCGCAATCGTGCAGAGTTATCTCAAAGAAAGGGGCCACGGTGTTTCTGTACCTCTATTATGTTGGTGCGGCTTCGGAACTTTTAAATATCTTGATATATCTCGAGAACTACGCATCTGATCAACAAATATCGTAGAACATAAAAAGTAGGAAACTTAATTCTCTATAAAAAAGGTCTCTTAACATTTTGCCATAGCTCGCTTCGTTTCCGAGATATTTGCATATTCAGCTCAAAGGAACTGGCCTGACGGACATATTTCGAGATATTTCGTCTTCTTGTTGTTCTTCCTCTGCACAGCTAAGCTGGAAGTGGCATTTGCAGCTCGCAATAGTGCAGAGTTATCTCAAAGAAAGGGGCCACGGTGTTTCTGTATCTCTATTATGTGGGTGCGGCTTCGGAACTTTTAAATATCTCGATATATCTCGAAAACTACGCTTCTGATCAAAAAATATCATAGAATATAAATTGTAGGAAACATAATTCTCTACAAAAAAGGTCTCTTATCATTTTGCCATAGCTCGCTTCGTTTCCGAGATATTTGCAGATTTATCTCAAGGGAGGGGGCCTGACGGACATATTTCGAGATATTTCTTCTTCTTGTTGTTCTTCTTCTGCACAGCTAAGCTGGAAGTGGCATTCGCGGCTCGCACTAGTGCAGAGTTATCTCAAAGAAAGGGGCCACGGTGTTTCTGTATCTCTATTATGTTGGTGCGGCTTCGGAACTTTTAAATACCTCGATATATCTCGAAAACTACGCTTCTGATCAAAAAATATCATAGAACATAAATTGTAGGAAACGTAATTCTCTACAAAAAAGGGCTCTTAACATTTTGCCATAGCTCGCTTCGTTTCCGAGATATTTGCAGATTTATCTCAAGGGAAGGGGCCTGACGGACATATTTCGAGATATTTCTTCTTCTTGTTGTTCTTCCTCTGCACAGCTAAGCTGGAAGTGGCATTTGCGGCTCGCACTAGTGCAGAGTTATCTCAAAGAAAGGGGCCACGGTGTTTCTGTATCTCTATTATGTTGGTGCGGCTTCGGAACTTTTAAATATCTCGATATATCTCGAAAACTACGCTTCTGATCAAAAAATATCATAGAACATAAATTGTAGGAAACATAATTCTCTACAAAAAACGTCTCTTAACATTTTGCCATAGCTCGCTTCGTTTCCGAGATATTTGCAGATTCAGCTCAAAGGAACTGGCCTGACGGACATATTTCGAGATATTTCTTCTTCTTGTTGTTCTTCCTCTGCACAGCTAAGCTGGAAGTGGCATTAGCAGCTCGCAATAGTGCAGAGTTATCTCAAAGAAAGGGGCCACGGTGTTTCTGTATCTCTATTATGTTGGTGCGGCTTCGGAACTTTTAAATATCTTGATATATCTCGAAAACTACGCTTCTGATCAAAAAATATCATAGAACATAAATTGTAGGAAACATAATTCTCTACAAAAAAGGTCTCTTAACATTTTGCCATAGCTCGCTTCGTTTCCGAGATATTTGCAGATATATCTCAAGGGAAGGGGCCTGACGGACATATTTCGAGATATTTCTTCTTCTTGTTGTTCTCCTTCTGCACAGCTAAGCTGGAAGTGGCATTTGCGGCTCGCACTAGTGCAGAGTTATCTCAAAGAAAGGGGCCACGGTGTTTCTGTATCTCTATTATGTTGGTGCGGCTTCGGAACTTTTAAATATCTCGATATATCTCGAAAACTACGCTTCTGATCAAAAAATATCATAGAACATAAATTGTAGGAAACATAATTCTCTACAAAAAAGGTCTCTTAGCATTTTGCCATAGCTCGCTTCTTTTCCGAGATATTTGCAGATATATCTCAAGGGAAGGGGCCTGACGGACATATTTCGAGATATTTCTTCTTCTTGTTGTTCTTCTTCTGCACAGCTAAGCTGGAAGTGGCATTTACAGCTCGCAATAGTGCAGAGTTATCTCAAAGAAAGGGGCCACGGTGTTTCTGTATCTCTATTATGTTGGTGCGGCTTCGGAACTTTTAAATATCTTGATATATCTCGAGAACTGCGCATCTGATCAAAAAATATCATACAACATAAATTGTAGGAAACATAATTCTCTACAAAAAACGTCTCTTAACATTTTGCCATAGCTCGCTTCGTTTCCGAGATATTTGCAGATTCAGCTCAAAGGAACTGGCCTGACGGACATATTTCGAGATATTTCTTCTTCTTGTTGTTCTTCCTCTGCACAGCAAAGCTGGAAGTGGCATTTGCAGCTCGCAATAGTGCAGAGTTATGTCAAAGAAAGGGGCCACGGTGTTTCTGTACCTCTATTATGTTGGTGCAGCTTCGGAACTTTTAAATATCTTGATATATCTCGAGAACTACGCATCTGATCAAAAAATATCATAGAACATAAAAAGTAGGAAACTTAATTCTCTATAAAAAAGGTCTCTTAACATTTTGCCATAGCTCGCTTCGTTTCCGAGATATTTGCAGATTCAGCTCAAAGGAACTGGCCTGACGGACATATTTCGAGATATTTCTTCTTCTTGTTGTTCTTCCTCTGCACAGCTAAGCTGGAAGTGGCATTTACAGCTCGCAATAGTGCAGAGTTATCTCAAAGAAAGGGGCCACGGTGTTTCTGTATCTCTATTATGTTGGTGCGGCTTCGGAACTTTTAAATATCTTGATATATCTCGAGAACTGCGCATCTGATCAAAAAATATCATACAACATAAAAAGTAGGAAACTTAATTCTCTACAAAAAAGGTCTCTTAACATTTTGCCATAGCTCGCTTCGTTTCCGAGATATTTGCAGATTTATCTCAAGGGAAGGGGCCTGACGGACATATTTCGAGATATTTCTTCTTCTTGTTGTTCTTCTTCTGCACAGCTAAGCTGGAAGTGGCATTTGCAGCTCGCAATAGTGCAGAGTTATCTCAAAGAAAGGGGCCACCGTGTTTCTGTATCTCTATTATGTTGGTGCGTCTTCGGAACTTTTAAATATCTTGATATATCTCGAGAACTACGCATCTGATCAGAAAATATTATAGAACATAAAAAGTAGGAAACTTAATTCTCTACAAAAAAGGTCTCTTAACATTTTGCCATAGCTCGCTTCGTTTCCGAGATATTTGCAGATTTATCTCAAGGGAAGGGGCCTGACGGACATATTTCGAGATATTTCTTCTTCTTGTTGTTCTTCTTCTGCACAGCTAAACTGGAAGTGGCATTTCCAGCTCGCAATAGTGCAGAGTTATCTCAAAGAAAGGAGCCACGGTGTTTCTGTATCTCTATTATGTTGGTGCGGCTTCGGAACTTTTAAATATCTTGATATATCTCGAGAACTACGCATCTGATCAAAAAATATCGTAGAACATAAAAAGTAGGAAACTTAATTCTCTACAAATAAAGTCTCTTAACATTTTGCCATAGCTCGCTTCGTTTCCGAGATATTTGCAGATTTATCTCAAGGGAAGGGGCCTGACGGACATATTTCGAGATATTTCTTCTTCTTGTTGTTCTTCTTCTGCACAGCTAAGCTGGAAGTGGCATTTGCGGCTCGCACTAGTGCAGAGTTATCTCAAAGAAAGGGGCCACGGTGTTTCTGTATCTCTATTATGTTGGTGCGGCTTCGGAACTTTTAAATATCTCGATATATCTCGAAAACTACGCTTCTGATCAAAAAATATCATAGAACATAAATTGTAGGAAACATAATTCTCTACAAAAAACATCTCTTAACATTTTGCCATAGCTCGCTTCGTTTCCGAGATATTTGCAGATTCAGCTCAAAGGAACTGGCCTGACGGACATATTTCGAGATATTTCTTCTTCTTGTTGTTCTTCCTCTGCACAGCTAAGCTGGAAGTGGCATTTGCAGCTCGCAATAGTGCAGAGTTATGTCAAAGAAAGGGGCCACGGTGTTTCTGTACCTCTATTATGTTGGTGCAGCTTCGGAACTTTTAAATATCTTGATATATCTCGAGAACTACGCATCTGATCAAAAAATATCATAGAACATAAAAAGTAGGAAACTTAATTCTCTATAAAAAAGGTCTCTTAACATTTTGCCATAGCTCGCTTCGTTTCCGAGATATTTGCAGATTCAGCTCAAAGGAACTGGCCTGACGGACATATTTCGAGATGTTTCGTCTTCTTGTTGTTCTTCCTCTGCACAGCTAAGCTGGAAGTGGCATTTGCGGCTCGCACTAGTGCAGAGTTATCTCAAAGAAAGGGGCCACGGTGTTTCTGTATCTCTATTATGTTGGTGCGGCTTCGGAACTTTTAAATATCTCGATATATCTCGAAAACTACGCTTCTGATCAAAAAATATCATAGAACATAAATTGTAGGAAACATAATTCTCTACAAAAAAGGTCTCTTAACATTTTGCCATAGCTCGCTTTGTATCCGAGATATTTGCAGATATATCTCAAGGGAAGGGGCCTGACGGACATATTTCGAGATATTTCTTCTTCTTGTTGTTCTTCCTCTGCACAGCTAAGCTGGAAGTGGCATTTGCGGCTCGCACTAGTGCAGAGTTATCTCAAAGAAAGGGGCCACGGTGTTTCTGTATCTCTATTATGTTGGTGCGGCTTCGGAACTTTTAAATATCTCGATATATCTCGAAAACTACGCTTCTGATCAAAAAATATCATAGAACATAAATTGTAGGAAACATAATTCTCTACAAAAAACGTCTCTTAACATTTTGCCATAGCTCGCTTCGTTTCCGAGATATTTGCAGATTCAGCTCAAAGGAACTGGCCTGACGGACATATTTCGAGATATTTCTTCTTCTTGTTGTTCTTCCTCTGCACAGCTAAGCTGGAAGTGGCATTAGCAGCTCGCAAAAGTGCAGAGTTATCTCAAAGAAAGGGGCCACGGTGTTTCTGTATCTCTATTATGTTGGTGCGGCTTCGGAACTTTTAAATATCTCGATATATCTCGAAAACTACGCTTCTGATCAAAAAATATCATAGAACATAAATTGTAGGAAACATAATTCTCTACAAAAAACGTCTCTTAACATTTTGCCATAGCTCGCTTCGTTTCCGAGATATTTGCAGATTCAGCTCAAAGGAACTGGCCTGACGGACATATTTCGAGATATTTCTTCTTCTTGTTGTTCTTCCTCTGCACAGCTAAGCTGGAAGTGGCATTAGCAGCTCGCAATAGTGCAGAGTTATCTCAAAGAAAGGGGCCACGGTGTTTCTGTATCTCTATTATGTTGGTGCGGCTTCGGAACTTTTAAATATCTTGATATATCTCGAAAACTACGCTTCTGATCAAAAAATATCATAGAACATAAATTGTAGGAAACATAATTCTCTACAAAAAAGGTCTCTTAACATTTTGCCATAGCTCGCTTCGTTTCCGAGATATTTGCAGATATATCTCAAGGGAAGGGGCCTGACGGACATATTTCGAGATATTTCTTCTTCTTGTTGTTCTCCTTCTGCACAGCTAAGCTGGAAGTGGCATTTGCGGCTCGCACTAGTGCAGAGTTATCTCAAAGAAAGGGGCCACGGTGTTTCTGTATCTCTATTATGTTGGTGCGGCTTCGGAACTTTTAAATATCTCGATATATCTCGAAAACTACGCTTCTGATCAAAAAATATCATAGAACATAAATTGTAGGAAACATAATTCTCTACAAAAAAGGTCTCTTAGCATTTTGCCATAGCTCGCTTCTTTTCCGAGATATTTGCAGATATATCTCAAGGGAAGGGGCCTGACGGACATATTTCGAGATATTTCTTCTTCTTGTTGTTCTTCTTCTGCACAGCTAAGCTGGAAGTGGCATTTACAGCTCGCAATAGTGCAGAGTTATCTCAAAGAAAGGGGCCACGGTGTTTCTGTATCTCTATTATGTTGGTGCGGCTTCGGAACTTTTAAATATCTTGATATATCTCGAGAACTGCGCATCTGATCAAAAAATATCATACAACATAAATTGTAGGAAACATAATTCTCTACAAAAAACGTCTCTTAACATTTTGCCATAGCTCGCTTCGTTTCCGAGATATTTGCAGATTCAGCTCAAAGGAACTGGCCTGACGGACATATTTCGAGATATTTCTTCTTCTTGTTGTTCTTCCTCTGCACAGCTAAGCTGGAAGTGGCATTTGCAGCTCGCAATAGTGCAGAGTTATGTCAAAGAAAGGGGCCACGGTGTTTCTGTACCTCTATTATGTTGGTGCAGCTTCGGAACTTTTAAATATCTTGATATATCTCGAGAACTACGCATCTGATCAAAAAATATCATAGAACATAAAAAGTAGGAAACTTAATTCTCTATAAAAAAGGTCTCTTAACATTTTGCCATAGCTCGCTTCGTTTCCGAGATATTTGCAGATTCAGCTCAAAGGAACTGGCCTGACGGACATATTTCGAGATATTTCTTCTTCTTGTTGTTCTTCCTCTGCACAGCTAAGCTGGAAGTGGCATTTACAGCTCGCAATAGTGCAGAGTTATCTCAAAGAAAGGGGCCACGGTGTTTCTGTATCTCTATTATGTTGGTGCGGCTTCGGAACTTTTAAATATCTTGATATATCTCGAGAACTGCGCATCTGATCAAAAAATATCATACAACATAAAAAGTAGGAAACTTAATTCTCTACAAAAAAGGTCTCTTAACATTTTGCCATAGCTCGCTTCGTTTCCGAGATATTTGCAGATTTATCTCAGGGGAAGGGGCCTGACGGACATATTTCGAGATATTTCTTCTTCTTGTTGTTCTTCTTCTGCACAGCTAAGCTGGAAGTGGCATTTGCAGCTCGCAATAGTGCAGAGTTATCTCAAAGAAAGGGGCCACCGTGTTTCTGTATCTCTATTATGTTGGTGCGTCTTCGGAACTTTTAAATATCTTGATATATCTCGAGAACTACGCATCTGATCAGAAAATATTATAGAACATAAAAAGTAGGAAACTTAATTCTCTACAAAAAAGGTCTCTTAACATTTTGCCATAGCTCGCTTCGTTTCCGAGATATTTGCAGATTTATCTCAAGGGAACGGGCCTGACGGACATATTTCGAGATATTTCTTCTTCTTGTTGTTCTTCTTCTGCACAGCTAAACTGGAAGTGGCATTTCCAGCTCGCAATAGTGCAGAGTTATCTCAAAGAAAGGAGCCACGGTGTTTCTGTATCTCTATTATGTTGGTGCGGCTTCGGAACTTTTAAATATCTTGATATATCTCGAGAACTACGCATCTGATCAAAAAATATCGTAGAACATAAAAAGTAGGAAACTTAATTCTCTACAAATAAAGTCTCTTAACATTTTGCCATAGCTCGCTTCGTTTCCGAGATATTTGCAGATTTATCTCAAGGGAAGGGGCCTGACGGACATATTTCGAGATATTTCTTCTTCTTGTTGTTCTTCTTCTGCACAGCTAAGCTGGAAGTGGCATTTGCGGCTCGCACTAGTGCAGAGTTATCTCAAAGAAAGGGGCCACGGTGTTTCTGTATCTCTATTATGTTGGTGCGGCTTCGGAACTTTTAAATATCTCGATATATCTCGAGAACTGCGCATCTGATCAAAAAATATCATACAACATAAAAAGTAGGAAACTTAATTCTCTACAAAAAAGGTCTCTTAACATTTTGCCATAGCTCGCTTCGTTTCCGAGATATTTGCAGATTTATCTCAAGGGAAGGGGCCTGACGGACATATTTCGAGATATTTCTTCTTCTTGTTGTTCTTCCTCTGCACAGCTAAGCTGGAAGTGGCATTTGCAGCTCGCAATAGTGCAGAGTTATGTCAAAGAAAGGGGCCACGGTGTTTCTGTACCTCTATTATGTTGGTGCAGCTTCGGAACTTTTAAATATCTTGATATATCTCGAGAACTACGCATCTGATCAAAAAATATCATAGAACATAAAAAGTAGGAAACTTAATTCTCTATAAAAAAGGTCTCTTAACATTTTGCCATAGCTCGCTTCGTTTCCGAGATATTTGCAGATTCAGCTCAAAGGAACTGGCCTGACGGACATATTTCGAGATGTTTCGTCTTCTTGTTGTTCTTCCTCTGCACAGCTAAGCTGGAAGTGGCATTTGCGGCTCGCACTAGTGCAGAGTTATCTCAAAGAAAGGGGCCACGGTGTTTCTGTATCTCTATTATGTTGGTGCGGCTTCGGAACTTTTAAATATCTCGATATATCTCGAAAACTACGCTTCTGATCAAAAAATATCATAGAACATAAATTGTAGGAAACATAATTCTCTACAAAAAAGGTCTCTTAACATTTTGCCATAGCTCGCTTTGTATCCGAGATATTTGCAGATATATCTCAAGGGAAGGGGCCTGACGGACATATTTCGAGATATTTCTTCTTCTTGTTGTTCTTCCTCTGCACAGCTAAGCTGGAAGTGGCATTTGCGGCTCGCACTAGTGCAGAGTTATCTCAAAGAAAGGGGCCACGGTGTTTCTGTATCTCTATTATGTTGGTGCGGCTTCGGAACTTTTAAATATCTCGATATATCTCGAAAACTACGCTTCTGATCAAAAAATATCATAGAACATAAATTGTAGGAAACATAATTCTCTACAAAAAACATCTCTTAACATTTTGCCATAGCTCGCTTCGTTTCCGAGATATTTGCAGATTCAGCTCAAAGGAACTGGCCTGACGGACATATTTCGAGATATTTCTTCTTCTTGTTGTTCTTCCTCTGCACAGCTAAGCTGGAAGTGGCATTTGCAGCTCGCAATAGTGCAGAGTTATGTCAAAGAAAGGGGCCACGGTGTTTCTGTACCTCTATTATGTTGGTGCAGCTTCGGAACTTTTAAATATCTTGATATATCTCGAGAACTACGCATCTGATCAAAAAATATCATAGAACATAAAAAGTAGGAAACTTAATTCTCTATAAAAAAGGTCTCTTAACATTTTGCCATAGCTCGCTTCGTTTCCGAGATATTTGCAGATTCAGCTCAAAGGAACTGGCCTGACGGACATATTTCGAGATGTTTCGTCTTCTTGTTGTTCTTCCTCTGCACAGCTAAGCTGGAAGTGGCATTTGCGGCTCGCACTAGTGCAGAGTTACATCAAAGAAAGGGGCCACGGTGTTTCTGTATCTCTATTATGTGGGTGCGGCTTCGGAACTTTTAAATATCTCGATATATCTCGAAAACTACGCTTCTGATCAAAAAATATCATAGAACATAAATTGTAGGAAACATAATTCTCTACAAAAAAGGTCTCTTAACATTTTGCCATAGCTCGCTTCGTTTCCGAGATATTTGCAGATATATCTCAAGGGAAGGGGCCTAACGGACATATTTCGAGATATTTCTTCTTCTTGTTGTTCTTCTTCTGCACAGCTAAACTGGAAGTGGCATTTCCAGCTCGCAATAGTGCAGAGTTATCTCAAAGAAAGGAGCCACGGTGTTTCTGTATCTCTATTATGTTGGTGCGGCTTCGGAACTTTTAAATATCTTGATATATCTCGAGAACTACGCATCTGATCAAACAATATCATAGAACATAAAAAGTAGGAAACTTAATTCTCTACAAAGAAGGTCTCTTAACATTTCGCCATAGCTCGCTTCGTTTCCGAGATATTTGCAGATATATCTCAAGGGCAGGGGCCTGACGGACATATTTCGAGATATTTCTTCTTCTTGTTGTTCTTCTTCTGCACAGCTAAGCTGGAAGTGGCATTTACAGCTCGCAATAGTGCAGAGTTATCTCAAAGAAAGGGGCCACGGTGTTTCTGTATCTCTATTATGTTGGTGCGGCTTCGGAACTTTTAAATATCTTGATATATCTCGAGAACTGCGCATCTGATCAAAAAATATCATAGAACATAAAAAGTAGGAAACTTAATTCTCTACAAAAAAGGTCTCTTAACATTTTGCCATAGCTCTCTTCGTTTCCGAGATATTTGCAGATTTATCTCAAGGGAAGGGGCCTGACGGACATATTTCGAGATATTTCTTCTTCTTGTTGTTCTTCTTCTGCACAGCTAAGCTGGAAGTGGCATTTGCAGCTCGCAATAGTGCAGAGTTATCTCAAAGAAAGGGGCCACGGTGTTTCTGTATCTCTATTATGTTGGTGCGGCTTCGGAACTTTTAAATATCTTGATATATCTCGAGAACTGCGCATCTGATCAAAAAATATCATAGAACATAAAAAGTAGGAAACTTAATTCTCTACAAAAAAGGTCTCTTAACATTTTGCCATAGCTCGCTTCGTTTCCGAGATATTTGCAGATTTATCTCAAGGGAAGGGGCCTAACGGACATATTTCGAGATATTTCTTCTTCTTGTTGTTCTTCTTCTGCACAGCTAAACTGGAAGTGGCATTTCCAGCTCGCAATAGTGCAGAGTTATCTCAAAGAAAGGGGCCACGGTGTTTCTGTATCTCTATTATGCTGGTGCGGCTTCGGAACTTTTAAATATCTTGATATATCTCGAGAACTGCGCATCTGATCAAAAAATATCATAGAACATAAAAAGTAGGAAACTTAATTCTCTACAAAAAAGGTCTCTTAACATTTTGCCATAGCTCGCTTCGTTTCCGAGATATTTGCAGATTTATCTCAAGGGAAGGGGCCTAACGGACATATTTCGAGATATTTCTTCTTCTTGTTGTTCTTCTTCTGCACAGCTAAACTGGAAGTGGCATTTCCAGCTCGCAATAGTGCAGAGTTATCTCAAAGAAAGGGGCCACGGTGTTTCTGTATCTCTATTATGTTGGTGCGGCTTCGGAACTTTTAAATATCTTGATATATCTCGAGAACTACGCATCTGATCAAAAAATATCGTAGAACATGAAAAGTAGGAAACTTAATTCGCTACAAAAAAGGTCTCTTAACATTTTGCCATAGCTCGCTTCGTTTCCGAGATATTTGCAGGTTTATCTCAAGGGAAGGGGCCTAACGGACATATTTCGAGATATTTCTTCTTCTTGTTGTTCTTCTTCTGCACAGCTAAACTGGAAGTGGCATTTCCAGCTCGCAATAGTGCAGAGTTATCTCAAAGAAAGGAGCCACGGTGTTTCTGTATCTCTATTATGTTTGTGCGGCTTCGGAACTTTTAAATATCTTGATATATCTCGAGAACTACGCATCTGATCAAAAAATATCGTAGAACATAAAAAGTAGGAAACTTAATTCTCTACAAATAAAGTCTCTTAACATTTTGCCATAGCTCGCTTCGTTTCCGAGATATTTGCAGGTTTATCTCAAGGGAAGGGGCCTAACGGACATATTTCGAGATATTTCTTCTTCTTGTTGTTCTTCTTCTGCACAGCTAAGCTGAAAGTGGCATTTACAGCTCGCAATAGTGCAGAGTTATCTCAAAGAAAGGGGCCACGGTGTTTCTGTATCTCTATTATGTTGGTGCGGCTTCGGAACTTTTAAATATCTTGATATATCTCGAGAACTGCGCATCTGATCAAAAAATATCATAGAACATAAAAAGTAGGAAACTTAATTCTCTACAAAAAAGGTCTCTTAACATTTTGCCATAGCTCTCTTCGTTTCCGAGATATTTGCAGATTTATCTCAAGGGAAGGGGCCTGACGGACATATTTCGAGATATTTCTTCTTCTTGTTGCTCTTCTTCTGCACAGCTAAGCTGGAAGTGGCATTTGCAGCTCGCAATAGTGCAGAGTTATCTCAAAGAAAGGGGCCACGGTGTTTCTGTATCTCTATTATGTTGGTGCGGCTTCGGAACTTTTAAATATCTTGATATATCTCGAGAACTGCGCATCTGATCAAAAAATATCATAGAACATAAAAAGTAGGAAACTTAATTCTCTACAAAAAAGGTCTCTTAACATTTTGCCATAGCTCTCTTCGTTTCCGAGATATTTGCAGATTTATCTCAAGGGAAGGGGCCTGACGGACATATTTCGAGATATTTCTTCTTCTTGTTGTTCTTCTTCTGCACAGCTAAGCTGGAAGTGGCATTTGCAGCTCGCAATAGTGCAGAGTTATCTCAAAGAAAGGGGCCACGGTGTTTCTGTATCTCTATTATGTTGGTGCGGCTTCGGAACTTTTAAATATCTTGATATATCTCGAGAACTGCGCATCTGATCAAAAAATATCATAGAACATAAAAAGTAGGAAACTTAATTCTCTACAAAAAAGGTCTCTTAACATTTTGCCATAGCTCGCTTCGTTTCCGAGATATTTGCAGATTTATCTCAAGGGAAGGGGCCTAACGGACATATTTCGAGATATTTCTTCTTCTTGTTGTTCTTCTTCTGCACAGCTAAACTGGAAGTGGCATTTCCAGCTCGCAATAGTGCAGAGTTATCTCAAAGAAAGGGGCCACGGTGTTTCTGTATCTCTATTATGCTGGTGCGGCTTCGGAACTTTTAAATATCTTGATATATCTCGAGAACTGCGCATCTGATCAAAAAATATCATAGAACATAAAAAGTAGGAAACTTAATTCTCTACAAAAAAGGTCTCTTAACATTTTGCCATAGCTCGCTTCGTTTCCGAGATATTTGCAGATTTATCTCAAGGGAAGGGGCCTAACGGACATATTTCGAGATATTTCTTCTTCTTGTTGTTCTTCTTCTGCACAGCTAAACTGGAAGTGGCATTTCCAGCTCGCAATAGTGCAGAGTTATCTCAAAGAAAGGGGCCACGGTGTTTCTGTATCTCTATTATGTTGGTGCGGCTTCGGAACTTTTAAATATCTTGATATATCTCGAGAACTACGCATCTGATCAAAAAATATCGTAGAACATGAAAAGTAGGAAACTTAATTCGCTACAAAAAAGGTCTCTTAACATTTTGCCATAGCTCGCTTCGTTTCCGAGATATTTGCAGGTTTATCTCAAGGGAAGGGGCCTAACGGACATATTTCGAGATATTTCTTCTTCTTGTTGTTCTTCTTCTGCACAGCTAAACTGGAAGTGGCATTTCCAGCTCGCAATAGTGCAGAGTTATCTCAAAGAAAGGAGCCACGGTGTTTCTGTATCTCTATTATGTTTGTGCGGCTTCGGAACTTTTAAATATCTTGATATATCTCGAGAACTACGCATCTGATCAAAAAATATCGTAGAACATAAAAAGTAGGAAACTTAATTCTCTACAAATAAAGTCTCTTAACATTTTGCCATAGCTCGCTTCGTTTCCGAGATATTTGCAGGTTTATCTCAAGGGAAGGGGCCTAACGGACATATTTCGAGATATTTCTTCTTCTTGTTGTTCTTCTTCTGCACAGCTAAGCTGAAAGTGGCATTTACAGCTCGCAATAGTGCAGAGTTATCTCAAAGAAAGGGGCCACGGTGTTTCTGTATCTCTATTATGTTGGTGCGGCTTCGGAACTTTTAAATATCTTGATATATCTCGAGAACTGCGCATCTGATCAAAAAATATCATAGAACATAAAAAGTAGGAAACTTAATTCTCTACAAAAAAGGTCTCTTAACATTTTGCCATAGCTCTCTTCGTTTCCGAGATATTTGCAGATTTATCTCAAGGGAAGGGGCCTGACGGACATATTTCGAGATATTTCTTCTTCTTGTTGCTCTTCTTCTGCACAGCTAAGCTGGAAGTGGCATTTGCAGCTCGCAATAGTGCAGAGTTATCTCAAAGAAAGGGGCCACGGTGTTTCTGTATCTCTATTATGTTGGTGCGGCTTCGGAACTTTTAAATATCTTGATATATCTCGAGAACTGCGCATCTGATCAAAAAATATCATAGAACATAAAAAGTAGGAAACTTAATTCTCTACAAAAAAGGTCTCTTAACATTTTGCCATAGCTCTCTTAGTTTCCGAGATATTTGCAGATTTATCTCAAGGGAAGGGGCCTGACGGACATATTTCGAGATATTTCTTCTTCTTGTTGTTCTTCTTCTGCACAGCTAAGCTGGAAGTGGCATTTGCAGCTCGCAATAGTGCAGAGTTATCTCAAAGAAAGGGGCCACGGTGTTTCTGTATCTCTATTATGTTGGTGCGGCTTCGGAACTTTTAAATATCTTGATATATCTCGAGAACTACGCATCTGATCAAAAAATATCATAGAACATAAAAAGTAGGAAACTTAATTCTCTACAAATAAGGTTGCTCAACATTTTGCCATAACTCGCTTCGTTTCCGAGATATTTGCAGATTTATCTCAAGGGAAGGGGCCTGACGGACATATTTCGAGATATTTCTTCTTCTTGTTGTTCTTCTTCTGCACAGCTAAGCTGGAAGTGGCATTTGCGGCTCGCACTAGTGCAGAGTTATCTCAAAGAAAGGGGCCACGGTGTTTCTGTATCTCTATTATGTTGGTGCGGCTTCGGAACTTTTAAATATCTCGATATATCTCGAAAACTACGCTTCTGATCAAAAAATATCATAGAACATAAATTGTAGGAAACATAATTCTCTACAAAAAAGGTCTCTTAACATTTTGCCATAGCTCGCTTCGTTTCCGAGATATTTGCAGATTTATCTCAAGGGAAGGGGCCTAACGGACATATTTCGAGATATTTCTTCTTCTTGTTGTTCTTCTTCTGCACAGCTAAACTGGAAGTGGCATTTCCAGCTCGCAATAGTGCAGAGTTATCTCAAAGAAAGCGGCCACGGTGTTTCTGTATCTCTATTATGTTGGTGCGGCTTCGGAACTTTTAAATATCTTGATATATCTCGAGAACTACGCATCTGATCAAAAAATATCGTAGAACATAAAAAGTAGGAAACTCAATTCTCTACAAATAAAGTCGCTTAATATTTTGCCATAGCTCGCTTCGTTTCCGAGATATTTGCAGATTTATCTCAAGGGAAGGGGCCTGACGGACATATTTCGAGATATTTCTTCTTCTTGTTGTTCTTCTTCTGCACAGCTAAGCTGGAAGTGGCATTTACAGCTCGCAATAGTGCAGAGTTATCTCAAAGAAAGGGGCCACGGTGTTTCTGTATCTCTATTATGCTGGTGCGGCTTCGGAACTTTTAAATATCTTGATATATCTCGAGAACTACGCATCTGATCAACAAATATCATAGAACATAAAAAGTAGGAAACTTAATTCTCTACAAATAAGGTCTCTCAACATTTTGCCATAACTCGCTTCGTTTCCGAGATATTTGCAGATTTATCTCAAGGGAAGGGGACTGACGGACATATTTCGAGATATTTCTTCTTCTTGTTGTTCTTCTTCTGCACAGCTAAGCTGGAAGTGGCATTTGCGGCTCGCACTAGTGCAGAGTTATCTCAAAGAAAGGGGCCACGGTGTTTCTGTATCTCTATTATGTTGGTGCGGCTTCGGAACTTTTAAATATCTTGATATATCTCGAGAACTACGCATCTGATCCAAAAATATTATAGAACATAAAAAGTAGGAAACTTAATTCTCTACAAAAAAGGTCTCTTAACATTTTGCCATAGCTCGCTTCGTTTCCGAGATATTTGCAGATTTATCTCAAGGGAAGGGGCCTGACGGACATATTTCGAGATATTTCTTCTTCTTGTTGTTCTTCTTCTGCACAGCTAAACTGGAAGTGGCATTTCCAGCTCGCAATAGTGCAGAGTTATCTCAAAGAAAGGAGCCACGGTGTTTCTGTATATCTATTATGCTGGTGCGGCTTCGGAACTTTTAAATATCTTGATATATCTCGAGAACTACGCATCTGATCAAAAAATATCATAGAACATAAAAAGTAGGAAACTTAATTCTCTACAAAAAAGGTCTCTCAACATTTTGCCATAGCTCGCTTCGTTTCCGAGATATTTGCAGATATATCTCAAGGGAAGGGGCCTGACGGACATATTTCGAGATATTTCTTCTTCTTGTTGTTCTTCTTCTGCACAGCTAAGCTGGAAGTGGCATTTGCAGCTCGCAATAGTGCATAGTTATCTGAAAGAAAGGGGCCACGGTGTTTCTGTATCTCTATTATGTTGGTGCGGCTTCGGAACTTTTAAATATCTCGATATATCTCGAAAACTACGCTTCTGATCAAAAAATATCATAGAACATAAATTGTAGGAAACATAATTCTCTACAAAAAAGGTCTCTTAACATTTTGCCATAGCTCGCTTCGTTTCCGAGATATTTGCAGATATATCTCAAGGGAAGGGGCCTGACGGATATATTTCGAGATATTTCTTCTTCTTGTTGTTCTTCTTCTGCACAGCTTAGCTGGAAGTGGCATTTACAGCTCGCAATAGTGCAGAGTTATCTCAAAGAAAGGGGCCACGGTGTTTCTGTATCTCTATTATGTTGGTGCGGCTTCGGAACTTTTAAATATCTTGATATATCTCGAGAACTGCGCATCTGATCAAAAAATATCATAGAACATAAAAAGTAGGAAACTTAATTCTCTACAAAAAAGGTCTCTCAACATTTTGCCATAGCTCGCTTCGTTTCCTAGATATATGCAGATTTATCTCAAGGGAAGGGGCCTGACGGACATATTTCGAGATATTTCTTCTTCTTGTTGTTCTTCTTCTGCACAGCTAAACTGGAAGTGGCATTTCCAGCTCGCAATAGTGCAGAGTTATCTCAAAGAAAGGGGCCACGGTGTTTCTGTATCTCTATTATGTTGGTGCGGCTTCGGAACTTTTAAATATCTTGATATATCTCGAGAACTACGCATCTGATCAAAAAATATCGTAGAACATGAAAAGTAGGAAACTTAATTCGCTACAAAAAAGGTCTCTTAACATTTTGCCATAGCTCGCTTCGTTTCCGAGATATTTGCAGGTTTATCTCAAGGGAAGGGGCCTAACGGACATATTTCGAGATATTTCTTCTTCTTGTTGTTCTTCTTCTGCACAGCTAAACTGGAAGTGGCATTTCCAGCTCGCAATAGTGCAGAGTTATCTCAAAGAAAGGAGCCACGGTGTTTCTGTATCTCTATTATGTTTGTGCGGCTTCGGAACTTTTAAATATCTTGATATATCTCGAGAACTACGCATCTGATCAAAAAATATCGTAGAACATAAAAAGTAGGAAACTTAATTCTCTACAAATAAAGTCTCTTAACATTTTGCCATAGCTCGCTTCGTTTCCGAGATATTTGC
Organism: Osmia lignaria lignaria; assembly: GCF_051020975.1. Lineage (NCBI taxonomy): Eukaryota > Metazoa > Arthropoda > Insecta > Hymenoptera > Megachilidae > Osmia > Osmia lignaria. The sequence continues at coordinate 20,194,710 of NW_027478162.1, read as the reverse complement.
AGGTTTATCTCAAGGGAAGGGGCCTAACGGACATATTTCGAGATATTTCTTCTTCTTGTTGTTCTTCTTCTGCACAGCTAAGCTGAAAGTGGCATTTACAGCTCGCAATAGTGCAGAGTTATCTCAAAGAAAGGGGCCACGGTGTTTCTGTATCTCTATTATGTTGGTGCGGCTTCGGAACTTTTAAATATCTTGATATATCTCGAGAACTGCGCATCTGATCAAAAAATATCATAGAACATAAAAAGTAGGAAACTTAATTCTCTACAAAAAAGGTCTCTTAACATTTTGCCATAGCTCTCTTCGTTTCCGAGATATTTGCAGATTTATCTCAAGGGAAGGGGCCTGACGGAAATATTTCGAGATATTTCTTCTTCTTGTTGCTCTTCTTCTGCACAGCTAAGCTGGAAGTGGCATTTGCAGCTCGCAATAGTGCAGAGTTATCTCAAAGAAAGGGGCCACGGTGTTTCTGTATCTCTATTATGTTGGTGCGGCTTCGGAACTTTTAAATATCTTGATATATCTCGAGAACTGCGCATCTGATCAAAAAATATCATAGAACATAAAAAGTAGGAAACTTAATTCTCTACAAAAAAGGTCTCTTAACATTTTGCCATAGCTCTCTTAGTTTCCGAGATATTTGCAGATTTATCTCAAGGGAAGGGGCCTGACGGACATATTTCGAGATATTTCTTCTTCTTGTTGTTCTTCTTCTGCACAGCTAAGCTGGAAGTGGCATTTGCAGCTCGCAATAGTGCAGAGTTATCTCAAAGAAAGGGGCCACGGTGTTTCTGTATCTCTATTATGTTGGTGCGGCTTCGGAACTTTTAAATATCTTGATATATCTCGAGAACTACGCATCTGATCAAAAAATATCATAGAACATAAAAAGTAGGAAACTTAATTCTCTACAAATAAGGTTGCTCAACATTTTGCCATAACTCGCTTCGTTTCCGAGATATTTGCAGATTTATCTCAAGGGAAGGGGCCTGACGGACATATTTCGAGATATTTCTTCTTCTTGTTGTTCTTCTTCTGCACAGCTAAGCTGGAAGTGGCATTTGCGGCTCGCACTAGTGCAGAGTTATCTCAAAGAAAGGGGCCACGGTGTTTCTGTATCTCTATTATGTTGGTGCGGCTTCGGAACTTTTAAATATCTCGATATATCTCGAAAACTACGCTTCTGATCAAAAAATATCATAGAACATAAATTGTAGGAAACATAATTCTCTACAAAAAAGGTCTCTTAACATTTTGCCATAGCTCGCTTCGTTTCCGAGATATTTGCAGATTTATCTCAAGGGAAGGGGCCTAACGGACATATTTCGAGATATTTCTTCTTCTTGTTGTTCTTCTTCTGCACAGCTAAACTGGAAGTGGCATTTCCAGCTCGCAATAGTGCAGAGTTATCTCAAAGAAAGCGGCCACGGTGTTTCTGTATCTCTATTATGTTGGTGCGGCTTCGGAACTTTTAAATATCTTGATATATCTCGAGAACTACGCATCTGATCAAAAAATATCGTAGAACATAAAAAGTAGGAAACTCAATTCTCTACAAATAAAGTCGCTTAATATTTTGCCATAGCTCGCTTCGTTTCCGAGATATTTGCAGATTTATCTCAAGGGAAGGGGCCTGACGGACATATTTCGAGATATTTCTTCTTCTTGTTGTTCTTCTTCTGCACAGCTAAGCTGGAAGTGGCATTTACAGCTCGCAATAGTGCAGAGTTATCTCAAAGAAAGGGGCCACGGTGTTTCTGTATCTCTATTATGCTGGTGCGGCTTCGGAACTTTTAAATATCTTGATATATCTCGAGAACTACGCATCTGATCAACAAATATCATAGAACATAAAAAGTAGGAAACTTAATTCTCTACAAATAAGGTCTCTCAACATTTTGCCATAACTCGCTTCGTTTCCGAGATATTTGCAGATTTATCTCAAGGGAAGGGGACTGACGGACATATTTCGAGATATTTCTTCTTCTTGTTGTTCTTCTTCTGCACAGCTAAGCTGGAAGTGGCATTTGCGGCTCGCACTAGTGCAGAGTTATCTCAAAGAAAGGGGCCACGGTGTTTCTGTATCTCTATTATGTTGGTGCGGCTTCGGAACTTTTAAATATCTTGATATATCTCGAGAACTACGCATCTGATCCAAAAATATTATAGAACATAAAAAGTAGGAAACTTAATTCTCTACAAAAAAGGTCTCTTAACATTTTGCCATAGCTCGCTTCGTTTCCGAGATATTTGCAGATTTATCTCAAGGGAAGGGGCCTGACGGACATATTTCGAGATATTTCTTCTTCTTGTTGTTCTTCTTCTGCACAGCTAAACTGGAAGTGGCATTTCCAGCTCGCAATAGTGCAGAGTTATCTCAAAGAAAGGAGCCACGGTGTTTCTGTATATCTATTATGCTGGTGCGGCTTCGGAACTTTTAAATATCTTGATATATCTCGAGAACTACGCATCTGATCAAAAAATATCATAGAACATAAAAAGTAGGAAACTTAATTCTCTACAAAAAAGGTCTCTCAACATTTTGCCATAGCTCGCTTCGTTTCCGAGATATTTGCAGATATATCTCAAGGGAAGGGGCCTGACGGACATATTTCGAGATATTTCTTCTTCTTGTTGTTCTTCTTCTGCACAGCTAAGCTGGAAGTGGCATTTGCAGCTCGCAATAGTGCATAGTTATCTGAAAGAAAGGGGCCACGGTGTTTCTGTATCTCTATTATGTTGGTGCGGCTTCGGAACTTTTAAATATCTCGATATATCTCGAGAACTACGCATCTGATCAAAAAATATCGTAGAACATAAAAAGTAGGAAACTTAATTCTCTACAAATAAAGTCTCTTAACATTTTGCCATAGCTCGCTTCGTTTCCGAGATATTTGCAGGTTTATCTCAAGGGAAGGGGCCTAACGGACATATTTCGAGATATTTCTTCTTCTTGTTGTTCTTCTTCTGCACAGCTAAGCTGAAAGTGGCATTTACAGCTCGCAATAGTGCAGAGTTATCTCAAAGAAAGGGGCCACGGTGTTTCTGTATCTCTATTATGTTGGTGCGGCTTCGGAACTTTTAAATATCTTGATATATCTCGAGAACTGCGCATCTGATCAAAAAATATCATAGAACATAAAAAGTAGGAAACTTAATTCTCTACAAAAAAGGTCTCTTAACATTTTGCCATAGCTCTCTTCGTTTCCGAGATATTTGCAGATTTATCTCAAGGGAAGGGGCCTGACGGACATATTTCGAGATATTTCTTCTTCTTGTTGCTCTTCTTCTGCACAGCTAAGCTGGAAGTGGCATTTGCAGCTCGCAATAGTGCAGAGTTATCTCAAAGAAAGGGGCCACGGTGTTTCTGTATCTCTATTATGTTGGTGCGGCTTCGGAACTTTTAAATATCTTGATATATCTCGAGAACTGCGCATCTGATCAAAAAATATCATAGAACATAAAAAGTAGGAAACTTAATTCTCTACAAAAAAGGTCTCTTAACATTTTGCCATAGCTCTCTTAGTTTCCGAGATATTTGCAGATTTATCTCAAGGGAAGGGGCCTGACGGACATATTTCGAGATATTTCTTCTTCTTGTTGTTCTTCTTCTGCACAGCTAAGCTGGAAGTGGCATTTGCAGCTCGCAATAGTGCAGAGTTATCTCAAAGAAAGGGGCCACGGTGTTTCTGTATCTCTATTATGTTGGTGCGGCTTCGGAACTTTTAAATATCTTGATATATCTCGAGAACTACGCATCTGATCAAAAAATATCATAGAACATAAAAAGTAGGAAACTTAATTCTCTACAAATAAGGTTGCTCAACATTTTGCCATAACTCGCTTCGTTTCCGAGATATTTGCAGATTTATCTCAAGGGAAGGGGCCTGACGGACATATTTCGAGATATTTCTTCTTCTTGTTGTTCTTCTTCTGCACAGCTAAGCTGGAAGTGGCATTTGCGGCTCGCACTAGTGCAGAGTTATCTCAAAGAAAGGGGCCACGGTGTTTCTGTATCTCTATTATGTTGGTGCGGCTTCGGAACTTTTAAATATCTCGATATATCTCGAAAACTACGCTTCTGATCAAAAAATATCATAGAACATAAATTGTAGGAAACATAATTCTCTACAAAAAAGGTCTCTTAACATTTTGCCATAGCTCGCTTCGTTTCCGAGATATTTGCAGATTTATCTCAAGGGAAGGGGCCTAACGGACATATTTCGAGATATTTCTTCTTCTTGTTGTTCTTCTTCTGCACAGCTAAACTGGAAGTGGCATTTCCAGCTCGCAATAGTGCAGAGTTATCTCAAAGAAAGCGGCCACGGTGTTTCTGTATCTCTATTATGTTGGTGCGGCTTCGGAACTTTTAAATATCTTGATATATCTCGAGAACTACGCATCTGATCAAAAAATATCGTAGAACATAAAAAGTAGGAAACTCAATTCTCTACAAATAAAGTCGCTTAATATTTTGCCATAGCTCGCTTCGTTTCCGAGATATTTGCAGATTTATCTCAAGGGAAGGGGCCTGACGGACATATTTCGAGATATTTCTTCTTCTTGTTGTTCTTCTTCTGCACAGCTAAGCTGGAAGTGGCATTTACAGCTCGCAATAGTGCAGAGTTATCTCAAAGAAAGGGGCCACGGTGTTTCTGTATCTCTATTATGCTGGTGCGGCTTCGGAACTTTTAAATATCTTGATATATCTCGAGAACTACGCATCTGATCAACAAATATCATAGAACATAAAAAGTAGGAAACTTAATTCTCTACAAATAAGGTCTCTCAACATTTTGCCATAACTCGCTTCGTTTCCGAGATATTTGCAGATTTATCTCAAGGGAAGGGGACTGACGGACATATTTCGAGATATTTCTTCTTCTTGTTGTTCTTCTTCTGCACAGCTAAGCTGGAAGTGGCATTTGCGGCTCGCACTAGTGCAGAGTTATCTCAAAGAAAGGGGCCACGGTGTTTCTGTATCTCTATTATGTTGGTGCGGCTTCGGAACTTTTAAATATCTTGATATATCTCGAGAACTACGCATCTGATCCAAAAATATTATAGAACATAAAAAGTAGGAAACTTAATTCTCTACAAAAAAGGTCTCTTAACATTTTGCCATAGCTCGCTTCGTTTCCGAGATATTTGCAGATTTATCTCAAGGGAAGGGGCCTGACGGACATATTTCGAGATATTTCTTCTTCTTGTTGTTCTTCTTCTGCACAGCTAAACTGGAAGTGGCATTTCCAGCTCGCAATAGTGCAGAGTTATCTCAAAGAAAGGAGCCACGGTGTTTCTGTATATCTATTATGCTGGTGCGGCTTCGGAACTTTTAAATATCTTGATATATCTCGAGAACTGCGCATCTGATCAAAAAATATCATAGAACATAAAAAGTAGGAAACTTAATTCTCTACAAAAAAGGTCTCTTAACATTTTGCCATAGCTCTCTTAGTTTCCGAGATATTTGCAGATTTATCTCAAGGGAAGGGGCCTGACGGACATATTTCGAGATATTTCTTCTTCTTGTTGTTCTTCTTCTGCACAGCTAAGCTGGAAGTGGCATTTGCAGCTCGCAATAGTGCAGAGTTATCTCAAAGAAAGGGGCCACGGTGTTTCTGTATCTCTATTATGTTGGTGCGGCTTCGGAACTTTTAAATATCTTGATATATCTCGAGAACTACGCATCTGATCAAAAAATATCATAGAACATAAAAAGTAGGAAACTTAATTCTCTACAAATAAGGTTGCTCAACATTTTGCCATAACTCGCTTCGTTTCCGAGATATTTGCAGATTTATCTCAAGGGAAGGGGCCTGACGGACATATTTCGAGATATTTCTTCTTCTTGTTGTTCTTCTTCTGCACAGCTAAGCTGGAAGTGGCATTTGCGGCTCGCACTAGTGCAGAGTTATCTCAAAGAAAGGGGCCACGGTGTTTCTGTATCTCTATTATGTTGGTGCGGCTTCGGAACTTTTAAATATCTCGATATATCTCGAAAACTACGCTTCTGATCAAAAAATATCATAGAACATAAATTGTAGGAAACATAATTCTCTACAAAAAAGGTCTCTTAACATTTTGCCATAGCTCGCTTCGTTTCCGAGATATTTGCAGATTTATCTCAAGGGAAGGGGCCTAACGGACATATTTCGAGATATTTCTTCTTCTTGTTGTTCTTCTTCTGCACAGCTAAACTGGAAGTGGCATTTCCAGCTCGCAATAGTGCAGAGTTATCTCAAAGAAAGCGGCCACGGTGTTTCTGTATCTCTATTATGTTGGTGCGGCTTCGGAACTTTTAAATATCTTGATATATCTCGAGAACTACGCATCTGATCAAAAAATATCGTAGAACATAAAAAGTAGGAAACTCAATTCTCTACAAATAAAGTCGCTTAATATTTTGCCATAGCTCGCTTCGTTTCCGAGATATTTGCAGATTTATCTCAAGGGAAGGGGCCTGACGGACATATTTCGAGATATTTCTTCTTCTTGTTGTTCTTCTTCTGCACAGCTAAGCTGGAAGTGGCATTTACAGCTCGCAATAGTGCAGAGTTATCTCAAAGAAAGGGGCCACGGTGTTTCTGTATCTCTATTATGCTGGTGCGGCTTCGGAACTTTTAAATATCTTGATATATCTCGAGAACTACGCATCTGATCAACAAATATCATAGAACATAAAAAGTAGGAAACTTAATTCTCTACAAATAAGGTCTCTCAACATTTTGCCATAACTCGCTTCGTTTCCGAGATATTTGCAGATTTATCTCAAGGGAAGGGGACTGACGGACATATTTCGAGATATTTCTTCTTCTTGTTGTTCTTCTTCTGCACAGCTAAGCTGGAAGTGGCATTTGCGGCTCGCACTAGTGCAGAGTTATCTCAAAGAAAGGGGCCACGGTGTTTCTGTATCTCTATTATGTTGGTGCGGCTTCGGAACTTTTAAATATCTTGATATATCTCGAGAACTACGCATCTGATCCAAAAATATTATAGAACATAAAAAGTAGGAAACTTAATTCTCTACAAAAAAGGTCTCTTAACATTTTGCCATAGCTCGCTTCGTTTCCGAGATATTTGCAGATTTATCTCAAGGGAAGGGGCCTGACGGACATATTTCGAGATATTTCTTCTTCTTGTTGTTCTTCTTCTGCACAGCTAAACTGGAAGTGGCATTTCCAGCTCGCAATAGTGCAGAGTTATCTCAAAGAAAGGAGCCACGGTGTTTCTGTATATCTATTATGCTGGTGCGGCTTCGGAACTTTTAAATATCTTGATATATCTCGAGAACTACGCATCTGATCAAAAAATATCATAGAACATAAAAAGTAGGAAACTTAATTCTCTACAAAAAAGGTCTCTCAACATTTTGCCATAGCTCGCTTCGTTTCCGAGATATTTGCAGATATATCTCAAGGGAAGGGGCCTGACGGACATATTTCGAGATATTTCTTCTTCTTGTTGTTCTTCTTCTGCACAGCTAAGCTGGAAGTGGCATTTGCAGCTCGCAATAGTGCATAGTTATCTGAAAGAAAGGGGCCACGGTGTTTCTGTATCTCTATTATGTTGGTGCGGCTTCGGAACTTTTAAATATCTCGATATATCTCGAAAACTACGCTTCTGATCAAAAAATATCATAGAACATAAATTGTAGGAAACATAATTCTCTACAAAAAAGGTCTCTTAACATTTTGCCATAGCTCGCTTCGTTTCCGAGATATTTGCAGATATATCTCAAGGGAAGGGGCCTGACGGATATATTTCGAGATATTTCTTCTTCTTGTTGTTCTTCTTCTGCACAGCTTAGCTGGAAGTGGCATTTACAGCTCGCAATAGTGCAGAGTTATCTCAAAGAAAGGGGCCACGGTGTTTCTGTATCTCTATTATGTTGGTGCGGCTTCGGAACTTTTAAATATCTTGATATATCTCGAGAACTGCGCATCTGATCAAAAAATATCATAGAACATAAAAAGTAGGAAACTTAATTCTCTACAAAAAAGGTCTCTCAACATTTTGCCATAGCTCGCTTCGTTTCCGAGATATATGCAGATTTATCTCAAGGGAAGGGGCCTGACGGACATATTTCGAGATATTTCTTCTTCTTGTTGTTCTTCTTCTGCACAGCTAAGCTGGAAGTGGCATTTGCAGCTCGCAATAGTGCAGAGTTATCTCAAAGAAAGGGGCCACGGTGTTTCTGTATCTCTATTATGTTGGTGCGGCTTCGGAACTTTTAAATATCTCGATATATCTCGAAAACTACGCTTCTGATCAAAAAATATCATAGAACATAAATTGTAGGAAACATAATTCTCTACAAAAAAGGTCTCTTTACGTTTTGCCATAGCTCGCTTCGTTTCCGAGATATTTGCAGATTTATATCAAGGGAAGGGTCCTGACGGACATATTTCGAGATATTTCTTCTTCTTGTTGTTCTTCTTCTGCACAGCTAAGCTGGAAGTGGCATTTGCAGCTCGCAATAGTGCAGAGTTATCTCAAAGAATGGGCCCACGGTGTTTCTGTATCTCTATTATGTTGGTGCGGCTTCGGAACTTTTAAATATCTTGATATATCTCGAGAACTACGCTTCTGATCAAAAAATATCATAGAACATAAATTGTAGGAAACATAATTCTCTACAAAAAACGTCTTTTAACATTTTGCCATAGCTCGCTTCGTTTCCGAGATATTTGCAGATTCAGCTCAAAGGAACTGGCCTGAGGGACATATTTCGAGATATTTCTTCTTCTTGTTGTTCTTCCTCTGCACAGCTAAGCTGGAAGTGGCATTTGCAGCTCGCAATAGTGCAGAGTCATCTCAAAGAAAGGGGCCACGGTGTTTCTGTATCTCTATTATGTTGGTGCAGCTTCGGAACTTTTAAATATCTTGATATATCTCGAGAACTACGCATCTGATCAAAAAATATCATAGAACATAAAAAGTAGAAAACTTAATTCCCTACAAAAAATGTCTCTCAACATTTTGCCATAGCTCGCTTCGTTTCCGAGATATATGCAGATTTATCTCAAGGGAAGGGGCCTGACGGACATATTTCGAGATATTTCTTCTTCTTGTTGTTCTTCTTCTGCACAGCTAAACTGGAAGTGGCATTTCCAGCTCGCAATAGTGCAGAGTTATCTGAAAGAAAGGGGCCACGGTGTTTCTGTATCTCTATTATGTTGGTGCGGCTTCGGAACTTTTAAATATCTCGATATATCTCGAAAACTACGCTTCTGATCAAAAAATATCATAGAACATAAATTGTAGGAAACATAATTCTCTACAAAAAAGGTCTCTTAACATTTTGCCATAGCTCGCTTCGTTTCCGAGATATTTGCAGATATATCTCAAGGGAAGGGGCCTGACGGATATATTTCGAGATATTTCTTCTTCTTGTTGTTCTTCTTCTGCACAGCTAAGCTGGAAGTGGCATTTACAGCTCGCAATAGTGCAGAGTTATCTCAAAGAAAGGGGCCACGGTGTTTCTGTATCTCTATTATGTTGGTGCGGCTTCGGAACTTTTAAATATCTTGATATATCTCGAGAACTGCGCATCTGATCAAAAAATATCATAGAACATAAAAAGTAGGAAACTTAATTCTCTACAAAAAAGGTCTCTCAAAATTTTGCCATAGCTCGCTTCGTTTCCGAGATATATGCAGATTTATCTCAAGGGAAGGGGCCTGACGGACATATTTCGAGATATTTCTTCTTCTTGTTGTTCTTCTTCTGCACAGCTAAACTGGAAGTGGCATTTCCAGCTCGCAATAGTGCAGAGTTATCTGAAAGAAAGGGGCCACGGTGTTTCTGTATCTCTATTATGTTGGTGCGGCTTCGGAACTTTTAAATATCTTGATATATCTCGAGAACTACGCATCTGATCAAAAAATATCATAGAACATAAAAAGTAGGTAACTTAATTCTCTACAAAAAAGGTCTCTTAACATTTTGCCATAGCTCGCTTCGTTTCCGAGATATGTGCAGATTTATCTCAAGGGAAGGGGCCTGACGGACATATTTCGAGATATTTCTTCTTCTTGTTGTTCTTCTTCTGCACAGCTAAGCTGGAAGTGGCATTTGCAGCTCGCAATAGTGCAGAGTTATCTCAAAGAAAGGGGCCACGGTGTTTCTGTATCTCTATTATGTTGGTGCGGCTTCGGAGCTTTTAAATATCCCGATATATCTCGAAAACTACGCTTCTGATCAAAAGATATCATAGAACATAAATTGTAGGAAACATAATTCTCTACAAAAAATGTCTCTTAACATTTTGCCATAGCTCGCTTCGTTTCCGAGATATATGCAGATTTATCTCAAGGGAAGGGGCCTGACGGACATATTTCGAGATATTTCTTCTTCTTGTTGTTCTTCTTCTGCACAGCTAAGCTGGAAGTGGCATTTGCAGCTCGCAATAGTGCACAGTTATCACAAAGAAAGGGGCCACGGTGTTTCTGTATCTCTATTATGTTGGTGCGGCTTCGGAACTTTTAAATATCTCGATATATCTCGAAAACTACGCTTCTGATCAAAAAATATCATAGAACATAAATTGTAGGAAACATAATTCTCTACAAAAAACGTCTTTTAACATTTTGCCATAGCTCGCTTCGTTTCCGAGATATTTGCAGATTCAGCTCAAAGGAACTGGCCTGAGGGACATATTTCGAGATATTTCTTCTTCTTGTTGTTCTTCCTCTGCACAGCTAAGCTGGAAGTGGCATTTGCAGCTCGCAATAGTGCAGAGTCATCTCAAAGAAAGGGGCCACGGTGTTTCTGTATCTCTATTATGTTGGTGCAGCTTCGGAACTTTTAAATATCTTGATATATCTCGAGAACTACGCATCTGATCAAAAAATATCATAGAACATAAAAAGTAGAAAACTTAATTCTCTACAAAAAATGTCTCTCAACATTTTGCCATAGCTCGCTTCGTTTCCGAGATATATGCAGATTTATCTCAAGGGAAGGGGCCTGACGGACATATTTCGAGATATTTCTTCTTCTTGTTGTTCTTCTTCTGCACAGCTAAACTGGAAGTGGCATTTCCAGCTCGCAATAGTGCAGAGTTATCTGAAAGAAAGGGGCCACGGTGTTTCTGTATCTCTACTATGTTGGTGCGGCTTCGGAACTTTTAAATATCTTGATATATCTCGAGAACTACGCTTCTGATCAAAAAATATCATAGAACATAAATTGTAGGAAACATAATTCTCTACAAAAAAGGTCTCTTAAGATTTTGCCATAGCTCGTTTCGTTTCCGAGATATTTGCCGATATATCTCAAGGGAAGGGGCCTGACGGACATATTTCGAGATATTTCTTCTTCTTGTTGTTCTTCTTCTGCACAGCTAAACTGGAAGTGGCATTTCCAGCTCGCAATAGTGCAGAGTTATCTGAAAGAAAGGGGCCACGGTGTTTCTGTATCTCTACTATGTTGGTGCGGCTTCGGAACTTTTAAATATCTTGATATATCTCGAGAACTACGCTTCTGATCAAAAAATATCATAGAACATAAATTGTAGGAAACATAATTCTCTACAAAAAAGGTCTCTTAAGATTTTGCCATAGCTCGTTTCGTTTCCGAGATATTTGCCGATATATCTCAAGGGAAGGGGCCTGACGGACATATTTCGAGATATTTCTTCTTCTTGTTGTTCTTCTTCTGCACAGCTAAACTGGAAGTGGCATTTCCAGCTCGCAATAGTGCAGAGTTATCTCAAAGAAAGGGGCCACGGTGTTTCTGTATCTCTATTATGTTGGTGCGGCTTCGGAACTTTTAAATATCTTGATATATCTCCAGAACTACGCATCTGATCAAAAAATATCATAGAACATAAAAAGTAGGTAACTTAATTCTCTACAAAAAAGGTCTCTCAACATTTTGCCATAGCTCGCTTCGTTTCCGAGATATATACAGATTTATCTCAAGGGAAGGGGCCTGACGGACATATTTCGAGATATTTCTTCTTCTTGTTGTTCTTCTTCTGCACAGCTAAACTGGAAGTGGCATTTCCAGCTCGCAATAGTGCAGAGTTATCTCAAAGAAAGGGGCCACGGTGTTTCTGTATCCCTATTATGTTGGTGCGGCTTCGGAACTTTTAAATATCTTGATATATCTCGAGAACTACGCATCTGATCAAAAAATATCATAGAACATAAAAAGTAGGTAACTTAATTCTCTACAAAAAAGGTCTCTCAACATTTTGCCATAGCTCGCTTCGTTTCCGAGATATATACAGATTTATCTCAAGGGAAGGGGCCTGACGGACATATTTCGAGATATTTCTTCTTCTTGTTGTTCCTCTTCTGCACAGCTAAACTGGAAGTGGCATTTGCAGCTCGCAATAGTGCAGAGTTATCTCAAAGAAAGGGGCCACGGTGTTTCTGTATCTCTATTATGTTGGTGCGGCTTCGGAACTTTTAAATATCTTGATATATCTCGAGAACTACGCATCTGATCAAAAAATATCATAGAACATAAATAGTAGGAAACTTAATTCTCTACAAAAAAGGTCTCTCAACATTTTGCCATAGCTCGCTTCGTTTCCGAGATATTTGCAGATTTATCTCAAGGGAAGGGGCCTAACGGACATATTTCGAGATATTTCTTCTTCTTGTTGTTCTTCTTCTGCACAGCTAAGCTGGAAGTGGCATTTGCAGCTCGCAATAGTGCAGAGTTATCTCAAAGAAAGAGGCCACGGTGTTTCTGTACCTCTATTATGTTGGTGCGGCTTCGGAACTTTTAAATATCTTGATATATCTCGAGAACTACGCATCTGATCGAAAAATATCATAGAACATTAAAAGTAGGAAACTTAATTCTCTACAAAAAAGGTCTCTTAACATTTTGCCATAGCTCGCTTCGTTTCCGAGATATTTGCAGATTTATCTCAAGGGAAGGGGACTGACGGACATATTTCGAGATATTTCTTCTTCTTGTTGTTCTTCTTCTGCACAGCTAAGCTGGAAGTGGCATTTGCAGCTCGCAATAGTGCAGAGTTATCTCAAAGAAAGAGGCCACGGTGTTTCTGTACCTCTATTATGTTGGTGCAGCTTCGGAACTTTTAAATATCTTGATATATCTCGAGAACTACGCATCTGATCAAATAATATCATAGAACATAAAAAGTAGAAAACATAATTCTCTACAAAAAAGGTCTGTCAACATTTTGCCATAGCTCGCTTCGTTTCCGAGATATATGCAGATTTATCTCAAGGGAAGGGGCCTGACGGACATATTTCGAGATATTTCTTCTTCTTGTTGTTCTTCTTCTGCACAGCTAAACTGGAAGTGGCATTTCCAGCTCGTAATAGTGCAGAGTTATCTCAAAGAAAGGGGCCACGGTGTTTCTGTATCTCTATTATGTTGGTGCGGCTTCGGAACTTTTAAATATCTTGATATATCTCGAGAACTACGCATCTGATCAAAAAATATCATAGAACATAAATAGTAGGAAACTTAATTCTCTACAAAAAAGGTCTCTCAACATTTTGCCATAGCTCGCTTCGTTTCCGAGATATTTGCAGATTTATCTCAAGGGAAGGGGCCTAACGGACATATTTCGCGATATTTCTTCTTCTTGTTGTTCTTCTTCTGCACAGCTAAACTGGAAGTGGCATTTCCAGCTCGCAATAGTGCAGAGTTATCTCAAAGAAAGGGGCCACGGTGTTTCTGTATCTCTATTATGTTGGTGCGGCTTCGGAACTTTTAAATATCTTGATATATCTCGAGAACTACGCATCTGATCAAAAAATATCATAGAACATAAAAAGTAGGTAACTTAATTCTCTACAAAAAAGGTCTCTCAACATTTTGCCATAGCTCGCTTCGTTTCCGAGATATATACAGATTTATCTCAAGGGAAGGGGCCTGACGGACATATTTCGAGATATTTCTTCTTCTTGTTGTTCTTCTTCTGCACAGCTAAACTGGAAGTGGCATTTGCAGCTCGCAATAGTGCAGAGTTATCTCAAAGAAAGGGGCCACGGTGTTTCTGTATCTCTATTATGTTGGTGCGGCTTCGGAACTTTTAAATATCTTGATATATCTCGAGAACTACGCATCTGATCGAAAAATATCATAGAACATTAAAAGTAGGAAACTTAATTCTCTACAAAAAAGGTCTCTTAACATTTTGCCATAGCTCGCTTCGTTTCCGAGATATTTGCAGATTTATCTCAAGGGAAGGGGACTGACGGACATATTTCGAGATATTTCTTCTTCTTGTTGTTCTTCTTCTGCACAGCTAAACTGGAAGTGGCATTTCCAGCTCGCAATAGTGCAGAGTTATCTCAAAGAAAGGGGCCACGGTGTTTCTGTATCTCTATTATGTTGGTGCGGCTTCGGAACTTTTAAATATCTTGATATATCTCGAGAACTACGCATCTGATCAAAAAATATCATAGAACATAAATAGTAGGAAACTTAATTCTCTACAAAAAAGGTCTCTCAACATTTTGCCATAGCTCGCTTCGTTTCCGAGATATTTGCAGATTTATCTCAAGGGAAGGGGCCTAACGGACATATTTCGAGATATTTCTTCTTCTTGTTGTTCTTCTTCTGCACAGCTAAGCTGGAAGTGGCATTTGCAGCTCGCAATAGTGCAGAGTTATCTCAAAGAAAGAGGCCACGGTGTTTCTGTACCTCTATTATGTTGGTGCGGCTTCGGAACTTTTAAATATCTTGATATATCTCGAGAACTACGCATCTGATCGAAAAATATCATAGAACATTAAAAGTAGGAAACTTAATTCTCTACAAAAAAGGTCTCTTAACATTTTGCCATAGCTCGCTTCGTTTCCGAGATATTTGCAGATTTATCTCAAGGGAAGGGGACTGACGGACATATTTCGAGATATTTCTTCTTCTTGTTGTTCTTCTTCTGCACAGCTAAGCTGGAAGTGGCATTTGCAGCTCGCAATAGTGCAGAGTTATCTCAAAGAAAGAGGCCACGGTGTTTCTGTACCTCTATTATGTTGGTGCAGCTTCGGAACTTTTAAATATCTTGATATATCTCGAGAACTACGCATCTGATCAAATAATATCATAGAACATAAAAAGTAGAAAACATAATTCTCTACAAAAAAGGTCTCTCAACATTTTGCCATAGCTCGCTTCGTTTCCGAGATATATGCAGATTTATCTCAAGGGAAGGGGCCTGACGGACATATTTCGAGATATTTCTTCTTCTTGTTGTTCTTCTTCTGCACAGCTAAACTGGAAGTGGCATTTCCAGCTCGTAATAGTGCAGAGTTATCTCAAAGAAAGGGGCCACGGTGTTTCTGTATCTCTATTATGTTGGTGCGGCTTCGGAACTTTTAAATATCTTGATATATCTCGAGAACTACGCATCTGATCAAAAAATATCATAGAACATAAATAGTAGGAAACTTAATTCTCTACAAAAAAGGTCTCTCAACATTTTGCCATAGCTCGCTTCGTTTCCGAGATATTTGCAGATTTATCTCAAGGGAAGGGGCCTAACGGACATATTTCGCGATATTTCTTCTTCTTGTTGTTCTTCTTCTGCACAGCTAAACTGGAAGTGGCATTTCCAGCTCGCAATAGTGCAGAGTTATCTCAAAGAAAGGGGCCACGGTGTTTCTGTATCTCTATTATGTTGGTGCGGCTTCGGAACTTTTAAATATCTTGATATATCTCGAGAACTACGCATCTGATCAAAAAATATCATAGAACATAAAAAGTAGGTAACTTAATTCTCTACAAAAAAGGTCTCTCAACATTTTGCCATAGCTCGCTTCGTTTCCGAGATATATACAGATTTATCTCAAGGGAAGGGGCCTGACGGACATATTTCGAGATATTTCTTCTTCTTGTTGTTCTTCTTCTGCACAGCTAAACTGGAAGTGGCATTTGCAGCTCGCAATAGTGCAGAGTTATCTCAAAGAAAGGGGCCACGGTGTTTCTGTATCTCTATTATGTTGGTGCGGCTTCGGAACTTTTAAATATCTTGATATATCTCGAGAACTACGCATCTGATCGAAAAATATCATAGAACATTAAAAGTAGGAAACTTAATTCTCTACAAAAAAGGTCTCTTAACATTTTGCCATAGCTCGTTTCGTTTCCGAGATATTTGCAGATTTATCTCAAGGGAAGGGGACTGACGGACATATTTCGAGATATTTCTTCTTCTTGTTGTTCTTCTTCTGCACAGCTAAGCTGGAAGTGGCATTTGCAGCTCGCAATAGTGCAGAGTTATCTCAAAGAAAGAGGCCACGGTGTTTCTGTACCTCTATTATGTTGGTGCAGCTTCGGAACTTTTAAATATCTTGATATATCTCGAGAACTACGCATCTGATCAAATAATATCATAGAACATAAAAAGTAGAAAACATAATTCTCTACAAAAAAGGTCTCTCAACATTTTGCCATAGCTCGCTTCGTTTCGGAGATATATGCAGATTTATCTCAAGGGAAGGGGCCTGACGGACATATTTCGAGATATTTCTTCTTCTTGTTGTTCTTCTTCTGCACAGCTAAGCTGGAAGTGGCATTTGCAGCTCGCAATAGTGCAGAGTTATCTCAAAGAAAGGGGCCACGGTGTTTCTGTACCACTATTACGTTGGTGCAGCTTCGGAACTTTTAAATATCTTGATATATCTCGAGAACTACGCATCTGATCAAATAATATCATAGAACATAAAAAGTAGAAAACTTAATTCTCTACAAAAAAGGTCTCTCAACATTTTGCCATAGCTCGCTTCGTTTCCGAGATATATACAGATTTATCTCAAGGGAAGGGGCCTGACGGACATATTTCGAGATATTTCTTCTTCTTGTTGTTCTTCTTCTGCACAGCTAAACTGGAAGTGGCATTTGCAGCTCGCAATAGTGCAGAGTTATCTCAAAGAAAGGGGCCACGGTGTTTCTGTATCTCTATTATGTTGGTGCGGCTTCGGAACTTTTAAATATCTTGATATATCTCGAGAACTACGCATCTGATCGAAAAATATCATAGAACATTAAAAGTAGGAAACTTAATTCTCTACAAAAAAGGTCTCTTAACATTTTGCCATAGCTCGCTTCGTTTCCGAGATATTTGCAGATTTATCTCAAGGGAAGGGGACTGACGGACATATTTCGAGATATTTCTTCTTCTTGTTGTTCTTCTTCTGCACAGCTAAGCTGGAAGTGGCATTTGCAGCTCGCAATAGTGCAGAGTTATCTCAAAGAAAGAGGCCACGGTGTTTCTGTACCTCTATTATGTTGGTGCAGCTTCGGAACTTTTAAATATCTTGATATATCTCGAGAACTACGCATCTGATCAAATAATATCATAGAACATAAAAAGTAGAAAACATAATTCTCTACAAAAAAGGTCTCTCAACATTTTGCCATAGCTCGCTTCGTTTCGGAGATATATGCAGATTTATCTCAAGGGAAGGGGCCTGACGGACATATTTCGAGATATTTCTTCTTCTTGTTGTTCTTCTTCTGCACAGCTAAGCTGGAAGTGGCATTTGCAGCTCGCAATAGTGCAGAGTTATCTCAAAGAAAGGGGCCACGGTGTTTCTGTACCACTATTACGTTGGTGCAGCTTCGGAACTTTTAAATATCTTGATATATCTCGAGAACTACGCATCTGATCAAATAATATCATAGAACATAAAAAGTAGAAAACTTAATTCTCTACAAAAAAGGTCTCTCAACATTTTGCCATAGCTCGCTTCGTTTCCGAGATATATGCAGATTTATCTCAAGGGAAGGGGCCTGACGGACATATTTCGAGATATTTCTTCTTCTTGTTGTTCTTCTTCTGCACAGCTAAGCTGGAAGTGGCATTTGCAGCTCGCAATAGTGCAGAGTTATCTCAAAGAAAGGGGCCACGGTGTTTCTGTATCTTTATTATGTTGGTGCAGCTTCGGAACTTTTAAATATCTTGATATATCTCGAGAACTACGCATCTGATCAAATAATATCATAGAACATAAAAAGTAGAAAACTTAATTCTCTACAAAAAAGGTCTCTCAACATTTTGCCATAGCTCGCTTCGTTTCCGAGATATATGCAGATTTATCTCAAGGGAAGGGGCCTGACGGACATATTTCGAGATATTTCTTCTTCTTGTTGTTCTTCTTCTGCACAGCTAAACTGGAAGTGGCATTTCCCGCTCGCAATAGTGCAGAGTTATCTGAAAGAAAGGGGCCACGGTGTTTCTGTATCTCTATTATGTTGGTGCGGCTTCGGAACTTTTAAATATCTTGATATATCTCGAGAACTACGCTTCTGATCAAAAAATATCATAGAACATAAATTGTAGGAAACATAATTCTCTACAAAAAAGGTCTCTTAAGATTTTGCCATAGCTCGTTCCGTTTCCGAGATATTTGCAGATATATCTCAAGGGAAGGGGCCTGACGGACATATTTCGAGATATTTCTTCTTCTTGTTGTTCTTCTTCTGCACAGCTAAACTGGAAGTGGCATTTCCAGCTCGTAATAGTGCAGAGTTATCTCAAAGAAAGGGGCCACGGTGTTTCTGTATCTCTATTATGTTGGTGCGGCTTCGGAACTTTTAAATATCTTGATATATCTCGAGAACTACGCATCTGATCAAAAAATATCATAGAACATAAAAAGTAGGTAACTTAATTCTCTACAAAAAAGGTCTCTTAACATTTTGCCATAGCTCGCTTCGTTTCCGAGATATGTGCAGATTTATCTCAAGGGAAGGGGCCTGACGGACATATTTCGAGATATTTCTTCTTCTTGTTGTTCTTCTTCTGCACAGCTAAGCTGGAAGTGGCATTTGCAGCTCGCAATAGTGCAGAGTTATCTCAAAGAAAGGGGCCACGGTGTTTCTGTATCTCTATTATGTTGGTGCAGCTTCGGAGCTTTTAAATATCCCGATATATCTCGAAAACTACGCTTCTGATCAAAAAATATCATAGAACATAAATTGTAGGAAACATAATTCTCTACAAAAAAGGTCTCTTAACGTTTTGCCATAGCTCGCTTCGTTTCCGAGATATTTGCAGATTTATCTCAAGGGAAGGGGCCTGACGGACATATTTCGAGATATTTCTTCTTCTTGTTGTTCTTCTTCTGCACCGCTAAACTGGAAGTGGCATTTCCAGCTCGCAATAGTGCAGAGTTATATCAAAGAAAGGGGCCACGGTGTTTCTGTATCTCTATTATGTTGGTGCGGCTTCGGAACTTTTAAATATCTTGATATATCTCGAGAACTACGCATCTGATCAAAAAATATCATAGAACATAAAAAGTAGGTAACTTAATTCTCTACAAAAAAGGTCTCTTAACATTTTGCCATAGCTCGCTTCGTTTCCGAGATATGTGCAGATTTATCTCAAGGGAAGAGGCCTGACGGACATATTTCGAGATATTTCTTCTTCTTGTTGTTCTTCTTCTGCACAGCTAAGCTGGAAGTGGCATTTGCAGCTCGCAATAGTGCAGAGTTATCTCAAAGAAAGGGGCCACGGTGTTTCTGTATCTCTATTATGTTGGTGCGGCTTCGGAGCTTTTAAATATCCCGATATATCTCGAAAACTACGCTTCTGATCAAAAAATATCATAGAACATAAATTGTAGGAAACATAATTCTCTACAAAAAAGGTCTCTTAACATTTTGCCATAGCTCGCTTCGTTTCGGAGATATATGCAGATATATCTCAAGGGAAGGGGCCTGACGGACATATTTCGAGATATTTCTTCTTCTTGTTGTTCTTCTTCTGCACAGCTAAGCTGGAAGTGGCATTTGCAGCTCGCAATAGTGCAGAGTTATCTCAAAGAAAGGGGCCACGGTGTTTCTGTATCTTTATTATGTTGGTGCAGCTTCGGAACTTTTAAATATCTTGATATATCTCGAGAACTACGCTTCTGATCAAAAAATATCATAGAACATAAATTGTAGGAAACATAATTCTCTACAAAAAAGGTCTCTTAAGATTTTGCCATAGCTCGTTCCGTTTCCGAGATATTTGCAGATATATCTCAAGGGAAGGGGCCTGACGGACATATTTCGAGATATTTCTTCTTCTTGTTGTTCTTCTTCTGCACAGCTAAACTGGAAGTGGCATTTCCAGCTCGTAATAGTGCAGAGTTATCTCAAAGAAAGGGGCCACGGTGTTTCTGTATCTCTATTATGTTGGTGCGGCTTCGGAACTTTTAAATATCTTGATATATCTCGAGAACTACGCATCTGATCAAAAAATATCATAGAACATAAAAAGTAGGTAACTTAATTCTCTACAAAAAAGGTCTCTTAACATTTTGCCATAGCTCGCTTCGTTTCCGAGATATGTGCAGATTTATCTCAAGGGAAGGGGCCTGACGGACATATTTCGAGATATTTCTTCTTCTTGTTGTTCTTCTTCTGCACAGCTAAGCTGGAAGTGGCATTTGCAGCTCGCAATAGTGCAGAGTTATCTCAAAGAAAGGGGCCACGGTGTTTCTGTATCTCTATTATGTTGGTGCAGCTTCGGAGCTTTTAAATATCCCGATATATCTCGAAAACTACGCTTCTGATCAAAAAATATCATAGATCGTAAATTGTGGGAAACATAATTCTCTACAAAAAAGGTCTCTTAACATTTTGCCATAGCTCGCTTCGTTTCCGAGATATTTGCAGATTTATCTCAAGGGAAGGGGTCTGACGGACATATTTCGAGATATTTCTTCTTCTTGTTGTTCTTCTTCTGCACAGCTAAGCTGGAACTGGCATTTGCAGCTCGCAATAGTGCAGAGTTATCTCAAAGAAAGGGGCCACGGTGTTTCTGTATCTCTATTATGTTGGTGCGGCTTCGGAACTTTTAAATATCTTGATATATCGCGAGAACTACGCATCTGATCAAATAATATCATAGAACATAAAAAGTAGGAAACTTAATTCTCTACAAAAAACGTCTCTTAACATTTTGCCATAGCTCGCTTCGTTTCCGAGATATTTGCAGATTCATCTCAAGGGAAGGGGTCTGACGGACATATTTCGAGATATTTCTTCTTCTTGTTGTTCTTCTTCTGCACAGCTAAGCTCGAAGTGGCATTTGCAGCTCGCGATAGTGCAGAGTTATCTCAAAGAAAGGGGCCACGGTGTTTCTGTATCTCTATTATGTTTGTGCGGCTTCGGAACTTTTAAATATCTCAATATATCTCGAAAACTACGCTTCTGATCAAAAAATATCATAGAAGGTAAATTGTAGGAAACATAATTCTCTACAAAAAAGGTCTCTTAACATTTTGCCATAGCTCGCTTCGTTTCCGAGATATTTGCAGATTCATCTCAAGGGAAGGGGTCTGACGGACATATTTCGAGATATTTCTTCTTCTTGTTGTTCTTCTTCTGCACAGCTAAGCTCGAAGTGGCATTTGCAGCTCGCGATAGTGCAGAGTTATCTCAAAGAAAGGGGCCACGGTGTTTCTGTATCTCTATTATGTTTGTGCGGCTTCGGAACTTTTAAATATCTCAATATATCTCGAAAACTACGCTTCTGATCAAAAAATATCATAGAAGGTAAATTGTAGGAAACATAATTCTCTACAAAAAAGGTCTCTTAACATTTTCCCATAGCTCGCTTCGTTTCCGAGATATTTGCAGATTTATCTCAAGGGAAGGGGTCTGACGGACATATTTCGAGATATTTCTTCTTCTTGTTGTTCTTCTTCTGCACAGCTAAGCTCGAAGTGGCATTTGCAGCTCGCAATAGTGCAGAGTTATCTCAAAGACAGGGGCCACGGTGTTTCTGTATCTCTATTATGTTGGTGCGGCTTCGGAACTTTTAAATATCTCGATATATCTCGAAAACTTCGCTTCTGATCAAAAAATATCATAGAAGGTAAATTGTAGGAAACATAATTCTCTACAAAAAAGGTCTCTTAACATTTTGCCATAGCTCGCTTCGTTTCCGAGATATTTGCAGATTTATCTCAAGGGAAGGGGTCTGACGGACATATTTCGAGATATTTCTTCTTCTTGTTGTTCTTCTTCTGCACAGCTAAGCTGGAAGTGGCATTTGCGGCTCGCACTAGTGCAGAGTTATCTCAAAGAAAGGGGCCACGGTGTTTCTGTATCTCTATTATGTTGGTGCGGCTTCGGAACTTTTAAATATCTTGATATATCTCGAGATCTACGCAACTGATCAAAAAATATCATACTACATAAAAAGTAGGAAACTTAATTCTCTACAAGAAAGGTCTCTAAACATTTTGCCATAGCTCGCTTCGTTTCCGAGATATTTGCAGATTTATCTCAAGGGAAGGGGCCTGACGGACATATTTCGAGATATTTCTTCTTCTTGTTGTTCTTCTTCTGCACAGCTAAGCTGGAAGTGGCATTTGCAGCTCGCAATAGTGCAGAGTTATCTCAAAGAAAGGGGCCACGGTGTTTCTGTACCTCTATTATGTTGGTGCGGCTTCGGAACTTTTAAATATCTTGATATATCTCGAGAACTACGCATCTGATCGAAAAATATCATAGAACATAAAAAGTAGAAAACATAATTCTCTACAAAAAAGGTCTCTCAACATTTTGCCATAGCTCGCTTCGTTTCCGAGATATATGCAGATATATCTCAAGGGAAGGGGCCTAACGGACATATTTCGAGATATTCCTTCTTCTTGTTGTTCTTCTTCTGCACAGCTAAGCTGGAAGTGGCATTTGCAGCTCGCAATAGTGCAGAGTTATCTCAAAGAAAGAGGCCACGGTGTTTCTGTACCTCTATTATGTTGGTGCGGCTTCGGAACTTTTAAATATCTTGATATATCTCGAGAACTACGCATCTGATCGAAAAATATCATAGAACATTAAAAGTAGGAAACTTAATTCTCTACAAAAAAGGTCTCTTAACATTTTGCCATAGCTCGCTTCGTTTCCGAGATATTTGCAGATTTATCTCAAGGGAAGGGGACTGACGGACATATTTCGAGATATTTCTTCTTCTTGTTGTTCTTCTTCTGCACAGCTAAGCTGGAAGTGGCATTTGCAGCTCGCAATAGTGCAGAGTTATCTCAAAGAAAGAGGCCACGGTGTTTCTGTACCTCTATTATGTTGGTGCAGCTTCGGAACTTTTAAATATCTTGATATATCTCGAGAACTACGCATCTGATCAAATAATATCATAGAACATAAAAAGTAGAAAACATAATTCTCTACAAAAAAGGTCTCTCAACATTTTGCCATAGCTCGCTTCGTTTCCGAGATATATGCAGATTTATCTCAAGGGAAGGGGCCTGACGGACATATTTCGAGATATTTCTTCTTCTTGTTGTTCTTCTTCTGCACCGCTAAACTGGAAGTGGCATTTCCAGCTCGCAATAGTGCAGAGTTATCTCAAAGAAAGGGGCCACGGTGTTTCTGTATCTCTATTATGTTGGTGCGGCTTCGGAACTTTTAAATAT
Organism: Osmia lignaria lignaria; assembly: GCF_051020975.1. NCBI lineage: Eukaryota > Metazoa > Arthropoda > Insecta > Hymenoptera > Megachilidae > Osmia > Osmia lignaria. Next base: position 20,171,335 of record NW_027478162.1, on the reverse strand, counting down.
CTTGATATATCTCGAGAACTACGCTTCTGATCAAAAAATATCATAGAACATAAATTGTAGGAAACATAATTCTCTACAAAAAAGGTCTCTTAAGATTTTGCCATAGCTCGTTCCGTTTCCGAGATATTTGCAGATATATCTCAAGGGAAGGGGCCTGACGGACATATTTCGAGATATTTCTTCTTCTTGTTGTTCTTCTTCTGCACAGCTAAACTGGAAGTGGCATTTCCAGCTCGCAATAGTGCAGAGTTATCTCAAAGAAAGGGGCCACGGTGTTTCTGTATCTCTATTATGTTGGTGCGGCTTCGGAACTTTTAAATATCTTGATATATCTCGAGAACTACGCATCTGATCAAAAAATATCATAGAACATAAAAAGTAGGTAACTTAATTCTCTACAAAAAAGGTCTCTCAACATTTTGCCATAGCTCGCTTCGTTTCCGAGATATGTGCAGATTTATCTCAAGGGAAGGGGCCTGACGGACATATTTCGAGATATTTCTTCTTCTTGTTGTTCTTCTTCTGCACAGCTAAGCTGGAAGTGGCATTTCCAGCTCGCAATAGTGCAGAGTTATCTCAAAGAAAGGGGCCACGGTGTTTCTGTATCTCTATTATGTTGGTGCGGCTTCGGAACTTTTAAATATCTTGATATATCTCGAGAACTACGCATCTGATCAAAAAATGTCATAGAACATAAAAAGTAGGTAACTTAATTCTCTACAAAAAAGGTCTCTTAACATTTTGCCATAGCTCGCTTCGTTTCCGAGATATGTGCAGATTTATCTCAAGGGAAGGGGCCTGACGGACATATTTCGAGATATTTCTTCTTCTTGTTGTTCTTCTTCTGCACAGCTAAGCTGGAAGTGGCATTTGCAGCTCGCAATAGCGCAGAGTTATCTCAAAGAAAGGGGCCACGGTGTTTCTGTATCTCTATTATGTTGGTGCGGCTTCGGAGCTTTTAAATATCTTGATATATCTCGAGAACTACGCATCTGATCAAATAATATCATAGAACATAAAAAGTAGAAAACTTAATTCTCTACAAAAAAGGTCTCTCAACATTTTGCCATAGCTCGCTTCGTTTCCGAGATATATGCAGATTTATCTCAAGGGAAGGGGCCTGACGGACATATTTCGAGATATTTCTTCTTCTTGTTGTTCTTCTTCAGCACAGCTAAGCTGGAAGTGGCATTTGCAGCTCGCAATAGTGCAGAGTTATCTCAAAGAAAGGGGCCACGGTGTTTCTGTATCTCTATTATGTTGGTGCGGCTTCGGAACTCTTAAATATCTTGATATATCTCGAGAACTACGCTTCTGATCAAAAAATATCATAGAACATAAATTGTAGGAAACATAATTCTCTATAAAAAAGGTCTCTTAAGATTTTGCCATAGGTCGTTCCGTTTCCGAGATATTTGCAGATATATCTCAAGGGAAGGGGCCTGACGGACATATTTCGAGATATTTCTTCTTCTTGTTGTTCTTCTTCTGCACAGCTAAACTGGAAGTGGCATTTGCAGCTCGCAATAGTGCAGAGTTGTCTCAAAGAAAGGGGCCACGGTGTTTCTGTATCTCTATTATGTTGGTGCAGCTTCGGAACTTTTAAATATCTTGATATATCTCGAGAACTACGCATCTGATCAAAAAATATCATAGAACATAAAAAGTAGAAAACTTAATTCTCTACAAAAAAGGTCTCTCAACATTTTGCCATAGCTCGCTTCGTTTCCGAGATATATGCAGATTTATCTCAAGGGAAGGGGCCTGACGGACATATTTCGAGATATTTCTTCTTCTTGTTGTTCTTCTTCTGCACAGCTAAGCTGGAAGTGGCATTTGCAGCTCGCAATAGTGCAGAGTTATCTCAAAGAAAGGGGCCACGGTGTTTCTGTATCTCTATTATGTTGGTGCGGCTTCGGATCTTTTAAATATCTCGATATATCTCGAAAACTACGCTTCTGATCAAAAAATATCATAGATCGTAAATTGTGGGAAACATAATTCTCTACAAAAAAGGTCTCTTAACATTTTGCCATAGCTCGCTTCGTTTCCGAGATATTTGCAGATTTATCTCAAGGGAAGGGGTCTGACGGACATATTTCGAGATATTTCTTCTTCTTGTTGTTCTTCTTCTGCACAGCTAAGCTCGAAGTGGCATTTGCAGCTCGCGATAGTGCAGAGTTATCTCAAAGAAAGGGGCCACGGTGTTTCTGTATCTCTATTATGTTTGTGCGGCTTCGGAACTTTTAAATATCTCAATATATCTCGAAAACTACGCTTCTGATCAAAAAATATCATAGAAGGTAAATTGTAGGAAACATAATTCTCTACAAAAAAGGTCTCTTAACATTTTGCCATAGCTCGCTTCGTTTCCGAGATATTTGCAGATTTATCTCAAGGGAAGGGGTCTGACGGACATATTTCGAGATATTTCTTCTTCTTGTTGTTCTTCTTCTGCACAGCTAAGCTCGAAGTGGCATTTGCAGCTCGCAATAGTGCAGAGTTATCTCAAAGACAGGGGCCACGGTGTTTCTGTATCTCTATTATGTTGGTGCGGCTTCGGAACTTTTAAATATCTCGATATATCTCGAAAACTTCGCTTCTGATCAAAAAATATCATAGAAGGTAAATTGTAGGAAACATAATTCTCTACAAAAAAGGTCTCTTAACATTTTGCCATAGCTCGCTTCGTTTCCGAGATATTTGCAGATTTATCTCAAGGGAAGGGGTCTGACGGACATATTTCGAGATATTTCTTCTTCTTGTTGTTCTTCTTCTGCACAGCTAAGCTGGAAGTGGCATTTGCGGCTCGCACTAGTGCAGAGTTATCTCAAAGAAAGGGGCCACGGTGTTTCTGTATCTCTATTATGTTGGTGCGGCTTCGGAACTTTTAAATATCTTGATATATCTCGAGATCTACGCAACTGATCAAAAAATATCATACTACATAAAAAGTAGGAAACTTAATTCTCTACAAGAAAGGTCTCTAAACATTTTGCCATAGCTCGCTTCGTTTCCGAGATATTTGCAGATTTATCTCAAGGGAAGGGGCCTGACGGACATATTTCGAGATATTTCTTCTTCTTGTTGTTCTTCTTCTGCACAGCTAAGCTGGAAGTGGCATTTGCGGCTCGCAATAGTGCAGAGTTATCTCAAAGAAAGGGGCCACGGTGTTTCTGTATCTCTATTATGTTGGGCGGCTTCGGAACTTTTAAATATTTTGATATATCTCGAGAACTACGCATCTGATCAAAGAATATCATAGAACATAAAAAGTAGAAAACTTAATTCTCTACAAAAAAGGTCTCTCAACATTTTGCCATAGCTCGCTTCGTTTCCGAGATATATGCAGATTTATCTCAAGGGAAGGGGCCTGACGGACATATTTCGAGATATTTCTTCTTCTTGTTGTTCTTCTTCTGCACAGCTAAACTGGAAGTGGCATTTCCCGCTCGCAATAGTGCAGAGTTATCTGAAAGAAAGGGGCCACGGTGTTTCTGTATCTCTATTATGTTGGTGCGGCTTCGGAACTCTTAAATATCTTGATATATCTCGAGAACTACGCTTCTGATCAAAAAATATCATAGAACATAAATTGTAGGAAACATAATTCTCTATAAAAAAGGTCTCTTAAGATTTTGCCATAGCTCGTTCCGTTTCCGAGATATTTGCAGATATATCTCAAGGGAAGGGGCCTGACGGACATATTTCGAGATATTTCTTCTTCTTGTTGTTCTTCTTCTGCACAGCTAAACTGGAAGTGGCATTTGCAGCTCGCAATAGTGCAGAGTTGTCTCAAAGAAAGGGGCCACGGTGTTTCTGTATCTCTATTATGTTGGTGCAGCTTCGGAACTTTTAAATATCTTGATATATCTCGAGAACTACGCATCTGATCAAAAAATATCATAGAACATAAAAAGTAGAAAACTTAATTCTCTACAAAAAAGGTCTCTCAACATTTTGCCATAGCTCGCTTCGTTTCCGAGATATATGCAGATTTATCTCAAGGGAAGGGGCCTGACGGACATATTTCGAGATATTTCTTCTTCTTGTTGTTCTTCTTCTGCACAGCTAAGCTGGAAGTGGCATTTGCAGCTCGCAATAGTGCAGAGTTATCTCAAAGAAAGGGGCCACGGTGTTTCTGTATCTCTATTATGTTGGTGCGGCTTCGGATCTTTTAAATATCTCGATATATCTCGAAAACTACGCTTCTGATCAAAAAATATCATAGATCGTAAATTGTGGGAAACATAATTCTCTACAAAAAAGGTCTCTTAACATTTTGCCATAGCTCGCTTCGTTTCCGAGATATTTGCAGATTTATCTCAAGGGAAGGGGTCTGACGGACATATTTCGAGATATTTCTTCTTCTTGTTGTTCTTCTTCTGCACAGCTAAGCTCGAAGTGGCATTTGCAGCTCGCGATAGTGCAGAGTTATCTCAAAGAAAGGGGCCACGGTGTTTCTGTATCTCTATTATGTTTGTGCGGCTTCGGAACTTTTAAATATCTCAATATATCTCGAAAACTACGCTTCTGATCAAAAAATATCATAGAAGGTAAATTGTAGGAAACATAATTCTCTACAAAAAAGGTCTCTTAACATTTTGCCATAGCTCGCTTCGTTTCCGAGATATTTGCAGATTTATCTCAAGGGAAGGGGTCTGACGGACATATTTCGAGATATTTCTTCTGCTTGTTGTTCTTCTTCTGCACAGCTAAGCTCGAAGTGGCATTTGCAGCTCGCAATAGTGCAGAGTTATCTCAAAGACAGGGGCCACGGTGTTTCTGTATCTCTATTATGTTGGTGCGGCTTCGGAACTTTTAAATATCTCGATATATCTCGAAAACTTCGCTTCTGATCAAAAAATATCATAGAAGGTAAATTGTAGGAAACATAATTCTCTACAAAAAAGGTCTCTTAACATTTTGCCATAGCTCGCTTCGTTTCCGAGATATTTGCAGATTTATCTCAAGGGAAGGGGTCTGACGGACATATTTCGAGATATTTCTTCTTCTTGTTGTTCTTCTTCTGCACAGCTAAGCTGGAAGTGGCATTTGCGGCTCGCACTAGTGCAGAGTTATCTCAAAGAAAGGGGCCACGGTGTTTCTGTATCTCTATTATGTTGGTGCGGCTTCGGAACTTTTAAATATCTTGATATATCTCGAGATCTACGCAACTGATCAAAAAATATCATACTACATAAAAAGTAGGAAACTTAATTCTCTACAAGAAAGGTCTCTAAACATTTTGCCATAGCTCGCTTCGTTTCCGAGATATTTGCAGATTTATCTCAAGGGAAGGGGCCTGACGGACATATTTCGAGATATTTCTTCTTCTTGTTGTTCTTCTTCTGCACAGCTAAGCTGGAAGTGGCATTTGCGGCTCGCAATAGTGCAGAGTTATCTCAAAGAAAGGGGCCACGGTGTTTCTGTATCTCTATTATGTTGGGCGGCTTCGGAACTTTTAAATATTTTGATATATCTCGAGAACTACGCATCTGATCAAAGAATATCATAGAACATAAAAAGTAGGAAACTTAATTCTCTACAAAAAAGGTCTCTTAACATTTTGCCATAGCTCGCTTCGTTTCCGAGATATTTGCAGATTTATCTCAAGGGAAGGGGCCTAACGGACATATTTCGAGATATTTCTTCTTCTTGTTGTTCTTCTTCTGCACAGCTAAACTGGAAGTGGCATTTCCAGCTCGCAATAGTGCAGAGTTATCTCAAAGAAAGGGGCCACGGTGTTTCTGTATCTCTATTATGTTGGTGCGGCTTCGGAACTTTTAAATATCTCGATATATCTCGAGAACTACGCATCTGATCAAAAAATATCATAGAACATAAAAAGTAGGAAACTTAATTCTCTACAAATAAGGTCTCTTAACATTTTGCCATAGCTCGCTTCGTTTCCGAGATATTTGCAGATTTATCTCAAGGGATGGGGCCTGACGGACATATTTCGAGATATTTCTTCTTCTTGTTGTCCTTCTTCTGCACAGCTAAGCTGGAAGTGGCATTTGCAGCTCGCAATAGTGCACAGTTATCTCAAAGAAAGGGGCCACGGTGTTTCTGTATCTCTATTATGTTGGTGCGGCTTCGGAACTTTTAAATATCTTGATATATCTCGAGAACGACGCATCTGATCAAAAAATATCATAGAACATAAAAAGTAGGAAACTTAATTCTCTACAAAAAAGGTCTCTTAACATTTTGCCATAGCTCGGTTCGTTTCCGAGATATGTGCAGATTTATCTCAAGGGAAGGGGCCTGACGGACATATTTCGAGATATTTCTTCTTCTTGTTGTTCTTCTTCTGCACAGCTAAGCTGGAAGTGGCATTTGCAGCTCGCAATAGTGCAGAGTTATCTCAAAGAAAGGGGCCACGGTGTTTCTGTATCTCTATTATGTTGGTGCGGCTTCGGAACTTTTAAATATCTTGATATATCTCGAGAACTACGCTTCTGATCAAAAAATATCATAGAACATAAATTGTAGGAAACATAATTCTCTACAAAAAACGTCTTTTAACATTTTGCCATAGCTCGCTTCGTTTCCGAGATATTTGCAGATTTATCTCAAGGGATGGGGCCTGACGGACATATTTCGAGATATTTCTTCTTCTTGTTGTCCTTCTTCTGCACAGCTAAGCTGGAAGTGGCATTTGCAGCTCGCAATAGTGCACAGTTATCTCAAAGAAAGGGGCCACGGTGTTTCTGTATCTCTATTATGTTGGTGCGGCTTCGGAACTTTTAAATATCTTGATATATCTCGAGAACGACGCATCTGATCAAAAAATATCATAGAACATAAAAAGTAGGAAACTTAATTCTCTACAAAAAAGGTCTCTTAACATTTTGCCATAGCTCGGTTCGTTTCCGAGATATGTGCAGATTTATCTCAAGGGAAGGGGCCTGACGGACATATTTCGAGATATTTCTTCTTCTTGTTGTTCTTCTTCTGCACAGCTAAGCTGGAAGTGGCATTTGCAGCTCGCAATAGTGCAGAGTTATCTCAAAGAAAGGGGCCACGGTGTTTCTGTATCTCTATTATGTTGGTGCGGCTTCGGAACTTTTAAATATCTTGATATATCTCGAGAACTACGCTTCTGATCAAAAAATATCATAGAACATAAATTGTAGGAAACATAATTCTCTACAAAAAACGTCTTTTAACATTTTGCCATAGCTCGCTTCGTTTCCGAGATATTTGCAGATTCAGCTCAAAGGAACTGGCCTGACGGACATATTTCGAGATATTTCTTCTTCTTGTTGTTCTTCCTCTGCACAGCTAAGCTGGAAGTGGCATTTGCAGCTCGCAATAGTGCAGAGTTGTCTCAAAGAAAGGGGCCACGGTGTTTCTGTATCTCTATTATGTTGGTGCAGCTTCGGAACTTTTAAATATCTTGATATATCTCGAGAACTACGCATCTGATCAAAAAATATCATAGAACATAAAAAGTAGAAAACTTAATTCTCTACAAAAAAGGTCTCTCAACATTTTGCCATAGCTCGCTTCGTTTCCGAGATATTTGCAGATTCATCTCAAGGGAAGGGGTCTGACGGACATATTTCGAGATATTTCTTCTTCTTGTTGTTCTTCTTCTGCACAGCTAAGCTCGAAGTGGCATTTGCAGCTCGCGATAGTGCAGAGTTATCTCAAAGAAAGGGGCCACGGTGTTTCTGTATCTCTATTATGTTTGTGCGGCTTCGGAACTTTTAAATATCTCAATATATCTCGAAAACTACGCTTCTGATCAAAAAATATCATAGAAGGTAAATTGTAGGAAACGTAATTCTCTACAAAAAAGGTCTCTTAACATTTTGCCATAGCTCGCTTCGTTTCCGAGATATTTGCAGATTTATCTCAAGGGAAGGGGTCTGACGGACATATTTCGAGATATTTCTTCTTCTTGTTGTTCTTCTTCTGCACAGCTAAGCTCGAAGTGGCATTTGCAGCTCGCAATAGTGCAGAGTTATCTCAAAGACAGGGGCCACGGTGTTTCTGTATCTCTATTATGTTGGTGCGGCTTCGGAACTTTTAAATATCTCGATATATCTCGAAAACTTCGCTTCTGATCAAAAAATATCATAGAAGGTAAATTGTAGGAAACATAATTCTCTACAAAAAAGGTCTCTTAACATTTTGCCATAGCTCGCTTCGTTTCCGAGATATTTGCAGATTTATCTCAAATGAAGGGGTCTGACGGACATATTTCGAGATATTTCTTCTTCTTGTTGTTCTTCTTCTGCACAGCTAAGCTGGAAGTGGCATTTGCGGCTCGCACTAGTGCAGAGTTATCTCAAAGAAAGGGGCCACGGTGTTTCTGTATCTCTATTATGTTGGGCGGCTTCGGAACTTTTAAATATTTTGATATATCTCGAGAACTACGCATCTGATCAAAGAATATCATAGAACATAAAAAGTAGGAAACTTAATTCTCTACAAAAAAGGTCTCTTAACATTTTCCCATAGCTCGCTTCGTTTCCGAGATATTTGCAGATTTATCTCAAGGGAAGGGGCCTAACGGACATATTTCGAGATATTTCTTCTTCTTGTTGTTCTTCTTCTGCACAGCTAAACTGGAAGTGGCATTTCCAGCTCGCAATAGTGCAGAGTTATCTCAATGAAAGGGGCCACCGTGTTTCTGTATCTCTATTATGTTGGTGCGGCTTCGGAACTTTTAAATATCTCGATATATCTCGAGAACTACGCATCTGATCAAAAAATATCATAGAACATAAAAAGTAGGAAACTTAATTCTCTACAAATAAGGTCTCTTAACATTTTGCCATAGCTCGCTTCGTTTCCGAGATATTTGCAGATTTATCTCAAGGGATGGGGCCTGACGGACATATTTCGAGATATTTCTTCTTCTTGTTGTCCTTCTTCTGCACAGCTAAGCTGGAAGTGGCATTTGCAGCTCGCAATAGTGCACAGTTATCTCAAAGAAAGGGGCCACGGTGTTTCTGTATCTCTATTATGTTGGTGCGGCTTCGGAACTTTTAAATATCTTGATATATCTCGAGAACGACGCATCTGATCAAAAAATATCATAGAACATAAAAAGTAGGAAACTTAATTCTCTACAAAAAAGGTCTCTTAACATTTTGCCATAGCTCGGTTCGTTTCCGAGATATGTGCAGATTTATCTCAAGGGAAGGGGCCTGACGGACATATTTCGAGATATTTCTTCTTCTTGTTGTTCTTCTTCTGCACAGCTAAGCTGGAAGTGGCATTTGCAGCTCGCAATAGTGCAGAGTTATCTCAAAGAAAGGGGCCACGGTGTTTCTGTATCTCTATTATGTTGGTGCGGCTTCGGAACTTTTAAATATCTTGATATATCTCGAGAACTACGCTTCTGATCAAAAAATATCATAGAACATAAATTGTAGGAAACATAATTCTCTACAAAAAACGTCTTTTAACATTTTGCCATAGCTCGCTTCGTTTCCGAGATATTTGCAGATTCAGCTCAAAGGAACTGGCCTGACGGACATATTTCGAGATATTTCTTCTTCTTGTTGTTCTTCCTCTGCACAGCTAAGCTGGAAGTGGCATTTGCAGCTCGCAATAGTGCAGAGTTATCTCAAAGAAAGGGGCCACGGTGTTTCTGTATCTCTATTATGTTGGTGCGGCTTCGGAACTTTTAAATATCTTGATATATCGCGAGAACTACGCATCTGATCAAATAATATCATAGAACATAAAAAGTAGGAAACTTAATTCTCTACAAAAAACGTCTCTTAACATTTTGCCATAGCTCGCTTCGTTTCCGAGATATTTGCAGATTCATCTCAAGGGAAGGGGTCTGACGGACATATTTCGAGATATTTCTTCTTCTTGTTGTTCTTCTTCTGCACAGCTAAGCTCGAAGTGGCATTTGCAGCTCGCGATAGTGCAGAGTTATCTCAAAGAAAGGGGCCACGGTGTTTCTGTATCTCTATTATGTTTGTGCGGCTTCGGAACTTTTAAATATCTCAATATATCTCGAAAACTACGCTTCTGATCAAAAAATATCATAGAAGGTAAATTGTAGGAAACATAATTCTCTACAAAAAAGGTCTCTTAACATTTTGCCATAGCTCGCTTCGTTTCCGAGATATTTGCAGATTTATCTCAAGGGAAGGGGTCTGACGGACATATTTCGAGATATTTCTTCTTCTTGTTGTTCTTCTTCTGCACAGCTAAGCTGGAAGTGGCATTTGCGGCTCGCACTAGTGCAGAGTTATCTCAAAGAAAGGGGCCACGGTGTTTCTGTATCTCTATTATGTTGGTGCGACTTCGGAACTTTTAAATATCTTGATATATCTCGAGATCTACGCAACTGATCAAAAAATATCATACTACATAAAAAGTAGGAAACTAAATTCTCTACAAGAAAGGTCTCTAAACATTTTGCCATAGCTCGCTTCGTTTCCGAGATATTTGCAGATTTATCTCAAGGGAAGGGGCCTGACGGACATATTTCGAGATATTTCTTCTTCTTGTTGTTCTTCTTCTGCACAGCTAAGCTGGAAGTGGCATTTGCGGCTCGCAATAGTGCAGAGTTATCTCAAAGAAAGGGGCCACGGTGTTTCTGTATCTCGATTATGTTGGGCGGCTTCGGAACTTTTAAATATTTTGATATATCTCGAGAACTACGCATCTGATCAAAGAATATCATAGAACATAAAAAGTAGGAAACTTAATTCTCTACAAAAAAGGTCTCTTAACATTTTGCCATAGCTCGCTTCGTTTCCGAGATATTTGCAGATTTATCTCAAGGGAAGGGGCCTAACGGACATATTTCGAGATATTTCTTCTTCTTGTTGTTCTTCTTCTGCACAGCTAAACTGGAAGTGGCATTTCCAGCTCGCAATAGTGCAGAGTTATCTCAAAGAAAGGGGCCACGGTGTTTCTGTATCTCTATTATGTTGGTGCGGCTTCGGAACTTTTAAATATCTCGATATATCTCGAGAACTACGCATCTGATCAAAAAATATCATAGAACATAAAAAGTAGGAAACTTAATTCTCTACAAATAAGGTCTCTTAACATTTTGCCATAGCTCGCTTCGTTTCCGAGATATTTGCAGATTTATCTCAAGGGATGGGGCCTGACGGACATATTTCGAGATATTTCTTCTTCTTGTTGTCCTTCTTCTGCACAGCTAAGCTGGAAGTGGCATTTGCAGCTCGCAATAGTGCAGAGTTATCTCAAAGAAAGGGGCCACGGTGTTTCTGTATCTCTATTATGTTGGTGCGGCTTCGGAACTTTTAAATATCTTGATATATCTCGAGAACTACGCATCTGATCAAAAAATATCATAGAACATAAAAAGTAGGAAACTTAATTCTCTACAAAAAAGGTCTCTTAACATTTTGCCATAGCTCGGTTCGTTTCCGAGATATGTGCAGATTTATCTCAAGGGAAGGGGCCTGACGGACATATTTCGAGATATTTCTTCTTCTTGTTGTTCTTCTTCTGCACAGCTAAGCTGGAAGTGGCATTTGCAGCTCGCAATAGTGCAGAGTTATCTCAAAGAAAGGGGCCACGGTGTTTCTGTATCTCTATTATGTTGGTGCGGCTTCGGAACTTTTAAATATCTCAATATATCTCGAAAACTACGCTTCTGATCAAAAAATATCATAGAAGGTAAATTGTAGGAAACATAATTCTCTACAAAAAAGGTCTCTTAACATTTTGCCATAGCTCGCTTCGTTTCCGAGATATTTGCAGATTTATCTCAAGGGAAGGGGTCTGACGGACATATTTCGAGATATTTCTTCTTCTTGTTGTTCTTCTTCTGCACAGCTAAGCTCGAAGTGGCATTTGCAGCTCGCAATAGTGCAGAGTTATCTCAAAGACAGGGGCCACGGTGTTTCTGTATCTCTATTATGTTGGTGCGGCTTCGGAACTTTTAAATATCTCGATATATCTCGAAAACTTCGCTTCTGATCAAAAAATATCATAGAGGGTAAATTGTAGCCAACATAATTCTCTACAAAAAAGGACTCTTAACATTTTGCCATAGCTCGCTTCGTTTCCGAGATATTTGCAGATTTATCTCAAGTGAAGGGGTCTGACGGACATATTTCGAGATATTTCTTCTTCTTGTTGTTCTTCTTCTGCACAGCTAAGCTGGAAGTGGCCTTTGCGGCTCGCACTAGTGCAGAGTTATCTCAAAGAAAGGGGCCACGGTGTTTCTGTATCTCTATTATGTTTGTGCGGCTTCGGAACTTTTAAATATCTTGATATATCTCGAGATCTACGCAACTGATCAAAAAATATCATAGAAGGTAAATTGTAGGAAACATAATTCTCTACAAAAAAGGTCTCTTAACATTTTGCCATAGCTCGCTTCGTTTCCGAGATATTTGCAGATTTATCTCAAGGGAAGGGGTCTGACGGACATATTTCGAGATATTTCTTCTTCTTGTTGTTCTTCTTCTGCACAGCTAAGCTCGAAGTGGCATTTGCAGCTCGCAATAGTGCAGAGTTATCTCAAAGACAGGGGCCACGGTGTTTCTGTATCTCTATTATGTTGGTGCGGCTTCGGAACTTTTAAATATCTTGATATATCTCGAAAACTTCGCTTCTGATCAAAAAATATCATAGAAGGTAAATTGTAGGAAACATAATTCTCTACAAAAAAGGTCTCTTAACATTTTGCCATAGCTCGCTTCGTTTCCGAGATATTTGCAGATTTATCTCAAGGGAAGGGGTCTGACGGACATATTTCGAGATATTTCTTCTTCTTGTTGTTCTTCTTCTGCACAGCTAAGCTGGAAGTGGCATTTGCGGCTCGCACTAGTGCAGAGTTATCTCAAAGAAAGGGGCCACGGTGTTTCTGTATCTCTATTATGTTGGTGCGACTTCGGAACTTTTAAATATCTTGATATATCTCGAGATCTACGCAACTGATCAAAAAATATCATACTACATAAAAAGTAGGAAACTAAATTCTCTACAAGAAAGGTCTCTAAACATTTTGCCATAGCTCGCTTCGTTTCCGAGATATTTGCAGATTTATCTCAAGGGAAGGGGCCTGACGGACATATTTCGAGATATTTCTTCTTCTTGTTGTTCTTCTTCTGCACAGCTAAGCTGGAAGTGGCATTTGCGGCTCGCAATAGTGCAGAGTTATCTCAAAGAAAGGGGCCACGGTGTTTCTGTATCTCGATTATGTTGGGCGGCTTCGGAACTTTTAAATATTTTGATATATCTCGAGAACTACGCATCTGATCAAAGAATATCATAGAACATAAAAAGTAGGAAACTTAATTCTCTACAAAAAAGGTCTCTTAACATTTTGCCATAGCTCGCTTCGTTTCCGAGATATTTGCAGATTTATCTCAAGGGAAGGGGCCTAACGGACATATTTCGAGATATTTCTTCTTCTTGTTGTTCTTCTTCTGCACAGCTAAACTGGAAGTGGCATTTCCAGCTCGCAATAGTGCAGAGTTATCTCAAAGAAAGGGGCCACGGTGTTTCTGTATCTCTATTATGTTGGTGCGGCTTCGGAACTTTTAAATATCTCGATATATCTCGAGAACTACGCATCTGATCAAAAAATATCATAGAACATAAAAAGTAGGAAACTTAATTCTCTACAAATAAGGTCTCTTAACATTTTGCCATAGCTCGCTTCGTTTCCGAGATATTTGCAGATTTATCTCAAGGGATGGGGCCTGACGGACATATTTCGAGATATTTCTTCTTCTTGTTGTCCTTCTTCTGCACAGCTAAGCTGGAAGTGGCATTTGCAGCTCGCAATAGTGCAGAGTTATCTCAAAGAAAGGGGCCACGGTGTTTCTGTATCTCTATTATGTTGGTGCGGCTTCGGAACTTTTAAATATCTTGATATATCTCGAGAACTACGCATCTGATCAAAAAATATCATAGAACATAAAAAGTAGGAAACTTAATTCTCTACAAAAAAGGTCTCTTAACATTTTGCCATAGCTCGGTTCGTTTCCGAGATATGTGCAGATTTATCTCAAGGGAAGGGGCCTGACGGACATATTTCGAGATATTTCTTCTTCTTGTTGTTCTTCTTCTGCACAGCTAAGCTGGAAGTGGCATTTGCAGCTCGCAATAGTGCAGAGTTATCTCAAAGAAAGGGGCCACGGTGTTTCTGTATCTCTATTATGTTGGTGCGGCTTCGGAACTTTTAAATATCTCAATATATCTCGAAAACTACGCTTCTGATCAAAAAATATCATAGAAGGTAAATTGTAGGAAACATAATTCTCTACAAAAAAGGTCTCTTAACATTTTGCCATAGCTCGCTTCGTTTCCGAGATATTTGCAGATTTATCTCAAGGGAAGGGGTCTGACGGACATATTTCGAGATATTTCTTCTTCTTGTTGTTCTTCTTCTGCACAGCTAAGCTCGAAGTGGCATTTGCAGCTCGCAATAGTGCAGAGTTATCTCAAAGACAGGGGCCACGGTGTTTCTGTATCTCTATTATGTTGGTGCGGCTTCGGAACTTTTAAATATCTCGATATATCTCGAAAACTTCGCTTCTGATCAAAAAATATCATAGAGGGTAAATTGTAGCCAACATAATTCTCTACAAAAAAGGACTCTTAACATTTTGCCATAGCTCGCTTCGTTTCCGAGATATTTGCAGATTTATCTCAAGTGAAGGGGTCTGACGGACATATTTCGAGATATTTCTTCTTCTTGTTGTTCTTCTTCTGCACAGCTAAGCTGGAAGTGGCATTTGCGGCTCGCACTAGTGCAGAGTTATCTCAAAGAAAGGGGCCACGGTGTTTCTGTATCTCTATTATGTTTGTGCGGCTTCGGAACTTTTAAATATCTTGATATATCTCGAGATCTACGCAACTGATCAAAAAATATCATAGAAGGTAAATTGTAGGAAACATAATTCTCTACAAAAAAGGTCTCTTAACATTTTGCCATAGCTCGCTTCGTTTCCGAGATATTTGCAGATTTATCTCAAGGGAAGGGGTCTGACGGACATATTTCGAGATATTTCTTCTTCTTGTTGTTCTTCTTCTGCACAGCTAAGCTCGAAGTGGCATTTGCAGCTCGCAATAGTGCAGAGTTATCTCAAAGACAGGGGCCACGGTGTTTCTGTATCTCTATTATGTTGGTGCGGCTTCGGAACTTTTAAATATCTTGATATATCTCGAAAACTTCGCTTCTGATCAAAAAATATCATAGAAGGTAAATTGTAGGAAACATAATTCTCTACAAAAAAGGTCTCTTAACATTTTGCCATAGCTCGCTTCGTTTCCGAGATATTTGCAGATTTATCTCAAGGGAAGGGGTCTGACGGACATATTTCGAGATATTTCTTCTTCTTGTTGTTCTTCTTCTGCACAGCTAAGCTGGAAGTGGCATTTGCGGCTCGCACTAGTGCAGAGTTATCTCAAAGAAAGGGGCCACGGTGTTTCTGTATCTCTATTATGTTGCTGCGGCTTCGGAACTTTTAAATATCTTGATATATCTCGAGATCTACGCAACTGATCAAAAAATATCATACTACATAAAAAGTAGGAAACTTAATTCTCTACAAGAAAGGTCTCTAAACATTTTGCCATAGCTCGCTTCGTTTCCGAGATATTTGCAGATATATCTCAAGGGAAGGGGCCTGACGGACATATTTCGAGATATTTCTTCTTCTTGTTGTTCTGCTTCTGCACAGCTAAGCTGGAAGTGGCATTTGCGGCTCGCAATAGTGCAGAGTTATCTCAAAGAGAGGGGCCACGGTGTTTCTGTATCTCTATTACGTTGGTGCGGCTTCGGAACTTTTAAATATCTTGATATATCTCGAGAACTACGCATCTGATAAAAAAATATCATACTACATAAAAAGTAGGAAACTTAATTCTCTACAAGAAAGGTCTCTAAACATTTTGCCATAGCTCGCTTCGTTTCCGAGATATTTGCAGATTTATCTCAAGGGAAGGGGCCTGTCGGACAGATTTCGAGATATTTCTTCTTCTTGTTGTTCTTCTTCTGCACAGCTAAGCTGGAAGTGACATTTCCAGCTCGCAATAGTGCAGAGTTATCGCAAAGAAAGGGGCCACGGTGTTTCTGTATCTCTATTATGTTGGTGCGGCTTCGGATCTTTTAAATATCTTGATATATCTCGAGAACTACGCATCTGCTCAAAAAATATCATACAACATAAAAAGTAGGAAACTTAATTCTCTACAAAAAAGGTCTCTTAACATTTTGCCATAGCTCGCTTCGTTTCCGAGATATTTGCAGATTTATCTCAAGGGAAGGGGCCTGACGGACATGTTTCGAGATATTTCTTCTTCTTGTTGTTCTTCTTCTGCACAGCTAAACTGGAAGTGGCATTTCCAGCTCGCAATAGTGCAGAGTTATCTCAAAGAAAGGGGCCACGGTGTTTCTGTATCTCTATTATGTTGGTGCGGCTTCGGAACTTTTAAATATCTCGATATATCTCGAAAACTACGCATCTGACCAAAAAATATCATAGAACATAAATAGTAGGAAACATAATTTCCTACAACAAAGGTCTCTCAACATTTTGCCATAGCTCGCATCGTTTCCGAGATATTTGCAGATGTAGCTCAAGTGACGGGGCCTGACGGACATATTCCGAGATATTTCTTCTTCTTGTTGTTCTTCTTCTGCACAGCTAAGCTGGAACTCGCATTTGCAGCTCGCAGTAGTGCAGAGTTATCTCAAAGAAAGGGGCCACGGTGTTTCTGTATCTTTCTTATGTTGGTGCGGCTTCGGAACTTTTAAATATCTCCATACATCTCGAAAACTACGCATCTGATCAAAAAATATCATAGGACATGAATAGTAGGAAACTTAATTTCCTACAAAAAAGGTCTCTTAAGATTTTGCCATAGCTCGCATTGTTTCCGATATATTTGCAGATTTAACCCAAGGGAAGAGGCCTGACGGACATATTTCGACATATCGACTTCCCACATATCGATGTACATTTAATAACAATATCATTATTACTATATTTACATTAGATATAATGTCATATACAGATACGTTCCAACAGATCAATGTACCTACATTTAATACCAATGTCATTATTACGATATCTACCAGAGATATAATGTAATATACTGATTCATTCCCACAGATCAATGGACATTTAATAACAATATCAATAGTACTATATCTACATATGATATAACGTAATATACTGATTCACTCCCACAGATCAATGTCATTTAATAACAATATCGTTATTACTATATCTACATTAGTTAAGTAATATACATTTACAAACAATGCCATTATTACCATATCTGCGTTGGACATAATGTAACACACTGATTCCTTCCCCCAGATCAATGTACATTTAATAACAATCTCATTAGTACTATATCTACATTCGATATAATGTAATATACTGATTCCTTCCCCCAGATCAGTGTACATTTAATAACAATATCATTAGTACCATATCTACATTGGATATAATGTAATATACTGATCCATTCCCACAGATCAATGTACATTTAATAACAATATCATTAGTACTGTATCTACATTATATATGTAATGTACATTTAATAACAATGTCATTTTCCCCATATCTACATTAGATATAATGTGATATACAGATTCGTTCCCACAGATCAATGTACATTTAATAACAATATCGTTAGTAGTATATCCACATTCGATATAATGTCATATACAGATTCGTTCCCACAGATCAGTGTACATTTAATAACAATATCATTATTACCATATCTACATTAGATATAATGTCATATACAGATTCATTCCCACAGATCAATGTACATTTAATAACAATATCATTAGTACTTTATCTACATTCGGTATAAAGTAATATACTGATTCCTTCGCACAGATCAATGTACATTTAATAACAATATCATTGGTACTATATCTCCATTCGATATAATGTAATATAGTGATTCATTCCCACAGATCAATGTAGCTACATTTAATACCAATGTCATTAATACCATATCTACATTAGATATAATGTAATATACTGATTACTACCCACAGATCAATGTACACTTAATAACAATATCATTATTACTATATCTACATTAGATTTAATGTCATATAGTGGTTCATTCTAACAGATCAATGTACCTACATTTAGTACCAATGTCATTATTATCATATCGACACTAGATGTAATGTAATGTACTGATTCCTTCCCACAGATCAATGTACATTTGATAACAATATCATTGTTACTATATCTACATTCGATATAATGTAATATACTGATTCATTCCCACAGATCAATGTAGCTACATTTAATACCAATGTCATTAATACCATATCTACATTCGGTATAATGTCATATACAGATTCATTCCTACAGATCAATGTACATTTAATAACAATATCATTAGTACTACATCTACATTAGCTATAATGTCATATACAGACACATTCCAACAGATCGATGTACCTACATTTAATACCAATGTCATTATTACCATATCTAAATTAGATATAACGTAATATACTGATTACTACCCACAGATCAATGTACATTTAATAAGAATATCATTAGCACTATATCTACATTAGATATAATGTCATATACAGATTCATTCCCACAGATCAATGTACATTTAATAACAATATCATTAGTACTATATCTACATTAGCTATAATGTCATATACAGATACATTCCAACAGATCGATGTACCTACATTTAATACCAATGTCATTATTACCATATCTAAATTAGATATAACGTAATATACTGATTACTACCCACAGATCAATGTACATTTAATAAGAATATCATTAGCACTATATCTACATTAGATATAATGTCATATACAGATTCATTTCCACAGATCAATGTACATATAATATCAATATCATTAGTACTATATCTACATTCGATATAATGTAATATAGTTATTCGTTCCCACAGATCAATGTACATTTAATAACAATATCATTAGTACTATAACTACATTAGATATGTAATATACATTTTGAAACGATGCCATTATTACTATATCTGCGTTGGACATAATCTAATATACTGATTCCTTCCCCCAGATCAATGTACATTTAATAACAATATCATTAGTACTATATCTTCATTCGATATAATGTAATATACTGATTCATTCCCACAGATCAATGTAGCTACATTTAATACCAATGTCATTAATACCATATCTACATTCGGTATAATGTCATATACAGATTCATTCCTACAGATCAATGTACATTTAATAACAATATCATTAGTACTACATCTACATTAGCTATAATGTCATATACAGACACATTCCAACAGATCGATGTACCTACATTTAATACCAATGTCATTATTACCATATCTAAATTAGATATAACGTAATATACTGATTACTACCCACAGATCAATGTACATTTAATAAGAATATCATTAGCACTATATCTACATTAGATATAATGTCATATACAGATTCATTCCCACAGATCAATGTACATTTAATAACAATATCATTAGTACTGTATCTACATTAGCTATAATGTCATATACAGATACATTCCAACAGATCGATGTACCTACATTTAATACCAATGTCATTATTACCATATCTAAATTAGATATAACGTAATATACTGATTACTACCCACAGATCAATGTACATTTAATAAGAATATCATTAGCACTATATCTACATTAGATATAATGTCATATACAGATTCATTTCCACAGATCAATGTACATATAATATCAATATCATTAGTACTATATCTACATTCGATATAATGTAATATAGTTATTCGTTCCCACAGATCAATGTACGTTTAATAACAATATCATTATTAATGACATTGTTATGAAATGTACATTGATCTTTGGGAACGAATAAGTATATTACATTATATCGAATGTAGATATAGTACTAATGATATTGTTATTAAATGTTCACTGATCTGGGGGAAGGAATCAGTATATTACATTATGTCCAACGCAGATATAGTAATAATGGCATAGTTCCTCAATGTATATAACATATCTATTGTAGATATAGTGGTAATGATATTGTCATTAAATGTACATTGATCTGTGGAAATGATTCTGTATATGACTTTATATCTAATGTAGATATCGTAATAATGATATTGGTATTAAATGTACATTGATCTGTAGGAATGAGTCAATATATTACATTATATCGAAAGTAGATATAGTACTAATGATATTGTTATAAAATGTACATTGATCTGTGGGAATGAATCAGTATATTACATTATATCGAATGTAGATATAGTACTAATGATATGGTTATTAAATGTACATTGACCTGTGGGAATGAACCAGTATATTACATTATATAGAATGTAGATATAGTACCAATGATATTGTAATCAAATGTACAATGATCTGTGGGAAGGAAGCAGTATATTACATTATATCTAGTGTAGATATGGTAATTATGACATTGGTACTAAATGTAGGTACATTGGTCTGTTGGAATGTATCACTATATGACATTATATCTAATGTAGATATAGTACTTATGATATTGTTATTAAATGTACATTGATCTGTGGGGATTAATCAGTATATTACATTATATCTAGTGTAGATATGGTAATAATGATATTGTTATTAAGTGCACATTACATATCCAATGTAGATATAGTACTAATGATATTGTTATTAAATGCACATTCATCTGTGGGAACGAATAACTATATTACATTATATCGAATGTAGATATAGTACTAAGGATCTTGTTATTAAATATACATTGATCTGTTGGAAGGAATCAGTATATTACATTATGTCCAACGGAAATATAGTAATAATGGCATTGTTTGTAAATGTATATTACATATCTACTGTAGATATAGTACTAATGATATTGTTATTAAATGTACATTGTTCTGTGGGAACGAATCAGTATATTACATTATTTCGAATGTAGATATAGTAATAATGATATTGTTATTAAATGTACATTGATCTGTGGGAGGGAATCAGTATATTACATTATATCGAATGTAGATATAGTGCTAATGATATTGTTATTAAATGTACATTACATATATAATGTAGATATAGTGCTAATGATATTGTTATTAAATGTACATTACACATATAATGTAGATATGGTACTAATGATATTGTTATTAAATGTACATTACATATATAATGTAGATATAGTACTAATGATATTGTTATTAAATGTACATTGATCTGTGGGGATTAATCAGTATATTACATTATATCTAGTGTAGATATGGTAATAACGACATTGGTACAAAATGTAGGCACATTGATCTGTTGGAATGTATCACTATATGACATTATATCTAATGTAGTCATAGTAATAATGATATTGTTTATAAATGTACATTGATCTTAGGGAAGGTATCAGTATATTACATTATATCTAATGTAGATATGGTAATAATAATATCGTTATTAAATGTACATTGATCTGTGGGATGGAATCAGTATATTACATTATGTCGTGTAGATATGGTAATAACGACATTAGTACCAAATGTAGGCACATTCATCTGTTGGAATGTATCATTATATGACATTATATGTAATGTAGTCATAGTAATAATGATATTGTTATTAAATGTACATTGATCTGTGGGTAGTATTCAGTACATTACATTATATCTCATGTAGATATCGTAATAATGACATTGGTACAAAATGTAGGCACATTGATCTGTTGGAATGTATCACTATATGACATTATATCTAATGTAGTCATCTGAATAATGATATTGTTTATAAATGTACATTGATCTGTGGGAAGGTATCAGTATATTACATTATATCTAATGTAGATATGGTAATAATAATATCGTTATTAAATGTACATTGATCTGTGGGATGGAATCAGTATATTACATTATGTCTAGTGTAGATATGGTAATAACGACATTGGTACCAAATGTAGGCACATTCATCTGTTGGAATGTATCATTATATGACATTATATCTAATGTAGTCATAGTGATAATGATATTGTTATTAAATGTACATTGATCTGTGGGAATGAATCAATATATTACATTATATAGAATGTAGATATAGTACCAATGATATTGTTATTAAACGTACATTGATCTGTGGGAAGGAATCCGTATATTACGTTATATCTATTGTAGATATGGTAATAATGATATTGTTATTAAATGTCCATTGATCTGTGGGAAGGAATCAGTATTATACGTTATATCTAATGTAGACATGGTATTAGTGATATTGTTATTAAATGTACATTACATATCTAATGTAAATATAGTACTAATGATATTGTTATTAAATGTACATTGATCTGTGGGAATGAATCAGTATATTACATTATATCTAATGTAGATGTGATAATAATGATATTGCTATTAAATGTACATTGATCTGTGGGAACGAGTAAGTATATTACATTATATCGAATGTAGATATAGTACTAATGATATTGTTATTAAATGTACATTGATCTGTCGGAATGAATCAGTATATTACATTGTATCTAATGAAGATATGGTAATAATGATATTGTACTTACATGTACATTGATCTGTGGGTAGAGATCAGTATATTACATTATACCGAATGTAGATATAGTACCAATGATATTGTTATTAAATGTATATTGATTTGTGGGAATGTATCAGTATATTACATTACATCGAATGTAGATATAGATCCAATGATATTGTTATTAAATGTACATTGATCTGTGGGAATGGATCTGTGTATTACATTATATCTAATGTAGATATGGTAATAATGAAATTGTTTTTAAATGTACATTACATATATAATGTAGATACAGTACTAATGATGTTGTTATTAAATGTACATTTTTTGCTAATTTTCATTTATCCCGACCTTGCGTTCCTCATCGGGTACGCTGCATCTGGAACTTTCCACGTGAGGGGCGCAAGGAAGGGCCTTGCTAATTTATTTCTTCTCATCGTTACCTGTTCGCGCTTCTCCGATCTTGTGCTCTTCCGTCGGGTGCGTGAGCACTTGGAAGTGATTCCTCACGAAGAACACAAGAAAGGAGTTTGAGATTAAAATTATAATTCTCCTTTTTCTTGTCTCTTGTTAGTTTCAATAGTTTAATCGTCAATATACCGAGCTTGTGTACCTCGCCAGTGCGAAGCACATGGAGATAATCCCAGGCGAGGCACACAAAGGAGGCTATATTTAGTTCTTTCAAATAATACAAGTCAACCTTTCCTTGGGATGATTGCCTTGTCGAAACTACGCAGCGACAAAAACTTCGAAAGTCGAAACCGTTTAGGGAGAGGTACCATAAACATCCTTCGCCGCGCGGCTAAGCAGTGCGACGCACTTGGAAATTTCCCAACTTAACCGTGCAACATAAAGAAGAATTTTCTTCTATTTTATTAGCTAGGTACCTCTCATACCTGCAAAGCATGCGTCAGCCGACCCTTCCACGAGGAGTGCATGTGATTTAGAACAGAACAATTGGAATCTAACGGAATGAAACTATTTGAATGATATTAGAATGCGAGGGTTTGCGTGACAACCGCTGTAGTTCGAAATCGTTCACGAATGGTCGAGACAAAGGTCGACCGAGTCTATAAACTTCGTCGCTAAACGTTAAACGTAGAACGTTCGAATCTACGTAAATCGTCGAGATACGAATAGGAATGTTAATAACTAATAAGAGCGGAATGAATATTAATTAAATGCGACACGCATATATCCGCAATTTGTCGACAGTTATAAAACACCGGTTGCATCGCGCGTAAACCGCCGGACAACGAGATTAATAGAGTAGTTAACGTATGAATAATAATTAACGTTATTTAGCTAATGGTCATTCAAACCAGTAAACCAAATATTTCTAATAAAACAAAGATCTCTTTCGATACCGGAAATATCATTGTAAAGGCCACTTTAATTAAGCAAACACGAATGAACTAAGTCGTAATAGATTTCGAATATTCCAGAACTTTAGAATTGCGACGCATGAAACCTGTTGTAGCGTTAGAGGGGTAGAAAGAAATGGACAACGTTGGACGAAGGTAGAAGGAAAAGCCAGGAAGGGATGAGGGAACTAGGAAGAGCGGCCAATTAGCCCAATACGCGCGGGATTTCCCCTCCGTCACGTACCCCGATTTGCCAAATGATGTCCCCACTTTGGGCCCTTGATCGCGGGTCGAACCCTCAGACACGATCGCTTGACGGAGGCAAATCACTCTTCGTCGATAAGTCGCAAGGTGCGTGACGGGGAGCCCGTGTTCGCGTAGAGATAGAGTTGTTAATCAAAACCCGCGTAATTAGATTGCTCGGCAAGTCCTCTTCAAGGCAGAGTGTCGAGAGAGTTTCGGTTCGGGGTTTTGTGACAAGGACTCAAACGGATACGTTAAATTCTTTTCATACTCTTCAAATTCTATCTTTTCTCTTTCATTTTATATCGTCTCGTGTATTAATTATTTTTCTTTCTTTTTCTGCGCCGCGTTGATTTAAAAATACTTTGTGTTCGTTTGTAATAGTTTGAATTCGTCTCGTAACACCGTAATAAAGGCCGATCGCGAACGCGTGGTGCAGTGGCAGTTTCCTCATCTTTTCTTTGATTTCCAGATTTCTCAACGACACCAGCAAAAGAAAGCGTCTATCACTCACTATTATTAGATATTATTTCATCTTGTTTCCTGGTAAGTTGTCCATTTCATTTTATCTAATACGACGAATCTGGACGTAGCGAGGCAAAACGGGCGATCTACGAAACCGCGTATTCTGGAAAGTTTCCCTCTAGATCGTTCCGTTCACAATAGAGACATAAGGTATCGAATATTTAAAATATTTAGAAAACTCCGATTTCACACAAAAGAAGGCGGCCCCACGAAACCGTGATTCTGGTAGTTTACCCTCTGGGACCGTTCTTTCCTTTTGTTCGCGTTTAATTCTTTATACGACATCGTCGCTCGAATCGTCGAATCGTTTAATCAAACATTAACTATTCCATAATCAATAGTCTCACTTTCATACAACCTAAACCTTTCTTAACAATGCATTTATTTTCCCTTGTATTTCAAACAGCTCGCATTTTCTGTTAACCAACCATTTTATTGTCACGTTTACCTTTTTTTGAGATTATATTTTTGTTGCGCCTAAACTGTTTTAATTCATTTACGTTTCAAGCCACTTCTTTTCCTGCATTTTCACGCCTACCATCTCCGTACAAATTCACACGACGGGCCCGTATGGGACTAGAGCATTGACGAACCCAAATAAATTCTTAATTAACTATTAATTAATCTATCAACTCTTTTATTGTTCTAATCGCGAAAGATCTAACATCGTCTCAAGCGATTAGGACTGGTGGCAGCCGCTAATACCGTTCTCAACCGCGTATCAGCCAACAATTTAATTAACCTCACGTAAAATCAAAAATTTTTCTTATTTTGTACGTCGCGCGCCGTCTCCCTCTCTCTCTCGCTCGCGACGTAACAGTACATTGATCTGTGGGAACGAATAAGTATATTACAATATATCGAATGTAGATATAGTACTAATGATATTGTTATTAAATGTACATTGATGTGTGGGAATGGATCTGTATATTACATTATATCTAATGTAGATATGGTAATAATGATATTGTTTTTAAATGTGCACTACAAATCTAATGTAGATATCGTACTAACGATATTGTTATTAAATGTACATTGATCTGTGGGAATGAATCAGTATATTACATTATATCTAATGTAGATATGGCAATAATGATATTGTTATTAAATGTACATTGATCTGCGGGTAGTAATCAGTACATTACATTATATCTCATGTAGATATCGTAATAATGATATTGGTATTAAATGTACATTACATATCTGCAGATCTAGCTCAAGGAAAGGGGCCTCACGGGCATATTCGGAGATATTTCTTCCTATTGTTGTTCTTCTTCTGCACAGCTAAGCTGGAAGTGGCATTTGCAGCTCGGAATAGTGCAGAGTTATCTCAAAGAACAGGGCCACGGTGTTTCTGTATCTTTATTATGTTGGTGCGGCTTCGGAACTTTCAAATATCTCGATATATCTCGAAAACTACGCATCTGATCAAAAAATATCATAGAAGATAAATAGTAGGAAACTTAATTTCCTACGAAAAAGGTCTCTTAACATTTTGCCATAGCTCGCATCGTTTCCGAGATATTTGCAGATTTACATCAAGGGAAGGGGCCTGACGGACATATTTCGAGATATTTCTTCTTCTTGTTGTTCTTCTTCTGCACAGCTAAGCTGAAGGTGGCATTTGCAGCACGCAGTAGAACAGATTTATATCAAGGAAAGGGGCCACGGTGTTTCTGTATCTTTATTATGTTGGTGCGGCTTCGGAACTTTTAAATATCTCGATATTTCTCGAAAACTACGCATCTGATCAAAAAATATCAAAGAACGTAAAAAGTAGTAAACTTAATTCACTACAAAAAAGGTCTCTTAACATTTTGCCATAGCTCGCATCGTTTCCGAGATATTTGCAGATTTAGCTCAAGGGAAGGGGCCTGACGGACATATCCCGAGATATTTCTAGTTCTTGTTGTGCTTCTTCTGCACAGTTAAGCTGGACCTGGCATTTGCAGCTCGCAATAGTGCAGAGTTATCTCAAAGAAAGGGGCCACGGTGTTTCTGTATCTCTATTATGTTGGTGCGGCTTCGGAACTTTTAAATATCTTGATATATCTCGAGAACTACGCATCTGATCAAAAAATATCATAGAACATAAAAAGTTGGAAACTTAATTCTCTACAAAAAAGGTCTCTTAACATTTTGCCATAGCTCGCTTCGTTTCCGAGATATTTGCAGATTTATCTCAAGAGAAGGGGCCTGACGGACATATTTCGAGATATTCCTTCTTCTTGTTGTTCTTCTTCTGCACAGCTAAGCTGGAAGTGGCATTTGCGGCTCGCACTAGTGCAGAGTTATCTCAAAGAAAGGGGCCACGGTGTTTCTGTATCTCTATTATGTTGGTGCGGCTTCGGAACTTTTAAATATCTCGATATATCTCGATAACTACGCTTCTGATCAAAAAATATCATAGAACATAAATTGTAGGCAACATAATTCTCTACAAAAAAGGTCTCTCAACATTTTGCCATAGCTCGCTTCGTTTCCGAGATATTTGCAGATATATCTCAAGGAAAGGGGCCTGACGGACATATTTCGAGATATTTCTTCTTCTTGTTGTTCTTCTTCTGCACAGCTAAGCTGGAAGTGGCATTTGCGGCTCGCACTAGTGCAGAGTTATCTCAAAGAAAGGGGCCACGGTGTTTCTGTATCTCTATTATGTTGGTGCGGCTTCGGAACTTTTAAGTATCTCGATATATCTCGAAAACTACGCTTCTGATCAAAAAATATCATAGAACATAAATTGTAGGAAACATAATTCTCTACAAAAAAGGTCTCTCAGCATTTTGCCATAGCTCGCTTCGTTTCGAGATATTTGCTGATATATCTCAAGGGAAGGGGCCTGACGGACATATTTCGAGATATTTCTTCTTCTTGTTGTTCTTCTTCTGCACAGCTAAGCTGGAAGTGGCATTTACAGCTCGCAATAGTGCAGAGTTATCTCAAAGAAAGGGGCCACGGTGTTTCTGTATCTCTATTATGTTCGTGCGGCTTCGCAACTTTTAAATATCTCGATATATCTCGAAAACTACGCTTCTGATCAAAAAATATCGTAGAACATAAATTGTAGGAAACATAATTCTCTACAAAAAATGGCTCTTAACATTTTGCCATAGCTCGCTTCGTTTCCGAGATATTTGCAGATTTATCTCAAGGGAAGGGGCCTGACGGACATATTTCGAGATATTTCTTCTTCTTGTTGTTCTTCTTCTGCACAGCTAAGCTGGAAGTGGCATTTGCAGCTCGCAATAGTGCAGAGTTGTCTCAAAGAAAGGGGCCACGGTGTTTCTGTATCTCAATTATGTTGGTGCGGCTTCGGAACTTTTAAATATCTCGATATATCTCGAAAACTACGCTTCTGATCAAAAAATATCATAGAACATAAATTGTAGGAAACATAATTCTCTACAAAAAAGGTCTCTCAACATTTTGCCATAGCTCGCTTCGTTTCCGAGATATTTGCTGATATATCTCAAGGGAAGGGGCCTGACGGACATATTTCGAGATATTTCTTCTTCTTGTTGTTCTTCTTCTGCACAGCTAAGCTGGAAGTGGCATTTACAGCTCGCAATAGTGCAGAGTTATCTCAAAGAAAGGGGCCACGGTGTTTCTGTATCTCTATTATGTTCGTGCGGCTTCGGAACTTTTAAATATCTCGATATATCTCGAAAACTACGCTTCTGATCAAAAAATATCATAGAACATAAATTGTAGGAAACATAATTCTCTACAAAAAACGTCTCTTAACATTTTGCCATAGCTCGCTTCGTTTCCGAGATATTTGCAGATTCAGCTCAAAGGAACGGGCCTGACGGACATATTTCGAGATATTTCTTCTTCTTGTTGTTCTTCTTCTGCACAGCTAAACTGGAAGTGGCATTTCCAGCTCGCAATAGTGCAGAGTAATCTCAAAGAAAGGGGCCACGGTGTTTCTGTATCTCTATTATGTTGGTGCGGCTTCGGAACTTTTAAATATCTTGATATATCTCGAGAACTACGCATCTGATCAAAAAATATCATAGAACATAAAAAGTAGGAAACTTAATTCTCTACAAAAAAGGTCTCTTAACATTTTGCCATAGCTCGCTTCGTTTCCGAGATATTTGCAGATTTATCTCAAGGGAAGGGGCCTGACGGACATATTTCGAGATATTTCTTCTTCTTGTTGTTCTTCTTCTGCACAGCTAAGCTGGAAGTGGCATTTACAGCTCGCAATAGTGCAGGGTTATCTCAAAGAAAGGGGCCACGGTGTTTCTGTATCTCTATTATGTTGGTGCGCCTTCGGAACTTTTAAATATCTTGATATATCTCGAGAACTACGCATCTGATCAAAAAATATCATGGAACATAAAAAGTAGGAAACTCAATTCTCTACAAAAAAGGTCTCTTAACATTTTGCCATCGCTCGCTTCGTTTCCGAGATATTTGCAGATTTATCTCAAGGGAAGGGGCCTGACGGACATATTTCGAGATATTTCTTCTTCTTGTTGTTCTTCTTCTGCACAGCTAAGCTGGAAGTGGCATTTACAGCTCGCAATAGTGCAGGGTTATCTCAAAGAAAGGGGCCACGGTGTTTCTGTATCTCTATTATGTTGGTGCGCCTTCGGAACTTTTAAATATCTTGATATATCTCGAGAACTACGCATCTGATCAAAAAATATCATGGAACATAAAAAGTAGGAAACTTAATTCTCTACAAAAAAGGTCTCTTAACATTTTGCCATCGCTCGCTTCGTTTCCGAGATATTTGCAGATTTATCTCAAGGGAAGGGGCCTGACGGACATATTTCGAGATATTTCTTCTTCTTGTTGTTCTTCTTCTGCACAGCTAAGCTGGAAGTGGCATTTACAGCTCGCAATAGTGCAGAGTTATCTCAAAGAAAGGGGCCACGGTGTTTCTGTATCTCTATTATGTTGGTGCGGCTTCGGAACTTTTAAATATCTCGATATATCTCGAAAACTACGCTTCTGATCAAAAAATATCATAGAACATAAATTGTAGGAACAATAATTCTCTACAAAAAACGTCTCTTAACATTTTGCCATAGCTCGCTTCGTTTCCGAGATATTTGCAGATTTATCTCAAGGGAAGGGGCCTGACGGACATATTTCGAGATATTTCTTCTTCTTGTTGTTCTTCTTCTGCACAGCTAAACTGGAAGTGGCATTTCCAGCTCGCAATAGTGCAGAGTAATCTCAAAGAAAGGGGCCACGGTGTTTCTGTATCTCTATTATGTTGGTGCGGCTTCGGAACTTTTAAATATCTTGATATATCTCGAGAACTACGCATCTGATCAAAAAATATCATAGAACATAAAAAGTAGGAAACTTAATTCTCTACAAAAAAGGTCTCTTAACATTTTGCCATAGCTCGCTTCGTTTCCGAGATATTTGCAGATATATCTCAAGGGAAGGGGCCTGACGGACATATTTCGGGATATTTCTTCTTCTTGTTGTTCTTCTTCTGCACAGCTAAGCTGGAAGTGGCATTTACAGCTCGCAATAGTGCAGGGTTATCTCAAAGAAAGGGGCCACGGTGTTTCTGTATCTCTATTATGTTGGTGCGCCTTCGGAACTTTTAAATATCTTGATATATCTCGAGAACTACGCATCTGATCAAAAAATATCATGGAACATAAAAAGTAGGAAACTTAATTCTCTACAAAAAACGTCTCTTAACATTTTGCCATAGCTCGCTTCGTTTCCGAGATATTTGCAGATTTATCTCAAGGGAAGGGGCCTGACGGACATATTTCGAGATATTTCTTCTTCTTGTTGTTCTTCTTCTGCACAGCTAAACTGGAAGTGGCATTTCCAGCTCGCAATAGTGCAGAGTAATCTCAAAGAAAGGGGCCACGGTGTTTCTGTATCTCTATTACGTTGGTGCGGCTTCGGAACTTTTAAATATCTTGATATATCTCGAGAACTACGCATCTGATCAAAAAATATCATAGAACATAAAAAGTAGGAAACTTAATTCTCTACAAAAAAGGTCTCTAAACATTTTGCCATAGCTCGCTTCGTTTCCGAGATATTTGCAGATTTATCTCAAGGGAAGGGGCCTGACGGACATATTTCGAGATATTTCTTCTTCTTGTTGTTCTTCTTCTGCACAGCTAAGCTGGAAGTGGCATTTACAGCTCGCAATAGTGCAGGGTTATCTCAAAGAAAGGGGCCACGGTGTTTCTGTATCTCTATTATGTTGGTGCGCCTTCGGAACTTTTAAATATCTTGATATATCTCGAGAACTACGCATCTGATCAAAAAATATCATGCAACATAAAAAGTAGGAAACTTAATTCTCTACAAAAAAGGTCTCTTAACATTTTGCCATCGCTCGCTTCGTTTCCGAGATATTTGCAGATATATCTCAAGGGAAGGGGCCTGACGGACATATTTCGAGATATTTCTTCTTCTTGTTGTTCTTCTTCTGCACAGCTAAGCTGGAAGTGGCATTTGCGGCTCGCACTAGTGCAGAGTTATCTCAAAGAAAGGGGCCACGGTGTTTCTGTATCTCAATTATGTTGGTGCAGCTTCGGAACTTTTAAATATCTTGATATATCTCGAGAACTACGCATCTGATCAAAAAATATCATAGAACATAAAAAGTAGGAAACTTAATTCTCTACAAAAATGGTCTCTGAACATTTTGCCATAGCTCGCTTCGTTTCCGAGATATTTGCAGATTTATCTCAAGGGAAGGGGCCTGACGGACATATTTCGAGATATTTCTTCTTCTTGTTGTTCTTCTTCTGCACAGCTAAGCTGGAAGTGGCATTTGCGGCTCGCAATAGTGCAGAGTTATCTCAAAGAAAGGGGCCACGGTGTTTCTGTCACTCTATTATGTTGGTGCGGCTTCGGAACTTTTAAATATCTTGATATATCTCGAGAACTACGCATCTGATCAAAAAATATCATAGAACATAAAAAGTAGGAAACTTAATTCTCTACAAAAAAGGTCTCTTAACATTTTGCCATAGCTCGCTTCGTTTCCGAGATATTTGCAGATTTATCTCAAGGGAAGGGGCCTGACGGACATATTTCGAGATATTTCTTCTTCTTGTTGTTCTTCTTCTGCACAGCTAAACTGGAAGTGGCGTTTCCAGCTCGCAATAGTGCAGAGTTATCTCAAAGAAAGGGGCCACGGTGTTTCTGTATCTCGATTATGTTGGTGCGGCTTCGGAACTTTTAAATATCTCGATGTATCTCGAAAACTACGCTTCTGATCAAAAAATATCATAGAACATAAATTGTAGGAAACATAATTCTCTACAAAAGAGGTCTCTTAACATTTTGCCATAGCTCGCTTCGTTTCCGAGATATTTGCAGATTCAGCTCAAAGGAACGGGCCTGATGGACATATTTCGAGATATTTCTTCTTCTTGTTGTTCTTCTTCTGCACAGCTAAGCTGGAAGTGGCATTTGCAGCTCGCAATAGTGCAGAGTTATCTCAAAGAAAGGGGCCACGGTGTTTCTGTATCTCTATTATGTTGGAGCGGCTTCGGAACTTTTAAATATCTTGATATATCTCGAGAACTACGCATCTGATCAAAAAATATCATAGAACATAAAAAGTAGGAAACTTAACTCTCTACAAAAAAGGTCTCTTAACATTTTGCCATAGCTCGCTTCGTTTCCGAGATATTTGCAGATTTATCTCAAGGGAAGGGGCCTAACGGACATATTTCGAGATATTTCTTCTTCTTGTTGTTCTTCTTCTGCACAGCTAAACTGGAAGTGGCATTTCCAGCTCGCAATAGTGCAGAGTTATCTCAAAGAGAGGGGCCACGGTGTTTCTGTATCTCTATTATGTTGGTGCGCCTTCGGAATTTGTAAATATCTTGATATATCTCGAGAACAACGCATCTGATCAAAAAATATCATAGAAGATAAAAAGTAGGAAACTTATTTCTCTACAAAAAAGGTCTCTTAACATTTTGCCATAGCTCGCTTCGTTTCCGAGATATTTGCAGATTTATCTCAAGGGAAGGGGCCTGACGGACATATTTCGAGATATTTCTTCTTCTTGTTGTTCTTCTTCTGCACAGCTAAGCTGGAAGTGGCATTTGCGGCTCGCACTAGTGCAGAGTTATCTCAAAGAGAGGGGCCACGGTGTTTCTGTATCTCTATTATGTTGGTGCGCCTTCGGAACTTTTAAATATCTTGATCTATCTCGAGAACAACGCATCTGATCAAAAAATATCATAGAAGATAAAAAGTAGGAAACTTATTTCTCTACAAAAAAGGTCTCTTAACATTTTGCCATAGCTCGCTTCGTTTCCGAGATATTTGCAGATTTATCTCAAGGGAAGGGGCCTGACGGACATATTTCGAGATACTTCTTCTTCTTGTTGTTCTTCTTCTGCACAGCTAAGCTGGAAGTGGCATTTGCGGCTCGCACTAGTGCAGAGTTATCTCAAAGAAAGGGGCCACGGTGTTTCTGTATCTCTATTATGTTGGTGCGGCTTCGGAACTTTTAAATATCTCGATGTATCTCGAAAACTACGCTTCTGATCAAAAAATATCATAGAACATAAATTGTAGGAAACATAATTCTCTACAAAAAAGGTCTCTTAACATTTTGCCATAGCTCGCTTCGTTTCCGAGATATTTGCAGATATATCTCAAGGGAAGGGGCCTGACGGACATATTTCGAGATATTTCTTCTTCTTGTTGTTCTTCTTCTGCACAGCTAAGCTGGAAGTGGCATTTACAGCTCGCAATAGTGCAGAGTTATCTCAAAGAAAGGGGCCACGGTGTTTCTGTATCTCTATTATGTTGGTGCGGCTTCGGAACTTTTAAATATCTCGATATATCTCGAAAACTACGCTTCTGATCAAAAAATATCATAGAACATAAAAAGTAGGAAACTTAATTCTCTACAAAAAAGGTCTCTTAAAATTTTGCCATAGCTCTCTTCGTTTCCGAGATATTTGCAGATTTATCTCAAGGGAAGGGGCCTGACGGACATATTTCGAGATATTTCTTCTTCTTGTTGTTCTTCTTCTGCACAGCTAAACTGGAAGTGGCATTTCAGCTCGCAATAGTGCAGAGTTATCTCAAAGAGAGGGGCCACGGTGTTTCTGTATCTCTATTATGTTGGTGCGGCTTCGGAACTTTTAAATATCTCGATATATCTCGAAAACTACGCATCTGATCAAAAAATATCATAGAACATAAAAAGTAGGAAACTTAATTCTCTACAAAAAAGATCTCTTAACATTTTGCCATAGCTCGCTTCGTTTCCGAGATATTTGCACATTTATCTCAAGGGAAGGGGCCTGACGGACATATTTCGAGATACTTCTTCTTCTTGTTGTTCTTCTTCTGCACAGCTAAGCTGGAAGTGGCATTTGCGGCTCGCACTAGTGCAGAGTTATCTCAAAGAAAGGGGCCACGGTGTTTCTGTATCTCTATTATGTTGGTGCGGCTTCGGAACTTTTAAATATCTCGATGTATCTCGAAAACTACGCTTCTGATCAAAAAATATCATAGAACATAAATTGTAGGAAACATAATTCTCTACAAAAAAGGTCTCTTAACATTTTGCCATAGCTCGCTTCGTTTCCGAGATATTTGCAGATTTATCTCAAGGGAAGGGGCCTAACGGACATATTTCGAGATATTTCTTCTTCTTGTTGTTCTTCTTCTGCACAGCTAAACTGGAAGTGGCATTTCCAGCTCGCAATAGTGCAGAGTTATCTCAAAGAAAGGGGCCACGGTGTTTCTGTATCTCTATTATGTTGGTGCGCCTTCGGAACTTTTAAATATCTTGATATATCTCGAGAACTACGCATCTGATCAAAAAATATCATGGAACATAAAAAGTAGGAAACTTAATTCTCTACAAAAGAGGTCTCTTAACATTTTGCCATAGCTCGCTTCGTTTCCGAGATATTTGCAGATTCAGCTCAAAGGAACGGGCCTGATGGACATATTTCGAGATATTTCTTCTTCTTGTTGTTCTTCTTCTGCACAGCTAAGCTGGAAGTGGCATTTGCAGCTCGCAATAGTGCAGAGTTATCTCAAAGAAAGGGGCCACGGTGTTTCTGTATCTCTATTATGTTGGTGCGGCTTCGGAACTTTTAAATATCTCGATATATCTCGATAACTACGCTTCTGATCAAAAAATATCATAGAACATAAATTGTAGGAAACATAATTCTCTACAAAAAAGGTCTCTTAACATTTTGCCATAGCTCGCTTCGTTTCCGAGATATTTGCAGATTTATCTCAAGGGAAGGGGCCTAACGGACATATTTCGAGATATTTCTTCTTCTTGTTGTTCTTCTTCTGCACAGCTAAACTGGAAGTGGCATTTCCAGCTCGCAATAGTGCAGAGTTATCTCAAAGAGAGGGGCCACGGTGTTTCTGTATCTCTATTATGTTGGTGCGCCTTCGGAACTTTTAAATATCTTGATATATCTCGAGAACAACGCATCTGATCAAAAAATATCATAGAAGATAAAAAGTAGGAAACTTATTTCTCTACAAAAAAGGTCTCTTAACATTTTGCCATAGCTCGCTTCGTTTCCGAGATATTTGCAGATTTATCTCAAGGGAAGGGGCCTGACGGACATATTTCGAGATACTTCTTCTTCTTGTTGTTCTTCTTCTGCACAGCTAAGCTGGAAGTGGCATTTGCGGCTCGCACTAGTGCAGAGTTATCTCAAAGAAAGGGGCCACGGTGTTTCTGTATCTCTATTATGTTGGTGCGGCTTCGGAACTTTTAAATATCTCGATGTATCTCGAAAACTACGCTTCTGATCAAAAAATATTATAGAACATAAATTGTAGGAAACATAATTCTCTACAAAAAAGGTCTCTTAACATTTTGCCATAGCTCGCTTCGTTTCCGAGATATTTGCAGATATATCTCAAGGGAAGGGGCCTGACGGACATATTTCGAGATATTTCTTCTTCTTGTTGTTCTTCTTCTGCACAGCTAAGCTGGAAGTGGCATTTACAGCTCGCAATAGTGCAGAGTTATCTCAAAGAAAGGGGCCACGGTGTTTCTGTATCTCTATTATGTTGGTGCGGCTTCGGAACTTTTAAATATCTTGATATATCTCGAGAACTACCCATCTGATCAAAAAATATCATGGAACATAAAAAGTAGGAAACTTAATTCTCTACAAAAACGTCTCTTAACATTTTGCCATAGCTCGCTTCGTTTCCGAGATATTTGCAGATTTATCTCAAGGGAAGGGGCCTGACGGACATATTTCGAGATATTTCTTCTTCTTGTTGTTCTTCTTCTGCACAGCTAAACTGGAAGTGGCATTTCCAGCTCGCAATAGTGCAGAGTAATCTCAAAGAAAGGGGCCACGGTGTTTCTGTATCTCTATTATGTTGGTGCGGCTTCGGAACTTTTAAATATCTTGATATATCTCGAGAACTACGCATCTGATCAAAAAATATCATAGAACATAAAAAGTAGGAAACTTAATTCTCTACAAAAGAGGTCTCTTAACATTTTGCCATAGCTCGCTTCGTTTCCGAGATATTTGCAGATTCAGCTCAAAGGAACGGGCCTGATGGACATATTTCGAGATATTTCTTCTTCTTGTTGTTCTTCTTCTGCACAGCTAAGCTGGAAGTGGCATTTGCAGCTCGCAATAGTGCAGAGTTATCTCAAAGAAAGGGGCCACGGTGTTTCTGTATCTCTATTATGTTGGTGCGGCTTCGGAACTTTTAAATATCTCGATATATCTCGATAACTACGCTTCTGATCAGAAAATATCATAGAACATAAATTGTAGGAAACATAATTCTCTACAAAAAAGGTCTCTTAACATTTTGCCATAGCTCGCTTCGTTTCCGAGATATTTGCAGATTTATCTCAAGGGAACGGGCCTAACGGACATATTTCGAGATATTTCTTCTTCTTGTTGTTCTTCTTCTGCACAGCTAAACTGGAAGTGGCATTTCCAGCTCGCAATAGTGCAGAGTTATCTCAAAGAGAGGGGCCACGGTGTTTCTGTATCTCTATTATGTTGGTGCGCCTTCGGAACTTTTAAATATCTTGATATATCTCGAGAACAACGCATCTGATCAAAAAATATCATAGAAGATAAAAAGTAGGAAACTTATTTCTCTACAAAAAAGGTCTCTTAACATTTTGCCATAGCTCGCTTCGTTTCCGAGATATTTGCAGATTTATCTCAAGGGAAGGGGCCTGACGGACATATTTCGAGATACTTCTTCTTCTTGTTGTTCTTCTTCTGCACAGCTAAGCTGGAAGTGGCATTTGCGGCTCGCACTAGTGCAGAGTTATCTCAAAGAAAGGGGCCACGGTGTTTCTGTATCTCTATTATGTTGGTGCGGCTTCGGAACTTTTAAATATCTCGATGTATCTCGAAAACTACGCTTCTGATCAAAAAATATTATACAACATAAATTGTAGGAAACATAATTCTCTACAAAAAAGGTCTCTTAACATTTTGCCATAGCTCGCTTCGTTTCCGAGATATTTGCAGATATATCTCAAGGGAAGGGGCCTGACGGACATATTTCGAGATATTTCTTCTTCTTGTTGTTCTTCTTCTGCACAGCTAAGCTGGAAGTGGCATTTACAGCTCGCAATAGTGCAGAGTTATCTCAAAGAAAGGGGCCACGGTGTTTCTGTATCTCTATTATGTTGGTGCGGCTTCGGAACTTTTAAATATCTTGATATATCTCGAGAACTACCCATCTGATCAAAAAATATCATAGAACATAAAAAGTAGGAAACTTAACTCTCTACAAAAAAGGTCTCTTAACATTTTGCCATAGCTCGCTTCGTTTCCGAGATATTTGCAGATTTATCTCAAGGGAAGGGGCCTAACGGACATATTTCGAGATATTTCTTCTTCTTGTTGTTCTTCTTCTGCACAGCTAAACTGGAAGTGGCATTTCCAGCTCGCAATAGTGCAGAGTTATCTCAAAGAGAGGGGCCACGGTGTTTCTGTATCTCTATTATGTTGGTGCGCCTTCGGAACTTTTAAATATCTTGATATATCTCGAGAACTACGCATCTGATCAAAAAATATCATAGAAGATAAAAAGTAGGAAACTTAATTCTCTACAAAAAAGGTCTCTTAACATTTTGCCATAGCTCGCTTCGTTTCCGAGATATTTGCAGATTTATCTCAAGGGAAGGGGCCTGACGGACATATTTCGAGATATTTCTTCTTCTTGTTGTTCTTCTTCTGCACAGCTAAGCTGGAAGTGGCATTTGCGGCTCGCACTAGTGCAGAGTTATCTCAAAGAGAGGGGCCACGGTGTTTCTGTATCTCTATTATGTTGGTGCGCCTTCGGAACTTTTAAATATCTTGATATATCTCGAGAACAACGCATCTGATCAAAAAATATCATAGAAGATAAAAAGTAGGAAACTTATTTCTCTACAAAAAAGGTCTCTTAACATTTTGCCATAGCTCGCTTCGTTTCCGAGATATTTGCAGATTTATCTCAAGGGAAGGGGCCTGACGGACATATTTCGAGATACTTCTTCTTCTTGTTGTTCTTCTTCTGCACAGCTAAGCTGGAAGTGGCATTTGCGGCTCGCACTAGTGCAGAGTTATCTCAAAGAAAGGGGCCACGGTGTTTCTGTATCTCTATTATGTTGGTGCGGCTTCGGAACTTTTAAATATCTCGATGTATCTCGAAAACTACGCTTCTGATCAAAAAATATCATAGAACATAAATTGTAGGAAACATAATTCTCTACAAAAAAGGTCTCTTAACATTTTGCCATAGCTCGCTTCGTTTCCGAGATATTTGCAGATATATCTCAAGGGAAGGGGCCTGACGGACATATTTCGAGATATTTCTTCTTCTTGTTGT
This sequence comes from Osmia lignaria lignaria, assembly GCF_051020975.1. NCBI lineage: Eukaryota > Metazoa > Arthropoda > Insecta > Hymenoptera > Megachilidae > Osmia > Osmia lignaria. The sequence continues at coordinate 20,132,903 of NW_027478162.1, read as the reverse complement.
TCTTCTTCTGCACAGCTAAGCTGGAAGTGGCATTTACAGCTCGCAATAGTGCAGAGTTATCTCAAAGAAAGGGGCCACGGTGTTTCTGTATCTCTATTATGTTGGTGCGGCTTCGGAACTTTTAAATATCTTGATATATCTCGAGAACTACCCATCTGATCAAAAAATATCATAGAACATAAAAAGTAGGAAACTTAACTCTCTACAAAAAAGGTCTCTTAACATTTTGCCATAGCTCGCTTCGTTTCCGAGATATTTGCAGATTTATCTCAAGGGAAGGGGCCTAACGGACATATTTCGAGATATTTCTTCTTCTTGTTGTTCTTCTTCTGCACAGCTAAACTGGAAGTGGCATTTCCAGCTCGCAATAGTGCAGAGTTATCTCAAAGAGAGGGGCCACGGTGTTTCTGTATCTCTATTATGTTGGTGCGCCTTCGGAACTTTTAAATATCTTGATATATCTCGAGAACTACGCATCTGATCAAAAAATATCATAGAACATAAAAAGTAGGAAACTTAATTCTCTACAAAAAAGGTCTCTTAACATTTTGCCATAGCTCGCTTCGTTTCCGAGATATTTGCAGATATATCTCAAGGGAAGGGGCCTGACGGACATATTTCGAGATATTTCTTCTTCTTGTTGTTCTTCTTCTGCACAGCTAAGCTGGAAGTGGCATTTGCGGCTCGCACTAGTGCAGAGTTATCTCAAAGAGAGGGGCCACGGTGTTTCTGTATCTCTATTATGTTGGTGCGCCTTCGGAACTTTTAAATATCTTGATATATCTCGAGAACAACGCATCTGATCAAAAAATATCATAGAAGATAAAAAGTAGGAAACTTATTTCTCTACAAAAAAGGTCTCTTAACATTTTGCCATAGCTCGCTTCGTTTCCGAGATATTTGCAGATTTATCTCAAGGGAAGGGGCCTGACGGACATATTTCGAGATACTTCTTCTTCTTGTTGTTCTTCTTCTGCACAGCTAAGCTGGAAGTGGCATTTGCGGCTCGCACTAGTGCAGAGTTATCTCAAAGAAAGGGGCCACGGTGTTTCTGTATCTCTATTATGTTGGTGCGGCTTCGGAACTTTTAAATATCTCGATGTATCTCGAAAACTACGCTTCTGATCAAAAAATATCATAGAACATAAATTGTAGGAAACATAATTCTCTACAAAAAAGGTCTCTTAACATTTTGCCATAGCTCGCTTCGTTTCCGAGATATTTGCAGATATATCTCAAGGGAAGGGGCCTGACGGACATATTTCGAGATATTTCTTCTTCTTGTTGTTCTTCTTCTGCACAGCTAAGCTGGAAGTGGCATTTACAGCTCGCAATAGTGCAGAGTTATCTCAAAGAAAGGGGCCACGGTGTTTCTGTATCTCTATTATGTTGGTGCGGCTTCGGAACTTTTAAATATCTTGATATATCTCGAGAACTACCCATCTGATCAAAAAATATCATAGAACATAAAAAGTAGGAAACTTAACTCTCTACAAAAAAGGTCTCTTAACATTTTGCCATAGCTCGCTTCGTTTCCGAGATATTTGCAGATTTATCTCAAGGGAAGGGGCCTAACGGACATATTTCGAGATATTTCTTCTTCTTGTTGTTCTTCTTCTGCACAGCTAAACTGGAAGTGGCATTTCCAGCTCGCAATAGTGCAGAGTTATCTCAAAGAGAGGGGCCACGGTGTTTCTGTATCTCTATTATGTTGGTGCGCCTTCGGAACTTTTAAATATCTCGATATATCTCGAGAACTACGCATCTGATCAAAAAATATCATAGAAGATAAAAAGTAGGAAACTTAATTCTCTACAAAAAACGTCTCTTAACATTTTGCCATAGCTCGCTTCGTTTCCGAGATATTTGCAGATTTATCTCAAGGGAAGGGGCCTGACGGACATATTTCGAGATATTTCTTCTTCTTGTTGTTCTTCTTCTGCACAGCTAAGCTGTAAGTGGCATTTGCTGCTCGCACTAGTGCAGAGTTATCTCAAAGAAAGGGGCCACGGTGTTTCTGTATCTCTATTATGTTGGTGCGGCTTCGGAACTTTTAAATATCTCGATATATCTCGAAAACTACGCTTCTGATCAAAAAATATCATAGAACATAAAAAGTAGGAAACTTAATTCTCTACAAAAAAGGTCTCTTAACATTTTGCCATAGCTCTCTTCGTTTCCGAGATATTTGCAGATTTATCTCAAGGGAAGGGGCCTGACGGACATATTTCGAGATATTTCTTCTTCTTGTTGTTCTTCTTCTGCACAGCTAAACTGGAAGTGGCATTTCAGCTCGCAATAGTGCAGAGTTATCTCAAAGAGAGGGGCCACGGTGTTTCTGTATCTCTATTATGTTGGTGCGGCTTCGGAACTTTTAAATATCTCGATGTATCTCGAAAACTACGCTTCTGATCAAAAAATATCATAGAACATAAATTGTAGGAAACATAATTCTCTACAAAAAAGGTCTCTTAACATTTTGCCATAGCTCGCTTCGTTTCCGAGATATTTGCAGATTTATCTCAAGGGAAGGGGCCTAACGGACATATTTCGAGATATTTCTTCTTCTTGTTGTTCTTCTTCTGCACAGCTAAACTGGAAGTGGCATTTCCAGCTCGCAATAGTGCAGAGTTATCTCAAAGAGAGGGGCCACGGTGTTTCTGTATCTCTATTATGTTGGTGCGCCTTCGGAACTTTTAAATATCTTGATATATCTCGAGAACTACGCATCTGATCAAAAAATATCATGGAACATAAAAAGTAGGAAACTTAATTCTCTACAAAAGAGGTCTCTTAACATTTTGCCATAGCTCGCTTCGTTTCCGAGATATTTGCAGATTCAGCTCAAAGGAACGGGCCTGATGGACATATTTCGAGATATTTCTTCTTCTTGTTGTTCTTCTTCTGCACAGCTAAGCTGGAAGTGGCATTTGCAGCTCGCAATAGTGCAGAGTTATCTCAAAGAAAGGGGCCACGGTGTTTCTGTATCTCTATTATGTTGGTGCGGCTTCGGAACTTTTAAATATCTCGATATATCTCGATAACTACGCTTCTGATCAAAAAATATCATAGAACATAAATTGTAGGAAACATAATTCTCTACAAAAAAGGTCTCTTAACATTTTGCCATAGCTCGCTTCGTTTCCGAGATATTTGCAGATTTATCTCAAGGGAAGGGGCCTGACGGACATATTTCGAGATATTTCTTCTTCTTGTTGTTCTTCTTCTGCACAGCTAAGCTGTAAGTGGCATTTGCTGCTCGCACTAGTGCAGAGTTATCTCAAAGAAAGGGGCCACGGTGTTTCTGTATCTCTATTATGTTGGTGCGGCTTCGGAACTTTTAAATATCTCGATATATCTCGAAAACTACGCTTCTGATCAAAAAATATCATAGAACATAAAAAGTAGGAAACTTAATTCTCTACAAAAAAGGTCTCTTAACATTTTGCCATAGCTCTCTTCGTTTCCGAGATATTTGCAGATATATCTCAAGGGAAGGGGCCTGACGGACATATTTCGAGATATTTCTTCTTCTTGTTGTTCTTCTTCTGCACAGCTAAACTGGAAGTGGCATTTCAGCTCGCAATAGTGCAGAGTTATCTCAAAGAGAGGGGCCACGGTGTTTCTGTATCTCTATTATGTTGGTGCGGCTTCGGAACTTTTAAATATCTCGATGTATCTCGAAAACTACGCTTCTGATCAAAAAATATCATAGAACATAAATTGTAGGAAACATAATTCTCTACAAAAAAGGTCTCTTAACATTTTGCCATAGCTCGCTTCGTTTCCGAGATATTTGCAGATTTATCTCAAGGGAAGGGGCCTAACGGACATATTTCGAGATATTTCTTCTTCTTGTTGTTCTTCTTCTGCACAGCTAAACTGGAAGTGGCATTTCCAGCTCGCAATAGTGCAGAGTTATCTCAAAGAGAGGGGCCACGGTGTTTCTGTATCTCTATTATGTTGGTGCGCCTTCGGAACTTTTAAATATCTTGATATATCTCGAGAACAACGCATCTGATCAAAAAATATCATAGAAGATAAAAAGTAGGAAACTTATTTCTCTACAAAAAAGGTCTCTTAACATTTTGCCATAGCTCGCTTCGTTTCCGAGATATTTGCAGATTTATCTCAAGGGAAGGGGCCTGACGGACATATTTCGAGATACTTCTTCTTCTTGTTGTTCTTCTTCTGCACAGCTAAGCTGGAAGTGGCATTTGCGGCTCGCACTAGTGCAGAGTTATCTCAAAGAAAGGGGCCACGGTGTTTCTGTATCTCTATTATGTTGGTGCGGCTTCGGAACTTTTAAATATCTCGATGTATCTCGAAAACTACGCTTCTGATCAAAAAATATTATACAACATAAATTGTAGGAAACATAATTCTCTACAAAAAAGGTCTCTTAACATTTTGCCATAGCTCGCTTCGTTTCCGAGATATTTGCAGATTTATCTCAAGGGAAGGGGCCTGACGGACATATTTCGAGATATTTCTTCTTCTTGTTGTTCTTCTTCTGCACAGCTAAGCTGGAAGTGGCATTTGCGGCTCGCACTAGTGCAGAGTTATCTCAAAGAAAGGGGCCACGGTGTTTCTGTATCTCTATTATGTTGGTGCGGCTTCGGAACTTTTAAATATCTCGATATATCTCGATAACTACGCTTCTGATCAAAAAATATCATAGAACATAAATTGTAGGAAACATAATTCTCTACAAAAAAGGTCTCTTAACATTTTGCCATAGCTCGCTTCGTTTCCGAGATATTTGCAGATTTATCTCAAGGGAAGGGGCCTGACGGACATATTTCGAGATATTTCTTCTTCTTGTTGTTCTTCTTCTGCACAGCTAAACTGGAAGTGGCGTTTCCAGCTCGCACTAGTGCAGAGTTATCTCAAAGAAAGGGGCCACGGTGTTTCTGTATCTCTATTATGTTGGTGCGGCTTCGGAACTTTTAAATATCTCGATATATCTCGAAAACTACGCTTCTGATCAAAAAATATCATAGAACATGAAAAGTAGGAAACTTAATTCTCTACAAAAAAGGTCTCTTAACATTTTGCCATAGCTCTCTTCGTTTCCGAGATATTTGCAGATTTATCTCAAGGGAAGGGGCCTGACGCACATATTTCGAGATATTTCTTCTTCTTGTTGTTCTTCTTCTGCACAGCTAAACTGGAAGTGGCATTTCAGCTCGCAATAGTGCAGAGTTATCTCAAAGAGAGGGGCCACGGTGTTTCTGTATCTCTATTATGTTGGTGCGGCTTCGGAACTTTTAAATATCTCGATATATCTCGAAAACTACGCATCTGATCAAAAAATATCATAGAACATAAAAAGTAGGAAACTTAATTCTCTACAAAAAAGATCTCTTAACATTTTGCCATAGCTCGCTTCGTTTCCGAGATATTTGCACATTTATCTCAAGGGAAGGGGCCTGACGGACATATTTCGAGATATTTCTTCTTCTTGTTGTTCTTCTTCTGCACAGCTAAGCTGGAAGTGGCATTTGCGGCTCGCACTAGTGCAGAGTTATCTCAAAGAAAGGGGCCACGGTGCTTCTGTATCTCTATTATGTTGGTGCGGCTTCGGAACTTTTAAATATCTCGATATATCTCGAAAACTACGCTTCTGATCAAAAAATATCATAGAACATGAAAAGTAGGAAACTTAATTCTCTACAAAAAAGGTCTCTTAACATTTTGCCATAGCTCTCTTCGTTTCCGAGATATTTGCAGATTTATCTCAAGGGAAGGGGCCTGACGGACATATCTCGAGATATTTCTTCTTCTTGTTGTTCTTCTTCTGCACAGCTAAGCTGGATGTGGCATTTACAGCTCGCAATAGTCCAGAGTTATCTCAAAGAAAGGGGCCACGGTGTTTCTGTATCTCTATTATGTTGGTGCGGCTTCGGAACTTTTAAATATCTTGATATATCTCGAGAACTACGCATCTGATCAAAAAATGTCATAGAACATAAAAAGTAGGAAACTTGATTCTCTACAAAAAAGGTCTCTTAACATTTTGCCATAGCTCGCTTCGTTTCCGAGATATTTGCAGATTTATCTCAAGGGAAGGGGCCTAACGGACATATTTCGAGATATTTCTTCTTCTTGTTGTTCTTCTTCTGCACAGCTAAACTGGAAGTGGCATTTCCAGCTCGCAATAGTGCAGAGTTATCTCAAAGAAAGGGGCCACGGTGTTTCTCTATCTCTATTATGTCGGTGCGGCTTCGGAACTTTTAAATATCTTGATATATCTCGAGAACTACGCATCTGATCAAAAAATATCATACTACGTAAAAAGTAGGAAACTTAATTCTCTACAAAAAAGGTCTCTAAACATTTTGCCATAGCTCGCTTCGTTTCCGAGATATTTGCAGATTTATCTCAAGGGAAGGGGCGTGACGGACATATATCGAGATATTTCTTCTTCTTGTTGTTCTTCTTCTGCACAGCTAAGCTGGAAGTGGCATTTGCAGCTCGCAATAGTGCAGAGTTATCTCAAAGAGAGGGGCCACGGTGTTTCTGTATCTCTATTATGTTGGTGCGGCATCGGAACTTTTAAATATCTTGATATATCTCGAAAACTACGCATCTGATCAAAAAATATCATAGAACATAAAAAGTAGGAAACTTAATTCTCTACAAAAATGGTCTCTTAACATTTTGCCATAGCTCGCTTCATTTCCGAGATATTTGCACGTTTATCTCAAGGGAGGGGGCCTAACGGACATATTTCGAGATATTTCTTCTTCTTGTTGTTCTTCTTCTGCACAGCTAAGCTGGAAGTGGCATTTACAGCTCGCAATAGTGCAGAGTTATCTCAAAGAAAGGGGCCACGGTGTTTCTGTATCTCTATTATGTTGGTGCGGCTTCGGAACTTTTAAATATCTTGATATATCCCGAGAACTACGCATCTGATCAAAAAATATCATAGAACATAAAAAGTAGGAAACTTAACTCTCTACAAAAAAGGTCTCTTAACATTTTGCCATAGCTCGCTTCGTTTCCGAGATATTTGCAGATTTATCTCAAGGGAAGGGGCCTAACCGACATATTTCGAGATATTTCTTCTTCTTGTTGTTCTTCTTCTGCACAGCTAAACTGGAAGTGGCATTTCCAGCTCGCAATAGTGCAGAGTTATCTCAGAGAGAGGGGCCACGGTGTTTCTGTATCTCTATTATGTTGGTGCGCCTTCGGAACTTTTAAATATCTTGATATATCTCGAGAACTACGCATCTGATCAAAAAATATCATAGAACATAAAAAGTAGGAAACTTAATTCTCTACAAAAAAGGTCTCTTAACATTTTGCCATAGCTCGCTTCGTTTCCGAGATATTTGCAGATTTATCTCAAGGGAAGGGGCCTGACGGACATATTTCGAGATACTTCTTCTTCTTGTTGTTCTTCTTCTGCACAGCTAAGCTGGAAGTGGCATTTACAGCTCGCAATAGTGCAGAGTTATCTCAAAGAAAGGGGCCACGGTGTTTCTGTATCTCTATTATGTTGGTGCGGCTTCGGAACTTTTAAATATCTTGATATATCTCGAGAACTACGCATCTGATCAAAAAATATCATACAACGTAAAAAGTAGGAAACTTAATTCTCTACAAATAAGGTCTCTTAACATTTTGCCATAGCTCGCTTCGTTTCCGAGATATTTGCAGATTTATCTCAAGGGAAGGGGCCTGACGGACATATTTCGAGATATTTCTTCTTCTTGTTGTTCTTCTTCTGCACAGCTAAGCTGGAAGTGGCATTTGCAGCTCGCAATAGTGCAGAGATATCTCAAAGAAAGGGGCCACGGTGTTTCTGTATCTCTATTATGTTGGTGCGGCTTCGGAACTTTTAAATATCTTGATATATCTCGAGAACTACGCGTCTGATCAAAAAATATCATAGAACATAAAAAGTAGGAAACATAATTCTCTACAAAAAACGTCTCTTAACATTTTGCCATAGCTCGCTTCGTTTCCGAGATATTTGCAGATTCAGTTCAAAGGAACTGGCCTGACGGACATATTTCGAGATATTTCTTCTTCTTGTTGTTCTTCCTCTGCACAGCTAAGCTGGAAGTGGCATTTGCAGCTCGCAATAGTGCAGAGTTATCTCAAAGAAAGGGGCCACGGTGTTTCTGCATCTCTATTATGTTGGTGCGGCTTCGGAACTTTTAAATATCTTGATATATCTCGAGAACTACGCATCTGATCAAAAAATATCATAGAACATAAAAAGTAGGAAACTTAATTCTCTACAAAAAAGGTCTCTTAACATTTTGCCATAGCTCGCTTCGTTTCCGAGATATTTGCATATTTATCTCAAGGGAAGGGGCCTGACGGACATATTTCGAGATATTTCTTCTTCTTGTTGTTCTTCTTCTGCACAGCTAAGCTGGAAGTGGCATTTGCGGCTCGCACTAGTGCAGAGTTATCTCAAAGAAAGGGGCCACGGTGTTTCTGTATCTCTATTATGTTGGTGCGGCTTCGGAACTTTTAAATATCTCGATATATCTCGAAAACTACGCTTCTGATCAAAAAATATCATAGAACATAAATTGTAGGAAACTTAATTCGCTACAAAAAAGGTCTCTTAACATTTTGCCATAGCTCGCTTCGTTTCCGAGATATTTGCAGATATATCTCAAGGGAAGGGGCCTGACGGACATATTTCGAGATATTTCTTCTTCTTGTTGTTCTTCTTCTGCACAGCTAAGCTGGATGTGGCATTTACAGCTCGCAATAGTCCATAGTTATCTCAAAGAAAGGGGCCACGGTGTTTCTGTATCTCTATTATGTTGGTGCGGCTTCGGAACTTTTAAATATCTTGATATATCTCGAGAACTACGCATCTGATCAAAAAATGTCATAGAACATAAAAAGTAGGAAACTTAATTCTCTACAAAAAAGGTCTCTTAACATTTTGCCATAGCTCGCTTCGTTTCCGAGATATTTGCAGATTTATCTCAAGGGAAGGGGCCTAACGGACATATTTCGAGATATTTCTTCTTCTTGTTGTTCTTCTTCTGCACAGCTAAACTGGAAGTGGCATTTACAGCTCGCAATAGTGCAGAGTTATCTCAAAGAAAGGGGCCACGGTGTTTCTGTATCTCTATTATGTTGGTGCGGCTTCGGAACTTTTAAATATCTTGATATATCCCGAGAACTACGCATCTGATCAAAAAATATCATAGAACATAAAAAGTAGGAAACTTAACTCTCTACAAAAAAGGTCTCTTAACATTTTGCCATAGCTCGCTTCGTTTCCGAGATATTTGCAGATTTATCTCAAGGGAAGGGGCCTAACGGACATATTTCGAGATATTTCTTCTTCTTGTTGTTCTTCTTCTGCACAGCTAAACTGGAAGTGGCATTTCCAGCTCGCAATAGTGCAGAGTTATCTCAAAGAGAGGGGCCACTGTGTTTCTGTATCTCTATTATGTTGGTGCGCCTTCGGAACTTTTAAATATCTTGATGTATCTCGAGAACTACGCATCTGATCAAAAAATATCATGGAACATAAAAAGTAGGAAACTTCATTCTCTACAAAAAAGGTCTCTTAACATTTTGCCATCGCTCGCTTCGTTTCCGAGATATTTGCAGATTTATCTCAAGGGAAGGGGCCTGACGGACATATTTCGAGATATTTCTTCTTCTTGTTGTTCTTCTTCTGCACAGCTAAGCTGGAAGTGGCATTTACAGCTCGCAATAGTGCAGAGTTATCTCAAAGAAAGGGGCCACGGTGTTTCTGTATCTCTATTATGTTGGTGCGGCTTCGGAACTTTTAAATATCTTGATATATCCCGAGAACTACGCATCTGATCAAAAAATATCATAGAACATAAAAAGTAGGAAACTTAACTCTCTACAAAAAAGGTCTCTTAACATTTTGCCATAGCTCGCTTCGTTTCCGAGATATTTGCAGATTTATCTCAAGGGACGGGGCCTAACGGACATATTTCGAGATATTTCTTCTTCTTGTTGTTCTTCTTCTGCACAGCTAAACTGGAAGTGGCATTTCCAGCTCGCAATAGTGCAGAGTTATCTCAAAGAGAGGGGTCACGGCGTTTCTGTATCTCTATTATGTTGGTGCGGCTTCGGAACTTTTAAATATCTTGATATATCTCGAGAACTACGCATCTGATCAAAAAATATCATAGAAGATAAAAAGTAGGAAGCTTAATTCTCTACAAAAAAGGTCTCTTAACATTTTGCCATAGCCTGCTTCGTTTCCGAGATATTTGCAGATTTATCTCAAGGGAAGGGGCCTGACGGACATATTTCGAGATATTTCTTCTTCTTGTTGTTCTTCTTCTGCACAGCTAAGCTGGAAGTGGCATTTGCGGCTCGCACTAGTGCAGAGTTATCTCAAAGAAAGGGGCCACGGTGTTTCTGTATCTCTATTATGTTGGTGCGGCTTCGGAACTTTTAAATATCTCGATATATCTCGAAAACTACGCTTCTGATCAAAAAATATCATAGAACATGAAAAGTAGGAAACTTAATTCTCTACAAAAAAGGTCTCTTAACATTTTGCCATAGCTCTCTTCGTTTCCGAGATATTTGCAGATTTATCTCAAGGGAAGGGGCCTGACGGACATATTTCGAGATATTTCTTCTTCTTGTTGTTCTTCTTCTGCACAGCTAAACTGGAAGTGGCATTTCAGCTCGCAATAGTGCAGAGTTATCTCAAAGAGAGGGGCCACGGTGTTTCTGTATCTCTATTATGTTGGTGCGGCTTCGGAACTTTTAAATATCTCGATATATCTCGAAAACTACGCTTCTGATCAAAAAATATTATAGAACATGAAAAGTAGGAAACTTAATTCTCTACAAAAAAGGTCTCTTAACATTTTGCCATAGCTCGCTTCGTTTCCGAGATATTTGCAGATTTATCTCAAGGGAAGGGGCCTGACGGACATATTTCGAGATATTTCTTCTTCTTGTTGTTCTTCTTCTGCACAGCTAAGCTGGAAGTGGCATTTGCGGCTCGCACTAGTGCAGAGTTATCTCAAAGAAAGGGGCCGCGGTGTTTCTGTATCTCTATTATGTTGGTGCGGCTTCGGAACTTTTAAATATCTTGATATATCTCGAGAACTACCCATCTGATCAAAAAATATCATAGAACATAAAAAGTAGGAAACTTAACTCTCTACAAAAAAGGTCTCTTAACATTTTGCCATAGCTCGCTTCGTTTCCGAGATATTTGCAGATTTATCTCAAGCGAAGGGGCCTAACGGACATATTTCGAGATATTTCTTCTTCTTGTTGTTCTTCTTCTGCACAGCTAAACTGGAAGTGGCATTTCCAGCTCGCAATAGTGCAGAGTTATCTCAAAGAGAGGGGTCACGGCGTTTCTGTATCTCTATTATGTTGGTGCGGCTTCGGAACTTTTAAATATCTTGATATATCTCGAGAACTACGCATCTGATCAAAAAATATCATAGAAGATAAAAAGTAGGAAACTTAATTCTCTACAAAAAAGGTCTCTTAACATTTTGCCATAGCTCGCTTCGTTTCCGAGATATTTGCAGATTTATCTCAAGGGAAGGGGCCTGACGGACATATTTCGAGATATTTCTTCTTCTTGTTGTTCTTCTTCTGCACAGCTAAGCTGGAAGTGGCATTTGCGGCTCGCACTAGTGCAGAGTTATCTCAAAGAAAGGGGCCACGGTGTTTCTGTATCTCTATTATGTTGGTGCGGCTTCGGAACTTTTAAATATCTCGATATATCTCGAAAACTACGCTTCTGATCAAAAAATATCATAGAACATGAAAAGTAGGAAACTTAATTCTCTACAAAAAAGGTCTCTTAACATTTTGCCATAGCTCTCTTCGTTTCCGAGATATTTGCAGATTTATCTCAAGGGAAGGGGCCTGACGGACATATTTCGAGATATTTCTTCTTCTTGTTGTTCTTCTTCTGCACAGCTAAACTGGAAGTGGCATTTCAGCTCGCAATAGTGCAGAGTTATCTCAAAGAGAGGGGCCACGGTGTTTCTGTATCTCTATTATGTTGGTGCGGCTTCGGAACTTTTAAATATCTCGATATATCTCGAAAACTACGCTTCTGATCAAAAAATATTATAGAACATGAAAAGTAGGAAACTTAATTCTCTACAAAAAAGGTCTCTTAACATTTTGCCATAGCTCTCTTCGTTTCCGAGAGATTTGCAGATTTATCTCAAGGGAAGGGGCCTGACGGACATATTTCGAGATATTTCTTCTTCTTGTTGTTCTTCTTCTGCACAGCTAAACTGGAAGTGGCATTTCAGCTCGCAATAGTGCAGAGTTATCTCAAAGAGAGGGGCCACGGTGTTTCTGTATCTCTATTATGTTGGTGCGGCTTCGGAACTTTTAAATATCTTGATATATCTCGAAAACTACGCATCTGATCAAAAAATATCATAGAACATAAAAAGTAGGAAACTTAATTCTCTACAAAAAAGGTCTCTCAACATTTTGCCATAGCTCGCTTCCTTTCCGAGATATTTGCACATTTATCTCAAGGGAGGGGGCCTAACGGACATATTTCGAGATATTTCTTCTTCTTGTTGTTCTTCTTCTGCACAGCTAAGCTGGAAGTGGCATTTACAGCTCGCAATAGTGCAGAGTTATCTCAAAGAAAGGGGCCACGGTGTTTCTGTATCTCTATTATGTTGGTGCGGCTTCGGAACTTTTAAATATCTTGATATATCCCGAGAACTACGCATCTGATCAAAAAATATCATAGAACATAAAAAGTAGGAAACTTAACTCTCTACAAAAAAGGTCTCTTAACATTTTGCCATCGCTCGCTTCGTTTCCGAGATATTTGCAGATTTATCTCAAGGGAAGGGGCCTGACGGACATATTTCGAGATATTTCTTCTTCTTGTTGTTCTTCTTCTGCACAGCTAAGCTGGAAGTGGCATTTGCGGCTCGCAATAGTGCAGAGTTATCTCAAAGAAAGGGGCCACGGTGTTTCTGTCACTCTATTATGTTGGTGCGGCTTCGGAACTTTTAAATATCTCGATATATCTCGAAAACTACGCTTCTGATCAAAAAATATCATAGAACCTAAATTGTAGGAAACATAATTCTCTACAAAAAACGTCTCTTAACATTTTGCCATAGCTCGCTTCGTTTTCGAGATATTTGCAGATTCAGCTCAAAGGAACGGGCCTGATGGACATATTTCGAGATATTTCTTCTTCTTGTTGTTCTTCTTCTGCACAGCTAAGCTGGAAGTGGCATTTGCGGCTCGCACTAGTGCAGAGTTATCTCAAAGAAAGGGGCCACGGTGTTTCTGTATCTCTATTATGTTGGTGCGGCTTCGGAACTTTTAAATATCTCGATATATCTCGAAAACTACGCTTCTGATCAAAAAATATCATAGAACCTAAATTGTAGGAAACATAATTCTCTACAAAAAACGTCTCATAACATTTTGCCATAGCTCGCTTCGTTTCCGAGATATTTGCAGATTCAGCTCAAAGGAACGGGACTGATGGACATATTTCGAGATATTTCTTCTTCTTGTTGTTCTTCTTCTGCACAGCTAAGCTGGAAGTGGCATTTGCAGCTCGCAATAGTGCAGAGTTATCTCAAAGAAAGGGGCCACGGTGTTTCTGTATCTCTATTATGTTGGAGCGGCTTCGGAACTTTTAAATATCTTGATATATCTCGAGAACTACGCATCTGATCAAAAAATATCATAGAACATAAAAAGTAGGAAACTTAACTCTCTACAAAAAAGGTCTCTTAACATTTTGCCATAGCTCGCTTCGTTTCCGAGATATTTGCAGATTTATCTCAAGGGAAGGGGCCTAACGGACATATTTCGAGATATTTCTTCTTCTTGTTGTTCTTCTTCTGCACAGCTAAACTGGAAGTGGCATTTCCAGCTCGCAATAGTGCAGAGTTATCTCAAAGAGAGGGGCCACGGTGTTTCTGTATCTCTATTATGTTGGTGCGCCTTCGGAACTTTTAAATATCTTGATATATCTCGAGAACTACGCATCTGATCAAAAAATATCATAGAAGATAAAAAGTAGGAAACTTATTTCTCTACAAAAAAGGTCTCTTAACATTTTGCCATAGCTCGCTTCGTTTCCGAGATATTTGCAGATTTATCTCAAGGGAAGGGGCCTGACGGACATATTTCGAGATACTTCTTCTTCTTGTTGTTCTTCTTCTGCACAGCTAAGCTGGAAGTGGCATTTGCAGCTCGCAATAGTGCAGAGATATCTCAAAGAAAGGGGCCACGGTGTTTCTGTATCTCTATTATGTTGGTGCGGCTTCGGAACTTTTAAATATCTTGATATATCTCGAGAACTACGCGTCTGATCAAAAAATATCATAGAACATAAAAAGTAGGAAACATAATTCTCTACAAAAAACGTCTCTTAACATTTTGCCATGGCTCGCTTCGTTTCCGAGATATTTGCAGATTTATCTCAAGGGAAGGGGCCTGACGGACATATTTCGAGATATTTCTTCTTCTTGTTGTTCTTCTTCTGCACAGCTAAACTGGAAGTGGCATTTCAGCTCGCAATAGTGCAGAGTTATCTCAAAGAGAGGGGCCACGGTGTTTCTGTATCTCTATTATGTTGGTGCGGCTTCGGAACTTTTAAACATCTCGATATATCTCGAAAACTACGCATCTGATCAAAAAATATCATAGAACATAAAAAGTAGGAAACTTAATTCTCTACAAAAAAGGTCTCTTAACATTTTGCCATAGCTCGCTTCGTTTCCGAGATATTTGCAGATTTATCTCAAGGGAAGGGGCCTGACGGACATATTTTGAGATACTTCTTCTTCTTGTTGTTCTTCTTCTGCACAGCTAAGCTGGAAGTGGCATTTGCGGCTCGCACTAGTGCAGAGTTATCTCAAAGAAAGGGGCCACGGTGTTTCTGTATCTCTATTATGTTGGTGCGGCTTCGGAACTTTTAAATATCTCGATGTATCTCGAAAACTACGCTTCTGATCAAAAAATATCATAGAACATAAATTGTAGGAAACATAATTCTCTACAAAAAAGGTCTCTTAACATTTTGCCATAGCTCGCTTCGTTTCCGAGATATTTGCAGATATATCTCAAGGGAAGGGGCCTGACGGACATATTTCGAGATATTTCTTCTTCTTGTTGTTCTTCTTCTGCACAGCTAAGCTGGAAGTGGCATTTACAGCTCGCAATAGTGCAGAGTTATCTCAAAGAAAGGGGCCACGGTGTTTCTGTATCTCTATTATGTTGGTGCGGCTTCGGAACTTTTGAATATCTTGATATATCTCGAGAACTACCCATCTGATCAAAAAATATCATAGAACATAAAAAGTAGGAAACTTAACTCTCTACAAAAAAGGTCTCTTAACATTTTGCCATAGCTCGCTTCGTTTCCGAGATATCTGCAGATTTATCTCAAGGGAAGGGGCCTAACGGACATATTTCGAGATATTTCTTCTTCTTGTTGTTCTTCTTCTGCACAGCTAAACTGGAAGTGGCATTTCCAGCTCGCAATAGTGCAGAGTTATCTCAAAGAGAGGGGTCACGGTGTTTCTGTATCTCTATTATGTTGGTGCGGCTTCGGAACTTTTAAATATCTTGATATATCTCGAGAACTACGCATCTGATCAAAAAATATCATAGAAGATAAAAAGTAGGAAACTTAATTCTCTACAAAAAAGGTCTCTTAACATTTTGCCATAGATCGCTTCGTTTCCGAGATATTTGCAGATTTATCTCAAGGGAAGGGGCCTGACGGACATATTTCGAGATATTTCTTCTTCTTGTTGTTCTTCTTCTGCACAGCTAAGCTGGAAGTGGCATTTGCGGCTCGCACTAGTGCAGAGTTATCTCAAAGAAAGGGGCCACGGTGTTTCTGTATCTCTATTATGTTGGTGCGGCTTCGGAACTTTTAAATATCTCGATATATCTCGAAAACTACGCTCCTGATCAAAAAATATCATAGAACATGAAAAGTAGGAAACTTAATTCTCTACAAAAAAGGTCTCTTAACATTTTGCCATAGCTCTCTTCGTTTCCGAGATATTTGCAGATTTGTCTCAAGGGAAGGGGCCTGACGGACATATTTCGAGATATTTCTTCTTCTTGTTGTTCTTCTTCTGCACAGCTAAACTGGAAGTGGCATTTCAGCTCGCAATAGTGCAGAGTTATCTCAAAGAGAGGGGCCACGGTGTTTCTGTATCTCTATTATGTTGGTGCGGCTTCGGAACTTTTAAACATCTCGATATATCTCGAAAACTACGCATCTGATCAAAAAATATCATAGAACATAAAAAGTAGGAAACTTAATTCTCTACAAAAAAGGTCTCTCAACATTTTGCCATAGCTCGCTTCGTTTCCGAGATATTTGCACATTTATCTCAAGGGAAGGGGCCTAACGGACATATTTCGAGATATTTCTTCTTCTTGTTGTTCTTCTTCTGCACAGCTAAGCTGGAAGTGGCATTTACAGCTCGCAATAGTGCAGAGTTATCTCAAAGAAAGGGGCCACGGTGTTTCTGTATCTCTATTATGTTGGTGCGGCTTCGGAACTTTTAAATATCTTGATATATCTCGAGAACTACGCATCTGATCAAAAAATATCATAGAACGTAAAAAGTAGGAAACTTAATTCTCTACAAATAAGGTCTCTTAACATTTTGCCATAGCTCGCTTCGTTTCCGAGATATTTGCAGATATATCTCAAGGGAAGGGGCCTGACGGACATATTTCGAGATATTTCTTCTTCTTGTTGTTCTTCTTCTGCACAGCTAAGCTGGAAGTGGCATTTGCAGCTCGCAATAGTGCAGAGTTATCTCAAAGAGAGGGGCCACGGTGTTTCTGTATCTCTATTATGTTGGTGCGGCTTCGGAACTTTTAAATATCTTGATATATCTCGAAAACTACGCATCTGATCAAAAAATATCATAGAACATAAAAAGTAGGAAACTTAATTCTCTACAAAAAAGGTCTCTTAACATTTTGCCATAGCTCGCTTCGTTTCCGAGATATTTGCACATTTATCTCAAGGGAGGGGGCCTAACGGACATATTTCGAGATATTTCTTCTTCTTGTTGTTCTTCTTCTGCACAGCTAAGCTGGAAGTGGCATTTACAGCTCGCAATAGTGCAGAGTTATCTCAAAGAAAGGGGCCACGGTGTTTCTGTATCTCTATTATGTTGGTGCGGCTTCGGAACTTTTAAATATCTTGATATATCTCGAGAACTACGCATCTGATCAAAAAATATCATAGAACATAAAAAGTAGGAAACTTAACTCTCTACAAAAAAGGTCTCTTAACATTTTGCCATAGCTCGCTTCGTTTCCGAGATATTTGCAGATTTATCTCAAGGGAAGGGGCCTAACGGACATATTTCGAGATATTTCTTCTTCTTGTTGTTCTTCTTCTGCACAGCTAAGCTGGAAGTGGCATTTGCAGCTCGCAATAGTGCAGAGATATCTCAAAGAAAGGGGCCACGGTGTTTCTGTATCTCTATTATGTTGGTGCGGCTTCGGAACTTTTAAATATCTTGATATATCTCGAGAACTACGCATCTGATCAAAAAATATCATAGAACATAAAAAGTAGGAAACTTAATTCTCTACAAAAAAGGTCTCTTAACATTTTGCCATAGCTCGCTTCGTTTCCGAGATATTTGCACATTTATCTCAAGGGAAGGGGCCTAACGGACATATTTCGAGATATTTCTTCTTCTTGTTGTTCTTCTTCTGCACAGCTAAGCTGGAAGTGGCATTTACAGCTCGCAATAGTGCAGAGTTATCTCAAAGAAAGGGGCCACGGTGTTTCTGTATCTCTATTATGTTGGTGCGGCTTCGGAACTTTTAAATATCTTGATATATCTCGAGAACTACGCATCTGATCAAAAAATATCATAGAACGTAAAAAGTAGGAAACTTAATTCTCTACAAATAAGGTCTCTTAACATTTTGCCATAGCTCGCTTCGTTTCCGAGATATTTGCAGATTTATCTCAAGGGAAGGGGCCTGACGGACATATTTCGAGATATTTCTTCTTCTTGTTGTTCTTCTTCTGCACAGCTAAGCTGGAAGTGGCATTTGCAGCTCGCAATAGTGCAGAGATATCTCAAAGAAAGGGGCCACGGTGTTTCTGTATCTCTATTATGTTGGTGCGGCTTCGGAACTTTTAAATATCTTGATATATCTCGAGAACTACGCGTCTGATCAAAAAATATCATAGAACATAAAAAGTAGGAAACATAATTCTCTACAAAAAACGTCTCTTAACATTTTGCCATAGCTCGCTTCGTTTCCGAGATATTTGCAGATTCAGCTCAAAGGAACTGGCCTGACGGACATATTTCGAGATATTTCTTCTTCTTGTTGTTCTTCCTCTGCACAGCTAAGCTGGAAGTGGCATTTGCAGCTCGCAATAGTGCAGAGTTATCTCAAAGAAAGGGGCCACGGTGTTTCTGCATCTCTATTATGTTGGTGCGGCTTCGGAACTTTTAAATATCTTGATATATCGCGAGAACTACGCATCTGATCAAAAAATATCATAGAACATAAAAAGTAGGAAACTTAATTCTCTACAAAAAAGGTCTCTTAACATTTTGCCATAGCTCGCTTCGTTTCCGAGATATTTGCATATTTATCTCAAGGGAAGGGGCCTGACGGACATATTTCGAGATATTTCTTCTTCTTGTTGTTCTTCTTCTGCACAGCTAAGCTGGAAGTGGCATTTGCGGCTCGCACTAGTGCAGAGTTATCTCAAAGAAAGGGGCCACGGTGTTTCTGTATCTCTATTATGTTGGTGCGGCTTCGGAACTTTTAAATATCTCGATATATCTCGAAAACTACGCTTCTGATCAAAAAATATCATAGAACATAAATTGTAGGAAACTTAATTCGCTACAAAAAAGGTCTCTTAACATTTTGCCATAGCTCGCTTCGTTTCCGAGATATTTGCAGATATATCTCAAGGGAAGGGGCCTGACGGACATATTTCGAGATATTTCTTCTTCTTGCTGTTCTTCTTCTGCACAGCTAAGCTGGATGTGGCATTTACAGCTCGCAATAGTCCAGAGTTATCTCAAAGAAAGGGGCCACGGTGTTTCTGTATCTCTATTATGTTGGTGCGGCTTCGGAACTTTTAAATATCTTGATATATCTCGAGAACTACGCATCTGATCAAAAAATGTCATAGAACATAAAAAGTAGGAAACTTAATTCTCTACAAAAAAGGTCTCTTAACATTTTGCCATAGCTCGCTTCGTTTCCGAGATATTTGCAGATTTATCTCAAGGGAAGGGGCCTAACGGACATATTTCGAGATATTTCTTCTTCTTGTTGTTCTTCTTCTGCACAGCTAAACTGGAAGTGGCATTTCCAGCTCGCAATAGTGCAGAGTTATCTCAAAGAAAGGGGCCACGGTGTTTCTGTATCTCTATTATGTTGGTGCGGCTTCGGAACTTTTAAATATCTTGATATATCTCGAGAACTACGCATCTGATCAAAAAATATCATACTACGTAAAAAGTAGGAAACTTAATTCTCTACAAAAAAGGTCTCTAAACATTTTGCCATAGCTCGCTTCGTTTCCGAGATATTTGCAGATTTATCTCAAGGGAAGGGGCGTGACGGACATATATCGAGATATTTCTTCTTCTTGTTGTTCTTCTTCTGCACAGCTAAGCTGGAAGTGGCATTTGCAGCTCGCAATAGTGCAGAGTTATCTCAAAGAGAGGGGCCACGGTGTTTCTGTATCTCTATTATGTTGGTGCGGCTTCGGAACTTTTAAATATCTTGATATATCTCGAAAACTACGCATCTGATCAAAAAATATCATAGAACATAAAAAGTAGGAAACTTAATTCTCTACAAAAAAGGTCTCTTAACATTTTGCCATAGCTCGCTTCGTTTCCGAGATATTTGCATATTTATCTCAAGGGAAGGGGCCTGACGGACATATTTCGAGATATTTCTTCTTCTTGTTGTTCTTCTTCTGCACAGCTAAGCTGGAAGTGGCATTTGCGGCTCGCACTAGTGCAGAGTTATCTCAAAGAAAGGGGCCACGGTGTTTCTGTATCTCTATTATGTTGATGCGGCTTCGGAACTTTTAAATATCTTGATATATCTCGAGAACTACGCATCTGATCAAAAAATATCATAGAACATGAAAAGTAGGAAACTTAATTCTCTACAAAAAAGGTCTCTTAACCCTTTGCCATAGCTCGCTTCGTTTCCGAGATATTTGCAGATTTATCTCAAGGGAAGGGGCGTGACGGACATATATCGAGATATTTCTTCTTCTTGTTGTTCTTCTTCTGCACAGCTAAGCTGGAAGTGGCATTTGCAGCTCGCAATAGTGCAGAGTTATCTCAAAGAGAGGGGCCACGGTGTTTCTGTATCTCTATTATGTTGGTGCGGCTTCGGAACTTTTAAATATCTTGATATATCTCGAAAACTACGCATCTGATCAAAAAATATCATAGAACATAAAAAGTAGGAAACTTAACTCTCTACAAAAAAGGTCTCTTAACATTTTGCCATAGCTCGCTTCGTTTCCGAGATATTTGCAGATTTATCTCAAGGGAAGGGGCCTAACGGACATATTTCGAGATATTTCTTCTTCTTGTTGTTCTTCTTCTGCACAGCTAAGCTGGAAGTGGCATTTGCAGCTCGCAATAGTGCAGAGATATCTCAAAGAAAGGGGCCACGGTGTTTCTGTATCTCTATTATGTTGGTGCGGCTTCGGAACTTTTAAATATCTTGATATATCTCGAGAACTACGCGTCTGATCAAAAAATATCGTAGAACATAAAAAGTAGGAAACATAATTCTCTACAAAAAACGTCTCTTAACATTTTGCCATAGCTCGCTTCGTTTCCGAGATATTTGCAGATTCAGCTCAAAGGAACTGGCCTGACGGACATATTTCGAGATATTTCTTCTTCTTGTTGTTCTTCCTCTGCACAGCTAAGCTGGAAGTGGCATTTGCAGCTCGCAATAGTGCAGAGTTATCTCAAAGAAAGGGGCCACGGTGTTTCTGCATCTCTATTATGTTGGTGCGGCTTCGGAACTTTTAAATATCTTGATATATCGCGAGAACTACGCATCTGATCAAAAAATATCATAGAACATAAAAAGTAGGAAACTTAATTCTCTACAAAAAAGGTCTCTTAACATTTTGCCATAGCTCGCTTCGTTTCCGAGATATTTGCATATTTATCTCAAGGGAAGGGGCCTGACGGACATATTTCGAGATATTTCTTCTTCTTGTTGTTCTTCTTCTGCACAGCTAAGCTGGAAGTGGCATTTGCGGCTCGCACTAGTGCAGAGTTATCTCAAAGAAAGGGGCCACGGTGTTTCTGTATCTCTATTATGTTGGTGCGGCTTCGGAACTTTTAAATATCTCGATATATCTCGAAAACTACGCTTCTGATCAAAAAATATCATAGAACATAAATTGTAGGAAACTTAATTCGCTACAAAAAAGGTCTCTTAACATTTTGCCATAGCTCGCTTCGTTTCCGAGATATTTGCAGATTTATCTCAAGGGAAGGGGCCTAACGGACATATTTCGAGATATTTCTTCTTCTTGTTGTTCTTCTTCTGCACAGCTAAGCTGGAAGTGGCATTTGCGGCTCGCACTAGTGCAGAGTTATCTCAAAGAAAGGGGCCACGGTGTTTCTGTATCTCTATTATGTTGGTGCGGCTTCGGAACTTTTAAATATCTTGATATATCTCGAGAACTACGCTTCTGATCAAAAAATATCATAGAACGTAAAAAGTAGGAAACTTAATTCTCTACAAATAAGGTCTCTTAACATTTTGCCATAGCTCGCTTCGTTTCCGAGATATTTGCTGATTTATCTCAAGGGAAGGGGCCTGACGGACATATTTCGAGATATTTCTTCTTCTTGTTGTTCTTCTTCTGCACAGCTAAGCTGGAAGTGGCATTTGCGGCTCGCACTAGTGCAGAGTTATCTCAAAGAAAGGGGCCACGGTGTTTCTGTATCTCTATTATGTTGGTGCGGCTTCGGAACTTTTAAATACCTTGATATGTCTCGAGAACTACGCATCTGATCAAAAAATATCATAAAAGATAAAAAGTAGGAAACTTAATTCTCTACAAAAAAGGTCTCTTCACATTTTGCCATAGCTCGCTTCGTTTCCGAGATATTTGCAGATTTATCTCAAGGGAAGGGGCCTGACGGACATATTTCGAGATGTTTCTTCTTCTTGTTGTTCTTCTTCTGCACAGCTAAGCTGGAAGTGGCATTTGCGGCTCGCACTAGTGCAGAGTTATCTCAAAGAAAGGGGCCACGGTGTTTCTGTATCTCTATTATGTTGGTGCGGCTTCGGAACTTTTAAATATCTCGATATATCTCGAAAACTACGCTTCTGATCAAAAAATATCATAGAACATAAATTGTAGGAAACATAATTCTCTACAAAAAACGTCTCTTAACATTTTGCCATAGCTCGCTTCGTTTCCGAGATATTTGCAGATTCAGCTCAAAGGAACTGGCCTGACGGACATATTTCGAGATATTTCTTCTTCTTGTTGTTCTTCCTCTGCACAGCTAAGCTGGAAGTGGCATCTGCAGCTCGCAATAGTGCAGAGTTATCTCAAAGAAAGGGGCCACGGTGTTTCTGTATCTCTATTATGTTGGTGCGGCTTCGGAACTTTTAAATATCTTGATATATCTCGAGAACTACGCTTCTGATCAAAAAATATCATAGAAGATAAATTGTAGGAAACATAATTCTCTACAAAAACGGTCTCTTAACATTTTGCCATAGCTCGCTTCGTTTCCGAGATATTTGCAGATTTATCTCAAGGGAAGGGGCCTAACGGACATATTTCGAGATATTTTTGCTTCTTGTTGTTCTTCTTCTGCACAGCTAAACTGGAAGTGGCATTTCCAGCTCGCAATAGTGCAGAGTTATCTCAAAGAAAGGGGCCACGGTGTTTCTGTATCTCTATTATGTTGGTGCGGCTTCGGAACTTTTAAATATCTTGATATATCTCGGGAACTACGCATCTGATCAAAAAATATCGTAGAACATAAAAAGTAGGAAACTTAATTCTCTACAAAAAAGGTCTCTTAACATTTTGCCATAGCTCGCTTCGTTTCCGAGATATTTGCAGATTTATCTCAAGGGAAGGGGCCTGACGGACATGTTTCGAGATATTTCTTCTTCTTGTTGTTCTTCTTCTGCACAGCTAAACTGGAAGTGGCATTTCCAGCTCGCAATAGTGCAGAGTTATCTCAAAGAAAGGGGCCACGGTGTTTCTGTATCTCTATTATGTTGGTGCGGCTTCGGAACTTTTAAATATCTCGATATATCTCGAAAACTACGCTTCTGATCAAAAAATATCATAGAACATAAATTGTAGGAAACATAATTCCCTACAAATAAAGTCTCTTAACATTTTGCCATAGCTCGCTTCGTTTCCGAGATATTTGCAGATTTATCTCAAGGGAAGGGGCCTGACGGACATATTTCGAGATGTTTCTTCTTCTTGTTGTTCTTCTTCTGCACAGCTAAGCTGGAAGTGGCATTTGCGGCTCGCACTAGTGCAGAGTTATCTCAAAGAAAGGGGCCACGGTGTTTCTGTATCTCTATTATGTTGGTGCGGCTTCGGAACTTTTAAATATCTCGATATATCTCGAAAACTACGCTTCTGATCAAAAAATATCATAGAAGATAAATTGTAGGAAACATAATTCTCTACAAAAAAGGTCTCTTAACATTTTGCCATAGCTCGCTTCGTTTCCGAGATATTTGCAGATTTATCTCAAGGGAACGGGCCTAACGGACATATTTCGAGATATTTTTGCTTCTTGTTGTTCTTCTTCTGCACAGCTAAACTGGAAGTGGCATTTCCAGCTCGCAATAGTGCAGAGTTATCTCAAAGAGAGGGGCCACGGTGTTTCTGTATCTCTATTATGTTGGTGCGGCTTCGGAACTTTTAAATATCTTGATATATCTCGAGAACTACGCATCTGATCAAAAAATATCATAAAAGATAAAAAGTAGGAAACTTAATTCTCTACAAAAAAGGTCTCTTAACATTTTGCCATAGCTCGCTTCGTTTCCGAGATATTTGCAGATATATCTCAAGGGAAGGGGCCTGACGGACATATTTCGAGATATTTCTTCTTCTTGTTGTTCTTCTTCTGCACAGCTAAGCTGGAAGTGGCATTTACAGCTCGCAATAGTGCAGAGTTATCTCAAAGAAAGGGGCCACGGTGTTTCTGTATCTCTATTATGTTGGTGCGGCTTCGGAACTTTTAAATATCTTGATATATCTCGAGAACTACGCATCTGATCAAAAAATATCATAGAACATAAAAAGTAGGAAACTTAATTCTCTACAAAAAAGGTCTCTTAACATTTTGCCATAGCTCTCTTCGTTTCCGAGATATTTGCAGATTTATCTGAAAGGAACTGGCCTGACGGACATATTTCGAGATATTTCTTCTTCTTGTTGTTCTTCCTCTGCACAGCTAAGCTGGAAGTGGCATTTGCAGCTCGCAAGAGTGCAGAGTTATCTCAAAGAAAGGGGCCACGGTGTTTCTGTATCTCTATTATGTTGGTGCGGCTTCGGAACTTTTAAATATCTTGATATATCTCGAGAACTACGCATCTGATCAAAAAACATTATAGAACATAAAAAGTAGGAAACTTAATTCTCTACAAAAACGGTCTCTTAACATTTTGCCATAGCTCGCTTCGTTTCCGAGATATTTGCAGATTTATCTCAAGGGAAGGGGCCTGACGGACATATTTCGAGATATTTCTTCTTCTTGTTGTTCTTCTTCTGCACAGCTAAGCTGGAAGTGGCATTTGCGGCTCGCACTAGTGCACAGTTATCTCAAAGAAAGGGGCCACGGTGTTGCTGTATCTCTATTATGTTGGTGCGGCTTCGGAACTTTTAAATATCTCGATATATCTCGAAAACTACGCTTCTGATCAAAAAATATCATAGAGCATAAATTGTAGGAAACATAATTCTCTACAAAAAACGTCTCTTATCATTTTGCCATAGCTCGCTTCGTTTCCGAGATATTTGCAGATTCAGCTCAAAGGAACTGCCCTGACGGACATATTTCGAGATATTTCTTCTTCTTGTTGTTCTTCCTCTGCACAGCTAAGCTGGAAGTGGCATTTGCAGCTCGCAATAGTGCAGAGTTATCTCACAGAAAGGGGCCACGGTGTTTCTGTATCTCTATTATGTTGGTGCGGCTTCGGAACTTTTAAATATCTTGATATATCTCGAGAACTAAGCATCTGATCAAAAAATATCATAGAACATAAAAAGTAGGAAACTTAATTCTCTACAAAAAAGGTCTCTTAACATTTTGCCATAGCTCTCTTCGTTTCCGAGATATTTGCAGATTTATCTCAAAGGAACTGGCCTGACGGACATATTTCGAGATATTTCTTCTTCTTGTTGTTCTTCCTCTGCACAGCTAAGCTGGAAGTGGCATTTGCAGCTCGCAAGAGTGCAGAGTTATCTCAAAGAAAGGGCCCACGGTGTTTCCGTATCTCTATTATGTTGGTGCGGCTTCGGAATTTTTAAATATCTCGATATATCTCGAAAACTACGCTTCTGATCAAAAAATATCATAGAACATAAATTGTACGAAACATAATTCTCTACAAAAAAGGTCTCTTAACATTTTGCCATAGCTCGCTTCGTTTCCGAGATATTTGCAGATTTATCTCAAGGGAAGGGGCCTGACGGACATATTTCGAGATATTTCTTCTTCTTGTTGTTCTTCTTCTGCACAGCTAAACTGGAAGTGGCATTTCCAGCTCGCAATAGTGCAGAGTTATCTCAAAGAAAGGGGCCACGGTGTTTCTGTATCTCTATTATGTTGGTGCGGCTTCGGAACTTTTAAATATCTTGATATATCTCGAGAACTACGCATCTGATCAAAAAATATCGTAGAACATAAAAAGTAGGAAACTTAATTCTCTACAAAAAAGGTCTCTTAACATTTTGCCATAGCTCGCTTCGTTTCCGAGATATTTGCAGATTTATCTCAAGGGAAGGGGCCTAACGGACATATTTCGAGATATTTTTGCTTCTTGTTGTTCTTCTTCTGCACAGCTAAACTGGAAGTGGCATTTCCAGCTCGCAATAGTGCAGAGTTATCTCAAAGAGAGGGGCCACGGTGTTTCTGTATCTCTATTATGTTGGTGCGGCTTCGGAACTTTTAAATATCTTGATATATCTCGAGAACTACGCATCTGATCAAAAAATATCATAGAACATAAAAAGTAGGAAACTTAATTCTCTACAAAAAAGGTCTCTTAACATTTTGCCATAGCTCGCTTCGTTTCCGAGATATTTGCACATTTATCTCAAGGGAAGGGGCCTGTCGGACAGATTTCGAGATATTTCTTCTTCTTGTTGTTCTTCTTCTGCACAGCTAAGCTGGAAGTGACATTTGCAGCTCGCAATAGTGCAGAGTTATCTCAAAGAAAGGGGCCACGGTGTTTCTGTATCTCTATTATGTTGGTGCGGCTTCGGAACTTTTAAATATCTTGATATATCTCGAGAACTACGCATCTGATCAAAAAATATCATAGAACATAAAAAGTAGGAAACTTAATTCTCTACAAAAAAGGTCTGTTAACATTTTGCCATAGCTCGCTTCGTTTCCGAGATATTTGCAGATTTATCTCAAGGGAAGGGGCCTGACGGACATATTTCGAGATATTTCTTCTTCTTGTTGTTCTTCTTCTGCACAGCTAAACTGGAAGTGGCATTTCCAGCTCGCAAGAGTGCAGAGTTATCTCAAAGAAAGGGGCCACGGTGTTTCTGTATCTCTATTATGTTGGTGCGGCGTCGGAACTTTTAAATATCTTGATATATCTCGAGAACTACGCATCTGATCAAAAAATATGATAGAACATAAAAAGTAGGAAACTTAATTCTCTACAAAAAAGGTCTCTTAACATTTTGCCATAGCTCGCTTCGTTTCCGAGATATTTGCACATTTATCTCAAGGGAAGGGGCCTGTCGGACAGATTTCGAGATATTTCTTCTTCTTGTTGTTCTTCTTCTGCACAGCTAAGCTGGAAGTGACATTTGCAGCTCGCAATAGTGCAGAGTTATCTCAAAGAAAGGGGCCACGGTGTTTCTGTATCTCTATTATGTTGGTGCGGCTTCGGAACTTTTAAATATCTTGATATATCTCGAGAACTACGCATCTGATCAAAAAATATCATAGAACATAAAAAGTAGGAAACGTAATTCTCTACAAAAAAGGTCTGTTAACATTTTGCCATAGCTCGCTTCGTTTCCGAGATATTTGCAGATTTATCTCAAGGGAAGGGGCCTGACGGACATATTTCGAGATATTTCTTCTTCTTGTTGTTCTTCTTCTGCACAGCTAAACTGGAAGTGGCATTTCCAGCTCGCAATAGTGCAGAGTTATCTCAAAGAAAGGGGCCACGGTGTTTCTGAATCTCTATTATGTTGGTGCGGCTTCGGAACTTTTAAATATCTCGATATACCTCGAAAATTACGCTTCTGATCAAAAAATATCATAGAACATAAATTGTAGGAAACATAATTCTCTACAAAAAACGTCTCTTAACATTTTGCCATAGCTCGCTTCGTTTCCGAGATATTTGCAGATTTATCTCAAGGGAAGGGGCCTGACGGACATATTTCTAGATATTTCTTCTTCATGTTGTTCTTCTTCTGCACAGCTAAGCTGGAAGTGGCATTTGCAGCTCGCAATAGTGCAGAGTTATCTCAAAGAAAGGGGCCACGGTGTTTCTGTATCTCTATTATGTTGGTGCGGCTTCGGAACTTTTAAATATCTTAATATATATCGAGAACTACGCATCTGATCAAAAAATATCATAGAACATAAAAAGTAGGAAACTTAATTCTCTACAAAAAAGGTCTCTTAACATTTTGCCATAGCTCGCTTCGTTTCCGAGATATTTGCAGATTTATCTCAAGGGAAGGGGCCTGACGGACATATTTCGAGATATTTCTTCTTGTTGTTCTTCTTCTGCACAGCTAAGCTGGAAGTGGCATTTGCGGCTCGCACTAGTGCAGAGTTATCTCAAAGAAAGGGGACACGGTTTCTCTGTATCTCTATTATGTTGGTGCGGCTTCAGAACTTTTAAATATCTCGATATATCTCGAAAACTACGCTTCTGATCAAAAAATATCATAGAACATAAATTGTAGGAAACATAATTCTCTACAAAAAACGTCTCTTAACATTTTGCCATAGCTCGCTTCGTTTCCGAGATATTTGCAGATTCAGCTCAAAGGAACTGGCCTGACGGACATATTTCGAGATATTTCTTCTTCTTGTTGTTCTTCCTCTGCACAGCTAAGCTGGAAGTGGCATCTGCAGCTCGCAATAGTGCAGAGTTATCTCAAAGAAAGGGGCCACGGTGTTTCTGTATCTCTATTATGTTGGTGCGGCTTCGGAACTTTTAAATATCTCGATATATCTCGAAAACTACGCTTCTGATCAAAAAATATCATAGAAGATAAATTGTAGGAAACATAATTCTCTACAAAAAAGGTCTCTTAACATTTTGCCATAGCTCGCTTCGTTTCCGAGATATTTGCAGATTTATCTCAAGGGAAGGGGCCTGACGGACATATTTCGAGATATTTCTTCTTCTTGTTGTTCTTCTTCTGCACAGCTAAACTGGAAGTGGCATTTCCAGCTCGCAATAGTGCAGAGTTATCTCAAAGAAAGGGGCCACGGTGTTTCTGTATCTCTATTATGTTGGTGCGGCTTCGGAACTTTTAAATATCTCGATATATCTCGAAAACTACGCTTCTGATCAAAAAATATCATAGAACATAAATTGTAGGAAACATAATTCTCTACAAAAAACGTCTCTTAACATTTTGCCATAGCTCGCTTCGTTTCCGAGATATTTGCAGATTCAGCTCAAAGGAACTGGCCTGACGGACATATTTCGAGATATTTCTTCTTCTTGTTGTTCTTCCTCTGCACAGCTAAGCTGGAAGTGGCATCTGCAGCTCGCAATAGTGCAGAGTTATCTCAAAGAAAGGGGCCACGGTGTTTCTGTATCTCTATTATGTTGGTGCGGCTTCGGAACTTTTAAATATCTCGATATATCTGGAAAACTACGCTTCTGATCAAAAAATATCATAGAACATAAATTGTAGGAAACATAATTCTCCACAAAAAAGGTCTCTTAACATTTTGCCATAGCTCGCTTCGTTTCCGAGATATTTGCAGATTTATCTCAAGGGAAGGGGCCTGACGGACATATTTCGAGATATTTCTTCTTCTTGTTGTTCTTCTTCTGCACAGCTAAGCTGGAAGTGGCATTTACAGCTCGCAATAGTGCAGAGTTATCTCAAAGAAAGGGGCCACGGTGTTTCTGTATCTCTATTATGTTGGTGCGGCTTCGGAACTTTTAAATATCTTGATATATCTCGAGAACTACGCATCTGATCAAAAAATATCATAGAACGTAAAAAGTAGGAAACTTAATTCTCTACAAATAAAGTCTCTTAACATTTTGCCATAGCTCGCTTCGTTTCCGAGATATTTGCAGATTTATCTCAAGGGAAGGGGCCTGACGGACATATTTCGAGATATTTCTTCTTCTTGTTGTTCTTCTTCTGCACAGCTAAGCTGGAAGTGGCATTTGCGGCTCGCACTAGTGCAGAGTTATCTCAAAGAAAGGGGCCACGGTGTTTCTGTATCTCTATTATGTTGGTGCGGCTTCGGAACTTTTAAATATCTTGATATATCTCGAGAACTACGCATCTGATCAAAAAATATCATAGAACATAAAAAGTAGGAAACTTAATTCTCTACAAAAAAGGTCTGTTAACATTTTGCCATAGCTCGCTTCGTTTCCGAGATATTTGCAGATTTATCTCAAGGGAAGGGGCCTGACGGACATATTTCGAGATATTTCTTCTTCTTGTTGTTCTTCTTCTGCACAGCTAAACTGGAAGTGGCATTTCCAGCTCGCAATAGTGCAGAGTTATCTCAAAGAAAGGGGCCACGGTGTTTCTGTATCTCTATTATGTTGGTGCGGCTTCGGAACTTTTAAATATCTCGATATATCTCGAAAACTACGCTTCTGATCAAAAAATATCATAGAACATAAATTGTAGGAAACATAATTCTCTACAAAAAACGTCTCTTAACATTTTGCCATAGCTCGCTTCGTTTCCGAGATATTTGCAGATTCAGCTCAAAGGAACTGGCCTGACGGACATATTTCGAGATATTTCTTCTTCTTGTTGTTCTTCCTCTGCACAGCTAAGCTGGAAGTGGCATCTGCAGCTCGCAATAGTGCAGAGT
This sequence comes from Osmia lignaria lignaria, assembly GCF_051020975.1. Classification (NCBI taxonomy): domain Eukaryota; kingdom Metazoa; phylum Arthropoda; class Insecta; order Hymenoptera; family Megachilidae; genus Osmia; species Osmia lignaria. The sequence continues at coordinate 20,102,589 of NW_027478162.1, read as the reverse complement.
TATCTCAAAGAAAGGGGCCACGGTGTTTCTGTATCTCTATTATGTTGGTGCGGCTTCGGAACTTTTAAATATCTCGATATATCTCGAAAACTACGCTTCTGATCAAAAAATATCATAGAAGATAAATTGTAGGAAACATAATTCTCTACAAAAAAGGTCTCTTAACATTTTGCCATAGCTCGCTTCGTTTCCGAGATATTTGCAGATTTATCTCAAGGGAAGGGGCCTAACGGACATATTTCGAGATATTTCTTCTTCTTGTTGTTCTTCTTCTGCACAGCTAAGCTGGAAGTGGCATTTGCAGCTCGCAATAGTGCAGAGTTATCTCAAAGAAAGGGGCCACGGTGTTTCTGTATCTCTATTATGTTGGTGCGGCTTCGGAACTTTTAAATATCTTGATATATCTCGAGAACTGCGCATCTGATCAAAAAATATCATAGAACATAAAAAGTAGGAAACTTAATTCTCTACAAAAAAGGTCTCTTAACATTTTGCCATAGCTCGCTTCGTTTCCGAGATATTTGCAGATTTATCTCAAGGGAAGGGGCCTAACGGACATATTTCGAGATATTTTTGCTTCTTGTTGTTCTTCTTCTGCACAGCTAAACTGGAAGTGGCATTTCCAGCTCGCAATAGTGCAGAGTTATCTCAAAGAGAGGGGCCACGGTGTTTCTGTATCTCTATTATGTTGGTGCGGCTTCGGAACTTTTAAATATCTTGATATATCTCGAGAACTACGCATCTGATCAAAAAATATCATAGAAGATAAAAAGTAGGAAACTTAATTCTCTACAAAAAAGGTCTCTTAACATTTTGCCATAGCTCGCTTCGTTTCCGAGATATTTGCAGATTTATCTCAAGGGAAGGGGCCTGACGGACATATTTCGAGATATTTCTTCTTCTTGTTGTTCTTCTTCTGCACAGCTAAGCTGGAGGTGGCATTTGCGGCTCGCACTAGTGCAGCGTTATCTCAAAGAAAGGGGCCACGGTGTTTCTGAATCTCTATTATGTTGGTGCGGCTTCGGAACTTTTAAATATCTCGATATACCTCGAAAATTACGCTTCTGATCAAAAAATATCATAGAACATAAATTGTAGGAAACATAATTCTCTACAAAAAACGTCTCTTAACATTTTGCCATAGCTCGCTTCGTTTCCGAGATATTTGCAGATTTATCTCAAGGGAAGGGGCCTGACGGACATATTTCGAGATATTTCTTCTTCATGTTGTTCTTCTTCTGCACAGCTAAGCTGGAAGTGGCATTTGCAGCTCGCAATAGTGCAGAGTTATCTCAAAGAAAGGGGCCACGGTGTTTCTGTATCTCTATTATGTTGGTGCGGCTTCGGAACTTTTAAATATCTTAATATATATCGAGAACTACGCATCTGATCAAAAAATATCATAGAACATAAAAAGTAGGAAACTTAATTCTCTACAAAAAAGGTCTCTTAACATTTTGCCATAGCTCGCTTCGTTTCCGAGATATTTGCAGATTTATCTCAAGGGAAGGGGCCTGACGGACATATTTCGAGATATTTCTTCTTGTTGTTCTTCTTCTGCACAGCTAAGCTGGAAGTGGCATTTGCGGCTCGCACTAGTGCAGAGTTTTCTCAAAGAAAGGGGACACGGTTTCTCTGTATCTCTATTATGTTGGTGCGGCTTCAGAACTTTTAAATATCTCGATATATCTCGAAAACTACGCTTCTGATCAAAAAATATCATAGAACATAAATTGTAGGAAACATAATTCTCTACAAAAAAGGTCTCTTAACATTTTGCCATAGCTCGCTTCGTTTCCGAGATATTTGCAGATTTATCTCAAGGGAAGGGGCCTAACGGACATATTTCGAGATATTTTTGCTTCTTGTTGTTCTTCTTCTGCACAGCTAAACTGGAAGTGGCATTTCCAGCTCGCAATAGTGCAGAGTTATCTCAAAGAGAGGGGCCACGGTGTTTCTGTATCTCTATTATGTTGGTGCGGCTTCGGAACTTTTAAATATCTTGATATATCTCGAGAACTACGCATCTGATCAAAAAATATCATAGAAGATAAAAAGTAGGAAACTCAATTCTCTACAAAAAAGGTCTCTTAACATTTTGCCATAGCTCGCTTCGTTTCCGAGATATTTGCAGATTTATCTCAAGGGAAGGGGCCTGACGGACATATTTCGAGATATTTCTTCTTCTTGTTGTTCTTCTTCTGCACAGCTAAGCTGGAAGTGACATTTGCAGCTCGCAATAGTGCAGAGTTATCTCAAAGAAAGGGGCCACGGTGTTTCTGTATCTCTATTATGTTGGTGCGGCTTCGGAACTTTTAAATATCTTGATATATCTCGAGAACTACGCATCTGATCAAAAAATATCATAGAACATAAAAAGTAGGAAACTTAATTCTCTACAAAAAAGGTCTGTTAACATTTTGCCATAGCTCGCTTCGTTTCCGAGATATTTGCAGATTTATCTCAAGGGAAGGGGCCTGACGGCCATATTTCGAGATATTTCTTCTTCTTGTTGTTCTTCTTCTGCACAGCTAAACTGGAAGTGGCATTTCCAGCTCGCAATAGTGCAGAGTTATCTCAAAGAAAGGGGCCACGGTGTTTCTGTATCTCTATTATGTTGGTGCGGCTTCGGAACTTTTAAATATCTCGATATATCTCGAAAACTACGCTTCTGATCAAAAAATATCATAGAACATAAATTGTAGGAAACATAATTCTCTACAAAAAACGTCTCTTAACATTTTGCCATAGCTCGCTTCGTTTCCGAGATATTTGCAGATTCAGCTCAAAGGAACTGGCCTGACGGACATATTTCGAGATATTTCTTCTTCTTGTTGTTCTTCCTCTGCACAGCTAAGCTGGAAGTGGCATCTGCAGCTCGCAATAGTGCAGAGTTATCTCAAAGAAAGGGGCCACGGTGTTTCTGTATCTCTATTATGTTGGTGCGGCTTCGGAACTTTTAAATATCTCGATATATCTGGAAAACTACGCTTCTGATCAAAAAATATCATAGAACATAAATTGTAGGAAACATAATTCTCCACAAAAAAGGTCTCTTAACATTTTGCCATAGCCCGCTTCGTTTCCAAGATATTTGCAGATTTATCTCAAGGGAAGGGGCCTGACGGACATATTTCGAGATATTTCTTCTTCTTGTTGTTCTTCTTCTGCACAGCTAAGCTGGAAGTGGCATTTACAGCTCGCAATAGTGCAGAGTTATCTCAAAGAAAGGGGCCACGGTGTTTCTGTATCTCTATTATGTTGGTGCGGCTTCAGAACTTTTAAATATCTTGATATATCTCGAGAACTACGCATCTGATCAAAAAATATCATAGAACGTAAAAAGTAGGAAACTTAATTCTCTACAAATAAAGTCTCTTATCATTTTGCCATAGCTCGCTTCGTTTCCGAGATATTTGCAGATTTATCTCAAGGGAAGGGGCCTGACGGACATATTTCGAGATATTTCTTCTTCTTGTTGTTCTTCTTCTGCACAGCTAAGCTGGAAGTGGCATTTGCGGTTCGCACTAGTGCAGAGTTATCTCAAAGAAAGGGGCCACGGTGTTTCTGTATCTCTATTATGTTGGTGCGGCTTCGGAACTTTTAAATATCTTGATATATCTCGAGAACTACGCATCTGATCAAAAATTATCATAGAACATGAAAAGTAGGAAACTTAATCCTCTACAAAAAAGGTCTCTTAACATTTTGCCATAGCTCGCTTCGTTTCCGAGATATTTGCAGATTTATCTCAAGGGAAGGGGCCTGACGGACATATTTCGAGATATTTCTTCTTCATGTTGTTCTTCTTCTGCACAGCTAAGCTGGAAGTGGCATTTGCAGCTCGCAATAGTGCAGAGTTATCTCAAAGAAAGGGGCCACGGTGTTTCTGTATCTCTATTATGTTGGTGCGGCTTCGGAACTTTTAAATATCTTAATATATATCGAGAACTACGCATCTGATCAAAAAATATCATAGAACATAAAAAGTAGGAAACTTAATTCTCTACAAAAAAGGTCTCTTAACATTTTGCCATAGCTCGCTTCGTTTCCGAGATATTTGCAGATTTATCTCAAGGGAAGGGGCCTGACGGACATATTTCGAGATATTTCTTCTTGTTGTTCTTCTTCTGCACAGCTAAGCTGGAAGTGGCATTTGCGGCTCGCACTAGTGCAGAGTTTTCTCAAAGAAAGGGGACACGGTTTCTCTGTATCTCTATTATGTTGGTGCGGCTTCAGAACTTTTAAATATCTCGATATATCTCGAAAACTACGCTTCTGATCAAAAAATATCATAGAACATAAATTGTAGGAAACATAATTCTCTACAAAAAAGGTCTCTTAACATTTTGCCATAGCTCGCTTCGTTTCCGAGATATTTGCAGATTTATCTCAAGGGAAGGGGCCTAACGGACATATTTCGAGATATTTTTGCTTCTTGTTGTTCTTCTTCTGCACAGCTAAACTGGAAGTGGCATTTCCAGCTCGCAATAGTGCAGAGTTATCTCAAAGAGAGGGGCCACGGTGTTTCTGTATCTCTATTATGTTGGTGCGGCTTCGGAACTTTTAAATATCTTGATATATCTCGAGAACTACGCATCTGATCAAAAAATATCATAGAAGATAAAAAGTAGGAAACTCAATTCTCTACAAAAAAGGTCTCTTAACATTTTGCCATAGCTCGCTTCGTTTCCGAGATATTTGCAGATTTATCTCAAGGGAAGGGGCCTGACGGACATATTTCGAGATATTTCTTCTTCTTGTTGTTCTTCTTCTGCACAGCTAAGCTGGAAGTGGCATTTGCGGCTCGCACTAGTGCAGAGTTGTCTCAAAGAAAGGGGCCACGGTGTTTCTGTTTCTCTATTATGTTGGTGCGGCTTCGGAACTTTTAAATATCTTGATATATCTCGAGAACTACGCATCTGATCAAAAAATATCATAGAACATAAAAAGTAGGAAACTTAATTCTCTACAAAAAAGGTCTCTTAACATTTTGCCATAGCTCGCTTCGTTTCCGAGATATTTGCAGATTTATCTCAAGGGAAGGGGCCTGACGGACATATTTCGAGATATTTCTTCTTCTTGTTGTTCTTCTTCGGCACAGCTAAGCTGGAAGTGGCATTTACAGCTCGCAATAGTGCAGAGTTATCTCAAAGAAAGGGGCCACGGTGTTTCTGTATCTCTATTATGTTGGTGCGGCTTCGGAACTTTTAAATATCTTGATATATCTCGAGAACTACGCATCTGATCAAAAAATATCATAGAACATAAAAAGTAGGAAACTTAATTCTCTACAAAAAAGGTCTCTTAACATTTTGCCATAGCTCGCTTCGTTTCCGAGATATTTGCAGATTTATCTCAAGGGAAGGGGCCTGACGGACATATTTCGAGACATTTCTTCTTCTTGTTGTTCTTCTTCTGCACAGCTAAGCTGGAAGTGACATTTGCAGCTCGCAATAGTGCAGAGTTATCTCAAAGAAAGGGGCCACGGTGTTTCTGTATCTCTATTATGTTGGTGCGGCTTCGGAACTTTTAAATATCTTGATATATCTCGAGAACTACGCATCTGATCAAAAAATATCATAGAACATAAAAAGTAGGAAACTTAATTCTCTACAAAAAAGGTCTGTTAACATTTTGCCATAGCTCGCTTCGTTTCCGAGATATTTGCAGATTTATCTCAAGGGAAGGGGCCTGACGGCCATATTTCGAGATATTTCTTCTTCTTGTTGTTCTTCTTCTGCACAGCTAAACTGGAAGTGGCATTTCCAGCTCGCAATAGTGCAGAGTTATCTCAAAGAAAGGGGCCACGGTGTTTCTGTATCTCTATTATGTTGGTGCGGCTTCGGAACTTTTAAATATCTCGATATATCTCGAAAACTACGCTTCTGATCAAAAAATATCATAGAACATAAATTGTAGGAAACATAATTCTCTACAAAAAACGTCTCTTAACATTTTGCCATAGCTCGCTTCGTTTCCGAGATATTTGCAGATTCAGCTCAAAGGAACTGGCCTGACGGACATATTTCGAGATATTTCTTCTTCTTGTTGTTCTTCCTCTGCACAGCTAAGCTGGAAGTGGCATCTGCAGCTCGCAATAGTGCAGAGTTATCTCAAAGAAAGGGGCCACGGTGTTTCTGTATCTCTATTATGTTGGTGCGGCTTCGGAACTTTTAAATATCTCGATATATCTGGAAAACTACGCTTCTGATCAAAAAATATCATAGAACATAAATTGTAGGAAACATAATTCTCCACAAAAAAGGTCTCTTAACATTTTGCCATAGCCCGCTTCGTTTCCAAGATATTTGCAGATTTATCTCAAGGGAAGGGGCCTGACGGACATATTTCGAGATATTTCTTCTTCTTGTTGTTCTTCTTCTGCACAGCTAAGCTGGAAGTGGCATTTACAGCTCGCAATAGTGCAGAGTTATCTCAAAGAAAGGGGCCACGGTGTTTCTGTATCTCTATTATGTTGGTGCGGCTTCAGAACTTTTAAATATCTTGATATATCTCGAGAACTACGCATCTGATCAAAAAATATCATAGAACGTAAAAAGTAGGAAACTTAATTCTCTACAAATAAAGTCTCTTATCATTTTGCCATAGCTCGCTTCGTTTCCGAGATATTTGCAGATTTATCTCAAGGGAAGGGGCCTGACGGACATATTTCGAGATATTTCTTCTTCTTGTTGTTCTTCTTCTGCACAGCTAAGCTGGAAGTGGCATTTGCGGTTCGCACTAGTGCAGAGTTATCTCAAAGAAAGGGGCCACGGTGTTTCTGTATCTCTATTATGTTGGTGCGGCTTCGGAACTTTTAAATATCTTGATATATCTCGAGAACTACGCATCTGATCAAAAATTATCATAGAACATGAAAAGTAGGAAACTTAATCCTCTACAAAAAAGGTCTCTTAACATTTTGCCATAGCTCGCTTCGTTTCCGAGATATTTGCAGATTTATCTCAAGGGAAGGGGCCTGACGGACATATTTCGAGATATTTCTTCTTCATGTTGTTCTTCTTCTGCACAGCTAAGCTGGAAGTGGCATTTGCAGCTCGCAATAGTGCAGAGTTATCTCAAAGAAAGGGGCCACGGTGTTTCTGTATCTCTATTATGTTGGTGCGGCTTCGGAACTTTTAAATATCTTAATATATATCGAGAACTACGCATCTGATCAAAAAATATCATAGAACATAAAAAGTAGGAAACTTAATTCTCTACAAAAAAGGTCTCTTAACATTTTGCCATAGCTCGCTTCGTTTCCGAGATATTTGCAGATTTATCTCAAGGGAAGGGGCCTGACGGACATATTTCGAGATATTTCTTCTTGTTGTTCTTCTTCTGCACAGCTAAGCTGGAAGTGGCATTTGCGGCTCGCACTAGTGCAGAGTTATCTCAAAGAAAGGGGACACGGTTTCTCTGTATCTCTATTATGTTGGTGCGGCTTCGGAACTTTTAAATATCTCGATATATCTCGAAAACTACGCTTCTGATCAAAAAATATCGTAGAACATAAATTGTAGGAAACATAATTCTCTACAAAAAAGGTCTCTTAACATTTTGCCATAGCTCGCTTCGTTTCCGAGATATTTGCAGATACATCTCAAGGGAAGGGGCCTGACGGACATATTTCGAGATATTTCTTCTTCTTGTTGTTCTTCTTCTGCACAGCTAAGCTGGAAGTGGCATTTGCAGCTCGCAATAGTGCAGAGTTATCTCAAAGAAAGGGGCCCCGGTGTTTCTGTATCTCTATTATGTTGGTGCGGCTTCGGAACTTTTAAATATCTCGATATATCTCGAAAACTACGCTTCTGATCCAAAAATATCATAGAACATAAATTGTAGGAAACATAATTCTCTACAAAAAACGTCTCTTAACATTTTGCCATAGCTGGCTTCGTTTCCGAGATATTTGCAGATTTATCTCAAGGAAAGGGGCATGACGGACACATTTCGAGATATTTCTTCTTCTTGTTGTTCTTCTTCTGCACAGCTAAGCTGGAAGTGGCATTTGCGGCTCGCACTAGTGCAGAGTTATCTCAAAGAAAGGGGACACGGTTTCTCTGTATCTCTATTATGTTGGTGCGGCTTCGGAACTTTTAAATATCTCGATATATCTCGAAAACTACGCTTCTGATCAAAAAATATCGTAGAACATAAATTGTAGGAAACATAATTCTCTACAAAAAAGGTCTCTTAACATTTTGCCATAGCTCGCTTCGTTTCCGAGATATTTGCAGATACATCTCAAGGGAAGGGGCCTGACGGACATATTTCGAGATATTTCTTCTTCTTGTTGTTCTTCTTCTGCACAGCTAAGCTGGAAGTGGCATTTGCAGCTCGCAATAGTGCAGAGTTATCTCAAAGAAAGGGGCCACGGTGTTTCTGTATCTCTATTATGTTGGTGCAGCTTCGGAACTTTTAAATATCTTGATATATCTCGAGAACTACGCATCTCATCAAAAAATATCATAGAACATAAAAAGTAGGAAACCTAATTTTCTACAAAAAAGGTCTCTTAACATTTTGCCGTAGCTCGCTTCGTTTCCGAGATATTTGCAGATTTATCTCAAGGGAAGGGGCCTGACGGACATATTTCGAAATATTTCTTCTTCTTGTTGTTCTTCTTCTGCACAGCTAAGCTGGAAGTGGCATTTGCAGCTCGCAATAGTGCAGAGTTATCTCAAAGAAAGGGGCCACGGTGTTTCTGTATCTCTATTATGTTGGTGCGGCTTCGGAACTTTTAAATATCTTGATATATCTCGAGAACTACGCATCTGATCAAAAATTATCATAGAACATGAAAAGTAGGAAACTTAATCCTCTACAAAAAAGGTCTCTTAACATTTTGCCATAGCTCGCTTCGTTTCCGAGATATTTGCAGATTTATCTCAAGGGAAGGGGCCTGACGGACATATTTCGAGATATTTCTTCTTCTTGTTGTTCTTCTTCTGCACAGCTAAACTGGAAGTGGCATTTCCAGCTCGCAATAGTGCAGAGTTATCTCAAAGAAAGGGGCCACGGTGTTTCTGTATCTCTATTATGTTGGTGCGGCTTCGGAACTTTTAAATATCTTGATATATCTCGAGAACTACGCATCTGATCAAAAAATATCATAGAACATAAAAAGTAGGAAACTTAATCCTCTACAAAAAAGGTCTCTTAACATTTTGCCATAGCTCGCTTCGTTTCCGAGATATTTGCAGATTTATCTCAAGGAAAGGGGCATGACGGACACATTTCGAGATATTTCTTCTTCTTGTTGTTCTTCTTCTGCACAGCTAAGCTGGAAGTGGCATTTGCGGCTCGCACTAGTGCAGAGTTATCTCAAAGAAAGGGGACACGGTTTCTCTGTATCTCTATTATGTTGGTGCGGCTTCGGAACTTTTAAATATCTCGATATATCTCGAAAACTACGCTTCTGATCAAAAAATATCGTAGAACATAAATTGTAGGAAACATAATTCTCTACAAAAAAGGTCTCTTAACATTTTGCCATAGCTCGCTTCGTTTCCGAGATATTTGCAGATACATCTCAAGGGAAGGGGCCTGACGGACATATTTCGAGATATTTCTTCTTCTTGTTGTTCTTCTTCTGCACAGCTAAGCTGGAAGTGGCATTTGCAGCTCGCAATAGTGCAGAGTTATCTCAAAGAAAGGGGCCACGGTGTTTCTGTATCTCTATTATGTTGGTGCAGCTTCGGAACTTTTAAATATCTTGATATATCTCGAGAACTACGCATCTCATCAAAAAATATCATAGAACATAAAAAGTAGGAAACCTAATTTTCTACAAAAAAGGTCTCTTAACATTTTGCCGTAGCTCGCTTCGTTTCCGAGATATTTGCAGATTTATCTCAAGGGAAGGGGCCTGACGGACATATTTCGAAATATTTCTTCTTCTTGTTGTTCTTCTTCTGCACAGCTAAGCTGGAAGTGGCATTTGCAGCTCGCAATAGTGCAGAGTTATCTCAAAGAAAGGGGCCACGGTGTTTCTGTATCTCTATTATGTTGGTGCGGCTTCGGAACTTTTAAATATCTTGATATATCTCGAGAACTACGCATCTGATCAAAAATTATCATAGAACATGAAAAGTAGGAAACTTAATCCTCTACAAAAAAGGTCTCTTAACATTTTGCCATAGCTCGCTTCGTTTCCGAGATATTTGCAGATTTATCTCAAGGGAAGGGGCCTGACGGACATATTTCGCGATATTTCTTCTTCTTGTTGTTCTTCTTCTGCACAGCTAAACTGGAAGTGGCATTTCCAGCTCGCAATAGTGCAGAGTTATCTCAAAGAAAGGGGCCACGGTGTTTCTGTATCTCTATTATGTTGGTGCGGCTTCGGAACTTTTAAATATCTTGATATATCTCGAGAACTACGCATCTGATCAAAAAATATCATAGAACATAAAAAGTAGGAAACTTAATTCTCTACAAAAAAGGTCTCTTAACATTTTGCCATAGCTCGCTTCGTTTCCGAGATATTTGCAGATTTATCTCAAGGGAAGGGGCCTGACGGACATATTTCGAAATATTTCTTCTTCTTGTTGTTCTTCTTCTGCACAGCTAAGCTGGAAGTGGCATTTGCAGCTCGCAATAGTGCAGAGTTATCTCAAAGAAAGGGGCCACGGTGTTTCTGTATCTCTATTATGTTGGTGCGGCTTCGGAACTTTTAAATATCTTGATATATCTCGAGAACTACGCATCTGATCAAAAATTATCATAGAACATGAAAAGTAGGAAACTTAATCCTCTACAAAAAAGGTCTCTTAACATTTTGCCATAGCTCGCTTCGTTTCCGAGATATTTGCAGATTTATCTCAAGGGAAGGGGCCTGACGGACATATTTCGCGATATTTCTTCTTCTTGTTGTTCTTCTTCTGCACAGCTAAACTGGAAGTGGCATTTCCAGCTCGCAATAGTGCAGAGTTATCTCAAAGAAAGGGGCCACGGTGTTTCTGTATCTCTATTATGTTGGTGCGGCTTCGGAACTTTTAAATATCTTGATATATCTCGAGAACTACGCATCTGATCAAAAAATATCATAGAACATAAAAAGTAGGAAACTTAATTCTCTACAAAAAAGGTCTCTTAACATTTTGCCATAGCTCGCTTCGTTTCCGAGATATTTGCAGATTTATCTCAAGGGAAGGGGCCTGACGGACATATTTCGAGATATTTCTTCTTGTTGTTCTTCTTCTGCACAGCTAAGCTGGAAGTGGCATTTGCGGCTCGCACTAGTGCAGAGTTATCTCAAAGAAAGGGGACACGGTTTTTCTGTATCTCTATTATGTTGGTGCGGCTTCGGAACTTTTAAATATCTCGATATATCTCGAAAACTACGCTTCTGATCAAAAAATATCATAGAACATAAATTGTAGGAAATATAATTCTCTACAAAAAAGGTCTCTTAACATTTTGCCATAGCTCGCTTCGTTTCCGAGATATTTGCAGATACATCTCAAGGGAAGGGGCCTGACGGACATATTTCGAGATATTTCTTCTTCTTGTTGTTCTTCTTCTGCACAGCTAAGCTGGAAGTGGCATTTGCAGCTCGCAATAGTGCAGAGTTATCTCAAAGGAAGGGGCCCCGGTGTTTCTGTATCTCTATTATGTTGGTGCGGCTTCGGAACTTTTAAATATCTCGATATATCTCGAAAACTACGCTTCTGATCCAAAAATATCATAGAACATAAATTGTAGGAAACATAATTCCCTACAAAAAACGTCTCTTAACATTTTGCCATAGCTGGCTTCGTTTCCGAGATATTTGCAGATTTATCTCAAGGAAAGGGGCCTGACGGACATATTTCGAGATATTTCTTCTTCTTGTTGTTCTTCTTCTGCACAGCTAAGCTGGAAGTGGCAATTGCGGCTCGCACTAGTGCAGAGTTATCTCAAAGAAAGGGGCCACGGTGTTTCTGTATCTCTATTATGTTGGTGCGGCTTCGGAACTTTTAAATATCTCGATATATCTGGAAAACTACGCTTCTGATCAAAAAATATCATAGAACATAAATTGTAGGAAACATAATTCTCCACAAAAAAGGTCTCTTAACATTTTGCCATAGCTCGCTTCGTTTCCGAGATATTTGCAGATACATCTCAATGGAAGGGGCCTGACGGATATATTTCGAGATATTTCTTCTTCTTGTTGTTCTTCTTCTGTACAGCTAAGCTGGAAGTGGCATTTGCAGCTCGCAATAGTGCAGAGTTATCTCAAAGAAAGGGGCCACGGTGTTTCTGTATCTCTATTATGTTGGTGCAGCTTCGGAACTTTTAAATATCTTGATATATCTCGAGAACTACGCATCTCATCAAAAAATATCATAGAACATAAAAAGTAGGAAACCTAATTTTCTACAAAAAAGGTCTCTTAACATTTTGCCGTAGCTCGCTTCGTTTCCGAGATATTTGCAGATTTATCTCAAGGGAAGGGGCCTGACGGACATATTTCGAGATATTTCTTCTTCTTGTTGTTCTTCTTCTGCACAGCTAAGCTGGAAGTGGCATTTACAGCTCGCAATAGTGCAGCGTTATTTCAAAGAAAGGGGCCACGGTGTTTCTGTATCTCTATTATGTTGGTGCGGCTTCGGAACTTTTAAATATCTTGATATATCTCGAGAACTACGCATCTGATCAAAAAATATCATAGAACATAAAAAGTAGGAAACTTAATTCTCTACAAAAAAGGTCTCTTAACATTTTGCCATAGCTCGCTTCGTTTCCGAGATATTTGCAGATTTATCTCAAGGGAAGGGGCCTGACGGACATATTTCGAGATATTTCTTCTTCTTGTTGTTCTTCTTCTGCACAGCTAAGCTGGAAGTGGCATTTACAGCTCGCAATAGTGCAGAGTTATCTCAAAGAAAGGGGCCACGGTGTTTCTGTATCTCTATTATGTTGGTGCGGCTTCGGAACTTTTAAATATCTTGATATATCTCGAGAACTGCGCATCTGATCAAAAAATATCATAGAACATAAAAAGTAGGAAACTTAATTCTCTACAAAAAAGGTCTCTTAACATTTTGCCATAGCTCTATTCGTTTCCGAGATATTTGCAGATTTATCTCAAGGGAAGGGGCCTGACGGACATATTTAGAGATATTTCTTCTTCTTGTTGTTCTTCTTCTGCACAGCTAAGCTGGAAGTGGCATTTACAGCTCGCAATAGTGCAGAGTTATCTCAAAGAAAGGGGCCACGGTGTTTCTGTATCTCTATTATGTTGGTGCGGCTTCGGAACTTTTAAATATCTTGATATATCTCGAGAACTGCGCATCTGATCAAAAAATATCATAGAACATAAAAAGTAGGAAACTTAATTCTCTACAAAAAAGGTCTCTTAACATTTTGCCATAGCTCTCTTCGTTTCCGAGATATTTGCAGATTTATCTCAAGGGAAGGGGCCTGACGGACATATTTCGAGATATTTCTTCTTCTTGTTGTTCTTCTTCTGCACAGCTAAGCTGGAAGTGGCATTTGCAGCTCGCAATAGTGCAGAGTTATCTCAAAGAAAGGGGCCACGGTGTTTCTGTATCTCTATTATGTTGGTGCGGCTTCGGAACTTTTAAATATCTTGATATATCTCGAGAACTGCGCATCTGATCAAAAAATATCATAGAACATAAAAAGTAGGAAACTTAATTCTCTACAAAAAAGGTCTCTTAACATTATGCCATAGCTCGCTTCGTTTCCGAGATATTTGCAGATTTATCTCAAGGGAAGGGGCCTAACGGACATATTTCGAGATATTTCTTCTTCTTGTTGTTCTTCTTCTGCACAGCTAAACTGGAAGTGGCATTTCCAGCTCGCAATAGTGCAGAGTTATCTCACAGAAAGGAGCCACGGTGTTTCTGTATCTCTATTATGTTGGTGCGGCTTCGGAACTTTTAAATATCTTGATATATCTCGAGAACTACGCATCTGATCAAAAAATATCGTAGAACATAAAAAGTAGGAAACTTAATTCTCTACAAATAAAGTCTCTTAACATTTTGCCATAGCTCGCTTCGTTTCCGAGATATTTGCAGATTCATCTCAAGGGAAGGGGCCTAACGGACATATTTCGAGATATTTCTTCTTCTTGTTGTTCTTCTTCTGCACAGCTAAGCTGGAAGTGGCATTTACAGCTCGCAATAGTGCAGAGTTATCTCAAAGAAAGGAGCCACGGTGTTTCTGTATCTCTATTCTGTTGGTGCGGCTTCGGAACTTTTAAATATCTTGATATATCTCGAGAACTACGCATCTGATCAAAAAATATCATAGAACATAAAAAGTAGGAAACTTAATTCTCTACAAAAAAGGTCTCTTAACATTTTGCCATAGCTCGCTTCGTTTCCGAGATATTTGCAGATTTATCTCAAGGGAAGGGGCCTGACGGACATATTTCGAGATATTTCTTCTTCTTGTTGTTCTTCTTCTGCACAGCTAAGCTGGAAGTGGCATTTGCGGCTCGCACTAGTGCAGAGTTATCTCAAAGAAAGGGGCCACGGTGTTTCTGTATCTCTATTATGTTGGTGCGGCTTCGGAACTTTTAAATATCTCGATATATCTCGAAAACTACGCTTCTGATCAAAAAATATCATAGAACATAAATTGTAGGAAACATAATTCTCTACAAAAAAGGTCTCTTAACATTTTGCCATAGCTCGCTTCGTTTCCGAGATATTTGCAGATATATGTCAAGGGAAGGGGCCTGACGGACATATTTCGAGATATTTCTTCTTCTTGTTGTACTTCTTCTGCACAGCTAAGCTGGAAGTGGCATTTACAGCTCGCAATAGTGCAAAGTTATCTCAAAGAAAGGGGCGACGGTGTTTCTGTATCTCTATTATGTTGGTGCGGCTTCGGAACTTTTAAATATCTTGATATATCTCGAGAACTACGCATCTGATCAAAAAATATCATGAAACATAAAAAGTAGGAAACTTAATTCTCTACAAAAAAGGTCTCTTAACATTTTGCCATAGCTCGCTTCGTTTCCGAGATATTTGCAGATTTATCTCAAGGGAAGGGGCCTGACGGACATATTTCGAGATATTTCTTCTTCTTGTTGTTCTTCTTCTGCACAGCTAAGCTGGAAGTGGCATTTGCGGCTCGCACTAGTGCAGAGTTATCTCAAAGAAAGGGGCCACGGTGTTTCTGTATCTCTATTATGTTGGTGCGGCTTCGGAACTTTTAAATATCTTGATATATCTCGAGAACTACGCATCTGATCAAAAAATATCATAGAACATAAAAAGTAGGAAACTTAATTCTCTACAAAAAAGGTCTCTTAACATTTTGCCATAGCTCGCTTCGTTTCCGAGATATTTGCAGATTTATCTCAAGGGAAGGGGCCTGACGGACATATTTCGAGATAATTCTTCTTCTTGTTGTTCTTCTTCTGCACAGCTAAGCTGGAAGTGGCATTTGCGGCTCGCACTAGTGCAGAGTTATCTCAAAGAAAGGGGCCACGGTGTTTCTGTATCTCTATTATGTTGGTGCGGCTTCGGAACTTTTAAATATCTCGATATATCTCGAAAACTACGCTTCTGATCAAAAAATATCATAGAACATAAATTGTAGGAAACATAATTCTCTACAAAAAAGGTCTCTTAGCATTTTGCCATAGCTCGCTTCGTTTCCGAGATATTTGCAGATTTATCTGAAGGGAAAGGGCCTGACGGACATATTTCGAGATATTTCTTCTTCTTGTTGTTCTTCTTCTGCACAGCTAAGCTGGAAGTGGCATTTGCAGCTCGCAATAGTGCAGAGTTATCTCAAAGAAAGGGGCCACGGTGTTTCTGTATCTCTATTATGTTGGTGCGGCTTCGGAACTTTTAAATATCTTGATATATCTCGAGAACTGCGCATCTGATCAAAAAATATCATAGAACATAAAAAGTAGGAAACTTAATTCTCTACAAAAAAAGTCTCTTAACATTTTGCCATAGCTCGCTTCGTTTCCGAGATATTTGCAGATTTATCTCAAGGGAAGGGGCCTGACGGACATATTTCGAGATATTTCTTCTTCTTGTTGTTCTTCTTCTGCACAGCTAAGCTGGAAGTGGCATTTGCGGCTCGCACTAGTGCAGCGTTATTTCAAAGAAAGGGGCCACGGTGTTTCTGTATCTCTATTATGTTGGTGCGGCTTCGGAACTTTTAAATATCTTGATATATCTCGAGAACTACGCATCTGATCAAAAAATATCATAGAACATAAAAAGTAGGAAACTTAATTCTCTACAAAAAAGGTCTGTTAACATTTTGCCATAGCTCGCTTCCTTTCCGAGATATTTGCAGATTTATCTCAAGGGAAGGGGCCTGACGGACATATTTCGAGATATTTCTTCTTCTTGTTGTTCTTCTTCTGCACAGCTAAGCTGGAAGTGGCATTTGCGGCTCGCACTAGTGCAGAGTTATCTCAAAGAAAGGGGCCACGGTGTTTCTGTATCTCTATTATGTTGGTGCGGCTTCGGAACTTTTAAATATCTTGATATATCTCGAGAACTGCGCATTTGATCAAAAAATATCATAGAACATAAAAAGTAGGAAACTTAATTCTCTACAAAAAAGGTCTCTTAACATTTTGCCATAGCTCGCTTCGTTTCCGAGATATTTGCAGATTTATCTCAAGGGAAGGGGCCTGACGGACATATTTCGAGATATTTCTTCTTCTTGTTGTTCTTCTTCTGCACAGCTAAGCTGGAAGTGGCATTTGCGGCTCGCACTAGTGCAGCGTTATTTCAAAGAAAGGGGCCACGGTGTTTCTGTATCTCTATTATGTTGGTGCGGCTTCGGAACTTTTAAATATCTTGATATATCTCGAGAACTACGCATCTGATCAAAAAATATCATAGAACATAAAAAGTAGGAAACTTAATTCTCTACAAAAAAGGTCTGTTAACATTTTGCCATAGCTCGCTTCCTTTCCGAGATATTTGCAGATTTATCTCAAGGGAAGGGGCCTGACGGACATATTTCGAGATATTTCTTCTTCTTGTTGTTCTTCTTCTGCACAGCTAAGCTGGAAGTGGCATTTGCGGCTCGCACTAGTGCAGAGTTATCTCAAAGAAAGGGGCCACGGTGTTTCTGTATCTCTATTATGTTGGTGCGGCTTCGGAACTTTTAAATATCTCGATATATCTCGACAACTACGCTTCTGATCAAAAAATATCATAGAACATAAATTGTAGGAAACATAATTCTCTACAAAAAAGGTCTCTTAACATTTTGCCATAGCTCGCTTCGTTTCCGAGATATTTGCAGATTTATCTCAAGGGAAGGGGCCTGACGGACATATTTCGAGATATTTCTTCTTCTTGTTGTTCTTCTTCTGCACAGCTAAGCTGGAAGTGGCATTTGCGGCTCGCACTAGTGCAGAGTTATCTCAAAGAAAGGGGCCACGGTGTTTCTGTATCTCTATTATGTTGGTGCGGCTTCGGAACTTTTAAATATCTCGATATATCTCGAAAACTACGCTTCTGATCAAAAAATATCATAGAACATAAAAAGTAGGAAACTTAATTCTCTACAAAAAAGGTCTCTTAACATTTTGCCATAGCTCTCTTCGTTTCCGAGATATTTGCAGATTTATCTCAAGGGAAGGGGCCTGACGGACATATTTCGAGATATTTCTTCTTCTTGTTGTTCTTCTTCTGCACAGCTAAGCTGGAAGTGGCATTTGCAGCTCGCAATAGTGCAGAGTTATCTCAAACAAAGGGGCCACGGTGTTTCTGTATCTCTATTATGTTGGTGCGGCTTCGGAACTTTTAAATATCTTGATATATCTCGAGAACTACGCATCTGATCAAAAAATATCATAGAACATAAAAAGTAGGAAACTTAATTTTCTACAAAAAAGGTCTCTCAACATTTTGCCATAGCTCGCTTCGTTTCCGAGATATTTGCAGATTTATCTCAAGGGAAGGGGCCTGACGGACATATTTCGAGATATTTCTTCTTCTTGTTGTTCTTCTTCGGCACAGCTAAGCTGGAAGTGGCATTTGCGGCTCGCACTAGTGCAGAGTTATCTCAAAGAAAGGGGCCACGGTGTTTCTGTATCTCTATTATGTTGGTACGACTTCGGAACTTTTAAATATCTCGATATATCTCGAAAACTACGCTTCTGATCAAAAAATATCATAGAACATAAATTGTAGGAAACATAATTCTTTACAAAAAAGGTCTCTTAGCATTTTGCCATAGCTCGCTTCGTTTCCGAGATATTTGCAGATTTATCTCAAGGGAAGGGGCATGACGGACATATTTCGAGATATTTCTTCTTCTTGTTGTTCTTCTTCTGCACAGCTAAGCTGGAAGTGGCATTTGCGGCTCGCACTAGTGCAGAGTTATCTCAAAGAAAGGGGCCACGGTGTTTCTGTATCTCTATTATGTTGGTGCGGCATCGGAACTTTTAAATATCTCGATATATCTCGAAAACTACGCTTGTGATCAAAAAATATCATAGAACATAAATTGTAGGAAACATAATTCTCTACAAAAAACGTCTCTTAACATTTTGCCATAGCTCGCTTCGTTTCCGAGATATTTGCAGATTTATCTCAAGGGAAGGGGCCTGACGGACATATTTCGAGATATTTCTTCTTCTTGTTGTACTTCTTCTGCACAGCTAAGCTGGAAGTGGCATTTACAGCTCGCAGTAGTGCAAAGTTATCTCAAAGAAAGGGGCGACGCTGTTTCTGTATCTCTATTATGTTGGTGCGGCTTCGGAACTTTTAAATATCTTGATATATCTCGAGAACTACGCATCTGATCAAAAAATATCATAGAACATAAAAAGTAGGAAACTTAATTCTCTACAAAAAAGGTCTGTTAACATTTTGCCATAGCTCGCTTCGTTTCCGAGATATTTGCAGATTTATCTCAAGGGAAGGGGCCTGACGGACATATTTCGAGATATTTCTTCTTCTTGTTGTTCTTCTTCTGCACAGCTAAGCTGGAAGTGGCATTTGCGGCTCGCACTAGTGCAGCGTTATCTCAAAGAAAGGGGCCACGGTGTTTCTGTATCTCTATTATGTTGGTGCGGCTTCGGAACTTTTAAATATCTTGATATATCTCGAGAACTACGCATCTGATCAAAAAATATCATAGAACATAAAAAGTAGGAAACATAATTCTCTACAAAAAACGTCTCTTAACATTTTGCCATAGCTCGCTTCGTTTCCGAGATATTTGCAGATTTATCTCAAGGGAAGGGGCCTGACGGACATATTTCGAGATATTTCTTCTTCTTGTTGTACTTCTTCTGCACAGCTAAGCTGGAAGTGGCATTTACAGCTCGCAGTAGTGCAAAGTTATCTCAAAGAAAGGGGCGACGCTGTTTCTGTATCTCTATTATGTTGGTGCGGCTTCGGAACTTTTAAATATCTTGATATATCTCGAGAACTACGCATCTGATCAAAAAATATCATAGAACATAAAAAGTAGGAAACTTAATTCTCTACAAAAAAGGTCTGTTAACATTTTGCCATAGCTCGCTTCGTTTCCGAGATATTTGCAGATTTATCTCAAGGGAAGGGGCCTGACGGACATATTTCGAGATATTTCTTCTTCTTGTTGTTCTTCTTCTGCACAGCTAAGCTGGAAGTGGCATTTGCGGCTCGCACTAGTGCAGCGTTATCTCAAAGAAAGGGGCCACGGTGTTTCTGTATCTCTATTATGTTGGTGCGGCTTCGGAACTTTTAAATATCTTGATATATCTCGAGAACTACGCATCTGATCAAAAAATATCATAGAACATAAAAAGTAGGAAACTTAATTCTCTACAAAAAAGGTCTCTTAACATTTTGCCATAGCTCGCTTCCTTTCCGAGATATTTGCAGATTTATCTCAAGGGAAGGGGCCTGACGGACATATTTCGAGATATTTCTTCTTCTTGTTGTTCTTCTTCTGCACAGCTAAGCTGGAAGTGGCATTTACGGCTCGCACTAGTGCAGAGTTATCTCAAAGAAAGGGGCCACGGTGTTTCTGTATCTCTATTATGTTGGTGCGGCTTCGGAACTTTTAAATATCTCGATATATCTCGAAAACTACGCTTCTGATCAAAAAATATCATATAACATAAATTGTAGGAAACATAATTCTCTACAAAAAAGGTCTCTTAGCATTTTGCCATAGCTCGCTTCGTTTCCGAGATATTTGCAGATTTATCTGAAGGGAAAGGGCCTGACGGACATATTTCGAGATATTTCTTCTTCTTGTTGTTCTTCTTCTGCACAGCTAAGCTGGAAGTGGCATTTGCAGCTCGCAATAGTGCAGAGTTATCTCAAAGAAAGGGGCCACGGTGTTTCTGTATCTCTATTATGTTGGTGCGGCTTCGGAACTTTTAAATATCTTGATATATCTCGAGAACTGCGCATCTGATCAAAAAATATCATAGAACATAAAAAGTAGGAAACTTAATTCTCTACAAAAAAGGTCTCTTAACATTTTGCCATAGCTCGCTTCGTTTCCGAGATATTTGCAGATTTATCTCAAGGGAAGGGGCCTGACGGACATATTTCGAGATATTTCTTCTTCTTGTTGTTCTTCTTCTGCACAGCTAAGCTGGAAGTGGCATTTGCGGCTCGCACTAGTGCAGCGTTATTTCAAAGAAAGGGGCCACGGTGTTTCTGTATCTCTATTATGTTGGTGCGGCTTCGGAACTTTTAAATATCTTGATATATCTCGAGAACTACGCATCTGATCAAAAAATATCATAGAACATAAAAAGTAGGAAACTTAATTCTCTACAAAAAAGGTCTCTTAACATTTTGCCATAGCTCGCTTCGTTTCCGAGATATTTGCAGATTTATCTCAAGGGAAGGGGCCTGACGGACATATTTCGAGATATTTCTTCTTCTTGTTGTTCTTCTTCGGCACAGCTAAGCTGGAAGTGGCATTTGCAGCTCGCAATAGTGCAGAGTTATCTCAAAGAAAGGGGCCACGGTGTTTCTGTATCTCTATTATGTTGGTGCGGCTTCGGAACTTTTAAATATCTTGATATATCTCGAGAACTACGCATCTGATCAAAAAATATCATAGAACATAAAAAGTAGGAAACTTAATTCTCTACAAAAAAGGTCTCTTAACATCTTGCCATAGCTCGCTTCGTTTCCGAGATATTTGCAGATTTATCTCAAGGGAAGGGGCCTGACGGACATATTTCGAGATATTTCTTCTTCTTGTTGTTCTTCTTCGGCACAGCTAAGCTGGAAGTGGCATTTGCGGCTCGCACTAGTGCAGAGTTATCTCAAAGAAAGGGGCCACGGTGTTTCTGTATCTCTATTATGTTGGTACGACTTCGGAACTTTTAAATATCTCGATATATCTCGAAAACTACGCTTCTGATCAAAAAATATCATAGAACATAAATTGTAGGAAACATAATTCTTTACAAAAAAGGTCTCTTAGCATTTTGCCATAGCTCGCTTCGTTTCCGAGATATTTGCAGATTTATCTCAAGGGAAGGGGCATGACGGACATATTTCGAGATATTTCTTCTTCTTGTTGTTCTTCTTCTGCACAGCTAAGCTGGAAGTGGCATTTGCGGCTCGCACTAGTGCAGAGTTATCTCAAAGAAAGGGGCCACGGTGTTTCTGTATCTCTATTATGTTGGTGCGGCTTCGGAACTTTTAAATATCTCGATATATCTCGAAAACTACGCTTCTGATCAAAAAATATCATAGAACATAAAAAGTAGGAAACTTAATTCTCTACAAAAAAGGTCTCTTAACATTTTGCCATAGCTCTCTTCGTTTCCGAGATATTTGCAGATTTATCTCAAGGGAAGGGGCCTGACGGACATATTTCGAGATATTTCTTCTTCTTGTTGTTCTTCTTCTGCACAGCTAAGCTGGAAGTGGCATTTGCAGCTCGCAATAGTGCAGAGTTATCTCAAAGAAAGGGGCCACGGTGTTTCTGTATCTCTATTATGTTGGTGCGGCTTCGGAACTTTTAAATATCTTGATATATCTCGAGAACTACGCATCTGATCAAAAAATATCATAGAACATAAAAAGTAGGAAACTTAATTCTCTACAAAAAAGGTCTCTTAACATTTTGCCATAGCTCGCTTCGTTTCCGAGATATTTGCAGATTTATCTCAAGGGAAGGGGCCTGACGGACATATTTCGAGATATTTCTTCTTCTTGTTGTTCTTCTTCTGCACAGCTAAGCTGGAAGTGGCATTTGCGGCTCGCACTAGTGCAGAGTTATCTCAAAGAAAGGGGCCACGGTGTTTCTGTATCTCTATTATGTTGGTGCGGCTTCGGAACTTTTAAATATCTCGATATATCTCGAAAACTACGCTTGTGATCAAAAAATATCATAGAACATAAATTGTAGGAAACATAATTCTCTACAAAAAACGTCTCTTAACATTTTGCCATAGCTCGCTTCGTTTCCGAGATATTTGCAGATATATCTCAAGGGAAGGGGCCTGACGGACATATTTCGAGATATTTCTTCTTCTTGTTGTACTTCTTCTGCACAGCTAAGCTGGAAGTGGCATTTACAGCTCGCAATAGTGCAAAGTTATCTCAAAGAAAGGGGCGACGGTGTTTCTGTATCTCTATTATGTTGGTGCGGCTTCGGAACTTTTAAATATCTTGATATATCTCGAGAACTACGCATCTGATCAAAAAATATCATAGAACATAAAAAGTAGGAAACTTAATTCTCTACATAAAAGGTCTGTTAACATTTTGCCATAGCTCGCTTCGTTTCCGAGATATTTGCAGATTTATCTCAAGGGAAGGGGCCTGACGGACATATTTCGAGATATTTCTTCTTCTTGTTGTTCTTCTTCTGCACAGCTAAGCTGGAAGTGGCATTTGCGGCTCGCACTAGTGCAGAGTTATCTCAAAGAAAGGGGCCGCGGTGTTTCTGTATCTCTATTATGTTGGTGCGGCTTCGGAACTTTTAAATATCTCGATATATCTCGAAAACTACGCTTCTGATCAAAAAATATCATAGAACATAAATTGTAGGAACCATAATTCTCTACAAAAAAGGTCTCTTAACATTTTGCCATAGCTCGCTTCGTTTCCGAGATATTTGCAGATATATCTCAAGGGAAGGGGCCTGACGGACATATTTCGAGATATTTCTTCTTCTTGTTGTACCTCTTCTGCACAGCTAAGCTGGAAGTGGCATTTACGGCTCGCACTAGTGCAGAGTTATCTCAAAGAAAGGGGCCACGGTGTTTCTGTATCTCTATTATGTTGGTGCGGCTTCGGAACTTTTAAATATCTCGATATATCTCGAAAACTACGCTTCTGATCAAAAAATATCATAGAACATAAATTGTAGGAAACATAATTCTCTACAAAAAAGGTCTCTTAGCATTTTGCCATAGCTCGCTTCGTTTCCGAGATATTTGCAGATTTATCTGAAGGGAAAGGGCCTGACGGACATATTTCGAGATATTTCTTCTTCTTGTTGTTCTTCTTCTGCACAGCTAAGCTGGAAGTGGCATTTGCAGCTCGCAATAGTGCAGAGTTATCTCAAAGAAAGGGGCCACGGTGTTTCTGTATCTCTATTATGTTGGTGCGGCTTCGGAACTTTTAAATATCTTGATATATCTCGAGAACTGCGCATCTGATCAAAAAATATCATAGAACATAAAAAGTAGGAAACTTAATTCTCTACAAAAAAGGTCTGTTAACATTTTGCCATAGCTCGCTTCGTTTCCGAGATATTTGCAGATTTATCTCAAGGGAAGGGGCCTGACGGACATATTTCGAGATATTTCTTCTTCTTGTTGTTCTTCTTCTGCACAGCTAAGCTGGAAGTGGCATTTGCGGCTCGCACTAGTGCAGCGTTATTTCAAAGAAAGGGGCCACGGTGTTTCTGTATCTCTATTATGTTGGTGCGGCTTCGGAACTTTTAAATATCTCGATATATCTCGACAACTACGCTTCTGATCAAAAAATATCATAGAACATAAATTGTAGGAAACATAATTCTCTACAAAAAAGGTCTCTTAACATTTTGCCATAGCTCGCTTCGTTTCCGAGATATTTGCAGATATATGTCAAGGGAAGGGGCCTGACGGACATATTTCGAGATATTTCTTCTTCTTGTTGTACTTCTTCTGCACAGCTAAGCTGGAAGTGGCATTTACAGCTCGCAATAGTGCAAAGTTATCTCAAAGAAAGGGGCGACGGTGTTTCTGTATCTCTATTATGTTGGTGCGGCTTCGGAACTTTTAAATATCTTGATATATCTCGAGAACTACGCATCTGATCAAAAAATATCATAGAACATAAAAAGTAGGAAACTTAATTCTCTACAAAAAAGGTCTCTTAACATTTTGCCATAGCTCGCTTCGTTTCCGAGATATTTGCAGATTTATCTCAAGGGAAGGGGCCTGACGGACATATTTCGAGATATTTCTTCTTCTTGTTGTTCTTCTTCTGCACAGCTAAGCTGGAAGTGGCATTTGCGGCACGCACTAGTGCAGAGTTATCTCAAAGAAAGGGGCCACGGTGTTTCTGTATCTCTATTATGTTGGTGCGGCTTCGGAACTTTTAAATATCTTGATATATCTCGAGAACTGCGCATCTGATCAAAAAATATCATAGAACATAAAAAGTAGGAAACTTAGTTCTCTACAAAAAAGGTCTCTTAACATTTTGCCATAGCTCGCTTCGTTTCCGAGATATTTGCAGATTTATCTCAAGGGAAGGGGCCTGACGGACATATTTCGAGATATTTCTTCTTCTTGTTGTTCTTCTTCTGCACAGCTAAGCTGGAAGTGGCATTTGCGGCTCGCACTAGTGCAGAGTTATCTCAAAGAAAGGGGCCACGGTGTTTCTGTATCTCTATTATGTTGGTGCGGCTTCGGAACTTTTAAATATCTCGATATATCTCGACAACTACGCTTCTGATCAAAAAATATCATAGAACATAAATTGTAGGAAACATAATTCTCTACAAAAAAGGTCTCTTAACATTTTGCCATAGCTCGCTTCGTTTCCGAGATATTTGCAGATATATGTCAAGGGAAGGGGCCTGACGGACATATTTCGAGATATTTCTTCTTCTTGTTGTACTTCTTCTGCACAGCTAAGCTGGAAGTGGCATTTACAGCTCGCAATAGTGCAAAGTTATCTCAAAGAAAGGGGCGACGGTGTTTCTGTATCTCTATTATGTTGGTGCGGCTTCGGAACTTTTAAATATCTTGATATATCTCGAGAACTACGCATCTGATCAAAAAATATCATAGAACATAAAAAGTAGGAAACTTAATTCTCTACAAAAAAGGTCTCTTAACATTTTGCCATAGCTCGCTTCGTTTCCGAGATATTTGCAGATTTATCTCAAGGGAAGGGGCCTGACGGACATATTTCGAGATATTTCTTCTTCTTGTTGTTCTTCTTCTGCACAGCTAAGCTGGAAGTGGCATTTGCGGCTCGCACTAGTGCAGCGTTATTTCAAAGAAAGGGGCCACGGTGTTTCTGTATCTCTATTATGTTGGTGCGGCTTCGGAACTTTTAAATATCTTGATATATCTCGAGAACTACGCATCTGATCAAAAAATATCATAGAACATAAAAAGTAGGAAACTTAATTCTCTACAAAAAAGGTCTCTTAACATTTTGCCATAGCTCGCTTCGTTTCCGAGATATTTGCAGATTTATCTGAAGGGAAAGGGCCTGACGGACATATTTCGAGATATTTCTTCTTCTTGTTGTTCTTCTTCTGCACAGCTAAGCTGGAAGTGGCATTTGCAGCTCGCAATAGTGCAGAGTTATCTCAAAGAAAGGGGCCACGGTGTTTCTGTATCTCTATTATGTTGGTGCGGCTTCGGAACTTTTAAATATCTTGATATATCTCGAGAACTGCGCATCTGATCAAAAAATATCATAGAACATAAAAAGTAGGAAACTTAATTCTCTACAAAAAAGGTCTCTTAACATTTTGCCATAGCTCGCTTCGTTTCCGAGATATTTGCAGATATATGTCAAGGGAAGGGGCCTGACGGACATATTTCGAGATATTTCTTCTTCTTGTTGTTCTTCTTCTGCACAGCTAAGCTGGAAGTGGCATTTGCGGCTCGCACTAGTGCAGAGTTATCTCAAAGAAAGGGGCCACGGTGTTTCTGTATCTCTATTATGTTGGTGCGGCTTCGGAACTTTTAAATAACTTGATATATCTCGAGAACTACGCATCTGATCAAAAAATATCATAGAACATAAAAAGTAGGAAACTTAATTCTCTACAAAAAAGGTCTCTTAACATCTTGCCATAGCTCGCTTCGTTTCCGAGATATTTGCTGATTTATCTCAAGGGAAGGGGCCTGACGGACATATTTCGAGATATTTCTTCTTCTTGTTGTTCTTCTTCTGCACAGCTAAGCTGGAAGTGGCATTTGCGGCTCGCACTAGTGCAGAGTTATCTCAAAGAAAGGGGCCACGGTGTTTCTGTATCTCTATTATGTTGGTGCGGCTTCGGAACTTTTAAATATCTCGATATATCTCGAAAACTACGCTTGTGATCAAAAAATATCATAGAACATAAATTGTAGGAAACATAATTCTCTACAAAAAACGTCTCTTAACATTTTGCCATAGCTCGCTTCGTTTCCGAGATATTTGCAGATATATCTCAAGGGAAGGGGCCTGACGGACATATTTCGAGATATTTCTTCTTCTTGTTGTACTTCTTCTGCACAGCTAAGCTGGAAGTGGCATTTACAGCTCGCAATAGTGCAAAGTTATCTCAAAGAAAGGGGCGACGGTGTTTCTGTATCTCTATTATGTTGGTGCGGCTTCGGAACTTTTAAATATCTTGATATATCTCGAGAACTACGCATCTGATCAAAAAATATCATAGAACATAAAAAGTAGGAAACTTAATTCTCTACAAAAAAGGTCTGTTAACATTTTGCCATAGCTCGCTTCGTTTCCGAGATATTTGCAGATTTATCTCAAGGGAAGGGGCCTGACGGACATATTTCGAGATATTTCTTCTTCTTGTTGTTCTTCTTCTGCACAGCTAAGCTGGAAGTGGCATTTGCGGCTCGCACTAGTGCAGCGTTATCTCAAAGAAAGGGGCCACGGTGTTTCTGTATCTCTATTATGTTGGTGCGGCTTCGGAACTTTTAAATATCTTGATATATCTCGAGAACTACGCATCTGATCAAAAAATATCATAGAACATAAAAAGTAGGAAACTTAATTCTCTACAAAAAAGGTCTCTTAACATTTTGCCATAGCTCGCTTCCTTTCCGAGATATTTGCAGATATATGTCAAGGGAAGGGGCCTGACGGACATATTTCGAGATATTTCTTCTTCTTGTTGTACTTCTTCTGCACAGCTAAGCTGGAAGTGGCATTTACAGCTCGCAATAGTGCAAAGTTATCTCAAAGAAAGGGGCGACGGTGTTTCTGTATCTCTATTATGTTGGTGCGGCTTCGGAACTTTTAAATATCTTGATATATCTCGAGAACTACGCATCTGATCAAAAAATATCATAGAACATAAAAAGTAGGAAACTTAATTCTCTACAAAAAAGGTCTCTTAACATTTTGCCATAGCTCTCTTCGTTTCCGAGATATTTGCAGATTTATCTCAAGGGAAGGGGCCTGACGGACATATTTCGAGATATTTCTTCTTCTTGTTGTTCTTCTTCTGCACAGCTAAGCTGGAAGTGGCATTTGCAGCTCGCAATAGTGCAGAGTTATCTCAAAGAAAGGGGCCACGGTGTTTCTGTATCTCTATTATGTTGGTGCGGCTTCGGAACTTTTAAATATCTTGATATATCTCGAAAACTACGCATCTGATCAAAAAATATCATAGAACATAAAAAGTAGGAAACTTAATTCTCTACAAAAAAGGTCTCTTAACATCTTGCCATAGCTCGCTTCGTTTCCGAGATATTTGCTGATTTATCTCAAGGGAAGGGGCCTGACGGACATATTTCGAGATATTTCTTCTTCTTGTTGTTCTTCTTCTGCACAGCTAAGCTGGAAGTGGCATTTGCGGCTCGCACTAGTGCAGAGTTATCTCAAAGAAAGGGGCCACGGTGTTTCTGTATCTCTATTATGTTGGTGCGGCTTCGGAACTTTTAAATATCTCGATATATCTCGAAAACTACGCTTGTGATCAAAAAATATCATAGAACATAAATTGTAGGAAACATAATTCTCTACAAAAAACGTCTCTTAACATTTTGCCATAGCTCGCTTCGTTTCCGAGATATTTGCAGATATATCTCAAGGGAAGGGGCCTGACGGACATATTTCGAGATATTTCTTCTTCTTGTTGTACTTCTTCTGCACAGCTAAGCTGGAAGTGGCATTTACAGCTCGCAATAGTGCAAAGTTATCTCAAAGAAAGGGGCGACGGTGTTTCTGTATCTCTATTATGTTGGTGCGGCTTCGGAACTTTTAAATATCTTGATATATCTCGAGAACTACGCATCTGATCAAAAAATATCATAGAACATAAAAAGTAGGAAACTTAATTCTCTACAAAAAAGGTCTGTTAACATTTTGCCATAGCTCGCTTCGTTTCCGAGATATTTGCAGATTTATCTCAAGGGAAGGGGCCTGACGGACATATTTCGAGATATTTCTTCTTCTTGTTGTTCTTCTTCTGCACAGCTAAGCTGGAAGTGGCATTTGCGGCTCGCACTAGTGCAGCGTTATCTCAAAGAAAGGGGCCACGGTGTTTCTGTATCTCTATTATGTTGGTGCGGCTTCGGAACTTTTAAATATCTTGATATATCTCGAGAACTACGCATCTGATCAAAAAATATCATAGAACATAAAAAGTAGGAAACTTAATTCTCTACAAAAAAGGTCTCTTAACATTTTGCAATAGCTCGCTTCCTTTCCGAGATATTTGCAGATATATGTCAAGGGAAGGGGCCTGACGGACATATTTCGAGATATTTCTTCTTCTTGTTGTACTTCTTCTGCACAGCTAAGCTGGAAGTGGCATTTACAGCTCGCAATAGTGCAAAGTTATCTCAAAGAAAGGGGCGACGGTGTTTCTGTATCTCTATTATGTTGGTGCGGCTTCGGAACTTTTAAATATCTTGATATATCTCGAGAACTACGCATCTGATCAAAAAATATCATAGAACATAAAAAGTAGGAAACTTAATTCTCTACAAAAAAGGTCTCTTAACATTTTGCCATAGCTCGCTTCGTTTCCGAGATATTTGCAGATTTATCTGAAGGGAAAGGGCCTGACGGACATATTTCGAGATATTTCTTCTTCTTGTTGTTCTTCTTCTGCACAGCTAAGCTGGAAGTGGCATTTGCAGCTCGCAATAGTGCAGAGTTATCTCAAAGAAAGGGGCCACGGTGTTTCTGTATCTCTATTATGTTGGTGCGGCTTCGGAACTTTTAAATATCTTGATATATCTCGAGAACTGCGCATCTGATCAAAAAATATCATAGAACATAAAAAGTAGGAAACTTAATTCTCTACAAAAAAGGTCTCTTAACATTTTGCCATAGCTCGCTTCGTTTCCGAGATATTTGCAGATTTATCTCAAGGGAAGGGGCCTGACGGACATATTTCGAGATATTTCTTCTTCTTGTTGTTCTTCTTCGGCACAGCTAAGCTGGAAGTGGCATTTGCAGCTCGCAATAGTGCAGAGTTATCTCAAAGAAAGGGGCCACGGTGTTTCTGTATCTCTATTATGTTGGTGCGGCTTCGGAACTTTTAAATATCTTGATATATCTCGAGAACTACGCATCTGATCAAAAAATATCATAGAACATAAAAAGTAGGAAACTTAATTCTCTACAAAAAAGGTCTCTTAACATCTTGCCATAGCTCGCTTCGTTTCCGAGATATTTGCAGATTTATCTCAAGGGAAGGGGCCTGACGGACATATTTCGAGATATTTCTTCTTCTTGTTGTTCTTCTTCTGCACAGCTAAGCTGGAAGTGGCATTTGCGGCTCGCACTAGTGCAGAGTTATCTCAAAGAAAGGGGCCACGGTGTTTCTGTATCTCTATTATGTTGGTGCGGCTTCGGAACTTTTAAATATCTCGATATATCTCGAAAACTACGCTTGTGATCAAAAAATATCATAGAACATAAATTGTAGGAAACATAATTCTCTACAAAAAACGTCTCTTAACATTTTGCCATAGCTCGCTTCGTTTCCGAGATATTTGCAGATATATCTCAAGGGAAGGGGCCTGACGGACATATTTCGAGATATTTCTTCTTCTTGTTGTACTTCTTCTGCACAGCTAAGCTGGAAGTGGCATTTACAGCTCGCAATAGTGCAAAGTTATCTCAAAGAAAGGGGCGACGGTGTTTCTGTATCTCTATTATGTTGGTGCGGCTTCGGAACTTTTAAATATCTTGATATATCTCGAGAACTACGCATCTGATCAAAAAATATCATAGAACATAAAAAGTAGGAAACTTAATTCTCTACAAAAAAGGTCTGTTAACATTTTGCCATAGCTCGCTTCGTTTCCGAGATATTTGCAGATTTATCTCAAGGGAAGGGGCCTGACGGACATATTTCGAGATATTTCTTCTTCTTGTTGTTCTTCTTCTGCACAGCTAAGCTGGAAGTGGCATTTGCGGCTCGCACTAGTGCAGCGTTATCTCAAAGAAAGGGGCCACGGTGTTTCTGTATCTCTATTATGTTGGTGCGGCTTCGGAACTTTTAAATATCTTGATATATCTCGAGAACTACGCATCTGATCAAAAAATATCATAGAACATAAAAAGTAGGAAACTTAATTCTCTACAAAAAAGGTCTCTTAACATTTTGCCATAGCTCGCTTCCTTTCCGAGATATTTGCAGATATATGTCAAGGGAAGGGGCCTGACCGACATATTTCGAGATATTTCTTCTTCTTGTTGTACTTCTTCTGCACAGCTAAGCTGGAAGTGGCATTTACAGCTCGCAATAGTGCAAAGTTATCTCAAAGAAAGGGGCGACGGTGTTTCTGTATCTCTATTATGTTGGTGCGGCTTCGGAACTTTTAAATATCTTGATATATCTCGAGAACTACGCATCTGATCAAAAAATATCATAGAACATAAAAAGTAGGAAACTTAATTCTCTACAAAAAAGGTCTCTTAACATTTTGCCATAGCTCGCTTCGTTTCCGAGATATTTGCAGATTTATCTCAAGGGAAGGGGCCTGACGGA
The DNA here is from genome assembly GCF_051020975.1 of Osmia lignaria lignaria. Taxonomy (NCBI): domain Eukaryota; kingdom Metazoa; phylum Arthropoda; class Insecta; order Hymenoptera; family Megachilidae; genus Osmia; species Osmia lignaria. The sequence continues at coordinate 20,071,455 of NW_027478162.1, read as the reverse complement.
CATATTTCGAGATATTTCTTCTTCTTGTTGTTCTTCTTCTGCACAGCTAAGCTGGAAGTGGCATTTGCGGCTCGCACTAGTGCAGAGTTATCTCAAAGAAAGGGGCCACGGTGTTTCTGTATCTCTATTATGTTGGTGCGGCTTCGGAACTTTTAAATATCTCGATATATCTCGAAAACTACGCTTGTGATCAAAAAATATCATAGAACATAAATTGTAGGAAACATAATTCTCTACAAAAAACGTCTCTTAACATTTTGCCATAGCTCGCTTCGTTTCCGAGATATTTGCAGATATATCTCAAGGGAAGGGGCCTGACGGACATATTTCGAGATATTTCTTCTTCTTGTTGTACTTCTTCTGCACAGCTAAGCTGGAAGTGGCATTTACAGCTCGCAATAGTGCAAAGTTATCTCAAAGAAAGGGGCGACGGTGTTTCTGTATCTCTATTATGTTGGTGCGGCTTCGGAACTTTTAAATATCTTGATATATCTCGAGAACTACGCATCTGATCAAAAAATATCATAGAACATAAAAAGTAGGAAACTTAATTCTCTACAAAAAAGGTCTGTTAACATTTTGCCATAGCTCGCTTCGTTTCCGAGATATTTGCAGATTTATCTCAAGGGAAGGGGCCTGACGGACATATTTCGAGATATTTCTTCTTCTTGTTGTTCTTCTTCTGCACAGCTAAGCTGGAAGTGGCATTTGCGGCTCGCACTAGTGCAGAGTTATCTCAAAGAAAGGGGCCGCGGTGTTTCTGTATCTCTATTATGTTGGTGCGGCTTCGGAACTTTTAAATATCTCGATATATCTCGAAAACTACGCTTCTGATCAAAAAATATCATAGAACATAAATTGTAGGAACCATAATTCTCTACAAAAAAGGTCTCTTAACATTTTGCCATAGCTCGCTTCGTTTCCGAGATATTTGCAGATATATCTCAAGGGAAGGGGCCTGACGGACATATTTCGAGATATTTCTTCTTCTTGTTGTACCTCTTCTGCACAGCTAAGCTGGAAGTGGCATTTACAGCTCGCAATAGTGCAAAGTTATCTCAAAGAAAGGGGCGACGGTGTTTCTGTATCTCTATTATGTTGGTGCGGCTTCGAAACTTTTAAATATCTTGATATATCTCGAGAACTACGCATCTGATCAAAAAATATCATAGAACATAAAAAGTAGGAAACTTAATTCTCTACAAAAAAGGTCTCTTAACATTTTGCCATAGCTCGCTTCGTTTCCGAGATATTTGCAGATTTATCTCAAGGGAAGGGGCCTGACGGACATATTTCGAGATATTTCTTCTTCTTGTTGTTCTTCTTCTGCACAGCTAAGCTGGAAGTGGCATTTGCGGCTCGCACTAGTGCAGAGTTATCTCAAAGAAAGGGGCCACGGTGTTTCTGTATCTCTATTATGTTGGTGCGGCTTCGGAACTTTTACATATCTTGATATATCTCGAGAACTACGCATCTGATCAAAAAATATCATAGAACATAAAAAGTAGGAAACTTAATTCTCTACAAAAAAGGTCTCTTAACATTTTGCCATAGCTCGCTTCGTTTCCGAGATATTTGCAGATTTATCTCAAGGGAAGGGGCCTGACGGACATATTTCGAGATATTTCTTCTTCTTGTTGTTCTTCTTCTGCACAGCTAAGCTGGAAGTGGCATTTGCGGCTCGCACTAGTGCAGCGTTATTTCAAAGAAAGGGGCCACGGTGTTTCTGTATCTCTATTATGTTGGTGCGGCTTCGGAACTTTTAAATATCTTGATATATCTCGAGAACTACGCATCTGATCAAAAAATATCATAGAACATAAAAAGTAGGAAACTTAATTCTCTACAAAAAAGGTCTCTTAACATTTTGCCATAGCTCGCTTCCTTTCCGAGATATTTGCAGATTTATCTCAAGGGAAGGGGCCTGACGGACATATTTCGAGATATTTCTTCTTCTTGTTGTTCTTCTTCTGCACAGCTAAGCTGGAAGTGGCATTTGCGGCTCGCACTAGTGCAGAGTTATCTCAAAGAAAGGGGCCACGGTGTTTCTGTATCTCTATTATGTTGGTGCGGCTTCGGAACTTTTAAATATCTTGATATATCTCGAGAACTGCGCATCTGATCAAAAAATATCATAGAACATAAAAAGTAGGAAACTTAATTCTCTACAAAAAAGGTCTCTTAACATTTTGCCATAGCTCGCTTCGTTTCCGAGATATTTGCAGATATATGTCAAGGGAAGGGGCCTGACGGACATATTTCGAGATATTTCTTCTTCTTGTTGTTCTTCTTCTGCACAGCTAAGCTGGAAGTGGCATTTGCGGCTCGCACTAGTGCAGAGTTATCTCAAAGAAAGGGGCCACGGTGTTTCTGTATCTCTATTATGTTGGTGCGGCTTCGGAACTTTTAAATATCTTGATATATCTCGAGAACTACGCATCTGATCAAAAAATATCATAGAACATAAAAAGTAGGAAACTTAATTCTCTACAAAAAAGGTCTCTTAACATTTTGCCATAGCTCGCTTCGTTTCCGAGATATTTGCAGATTTATCTCAAGGGAAGGGGCCTGACGGACATATTTCGAGATATTTCTTCTTCTTGTTGTTCTTCTTCGGCACAGCTAAGCTGGAAGTGGCATTTGCAGCTCGCAATAGTGCAGAGTTATCTCAAAGAAAGGGGCCACGGTGTTTCTGTATCTCTATTATGTTGGTGCGGCTTCGGAACTTTTAAATATCTTGATATATCTCGAGAACTACGCATCTGATCAAAAAATATCATAGAACATAAAAAGTAGGAAACTTAATTCTCTACAAAAAAGGTCTCTTAACATCTTGCCATAGCTCGCTTCGTTTCCGAGATATTTGCAGATTTATCTCAAGGGAAGGGGCCTGACGGACATATTTCGAGATATTTCTTCTTCTTGTTGTTCTTCTTCGGCACAGCTAAGCTGGAAGTGGCATTTGCGGCTCGCACTAGTGCAGAGTTATCTCAAAGAAAGGGGCCACGGTGTTTCTGTATCTCTATTATGTTGGTACGACTTCGGAACTTTTAAATATCTCGATATATCTCGAAAACTACGCTTCTGATCAAAAAATATCGTAGAACATAAATTGTAGGAAACATAATTCTTTACAAAAAAGGTCTCTTAGCATTTTGCCATAGCTCGCTTCGTTTCCGAGATATTTGCAGATTTATCTCAAGGGAAGGGGCATGACGGACATATTTCGAGATATTTCTTCTTCTTGTTGTTCTTCTTCTGCACAGCTAAGCTGGAAGTGGCATTTGCAGCTCGCAATAGTGCAGAGTTATCTCAAAGAAAGGGGCCACGGTGTTTCTGTATCTCTATTATGTTGGTGCGGCTTCGGAACTTTTAAATATCTTGATATATCTCGAGAACTACGCATCTGATCAAAAAATATCATAGAACATAAAAAGTAGGAAACTTAATTCTCTACAAAAAAGGTCTCTTAACATTTTGCCATAGCTCGCTTCCTTTCCGAGATATTTGCAGATTTATCTCAAGGGAAGGGGCCTGACGGACATATTTCGAGATATTTCTTCTTCTTGTTGTTATTCTTCTGCACAGCTAAGCTGGAAGTGGCATTTGCGGCTCGCACTAGTGCAGAGTTATCTCAAAGAAAGGGGCCGCGGTGTTTCTGTATCTCTATTATGTTGGTGCGGCTTCGGAACTTTTAAATATCTCGATATATCTCGAAAACTACGCTTCTGATCAAAAAATATCATAGAACATAAATTGTAGGAACCATAATTCTCTACAAAAAAGGTCTCTTAACATTTTGCCATAGCTCGCTTCGTTTCCGAGATATTTGCAGATATATCTCAAGGGAAGGGGCCTGACGGACATATTTCGAGATATTTCTTCTTCTTGTTGTACCTCTTCTGCACAGCTAAGCTGGAAGTGGCATTTACGGCTCGCACTAGTGCAGAGTTATCTCAAAGAAAGGGGCCACGGTGTTTCTGTATCTCTATTATGTTGGTGCGGCTTCGGAACTTTTAAATATCTCGATATATCTCGAAAACTACGCTTCTGATCAAAAAATATCATAGAACATAAATTGTAGGAAACATAATTCTCTACAAAAAAGGTCTCTTAGCATTTTGCCATAGCTCGCTTCGTTTCCGAGATATTTGCAGATTTATCTGAAGGGAAAGGGCCTGACGGACATATTTCGAGATATTTCTTCTTCTTGTTGTTCTTCTTCTGCACAGCTAAGCTGGAAGTGGCATTTGCAGCTCGCAATAGTGCAGAGTTATCTCAAAGAAAGGGGCCACGGTGTTTCTGTATCTCTATTATGTTGGTGCGGCTTCGGAACTTTTAAATATCTTGATATATCTCGAGAACTGCGCATCTGATCAAAAAATATCATAGAACATAAAAAGTAGGAAACTTAATTCTCTACAAAAAAGGTCTGTTAACATTTTGCCATAGCTCGCTTCGTTTCCGAGATATTTGCAGATTTATCTCAAGGGAAGGGGCCTGACGGACATATTTCGAGATATTTCTTCTTCTTGTTGTTCTTCTTCTGCACAGCTAAGCTGGAAGTGGCATTTGCGGCTCGCACTAGTGCAGCGTTATTTCAAAGAAAGGGGCCACGGTGTTTCTGTATCTCTATTATGTTGGTGCGGCTTCGGAACTTTTAAATATCTTGATATATCTCGAGAACTACGCATCTGATCAAAAAATATCATAGAACATAAAAAGTAGGAAACTTAATTCTCTACAAAAAAGGTCTCTTAACATTTTGCCATAGCTCGCTTCCTTTCCGAGATATTTGCAGATTTATCTCAAGGGAAGGGGCCTGACGGACATATTTCGAGATATTTCTTCTTCTTGTTGTTCTTCTTCTGCACAGCTAAGCTGGAAGTGGCATTTGCGGCTCGCACTAGTGCAGAGTTATCTCAAAGAAAGGGGCCACGGTGTTTCTGTATCTCTATTATGTTGGTGCGGCTTCGGAACTTTTAAATATCTCGATATATCTCGACAACTACGCTTCTGATCAAAAAATATCATAGAACATAAATTGTAGGAAACATAATTCTCTACAAAAAAGGTCTCTTAACATTTTGCCATAGCTCGCTTCGTTTCCGAGATATTTGCAGATTTATCTCAAGGGAAGGGGCCTGACGGACATATTTCGAGATATTTCTTCTTCTTGTTGTTCTTCTTCTGCACAGCTAAGCTGGAAGTGGCATTTGCGGCTCGCACTAGTGCAGCGTTATTTCAAAGAAAGGGGCCACGGTGTTTCTGTATCTCTATTATGTTGGTGCGGCTTCGGAACTTTTAAATATCTTGATATATCTCGAGAACTACGCATCTGATCAAAAAATATCATAGAACATAAAAAGTAGGAAACTTAATTCTCTACAAAAAAGGTCTCTTAACATTTTGCCATAGCTCGCTTCGTTTCCGAGATATTTGCAGATTTATCTGAAGGGAAAGGGCCTGACGGACATATTTCGAGATATTTCTTCTTCTTGTTGTTCTTCTTCTGCACAGCTAAGCTGGAAGTGGCATTTGCAGCTCGCAATAGTGCAGAGTTATCTCAAAGAAAGGGGCCACGGTGTTTCTGTATCTCTATTATGTTGGTGCGGCTTCGGAACTTTTAAATATCTTGATATATCTCGAGAACTACGCATCTGATCAAAAAATATCATAGAACATAAAAAGTAGGAAACTTAATTCTCTACAAAAAAGTTCTCTTAACATCTTGCCATAGCTCGCTTCGTTTCCGAGATATTTGCAGATTTATCTCAAGGGAAGGGGCCTGACGGACATATTTCGAGATATTTCTTCTTCTTGTTGTTCTTCTTCTGCACAGCTAAGCTGGAAGTGGCATTTGCGGCTCGCACTAGTGCAGAGTTATCTCAAAGAAAGGGGCCACGGTGTTTCTGTATCTCTATTATGTTGGTGCGGCTTCGGAACTTTTAAATATCTCGATATATCTCGAAAACTACGCTTGTGATCAAAAAATATCATAGAACATAAATTGTAGGAAACATAATTCTCTACAAAAAACGTCTCTTAACATTTTGCCATAGCTCGCTTCGTTTCCGAGATATTTGCAGATATATCTCAAGGGAAGGGGCCTGACGGACATATTTCGAGATATTTCTTCTTCTTGTTGTACTTCTTCTGCACAGCTAAGCTGGAAGTGGCATTTACAGCTCGCAATAGTGCAAAGTTATCTCAAAGAAAGGGGCGACGGTGTTTCTGTATCTCTATTATGTTGGTGCGGCTTCGGAACTTTTAAATATCCTGATATATCTCGAGAACTACGCATCTGATCAAAAAATATCATAGAACATAAAAAGTAGGAAACTTAATTCTCTACAAAAAAGGTCTGTTAACATTTTGCCATAGCTCGCTTCGTTTCCGAGATATTTGCAGATTTATCTCAAGGGAAGGGGCCTGACGGACATATTTCGAGATATTTCTTCTTCTTGTTGTTCTTCTTCTGCACAGCTAAGCTGGAAGTGGCATTTGCGGCTCGCACTAGTGCAGCGTTATTTCAAAGAAAGGGGCCACGGTGTTTCTGTATCTCTATTATGTTGGTGCGGCTTCGGAACTTTTAAATATCTTGATATATCTCGAGAACTACGCATCTGATCAAAAAATATCATAGAACATAAAAAGTAGGAAACTTAATTCTCTACAAAAAAGGTCTCTTAACATTTTGCCATAGCTCGCTTCCTTTCCGAGATATTTGCAGATTTATCTCAAGGGAAGGGGCCTGACGGACATATTTCGAGATATTTCTTCTTCTTGTTGTTCTTCTTCTGCACAGCTAAGCTGGAAGTGGCATTTGCGGCTCGCACTAGTGCAGAGTTATCTCAAAGAAAGGGGCCACGGTGTTTCTGTATCTCTATTATGTTGGTGCGGCTTCGGAACTTTTAAATATCTCGATATATCTCGACAACTACGCTTCTGATCAAAAAATATCATAGAACATAAATTGTAGGAAACATAATTCTCTACAAAAAAGGTCTCTTAACATTTTGCCATAGCTCGCTTCGTTTCCGAGATATTTGCAGATTTATCTCAAGGGAAGGGGCCTGACGGACATATTTCGAGATATTTCTTCTTCTTGTTGTTCTTCTTCTGCACAGCTAAGCTGGAAGTGGCATTTGCGGCTCGCACTAGTGCAGCGTTATTTCAAAGAAAGGGGCCACGGTGTTTCTGTATCTCTATTATGTTGGTGCGGCTTCGGAACTTTTAAATATCTTGATATATCTCGAGAACTACGCATCTGATCAAAAAATATCATAGAACATAAAAAGTAGGAAACTTAATTCTCTACAAAAAAGGTCTCTTAACATTTTGCCATAGCTCGCTTCGTTTCCGAGATATTTGCAGATTTATCTGAAGGGAAAGGGCCTGACGGACATATTTCGAGATATTTCTTCTTCTTGTTGTTCTTCTTCTGCACAGCTAAGCTGGAAGTGGCATTTGCAGCTCGCAATAGTGCAGAGTTATCTCAAAGAAAGGGGCCACGGTGTTTCTGTATCTCTATTATGTTGGTGCGGCTTCGGAACTTTTAAATATCTTGATATATCTCGAGAACTACGCATCTGATCAAAAAATATCATAGAACATAAAAAGTAGGAAACTTAATTCTCTACAAAAAAGTTCTCTTAACATCTTGCCATAGCTCGCTTCGTTTCCGAGATATTTGCAGATTTATCTCAAGGGAAGGGGCCTGACGGACATATTTCGAGATATTTCTTCTTCTTGTTGTTCTTCTTCTGCACAGCTAAGCTGGAAGTGGCATTTGCGGCTCGCACTAGTGCAGAGTTATCTCAAAGAAAGGGGCCACGGTGTTTCTGTATCTCTATTATGTTGGTGCGGCTTCGGAACTTTTAAATATCTCGATATATCTCGAAAACTACGCTTGTGATCAAAAAATATCATAGAACATAAATTGTAGGAAACATAATTCTCTACAAAAAACGTCTCTTAACATTTTGCCATAGCTCGCTTCGTTTCCGAGATATTTGCAGATTTATCTCAAGGGAAGGGGCCTGACGGACATATTTCGAGATATTTCTTCTTCTTGTTGTTCTTCTTCTGCACAGCTAAGCTGGAAGTGGCATTTGCGGCTCGCACTAGTGCAGCGTTATTTCAAAGAAAGGGGCCACGGTGTTTCTGTATCTCTATTATGTTGGTGCGGCTTCGGAACTTTTAAATATCTTGATATATCTCGAGAACTACGCATCTGATCAAAAAATATCATAGAACATAAAAAGTAGGAAACTTAATTCTCTACAAAAAAGGTCTCTTAACATTTTGCCATAGCTCGCTTCGTTTCCGAGATATTTGCAGATTTATCTGAAGGGAAAGGGCCTGACGGACATATTTCGAGATATTTCTTCTTCTTGTTGTTCTTCTTCTGCACAGCTAAGCTGGAAGTGGCATTTGCAGCTCGCAATAGTGCAGAGTTATCTCAAAGAAAGGGGCCACGGTGTTTCTGTATCTCTATTATGTTGGTGCGGCTTCGGAACTTTTAAATATCTTGATATATCTCGAGAACTACGCATCTGATCAAAAAATATCATAGAACATAAAAAGTAGGAAACTTAATTCTCTACAAAAAAGTTCTCTTAACATCTTGCCATAGCTCGCTTCGTTTCCGAGATATTTGCAGATTTATCTCAAGGGAAGGGGCCTGACGGACATATTTCGAGATATTTCTTCTTCTTGTTGTTCTTCTTCTGCACAGCTAAGCTGGAAGTGGCATTTGCGGCTCGCACTAGTGCAGAGTTATCTCAAAGAAAGGGGCCACGGTGTTTCTGTATCTCTATTATGTTGGTGCGGCTTCGGAACTTTTAAATATCTCGATATATCTCGAAAACTACGCTTGTGATCAAAAAATATCATAGAACATAAATTGTAGGAAACATAATTCTCTACAAAAAACGTCTCTTAACATTTTGCCATAGCTCGCTTCGTTTCCGAGATATTTGCAGATATATCTCAAGGGAAGGGGCCTGACGGACATATTTCGAGATATTTCTTCTTCTTGTTGTACTTCTTCTGCACAGCTAAGCTGGAAGTGGCATTTACAGCTCGCAATAGTGCAAAGTTATCTCAAAGAAAGGGGCGACGGTGTTTCTGTATCTCTATTATGTTGGTGCGGCTTCGGAACTTTTAAATATCTTGATATATCTCGAGAACTACGCATCTGATCAAAAAATATCATAGAACATAAAAAGTAGGAAACTTAATTCTCTACAAAAAAGGTCTGTTAACATTTTGCCATAGCTCGCTTCGTTTCCGAGATATTTGCAGATTTATCTCAAGGGAAGGGGCCTGACGGACATATTTCGAGATATTTCTTCTTCTTGTTGTTCTTCTTCTGCACAGCTAAGCTGGAAGTGGCATTTGCGGCTCGCACTAGTGCAGCGTTATCTCAAAGAAAGGGGCCACGGTGTTTCTGTATCTCTATTATGTTGGTGCGGCTTCGGAACTTTTAAATATCTTGATATATCTCGAGAACTACGCATCTGATCAAAAAATATCATAGAACGTAAAAAGTAGGAAACTTAATTCTCTACAAAAAAGGTCTCTTAACATTTTGCCATAGCTCGCTTCCTTTCCGAGATATTTGCAGATTTATCTCAAGGGAAGGGGCCTGACGGACATATTTCGAGATATTTCTTCTTCTTGTTGTTCTTCTTCTGCACAGCTAAGCTGGAAGTGGCATTTGCGGCTCGCACTAGTGCAGAGTTATCTCAAAGAAAGGGGCCACGGTGTTTCTGTATCTCTATTATGTTGGTGCGGCTTCGGAACTTTTAAATATCTCGATATATCTCGACAACTACGCTTCTGATCAAAAAATATCATAGAACATAAATTGTAGGAAACATAATTCTCTACAAAAAAGGTCTCTTAACATTTTGCCATAGCTCGCTTCGTTTCCGAGATATTTGCAGATATATGTCAAGGGAAGGGGCCTGACGGACATATTTCGAGATATTTCTTCTTCTTGTTGTACTTCTTCTGCACAGCTAAGCTGGAAGTGGCATTTACAGCTCGCAATAGTGCAAAGTTATCTCAAAGAAAGGGGCGACGGTGTTTCTGTATCTCTATTATGTTGGTGCGGCTTCGGAACTTTTAAATATCTTGATATATCTCGAGAACTACGCATCTGATCAAAAAATATCATAGAACATAAAAAGTAGGAAACTTAATTCTCTACAAAAAAGGTCTCTTAACATTTTGCCATAGCTCGCTTTGTTTCCGAGATATTTGCAGATTTATCTGAAGGGAAAGGGCCTGACGGACATATTTCGAGATATTTCTTCTTCTTGTTGTTCTTCTTCTGCACAGCTAAGCTGGAAGTGGCATTTGCAGCTCGCAATAGTGCAGAGTTATCTCAAAGAAAGGGGCCACGGTGTTTCTGTATCTCTATTATGTTGGTGCGGCTTCGGAACTTTTAAATATCTTGATATATCTCGAGAACTGCGCATCTGATCAAAAAATATCATAGAACATAAAAAGTAGGAAACTTAATTCTCTACAAAAAAGGTCTCTTAACATTTTGCCATAGCTCGCTTCGTTTCCGAGATATTTGCAGATATATGTCAAGGGAAGGGGCCTGACGGACATATTTCGAGATATTTCTTCTTCTTGTTGTTCTTCTTCTGCACAGCTAAGCTGGAAGTGGCATTTGCGGCTCGCACTAGTGCAGAGTTATCTCAAAGAAAGGGGCCACGGTGTTTCTGTATCTCTATTATGTTGGTGCGGCTTCGGAACTTTTAAATATCTTGATATATCTCGAGAACTACGCATCTGATCAAAAAATATCATAGAACATAAAAAGTAGGAAACTTAATTCTCTACAAAAAAGGTCTCTTAACATTTTGCCATAGCTCGCTTCGTTTCCGAGATATTTGCAGATTTATCTCAAGGGAAGGGGCCTGACGGACATATTTCGAGATATTTCTTCTTCTTGTTGTTCTTCTTCGGCACAGCTAAGCTGGAAGTGGCATTTGCGGCTCGCACTAGTGCAGAGTTATCTCAAAGAAAGGGGCCACGGTGTTTCTGTATCTCTATTATGTTGGTGCGACTTCGGAACTTTTAAATATCTCGATATATCTCGAAAACTACGCTTCTGATCAAAAAATATCATAGAACATAAATTGTAGGAAACATAATTCTTTACAAAAAAGGTCTCTTAGCATTTTGCCATAGCTCGCTTCGTTTCCGAGATATTTGCAGATTTATCTCAAGGGAAGGGGCATGACGGACATATTTCGAGATATTTCTTCTTCTTGTTGTACTTTTTCTGCACAGCTAAGCTGGAAGTGGCATTTACAGCTCGCAATAGTGCAAAGTTATCTCAAAGAAAGGGGCGACGGTGTTTCTGTATCTCTATTATGTTGGTGCGGCTTCGGAACTTTTAAATATCTTGATATATCTCGAGAACTACGCATCTGATCAAAAAATATCATAGAACATAAAAAGTAGGAAACTTAATTCTCTACAAAAAAGGTCTGTTAACATTTTGCCATAGCTCGCTTCGTTTCCGAGATATTTGCAGATTTATCTCAAGGGAAGGGGCCTGACGGACATATTTCGAGATATTTCTTCTTCTTGTTGTACCTCTTCTGCACAGCTAAGCTGGAAGTGGCATTTACAGCTCGCAATAGTGCAAAGTTATCTCAAAGAAAGGGGCGACGGTGTTTCTGTATCTCTATTATGTTGGTGCGGCTTCGAAACTTTTAAATATCTTGATATATCTCGAGAACTACGCATCTGATCAAAAAATATCATAGAACATAAAAAGTAGGAAACTTAATTCTCTACAAAAAAGGTCTCTTAACATTTTGCCATAGCTCGCTTCGTTTCCGAGATATTTGCAGATTTATCTCAAGGGAAGGGGCCTGACGGACATATTTCGAGATATTTCTTCTTCTTGTTGTTCTTCTTCTGCACAGCTAAGCTGGAAGTGGCATTTGCGGCTCGCACTAGTGCAGAGTTATCTCAAAGAAAGGGGCCACGGTGTTTCTGTATCTCTATTATGTTGGTGCGGCTTCGGAACTTTTACATATCTTGATATATCTCGAGAACTACGCATCTGATCAAAAAATATCATAGAACATAAAAAGTAGGAAACTTAATTCTCTACAAAAAAGGTCTCTTAACATTTTGCCATAGCTCGCTTCGTTTCCGAGATATTTGCAGATTTATCTCAAGGGAAGGGGCCTGACGGACATATTTCGAGATATTTCTTCTTCTTGTTGTTCTTCTTCTGCACAGCTAAGCTGGAAGTGGCATTTGCGGCTCGCACTAGTGCAGAGTTATCTCAAAGAAAGGGGCCACGGTGTTTCTGTATCTCTATTATGTTGGTGCGGCTTCGGAACTTTTAAATATCTTGATATATCTCGAGAACTACGCATCTGATCAAAAAATATCATAGAACATAAAAAGTAGGAAACTTAATTCTCTACAAAAAAGGTCTCTTAACATTTTGCCATAGCTCGCTTCGTTTCCGAGATATTTGCAGATATATCTCAAGGGAAGGGGCCTGACGGACATATTTCGAGATATTTCTTCTTCTTGTTGTTCTTCTTCTGCACAGCTAAGCTGGAAGTGGCATTTGCGGCTCGCACTAGTGCAGAGTTATCTCAAAGAAAGGGGCCACGGTGTTTCTGTATCTCTATTATGTTGGTGCGGCTTCGGAACTTTTAAATATCTCGATATATCTCGAAAACTACGCTTCTGATCAAAAAATATCATAGAACATGAATTGTAGGAAACATAATTCTCTACAAAAAAGGTCTCTTAGCATTTTGCCATAGCTCGCTTCGTTTCCGAGATATTTGCAGATTTATCTCAAGGGAAGGGGCCTGACGGACATATTTCGAGATATTTCTTCTTCTTGTTGTTCTTCTTCTGCACAGCTATGCTGGAAGTGGCATTTGCGGCTCGCACTAGTGCAGAGTTATCTCAAAGAAAGGGGCCACGGTGTTTCTGTATCTCTATTATGTTGGTGCGGCTTCGAAACTTTTAAATATCTTGATATATCTCGAGAACTACGCATCTGATCAAAAAATATCATAGAACATAAAAAGTAGGAAACTTAATTCTCTACAAAAAAGGTCTCTTAACATTTTGCCATAGCTCGCTTCGTTTCCGAGATATTTGCAGATTTATCTCAAGGGAAGGGGCCTGACGGACATATTTCGAGATATTTCTTCTTCTTGTTGTTCTTCTTCTGCACAGCTAAGCTGGAAGTGGCATTTGCGGCTCGCACTAGTGCAGAGTTATCTCAAAGAAAGGGGCCACGGTGTTTCTGTATCTCTATTATGTTGGTGCGGCTTCGGAACTTTTACATATCTTGATATATCTCGAGAACTACGCATCTGATCAAAAAATATCATAGAACATAAAAAGTAGGAAACTTAATTCTCTACAAAAAAGGTCTCTTAACATTTTGCCATAGCTCGCTTCGTTTCCGAGATATTTGCAGATTTATCTCAAGGGAAGGGGCCTGACGGACATATTTCGAGATATTTCTTCTTCTTGTTGTTCTTCTTCTGCACAGCTAAGCTGGAAGTGGCATTTGCGGCTCGCACTAGTGCAGAGTTATCTCAAAGAAAGGGGCCACGGTGTTTCTGTATCTCTATTATGTTGGTGCGGCTTCGGAACTTTTAAATATCTTGATATATCTCGAGAACTACGCATCTGATCAAAAAATATCATAGAACATAAAAAGTAGGAAACTTAATTCTCTACAAAAAAGGTCTCTTAACATTTTGCCATAGCTCGCTTCGTTTCCGAGATATTTGCAGATTTATCTCAAGGGAAGGGGCCTGACGGACATATTTCGAGATATTTCTTCTTCTTGTTGTTCTTCTTCTGCACAGCTAAGCTGGAAGTGGCATTTGCGGCTCGCACTAGTGCAGAGTTATCTCAAAGAAAGGGGCCACGGTGTTTCTGTATCTCTATTATGTTGGTGCGGCTTCGGAACTTTTAAATATCTCGATATATCTCGAAAACTACGCTTCTGATCAAAAAATATCATAGAACATAAATTGTAGGAAACATAATTCTCTACAAAAAAGGTCTCTTAGCATTTTGCCATAGCTCGCTTCGTTTCCGAGATATTTGCAGATTTATCTGAAGGGAAAGGGCCTGACGGACATATTTCGAGATGTTTCTTCTTCTTGTTGTTCTTCTTCTGCACAGCTAAGCTGGAAGTGGCATTTGCAGCTCGCAATAGTGCAGAGTTATCTCAAAGAAAGGGGCCACGGTGTTTCTGTATCTCTATTATGTTGGTGCGGCTTCGGAAGTTTTAAATATCTTGATATATCTCGAGAACTGCGCATCTGATCAAAAAATATCATAGAACATAAAAAGTAGGAAACTTAATTCTCTACAAAAAAGGTCTCTTAACATTTTGCCATAGCTCGCTTCGTTTCCGAGATATTTGCAGATATATGTCAAGGGAAGGGGCCTGACGGACATATTTCGAGATATTTCTTCTTCTTGTTGTACTTCTTCTGCACAGCTAAGCTGGAAGTGGCATTTGCGGCTCGCACTAGTGCAGAGTTATCTCAAAGAAAGGGGCCACGGTGTTTCTGTATCTCTATTATGTTGGTGCGGCTTCGGAACTTTTAAATATCTTGATATATCTCGAGAACTACGCATCTGATCAAAAAATATCATAGAACATAAAAAGTAGGAAACTTAATTCTCTACAAAAAAGGTCTCTTAACATTTTGCCATAGCTCGCTTCGTTTCCGAGATATTTGCAGATATATCTCAAGGGAAGGGGCCTGACGGACATATTTCGAGATATTTCTTCTTCTTGTTGTTCTTCTTCTGCACAGCTAAGCTGGAAGTGGCATTTGCGGCTCGCACTAGTGCAGAGTTATCTCAAAGAAAGGGGCCACGGTGTTTCTGTATCTCTATTATGTTGGTGCGGCTTCGGAACTTTTAAATATCTCGATATATCTCGAAAACTACGCTTCTGATCAAAAAATATCATAGAACATAAATTGTAGGAAACATAATTCTCTACAAAAAAGGTCTCTTAAGATTTTGCCATAGCTCGCTTCGTTTCCGAGATATTTGCAGATTTATCTCAAGGGAAGGGGCCTGACGGACATATTTCGAGATATTTCTTCTTCTTGTTGTTCTTCTTCTGCACAGCTATGCTGGAAGTGGCATTTGCGGCTCGCACTAGTGCAGAGTTATCTCAAAGAAAGGGGCCACGGTGTTTCTGTATCTCTATTATGTTGGTGCGGCTTCGAAACTTTTAAATATCTTGATATATCTCGAGAACTACGCATCTGATCAAAAAATATCATAGAACATAAAAAGTAGGAAACTTAATTCTCTACAAAAAAGGTCTCTTAACATTTTGCCATAGCTCGCTTCGTTTCCGAGATATTTGCAGATTTATCTCAAGGGAAGGGGCCTGACGGACATATTTCGAGATATTTCTTCTTCTTGTTGTTCTTCTTCTGCACAGCTAAGCTGGAAGTGGCATTTGCGGCTCGCACTAGTGCAGAGTTATCTCAAAGAAAGGGGCCACGGTGTTTCTGTATCTCTATTATGTTGGTGCGGCTTCGGAACTTTTACATATCTTGATATATCTCGAGAACTACGCATCTGATCAAAAAATATCATAGAACATAAAAAGTAGGAAACTTAATTCTCTACAAAAAAGGTCTCTTAACATTTTGCCATAGCTCGCTTCGTTTCCGAGATATTTGCAGATTTATCTCAAGGGAAGGGGCCTGACGGACATATTTCGAGATATTTCTTCTTCTTGTTGTTCTTCTTCTGCACAGCTAAGCTGGAAGTGGCATTTGCGGCTCGCACTAGTGCAGAGTTATCTCAAAGAAAGGGGCCACGGTGTTTCTGTATCTCTATTATGTTGGTGCGGCTTCGGAACTTTTAAATATCTTGATATATCTCGAGAACTACGCATCTGATCAAAAAATATCATAGAACATAAAAAGTAGGAAACTTAATTCTCTACAAAAAAGGTCTCTTAACATTTTGCCATAGCTCGCTTCGTTTCCGAGATATTTGCAGATTTATCTCAAGGGAAGGGGCCTGACGGACATATTTCGAGATATTTCTTCTTCTTGTTGTTCTTCTTCTGCACAGCTAAGCTGGAAGTGGCATTTGCGGCTCGCACTAGTGCAGAGTTATCTCAAAGAAAGGGGCCACGGTGTTTCTGTATCTCTATTATGTTGGTGCGGCTTCGGAACTTTTAAATATCTCGATATATCTCGAAAACTACGCTTCTGATCAAAAAATATCATAGAACATAAATTGTAGGAAACATAATTCTCTACAAAAAAGGTCTCTTAGCATTTTGCCATAGCTCGCTTCGTTTCCGAGATATTTGCAGATTTATCTCAAGGGAAGGGGCCTGACGGACATATTTCGAGATATTTCTTCTTCTTGTTGTTCTTCTTCTGCACAGCTATGCTGGAAGTGGCATTTGCGGCTCGCACTAGTGCAGAGTTATCTCAAAGAAAGGGGCCACGGTGTTTCTGTATCTCTATTATGTTGGTGCGGCTTCGAAACTTTTAAATATCTTGATATATCTCGAGAACTACGCATCTGATCAAAAAATATCATAGAACATAAAAAGTAGGAAACTTAATTCTCTACAAAAAAGGTCTCTTAACATTTTGCCATAGCTCGCTTCGTTTCCGAGATATTTGCAGATTTATCTCAAGGGAAGGGGCCTGACGGACATATTTCGAGATATTTCTTCTTCTTGTTGTTCTTCTTCTGCACAGCTAAGCTGGAAGTGGCATTTGCGGCTCGCACTAGTGCAGAGTTATCTCAAAGAAAGGGGCCACGGTGTTTCTGTATCTCTATTATGTTGGTGCGGCTTCGGAACTTTTACATATCTTGATATATCTCGAGAACTACGCATCTGATCAAAAAATATCATAGAACATAAAAAGTAGGAAACTTAATTCTCTACAAAAAAGGTCTCTTAACATTTTGCCATAGCTCGCTTCGTTTCCGAGATATTTGCAGATTTATCTCAAGGGAAGGGGCCTGACGGACATATTTCGAGATATTTCTTCTTCTTGTTGTTCTTCTTCTGCACAGCTAAGCTGGAAGTGGCATTTGCGGCTCGCACTAGTGCAGAGTTATCTCAAAGAAAGGGGCCACGGTGTTTCTGTATCTCTATTATGTTGGTGCGGCTTCGGAACTTTTAAATATCTTGATATATCTCGAGAACTACGCATCTGATCAAAAAATATCATAGAACATAAAAAGTAGGAAACTTAATTCTCTACAAAAAAGGTCTCTTAACATTTTGCCATAGCTCGCTTCGTTTCCGAGATATTTGCAGATTTATCTCAAGGGAAGGGGCCTGACGGACATATTTCGAGATATTTCTTCTTCTTGTTGTTCTTCTTCTGCACAGCTAAGCTGGAAGTGGCATTTGCGGCTCGCACTAGTGCAGAGTTATCTCAAAGAAAGGGGCCACGGTGTTTCTGTATCTCTATTATGTTGGTGCGGCTTCGGAACTTTTAAATATCTCGATATATCTCGAAAACTACGCTTCTGATCAAAAAATATCATAGAACATAAATTGTAGGAAACATAATTCTCTACAAAAAAGGTCTCTTAGCATTTTGCCATAGCTCGCTTCGTTTCCGAGATATTTGCAGATTTATCTGAAGGGAAAGGGCCTGACGGACATATTTCGAGATGTTTCTTCTTCTTGTTGTTCTTCTTCTGCACAGCTAAGCTGGAAGTGGCATTTGCAGCTCGCAATAGTGCAGAGTTATCTCAAAGAAAGGGGCCACGGTGTTTCTGTATCTCTATTATGTTGGTGCGGCTTCGGAACTTTTAAATATCTTGATATATCTCGAGAACTGCGCATCTGATCAAAAAATATCATAGAACATAAAAAGTAGGAAACTTAATTCTCTACAAAAAAGGTCTCTTAACATTTTGCCATAGCTCGCTTCGTTTCCGAGATATTTGCAGATTTATCTCAAGGGAAGGGGCCTGACGGACATATTTCGAGATATTTCTTCTTCTTGTTGTTCTTCTTCTGCACAGCTATGCTGGAAGTGGCATTTGCGGCTCGCACTAGTGCAGAGTTATCTCAAAGAAAGGGGCCACGGTGTTTCTGTATCTCTATTATGTTGGTGCGGCTTCGGAACTTTTACATATCTTGATATATCTCGAGAACTACGCATCTGATCAAAAAATATCATAGAACATAAAAAGTAGGAAACTTAATTCTCTACAAAAAAGGTCTCTTAACATTTTGCCATAGCTCGCTTTGTTTCCGAGATATTTGCAGATTTATCTCAAGGGAAGGGGCCTGACGGACATATTTCGAGATATTTCTTCTTCTTGTTGTTCTTCTTCTGCACAGCTAAGCTGGAAGTGGCATTTGCGGCTCGCACTAGTGCAGAGTTATCTCAGAGAAAGGGGCCACGGTGTTTCTGTATCTCTATTATGTTGGTGCGGCTTCGGAACTTTTAAATATCTTGATATATCTCGAGAACTACGCATCTGATCAAAAAATATCATAGAACATAAAAAGTAGGAAACTTAATTCTCTACAAAAAAGGTCTCTTAACATTTTGCCATAGCTCGCTTCGTTTCCGAGATATTTGCAGATTTATCTCAAGGGAAGGGGCCTGACGGACATATTTCGAGATATTTCTTCTTCTTGTTGTTCTTCTTCTGCACAGCTAAGCTGGAAGTGGCATTTGCGGCTCGCACTAGTGCAGAGTTATCTCAGAGAAAGGGGCCACGGTGTTTCTGTATCTCTATTATGTTGGTGCGGCTTCGGAACTTTTAAATATCTTGATATATCTCGAGAACTACGCATCTGATCAAAAAATATCATAGAACATAAAAAGTAGAAAACATAATTCTCTACAAAAAAGGTCTCTTAACATTTTGCCATAGCTCGCTTCGTTTCCGAGATATTTGCAGATTTATCTCAAGGGAAGGGGCCTGACGGACATATTTCGAGATATTTCTTCTTCTTGTTGTTCTTCTTCTGCACAGCTAAGCTGGAAGTGGCATTTGCGGCTCGCACTAGTGCAGAGTTATCTCAAAGAAAGGGGCCACGGTGTTTCTGTATCTCTATTATGTTGGTGCGGCTTCGGAACTTTTAAATATCTCGATATATCTCGAGAACTACGCTTCTGATCAAAAAATATCATAGAACATAAATTGTAGGAAACATAATTCTCTACAAAAAAGGTCTCTTAGCATTTTGCCATAGCTCGCTTCGTTTCCGAGATATTTGCAGATTTATCTGAAGGGAAAGGGCCTGACGGACATATTTCGAGATGTTTCTTCTTCTTGTTGTTCTTCTTCTGCACAGCTAAGCTGGAAGTGGCATTTGCAGCTCGCAATAGTGCAGAGTTATCTCAAAGAAAGGGGCCACGGTGTTTCTGTATCTCTATTATGTTGGTGCGGCTTCGGAAGTTTTAAATATCTTGATATATCTCGAGAACTGCGCATCTGATCAAAAAATATCATAGAACATAAAAAGTAGGAAACTTAATTCTCTACAAAAAAGGTCTCTTCACATTTTGCCATAGCTCGCTTCGTTTCCGAGATATTTGCAGATATATGTCAAGGGAAGGGGCCTGACGGACATATTTCGAGATATTTCTTCTTCTTGTTGTACTTCTTCTGCACAGCTAAGCTGGAAGTGGCATTTACAGCTCGCAATAGTGCAAAGTTATCTCAAAGAAAGGGGCGACGGTGTTTCTGTATCTCTATTATGTTGGTGCGGCTTCGGAACTTTTAAATATCTTGATATATCTCGAGAACTACGCATCTGATCAAAAAATATCATAGAACATAAAAAGTAGGAAACTTAATTCTCTACAAAAAAGGTCTGTTAACATTTTGCCATAGCTCGCTTCGTTTCCGAGATATTTGCAGATTTATCTCAAGGGAAGGGGCCTGACGGACATATTTCGAGATATTTCTTCTTCTTGTTGTTCTTCTTCTGCACAGCTAAGCTGGAAGTGGCATTTGCGGCTCGCACTAGTGCAGCGTTATCTCAAAGAAAGGGGCCACGGTGTTTCTGTATCTCTATTATGTTGGTGCGGCTTCGGAACTTTTAAATATCTTGATATATCTCGAGAACTACGCATCTGATCAAAAAGTATCATAGAACATAAAAAGTAGGAAACTTAATTCTCTACAAAAAAGGTCTCTTAACATTTTGCCATAGCTCGCTTCGTTTCCGAGATATTTGCAGATT
The DNA here is from genome assembly GCF_051020975.1 of Osmia lignaria lignaria. Classification (NCBI taxonomy): domain Eukaryota; kingdom Metazoa; phylum Arthropoda; class Insecta; order Hymenoptera; family Megachilidae; genus Osmia; species Osmia lignaria. Next base: position 20,051,195 of record NW_027478162.1, on the reverse strand, counting down.
TATCTCAAGGGAAGGGGCCTGACGGACATATTTCGAGATATTTCTTCTTCTTGTTGTTCTTCTTCTGCACAGCTAAGCTGGAAGTGGCATTTGCGGCTCGCACTAGTGCAGAGTTATCTCAGAGAAAGGGGCCACGGTGTTTCTGTATCTCTATTATGTTGGTGCGGCTTCGGAACTTTTAAATATCTTGATATATCTCGAGAACTACGCATCTGATCAAAAAATATCATAGAACATAAAAAGTAGGAAACATAATTCTCTACAAAAAAGGTCTCTTAACATTTTGCCATAGCTCGCTTCGTTTCCGAGATATTTGCAGATTTATCTCAAGGGAAGGGGCCTGACGGACATATTTCGAGATATTTCTTCTTCTTGTTGTTCTTCTTCTGCACAGCTAAGCTGGAAGTGGCATTTGCGGCTCGCACTAGTGCAGAGTTATCTCAAAGAAAGGGGCCACGGTGTTTCTGTATCTCTATTATGTTGGTGCGGCTTCGGAACTTTTAAATATCTCGATATATCTCGAGAACTACGCTTCTGATCAAAAAATATCATAGAACATAAATTGTAGGAAACATAATTCTCTACAAAAAAGGTCTCTTAGCATTTTGCCATAGCTCGCTTCGTTTCCGAGATATTTGCAGATTTATCTGAAGGGAAAGGGCCTGACGGACATATTTCGAGATGTTTCTTCTTCTTGTTGTTCTTCTTCTGCACAGCTAAGCTGGAAGTGGCATTTGCAGCTCGCAATAGTGCAGAGTTATCTCAAAGAAAGGGGCCACGGTGTTTCTGTATCTCTATTATGTTGGTGCGGCTTGGGAAGTTTTAAATATCTTGATATATCTCGAGAACTGCGCATCTGATCAAAAAATATCATAGAACATAAAAAGTAGGAAACTTAATTCTCTACAAAAAAGGTCTCTTCACATTTTGCCATAGCTCGCTTCGTTTCCGAGATATTTGCAGATATATGTCAAGGGAAGGGGCCTGACGGACATATTTCGAGATATTTCTTCTTCTTGTTGTACTTCTTCTGCACAGCTAAGCTGGAAGTGGCATTTACAGCTCGCAATAGTGCAAAGTTATCTCAAAGAAAGGGGCGACGGTGTTTCTGTATCTCTATTATGTTGGTGCGGCTTCGGAACTTTTAAATATCTTGATATATCTCGAGAACTACGCATCTGATCAAAAAATATCATAGAACATAAAAAGTAGGAAACTTAATTCTCTACAAAAAAGGTCTGTTAACATTTTGCCATAGCTCGCTTCGTTTCCGAGATATTTGCAGATTTATCTCAAGGGAAGGGGCCTGACGGACATATTTCGAGATATTTCTTCTTCTTGTTGTTCTTCTTCTGCACAGCTAAGCTGGAAGTGGCATTTGCGGCTCGCACTAGTGCAGCGTTATCTCAAAGAAAGGGGCCACGGTGTTTCTGTATCTCTATTATGTTGGTGCGGCTTCGGAACTTTTAAATATCTTGATATATCTCGAGAACTACGCATCTGATCAAAAAGTATCATAGAACATAAAAAGTAGGAAACTTAATTCTCTACAAAAAAGGTCTCTTAACATTTTGCCATAGCTCGCTTCGTTTCCGAGATATTTGCAGATTTATCTCAAGGGAAGGGGCCTGACGGACATATTTCGAGATATTTCTTCTTCTTGTTGTTCTTCTTCTGCACAGCTAAGCTGGAAGTGGCATTTGCGGCTCGCACTAGTGCAGAGTTATCTCAAAGAAAGGGGCCACGGTGTTTCTGTATCTCTATTATGTTGGTGCGGCTTCGGAACTTTTAAATATCTCGATATATCTCGAAAACTACGCTTGTGATCAAAAAATATCATAGAACATAAATTGTAGGAAACATAATTCTCTGCAAAAAACGTCTCTTAACATTTTGCCATAGCTCGCTTCGTTTCCGAGATATTTGCAGATTTATCTCAAGGGAAGGGGCCTGACGGACATATTTCGAGATATTTCTTCTTCTTGTTGTACTTCTTCTGCACAGCTAAGCTGGAAGTGGCATTTACAGCTCGCAATAGTGCAAAGTTATCTCAAAGAAAGGGGCGACGGTGTTTCTGTATCTCTATTATGTTGGTGCGGCTTCGGAACTTTTAAATATCTTGATATATCTCGAGAACTACGCATCTGATCAAAAAATATCATAGAACATAAAAAGTAGGAAACTTAATTCTCTACAAAAAAGGTCTGTTAACATTTTGCCATAGCTCGCTTCGTTTCCGAGATATTTGCAGATATATCTGAAGGGAAGGGGCATGACGGACATATTTCGAGATATTTCTTCTTCTTGTTGTTCTTCTTCTGCACAGCTAAGCTGGAAGTGGCATTTGCGGCTCGCACTAGTGCAGAGTTATCTCAAAGAAAGGGGCCACGGTGTTTCTGTATCTCTATTATGATGGTGCGGCTTCGGAACTTTTAAATATCTTGATATATCTCGAGAACTACGCATCTGATCAAAAAATATCATAGAACATAAAAAGTAGGAAACTTAATTCTCTACAAAAAAGGTCTCTTAACATTTTGCCATAGCTCGCTTCGTTTCCGAGATATTTGCAGATTTATCTCAAGGGAAGGGGCCTGACGGACATATTTCGAGATATTTCTTCTTCTTGTTGTTCTTCTTCTGCACAGCTAAGCTGGAAGTGGCATTTGCGGCTCGCACTAGTGCAGAGTTATCTCAAAGAAAGGGGCGACGGTGTTTCTGTATCTCTATTATGTTGGTGCGGCTTCGGAACTTTTAAATATCTTGATATATCTCGAGAACTACGCATCTGATCAAAAAATATCATAGAACATAAAAAGTAGGAAACTTAATTCTCTACAAAAAAGGTCTCTTAACATTTTGCCATAGCTCGCTTCGTTTCCGAGATATTTGCAGATATATCTGAAGGGAAGGGGCATGACGGACATATTTCGAGATATTTCTTCTTCTTGTTGTTCTTCTTCTGCACAGCGAAGCTGGAAGTGGCATTTGCGGCTCGCACTAGTGCAGAGTTATCTCAAAGAAAGGGGCCACGGTGTTTCTGTATCTCTATTATGTTGGTGCGGCTTCGGAACTTTTAAATATCTCGATATATCTCGAAAACTACGCTTCTGATCAAAAAATATCATAGAACATAAATTGTAGGAAACATAATTCTCTACAAAAAAGGTCTCTTAGCATTTTGCCATAGCTCGCTTCGTTTCCGAGATATTTGCAGATATATCTGAAGGGAAGGGGCATGACGGACATATTTCGAGATATTTCTTCTTCTTGTTGTTCTTCTTCTGCACAGCTAAGCTGGAAGTGGCATTTGCGGCTCGCACTAGTGCAGAGTTATCTCAAAGAAAGGGGCCACGGTGTTTCTGTATCTCTATTATGTTGGTGCGGCTTCGGAACTATTAAATATCTCGATATATCTCGAAAACTACGCTTCTGATCAAAAAATATCATAGAACATAAAAAGTAGGAAACTTAATTGTCTACAAAAAAGGTCTCTTAACATTTTGCCATAGCTCTCTTCGTTTCCGAGATATTTGCAGGTTTATCTCAAGGGAAGGGGCCTGACGGACATATTTCGAGATATTTCTTCTTCTTGTTGTTCTTCTTCTGCACAGCTAAGCTGGAAGTGGCATTTGCGGCTCGCACTAGTGCAGAGTTATCTCAAAGAAAGGGGCCACGGTGTTTCTGTATCTCTATTATGTTGGTGCGGCTTCGGAACTTTTAAATATCTCTATATATCTCGAAAACTACGCTTCTGATCAAAAAATATCATAGAACATAAATTGTAGGAAACTTAATTCTCTACAAAAAAGGTCTCTTAACATTTTGCCATAGCTCGCTTCGTTTCCGAGATATTTGCAGATATATCTCAAGGGAAGGGGCCTGACGGACATATTTCGAGATATTTCTTCTTCTTGTTGTACCTCTTCTGCACAGCTAAGCTGGAAGTGGCATTTACAGCTCGCAATAGTGCAAAGTTATCTCAAAGAAAGGGGCGACGGTGTTTCTGTATCTCTATTATGTTGGTGCGGCTTCGGAACTTTTAAATATCTTGATATATCTCGAGAACTACGCATCTGATCAAAAAATATCATAGAACATAAAAAGTAGGAAACTTAATTCTCTACAAAAAAGGTCTCTTAACATTTTGCCATAGCTCGCTTCGTTTCCGAGATATTTGCAGATATATCTGAAGGGAAGGGGCATGACGGACATATTTCGAGATATTTCTTCTTCTTGTTGTTCTTCTTCTGCACAGCTAAGCTGGAAGTGGCATTTGCGGCTCGCACTAGTGCAGAGTTATCTCAAAGAAAGGGGCCACGGTGTTTCTGTATCTCTATTATGTTGGTGCGGCTTCGGAACTTTTAAATATCTCGATATATCTCGAAAACTACGCTTCTGATCAAAAAATATCATAGAACATAAATTGTAGGAAACATAATTCTCTACAAAAAAGGTCTCTTAGCATTTTGCCATAGCTCGCTTCGTTTCCGAGATATTTGCAGATATATCTGAAGGGAAGGGGCATGACGGACATATTTCGAGATATTTCTTCTTCTTGTTGTTCTTCTTCTGCACAGCTAAGCTGGAAGTGGCATTTGCGGCTCGCACTAGTGCAGAGTTATCTCAAAGAAAGGGGCCACGGTGTTTCTGTATCTCTATTATGTTGGTGCGGCTTCGGAACTATTAAATATCTCGATATATCTCGAAAACTACGCTTCTGATCAAAAAATATCATAGAACATAAAAAGTAGGAAACTTAATTGTCTACAAAAAAGGTCTCTTAACATTTTGCCATAGCTCTCTTCGTTTCCGAGATATTTGCAGATTTATCTCAAGGGAAGGGGCCTGACGGACATATTTCGAGATATTTCTTCTTCTTGTTGTTCTTCTTCTGCACAGCTAAGCTGGAAGTGGCATTTACAGCTCGCAATAGTGCAGAGTTATCTCAAAGAGAGGGGCCACGGTGTTTCTGTATCTCTATTATGTTGGTGCGGCTTCGGAACTTTTAAATATCTTGATATATCTCGAGAACTACGCATCTGATCAAAAAATATCATAGAAGATAAAAAGTAGGAAACTTAATTCTCTACAAAAAACGTCTCTTAACATTTTGCCATAGCTCAGTTCGTTTCCGAGATATTTGCAGATTTATCTCAAGGGAAGTGGCCTGACGGACATATTTCGAGATATTTCTTCTTCTTGTTGTTCTTCTTCTGCACAGCTAAGCTGGAAGTGGCATTTGCGGCTCGCACCAGTGCAGAGTTATCTCAAAGAAAGGGGCCACGGTGTTTCTGTATCTCTATTATGTTGGTGCGGCTTCGGAACTTTTAAATATCTTGGTATATCTCGAGAACTACGCTTCTGATCAAAAAATATCATAGAAGATAAAAAGTAGGAAACTTAATTCTCTACAAAAAAGGTCTCTTAACATTTTGCCATAGCTCGCTTCGTTTCCGAGATATTTGCAGATTTATCTCAAGGGAAGGGGCCTGACGGACATATTTCGAGATATTTCTTCTTCTTGTTGTTCTTCTTCTGCACAGCTAAGCTGGAAGTGGCATTTGCCGCTCGCACTAGTGCAGAGTTATCTCAAAGAAAGGGGCCACGGTGTTTCTGTATCTCTATTATGTTGGTGCGGCTTCGGAACTTTTAAATATCTCGATATATCTCGAAAACTACGCTTCTGATCAAAAAATATCATAGAACATAAATTGTAGGAAACATAATTCTCTACAAAAAAGGTCTCTTAACATTTTGCCATAGCTCACTTCGTTTCCGAGATATTTGCAGATATATCTCAAGGGAAGGGGCCTGACGGACATATTTCGAGATATTTCTTCTTCTTGTTGTTCTTCTTCTGCACAGCTAAGCTGGAAGTGGCATTTACAGCTCGCAATAGTGCAGAGTTATCTCAAAGAAAGGGGCCACGGTGTTTCTGTATCTCTATTATGTTGGTGCGGCTTCGGAACTTTTAAATATCTTGATATATCTCGAGAACTACGCATCTGATCAAAAAATATCATAGAACATAAAAAGTAGGAAACTTAATTCTCTACAAAAAAGGTCTCTTAACATTTTGCCATAGCTCGCTTCGTTTTCGAGATATTTGCAGATTTATCTCAAGGGAAGGGGCCTGACGGACATATTTCGAGATATTTCTTCTTCTTGTTGTTCTTCTTCTGCACAGCTAAGCTGGAAGTGGCATTTGCGGCTCGCACTAGTGCAGAGTTATCTCAAAGAAAGGGGCCACGGTGTTTCTGTATCTCTATTATGTTGGTGCGGCTTCGGAACTTTTAAATATCTTGATATATCTCGAGAACTACGCATCTGATCAAAAAATATCATAGAACATAAAAAGTAGGAAACTTAATTCTCTACAAAAAAGGTCTCTTAACATTTTGCCATAGCTCGCTTCGTTTCCGAGATATTTGCAGATTTATCTCAAGGGAAGGGGCCTGACGGACATATTTCGAGATATTTCTTCTTCTTGTTGTTCTTCTTCTGCACAGCTAAACTGGAAGTGGCATTTCCAGCTCGCAATAGTGCAGAGTTATCTCAAAGAGAGGGGCCACGGTGTTTCTGTATCCCTATTATGTTGGTGCGGCTTCGGAACTTTTAAATATCTTGATATATCTCGAGAACTACGCATCTGATCAAAAAATATCATAGAACATAAAAAGTAGGAAACTTAATTCTCTACAAAAAAGGTCTCTTAACATTTTGCCATAGCTCGCTTCGTTTCCGAGATATTTGCAGATTCAGCTCAAAGGAACTGGCCTGACGGACATATTTCGAGATATTTCTTCTTCTTGTTGTTCTTCCTCTGCACAGCTAAGCTGGAAGTGGCATTTGCAGCTCGCAATAGTGCAGAGTTATCTCAAAGAAAGGGGCCACGGTGTTTCTGTATTTCTATTATGTTGGTGCGGCTTCGGAACTTTTAAATATCTTGATATATCTCGAGAACTACGCATCTGATCAAAAAATATCATAGAACATAAAAAGTAGGAAACTTAATTCTCTACAAAAAAGGTCTCTTAACATTTTGCCATAGCTCGCTTCGTTTCCGAGATATTTGCAGATTTATCTCAAGGGAAGGGGCCTGACGGACATATTTCGAGATATTTCTTCTTCTTGTTGTTCTTCTTCTGCACAGCTAAGCTGGAAGTGGCATTTGCGGCTCGTACTAGTGCAGAGTTATCTCAAAGAAAGGGGCCACGGTGTTTCTGTATCTCTATTATGTTGGTGCGGCTTCGGAACTTTTAAATATCTCGATATATCTCGAAAACTACGCTTCTGATCAAAAAATATCATAGAACATAAATTGTAGGAAACATAATTCTCTACAAAAAAGGTCTCTTAGCATTTTGCCATAGCTAGCTTCGTTTCCGAGATATTTGCAGATATATCTGAAGGGAAGGGGCATGACGGACATATTTCGAGATATTTCTTCTTCTTGTTGTTCTTCTTCTGCACAGCTAAGCTGGAAGTGGCATTTGCGGCTCGCACTAGTGCAGAGTTATCTCAAAGAAAGGGGCCACGGTGTTTCTGTATCTGTAATATGTTGGTGCGGCTTCGGAACTATGAAATATCTGGATATATCTCGAAAACTACGCTTCTGATCAAAAAATATCATAGAACATAAAAAGTAGGAAACTTAATTGTCTACAAAAAAGGTCTCTTAACATTTTGCCATAGCTCTCTTCGTTTCCGAGATATTTGCAGATTTATCTCAAGGGAAGGGGCCTGACGGACATATTTCGAGATATTTCTTCTTCTTGTTGTTCTTCTTCTGCACAGCTAAGCTGGAAGTGGCATTTGCGGCTCGCACTAGTGCAGAGTTATCTCAAAGAAAGGGGCCACGGTGTTTCTGTATCTCTATTATGTTGGTGCGGCTTCGGAACTTTTAAATATCTCTATATATCTCGAAAACTACGCTTCTGATCAAAAAATATCATAGAACATAAATTGTAGGAAACATAATTCTCTACAAAAAAGGTCTCTTAACATTTTGCCATAGCTCGCTTCGTTTCCGAGATATTTGCAGATATATCTCAAGGGAAGGGGCCTGACGGACATATTTCGAGATATTTCTTCTTCTTGTTGTTCTTCTTCTGCACAGCTAAGCTGAAAGTGGCATTTACAGCTCGCAATAGTGCAAAGTTATCTCAAAGAAAGGGGCCACGGTGTTTCTGTATCTCTATTATGTTGGTGCGGCTTCGGAACTTTTAAATATCTCGATATATCTCGAAAACTACGCTTCTGATCAAAAAATATCATACAACATAAATTGTAGGAAACTTAATTCTCTACAAAAAAGGTCTCTTAACATTTTGCCATAGCTCTCTTCGTTTCCGAGATATTTGCAGATTTATCTCAAGGGAAGGGGCCTGACGGACATATTTCGAGATATTTCTTCTTCTTGTTGTTCTTCTTCTGCACAGCTAAGCTGGAAGTGGCATTTGCAGCTCGCAATAGTGCAGAGTTATCTCAAAGAAAGGGGCCACGGTGTTTCTGTATCTCTATTATGTTGGTGCGACTTCGGAACTTTTAAATATCTCGATATATCTCGAAAACTACGCTTCTGATCAAAAAATATCATAGAACATAAATTGTAGGAAACATAATTCTCTACAAAAAAGGTCTCTTAACATTTTGCCATAGCTCGCTTCGTTTCCGAGATATTTGCAGATATATCTCAAGGGAAGGGGCCTGACGGACATATTTCGAGATATTTCTTATTCTTGTTGTTCTTCTTCTGCACAGCTAAGCTGGAAGTGGCATTTGCGGCTCGCACTAGTGCAGAGTTATCTCAAAGAAAGGGGCCACGGTGTTTCTGTATCTCTATTATGTTGGTGCGGCTTCGGAACTTTTAAATATCTCGATATATCTCGAAAACTACGCTTCTGATCAAAAAATATCATAGAACATAAATTGTAGGAAACATAATTCTCTACAAAAAAGGTCTCTTAACATTTTGCCATAGCTCGCTTCGTTTCCGAGATATTTGCAGATTCAGCTCAAAGGAACTGGCCTGACGGACATATTTCGAGATATTTCTTCTTCTTGTTGTTCTTCTTCTGCACAGCTAAGCTGGAAGTGGCATTTACAGCTCGCAATAGTGCAGAGTTATCTCAAAGAGAGGGGCCACGGTGTTTCTGTATCTCTATTATGTTGGTGCGGCTTCGGAACTTTTAAATATCTTGATATATCTCGAGAACTACGCATCTGATCAAAAAATATCATAGAAGATAAAAAGTAGGAAACTTAATTCTCTACAAAAAACGTCTCTTAACATTTTGCCATAGCTCAGTTCGTTTCCGAGATATTTGCAGATTTATCTCAAGGGAAGTGGCCTGAAGGACATATTTCGAGATATTTCTTCTTCTTGTTGTTCTTCTTCTGCACAGCTAAGCTGGAAGTGGCATTTGCGGCTCGCACTAGTGCAGAGTTATCTCAAAGAAAGGGGCCACGGTGTTTCTGTATCTCTATTATGTTGGTGCGGCTTCGGAACTTTTAAATATCTTGATATATCTCGAGAACTACGCTTCTGATCAAAAAATATCATAGAAGATAAAAAGTAGGAAACTTAATTCTCTACAAAAAAGGTCTCTTAACATTTTGCCATAGCTCGCTTCGTTTCCGAGATATTTGCAGATTTATCCCAAGGGAAGTGGCCTGAAGGACATATTTCGAGATATTTCTTCTTCTTGTTGTTCTTCTTCTGCACAGCTAAGCTGGAAGTGGCATTTGCGGCTCGCACTAGTGCAGAGTTATCTCAAAGAAAGGGGCCACGGTGTTTCTGTATCTCTATTATGTTGGTGCGGCTTCGGAACTTTTAAATATCTCGATATATCTCGAAAACTACGCTTCTGATCAAAAAATATCATAGAACATAAATTGTAGGAAACATAATTCTCTACAAAAAAGGTCTCTTAGCATTTTGCCATAGCTCGCTTCGTTTCCGAGATATTTGCAGATATATCTGAAGGGAAGGGGCATGACGGACATATTTCGAGATATTTCTTCTTCTTGTTGTTCTTCTTCTGCACAGCTAAGCTGGGAGTGGCATTTGCGGCTCGCACTAGTGCAGAGTTATCTCAAAGAAAGGGGCCACGGTGTTTCTGTATCTGTATTATGTTGGTGCGGCTTCGGAACTATGAAATATCTGGATATATCTCGAAAACTACGCTTCTGATCAAAAAATATCATAGAACATAAAAAGTAGGAAACTTAATTGTCTACAAAAAAGGTCTCTTAACATTTTGCCATAGCTCTCTTCGTTTCCGAGATATTTGCAGATTTATCTCAAGGGAAGGGGCCTGACGGACATATTTCGAGATATTTCTTCTTCTTGTTGTTCTTCTTCTGCACAGCTAAGCTGGAAGTGGCATTTGCGGCTCGCACTAGTGCAGAGTTATCTCAAAGAAAGGGGCCACGGTGTTTCTGTATCTCTATTATGTTGGTGCGGCTTCGGAACTTTTAAATATCTTGATATATCTCGAGAACTACGCATCTGATCAAAAAATATCATAGAACATAAAAAGTAGGAAACTTAATTCTCTACAAAAAAGGTCTCTTAACATTTTGCCATAGCTCGCTTCGTTTCCGAGATATTTGCAGATTTATCTCAAGGGAAGGGGCCTGACGGACATATTTCGAGATATTTCTTCTTCTTGTTGTTCTTCTTCTGCACAGCTAAACTGGAAGTGGCATTTCCAGCTCGCAATAGTGCAGAGTTATCTCAAAGAGAGGGGCCACGGTGTTTCTGTATCCCTATTATGTTGGTGCGGCTTCGGAACTTTTAAATATCTTGATATATCTCGAGAACTACGCATCTGATCAAAAAATATCATAGAACATAAAAAGTAGGAAACTTAATTCTCTACAAAAAAGGTCTCTTAACATTTTGCCATAGCTCGCTTCGTTTCCGAGATATTTGCAGATTCAGCTCAAAGGAACTGGCCTGACGGACATATTTCGAGATATTTCTTCTTCTTGTTGTTCTTCCTCTGCACAGCTAAGCTGGAAGTGGCATTTGCAGCTCGCAATAGTGCAGAGTTATCTCAAAGAAAGGGGCCACGGTGTTTCTGTATTTCTATTATGTTGGTGCGGCTTCGGAACTTTTAAATATCTTGATATATCTCGAGAACTACGCATCTGATCAAAAAATATCATAGAACATAAAAAGTAGGAAACTTAATTCTCTACAAAAAAGGTCTCTTAACATTTTGCCATAGCTCGCTTCGTTTCCGAGATATTTGCAGATTTATCTCAAGGGAAGGGGCCTGACGGACATATTTCGAGATATTTCTTCTTCTTGTTGTTCTTCTTCTGCACAGCTAAGCTGGAAGTGGCATTTGCGGCTCGCACTAGTGCAGAGTTATCTCAAAGAAAGGGGCCACGGTGTTTCTGTATCTCTATTATGTTGGTGCGGCTTCGGAACTTTTAAATATCTCGATATATCTCGAAAACTACGCTTCTGATCAAAAAATATCATAGAACATAAATTGTAGGAAACATAATTCTCTACAAAAAAGGTCTCTTAGCATTTTGCCATAGCTAGCTTCGTTTCCGAGATATTTGCAGATATATCTGAAGGGAAGGGGCATGACGGACATATTTCGAGATATTTCTTCTTCTTGTTGTTCTTCTTCTGCACAGCTAAGCTGGAAGTGGCATTTGCGGCTCGCACTAGTGCAGAGTTATCTCAAAGAAAGGGGCCACGGTGTTTCTGTATCTGTATTATGTTGGTGCGGCTTCGGAACTATGAAATATCTGGATATATCTCGAAAACTACGCTTCTGATCAAAAAATATCATAGAACATAAAAAGTAGGAAACTTAATTGTCTACAAAAAAGGTCTCTTAACATTTTGCCATAGCTCTCTTCGTTTCCGAGATATTTGCAGATTTATCTCAAGGGAAGGGGCCTGACGGACATATTTCGAGATATTTCTTCTTCTTGTTGTTCTTCTTCTGCACAGCTAAGCTGGAAGTGGCATTTGCGGCTCGCACTAGTGCAGAGTTATCTCAAAGAAAGGGGCCACGGTGTTTCTGTATCTCTATTATGTTGGTGCGGCTTCGGAACTTTTAAATATCTCTATATATCTCGAAAACTACGCTTCTGATCAAAAAATATCATAGAACATAAATTGTAGGAAACATAATTCTCTACAAAAAAGGTCTCTTAACATTTTGCCATAGCTCGCTTCGTTTCCGAGATATTTGCAGATATATCTCAAGGGAAGGGGCCTGACGGACATATTTCGAGATATTTCTTCTTCTTGTTGTTCTTCTTCTGCACAGCTAAGCTGAAAGTGGCATTTACAGCTCGCAATAGTGCAAAGTTATCTCAAAGAAAGGGGCCACGGTGTTTCTGTATCTCTATTATGTTGGTGCGGCTTCGGAACTTTTAAATATCTCGATATATCTCGAAAACTACGCTTCTGATCAAAAAATATCATACAACATAAATTGTAGGAAACTTAATTCTCTACAAAAAAGGTCTCTTAACATTTTGCCATAGCTCGCTTCGTTTCCGAGATATTTGCAGATTCAGCTCAAAGGAACTGGCCTGACGGACATATTTCGAGATATTTCTTCTTCTTGTTGTTCTTCCTCTGCACAGCTAAGCTGGAAGTGGCATTTGCAGCTCGCAATAGTGCAGAGTTATCTCAAAGAAAGGGGCCACGGTGTTTCTGTATTTCTATTATGTTGGTGCGGCTTCGGAACTTTTAAATATCTTGATATATCTCGAGAACTACGCATCTGATCAAAAAATATCATAGAACATAAAAAGTAGGAAACTTAATTCTCTACAAAAAAGGTCTCTTAACATTTTGCCATAGCTCGCTTCGTTTCCGAGATATTTGCAGATTTATCTCAAGGGAAGGGGCCTGACGGACATATTTCGAGATATTTCTTCTTCTTGTTGTTCTTCTTCTGCACAGCTAAGCTGGAAGTGGCATTTGCGGCTCGCACTAGTGCAGAGTTATCTCAAAGAAAGGGGCCACGGTGTTTCTGTATCTCTATTATGTTGGTGCGGCTTCGGAACTTTTAAATATCTTGATATATCTCGAGAACTACGCTTCTGATCAAAAAATATCATAGAAGATAAAAAGTAGGAAACTTAATTCTCTACAAAAAAGGTCTCTTAACATTTTGCCATAGCTCGCTTCGTTTCCGAGATATTTGCAGATTTATCCCAAGGGAAGTGGCCTGAAGGACATATTTCGAGATATTTCTTCTTCTTGTTGTTCTTCTTCTGCACAGCTAAGCTGGAAGTGGCATTTGCGGCTCGCACTAGTGCAGAGTTATCTCAAAGAAAGGGGCCACGGTGTTTCTGTATCTCTATTATGTTGGTGCGGCTTCGGAACTTTTAAATATCTCGATATATCTCGAAAACTACGCTTCTGATCAAAAAATATCATAGAACATAAATTGTAGGAAACATAATTCTCTACAAAAAAGGTCTCTTAGCATTTTGCCATAGCTCGCTTCGTTTCCGAGATATTTGCAGATATATCTGAAGGGAAGGGGCATGACGGACATATTTCGAGATATTTCTTCTTCTTGTTGTTCTTCTTCTGCACAGCTAAGCTGGGAGTGGCATTTGCGGCTCGCACTAGTGCAGAGTTATCTCAAAGAAAGGGGCCACGGTGTTTCTGTATCTGTATTATGTTGGTGCGGCTTCGGAACTATGAAATATCTGGATATATCTCGAAAACTACGCTTCTGATCAAAAAATATCATAGAACATAAAAAGTAGGAAACTTAATTGTCTACAAAAAAGGTCTCTTAACATTTTGCCATAGCTCTCTTCGTTTCCGAGATATTTGCAGATTTATCTCAAGGGAAGGGGCCTGACGGACATATTTCGAGATATTTCTTCTTCTTGTTGTTCTTCTTCTGCACAGCTAAGCTGGAAGTGGCATTTGCGGCTCGCACTAGTGCAGAGTTATCTCAAAGAAAGGGGCCACGGTGTTTCTGTATCTCTATTATGTTGGTGCGGCTTCGGAACTTTTAAATATCTCTATATATCTCGAAAACTACGCTTCTGATCAAAAAATATCATAGAACATAAATTGTAGGAAACATAATTCTCTACAAAAAAGGTCTCTTAACATTTTGCCATAGCTCGCTTCGTTTCCGAGATATTTGCAGATATATCTCAAGGGAAGGGGCCTGACGGACATATTTCGAGATATTTCTTCTTCTTGTTGTTCTTCTTCTGCACAGCTAAGCTGAAAGTGGCATTTACAGCTCGCAATAGTGCAAAGTTATCTCAAAGAAAGGGGCCACGGTGTTTCTGTATCTCTATTATGTTGGTGCGGCTTCGGAACTTTTAAATATCTCGATATATCTCGAAAACTACGCTTCTGATCAAAAAATATCATACAACATAAATTGTAGGAAACTTAATTCTCTACAAAAAAGGTCTCTTAACATTTTGCCATAGCTCTCTTCGTTTCCGAGATATTTGCAGATTTATCTCAAGGGAAGGGGCCTGACGGACATATTTCGAGATATTTCTTCTTCTTGTTGTTCTTCTTCTGCACAGCTAAGCTGGAAGTGGCATTTGCAGCTCGCAATAGTGCAGAGTTATCTCAAAGAAAGGGGCCACGGTGTTTCTGTATCTCTATTATGTTGGTGCGACTTCGGAACTTTTAAATATCTCGATATATCTCGAAAACTACGCTTCTGATCAAAAAATATCATAGAACATAAATTGTAGGAAACATAATTCTCTACAAAAAAGGTCTCTTAACATTTTGCCATAGCTCGCTTCGTTTCCGAGATATTTGCAGATATATCTCAAGGGAAGGGGCCTGACGGACATATTTCGAGATATTTCTTATTCTTGTTGTTCTTCTTCTGCACAGCTAAGCTGGAAGTGGCATTTGCGGCTCGCACTAGTGCAGAGTTATCTCAAAGAAAGGGGCCACGGTGTTTCTGTATCTCTATTATGTTGGTGCGGCTTCGGAACTTTTAAATATCTCGATATATCTCGAAAACTACGCTTCTGATCAAAAAATATCATAGAACATAAATTGTAGGAAACATAATTCTCTACAAAAAAGGTCTCTTAACATTTTGCCATAGCTCGCTTCGTTTCCGAGAGATTTGCAGATTCAGCTCAAAGGAACTGGCCTGACGGACATATTTCGAGATATTTCTTCTTCTTGTTGTTCTTCTTCTGCACAGCTAAGCTGGAAGTGGCATTTACAGCTCGCAATAGTGCAGAGTTATCTCAAAGAGAGGGGCCACGGTGTTTCTGTATCTCTATTATGTTGGTGCGGCTTCGGAACTTTTAAATATCTTGATATATCTCGAGAACTACGCATCTGATCAAAAAATATCATAGAAGATAAAAAGTAGGAAACTTAATTCTCTACAAAAAACGTCTCTTAACATTTTGCCATAGCTCAGTTCGTTTCCGAGATATTTGCAGATTTATCTCAAGGGAAGTGGCCTGAAGGACATATTTCGAGATATTTCTTCTTCTTGTTGTTCTTCTTCTGCACAGCTAAGCTGGAAGTGGCATTTGCGGCTCGCACTAGTGCAGAGTTATCTCAAAGAAAGGGGCCACGGTGTTTCTGTATCTCTATTATGTTGGTGCGGCTTCGGAACTTTTAAATATCTTGATATATCTCGAGAACTACGCTTCTGATCAAAAAATATCATAGAAGATAAAAAGTAGGAAACTTAATTCTCTACAAAAAAGGTCTCTTAACATTTTGCCATAGCTCGCTTCGTTTCCGAGATATTTGCAGATTTATCTCAAGGGAAGGGGCCTGACGGACATATTTCGAGATATTTCTTCTTCTTGTTGTTCTTCTTCTGCACAGCTAAGCTGGAAGTGGCATTTGCCGCTCGCACTAGTGCAGAGTTATCTCAAAGAAAGGGGCCACGGTGTTTCTGTATCTCTATTATGTTGGTGCGGCTTCGGAACTTTTAAATATCTCGATATATCTCGAAAACTACGCTTCTGATCAAAAAATATCATAGAACATAAATTGTAGGAAACATAATTCTCTACAAAAAAGGTCTCTTAACATTTTGCCATAGCTCACTTCGTTTCCGAGACATTTGCAGATATATCTCAAGGGAAGGGGCCTGACGGACATATTTCGAGATATTTCTTCTTCTTGTTGTTCTTCTTCTGCACAGCTAAGCTGGAAGTGGCATTTACAGCTCGCAATAGTGCAGAGTTATCTCAAAGAAAGGGGCCACGGTGTTTCTGTATCTCTATTATGTTGGTGCGGCTTCGGAACTTTTAAATATCTTGATATATCTCGAGAACTACGCATCTGATCAAAAAATATCATAGAAGATAAAAAGTAGGAAGCTTAATTCTCTACAAAAAACGTCTCTTAACATTTTGCCATAGCTCAGTTCGTTTCCGAGATATTTGCAGATTTATCTCAAGGGAAGTGGCCTGAAGGACATATTTCGAGATATTTCTTCTTCTTGTTGTTCTTCTTCTGCACAGCTAAGCTGGAAGTGGCATTTGCGGCTCGCACTAGTGCAGAGTTATCTCAAAGAAAGGGGCCACGGTGTTTCTGTATCTCTATTATGTTGGTGCGGCTTCGGAACTTTTAAATATCTTGATATATCTCGAGAACTACGCTTCTGATCAAAAAATATCATAGAAGATAAAAAGTAGGAAACTTAATTCTCTACAAAAAAGGTCTCTTAACATTTTGCCATAGCTCGCTTCGTTTCCGAGATATTTGCAGATTTATCTCAAGGGAAGGGGCCTGACGGACATATTTCGAGATATTTCTTCTTCTTGTTGTTCTTCTTCTGCACAGCTAAGCTGGAAGTGGCATTTGCCGCTCGCACTAGTGCAGAGTTATCTCAAAGAAAGGGGCCACGGTGTTTCTGTATCTCTATTATGTTGGTGCGGCTTCGGAACTTTTAAATATCTCGATATATCTCGAAAACTACGCTTCTGATCAAAAAATATCATAGAAGATAAAAAGTAGGAAGCTTAATTCTCTACAAAAAACGTCTCTTAACATTTTGCCATAGCTCAGTTCGTTTCCGAGATATTTGCAGATTTATCTCAAGGGAAGTGGCCTGAAGGACATATTTCGAGATATTTCTTCTTCTTGTTGTTCTTCTTCTGCACAGCTAAGCTGGAAGTGGCATTTGCGGCTCGCACTAGTGCAGAGTTATCTCAAAGAAAGGGGCCACGGTGTTTCTGTATCTCTATTATGTTGGTGCGGCTTCGGAACTTTTAAATATCTTGATATATCTCGAGAACTACGCTTCTGATCAAAAAATATCATAGAAGATAAAAAGTAGGAAACTTAATTCTCTACAAAAAAGGTCTCTTAACATTTTGCCATAGCTCGCTTCGTTTCCGAGATATTTGCAGATTTATCTCAAGGGAAGGGGCCTGACGGACATATTTCGAGATATTTCTTCTTCTTGTTGTTCTTCTTCTGCACAGCTAAGCTGGAAGTGGCATTTGCCGCTCGCACTAGTGCAGAGTTATCTCAAAGAAAGGGGCCACGGTGTTTCTGTATCTCTATTATGTTGGTGCGGCTTCGGAACTTTTAAATATCTCGATATATCTCGAAAACTACGCTTCTGATCAAAAAATATCATAGAACATAAATTGTAGGAAACATAATTCTCTACAAAAAAGGTCTCTTAACATTTTGCCATAGCTCACTTCGTTTCCGAGACATTTGCAGATATATCTCAAGGGAAGGGGCCTGACGGACATATTTCGAGATATTTCTTCTTCTTGTTGTTCTTCTTCTGCACAGCTAAGCTGGAAGTGGCATTTACAGCTCGCAATAGTGCAGAGTTATCTCAAAGAAAGGGGCCACGGTGTTTCTGTATCTCTATTATGTTGGTGCGGCTTCGGAACTTTTAAATATCTTGATATATCTCGAGAACTACGCATCTGATCAAAAAATATCATAGAAGATAAAAAGTAGGAAGCTTAATTCTCTACAAAAAAGATCTCTTAACATTTTGCCATAGCTCGCTTCGTTTCCGAGATATTTGCAGATTTATCTCAAGGGAAGGGGCCTGACGGACATATTTCGAGATATTTCTTCTTCTTGTGGTTCGTCTTCTGCACAGCTAAGCTGGAAGTGGCATTTGCGGCTCGCACTAGTGCAGAGTTATCTCAAAGAAAGGGGCCACGGTGTTTCTGTATCTCTATTATGTTGGTGCGGCTTTGGAACTTTTAAATATCTCGATATATCTCGAAAACTACGCTTCTGATCAAAAAATATCATAGAACATAAATTGTAGGAAACATAATTCTCTACAAAAAAGGTCTCTTAACATTTTGCCATGGCTCACTTCGTTTCCGAGATATTTGCAGATACATCTCAAGGGAAGGGGCCTGACGGACATATTTCGAGATATTTCTTCTTCTTGTTGTTCTTCTTCTGCACAGCTAAGCTGGAAGTGGCATTTACAGCTCGCAATAGTGCAGAGTTATCTCAAAGAAAGGGGCCACGGTGTTTCTGTATCTCTATTATGTTGGTGCGGCTTCGGAACTTTTAAATATCTGGATATATCTCTTGAACTACGCATCTGATCAAAAAATATCATAGAACATGAAAAGTAGGAAACTTAATTCTCTACAAAAAAGGTCTCTTAACATTTTGCCATAGCTCGCTTCGTTTCCGAGATATTTGCAGATTTATCTCAAGGGAAGGGGCCTGACGGACATATTTCGAGATATTTCTTCTTCTTGTTGTTCTTCTTCTGCACAGCTAAGCTGGAAGTGGCATTTGCGGCTCGCACTAGTGCAGAGTTATCTCAAAGAAAGGGGCCACGGTGTTTCTGTATCTCTATTATGTTGGTGCGGCTTCGGAACTTTTAAATATCTCGATATATCTCGAAAACTACGCTTCTGATCAAAAAATATCATAGAACATAAATTGTAGGAAACATAATTCTCTACAAAAAAGGTCTCTTAGCATTTTGCCATAGCTAGCTTCGTTTCCGAGATATTTGCAGATATATCTGAAGGGAAGGGGCATGACGGACATATTTCGAGATATTTCTTCTTCTTGTTGTTCTTCTTCTGCACAGCTAAGCTGGAAGTGGCATTTGCGGCTCGCACTAGTGCAGAGTTATCTCAAAGAAAGGGGCCACGGTGTTTCTGTATCTGTATTATGTTGGTGCGGCTTCGGAACTATGAAATATCTGGATATATCTCGAAAACTACGCTTCTGATCAAAAAATATCATAGAACATAAAAAGTAGGAAACTTAATTGTCTACAAAAAAGGTCTCTTAACATTTTGCCATAGCTCTCTTCGTTTCCGAGATATTTGCAGATTTATCTCAAGGGAAGGGGCCTGACGGACATATTTCGAGATATTTCTTCTTCTTGTTGTTCTTCTTCTGCACAGCTAAGCTGGAAGTGGCATTTGCGGCTCGCACTAGTGCAGAGTTATCTCAAAGAAAGGGGCCACGGTGTTTCTGTATCTCTATTATGTTGGTGCGGCTTCGGAACTTTTAAATATCTCTATATATCTCGAAAACTACGCTTCTGATCAAAAAATATCATAGAACATAAATTGTAGGAAACATAATTCTCTACAAAAAAGGTCTCTTAACATTTTGCCATAGCTCGCTTCGTTTCCGAGATATTTGCAGATATATCTCAAGGGAAGGGGCCTGACGGACATATTTCGAGATATTTCTTCTTCTTGTTGTTCTTCTTCTGCACAGCTAAGCTGAAAGTGGCATTTACAGCTCGCAATAGTGCAAAGTTATCTCAAAGAAAGGGGCCACGGTGTTTCTGTATCTCTATTATGTTGGTGCGGCTTCGGAACTTTTAAATATCTCGATATATCTCGAAAACTACGCTTCTGATCAAAAAATATCATACAACATAAATTGTAGGAAACTTAATTCTCTACAAAAAAGGTCTCTTAACATTTTGCCATAGCTCTCTTCGTTTCCGAGATATTTGCAGATTTATCTCAAGGGAAGGGGCCTGACGGACATATTTCGAGATATTTCTTCTTCTTGTTGTTCTTCTTCTGCACAGCTAAGCTGGAAGTGGCATTTGCAGCTCGCAATAGTGCAGAGTTATCTCAAAGAAAGGGGCCACGGTGTTTCTGTATCTCTATTATGTTGGTGCGACTTCGGAACTTTTAAATATCTCGATATATCTCGAAAACTACGCTTCTGATCAAAAAATATCATAGAACATAAATTGTAGGAAACATAATTCTCTACAAAAAAGGTCTCTTAACATTTTGCCATAGCTCGCTTCGTTTCCGAGATATTTGCAGATATATCTCAAGGGAAGGGGCCTGACGGACATATTTCGAGATATTTCTTATTCTTGTTGTTCTTCTTCTGCACAGCTAAGCTGGAAGTGGCATTTGCGGCTCGCACTAGTGCAGAGTTATCTCAAAGAAAGGGGCCACGGTGTTTCTGTATCTCTATTATGTTGGTGCGGCTTCGGAACTTTTAAATATCTCGATATATCTCGAAAACTACGCTTCTGATCAAAAAATATCATAGAACATAAATTGTAGGAAACATAATTCTCTACAAAAAAGGTCTCTTAACATTTTGCCATAGCTCGCTTCGTTTCCGAGATATTTGCAGATTCAGCTCAAAGGAACTGGCCTGACGGACATATTTCGAGATATTTCTTCTTCTTGTTGTTCTTCTTCTGCACAGCTAAGCTGGAAGTGGCATTTACAGCTCGCAATAGTGCAGAGTTATCTCAAAGAGAGGGGCCACGGTGTTTCTGTATCTCTATTATGTTGGTGCGGCTTCGGAACTTTTAAATATCTTGATATATCTCGAGAACTACGCATCTGATCAAAAAATATCATAGAAGATAAAAAGTAGGAAACTTAATTCTCTACAAAAAACGTCTCTTAACATTTTGCCATAGCTCAGTTCGTTTCCGAGATATTTGCAGATTTATCTCAAGGGAAGTGGCCTGAAGGACATATTTCGAGATATTTCTTCTTCTTGTTGTTCTTCTTCTGCACAGCTAAGCTGGAAGTGGCATTTGCGGCTCGCACTAGTGCAGAGTTATCTCAAAGAAAGGGGCCACGGTGTTTCTGTATCTCTATTATGTTGGTGCGGCTTCGGAACTTTTAAATATCTTGATATATCTCGAGAACTACGCTTCTGATCAAAAAATATCATAGAAGATAAAAAGTAGGAAACTTAATTCTCTACAAAAAAGGTCTCTTAACATTTTGCCATAGCTCGCTTCGTTTCCGAGATATTTGCAGATTTATCCCAAGGGAAGTGGCCTGAAGGACATATTTCGAGATATTTCTTCTTCTTGTTGTTCTTCTTCTGCACAGCTAAGCTGGAAGTGGCATTTGCGGCTCGCACTAGTGCAGAGTTATCTCAAAGAAAGGGGCCACGGTGTTTCTGTATCTCTATTATGTTGGTGCGGCTTCGGAACTTTTAAATATCTCGATATATCTCGAAAACTACGCTTCTGATCAAAAAATATCATAGAACATAAATTGTAGGAAACATAATTCTCTACAAAAAAGGTCTCTTAGCATTTTGCCATAGCTCGCTTCGTTTCCGAGATATTTGCAGATATATCTGAAGGGAAGGGGCATGACGGACATATTTCGAGATATTTCTTCTTCTTGTTGTTCTTCTTCTGCACAGCTAAGCTGGGAGTGGCATTTGCGGCTCGCACTAGTGCAGAGTTATCTCAAAGAAAGGGGCCACGGTGTTTCTGTATCTGTATTATGTTGGTGCGGCTTCGGAACTATGAAATATCTGGATATATCTCGAAAACTACGCTTCTGATCAAAAAATATCATAGAACATAAAAAGTAGGAAACTTAATTGTCTACAAAAAAGGTCTCTTAACATTTTGCCATAGCTCTCTTCGTTTCCGAGATATTTGCAGATTTATCTCAAGGGAAGGGGCCTGACGGACATATTTCGAGATATTTCTTCTTCTTGTTGTTCTTCTTCTGCACAGCTAAGCTGGAAGTGGCATTTGCGGCTCGCACTAGTGCAGAGTTATCTCAAAGAAAGGGGCCACGGTGTTTCTGTATCTCTATTATGTTGGTGCGGCTTCGGAACTTTTAAATATCTCTATATATCTCGAAAAGTACGCTTCTGATCAAAAAATATCATAGAACATAAATTGTAGGAAACATAATTCTCTACAAAAAAGGTCTCTTAACATTTTGCCATAGCTCGCTTCGTTTCCGAGATATTTGCAGATATATCTCAAGGGAAGGGGCCTGACGGACATATTTCGAGATATTTCTTCTTCTTGTTGTTCTTCTTCTGCACAGCTAAGCTGAAAGTGGCATTTACAGCTCGCAATAGTGCAAAGTTATCTCAAAGAAAGGGGCCACGGTGTTTCTGTATCTCTATTATGTTGGTGCGGCTTCGGAACTTTTAAATATCTCGATATATCTCGAAAACTACGCTTCTGATCAAAAAATATCATACAACATAAATTGTAGGAAACTTAATTCTCTACAAAAAAGGTCTCTTAACATTTTGCCATAGCTCTCTTCGTTTCCGAGATATTTGCAGATTTATCTCAAGGGAAGGGGCCTGACGGACATATTTCGAGATATTTCTTCTTCTTGTTGTTCTTCTTCTGCACAGCTAAGCTGGAAGTGGCATTTGCAGCTCGCAATAGTGCAGAGTTATCTCAAAGAAAGGGGCCACGGTGTTTCTGTATCTCTATTATGTTGGTGCGACTTCGGAACTTTTAAATATCTCGATATATCTCGAAAACTACGCTTCTGATCAAAAAATATCATAGAACATAAATTGTAGGAAACATAATTCTCTACAAAAAAGGTCTCTTAACATTTTGCCATAGCTCGCTTCGTTTCCGAGATATTTGCAGATATATCTCAAGGGAAGGGGCCTGACGGACATATTTCGAGATATTTCTTATTCTTGTTGTTCTTCTTCTGCACAGCTAAGCTGGAAGTGGCATTTGCGGCTCGCACTAGTGCAGAGTTATCTCAAAGAAAGGGGCCACGGTGTTTCTGTATCTCTATTATGTTGGTGCGGCTTCGGAACTTTTAAATATCTCGATATATCTCGAAAACTACGCTTCTGATCAAAAAATATCATAGAACATAAATTGTAGGAAACATAATTCTCTACAAAAAAGGTCTCTTAACATTTTGCCATAGCTCGCTTCGTTTCCGAGAGATTTGCAGATTCAGCTCAAAGGAACTGGCCTGACGGACATATTTCGAGATATTTCTTCTTCTTGTTGTTCTTCTTCTGCACAGCTAAGCTGGAAGTGGCATTTACAGCTCGCAATAGTGCAGAGTTATCTCAAAGAGAGGGGCCACGGTGTTTCTGTATCTCTATTATGTTGGTGCGGCTTCGGAACTTTTAAATATCTTGATATATCTCGAGAACTACGCATCTGATCAAAAAATATCATAGAAGATAAAAAGTAGGAAACTTAATTCTCTACAAAAAACGTCTCTTAACATTTTGCCATAGCTCAGTTCGTTTCCGAGATATTTGCAGATTTATCTCAAGGGAAGTGGCCTGAAGGACATATTTCGAGATATTTCTTCTTCTTGTTGTTCTTCTTCTGCACAGCTAAGCTGGAAGTGGCATTTGCGGCTCGCACTAGTGCAGAGTTATCTCAAAGAAAGGGGCCACGGTGTTTCTGTATCTCTATTATGTTGGTGCGGCTTCGGAACTTTTAAATATCTTGATATATCTCGAGAACTACGCTTCTGATCAAAAAATATCATAGAAGATAAAAAGTAGGAAACTTAATTCTCTACAAAAAAGGTCTCTTAACATTTTGCCATAGCTCGCTTCGTTTCCGAGATATTTGCAGATTTATCTCAAGGGAAGGGGCCTGACGGACATATTTCGAGATATTTCTTCTTCTTGTTGTTCTTCTTCTGCACAGCTAAGCTGGAAGTGGCATTTGCCGCTCGCACTAGTGCAGAGTTATCTCAAAGAAAGGGGCCACGGTGTTTCTGTATCTCTATTATGTTGGTGCGGCTTCGGAACTTTTAAATATCTCGATATATCTCGAAAACTACGCTTCTGATCAAAAAATATCATAGAACATAAATTGTAGGAAACATAATTCTCTACAAAAAAGGTCTCTTAACATTTTGCCATAGCTCACTTCGTTTCCGAGACATTTGCAGATATATCTCAAGGGAAGGGGCCTGACGGACATATTTCGAGATATTTCTTCTTCTTGTTGTTCTTCTTCTGCACAGCTAAGCTGGAAGTGGCATTTACAGCTCGCAATAGTGCAGAGTTATCTCAAAGAAAGGGGCCACGGTGTTTCTGTATCTCTATTATGTTGGTGCGGCTTCGGAACTTTTAAATATCTTGATATATCTCGAGAACTACGCATCTGATCAAAAAATATCATAGAAGATAAAAAGTAGGAAGCTTAATTCTCTACAAAAAACGTCTCTTAACATTTTGCCATAGCTCAGTTCGTTTCCGAGATATTTGCAGATTTATCTCAAGGGAAGTGGCCTGAAGGACATATTTCGAGATATTTCTTCTTCTTGTTGTTCTTCTTCTGCACAGCTAAGCTGGAAGTGGCATTTGCGGCTCGCACTAGTGCAGAGTTATCTCAAAGAAAGGGGCCACGGTGTTTCTGTATCTCTATTATGTTGGTGCGGCTTCGGAACTTTTAAATATCTTGATATATCTCGAGAACTACGCTTCTGATCAAAAAATATCATAGAAGATAAAAAGTAGGAAACTTAATTCTCTACAAAAAAGGTCTCTTAACATTTTGCCATAGCTCGCTTCGTTTCCGAGATATTTGCAGATTTATCTCAAGGGAAGGGGCCTGACGGACATATTTCGAGATATTTCTTCTTCTTGTTGTTCTTCTTCTGCACAGCTAAGCTGGAAGTGGCATTTGCCGCTCGCACTAGTGCAGAGTTATCTCAAAGAAAGGGGCCACGGTGTTTCTGTATCTCTATTATGTTGGTGCGGCTTCGGAACTTTTAAATATCTCGATATATCTCGAAAACTACGCTTCTGATCAAAAAATATCATAGAAGATAAAAAGTAGGAAGCTTAATTCTCTACAAAAAACGTCTCTTAACATTTTGCCATAGCTCAGTTCGTTTCCGAGATATTTGCAGATTTATCTCAAGGGAAGTGGCCTGAAGGACATATTTCGAGATATTTCTTCTTCTTGTTGTTCTTCTTCTGCACAGCTAAGCTGGAAGTGGCATTTGCGGCTCGCACTAGTGCAGAGTTATCTCAAAGAAAGGGGCCACGGTGTTTCTGTATCTCTATTATGTTGGTGCGGCTTCGGAACTTTTAAATATCTTGATATATCTCGAGAACTACGCTTCTGATCAAAAAATATCATAGAAGATAAAAAGTAGGAAACTTAATTCTCTACAAAAAAGGTCTCTTAACATTTTGCCATAGCTCGCTTCGTTTCCGAGATATTTGCAGATTTATCTCAAGGGAAGGGGCCTGACGGACATATTTCGAGATATTTCTTCTTCTTGTTGTTCTTCTTCTGCACAGCTAAGCTGGAAGTGGCATTTGCCGCTCGCACTAGTGCAGAGTTATCTCAAAGAAAGGGGCCACGGTGTTTCTGTATCTCTATTATGTTGGTGCGGCTTCGGAACTTTTAAATATCTCGATATATCTCGAAAACTACGCTTCTGATCAAAAAATATCATAGAACATAAATTGTAGGAAACATAATTCTCTACAAAAAAGGTCTCTTAACATTTTGCCATAGCTCACTTCGTTTCCGAGACATTTGCAGATATATCTCAAGGGAAGGGGCCTGACGGACATATTTCGAGATATTTCTTCTTCTTGTTGTTCTTCTTCTGCACAGCTAAGCTGGAAGTGGCATTTACAGCTCGCAATAGTGCAGAGTTATCTCAAAGAAAGGGGCCACGGTGTTTCTGTATCTCTATTATGTTGGTGCGGCTTCGGAACTTTTAAATATCTTGATATATCTCGAGAACTACGCATCTGATCAAAAAATATCATAGAAGATAAAAAGTAGGAAGCTTAATTCTCTACAAAAAAGATCTCTTAACATTTTGCCATAGCTCGCTTCGTTTCCGAGATATTTGCAGATTTATCTCAAGGGAAGGGGCCTGACGGACATATTTCGAGATATTTCTTCTTCTTGTGGTTCGTCTTCTGCACAGCTAAGCTGGAAGTGGCATTTGCGGCTCGCACTAGTGCAGAGTTATCTCAAAGAAAGGGGCCACGGTGTTTCTGTATCTCTATTATGTTGGTGCGGCTTTGGAACTTTTAAATATCTCGATATATCTCGAAAACTACGCTTCTGATCAAAAAATATCATAGAACATAAATTGTAGGAAACATAATTCTCTACAAAAAAGGTCTCTTAACATTTTGCCATGGCTCACTTCGTTTCCGAGATATTTGCAGATACATCTCAAGGGAAGGGGCCTGACGGACATATTTCGAGATATTTCTTCTTCTTGTTGTTCTTCTTCTGCACAGCTAAGCTGGAAGTGGCATTTACAGCTCGCAATAGTGCAGAGTTATCTCAAAGAAAGGGGCCACGGTGTTTCTGTATCTCTATTATGTTGGTGCGGCTTCGGAACTTTTAAATATCTGGATATATCTCTTGAACTACGCATCTGATCAAAAAATATCATAGAACATGAAAAGTAGGAAACTTAATTCTCTACAAAAAAGGTCTCTTAACATTTTGCCATAGCTCGCTTCGTTTCCGAGATATTTGCAGATTTATCTCAAGGGAAGGGGCCTAACGGACATATTTCGAGATATTTCTTCTTCTTGTTGTTCTTCTTCTGCACAGCTAAACTGGAAGTGGCATTTCCAGCTCGCAATAGTGCAGAGTTATCTCAAAGAGAGGGGCCACGGTGTTTCTGTATCCCTATTATGTTGGTGCGGCTTCGGAACTTTTAAATATCTTGATATATCTCGAGAACTACGCATCTGATCAAAAAATATCATAGAACATAAAAAGTAGGAAACTTAATTCTCTACAAAAAAGGTCTCTTAACATTTTGCCATAGCTCGCTTCGTTTCCGAGATATTTGCAGATTCAGCTCAAAGGAACTGGCCTGACGGACATATTTCGAGATATTTCTTCTTCTTGTTGTTCTTCTTCTGCACAGCTAAGCTGGAGGTGGCATTTGCGGCTCGCACTAGTGCAGAGTTATCTCAAAGAAAGGGGCCACGGTGTTTCTGTATCTCTATTATGTTGGTGCGGCTTCGGAACTTTTAAATATCTTGATATATCTCGAGAACTGCGCATCTGATCAAAAAATATCATAGAACGTAAAAAGTAGGAAACTTAATTCTCTACAAAAAAGGTCTCTTAACATTTTGCCATAGCTCGCTTCGTTTCCGAGATATTTGCAGATATATCTCAAGGGAAGGGGCCTGACGGACATATTTCGAGATATTTCTTCTTCTTGTTGTTCTTCTTCTGCACAGCTAAGCTGGAAGTGGCATTTACAGCTCGCAATAGTGCAGAGTTATCTCAAAGAAAGGGGCCACGGTGTTTCTGTATCTCTATTATGTTGGTGCGGCTTCGGAACTTTTAAATATCTTGATATATCTCGAGAACTACGCATCTGATCAAAAAATATCATAGAAGATAAAAAGTAGGAAGCTTAATTCTCTACAAAAAAGATCTCTTAACATTTTGCCATAGCTCGCTTCGTTTCCGAGATATTTGCAGATTTATCTCAAGGGAAGGGGCCTGACGGACATATTTCGAGATATTTCTTCTTCTTGTTGTTCTTCTTCTGCACAGCTAAGCTGGAAGTGGCATTTCCAGCTCGCAATAGTGCAGAGTTATCTCAAAGAGAGGGGCCACGGTGTTTCTGTATCCCTATTATGTTGGTGCGGCTTCGGAACTTTTAAATATCTTGATATATCTCGAGAACTACGCATCTGATCAAAAAATATCATAGAACATAAAAAGTAGGAAACTTAATTCTCTACAAAAAAGGTCTCTTAACATTTTGCCATAGCTCGCTTCGTTTCCGAGATATTTGCAGATTCAGCTCAAAGGAACTGGCCTGACGGACATATTTCGAGATATTTCTTCTTCTTGTTGTTCTTCCTCTGCACAGCTAAGCTGGAAGTGGCATTTGCAGCTCGCAATAGTGCAGAGTTATCTCAAAGAAAGGGGCCACGGTGTTTCTGTATTTCTATTATGTTGGTGCGGCTTCGGAACTTTTAAATATCTTGATATATCTCGAGAACTACGCATCTGATCAAAAAATATCATAGAACATAAAAAGTAGGAAACTTAATTCTCTACAAAAAAGGTCTCTTAACATTTTGCCATAGCTCGCTTCGTTTCCGAGATATTTGCAGATTTATCTCAAGGGAAGGGGCCTAACGGACATATTTGGAGATATTTCTGGTTCTTGTTGTTCTTCTTCTGCACAGCTAAACTGGAAGTGGCATTTCCAGCTCGCACTAGTGCAGCGTTATCTCAAAGAAAGGGGCCACGGTGTTTCTGTATCTCCATTATGTTGGTGCGGCTTCGGAACTTTTAAATATCTCGATATATCTCGAAAACTACGCTTCTGATCAAAAAATATCATAGAACATAAATTGTAGGAAACATAATTCTCTACAAAAAACGTCTCTTAACATTTTGCCATAGCTCGCTTCGTTTCCGAGATATTTGCAGATTCAGCTCAAAGGAACTGGCCTGACGGACATATTTCGAGATATTTCTTCTTCTTGTTGTTCTTCTTCTGCACAGCTAAGCTGGAAGTGGCATTTGCGGCTCGCACTAGTGCACAGTTATCTCAAAGAAAGGGGCCACGGTGTTTCTGTATCTCTATTATGTTGGTGCGGCTTCGGAACTTTTAAATATCTCGATATATCCCGAAAACTACGCTTCTGATCAAAAAATATCATAGAACATAAATTGTAGGAAACATAATTCTCTACAAAAAAGGTCTCTTAACATTTTGCCATAGCTCGCTTCGTTTCCGAGATATTTGCAGATTTATCTCAAGGGAAGGGGCCTGACGGACATATTTCGAGATATTTCTTCTTCTTGTTGTTCTTCTTCTGCACAGCTAAGCTGGAAGTGGCATTTGCGGCTCGCACTAGTGCACAGTTATCTCAAAGAAAGGGGCCACGGTGTTTCTGTATCTCTATTATGTTGGTGCGTCTTCGGAACTTTTAAATATCTCGATATATCTCGAAAACTACGCTTCTGATCAAAAAATATCATAGAACATAAAAAGTAGGAAACTTAATTGTCTACAAAAAAGGTCTCTTAACATTTTGCGATAGCTCGCTTCGTTTCCGAGATATTTGCAGATTTATCTCAAGGGAAGGGGCCTGACGGACATATTTCGAGATATTTCTTCTTCTTGTTGTTCTTCTTCTGCACAGCTAAGCTGGAAGTGGCATTTACAGCTCGCAATAGTGCAGAGTTATCTCAAAGAAAGGGGCCACGGTGTTTCTGTATCTCTATTATGTTGGTGCGGCTTCGGAACTTTTAAATATCTTGATATATCTCGAGAACTACGCATCTGATCAAAAAATATCATAGAACATAAAAAGTAGGAAACTTAATTCTCTACAAAAAAGGTCTCTTAACATTTTGCCATAGCTCGCTTCGTTTCCGAGATATTTGCAGATATATCTCAAGGGAAGGGGCCTGACGGACATATTTCGAGATATTTCTTCTTCTTGTTGTTCTTCTTCTGCACAGCTAAGCTGGAAGTGGCATTTGCGGCTCGCACTATTGCAGAGTTATCTCAAAGAAAGGGGCCACGGTGTTGTGTATCTCCATTATGTTGGTGCGGCTTCGGAACTTTTAAATATCTCGATATATCCCGAAAACTACGCTTCTGATCAAAAAATATCATAGAACATAAATTGTAGGAAACATAATTCTCTACAAAAAAGGTCTGTTAACATTTTGCCATAGCTCGCTTCGTTTCCGAGATATTTGCAGATTCAGCTCAAAGGAACTGGCCTGACGGACATATTTCGAGATATTTCTTCTTCTTGTTGTTCTTCTTCTGCACAGCTAAGCTGGAGGTGGCATTTGCGGCTCGCACTAGTGCAGAGTTATCTCAAAGAAAGGGGCCACGGTGTTTCTGTATCTCTATTAT
Source organism: Osmia lignaria lignaria (assembly GCF_051020975.1). NCBI lineage: Eukaryota > Metazoa > Arthropoda > Insecta > Hymenoptera > Megachilidae > Osmia > Osmia lignaria. The sequence goes on along the minus strand of NW_027478162.1, from coordinate 20,021,093 downwards.
GTTGGTGCGGCTTCGGAACTTTTAAATATCTTGATATATCTCGAGAACTGCGCATCTGATCAAAAAATATCATAGAACGTAAAAAGTAGGAAACTTAATTCTCTACAAAAAAGGTCTCTTAACATTTTGCCATAGCTCGCTTCGTTTCCGAGATATTTGCAGATTTATCTCAAGGGAAGGGGCCTAACGGATATATTTCGTGATATTTCTTCTTCTTGTTGTTCTTCTTCTGCACAGCTAAGCTGGAAGTGGCATTTGCGGCTCGCACTAGTGCAGAGTTATCTCAAAGAAAGGGGCCACGGTGTTTCTGTATCTCCATTATGTTGGTGCGGCTTCGGAACTTTTAAATATCTCGATATATCTCGAAAACTACGCTTCTGATCAAAAAATATCATAGAACATAAATTGTAGGAAACATAATTCTCTACAAAAAACGTCTCTTAACATTTTGCCATAGCTCGCTTCGTTTCCGAGATATTTGCAGATTCAGCTCAAAGGAACTGGCCTGACGGACATATTTCGAGATATTTCTTCTTCTTGTTGTTCTTCTTCTGCACAGCTAAGCTGGAAGTGGCATTTGCGGCTCGCACTAGTGCACAGTTATCTCAAAGAAAGGGGCCACGGTGTTTCTGTATCTCTATTATGTTGGTGCGGCTTCGGAACTTTTAAATATCTCGATATATCCCGAAAACTACGCGTCTGATCAAAAAATATCATAGAACATAAAAAGTAGGAAACATAATTCTCTACAAAAACGGTCTCTTAACATTTTGCCATAGCTCGCTTCGTTTCCGAGATGTTTGCAGATATATCTCAAGGGAAGGGGCCTGACGGACATATTTCGAGATATTTCTTCTTCTTGTTGTTCTTCTTCTGCACAGCTAAGCTGGAAGTGGCATTTGCGGCTCGCACTAGTGCACAGTTATCTCAAAGAAAGGGGCCACGGTGTTTCTGTATCTCTATTATGTTGGTGCGTCTTCGGAACTTTTAAATATCTCGATATATCTCGAAAACTACGCTTCTGATCAAAAAATATCATAGAACATAAAAAGTAGGAAACATAATTCTCTACAAAAACGGTCTCTTAACATTTTGCCATAGCTCGCTTCGTTTCCGAGATGTTTGCAGATATATCTCAAGGGAAGGGGCCTGACGGACATATTTCGAGATATTTCTTCTTCTTGTTGTTCTTCTTCTGCACAGCTAAGCTGGAAGTGGCATTTGCGGCTCGCACTAGTGCACAGTTATCTCAAAGAAAGGGGCCACGGTGTTTCTGTATCTCTATTATGTTGGTGCGGCTTCGGAACTTTTAAATATCTTGATATATCTCGAGAACTACGCATCTGATCAAAAAATATCATAGAACATAAAAAGTAGGAAACTTAATTCTCTACAAAAAAGGTCTCTAAACATTTTGCCATAGCTCGCTTCGTTTCCGAGATATTTGCAGATTTATCTCAAGGGAAGGGGCCTAACGGACATATTTCGAGATATTTCTTCTTCTTGTTGTTCTTCTTCTGCACAGCTAAGCTGGAAGTGGCATTTGCGGCTCGCACTAGTGCAGAGTTATCTCAAAGAAAGGGGCCACGGTGTTTCTGTATCTCTATTATGTTGGTGCGTCTTCGGAACTTTTAAATATCTCGATATATCTCGAAAACTACGCTTCTGATCAAAAAATATCATAGAACATAAAAAGTAGGAAACTTAATTCTCTACAAAAAAGGTCTCTTAACATTTTGCGATAGCTCGCTTCGTTTCCGAGATATTTGCATATTTATTTCAAGGGAAGGGGCCTGACGGACATATTTCGAGATATTTCTTTTTCTTGGTGTTCTTCTTCTGCACAGCTAAGCTGGAAGTGGCATTTGCGGCTCGCACTAGTGCAGAGTTATCTCAAAGAAAGGGGCCACGGTGTTTCTGTATCTCTATTATGTTGGTGCGGCTTCGGAACTTTTAAATATCTCGATATATCTCGAAAACTACGCTTCTGATCAAAAAATATCATAGAACGTAAATTGTAGGAAACATTATTCTCTACAAAAAAGGACTCTTAACATTTTGCCATAGCTCGCTTCGTTTCCAAGATATTTGCAGATTCATCTCAAGGGAAGGGGTCTGACGGACATATTTCGAGATATTTCTTCTTCTTGTTGTTCTTCTTCTGCACAGCTAAGCTCGAAGCGGCATTTGCAGCTCGCAATAGTGCAGAGTTATCTCAAAGAAAGAGGCCACGGTGTTTCTGTACCTCTATTATGTTGGTGCAGCTTCGGAACTTTTAAATATCTTGATATATCTCGAGAACTACGCATCTGATCAAAAAATATCATACTACATAAAAAGTAGGAAACTTAATTCTCTACAAGAAAGGTCTCTAAACATTTTGCCATAGCTCGCTTCGTTTCCGAGATATTTGCAGATTTATCTCAAGGGAAGGGGCCTGACGGACATATTTCGAGATATTTCTTCTTCTTGTTGTTCTTCTTCTGCACAGCTAAGCTGGAAGTGGCATTTGCAGCTCGCAATAGTGCAGAGTTATCTCAAAGAGAGGGGCCACGGTGTTTCTGTATCTCTATTATGTTGGTGCGGCTTCGGAACTTTTAAATATCTTGATATATCACGAGAACTACGCATCTGATCAAAAAATATCATAGAAGATAAATTGTAGGAAACATAATTCTCTACAAAAAACGTCTCTTAACATTTTGCCATAGCTCGCTTCGTTTCCGAGATATTTGCAGATTCAGCTCAAAGGAACTGGCCTGACGGACATATTTCGAGATATTTCTTCTTCTTGTTGTTCTTCCTCTGCACAGCTAAGCTGGAATGGCATTTGCAGCTCGCAATAGTGCAGAGTTATCTCAAAGAAAGGGGCGACGGTGTTTCTGTATCTCTATTATGTTGGTGCGGCTTCGGAACTTTTAAATATCTTGATATATCTCGAGAACTACGCATCTGATCAAAAAATATCATAGAACATAAAAAGTAGGAAACTTAATTCTCTACAAAAAAGGTCTCTTAACATTTTGCCATAGCTCGCTTCGTTTCCGAGATATTTGCAGATATATCTCAAGGGAAGGGGCCTGACGGACATATTTCGAGATATTTCTTCTTCTTGTTGTTCTTCTTCTGCACAGCTAAGCTGGAAGTGGCATTTGCGGCTCGCACTATTGCAGAGTTATCTCAAAGAAAGGGGCCACGGTGTTTCTGTATCTCTATTATGTTGGTGCGGCTTCGGAACTTTTAAATATCTTGATATATCTCGAGAACTACGCATCTGATCAAAAAATATCATAGAACATAAAAAGTAGGAAACTTAATTCTCTACAAAAAAGGTCTCTTAACATTTTGCCATAGCTCGCTTCGTTTCCGAGATATTTGCAGATTTATCTCAAGGGAAGGGGCCTAACGGACGTATTTCGAGATATTTCTTCTTCTTGTTGTTCTTCTTCTGCACAGCTAAGCTGGAAGTGGCATTTGCGGCTCGCACTAGTGCAGAGTTATCTCAAAGAAAGGGGCCACGGTGTTTCTGTATCTCTATTATGTTGGTGCGGCTTCGGAACTTTTAAATATCTTGATATATCTCGAGAACTACGCGTCTGATCAAAAAATATCATAGAACATAAAAAGTAGGAAACATAATTCTCTACAAAAACGGTCTCTTAACATTTTGCCATAGCTCGCTTCGTTTCCGAGATGTTTGCAGATATATCTCAAGGGAAGGGGCCTGACGGACATATTTCGAGATATTTCTTCTTCTTGTTGTTCTTCTTCTGCACAGCTAAGCTGGAAGTGGCATTTGCGGCTCGCACTAGTGCACAGTTATCTCAAAGAAAGGGGCCACGGTGTTTCTGTATCTCTATTATGTTGGTGCGGCTTCGGAACTTTTAAATATCTTGATATATCTCGAGAACTACGCATCTGATCAAAAAATATCATAGAACATAAAAAGTAGGAAACTTAATTCTCTACAAAAAAGGTCTCTTAACATTTTGCGATAGCTCGCTTCGTTTCCGAGATATTTGCATATTTATTTCAAGGGAAGGGGCCTGACGGACATATTTCGAGATATTTCTTCTTCTTGGTGTTCTTCTTCTGCGCAGCTAAGCTGGAAGTGGCATTTGCGGCTCGCACTAGTGCAGAGTTATCTCAAAGAAAGGGGCCACGGTGTTTCTGTATCTCTATTATGTTGGTGCGGCTTCGGAACTTTTAAATATCTCGATATATCTCGAAAACTACGCTTCTGATCAAAAAATATCATAGAACGTAAATTGTAGGAAACATTATTCTCTACAAAAAAGGACTCTTAACATTTTGCCATAGCTCGCTTCGTTTCCAAGATATTTGCAGATTCATCTCAAGGGAAGGGGTCTGACGGACATATTTCGAGATATTTCTTCTTCTTGTTGTTCTTCTTCTGCACAGCTAAGCTCGAAGCGGCATTTGCAGCTCGCAATAGTGCAGAGTTATCTCAAAGAAAGAGGCCACGGTGTTTCTGTACCTCTATTATGTTGGTGCAGCTTCGGAACTTTTAAATATCTTGATATATCTCGAGAACTACGCATCTGATCAAAAAATATCATACTACATAAAAAGTAGGAAACTTAATTCTCTACAAGAAAGGTCTCTAAACATTTTGCCATAGCTCGCTTCGTTTCCGAGATATTTGCAGATTTACCTCAAGGGAAGGGGCCTGACGGACATATTTCGAGATATTTCTTCTTCTTGTTGTTCTTCTTCTGCACAGCTAAGCTGGAAGTGGCATTTGCAGCTCGCAATAGTGCAGAGTTATCTCAAAGAGAGGGGCCACGGTGTTTCTGTATCTCTATTATGTTGGTGCGGCTTCGGAACTTTTAAATATCTTGATATATCACGAGAACTACGCATCTGATCAAAAAATATCATAGAAGATAAATTGTAGGAAACATAATTCTCTACAAAAAACGTCTCTTAACATTTTGCCATAGCTCGCTTCGTTTCCGAGATATTTGCAGATTCAGCTCAAAGGAACTGGCCTGACGGACATATTTCGAGATATTTCTTCTTCTTGTTGTTCTTCCTCTGCACAGCTAAGCTGGAATGGCATTTGCAGCTCGCAATAGTGCAGAGTTATCTCAAAGAAAGGGGCGACGGTGTTTCTGTATCTCTATTATGTTGGTGCGGCTTCGGAACTTTTAAATATCTTGATATATCTCGAGAACTGCGCATCTGATCAAAAAATATCATAGAACATAAAAAGTAGGAAACTTAATTCTCTACAAAAATGGTCTCTTAACATTTTGCCATAGCTCGCTTCGTTTCCGAGATATTTGCAGATTTATCTCAAGGGAAGGGGCCTAACGGACATATTTCGAGATATTTCTTCTTCTTGTTGTTCTTCTTCTGCACAGCTAAACTGGAAGTGGCATTTCCAGCTCGCAATAGTGCAGAGTTATCTCAAAGAAAGGAGCCACGGTGTTTCTGTATCTCTATTATGTTGGTGCGGCTTCGGAACTTTTAAATATCTTGATATATCTCGAGAACTACGCATCTGATCAAAAAATATCATAGAACATAAAAAGTAGGAAACTTAATTCTCTACAAAAAAGGTCTCTTAACATTTTGCCATAGCTCGCTTCGTTTCCGAGATATTTGCAGATTTATCTCAAGGGAAGGGGCCTGACGGACATATTTCGAGATATTTCTTCTTCTTGTTGTTCTTCTTCTGCACAGCAAAGCTGGAAGTGGCATTTGCGGCTCGCACTAGTGCAGAGTTATCTCAAAGAAAGGGGCCACGGTGTTTCTGCATCTCTATTATGTTGGTGCGGCTTCGGAACTTTTAAATATCTTGATATATCTCGAGAACTACGCATCTGATCAAAAAATATCATAGAACATAAAAAGTAGGAAACTTAATTCTCTACAAAAAAGGTCTCTTAACATTTTGCCATAGCTCGCTTCGTTTCCGAGATATTTGCAGATATATCTCAGGGGAAGGGGCCTGACGGACATATTTCGAGATATTTCTTCTTCTTGTTGTTCTTCTTCTGCACAGCTAAGCTGGAAGTGGCATTTACAGCTCGCAATAGTGCAGAGTTATCTCAAAGAAAGGGGCCACGGTGTTTCTGTATCTCTATTATGTTGGTGCGGCTTCGGAACTTTTAAGTATCTTGATATATCTCGAGAACTACGCATCTGATCAAAAAATATCATAGAACATAAAAAGTAGGAAACATAATTCTCTACAAAAACGGTCTCGTAACATTTTGCCATAGCTCGCTTCGTTTCCGAGATATTTGCATATTTATTTCAAGGGAAGGGGCCTGACGGACATATTTCGAGATATTTCTTCTTCTTGGTGTTCTTCTTCTGCACAGCTAAGCTTGAATTGGCATTTGCGGCTCGCACTAGTGCAGAGTTATCTCAAAGAAAGGGGCCACGGTGTTTCTGTATCCCTATTATGTTGGTGCGGCTTCGGAACTTTTAAATATCTCGATATATCCAGAAAACTACGCTTCTGATCAAAAAATATCATAGAACATAAATTGTAGGAAACATAATTCTCTACAAAAAAGGTCTCTTAACATTTTGCCATAGCTCGCTTCGTTTCCGAGATATTTGCAGATTCAGCTCAAAGGAACGGGCCTGACGGACATATTTCGAGATATTTCTTCTTCTTGTTGTTCTTCTTCTGCACAGCTAAGCTGGAAGTGGCATTTGCGGCTCGCACTAGTGCAGAGTTATCTCAAAGAAAGGGGCCACGGTGTTTCTGTATCTCTATTATGTTGGTGCGGCTTCGGAACTTTTAAATATCTCGATATATCTCGAAAACTACGCGTCTGATCAAAAAATATCATAGAACATAAAAAGTAGGAAACATAATTCTCTACAAAAACGGTCTCTTAACATTTTGCAATAGCTCGCTTCGTTTCCGAGATATTTGCAGATATATCTCAAGGGAAGGGGCCTGACGGACATATTTCGAGATATTTCTTCTTCTTGTTGTTCTTCTTCTGCACAGCTAAGCTGGAAGTGGCATTTGCGGCTCGCACTAGTGCACAGTTATCTCAAAGAAAGGGGCCACGGTGTTTCTGTATCTCTATTATGTTGGTGCGGCTTCGGAACTTTTAAATATCTCGATATATCTCGAAAACTACGCTTCTGATCAAAAAATATCATAGAACATAAATTGTAGGAAACATAATTCTCTACAAAAAAGGTCTCTTAACATTTTGCCATAGCTCGCTTCGTTTCCGAGATATTTGCAGATTTATCTCAAGGGAAGGGGCCTGACGGACATATTTCGAGATATTTCTTCTTCTTGTTGTTCTTCTTCTGCACAGCTAAGCTGGAAGTGGCATTTGCAGCTCGCAATAGTGCAGAGTTATCTCAAAGAACGGGGCCACGGTGTTTCTGTATCTCTATTATGTTGGTGCGGCTTCGGAACTTTTAAATATCTCGATATATCTCGAAAACTACGCTTCTGATCAAAAAATATCATAGAACATAAATTGTAGGAAGCATAATTCTCTACAAAAAAGGTCTCTTAACATTTTGCCATAGCTCGCTTCGTTTCCGAGATATTTGCAGATATATCTCAAGGGAAGGGGCCTGACGGACATATTTCGAGATATTTCTTCTTCTTGTTGTTCTTCCTCTGCACAGCTAAGCTGGAATGGCGTTTGCAGCTCGCAATAGTGCAGAGTTATCTCAAAGAAAGGGGCGACGGTGTTTCTGTATCTCTATTATGTTGGTGCGGCTTCGGAACTTTTAAATATCTTGATATATCTCGAGAACTACGCATCTGATCAAAAAATATCATAGAACATAAAAAGTAGGAAACTTAATTCTCTACAAAAAAGGTCTCTTAACATTTTGCCATAGCTCGCTTCGTTTCCGAGATATTTGCATATTTATCTCAAGGGAAGGGGCCTGACGGACATATTTCGAGATATTTCTTCTTCTTGTTGTTCTTCTTCTGCACAGCTAAACTGGAAGTGGCATTTCCAGCTCGCAATAGTGCAGAGTTATCTCAAAGAAAGGGGTCACGGTGTTTCTGTATCTCTATTATGTTGGTGCGGCTTCGGAACTTTTAAATATCTCGATATATCTCGAAAACTACGCTTCTGATCAAAAAATATCGTAGAACGTAAATTGTAGGAAACATTATTCTCTACAAAAAAGGTCTCTTAACATTTTGCCATAGCTCGCTTCGTTTCCGAGATATTTGCAGATTCAGCTCAAAGGAACGGGCCTGACGGACATATTTCGAGATATTTCTTCTTCTTGTTGTTCTTCTTCTGCACAGCTCAGCTGGAAGTGCCATTTGCGGCTCGCACTAGTGCAGAGTTATCTCAAAGAAAGGGGCCACGGTGTTTCTGTATCTCTATTATGTTGGTGCGGCTTCGGAACTTTTAAATATCTTGATATATCTCGAGAACTACGCATCTGATCAAAAAATATCGTCGAACATAAAAAGTAGGAAACCTAATTCTCTACAAAAAAGGTCTCTTTACATTTTGCCATAGCTCGCTTCGTTTCCGAGATATTTGCAGATTTATCTCAAGGGAAGTGGCCTGACGGACATATTTCGAGATATTTCTTCTTCTTGTTGTTCTTCTTCTGCACAGCTAAGCTGGAAGTGGCATTTGCAGCTCGCAATAGTGCAGAGTTATCCCAAAGAAAGGGGCCGCGGTGTTTCTGTATCTCTATTATGTTGGTGCGGCTTCGGAACTTTTAAATATCTCGATATATCTCGAAAACTACGCTTCTGATCAGAAAATATCATAGAACATAAATTGTAGGAAACATAATTCTCTACAAAAAAGGTCTCTAAACATTTTGCCATAGCTCGCTTTGTTTCTGAGATATTTGCAGATTTATCTCAAGGGAAGGGTCCTGATGGACATATTTCGAGATATTTCTTCTTCTCGTTGTTCTTCTTCTGCACAGCTAAACTGGAAGTGGCATTTCCAGCTCGCAATCGTGCAGAGTTATCTCAAAGAAAGGGGCCACGGTGTTTCTGTATCTCTATTATGTTGGTGCGGCTTCGGAACTTTTAAATATCTTGATATATCTCGAGAACTACGCCTCTGATCGAAAAATATCATAGAACATAAAAAGTAGGAAACTTAATTATCTACAAAAAAGGTCTCTTAACATTTTGCCATAGCTCGCTTGGTTTCCGAGATATTTGCAGATTTATCTCAAGGGAAGGGGCCTGACGGACATATATCGAGATATTTCTTCTTCTTGTTGTTCTTCTTCTGCACAGCTAAGCTGGAAGTGGCATTTGCAGCGCGCAATAGTGCAGAGTTATCTCAAAGAAAGGGGCCACGGTGTTTCTGTATCTCTATTATGTTGGTGCGGCTTCGGAACTTTTAAATATCTTGATATATCTCGAGAACTACGCATCTGATCAAAAAATATCATACTACATAAAAAGTAGGAAACTTAATTCTCTACAAAAAAGGTCTCTTAACATTTTGCCATAGCTCGCTTCGTTTCCGAGATATTTGCAGATATATCTCAAGGGAAGGGGCCTGACGGACATATTTCGAGATATTTCTTCTTCTTGTTGTTCTTCTTCTGCACAGCTAAGCTGGAAGTGGCATTTACAGCTCGCAATAGTGCAGAGTTAACTCAAAGAAAGGGGCCACGGTGTTTCTGTATCTCTATTATGTTGGTGTGGCTTCGGAACTTTTAAATATCTTGATATATCTCGAGAACTACGCATCCGATCAAAAAATATCATAGAACATAAAAAGTAGGAAACTTAATTCTCTACAAAAAAGGTCTCTTAACATTTTGCCATAGCTCGCTTCGTTTCCGAGATATTTGCAGATATATCTCAAGGGAAGGGGCCTGACGGACATATTTCGAGATATTTCTTCTTCTTGTTGTTCTTCTTCTGCACAGCTAAGCTGGAAGTGGCATTTGCGGCTCGCACTATTGCAGAGTTATCTCAAAGAAAGGGGCCACGGTGTTTCTGTATCTCTATTATGTTGGTGCGGCTTCGGAACTTATAAATATCTCGATATATCCAGAAAACTACGCTTCTGATCAAAAAATATCATAGAACATAAATTGTAGGAAACATAATTCTCTACAAAAAAGGTCTCTTAACATTTTGCCATAGCTCGCTTCGTTTCCGAGATATTTGCAGATATATCTCAAGGGCAGGGGCCTGACGGACATATTTCGAGATATTTCTTCTTCTTGTTGTTCTTCTTCTGCACAGCTAAGCTGGAAGTGGCATTTACAGCTCGCAATAGTGCAGAGTTATCTCAAAGAAAGGGGCCACGGTGTTTCTGTATCTCTATTATGTTGGTGCGGCTTCGGAACTTTTAAATATCTTGATATATCTCGAGAACTACGCGTCTGATCAAAAAATATCATAGAACATAAAAAGTAGGAAACATAATTCTCTACAAAAACGGTCTCTTAACATTTTGCCATAGCTCGCTTCGTTTCCGAGATATTTGCATATTTATTTCAAGGGAAGGGGCCTGACGGACATATTTCGAGATATTTCTTCTTCTTGGTGTTCTTCTTCTGCACAGCTAAGCTGGAATTGGCATTTGCGGCTCGCACTAGTGCAGAGTTATCTCAAAGAAAGGGGCCACGGTGTTTCTGTATCTCTATTATGTTGGTGCGGCTTCGGAACTTTTAAATATCTCGATATATCTCGAAAACTACGCTTCTGATCAAAAAATATCATAGAACATAAATTGTAGGAAACATAATTCTCTACAAAAAAGGTCTCTTAACATTTTGCCATAGCTCGCTTCGTTTCCGAGATATTTGCAGATATATCTCAAGGGAAGGGGCCTGACGGACATATTTCGAGATATTTCTTCTTCTTGTTGTTCTTCTTCTGCACAGCTAAGCTGGAAGTGGCATTTACAGCTCGCAATAGTGCAGAGTTAACTCAAAGAAAGGGGCCACGGTGTTTCTGTATCTCTATTATGTTGGTGCGGCTTCGGAACTTTTAAATATCTTGATATATCTCGAGAACGACGCATCTGATCAAAAAATATCATAGAACATGAAAAGTAGGAAACTTAATTCTCTACAAAAAAGGTCTCTTAACATTTTGCCATAGCTCTCTTCGTTTCCGAGATATTTGCAGATTTATCTCAAGGGAAGGGGCCTGACGGACATATTTCGAGATATTTCTTCTTCTTGTTGTTCTTCTTCTGCACAGCTGAGCTGGAAGTGGCATTTGCAGGTCGCAATAGTGCAGAGTTATCTCAAAGAAAGGGGCCACGGTGTTTCTGTATCCCTATTATGTTGGTGCGGCTTCGGAACTTTTAAATATCTCGATATATCTCGAAAACTACGCTTCTGATCAAAAAATATCATACTACATAAAAAGTAGGAAACTTAATTCTCTACAAGAAAGGTCTCTAAACATTTTGCCATAGCTCGCTTCGTTTCCGAGATATTTGCAGATTTATCTCAAGGGAAGGGGCCTGACGGACATATTTCGAGATATTTCTTCTTCTTGTTGTTCTTCTTCTGCACAGCTAAGCTGGAAGTGGCATTTGCAGCTCGCAATAGTGCAGAGTTATCTCAAAGAGAGGGGCCACGGTGTTTCTGTATCTCTATTATGTTGGTGCGGCTTCGGAACTTTTAAATATCTTGATTTATCTCGAGAACTACGCCTCTGATCAAAAAATATCATAGAAGATAAATTGTAGGAAACATAATTCTCTACAAAAAACGTCTCTTAACATTTTGCCATAGCTCGCTTCGTTTCCGAGATATTTGCATATTTATCTCAAGGGAAGGGGCCTGACGGACATATTTCGAGATATTTCTTCTTCTTGTTGTTCTTCTTCTGCACAGCTAAACTGGAAGTGGCATTTCCAGCTCGCAATAGTGCAGAGTTATCTCAAAGAAAGGGGTCACGGTGTTTCTGTATCTCTATTATGTTGGTGCGGCTTCGGAACTTTTAAATATCTCGATATATCTCGAAAACTACGCTTCTGATCAAAAAATATCATAGAACGTAAATTGTAGGAAACATTATTCTCTACAAAAAAGGTCTCGTAACATTTTGCCATAGCTCGCTTCGTTTCCGAGATATTTGCAGATTCAGCTCAAAGGAACGGGCCTGACGGACATATTTCGAGATATTTCTTCTTCTTGTTGTTCTTCTTCTGCACAGCTAAGCTGGAAGTGGCATTTGCGGCTCGCACTATTGCAGAGTTATCTCAAAGAAAGGGGCCACGGTGTTTCTGTATCTCTATTATGTTGGTGCGGCTTCGGAACTTATAAATATCTCGATATATCCAGAAAACTACGCTTCTGATCAAAAAATATCATAGAACATAAATTGTAGGAAACATAATTCTCTACAAAAAAGGTCTCTTAACATTTTGCCATAGCTCGCTTCGTTTCCGAGATATTTGCAGATATATCTCAAGGGCAGGGGCCTGACGGACATATTTCGAGATATTTCTTCTTCTTGTTGTTCTTCTTCTGCACAGCTAAGCTGGAAGTGGCATTTACAGCTCGCAATAGTGCAGAGTTATCTCAAAGAAAGGGGCCACGGTGTTTCTGTATCTCTATTATGTTGGTGCGGCTTCGGAACTTTTAAATATCTTGATATATCTCGAGAACTACGCGTCTGATCAAAAAATATCATAGAACATAAAAAGTAGGAAACATAATTCTCTACAAAAACGGTCTCTTAACATTTTGCCATAGCTCGCTTCGTTTCCGAGATATTTGCATATTTATTTCAAGGGAAGGGGCCTGACGGACATATTTCGAGATATTTCTTCTTCTTGGTGTTCTTCTTCTGCACAGCTAAGCTGGAATTGGCATTTGCGGCTCGCACTAGTGCAGAGTTATCTCAAAGAAAGGGGCCACGGTGTTTCTGTATCTCTATTATGTTGGTGCGGCTTCGGAACTTTTAAATATCTCGATATATCTCGAAAACTACGCTTCTGATCAAAAAATATCATAGAACATAAATTGTAGGAAACATAATTCTCTACAAAAAAGGTCTCTTAACATTTTGCCATAGCTCGCTTCGTTTCCGAGATATTTGCAGATATATCTCAAGGGAAGGGGCCTGACGGACATATTTCGAGATATTTCTTCTTCTTGTTGTTCTTCTTCTGCACAGCTAAGCTGGAAGTGGCATTTACAGCTCGCAATAGTGCAGAGTTAACTCAAAGAAAGGGGCCACGGTGTTTCTGTATCTCTATTATGTTGGTGCGGCTTCGGAACTTTTAAATATCTTGATATATCTCGAGAACGACGCATCTGATCAAAAAATATCATAGAACATGAAAAGTAGGAAACTTAATTCTCTACAAAAAAGGTCTCTTAACATTTTGCCATAGCTCTCTTCGTTTCCGAGATATTTGCAGATTTATCTCAAGGGAAGGGGCCTGACGGACATATTTCGAGATATTTCTTCTTCTTGTTGTTCTTCTTCTGCACAGCTAAGCTCGAAGTGGCATTTGCAGCTCGCAATAGTAGAGTTATCTCAAAGAAAGAGGCCACGGTGTTTCTGTACCTCTATTATGTTGGTGCAGCTTCGGAACTTTTAAATATCTTGATATATCTCGAGAACTACGCATCTGATCAAAAAATATCATCGAACATAAAAAGTAGGAAACTTAATTCTCTACAAAAAAGGTCTCTTAACATTTTGCCATAGCTCGCTTCGTTTCCGAGATATTTGCAGATTTATCTCAAGGGAAGGGGCCTGACGGACATATTTCGAGATATTTCTTCTTCTTGTTGTTCTTCTTCTGCACAGCTGAGCTGGAAGTGGCATTTGCAGGTCGCAATAGTGCAGAGTTATCTCAAAGAAAGGGGCCACGGTGTTTCTGTATCTCTATTATGTTGGTGCGGCTTCGGAACTTTTAAATATCTCGATATATCTCGAAAACTACGCTTCTGATCAAAAAATATCATACTACATAAAAAGTAGGAAACTTAATTCTCTACAAGAAAGGTCTCTAAACATTTTGCCATAGCTCGCTTCGTTTCCGAGATATTTGCAGATTTATCTCAAGGGAAGGGGCCTGACGGACATATTTCGAGATATTTCTTCTTCTTGTTGTTCTTCTTCTGCACAGCTAAGCTGGAAGTGGCATTTGCAGCTCGCAATAGTGCAGAGTTATCTCAAAGAGAGGGGCCACGGTGTTTCTGTATCTCTATTATGTTGGTGCGGCTTCGGAACTTTTAAATATCTTGATTTATCTCGAGAACTACGCCTCTGATCAAAAAATATCATAGAAGATAAATTGTAGGAAACATAATTCTCTACAAAAAACGTCTCTTAACATTTTGCCATAGCTCGCTTCGTTTCCGAGATATTTGCATATTTATCTCAAGGGAAGGGGCCTGACGGACATATTTCGAGATATTTCTTCTTCTTGTTGTTCTTCTTCTGCACAGCTAAACTGGAAGTGGCATTTCCAGCTCGCAATAGTGCAGAGTTATCTCAAAGAAAGGGGTCACGGTGTTTCTGTATCTCTATTATGTTGGTGCGGCTTCGGAACTTTTAAATATCTCGATATATCTCGAAAACTACGCTTCTGATCAAAAAATATCATAGAACGTAAATTGTAGGAAACATTATTCTCTACAAAAAAGGTCTCTTAACATTTTGCCATAGCTCGCTTCGTTTCCGAGATATTTGCAGATTCAGCTCAAAGGAACGGGCCTGACGGACATATTTCGAGATATTTCTTCTTCTTGTTGTTCTTCTTCTGCACAGCTAAGCTGGAAGTGGCATTTGCGGCTCGCACTAGTGCAGAGTTATCTCAAAGAAAGGGGCCACGGTGTTTCTGTATCTCTATTATGTTGGTGCGGCTTCGGAACTTTTAAATATCTCGATATATCTCGAAAACTACGCGTCTGATCAAAAAATATCATAGAACATAAAAAGTAGGCAACATAATTCTCTACAAAAACGGTCTCTTAACATTTTGCAATAGCTCGCTTCGTTTCCGAGATATTTGCAGATATATCTCAAGGGAAGGGGCCTGACGGACATATTTCGAGATATTTCTTCTTCTTGTTGTTCTTCTTCTGCACAGCTAAGCTGGAAGTGGCATTTGCGGCTCGCACTAGTGCACAGTTATCTCAAAGAAAGGGGCCACGGTGTTTCTGTATCTCTATTATGTTGGTGCGTCTTCGGAACTTTTAAATATCTCGATATATCTCGAAAACTACGCTTCTGATCAAAAAATATCATAGAACATAAATTGTAGGAAACATAATTCTCTACAAAAAACGTCTCTTAATATTTTGCTATAGCTCGCTTCGTTTCCGAGATATTTGCAGATTCAGCTCAAAGGAACTGGCCTGACGGACATATTTCGAGATATTTCTTCTTCTTGTTGTTCTTCCTCTCCACAGCTAAGCTGGAAGTGGCATTTGCAGCTCGCAATAGTGCAGAGTTATCTCAAAGAAAGGGGCCACGGTGTTTCTGTATCTCTATTATGTTGGTGCGGCTTCGGAACTTTTAAATATCTTGATATATCTCGAGAACTACGCATCTGATCAAAAAATATCATCGAACATAAAAAGTAGGAAACTTAATTCTCTACAAAAAAGGTCTCTTAACGTTTTGCCATAGCTCGCTTCGTTTCCGAGATATTTGCAGATTTATCTCAAGGGAAGTGGCCTGACGGACATATTTCGAGATATTTCTTCTTCTTGTTGTTCTTCTTCTGCACAGCTAAACTGGAAGTGGCATTTCCAGCTCGCAATCGTGCAGAGTTATCTCAAAGAAAGGGGCCACGGTGTTTCTGTATCTCTATTATGTTGGTGCGGCTTCGGAACTTTTAAATATCTTGATATATCTCGAGAACTACGCCTCTGATCGAAAAATATCATAGAACATAAAAAGTAGGAAACTTAATTATCTACAAAAAAGGTCTCTTAACATTTTGCCATAGCTCGCTTCGTTTCCGAGATATTTGCAGATATATCTCAAGGGAAGGGGCCTGACGGACATATTTCGAGATATTTCTTCTTCTTGTTGTTCTTCTTCTGCACAGCTAAGCTGGAAGTGGCATTTACAGCTCGCAATAGTGCAGAGTTATCTCAAAGAAAGGGGCCACGGTGTTTCTGTATCTCTATTATGTTGGTGCGGCTTCGGAACTTTTAAATATCTTGATATATCTCGAGAACTACGCCTCTGATCGAAAAATATCATAGAACATAAAAAGTAGGAAACTTAATTATCTACAAAAAAGGTCTCTTAACATTTTGCCATAGCTCGCTTCGTTTCCGAGATATTTGCAGATTTATCTCAAGGGAAGGGGCCTGACGGACATATTTCGAGATATTTCTTCTTCTTGTTGTTCTTCTTCTGCACAGCTAAGCTGGAAGTGGCATTTGCGGCTCGCACCAGTGCAGAGTTATCTCAAAGGAAGGGGCCACGGTGTTTCTGTATCCCTATTATGTTGGTGCGGCTTCGGAACTTTTAAATATCTCGATATATCTCGAAAACTACGCTTCTGATCAAAAAATATCATAGAACATAAATTGTAGGAAACATAATTCTCTACAAAAAACGTCTCTTAACATTTTGCCATAGCTCGCTTCGTTTCCGAGATATTTGCAGATTTATCTCAAGGGAAGGGTCCTGATGGACATATTTCGAGATATTTCTTCTTCTTGTTGTTCTTCTTCTGCACAGCTAAACTGGAAGTGGCATTTCCAGCTCGCAATAGTGCAGAGTTATCTCAAAGAGAGGGGCCACGGTGTTTCTGTATCTCTATTATGTTGGTGCGGCTTCGGAACTTTTAAATATCTTGATATATCTCGAGAACTACGCATCTGATCAAAAAATATCATAGAAGATAAATTGTAGGAAACATAATTCTCTACAAAAAACGTCTCTTAACATTTTGCCATAGCTCGCTTCGTTTCCGAGATATTTGCAGATTCATCTCAAAGGAACTGGCCTGACGGACATATTTCGAGATATTTCTTCTTCTTGTTGTTCTTCCTCTGCACAGCTAAGCTGGAATGGCGTTTGCAGCTCGCAATAGTGCAGAGTTATCTCAAAGAAAGGGGCGACGGTGTTTCTGTATCTCTATTATGTTGGTGCGGCTTCGGAACTTTTAAATATCTTGATATATCTCGAGAACTACGCATCTGATCAAAAAATATCATAGAACATAAAAAGTAGGAAACTTAATTCTCTACAAAAAAGGTCTCTTAACATTTTGCCATAGCTCGCTTCGTTTCCGAGATATTTGCATATTTATCTCAAGGGAAGGGGCCTGACGGACATATTTCGAGATATTTCTTCTTCTTGTTGTTCTTCTTCTGCACAGCTAAACTGGAAGTGGCATTTCCAGCTCGCAATAGTGCAGAGTTATCTCAAAGAAAGGGGTCACGGTGTTTCTGTATCTCTATTATGTTGGTGCGGCTTCGGAACTTTTAAATATCTCGATATATCTCGAAAACTACGCTTCTGATCAAAAAATATCATAGAACGTAAATTGTAGGAAACATTATTCTCTACAAAAAAGGTCTCTTAACATTTTGCCATAGCTCGCTTCGTTTCCGAGATATTTGCAGATTTATCTCAAGGGAAGTGGCCTGACGGACATATTTCGAGATATTTCTTCTTCTTGTTGTTCTTCTTCTGCACAGCTAAACTGGAAGTGGCATTTCCAGCTCGCAATCGTGCAGAGTTATCTCAAAGAAAGGGGCCACGGTGTTTCTGTATCTCTATTATGTTGGTGCGGCTTCGGAACTTTTAAATATCTTGATATATCTCGAGAACTACGCCTCTGATCGAAAAATATCATAGAACATAAAAAGTAGGAAACTTAATTATCTACAAAAAAGGTCTCTTAACATTTTGCCATAGCTCGCTTCGTTTCCGAGATATTTGCAGATATATCTCAAGGGAAGGGGCCTGACGGACATATTTCGAGATATTTCTTCTTCTTGTTGTTCTTCTTCTGCACAGCTAAGCTGGAAGTGGCATTTACAGCTCGCAATAGTGCAGAGTTATCTCAAAGAAAGGGGCCACGGTGTTTCTGTATCTCTATTATGTTGGTGCGGCTTCGGAACTTTTAAATATCTTGATATATCTCGAGAACTACGCCTCTGATCGAAAAATATCATAGAACATAAAAAGTAGGAAACTTAATTATCTACAAAAAAGGTCTCTTAACATTTTGCCATAGCTCGCTTCGTTTCCGAGATATTTGCAGATTTATCTCAAGGGAAGGGGCCTGACGGACATATTTCGAGATATTTCTTCTTCTTGTTGTTCTTCTTCTGCACAGCTAAGCTGGAAGTGGCATTTGCGGCTCGCACCAGTGCAGAGTTATCTCAAAGGAAGGGGCCACGGTGTTTCTGTATCCCTATTATGTTGGTGCGGCTTCGGAACTTTTAAATATCTCGATATATCTCGAAAACTACGCTTCTGATCAAAAAATATCATAGAACATAAATTGTAGGAAACATAATTCTCTACAAAAAACGTCTCTTAACATTTTGCCATAGCTCGCTTCGTTTCCGAGATATTTGCAGATTTATCTCAAGGGAAGGGTCCTGATGGACATATTTCGAGATATTTCTTCTTCTTGTTGTTCTTCTTCTGCACAGCTAAACTGGAAGTGGCATTTCCAGCTCGCAATAGTGCAGAGTTATCTCAAAGAGAGGGGCCACGGTGTTTCTGTATCTCTATTATGTTGGTGCGGCTTCGGAACTTTTAAATATCTTGATATATCTCGAGAACTACGCATCTGATCAAAAAATATCATAGAAGATAAATTGTAGGAAACATAATTCTCTACAAAAAACGTCTCTTAACATTTTGCCATAGCTCGCTTCGTTTCCGAGATATTTGCAGATTCATCTCAAAGGAACTGGCCTGACGGACATATTTCGAGATATTTCTTCTTCTTGTTGTTCTTCCTCTGCACAGCTAAGCTGGAATGGCGTTTGCAGCTCGCAATAGTGCAGAGTTATCTCAAAGAAAGGGGCGACGGTGTTTCTGTATCTCTATTATGTTGGTGCGGCTTCGGAACTTTTAAATATCTTGATATATCTCGAGAACTACGCATCTGATCAAAAAATATCATAGAACATAAAAAGTAGGAAACTTAATTCTCTACAAAAAAGGTCTCTTAACATTTTGCCATAGCTCGCTTCGTTTCCGAGATATTTGCATATTTATCTCAAGGGAAGGGGCCTGACGGACATATTTCGAGATATTTCTTCTTCTTGTTGTTCTTCTTCTGCACAGCTAAACTGGAAGTGGCATTTCCAGCTCGCAATAGTGCAGAGTTATCTCAAAGAAAGGGGTCACGGTGTTTCTGTATCTCTATTATGTTGGTGCGGCTTCGGAACTTTTAAATATCTCGATATATCTCGAAAACTACGCTTCTGATCAAAAAATATCATAGAACGTAAATTGTAGGAAACATTATTCTCTACAAAAAAGGTCTCTTAACATTTTGCCATAGCTCGCTTCGTTTCCGAGATATTTGCAGATTCAGCTGAAAGGAACGGGCCTGGCGGACATATTTCGAGATATTTCTTCTTCATGTTGTTCTTCTTCTGCACAGCTAAGCTGGAAGTGGCATTTGCGGCTCGCACTAGTGCAGAGTTATCTCAAAGAAAGGGGCCACGGTGTTTCTGTATCTCTATTATGTTGGTGCGGCTTCGGAACTTTTAAATATCTCGATATATCTCGAAAACTACGCGTCTGATCAAAAAATATCATAGAACATAAAAAGTAGGAAACATAATTCTCTACAAAAACGGTCTCTTAACATTTTGCAATAGCTCGCTTCGTTTCCGAGATATTTGCAGATATATCTCAAGGGAAGGGGCCTGACGGACATATTTCGAGATATTTCTTCTTCTTGTTGTTCTTCTTCTGCACAGCTAAGCTGGAAGTGGCATTTGCGGCTCGCACTCGTGCACAGTTATCTCAAAGAAAGGGGCCACGGTGTTTCTGTATCTCTATTATGTTGGTGCGTCTTCGGAACTTTTAAATATCTCGATATATCTCGAAAACTACGCTTCTGATCAAAAAATATCATAGAACATAAATTGTAGGAACCATAATTCTCTACAAAAAAGGTCTCTTAACATTTTGCCATAGCTCGCTTCGTTTCCGAGATATTTGCAGATATATCTCAAGGGAAGGGGCCTGACGGACATATTTCGAGATATTTCTTCTTCTTGTTGTTCTTCTTCTGCACAGCTAAACTGGAAGTGGCATTTCCAGCTCGCAATCGTGCAGAGTTATCTCAAAGAAAGGGGCCACGGTGTTTCTGTATCTCTATTATGTTGGTGCGGCTTCGGAACTTTTAAATATCTTGATATATCTCGAGAACTACGCCTCTGATCGAAAAATATCATAGAACATAAAAAGTAGGAAACTTAATTATCTACAAAAAAGGTCTCTTAACATTTTGCCATAGCTCGCTTCGTTTCCGAGATATTTGCAGATTTATCTCAAGGGAAGGGGCCTGACGGACATATTTCGAGATATTTCTTCTTCTTGTTGTTCTTCTTCTGCACAGCTAAGCTGGAAGTGGCATTTGCAGCTCGCAATAGTGCAGAGTTATCTCAAAGAGAGGGGCGACGGTGTTTCTGTATCTCTATTATGTTGGTGCGGCTTCGGAACTTTTAAGTATCTTGATCTATCTCGAGAACTACGCATCTGATCAAAAAATATCATAGAAGATAAAAAGTAGGAAACTTAATTCTCTACAAAAAAGGTCTCTTAACATTTCGCCATAGCTCGCTTCGTTTCCGAGATATTTGCAGATTTATCTCAAGGGAAGGGGCCTGTCGGACATATTTCGAGATATTTCTTCTTCTTGTTGTTCTTCTTCTGCACAGCTAAGCTGGAAGTGGCATTTGCGGCTCGCACTAGTGCAGAGTTATCTCAAAGAAAGGGGCCACGGTGTTTCTGTATCTCTATTATGTTGGTGCGGCTTCGGAACTTTTAAATATCTTGATATATCTCGAGAACTACGCCTCTGATCGAAAAATATCATAGAACATAAAAAGTAGGAAACTTAATTATCTACAAAAAAGGTCTCTTAACATTTTGCCATAGCTCGCTTCGTTTCCGAGATATTTGCAGATTTATCTCAAGGGAAGGGGCCTGACGGACATATTTCGAGATATTTCTTCTTCTTGTTGTTCTTCTTCTGCACAGCTAAGCTGGAAGTGGCATTTGCGGCTCGCACTAGTGCAGAGTTATCTCAAAGGAAGGGGCCACGGTGTTTCTGTATCCCTATTATGTTGGTGCGGCTTCGGAACTTTTAAATATCTCGATATATCTCGAAAACTACGCTTCTGATCAAAAAATATCATAGAACATAAATTGTAGGAAACATAATTCTCTACAAAAAACGTCTCTTAACATTTTGCCATAGCTCGCTTCGTTTCCGAGATATTTGCAGATTTATCTCAAGGGAAGGGTCCTGATGGACATATTTCGAGATATTTCTTCTTCTTGTTGTTCTTCTTCTGCACAGCTAAACTGGAAGTGGCATTTCCAGCTCGCAATCGTGCAGAGTTATCTCAAAGAAAGGGGCCACGGTGTTTCTGTATCTCTATTATGTTGGTGCGGCTTCGGAACTTTTAAATATCTCGATATATCTCGAAAACTACGCTTCTGATCAAAAAATATCATAGAACATAAATTGTAGGAAGCATAATTCTCTACAAAAAAGGTCTCTTAACATTTTGCCATAGCTGGCTTCGTTTCCGAGATATTTGCAGATATATCTCAAGGGAAGGGGCCTGACGGACATATTTCGAGATATTTCTTCTTCTTGTTGTTCTTCTTCTGCACAGCTAAGCTGGAAGTGGCATTTACAGCTCGCAATAGTGCAGAGTTATCTCAAAGAAAGGGGCCACGGTGTTTCTGTATCTCTATTATGTTGGTGCGGCTTCGGAACTTTTAAATATCTTGATATATCTCGAGAACTACGCATCTGATCAAAAAATATCATACTACATAAAAAGTAGGAAACTTAATTCTCTACAAGAAAGGTCTCTAAACATTTTGCCATAGCTCGCTTCGTTTCCGAGATATTTGCAGATTTATCTCAAGGGAAGGGGCCTGACGGACATATTTCGAGATATTTCTTCTTCTTGTTGTTCTTCTTCTGCACAGCTAAGCTGGAAGTGGCATTTGCAGCTCGCAATAGTGCAGAGTTATCTCAAAGAGAGGGGCGACGGTGTTTCTGTATCTCTATTATGTTGGTGCGGCTTCGGAACTTTTAAGTATCTTGATCTATCTCGAGAACTACGCATCTGATCAAAAAATATCATAGAAGATAAAAAGTAGGAAACTTAATTCTCTACAAAAAAGGTCTCTTAACATTTCGCCATAGCTCGCTTCGTTTCCGAGATATTTGCAGATTTATCTCAAGGGAAGGGGCCTGTCGGACATATTTCGAGATATTTCTTCTTCTTGTTGTTCTTCTTCTGCACAGCTAAGCTGGAAGTGGCATTTGCGGCTCGCACTAGTGCAGAGTTATCTCAAAGAAAGGGGCCACGGTGTTTCTGTATCTCTATTATGTTGGTGCGGCTTCGGAACTTTTAAATATCTCGATATATCTCGAAAACTACGCTTCTGATCAAAAAATATCATAGAACATAAATTGTAGGAACCATAATTCTCTACAAAAAACGTCTCTTAACATTTTGCCATAGCTCGCTTCGTTTCCGAGATATTTGCAGATTGATCTCAAAGGAACTGGTCTGACGGACATATTTAGAGATATTTCTTCTTCTTGTTGTTCTTCCTCTGCACAGCTAAGCTGGAAGTGGCATTTGCAGCTCGCAATAGTGCAGAGTTATCTCAAAGAAAGGGGCCACGGTGTTTCTGTATCTCTAATATGTTGGTGCGGCTTCGGAACTTTAAAATATCTTGATATATCTCGAGAACTACGCATCTGATCAAAAAATATCATAGAACATAAATTGTAGGAAACATAATTCTCTACAAAAAAGGTCTCTTAACATTTTGCCATAGCTCGCTTCGTTTCCGAGATATTTGCAGATATATCTCAAGGGAAGGGGCCTGACGGACATATTTCGAGATATTTCTTCTTCTTGTTGTTCTTCTTCTGCACTGCTTAGCTGGAAGTGGCATTTACAGCTCGCAATAGTGCAGAGTTATCTCAAAGAAAGGGGCCACGGTGTTTCTGTATCTCTATTATGTTGGTGCGGCTTCGGAACTTTTAAATATCTTGATATATCTCGAAAACTACGCTTCTGATCAAAAAATATCATACAACATAAATTGTAGGAAACATAATTCTCTACAAAAAAGGTCTCTTAACATTTTGCCATAGCTCGCTTCGTTTCCGAGATATTTGCAGATATATCTCAAGGGAAGGGGCCTGACGGACATATTTCGAGATATTTCTTCTTCTTGTTGTTCTTCTTCTGCACAGCTAAGCTGGAAGTGGCATTTACAGCTCGCAATAGTGCAGAGTTATCTCAAAGAAAGGGGCCACGGTGTTTCTGTATCTCTATTATGTTCGTGCGGCTTCGGAACTTTTAAATATCTTGATATATCTCGAGAACTACGCTTCTGATCGAAAAATATCATAGAACATAAAAAGTAGGAAACTTAATTCTCTACAAAAAAGGTCTCTTAACATTTTGCCATAGCTAGCTTCGTTTCCGAGATATTTGCAGATTTATCTCAAGGGAAGGGGCCTGACGGACATATTTCGAGATATTTCTTCTTCTTGTTGTTCTTCTTCTGCACAGCTAAGCTGGAAGTGGCATTTGCAGCTCGCAATAGTGCAGAGTTATCTCAAAGAACGGGGCCACGGTGTTTCTGTATCTCTATTATGTTGGTGCGGCTTCGGAACTTTTAAATATCTCGATATATCTCGAAAACTACGCTTCTGATCAAAAAATATCATAGAACATAAATTGTAGGAAGCATAATTCTCTACAAAAAAGGTCTCTTAACATTTTGCCATAGCTCGCTTCGTTTCCGAGATATTTGCAGATATATCTCAAGGGAAGGGGCCTGACGGACATATTTCGAGATATTTCTTCTTCTTGTTGTTCTTCTTCTGCACAGCTAAGCTGGAAGTGGCATTTACAGCTCGCAATAGTGCAGAGTTATCTCAAAGAAAGGGGCCACGGTGTTTCTGTATCTCTATTATGTTGGTGCGGCTTCGGAACTTTTAAATATCTTGATATATCTCGAGAACTACGCCTCTGATCGAAAAATATCATAGAACAGAAAAAGTAGGAAACTTAATTATCTACAAAAAAGGTCTCTTAACATTTTGCCATAGCTCGCTTCGTTTCCGAGATATTTGCAGATTTATCTCAAGGGAAGGGGCCTGACGGACATATTTCGAGATATTTCTTCTTCTTGTTGTTCTTCTTCTGCACAGCTAAGCTGGAAGTGGCATTTGCGGCTCGCACTAGTGCAGAGTTATCTCAAAGGAAGGGGCCACGGTGTTTCTGTATCCCTATTATGTTGGTGCGGCTTCGGAACTTTTAAATATCTCGATATATCTCGAAAACTACGCTTCTGATCAAAAAATATCATAGAACATAAATTGTAGGAAGCATAATTCTCTACAAAAAAGGTCTCTTAACATTTTGCCATAGCTCGCTTCGTTTCCGAGATATTTGCAGATATATCTCAAGGGAAGGGGCCTGACGGACATATTTCGAGATATTTCTTCTTCTTGTTGTTCTTCTTCTGCACAGCTAAGCTGGAAGTGGCATTTACAGCTCGCAATAGTGCAGAGTTATCTCAAAGAAAGGGGCCACGGTGTTTCTGTATCTCTATTATGTTGGTGCGGCTTCGGAACTTTTAAATATCTTGATATATCTCGAGAACTACGCCTCTGATCGAAAAATATCATAGAACAGAAAAAGTAGGAAACTTAATTATCTACAAAAAAGGTCTCTTAACATTTTGCCATAGCTCGCTTCGTTTCCGAGATATTTGCAGATTTATCTCAAGGGAAGGGGCCTGACGGACATATTTCGAGATATTTCTTCTTCTTGTTGTTCTTCTTCTGCACAGCTAAGCTGGAAGTGGCATTTGCGGCTCGCACTAGTGCAGAGTTATCTCAAAGGAAGGGGCCACGGTGTTTCTGTATCCCTATTATGTTGGTGCGGCTTCGGAACTTTTAAATATCTCGATATATCTCGAAAACTACGCTTCTGATCAAAAAATATCATAGAACATAAATTGTAGGAAACATAATTCTCTACAAAAAACGTCTCTCAACATTTTGCCATAGCTCGCTTCGTTTCCGAGATATTTGCAGATTTATCTCAAGGGAAGGGTCCTGATGGACATATTTCGAGATATTTCTTCTTCTTGTTGTTCTTCTTCTGCACAGCTAAACTGGAAGTGGCATTTCCAGCTCGCAATCGTGCAGAGTTATCTCAAAGAAAGGGGCCACGGTGTTTCTGTATCTCTATTATGTTGGTGCGGCTTCGGAACTTTTAAATATCTCGATATATCTCGAAAACTACGCTTCTGATCAAAAAATATCATAGAACATAAATTGTAGGAAGCATAATTCTCTACAAAAAAGGTCTCTTAACATTTTGCCATAGCTGGCTTCGTTTCCGAGATATTTGCAGATATATCTCAAGGGAAGGGGCCTGACGGACATATTTCGAGATATTTCTTCTTCTTGTTGTTCTTCTTCTGCACAGCTAAGCTGGAAGTGGCATTTACAGCTCGCAATAGTGCAGAGTTATCTCAAAGAAAGGGGCCACGGTGTTTCTGTATCTCTATTATGTTGGTGCGGCTTCGGAACTTTTAAATATCTTGATATATCTCGAGAACTACGCCTCTGATCGAAAAATATCATAGAACATAAAAAGTAGGAAACATAATTCTCTACAAAAAACGTCTCTTAACATTTTGCCATAGCTCGCTTCGTTTCCGAGATATTTGCAGATTTATCTCAAGGGAAGGGTCCTGATGGACATATTTCGAGATATTTCTTCTTCTTGTTGTTCTTCTTCTGCACAGCTAAACTGGAAGTGGCATTTGCGGCTCGCACTAGTGCAGAGTTATCTCAAAGGAAGGGGCCACGGTGTTTCTGTATCCCTATTATGTTGGTGCGGCTTCGGAACTTTTAAATATCTCGATATATCTCGAAAACTACGCTTCTGATCAAAAAATATCATAGAACATAAATTGTAGGAAACATAATTCTCTACAAAAAACGTCTCTTAACATTTTGCCATAGCTCGCTTCGTTTCCGAGATATTTGCAGATTTATCTCAAGGGAAGGGTCCTGATGGACATATTTCGAGATATTTCTTCTTCTTGTTGTTCTTCATCTGCACAGCTAAACTGGAAGTGGCATTTCCAGCTCGCAATCGTGCAGAGTTATCTCAAAGAAAGGGGCCACGGTGTTTCTGTATCTCTATTATGTTGGTGCGGCTTCGGAACTTTTAAATATCTTGATATATCTCGAGAACTACGCCTCTGATCGAAAAATATCATAGAACATAAAAAGTAGGAAACTTAATTATCTACAAAAAAGGTCTCTTAACATTTTGCCATAGCTCGCTTGGTTTTGCGAGATATTTGCAGATTTATCTCAAGGGAAGGGGCCTGACGGACATATTTCGAGATATTTCTTCTTCTTGTTGTTCTTCTTCTGCACAGCTAAACTGGAAGTGGCATTTCCAGCTCGCAATCGTGCAGAGTTATCTCAAAGAAAGGGGCCACGGTGTTTCTGTATCTCTAATATGTTGGTGCGGCTTCGGAACTTTAAAATATCTTGATATATCTCGAGAACTACGCATCTGATCAAAAAATATCATAGAACATAAATTGTAGGAAACATAATTCTCTACAAAAAAGGTCTCTTAACATTTTGCCATAGCTCGCTTCGTTTCCGAGATATTTGCAGATATATCTCAAGGGAAGGGGCCTGACGGACATATTTCGAGATATTTCTTCTTCTTGTTGTTCTTCTTCTGCACAGCTAAGCTGGAACTGGCATTTACAGCTCGCAATAGTGCAGAGTTATCTCAAAGAAAGGGGCCACGGTGTTTCTGTATCTCTATTATGTTGGTGCGGCTTCGGAACTTTTAAATATCTTGATATATCTCGAAAACTACGCTTCTGATCAAAAAATATCATACAACATAAATTGTAGGAAACATAATTCTCTACAAAAAAGGTCTCTTAACATTTTGCCATAGCTCGCTTCGTTTCCGAGATATTTGCAGATATATCTCAAGGGAAGGGGCCTGACGGACATATTTCGAGATATTTCTTCTTCTTGTTGTTCTTCTTCTGCACAGCTAAGCTGGAAGTGGCATTTACAGCTCGCAATAGTGCAGAGTTATCTCAAAGAAAGGGGCCACGGTGTTTCTGTATCTCTATTATGTTCGTGCGGCTTCGGAACTTTTAAATATCTTGATATATCTCGAGAACTACGCTTCTGATCGAAAAATATCATAGAACATAAAAAGTAGGAAACTTAATTCTCTACAAAAAAGGTCTCTTAACATTTTGCCATAGCTCGCTTCGTTTCCGAGATATTTGCAGATTTATCTCAAGGGAAGGGGCCTGACGGACATATTTCGAGATATTTCTTCTTCTTGTTGTTCTTCTTCTGCACAGCTAAGCTGGAAGTGGCATTTGCAGCTCGCAATAGTGCAGAGTTATCTCAAAGAACGGGGCCACGGTGTTTCTGTATCTCTATTATGTTGGTGCGGCTTCGGAACTTTTAAATATCTCGATATATCTCGAAAACTACGCTTCTGATCAAAAAATATCATAGAACATAAATTGTAGGAAGCATAATTCTCTACAAAAAAGGTCTCTTAACATTTTGCCATAGCTCGCTTCGTTTCCGAGATATTTGCAGATATATCTCAAGGGAAGGGGCCTGACGGACATATTTCGAGATATTTCTTCTTCTTGTTGTTCTTCTTCTGCACAGCTAAGCTGGAAGTGGCATTTACAGCTCGCAATAGTGCAGAGTTATCTCAAAGAAAGGGGCCACGGTGTTTCTGTATCTCTATTATGTTGGTGCGGCTTCGGAACTTTTAAATATCTTGATATATCTCGAGAACTACGCCTCTGATCGAAAAATATCATAGAACATAAAAAGTAGGAAACTTAATTATCTACAAAAAAGGTCTCTTAACATTTTGCCATAGCTCGCTTCGTTTCCGAGATATTTGCAGATTTATCTCAAGGGAAGGGGCCTGACGGACATATTTCGAGATATTTCTTCTTCTTGTTGTTCTTCTTCTGCACAGCTAAGCTGGAAGTGGCATTTGCGGCTCGCGCTAGTGCAGAGTTATCTCAAAGGAAGGGGCCACGGTGTTTCTGTATCCCTATTATGTTGGTGCGGCTTCGGAACTTTTAAATATCTCGATATATCTCGAAAACTACGCTTCTGATCAAAAAATATCATAGAACATAAAAAGTAGGAAACATAATTCTCTACAAAAAACGTCTCTTAACATTTTGCCATAGCTCGCTTCGTTTCCGAGATATTTGCAGATTTATCTCAAGGGAAGGGTCCTGATGGACATATTTCGAGATATTTCTTCTTCTTGTTGTTCTTCTTCTGCACAGCTAAACTGGAAGTGGCATTTCCAGCTCGCAATCGTGCAGAGTTATCTCAAAGAAAGGGGCCACGGTGTTTCTGTATCTCTATTATGTTGGTGCGGCTTCGGAACTT
This sequence comes from Osmia lignaria lignaria, assembly GCF_051020975.1. Taxonomy (NCBI): domain Eukaryota; kingdom Metazoa; phylum Arthropoda; class Insecta; order Hymenoptera; family Megachilidae; genus Osmia; species Osmia lignaria. The sequence continues at coordinate 19,992,420 of NW_027478162.1, read as the reverse complement.
TTAAATATCTCGATATATCTCGAAAACTACGCGTCTGATCAAAAAATATCATAGAACATAAATTGTAGGAAGCATAATTCTCTACAAAAAAGGTCTCTTAACATTTTGCCATAGCTCGCTTCGTTTCCGAGATATTTGCAGATATATCTCAAGGGAAGGGGCCTGACGGACATATTTCGAGATATTTCTTCTTCTTGTTGTTCTTCTTCTGCACAGCTAAGCTGGAAGTGGCATTTACAGCTCGCAATAGTGCAGAGTTATCTCAAAGAAAGGGGCCACGGTGTTTCTGTATCTCTATTATGTTGGTGCGGCTTCGGAACTTTTAAATATCTTGATATATCTCGAGAACTACGCCTCTGATCGAAAAATATCATAGAACATAAAAAGTAGGAAACTTAATTATCTACAAAAAAGGTCTCTTAACATTTTGCCATAGCTCGCTTCGTTTCCGAGATATTTGCAGATTTATCTCAAGGGAAGGGGCCTGACGGACATATTTCGAGATATTTCTTCTTCTTGTTGTTCTTCTTCTGCACAGCTAAGCTGGAAGTGGCATTTGCGGCTCGCACTAGTGCAGAGTTATCTCAAAGGAAGGGGCCACGGTGTTTCTGTATCCCTATTATGTTGGTGCGGCTTCGGAACTTTTAAATATCTCGATATATCTCGAAAACTACGCTTCTGATCAAAAAATATCATAGAACATAAATTGTAGGAAACATAATTCTCTACAAAAAACGTCTCTTAACATTTTGCCATAGCTCGCTTCGTTTCCGAGATATTTGCAGATTTATCTCAAGGGAAGGGTCCTGATGGACATATTTCGAGATATTTCTTCTTCTTGTTGTTCTTCTTCTGCACAGCTAAGCTGGAAGTGGCATTTGCGGCTCGCACTAGTGCAGAGTTATCTCAAAGGAAGGGGCCACGGTGTTTCTGTATCTCTATTATGTTGGTGCGGCTTCGGAACTTTTAAATATCTTGATATATCTAGAGAACTACGCCTCTGATCGAAAAATATCATAGAACATAAAAAGTAGGAAACATAATTCTCTACAAAAAACGTCTCTTAACATTTTGCCATAGCTCGCTTCGTTTCCGAGATATTTGCAGATTTATCTCAAGGGAAGGGTCCTGATGGACATATTTCGAGATATTTCTTCTTCTTGTTGTTCTTCTTCTGCACAGCTAAACTGGAAGTGGCATTTCCAGCTCGCAATCGTGCAGAGTTATCTCAAAGAAAGGGGCCACGGTGTTTCTGTATCTCTATTATGTTGGTGCGGCTTCGGAACTTTTAAATATCTCGATATATCTCGAAAACTACGCTTCTGATCAAAAAATATCATAGAACATAAATTGTAGGAAGCATAATTCTCTACAAAAAAGGTCTCTTAACATTTTGCCATAGCTCGCTTCGTTTCCGAGATATTTGCAGATATATCTCAAGGGAAGGGGCCTAACGGACATATTTCGAGATATTTCTTCTTCTTGTTGTTCTTCTTCTGCACAGCTAAGCTGGAAGTGGCATTTACAGCTCGCAATAGTGCAGAGTTATCTCAAAGAAAGGGGCCACGGTGTTTCTGTATCTCTATTATGTTGGTGCGGCTTCGGAACTTTTAAATATCTTGATATATCTCGAGAACTACGCCTCTGATCGAAAAATATCATAGAACATAAAAAGTAGGAAACTTAATTATCTACAAAAAAGGTCTCTTAACATTTTGCCATAGCTCGCTTCGTTTCCGAGATATTTGCAGATTTATCTCAAGGGAAGGGGCCTGACGGACATATTTCGAGATATTTCTTCTTCTTGTTGTTCTTCTTCTGCACAGCTAAGCTGGAAGTGGCATTTGCGGCTCGCACTAGTGCAGAGTTATCTCAAAGGAAGGGGCCACGGTGTTTCTGTATCTCTATTATGTTGGTGCGGCTTCGGAACTTTTAAATATCTTGATATATCTCGAGAACTACGCTTCTGATCGAAAAATATCATAGAACATAAAAAGTAGGAAACTTAACTCTCTACAAAAAAGGTCTGTTAACATTTTGCCATAGCTCGCTTCGTTTCCGAGATATTTGCAGATTTATCTCAAGGGAAGGGGCCTGACGGACATATTTCGAGATATTTCTTCTTCATGTTGTTCTTCTTCTGCACAGCTAAGCTGGAAGTGGCATTTACAGCTCGCAATTGTGCAGAGTTATCTCAAAGAGAGGGGCCACGGTGTTTCTGTATCTCTATTATGTTGGTGCGGCTTCGGAACTTTTAAATATCTTGATATATCTCGAGAACTACGCATCTGATCAAAAAATATCATAGAAGATAAAAAGTAGGAAACTTAATTCCCTACAAAAAAGGTCTCTTAACATTTTGCCATAGCTCGCTTCGTTTCCGAGATATTTGCAGATTTATCTCAAGGGAAGGGGCCTAACGGACATATTTCGAGATATTTCTTCTTCTTGTTGTTCTTCTTCTGCACAGCTAAGCTGGAAGTAGCATTTGCGGCTCGCACTAGTGCAGAGTTATCTCAAAGAAAGGGGCCACGGTGTTTCTGTATCCCTATTATGTTGGTGCGGCTTCGGAACTTTTAAATATCTTGATATATCTCGAGAACTACGCTTCTGATCGAAAAATATCATAGAACATAAAAAGTAGGAAACTTAATTCTCTACAAAAAAGGTCTCTTAACATTTTGCCATAGCTCGCTTCGTTTCCGAGATATTTGCAGATTTATCTCAAGGGAAGGGGCCTGACGGACATATTTCGAGATATTTCTTCTTCTTGTTGTTCTTCTTCTGCCCAGCTAAGCTGGAAGTGGCATTTGCAGCGCGCAATAGTGCAGAGTTATCTCAAAGAAAGGGGCCACGGTGTTTCTGTATCTCTATTATGTTGGTGCGGCTTCGGAACTTTTAAATATCTTGATATATCTCGAGAACTACGCATCTGATCAAAAAATATCATACTACATAAAAAGTAGGAAACATAATTCTCTACAAAAAAGGTCTGTTAACATTTTGCCATAGCTCGCTTCGTTTCCGAGATATTTGCAGATATATCTCAAGGGAAGGGGCCTGACGGACATATTTCGAGATATTTCTTCTTCTTGTTGTTCTTCTTCTGCACAGCTAAGCTGGAAGTGGCATTTACAGCTCGCAATAGTGCAGAGTTATCTCAAAGAAAGGGGCCACGGTGTTTCTGTATCTCTATTATGTTGGTGCGGCTTCGGAACTTTTAAATATCTTGATATATCTCGAGAACTACGCATCTGATCAAAAAATATCATACTACATAAAAAGTAGGAAACTTAATTCTCTACAAGAAAGGTCTCTAAACATTTTGCCATAGCTCGCTTCGTTTCCGAGATATTTGCAGATTTATCTCAAGGGAAGGGGCCTGACGGACATATTTCGAGATATTTCTTCTTCTCGTTGTTCTTCTTCTGCACAGCTAAGCTGGAAGTGGCATTTGCAGCTCGCACTAGTGCAGAGTTATCTCAAAGAAAGGGGCCACGGTGTTTCTGTATATCTATTATGTTGGTGCGGCTTCGGAACTTTTAAATATCTCGATATATCTCGAAAACTACGCTTCTGATCAAAAAATATCGTAGAACATAAATTGTAGGAAACATAATTCTCTACAAAAAAGGTCTCTTAACATTTTGCCATAGCTCGCTTCTTTTCCGAGATATTTGCAGATTTATCTCAAGGGAAGGGGCCTGACGGACATATTTCGAGATATTTCTTCTTCTTGTTGTTCTTCTTCTGCCCAGCTAAGCTGGAAGTGGCATTTGCAGCGCGCAATAGTGCAGAGTTATCTCAAAGAAAGGGGCCACGGTGTTTCTGTATCTCTATTATGTTGGTGCGGCTTCGGAACTTTTAAATACCTTGATATATCTCGAGAACTACGCATCTGATCAAAAAATATCATAGAACATAAATTGTAGGAAGCATAATTCTCTACAAAAAAGGTCTCTTAACATTTTGCCATAGCTCGCTTCGTTTCCGAGATATTTGCAGATATATCTCAAGGGAAGGGGCCTGACGGACATATTTCGAGATATTTCTTCTTCTTGTTGTTCTTCTTCTGCACAGCTAAGCTGGAAGTGGCATTTACAGCTCGCAATAGTGCAGAGTTATCTCAAAGAAAGGGGCCACGGTGTTTCTGTATCTCTATTATGTTGGTGCGGCTTCGGAACTTTTAAATATCTTGATATATCTCGAGAACTACGCCTCTGATCGAAAAATATCATAGAACATAAAAAGTAGGAAACTTAATTATCTACAAAAAAGGTCTCTTAACATTTTGCCATAGCTCGCTTCGTTTCCGAGATATTTGCAGATTTATCTCAAGGGAAGGGGCCTGACGGACATATTTCGAGATATTTCTTCTTCTTGTTGTTCTTCTTCTGCACAGCTAAGCTGGAAGTGGCATTTGCGGCTCGCGCTAGTGCAGAGTTATCTCAAAGGAAGGGGCCACGGTGTTTCTGTATCCCTATTATGTTGGTGCGGCTTCGGAACTTTTAAATATCTCGATATATCTCGAAAACTACGCTTCTGATCAAAAAATATCATAGAACATAAAAAGTAGGAAACATAATTCTCTACAAAAAACGTCTCTTAACATTTTGCCATAGCTCGCTTCGTTTCCGAGATATTTGCAGATTTATCTCAAGGGAAGGGTCCTGATGGACATATTTCGAGATATTTCTTCTTCTTGTTGTTCTTCTTCTGCACAGCTAAACTGGAAGTGGCATTTCCAGCTCGCAATCGTGCAGAGTTATCTCAAAGAAAGGGGCCACGGTGTTTCTGTATCTCTATTATGTTGGTGCGGCTTCGGAACTTTTAAATATCTCGATATATCTCGAAAACTACGCGTCTGATCAAAAAATATCATAGAACATAAATTGTAGGAAGCATAATTCTCTACAAAAAAGGTCTCTTAACATTTTGCCATAGCTCGCTTCGTTTCCGAGATATTTGCAGATATATCTCAAGGGAAGGGGCCTGACGGACATATTTCGAGATATTTCTTCTTCTTGTTGTTCTTCTTCTGCACAGCTAAGCTGGAAGTGGCATTTACAGCTCGCAATAGTGCAGAGTTATCTCAAAGAAAGGGGCCACGGTGTTTCTGTATCTCTATTATGTTGGTGCGGCTTCGGAACTTTTAAATATCTTGATATATCTCGAGAACTACGCCTCTGATCGAAAAATATCATAGAACATAAAAAGTAGGAAACTTAATTATCTACAAAAAAGGTCTCTTAACATTTTGCCATAGCTCGCTTCGTTTCCGAGATATTTGCAGATTTATCTCAAGGGAAGGGGCCTGACGGACATATTTCGAGATATTTCTTCTTCTTGTTGTTCTTCTTCTGCACAGCTAAGCTGGAAGTGGCATTTGCGGCTCGCACTAGTGCAGAGTTATCTCAAAGGAAGGGGCCACGGTGTTTCTGTATCCCTATTATGTTGGTGCGGCTTCGGAACTTTTAAATATCTCGATATATCTCGAAAACTACGCTTCTGATCAAAAAATATCATAGAACATAAATTGTAGGAAACATAATTCTCTACAAAAAACGTCTCTTAACATTTTGCCATAGCTCGCTTCGTTTCCGAGATATTTGCAGATTTATCTCAAGGGAAGGGTCCTGATGGACATATTTCGAGATATTTCTTCTTCTTGTTGTTCTTCTTCTGCACAGCTAAGCTGGAAGTGGCATTTGCGGCTCGCACTAGTGCAGAGTTATCTCAAAGGAAGGGGCCACGGTGTTTCTGTATCTCTATTATGTTGGTGCGGCTTCGGAACTTTTAAATATCTTGATATATCTAGAGAACTACGCCTCTGATCGAAAAATATCATAGAACATAAAAAGTAGGAAACATAATTCTCTACAAAAAACGTCTCTTAACATTTTGCCATAGCTCGCTTCGTTTCCGAGATATTTGCAGATTTATCTCAAGGGAAGGGTCCTGATGGACATATTTCGAGATATTTCTTCTTCTTGTTGTTCTTCTTCTGCACAGCTAAACTGGAAGTGGCATTTCCAGCTCGCAATCGTGCAGAGTTATCTCAAAGAAAGGGGCCACGGTGTTTCTGTATCTCTATTATGTTGGTGCGGCTTCGGAACTTTTAAATATCTCGATATATCTCGAAAACTACGCTTCTGATCAAAAAATATCATAGAACATAAATTGTAGGAAGCATAATTCTCTACAAAAAAGGTCTCTTAACATTTTGCCATAGCTCGCTTCGTTTCCGAGATATTTGCAGATATATCTCAAGGGAAGGGGCCTAACGGACATATTTCGAGATATTTCTTCTTCTTGTTGTTCTTCTTCTGCACAGCTAAGCTGGAAGTGGCATTTACAGCTCGCAATAGTGCAGAGTTATCTCAAAGAAAGGGGCCACGGTGTTTCTGTATCTCTATTATGTTGGTGCGGCTTCGGAACTTTTAAATATCTTGATATATCTCGAGAACTACGCCTCTGATCGAAAAATATCATAGAACATAAAAAGTAGGAAACTTAATTATCTACAAAAAAGGTCTCTTAACATTTTGCCATAGCTCGCTTCGTTTCCGAGATATTTGCAGATTTATCTCAAGGGAAGGGGCCTGACGGACATATTTCGAGATATTTCTTCTTCTTGTTGTTCTTCTTCTGCACAGCTAAGCTGGAAGTGGCATTTGCGGCTCGCACTAGTGCAGAGTTATCTCAAAGGAAGGGGCCACGGTGTTTCTGTATCTCTATTATGTTGGTGCGGCTTCGGAACTTTTAAATATCTTGATATATCTCGAGAACTACGCTTCTGATCGAAAAATATCATAGAACATAAAAAGTAGGAAACTTAACTCTCTACAAAAAAGGTCTGTTAACATTTTGCCATAGCTCGCTTCGTTTCCGAGATATTTGCAGATTTATCTCAAGGGAAGGGGCCTGACGGACATATTTCGAGATATTTCTTCTTCATGTTGTTCTTCTTCTGCACAGCTAAGCTGGAAGTGGCATTTACAGCTCGCAATTGTGCAGAGTTATCTCAAAGAGAGGGGCCACGGTGTTTCTGTATCTCTATTATGTTGGTGCGGCTTCGGAACTTTTAAATATCTTGATATATCTCGAGAACTACGCATCTGATCAAAAAATATCATAGAAGATAAAAAGTAGGAAACTTAATTCCCTACAAAAAAGGTCTCTTAACATTTTGCCATAGCTCGCTTCGTTTCCGAGATATTTGCAGATTTATCTCAAGGGAAGGGGCCTAACGGACATATTTCGAGATATTTCTTCTTCTTGTTGTTCTTCTTCTGCACAGCTAAGCTGGAAGTAGCATTTGCGGCTCGCACTAGTGCAGAGTTATCTCAAAGAAAGGGGCCACGGTGTTTCTGTATCCCTATTATGTTGGTGCGGCTTCGGAACTTTTAAATATCTTGATATATCTCGAGAACTACGCTTCTGATCGAAAAATATCATAGAACATAAAAAGTAGGAAACTTAATTCTCTACAAAAAAGGTCTCTTAACATTTTGCCATAGCTCGCTTCGTTTCCGAGATATTTGCAGATTTATCTCAAGGGAAGGGGCCTGACGGACATATTTCGAGATATTTCTTCTTCTTGTTGTTCTTCTTCTGCCCAGCTAAGCTGGAAGTGGCATTTGCAGCGCGCAATAGTGCAGAGTTATCTCAAAGAAAGGGGCCACGGTGTTTCTGTATCTCTATTATGTTGGTGCGGCTTCGGAACTTTTAAATATCTTGATATATCTCGAGAACTACGCATCTGATCAAAAAATATCATACTACATAAAAAGTAGGAAACATAATTCTCTACAAAAAAGGTCTGTTAACATTTTGCCATAGCTCGCTTCGTTTCCGAGATATTTGCAGATATATCTCAAGGGAAGGGGCCTGACGGACATATTTCGAGATATTTCTTCTTCTTGTTGTTCTTCTTCTGCACAGCTAAGCTGGAAGTGGCATTTACAGCTCGCAATAGTGCAGAGTTATCTCAAAGAAAGGGGCCACGGTGTTTCTGTATCTCTATTATGTTGGTGCGGCTTCGGAACTTTTAAATATCTTGATATATCTCGAGAACTACGCATCTGATCAAAAAATATCATACTACATAAAAAGTAGGAAACTTAATTCTCTACAAGAAAGGTCTCTAAACATTTTGCCATAGCTCGCTTCGTTTCCGAGATATTTGCAGATTTATCTCAAGGGAAGGGGCCTGACGGACATATTTCGAGATATTTCTTCTTCTCGTTGTTCTTCTTCTGCACAGCTAAGCTGGAAGTGGCATTTGCAGCTCGCACTAGTGCAGAGTTATCTCAAAGAAAGGGGCCACGGTGTTTCTGTATATCTATTATGTTGGTGCGGCTTCGGAACTTTTAAATATCTCGATATATCTCGAAAACTACGCTTCTGATCAAAAAATATCGTAGAACATAAATTGTAGGAAACATAATTCTCTACAAAAAAGGTCTCTTAACATTTTGCCATAGCTCGCTTCTTTTCCGAGATATTTGCAGATTTATCTCAAGGGAAGGGGCCTGACGGACATATTTCGAGATATTTCTTCTTCTTGTTGTTCTTCTTCTGCCCAGCTAAGCTGGAAGTGGCATTTGCAGCGCGCAATAGTGCAGAGTTATCTCAAAGAAAGGGGCCACGGTGTTTCTGTATCTCTATTATGTTGGTGCGGCTTCGGAACTTTTAAATACCTTGATATATCTCGAGAACTACGCATCTGATCAAAAAATATCATACTACATAAAAAGTAGGAAACTTAATTCTCTACAAGAAAGGTCTCTAAACATTTTGCCATAGCTCGCTTTGTTTCCGAGATATTTGCAGATTTATCTCAAGGGAAGGGGCCTGACGGACATATTTCGAGATATTTCTTCTTCTTGTTGTTCTTCTTCTGCACAGCTAAGCTGGAAGTGGCATTTGCAGCTCGCACTAGTGCAGAGTTATCTCAAAGAAAGGGGCCACGGTGTTTCTGTATATCTATTATGTTGGTGCGGCTTCGGAACTTTTAAATATCTCGATATATCTCGAAAACTACGCTTCTGATCAAAAAATATCGTAGAACATAAATTGTAGGAAACATAATTCTCTACAAAAAAGGTCTGTTAACATTTTGCCATAGCTCGCTTCGTTTCCGAGATATTTGCAGATTTATCTCAAGGGAAGGGGCCTGACGGACATATTTCGAGATATTTCTTCTTCTTGTTGTTCTTCTTCTGCACAGCTAAGCTGGAAGTGGCATTTGCAGCTCGCAATAGTGCAGAGTTATCTCAAAGAAAGGGGCCACGGTGTTTCTGTATCTCTATTATGTTGTGCGGCTTCGGAACTTTTAAATATCTTGATATATCTCGAGAACTACGCATCTGATCAAAAAATATCATAGAACATAAAAAGTAGGAAACTTAATTCTCTACAAAAAAGGTCTCTTAACATTTTGCCATAGCTCGCTTCGTTTCCGAGATATTTGCAGATTTATCTCAAGGGAAGGGGCCTGACGGACATATTTCGAGATATTTCTTCTTCTTGTTGTTCTTCTTCTGCACAGCTAAGCTGGAAGTGGCATTTGCAGCTCGCACTAGTGCAGACTTATCTCAAAGAAAGGGGCCACGGTGTTTCTGTATATCTATTATGTTGGTGCGGCTTCGGAACTTTTAAATATCTCGATATATCTCGAAAACTACGCTTCTGATCAAAAAATATCATAGAACATAAATTGTAGGAAACATAATTCTCTACAAAAAAGGTCTCTTAACATTTTGCCATAGCTCGCTTCGTTTCCGAGATATTTGCAGATTTATCTCAAGGGAAGGGTCCTGATGGACATATTTCGAGATATTTCTTCTTCTTGTTGTTCTTCTTCTGCACAGCTAAACTGGAAGTGGCATTTCCAGCTCGCAATCGTGCAGAGTTATCTCAAACAAAGGGGCCACGGTGTTTCTGTATCTCTATTATGTTGGTGCGGCTTCGGAACTTTTAAATATCTCGATATATCTCGAAAACTACGCTTCTGATCAAAAAATATCATAGAACATAAAAAGTAGGAAACTTAATTCTCTACAAAAAAGGTCTCTTAACATTTTGCCATAGCTCGCTTCGTTTCCGAGATATTTGCAGATTCATCTCAAGGGAAGGGGTCTGACGGACATATTTCGAGATATTTCCTCTTCTTGTTGTTCTTCTTCTGCACAGCTAAGCTCGAAGTGGCATTTGCAGCTCGCAATAGTGCAGAGTTATCTCAAAGAAAGAGGCCACGGTGTTTCTGTACCTCTATTATGTTGGTGCAGCTTCGGAACTTTTAAATATCTTGATATATCTCGAGAACTACGCATCTGATCAAAAAATATCATCGAACATAAAAAGTAGGAAACTTAATTCTCTACAAAAAAGGTCTCTTAACATTTTGCCATAGCTCGCTTCGTTTCCGAGATATTTGCAGATTTATCTCAAGGGAAGGGTCCTGATGGACATATTTCGAGATATTTCTTCTTCTTGTTGTTCTTCTTCTGCACAGCTAAACTGGAAGTGGCATTTCCAGCTCGCAATCGTGCAGAGTTATCTCAAAGAAAGGGGCCACGGTGTTTCTGTATCTCTATTATGTTGGAGCGGCTTCGGAACTTTTAAATATCTTGATATATCTCGAGAACTACGCATCTGATCGAAAAATATCATAGAACATAAAAAGTAGGAAACTTAATTATCTACAAAAAAGGTCTCTTAACATTTTGCCATAGCTCGCTTCGTTTCCGAGATATTTGCAGATTTATCTCAAGGGAAGGGGCCTGACGGACATATTTCGAGATATTTCTTCTTCTTGTTGTTCTTCTTCTGCACAGCTAAGCTGGAAGTGGCATTTGCGGCTCGCACTAGTGCAGAGTTATCTCAAAGAAAGGGGCCACGGTGTTTCATTATCCCTATTATGTTGGTGCGGCTTCGGAACTTTTAAATATCTCGATATATCTCGAAAACTACGCTTCTGATCAAAAAATATCGTAGAACATAAATTGTAGGAAACATAATTCTCTACAAAAAAGGTCTCTTAACATTTTGCCATAGCTCGCTTCGTTTCCGAGATATTTGCAGATATATCTCAAGGGAAGGGGCCTGACGGACATATTTCGAGATATTTCTTCTTCTTGTTGTTCTTCTTCTGCACAGCTAAGCTGGAAGTGGCATTTACAGCTCGCAATAGTGCAGAGTTATCTCAAAGAAAGGGGCCACGGTGTTTCTGTATCTCTATTATGTTGGTGCGGCTTCGGAACTTTTAAATATCTCGATATATCTAGAAAACTACGCTTCTGATCAAAAAATATCATAGAACATAAAAAGTAGGAAACTTAATTATCTACAAAAAAGGTCTCTTAACATTTTGCCATAGCTCGCTTCGTTTCCGAGATATTTGCAGATTTATCTCAAGGGAAGGGGCCTGACGGACATATTTCGAGATATTTCTTCTTCTTGTTGTTCTTCTTCTGCACAGCTAAGCTGGAAGTGGCATTTGCGGCTCGCACTAGTGCAGAGTTATCTCAAAGAAAGGGGCCACGGTGTTTCTGTATCCCTATTATGTTGGTGCGGCTTCGGAACTTTTAAATATCTCGATATATCTCGAAAACTACGCTTCTGATCAAAAAATATCGTAGAACATAAATTGTAGGAAACATAATTCTCTACAAAAAAGGTCTCTTAACATTTTGCCATAGCTCGCTTCGTTTCCGAGATATTTGCAGATTTATCTCAAGGGAAGGGTCCTGATGGACATATTTCGAGATATTTCTTCTTCTTGTTGTTCTTCTTCTGCACAGCTAAACTGGAAGTGGCATTTCCAGCTCGCAATCGTGCAGAGTTATGTCAAAGAAAGGGGCCACGGTGTTTCTGTATCTCTATTATGTTGGTGCGGCTTCGGAACTTTTAAATATCTCGATATATCTCGAAAACTACGCTTCTGATCAAAAAATATCATAGAACATAAAAAGTAGGAAACTTAATTCTCTACAGAAAAGGTCTCTTACCATTTTGCCATAGCTCGCTTCGTTTCCGAGATATTTGCAGATTCATCTCAAGGGAAGGGGTCTGACGGACATATTTCGAGATATTTCCTCTTCTTGTTGTTCTTCTTCTGCACAGCTAAGCTCGAAGTGGCATTTGCAGCTCGCAATAGTGCAGAGTTATCTCAAAGAAAGAGGCCACGGTGTTTCTGTACCTCTATTATGTTGGTGCAGCTTCGGAACTTTTAAATATCTTGATATATCTCGAGAACTACGCATCTGATCGAAAAATATCATAGAACATAAAAAGTAGGAAACTTAATTCTCTACAAAAAAGGTCTCTTAACATTTTGCCATAGCTCGCTTCGTTTCCGAGATATTTGCAGATTTATCTCAAGGGAAGGGTCCTGATGGACATATTTCGAGATATTTCTTCTTCTTGTTGTTCTTCTTCTGCACAGCTAAACTGGAAGTGGCATTTCCAGCTCGCAATCGTGCAGAGTTATCTCAAAGAAAGGGGCCACGGTGTTTCTGTATCTCTATTATGTTTGTGCGGCTTCGGAACTTTTAAATATCTTGATATATCTCGAGAACTACGCATCTGATCGAAAAATATCATAGAACATAAAAAGTAGGAAACTTAATTATCTGCAAAAAAGGTCTCTTAACATTTTGCCATAGCTCGCTTCGTTTCCGAGATATTTGCAGATTTATCTCAAGGGAAGTGGCCTGACGGACATATTTCGAGATATTTCTTCTTCTTGTTGTTCTTCTTCTGCACAGCTAAGCGGGAAGTGGCATTTGCGGCTCGCACTAGTGCAGAGTTATCTCAAAGAAAGGGGCCACGGTGTTTCTGTATCCCTATTATGTTGGTGCGGCTTCGGAACTTTTAAATATCTCGATATATCTCGAAAACTACGCTTCTGATCAAAAAATATCATAGAACATAAATTGTAGGAAACATAATTCTCTACAAAAAACGTCTCTTAACATTTTGCCATAGCTCGCTTCGTTTCCGAGATATTTGCAGATTCAGCTCAAAGGAACTGGCCTGACGGACATATTTCGAGATATTTCTTCTTCTTGTTGTTCTTCCTCTGCACAGCTAAGCTGGAAGTGGCATTTGCAGCTCGCAATAGTGCAGAGTTATCTCAAAGAAAGGGGCCACGGTGTTTCTGTATCTCTATTATGTTGGTGCGGCTTCGGAACTTTTAAATATCTTGATATATCTCGAGAACTACGCATCTGATCAAAAAATATCATAGAACATAAAAAGTAGGAAACTTAATTCTCTACAAAAAAGGTCTCTTAACATTTTGCCATAGCTCGCTTCGTTTCCGAGATATTTGCAGATTTATCTCAAGGGAAGGGGCCTGACGGACATATTTCGAGATATTTCTTCTTCTTGTTGTTCTTCTTCTGCACAGCTAAGCTTGAAGTGGCATTTGCGGCTCGCACTAGTGCAGAGTTATCTCAACGAAAGGGGCCACGGTGTTTCTGTATCTCTATTATGTTGGTGCGGCTTCGGAACTTTTAAATATCTCGATATATCTCGAAAACTACGCTTCTGATCAAAAAATATCATAGAACATAAATTGTAGAAAGCATAATTCTCTACAAAAAAGGTCTCTTAACATTTTGCCATAGCTCGCTTCGTTTCCGAGATATTTGCAGATATATCTCAAGGGAAGGGGCCTGACGGACATATTTCGAGATATTTCTTCTTCTTGTTGTTCTTCTTCTGCACAGCTAAGCTGGAAGTGGCATTTACAGCTCGCAATAGTGCAGAGTTATCTCAAAGAAAGGGGCCACGGTGTTTCTGTATCTCTATTATGTTGGTGCGGCTTCGGAACTTTTAAATATCTTGATATATCTCGAGAACTACGCCTCTGATCGAAAAATATCATAGAACATAAAAAGTAGAAAACCTAATTCTCTACAAAAAAGGTCTCTTAACATTTTGCCATAGCTCTCTTCGTTTCCGAGATATTTGCAGATTTATCTCAAGGGAAGGGGCCTGACGGACATATTTCGAGATATTTCTTCTTCTTGTTGTTCTTCTTCTGCACAGCTAAGCTGAAAGTGGCATTTGCAGCTCGCAATAGTGCAGAGTTATCTCAAAGAAAGGGGCCACGGTGTTTCTGTATCTCTATTATGTTGGTGCGGCTTCGGAACTTTTAAATATCTTGATATATCTCGAGAACTACGCATCTGATCAAAAAATATCATAGAACATAAAAAGTAGGAAACTTATTCTCTACAAAAAACGTCTCTTAACATTTTGCCATAGCTCGCTTCGTTTCCGAGATATTTGCAGATTCAGCTCAAAGGAACTGGCCTGACGGACATATTTCGAGATATTTCTTGTTCTTGTTGTTCTTCCTCTGCACAGCTAAGCTGGAAGTGGCATTTGCGGCTCGCACTAGTGCAGAGTTATCTCAAAGAAAGGGGCCACGGTGTTTCTGTATCCCTATTATGTTGGTTCGGCTTCGGAACTTTTTATATCTCGATATATCTCGAAAACTACGCTTCTGATCAAAAAATATCATAGAACATAAATTGTAGGAAACATAACTCTCTACAAAAAACGTCTCTTAACATTTTGCCATAGCTCGCTTCGTTTCCGAGATATTTGCAGATTCAGCTCAAAGGAACTGGCCTGACGGACATATTTCGAGATATTTCTTGTTCTTGTTGTTCTTCCTCTGCACAGCTAAGCTGGAAGTGGCATTTGCAGCTCGCAATAGTGCAGAGTTATCTCAAAGAAAGGGGCCACGGTGTTTCTGTATCTCTATTATGTTGGTGCGGCTTCGGAACTTTTAAATACCTTGATATATCTCGAGAACTACGCATCTGATCAAAAAATATCATAGAACATAAAAAGTAGGAAACATAATTCTCTACAAAAAAGGTCTCTTAACATTTTGCCATAGCTCGCTTCGTTTCCGAGATATTTGCAGATTCAGCTCAAAGGAACTGGCCTGACGGACATATTTCGAGATATTTCTTCTTCTTGTTGTTCTTCCTCTGCACAGCTAAGCTGGAAGTGGCATTTGCAGCTCGCAATAGTGCAGAGTTATCTCAAAGAAAGGGGCCACGGTGTTTCTGTATTTCTATTATGTTGGTGCGGCTTCGGAAGTTTTAAATATCTTGATATATCTCGAGAACTACGCATCTGATCAAAAAATATCATAGAACATAAAAAGTAGGAAACTTAATTCTCTACAAAAAAGGTCTCTTAACATTTTGCCATAGCTCGCTTCGTTTCCGAGATATGTGCAGATTTATCTCAAGGGAAGGGGCCTGACGGACATATTTCGAGATATTTCTTCTTCTTGTTGTTCTTCTTCTGCACAGCTAAGCTGGAAGTGGCATTTACAGCTCGCAATAGTGCAGAGTTATCTCAAAGAAAGGGGCCACGGTGTTTCTGTATCTCTATTATGTTGGTGCGGCTTCGGAACTTTTAAATATCTTGATATATCTCGAGAACTACGCATCTGATCAAGAAATATCATAGAACATAAAAAGTAGGAAACTTAATTCTCTACAAAAAAGGTCGCTTAACATTTTGCCATAGCTCGCTTCGTTTCCGAGATATTTGCATATTTATCTCAAGGGAAGGGGCCTGACGGACATATTTCGAGATATTTCTTCTTCTTGTTGTTCTTCTTCTGCACAGCTAAGCTGGAAGTGGCATTTGCGGCTCGCACTAGTGCAGAGTTATCTCAAAGAAAGGGGCCACGGTGTTTCTGTATCTCTATTATGTTGGTGCGGCTTCGGAACTTTTCAATATCTCGATATATCTCGAAAACTACGCTTCTGATCAAAAAATATCATAGAACATAAATTGTAGGAAACATAATTCTCTACAAAAAAGGTCTCTTAACATTTTGCCATAGCTCGCTTCGTTTCCGAGATATTTGCAGATATATCTCAAGGGAAGGGGCCTGACGGACATATTTCGAGATATTTCTTCTTCTTGTTGTTCTTCTTCTGCACAGCTAAGCTGGAAGTGGCATTTACAGCTCGCAATAGTGCAGAGTTATCTCAAAGAAAGGGGCCACGGTGTTTCAGTATCTCTATTATGTTGGTGCGGCTTCGGAACTTTTAAATATCTTGATATATCTCGAGAACTACGCATCTGATCAAAAAATATCATAGAACATAAAAAGTAGGAAACTTATTCTCTACAAAAAAGGTCTCTTAACATTTTGCCATAGCTCGCTTCGTTTCCGAGATATTTGCAGATTTATCTCAAGGGAAGGGGCCTGACGGACATATTTCGAGATATTTCTTCTTCTTGTTGTTCTTCTTCTGCACAGCTAAGCTGGAAGTGGCATTTGCGGCTCGCACTAGTGCAGAGTTATCTCAAAGAAAGGGGCCACGGTGTTTCTGTATCCCTATTATGTTGGTGCGGCTTCGGAACTTTTTATATCTCGATATATCTCGAAAACTACGCTTCTGATCAAAAAATATCATAGAACATAAATTGTAGGAAACATAACTCTCTACAAAAAACGTCTCTTAACATTTTGCCATAGCTCGCTTCGTTTCCGAGATATTTGCAGATTCAGCTCAAAGGAACTGGCCTGACGGACATATTTCGAGATATTTCTTGTTCTTGTTGTTCTTCCTCTGCACAGCTAAGCTGGAAGTGGCATTTGCAGCTCGCAATAGTGCAGAGTTATCTCAAAGAAAGGGGCCACGGTGTTTCTGTATCTCTATTATGTTGGTGCGGCTTCGGAACTTTTAAATATCTTGATATATCTCGAGAACTACGCATCTGATCAAAAAATGTCATAGAACATAAAAAGTAGGAAACTTAATTCTCTACAAAAAAGGTCTCTTAACATTTTGCCATAGCTCGCTTCGTTTCCGAGATATTTGCAGATTTATCTCAAGGTAAGGGGCCTGACGGACATATTTCGAGATATTTCTTCTTCTTGTTGTTCTTCTTCTGCACAGCTAAGCTGGAAGTGGCATTTGCAGCTCGCAATAGTGCATAGTTATCTGAAAGAAAGGGGCCACGGTGTTTCTGTATCTCTATTATGTTGGTGCGGCTTCGGAACTTTTAAATATCTCGATATATCTCGAAAACTACGCTTCTGATCAAAAAATATCATAGAACATAAATTGTAGGAAACATAATTCTCTACAAAAAAGGTCTCTTAACATTTTGCCATAGCTCGCTTCGTTTCCGAGATATTTGCAGATTTATCTCAAGGGAAGGGTCCTGACGGACATATTTCGAGATATTTCTTCTTCTTGTTGTTCTTCTTCTGCACAGCTAAACTGGAAGTGGCATTTCCAGCTCGCAATCATGCAGAGTTATCCCAAAGAGAGGGGCCACGGTGTTTCTGTATCTCTATTATGTTGGTGCGGCTTCGGAACTTTTAAATATCTTGATATATCTCGAGAACTACGCCTCTGATCGAAAAATATCATGAAACATAAAAAGTAGGAAACTTAATTCTCTACAAAAAGGTCTCTTAACATTTTGCCATAGCTCGCTTCGTTTCCGAGATATTTGCAGATTTAGCTCAAGGGAAGGGGCCTGACGGACATATTTCGAGATATTTCTTCTTCTTGTTGTTCTTCTTCTGCACAGCTAAGCTGGAAGTGGCATTTGCAGCTCGCAATAGTGCAGAGTTATCTCAAAGAAAGGGGCCACGGTGTTTCTGTATCTCTATTATGTTGGTGCGGCTTCGGAACTTTTAAATATCTTGATATATCTCGAGAACTACGCATCTGATCAAAAAATATCATAGAAGATAAAAAGTAGGAAACTTAATTCTCTACAAAAAAGGTCTCTTAACATTTTCCCATAGCTGGCATCGTTTCCGAGATATTTGCAGATTTATCTCAAGGGAAGGGTCCTGATGGACATATTTCGAGATATTTCTTCTTCTTGTTGTTCTTCTTCTGCACAGCTAAGCTGGAAGTGGCATTTGCAGCTCGCAATAGTGCAGAGTTATCTCAAAGAAAGGGGCCACGGTGTTTCTGTACCTCTATTATGTTGGTGCAGCTTCGGAGCTTTTAAATATCTTGATATATCTCGAGAACTACGCATCTGATCAAAAAATATCATAGAACATAAAAAGTAGGAAACTTAATTCTCTACAAAAAAGGTCTTTTAACGTTTTGCAATAGCTCGCTTCGTTTCCGAGATATTTGCAGATTTATCTCAAGGGAAGGGTCCTGACGGACATATTTCGAGATATTTCTTCTTCTTGTTGTTCTTCTTCTGCACAGCTAAACTGGAAGTGGCATTTCCAGCTCGCAATCATGCAGAGTTATCCCAAAGAGAGGGGCCACGGTGTTTCTGTATCTCTATTATGTTGGTGCGGCTTCGGAACTTTTAAATATCTTGATATATCTCGAGAACTACGCCTCTGATCGAAAAATATCATAGAACATAAAAAGTAGGAAACTTAATTCTCTACAAAAAAGGTCTCTTAACATTTTGCCATAGCTCGCTTCGTTTCCGAGATATTTGCAGATTTAGCTCAAGGGAAGGGGCCTGACGGACATATTTCGAGATATTTCTTCTTCTTGTTGTTCTTCTTCTGCACAGCTAAGCTGGAAGTGGCATTTGCAGCTCGCAATAGTGCAGAGTTATCTCAAAGAAAGGGGCCACGGTGTTTCTGTATCTCTATTATGATGGTGCGGCTTCGGAACTTTAAAATATCTTGATATATCTCGAGAACTACGCATCTGTTCAAAAAATATCATAGAACATAAAAAGTAGGAATCCTAATTTTCTACAAAAAAGGTCTCTTAACATTTTGCCGTAGCTCGCTTCGTTTCCGAGATATTTGCAGATTTATCTCAAGGGAAGGGGCCTGACGGACATATTTCGAAATATTTCTTATTCTTGTTGTTCTTCTTCTGCACAGCTAAGCTGGAAGTGGCATTTGCAGCTCGCAATAGTGCAGAGTTATCTCAAAGAAAGGGGCCACGGTGTTTCTGTACCTCTATTATGTTGGTGCAGCTTCGGAGCTTTTAAATATCTTGATATATCTCGAGAACTACGCATCTGATCAAAAAATATCATAGAACATAAAAAGTAGGAAACTTAATTCTCTACAAAAAAGGTCTTTTAACGTTTTGCCGTAGCTCGCTTCGTTTCCGAGATATCTGCAGATTTATCTCAAGGGAAGGGGCCTGACGGACATATTTCGAAATATTTCTTATTCTTGTTGTTCTTCTTCTGCACAGCTAAGCTGGAAGTGGCATTTGCAGCTCGCAATAGTGCAGAGTTATCTCAAAGAAAGGGGCCACGGTGTTTCTGTACCTCTATTATGTTGGTGCAGCTTCGGAGCTTTTAAATATCTTGATATATCTCGAGAACTACGCATCTGATCAAAAAATATCATAGAACATAAAAAGTAGGAAACTTAATTCTCTACAAAAAAGGTCTTTTAACGTTTTGCAATAGCTCGCTTCGTTTCCGAGATATTTGCAGATTTATCTCAAGGGAAGGGTCCTGACGGACATATTTCGAGATATTTCTTCTTCTTGTTGTTCTTCTTCTGCACAGCTAAACTGGAAGTGGCATTTCCAGCTCGCAATCATGCAGAGTTATCTCAAAGAGAGGGGCCACGGTGTTTCTGTATCTCTATTATGTTGGTGCGGCTTCGGAACTTTTAAATATCTTGATATATCTCGAGAACTACGCCTCTGATCGAAAAATATCATAGAACATAAAAAGTAGGAAACCTAATTTTCTACAAAAAAGGTCTCTTAACATTTTGCCGTAGCTCGCTTGGTTTCCGAGATATTTGCAGATTTATCTCAAGGGAAGGGGCCTGACGGACATATTTCGAGATATTTCTTCTTCTTGTTGTTCTTCTTCTACACAGCTAAGCTGGAAGTGGCATTTGCAGCGCGCAATAGTGCAGAGTTATCTCAAAGAAACGGGCCACGGTGTTTCTGTATCTCTATTATGTTGGTGCGGCTTCGGAACTTTTAAATATCTTGATATATCTCGAGAACTACGCATCTGATCAAAAAATATCGTAGAACATAAAAAGTAGGAAACTTAATTCTCTACAAAAAAGGTCTCTTAACGTTTTCCCATAACTGGCATCGTTTCCGAGATATTTGCAGATTTATCTCAAGGGAAGGGGCCTGACGGACATATTTCGAGATATTTCTTCTTCTTGTTGTTCTTCTTCTGCACAGCTAAGCTGGAAGTGGCATTTGCAGCTCGCAATAGTGCAGAGTTATCGCAAAGAAAGGGGCCACGGTGTTTCTGTATCTCTATTATGTTGGTGCGGCTTCGGAACCTTTAAATATCTTGATATATCTCGAGAACTACGCATCTGATCAAAAAATATCATAGAACATAAAAAGTAGGAAACCTAATTTTCTACAAAAAAGGTCTCTTAACATTTTGCCGTAGCTCGCTTCGTTTCCGAGATATTTGCAGATTTATCTCAAGGGAAGGGGCCTGACGGACATATTTCGAAATATTTCTTATTCTTGTTGTTCTTCTTCTGCACAGCTAAGCTGGAAGTGGCATTTGCAGCTCGCTATAGTGCAGAGTTATCTCAAAGAAAGGGGCCACGGTGTTTCTGTACCTCTATTATGTTGGTGCAGCTTCGGAGCTTTTAAATATCTTGATATATCTCGAGAACTACGCATCTGTTCACAAAATATCATAGAACATAAAAAGTAGGAATCCTAATTTTCTACAAAAAAGGTCTCTTAACATTTTGCCATAGCTCGCTTCGTTTCCGAGATATTTGCAGATTCAGCTCAAAGGAACTGGCCTGACGGACATATTTCGAGATATTTCTTCTTCTTGTTGTTCTTCCTCTGCACAGCTAAGCTGGAAGTGGCATTTGCAGCTCGCAATAGTGCAGAGTTATCTCAAAGAAAGGGGCCACGGTGTTTCTGTACCTCTATTATGTTGGTGCAGCTTCGGAGCTTTTAAATATCTTGATATATCTCGAGAACTACGCATCTGATCAAAAAATATCATAGAACATAAAAAGTAGGAAACTTAATTCTCTACAAAAAAGGTCTTTTAACGTTTTGCAATAGCTCGCTTCGTTTCCGAGATATTTGCAGATTTATCTCAAGGGAATGGTCCTGACGGACATATTTCGAGATATTCCTTCTTCTTGTTGTTCTTCTTCTGCACAGCTAAGCTGGAAGTGGCATTTGCAGCTCGCAATAGTGCAGAGTTACCTCAAAGAAAGGGGCCACGGTGTTTCTGTATCTCTATTATGTTGGTGCGGCTTCGGAACTTTTAAATATCAGGATATATCTCGAGAACTACGCATCTGATCAAAAAATATCATAGAACATAAAAAGTAGGAAACTTAATTCTCTACAAAAATGGTCTCTTAACATTTTGCCATAGCTCGCTTCGTTTCCGAGATATTTGCAGATTTATCTCAAGGGAAGGGGCCTGACGGACATATTTCGAGATATTTCTTCTTCTGGTTGTTCTTCTTCTGCACAGCTAAGCTGGAAGTGGCATTTGCAGCGCGCAATAGTGCAGAGTTATCTCAAAGAAAGGGGCCACGGTGTTTCTGTATCTCTATTATGTTGGTGCGGCTTCGGCACTTTTAAATATCTTGATATATCTCGAGAACTACGCATCTGTTCAAAAAATATCATAGAACATAAAAAGTAGGAATCCTAATTTTCTACAAAAAAGGTCTCTTAACATTTTGCCGTAGCTCGCTTCGTTTCCGAGATATTTGCAGATTTATCTCAAGGGAAGGGGCCTGACGGACATATTTCGAGATATTTCTTCTTCTTGTTGTTCTTCTTCTGCACAGCTAAGCTGGAAGTGGCATTTGCAGCTCGCAATAGTGCAGAGTTACCTCAAAGAAAGGGGCCACGGTGTTTCTGTATCTCTATTATGTTGGTGCCGCTTCGGAACTTTTAAATATCAGGATATATCTCGAGAACTACGCATCTGATCAAAAAATATCATAGAACATAAAAAGTAGGAATCCTAATTTTCTACAAAAAAGGTCTCTTAACATTTTGCCGTAGCTCGCTTCGTTTCCGAGATATTTGCAGATTTATCTCAAGGGAAGGGGCCTGACGGACATATTTCCAGATATTTCTTCTTCTTGTTGTTCTTCTTCTGCACAGCTAAGCTGGAAGTGGCATTTGCAGCTCGCAATAGTGCAGAGTTATCTCAAAGAAAGGGGCCACGGTGTTTCTGTATCTCTATTATGTTGGTGCGGCTTCGGAACTTTTAAATATCTTGATATATCTCGAGAACTACGCATCTGATCAAAAAATATCGTAGAACATAAAAAGTAGGAAACTTAATTCTCTACAAATAAGGTCTCTTAACATTTTGCGATAGCTCGCTTGGTTTCCGAGATATTTGCAGATTTATCTCAAGGGAAGGGGCCTGACGGACATATTTCGAGATATTTCTTCTTCTTGTTGTTCTTCTTCTGCACAGCTATGCTGGAAGTGGCATTTGCAGCTCGCAATAGTGCAGAGTTACCTCAAAGAAAGGGGCCACGGTGTTTCTGTATCTCTATTATGTTGGTGCGGCTTCGGAACTTTTAAATATCTTGATATATCTCGAGAACTACGCATCTGATCAAAAAATATCATAGAACATAAAAAGTAGGAAACTTAATTCTCTACAAAAAAGGTCTCTTAACATTTTGCCATAGCTCGCTTCGTTTCCGAGATATTTGCAGATTTATCTCAAGGGAAGGGGCCTGACGGACATATTTCGAGATATTTCTTCTTCTTGTTGTTCTTCTTCTGCACAGCTAAGCTGGAAGTGGCATTTGCAGCGCGCAATAGTGCAGAGTTATCTCAAAGAAAGGGGCCACGGTGTTTCTGTATCTCTCTTATGTTGGTGCGGCTTCGGAACTTTTAAATATCTTGATATATCTCGAGAACTACGCATCTGTTCAAAAAATATCATAGAACATAAAAAGTAGGAATCCTAATTTTCTACAAAAAAGGTCTCTTAACATTTTGCCGTAGCTCGCTTCGTTTCCGAGATATTTGCAGGTTTATCTCAAGGGAAGGGGCCTGACGGACATATTTCCAGATATTTCTTCTTCTTGTTGTTCTTCTTCTGCACAGCTAAGCTGGAAGTGGCATTTGCAGCTCGCAATAGTGCAGAGTTATCCCAAAGAAAGGGGCCACGGTGTTTCTGTATCTCTATTATGTTGGTGCGGCTTCGGAACTTTTAAATATCTTTATATATCTCGAGAACTACGCATCTGATCAAAAAATATCATAGAACATAGAAAGTAGGAAACCTAATTTTCTACAAAAAAGGTCTCTTAACATTTTGCCGTAGCTCGCTTCGTTTCCGAGATATTTGCAGATTTATCTCAAGGGAAGGGGCCTGACGGACATATTTCGAAATATTTCTTATTCTTGTTGTTCTTCTTCTGCACAGTTAAGCTGGAAGTGGCATTTGCAGCTCGCAATAGTGCAGAGTTATCTCAACGAAAGGGGCCACGGTGTTTCTGTACCTCTATTATGTTGGTGCAGCTTCGGAGCTTTTAAATATCTTGATATATCTCGAGAACTACGCATCTGATCAAAAAATATCATAGAACATAAAAAGTAGGAAACATAATTCTCTACAAAAAAGGTCTCTTAACATTTTGCCGTAGTTCGCTTCGTTTCCGAGATATTTGCAGATTTATCTCAAGGGAAGGGGCCTGACGGACATATTTCGAGATATTTCTTCTTCTTGTTGTTCTTCTTCTGCACAGCTAAGCTGGAAGTGGCATTTGCAGCTCGCAATAGTGCAGAGTTATCGCAAAGAAAGGGGCCACGGTGTTTCTGTATCTCTATTATGTTGGTGCGGCTTCGGAACTTTTAAATATCTTGATATATCTCGAGAACTACGCATCTGATCAAAAAATATCATAGAACATAAAAAGTAGGAAACCTAATTTTCTACAAAAAAGGTCTCTTAACATTTTGCCGTAGCTCGCTTCGTTTCCGAGATATTTGCAGATTTATCTCAAGGGAAGGGGCCTGACGGACATATTTCGAGATATTTCTTCTTCTTGTTGTTCTTCTTCCGCACAGCTAAGCTGGAAGTGGCATTTGCAGCGCGCAATAGTGCAGAGTTATCTCAAAGAAAGGGGCCACGGTGTTTCTGTATCTCTATTATGTTGGTGCGGCTTCGGAACTTTTAAATATCTTGATATATCTCGAGAACTACGCATCTGATCAAAAAATATCGTAGAACATAAAAAGTAGGAAACTTAATTCTCTACAAATAAGGTCTCTAAACATTTTGCCATAGCTCGCTTGGTTTCCGAGATATTTGCAGATTTATCTCAAGGGAAGGGGCCTGACGGACATATTTCGAGATATTCCTTCTTCTTGTTGTTCTTCTTCTGCACAGCTAAGCTGGAAGTGGCATTTGCAGCTCGCTATAGTGCAGAGTTACCTCAAAGAAAGGGGCCACGGTGTTTCTGTATCTCTATTATGTTGGTGCCGCTTCGGAACTTTTAAATATCAGGATATATCTCGAGAACTACGCATCTGATCAAAAAATATCATAGAACATAAAAAGTAGGAAACTTAATTCTCTACAAAAATGGTCTCTTAACATTTTGCCATAGCTCGCTTCGTTTCCGAGATATTTCCAGATTTATCTCAAGGGAAGGGGCCTGACGGACATATTTCGAGATATTTCTTCTTCTTGTTGTTCTTCTTCTGCACAGCTAAGCTGGAAGTGGCATTTGCAGCGCGCAATAGTGCAGAGTTATCTCAAAGAAAGGGGCCACGGTGTTTCTGTATCTCTATTATGTTGGTGCGGCTTCGGAACTTTTAAATATCTTGATATATCTCGAGAACTACGCATCTGTTCAAAAAATATCATAGAACATAAAAAGTAGGAATCCTAATTTTCTACAAAAAAGGTCTCTTAACATTTTGCCGTAGCTCGCTTCGTTTCCGAGATATTTGCAGAATTATCTGAAGGGAAGGGGCCTGACGGACATATTTCCAGATATTTCTTCTTCTTGTTGTTCTTCTTCTGCACAGCTAAGCTGGAAGTGGCATTTGCAGCTCGCAATAGTGCAGAGTTATCTCAAAGAAAGGGGCCACGGTGTTTCTGTATCTCTATTATGTTGGTGCGGCTTCGGAACTTTTAAATATCTTGATATATCTCGAGAACTACGCATCTGATCAAAAAATATCGTAGAACATAAAAAGTAGGAAACTTAAATCTCTACAAATAAGGTCTCTTAACATTTTGCCATAGCTCGCTTCGTTTCCGAGATATTTGCAGATTTATCTCAAGGGAAGGGGCCTGACGGACATATTTCGAGATATTTCTTCTTCTTGTTGTTCTTCTTCTGCACAGCTAAGCTGGAAGTGGCATTTGCAGCGCGCAATAGAGCAGAGTTATCTCAAAGAAAGGGGCCACGGTGTTTCTGTATCTCTATTATGTTGGTGCGGCTTCGGAACTTTTAAATATCTTGATATATCTCGAGAACTACGCATCTGTTCAAAAAATATCATAGAACATAAAAAGTAGGAATCCTAATTTTCTACAAAAAAGGTCTCTTAACATTTTGCCGTAGCTCGCTTCGTTTCCGAGATATTTGCAGATTTATCTCAAGGGAAGGGGCCTGACGGACATATTTCGAGATATTTCTTCTTCTTGTTGTTCTTCTTCTGCACAGCTAAGCTGGAAGTGGCATTTGCAGCTCGCAATAGTGCAGAGTTACCTCAAAGAAAGGGGCCACGGTGTTTCTGTATCTCTATTATGTTGGTGCGGCTTCGGAACTTTTAAATATCTTGATATATCTCGAGAACTACGCATCTGATCAAAAAATATCATAGAACATAAAAAGTAGGAAACTTAATTCTCTACAAAAAAGGTCTCTTAACATTTTGCCATAGCTCGCTTCGTTTCCGAGATATTTGCAGATTTATCTCAAGGGAAGGGGCCTGACGGACATATTTCGAGATATTTCTTCTTCTTGTTGTTCTTCTTCTGCACAGCTAAGCTGGAAGTGGCATTTGCAGCGCGCAATAGTGCAGAGTTATCTCAAAGAAAGGGGCCACGGTGTTTCTGTATCTCTATTATGTTGGTGCGGCTTCGGAACTTTTAAATATCTTGATATATCTCGAGAACTACGCATCTGTTCAAAAAATATCATAGAACATAAAAAGTAGGAATCCTAATTTTCTACAAAAAAGGTCTCTTAACATTTTGCCGTAGCTCGCTTCGTTTCCGAGATATTTGCAGGTTTATCTCAAGGGAAGGGGCCTGACGGACATATTTCCAGATATTTCTTCTTCTTGTTGTTCTTCTTCTGCACAGCTAAGCTGGAAGTGGCATTTGCAGCTCGCAATAGTGCAGAGTTATCGCAAAGAAAGGGGCCACGGTGTTTCTGTATCTCTATTATGTTGGTGCGGCTTCGGAACTTTTAAATATCTTGATATATCTCGAGAACTACGCATCTGATCAAAAAATATCATAGAACATAAAAAGTAGGAAACCTAATTTTCTACAAAAAAGGTCTCTTAACATTTTGCCGTAGCTCGCTTCGTTTCCGAGATATTTGCAGATTTATCTCAAGGGAAGGGGCCTGACGGACATATTTCGAAATATTTCTTATTCTTGTTGTTCTTCTTCTGCACAGCTAAACTGGAAGTGGCATTTGCAGCTCGCAATAGTGCAGAGTTATCTCAAAGAAAGGGGCCACGGTGTTTCTGTACCTCTATTATGTTGGTGCAGCTTCGGAGCTTTTAAATATCTTGATATATCTCGAGAACTACGCATCTGATCAAAAAATATCATAGAACATAAAAAGTAGGAAACCTAATTTTCTACAAAAAAGGTCTCTTAACATTTTGCCGTAGCTCGCTTCGTTTCCGAGATATTTGCAGATTTATCTCAAGGGAAGGGGCCTGACGGACATATTTCGAGATATTTCTTCTTCTTGTTGTTCTTCTTCCGCACAGCTAAGCTGGAAGTGGCATTTGCAGCGCGCAATAGTGCAGAGTTATCTCAAAGAAAGGGGCCACGGTGTTTCTGTATCTCTATTATGTTGGTGCGGCTTCGGAACTTTTAAATATCTTGATATATCTCGAGAACTACGCATCTGATCAAAAAATATCGTAGAACATAAAAAGTAGGAAACTTAAATCTCTACAAATAAGGTCTCTTAACATTTTGCCATAGCTCGCTTCGTTTCCGAGATATTTGCAGATATATCTCAAGGGAAGGGGCCTGACGGACATATTTCGAGATATTCCTTCTTCTTGTTGTTCTTCTTCTGCACAGCTAAGCTGGAAGTGGCATTTGCAGCTCGCAATAGTGCAGAGTTACCTCAAAGAAAGGGGCCACGGTGTTTCTGTATCTCTATTATGTTGGTGCCGCTTCGGAACTTTTAAATATCAGGATATATCTCGAGAACTACGCATCTGATGAAAAAATATCATAGAACATAAAAAGTAGGAATCCTAATTTTCTACAAAAAAGGTCTCTTAACATTTTGCCGTAGCTCGCTTCGTTTCCGAGATATTTGCAGATTTATCTCAAGGGAAGGGGCCTGACGGACATATTTCGAGATATCTCTTCTTCTTGTTGTTCTTCTTCTGCACAGCTAAGCTGGAAGTGGCATTTGCAGCTCGCAATAGTGCAGAGTTATCTCAAAGAAAGGGGCCACGGTGTTTCTGTATCTCTATTATGTTGGTGCGGCTTCGGAACTTTTAAATATCTTGATATATCTCGAGAACTACGCATCTGATCGAAAAATATCATAGAACATAAAAAGTAGCAAACTTAATTCTCTACAAAAGAGGTCTCTTAACATTTTGCCATAGCTCGCTTCGTTTCCGAGATATTTGCAGATTTATCTCAAGGGAAGGGGCCTGACGGACATATTTCGAGATATTCCTTCTTCTTGTTGTTCTTCTTCTGCACAGCTAAGCTGGAAGTGGCATTTGCAGCTCGCAATAGTGCAGAGTTACCTCAAAGAAAGGGGCCACGGTGTTTCTGTATCTCTATTATGTTGGTGCCGCTTCGGAACTTTTAAATATCAGGATATATCTCGAGAACTACGCATCTGATCAAAAAATATCATAGAACATAAAAAGTAGGAAACTTAATTCTCTACAAAAAAGGTCTCTTAACATTTTGCCATAGCTCGCTTCGTTTCCGAGATATTTGCAGATTTATCTCAAGGGAAGGGGCCTGACGGACATATTTCGAGATATTTCTTCTTCTTGTTGTTCTTCTTCTGCACAGCTAAGCTGGAAGTGGCATTTGCAGCGCGCAATAGTGCAGAGTTATCTCAAAGAAAGGGGCCACGGTGTTTCTGTATCTCTATTATGTTGGTGCGGCTTCGGAACTTTTAAATATCTTGATATATCTCGAGAACTACGCATCTGTTCAAAAAATATCATAGAACATAAAAAGTAGGAATCCTAATTTTCTACAAAAAAGGTCTCTTAACATTTTGCCGTAGCTCGCTTCGTTTCCGAGATATTTGCAGGTTTATCTCAAGGGAAGGGGCCTGACGGACATATTTCCAGATATTTCTTCTTCTTGTTGTTCTTCTTCTGCACAGCTAAGCCGGAAGTGGCATTTGCAGCTCGCAATAGTGCAGAGTTATCGCAAAGAAAGGGGCCACGGTGTTTCTGTATCTCTATTATGTTGGTGCGGCTTCGGAACTTTTAAATATCTTGATATATCTCGAGAACTACGCATCTGATCAAAAAATATCATAGAACATAAAAAGTAGGAAACCTAATTTTCTACAAAAAAGGTCTCTTAACATTTTGCCGTAGCTCGCTTCGTTTCCGAGATATTTGCAGATTTATCTCAAGGGAAGGGGCCTGACGGACATATTTCGAAATATTTCTTATTCTTGTTGTTCTTCTTCTGCACAGCTAAGCTGGAAGTGGCATTTGCAGCTCGCAATAGTGCAGAGTTATCTCAAAGAAAGGGGCCACGGTGTTTCTGTACCTCTATTATGTTGGTGCAGCTTCGGAGCTTTTAAATATCTTGATATATCTCGAGAACTACGCATCTGATCAAAAAATATCATAGAACATAAAAAGTAGGAAACCTAATTTTCTACAAAAAAGGTCTCTTAACATTTTGCCGTAGCTCGCTTCGTTTCCGAGATATTTGCAGATTTATCTCAAGGGAAGGGGCCTGACGGACATATTTCGAGATATTTCTTCTTCTTGTTGTTCTTCTTCCGCACAGCTAAGCTGGAAGTGGCATTTGCAGCGCGCAATAGTGCAGAGTTATCTCAAAGAAAGGGGCCACGGTGTTTCTGTATCTCTATTATGTTGGTGCGGCTTCGGAACTTTTAAATATCTTGATATATCTCGAGAACTACGCATCTGATCAAAAAATATCGTAGAACATAAAAAGTAGGAAACTTAAATCTCTACAA
This sequence comes from Osmia lignaria lignaria, assembly GCF_051020975.1. Classification (NCBI taxonomy): domain Eukaryota; kingdom Metazoa; phylum Arthropoda; class Insecta; order Hymenoptera; family Megachilidae; genus Osmia; species Osmia lignaria. Next base: position 19,963,037 of record NW_027478162.1, on the reverse strand, counting down.
ATAAGGTCTCTTAACATTTTGCCATAGCTCGCTTCGTTTCCGAGATATTTGCAGATTTATCTCAAGGGAAGGGGCCTGACGGACATATTTCGAGATATTTCTTCTTCTTGTTGTTCTTCTTCTGCACAGCTAAGCTGGAAGTGGCATTTGCAGCTCGCAATAGTGCAGAGTTACCTCAAAGAAAGGGGCCACGGTGTTTCTGTATCTCTATTATGTTGGTGCCGCTTCGGAACTTTTAAATATCAGGATATATCTCGAGAACTACGCATCTGATCAAAAAATATCATAGAACATAAAAAGTAGGAATCCTAATTTTCTACAAAAAAGGTCTCTTAACATTTTGCCGTAGCTCGCTTCGTTTCCGAGATATTTGCAGATTTATCTCAAGGGAAGGGGCCTGACGGACATATTTCGAGATATCTCTTCTTCTTGTTGTTCTTCTTCTGCACAGCTAAGCTGGAAGTGGCATTTGCAGCTCGCAATAGTGCAGAGTTATCTCAAAGAAAGGGGCCACGGTGTTTCTGTATCTCTATTATGTTGGTGCGGCTTCGGAACTTTTAAATATCTTGATATATGTCGAGAACTACGCATCTGATCGAAAAATATCATAGAACATAAAAAGTAGCAAACTTAATTCTCTACAAAAGAGGTCTCTTAACATTTTGCCATAGCTCGCTTCGTTTCCGAGATATTTGCAGATTTATCTCAAGGGAAGGGGCCTGACGGACATATTTCGAGATATTCCTTCTTCTTGTTGTTCTTCTTCTGCACAGCTAAGCTGGAAGTGGCATTTGCAGCTCGCAATAGTGCAGAGTTACCTCAAAGAAAGGGGCCACGGTGTTTCTGTATCTCTATTATGTTGGTGCCGCTTCGGAACTTTTAAATATCAGGATATATCTCGAGAACTACGCATCTGATCAAAAAATATCATAGAACATAAAAAGTAGGAAACTTAATTCTCTACAAAAATGGTCTCTTAACATTTTGCCATAGCTCGCTTCGTTTCCGAGATATTTGCAGATTTATCTCAAGGGAAGGGGCCTGACGGACATATTTCGAGATATTTCTTCTTCTTGTTGTTCTTCTTCTGCACAGCTAAGCTGGAAGTGGCATTTGCAGCGCGCAATAGTGCAGAGTTATCTCAAAGAAAGGGGCCACGGTGTTTCTGTATCTCTATTATGTTGGTGCGGCTTCGGAACTTTTAAATATCTTGATATATCTCGAGAACTACGCATCTGTTCAAAAAATATCATAGAACATAAAAAGTAGGAATCCTAATTTTCTACAAAAAAGGTCTCTTAAAATTCTGCCGTAGCTCGCTTCGTTTCCGAGATATTTGCAGAATTATCTGAAGGGAAGGGGCCTGACGGACATATTTCCAGATATTTCTTCTTCTTGTTGTTCTTCTTCTGCACAGCTAAGCTGGAAGTGGCATTTGCAGCTCGCAATAGTGCAGAGTTATCTCAAAGAAAGGGGCCACGGTGTTTCTGTATCTCTATTATGTTGGTGCGGCTTCGGAACTTTTAAATATCTTGATATATCTCGAGAACTACGCATCTGATCAAAAAATATCGTAGAACATAAAAAGTAGGAAACTTAATTCTCTACAAATAAGGTCTCTAAACATTTTGCCATAGCTCGCTTGGTTTCCGAGATATTTGCAGATTTATCTCAAGGGAAGGGGCCTGACGGACATATTTCGAGATATTCCTTCTTCTTGTTGTTCTTCTTCTGCACAGCTAAGCTGGAAGTGGCATTTGCAGCTCGCAATATTGCAGAGTTACCTCAAAGAAAGGGGCCACGGTGTTTCTGTATCTCTATTATGTTGGTGCGGCTTCGGAACTTTTAAATATCTTGATATATCTCGAGAACTACGCATCTGTTCAAAAAATATCATAGAACATAAAAAGTAGGAATCCTAATTTTCTACAAAAAAGGTCTCTTAACATTTTGCCGTAGCTCGCTTCGTTTCCGAGATATTTGCAGAATTATCTGAAGGGAAGGGGCCTGACGGACATATTTCCAGATATTTCTTCTTCTTGTTGTTCTCCTTCTGCACAGCTAAGCTGGAAGTGGCATTTGCAGCTCGCAATAGTGCAGAGTTATCTCAAAGAAAGGGGCCACGGTGTTTCTGTATCTCTATTATGTTGGTGCGGCTTCGGAACTTTTAAATATCTTGATATATCTCGAGAACTACGCATCTGATCAAAAAATATCGTAGAACATAAAAAGTAGGAAACTTAAATCTCTACAAATAAGGTCTCTTAACATTTTGCCATAGCTCGCTTCGTTTCCGAGATATTTGCAGATTTATCTCAAGGGAAGGGGCCTGACGGACATATTTCGAGATATTTCTTCTTCTTGTTGTTCTTCTTCTGCACAGCTAAGCTGGAAGTGGCATTTGCAGCTCGCAATAGTGCAGAGTTACCTCAAAGAAAGGGGCCACGGTGTTTCTGTATCTCTATTATGTTGGTGCCGCTTCGGAACATTTAAATATCAGGATATATCTCGAGAACTACGCATCTGATCAAAAAATATCATAGAACATAAAAAGTAGGAATCCTAATTTTCTACAAAAAAGGTCTCTTAACATTTTGCCGTAGCTCGCTTCGTTTCCGAGATATTTGCAGATTTATCTCAAGGGAAGGGGCCTAACGGACATATTTCGAGATATCTCTTCTTCTTGTTGTTCTTCTTCTGCACAGCTAAGCTGGAAGTGGCATTTGCAGCTCGCAATAGTGCAGAGTTATCTCAAAGAAAGGGGCCACGGTGTTTCTGTATCTCTATTATGTTGGTGCGGCTTCGGAACTTTTAAATATCTTGATATATCTCGAGAACTACGCATCTGATCGAAAAATATCATAGAACATAAAAAGTAGGAAACTTAATTCTCTACAAAAGAGGTCTCTTAACATTTTGCCATAGCTCGCTTCGTTTCCGAGATATTTGCAGATTTATCTCAAGGGAAGGGGCCTGACGGACATATTTCGAGATATTTCTTCTTTTTGTTGTTCTTCTTCTGCACAGCTAAGCTGGAAGTGGCATTTGCAGCTCGCAATAGTGCAGAGTTATCTCAAAGACAGGGGCCACGGTGTTTCTGTATCTCTATTATGTTGGTGCGGCTTCGGAACTTTTAAATATCTTGATATATCTCGAGAACTACGCATCCGATCCAAAAATATCATAGAACATAAAAAGTAGGAAACTTAATTCTCTACAAAAAAGGTCTCTTAACATTTTGCCATAGCTCGCTTCCTTTCCGAGATATTTGCAGATTTATCTCGAGGGAAGGGGCCTGACGGACATATTTCGAGATATTTCTTCTTCTTGTTGTTCTTCTTCTGCACAGCTAAGCTGGAAGTGGCATTTGCAGCTCGCAATAGTGCAGAGTTACCTCAAAGAAAGGGGCCACGGTGTTTCTGTATCTCTATTATGTTGGTGCCGCTTCGGAACTTTTAAATATCAGGATATATCTCGAGAACTACGCATCTGATCGAAAAATATCATAGAACATAAAAAGTAGGAAACTTAATTCTCTACAAAAGAGGTCTCTTAACATTTTGCCATAGCTCGCTTCGTTTCCGAGATATTTGCAGATTTATCTCAAGGGAAGGGGCCTGACGGACATATTTCGAGATATTTCTTCTTTTTGTTGTTCTTCTTCTGCACAGCTAAGCTGGAAGTGGCATTTGCAGCTCGCAATAGTGCAGAGTTATCTCAAAGACAGGGGCCACGGTGTTTCTGTATCTCTATTATGTTGGTGCGGCTTCGGAACTTTTAAATATCTTGATATATCTCGAGAACTACGCATCCGATCCAAAAATATCATAGAACATAAAAAGTAGGAAACTTAATTCTCTACAAAAAAGGTCTCTTAACATTTTGCCATAGCTCGCTTCCTTTCCGAGATATTTGCAGATTTATCTCGAGGGAAGGGGCCTGACGGACATATTTCGAGATATTTCTTCTTCTTGTTGTTCTTCTTCTGCACAGCTAAGCTGGAAGCGGCATTTGCGGATCGCACTAGTGCAGAGTTATCTCAAAGAAAGGGGCCACGGTGTTTCTGTATCTCTATTATGTTGGTGCGGCTTCGGAACTTTTAAATATCTCGATATATCTCGAAAACTACGCTTCTGATCAAAAAATATCATAGAACATAAATTGTAGGAAACATAATTCTCTACAAAAAAGGTCTCTTAACATTTTGCCATACCTCGCTTCGTTTCCGAGATATTTGCAGATATATCTAAAGGGAAGGGGCCTGACGGACATATTTCGAGATATTTCTTCTTCTTGTTGTTCTTCTTCTGCACAGCTAAGCTGGAAGTGGCATTTGCGGCTCGCACTAGTGCAGAGTTATCTCAAAGAAAGGGGCCACGGTGTTTCTGTATCTCTATTATGTTGGTGCGGCTTTGGAACTTTTAAATATCTCGATATATCTCGAAAACTACGCTTCTGATCAAAAAATATGATAGAACATAAATTGTAGGAAACATAATTCTCTACAAAAAAGGTCTCTTAACATTTTGCCATAGCTCGCTTCGTTTCCGAGATATTTGCAGATATATCTCAAGGGAAGGGGACTGACGGACATATTTCGAGATCTTTCTTCTTCTTGTTGTTCTTCTTCTGCACAGCTAAGCTGGAAGTGGCATTTACAGCTCGCAATAGTGCAGAGTTATCTCAAAGAAAGGGGCCACGGTGTTTCTGTATCTCTATTATGTTGGTGCGGCTTCGAAACTTTTAAATATCTTGATATATCTCGAGAACTACGCATCTGATCAAAAAATATCATAGAACATAAAAAGTAGGAAACTTAATTCTCTACAAAAAAGGTCTCTTAACATTTTGCCATAGCTCGCTTCCTTTCCGAGATATTTGCCGATTTATCTCAAGGGAAGGGGCCTGACGGACATATTTCGAGATATTTCTTCTTCTTGTTGTTCTTCTTCTGCACAGCTAAGCTGGAAGTGGCATTTGCGGCTCGCACTAGTGCAGAGTTATCTCAAAGAAAGGGGCCACGGTGTTTCTGTATCTCTATTATGTTGGTGCGGCTTCGGAACTTTTAAATATCTCGATATATCTCGAAAACCACGCTTCTGATCAAAAAATATCATAGAACATAAATTGTAGGAAACATAATTCTCTACAAAAAAGGTCTCTTAACATTTTGCCATAGCTCGCTTGGTTTCCGAGATATTTGCAGATATATCTCAAGGGAAGGGGCCTGACGGACATATTTCGAGATATTTCTTCTTCTTGTTGTTCTTCTTCTGCACAGCTAAGCTGGAAGTGGCATTTACAGCTCGCAATAGTGCAGAGTTATCTCAAAGAAAGGGGCCACGGTGTTTCTGTATCTCTATTATGTTGGTGCGGCTTCGGAACTTTTAAATATCTTGATGTATCTCGAGAACTACACATCTGATCAAAAAATATCATAGAACATAAAAAGTAGGAAACTTAATTCTCTACAAAAAAGGTCTCTTAACATTTTGCCATAGCTCGCTTCGTTTCCGAGATATTTGCAGATTTATCTCAAGGGAAGGGGCCTAACGGACATATTTCGAGATATTTCTTCTTCTTGTTGTTCTTCTTCTGCACAGCTAAGCTGGAAGTGGCATTTGCGGCTCGCACTATTGCAGAGTTATCTCAAAGAAAGGGGCCACGGTGTTTCTGTATCTCTATTATGTTGGTGCGGCTTCGGAACTTTTAAATATCTTGATATATCTCGAGAACTACGCATCTGCTCAAAAAATATCATAGAACATAAAAAGTAGGAAACTTAATTCTCTACAAAAAAGGTCTCTTAACATTCTGCCATAGCTCGCTTCGTTTCCGAGATATTTGCAGATTTATCTCAAGGGAAGGGGCCTAACGGACATATTTCGAGTTATTTCTTCTTTTTGTTGTTCTTCCTCTGCACAGCTAAGCTGGAAGTGGCATTTGCAGCTCGCAATAGTGCAGAGTTATCTCAAAGAGAGGGGCCACGGTTTTTCTGTATCTCTATTATGTTGGTGCGGCTTCGGAACTTTTAAATATCTTGATATATCTCGAGAACTACGCATCTGATCAAAAAATATCATAGAACATAAAAAGTAGGAAACTTAATTCTCTACAAAAAAGGTCTCTCAACATTTTGCCATAGCTCGCTTCGTTTCCGAGATATTTGCAGATTTATCTCAAGGGAAGGGGCCTAACGGACATATTTCGAGATATTTCTTCTTCTTGTTGTTCTTCTTCTGCACAGCTAAACTGGAAGTGGCATTTCCAGCTCGCAATAGTGCAGAGTTATCTCAAAGAAAGGGGCCACGGTGTTTCTGTATCTCTATTATGTTGGTGCGGCTTCGAAACTTTTAAATATCTTGATATATCTCGAGAACTACGCATCTGATCAAAAAATATCATAGAACATAAAAAGTAGGAAACTTAATTCTCTACAAAAAAGGTCTCTTAACATTTTGCCATAGCTCGCGTCGTTTCCGAGATATTTGCAGATTTATCTCAAGGGAAGGGGCCTAACGGACATATTTCGAGATATTTCTTCTTCTTGTTGTTCTTCTTCTGCACAGCTAAACTGGAAGTGGCATTTCCAGCTCGCAATAGTGCAGAGTTATCTCAAAGAAAGGGGCCACGGTGTTTCTGTATCTCTATTATGTTGGTGCGGCTTTGGAACTTTTAAATATCTCGATATATCTCGAAAACTACGCTTCTGATCAAAAAATATCATAGAACATAAAAAGTAGGAAACATAATTCTCTACAAAAAAGGTCTCTTAACATTTTGCCATAGCTCGCTTCGTTTCCGAGATATTTGCAGATATATCTCAAGGGAAGGGGCCTGACGGACATATTTCGAGATATTTCTTCTTCTTGTTGTTCTTCTTCTGCACAGCTAAGCTGGAAGTGGCATTTGCAGCTCGCAATAGTGCAGAGTTATCTCAAAGAAAGGGGCCACGGTGTTTCTGTATCTCTATTATGTTGGTGCGGCTTCGGAACTTTTAAATATCTTGATATATCTCGAGAACTACGCATCTGATCAAAAAATATCATAGAACATAAAAAGTAGGAAACTTAATTCTCTACAAAAGAGGTCTCTGAACATTTTGCCATAGCTCGATTAGTTTCCGAGATATTTGCAGATTTATCTCAAGGGAAGGGGCCTAACGGACATATTTCGAGATATTTCTTCTTCTTGTTGTTCTTCTTCTGCACAGCTAAGCTGGAAGTGGCATTTGCGGCTCGCACTAGTGCAGAGTTATCTCAAAGAAAGGGGCCACGGTGTTTCTGTATCTCTATTATGTTGGTGCGGCTTCGGAACTTTTAAATATCTCGATATATCTCGAAAACTACGCTTCTGATCAAAAAATATCATAGAACATAAATTGTAGGAAACATAATTCTCTACAAAAAAGGTCTCTTAACATTTTGCCATAGCTCGCTTCGTTTCCGAGATATTTGCAGATATATCTCAAGGGAAGGGGCCTGACGGACATTAATCGAGATATTTCTTCTTCTTGTTGTTCTTCTTCTGCACAGCTAAGCTGGAAGTGGCATTTGCGGCTCGCACTAGCGCAGAGTTATCTCAAAGAAAGGGGCCACGGTGTTTCTGTATCTCTATTATGTTGGTGCGGCTTCGGAACTTTTAAATATCTCGATATATCTCGAAAACTACGCTTCTGATCAAAAAATATCATAGAAGATAAATTGTAGGAAACATAATTCTCTACAAAAAAGGTCTCTTAACATTTTGTCATAGCTCGCTTCGTTTCCGAGATATTTGCAGATATATCTCAAGGGCAGGGGCCTGACGGACATATTTCGAGATATTTCTTCTTCTTGTTGTTCTTCTTCTGCACAGCTAAGCTGGAAGTGGCATTTACAGCTCGCAATAGTGCAGAGTTATCTCAAAGAAAGGGGCCACGGTGTTTCTGTATCTCTATTATGTTGGTGCGGCTTCGGAACTTTTAAATATCTCGATATATCTCGAAAACTACGCTTCTGATCAAAAAATATCATAGAACATAAATTGTAGGAAACATAATTCGCTACAAAAAAGGTCTCTCAACATTTTGCCATAGCTCGCTTCGTTTCCGAGATATTTGCAGATATATCTCAAGGGCAGGGGCCTGACGGACATATTTCGAGATATTTCTTCTTCTTGTTGTTCTTCTTCTGCACAGCTAAGCTGGAAGTGGCATTTGCGGCTCGCAATAGTGCAGAGTTATCTCAAAGAAAGGGGCCACGGTGTTTCTGTATCTCTATTATGTTGGTGCGGCTTCGGAACTTTTAAATATCTTGATATATCTCGAGAACTACGCATCTGATCAAAAAATATCATAGAACATAAAAAGTAGGAAACTTAATTCTCTACAAAAAAGGTCTCTTAACATTTTGCCATAGCTCGCTTCGTTTCCGAGATATTTGCAGATTTATCTCAAGGGAAGGGGCCTAACGGACATATTTCGAGTTATTTCTTCTTTTTGTTGTTCTTCCTCTGCACAGCTAAGCTGGAAGTGGCATTTGCAGCTCGCAATAGTGCAGAGTTATCTCAAAGAGAGGGGCCACGGTTTTTCTGTATCTTTATTATGTTGGTGCGGCTTCGGAACTTTTAAATATCTTGATATATCTCGAGAACTACGCATCTGATCAAAAAATATCATAGAACATAAAAAGTAGGAAACTTAATTCTCTACAAAAAAGGTCTCTCAACATTTTGCCATAGCTCGCTTCGTTTCCGAGATATTTGCAGATTTATCTCAAGGGAAGGGGCCTAACGGACATATTTCGAGATATTTCTTCTTCTTGTTGTTCTTCTTCTGCACAGCTAAACTGGAAGTGGCATTTCCAGCTCGCAATAGTGCAGAGTTATCTCAAAGAAAGGGGCCACGGTGTTTCTGTATCTCTATTATGTTGGTGCGGCTTCGAAACTTTTAAATATCTTGATATATCTCGAGAACTACGCATCTGATCAAAAAATATCATAGAACATAAAAAGTAGGAAACTTAATTCTCTACAAAAAAGGTCTCTTAACATTTTGCCATAGCTCGCTTCGTTTCCGAGATATTTGCAGATTTATCTCAAGGGAAGGGGCCTAACGGACATATTTCGAGTTATTTCTTCTTTTTGTTGTTCTTCCTCTGCACAGCTAAGCTGGAAGTGGCATTTGCAGCTCGCAATAGTGCAGAGTTATCTCAAAGAGAGGGGCCACGGTTTTTCTGTATCTCTATTATGTTGGTGCGGCTTCGGAACTTTTAAATATCTTGATATATCTCGAGAACTACGCATCTAATCAAAAAATATCATAGAACATAAAAAGTAGGAAACTTAATTCTCTACAAAAAAGGTCTCTCAACATTTTGCCATAGCTCGCTTCGTTTCCGAGATATTTGCAGATTTATCTCAAGGGAAGGGGCCTAACGGACATATTTCGAGATATTTCTTCTTCTTGTTGTTCTTCTTCTGCACAGCTAAACTGGAAGTGGCATTTCCAGCTCGCAATAGTGCAGAGTTATCTCAAAGAAAGGGGCCACGGTGTTTCTGTATCTCTATTATGTTGGTGCGGCTTCGAAACTTTTAAATATCTTGATATATCTCGAGAACTACGCATCTGATCAAAAAATATCATAGAACATAAAAAGTAGGAAACTTAATTCTCTACAAAAAAGGTCTCTTAACATTTTGCCATAGCTCGCGTCGTTTCCGAGATATTTGCAGATTTATCTCAAGGGAAGGGGCCTAACGGACATATTTCGAGATATTTCTTCTTCTTGTTGTTCTTCTTCTGCACAGCTAAACTGGAAGTGGCATTTCCAGCTCGCAATAGTGCAGAGTTATCTCAAAGAAAGGGGCCACGGTGTTTCTGTATCTCTATTATGTTGGTGCGGCTTCGGAACTTTTAAATATCTTGATATATCTCGAGAACTACGCATCTGATCAAAAAATATCATAGAACATAAAAAGGAGGAAACTTAATTCTCTACAAAAAAGGTCTCTTAACATTTTGCCATACCTCGCTTCGTTTCCGAGATATTTGCAGATTTATCTCAAGGGAAGGGGCCTGACGGACATATTTCGAGATATTTCTTCTTCTTGTTGTTCTTCTTCTGCACAGCTAAGCTGGAAGTGGCATTTGCGGCTCGCACTAGTGCAGAGTTATCTCAAAGAAAGGGGCCACGGTGTTTCTGTATCTCTATTATGTTGGTGCGGCTTTGGAACTTTTAAATATCTCGATATATCTCGAAAACTACGCTTCTGATCAAAAAATATCATAGAACATAAATTGTAGGAAACATAATTCTCTACAAAAAAGGTCTCTTAACATTTTGCCATAGCTCGCTTCGTTTCCGAGATATTTGCAGATATATCTCAAGGGAAGGGGCCTGACGGACATATTTCGAGATATTTCTTCTTCTTGTTGTTCTTCTTCTGCACAGCTAAGCTGGAAGTGGCATTTACAGCTCGCAATAGTGCAGAGTTATCTCAAAGAAAGGGGCCACGGTGTTTCTGTATCTCTATTATGTTGGTGCGGCTTCGGAACTTTTAAATATCTTGATATATCTCGAGAACTACGCATCTGATCAAAAAATATCATAGAACATAAAAAGTAGGAAACTTAATTCTCTACAAAAAAGGTCTCTTAACATTTTGCCATAGCTCGCTTCGTTTCCGAGATATTTGCAGATTTATCTCAAGGGAAGGGGCCTGACGGACATATTTCGAGATATTTCTTCTTCTTGTTGTTCTTCTTCTGCACAGCTAAGCTGGAAGTGGCATTTGCGGCTCGCACTAGAGCAGAGTTATTTCAAAGAAAGGGGCCACGGTGTTTCTGTATCCCTATTATGTTGGTGCGGCTTCGGAACTTTTAAATATCTCGATATATCTCGAAAACTACGCTTCTGATCAAAAAATATCATAGAACATAAATTGTAGCAAACACAATTCTCTACAAAAAACGTCTCTTAACATTTTGCCATAGCTCGCTTCGATTCCGAGATATTTGCAGATTCAGCTCAAAGGAACTGGCCTGACGGACATATTTCGAGATATTTCTTCTTCTTGTTGTTCTTCTTCTGCACAGCTAAACTGGAAGTGGCATTTCCAGCTCGCAATAGTGCAGAGTTACCTCAAAGAGAGGGGCCACGGTGTTTCTGTATCTCTATTATGTTGGTGCGGCTTCGGAACTTTTAAATATCTTGATATATCTCGAGAACTACGCATCTGATCAAAAAATATCGTAGAACATAAAAAGTAGGAAACTTAATTCCCTACAAAAAAGGTCTCTTAACATTTTGCCATAGCTCGCTTCGTTTCCGAGATATTTGCAGATTCAGCTCAAAGGAACGGGCCTGACGGACATATTTCGAGATACTTCTTCTTCTTGTTGTTCTTCCTCTGCACAGCTAAGCTGGAAGTGGCATTTGCAGCTCGCAATAGTGCAGAGTTATCTCAAAGAAAGGGGCCACGGTGTTTCTGTATCTCTATTATGTTGGTGCGGCTTCGGAACTTTTAAATATCTCGATATATCTCGAAAACTACGCTTCTGATCAAAAAATATCATAGAACATAAATTGTAGGAAACATAATTCGCTACAAAAAAGGTCTCTCAACATTTTGCCATAGCTCGCTTCGTTTCCGAGATATTTGCAGATATATCTCAAGGGCAGGGGCCTGACCGACATATTTCGAGATATTTCTTCTTCTTGTTATTCTTCTTCTGCACAGCTAAGCTGGAAGTGGCATTTACAGCTCGCAATAGTGCAGAGTTATTTCAAAGAAAGGGGCCACGGTGTTTCTGTATCTCTATTATGTTGGTGCGGCTTCGGAACTTTTAAATATCTTGATATATCTCGAGAACTACGCATCTGATCAAAAAATATCATAGAACATAAAAAGTAGGAAACTTAATTCTCTACAAAAGAGGTCTCTTAACATTTTGCCATAGCTCGCTTAGTTTCCGAGATATTTGCAGATTTATCTCAAGGGAAGGGGCCTAACGGACATATTTCGAGATATTTCTTCTTCTTGTTGTTCTTCTTCTGCACAGCTAAGCTGGAAGTGGCATTTGCGGCTCGCACTAGTGCAGAGTTATCTCAAAGAAAGGGGCCACGGTGTTTCTGTATCTCTATTATGTTGGTGCGGCTTCGGAACTTTTAAATATCTCGATATATCTCGAAAACTACGCTTCTGATCAAAAAATATCATAGAACATAAATTGTAGGAAACATAATTCTCTACAAAAAAGGTCTCTTAACATTTTGCCATAGCTCGCTTCGTTTCCGAGATATTTGCAGATATATCTCAAGGGAAGGGGCCTGACGGACATTAATCGAGATATTTCTTCTTCTTGTTGTTCTTCTTCTGCACAGCTAAGCTGGAAGTGGCATTTGCGGCTCGCACTAGCGCAGAGTTATCTCAAAGAAAGGGGCCACGGTGTTTCTGTATCTCTATTATGTTGGTGCGGCTTCGGAACTTTTAAATATCTTGATATATCTCGAGAACTACGCATCTGATCAAAAAATATCATAGCACATAAAAAGTAGGAAACTTAATTCTCTACAAAAAAGGTCTCTTAACATTTTGCCATAGCTCGCTTCGTTTCCGAGATATTTGCAGATTTATCTCAAGGGAACTGGCCTAACGGACATATTTCGAGTTATTTCTTCTTTTTGTTGTTCTTCCTCTGCACAGCTAAGCTGGAAGTGGCATTTGCAGCTCGCAATAGTGCAGAGTTATCTCAAAGAGAGGGGCCACGGTTTTTCTGTATCTCTATTATGTTGGTGCGGCTTCGGAACTTTTAAATATCTTGATATATCTCGAGAACTACGCATCTGATCAAAAAATATCATAGAACATAAAAAGTAGGAAACTTAATTCTCTACAAAAAAGGTCTCTCAACATTTTGCCATAGCTCGCTTCGTTTCCGAGATATTTGCAGATTTATCTCAAGGGAAGGGGCCTAACGGACATATTTCGAGATATTTCTTCTTCTTGTTGTTCTTCTTCTGCACAGCTAAACTGGAAGTGGCATTTCCAGCTCGCAATAGTGCAGAGTTATCTCAAAGAAAGGGGCCACGGTGTTTCTGTATCTCTATTATGTTGGTGCGGCTTCGAAACTTTTAAATATCTTGATATATCTCGAGAACTACGCATCTGATCAAAAAATATCATAGAACATAAAAAGTAGGAAACTTAATTCTCTACAAAAAAGGTCTCTTAACATTTTGCCATAGCTCGCGTCGTTTCCGAGATATTTGCAGATTTATCTCAAGGGAAGGGGCCTAACGGACATATTTCGAGATATTTCTTCTTCTTGTTGTTCTTCTTCTGCACAGCTAAACTGGAAGTGGCATTTCCAGCTCGCAATAGTGCAGAGTTATCTCAAAGAAAGGAGCCACGGTGTTTCTGTATCTCTATTATGTTGGTGCGGCTTCGGAACTTTTAAATATCTTGATATATCTCGAGAACTACGCATCTGATCAAAAAATATCATAGAACATAAAAAGGAGGAAACTTAATTCTCTACAAAAAAGGTCTCTTAACATTTTGCCATACCTCGCTTCGTTTCCGAGATATTTGCAGATTTATCTCAAGGGAAGGGGCCTGACGGACATATTTCGAGATATTTCTTCTTCTTGTTGTTCTTCTTCTGCACAGCTAAGCTGGAAGTGGCATTTGCGGCTCGCACTAGTGCAGAGTTATCTCAAAGAAAGGGGCCACGGTGTTTCTGTATCTCTATTATGTTTGTGCGGCTTCGGAACTTTTAAATATCTTGATATATCTCGAGAACTACGCATCTGATCAAAAAATATCATAGAACATAAAAAGTAGGAAACTTAATTCTCTACAAAAAAGGTCTCTTAACATTTTGCCATAGCTCGCTTCGTTTCCGAGATATTTGCAGATTTATCTCAAGGGAAGGGGCCTGACGGACATATTTCGAGATATTTCTTCTTCTTGTTGTTCTTCTTCTGCACAGCTAAGCTGGAAGTGGCATTTGCGGCTCGCACTAGTGCAGAGTTATCTCAAAGAAAGGGGCCACGGTGTTTCTGTATCTCTATTATGTTGGTGCGGCTTCGGAACTTTTAAATATCTCGATATATCTCGAAAACTACGCTTCTGATCAAAAAATATCATAGAACATAAATTGTAGGAAACATAATTCTCTACAAAAAAGGTCTCTTAACATTTTGCCATAGCTCGCTTCGTTTCCGAGATATTTGCAGATATATCTCAAGGGAAGGGGCCTGACGGACATTAATCGAGATATTTCTTCTTCTTGTTGTTCTTCTTCTGCACAGCTAAGCTGGAAGTGGCATTTGCGGCTCGCACTATTGCAGAGTTATCTCAAAGAAAGGGGCCACGGTGTTTCTGGATCTCTATTATGTTGGTGCGGCTTCGGAACTTTTAAATATCTTGATATATCTCGAGAACTACGCATCTGATCAAAAAATATCATAGAACATAAAAAGTAGGAAACTTAATTCTCTACAAAAAAGGTCTCTTAACATTTTGCCATAGCTCGCTTCGTTTCCGAGATATTTGCAGATTTATCTCAAGGGAAGGGGCCTAACGGACATATTTCGAGATATTTCTTCTTCTTGTTGTTCTTCTTCTGCACAGCTAAACTGGAAGTGGCATTTCCAGCTCGCAATAGTGCAGAGTTATCTCAAAGAAAGGGGCCACGGTGTTTCTGTATCTCTATTATGTTGTTGCGGCTTCGAAACTTTTAAATATCTTGATATATCTCGAGAACTACGCATCTGATCAAAAAATATCATAGAACATAAAAAGTAGGAAACTTAATTCTCTACAAAAAAGGTCTCTTAACATTTTGCCATAGCTCGCGTCGTTTCCGAGATATTTGCAGATTTATCTCAAGGGAAGGGGCCTAACGGACATATTTCGAGATATTTCTTCTTCTTGTTGTTCTTCTTCTGCACAGCTAAACTGGAAGTGGCATTTCCAGCTCGCAATAGTGCAGAGTTATCTCAAAGAAAGGAGCCACGGTGTTTCTGTATCTCTATTATGTTGGTGCGGCTTCGGAACTTTTAAATATCTTGATATATCTCGAGAACTACGCATCTGATCAAAAAATATCATAGAACATAAAAAGGAGGAAACTTAATTCTCTACAAAAAAGGTCTCTTAACATTTTGCCATACCTCGCTTCGTTTCCGAGATATTTGCAGATTTATCTCAAGGGAAGGGGCCTGACGGACATATTTCGAGATATTTCTTCTTCTTGTTGTTCTTCTTCTGCACAGCTAAGCTGGAAATGGCATTTGCGGCTCGCACTAGTGCAGAGTTATCTCAAAGAAAGGGGCCACGGTGTTTCTGTATCTCTATTATGTTTGTGCGGCTTCGGAACTTTTAAATATCTTGATATATCTCGAGAACTACGCATCTGATCAAAAAATATCATAGAACATAAAAAGTAGGAAACTTAATTCTCTACAAAAAAGGTCTCTTAACATTTTGCCATAGCTCGCTTCGTTTCCGAGATATTTGCAGATTTATCTCAAGGGAAGGGGCCTGACGGACATATTTCGAGATATTTCTTCTTCTTGTTGTTCTTCTTCTGCACAGCTAAGCTGGAAGTGGCATTTGCGGCTCGCACTAGAGCAGAGTTATCTCAAAGAAAGGGGCCACGGTGTTTCTGTATCCCTATTATGTTGGTGCGGCTTCGGAACTTTTAAATATCTCGATATATCTCGAAAACTACGCTTCTGATCAAAAAATATCATAGAACATAAATTGTAGCAAACACAATTCTCTACAAAAAACGTCTCTTAACATTTTGCCATAGCTCGCTTCGTTTCCGAGATATTTGCAGATTCAGCTCAAAGGAACTGGCCTGACGGACATATTTCGAGATATTTCTTCTTCTTGTTGTTCTTCTTCTGCACAGCTAAACTGGAAGTGGCATTTCCAGCTCGCAATAGTGCAGAGTTACCTCAAAGAGAGGGGCCACGGTGTTTCTGTATCTCTATTATGTTGGTGCGGCTTCGGAACTTTTAAATATCTTGATATATCTCGAGAACTACGCATCTGATCAAAAAATATCATAGAACATAAAAAGTAGGAAACTTAATTCTCTACAAAAGAGGTCTCTTAACATTTTGCCATAGCTCGCTTAGTTTCCGAGATATTTGCAGATTTATCTCAAGGGAAGGGGCCTAACGGACATATTTCGAGATATTTCTTCTTCTTGTTGTTCTTCTTCTGCACAGCTAAGCTGGAAGTGGCATTTGCGGCTCGCACTAGTGCAGAGTTATCTCAAAGAAAGGGGCCACGGTGTTTCTGTATCTCTATTATGTTGGTGCGGCTTCGGAACTTTTAAATATCTCGATATATCTCGAAAACTACGCTTCTGATCAAAAAATATCATAGAACATAAATTGTAGGAAACATAATTCTCTACAAAAAAGGTCTCTTAACATTTTGCCATAGCTCGCTTCGTTTCCGAGATATTTGCAGATATATCTCAAGGGAAGGGGCCTGACGGACATTAATCGAGATATTTCTTCTTCTTGTTGTTCTTCTTCTGCACAGCTAAGCTGGAAGTGGCATTTGCGGCTCGCACTATTGCAGAGTTATCTCAAAGAAAGGGGCCACGGTGTTTCTGGATCTCTATTATGTTGGTGCGGCTTCGGAACTTTTAAATATCTTGATATATCTCGAGAACTACGCATCTGATCGAAAAATATCATAGAACATAAAAAGTAGGAAACTTAATTCTCTACAAAAGAGGTCTCTTAACATTTTGCCATAGCTCCCTTAGTTTCCGAGATATTTGCAGATTTATCTCAAGGGAAGGGGCCTAACGGACATATTTCGAGATATTTCTTCTTCTTGTTGTTCTTCTTCTGCACAGCTAAGCTGGAAGTGGCATTTGCGGCTCGCACTAGTGCAGAGTTATCTCAAAGAAAGGGGCCACGGTGTTTCTGTATCTCTATTATGTTGGTGCGGCTTCGGAACTTTTAAATATCTCGATATATCTCGAAAACTACGCTTCTGATCAAAAAATATCATAGAACATAAATTGTAGGAAACATAATTCTCTACAAAAAAGGTCTCTTAACATTTTGCCATAGCTCGCTTCGTTTCCGAGATATTTGCAGATATATCTCAAGGGAAGGGGCCTGACGGACATTAATCGAGATATTTCTTCTTCTTGTTGTTCTTCTTCTGCACAGCTAAGCTGGAAGTGGCATTTGCGGCTCGCACTATTGCAGAGTTATCTCAAAGAAAGGGGCCACGGTGTTTCTGGATCTCTATTATGTTGGTGCGGCTTCGGAACTTTTAAATATCTTGATATATCTCGAGAACTACGCATCTGATCAAAAAATATCATAGAACATAAAAAGTAGGAAACTTAATTCTCTACAAAAAAGGTCTCTTAACATTTTGCCATAGCTCGCTTCGTTTCCGAGATATTTGCAGATTTATCTCAAGGGAAGGGGCCTAACGGACATATTTCGAGTTATTTCTTCTTTTTGTTGTTCTTCCTCTGCACAGCTAAGCTGGAAGTGGCATTTGCAGCTCGCAATAGTGCAGAGTTATCTCAAAGAGAGGGGCCACGGTTTTTCTGTATCTCTATTATGTTGGTGCGGCTTCGGAACTTTTAAATATCTTGATATATCTCGAGAACTACGCATCTGATCAAAAAATATCATAGAACATAAAAAGTAGGAAACTTAATTCTCTACAAAAAAGGTCTCTTAACATTTTGCCATACCTCGCTTCGTTTCCGAGATATTTGCAGATTTATCTCAAGGGAAGGGGCCTAACGGACATATTTCGAGTTATTTCTTCTTTTTGTTGTTCTTCCTCTGCACAGCTAAGCTGGAAGTGGCATTTGCAGCTCGCAATAGTGCAGAGTTATCTCAAAGAGAGGGGCCACGGTTTTTCTGTATCTCTATTATGTTGGTGCGGCTTCGGAACTTTTAAATATCTTGATATATCTCGAGAACTACGCATCTGATCAAAAAATATCATAGAACATAAAAAGTAGGAAACTTAATTCTCTACAAAAAAGGTCTCTTAACATTTTGCCATAGCTCGCTTCGTTTCCGAGATATTTGCAGATTTATCTCAAGGGAAGGGGCCTGACGGACATATTTCGAGATATTTCTTCTTCTTGTTGTTCTTCTTCTGCACAGCTAAGCTGGAAGTGGCATTTGCGGCTCGCACTAGAGCAGAGTTATCTCAAAGAAAGGGGCCACGGTGTTTCTGTATCTCTATTATGTTGGTGCGGCTTCGGAACTTTTAAATATCTTGATATATCTCGAGAACTACGCATCTGATCAAAAAATATCATAGAACATAAAAAGTAGGAAACACAATTCTCTACAAAAAACGTCTCTTAACATTTTGCCATAGCTCGCTTCGTTTCCGAGATATTTGCAGATTTATCCCAAGGGAAGGGGCCTAACGGACATATTTCGAGATATTTCTTCTTCTTGTTGTTCTTCTTCTGCACAGCTAAGCTGGAAGTGGCATTTACAGCTCGCAATAGTGCAGAGTTATTTCAAAGAAAGGGGCCACGGTGTTTCTGTATCTCTATTATGTTGGTGCGGCTTCGGAACTTTTAAATATCTTGATATATCTCGAGAACTACGCATCTGATCAAAAAATATCATAGAACATAAAAAGTAGGAAACTTAATTCTCTACAAAAAAGGTCTCTTAACATTTTGCCATAGCTCGCTTCGTTTCCGAGATATTTGCAGATTCAGCTCAAAGGAACTGGCCTGACGGACATATTTCGAGATATTTCTTCTTCTTGTTGTTCTTCCTCTGCACAGCTAAGCTGGAAGTGGCATTTGCAGCTCGCAATAGTGCAGAGTTATCTCAAAGAAAGGGGCCACGGTGTTTCTGTATCTCTATTATGTTGGTGCGGTTTCGGAACTTTTAAATATCTTGATATATCTCGAGAACTACGCATCTGATCAAAAAATATCATAGAACATAAAAAGTAGGAAACTTAATTCTCTACAAATAAGGTCTCTTAACATTTTGCCATAGCTCGCTTCGTTTCCGAGATATTTGCAGATTTATCTCAAGGGAAGGGACCTCACGGACATATTTCGAGATATTTCTTCTTCTTGTTGTTCTTCTTCTGCACAGCTAAGCTGGAAGTGGCATTTGCAGCTCGCAATAGTGCAGAAATATCTCAAAGAAAGGGGCCACGGTGTTTCTGTATCTCTATTATGTTGGTGCGGCTTCGGAACTTTTAAATATCTTGATATATCTCGAGAACTACGCGTCTGTTCAAAAAATATCATAGAACATAAAAAGTAGGAAACATAATTCTCTACAAAAAAGGTCTCTTAACATTTTGCCATAGCTCGCTTCGTTTCCGAGATACTTACAGATTTATCTCAAGGGAAGGGGCCTGACGGACATATTTCGAGAAGTTTCTTCTTCTTGTTGTTCTTCTTCTGCACAGCTAAGCTGGAAGTGGCATTTGCGGCTCGCACTAGTGCACAGTTATCTCAAAGAAAGGGGCCACGGTGTTTCTGTATGTCTAATATGTTGGTGCGGCTTCGGAACTTTTAAGTATCTCGATATATCTCGAAAACTACGCTTCTGATCAAAAAATATCATAGAACATAAATTGTAGGAAACATAATTCTCTACAAAAAACGTCTCTTAACATTTTGCCATAGCTCGCTTCGTTTCCGAGATATTTGCAGATTCAGCTCAAAGGAACTGGCCTGACGGACATATTTCGAGATATTTCTTCTTCTTGTTGTTCTTCCTCTGCACAGCTAAGCTGGAAGTGGCATTTGCAGCTCGCAATAGTGCAGAGTTATCTCAAAGAGAGGGGCCACGGTGTTTCTGTATCTATTATGTTGGTGCGGCTTCGGAACTTTTAAATATCTTGATATATCTCGAGAACTACGCATCTGATCAAAAAATATCATAGAACATAAAAAGTAGGAAACTTAATTCTCTACAAAAAAGGTCTCTTAACATTTTGCCATAGCTCGCTTCGTTTCCGAGATATTTGCATATTTATCTCAAGGGAAGGGGCCTGACGGACATATTTCGAGATATTTCTTCTTCTTGTTGTTCTTCTTCTGCACAGCTAAGCTGGAAGTGGCATTTGCGGCTCGCACTAGTGCAGAGTTATCTCAAAGAAAGGGGCCACGGTGTTTCTGTATCTCTATTATGTTGGTGCGGCTTCGGAACTTTTAAATATCTTGATATATCTCGAGAACTACGCGTCTGATCAAAAAATATCATAGAACATAAAAAGTAGGAAACATAATTCTCTACAAAAAAGCTCTCTTAACATTTTGCCATAGCTCGCTTCGTTTCCGAGATATTTGCAGATTTATCTCAAGGGAAGGGGCCTGACGGACATATTTCGAGATATTTCTTCTTCTTGTTGTTCTTCTTCTGCACAGCTAAGCTGGAAATGGCATTTGCGGCTCGCACTAGTGCAGAGTTATCTCAAAGAAAGGGGCCACGGTGTTTCTGTATCTGTATTATGTTGGTGCGGCTTCGGAACTTTTAAATATCTTGATATATCTCGAGAACTACGCATCTGATCAAAAAATATCATAGAACATAAAAAGTAGGAAACTTAATTCTCTACAAAAAAGGTCTCTTAACATTTTGCCATAGCTCGCTTCGTTTCCGAGATATTTGCAGATTTATCTCAAGGGAAGGGGCCTGACGGACATATTTCGAGATATTTCTTCTTCTTGTTGTTCTTCTTCTGCACAGCTAAGCTGGAAGTGGCATTTGCGGCTCGCACTATTGCAGAGTTATCTCAAAGAAAGGGGCCACGGTGTTTCTTTATCTCTATTATGTTGGTGCGGCTTCGTAACTTTTAAATATCTAGATATATCTCGAAAACTACGCTTCTGATCAAAAAATATCATAGAACATAAATTGTAGGAAACATAATTCTCTACAAAAAAGGTCTCTTAACATTTTGCCATAGCTCGCTTGGTTTCCGAGATATTTGCAGATACATCTCAAGGGCAGGGGCCTGACGGACATATTTCGAGATATTTCTTCTTCTTGTTGTTCTTCTTCTGCACAGCTAAGCTGGAAGTGGCATTTACAGCTCGCAATAGTGCAGAGTTATCTCAAAGAAAGGAGCCACGGTGTGTCTGTATCTCTATTATGTTGGTGCGGCTTCGGAACTTTTAAATATCTTGATATATCTCGAGGACTACGCATCTGATCAAAAAATATCGTAGAACATAAAAAGTAGGAAACTTAATTCTCTACAAATAAGGTCTCTTAACATTTTGCCATAGCTCGCTTCGTTTCCGAGATATTTGCAGATTTATCTCAAGGGAAGGGGCCTCACGGACATATTTCGAGATATTTCTTCTTCTTGTTGTTCTTCTTCTGCACAGCTAAGCTGGAAGTGGCATTTGCGGCTCGCACTAGTGCACAGTTATCTCAAAGAAAGGGGCCACGGTGTTTCTGTATCTCTAATATGTTGGTGCGGCTTCGGAACTTTTAAGTATCTCGATATATCTCGAAAACTACGCTTCTGATCAAAAAATATCATAGAACGTAAATTGTAGGAAACATAATTCTCTACAAAAAACGTCTCTTAACATTTTGCCATAGCTCGCTTCGTTTCCGAGATATTTGCAGATTCAGCTCAAAGGAACTGGCCTGACGGACATATTTCGAGATATTTCTTCTTCTTGTTGTTCTTCCTCTGCACAGCTAAGCTGGAAGTGGCATTTGCAGCTCGCAATAGTGCAGAGTTATCTCAAAGAAAGGGGCCACGGTGTTTCTGTATCTCTATTATGTTGGTGCGGCTTCGGAACTTTTAAATATCTTGATATATCTCGAAAACTACGCTTCTGATCAAAAAATATCATAGAACATAAATTGTAGGAAACATAATTCTCTACAAAAAAGGTCTCTTAACATTTTGCCATAGCTCGCTTGGTTTCCGAGATATTTGCAGATATATCTCAAGGGCAGGGGCCTGACGGACATATTTCGAGATATTTCTTCTTCTTGTTGTTCTTCTTCTGCACAGCTAAGCTGGAAGTGGCATTTACAGCTCGCAATAGTGCAGAGTTATCTCAAAGAAAGGGGCCACGGTGTTTCTGTATCTCTAATATGTTGGTGCGGCTTCGGAACTTTTAAGTATCTCGATATATCTCGAAAACTACGCTTCTGATCAAAAAATATCATAGACCATAAATTGTACGAAACATAATTCTCTACAAAAAACGTCTCTTAACATTTTGCCATAGCTCGCTTCGTTTCCGAGGTATTTGCAGATTTATCTCAAGGGAAGGGGCCTGACGGACATATTTCGAGATATTTCTTCTTCTTGTTGTTCTTCTTCTGCACAGCTAAGCTGGAAGTGGCATTTGCGGCTCGCACTATTGCAGAGTTATCTCAAAGAAAGGGGCCACGGTGTTTCTGTATCTCTATTATGTTGGTGCGGCTTCGTAACTTTTAAATATCTAGATATATCTCGAAAACTACGCTTCTGATCAAAAAATATCATAGAACATAAATTGTAGGAAACATAATTCTCTACAAAAAAGGTCTCTTAACATTTTGCCATAGCTCGCTTGGTTTCCGGGATATTTGCAGATATATCTCAAGGGCAGGGGCCTGACGGACATATTTCGAGATATTTCTTCTTCTTGTTGTTCTTCTTCTGCACAGCTAAGCTGGAAGTGGCATTTACAGCTCGCAATAGTGCAGAGTTATCTCAAAGAAAGGAGCCACGGTGTTTCTGTATCTCTATTATGTTGGTGCGGCTTCGGAACTTTTAAATATCTTGATATATCTCGAGGACTACGCATCTGATCAAAAAATATCATAGAACATAAAAAGTAGGAAACATAATTCTCTACAAAAAAGGTCTCTTAACATTTTGCCATAGCTCGCGTCGTTTCCGAGATATTTGCAGATTTATCTCAAGGGAATGGGCCTGACGGACATATTTCGAGATATTTCTTCTTCTTGTTGTTCTTCTTCTGCACAGCTAAGCTGGAAGTGGCATTTGCGGCTCGCACTAGTGCAGAGTTATCTCAAAGAAAGGGGCCACGGTGTTTCTGTATCTGTATTATGTTGGTGCGGCTTCGGAACTTTTAAATATCTTGATATATCTCGAGAACTACGCATCTGATCAAAAAATATCATAGAACATAAAAAGTAGGAAACTTAATTCTCTACAAAAAAGGTCTCTTAACATTTTGCCATAGCTCGCTTCGTTTCCGAGATATTTGCAGATTTATCTCAAGGGAAGGGGCCTGACGGACATATTTCGAGATATTTCTTCTTCTTGTTGTTCTTCTTCTGCACAGCTAAGCTGGAAGTGGCATTTGCGGCTCGCACTAGTGCAGAGTTATCTCAAAGAAAGGGGCCACGGTGTTTCTGTATCTGTATTATGTTGGTGCGGCTTCGGAACTTTTAAATATCTTGATATATCTCGAGAACTACGCGTCTGATCAAAAAATATCATAGAACATAAAAAGTAGGAAACATAATTCTCTACAAAAAAGGCCTCTTAACATTTTGCCATAGCTCGCTTCGGTTCCGAGATATTTGCAGATTTATCTCAAGGGAAGGGGCCTGACGGACATATTTCGAGATATTTCTTCTTCTTGTTGTTCTTCTTCTGCACAGCTAAGCTGGAAGTGGCATTTGCGGCTCGCACTAGTGCACAGTTATCTCAAAGAAAGGGGCCACGGTGTTTCTGTATCTCTAATATGTTGGTGCGGCTTCGGAACTTTTAAGTATCTCGATATATCTCGAAAACTACGCTTCTGATCAAAAAATATCATAGAACATAAATTGTAGGAAACATAATTCTCTACAAAAAACGTCTCTTAACATTTTGCCATAGCTCGCTTCGTTTCCGAGATATTTGCAGATTCAGCTCAAAGGAACTGGCCTGACGGACATATTTCGAGATATTTCTTCTTCTTGTTGTTCTTCCTCTGCACAGCTAAGCTGGAAGTGGCATTTGCAGCTCGCAATAGTGCAGAGTTATCTCAAAGAAAGGGGCCACGGTGTTTCTGTATCTCTATTATGTTGGTGCGGCTTCGGAACTTTTAAATATCTTGATATATCTCGAAAACTACGCTTCTGATCAAAAAATATCATAGAACATAAATTGTAGGAAACATAATTCTCTACAAAAAAGGTCTCTTAACATTTTGCCATAGCTCGCTTGGTTTCCGAGATATTTGCAGATATATCTCAAGGGCAGGGGCCTGACGGACATATTTCGAGATATTTCTTCTTCTTGTTGTTCTTCTTCTGCACAGCTAAGCTGGAAGTGGCATTTACAGCTCGCAATAGTGCAGAGTTATCTCAAAGAAAGGGGCCACGGTGTTTCTGTATCTCTAATATGTTGGTGCGGCTTCGGAACTTTTAAGTATCTCGATATATCTCGAAAACTACGCTTCTGATCAAAAAATATCATAGACCATAAATTGTAGGAAACATAATTCTCTACAAAAAACGTCTCTTAACATTTTGCCATAGCTCGCTTCGTTTCCGAGATATTTGCAGATTCAGCTCAAAGGAACTGGCCTGACGGACATATTTCGAGATATTTCTTCTTCTTGTTGTTCTTCCTCTGCACAGCTAAGCTGGAAGTGGCATTTGCGGCTCGCACTAGTGCAGAGTTATGTCAAAGAAAGGGGCCACGGTGTTTCTGTATCTCTATTATGTTGGTGCGGCTTCGGAACTTTTAAATATCTCGATATATCTCGAAAACTACGCTTCTGATCAAAAAATATCATAGAGCGTAAATTGTAGGAAACATTATTCTCTACAAAAAAGGTCTCTTAACATTTTGCCATAGCTCGCTTCGTTTCCGAGATATTTGCAGATTCATCTCAAGGGAAGTGGCCTGACGGACATATTTCGAGATATTTCTTCTTCTTGTTGTTCTTCTTCTGCACAGCTAAGCTGGAAGTGGCATTTGCAGCTCGCAATAGTGCAGAGTTATCCCAAAGAAAGGGGCCACGGTGTTTCTGTATCTCTATTATGTTGGTGCGGCTTCGGAACTTTTAAATATCTTGATATATCTCGAGAACTACGCATCTGATCAAAAAATATCATAGAACATAAAAAGTAGGAAACTTAATTCTCTACAAAAAAGGTCTCTTAACATTTTGCCATAGCTCTCTTCGTTTCCGAGATATTTGCAGATTTATCTCAAGGGAAGGGGCCTGACGGACATAATTCGAGATATTTCTTCTTCTTGTTGTTCTTCTTCTGCACAGCTAAGCTCGAAGTGGCATTTGCAGCTCGCAATAGTGCAGAGTTATCTCAAAGAAAGAGGCCACGGTGTTTCTGTACCTCTATTATGTTGGTGCAGCTTCGGAACTTTTAAATATCTTGATATATCTCGAGAACTACGCATCTGATCAAAAAATATCATCGAACATAAAAAGTAGGAAACTTAATTCTCTACAAAAAAGGTCTCTTAATATTTTGCCATAGCTCGCTTCGTTTCCGAGATATTTGCAGATTCAGCTCAAAGGAACTGGCCTGACGGACATATTTCGAGATATTTCTTCTTCTTGTTGTTCTTCCTCTGCACAGCTAAGCTGGAAGTGGCATTTGCAGCTCGCAATAGTGCAGAGTTATCTTAAAGAAAGGGGCCACGGTGTTTCTGTATCTCTATTATGTTGGTGCGGCTTCGGAACTTTTAAATATCTTGATATATCTCGAGAACTATGCATCTGATCAAAAAATGTCATAGAACGTAAAAAGTAGGAAACTTAATTCTCTACAAAAAAGGTCTCTTAACATTTTGCCATAGCTCGCTTCGTTTCCGAGATATTTGCATATTTATCTCAAGGGAAGGGGCCTGACGGACATATTTCGAGATATTTCTTCTTCTTGTTGTTCTTCTTCTGCACAGCTAAGCTGGAAGTGGCATTTGCGGCTCGCACTAGTGCAGAGTTATCTCAAAGAAAGGGGCCACCGTGTTTCTGTATCTCTATTATGTTGGTGCGGCTTCGGAACTTTTAAATATCTCGATATATCTCGACAACTACGCTTCTGATCAAAAAATATCATAGAACATAAAAAGTAGGAAACTTAATTCTCTACAAAAAAGGTCTCTTAACATTTTGCCATAGCTCGCGTCGTTTCCGAGATATTTGCAGATTTATCTCAAGGGAATGGGCCTGACGGACATATTTCGAGATATTTCTTCTTCTTGTTGTTCTTCTTCTGCACAGCTAAGCTGGAAGTGGCATTTGCGGCTCGCACTAGTGCAGAGTTATCTCAAAGAAAGGGGCCACGGTGTTTCTGTATCTGTATTATGTTGGTGCGGCTTCGGAACTTTTAAATATCTTGATATATCTCGAGAACTACGCATCTGATCAAAAAATATCATAGAACATAAAAAGTAGGAAACTTAATTCTCTACAAAAAAGGTCTCTTAACATTTTGCCATAGCTCGCTTCGTTTCCGAGATATTTGCAGATTTATCTCAAGGGAAGGGGCCTGACGGACATATTTCGAGATATTTCTTCTTCTTGTTGTTCTTCTTCTGCACAGCTAAGCTGGAAGTGGCATTTGCGGCTCGCACTAGTGCAGAGTTATCTCAAAGAAAGGGGCCACGGTGTTTCTGTATCTGTATTATGTTGGTGCGGCTTCGGAACTTTTAAATATCTTGATATATCTCGAGAACTACGCGTCTGATCAAAAAATATCATAGAACATAAAAAGTAGGAAACATAATTCTCTACAAAAAAGGCCTCTTAACATTTTGCCATAGCTCGCTTCGGTTCCGAGATATTTGCAGATTTATCTCAAGGGAAGGGGCCTGACGGACATATTTCGAGATATTTCTTCTTCTTGTTGTTCTTCTTCTGCACAGCTAAGCTGGAAGTGGCATTTGCGGCTCGCACTAGTGCACAGTTATCTCAAAGAAAGGGGCCACGGTGTTTCTGTATCTCTAATATGTTGGTGCGGCTTCGGAACTTTTAAGTATCTCGATATATCTCGAAAACTACGCTTCTGATCAAAAAATATCATAGAACATAAATTGTAGGAAACATAATTCTCTACAAAAAACGTCTCTTAACATTTTGCCATAGCTCGCTTCGTTTCCGAGATATTTGCAGATTCAGCTCAAAGGAACTGGCCTGACGGACATATTTCGAGATATTTCTTCTTCTTGTTGTTCTTCCTCTGCACAGCTAAGCTGGAAGTGGCATTTGCAGCTCGCAATAGTGCAGAGTTATCTCAAAGAAAGGGGCCACGGTGTTTCTGTATCTCTATTATGTTGGTGCGGCTTCGGAACTTTTAAATATCTTGATATATCTCGAAAACTACGCTTCTGATCAAAAAATATCATAGAACATAAATTGTAGGAAACATAATTCTCTACAAAAAAGGTCTCTTAACATTTTGCCATAGCTCGCTTGGTTTCCGAGATATTTGCAGATATATCTCAAGGGCAGGGGCCTGACGGACATATTTCGAGATATTTCTTCTTCTTGTTGTTCTTCTTCTGCACAGCTAAGCTGGAAGTGGCATTTACAGCTCGCAATAGTGCAGAGTTATCTCAAAGAAAGGGGCCACGGTGTTTCTGTATCTCTAATATGTTGGTGCGGCTTCGGAACTTTTAAGTATCTCGATATATCTCGAAAACTACGCTTCTGATCAAAAAATATCATAGACCATAAATTGTAGGAAACATAATTCTCTACAAAAAACGTCTCTTAACATTTTGCCATAGCTCGCTTCGTTTCCGAGATATTTGCAGATTCAGCTCAAAGGAACTGGCCTGACGGACATATTTCGAGATATTTCTTCTTCTTGTTGTTCTTCCTCTGCACAGCTAAGCTGGAAGTGGCATTTGCGGCTCGCACTAGTGCAGAGTTATGTCAAAGAAAGGGGCCACGGTGTTTCTGTATCTCTATTATGTTGGTGCGGCTTCGGAACTTTTAAATATCTCGATATATCTCGAAAACTACGCTTCTGATCAAAAAATATCATAGAGCGTAAATTGTAGGAAACATTATTCTCTACAAAAAAGGTCTCTTAACATTTTGCCATAGCTCGCTTCGTTTCCGAGATATTTGCAGATTCATCTCAAGGGAAGTGGCCTGACGGACATATTTCGAGATATTTCTTCTTCTTGTTGTTCTTCTTCTGCACAGCTAAGCTGGAAGTGGCATTTGCAGCTCGCAATAGTGCAGAGTTATCCCAAAGAAAGGGGCCACGGTGTTTCTGTATCTCTATTATGTTGGTGCGGCTTCGGAACTTTTAAATATCTTGATATATCTCGAGAACTACGCATCTGATCAAAAAATATCATAGAACATAAAAAGTAGGAAACTTAATTCTCTACAAAAAAGGTCTCTTAACATTTTGCCATAGCTCTCTTCGTTTCCGAGATATTTGCAGATTTATCTCAAGGGAAGGGGCCTGACGGACATAATTCGAGATATTTCTTCTTCTTGTTGTTCTTCTTCTGCACAGCTAAGCTCGAAGTGGCATTTGCAGCTCGCAATAGTGCAGAGTTATCTCAAAGAAAGAGGCCACGGTGTTTCTGTACCTCTATTATGTTGGTGCAGCTTCGGAACTTTTAAATATCTTGATATATCTCGAGAACTACGCATCTGATCAAAAAATATCATCGAACATAAAAAGTAGGAAACTTAATTCTCTACAAAAAAGGTCTCTTAATATTTTGCCATAGCTCGCTTCGTTTCCGAGATATTTGCAGATTCAGCTCAAAGGAACTGGCCTGACGGACATATTTCGAGATATTTCTTCTTCTTGTTGTTCTTCCTCTGCACAGCTAAGCTGGAAGTGGCATTTGCAGCTCGCAATAGTGCAGAGTTATCTTAAAGAAAGGGGCCACGGTGTTTCTGTATCTCTATTATGTTGGTGCGGCTTCGGAACTTTTAAATATCTTGATATATCTCGAGAACTATGCATCTGATCAAAAAATGTCATAGAACATAAAAAGTAGGAAACTTAATTCTCTACAAAAAAGGTCTCTTAACATTTTGCCATAGCTCGCTTCGTTTCCGAGATATTTGCATATTTATCTCAAGGGAAGGGGCCTGACGGACATATTTCGAGATATTTCTTCTTCTTGTTGTTCTTCTTCTGCACAGCTAAGCTGGAAGTGGCATTTGCGGCTCGCACTAGTGCAGAGTTATCTCAAAGAAAGGGGCCACCGTGTTTCTGTATCTCTATTATGTTGGTGCGGCTTCGGAACTTTTAAATATCTCGATATATCTCGACAACTACGCTTCTGATCAAAAAATATCATAGAACATAAAAAGTAGGAAACTTAATTCTCTACAAAAAAGGTCTCTTAACATTTTGCCATAGCTCGCTTCGTTTCCGAGATATTTGCAGATTTATCTCAAGGGAAGGGGCCTAACGGACATATTTCGAGATATTTCTTCTTCTTGTTGTTCTTCTTCTGCACAGCTAAGCTCGAAGCGGCATTTGCAGCTCGCAATAGTGCAGAGTTATCTCAAAGAAAGGGGCCACGGTGTTTCTGTACCTCTATTATGTTGGTGCAGCTTCGGAACTTTTAAATATCTTGATATATCTCGAGAACTACGCATCTGATCAAAAAATATCATCGAATATAAAAAGTAGGAAACTTAATTCTCTACAAAAAAGGTCTCTTAACATTTTGCCATAGCTCGCTTCGTTTCCGAGATATTTGCAGATTTATCTCAAGGGAAGTGGCCTGACGGACATATTTCGAGATATTTCTTCTTCTTGTTGTTCTTCTTCTGCACAGCTAAGCTGGAAGTGGCATTTGCGGCTCGCACTATTGCAGAGTTATCTCAAAGAAAGGGGCCACGGTGTTTCTGTATCTCTATTATGTTGGTGCGGCTTCGTAACTTTTAAATATCTCGATATATCTCGAAAACTACGCTTCTGATCAAAAAATATCATAGAACATAAATTGTAGGAAACAAAGTTCTCTACAAAAAAGGTCTCTTCACATTTTGCCATAGCTCGCTTGGTTTCCGAGATATTAGCAGATATATCTCAAGGGCAGGGGCCTGACGGACGTATTTCGAGATATTTCTTCTTCTTGTTGTTCTTCTTCTGCACAGCTAAGCTGGAAGTGGCATTTACAGCTCGCAACAGTGCAGAGTTATCTCAAAGAAAGGGGCCACGGTGTTTCTGTATCTCTATTATGTTGGTGCGGTTTCGGAACTTTTAAATATCTTGATATATCTCGAGAACTACGCATCTGATCAAAAAATATCATAGAACATAAAAAGTAGGAAACTTAATTCTCTACAAATAAGGTCTCTTAACATTTTGCCATAGCTCGCTCCGTTTCCGAGATATTTGCAGATTTATCTCAAGGGAAGGGGCCTCACGGACATATTTCGAGATATTTCTTCTTCTTGTTGTTCTTCTTCTGCACAGCTAAGCTGGAAGTGGCATTTGCGGCTCGCACTAGTGCAGAGTTATCTCAAAGAAAGGGGCCACGGTGTTTCTGTATCTCTAATATGTTGGTGCGGCTTCGGAACTTTTAAGTATCTCGATATATCTCGAAAACTACGCTTCTGATCAAAAAATATCATAGAACATAAATTGTAGGAAACATAATTCTCTACAAAAAACGTCTCTTAACATTTTGCCATAGCTCTCTTCGTTTCCGAGATATTTGCAGATTTATCTCAAGGGAAGGGGCCTGACGGACATATTTCGAGATATTTCTTCTTCTTGTTGTTCTTCTTCTGCACAGCTAAGCTCGAAGTGGCATTTGCAGCTCGCAATAGTGCAGAGTTATCTCAAAGAAAGAGGCCACGGTGTTTCTGTACCTCTATTATGTTGGTGCAGCTTCGGAACTTTCAAATATCTTGATATATCTCGAGAACTACGCATCTGATCAAAAAATATCATCGAACATAAAAAGTAGGAAACTTAATTCTCTACAAAAAAGGTCTCTTAACATTTTGCCATAGCTCTCTTCGTTTCCGAGATATTTGCAGATTCAGCTCAAAGGAACTGGCCTGACGGACATATTTCGAGATATTTCTTCTTCTTGTTGTTCTTCCTCTGCACAGCTAAGCTGGAAGTGGCATTTGCAGTTCGCAATAGTGCAGAGTTATCTTAAAGAAAGGGGCCACGGTGTTTCTGTATCTCTATTATGTTGGTGCGGCTTCGGAACTTTTAAATATCTCGATATATCTCGAAAACTTCGCTTCTGATCAAAAAATATCATAGAACATAAAAAGTAGGAAACTTAATTCTCTACAAAAAAGGTCTCTTAACATTTTGCCATAGCTCGCTTCGTTTCCGAGATATTTGCATATTTATCTCAAGGGAAGGGGCCTGACGGACATATTTCGAGATATTTCTTCTTCTTGTTGTTCTTCTTCTGCACAGCTAAGCTGGAAGTGGCATTTGCGGCTCGCACTAGTGCAGAGTTATCTCAAAGAAAGGGGCCACCGTGTTTCTGTATCTCTATTATGTTGGTGCGGCTTCGGAACTTTTAAATATCTCGATATATCTCGACAACTACGCTTCTGATCAAAAAATATCATAGAACATAAAAAGTAGGAAACTTAATTCTCTACAAAAAAGGTCTCTTAACATTTTGCCATAGCTCGCTTCGTTTCCGAGATATTTGCAGATTTATCTCAAGGGAAGGGGCCTAACGGACATATTTCGAGATATTTCTTCTTCTTGTTGTTCTTCTTCTGCACAGCTAAGCTCGAAGCGGCATTTGCAGCTCGCAATAGTGCAGAGTTATCTCAAAGAAAGGGGCCACGGTGTTTCTGTACCTCTATTATGTTGGTGCAGCTTCGGAACTTTTAAATATCTTGATATATCTCGAGAACTACGCATCTGATCAAAAAATATCATCGAATATAAAAAGTAGGAAACTTAATTCTCTACAAAAAAGGTCTCTTAACATTTTGCCATAGCTCGCTTCGTTTCCGAGATATTTGCAGATTTATCTCAAGGGAAGTGGCCTGACGGACATATTTCGAGATATTTCTTCTTCTTGTTGTTCTTCTTCTGCACAGCTAAGCTGGAAGTGGCATTTGCGGCTCGCACTATTGCAGAGTTATCTCAAAGAAAGGGGCCACGGTGTTTCTGTATCTCTATTATGTTGGTGCGGCTTCGTAACTTTTAAATATCTCGATATATCTCGAAAACTACGCTTCTGATCAAAAAATATCATAGAACATAAATTGTAGGAAACAAAGTTCTCTACAAAAAAGGTCTCTTCACATTTTGCCATAGCTCGCTTGGTTTCCGAGATATTAGCAGATATATCTCAAGGGCAGGGGCCTGACGGACATATTTCGAGATATTTCTTCTTCTTGTTGTTCTTCTTCTGCACAGCTAAGCTGGAAGTGGCATTTACAGCTCGCAACAGTGTAGAGTTATCTCAAAGAAAGGGGCCACGGTGTTTCTGTATCTCTATTATGTTGGTGCGGTTTCGGAACTTTTAAATATCTTGATATATCTCGAGAACTACGCATCTGATCAAAAAATATCATAGAACATAAAAAGTAGGAAACTTAATTCTCTACAAATAAGGTCTCTTAACATTTTGCCATAGCTCGCTTCGTTTCCGAGATATTTGCAGATTTATCTCAAGGGAAGGGGCCTCACGGACATATTTCGAGATATTTCTTCTTCTTGTTGTTCTTCTTCTGCACAGCTAAGCTGGAAGTGGCATTTGCGGCTCGCACTAGTGCACAGTTATCGCAAAGAAAGGGGCCACGGTGTTTCTGTATCTCTAATATGTTGGTGCGGCTTCGGAACTTTTAAGTATCTCGATATATCTCGAAAACTACGCTTCTGATCAAAAAATATCATAGAACATAAATTGTAGGAAACATAATTCTCTACAAAAAACGTCTCTTAACATTTTGCCATAGCTCGCTTCGTTTCCGAGATATTTGCAGATACAGCTCAAAGGAACTGGCCTGACGGACATATTTCGGGATACTTCTTCTTCTTGTTGTTCTTCTTCTGCACAGCTAAGCTGGAAGTGGCATTTGCGGCTCGCACTAGTGCAGAGTTATCTCAAAGAAAGGGGCCACGGTGTTTGTGTATCTCTATTATGTTGGTGCGGCTTCGGAACTTTTAAATATCTTGATATATCTCGAGAACTACGCATCTGATCAAAAAATATCATAGAACATGAAAAGTAGGAAACTTAATTCTCTACAAAAAAGGTCTGTTAACATTTTGCCATAGCTCTCTTCGTTTCCGAGATATTTGCAGATTTATCTCAAGGGAAGGGGCCTGACGGACATATTTCGAGATATTTCTTCTTCTTGTTGTTCTTCGTCTGCACAGCTAAGCTCGAAGTGGCATTTGCAGCTCGCAATAGTGCAGAGTTATCTCAAAGAAAGAGGCCACGGTGTTTCTGTACCTCTATTATGTTGGTGCAGCTTCGGAACTTTCAAATATCTTGATATATCTCGAGAACTACGCATCTGATCAAAAAATATCATCGAACATAAAAAGTAGGAAACTTAATTCTCTACAAAAAAGGTCTCTTAACATTTTGCCATAGCTCTCTTCGTTTCCGAGATATTTGCAGATTCAGCTCAAAGGAACTGGCCTGACGGACATATTTCGAGATATTTCTTCTTCTTGTTGTTCTTCCTCTGCACAGCTAAGCTGGAAGTGGCATTTGCAGTTCGCAATAGTGCAGAGTTATCTTAAAGAAAGGGGCCACGGTGTTTCTGTATCTCTATTATGTTGGTGCGGCTTCGGAACTTTTAAATATCTTGATATATCTCAAGAACTACGCATCTGATCAAAAAATGTCATAGAACATAAAAAGTAGGAAACTTAATTCTCTACAAAAAAGGCCTCTTAACATTTTGCCATAGCTCGCTTCGTTTCCGAGATATTTGCATATTTATCTCAAGGGAAGGGGCCTGACGGACATATTTCGAGATATTTCTTCTTCTTGTTGTTCTTCTTCTGCACAGCTAAGCTGGAAGTGGCATTTGCGGCTCGCACTAGTGCAGAGTTATCTCAAAGAAAGGGGCCACCGTGTTTCTGTATCTCTACTATGTTGGTGCGGCTTCGGAACTTTTAAATATCTCGATATATCTCGAAAACTACGCTTCTGATCAAAAAATATCATAGAACATAAATTGTAGGAAACATAATTCTCTACAAAAAAGGTCTCTTAACATTTTGCCATAGCTCGCTTCGTTTCCGAGATATTTGCAGATTTATCTCAAGGGAAGGGGCCTAACGGACATATTTCGAGATATTTCTTCTTCTTGTTGTTCTTCTTCTGCACAGCTAAACTGGAAGTGGCATTTCCAGCTCGCAATAGTGCAGAGTTATCTCAAAGAAAGGGGCCACGGTGTTTCTGTATCTCTATTATGTTGGTGCGGCTTCGGAACTTTTAAATATCTTGATATATCTCGAGAACTACGCATCTGATCAAAAAATATCATAGAATACAAAAAGTAGGAAACTTAATTCTCTACAAAAAAGGTCTCTTAACATTTTGCCATAGCTCGCTTCGTTTCCGAGATATTTGCAGATTTATCTCAAGGGAAGGGGCCTGACGGACATATTTCGAGATATTTCTTCTTCTTGTTGTTCTTCTTCTGCACAGCTGAGCTGGAAGTGGCATTTGCAGGTCGCAATAGTGCAGAGTTATCTCAAAGAAAGGGGCCACGGTGTTTCTGTATCTCTATTATGTTGGTGCGGCTTCGGAACTTTTAAATATCTCGATATATCTCGAAAACTTCGCTTCTGATCAAAAAATATCATAGAACATAAAAAGTAGGAAACTTAATTCTCTACAAAAAAGGTCTCTTAACATTTTGCCATAGCTCGCTTCGTTTCCGAGATATTTGCATATTTATCTCAAGGGAAGGGGCCTGACGGACATATTTCGAGATATTTCTTCTTCTTGTTGTTCTTCTTCTGCACAGCTAAGCTGGAAGTGGCATTTGCGGCTCGCACTAGTGCAGAGTTATCTCAAAGAAAGGGGCCACCGTGTTTCTGTATCTCTATTATGTTGGTGCGGCTTCGGAACTTTTAAATATCTCGATATATCTCGACAACTACGCTTCTGATCAAAAAATATCATAGAACATAAAAAGTAGGAAACTTAATTCTCTACAAAAAAGGTCTCTTAACATTTTGCCAAAGCTCGCTTCGTTTCCGAGATATTTGCAGATTTATCTCAAGGGAAGGGGCCTAACGGACATATTTCGAGATATTTCTTCTTCTTGTTGTTCTTCTTCTGCACAGCTAAGCTCGAAGCGGCATTTGCAGCTCGCAATAGTGCAGAGTTATCTCAAAGAAAGGGGCCACGGTGTTTCTGTACCTCTATTATGTTGGTGCAGCTTCGGAACTTTTAAATATCTTGATATATCTCGAGAACTACGCATCTGATCAAAAAATATCATCGAATATAAAAAGTAGGAAACTTAATTCTCTACAAAAAAGGTCTCTTAACATTTTGCCATAGCTCGCTTCGTTTCCGAGATATTTGCAGATTTATCTCAAGGGAAGTGGCCTGACGGACATATTTCGAGATATTTCTTCTTCTTGTTGTTCTTCTTCTGCACAGCTAAGCTGGAAGTGGCATTTGCGGCTCGCACTATTGCAGAGTTATCTCAAAGAAAGGGGCCACGGTGTTTCTGTATCTCTATTATGTTGGTGCGGCTTCGTAACTTTTAAATATCTCGATATATCTCGAAAACTACGCTTCTGATCAAAAAATATCATAGAACATAAATTGTAGGAAACAAAGTTCTCTACAAAAAAGGTCTCTTCACATTTTGCCATAGCTCGCTTGGTTTCCGAGATATTAGCAGATATATCTCAAGGGCAGGGGCCTGACGGACATATTTCGAGATATTTCTTCTTCTTGTTGTTCTTCTTCGGCACAGCTAAGCTGGAAGTGGCATTTACAGCTCGCAACAGTGCAGAGTTATCTCAAAGAAAGGGGCCACGGTGTTTCTGTATCTCTATTATGTTGGTGCGGTTTCGGAACTTTTAAATATCTTGATATATCTCGAGAACTACGCATCTGATCAAAAAATATCATAGAACATAAAAAGTAGGAAACTTAATTCTCTACAAATAAGGTCTCTTAACATTTTGCCATAGCTCGCTTCGTTTCCGAGATATTTGCAGATTTATCTCAAGGGAAGGGGCCTCACGGACATATTTCGAGATATTTCTTCTTCTTGTTGTTCTTCTTCTGCACAGCTAAGCTGGAAGTGGCATTTGCGGCTCGCACTAGTGCACAGTTATCTCAAAGAAAGGGGCCACGGTGTTTCTGTATCTCTAATATGTTGGTGCGGCTTCGGAACTTTTAAGTATCTCGATATATCTTGAAAACTACGCTTCTGATCAAAAAATATCATAGAACATAAATTGTAGGAAACATAATTCTCTACAAAAAACGTCTCTTAACATTTTGCCATAGCTCGCTTCGTTTCCGAGATATTTGCAGATTCAGCTCAAAGGAACTAGCCTGACGGACATATTTCGGGATATTTCTTCTTCTTGTTGTTCTTCTTCTGCACAGCTAAGCTGGAAGTGGCATTTGCGGCTCGCACTAGTGCAGAGTTATCTCAAAGAAAGGGGCCACGGTGTTTGTGTATCTCTATTATGTTGGTGCGGCTTCGGAACTTTTAAATATCTTGATATATCTCGAGAACTACGCATCTGATCAAAAAATATCATAGAACATGAAAAGTAGGAAACTTAATTCTCTACAAAAAAGGTCTGTTAACATTTTGCCATAGCTCTCTTCGTTTCCGAGATATTTGCAGATTTATCTCAAGGGAAGGGGCCTGACGGACATATTTCGAGATATTTCTTCTTCTTGTTGTTCTTCGTCTGCACAGCTAAGCTCGAAGTGGCATTTGCAGCTCGCAATAGTGCAGAGTTATCTCAAAGAAAGAGGCCACGGTGTTTCTGTACCTCTATTATGTTGGTGCGGCTTCGGAACTTTTAAATATCTTGATATATCTCGAGAACTACGCATCTGATCAAAAAATATCATAGAACATGAAAAGTAGGAAACTTAATTCTCTACAAAAAAGGTCTGTTAACATTTTGCCATAGCTCTCTTCGTTTCCGAGATATTTGCAGATTTATCTCAAGGGAAGGGGCCTGACGGACATATTTCGAGATATTTCTTCTTCTTGTTGTTCTTCGTCTGCACAGCTAAGCTCGAAGTGGCATTTGCAGCTCGCAATAGTGCAGAGTTATCTCAAAGAAAGAGGCCACGGTGTTTCTGTACCTCTATTATGTTGGTGCAGCTTCGGAACTTTCAAATATCTTGATATATCTCGAGAACTACGCATCTGATCAAAAAATATCATCGAACATAAAAAGTAGGAAACTTAATTCTCTACAAAAAAGGTCTCTTAACATTTTGCCATAGCTCTCTTCGTTTCCGAGATATTTGCAGATTCAGCTCAAAGGAACTGGCCTGACGGACATATTTCGAGATATTTCTTCTTCTTGTTGTTCTTCCTCTGCACAGCTAAGCTGGAAGTGGCATTTGCAGTTCGCAATAGTGCAGAGTTATCTTAAAGAAAGGGGCCACGGTGTTTCTGTATCTCTATTATGTTGGTGCGGCTTCGGAACTTTTAAATATCTTGATATATCTCAAGAACTACGCATCTGATCAAAAAATGTCATAGAACATAAAAAGTAGGAAACTTAATTCTCTACAAAAAAGGTCTCTTAACATTTTGCCATAGCTCGCTTCGTTTCCGAGATATTTGCATATTTATCTCAAGGGAAGGGGCCTGACGGACATATTTCGAGATATTTCTTCTTCTTGTTGTTCTTCTTCTGCACAGCTAAACTGGAAGTGGCATTTCCAGCTCGCAATAGTGCAGAGTTATCTCAAAGAAAGGGGCCACGGTGTTTCTGTATCTCTATTATGTTGGTGCGGCTTCGGAACTTTTAAATATCTTGATATATCTCGAGAACTACGCATCTGATCAAAAAATATCATAGAATACAAAAAGTAGGAAACTTAATTCTCTACAAAAAAGGTCTCAACATTTTGCCATAGCTCGCTTCGTTTCCGAGATATTTGCAGATTTATCTCAAGGGAAGGGGCCTGACGGACATATTTCGAGATATTTCTTCTTCTTGTTGTTCTTCTTCTGCACAGCTGAGCTGGAAGTGGCATTTGCAGGTCGCAATAGTGCAGAGTTATCTCAAAGAAAGGGGCCACGGTGTTTCTGTATCTCTATTATGTTGGTGCGGCTTCGGAACTTTTAAATATCTCGATATATCTCGAAAACTTCGCTTCTGATCAAAAAATATCATAGAACATAAAAAGTAGGAAACTTAATTCTCTACAAAAAAGGTCTCTTAACATTTTGCCATAGCTCGCTTCGTTTCCGAGATATTTGCATATTTATCTCAAGGGAAGGGGCCTGACGGACATATTTCGAGATATTTCTTCTTCTTGTTGTTCTTCTTCTGCACAGCTAAGCTGGAAGTGGCATTTGCGGCTCGCACTAGTGCAGAGTTATCTCAAAGAAAGGGGCCACCGTGTTTCTGTATCTCTATTATGTTGGTGCGGCTTCGGAACTTTTAAATATCTCGATATATCTCGAAAACTACGCTTCTGATCAAAAAATATCATAGAACACAAAAAGTAGGAAACTTAATTCTCTACAAAAAAGGTCTCTTAACATTTTGCCATAGCTCGCTTCGTTTCCGAGATATTTGCAGATTTATCTCAAGGGAAGGGGCCTGACGGACATATTTCGAGATATTTCTTCTTCTTGTTGTTCTTCTTCTGCACAGCTGAGCTGGAAGTGGCATTTGCAGGTCGCAATAGTGCAGAGTTATCTCAAAGAAAGGGGCCACGGTGTTTCTGTATCTCTATTATGTTGGTGCGGCTTCGGAACTTTTAAATATCTCGATATATCTCGAAAACTACGCTTCTGATCAAAAAATATCATAGAGCGTAAATTGTAGGAAACATTATTCTCTACAAAAAAGGTCTCTTAACATTTTGCCATAGCTCGCTTCGTTTCCGAGATATTTGCAGATTCATCTCAAGGGAAGGGGTCTGACGGACATATTTCGAGATATTTCTTCTTCTTGTTGTTCTTCTTCTGCACAGCTAAGCTCGAAGCGGCATTTGCAGCTCGCAATAGTGCAGAGTTATCTCAAAGAAAGAGGCCACGGTGTTTCTGTACCTCTATTATGTTGGTGCAGCTTCGGAACTTTTAAATATCTTGATATATCTCGAGAACTACGCATCTGATCAAAAAATATCATACTACGTAAAAAGTAGGAAACTTAATTCTCTACAAGAAAGGTCTCTAAACATTTTGCCATAGCTCGCTTCGTTTCCGAGATATTTGCAGATTTATCTCAAGGGAAGGGGCCTAACGGACATATTTCGAGATATTTCTTCTTCTTGTTGTTCTTCTTCTGCACAGCTAAACTGGAAGTGGCATTTCCAGCTCGCAATAGTGCAGAGTTATCTCAAAGAAAGGAGCCACGGTGTTTCTGTATCTCTATTATGTTGGTGCGGTTTCGGAACTTTTAAATATCTTGATATATCTCGAGAACTACGCATCTGATCAAAAAATATCATAGAACATAAAAAGTAGGAAACTTAATTCTCTACAAAAAAGGTCTCTTAACATTTTGCCATACCTAGCTTCGTTTCCGAGATATTTGCAGATTTATCTCAAGGGAAGGGGCCTGACGGACATATTTCGAGATATTTCTTCTTCTTGTTGTTCTTCTTCTGCACAGCTAAGCTGGAAGTGGCATTTGCGGCTCGCACTAGTGCAGAGTTATCTCAAAGAAAGGGGCCACGGTGTTTCTGTATCTGTGTTATGTTGGTGCGGCTTCGGAACTTTTAAATATCTTGATATATCTCGAGAACTACGCATCTGATCAAAAAATATCATAGAACATAAAAAGTAGGAAACTTAATTCTCTACAAAAAAGGTCTCTCAACATTTTGCCATAGCTCGCTTCGTTTCCGAGATATTTGCAGATTTATCTCAAGGGAAGGGGCCTGACGGACATATTTCGAGATATTTCTTCTTCTTGTTGTTCTTCTTCTGCACAGCTAAGCTGGAAGTGGCATTTGCGGCTCGCTTTAGTGCAGAGTTATCTCAAAGAAAGGGGCCACGGTGTTTCTGTATCTGTATTATGTTGGTGCGGCTTCGGCACTTTTAAATATCTTGATATATCTCGAGAACTACGCATCTGATCAAAAAATATCATAGAAGATAAAAAGTAGGAAACTTAATTCTCTACAAAAAAGGTCTCTTAACATTTCGCCATAGCTCGCTCCGTTTCCGAGATATTTGCAGATTTATCTCAAGGGAAGGGGCCTGTCGGACATATTTCGAGATATTTCTTCTTCTTGTTGTTCTTCTTCTGCACAGCTAAGCTGGAAGTGGCATTTGCGGCTCGCCCTAGTGCAGAGTTATCTCAAAGAAAGGGGCCACGGTGTTTCTGTATCTCTATTATGTTGGTGCGGCTTCGGAACTTTTAAATATCTGGATATATCTTGAAAACTACGCTTCTGATCGAAAAATATCATAGAACATAAATTGTAGGAAACATAATTCTCTACAAAAAATGTCTCTTAACATTTTGCCATAGCTCGCTTCGTTTCCGAGATATTTGCAGATTCATCTCAAGGGAAGGGGTCTGACGGACATATTTCGAGATATTTCTTCTTCTTGTTGTTCTTCTTCTGCACAGCTAAGCTGGAAGTGGCATTTGCAGCTCGCAATAGTGCAGAGTTATCTCAAAGAGAGGGGCCACGGTGTTTCTGTATCTCTATTATGTTGGTGCGGCTTCGGAACTTTTAAATATCTTGATATATCTCGAGAACTACGCATCTGATCAAAAAATATCATAGAAGATAAAAAGTAGGAAACTTAATTCTGTACAAAAAAGGTCTCTTAACATTTTGCCATAGCTCGCTTCGTTTCCGAGATATTTGCATATTTATCTCAAGGGAAGGGGCCTGACGGACATATTTCGAAATATTTCTTCTTCTTGTTGTTCTTCTTCTGCACAGCTAAGCTGGAAGTGGCATTTGCGGCTCGCACTAGTGCAGAGTTATCTCAAAGAAAGGGGCCACGGTGTTTCTGTATCTCTATTATGTTGGTGCGGCTTCGGAACTTTTAAATATCTTGATATATCTCGAGAACTACGCATCTGATCAAAAAATATCACAGAACATGAAAAGTAGGAAACTTAATTCTCTACAAAAAAGGTCTCTTAACATTTTGCCACAGCTCTCTTCGTTTCCGAGATATTTGCAGATTTATCTCAAGGGAAGGGGCCTGACGGACATATTTCGAGATATTTCTCCTTCTTGTTGTTCTTCTTCTGCACAGCTAAGCTCGAAGTGGCATTTGCAGCTCGCAATAGTGCAGAGTTATCTCAAAGAAAGAGGCCACGGTGTTTCTGTACCTCTATTATGTTGGTGCAGCTTCGGAACTTTTAAATATCTTGATATATATCGAGAACTACGCATCTGATCAAAAAATATCATAGAACATAAAAAGTAGGAAACTTAATTCTCTACAAAAAAGGTCTCTCAACATTTTGCCATAGCTCGCTTCGTTTCCGAGATATTTGCAGATTTATCTCAAGGGAAGGGGCCTGTCGGACATATTTCGAGATATTTCTTCTTCTTGTTGTTCTTCTTCTGCACAGCTAAGCTGGAAGTGGCATTTGCGGCTCGCCCTAGTGCAGAGTTATCTCAAAGAAAGGGGCCACAGTGTTTCTGTATCTCTATTATGTTGGTGCGGCTTCGGAACTTTTAAATATCTCGATATATCTTGAAAACTACGCTTCTGATCGAAAAATATCATAGAACATAAATTGTAGGAAACATAATTCTCTACAAAAAACGTCTCTTAACATTTTGCCATAGCTCGCTTCGTTTCCGAGATATTTGCAGATTCATCTCAAGGGAAGGGGTCTGACGGACATATTTCGAGATATTTCTTCTTCTTGTTGTTCTTCTTCTGCACAGCTAAGCTGGAAGTGGCATTTGCAGCTCGCAATAGTGCAGAGTTATCTCAAAGAGAGGGGCCACGGTGTTTCTGTATCTCTATTATGTTGGTGCGGCTTCGGAACTTTTAAATATCTTGATATATCTCGAGAACTACGCATCTGATCAAAAAATATCATAGAAGATAAAAAGTAGGAAACTTAATTCTGTACAAAAAAGGTCTCTTAACATTTTGCCATAGCTCGCTTCGTTTCCGAGATATTTGCATATTTATCTCAAGGGAAGGGGCCTGACGGACATATTTCGAAATATTTCTTCTTCTTGTTGTTCTTCTTCTGCACAGCTAAGCTGGAAGTGGCATTTGCGGCTCGCACTAGTGCAGAGTTATCTCAAAGAAAGGGGCCACGGTGTTTCTGTATCTCTATTATGTTGGTGCGGCTTCGGAACTTTTAAATATCTTGATATATCTCGAGAACTACGCGTCTGATCAAAAAATATCATAGAACATAAAAAGTAGGAAACATAATTCTCTACAAAAAAGCTCTCTTAACATTTTGCCATAGGTCGCTTCGTTTCCGAGATATTTGCAGATTTATCTCAAGGGAAGGGGCCTGACGGACATATTTCGAGAAGTTTCTTCTTCTTGTTGTTCTTCTTCTGCACAGCTAAGCTGGAAGTGGCATTTGCGGCTCGCACTAGTGCACAGTTATCTCAAAGAAAGGGGCCACGGTGTTTCTGTATCTCTAATATGTTGGTGCGGCTTCGGAACTTTTAAGTATCTCGATATATCTCGAAAACTACGCTTCTGATCAAAAAATATCATAGAACATAAATTGTAGGAAACATAATTCTCTACAAAAAACGTCTCTTAACATTTTGCCATAGCTCGCTTCGTTTCCGAGATATTTGCAGATTCAGCTCAAAGGAACTGGCCTGACGGACATATTTCGAGATATTTCTTCTTCTTGTTGTTCTTCTTCTGCACAGCTAAGCTGGAAGTGGCATTTGCAGCTCGCAATAGTGCAGAGTTATCTCAAAGAGAGGGGCCACGGTGTTTCTGTATCTCTATTATGTTGGTGCGGCTTCGGAACTTTTAAATATCTTGATATATCTCGAGAACTACGCATCTGATCAA
The DNA here is from genome assembly GCF_051020975.1 of Osmia lignaria lignaria. NCBI lineage: Eukaryota > Metazoa > Arthropoda > Insecta > Hymenoptera > Megachilidae > Osmia > Osmia lignaria. Next base: position 19,919,938 of record NW_027478162.1, on the reverse strand, counting down.
AAAATATCATAGAACATAAAAAGCAGGAAACTTAATTCTCTACAAAAAAGGTCTCTTAACATTTTGCCATAGCTCGCTTCGTTTCCGAGATATTTGCATATTTATCTCAAGGGAAGGGGCCTGACGGACATATTTCGAGATATTTCTTCTTCTTGTTGTTCTTCTTCTGCACAGCTGAGCTGGAAGTGGCATTTGCAGGTCGCAATAGTGCAGAGTTATCTCAAAGAAAGGGGCCACGGTGTTTCTGTATCTCTATTATGTTGGTGCGGCTTCGGAACTTTTAAATATCTCGATATATCTCGAAAAGTACGCTTCTGATCAAAAAATATCATAGAGCGTAAATTGTAGGAAACATTATTCTCTACAAAAAAGGTCTCTTAACATTTTGCCATAGCTCGCTTCGTTTCCGAGATATTTGCAGATTCATCTCAAGGGAAGGGGCCTGACGGACATATTTCGAGATATTTCTTCTTCTTGTTGTTCTTCTTCTGCACAGCTAAGCTGGAAGTGGCATTTGCGGCTCGCCCTAGTGCAGAGTTATCTCAAAGAAAGGGGCCACAGTGTTTCTGTATCTCTATTATGTTGGTGCGGCTTCGGAACTTTTAAATATCTCGATATATCTTGAAAACTACGCTTCTGATCGAAAAATATCATAGAACATAAATTGTAGGAAACATAATTCTCTACAAAAAACGTCTCTTAACATTTTGCCATAGCTCGCTTCGTTTCCGAGATATTTGCAGATTCAGCTCAAAGGAACTGGCCTGACGGACATATTTCGAGATATTTCTTCTTCTTGTTGTTCTTCTTCTGCACAGCTAAGCTGGAAGTGGCATTTGCAGCTCGCAATAGTGCAGAGTTATCTCAAAGAGAGGGGCCACGGTGTTTCTGTATCTCTATTATGTTGGTGCGGCTTCGGAACTTTTAAATATCTTGATATATCTCGAGAACTACGCATCTGATCAAAAAATATCATAGAACATAAAAAGCAGGAAACTTAATTCTCTACAAAAAAGGTCTCTTAACATTTTGCCATAGCTCGCTTCGTTTCCGAGATATTTGCATATTTATCTCAAGGGAAGGGGCCTGACGGACATATTTCGAGATATTTCTTCTTCTTGTTGTTCTTCTTCTGCACAGCTGAGCTGGAAGTGGCATTTGCAGGTCGCAATAGTGCAGAGTTATCTCAAAGAAAGGGGCCACGGTGTTTCTGTATCTCTATTATGTTGGTGCGGCTTCGGAACTTTTAAATATCTCGATATATCTCGAAAAGTACGCTTCTGATCAAAAAATATCATAGAGCGTAAATTGTAGGAAACATTATTCTCTACAAAAAAGGTCTCTTAACATTTTGCCATAGCTCGCTTCGTTTCCGAGATATTTGCAGATTCATCTCAAGGGAAGGGGCCTGACGGACATATTTCGAGATATTTCTTCTTCTTGTTGTTCTTCTTCTGCACAGCTAAGCTGGAAGTGGCATTTGCGGCTCGCCCTAGTGCAGAGTTATCTCAAAGAAAGGGGCCACAGTGTTTCTGTATCTCTATTATGTTGGTGCGGCTTCGGAACTTTTAAATATCTCGATATATCTTGAAAACTACGCTTCTGATCGAAAAATATCATAGAACATAAATTGTAGGAAACATAATTCTCTACAAAAAACGTCTCTTAACATTTTGCCATAGCTCGCTTCGTTTCCGAGATATTTGCAGATTCATCTCAAGGGAAGGGGTCTGACGGACATATTTCGAGATATTTCTTCTTCTTGTTGTTCTTCTTCTGCACAGCTAAGCTGGAAGTGGCATTTGCAGCTCGCAATAGTGCAGAGTTATCTCAAAGAGAGGGGCCACGGTGTTTCTGTATCTCTATTATGTTGGTGCGGCTTCGGAACTTTTAAATATCTTGATATATCTCGAGAACTACGCATCTGATCAAAAAATATCATAGAAGATAAAAAGTAGGAAACTTAATTCTGTACAAAAAAGGTCTCTTAACATTTTGCCATAGCTCGCTTCGTTTCCGAGATATTTGCATATTTATCTCAAGGGAAGGGGCCTGACGGACATATTTCGAAATATTTCTTCTTCTTGTTGTTCTTCTTCTGCACAGCTAAGCTGGAAGTGGCATTTGCGGCTCGCACTAGTGCAGAGTTATCTCAAAGAAAGGGGCCACGGTGTTTCTGTATCTCTATTATGTTGGTGCGGCTTCGGAACTTTTAAATATCTTGATATATCTCGAGAACTACGCATCTGATCAAAAAATATCACAGAACATGAAAAGTAGGAAACTTAATTCTCTACAAAAAAGGTCTCTTAACATTTTGCCATAGCTCTCTTCGTTTCCGAGATATTTGCAGATTTATCTCAAGGGAAGGGGCCTGACGGACATATTTCGAGATATTTCTTCTTCTTGTTGTTCTTCTTCTGCACAGCTAAGCTCGAAGTGGCATTTGCAGCTCGCAATAGTGCAGAGTTATCTCAAAGAAAGAGGCCACGTTGTTTCTGTACCTCTATTATGTTGGTGCAGCTTCGGAACTTTTAAATATCTTGATATATCTCGAGAACTACGCATCTGATCAAAAAATATCATCGAACATAAAAAGCAGGAAACTTAATTCTCTACAAAAAAGGTCTCTTAACATTTTGCCATAGCTCGCTTCGTTTCCGAGATATTTGCAGATTTATCTCAAGGGAAGGGGCCTGACGGACATATTTCGAGATATTTCTTCTTCTTGTTGTTCTTCTTCTGCACAGCTAAGCTCGAAGTGGCATTTGCAGCTCGCAATAGTGCAGAGTTATCTCAAAGAAAGAGGCCACGGTGATTCTGTACCTCTATTATGTTGGTGCAGCTTCTGAACTTTTAAATATCTTGATAAAGCTCGAGAACTACGCATCTGATCAAAAAATGTCATAGAACATAAGAAGTAGGAAACTTAATTCTCTACAAAAAAGGTCTCTTAACGTTTTGCCATAGCTCGCTTCGTTTCCGAGATATTTGCATATTTATCTCAAGGGAAGGGGCCTGACGGACATATTTCGAGATATTTCTTCTTCTTGTTGTTCTTCTTCTGCACAGCTAAGCTGGAAGTGGCATTCGCGGCTCGCACTAGTGCAGAGTTATCTCAAAGAAAGGGGCCACCGTGTTTCTGTATCTCTATTATGTTGGTGCGGCTTCGGAACTTTTAAATATCTCGATATATCTCGAAAACTACGCTTCTGATCAAAAAATATCATAGAGCGTAAATTGTAGGAAACATTATTCTCTACAAAAAAGGTTTCTTAACATTTTGCCATAGCTCGCTTCGTTTCCGAGATATTTGCAGATTCATCTCAAGGGAAGGGGTCTGGCGGACATATTTCGAGATATTTCTTCTTCTTGTTGTTCTTCTTCTGCACAGCTAAGCTCGAAGCGGCATTTGCAGCTCGCAATAGTGCAGAGTTATCTCAAAGAAAGAGGCCACGGTGTTTCTGTACCTCTATTATGTTGGTGCAGCTTCGGAACTTTTAAATATCTTGATATATCTCGAGAACTACGCATCTGATCAAAAAATATCATACTACATAAAAAGTAGGAAACTTAATTCTCTACAAGAAAGGTCTCTAAACATTTTGCCATAGCTCGCTTCGTTTCCGAGATATTTGCAGATTTATCTCAAGGGAAGGGGCCTGACGGACATATTTCGAGATATTTCTTCTTCTTGTTGTTCTTCTTCTGCACAGGTAAGCTGGAAGTGGCATTTGCAGCTCGCAATAGTGCAGAGTTATCTCAAAGAAAGGGGCCACGGTGTTTCTGTATCTGTATTATGTTGGTGCGGCTTCGGCACTTTTAAATATCTCGATATATCTCGAAAACTACGCTTCTGATCAAAAAATATCATAGAACATAAAAAGTAGGAAACTTAATTCTCTACAAAAAAGGTCTCTTAACATTTCGCCATAGCTCGCTTCGTTTCCGAGATATTTGCAGATTTATCTCAAGGGAAGGGGCCTGTCGGACATATTTCGAGATATTTCTTCTTCTTGTTGTTCTTCTTCTGCACAGCTAAGCTGGAAGTGGCATTTGCGGCTCGCACTAGTGCAGAGTTATCTCAAAGAAAGGGGCCACGGTGTTTCTGTATCTCTATTATGTTGGTGCGGCTTCGGAACTTTTAAATATCTCGATATATCTCGAAAACTACGCTTCTGATCGAAAAATATCATAGAACATAAATTGTAGGAAACATAATTCTCTACAAAAAACGTCTCTTAACATTTTGCCATAGCTCGCTTCGTTTCCGAGATATTTGCAGATTCAGCTCAAAGGAACGGGCCTGACGGACATATTTCGAGATACTTCTTTTTCTTGTTGTTCTTCCTCTGCACAGCTAAGCTGGAACTGGCATTTGCAGCTGGCAATAGTGCAGAGTTATCTCAAAGAAAGGGGCCACGGTGTTTCTGTATCTCTATTATGTTGGTGCGGCTTCGGAACTTTTAAATATCTTGATATATCTCGAGAACTACGCATCTGATCAAAAAATGTCATAGAACATAAAAAGTAGGAAACTTAATTCTCTACAAAAAAGGTCTCTTAACATTTTGCCATAGCTCGCTTCGTTTCCGAGATATTTGCATATTTATCTCAAGGGAAGGGGCCTGACGGACATATTTCGAGATATTTCTTCTTCTTGTTGTTCTTCTTCTGCACAGCTAAGCTGGAAGTGGCATTTGCGGCTCGCACTAGTGCAGAGTTATCTCAAAGAAAGGGGCCACGGTGTTTCTGTATCTCTATTATGTTGGTGCGGCTTCGGAACTTTTAAATATCTCGATATATCTCGACAACTACGCTTCTGATCAAAAAATATCATAGAACATAAAAAGTAGGAAACTTAATTCTCTACAAAAAAGGTCTCTTAACATTTTGCCATAGCTCGCTTCGTTTCCGAGATATTTGCAGATTTATCTCAAGGGAAGGGGCCTAACGGACATATTTCGAGATATTTCTTCTTCTTGTTGTTCTTCTTCTGCACAGCTAAACTGGAAGTGGCATTTCCAGCTCGCAATAGTGCAGAGTTATCTCAAAGAAAGGGGCCACGGTGTTTCTGTATCTCTATTATGTTGGTGCGTCTTCGGAACTTTTAAATATCTTGATATATCTCGAGAACTACGCATCTGATCAAAAAATATCATAGAAGATAAAAAGTAGGAAACTTAATTCTCTACAAAAAAGGTCTCTCAACATTTTGCCATAGCTCGCTTCGTTTCCGAGATATTTGCATATTTATCTCAAGGGAAGGGGCCTGACGGACATATTTCGAGATATTTCTTCTTCTTGTTGTTCTTCTTCTGCACAGCTAAGCTGGAAGTGGCATTTGCGGCTCGCACTAGTGCAGAGTTATCTCAAAGAAAGGGGCCACGGTGTTTCTGTATCTGTATTATGTTGGTGCGGCTTCGGAACTTTTAAATATCTTGATATATCTCGAGAACTACGCATCTGATCAAAAAATATCATAGAACATAAAAAGTAGGAAACTTAATTCTCTACAAAAAAGGTCTCTTAACATTTTGCCATAGCTCGCTTCGTTTCCGAGATATTTGCAGATTTGTCTCAAGGGAAGGGGCCTGACGGACATATTTCGAGATATTTCTTCTTCTTGTTGTTCTTCTTCTGCACAGCTAAGCTGGAAGTGGCATTTGCGGCTCGCACTAGTGCAGAGTTATCTCAAAGAAAGGGGCCACGGTGTTTCTGTATCTGTATTATGTTGGTGCGGCTTCGGCACTTTTAAATATCTTGATATATCTCGAGAACTACGCATCTGACCAAAAAATATCATAGAAGATAAAAAGTAGGAAACTTAATTCTCTACAAAAAAGGTCTCTTAACATTTCGCCATAGCTCGCTTCGTTTCCGAGATATTTGCAGATTTATCTCAAGGGAAGGGGCCTGTCGGACATATTTCGAGATATTTCTTCTTCTTGTTGTTCTTCTTCTGCACAGCTAAGCTGGAAGCGGCATTTGCGGCTCGCACTAGTGCAGAGTTATCTCAAAGAAAGGGGCCACGGTGTTTCTGTATCTCTATTATGTTGGTGCGGCTTCGGAACTTTTAAATATCTCGATATATCTCGAAAACTACGCTTCTGATCGAAAAATATCATAGAACATAAATTGTAGGAAACATAATTCTCTACAAAAAACGTCTCTTAACATTTTGCCATAGCTCGCTTCGTTTCCGAGATATTTGCAGATTCAGCTCAAAGGAACGGGCCTGACGGACATATTTCGAGATACTTCTTTTTCTTGTTGTTCTTCCTCTGCACAGCTAAGCTGGAAGTGGCATTTGCAGCTGGCAATAGTGCAGAGTTATCTCAAAGAAAGGGGCCACGGTGTTTCTGTATCTCTATTATGTTGGTGCGGCTTCGGAACTTTTAAATATCTTGATATATCTCGAGAACTACGCATCTGATCAAAAAATGTCATAGAACATAAAAAGTAGGAAACTTAATTCTCTACAAAAAAGGTCTCTTAACATTTTGCCATAGCTCGCTTCGTTTCCGAGATATTTGCATATTTATCTCAAGGGAAGGGGCCTGACGGACATATTTCGAGATATTTCTTCTTCTTGTTGTTCTTCTTCTGCACAGCTAAGCTGGAAGTGGCATTTGCGGCTCGCACTAGTGCAGAGTTATCTCAAAGAAAGGGGCCACGGTGTTTCTGTATCTCTATTATGTTGGTGCGGCTTCGGAACTTTTAAATATCTCGATATATCTCGACAACTACGCTTCTGATCAAAAAATATCATAGAACATAAAAAGTAGGAAACTTAATTCTCTACAAAAAAGGTCTCTTAACATTTTGCCATAGCTCGCTTCGTTTCCGAGATATTTGCAGATTTATCTCAAGGGAAGGGGCCTAACGGACATATTTCGAGATATTTCTTCTTCTTGTTGTTCTTCTTCTGCACAGCTAAACTGGAAGTGGCATTTGCAGCTCGCAATAGTGCAGAGTTATCTCAAAGAGAGGGGCCACGGTGTTTCTGTATCTCTATTATGTTGGTGCGGCTTCGGAACTTTTAAATATCTTGATATATCTCGAGAACTACGCATCTGATCAAACAATATCATAGAAGATAAAAAGTAGGAAACTTAATTCTCTACAAAAAAGGTCTCTTAACATTTTGCCATAGCTCTCTTCGTTTCCGAGATATTTGCAGATTCAGCTCAAAGGAACTGGCCTGACGGACATATTTCGAGATATTTCTTCTTCTTGTTGTTCTTCCTCTGCACAGCTAAGCTGGAAGTGGCATTTGCAGCTCGCAATAGTGCAGAGTTATCTTAAAGAAAGGGGCCACGGTGTTTCTGTATCTCTATTATGTAGGTGCGGCTTCGGAACTTTTAAATATCTTGATATATCTCGAGAACTACGCATCTGATCAAAAAATGTCATACAACATAAAAAGTAGGAAACTTAATTCTCTACAAAAAAGGTCTCTTAACATTTTGCCATAGCTCGCTTGGTTTCCGAGATATTTGCATATTTATCTCAAGGGAAGGGGCCTGACGGACATATTTCGAGATATTTCTTCTTCTTGTTGTTCTTCTTCTGCACAGCAAAGCTGGAAGTGGCATTTGCGGCTCGCACTAGTGCAGAGTTATCTCAAAGAAAGGGGCCACCGTGTTTCTGTATCTCTATTATGTAGGTGCGGCTTCGGAACTTTTAAATATCTCGATATATCTCGAAAACTACGCTTCTGATCAAAAAATATCATAGAACATAAATTGTAGGAAACATAATTCTCTACAAAAAAGGTCTCCTAACATTTTGCCATAGCTCGCTTCGTTTCCGAGATATTTGCAGATTTATCTCAAGGGAAGGGGCCTAACGGACATATTTCGAGATATTTCTTCTTCTTGTTGTTCTTCTTCTGCACAGCTAAGCTCGAAGTGGCATTTGCAGCTCGCAATAGTGCAGAGTTATCTCAAAGAAAGAGGCCACGGTGTTTCTGTACCTCTATTATGTTGGTGCAGCTTCGGAACTTTTAAATATCTTGATATATCTCGAGAACTACGCATCTGATCAAAAAATATCATCGAACATAAAAAGTAGGAAACTTAATTCTCTACAAAAAAGGTCTCCTAACATTTTGCCATAGCTCGCTTCGTTTCCGAGATATTTGCAGATTTATCTCAAGGGAAGGGGCCTGTCGGACATATTTCGAGATATTTCTTCTTCCTGTTGCTCTTCTTCTGCACAGCTAAGCTGGAAGTGGCATTTGCGGCTCGCACTAGTGCAGAGTTATCTCAAAGAAAGGGGCCACGGTGTTTCTGTATCTCTATTATGTTGGTGCGGCTTCGGAACTTTTAAATATCTCGATATATCTCGAAAACTACGCTTCTGATCAAAAAATATCATAGAACATAAATTGTAGGAAACATAATTCTCTACAAAAAACGTCTCTTAACATTTTGCCATAGCTCGCTTCGTTTCCGAGATATTTGCAGATTTATCTCAAGGGAAGTGGCCTGACGGACATATTTCGAGATATTTCTTCTTCTTGTTGTTCTTCTTCTGCACAGCTAAGCTGGAAGTGGCATTTGCGGCTCGCACTAGTGCAGAGTTATCTCAAAGAAAGGGGCCACGGTGTTTCTGTATCTCTATTATGTTGGTGCGGCTTCGGAACTTTTAAATATCTTGATATATCTCGAGAACTACGCATCTGATCAAAAAATATCATACTACATAAAAAGTAGGAAACTTAATTCTCTACAAGAAAGGTCTCTAAACATTTTGCCATAGCTCGCTTCGTTTCCGAGATATTTGCAGATTTATCTCAAGGGAAGGGGCCTGACGGACATATTTCGAGATATTTCTTCTTCTTGTTGTTCTTCCTCTGCACAGCTAAGCTGGAAGTGGCATTTGCAGCTCGCAATAGTGCAGAGTTATCTCAAAGAAAGGGGCCACGGTGTTTCTGTATCTCTATTATGTTGGTGCGGCTTCGGAACTTTTAAATATCTTGATATATCTCGAGAACTACGCATCTGATCAAAAAATATCATAGAACATAAATTGTAGGAAGCATAATTCTCTACAAAAAAGGTCTCTTAATATTTTGCCATAGCTCGCTTCGTTTCCGAGATATTTGCAGATATATCTCAAGGGAAGGGGCCTGACGGACATATTTCGAGATATTTCTTCTTCTTGTTGTTCTTCTTCTGCGCAGCTAAGCTGGAAGTGGCATTTGCAGCTCGCAATAGTGCAGAGATATCTCAAAGAAAGGGGCCACGGTGTTTCTGTATCTCTATTATGTTGGTGCGGCTTCGGAACTTTTAAATATCTTGATATATCTCGAGAACTACGCGTCTGATCAAAAAATATCATAGAACATACAAAGTAGGAAACTTAATTCTCTACAAAAAAGGTCTCTTAACATTTTGCCATAGCTCGCTTCGTTTCCGAGATATTTGCAGATTTATCTCAAGGGAAGGGGCCTGACGGACATATTTCGAGATATTTCTTCTTCTTGTTGTTCTTCTTCTGCACAGCTAAGCTGGAAGTGGCATTTGCGGCTCGCACTAGTGCAGAGTTATCTCAACGAAAGGGGCCACGGTGTTTCTGTATCTCTATTATGTTGGTGCGGCTTCGGAACTTTTAAATATCTCGATATATCTCGAAAACTACGCATCTGATCAAAAAATATCATAGAACATAAAAAGTAGGAAACTTAATTCTCTACAAAAAAGGTCGCTTAACATTTTGCCATAGCTCGCTTCGTTTCCGAGATATTTGCATATTTATCTCAAGGGAAGGGGCCTGACGGACATATTTCGAGATATTTCTTCTTCTTGTTGTTCTTCTTCTGCACAGCTAAGCTGGAAGTGACATTTGCGGCTCGCACTAGTGCAGAGTTATCTCAAAGAACGGGGCCACGGTGTTTCTGTATCCCTATCATGTTGGTGCGGCTTCGGAACTTTTAAATATCTTGATATATCTCGAGAACTACGCTTCTGATCAAAAAATATCATAGAACATAAATTGTAGGAAACATAATTCTCTACAAAAAACGTCTCTTAACATTTTGCCATAGCTCGCTTCGTTTCCGAGATATTTGCAGATTCAGCTCAAAGGAACTGGCCTGACGGACATATTTCGAGATATTTCTTCTTCTTGTTGTTCTTCTTCTGCACAGCTAAGCTGAAAGTGGCATTTGCAGCTCGCAATAGTGCAGAGTTATCTCAAAGAAAGGGGCCACGGTGTTTCTGTATCTCTATTATGTTGGTGCGGCTTCGGAACTTTTAAATATCTTGATATATCTCGAGAACTACGCATCTGATCCAAAAATATCATAGAACATAAATAGTAGGAAACTTAATTCTCTACAAAAAAGGTCTCTCAACATTTTGCCATAGCTCGCTTCGTTTCCGAGATATTTGCAGATTTATCTCAAGGGAAGGGGCCTAACGGACATATTTCCAGATATTTCTTCTTCTTGTTGTTCTTCTTCTGCACAGCTAAGCTGGAAGTGGCATTTGCGGCTCGCACTAGTGCAGAGTTATCTCAAAGAAAGGGGCCACGGTGTTTCTGTATCTCTATTATGTTGGTGCAGCTTCAGAACTTTTAAATATCTTGATGTATCTCGAGAACTACGCATCTGATCAAAAAATATCATGGAACATAAAAAGTAGAAAACTTAATTCTCTACAGAAAAGGTCTCTTAACATTTTGCCATAGCTCGCTTCGTTTCCGAGATATTTGCAGATTTATCTCAAGGGAAGGGGCCTGACGGACATATTTCGAGATATTTCTTCTTCTTGTTGTTCTTCTTCTGCACAGCTAAACTGGACGTGGCATTTCCAGCTCGCAATAGTGCAGAGTTATCTCAAAGAGAGGGGCCACGGTGTTTCTGTATCTCTATTATGTTGGTGCGGCTTCGGAACTTTTAAATATCTTGATATATCTCGAGAACTACGCATCTGATCAAAAAATATCATAGAACATAAATTGTAGGAAACATAATTGTCTACAAAAAAGGTCTCTTAACATTTTGCCATAGCTCGCTTCGTTTCCGAGATACTTGCCGATTTATCTCAAGGGAAGGGTCCTGACGGACATATTTCGAGATATTTCTTCTTCTTGTTGTTCTTCTTCTGCACAGCTAAGCTGGAAGTGGCATTTGCAGCTCGCAATTGTGCAGAGTTATCTCAAAGAGAGGGGCCACGGTGTTTCTGTATCTCTATTATGTTGGTGCGGCTTCGGAACTTTTAAATATCTTGATATATCTCGAGAACTACGAATCTGATCAGAAAATATCATAGAAGATAAAAAGTAGGAAACTTAATTCTCTACAAAAAAGGTCTCTTAACATTTTGCCATAGCTCGCTTCGTTTCCGAGATATTTGCAGATTTATCTCAAGGGAAGGGGCCTGACGGACATATTTCGAGATATTTCTTCTTCTTGTTGTTCTTCTTCTGCACAGCTAAGCTGGAAGTGGCATTTACAGCTCGCAATAGTGCAGAGTTATCTCAAAGAAAGGGGCCACGGTGTTTCTGTATCTCTATTATGTTGGTGCGGCTTCGGAACTTTTAAATATCTTGATATATCTCGAGAACTACGCATCTGATCAAAAAATATCATAGAAGATAAAAAGTAGGGAACTTAATTCTCTACAAAAAAGGTCTCTTAACATTTTCCCATAGCTGGCATCGTTTCCGAGATATTTGCAGATTTATCTCAAGGGAAGGGGCCTGACGGACATATTCCGAGATATTTCTTCTTCTTGTTGTTCCTCTTCTGCACAGCTAAGCTGGAAGTGGCATTTGCAGCTCGCAATAGTGCAGAGTTATCTCAAAGAGAGGGGCCACGGTGTTTCTGTATCTCTATTATGTTGGTGCGGCTTCGGAACTTTTAAATATCTCGATATATCTCGAAAACTACGCTTCTGATCAAAAAATATCATAGAACATAAATTGTAGGAAACATAATTCTCTACAAAAAAGGTCTCTTCACATTTTGCCATAGCTCGCTTCGTTTCCGAGATATTTGCAGATATATCTCAAGGGAAGGGGCCTGACGGACATATTTCGAGATATTTCTTCTTCTTGTTGTTCTTCTTCTGCACAGCTAAGCTGGAAGTGGCATTTACAGCTCGCAATAGTGCAGAGTTATCTCAAAGAAAGGGGCCACGGTGTTTCTGTATCTCTATTATGTTGGTGCGGCTTCGGAACTTTTAAATATCTTGATATATCTCGAGAACTACGCATCTGATCAAAAAATATCATAGAAGGTAAAAAGTAGGGAACTTAATTCTCTACAAAAAAGGTCTCTTAACATTTTCCCATAGCTGGCATCGTTTCCGAGATATTTGCAGATTTATCTCAAGGGAAGGGGCCTGACGGACATATTCCGAGATATTTCTTCTTCTTGTTGTTCTTCTTCTGCACAGCTAAGCTGGAAGTGGCATTTGCAGCTCGCAATAGTGCATAGCTATCTGAAAGAAAGGGGCCACGGTGTTTCTGTATCTCTATTATGTTGGTGCGGCTTCGGAACTTTTAAATATCTTGATATATCTCGAGAACTGCGCATCTGATCAAAAAATATCATAGAACATAAAAAGTAGGAAACTTAATTCGCTACAAAAAAGGTCTCTTAACATTTTGCCATAGCTCGCTTCGTTTCCGAGATATTTGCAGATTTATCTCAAGGGAAGGGGCCTAACGGACATATTTCGTGATATTTCTTCTTCTTGTTGTTCTTCTTCTGCACAGCTAAGCTGGAAGTGGCATTTGCAGCTCGCAATAGTGCAGAGTTATCTCAAAGAAAGGGGCCACGGTGTTTCTGTATCTCTATTATGTTGGTGCGGCTTCTTAACTTTTAAATATCTTGATATATCTCGAGAACTACGCATCTGATCAAAAAATATCATAGAATATAAAAAGTAGGAAACTCAATTCTCTACAAAAAAGGTCTCTTAACATTTTGCAATAGCTCGCTTCGTTTCCGAGATATTTGCAGATTTATCTCAAGGGAAGGGGCCTGACGGACATATTTCGAGATATTTCTTCTTCTTGTTGTTCTTCTTCTGCACAGCTAAGCTGGAAGTGGCATTTGCGGCTCGCACTAGTGCAGAGTTATCTCAAAGAAAGGGGCCACGGTGTTTCTGTATCTCTATTATGTTGGTGCGGCTTCGGAACTTTTAAATATCTCGATATATCTCGAAAACTACGCTTCTGATCAAAAAATATCATAGAACATAAATTGTAGGAAACATAATTCTCTACAAAAAACGTCTCTAAACATTTTGCCATACCTCGCTTCGTTTCCGAGATATTTGCAGATTCAGCTCAAAGGAACTGGCCTGACGGACATATTTCGAGATATTTCTTCTTCTTGTTGTTCTTCCTCTGCACAGCTAAGCTGGAAGTGGCATTTGCAGCTCGCAATAGTGCAGAGTTATCTCAAAGAAAGGGGCCACGGTGTTTCTGTATCTCTATTATGTTGGTGCGGCTTCGGAACTTTTAAATATCTTGATATATCTCGAGAACTACGCATCTGATCAAAAAATATCATAGAACATAAAAAGTAGGAAACTTAATTCTCTACAAAAAAGGTCTCTTATCATTTTGCCATAGCTCTCTTCGTTTCCGAGATATTTGGGGATTTATCTCAAGGGAAGGGGCCTGACGGACATATTTCGAGATATTTCTTCTTCTTGTTGTTCTTCTTCTGCACAGCTAAGCTGGAAGTGGCATTTGCAGCTCGCAATAGTGCATAGCTATCTGAAAGAAAGGGGCCACGGTGTTTCTGTATCTCTATTATGTTGGTGCGGCTTCGGAACTTTTAAATATCTTGATATATCTCGAGAACTACGCATCTGATCAAAAAATATCATAGAACATAAAAAGTAGGAAACTTAATTCGCTACAAAAAAGGTCTCTTAACATTTTGCCATAGCTCGCTTCGTTTCCGAGATATTTGCAGATTTATCTCAAGGGAAGAGGCCTAACGGACATATTTCGTGATATTTCTTCTTCTTGTTGTTCTTCTTCTGCACAGCTAAGCTGGAAGTGGCATTTGCAGCTCGCAATAGTGCAGAGTTATCTCAAAGAAAGGGGCCACGGTGTTTCTGTATCTCTATTATGTTGGTGCGGCTTCTTAACTTTTAAATATCTTGATATATCTCGAGAACTACGCATCTGATCAAAAAATTTCATAGAACATAAAAAGTAGGAAACTCAATTCTCTACAAAAAGGGTCTCTTAACATTTTGCAATACCTCGCTTCGTTTCCGAGATATTTGCAGATTTATCTCAAGGGAAGGGGCCTGACGGACATATTTCGAGATATTTCTTCTTCTTGTTGTTCTTCTTCTGCACAACTATGCTGGAAGTGGCATTTGCGGCTCGCACTAGTGCAGAGTTATCTCAAAGAAAGGGGCCACGGTGTTTCTGTATCTCTATTATGTTGGTGCGGCTTCGGAACTTTTAAATATCTCGATATATCTCGAAAACTACGCTTCTGATCAAAAAATATCATAGAACATAAATTGTAGGAAACATAATTGTCTACAAAAAAGGTCTCTTAACATTTTGCCATAGCTCGCTTCGTTTCCGAGATACTTGCCGATTTATCTCAAGGGAAGGGGCCTGACGGACATATTTCGAGATATTTCTTCTTCTTGTTGTTCTTCTTCTGCACAGCTAAGCTGGAAGTGGCATTTGCAGCTCGCAATTGTGCAGAGTTATCTCAAAGAGAGGGGCCACGGTGTTTCTGTATCTCTATTATGTTGGTGCGGCTTCGGAACTTTTAAATATCTTGATATATCTCGAGAACTACGAATCTGATCAGAAAATATCATAGAAGATAAAAAGTAGGAAACTTAATTCTCTACAAAAAAGGTCTCTTAACATTTTGCCATAGCTCGCTTCGTTTCCGAGATATTTGCAGATTTATCTCATGGTAAGGGGCCTGACGGACATATTTCGAGATATTTCTTCTTCTTGTTGTTCTTCTTCTGCACAGCTAAGCTGGAAGTGGCATTTGCAGCTCGCAATAGTGCATAGTTATCTGAAAGAAAGGGGCCACGGTGTTTCTGTATCTCTATTATGTTCGTGCGGCTTCGGAACTTTTAAATATCTCGATATATCTCGAAAACTACGCTTCTGATCAAAAAATATCATAGAACATAAATTGTAGGAAACTTAATTTTCTACAAAAAAGGTCTCTTAACATTTTCCCATAGCTGGCATCGTTTCCGAGATATTTGCAGATATATCTCAAGGGAAGGGGCCTGACGGACATATTCCGAGATATTTCTTCTTCTTGTTGTTCTTCTTCTGCACAGCTAACCTGGAAGTGGCATTTCCAGCTCGCAATAGTGCAGAGTTATCCCAAAGAAAGGGGCCACGGTGTTTCTGTATCTCTATTATGTTGGTGCGGCTTCGGAACTTTTAAATATCTCGATATATCTCGAAAACTACGCTTCTGATCAAAAAATATCATAGAACATAAATTGTAGGAAACATAATTCTCTACAAAAAACGTCTCTTAACATTTTGCCATAGCTCGCTTCGTTTCCGAGATATTTGCAGATTCAGCTCAAAGGAACGGGCCTGACGGACATATTTCGAGATACTTCTTCTTCTTGTTGTTCTTCCTCTGCACAGCTAAGCTGGAAGTGGCATTTGCAGCTCGCAATAGTGCAGAGTTATCTCAAAGAAAGGGGCCACGGTGTTTCTGTGTCTCTATTATGTTGGTGCGGCTTCGGAACTTTTAAATATCTTGATATATCTCGAGAACTACGCATCTGATCAAAAAATATCATAGAACATAAAAAGTAGGAAACTTAATTCTCTACAAAAAAGGTCTCTTAACATTTTGCCATAGCTCGCTTCGTTTCCGAGATATTTGCAGATTTATCTCAAGGGAAGGGGCCTGACGGACATATTTCGAGATATTTCTTCTTCTTGTTGTTCTTCTTCTGCACAGCTGAGCTGGAAGTGGCATTTGCAGGTCGCAATAGTGCAGAGTTATCTCAAAGAAAGGGGCCACGGTGTTTCTGTATCTCTATTATGTTGGTGCGGCTTCGGAACTTTTAAATATCTTGATATATCTCGAGAACTACGCCTCTGATCAAAAAATATCATAGAACGTAAATTGTAGGAAACATTATTCTCTACAAAAAAGGTCTCTTAACATTTTGCCATAGCTCGCTTCGTTTCCGAGATATTTGCAGATTTATCTCAAGGGAAGGGGCCTGACGGACATATTCCGAGATATTTCTTCTTCTTGTTGTTCTTCTTCTGCACAGCTAACCTGGAAGTGGCATTTCCAGCTCGCAATAGTGCAGAGTTATCCCAAAGAAAGGGGCCACGGTGTTTCTGTATCTCTATTATGTTGGTGCGGCTTCGGAACTTTTAAATATCTCGATATATCTCGAAAACTACGCTTCTGATCAAAAAATATCATAGAACATAAATTGTAGGAAACATAATTCTCTACAAAAAACGTCTCTTAACATTTTGCCATAGCTCGCTTCGTTTCCGAGATATTTGCAGATTCAGCTCAAAGGAACGGGCCTGACGGACATATTTCGAGATACTTCTTCTTCTTGTTGTTCTTCCTCTGCACAGCTAAGCTGGAAGTGGCATTTGCAGCTCGCAATAGTGCAGAGTTATCTCAAAGAAAGGGGCCACGGTGTTTCTGTATCTCTATTATGTTGGTGCGGCTTCGGAACTTTTAAATATCTTGATATATCTCGAAAACTACGCTTCTGATCAAAAAATATCATAGAACGTAAATTGTAGGAAACATTATTCTCTACAAAAAAGGTCTCTTAACATTTTGCCATAGCTCGCTTCGTTTCCGAGATATTTGCAGATTTATCTCAAGGGAAGGGTCCTGATGGACATATTTCGAGATATTTCTTCTTCTTGTTGTTCTTCTTCTGCACAGCTAAACTGGAAGTGGCATTTCCAGCTCGCAACCGTGCAGAGTTATCTCAAAGAAAGGGGCCACGGTGTTTCTGTATCTCTATTATGTTGGTGCGGCTTCGGAACTTTTAAATATCTTGATATATCTCGAGAACTACGCATCTGATCAAAAAATATCATAGAACATAAAAAGTAGGAAACTTAATTCTCTACAAAAAAGGTCTCTTAACATTTTGCCATAGCTCGCTTCGTTTCCGAGATATTTGCAGATTTATCTCAAGGGAAGGGGCCTGACGGACATATTTCGAGATATTTCTTCTTCTTGTTGTTCTTCTTCTGCACAGCTAAGCTGGAAGTGGCATTTGCGGCTCGCACTAGTGCAGAGTTATCTCAAAGAAAGGGGCCACGGTGTTTCTGTATCCCTATTATGTTGGTGCGGCTTCGGAACTTTTAAATATCTCGATATATCTCGAAAACTACGCTTCTGATCAAAAAATATCATAGAACATAAATTGTAGGAAACATAATTCTCTACAAAAAACGTCTCTTAACATTTTGCCATAGCTCGCTTCGTTTCCGAGATATTTGCAGATTCAGCTCAAAGGAACTGGCCTGACGGACATATTTCGAGATATTTCTTCTTCTTGTTGTTCTTCCTCTGCACAGCTAAGCTGGAAGTGGCATTTGCAGCTCGCAATAGTGCAGAGTTATCTCAAAGAAAGGGGCCACGGTGTTTCTGTATCTCTATTATGTTGGTGCGGCTTCGGAACTTTTAAATATCTTGATATATCTCGAGATCTACGCATCTCATCAAAAAATATCATAGAACATAAAAAGTAGGAAACTTAATTCTCTACAAAAAAGGTCTCTTAACATTTTGCCATAGCTCGCTTCGTTTCCAAGATATTTGCAGATGTATCTCAAGGGAAGGGGCATGACGGACATATTTCGAGATATTTCTTCTTCTTGTTGTTCTTCTTCTGCACAGCTAAGCTGGAAGTGGCATTTGCGGCTCGCACTAGTGCAGAGTTATCTCAAAGAAAGGGGCCACGGTGTTTCTGTATCTCTATTATGTTGGTGCGGCTTCGGAACTTTTAAATATCTTGATATATCTCGAGAACTACGCATCTGATCAAAAAATATCATAGAACATAAAAAGTAGGAAACTTAATTCTCTACAAAAAAGGTCTCTTAACATTTCGCCATAGCTCGCTTCGTTTCCGAGATATTTGCAGATTTATCTCAAGGGAAGGGGCCTGACGGACATATTTCGAGATATTTCTTCTTCTTGTTGTTCTTCTTCTGCACAGCTAAGCTGGAAGTCGCATTTGCGGCTCGCTCTAGTGCAGAGTTATCTCAAAGAAAGGGGCCACGGTGTTTCTGTATCTCTATTATGTTGGTGCGGCTTCGGAACTCTTAAATATCTTGATATATCTCGAGAACTACGCATCTGATCCAAAAATATCATGGAACATAAATAGTAGGAAACTTAATTCTCTACAAAAAAGGTCTCTCAACATTTTGCCATAGCTCGCTTCGTTTCCGAGATATTTGCAGATTTATCTCAAGGGAAGGGGCCTGACGGACATATTTCCAGATATTTCTTCTTCTTGTTGTTCTTCTTCTGCACAGCTAAGCTGGAAGTGGCATTTACAGCTCGCAATAGTGCAGAGTTATCTCAAAGAAAGGGGCCACGGTGTTTCTGTATCTCTATTATGTTGGTGCGGCTTCGGAACTTTTAAATATCTTGATATATCTCGAGAACTACGCATCTGATCAAAAAATATCATAGAACATAAAAAGTAGGAAACTTAATTCTCTACAAAAAAGGTCTCTTAACATTTTGCCATAGCTCGCTTCGTTTCCGAGATATTTGCAGATTTATCTCAAGGGAAGGGGCCTGACGGACATATTTCGAGATATTTCTTCTTCTTGTTGTTCTTCCTCTGCACAGCTAAGCTGGAAGTGGCATTTGCAGCTCGCAATAGTGCAGAGTTATCTCAAAGAAAGGGGCCACGGTGTTTCTGTATCTCTATTATGTTGGTGCGGCTTCGGAACTTTTAAATATCTTGATATATCTCGAGATCTACGCATCTCATCAAAAAATATCATAGAACATAAAAAGTAGGAAACTTAATTCTCTACAAAAAAGGTCTCTTAACATTTTGAGATAGCTCGCTTCGTTTCCGAGATATTTGCAGATTTATCTCAAGGGAAGGGGCATGACGGACATATTTCGAGATATTTCTTCTTCTTGTTGTTCTTCTTCTGCACAGCTAAGCTGGAAGTGGCATTTGCGGCTCGCACTAGTGCAGAGTTATCTCAAAGAAAGGGGCCACGGTGTTTCTGTATCTCTATTATGTTGGTGCGGCTTCGGAACTTTTAAATATCTTGATATATCTCGAGAACTACGCATCTGATCAAAAAATATCATAGAACATAAAAAGTAGGAAACTTAATTCTCTACAAAAAAGGTCTCTTAACATTTCGCCATAGCTCGCTTCGTTTCCGAGATATTTGCAGATTTATCTCAAGGGAAGGGGCCTGACGGACATATTTCGAGATATTTCTTCTTCTTGTTGTTCTTCTTCTGCACAGCTAAGCTGGAAGTGGCATTTGCGGCTCGCTCTAGTGCAGAGTTATCTCAAAGAAAGGGGCCACGGTGTTTCTGTATCTCTATTATGTTGGTGCGGCTTCGGAACTCTTAAATATCTTGATATATCTCGAGAACTACGCATCTGATCCAAAAATATCATGGAACATAAATAGTAGGAAACTTAATTCTCTACAAAAAAGGTCTCTTAACATTTTGCCATAGCTCGCTTCGTTTCCGAGATATTTGCAGATTTATCTCAAGGGAAGGGGCCTGACGGACATATTTCGAGATATTTCTTCTTCTTGTTGTTCTTCTTCTGCACAGCTAAGCTGGAAGTGGCATTTGCGGCTCGCACTAGTGCAGAGTTATCTCAAAGAAAGGGGCCACGGTGTTTCTGTATCTCTATTATGTTGGTGCGGTTTCGGAACTTTTAAATATCTTGATATATCTCGAGAACTACGCATCTGATCAAAAAATATCATAGAACATAAAAAGTAGGAAACTTAATTCTCTGCAAATAAGGTCTCTTAACATTTTGCCATAGCTCGCTTCGTTTCCGAGATATTTGCAGATTTATCTCAAGGGAAGTGGCCTGACGGACATATTTCGAGATATTTCTTCTTCTTGTTGTTCTTCTTCTGCACAGCTAAGCTGGAAGTGGCATTTGCGGCTCGCACTAGTGCAGAGTTATCTCAACGAAAGGGGCCACGGTGTTTCTGTATCTCTATTATGTTGGTGCGGCTTCGGAACTTTTAAATATCTCGATATATCTCGAAAACTACGCTTCTGATCAAAAAATATCATAGAACATAAATTGTAGGAAACATAATTCTCTACAAAAAAGGTTTCTTAACATTTCGCCATAGCTCGCTTCGTTTCCGAGATATTTGCAGATATATCTCAAGGGAAGGGGCCTGACGGACATATTTCGAGATATTTCTTCTTCTTGTTGTTCTTCTTCTGCACAGCTAAGCTGGAAGTGGCATTTACAGCTCGCAATAGTGCAGAGTTATCTCAAAGAAAGGGGCCACGGTGTTTCTGTATCTCTATTATGTTGGTGCGGCTTCGGAACTTTTAAATATCTTGATATATCTCGAGAACTACGCATCAGATCAAAAAATATCATAGAACATAAAAAGTAGGAAACTTAATTCTCTACAAAAAAGGTCTCTTAACATTTTGCCATAGCTCTCTTCGTTTCCGAGATATTTGCAGATTTATCCCAAGGGAAGGGGCCTGACGGACATATTTCGAGATATTGCTTCTTCTTGTTGTTCTTCTGCACAGCTAAGCTGGAAGTGGCATTTGCAGCTCGCAATAATGCAGAGATATCTCAAAGAAAGGGGCCACGCTGTTTCTGTATCTCTATTATGTTGGTGCGGCTTCGGAACTTTTAAATATCTTGATATATCTCGAGAACTACGCATCTGATCAAAAAATATCATAGAACATAAAAAGTAGGAAACTTAATTCTCTACAAAAAAGGTCTCTTAACATTTCGCCATAGCTCGCTTCGTTTCCGAGATATTTGCAGATTTATCTCAAGGGAAGGGGCCTGACGGACATATTTCGAGATATTTCTTCTTCTTGTTGTTCTTCTTCTGCACAGCTAAGCTGGAAGTCGCATTTGCGGCTCGCTCTAGTGCAGAGTTATCTCAAAGAAAGGGGCCACGGTGTTTCTGTATCTCTATTATGTTGGTGCGGCTTCGGAACTCTTAAATATCTTGATATATCTCGAGAACTACGCATCTGATCCAAAAATATCATGGAACATAAATAGTAGGAAACTTAATTCTCTACAAAAAAGGTCTCTCAACATTTTGCCATAGCTCGCTTCGTTTCCGAGATATTTGCAGATTTATCTCAAGGGAAGGGGCCTGACGGACATATTTCCAGATATTTCTTCTTCTTGTTGTTCTTCTTCTGCACAGCTAAGCTGGAAGTGGCATTTACAGCTCGCAATAGTGCAGAGTTATCTCAAAGAAAGGGGCCACGGTGTTTCTGTATCTCTATTATGTTGGTGCGGCTTCGGAACTTTTAAATATCTTGATATATCTCGAGAACTACGCATCTGATCAAAAAATATCATAGAACATAAAAAGTAGGAAACTTAATTCTCTACAAAAAAGGTCTCTTAACATTTTGCCATAGCTCGCTTCGTTTCCGAGATATTTGCAGATTTATCTCAAGGGAAGGGGCCTGACGGACATATTTCGAGATATTTCTTCTTCTTGTTGTTCTTCCTCTGCACAGCTAAGCTGGAAGTGGCATTTGCAGCTCGCAATAGTGCAGAGTTATCTCAAAGAAAGGGGCCACGGTGTTTCTGTATCTCTATTATGTTGGTGCGGCTTCGGAACTTTTAAATATCTTGATATATCTCGAGATCTACGCATCTCATCAAAAAATATCATAGAACATAAAAAGTAGGAAACTTAATTCTCTACAAAAAAGGTCTCTTAACATTTTGCCATAGCTCGCTTCGTTTCCGAGATATTTGCAGATTTATCTCAAGGGAAGGGGCATGACGGACATATTTCGAGATATTTCTTCTTCTTGTTGTTCTTCTTCTGCACAGCTAAGCTGGAAGTGGCATTTGCGGCTCGCACTAGTGCAGAGTTATCTCAAAGAAAGGGGCCACGGTGTTTCTGTATCTCTATTATGTTGGTGCGGCTTCGGAACTTTTAAACATCTTGATATATCTCGAGAACTACGCATCTGATCAAAAAATATCATAGAACATAAAAAGTAGGAAACTTAATTCTCTACAAAAAAGGTCTCTTAACATTTCGCCATAGCTCGCTTCGTTTCCGAGATATTTGCAGATTTATCTCAAGGGAAGGGGCCTGACGGACATATTTCGAGATATTTCTTCTTCTTGTTGTTCTTCTTCTGCACAGCTAAGCTGGAAGTGGCATTTGCGGCTCGCTCTAGTGCAGAGTTATCTCAAAGAAAGGGGCCACGGTGTTTCTGTATCTCTATTATGTTGGTGCGGCTTCGGAACTCTTAAATATCTTGATATATCTCGAGAACTACGCATCTGATCCAAAAATATCATGGAACATAAATAGTAGGAAACTTAATTCTCTACAAAAAAGGTCTCTTAACATTTTGCCATAGCTCGCTTCGTTTCCGAGATATTTGCAGATTTATCTCAAGGGAAGGGGCCTGACGGACATATTTCGAGATATTTCTTCTTCTTGTTGTTCTTCTTCTGCACAGCTAAGCTGGAAGTGGCATTTGCGGCTCGCACTAGTGCAGAGTTATCTCAAAGAAAGGGGCCACGGTGTTTCTGTATCTCTATTATGTTGGTGCGGTTTCGGAACTTTTAAATATCTTGATATATCTCGAGAACTACGCATCTGATCAAAAAATATCATAGAACATAAAAAGTAGGAAACTTAATTCTCTGCAAATAAGGTCTCTTAACATTTTGCCATAGCTCGCTTCGTTTCCGAGATATTTGCAGATTTATCTCAAGGGAAGTGGCCTGACGGACATATTTCGAGATATTTCTTCTTCTTGTTGTTCTTCTTCTGCACAGCTAAGCTGGAAGTGGCATTTGCGGCTCGCACTAGTGCAGAGTTATCTCAACGAAAGGGGCCACGGTGTTTCTGTATCTCTATTATGTTGGTGCGGCTTCGGAACTTTTAAATATCTCGATATATCTCGAAAACTACGCTTCTGATCAAAAAATATCATAGAACATAAATTGTAGGAAACATAATTCTCTACAAAAAAGGTTTCTTAACATTTCGCCATAGCTCGCTTCGTTTCCGAGATATTTGCAGATATATCTCAAGGGAAGGGGCCTGACAGACATATTTCGAGATATTTCTTCTTCTTGTTGTTCTTCTTCTGCACAGCTAAGCTGGAAGTGGCATTTACAGCTCGCAATAGTGCAGAGTTATCTCAAAGAAAGGGGCCACGGTGTTTCTGTATCTCTATTATGTTGGTGCGGCTTCGGAACTTTTGAATATCTTGATATATCTCGAGAACTACGCATCAGATCAAAAAATATCATAGAACATAAAAAGTAGGAAACTTAATTCTCTACAAAAAAGGTCTCTTAACATTTTGCCATAGCTCTCTTCGTTTCCGAGATATTTGCAGATTTATCCCAAGGGAAGGGGCCTGACGGACATATTTCGAGATATTGCTTCTTCTTGTTGTTCTTCTGCACAGCTAAGCTGGAAGTGGCATTTGCAGCTCGCAATAATGCAGAGATATCTCAAAGAAAGGGGCCACGCTGTTTCTGTATCTCTATTATGTTGGTGCGGCTTCGGAACTTTTAAATATCTTGATATATCTCGAGAACTACGCATCTGATCAAAAAATATCATAGAACATAAAAAGTAGGAAACTTAATTCTCTACAAAAAAGGTCTCTTAGCATTTTGCCATAGCTCGCTTCGTTTCCGAGATATTTGCAGATTTATCTCAAGGGAAGGGGCCTGACGGACATATTTCGAGATATTTCTTCTTCTTGTTGTTCTTCTTCTGCACAGCTAAGCTGGAAGTGGCATTTGCGGCTCGCACTAGTGCAGAGTTATCTCAAAGAAAGGGGACACGGTGTTTCTGTATCTCTATTATGTTGGTGCGGCTTCGGAACTTTTAAATATCTCGATATATCTCGAAAACTACGCTTCTGATCGAAAAATATCATAGAACATAAATTGTAGGAAACAGAATTCTCTACAAAAAAGCTCTCTTAACATTTTGCCATAGCTCGCTTCGTTTCCGAGATATTTGCAGATTTATCTCAAGGGAAGGGGCCTGACGGACATATTTCGAGATATTTCTTCTTCTTGTTGTTCTTCTTCTGCACAGCTAAGCTGGAAGTGGCATTTGCGGCTCGCACTAGTGCAGAGTTATCTCAACGAAAGGGGCCACGGTGTTTCTGTATCTCTATTATGTTGGTGCGGCTTCGGAACTTTTAAATATCTCGATATATCTCGAAAACTACGCTTCTGATCAAAAAATATCATAGAACATAAATTGTAGGAAACATAATTCTCTACAAAAAAGGTCTCTTAACATTTCGCCATAGCTCGCTTCGTTTCCGAGATATTTGCAGATATATCTCAAGGGAAGGGGCCTGACGGACATATTTCGAGATATTTCTTCTTCTTGTTGTTCTTCTTCTGCACAGCTAAGCTGGAAGTGGCATTTACAGCTCGCAATAGTGCAGAGTTATCTCAAAGAAAGGGGCCACGGTGTTCCTGTATCTCTATTATGTTGGTGCGGCTTCGGAACTTTTAAATATCTCGATATATCTCGAAAACTACGCTTCTGATCAAAAAATATCATAGAACATAAATTGTAGGGAACAGAATTCTCTACAAAAAAGGTCTCTTAACATTTTGCCATAGCTCGCTTCGTTTCCGAGATATTTGCAGATATATCTCAAGGGAAGGGGCCTGACGGACATATTTCGAGATATTTCTTCTTCTTGTTGTTCTTCTTCTGCACAGCTAAGCTGGAAGTGGCATTTACAGCTCGCAATAGTGCAGAGTTATCTCAAAGAAAGGGGCCACGGTGTTTCTGTATCTCTATTATGTTGGTGCGGCTTCGGAACTTTTAAATATCTTGATATATCTCGAGAACTACGCATCTGATCAAAAAATATCATAGAAGATAAATTGTAGGGAACAGAATTCTCTACAAAAAAGGTCTCTTAACATTTTGCCATAGCTCGCTTCGTTTCCGAGATATTTGCAGATATATCTCAAGGGAAGGGGCCTGACGGACATATTTCGAGATATTTCTTCTTCTTGTTGTTCTTCTTCTGCACAGCTAAGCTGGAAGTGGCATTTACAGCTCGCAATAGTGCAGAGTTATCTCAAAGAAAGGGGCCACGGTGTTTCTGTATCTCTATTATGTTGGTGCGGCTTCGGAACTTTTAAATATCTTGATATATCTCGAGAACTACGCATCTGATCAAAAAATATCATAGAAGATAAAAAGTAGGAAACTTAATTCTCTACAAAAAAGGTCTCTTAACATTTTGCCATAGCTCGCTTCGTTTCCGAGATATTTGCAGATATATCTCAAGGGAAGGGGCCTGACGGACATATTTCGAGATATTTCTTCTTCTTGTTGTTCTTCTTCTGCACAGCTAAGCTGGAAGTGGCATTTACAGCTCGCAATAGTGCAGAGTTATCTCAAAGAAAGGGGCCACGGTGTTTCTGTATCTCTATTATGTTGGTGCGGCTTCGGAACTTTTAAATATCTTGATATATCTCGAGAACTACGCATCTGATCAAAAAATATCATAGAAGATAAAAAGTAGGAAACTTAATTCTCTACAAAAAAGGTCTCTTAACATTTTGCCATAGCTCGCTTCGTTTCCGAGATATTTGCAGATTTATCTCAAGGGAAGGGGCCTGACGGACGTATTTCGAGATATTTCTTCTTCTTGTTGTTCTTCTTCTGCACAGCTAAGCTGGAAGTGGCATTTGCGGCTCGCACTAGTGCAGAGTTATCTCAAAGAAAGGGGCCACGGTGTTTCTGTATCTCTATTATGTTGGTGCGGCTTCGGAACTTTTAAATATCTTGATATATCTCGAGAACTACGCATCTGATCCAAAAATATCATAGAACATAAATAGTAGGAAACTTAATTCTCTACAAAAAAGGTCTCTCAACATTTTGCCATAGCTCGCTTCGTTTCCGAGATATTTGCAGATTTATCTCAAGGGAAGGGGCCTGACGGACATATTTCCAGATATTTCTTCTTCTTGTTGTTCTTCTTCTGCACAGCTAAGCTGGAAGTGGCATTTGCGGCTCGCACTAGTGCAGAGTTATCTCAAAGAAAGGGGCCACGGTGTTTCTGTATCTCTATTATGTTGGTGCGGCTTCGGAACTTTTAAATATCTTGATATATCTCGAGAACTACGCATCTGATCCAAAAATATCATAGAACATAAATAGTAGGAAACTTAATTCTCTACAAAAAAGGTCTCTCAACATTTTGCCATAGCTCGCTTCGTTTCCGAGATATTTGCAGATTTATCTCAAGGGAAGGGGCCTGACGGACATATTTCCAGATATTTCTTCTTCTTGTTGTTCTTCTTCTGCACAGCTAAGCTGGAAGTGGCATTTGCGGCTCGCACTAGTGCAGAGAAATCTCAACGAAAGGGGCCACGGTGTTTCTGTATCTCTATTATGTTGGTGCGGCTTCGGAACTTTTAAATATCTCGATATATCTCGAAAACTACGCTTCTGATCAAAAAATATCATAGAATATAAATTGTAGGAAACTTAATTCTCTACAAAAAAGGTCTCTTAACATTTTGCCATAGCTCTCTTCGTTTCCGAGATATTTGCAGATATATCTCAAGGGAAGGGGCCTGACGGACATATTTCGAGATATTTCTTCTTCTTGTTGTTCTTCTTCTGCACAGCTAAGCTGGAAGTGGCATTTGCAGCTCGCAATAGTGCAGAGTTATCTCAAAGAAAGGGGCCACGGTGTTTCTGTATCTCTATTATGTTGGTGCGGCTTCGGAACTTTTAGATATCTTGATATATCTCGAAAACTACGCTTCTGATCAAAAAATATCATAGCACATAAATTGTAGGAAACTTAATTCTCTACAAAAAAGGTCTCTCAACATTTTGCCATAGCTCGCTTCGTTTCCGAGATATTTGCAGATTTATCTCAAGGGAAGGGGCCTGACGGACATATTTCCAGATATTTCTTCTTCTTGTTGTTCTTCTTCTGCACAGCTAAGCTGGAAGTGGCATTTGCAGCTCGCAATAGTGCAGAGTTATCTCAAAGAAAGGGGCCACGGTGTTTCTGTATCTCTATTATGTTGGTGCGGCTTCGGAACTTTTAGATATCTTGATATATCTCGAGAACTACGCATCTGATCAAAAAATATCATAGAACATAAAAAGTAGGAAACTTAATTCTCTACAAAAAAGGTCTCTTAACATTTTGCCATAGCTCGCTTCGTTTCCGAGATATTTGCAGATTTATCTCAAGGGAAGGGGCCTGACGGACATATTTCGAGATATTTCTTCTTCTTGTTGTTCTTCTTCTGCACAGCTAAGCTGGAAGTGGCATTTGCGGCTCGCACTAGTGCAGAGAAATCTCAACGAAAGGGGCCACGGTGTTTCTGTATCTCTATTATGTTGGAGCGGCTTCGGAACTTTTAAATATCTCGATATATCTCGAAAACTACGCTTCTGATCAAAAAATATCATAGAACATAAATTGTAGGAAACTTAATTCTCTACAAAAAAGGTCTCTTAACATTTTGCCATAGCTCTCTTCGTTTCCGAGATATCTGCAGATTTATCTCAAGGGAAGGGGCCTGACGGACATATTTCGAGATATTTCTTCTTCTTGTTGTTCTTCTGCACAGCTAAGCTGGAAGTGGCATTTACAGCGCGCAATAGTGCAGAGTTATCTCAAAGAAAGGGGCCACGGTGTTTCTGTATCTCTATTATGTTGGTGCGGCTTCGGAACTTTTAAATATCTTGATATATCTCGAGAACTACGCATCAGATCAAAAAATATCATAGAACATAAGAAGTAGGAAACTTAATTCTCTACAAAAAAGGTCTCTTAACATTTTGCCATAGCTCTCTTCGTTTCCGAGATATTTGCAGATTTATCTCAAGGGAAGGGGCCTGACGGACATATTTCGAGATATTTCTTCTTCTTGATGTTCTTCTTCTGCACAGCTAAGCTGGAAGTGGCATTTGCAGCTCGCAATAGTGCAGAGTTATCTCAAAGAAAGGGGCCACGGTGTTTCTGTATCTCTATTATGTTGGTGCGGCTTCGGAACTTTTAAATATCTTGATATATCTCGAGAACTACGCATCTGATCAAAAAATATCATAGAACATAAAACGTAGGAAACTTAATTCTCTACAAAAAAGGTCTCTCAACATTTTGCCATAGCTCGCTTCGTTTCCGAGATATTTGCAGATTTATCTCAAGGGAAGGGGCCTGACGGACATATTTCGAGATATTTCTTCTTCTTGTTGTTCTTCTTCTGCACAGCTAAGCTGGAAGTGGCATTTGCGGCTCGCACTAGTGCAGAGTTATCTCAAAGAAAGGGGCCACGGTGTTTCTGTATCTCTATTATGTTGGTGCGGCTTTGGAACTTTTAAATATCTCGATATATCTCGAAAACTACGCTTCTGACCAAAAAATATCATAGAACATAAATTGTACGAAACATAATTCTCTACAAAAAAGGTCTCTTAACATTTTGCCATAGCTCGCTTCGTTTCCGAGATATTTGCAGATATATCTCAAGGGAAGGGGCCTGACGGACATATTTCGAGATATTTCTTCTTCTTGTTGTTCTTCTTCTGCACAGCTAAGCTGGAAGTGGCATTTACAGCTCGCAATAGTGCAGAGTTATCTCGAAGAAAGGGGCCACGGTGTTTCTGTATCTCTATTATGTTGGTGCGGCTTCGGAACTTTTAAATATCTTGATATATCTCGAGAACTACGCATCTGATCAAAAAATATCATAGAACATAAAAAGTAGGAAACTTAATTCTCTACAAAAAAGGTCTCTTAACATTTTGCCATAGCTCGCTTCGTTTCCGAGATATTTGCAGATATATCTCAAGGGAAGGGGCCTGACGGACATATTTCGAGATATTTCTTCTTCTTGTTGTTCTTCTTCTGCACAGCTAAGCTGGAAGTGGCATTTGCGGCTCGCACTAGTGCAGAGTTATCTCAACGAAAGGGGCCACGGTGTTTCTGTATCTCTATTATGTTGGTGCGGCTTCGGAACTTTTAAATATCTCGATATATCTCGAAAACTACGCTTCTGATCAAAAAATATCATAGAACATAAATTGTAGGAAACATAATTCTCTACAAAAAAGGTCTCTTAACATTTTGCCATAGCTCGCTTCGTTTCCGAGATATTTGCAGATATATCTCAAGGGAAGGGGCCTGACGGACATATTTCGAGATATTTCTTCTTCTTGTTGTTCTTCTTCTGCACAGCTAAGCTGGAAGTGGCATTTACAGCTCGCAATAGTGCAGAGTTATCTCAAAGAAAGGGGCCACGGTGTTTCTGTATCTCTATTATGTTGGTGCGGCTTCGGAACTTTTAAATATCTTGATATATCTCGAGAACTACGCATCAGATCAAAAAATATCATAGAACATAAAAAGTAGGAAACTTAATTCTCTACAAAAAAGGTCTCTTAACATTTTGCCATAGCTCTCTTCGTTTCCGAGATATTTGCAGATTTATCTCAAGGGAAGGGGCCTGACGGACATATTTCGAGATATTGCTTCTTCTTGTTGTTCTTCTGCACAGCTAAGCTGGAAGTGGCATTTGCAGCTCGCAGTAGTGCATAGTTATCTGAAAGAAAGGGGCCACGGTGTTTCTGTATCTCTATTATGTTGGTGCGGCTCCGGAACTTTTAAATATCTTGATATATCTCGAGAACTACGCATCTGATCAAAAAATATCATAGAACATAAAAAGTAGGAAACTTAATTCTCTACAAAAAAGGTCTCTTAACATTTCGCCATAGCTCTCTTCGTTTCCGAGATATTTGCAGATTTATCTCAAGGGAAGGGGCCTGACGGACATATTTCGAGATATTGCTTCTTCTTGTTGTTCTTCTGCACAGCTAAGCTGGAAGTGGCATTTGCAGCTCGCAATAATGCAGAGATATCTCAAAGAAAGGGGCCACGCTGTTTCTGTATCTCTATTATGTTGGTGCGGCTTCGGAACTTTTAAATATCTTGATATATCTCGAGAACTACGCATCTGATCAAAAAATATCATAGAACATAAAAAGTAGGAAACTTAATTCTCTACAAAAAAGGTCTCTTAACATTTTGCCATAGCTCGCTTCGTTTCCGAGATATTTGCAGATTTATCTCAAGGGAAGGGGCCTGACGGACATATTTCGAGATATTTCTTCTTCTTGTTGTTCTTCTTCTGCACAGCTAAGCTGGAAGTGGCATTTGCGGCTCGCACTAGTGCAGAGTTATCTCAAAGAAAGGGGCCACGGTGTTTCTGTATCTCTATTATGTTGGTGCGGCTTCGGAACTTTTAAATATCTCGATATATCTCGAAAACTACGCTTCTGATCAAAAAATATCATAGAACATAAATTGTAGGAAACAGAATTCTCTACAAAAAAGGTCTCTTAACATTTTGCCATAGCTCGCTTCGTTTCCGAGATATTTGCAGATTTATCTCAAGGGAAGGGGCCTGACGGACATATTTCGAGATATTTCTTCTTCTTGTTGTTCTTCTTCTGCACAGCTAAGCTGGAAGTGGCATTTGCGGCTCGCACTAGTGCAGAGTTATCTCAACGAAAGGGGCCACGGTGTTTCTGTATCTCTATTATGTTGGTGCGGCTTCGGAACTTTTAAATATCTCGATATATCTCGAAAACTACGCTTCTGATCAAAAAATATCATAGAACATAAATTGTAGGAAACATAATTCTCTACAAAAAAGGTCTCTTAACATTTCGCCATAGCTCGCTTCGTTTCCGAGATATTTGCAGATATATCTCAAGGGAAGGGGCCTGACGGACATATTTCGAGATATTTCTTCTTCTTGTTGTTCTTCTTCTGCACAGCTAAGCTGGAAGTGGCATTTACAGCTCGCAATAGTGCAGAGTTATCTCAAAGAAAGGGGCCACGGTGTTTCTGTATCTCTATTATGTTGGTGCGGCTTCGGAACTTTTAAATATCTTGATATATCTCGAGAACTACGCATCAGATCAAAAAATATCATAGAACATAAAAAGTAGGAAACTTAATTCTCTACAAAAAAGGTGTCTTAACATTTTGCCATAGCTCGCTTCGTTTCCGAGATATTTGCAGATTTATCTCAAGGGAAGGGGCCTGACGGACATATTTCGAGATATTTCTTCTTCTTGTTGTTCTTCTTCTGCACAGCTAAGCTGGAAGTGGCATTTGCGGCTCGCACTAGTGCAGAGTTATCTCAAAGAAAGGGGCCACGGTGTTTCTGTATCCCTATTATGTTGGTGCGGCTTCGGAACTTTTAAATATCTCGATATATCTCGAAAACTACGCTTCTGATCAAAAAATATCATAGAACATAAATTGTAGGAAACATAATTCTCTATAAAAAACGTCTCTTAACATTTTGCCATAGCTCGCTTCGTTTCCGAGATATTTGCAGATTCAGCTCAAAGGAACTGGCCTGACGGACATATTTCGAGATATTTCTTCTTCTTGTTGTTCTTCCTCTGCACAGCTAAGCTGGAAGTGGCATTTGCAGCTCGCAATAGTGCAGAGTTATCTCAAAGAAAGGGGCCACGGTGTTTCTGTATCTCTATTATGTTGGTGCGGCTTCGGAACTTTTAAATATCTTGATATATCTCGAGAACTACGCATCTGATCAAAAAATATCATACAACATAAAAAGTAGGAAACTTAATTCTCTACAAAAAAGGTCTCTTAACATTTTGCCATAGCTCGCTTCGTTTCCGAGATATTTGCAGATTTATCTCAAGGGAAGGGGCCTGACGGACATATTTCGAGATATTTCTTCTTCTTGTTGTTCTTCTTCTGCACAGCTAAGCTGGAACTGGCATTTGCGGCTCGCACTAGTGCAGAGTTATCTCAAAGAAAGGGGCCACGGTGTTTCTGTATCCCTATTATGTTGGTGCGGCTTCGGAACTTTTAAATATCTCGATATATCTCGAAAACTACGCTTCTGATCAAAAAATATCATAGAACATAAATTGTAGGAAACATAATTCTCTATAAAAAACGTCTCTTAACATTTTGCCATAGCTCGCTTCGTTTCCGAGATATTTGCAGATTCAGCTCAAAGGAACTGGCCTGACGGACATATTTCGAGATATTTCTTCTTCTTGTTGTTCGTCCTCTGCACAGCTAAGCTGGAAGTGGCATTTGCAGCTCGCAATAGTGCAGAGTTATCTCAAAGAAAGGGGCCACGGTGTTTCTGTATCTCTATTATGTTGGTGCGGCTTCGGAACTTTTAAATATCTTGATATATCTCGAGAACTACGCATCTGATCAAAAAATATCATGGAACATAAAAAGTAGGAAACTTAATTCTCTACAAAAAAGGTCTCTTAACATTTCGCCATAGCTCGCTTCGTTTCCGAGATATTTGCAGATTTATCTCAAGGGAAGGGGCCTGACGGACATATTTCGAGATATTTCTTCTTCTTGTTGTCCTTCATCTGCACAGCTAAGCTGGAAGTGGCATTTACAGCTCGCAATCGTGCAGAGTTATCTCAAAGAAAGGGGCCACGGTGTTTCTGTATCTCTATTATGTTGGTGCGGCTTCGGAACTTTTAAATATCTTGATATATCTCGAGAACTACGCATCTGATCAAAAAATATCATAGAACATGAAAAGTAGGAAACTTAATTCTCTACAAAAAAGGTCTCTTAACATTTCGCCATAGCTCGCTTCGTTTCCGAGATATTTGCAGATTCAGCTCAAAGGAACTGGCCTGACGGACATATTTCGAGATATTTCTTCTTCTTGTTGTTCGTCCTCTGCACAGCTAAGCTGGAAGTAGCATTTGCAGCTCGCAATAGTGCAGAGTTATCTCAAAGAAAGGGGCCACGGTGTTTCTGTATCTCTATTATGTTGGTGCGGCTTCGGAACTTTTAAATATCTTGATATATCTCGAGAACTACGCATCTGATCAAAAAATATCATGGAACATAAAAAGTAGGAAACTTAATTCTCTACAAAAAAGGTCTTTTAACATTTCGCCATAGCTCGCTTCGTTTCCGAGATATTTGCAGATTTATCTCA
The DNA here is from genome assembly GCF_051020975.1 of Osmia lignaria lignaria. Classification (NCBI taxonomy): domain Eukaryota; kingdom Metazoa; phylum Arthropoda; class Insecta; order Hymenoptera; family Megachilidae; genus Osmia; species Osmia lignaria. The sequence continues at coordinate 19,886,678 of NW_027478162.1, read as the reverse complement.
AGGGAAGGGGCCTGACGGACATATTTCGAGATATTTCTTCTTCTTGTTGTCCTTCTTCTGCACAGCTAAGCTGGAAGTGGCATTTACAGCTCGCAATCGTGCAGAGTTATCTCAAAGAAAGGGGCCACGGTGTTTCTGTATCTCTATTATGTTGGTGCGGCTTCGGAACTTTTAAATATCTTGATATATCTCGAGAACTACGCATCTGATCAAAAAATATCATAGAACATGAAAAGTAGGAAACTTAATTCTCTACAAAAAAGGTCTCTTAACATTTCGCCATAGCTCGCTTCGTTTCCGAGATATTTGCAGATTTATCTCAAGGGAAGGGGCCTGACGGAAATATTTCGAGATATTTCTTCTTCTTGTTGTTCTTCTTCTGCACAGCTAAGCTGGAAGTGGCGTTTGCGGCTCGCACTAGTGCAGAGTTATCTCAAAGAAAGGGGCCACGGTGTTTCTGTATCCCTATTATGTTGGTGCGGCTTCGGAACTTTTAAATATCTCGATATATCTCGAAAACTACGCTTCTGATCAAAAAATATCATAGAACATAAATTGTAGGAAACATAATTCTCTACAAAAAACGTCTCTTAACATTTTCCCATAGCTCGCTTCGTTTCCGAGATATTTGCAGATTTATCTCAAGGGAAGTGGCCTGACGGACATATTTCGAGATATTTCTTCTTCTTGTTGTTCTTCTTCTGCACAGCTAAGCTGGAAGTGGCATTTGCGGCTCGCACTAGTGCAGAGTTATCTCAACGAAAGGGGCCACGGTGTTTCTGTATCTCTATTATGTTGGTGCGGCTTCGGAACTTTTAAATATCTTGATATATCTCGAGAACTACGCATCTGATCAAAAAATATCGTTAGAACATAAAAAGTAGGAAACTTAATTCTCTACAAAAAAGGTCTCTTAACATTTCGCCATAGCTCGCTTCGTTTCCGAGATATTTGCAGATTTATCTCAAGGGAAGGGGCCTGACGGACATATTTCGAGATATTTCTTCTTCTTGTTGTCCTTCTTCTGCACAGCTAAGCTGGAAGTGGCATTTACAGCTCGCAATCGTGCAGAGTTATCTCAAAGAAAGGGGCCACGGTGTTTCTGTATCCCTATTATGTTGGTGCGGCTTCGGAACTTTTAAATATCTCGATATATCTCGAAAACTACGCTTCTGATCAAAAAATATCATAGAACATAAATTGTAGGAAACATAATTCTCTATAAAAAACGTCTCTTAACATTTTGCCATAGCTCGCTTCGTTTCCGAGATATTTGCAGATTCAGCTCAAAGGAACTGGCCTGACGGACATATTTCGAGATATTTCTTCTTCTTGTTGTTCTTCTTCTGCACAGCTAAGCTGGAAGTGGCATTTGCGGCTCGCACTAGTGCAGAGTTATCTCAAAGAAAGGGGCCACGGTGTTTCTGTATCCCTATTATGTTGGTGCGGCTTCGGAACTTTTAAATATCTCGATATATCTCGAAAACTACGCTTCTGATCAAAAAATATCATAGAACATAAATTGTAGGAAACATAATTCTCTATAAAAAACGTCTCTTAACATTTTGCCATAGCTCGCTTCGTTTCCGAGATATTTGCAGATTCAGCTCAAAGGAACTGGCCTGACGGACATATTTCGAGATATTTCTTCTTCTTGTTGTTCTTCTTCTGCACAGCTAAGCTGGAAGTGGCATTTGCGGCTCGCACTAGTGCAGAGTTATCTCAAAGAAAGGGGCCACGGTGTTTCTGTATCTCTATTATGTTGGTGCGGTTTCGGAACTTTTAAATATCTTGATATATCTCGAGAACTACGCATCTGATCAAAAAATATCATAGAACATAAAAAGTAGGAAACTTAATTCTCTGCAAATAAGGTCTCTTAACATTTTGCCATAGCTCGCTTCGTTTCCGAGATATTTGCAGCTTTATCTCAAGGGAAGGGGCCTGACGGACATATTTCGAGATATTTCTTCTTCTTGTTGTTCTTCTTCTGCGCAGCTAAGCTGGAAGTGGCATTTGCAGCTCGCAATAGTGCAGAGATATCTCAAAGAAAGGGGCCACGCTGTTTCTGTATCTCTATTATGTTGGTGCGGCTTCGGAACTCTTAAATATCTTGATATATCTCGAGAGCTACGCGTCTGATCAAAAAATATCATAGAACATAAAAAGTAGAAAACATAATTCTCTACAAAAAAGGTCTCTTAACATTTTGCCATAGCTCGCTTCGTTTCCGAGATATTTGCAGATTTATCTCAAGGGAAGTGGCCTGACGGACATATTTCGAGATATTTCTTCTTCTTGTTGTTCTTCTTCTGCACAGCTAAGCTGGAAGTGGCATTTGCGGCTCGCTCTAGTGCAGAGTTATCTCAAAGAAAGGGGCCACGGTGTTTCTGTATCTCTATTATGTTGGTGCGGCTTCGGAACTTTTAAATATCTTGATATATCTCGAGAACTACGCATCTGATCCAAAAATATCATAGAACATAAATAGTAGGAAACTTAATTCTCTACAAAAAAGGTCTCTCAACATTTTGCCATAGCTCGCTTCGTTTCCGAGATATTTGCAGATTTATCTCAAGGGAAGTGGCCTGACGGACATATTTCGAGATATTTCTTCTTCTTGTTGTTCTCCTTCTGCACAGCTAAGCTGGAAGTGGCATTTGCGGCTCGCTCTAGTGCAGAGTTATCTCAAAGAAAGGGGCCACGGTGTTTCTGTATCTCTATTATGTTGGTGCGGCTTCGGAACTTTTAAATATCTTGATATATCTCGAGAACTACGCATCTGATCAAAAAATATCATAGAACATAAATTGTAGGAAACATAATTCTCTACAAAAAAGGTCTCTTAACATTTCGCCATAGCTCGCTTCGTTTCCGAGATATTTGCAGATATATCTCAAGGGAAGGGGCCTGACGGACATATTTCGAGATATTTCTTCTTCTTGTTGTTCTTCTTCTGCACAGCTAAGCTGGAAGTGGCATTTGCAGCTCGCAATAGTGCATAGTTATCTGAAAGAAAGGGGCCACGGTGTTTCTGTATCTCTATTATGTTGGTGCGGCTCCGGAACTTTTAAATATCTTGATATATCTCGAGAACTACGCATCTGATCAAAAAATATCATAGAACATAAAAAGTAGGAAACTTAATTCTCTACAAAAAAGGTCTCTTAACATTTCGCCATAGCTCGCTTCGTTTCCGAGATATTTGCAGATTTATCTCAAGGGAAGGGGCCTGACGGACATATTTCGAGATATTTCTTCTTCTTGTTGTCCTTCTTCTGCACAGCTAAGCTGGAAGTGGCATTTACAGCTCGCAATCGTGCAGAGTTATCTCAAAGAAAGGGGCCACGGTGTTTCTGTATCTCTATTATGTTGGTGCGGCTTCGGAACTTTTAAATATCTTGATATATCTCGAGAACTACGCATCTGATCAAAAAATATCATAGAACATAAAAAGTAGGAAACTTAATTCTCTACAAAAAAGGTCTCTTAACATTTCGCCATAGCTCGCTTCGTTTCCGAGATATTTGCAGATTTATCTCAAGGGAAGGGGCCTGACGGACATATTTCGAGATATTTCTTCTTCTTGTTGTTCTTCTTCTGCACAGCTAAGCTGGAAGTGGCATTTGCGGCTCGCACTAGTGCAGAGTTATCTCAAAGAAAGGGGCCACGGTGTTTCTGTATCCCTATTATGTTGGTGCGGCTTCGGAACTTTTAAATATCTCGATATATCTCGAAAACTACGCTTCTGATCAAAAAATATCATAGAACATAAATTGTAGGAAACATAATTCTCTATAAAAAACGTCTCTTAACATTTTGCCATAGCTCGCTTCGTTTCCGAGATATTTGCAGATTCAGCTCAAAGGAACTGGCCTGACGGACATATTTCGAGATATTTCTTCTTCTTGTTGTTCTTCTTCTGCACAGCTAAGCTGGAAGTGGCATTTGCGGCTCGCACTAGTGCAGAGTTATCTCAAAGAAAGGGGCCACGGTGTTTCTGTATCTCTATTATGTTGGTGCGGTTTCGGAACTTTTAAATATCTTGATATATCTCGAGAACTACGCATCTGATCAAAAAATATCATAGAACATAAAAAGTAGGAAACTTAATTCTCTGCAAATAAGGTCTCTTAACATTTTGCCATAGCTCGCTTCGTTTCCGAGATATTTGCAGCTTTATCTCAAGGGAAGGGGCCTGACGGACATATTTCGAGATATTTCTTCTTCTTGTTGTTCTTCTTCTGCGCAGCTAAGCTGGAAGTGGCATTTGCAGCTCGCAATAGTGCAGAGATATCTCAAAGAAAGGGGCCACGCTGTTTCTGTATCTCTATTATGTTGGTGCGGCTTCGGAACTCTTAAATATCTTGATATATCTCGAGAGCTACGCGTCTGATCAAAAAATATCATAGAACATAAAAAGTAGGAAACATAATTCTCTACAAAAAAGGTCTCTTAACATTCTGCCATAGCTCGCTTCGTTTCCGAGATATTTGCAGATTTATCTCAAGGGAAGTGGCCTGACGGACATATTTCGAGATATTTCTTCTTCTTGTTGTTCTTCTTCTGCACAGCTAAGCTGGAAGTGGCATTTGCGGCTCGCTCTAGTGCAGAGTTATCTCAAAGAAAGGGGCCACGGTGTTTCTGTATCTCTATTATGTTGGTGCGGCTTCGGAACTTTTAAATATCTTGATATATCTCGAGAACTACGCATCTGATCCAAAAATATCATAGAACATAAATAGTAGGAAACTTAATTCTCTACAAAAAAGGTCTCTCAACATTTTGCCATAGCTCGCTTCGTTTCCGAGATATTTGCAGATTTATCTCAAGGGAAGGGGCCTGACGGACATATTTCCAGATATTTCTTCTTCTTGTTGTTCTTCTTCTGCACAGCTAAGCTGGAAGTGGCATTTGCGGCTCGCACTAGTGCAGAGTTATCTCAACGAAAGGGGCCACGGTGTTTCTGTATCTCTATTATGTTGGTGCGGCTTCGGAACTTTTAAATATCTCGATATATCTCGAAAACTACGCTTCTGATCAAAAAATATCATAGAACATAAATTGTAGGAAACATAATTCTCTACAAAAAAGGTCTCTTAACATTTTGCCATAGCTCGCTTCGTTTCCGAGATATTTGCAGATTTATCTCAAGGGAAGGGGCCTGACGGACATATTTCGAGATATTTCTTCTTCTTGTTGTCCTTCTTCTGCACAGCTAAGCTGGAAGTGGCATTTACAGCTCGCAATCGTGCAGAGTTATCTCAAAGAAAGGGGCCACGGTGTTTCTGTATCTCTATTATGTTGGTGCGGCTTCGGAACTTTTAAATATCTTGATATATCTCGAGAACTACGCATCTGATCAAAAAATATCATAGAACATAAAAAGTAGGAAACTTAATTCTCTACAAAAAAGGTCTCTTAACATTTCGCCATAGCTCGCTTCGTTTCCGAGATATTTGCAGATTTATCTCAAGGGAAGGGGCCTGACGGACATATTTCGAGATATTTCTTCTTCTTGTTGTTCTTCTTCTGCACAGCTAAGCTGGAAGTGGCATTTGCGGCTCGCACTAGTGCAGAGTTATCTCAAAGAAAGGGGCCACGGTGTTTCTGTATCCCTATTATGTTGGTGCGGCTTCGGAACTTTTAAATATCTCGATATATCTCGAAAACTACGCTTCTGATCAAAAAATATCATAGAACATAAATTGTAGGAAACATAATTCTCTATAAAAAACGTCTCTTAACATTTTGCCATAGCTCGCTTCGTTTCCGAGATATTTGCAGATTCAGCTCAAAGGAACTGGCCTGACGGACATATTTCGAGATATTTCTTCTTCTTGTTGTTCTTCTTCTGCACAGCTAAGCTGGAAGTGGCATTTGCGGCTCGCACTAGTGCAGAGTTATCTCAAAGAAAGGGGCCACGGTGTTTCTGTATCTCTATTATGTTGGTGCGGTTTCGGAACTTTTAAATATCTTGATATATCTCGAGAACTACGCATCTGATCAAAAAATATCATAGAACATAAAAAGTAGGAAACTTAATTCTCTGCAAATAAGGTCTCTTAACATTTTGCCATAGCTCGCTTCGTTTCCGAGATATTTGCAGCTTTATCTCAAGGGAAGGGGCCTGACGGACATATTTCGAGATATTTCTTCTTCTTGTTGTTCTTCTTCTGCGCAGCTAAGCTGGAAGTGGCATTTGCAGCTCGCAATAGTGCAGAGATATCTCAAAGAAAGGGGCCACGCTGTTTCTGTATCTCTATTATGTTGGTGCGGCTTCGGAACTCTTAAATATCTTGATATATCTCGAGAGCTACGCGTCTGATCAAAAAATATCATAGAACATAAAAAGTAGGAAACATAATTCTCTACAAAAAAGGTCTCTCAACATTTTGCCATAGCTCGCTTCGTTTCCGAGATATTTGCAGATTTATCTCAAGGGAAGTGGCCTGACGGACATATTTCGAGATATTTCTTCTTCTTGTTGTTCTTCTTCTGCACAGCTAAGCTGGAAGTGGCATTTGCGGCTCGCTCTAGTGCAGAGTTATCTCAAAGAAAGGGGCCACGGTGTTTCTGTATCTCTATTATGTTGGTGCGGCTTCGGAACTTTTAAATATCTTGATATATCTCGAGAACTACGCATCTGATCCAAAAATATCATAGAACATAAATAGTAGGAAACTTAATTCTCTACAAAAAAGGTCTCTCAACATTTTGCCATAGCTCGCTTCGTTTCCGAGATATTTGCAGATATATCTCAAGGGAAGGGGCCTGACGGACATATTTCGAGATATTTCTTCTTCTTGTTGTTCTTCTTCTGCACAGCTAAGCTGGAAGTGGCATTTGCGGCTCGCACTAGTGCAGAGTTATCTCAACGAAAGGGGCCACGGTGTTTCTGTATCTCTATTATGTTGGTGCGGCTTCGGAACTTTTAAATATCTCGATGTATCTCGAAAACTACGCTTCTGATCAAAAAATATCATAGAACATAAATTGTAGGAAGCATAATTCTCTACAAAAAAGGTCTCTTAACATTTTGCCATAGCTCGCTTCGTTTCCGAGATATTTGCAGATTTATCTCAAGGGAAGGGGCCTGACGGACATATTTCGAGATATTTCTTCTTCTTGTTGTTCTTCTTCTGCACAGCTAAGCTGGAAGTGGCATTTGCGGCTCGCACTAGTGCAGAGTTATCTCAACGAAAGGGGCCACGGTGTTTCTGTATCTCTATTATGTTGGTGCGGCTTCGGAACTTTTAAATATCTCGATGTATCTCGAAAACTACGCTTCTGATCAAAAAATATCATAGAACATAAATTGTAGGAAGCATAATTCTCTACAAAAAAGGTCTCTTAACATTTTGCCATAGCTCGCTTCGTTTCCGAGATATTTGCAGATATATCTCAAGGGAAGGGGCCTGACGGACATATTTCGAGATATTTCTTCTTCTTGTTGTTCTTCTTCTGCACAGCTAAGCTGGAAGTGGCATTTACAGCTCGCAATAGTGCAGAGTTATCTCAAAGAAAGGGGCCACGGTGTTTCTGTATCTCTATTATGTTGGTGCGGCTTCGGAACTTTTAAATATCTTGATATATCTCGAGAACTACGCATCAGATCAAAAAATATCATAGAACATAAAAAGTAGGAAACTTAATTCTCTACAAAAAAGGTCTCTTAACATTTTGCCATAGCTCTCTCCGTTTCCGAGATATTTGCAGATTTATCTCAAGGGAAGGGGCCTGACGGACATATTTCGAGATATTGCTTCTTCTTGTTGTTCTTCTGCACAGCTAAGCTGGAAGTGGCATTTGCAGCTCGCAATAGTGCATAGTTATCTGAAAGAAAGGGGCCACGGTGTTTCTGTATCTCTATTATGTTGGTGCGGCTCCGGAACTTTTAAATATCTTGATATATCTCGAGAACTACGCATCTGATCAAAAAATATCATAGAACATAAAAAGTAGGAAACTTAATTCTCTACAAAAAAGGTCTCTTAACATTTCGCCATAGCTCGCTTCGTTTCCGAGATATTTGCAGATTTATCTCAAGGGAAGGGGCCTGACGGACATATTTCGAGATATTTCTTCTTCTTGTTGTCCTCCTTCTGCACAGCTAAGCTGGAAGTGGTATTTACAGCTCGCAATCGTGCAGAGTTATCTCAAAGAAAGGGGCCACGGTGTTTCTGTATCTCTATTATGTTGGTGCGGCTTCGGAACTTTTAAATATCTTGATATATCTCGAGAACTACGCTTCTGATCAAAAAATATCATAGAACATAAAAAGTAGGAAACTTAATTCTCTACAAAAAAGGTCTCTTAACATTTTGCCATAGCTCGCTTCGTTTCCGAGATATTTGCAGATTTATCTCAAGGGAAGTGGCCTGACGGACATATTTCGAGATATTTCTTCTTCTTGTTGTTCTTCTTCTGCACAGCTAAGCTGGAAGTGGCATTTGCGGCTCGCTCTAGTGCAGAGTTATCTCAAAGAAAGGGGCCACGGTGTTTCTGTGTCTCTATTATGTTGGTGCGGCTTCGGAACTTTTAAATATCTTGATATATCTCGAGAACTACGCATCTGATCAAAAAATATCATAGAACATAAATTGTAGGAAACATAATTCTCTACAAAAAAGGTCTCTTAACATTTCGCCATAGCTCGCTTCGTTTCCGAGATATTTGCAGATATATCTCAAGGGAAGGGGCCTGACGGACATATTTCGAGATATTTCTTCTTCTTGTTGTTCTTCTTCTGCACAGCTAAGCTGGAAGTGGCATTTACAGCTCGCAATAGTGCAGAGTTATCTCAAAGAAAGGGGCCACGGTGTTTCTGTATCTCTATTATGTTGGTGCGGCTTCGGAACTTTTAAATATCTTGATATATCTCGAGAACTACGCATCAGATCAAAAAATATCATAGAACATAAAAAGTAGGAAACTTAATTCTCTACAAAAAAGGTCTCTTAACATTTTGCCATAGCTCTCTTCGTTTCCGAGATATTTGCAGATTTATCTCAAGGGAAGGGGCCTGACGGACATATTTCGAGATATTTCTTCTTCTTGATGTTCTTCTTCTGCACAGCTAAGCTGGAAGTGGCATTTGCAGCTCGCAATAGTGCAGAGTTATCTCAAAGAAAGGGGCCACGGTGTTTCTGTATCTGTATTATGTTGGTGCGGCTTCGGAACTTTTAAATATCTTGATATATCTCGAGAACTACGCATCTGATCAAAAAATATCATAGAACATAAAACGTAGGAAACTTAATTCTCTACAATAAAGGTCTTTCAACATTTTGCCATAGCTCGCTTCGTTTCCGAGATATTTGCAGATTTATCTCAAGGGAAGGGGCCTGACGGACATATTTCGAGATATTTCTTCTTCTTGTTGTTCTTCTTCTGCACAGCTAAGCTGGAAGTGGCATTTGCGGCTCGCACTAGTGCAGAGTTATCTCAAAGAAAGGGGCCACGGTGTTTCTGTATCTCTATTATGTTGGTGCGGCTTTGGAACTTTTAAATATCTCGATATATCTCGAAAACTACGCTTCTGACCAAAAAATATCATAGAACATAAATTGTACGAAACATAATTCTCTACAAAAAAGGTCTCTTAACATTTTGCCATAGCTCGCTTCGTTTCCGAGATATTTGCAGATATATCTCAAGGGAAGGGGCCTGACGGACATATTTCGAGATATTTCTTCTTCTTGTTGTTCTTCTTCTGCACAGCTAAGCTGGAAGTGGCATTTGCGGCTCGCACTAGTGCAGAGTTATCTCAACGAAAGGGGCCACGGTGTTTCTGTATCTCTATTATGTTGGTGCGGCTTCGGAACTTTTAAATATCTCGATATATCTCGAAAACTACGCTTCTGATCAAAAAATATCATAGAACATAAATTGTAGGAAACTTAATTCTCTACAAAAAAGGACTCTTAACATTTTGCCATAGCTCTCTTCGTTTCCGAGATATTTGCAGATATATCTCAAGGGAAGGGGCCTGACGGACATATTTCGAGATATTTCTTCTTCTTGATGTTCTTCTTCTGCACAGCTAAGCTGGAAGTGGCATTTGCAGCTCGCAATAGTGCAGAGTTATCTCAAAGAAAGGGGCCACGGTGTTTCTGTATCTCGATTATGTTGGTGCGGCTTCGGAACTTTTAAATATCTTGATATATCTCGAGAACTACGCATCTGATCAAAAAATATCATAGAACATAAAACGTAGGAAACTTAATTCTCTACAATAAAGGTCTTTCAACATTTTGCCATAGCTCGCTTCGTTTCCGAGATATTTGCAGATTTATCTCAAGGGAAGGGGCCTGACGGACATATTTCGAGATATTTCTTCTTCTTGTTGTTCTTCTTCTGCACAGCTAAGCTGGAAGTGGCATTTGCGGCTCGCACTAGTGCAGAGTTATCTCAAAGAAATGGGCCACGGTGTTTCTGTATCCCTATTATGTTGGTGCGGCTTCGGAACTTTTAAATATCTCGATATATCTCGAAAACTACGCTTCTGATCAAAAAATATCATAGAACCTAAATTGTAGGAAACATAATTCTCTACAAAAAACGTCTCTTAACATTTTGCCATAGCTCGCTTCGTTTCCGAGATATTTGCAGATTCAGCTCAAAGGAACTGGCCTGACGGACATATTTCGAGATATTTCTTCTTCTTGTTGTTCTTCCTCTGCACAGCTAAGCTGGAAGTGGCATTTGCAGCTCGCAATAGTGCAGAGTTATCTCAAAGAAAGGGGCCACGGTGTTTCTGTATCTCTATTATGTTGGTGCGGCTTTGGAACTTTTAAATATCTCGATATATCTCGAAAACTACGCTTCTGATCAAAAAATATCATAGAACATAAATTGTAGGAAACATAATTCTCTACAAAAAAGGTCTCTTAACATTTTGCCATAGCTCGCCTCGTTTCCGAGATATTTGCAGATATATCTCAAGGGAAGGGGCCTGACGGACATATTTCGAGATATGTCTTCTTCTTGTTGTTCTTCTTCTGCACAGCTAAGCTGGAAGTGGCATTTGCAGCTCGCAATAGTGCAGAGTTATCTCAAAGAAAGGGGCCACGGTGTTTGTGTATCTCTACTATGTTGGTGCGGCTTCGGAACTTTTAAATATCTTGATATATCTCGAGAACTACGCATCTGATCAAAAAATATCATAGAACATAAAAAGTAGGAAACTTAATTCTCTACAAAAAAGGTCTCTTAACATTTTACCATAGCTCGCTTCGTTTCCGAGATATTTGCAGATTTATCTCAAGGGAAGGGGTCTGACGGACATATTTCGAGATATTTCTTCTTCTTGTTGTTCTTCTTCTGCACAGCTAAGCTGGAAGTGGCATTTACAGCTCGCAATAGTGCAGAGTTATCTCAAAGAAAGGGGCCACGGTGTTTCTGTATCTCTATTATGTTGGTGCGGCTTCGGAACTTTTAAATATCTTGATATATCTCGAGAACTACGCATCAGATCAAAAAATATCATAGAACATAAAAAGTAGGAAACTTAATTCTCTACACAAAAGGTCTCTTAACATTTTGCCATAGCTCTCTTCGTTTCCGAGATATTTGCAGATTTATCTCAAGGGAAGGGGCCTGACGGACATATTTCGAGATATGTCTTCTTCTTGTTGTTCTTCTTCTGCACAGCTAAGCTGGAAGTGGCATTTACAGCTCGCAATAGTGCAGAGTTATCTCAAAGAAAGGGGCCACGGTGTTTCTGTATCTCTATTATGTTGGTGCGGCTTCGGAACTTTTAAATATCTTGATATATCTCGAGAACTACGCATCAGATCAAAAAATATCATAGAACATAAAAAGTAGGAAACTTAATTCTCTACAAAAAAGGTCTCTTAACATTTTGCCATAGCTCTCTTCGTTTCCGAGATATTTGCAGATTTATCTCAAGGGAAGGGGCCTGACGGACATATTTCGAGATATTTCTTCTTCTTGATGTTCTTCTTCTGCACAGCTAAGCTGGAAGTGGCATTTGCAGCTCGCAATAGTGCAGAGTTATCTCAAAGAAAGGGGCCACGGTGTTTCTGTATCTCTATTATGTTGGTGCGGCTTCGGAACTTTTAAATATCTTGATATATCTCGAGAACTACGCATCAGATCAAAAAATATCATAGAACATAAAAAGTAGGAAACGTAATTCTCTACAAAAAAGGTCTCTTAACATTTTGCCATAGCTCTCTTCGTTTCCGAGATATTTGCAGATTTATCTCAAGGGAAGGGGCCTGACGGACATATTTCGAGATATTTCTTCTTCTTGTTGTTCTTCTTCTGCACAGCTAAGCTGGAAGTGGCATTTACAGCTCGCAATACTGCAGAGTTATCTCAAAGAAAGGGGCCACGGTGTTTCTGTATCCCTATTATGTTGGTGCGGCTTCGGAACTTTTAAATATCTCGATATATCTCGAAAACTACGCTTCTGATCAAAAAATATCATAGAACATAAATTGTAGGAAACATAATTCTCTACAAAAAACGTCTCTTAACATTTTGCCATAGCTCGCTTCGTTTCCGAGATATTTGCAGATTCAGCTCAAAGGAACTGGCCTGACGGACATATTTCGAGATATTTCTTCTTCTTGTTGTTCTTCCTCTGCACAGCTAAGCTGGAAGTGGCATTTGCAGCTCGCAATAGTGCAGAGTTATCTCAAAGAAAGGGGCCACGGTGTTTGTGTATCTCTATTATGTTGGTGCGGCTTCGGAACTTTTAAATATCTTGATATATTTCGAGAACTACGCATCTGATCAAAAAATATCATAGAACATAAAAAGTAGGAAACTTAATTCTCTACAAAAAAGGTCTCTTAACATTTTACCATAGCTCGCTTCGTTTCCGAGATATTTGCAGATTTATCTCAAGGGAAGGGGTCTGACGGACATATTTCGAGATATTTCTTCTTCTTGTTGTTCTTCTTCTGCACAGCTAAGCTGGAAGTGGCATTTACAGCTCGCAATAGTGCAGAGTTATCTCAAAGAAAGGGGCCACGGTGTTTCTGTATCTCTATTATGTTGGTGCGGCTTCGGAACTTTTAAATATCTTGATATATCTCGAGAACTACGCATCAGATCAAAAAATATCATAGAACATAAAAAGTAGGAAACTTAATTCTCTACACAAAAGGTCTCTTAACATTTTGCCATAGCTCTCTTCGTTTCCGAGATATTTGCAGATTTATCTCAAGGGAAGGGGCCTGACGGACATATTTCGAGATATTTCTTCTTCTTGTTGTTCTTCTTCTGCACAGCTAAGCTGGAAGTGGCATTTACAGCTCGCTATACTGCAGAGTTATCGCAAAGAAAGGGGCCACGGTGTTTCTGTATCTCTATTATGTTGGTGCGGCTTCGGAACTTTTAAATATCTCGATATATCTCGAAAACTACGCTTCTGATCAAAAAATATCATAGAACATAAATTGTAGGAAACATAATTCTCTACAAAAAAGGTCTCTTAACATTTTGCCATAGCTCGCTTCGTTTCCGAGATATTTGCAGATTTATCTCAAGGGAAGGGGCCTAACGGACATATTTCGAGATATTTCTTCTTCTTGTTGTTCTTCTTCTGCACAGCTAAACTGGAAGTGGCATTTCCAGCTCGCAATAGTGCAGCGTTATCTCAAAGAGAGGGGCCACGGTGTTTCTGTATCTCTATTATGTTGGTGCGGCTTCGGAACTTTTAAATATCTTGATATATCTCGAGAGCTACGCGTCTGATCAAAAAATATCATAGAACATAAAAAGTAGGAAACATAATTCTCTACAAAAAAGGTCTCTTAACATTTTGCCATAGCTCGCTTCGTTTCCGAGATATTTGCAGATTTATCTCAAGGGAAGTGGCCTGACGGACATATTTCGAGATATTTCTTCTTCTTGTTGTTCTTCTGCTGCACAGCTAAGCTGGAAGTGGCATTTGCGGCTCGCACTAGTGCAGAGTTATCTCAACGAAAGGGGCCACGGTGTTTCTGTATCTCTATTATGTTGGTGCGGCTTCGGAACTTTTAAATATCTCGATATATCTCGAAAACTACGCTTCTGATCAAAAAATATCATAGAACCTAAATTGTAGGAAACATAATTCTCTACAAAAAACGTCTCTTAACATTTTGCCATAGCTCGCTTCGTTTCCGAGATATTTGCAGATTCAGCTCAAAGGAACTGGCCTGACGGACATATTTCGAGATATTTCTTCTTCTTGTTGTTCTTCCTCTGCACAGCTAAGCTGGAAGTGGCATTTGCAGCTCGCAATAGTGCAGAGTTATCTCAAAGAAAGGGGCCACGGTGTTTCTGTATCTCTATTATGTTGGTGCGGCTTTGGAACTTTTAAATATCTCGATATATCTCGAAAACTACGCTTCTGATCAAAAAATATCATAGAACATAAATTGTAGGAAACATAATTCTCTACAAAAAAGGTCTCTTAACATTTTGCCATAGCTCGCCTCGTTTCCGAGATATTTGCAGATATATCTCAAGGGAAGGGGCCTGACGGACATATTTCGAGATATGTCTTCTTCTTGTTGTTCTTCTTCTGCACAGCTAAGCTGGAAGTGGCATTTACAGCTCGCAATAGTGCAGAGTTATCTCAAAGAAAGGGGCCACGGTGTTTCTGTATCCCTATTATGTTGGTGCGGCTTCGGAACTTTTAAATATCTCGATATATCTCGAAAACTACGCTTCTGATCAAAAAATATCATAGAACATAAATTGTAGGAAACATAATTCTCTACAAAAAACGTCTCTTAACATTTTGCCATAGCTCGCTTCGTTTCCGAGATATTTGCAGATTCAGCTCAAAGGAACTGGCCTGACGGACATATTTCGAGATATTTCTTCTTCTTGTTGTTCTTCCTCTGCACAGCTAAGCTGGAAGTGGCATTTACAGCTCGCAATAGTGCAGAGTTATCTCAAAGAAAGGGGCCACGGTGTTTCTGTATCTCTATTATGTTGGTGCGGCTTCGGAACTTTTAAATATCTTGATATATCTCGAGAACTACGCATCAGATCAAAAAATATCATAGAACATAAAAAGTAGGAAACTTAATTCTCTACACAAAAGGTCTCTTAACATTTTGCCATAGCTCTCTTCGTTTCCGAGATATTTGCAGATTTATCTCAAGGGAAGGGGCCTGACGGACATATTTCGAGATATTTCTTCTTCTTGTTGTTCTTCTTCTGCACAGCTAAGCTGGAAGTGGCATTTGCGGCTCGCTATACTGCAGAGTTATCTCAAAGAAAGGGGCCACGGTGTTTCTGTATCTCTATTATGTTGGTGCGGCTTCGGAACTTTCAAATATCTCGATATATCTCGAAAACTACGCTTCTGATCAAAAAATATCATAGAACATAAATTGTAGGAAACATAATTCTCTACAAAAAAGGTCTCTTAACATTTCGCCATAGCTCGCTTCGTTTCCGAGATATTTGCAGATATATCTCAAGGGAAGGGGCCTGACGGACATATTTCGAGATATTTCTTCTTCTTGTTGTTCTTCTTCTGCACAGCTAAGCTGGAAGTGGCATTTGCGGCTCGCACTAGTGCAGAGTTATCTCAACGAAAGGGGCCACGGTGTTTCTGTATCTCTATTATGTTGGTGCGGCTTCGGAACTTTTAAATATCTCGATATATCTCGAAAACTACGCTTCTGATCAAAAAATATCATAGAACATAAATTGTAGGAAACTTAATTCTCTACAAAAAAGGTCTCTTAACATTTTGCCATAGCTCTCTTCGTTTCCGAGATATTTGCAGATTTATCTCAAGGGAAGGGGCCTGACGGACATATTTCGAGATATTTCTTCTTCTTGTTGTTCTTCTGCACAGCTAAGCTGGAAGTGGCATTTGCAGCTCGCAATAGTGCATAGTTATCTGAAAGAAAGGGGCCACGGTGTTTCTGTATCTCTATTATGTTGGTGCGGCTTCGGAACTTTTAAATATCTTGATATATCTCGAGAACTACGCATCTAATCAAAAAATATCATAGAACATAAAAAGTAGGCAACTTAATTCTCTACAAAAAAGGTCTCTTAACATTTTGCCATAGCTCTCTTCGTTTCCGAGATATTTGCAGATTTATCTCAAGGGAAGGGGCCTGACGGACATATTTCGAGATATTTCTTCTTCTTGTTGTTCTTCTTCTGCACAGCTAAGCTGGAAGTGGCATTTGCGGCTCGCACTAGTGCAGAGTTATCTCAACGAAAGGGGCCACGGTGTTTCTGTATCTCTATTATGTTGGTGCGGCTTCGGAACTTTTAAATATCTCGATACATCTCGAAAACTACGCTTCTGATCAAAAAATATCATAGAACATAAATTGTAGGAAACTTAATTCTCTACAAAAAAGGACTCTTAACATTTTGCCATAGCTCTCTTCGTTTCCGAGATATTTGCAGATATATCTCAAGGGAAGGGGCCTGACGGACATATTTCGAGATATTTCTTCTTCTTGTTGTTCTTCTTCTGCACAGCTAAGCTGGAAGTGGCATTTACAGCTCGCAATAGTGCAGAGTTATCTCAAAGAAAGGGGCCACGGTGTTTCTGTATCTCTATTATGTTGGTGCGGCTTCGGAACTTTTAAATATCTTGATATATCTCGAGAACTACGCATCAGATCAAAAAATATCATAGAACATAAAAAGTAGGAAACTTAATTCTCTACAAAAAAGGTCTCTTAACATTTTGCCATAGCTCTCTTCGTTTCCGAGATATTTGCAGATTTATCT
This sequence comes from Osmia lignaria lignaria, assembly GCF_051020975.1. Lineage (NCBI taxonomy): Eukaryota > Metazoa > Arthropoda > Insecta > Hymenoptera > Megachilidae > Osmia > Osmia lignaria. The sequence continues at coordinate 19,869,941 of NW_027478162.1, read as the reverse complement.
CAAGGGAAGGGGCCTGACGGACATATTTCGAGATATTTCTTCTTCTTGATGTTCTTCTTCTGCACAGCTAAGCTGGAAGTGGCATTTGCAGCTCGCAATAGTGCAGAGTTATCTCAAAGAAAGGGGCCACGGTGTTTCTGTATCTCTATTATGTTGGTGCGGCTTCGGAACTTTTAAATATCTTGATATATCTCGAGAACTACGCATCTGATCAAAAAATATCATAGAACATAAAACGTAGGAAACTTAATTCTCTACAATAAAGGTCTTTCAACATTTTGCCATAGCTCGCTTCGTTTCCGAGATATTTGCAGATTTATCTCAAGGGAAGGGGCCTGACGGACATATTTCGAGATATTTCTTCTTCTTGTTGTTCTTCTTCTGCACAGCTAAGCTGGAAGTGGCACTTGCGGCTCGCACTAGTGCAGAGTTATCTCAAAGAAAGGGGCCACGGTGTTTCTGTATCTCTATTATGTTGGTGCGGCTTTGGAACTTTTAAATATCTCGATATATCTCGAAAACTACGCTTCTGACCAAAAAATATCATAGAACATAAATTGTACGAAACATAATTCTCTACAAAAAAGGTCTCTTAACATTTTGCCATAGCTCGCTTCGTTTCCGAGATATTTGCAGATATATCTCAAGGGAAGGGGCCTGACGGACATATTTCGAGATATTTCTTCTTCTTGTTGTTCTTCTTCTGCACAGCTAAGCTGGAAGTGGCATTTGCGGCTCGCACTAGTGCAGAGTTATCTCAACGAAAGGGGCCACGGTGTTTCTGTATCTCTATTATGTTGGTGCGGCTTCGGAACTTTTAAATATCTCGATATATCTCGAAAACTACGCTTCTGATCAAAAAATATCATAGAACATAAATTGTAGGAAACTTAATTCTCTACAAAAAAGGACTCTTAACATTTTGCCATAGCTCTCTTCGTTTCCGAGATATTTGCAGATATATCTCAAGGGAAGGGGCCTGACGGACATATTTCGAGATATTTCTTCTTCTTGTTGTTCTTCTTCTGCACAGCTAAGCTGGAAGTGGCATTTACAGCTCGCAATAGTGCAGAGTTATCTCAAAGAAAGGGGCCACGGTGTTTCTGTATCTCTATTATGTTGGTGCGGCTTCGGAACTTTTAAATATCTTGATATATCTCGAGAACTACGCATCAGATCAAAAAATATCATAGAACATAAAAAGTAGGAAACTTAATTCTCTACAAAAAAGGTCTCTTAACATTTTGCCATAGCTCTCTTCGTTTCCGAGATATTTGCAGATTTATCTCAAGGGAAGGGGCCTGACGGACATATTTCGAGATATTTCTTCTTCTTGATGTTCTTCTTCTGCACAGCTAAGCTGGAAGTGGCATTTGCAGCTCGCAATAGTGCAGAGTTATCTCAAAGAAAGGGGCCACGGTGTTTCTGTATCTCGATTATGTTGGTGCGGCTTCGGAACTTTTAAATATCTTGATATATCTCGAGAACTACGCATCTGATCAAAAAATATCATAGAACATAAAACGTAGGAAACTTAATTCTCTACAATAAAGGTCTTTCAACATTTTGCCATAGCTCGCTTCGTTTCCGAGATATTTGCAGATTTATCTCAAGGGAAGGGGCCTGACGGACATATTTCGAGATATTTCTTCTTCTTGTTGTTCTTCTTCTGCACAGCTAAGCTGGAAGTGGCATTTGCGGCTCGCACTAGTGCAGAGTTATCTCAAAGAAAGGGGCCACGGTGTTTCTGTATCTCTATTATGTTGGTGCGGCTTTGGAACTTTTAAATATCTCGATATATCTCGAAAACTACGCTTCTGACCAAAAAATATCATAGAACATAAATTGTACGAAACATAATTCTCTACAAAAAAGGTCTCTTAACATTTTGCCATAGCTCGCTTCGTTTCCGAGATATTTGCAGATATATCTCAAGGGAAGGGGCCTGACGGACATATTTCGAGATATTTCTTCTTCTTGTTGTTCTTCTTCTGCACAGCTAAGCTGGAAGTGGCATTTGCGGCTCGCACTAGTGCAGAGTTATCTCAAAGAAAGGGGCCACGGTGTTTCTGTATCCCTATTATGTTGGTGCGGCTTCGGAACTTTTAAATATCTCGATATATCTCGAAAACTACGCTTCTGATCAAAAAATATCATAGAACCTAAATTGTAGGAAACATAATTCTCTACAAAAAACGTCTCTTAACATTTTGCCATAGCTCGCTTCGTTTCCGAGATATTTGCAGATTCAGCTGAAAGGAACTGGCCTGACGGACATATTTCGAGATATTTCTTCTTCTTGTTGTTCTTCCTCTGCACAGCTAAGCTGGAAGTGGCATTTGCAGCTCGCAATAGTGCAGAGTTATCTCAAAGAAAGGGGCCACGGTGTTTCTGTATCTCTATTATGTTGGTGCGGCTTTGGAACTTTTAAATATCTCGATATATCTCGAAAACTACGCTTCTGATCAAAAAATATCATAGAACATAAATTGTAGGAAACATAATTCTCTACAAAAAAGGTCTCTTAACATTTTGCCATAGCTCGCCTCGTTTCCGAGATATTTGCAGATATATCTCAAGGGAAGGGGCCTGACGGACATATTTCGAGATATGTCTTCTTCTTGTTGTTCTTCTTCTGCACAGCTAAGCTGGAAGTGGCATTTACAGCTCGCAATAGTGCAGAGTTATCTCAAAGAAAGGGGCCACGGTGTTTCTGTATCTCTATTATGTTGGTGCGGCTTCGGAACTTTTAAATATCTTGATATATCTCGAGAACTACGCATCAGATCAAAAAATATCATAGAACATAAAAAGTAGGAAACTTAATTCTCTACAAAAAAGGTCTCTTAACATTTTGCCATAGCTCTCTTCGTTTCCGAGATATTTGCAGATTTATCTCAAGGGAAGGGGCCTGACGGACATATTTCGAGATATTTCTTCTTCTTGATGTTCTTCTTCTGCACAGCTAAGCTGGAAGTGGCATTTGCAGCTCGCAATAGTGCAGAGTTATCTCAAAGAAAGGGGCCACGGTGTTTCTGTATCTCTATTATGTTGGTGCGGCTTCGGAACTTTTAAATATCTTGATATATCTCGAGAACTACGCATCAGATCAAAAAATATCATAGAACATAAAAAGTAGGAAACTTAATTCTCTACAAAAAAGGTCTCTTAACATTTTGCCATAGCTCTCTTCGTTTCCGAGATATTTGCAGATTTATCTCAAGGGAAGGGGCCTGACGGACATATTTCGAGATATTTCTTCTTCTTGTTGTTCTTCTTCTGCACAGCTAAGCTGGAAGTGGCATTTACAGCTCGCAATACTGCAGAGTTATCTCAAAGAAAGGGGCCACGGTGTTTCTGTATCCCTATTATGTTGGTGCGGCTTCGGAACTTTTAAATATCTCGATATATCTCGAAAACTACGCTTCTGATCAAAAAATATCATAGAACATAAATTGTAGGAAACATAATTCTCTACAAAAAACGTCTCTTAACATTTTGCCATAGCTCGCGTCGTTTCCGAGATATTTGCAGATTCAGCTCAAAGGAACTGGCCTGACGGACATATTTCGAGATATTTCTTCTTCTTGTTGTTCTTCCTCTGCACAGCTAAGCTGGAAGTGGCATTTGCAGCTCGCAATAGTGCAGAGTTATCTCAAAGAAAGGGGCCACGGTGTTTGTGTATCTCTATTATGTTGGTGCGGCTTCGGAACTTTTAAATATCTTGATATATCTCGAGAACTACGCATCTGATCAAAAAATATCATAGAACATAAAAAGTAGGAAACTTAATTCTCTACAAAAAAGGTCTCTTAACATTTTACCATAGCTCGCTTCGTTTCCGAGATATTTGCAGATTTATCTCAAGGGAAGGGGTCTGACGGACATATTTCGAGATATTTCTTCTTCTTGTTGTTCTTCTTCTGCACAGCTAAGCTGGAAGTGGCATTTACAGCTCGCAATAGTGCAGAGTTATCTCAAAGAAAGGGGCCACGGTGTTTCTGTATCTCTATTATGTTGGTGCGGCTTCGGAACTTTTAAATATCTTGATATATCTCGAGAACTACGCATCAGATCAAAAAATATCATAGAACATAAAAAGTAGGAAACTTAATTCTCTACACAAAAGGTCTCTTAACATTTTGCCATAGCTCTCTTCGTTTCCGAGATATTTGCAGATTTATCTCAAGGGAAGGGGCCTGACGGACATATTTCGAGATATTTCTTCTTCTTGTTGTTCTTCTTCTGCACAGCGAAGCTGGAAGTGGCATTTACAGCTCGCTATACTGCAGAGTTATCTCAAAGAAAGGGGCCACGGTGTTTCTGTATCTCTATTATGTTGGTGCGGCTTCGGAACTTTTAAATATCTCGATATATCTCGAAAACTACGCTTCTGATCAAAAAATATCATAGAACATAAATTGTAGGAAACATAATTCTCTACAAAAAAGGTCTCTTAACATTTTGCCATAGCTCGCTTCGTTTCCGAGATATTTGCAGATTTATCTCAAGGGAAGGGGCCTAACGGACATATTTCGAGATATTTCTTCTTCTTGTTGTTCTTCTTCTGCACAGCTAAACTGGAAGTGGCATTTCCAGCGCGCAATAGTGCAGCGTTATCTCAAAGAGAGGGGCCACGGTGTTTCTGTATCTCTATTATGTTGGTGCGGCTTCGGAACTTTTAAATATCTTGATATATCTCGAGAGCTACGCGTCTGATCAAAAAATATCATAGAACATAAAAAGTAGGAAACATAATTCTCTACAAAAAAGGTCTCTTAACATTTTGCCATAGCTCGCTTCGTTTCCGAGATATTTGCAGATTTATCTCAAGGGAAGTGGCCTGACGGACATATTTCGAGATATTTCTTCTTCTTGTTGTTCTTCTGCTGCACAGCTAAGCTGGAAGTGGCATTTGCGGCTCGCACTAGTGCAGAGTTATCTCAACGAAAGGGGCCACGGTGTTTCTGTATCTCTATTATGTTGGTGCGGCTTCGGAACTTTTAAATATCTCGATATATCTCGAAAACTACGCTTCTGATCAAAAAATATCATAGAACCTAAATTGTAGGAAACATAATTCTCTACAAAAAACGTCTCTTAACATTTTGCCATAGCTCGCTTCGTTTCCGAGATATTTGCAGATTCAGCTCAAAGGAACTGGCCTGACGGACATATTTCGAGATATTTCTTCTTCTTGTTGTTCTTCCTCTGCACAGCTAAGCTGGAAGTGGCATTTGCAGCTCGCAATAGTGCAGAGTTATCTCAAAGAAAGGGGCCACGGTGTTTCTGTATCTCTATTATGTTGGTGCGGCTTTGGAACTTTTAAATATCTCGATATATCTCGAAAACTACGCTTCTGATCAAAAAATATCATAGAACATAAATTGTAGGAAACATAATTCTCTACAAAAAATGTCTCTTAACATTTTGCCATAGCTCGCCTCGTTTCCGAGATATTTGCAGATATATCTCAAGGGAAGGGGCCTGACGGACATATTTCGAGATATGTCTTCTTCTTGTTGTTCTTCTTCTGCACAGCTAAGCTGGAAGTGGCATTTACAGCTCGCAATAGTGCAGAGTTATCTCAAAGAAAGGGGCCACGGTGTTTCTGTATCCCTATTATGTTGGTGCGGCTTCGGAACTTTTAAATATCTCGATATATCTCGAAAACTACGCTTCTGATCAAAAAATATCATAGAACATAAATTGTAGGAAACATAATTCTCTACAAAAAACGTCTCTTAACATTTTGCCATAGCTCGCTTCGTTTCCGAGATATTTGCAGATTCAGCTCAAAGGAACTGGCCTGACGGACATATTTCGAGATATTTCTTCTTCTTGTTGTTCTTCCTCTGCACAGCTAAGCTGGAAGTGGCATTTACAGCTCGCAATAGTGCAGAGTTATCTCAAAGAAAGGGGCCACGGTGTTTCTGTATCTCTATTATGTTGGTGCGGCTTCGGAACTTTTAAATATCTTGATATATCTCGAGAACTACGCATCAGATCAAAAAATATCATAGAACATAAAAAGTAGGAAACTTAATTCTCTACACAAAAGGTCTCTTAACATTTTGCCATAGCTCTCTTCGTTTCCGAGATATTTGCAGATTTATCTCAAGGGAAGGGGCCTGACGGACATATTTCGAGATATTTCTTCTTCTTGTTGTTCTTCTTCTGCACAGCTAAGCTGGAAGTGGCATTTACAGCTCGCAATAGTGCAGAGTTATCTCAAAGAAAGGGGCCACGGTGTTTCTGTATCTCTATTATGTTGGTGCGGCTTCGGAACTTTTAAATATCTTGATATATCTCGAGAACTACGCATCAGATCAAAAAATATCATAGAACATAAAAAGTAGGAAACTTAATTCTCTACAAAAAAGGTCTCTTAACATTTTGCCATAGCTCTCTTCGTTTCCGAGATATTTGCAGATTTATCTCAAGGGAAGGGGCCTGACGGACATATTTCGAGATATTTCTTCTTCTTGTTGTTCTTCTTCTGCACAGCTAAGCTGGAAGTGGCATTTACAGCTCGCAATACTGCAGAGTTATCTCAAAGAAAGGGGCCACGGTGTTTCTGTATCCCTATTATGTTGGTGCGGCTTCGGAACTTTTAAATATCTCGATATATCTCGAAAACTACGCTTCTGATCAAAAAATATCATAGAACATAAATTGTAGGAAACATAATTCTCTACAAAAAACGTCTCTTAACATTTTGCCATAGCTCGCTTCGTTTCCGAGATATTTGCAGATTCAGCTCAAAGGAACTGGCCTGACGGACATATTTCGAGATATTTCTTCTTCTTGTTGTTCTTCCTCTGCACAGCTAAGCTGGAAGTGGCATTTGCAGCTCGCAATAGTGCAGAGTTATCTCAAAGAAAGGGGCCACGGTGTTTGTGTATCTCTATTATGTTGGTGCGGCTTCGGAACTTTTAAATATCTTGATATATCTCGAGAACTACGCATCTGATCAAAAAATATCATAGAACATAAAAAGTAGGAAACTTAATTCTCTACAAAAAAGGTCTCTTAACATTTTACCATAGCTCGCTTCGTTTCCGAGATATTTGCAGATTTATCTCAAGGGAAGGGGTCTGACGGACATATTTCGAGATATTTCTTCTTCTTGTTGTTCTTCTTCTGCACAGCTAAGCTGGAAGTGGCATTTACAGCTCGCAATAGTGCAGAGTTATCTCAAAGAAAGGGGCCACGGTGTTTCTGTATCTCTATTATGTTGGTGCGGCTTCGGAACTTTTAAATATCTTGATATATCTCGAGAACTACGCATCAGATCAAAAAATATCATAGAACATAAAAAGTAGGAAACTTAATTCTCTACACAAAAGGTCTCTTAACATTTTGCCATAGCTCTCTTCGTTTCCGAGATATTTGCAGATTTATCTCAAGGGAAGGGGCCTGACGGACATATTTCGAGATATTTCTTCTTCTTGTTGTTCTTCTTCTGCACAGCTAAACTGGAAGTGGCATTTCCAGCTCGCAATAGTGCAGCGTTATCTCAAAGAGAGGGGCCACGGTGTTTCTGTATCTCTATTATGTTGGTGCGATTTCGGAACTTTTAAATATCTTGATATATCTCGAGAGCTACGCGTCTGATCAAAAAATATCATAGAACATAAAAAGTAGGAAACATAATTCTCTACAAAAAAGGTCTCTTAACATTTTGCCATAGCTCGCTTCGTTTCCGAGATATTTGCAGATTTATCTCAAGGGAAGTGGCCTGACGGACATATTTCGAGATATTTCTTCTTCTTGTTGTTCTTCTGCTGCACAGCTAAGCTGGAAGTGGCATTTGCGGCTCGCACTAGTGCAGAGTTATCTCAACGAAAGGGGCCACGGTGTTTCTGTATCTCTATTATGTTGGTGCGGCTTCGGAACTTTTAAATATCTCGATATATCTCGAAAACTACGCTTCTGATCAAAAAATATCATAGAACCTAAATTGTTGGAAACATAATTCTCTACAAAAAACGTCTCTTAACATTTTGCCATAGCTCGCTTCGTTTCCGAGATATTTGCAGATTCAGCTCAAAGGAACTGGCCTGACGGACATATTTCGAGATATTTCTTCTTCTTGTTGTTCTTCCTCTGCACAGCTAAGCTGGAAGTGGCATTTGCAGCTCGCAATAGTGCAGAGTTATCTCAAAGAAAGGGGCCACGGTGTTTCTGTATCTCTATTATGTTGGTGCGGCTTTGGAACTTTTAAATATCTCGATATATCTCGAAAACTACGCTTCTGATCAAAAAATATCATAGAACATAAATTGTAGGAAACATAATTCTCTACAAAAAATGTCTCTTAACATTTTGCCATAGCTCGCCTCGTTTCCGAGATATTTGCAGATATATCTCAAGGGAAGGGGCCTGACGGACATATTTCGAGATATGTCTTCTTCTTGTTGTTCTTCTTCTGCACAGCTAAGCTGGAAGTGGCATTTGCGGCTCGCACTATTGCAGAGTTATCTCAAAGAAAGGGGCCACGGTGTTTCTGTATCTCTATTATGTTGGTGCGGCTTCGGAACTTTTAAATATCTCGATATATCCCGAAAACTACGCTTCTGATCAAAAAATATCATAGAACATAAATTGTAGGAAACATAATTCTCTACAAAAAAGGTCTCTTAACATTTTGCCATAGCTCGCTTCGTTTCCGAGATATTTGCAGATATATCTCAAGGGCAGGGGCCTGACGGACATATTTCGAGATATTTCTTCTTCTTGTTGTTCTTCTTCTGCACAGCTAAGCTGGAAGTGGCATTTACAGCTCGCAATAGTGCAGAGTTATCTCAAAGAAAGGGGCCACGGTGTTTCTGTATCTCTATTATGTTGGTGCGGCTTCGGAACTTTTAAATATCTTGATATATCTCGAGAACTACGCATCTGATCAAAAAATATCATAGAACATAAAAAGTAGGAAACTTAATTCTCTACAAAAAAGGTCTCTTAACATTTTGCCATAGCTCGCTTCGTTTCCGAGATATTTGCATATTTATTTCAAGGGAAGGGGCCTGACGGACATATTTCGAGATATTTCTTCTTCTTGGTGTTCTTCTTCTGCACAGCTAAGCTGGAAGTGGCATTTGCGGCTCGCACTAGTGCAGAGTTATCTCAAAGAAAGGGGCCACGGTGTTTCTGCATCTCTATTATGTTGGTGCGGCTTCGGAACTTTTAAATATCTTGATATATCTCGAGAACTACGCATCTGATCAAAAAATATCATACAACATAAAAAGTAGGAAACTTAATTCTCTACAAAAAAGGTCTCTTAACATTTTGCCATAGCTCGCTTCGTTTCCGAGATATTTGCAGATATATCTCAGGGGAAGGGGCCTGACGGACATATTTCGAGATATTTCTTCTTCTTGTTGTTCTTCTTCTGCACAGCTAAGCTGGAAGTGGCATTTACAGCTCGCAATAGTGCAGAGTTATCTCAAAGAAAGGGGCCACGGTGTTTCTGTATCTCTATTATGTTGGTGCGGCTTCGGAACTTTTAAATATCTTGATATATCTCGAGAACTACGCATCTGATCAAAAAATATCATAGAACATAAAAAGTAGGAAACTTAATTCTCTACAAAAAAGGTCTCTTAACATTTTGCCATAGCTCGCTTCGTTTCCGAGATATTTGCATATTTATTTCAAGGGAAGGGGCCTGACGGACATATTTCGAGATATTTCTTCTTCTTGGTGTTCTTCTTCTGCACAGCTAAGCTGGAAGTGGCATTTGCGGCTCGCACTAGTGCAGAGTTATCTCAAAGAAAGGGGCCACGGTGTTTCTGTATCTCTATTATGTTGGTGCGGCTTCGGAACTTTTAAATATCTCGATATATCTCGAAAACTACGCTTCTGATCAAAAAATATCATAGAACATAAATTGTAGGAAACATAATTCTCTACAAAAAAGGTCTCTTAACATTTTGCCATAGCTCGCTTCGTTTCCGAGATATTTGCAGATTTATCTCAAGAGAAGGGGCCTGACGGACATATTTCGAGATATTTCTTCTTCTTGTTGTTCTTCTTCTGCACAGCTAAGCTCGAAGTGGCATTTGCAGCTCGCAGTAGTGCAGAGTTATCTCAAAGAAAGAGGCCACGGTGTTTCTGTACCTCTATTATGTTGGTGCAGCTTCGGAACTTTTAATTATCTTGATATATCTCGAGAACTACGCATCTGATCAAAAAATATCATCGAACATGAAAAGTAGGAAACTTAATTCTCTACAAAAAAGGTCTCTTAACATTTTGCCATAGCTCGCTTCGTTTCCGAGATATTTGCAGATTTATCTCAAGGGAAGGGGCCTGACGGACATATTTCGAGATATTTCTTCTTCTTGTTGTTCTTCTTCTGCACAGCTAAGCTGGAAGTGGCATTTGCAGCTCGCAATAGTGCAGAGTTATCTCAAAGAGAGGGGCCACGGTGTTTCTGTATCTCTATTATGTTGGTGCGGCTTCGGAACTTTTAAATATCTTGATATATCTCGAGAACTACGCATCCGATCAAAAAATATCATAGAACATAAAAAGTAGGAAACTTAATTCTCTACAAAAAAGGTCTCTTAACATTTTGCCATAGCTCGCTTCGTTTCCGAGATATTTGCAGATATATCTCAAGGGAAGGGGCCTGACGGACATATTTCGAGATATTTCTTCCTCTTGTTGTTCTTCTTCTGCACAGCTAAGCTGGAAGTGGCATTTACAGCTCGCAATAGTGCAGAGTTATCTCAAAGAAAGGGGCCACGGTGTTTCTGTATCTCTATTATGTTGGTGCGGCTTCGGAACTTTTAAATATCTTGATATATCTCGAGAACTACGCATCTGATCAAAAAATATCATAGAACATAAAAAGTAGGAAACTTAATTCTCTACAAAAAAGGTCTCTTAACATTTTGCCATAGCTCGCTTCGTTTCCGAGATATTTGCATATTTATTTCAAGGGAAGGGGCCTGACGGACATATTTCGAGATATTTCTTCTTCTTGGTGTTCTTCTTCTGCACAGCTAAGCTGGAAGTGGCATTTGCGGCTCGCACTAGTGCAGAGTTATCTCAAAGAAAGAGGCCACGGTGTTTCTGTACCTCTATTATGTTGGTGCAGCTTCGGAACTTTTAAATATCTTGATATATCTCGAGAACTACGCATCTGATCAAAAAATATCATCGAACATAAAAAGTAGGAAACTTAATTCTCTACAAAAAAGGTCTCTTAACATTTTGCCATAGCTCGCTTCGTTTCCGAGATATTTGCAGATTTATCTCAAGGGAAGGGGCCTGACGGACATATTTCGAGATATTTCTTCTTCTTGTTGTTCTTCTTCTGCACAGCTAAGCTGGAAGTGGCATTTGCAGCTCGCAATAGTGCAGAGTTATCTCAAAGAGAGGGGCCACGGTGTTTCTGTATCTCTATTATGTTGGTGCGGCTTCGGAACTTTTAAATATCTTGATATATCTCGAGAACTACGCATCCGATCAAAAAATATCATAGAACATAAAAAGTAGGAAACTTAATTCTCTACAAAAAAGGTCTCTTAACATTTTGCCATAGCTCGCTTCGTTTCCGAGATATTTGCAGATATATCTCAAGGGAAGGGGCCTGACGGACATATTTCGAGATATTTCTTCTTCTTGTTGTTCTTCTTCTGCACAGCTAAGCTGGAAGTGGCATTTGCGGCTCGCACTATTGCAGAGTTATCTCAAAGAAAGGGGCCACGGTGTTTCTGTATCTCTATTATCTTGGTGCGGCTTCGGAACTTTTAAATATCTCGATATATCCAGAAAACTACGCTTCTGATCAAAAAATATCATAGAACATAAATTGTAGGAAACATAATTCTCTACAAAAAAGGTCTCTTAACATTTTGCCATAGCTCGCTTCGTTTCCGAGATATTTGCAGATATATCTCAAGGGCAGGGGCCTGACGGACATATTTCGAGATATTTCTTCTTCTTGTTGTTCTTCTTCTGCACAGCTAAGCTGGATGTGGCATTTACAGCTCGCAATAGTGCAGAGTTATCTCAAAGAAAGGGGCCACGGTGTTTCTGTATCTCTATTATGTTGGTGCGGCTTCGGAACTTTTAAATATCTTGATATATCTCGAGAACTACGCGTCTGATCAAAAAATATCATAGAACATAAAAAGTAGGAAACATAATTCTCTACAAAAACGGTCTCGTAACATTTTGCCATAGCTCGCTTCGTTTCCGAGATATTTGCATATTTATTTCAAGGGAAGGGGCCTGACGGACATATTTCGAGATATTTCTTCTTCTTGGTGTTCTTCTTCTGCACAGCTAAGCTGGAATTGGCATTTGCGGCTCGCACTAGTGCAGAGTTATCTCAAAGAAAGGGGCCACGGTGTTTCTGTATCTCTATTATGTTGGTGCGGCTTCGGAACTTTTAAATATCTCGATATATCTCGAAAACTACGCTTCTGATCAAAAAATATCATAGAACATAAATTGTAGGAAACATAATTCTCTACAAAAAAGGTCTCTTAACATTTTGCCATAGCTCGCTTCGTTTCCGAGATATTTGCAGATATATCTCAAGGGAAGGGGCCTGACGGACATATTTCGAGATATTTCTTCTTCTTGTTGTTCTTCTTCTGCACAGCTAAGCTGGAAGTGGCATTTACAGCTCGCAATAGTGCAGAGTTAACTCAAAGAAAGGGGCCACGGTGTTTCTGTATCTCTATTATGTTGGTGCGGCTTCGGAACTTTTAAATATCTTGATATATCTCGAGAACTACGCATCCGATCAAAAAATATCATAGAACATAAAAAGTAGGAAACTTAATTCTCTACAAAAAAGGTCTCTTAACATTTTGCCATAGCTCGCTTCGTTTCCGAGATATTTGCAGATATATCTCAAGGGAAGGGGCCTGACGGACATATTTCGAGATATTTCTTCTTCTTGTTGTTCTTCTTCTGCACAGCTAAGCTGGAAGTGGCATTTGCGGCTCGCACTATTGCAGAGTTATCTCAAAGAAAGGGGCCACGGTGTTTCTGTATCTCTATTATGTTGGTGCGGCTTCGGAACTTTTAAATATCTCGATATATCCAGAAAACTACGCTTCTGATCAAAAAATATCATAGAACATAAATTGTAGGAAACATAATTCTCTACAAAAAAGGTCTCTTAACATTTTGCCATAGCTCGCTTCGTTTCCGAGATATTTGCAGATTCAGCTCAAAGGAACGGGCCTGACGGACGTATTTCGAGATATTTCTTCTTCTTGTTGTTCTTCTTCTGCACAGCTAAGCTGGAAGTGGCATTTGCGGCTCGCACTAGTGCAGAGTTATCTCAAAGAAAGGGGCCACGGTGTTTCTGTATCTCTATTATGTTGGTGCGGCTTCGGAACTTTTAAATATCTCGATATATCTCGAAAACTACGCGTCTGATCAAAAAATATCATAGAACATAAAAAGTAGGAAACATAATTCTCTACAAAAACGGTCTCTTAACATTTTGCAATAGCTCGCTTCGTTTCCGAGATATTTGCAGATTTATCTCAAGGGAAGGGGCCTGACGGACATATTTCGAGATATTTCTTCTACTTGTTGTTCTTCTTCTGCACAGCTAAGCTGGAAGTGGCATTTGCGGCTCGCACTAGTGCACAGTTATCTCAAAGAAAGGGGCCACGGTGTTTCTGTATCTCTATTATGTTGGTGCGGCTTCGGAACTTTTAAATATCTTGATATATCTCGAGAACTACGCATCTGATCAAAAAATATCATAGAACATAAAAAGTAGGAAACTTAATTCTCTACAAAAAAGGTCTCTTAACATTTTGCCATAGCTCGCTTCGTTTCCGAGATATTTGCATATTTATTTCAAGGGAAGGGGCCTGACGGACATATTTCGAGATATTTCTTCTTCTTGGTGTTCTTCTTCTGCACAGCTAAGCTGGAAGTGGCATTTGCGGCTCGCACTAGTGCAGAGTTATCTCAAAGAAAGGGGCCACGGTGTTTCTGTATCTCTATTATGTTGGTGCGGCTTCGGAACTTTTAAATATCTCGATATATCTCGAAAACTACGCTTCTGATCAAAAAATATCATAGAACATAAATTGTAGGAAACATAATTCTCTACAAAAAAGGTCTCTTAACATTTTGCCATAGCTCGCTTCGTTTCCGAGATATTTGCAGATTTATCTCAAGGGAAGGGGCCTGACGGACATATTTCGAGATATTTCTTCTTCTTGTTGTTCTTCTTCTGCACAGCTAAGCTCGAAGTGGCATTTGCAGCTCGCAATAGTGCAGAGTTATCTCAAAGAAAGAGGCCACGGTGTTTCTGTACCTCTATTATGTTGGTGCAGCTTCGGAACTTTTAATTATCTTGATATATCTCGAGAACTACGCATCTGATCAAAAAATATCATCGAACATAAAAAGTAGGAAACTTAATTCTCTACAAAAAAGGTCTCTTAACATTTTGCCATAGCTCGCTTCGTTTCCGAGATATTTGCAGATTTATCTCAAGGGAAGGGGCCTGACGGACATATTTCGAGATATTTCTTCTTCTTGGTGTTCTTCTTCTGCACAGCTAAGCTGGAAGTGGCATTTGCGGCTCGCACTAGTGCAGAGTTATCTCAAAGAAAGAGGCCACGGTGTTTCTGTACCTCTATTATGTTGGTGCAGCTTCGGAACTTTTAAATATCTTGATATATCTCGAGAACTACGCATCTGATCAAAAAATATCATAGAACATAAATTGTAGGAAACTTAATTCTCTACAAAAAAGGTCTCTTAACATTTTGCCATAGCTCGCTTCGTTTCCGAGATATTTGCAGATATATCTCAAGGGAAGGGGCCTGACGGACATATTTCGAGATATTTCTTCCTCTTGTTGTTCTTCTTCTGCACAGCTAAGCTGGAAGTGGCATTTGCGGCTCGCACTATTGCAGAGTTATCTCAAAGAAAGGGGCCACGGTGTTTCTGTATCTCTATTATGTTGGTGCGGCTTCGGAACTTTTAAATATCTCGATATATCCAGAAAACTACGCTTCTGATCAAAAAATATCATAGAACATAAATTGTAGGAAACATAATTCTCTACAAAAAAGGTCTCTTAACATTTTGCCATAGCTCGCTTCGTTTCCGAGATATTTGCAGATATATCTCAAGGGCAGGGGCCTGACGGACATATCTCGAGATATTTCTTCTTCTTGTTGTTCTTCTTCTGCACAGCTAAGCTGGAAGTGGCATTTACAGCTCGCAATAGTGCAGAGTTATCTCAAAGAAAGGGGCCACGGTGTTTCTGTATCTCTATTATGTTGGTGCGGCTTCGGAACTTTTAAATATCTTGATATATCTCGAGAACTACGCATCTGATGAAAAAATATCATAGAACATAAAAAGTAGGAAACTTAATTCTCTACAAAAAAGGTCTCTTAACATTTTGCCATAGCTCGCTTCGTTTCCGAGATATTTGCATATTTATTTCAAGGGAAGGGGCCTGACGGACATATTTCGAGATATTTCTTCTTCTTGTTGTTCTTCTTCTGCACAGCTAAGCTGGAAGTGGCATTTGCAGCTCGCAATAGTGCAGAGTTATCTCAAAGAGAGGGGCCACGGTGTTTCTGTATCTCTATTATGTTGGTGCGGCTTCGGAACTTTTAAATATCTTGATATATCTCGAGAACTACGCATCCGATCAAAAAATATCATAGAACATAAAAAGTAGGAAACTTAATTCTCTACAAAAAAGGTCTCTTAACATTTTGCCATAGCTCGCTTCGTTTCCGAGATATTTGCAGATATATCTCAAGGGAAGGGGCCTGACGGACATATTTCGAGATATTTCTTCTTCTTGTTGTTCTTCTTCTGCACAGCTAAGCTGGAAGTGGCATTTGCGGCTCGCACTATTGCAGAGTTATCTCAAAGAAAGGGGCCACGGTGTTTCTGTATCTCTATTATCTTGGTGCGGCTTCGGAACTTTTAAATATCTCGATATATCCAGAAAACTACGCTTCTGATCAAAAAATATCATAGAACATAAATTGTAGGAAACATAATTCTCTACAAAAAAGGTCTCTTAACATTTTGCCATAGCTCGCTTCGTTTCCGAGATATTTGCAGATATATCTCAAGGGCAGGGGCCTGACGGACATATTTCGAGATATTTCTTCTTCTTGTTGTTCTTCTTCTGCACAGCTAAGCTGGAAGTGGCATTTACAGCTCGCAATAGTGCAGAGTTATCTCAAAGAAAGGGGCCACGGTGTTTCTGTATCTCTATTATGTTGGTGCGGCTTCGGAACTTTTAAATATCTTGATATATCTCGAGAACTACGCGTCTGATCAAAAAATATCATAGAACATAAAAAGTAGGAAACATAATTCTCTACAAAAACGGTCTCGTAACATTTTGCCATAGCTCGCTTCGTTTCCGAGATATTTGCATATTTATTTCAAGGGAAGGGGCCTGACGGACATATTTCGAGATATTTCTTCTTCTTGGTGTTCTTCTTCTGCACAGCTAAGCTGGAATTGGCATTTGCGGCTCGCACTAGTGCAGAGTTATCTCAAAGAAAGGGGCCACGGTGTTTCTGTATCTCTATTATGTTGGTGCGGCTTCGGAACTTTTAAATATCTCGATATATCTCGAAAACTACGCTTCTGATCAAAAAATATCATAGAACATAAATTGTAGGAAACATAATTCTCTACAAAAAAGGTCTCTTAACATTTTGCCATAGCTCGCTTCGTTTCCGAGATATTTGCAGATATATCTCAAGGGAAGGGGCCTGACGGACATATTTCGAGATATTTCTTCTTCTTGTTGTTCTTCTTCTGCACAGCTAAGCTGGAAGTGGCATTTACAGCTCGCAATAGTGCAGAGTTAACTCAAAGAAAGGGGCCACGGTGTTTCTGTATCTCTATTATGTTGGTGCGGCTTCGGAACTTTTAAATATCTTGATATATCTCGAGAACTACGCATCCGATCAAAAAATATCATAGAACATAAAAAGTAGGAAACTTAATTCTCTACAAAAAAGGTCTCTTAACATTTTGCCATAGCTCGCTTCGTTTCCGAGATATTTGCAGATATATCTCAAGGGAAGGGGCCTGACGGACATATTTCGAGATACTTCTTCTTCTTGTTGTTCTTCTTCTGCACAGCTAAGCTGGAAGTGGCATTTGCGGCTCGCACTATTGCAGAGTTATCTCAAAGAAAGGGGCCACGGTGTTTCTGTATCTCTATTATGTTGGTGCGGCTTCGGAACTTTTAAATATCTCGATATATCCAGAAAACTACGCTTCTGATCAAAAAATATCATAGAACATAAATTGTAGGAAACATAATTCTCTACAAAAAAGGTCTCTTAACATTTTGCCATAGCTCGCTTCGTTTCCGAGATATTTGCAGATTCAGCTCAAAGGAACGGGCCTGACGGACATATTTCGAGATATTTCTTCTTCTTGTTGTTCTTCTTCTGCACAGCTAAGCTGGAAGTGGCATTTGCGGCTCGCACTAGTGCAGAGTTATCTCAAAGAAAGGGGCCACGGTGTTTCTGTATCTCTATTATGTTGGTGCGGCTTCGGAACTTTTAAATATCTCGATATATCTCGAAAACTACGCGTCTGATCAAAAAATATCATAGAACATAAAAAGTAGGAAACATAATTCTCTACAAAAACGGTCTCTTAACATTTTGCAATAGCTCGCTTCGTTTCCGAGATATTTGCAGATATATCTCAAGGGAAGGGGCCTGACGGACATATTTCGAGATATTTCTTCTTCTTGTTGTTCTTCTTCTGCACAGCTAAGCTGGAAGTGGCATTTGCGGCTCGCACTAGTGCACAGTTATCTCAAAGAAAGGGGCCACGGTGTTTCTGTATCTCTATTATGTTGGTGCGGCTTCGGAACTTTTAAATATCTTGATATATCTCGAAAACTACGCTTCTGATCAAAAAATATCATACAACATAAATTGTAGGAAACATAATTCTCTACAAAAAAGGTCTCTTAACATTTTGCCATAGCTCGCTTCGTGTCCGAGATATTTGCAGATATATCTCAAGGGAAGGGGCCTGACGGACATATTTCGAGATATTTCTTCTTCTTGTTGTTCTTCTTCTGCACAGCTAGGCTGGAAGTGGCATTTGCGGCTCGCACTATTGCAGAGTTATCTCAAAGAAACGGGCCACGGTGTTTCTGTATCTCTATTATGTTGGTGCGGCTTCGGAACTTATAAATATCTCGATATATCCAGAAAACTACGCTTCTGATCAAAAAATATCATAGAACATAAATTGTAGGAAACATAATTCTCTACAAAAAAGGTCTCTTAACATTTTGCCATAGCTCGCTTCGTTTCCGAGATATTTGCAGATATATCTCAAGGGCAGGGGCCTGACGGACATATTTCGAGATATTTCTTCTTCTTGTTGTTCTTCTTCTGCACAGCTAAGCTGGAAGTGGCATTTACAGCTCGCAATAGTGCAGAGTTATCTCAAAGAAAGGGGCCACGGTGTTTCTGTATCTCTATTATGTTGGTGCGGCTTCGGAACTTTTAAATATCTTGATATATCTCGAGAACTACGCGTCTGATCAAAAAATATCATAGAACATAAAAAGTAGGAAACATAATTCTCTACAAAAACGGTCTCTTAACATTTTGCCATAGCTCGCTTCGTTTCCGAGATATTTGCATATTTATTTCAAGGGAAGGGGCCTGACGGACATATTTCGAGATATTTCTTCTTCTTGTTGTTCTTCTTCTGCACAGCTGAGCTGGAAGTGGCATTTGCAGGTCGCAATAGTGCAGAGTTATCTCAAAGAAAGGGGCCACGGTGTTTCTGTATCTCTATTATGTTGGTGCGGCTTCGGAACTTTTAAATATCTTGATATATCTCGAGAACTACGCATCTGATCAAAAAATATCATAGAACATAAAAAGTAGGAAACTTAATTCTCTACAAAAAAGGTCTCTTAACATTTTGCCATAGCTCGCTTCGTTTCCGAGATATTTGCATATTTATCTCAAGGGAAGGGGCCTGACGGACATATTTCGAGATATTTCTTCTTCTTGTTGTTCTTCTTCTGCACAGCTAAACTGGAAGTGGCATTTCCAGCTCGCAATAGTGCAGAGTTATCTCAAAGAAAGGGGTCACGGTGTTTCTGTATCTCTATTATGTTGGTGCGGCTTCGGAACTTTTAAATATCTCGATATATCTCGAAAACTACGCTTCTGATCAAAAAACATCGTAGAACGTAAATTGTAGGAAACATTATTCTCTACAAAAAAGGTCTCTTAACATTTTGCCATAGCTCGCTTCGTTTCCGAGATATTTGCAGATTCAGCTCAAAGGAACGGGCCTGACGGACATATTTCGAGATATTTCTTCTTCTTGTTGTTCTTCTTCTGCACAGCTAAGCTGGAAGTGGCATTTGCGGCTCGCACTAGTGCAGAGTTATCTCAAAGAAAGGGGCCACGGTGTTTCTGTATCTCTATTATGTTGGTGCGGCTTCGGAACTTTTAAATATCTCGATATATCTCGAAAACTACGCGTCTGATCAAAAAATATCATAGAACATAAAAAGTAGGAAACATAATTCTCTACAAAAACGGTCTCTTAACATTTTGCAATAGCTCGCTTCGTTTCCGAGATATTTGCAGATATATCTCAAGGGAAGGGGCCTGACGGACATATTTCGAGATATTTCTTCTTCTTGTTGTTCTTCTTCTGCACAGCTAAGCTGGAAGTGGCATTTGCGGCTCGCACTAGTGCACAGTTATCTCAAAGAAAGGGGCCACGGTGTTTCTGTATCTCTATTATGTTGGTGCGGCTTCGGAACTTTTAAATATCTCGATATATCTCGAAAACTACGCTTCTGATCAAAAAATATCATAGAACATAAATTGTAGGAAACATAATTCTCTACAAAAAACGTCTCTTAACATTTTGCTATAGCTCGCTTCGTTTCCGAGATATTTGCAGATTCAGCTCAAAGGAACTGGCCTGACGGACATATTTCGAGATATTTCTTCTTCTTGTTGTTCTTCCTCTGCACAGCTAAGCTGGAAGTGGCATTTGCAGCTCGCAATAGTGCAGAGTTATCTCAAAGAAAGGGGCCACGGTGTTTCTGTATCTCTATTATGTTGGTGCGGCATCGGAACTTTTAAATATCTTGATATATCTCGAGAACTACGCATCTGATCAAAAAATATCATCGAACATAAAAAGTAGGAAACTTAATTCTCTACAAAAAAGGTCTCTTTACATTTTGCCATAGCTCGCTTCGTTTCCGAGATATTTGCAGATTTATCTCAAGGGAAGTGGCCTGACGGACATATTTCGAGATATTTCTTCTTCTTGTTTTTCTTCTTCTGCACAGCTAAGCTGGAAGTGGCATTTGCAGCTCGCAATAGTGCAGAGTTATCCCAAAGAAAGGGGCCACGGTGTTTCTGTATCTCTATTATGTTGGTGCGGCTTCGGAACTTTTAAATATCTCGATATATCTCGAAAACTACGCTTCTGATCAAAAAATATCATAGAACATAAATTGTAGGAAACATAATTCTCTACAAAAAAGGTCTCTAAACATTTTGCCATAGCTCGCTTCGTTTCTGAGATATTTGCAGATTTATCTCAAGGGAAGGGTCCTGATGGACATATTTCGAGATATTTCTTCTTCTTGTTGTTCTTCTTCTGCACAGCTAAACTGGAAGTGGCATTTCCAGCTCGCAATCGTGCAGAGTTATCTCAAAGAAAGGGGCCACGGTGTTTCTGTATCTCTATTATGTTGGTGCGGCTTCGGAACTTTTAAATATCTTGATATATCTCGAGAACTACGCCTCTGATCGAAAAATATCATAGAACATAAAAAGTAGGAAACTTAATTATCTACAAAAAAGGTCTCTTAACATTTTGCCATAGCTCGCTTGGTTTCCGAGATATTTGCAGATTTATCTCAAGGGAAGGGGCCTGACGGACATATATCGAGATATTTCTTCTTCTTGTTGTTCTTCTTCTGCACAGCTAAGCTGGAAGTGGCATTTGCAGCGCGCAATAGTGCAGAGTTATCTCAAAGAAAGGGGCCACGGTGTTTCTGTATCTCTATTATGTTGGTGCGGCTTCGGAACTTTTAAATATCTTGATATATCTCGAGAACTACGCATCTGATCAAAAAATATCATACTACATAAAAAGTAGGAAACTTAATTCTCTACAAAAAAGGTCTCTTAACATTTTGCCATAGCTCGCTTCGTTTCCGAGATATTTGCAGATATATCTCAAGGGAAGGGGCCTGACGGACATATTTCGAGATATTTCTTCTTCTTGTTGTTCTTCTTCTGCACAGCTAAGCTGGAAGTGGCATTTACAGCTCGCAATAGTGCAGAGTTAACTCAAAGAAAGGGGCCACGGTGTTTCTGTATCTCTATTATGTTGGTGCGGCTTCGGAACTTTTAAATATCTTGATATATCTCGAGAACTACGCATCCGATCAAAAAATATCATAGAACATAAAAAGTAGGAAACTTAATTCTCTACAAAAAAGGTCTCTTAACATTTTGCCATAGCTCGCTTCGTTTCCGAGATATTTGCAGATATATCTCAAGGGAAGGGGCCTGACGGACATATTTCGAGATATTTCTTCTTCTTGTTGTTCTTCTTCTGCACAGCTAAGCTGGAAGTGGCATTTGCGGCTCGCACTATTGCAGAGTTATCTCAAAGAAAGGGGCCACGGTGTTTCTGTATCTCTATTATGTTGGTGCGGCTTCGGAACTTATAAATATCTCGATATATCCAGAAAACTACGCTTCTGATCAAAAAATATCATAGAACATAAATTGTAGGAAACATAATTCTCTACAAAAAAGGTCTCTTAACATTTTGCCATAGCTCGCTTCGTTTCCGAGATATTTGCAGATATATCTCAAGGGCAGGGGCCTGACGGACATATTTCGAGATATTTCTTCTTCTTGTTGTTCTTCTTCTGCACAGCTAAGCTGGAAGTGGCATTTACAGCTCGCAATAGTGCAGAGTTATCTCAAAGAAAGGGGCCACGGTGTTTCTGTATCTCTATTATGTTGGTGCGGCTTCGGAACTTTTAAATATCTTGATATATCTCGAGAACTACGCGTCTGATCAAAAAATATCATAGAACATAAAAAGTAGGAAACATAATTCTCTACAAAAACGGTCTCTTAACATTTTGCCATAGCTCGCTTCGTTTCCGAGATATTTGCATATTTATTTCAAGGGAAGGGGCCTGACGGACATATTTCGAGATATTTCTTCTTCTTGGTGTTCTTCTTCTGCACAGCTAAGCTGGAATTGGCATTTGCGGCTCGCACTAGTGCAGAGTTATCTCAAAGAAAGGGGCCACGGTGTTTCTGTACCTCTATTATGTTGGTGCAGCTTCGGAACTTTTAAATATCTTGATATATCTCGAGAACTACGCATCTGATCAAAAAATATCATCGAACATAAAAAGTAGGAAACTTAATTCTCTACAAAAAAGGTCTCTTAACATTTTGCCATAGCTCGCTTCGTTTCCGAGATATTTGCAGATTTATCTCAAGGGAAGGGGCCTGACGGACATATTTCGAGATATTTCTTCTTCTTGTTGTTCTTCTTCTGCACAGCTGAGCTGGAAGTGGCATTTGCAGGTCGCAATAGTGCAGAGTTATCTCAAAGAAAGGGGCCACGGTGTTTCTGTATCTCTATTATGTTGGTGCGGCTTCGGAACTTTTAAATATCTCGATATATCTCGAAAACTACGCTTCTGATCAAAAAATATCATACTACATAAAAAGTAGGAAACTTAATTCTCTACAAGAAAGGTCTCTAAACATTTTGCCATAGCTCGCTTCGTTTCCGAGATATTTGCAGATTTATCTCAAGGGAAGGGGCCTGACGGACATATTTCGAGATATTTCTTCTTCTTGTTGTTCTTCTTCTGCACAGCTAAGCTGGAAGTGGCATTTGCAGCTCGCAATAGTGCAGAGTTATCTCAAAGAAAGGGGCCACGGTGTTTCTGTATCTCTAATATGTTGGTGCGGCTTCGGAACTTTTAAGTATCTCGATATATCTCGAAAACTACGCTTCTGATCAAAAAATATCATAGAACATAAATTGTAGGAAACATAATTCTCTACAAAAAACGTCTCTTAACATTTTGCCATAGCTCGCTTCGTTTCCGAGATATTTGCAGATTCAGCTCAAAGGAACTGGCCTGACGGACATATTTCGAGATATTTCTTCTTCTTGTTGTTCTTCCTCTGCACAGCTAAGCTGGAAGTGGCATTTGCAGCTCGCAATAGTGCAGAGTTATCTCAAAGAAAGGGGCCACGGTGTTTCTGTATCTCTATTATGTTGGTGCGGCTTCGGAACTTTTAAATATCTTGATATATCTCGAAAACTACGCTTCTGATCAAAAAATATCATAGAACATAAATTGTAGGAAACATAATTCTCTACAAAAAAGGTCTCTTAATATTTTGCCATAGCTCGCTTGGTTTCCGAGATATTTGCAGATATATCTCAAGGGCAGGGGCCTGACGGACATATTTCGAGATATTTCTTCTTCTTGTTGTTCTTCTTCTGCACAGCTAAGCTGGAAGTGGCATTTACAGCTCGCAATAGTGCAGAGTTATCTCAAAGAAAGGGGCCACGGTGTTTCTGTATCTCTAATATGTTGGTGCGGCTTCGGAACTTTTAAGTATCTCGATATATCTCGAAAACTACGCTTCTGATCAAAAAATATCATAGACCATAAATTGTAGGAAACATAATTCTCTACAAAAAACGTCTCTTAACATTTTGCCATAGCTCGCTTCGTTTCCGAGATATTTGCAGATTCAGCTCAAAGGAACTGGCCTGACGGACATATTTCGAGATATTTCTTCTTCTTGTTGTTCTTCCTCTGCACAGCTAAGCTGGAAGTGGCATTTGCGGCTCGCACTAGTGCAGAGTTATGTCAAAGAAAGGGGCCACGGTGTTTCTGTATCTCTATTATGTTGGTGCGGCTTCGGAACTTTTAAATATCTCGATATATCTCGAAAACTACGCTTCTGATCAAAAAATATCATAGAGCGTAAATTGTAGGAAACATTATTCTCTACAAAAAAGGTCTCTTAACATTTTGCCATAGCTCGCTTCGTTTCCGAGATATTTGCAGATTCATCTCAAGGGAAGTGGCCTGACGGACATATTTCGAGATATTTCTTCTTCTTGTTGTTCTTCTTCTGCACAGCTAAGCTGGAAGTGGCATTTGCAGTTCGCAATAGTGCAGAGTTATCTTAAAGAAAGGGGCCACGGTGTTTCTGTATCTCTATTATGTTGGTGCGGCTTCGGAACTTTTAAATATCTCGATATATCTCGAAAACTTCGCTTCTGATCAAAAAATATCATAGAACATAAAAAGTAGGAAACTTAATTCTCTACAAAAAAGGTCTCTTAACATTTTGCCATAGCTCGCTTCGTTTCCGAGATATTTGCAGATTTATCTCAAGGGAAGGGGCCTAACGGACATATTTCGAGATATTTCTTCTTCTTGTTGTTCTTCTTCTGCACAGCTAAGCTCGAAGCGGCATTTGCAGCTCGCAATAGTGCAGAGTTATCTCAAAGAAAGGGGCCACGGTGTTTCTGTACCTCTATTATGTTGGTGCAGCTTCGGAACTTTTAAATATCTTGATATATCTCGAGAACTACGCATCTGATCAAAAAATATCATCGAATATAAAAAGTAGGAAACTTAATTCTCTACAAAAAAGGTCTCTTAACATTTTGCCATACCTCGCTTCGTTTCCGAGATATTTGCAGATTTATCTCAAGGGAAGTGGCCTGACGGACATATTTCGAGATATTTCTTCTTCTTGTTGTTCTTCTTCTGCACAGCTAAGCTGGAAGTGGCATTTGCGGCTCGCACTATTGCAGAGTTATCTCAAAGAAAGGGGCCACGGTGTTTCTGTATCTCTATTATGTTGGTGCGGCTTCGTAACTTTTAAATATCTCGATATATCTCGAAAACTACGCTTCTGGTCAAAAAATATCACAGAACATAAATTGTAGGAAACAAAGTTCTCTACAAAAAAGGTCTCTTCACATTTTGCCATAGCTCGCTGGGTTTCCGAGATATTAGCAGATATATCTCAAGGGCAGGGGCCTGACGGACATATTTCGAGATATTTCTTCTTCTTGTTGTTCTTCTTCTGCACAGCTAAGCTGGAAGTGGCATTTACAGCTCGCAACAGTGCAGAGTTATCTCAAAGAAAGGGGCCACGGTGTTTCTGTATCTCTATTATGTTGGTGCGGTTTCGGAACTTTTAAATATCTTGATATATCTCGAGAACTACGCATCTGATCAAAAAATATCATAGAACATAAAAAGTAGGAAACTTAATTCTCTACAAATAAGGTCTCTTAACATTTTGCCATAGCTCGCTTCGTTTCCGAGATATTTGCAGATTTATCTCAAGGGAAGGGGCCTCACGGACATATTTCGAGATATTTCTTCTTCTTGTTGTTCTTCTTCTGCACAGCTAAGCTGGAAGTGGCATTTGCGGCTCGCACTAGTGCACAGTTATCTCAAAGAAAGGGGCCACGGTGTTTCTGTATCTCTAATATGTTGGTGCGGCTTCGGAACTTTTAAGTATCTCGATATATCTCGAAAACTACGCTTCTGATCAAAAAATATCATAGAACATAAATTGTAGGAAACATAATTCTCTACAAAAAAGGTCTCTTAACATTTTGCCATAGCTCGCTTGGTTTCCGAGATATTTGCAGATATATCTCAAGGGCAGCGGCCTGACGGACATATTTCGAGATATTTCTTCTTCTTATTGTTCTTCTTCTGCATAGCTAAGCTGGAAGTGGCATTTACAGCTCGCAATAGTGCAGAGTTATCTCAAAGAAAGGGGCCACGGTGTTTCTGTATCTCTAATATGTTGGTGCGGCTTCGGAACTTTTAAGTATCTCGATATATCTCAAAAACTACGCTTCTGATCAAAAAATATCATAGACCATAAATTGTAGGAAACATAATTCTCTACAAAAAACGTCTCTTAACATTTTGCCATAGCTCGCTTCGTTTCCGAGATATTTGCAGATTCAGCTCAAAGGAACTGGCCTGACGGACATATTTCGAGATATTTCTTCTTCTTGTTGTTCTTCCTCTGCACAGCTAAGCTGGAAGTGGCATTTGCGGCTCGCACTAGTGCAGAGTTATGTCAAAGAAAGGGGCCACGGTGTTTCTGTATCTCTATTATGTTGGTGCGGCTTCGGAACTTTTAAATATCTCGATATATCTCGAAAACTACGCTTCTGATCAAAAAATATCATAGAGCGTAAATTGTAGGAAACATTATTCTCTACAAAAAAGGTCTCTTAACATTTTGCCATAGCTCGCTTCGTTTCCGAGATATTTGCAGATTCATCTCAAGGGAAGTGGCCTGACGGACATATTTCGAGATATTTCTTCTTCTTGTTGTTCTTCTTCTGCACAGCTAAGCTGGAAGTGGCATTTGCAGCTCGCAATAGTGCAGAGTAATCCCAAAGAAAGGGGCCACGGTGTTTCTGTATCTCTATTATGTTGGTGCGGCTTCGGAACTTTTAAATATCTTGATATATCTCGAGAACTACGCATCTGATCAAAAAATATCATACTACATAAAAAGTAGGAAACTTAATTCTCTACAAGAAAGGTCTCTAAACATTTTGCCATAGCTCGCTTCGTTTCCGAGATATTTGCAGATTTATCTCAAGGGAAGGGGCCTGACGGACATATTTCGAGATATTTCTTCTTCTTGTTGTTCTTCTTCTGCACAGCTAAGCTGGAAGTGGCATTTGCGGCTCGCACTAGTGCAGAGTTATCTCAAAGTAAGGGGCCACGGTGTTTCTGTATCTCTATTATGTTGGTGCGGCTTCGGAACTTTTAAATATCTTGATATATCTCGAGAACTACGCATCTGATCAAAAAATATCATAGAACATAAAAAGTAGGAAACTTAATTCTCTACAAAAAAGGTCTCTTAACATTTTGCCATAGCTCTCTTCGTTTCCGAGATATTTGCAGATTTATCTCAAGGGAAGGGGCCTGACGGACATAATTCGAGATATTTCTTCTTCTTGTTGTTCTTCTTCTGCACAGCTAAGCTCGAAGTGGCATTTGCAGCTCGCAATAGTGCAGAGTTATCTCAAAGAAAGAGGCCACGGTGTTTCTGTACCTCTATTATGTTGGTGCAGCTTCGGAACTTTTAAATATCTTGATATATCTCGAGAACTACGCATCTGATCAAAAAATATCATCGAACATAAAAAGTAGGAAACTTAATTCTGTACAAAAAAGGTCTCTTAATATTTTGCCATAGCTCGCTTCGTTTCCGAGATATTTGCAGATTCAGCTCAAAGGAACTGGCCTGACGGACATATTTCGAGATATTTCTTCTTCTTGTTGTTCTTCCTCTGCACAGCTAAGCTGGAAGTGGCATTTGCAGCTCGCAATAGTGCAGAGTTATCTTAAAGAAAGGGGCCACGGTGTTTCTGTATCTCTATTATGTTGGTGCGGCTTCGGAACTTTTAAATATCTTGATATATCTCGAGAACTATGCATCTGATCAAAAAATGTCATAGAACATAAAAAGTAGGAAACTTAATTCTCTACAAAAAAGGTCTCTTAACATTTTGCCATAGCTCGCTTCGTTTCCGAGATATTTGCATATTTATCTCAAGGGAAGGGGCCTGACGGACATATTTCGAGATATTTCTTCTTCTTGTTGTTCTTCTTCTGCACAGCTAAGCTGGAAGTGGCATTTGCGGCTCGCACTAGTGCAGAGTTATCTCAAAGAAAGGGGCCACCGTGTTTCTGTATCTCTATTATGTTGGTGCGGCTTCGGAACTTTTAAATATCTCGATATATCTCGACAACTACGCTTCTGATCAAAAAATATCATAGAACATAAAAAGTAGGAAACTTAATTCTCTACAAAAAAGGTCTCTTAACATTTTGCCATAGCTCGCTTCGTTTCCGAGATATTTGCAGATTTATCTCAAGGGAAGGGGCCTAACGGACATATTTCGAGATATTTCTTCTTCTTGTTGTTCTTCTTCTGCACAGCTAAGCTCGAAGCGGCATTTGCAGCTCGCAATAGTGCAGAGTTATCTCAAAGAAAGGGGCCACGGTGTTTCTGTACCTCTATTATCTTGGTGCAGCTTCGGAACTTTTAAATATCTTGATATATCTCGAGAACTACGCATCTGATCAAAAAATATCATCGAATATAAAAAGTAGGAAACTTAATTCTCTACAAAAAAGGTCTCTTAACATTTTGCCATAGCTCGCTTCGTTTCCGAGATATTTGCAGATTTATCTCAAGGGAAGTGGCCTGACGGACATATTTCGAGATATTTCTTCTTCTTGTTGTTCTTCTTCTGCACAGCTAAGCTGGAAGTGGCATTTGCGGCTCGCACTATTGCAGAGTTATCTCAAAGAAAGGGGCCACGGTGTTTCTGTATCTCTATTATGTTGGTGCGGCTTCGTAACTTTTAAATATCTCGATATATCTCGAAAACTACGCTTCTGATCAAAAAATATCATAGAACATAAATTGTAGGAAACAAAGTTCTCTACAAAAAAGGTCTCTTCACATTTTGTCATAGCTCG
Organism: Osmia lignaria lignaria; assembly: GCF_051020975.1. Taxonomy (NCBI): domain Eukaryota; kingdom Metazoa; phylum Arthropoda; class Insecta; order Hymenoptera; family Megachilidae; genus Osmia; species Osmia lignaria. Next base: position 19,841,314 of record NW_027478162.1, on the reverse strand, counting down.
CTTGGTTTCCGAGATATTAGCAGATATATCTCAAGGGCAGGGGCCTGACGGACATATTTCGAGATATTTCTTCTTCTTGTTGTTCTTCTTCTGCACAGCTAAGCTGGAAGTGGCATTTACAGCTCGCAACAGTGCAGAGTTATCTCAAAGAAAGGGGCCACGGTGTTTCTGTATCTCTATTATGTTGGTGCGGTTTCGGAACTTTTAAATATCTTGATATATCTCGAGAACTACGCATCTGATCAAAAAATATCATAGAACATAAAAAGTAGGAAACTTAATTCTCTACAAATAAGGTCTCTTAACATTTTGCCATAGCTCGCTTCGTTTCCGAGATATTTGCAGATTTATCTCAAGGGAAGGGGCCTCACGGACATATTTCGAGATATTTCTTCTTCTTGTTGTTCTTCTTCTGCACAGCTAAGCTGGAAGTGGCATTTGCGGCTCGCACTAGTGCACAGTTATCTCAAAGAAAGGGGCCACGGTGTTTCTGTATCTCTAATATGTTGGTGCGGCTTCGGAACTTTTAAGTATCTCGATATATCTCGAAAACTACGCTTCTGATCAAAAAATATCATAGAACATAAATTGTAGGAAACATAATTCTCTACAAAAAACGTCTCTTAACATTTTGCCATAGCTCGCTTCGTTTCCGAGATATTTGCAGATTCAGCTCAAAGGAACTGGCCTGACGGACATATTTCGGGATATTTCTTCTTCTTGTTGTTCTTCTTCTGCACAGCTAAGCTGGAAGTGGCATTTGCGGCTCGCACTAGTGCAGAGTTATCTCAAAGAAAGGGGCCACGGTGTTTCTGTATCTCTAATATGTTGGTGCGGCTTCGGAACTTTTAAGTATCTCGATATATCTCGAAAACTACGCTTCTGATCAAAAAATATCATAGAACATAAAAAGTAGGAAACTTAATTCTCTACAAAAAAGGTCTCTTAACATTTTGCCATAGCTCTCTTCGTTTCCGAGATATTTGCAGATTTATCTCAAGGGAAGGGGCCTGACGGACATATTTCGAGATATTTCTTCTTCTTGTTGTTCTTCTTCTGCACAGCTAAGCTCGAAGTGGCATTTGCAGCTCGCAATAGTGCAGAGTTATCTCAAAGAAAGAGGCCACGGTGTTTCTGTACCTCTATTATGTTGGTGCAGCTTCGGAACTTTCAAATATCTTGATATATCTCGAGAACTACGCATCTGATCAAAAAATATCATCGAACATAAAAAGTAGGAAACTTAATTCTCTACAAAAAAGGTCTCTTAACATTTTGCCATAGCTCTCTTCGTTTCCGAGATATTTGCAGATTCAGCTCAAAGGAACTGGCCTGACGGACATATTTCGAGATATTTCTTCTTCTTGTTGTTCTTCCTCTGCACAGCTAAGCTGGAAGTGGCATTTGCAGTTCGCAATAGTGCAGAGTTATCTTAAAGAAAGGGGCCACGGTGTTTCTGTATCTCTATTATGTTGGTGCGGCTTCGGAACTTTTAAATATCTCGATATATCTCGAAAACTTCGCTTCTGATCAAAAAATATCATAGAACATAAAAAGTAGGAAACTTAATTCTCTACAAAAAAGGTCTCTTAACATTTTGCCATAGCTCGCTTCATTTCCGAGATATTTGCATATTTATCTCAAGGGAAGGGGCCTGACGGACATATTTCGAGATATTTCTTCTTCTTGTTGTTCTTCTTCTGCACAGCTAAGCTGGAAGTGGCATTTGCGGCTCGCACTAGTGCAGAGTTATCTCAAAGAAAGGGGCCACCGTGTTTCTGTATCTCTATTATGTTGGTGCGGCTTCGGAACTTTTAAATATCTCGATATATCTCGACAACTACGCTTCTGATCAAAAAATATCATAGAACATAAAAAGTAGGAAACTTAATTCTCTACAAAAAAGGTCTCTTAACATTTTGCCATAGCTCGCTTCGTTTCCGAGATATTTGCAGATTTATCTCAAGGGAAGTGGCCTGACGGACATATTTCGAGATATTTCTTCTTCTTGTTGTTCTTCTTCTGCACAGCTAAGCTGGAAGTGGCATTTGCGGCTCGCACTATTGCAGAGTTATCTCAAAGAAAGGGGCCACGGTGTTTCTGTATCTCTATTATGTTGGTGCGGCTTCGTAACTTTTAAATATCTCGATATATCTCGAAAACTACGCTTCTGATCAAAAAATATCATAGAACATAAATTGTAGGAAACAAAGTTCTCTACAAAAAAGGTCTCTTCACATTTTGCCATAGCTCGCTTGGTTTCCGAGATATTAGCAGATATATCTCAAGGGCAGGGGCCTGACGGACATATTTCGAGATATTTCTTCTTCTTGTTGTTCTTCTTCTGCACAGCTAAGCTGGAAGTGGCATTTACAGCTCGCAACAGTGCAGAGTTATCTCAAAGAAAGGGGCCACGGTGTTTCTGTATCTCTATTATGTTGGTGCGGTTTCGGAACTTTTAAATATCTTGATATATCTCGAGAACTACGCATCTGATCAAAAAATATCATAGAACATAAGAAGTAGGAAACTTAATTCTCTACAAATAAGGTCTCTTAACATTTTGCCATAGCTCGCTTCGTTTCCGAGATATTTGCAGATTTATCTCAAGGGAAGGGGCCTCACGGACATATTTCGAGATATTTCTTCTTCTTGTTGTTCTTCTTCTGCACAGCTAAGCTGGAAGTGGCATTTGCGGCTCGCACTAGTGCACAGTTATCTCAAAGAAAGGGGCCACGGTGTTTCTGTATCTCTAATATGTTGGTGCGGCTTCGGAACTTTTAAGTATCTCGATATATCTCGAAAACTACGCTTCTGATCAAAAAATATCATAGAACATAAATTGTAGGAAACATAATTCTCTACAAAAAACGTCTCTTAACATTTTGCCATAGCTCGCTTCCTTTCCGAGATATTTGCAGATTCAGCTCAAAGGAACTGGCCTGACGGACATATTTCGGGATATTTCTTCTTCTTGTTGTTCTTCTTCTGCACAGCTAAGCTGGAAGTGGCATTTGCGGCTCGCACTAGTGCAGAGTTATCTCAAAGAAAGGGGCCACGGTGTTTGTGTATCTCTATTATGTTGGTGCGGCTTCGGAACTTTTAAATATCTTGATATATCTCGAGAACTACGCATCTGATCAAAAAATATCATAGAACATGAAAAGTAGGAAACTTAATTCTCTACAAAAAAGGTCTGTTAACATTTTGCCATAGCTCTCTTCGTTTCCGAGATATTTGCAGATTTATCTCAAGGGAAGGGGCCTGACGGACATATTTCGAGATATTTCTTCTTCTTGTTGTTCTTCGTCTGCACAGCTAAGCTCGAAGTGGCATTTGCAGCTCGCAATAGTGCAGAGTTATCTCAAAGAAAGAGGCCACGGTGTTTCTGTACCTCTATTATGTTGGTGCAGCTTCGGAACTTTCAAATATCTTGATATATCTCGAGAACTACGCATCTGATCAAAAAATGTCATAGAACATAAAAAGTAGGAAACTTAATTCTCTACAAAAAAGGTCTCTTAACATTTTGCCATAGCTCGCTTCGTTTCCGAGATATTTGCATATTTATCTCAAGGGAAGGGGCCTGACGGACATATTTCGAGATATTTCTTCTTCTTGTTGTTCTTCTTCTGCACAGCTAAGCTGGAAGTGGCATTTGCGGCTCGCACTAGTGCAGAGTTATCTCAAAGAAAGGGGCCACCGTGTTTCTGTATCTCTATTATGTTGGTGCGGCTTCGGAACTTTTAAATATCTCGATATATCTCGAAAACTACGCTTCTGATCAAAAAATATCATGGAACATAAATTGTAGGAAACATAATTCTCTACAAAAAAGGTCTCTTAACATTTTGCCATAGCTCGCTTCGTTTCCGAGATATTTGCAGATTTATCTCAAGGGAAGGGGCCTAACGGACATATTTCGAGATATTTCTTCTTCTTGTTGTTCTTCTTCTGCACAGCTAAACTGGAAGTGGCATTTCCAGCTCGCAATAGTGCAGAGTTATCTCAAAGAAAGGGGCCACGGTGTTTCTGTATCTCTATTATGTTGGTGCGGCTTCGGAACTTTTAAATATCTTGATATATCTCGAGAACTACGCATCTGATCAAAAAATATCATAGAATACAAAAAGTAGGAAACTTAATTCTCTACAAAAAAGGTCTCTTAACATTTTGCCATAGCTCGCTTCGTTTCCGAGATATTTGCAGATTTATCTCAAGGGAAGGGGCCTGACGGACATATTTCGAGATATTTCTTCTTCTTGTTGTTCTTCTTCTGCACAGCTGAGCTGGAAGTGGCATTTGCAGGTCGCAATAGTGCAGAGTTATCTCAAAGAAAGGGGCCACGGTGTTTCTGTATCTCTATTATGTTGGTGCGGCTTCGGAACTTTTAAATATCTCGATATATCTCGAAAACTTCGCTTCTGATCAAAAAATATCATAGAACATAAAAAGTAGGAAACTTAATTCTCTACAAAAAAGGTCTCTTAACATTTTGCCATAGCTCGCTTCGTTTCCGAGATATTTGCATATTTATCTCAAGGGAAGGGGCCTGACGGACATATTTCGAGATATTTCTTCTTCTTGTTGTTCTTCTTCTGCACAGCTAAGCTGGAAGTGGCATTTGCGGCTCGCACTAGTGCAGAGTTATCTCAAAGAAAGGGGCCACGGTGTTTGTGTATCTGTATTATGTTGGTGCGGCTTCGGAACTTTTAAATATCTTGATATATATCGAGAACTACGCATCTGATCAAAAAATATCATAGAACATAAAAAGTAGGAAACTTAATTCTCTACAAAAAAGGTCTCTCAACATTTTGCCATAGCTCGCTTCGTTTCCGAGATATTTGCAGATTTATCTCAAGGGAAGGGGCCTGTCGGACATATTTCGAGATATTTCTTCTTCTTGTTGTTCTTCTTCTGCACAGCTAAGCTGGAAGTGGCATTTGCGGCTCGCCCTAGTGCAGAGTTATCTCAAAGAAAGGGGCCACAGTGTTTCTGTATCTCTATTATGTTGGTGCGGCTTCTGAACTTTTAAATATCTCGATATATCTTGAAAACTACGCTTCTGATCGAAAAATATCATAGAACATAAATTGTAGGAAACATAATTCTCTACAAAAAACGTCTCTTAACATTTTGCCATAGCTCGCTTCGTTTCCGAGATATTTGCAGATTCATCTCAAGGGAAGGGGTCTGACGGACATATTTCGAGATATTTCTTCTTCTTGTTGTTCTTCTTCTGCACAGCTAAGCTGGAAGTGGCATTTGCAGCTCGCAATAGTGCAGAGTTATCTCAAAGAGAGGGGCCACGGTGTTTCTGTATCTCTATTATGTTGGTGCGGCTTCGGAACTTTTAAATATCTTGATATATCTCGAGAACTACGCATCTGATCAAAAAATATCACAGAACATGAAAAGTAGGAAACTTAATTCTCTACAAAAAAGGTCTCTTAACATTTTGCCATAGCTCTCTTCGTTTCCGAGATATTTGCAGATTTATCTCAAGGGAAGGGGCCTGACGGACATATTTCGAGATATTTCTTCTTCTTGTTGTTCTTCTTCTGCACAGCTAAGCTCGAAGTGGCATTTGCAGCTCGCAATAGTGCAGAGTTATCTCAAAGAAAGAGGCCACGGTGTTTCTGTACCTCTATTATGTTGGTGCAGCTTCGGAACTTTTAAATATCTTGATATATCTCGAGAACTACGCATCTGATCAAAAAATATCATCGAACATAAAAAGCAGGAAACTTAATTCTCTACAAAAAAGGTCTCTTAACATTTTGCCATAGCTCGCTTCGTTTCCGAGATATTTGCAGATTTATCTCAAGGGAAGGGGCCTGACGGACATATTTCGAGATATTTCTTCTTCTTGTTGTTCTTCTTCTGCACAGCTAAGCTCGAAGTGGCATTTGCAGCTCGCAATAGTGCAGAGTTATCTCAAAGAAAGAGGCCACGGTGATTCTGTACCTCTATTATGTTGGTGCAGCTTCGGAACTTTTAAATATCTTGATAAAGCTCGAGAACTACGCATCTGATCAAAAAATGTCATAGAACATAAGAAGTAGGAAACTTAATTCTCTACAAAAAAGGTCTCTTAACGTTTTGCCATAGCTCGCTTCGTTTCCGAGATATTTGCATATTTATCTCAAGGGAAGGGGCCTGACGGACATATTTCGAGATATTTCTTCTTCTTGTTGTTCTTCTTCTGCACAGCTAAGCTGGAAGTGGCATTCGCGGCTCGCACTAGTGCAGAGTTATCTCAAAGAAAGGGGCCACCGTGTTTCTGTATCTCTATTATGTTGGTGCAGCTTCGGAACTTTTAAATATCTTGATATATCTCGAGAACTACGCATCTGATCAAAAAATATCATACTACATAAAAAGTAGGAAACTTAATTCTCTACAAGAAAGGTCTCTAAACATTTTGCCATAGCTCGCTTCGTTTCCGAGATATTTGCAGATTTATCTCAAGGGAAGGGGCCTGACGGACATATTTCGAGATATTTCTTCTTCTTGTTGTTCTTCTTCTGCACAGGTAAGCTGGAAGTGGCATTTGCAGCTCGCAATAGTGCAGAGTTATCTCAAAGAAAGGGGCCACGGTGTTTCTGTATCTCTATTATGTTGGTGCGGCTTCGGGACTTTTAAATATCTCGATATATCTCGAAAACTACGCTTCTGATCAAAAAATATCATAGAACATAAAAAGTAGGAAACTTAATTCTCTACAAAAAAGGTCTCTTAACATTTTGCCATAGCTCGCTTCGTTTCCGAGATATTTGCAGATTTATCTCAAGGGAAGGGGCCTAACGGACATATTTCGAGATATTTCTTCTTCTTGTTGTTCTTCTTCTGCACAGCTAAGCTGGAAGTGGCATTTGCGGCTCGCACTAGTGCACAGTTATCTCAAAGAAAGGGGCCACGGTGTTTCTGTATCTCTAATATGTTGGTGCGGCTTCGGAACTTTTAAGTATCTCGATATATCTCGAAAACTACGCTTCTGATCAAAAAATATCATAGAACATAAATTGTAGGAAACATAATTCTCTACAAAAAACGTCTCTTAACATTTTGCCATAGCTCGCTTCGTTTCCGAGATATTTGCAGATTCAGCTCAAAGGAACTGGCCTGACGGACATATTTCGAGATATTTCTTCTTCTTGTTGTTCTTCTTCTGCACAGGTAAGCTGGAAGTGGCATTCGCAGCTCGCAATAGTGCAGAGTTATCTCAAAGAAAGGGGGCACGGTGTTTCTGTATCTCTATTATGTTGGTGCGGCTTCGGGACTTTTAAATATCTCGATATATCTCGAAAACTACGCTTCTGATCAAAAAATATCATAGAACATAAAAAGTAGGAAACTTAATTCTCTACAAAAAAGGTCTCTTAACATTTTGCCATAGCTCGCTTCGTTTCCGAGATATTTGCAGATTTATCTCAAGGGAAGGGGCCTAACGGACATATTTCGAGATATTTCTTCTTCTTGTTGTTCTTCTTCTGCACAGCTAAACTGGAAGTGGCATTTCCAGCTCGCAATAGTGCAGAGTTATCTCAAAGAAAGGGGCCACGGTGTTTCTGTATCTCTATTATGTTGGTGCGGCTTCGGAACTTTTAAATATCTTGATATATCTCGAGAACTACGCATCTGATCAAAAAATATCATAGAACATAAAAAGTAGGAAACTTAATTCTCTACAAAAAAGGTCTCTTAACATTTTGCCATAGCTCGCGTCGTTTCCGAGATATTTGCAGATTTATCTCAAGGGAAGGGGCCTACCGGACATATTTCGAGATATTTCTTCTTCTTGTTGTTCTTCTTCTGCACAGCTAAACTGGAAGTGGCATTTCCAGCTCGCAATAGTGCAGAGTTATCTCAAAGAAAGGAGCCACGGTGTTTCTGTATCTCTATTATGTTGGTGCGGCTTCGGAACTTTTAAATATCTTGATATATCTCGAGAACTACGCATCTGATCAAAAAATATCATAGAACATAAAAAGTAGGAAACTTAATTCTCTACAAAAAAGGTCTCTTAACATTTTGCCATAGCTCGCTTCGTTTCCGAGATATTTGCAGATTTATCTCAAGGGAAGGGGCCTGACGGACATATTTCGAGATATTTCTTCTTCTTGTTGTTCTTCTTCTGCACAGCTAAGCTGGAAGTGGCATTTGCGGCTCGCACTAGTGCAGAGTTATCTCAAAGAAAGGGGCCACGGTGTTTCTGTATCTGTATTATGTTGGTGCGGCTTCGGCACTTTTAAATATCTTGATATATCTCGAGAACTACGCATCTGATCAAAAAATATCATAGAAGATAAAAAGTAGGAAACTTAATTCTCTACAAAAAAGGTCTCTTAACATTTCGCCATAGCTCGCTTCGTTTCCGAGATATTTGCAGATTTATCTCAAGGGAAGGGGCCTGTCGGACATATTTCGAGATATTTCTTCTTCTTGTTGTTCTTCTTCTGCACAGCTAAGCTGGAAGTGGCATTTGCGGCTCGCACTAGTGCAGAGTTATCTCAAAGAAAGGGGCCACGGTGTTTCTGTACCTCTATTATGTTGGTGCAGCTTCGGAACTTTTAAATATCTCGATATATCTCGAAAACTACGCTTCTGATCAAAAAATATCATAGAGCCTAAATTGTAGGAAACATTATTCTCTACAAAAAAGGTTTCTTAACATTTTGCCATAGCTCGCTTCGTTTCCGAGATATTTGCAGATTCATCTCAAGGGAAGGGGTCTGACGGACATATTTCGAGATATTTCTTCTTCTTGTTGTTCTTCTTCTGCACAGCTAAGCTCGAAGCGGCATTTGCAGCTCGCAATAGTGCAGAGTTATCTCAAAGAAAGAGGCCACGGTGTTTCTGTACCTCTATTATGTTGGTGCAGCTTCGGAACTTTTAAATATCTTGATATATCTCGAGAACTACGCATCTGATCAAAAAATATCATACTACATAAAAAGTAGGAAACTTAATTCTCTACAAGAAAGGTCTCTAAACATTTTGCCATAGCTCGCTTCGTTTCCGAGATATTTGCAGATTTATCTCAAGGGAAGGGGCCTGACGGACATATTTCGAGATATTTCTTCTTCTTGTTGTTCTTCTTCTGCACAGGTAAGCTGGAAGTGGCATTTGCAGCTCGCAATAGTGCAGAGTTATCTCAAAGAAAGGGGCCACGGTGTTTCTGTATCTCTATTATGTTGGTGCGGCTTCGGGACTTTTAAATATCTCGATATATCTCGAAAACTACGCTTCTGATCAAAAAATATCATAGAACATAAAAAGTAGGAAACTTAATTCTCTACAAAAAAGGTCTCTTAACATTTTGCCATAGCTCGCTTCGTTTCCGAGATATTTGCAGATTTATCTCAAGGGAAGGGGCCTAACGGACATATTTCGAGATATTTCTTCTTCTTGTTGTTCTTCTTCTGCACAGCTAAGCTGGAAGTGGCATTTGCGGCTCGCACTAGTGCACAGTTATCTCAAAGAAAGGGGCCACGGTGTTTCTGTATCTCTAATATGTTGGTGCGGCTTCGGAACTTTTAAGTATCTCGATATATCTCGAAAACTACGCTTCTGATCAAAAAATATCATAGAACATAAATTGTAGGAAACATAATTCTCTACAAAAAACGTCTCTTAACATTTTGCCATAGCTCGCTTCGTTTCCGAGATATTTGCAGATTCAGCTCAAAGGAACTGGCCTGACGGACATATTTCGAGATATTTCTTCTTCTTGTTGTTCTTCTTCTGCACAGCTAAGCTGGAAGTGGCATTTGCAGCTCGCAATAGTGCAGAGTTATCTCAAAGAGAGGGGCCACGGTGTTTCTGTATCTCTATTATGTTGGTGCGGCTTCGGAACTTTTAAATATCTTGATATATCTCGAGAACTACGCATCTGATCAAAAAATATCATAGAACATAAAAAGCAGGAAACTTAATTCTCTACAAAAAAGGTCTCTTAACATTTTGCCATAGCTCGCTTCGTTTCCGAGATATTTGCATATTTATCTCAAGGGAAGGGGCCTGACGGACATATTTCGAGATATTTCTTCTTCTTGTTGTTCTTCTTCTGCACAGCTGAGCTGGAAGTGGCATTTGCAGGTCGCAATAGTGCAGAGTTATCTCAAAGAACGGGGCCACGGTGTTTCTGTATCTCTATTATGTTGGTGCGGCGTTCGGAACTTTTAAATATCTCGATATATCTCGAAAAGTACGCTTCTGATCAAAAAATATCATAGAGCGTAAATTGTAGGAAACATTATTCTCTACAAAAAAGGTCTCTTAACATTTTGCCATAGCTCGCTTCGTTTCCGAGATATTTGCAGATTCATCTCAAGGGAAGGGGCCTGACGGACATATTTCGAGATATTTCTTCTTCTTGTTGTTCTTCTTCTGCACAGGTAAGCTGGAAGTGGCATTCGCAGCTCGCAATAGTGCAGAGTTATCTCAAAGAAAGGGGGCACGGTGTTTCTGTATCTCTATTATGTTGGTGCGGCTTCGGGACTTTTAAATATCTCGATATATCTCGAAAACTACGCTTCTGATCAAAAAATATCATAGAACATAAAAAGTAGGAAACTTAATTCTCTACAAAAAAGGTCTCTTAACATTTTGCCATAGCTCGCTTCGTTTCCGAGATATTTGCAGATTTATCTCAAGGGAAGGGGCCTAACGGACATATTTCGAGATATTTCTTCTTCTTGTTGTTCTTCTTCTGCACAGCTAAACTGGAAGTGGCATTTCCAGCTCGCAATAGTGCAGAGTTATCTCAAAGAAAGGGGCCACGGTGTTTCTGTATCTCTATTATGTTGGTGCGGCTTCGGAACTTTTAAATATCTTGATATATCTCGAGAACTACGCATCTGATAAAAAAATATCATAGAACATAAAAAGTAGGAAACTTAATTCTCTACAAAAAAGGTCTCTTAACATTTTGCCATAGCTCGCGTCGTTTCCGAGATATTTGCAGATTTATCTCAAGGGAAGGGGCCTACCGGACATATTTCGAGATATTTCTTCTTCTTGTTGTTCTTCTTCTGCACAGCTAAACTGGAAGTGGCATTTCCAGCTCGCAATAGTGCAGAGTTATCTCAAAGAAAGGAGCCACGGTGTTTCTGTATCTCTATTATGTTGGTGCGGCTTCGGAACTTTTAAATATCTTGATATATCTCGAGAACTGCGCATCTGATCAAAAAATATCATAGAACATAAAAAGTAGGAAACTTAATTCTCTACAAAAAAGGTCTCTTAACATTTTGCCATAGCTCGCTTCGTTTCCGAGATATTTGCAGATTTATCTCAAGGGAAGGGGCCTGACGGACATATTTCGAGATATTTCTTCTTCTTGTTGTTCTTCTTCTGCACAGCTAAGCTGGAAGTGGCATTTGCGGCTCGCACTAGTGCAGAGTTATCTCAAAGAAAGGGGCCACGGTGTTTCTGTATCTGTATTATGTTGGTGCGGCTTCGGCACTTTTAAATATCTTGATATATCTCGAGAACTACGCATCTGATCAAAAAATATCATAGAAGATAAAAAGTAGGAAACTTAATTCTCTACAAAAAAGGTCTCTTAACATTTCGCCATAGCTCGCTTCGTTTCCGAGATATTTGCAGATTTATCTCAAGGGAAGGGGCCTGTCGGACATATTTCGAGATATTTCTTCTTCTTGTTGTTCTTCTTCTGCACAGCTAAGCTGGAAGTGGCATTTGCGGCTCGCACTAGTGCAGAGTTATCTCAAAGAAAGGGGCCACGGTGTTTCTGTACCTCTATTATGTTGGTGCAGCTTCGGAACTTTTAAATATCTCGATATATCTCGAAAACTACGCTTCTGATCAAAAAATATCATAGAGCCTAAATTGTAGGAAACATTATTCTCTACAAAAAAGGTTTCTTAACATTTTGCCATAGCTCGCTTCGTTTCCGAGATATTTGCAGATTCATCTCAAGGGAAGGGGTCTGACGGACATATTTCGAGATATTTCTTCTTCTTGTTGTTCTTCTTCTGCACAGCTAAGCTCGAAGCGGCATTTGCAGCTCGCAATAGTGCAGAGTTATCTCAAAGAAAGAGGCCACGGTGTTTCTGTACCTCTATTATGTTGGTGCAGCTTCGGAACTTTTAAATATCTTGATATATCTCGAGAACTACGCATCTGATCAAAAAATATCATACTACATAAAAAGTAGGAAACTTAATTCTCTACAAGAAAGGTCTCTAAACATTTTGCCATAGCTCGCTTCGTTTCCGAGATATTTGCAGATTTATCTCAAGGGAAGGGGCCTGACGGACATATTTCGAGATATTTCTTCTTCTTGTTGTTCTTCTTCTGCACAGGTAAGCTGGAAGTGGCATTTGCAGCTCGCAATAGTGCAGAGTTATCTCAAAGAAAGGGGCCACGGTGTTTCTGTATCTCTATTATGTTGGTGCGGCTTCGGGACTTTTAAATATCTCGATATATCTCGAAAACTACGCTTCTGATCAAAAAATATCATAGAACATAAAAAGTAGGAAACTTAATTCTCTACAAAAAAGGTCTCTTAACATTTTGCCATAGCTCGCTTCGTTTCCGAGATATTTGCAGATTTATCTCAAGGGAAGGGGCCTAACGGACATATTTCGAGATATTTCTTCTTCTTGTTGTTCTTCTTCTGCACAGCTAAGCTGGAAGTGGCATTTGCGGCTCGCACTAGTGCACAGTTATCTCAAAGAAAGGGGCCACGGTGTTTCTGTATCTCTAATATGTTGGTGCGGCTTCGGAACTTTTAAGTATCTCGATATATCTCGAAAACTACGCTTCTGATCAAAAAATATCATAGAACATAAATTGTAGGAAACATAATTCTCTACAAAAAACGTCTCTTAACATTTTGCCATAGCTCGCTTCGTTTCCGAGATATTTGCAGATTCAGCTCAAAGGAACTGGCCTGACGGACATATTTCGAGATATTTCTTCTTCTTGTTGTTCTTCTTCTGCACAGCTAAGCTGGAAGTGGCATTTGCAGCTCGCAATAGTGCAGAGTTATCTCAAAGAGAGGGGCCACGGTGTTTCTGTATCTCTATTATGTTGGTGCGGCTTCGGAACTTTTAAATATCTTGATATATCTCGAGAACTACGCATCTGATCAAAAAATATCATAGAACATAAAAAGCAGGAAACTTAATTCTCTACAAAAAAGGTCTCTTAACATTTTGCCATAGCTCGCTTCGTTTCCGAGATATTTGCATATTTATCTCAAGGGAAGGGGCCTGACGGACATATTTCGAGATATTTCTTCTTCTTGTTGTTCTTCTTCTGCACAGCTGAGCTGGAAGTGGCATTTGCAGGTCGCAATAGTGCAGAGTTATCTCAAAGAACGGGGCCACGGTGTTTCTGTATCTCTATTATGTTGGTGCGGCGTTCGGAACTTTTAAATATCTCGATATATCTCGAAAAGTACGCTTCTGATCAAAAAATATCATAGAGCGTAAATTGTAGGAAACATTATTCTCTACAAAAAAGGTCTCTTAACATTTTGCCATAGCTCGCTTCGTTTCCGAGATATTTGCAGATTCATCTCAAGGGAAGGGGCCTGACGGACATATTTCGAGATATTTCTTCTTCTTGTTGTTCTTCTTCTGCACAGGTAAGCTGGAAGTGGCATTCGCAGCTCGCAATAGTGCAGAGTTATCTCAAAGAAAGGGGGCACGGTGTTTCTGTATCTCTATTATGTTGGTGCGGCTTCGGGACTTTTAAATATCTCGATATATCTCGAAAACTACGCTTCTGATCAAAAAATATCATAGAACATAAAAAGTAGGAAACTTAATTCTCTACAAAAAAGGTCTCTTAACATTTTGCCATAGCTCGCTTCGTTTCCGAGATATTTGCAGATTTATCTCAAGGGAAGGGGCCTAACGGACATATTTCGAGATATTTCTTCTTCTTGTTGTTCTTCTTCTGCACAGCTAAACTGGAAGTGGCATTTCCAGCTCGCAATAGTGCAGAGTTATCTCAAAGAAAGGGGCCACGGTGTTTCTGTATCTCTATTATGTTGGTGCGGCTTCGGAACTTTTAAATATCTTGATATATCTCGAGAACTACGCATCTGATAAAAAAATATCATAGAACATAAAAAGTAGGAAACTTAATTCTCTACAAAAAAGGTCTCTTAACATTTTGCCATAGCTCGCGTCGTTTCCGAGATATTTGCAGATTTATCTCAAGGGAAGGGGCCTACCGGACATATTTCGAGATATTTCTTCTTCTTGTTGTTCTTCTTCTGCACAGCTAAACTGGAAGTGGCATTTCCAGCTCGCAATAGTGCAGAGTTATCTCAAAGAAAGGAGCCACGGTGTTTCTGTATCTCTATTATGTTGGTGCGGCTTCGGAACTTTTAAATATCTTGATATATCTCGAGAACTGCGCATCTGATCAAAAAATATCATAGAACATAAAAAGTAGGAAACTTAATTCTCTACAAAAAAGGTCTCTTAACATTTTGCCATAGCTCGCTTCGTTTCCGAGATATTTGCAGATTTATCTCAAGGGAAGGGGCCTGACGGACATATTTCGAGATATTTCTTCTTCTTGTTGTTCTTCTTCTGCACAGCTAAGCTGGAAGTGGCATTTGCGGCTCGCACTAGTGCAGAGTTATCTCAAAGAAAGGGGCCACGGTGTTTCTGTATCTGTATTATGTTGGTGCGGCTTCGGCACTTTTAAATATCTTGATATATCTCGAGAACTACGCATCTGATCAAAAAATATCATAGAAGATAAAAAGTAGGAAACTTAATTCTCTACAAAAAAGGTCTCTTAACATTTCGCCATAGCTCGCTTCGTTTCCGAGATATTTGCAGATTTATCTCAAGGGAAGGGGCCTGTCGGACATATTTCGAGATATTTCTTCTTCTTGTTGTTCTTCTTCTGCACAGCTAAGCTGGAAGTGGCATTTGCGGCTCGCACTAGTGCAGAGTTATCTCAAAGAAAGGGGCCACGGTGTTTCTGTATCTCTATTATGTTGGTGCGGCTTCGGAATTTTTAAATATCTCGATATATCTCGAAAACTACGCTTCTGATCGAAAAATATCATAGAACATAAATTGTAGGAAACATAATTCTCTACAAAAAAGGTCTCTTAACATTTTGCCATAGCTCGCTTCGTTTCCGAGATATTGGCATATTTATCTCAAGGGAAGGGGCCTGACGGACATATTTCGAGATATTTCTTCTTCTTGTTGTTCTTCTTCTGCACAGCTAAGCTGGAAGTGGCATTTGCGGCTCGCACTAGTGCAGAGTTATCTCAAAGAAAGGGGCCACGGTGTTTCTGTATCTCTATTATGTTGGTGCGGCTTCGGAACTTTTAAATATCTCGATATATCTCGACAACTACGCTTCTGATCAAAAAATATCATAGAAGATAAAAAGTAGGAAACTTAATTCTCTACAAAAAAGGTCTCTTAACATTTTGCCATAGCTCGCTTCGTTTCCGAGATATTTGCAGATTTATCTCAAGGGAAGGGGCCTAACGGACATATTTCGAGATATTTCTTCTTCTTGTTGTTCTTCTTCTGCACAGCTAAACTGGAAGTGGCATTTCCAGCTCGCAATAGTGCAGAGTTATCTCAGAGAAAGGGGCCACGGTGTTTCTGTATCTCTATTATGTTGGTGCGGCTTCGGAACTTTTAAATATCTTGATATATCTCGAGAACTACGCATCTGATCAAAAAATATCATAGAACATAAAAAGTAGGAAACTTAATTCTCTACAAAAAAGGTCTCTTAACATTTTGCCATAGCTCGCGTCGTTTCCGAGATATTTGCAGATTTATCTCAAGGGAAGGGGCCTACCGGACATATTTCGAGATATTTCTTCTTCTTGTTGTTCTTCTTCTGCACAGCTAAACTGGAAGTGGCATTTCCAGCTCGCAATAGTGCAGAGTTATCTCAAAGAAAGGAGCCACGGTGTTTCTGTATCTCTATTATGTTGGTGCGGCTTCGGAACTTTTAAATATCTTGATATATCTCGAGAACTACGCATCTGATCAAAAAATATCATAGAACATAAAAAGTAGGAAACTTAATTCTCTACAAAAAAGGTCTCTTAACATTTTGCCATAGCTCGCTTCGTTTCCGAGATATTTGCAGATTTATCTCAAGGGAAGGGGCCTGACGGACATATTTCGAGATATTTCTTCTTCTTGTTGTTCTTCTTCTGCACAGCTAAGCTGGAAGTGGCATTTGCGGCTCGCACTAGTGCAGAGTTATCTCAAAGAAAGGGGCCACGGTGTTTCTGTATCTGTATTATGTTGGTGCGGCTTCGGCACTTTTAAATATCTTGATATATCTCGAGAACTACGCATCTGATCAAAAAATATCATAGAAGATAAAAAGTAGGAAACTTAATTCTCTACAAAAAAGGTCTCTTAACATTTCGCCATAGCTCGCTTCGTTTCCGAGATATTTGCAGATTTATCTCAAGGGAAGGGGCCTGTCGGACATATTTCGAGATATTTCTTCTTCTTGTTGTTCTTCTTCTGCACAGCTAAGCTGGAAGTGGCATTTGCGGCTCGCACTAGTGCAGAGTTATCTCAAAGAAAGGGGCCACGGTGTTTCTGTATCTCTATTATGTTGGTGCGGCTTCGGAATTTTTAAATATCTCGATATATCTCGAAAACTACGCTTCTGATCGAAAAATATCATAGAACATAAATTGTAGGAAACATAATTCTCTACAAAAAAGGTCTCTTAACATTTTGCCATAGCTCGCTTCGTTTCCGAGATATTTGCATATGTATCTCAAGGGAAGGGGCCTGACGGACATATTTCGAGATATTTCTTCTTCTTGTTGTTCTTCTTCTGCACAGCTAAGCTGGAAGTGGCATTTGCGGCTCGCACTAGTGCAGAGTTATCTCAAAGAAAGGGGCCACGGTGTTTCTGTATCTCTATTATGTTGGTGCGGCTTCGGAACTTTTAAATATCTCGATATATCTCGACAACTACGCTTCTGATCAAAAAATATCATAGAAGATAAAAAGTAGGAAACTTAATTCTCTACAAAAAAGGTCTCTTAACATTTTGCCATAGCTCGCTTCGTTTCCGAGATATTTGCAGATTTATCTCAAGGGAAGGGGCCTAACGGACATATTTCGAGATATTTCTTCTTCTTGTTGTTCTTCTTCTGCACAGCTAAACTGGAAGTGGCATTTCCAGCTCGCAATAGTGCAGAGTTATCTCAGAGAAAGGGGCCACGGTGTTTCTGTATCTCTATTATGTTGGTGCGGCTTCGGAACTTTTAAATATCTTGATATATCTCGAGAACTACGCATCTGATCAAAAAATATCATAGAACACAAAAAGTAGGAAACTTAATTCTCTACAAAAAAGGTCTCTTAACATTTTGCCATAGCTCGCTTCGTTTCCGAGATATTTGCAGATTTATCTCAAGGGAAGGGGCCTGACGGACATATTTCGAGATATTTCTTCTTCTTGTTGTTCTTCTTCTGCACAGCTGAGCTGGAAGTGGCATTTGCAGGTCGCAATAGTGCAGAGTTATCTCAAAGAGAGGGGCCACGGTGTTTCTGTATCTCTATTATGTTGGTGCGGCTTCGGAACTTTTAAATATCTTGATATATCTCGAGAACTACGCATCTGATCAAAAAATATCATAGAAGATAAAAAGTAGGAAACTTAATTCTCTACAAAAAAGGTCTCTTAACATTTTGCCATAGCTCGCTTCGTTTCCGAGATATTTGCATATTTATCTCAAGGGAAGGGGCCTGACGGACATGTTTCGAGATATTTCTTCTTCTTGTTGTTCTTCTTCTGCACAGCTAAGCTGGAAGTGGCATTTGCGGCTCGCACTAGTGCAGAGTTATCTCAAAGAAAGGGGCCACGGTGTTTCTGTATCTCTATTATGTTGGTGCGGCTTCGGAACTTTTAAATATCTTGATATATCTCGAGAACT
Organism: Osmia lignaria lignaria; assembly: GCF_051020975.1. Classification (NCBI taxonomy): domain Eukaryota; kingdom Metazoa; phylum Arthropoda; class Insecta; order Hymenoptera; family Megachilidae; genus Osmia; species Osmia lignaria. The sequence goes on along the minus strand of NW_027478162.1, from coordinate 19,823,370 downwards.
ACGCATCTGATCAAAAAATATCATAGAGCATGAAAAGTAGGAAACTTAATTCTCTACAAAAAAGGTCTCTTAACATTTTGCCATAGCTCTCTTCGTTTCCGAGATATTTGCAGATTTATCTCAAGGGAAGGGGCCTGACGGACATATTTCGAGATATTTCTTCTTCTTGTTGTTCTTCCTCTGCACAGCTAACCTGGAAGTGGCATTTGCAGCTCGCCATAGTGCAGAGTTATCTCAAAGAAAGGGGCCACCGTGTTTCTGTATCTCTATTATGTTGGTGCGGCTTGGGAACTTTTAAATATCTCGATATATCTCGAAAACTACGCTTCTGATCAAAAAATATCATAGAACATAAATTGTAGGAAACATAATTCTCTACAAAAAAGGTCTCTTAACATTTTGCCATAGCTCGCTTCGTTTCCGAGATATTTGCAGATCTATCTCAAGGGAAGGGGCCTAACGGACATATTTCGAGATATTTCTTCTTCTTGTTGTTCTTCTTCTGCACAGCTAAGCTGGAAGTGGCATTTGCGGCTCGCACTAGTGCAGAGTTATCTCAAAGAAAGGGGCCACCGTGTTTCTGTATCTGTATTATGTTGGTGCGGCTTCGGCACTTTTAAATATCTTGATATATCTCGAGAACTACGCATCTGACCAAAAAATATCATAGAAGATAAAAAGTAGGAAACTTAATTCTCTACAAAAAAGGTCTCTTAACATTTCGCCATAGCTCGCTTCGTTTCCGAGATATTTGCAGATTTATCTCAAGGGAAGGGGCCTGTCGGACATATTTCGAGATATTTCTTCTTCTTGTTGTTCTTCTTCTGCACAGCTAAGCTGGAAGTGGCATTTGCGGCTCGCACTAGTGCAGAGTTATCTCAAAGAAAGGGGCCACGGTGTTTCTGTATCTCTATTATGTTGGTGCGGCTTCGGAACTTTTAAATATCTCGATATATCTCGAAAACTACGCTTCTGATCGAAAAATATCATAGAACATAAATTGTAGGAAACATAATTCTCTACAAAAAACGTCTCTTAACATTTTGCCATAGCTCGCTTCGTTTCCGAGATATTTGCAGATTCAGCTCAAAGGAACGGGCCTGACGGACATATTTCGAGATACTTCTTTTTCTTGTTGTTCTTCCTCTGCACAGCTAAGCTGGAAGTGGCATTTGCAGCTCGCAATAGTGCAGAGTTATCTCAAAGAAAGGGGCCACGGTGTTTCTGTATCTCTATTATGTTGGTGCGGCTTCGGAACTTTTAAATATCTTGATATATCTCGAGAACTCCGCATCTGATCAAAAAATATCATAGAACATAAAAAGTAGGAAACTTAATTCTCTACAAAAAAGGTCTCTTACCATTTTGCCATAGCTCGCTTCGTTTCCGAGACATTTGCAGATTTATCTCAAGGGAAGGGGCCTGACGGACATATTTCGAGATATTTCTTCTTCTTGTGGTTCTTCTTCTGCACAGCTAAGCTGGAAGTTGCATTTGCGGCTCGCACTAGTGCACAGTTATCTCAAAGAAAGGGGCCACGGTGTTTCTGTATCTCTATTATGTTGGTGCGTCTTCGGAACTTTTGAATATCTCGATATATCTCGAAAACTACGCTTCTGATCAAAAAATATCATAGAACATAAATTGTAGGAAACATAATTCTCTACAAAAAACGTCTCTTAACATTTTGCCATAGCTCGCTTCGTTTCCGAGATATTTGCAGATTTATCTCAAGGGAAGGGGCCTAACGGACATATTTCGAGATATTTCTTCTTCTTGTTGTTCTTCTTCTGCACAGCTAAACTGGAAGTGGCATTTCCAGCTCGCAATAGTGCAGAGTTATCTCAAAGAAAGGGGCCACGGTGTTTCTGTATCTCTATTATGTTGGTGCGGCTTCGGAACTTTTAAATATCTTGATATATCTCGAGAACTACGCATCTGATCAAAAAATATCATAGAACACAAAAAGTAGGAAACTTAATTCTCTACAAAAAAGGTCTCTTAACATTTTGCCATAGCTCGCTTTGTTTCCGAGATATTTGCAGATTTATCTCAAGGGAAGGGGCCTGACGGACATATTTCGAGATATTTCTTCTTCTTGTTGTTCTTCTTCTGCACAGCTAAGCTGGAAGTGGCATTTGCAGCTCGCAATAGTGCAGAGTTATCTCAAAGAGAGGGGCCACGGTGTTTCTGTATCTCTATTATGTTGGTGCGGCTTCGGAACTTTTAAATATCTTGATATATCTCGAGAACTACGCATCTGATCAAAAAATATCATAGAAGATAAAAAGTAGGAAACATAATTCTCTACAAAAAAGGTCTCCTAACATTTTGCCATAGCTCGCTTCGTTTCCGAGATATTTGCAGATTTATCTCAAGGGAAGGGGCCTAACGGACATATTTCGAGATATTTCTTCTTCTTGTTGTTCTTCTTCTGCACAGCTAAACGGGAAGTGGCATTTCCAGCTCGCAATAGTGCAGAGTTATCTCAAAGAAAGGGGCCACGGTGTTTCTGTATCTCTATTATGTTGGTGCGGCTTCGGAACTTTTAAATATCTTGATATATCTCGAGAACTACGCTTCTGATCAAAAAATATCATAGAACATAAATTGTAGGAAACATAATTCTCTACAAAAAACGTCTCTTAACATTTTGCCATAGCTCGCTTCGTTTCCGAGATATTTGCATATTTATCTCAAAGGAACTGGCCTGACGGACATATTTCGAGATATTTCTTCTTCTTGTTGTTCTTCTTCTGCACAGCTAAGCTGGAAGTGGCATTTGCGGCTTGCACTAGTGCAGAGTTATCTCAAAGAAAGGGGCCACGGTGTTTCTGTATCTCTATTATGTTGGTGCGGCTTCGGAACTTTTAAATATCTCGATATATCTCGAAAACTACGCTTCTGATCAAAAAATATCATACAACATAAATTGTAGGAAACATAATTCTCTACAAAAAAGGTCTCTTAACATTTTGCCATAGCTCGCTTCGTTTCCGAGATATTTGCAGATTCAGCTCAAAGGAACTGGCCTGACGGACATATTTCGAGATATTTCTTCTTCTTGTTGTTCCTCCTCTGCACAGCTAAGCTGGAAGTGGCATTTGCAGCTCGCAATAGTGCAGAGTTATCTTAAAGAAAGGGGCCACGGTGTTTCTGTATCTCTATTATGTTGGTGCGGCTTCGGAACTTTTAAATATCTTGATATATCTCGAGAACTACGCATCTGATCAAAAAATGTCATAGAACATAAAAATTAGGAAACATAATTCTCTACAAAAAAGGTCTCTTAACATTTTGCCATAGCTCGCTTCGTTTCCGAGATATTTGCAGATATATCTCAAGGGAAGGGGCCTGACGGACATATTTCGAGATATTTCTTCTTCTTGTTGTTCTTCTTCTGCACAGCTAAGCTGGAAGTGGCATTTGCGGCTCGCACTAGTGCACCGTTATCTCAAAGAAAGGGGCCACGGTGTTTCTGTATCTCTATTATGTTGGTGCGTCTTCGGAACTTTTAAATATCTCGATATATCTCGAAAACTACGCTTCTGATCAAAAAATATCATAGAACATAAATTGTAGGAAACGTAATTCTCTACAAAAAACGTCTCTTAACATTTTGCCATAGCTCGCTTCGTTTCCGAGATATTTGCAGATTCAGCTCAAAGGAACTGGCCTGACGGACATATTTCGAGATATTTCTTCTTCTTGTTGTTCTTCTTCTGCACAGCTAAGCTGGAAGTGGCATTTGCAGCTCGCAATAGTGCAGAGTTATCTCACCGAAATGGGCCACGGTGTTTCTGTATCTCTATTATGTTGGTGCGGCTTCGGAACTTTTAAATATCTCGATATATCTCGAGAACTACGCATCTGATCAAAAAATATCATAGAACATAAAAAGTAGGAAACTTAATTCTCTACAAAAAAGGTCTCTTAACATTTTGCCATAGCTCTCTTCGTTTCCGAGATATTTGCAGATTCAGCTCAAAGGAACTGGCCTGACGGACATATTTCGAGATATTTCTTCTTCTTGTTGTTCTTCCTCTGCACAGCTAAGCTGGAAGTGGCATTTGCAGCTCGCAATAGTGCAGAGTTATCTTAAAGAAAGGGGCCACGGTGTTTCTGTATCTCTATTATGTAGGTGCGGCTTCGGAACTTTTAAATATCTTGATATATCTCGAGAACTACGCATCTGATCAAAAAATGTCATAGAACATAAAAAGTAGGAAACTTAATTCTCTACAAAAAAGGTCTCTTAACATTTTGCCATAGCTCGCTTCGTTTCCGAGATATTTGCATATTTATCTCAAGGGAAGGGGCCTGACGGACATATTTCGAGATATTTCTTCTTCTTGTTGTTCTTCTTCTGCACAGCTAAGCTGGAAGTGGCATTTGCGGCTCGCACTAGTGCAGAGTTATCTCAAAGAAAGGGGCCACCGTGTTTCTGTATCTCTATTATGTAGGTGCGGCTTCGGAACTTTTAAATATCTCGATATATCTCGAAAACTACGCTTCTGATCAAAAAATATCATAGAACATAAATTGTAGGAAACATAATTCTCTACAAAAAAGGTCTCCTAACATTTTGCCATAGCTCGCTTCGTTTCCGAGATATTTGCAGATTTATCTCAAGGGAAGGGGCCTAACGGACATATTTCGAGATATTTCTTCTTCTTGTTGTTCTTCTTCTGCACAGCTAAACGGGAAGTGGCATTTCCAGCTCGCAATAGTGCAGAGTTATCTCAAAGAAAGGGGCCACGGTGTTTCTGTATCTCTATTATGTTGGTGCGGCTTCGGAACTTTTAAATATCTTGATATATCTCGAGAACTCCGCATCTGATCAAAAAATATCATAGAACATAAAAAGTAGGAAACTTAATTCTCTACAAAAAAGGTCTCTTAACATTTTGCCATAGCTCGCTTCGTTTCCGAGACATTTGCAGATTTATCTCAAGGGAAGGGGCCTGACGGACATATTTCGAGATATTTCTTCTTCTTGTGGTTCTTCTTCTGCACAGCTAAGCTGGAAGTTGCATTTGCGGCTCGCACTAGTGCACAGTTATCTCAAAGAAAGGGGCCACGGTGTTTCTGTATCTCTATTATGTTGGTGCGTCTTCGGAACTTTTGAATATCTCGATATATCTCGAAAACTACGCTTCTGATCAAAAAATATCATAGAACATAAATTGTAGGAAACATAATTCTCTACAAAAAACGTCTCTTAACATTTTGTCATAGCTCGCTTCGTTTCCGAGATATTTGCAGATTTATCTCAAGGGAAGGGGCCTAACGGACATATTTCGAGATATTTCTTCTTCTTGTTGTTCTTCTTCTGCACAGCTAAACTGGAAGTGGCATTTCCAGCTCGCAATAGTGCAGAGTTATCTCAAAGAAAGGGGCCACGGTGTTTCTGTATCTCTATTATGTTGGTGCGGCTTCGGAACTTTTAAATATCTTGATATATCTCGAGAACTACGCATCTGATCAAAAAATATCATAGAACACAAAAAGTAGGAAACTTAATTCTCTACAAAAAAGGTCTCTTAACATTTTGCCATAGCTCGCTTTGTTTCCGAGATATTTGCAGATTTATCTCAAGGGAAGGGGCCTGACGGACATATTTCGAGATATTTCTTCTTCTTGTTGTTCTTCTTCTGCACAGCTAAGCTGGAAGTGGCATTTGCAGCTCGCAATAGTGCAGAGTTATCTCAAAGAGAGGGGCCACGGTGTTTCTGTATCTCTATTATGTTGGTGCGGCTTCGGAACTTTTAAATATCTTGATATATCTCGAGAACTACGCATCTGATCAAAAAATATCATAGAAGATAAAAAGTAGGAAACATAATTCTCTACAAAAAAGGTCTCCTAACATTTTGCCATAGCTCGCTTCGTTTCCGAGATATTTGCAGATTTATCTCAAGGGAAGGGGCCTAACGGACATATTTCGAGATATTTCTTCTTCTTGTTGTTCTTCTTCTGCACAGCTAAACGGGAAGTGGCATTTCCAGCTCGCAATAGTGCAGAGTTATCTCAAAGAAAGGGGCCACGGTGTTTCTGTATCTCTATTATGTTGGTGCGGCTTCGGAACTTTTAAATATCTTGATATATCTCGAGAACTACGCTTCTGATCAAAAAATATCATAGAACATAAATTGTAGGAAACATAATTCTCTACAAAAAACGTCTCTTAACATTTTGCCATAGCTCGCTTCGTTTCCGAGATATTTGCAGATTCAGCTCAAAGGAACTGGCCTGACGGACATATTTCGAGATATTTCTTCTTCTTGTTGTTCCTCCTCTGCACAGCTAAGCTGGAAGTGGCATTTGCAGCTCGCAATAGTGCAGAGTTATCTTAAAGAAAGGGGCCACGGTGTTTCTGTATCTCTATTATGTTGGTGCGGCTTCGGAACTTTTAAATATAATTGATATATCTCGAGAACTACGCATCTGATCAAAAAATATCATAGAACATAAAAAGTAGGAAACTTAATTCTCTACAAAAAAGGTCTCTTAACATTTTGCCATAGCTCGCTTCGTTTCCGAGATATTTGCATATTTATCTCAAGGGAAGGGGCCTGACGGACATATTTCGAGATATTTCTTCTTCTTGTTGTTCTTCTTCTGCACAGCTAAGCTGGAAGTGGCATTTGCGGCTTGCACTAGTGCAGAGTTATCTCAAAGAAAGGGGCCACGGTGTTTCTGTATCTCTATTATGTTGGTGCGGCTTCGGAACTTTTAAATATCTCGATATATCTCGAAAACTACGCTTCTGATCAAAAAATATCATACAACATAAATTGTAGGAAACATAATTCTCTACAAAAAAGGTCTCTTAACATTTTGCCATAGCTCGCTTCGTTTCCGAGATATTTGCAGATTCAGCTCAAAGGAACTGGCCTGACGGACATATTTCGAGATATTTCTTCTTCTTGTTGTTCCTCCTCTGCACAGCTAAGCTGGAAGTGGCATTTGCAGCTCGCAATAGTGCAGAGTTATCTTAAAGAAAGGGGCCACGGTGTTTCTGTATCTCTATTATGTTGGTGCGGCTTCGGAACTTTTAAATATCTTGATATATCTCGAGAACTACGCATCTGATCAAAAAATGTCATAGAACATAAAAATTAGGAAACATAATTCTCTACAAAAAAGGTCTCTTAACATTTTGCCATAGCTCGCTTCGTTTCCGAGATATTTGCATATTTATCTCAAGGGAAGGGGCCTGACGGACATATTTCGAGATATTTCTTCTTCTTGTTGTTCTTCTTCTGCACAGCTAAGCTGGAAGTGGCATTTGCGGCTCGCACTAGTGCAGAGTTATCTCAAAGAAAGGGGCCACGGTGTTTCTGTATCTCTATTATGTTGGTGCGGCTTCGGAACTTTTAAATATCTCGATATATCTCGAAAACTACGCTTCTGATCAAAAAATATCATAGAACATAAAAAGTAGGAAACTTAATTCTCTACAAAAAAGGTCTCTTAACATTTTGCCATAGCTCGCTTCGTTTCCGAGATATTTGCAGATTTATCTCAAGGGAAGGGGCCTAACGGACATATTTCGAGATATTTCTTCTTCTTGTTGTTCTTCTTCTGCACAGCTAAACTGGAAGTGGCATTTCCAGCTCGCAATAGTGCAGAGTTATCTCAAAGAAAGGGACCACGGTGTTTCTGTATCTATATTATGTTGGTGCCGCTTCGGAACTTTTAAATATCTCGATATATCTCGAAAACTACGCTTCTGATCAAAAAATATCATAGAACGTAAATTGTAGGAAACATTATTCTCTACAAAAAAGGTCTCTTAACATTTTGCCATAGCTCGCTTCGTTTCCGAGATATTTGCAGATTCATCTCAAGGGAAGGGGTCTGACGGACATATTTCGAGATATTTCTTCTTCTTGTTGTTCTTCTTCTGCACAGCTAAGCTCGAAGCGGCATTTGCAGCTCGCAATAGTGCAGAGTTATCTCAAAGAAAGAGGCCACGGTGTTTCTGTACCTCTATTATGTTGGTGCAGCTTCGGAACTTTTAAATATCTTGATATATCTCGAGAACTACGCATCTGATCAAAAAATATCATTGAACATAAAAAGTAGGAAACTTAATTCTCTACAAAAAAGGTCTCTTAACATTTTGCCATAGCTCGCTTCGTTTCCGAGATATTTGCAGATTTATCTCAAGGGAAGGGGCCTGACGGACATATTTCGAGATATTTCTTCTTCTTGTTGTTCTTCTTCTGCACAGCTAAGCTGGAAGTGGCATTTGCAGCTCGCAATAGTGCAGAGTTATCTCAAAGAGAGGGGCCACGGTGTTTCTGTATCTCTATTATGTTGGTGCGGCTTCGGAACTTTTAAATATCTTGATATATCTCGAGAACTACGCATCTGATCAAAAAATATCATAGAAGATAAAAAGTAGGAAACGTAATTCTCTACAAAAAAGGTCTCTTAACATTTCGCCATAGCTTGCTTCGTTCCCGAGATATTTGCAGATATATCTCAAGGGAAGGGGCCTGACGGACATATTTCGAGATATTTCTTCTTCTTGTTGTTCTTCTTCTGCACAGCTAAGCTGGAAGTGGCATTTGCGGCTCGCACTAGTGCACCGTTATCTCAAAGAAAGGGGCCACGGTGTTTCTGTATCTCTATTATGTTGGTGCGTCTTCGGAACTTTTAAATATCTCGATATATCTCGAAAACTACGCTTCTGATCAAAAAATATCATAGAACATAAATTGTAGGAAACGTAATTCTCTACAAAAAACGTCTCTTAACATTTTGCCATAGCTCGCTTCGTTTCCGAGATATTTGCAGATTCAGCTCAAAGGAACTGGCCTGACGGACATATTTCGAGATATTTCTTCTTCTTGTTGTTCTTCTTCTGCACAGCTAAACTGGAAGTGGCATTTCCAGCTCGCAATAGTGCAGAGTTATCTCAAAGAAAGGGGCCACGGTGTTTCTGTATCTCTATTATGTTGGTGCGGCTTCGGAACTTTTAAATATCTTGATATATCTCGAGAACTACGCATCTGATCAAAAAATATCATAGAACACAAAAAGTAGGAAACTTAATTCTCTACAAAAAAGGTCTCTTAACATTTTGCCATAGCTCGCTTTGTTTCCGAGATATTTGCAGATTTATCTCAAGGGAAGGGGCCTGACGGACATATTTCGAGATATTTCTTCTTCTTGTTGTTCTTCTTCTGCACAGCTAAGCTGGAAGTGGCATTTGCAGCTCGCAATAGTGCAGAGTTATCTCAAAGAGAGGGGCCACGGTGTTTCTGTATCTCTATTATGTTGGTGCGGCTTCGGAACTTTTAAATATCTTGATATATCTCGAGAACTACGCATCTGATCAAAAAATATCATAGAAGATAAAAAGTAGGAAACATAATTCTCTACAAAAAAGGTCTCCTAACATTTTGCCATAGCTCGCTTCGTTTCCGAGATATTTGCAGATTTATCTCAAGGGAAGGGGCCTAACGGACATATTTCGAGATATTTCTTCTTCTTGTTGTTCTTCTTCTGCACAGCTAAACGGGAAGTGGCATTTCCAGCTCGCAATAGTGCAGAGTTATCTCAAAGAAAGGGGCCACGGTGTTTCTGTATCTCTATTATGTTGGTGCGGCTTCGGAACTTTTAAATATCTTGATATATCTCGAGAACTACGCTTCTGATCAAAAAATATCATAGAACATAAATTGTAGGAAACATAATTCTCTACAAAAAACGTCTCTTAACATTTTGCCATAGCTCGCTTCGTTTCCGAGATATTTGCAGATTCAGCTCAAAGGAACTGGCCTGACGGACATATTTCGAGATATTTCTTCTTCTTGTTGTTCCTCCTCTGCACAGCTAAGCTGGAAGTGGCATTTGCAGCTCGCAATAGTGCAGAGTTATCTTAAAGAAAGGGGCCACGGTGTTTCTGTATCTCTATTATGTTGGTGCGGCTTCGGAACTTTTAAATATAATTGATATATCTCGAGAACTACGCATCTGATCAAAAAATATCATAGAACATAAAAAGTAGGAAACTTAATTCTCTACAAAAAAGGTCTCTTAACATTTTGCCATAGCTCGCTTCGTTTCCGAGATATTTGCATATTTATCTCAAGGGAAGGGGCCTGACGGACATATTTCGAGATATTTCTTCTTCTTGTTGTTCTTCTTCTGCACAGCTAAGCTGGAAGTGGCATTTGCGGCTTGCACTAGTGCAGAGTTATCTCAAAGAAAGGGGCCACGGTGTTTCTGTATCTCTATTATGTTGGTGCGGCTTCGGAACTTTTAAATATCTCGATATATCTCGAAAACTACGCTTCTGATCAAAAAATATCATACAACATAAATTGTAGGAAACATAATTCTCTACAAAAAAGGTCTCTTAACATTTTGCCATAGCTCGCTTCGTTTCCGAGATATTTGCAGATTCAGCTCAAAGGAACTGGCCTGACGGACATATTTCGAGATATTTCTTCTTCTTGTTGTTCCTCCTCTGCACAGCTAAGCTGGAAGTGGCATTTGCAGCTCGCAATAGTGCAGAGTTATCTTAAAGAAAGGGGCCACGGTGTTTCTGTATCTCTATTATGTTGGTGCGGCTTCGGAACTTTTAAATATCTTGATATATCTCGAGAACTACGCATCTGATCAAAAAATGTCATAGAACATAAAAATTAGGAAACATAATTCTCTACAAAAAAGGTCTCTTAACATTTTGCCATAGCTCGCTTCGTTTCCGAGATATTTGCATATTTATCTCAAGGGAAGGGGCCTGACGGACATATTTCGAGATATTTCTTCTTCTTGTTGTTCTTCTTCTGCACAGCTAAGCTGGAAGTGGCATTTGCGGCTCGCACTAGTGCAGAGTTATCTCAAAGAAAGGGGCCACGGTGTTTCTGTATCTCTATTATGTTGGTGCGGCTTCGGAACTTTTAAATATCTCGATATATCTCGAAAACTACGCTTCTGATCAAAAAATATCATAGAACATAAAAAGTAGGAAACTTAATTCTCTACAAAAAAGGTCTCTTAACATTTTGCCATAGCTCGCTTCGTTTCCGAGATATTTGCAGATTTATCTCAAGGGAAGGGGCCTAACGGACATATTTCGAGATATTTCTTCTTCTTGTTGTTCTTCTTCTGCACAGCTAAACTGGAAGTGGCATTTCCAGCTCGCAATAGTGCAGAGTTATCTCAAAGAAAGGGACCACGGTGTTTCTGTATCTATATTATGTTGGTGCCGCTTCGGAACTTTTAAATATCTCGATATATCTCGAAAACTACGCTTCTGATCAAAAAATATCATAGAACGTAAATTGTAGGAAACATTATTCTCTACAAAAAAGGTCTCTTAACATTTTGCCATAGCTCGCTTCGTTTCCGAGATATTTGCAGATTCATCTCAAGGGAAGGGGTCTGACGGACATATTTCGAGATATTTCTTCTTCTTGTTGTTCTTCTTCTGCACAGCTAAGCTCGAAGCGGCATTTGCAGCTCGCAATAGTGCAGAGTTATCTCAAAGAAAGAGGCCACGGTGTTTCTGTACCTCTATTATGTTGGTGCAGCTTCGGAACTTTTAAATATCTTGATATATCTCGAGAACTACGCATCTGATCAAAAAATATCATGGAACATAAAAAGTAGGAAACTTAATTCTCTACAAAAAAGGTCTCTTAACATTTTGCCATAGCTCGCTTCGTTTCCGAGATATTTGCAGATTTATCTCAAGGGAAGGGGCCTGACGGACATATTTCGAGATATTTCTTCTTCTTGTTGTTCTTCTTCTGCACAGCTAAGCTGGAAGTGGCATTTGCAGCTCGCAATAGTGCAGAGTTATCTCAAAGAGAGGGGCCACGGTGTTTCTGTATCTCTATTATGTTGGTGCGGCTTCGGAACTTTTAAATATCTTGATATATCTCGAGAACTACGCATCTGATCAAAAAATATCATAGAAGATAAAAAGTAGGAAACGTAATTCTCTACAAAAAAGGTCTCTTAACATTTCGCCATAGCTTGCTTCGTTCCCGAGATATTTGCAGATATATCTCAAGGGAAGGGGCCTGACGGACATATTTCGAGATATTTCTTCTTCTTGTTGTTCTTCTTCTGCACAGCTAAGCTGGAAGTGGCATTTGCGGCTCGCACTAGTGCACCGTTATCTCAAAGAAAGGGGCCACGGTGTTTCTGTATCTCTATTATGTTGGTGCGTCTTCGGAACTTTTAAATATCTCGATATATCTCGAAAACTACGCTTCTGATCAAAAAATATCATAGAACATAAATTGTAGGAAACGTAATTCTCTACAAAAAACGTCTCTTAACATTTTGCCATAGCTCGCTTCGTTTCCGAGATATTTGCAGATTCAGCTCAAAGGAACTGGCCTGACGGACATATTTCGAGATATTTCTTCTTCTTGTTGTTCTTCTTCTGCACAGCTAAGCTGGAAGTGGCATTTGCAGCTCGCAATAGTGCAGAGTTATCTCACCGAAATGGGCCACGGTGTTTCTGTATCTCTATTATGTTGGTGCGGCTTCGGAACTTTTAAATATCTCGATATATCTCGAGAACTACGCATCTGATCAAAAAATATCATAGAAGATAAAAAGTAGGAAACTTAATTCTCTACAAAAAAGGTCTCTTAACATTTCGCCATAGCTCGCTTCGTTTCCGAGATATTTGCAGATTTATCTCAAGGGAAGGGGCCTGTCGGACATATTTCGAGATATTTCTTCTTCTTGTTGCTCTTCTTCTGCACAGCTAAGCTGGAAGTGGCATTTGCGGCTCGCACTAGTGCAGAGTTATCTCAAAGAAAGGGGCCACGGTGTTTCTGTATCTCTATTATGTTGGTGCGGCTTCGGAACTTTTAAATATCTCGATATATCTCGAAAACTACGCTTCTGATCAAAAAATATCATAGAACATACATTGTAGGAAACGTAATTCTCTACAAAAAACGTCTCTTAACATTTTGCCATAGCTCGCTTCGTTTCCGAGATATTTGCATATTTATCTCAAGGGAAGGGGCCTGACGGACATATTTCGAGATATTTCTTCTTCTTGTTGTTCTTCTTCTGCACAGCTGAGCTGGAAGTGGCATTTGCGGCTCGCAATAGTGCAGAGTTATCTCAAAGAAAGGGGCCACGGTGTTTCTGTATCTCTATTATGTTGGTGCGGCTTCGGAACTTTTAACTATCTCGATATATCTCGAAAACTACGCTTCTGATCAAAAAATATCATAGAACATAAATTGTAGGAAACATAATTCTCTACAAAAAAGGTCTCTTAACATTTTGCCATAGCTCGCTTCGTTTCCGAGATATTTGCAGATTTATCTCAAGGGAAGGGGCCTGACGGACATATTTCGAGATATTTCTTCTTCTTGTTGTTCTTCTTCTGCACAGCTAAGCTGGCAGTGGCATTTGCAGCGCGCATTAGTGCAGAGTTATCTCAAAGAAAGAGGCCACGGTGTTTCTGTACCTCTATTATGTTGGTGCAGCTTCGGAACTTTTAAATATCTTGATATATCTCGAGAACTACGCATCTGATCAAAAAATATCATGGAACATAAAAAGTAGGAAACTTAATTCTCTACAAAAAAGGTCTCTTAACATTTTGCCATAGCTCGCTTCGTTTCCGAGATATTTGCAGATTTATCTCAAGGGAAGGGGCCTGACGGACATATTTCGAGATATTTCTTCTTCTTGTTGTTCTTCTTCTGCACAGCTAAGCTGGAAGTGGCATTTGCAGCTCGCAATAGTGCAGAGTTATCTCAAAGAGAGGGGCCACGGTGTTTCTGTATCTCTATTATGTTGGTGCGGCTTCGGAACTTTTAAATATCTTGATATATCTCGAGAACTACGCATCTGATCAAAAAATATCATAGAAGATAAAAAGTAGGAAACGTAATTCTCTACAAAAAAGGTCTCTTAACATTTCGCCATAGCTTGCTTCGTTCCCGAGATATTTGCAGATATATCTCAAGGGAAGGGGCCTGACGGACATATTTCGAGATATTTCTTCTTCTTGTTGTTCTTCTTCTGCACAGCTAAGCTGGAAGTGGCATTTGCGGCTCGCACTAGTGCACCGTTATCTCAAAGAAAGGGGCCACGGTGTTTCTGTATCTCTATTATGTTGGTGCGTCTTCGGAACTTTTAAATATCTCGATATATCTCGAAAACTACGCTTCTGATCAAAAAATATCATAGAACATAAATTGTAGGAAACGTAATTCTCTACAAAAAACGTCTCTTAACATTTTGCCATAGCTCGCTTCGTTTCCGAGATATTTGCAGATTCAGCTCAAAGGAACTGGCCTGACGGACATATTTCGAGATATTTCTTCTTCTTGTTGTTCTTCTTCTGCACAGCTAAGCTGGAAGTGGCATTTGCAGCTCGCAATAGTGCAGAGTTATCTCACCGAAATGGGCCACGGTGTTTCTGTATCTCTATTATGTTGGTGCGGCTTCGGAACTTTTAAATATCTCGATATATCTCGAGAACTACGCATCTGATCAAAAAATATCATAGAAGATAAAAAGTAGGAAACTTAATTCTCTACAAAAAAGGTCTCTTAACATTTCGCCATAGCTCGCTTCGTTTCCGAGATATTTGCAGATTTATCTCAAGGGAAGGGGCCTGTCGGACATATTTCGAGATATTTCTTCTTCTTGTTGCTCTTCTTCTGCACAGCTAAGCTGGAAGTGGCATTTGCGGCTCGCACTAGTGCAGAGTTATCTCAAAGAAAGGGGCCACGGTGTTTCTGTATCTCTATTATGTTGGTGCGGCTTCGGAACTTTTAAATATCTCGATATATCTCGAAAACTACGCTTCTGATCAAAAAATATCATAGAACATACATTGTAGGAAACGTAATTCTCTACAAAAAACGTCTCTTAACATTTTGCCATAGCTCGCTTCGTTTCCGAGATATTTGCATATTTATCTCAAGGGAAGGGGCCTGACGGACATATTTCGAGATATTTCTTCTTCTTGTTGTTCTTCTTCTGCACAGCTGAGCTGGAAGTGGCATTTGCGGCTCGCAATAGTGCAGAGTTATCTCAAAGAAAGGGGCCACGGTGTTTCTGTATCTCTATTATGTTGGTGCGGCTTCGGAACTTTTAACTATCTCGATATATCTCGAAAACTACGCTTCTGATCAAAAAATATCATAGAACATAAATTGTAGGAAACATAATTCTCTACAAAAAAGGTCTCTTAACATTTTGCCATAGCTCGCTTCGTTTCCGAGATATTTGCAGATTTATCTCAAGGGAAGGGGCCTGACGGACATATTTCGAGATATTTCTTCTTCTTGTTGTTCTTCTTCTGCACAGCTAAGCTGGCAGTGGCATTTGCAGCGCGCATTAGTGCAGAGTTATCTCAAAGAAAGGGGCCACGGTGTTTCTGTATCTCTATTATGTTGGTGCGGCTTCGGAACTTTTAAGTATCTTGATCTATCTCGAGAACTACGCATCTGATCAAAAAATATCATAGAAGATAAAAAGTAGGAAACTTAATTCTCTACAAAAAAGGTCTCTTAACATTTCGCCATAGCTCGCTTCGTTTCCGAGATATTTGCAGATTTATCTCAAGGGAAGGGGCCTGTCGGACATATTTCGAGATATTTCTTCTTCTTGTTGCTCTTCTTCTGCACAGCTAAGCTGGAAGTGGCATTTGCGGCTCGCACTAGTGCAGAGTTATCTCAAAGAAAGGGGCCACGGTGTTTCTGTATCTCTATTATGTTGGTGCGGCTTCGGAACTTTTAAATTTCTCGATATATCTCGAAAACTACGCTTCTGATCAAAAAATATCATAGAACGTAAATTGTAGGAAATATTATTCTCTACAAAAAAGGTCTCTTAACGTTTTGCCATAGCTCGCTTCGTTTCCGAGATATTTGCAGATTTATCTCAAGGGAAGGGGCCTGACGGACATATTTCGAGATATTTCTTCTTCTTGTTGTTCTTCTTCTGCACAGCTAAGCTGGAAGTGGCATTTGCAGCTCGCAATAGTGCAGAGTTATCTCAAAGAGAGGGGCCACGGTGTTTCTGTATCTCTATTATGTTGGTGCGGCTTCGGAACTTTTAAGTATCTTGATCTATCTCGAGAACTACGCATCTGATCAAAAAATATCATAGAAGATAAAAAGTAGGAAACTTAATTCTCTACAAAAAAGGTCTCTTAACATTTCGCCATAGCTCGCTTCGTTTCCGAGATATTTGCAGATTTATCTCAAGGGAAGGGGCCTGTCGGACATATTTCGAGATATTTCTTCTTCTTGTTGCTCTTCTTCTGCACAGCTAAGCTGGAAGTGGCATTTGCGGCTCGCACTAGTGCAGAGTTATCTCAAAGAAAGGGGCCACGGTGTTTCTGTATCTCTATTATGTTGGTGCGGCTTCGGAACTTTTAAATATCTCGATATATCTCGAAAACTACGCTTCTGATCAAAAAATATCATAGAACATACATTGTAGGAAACGTAATTCTCTACAAAAAACGTCTCTTAACATTTTGCCATAGCTCGCTTCGTTTCCGAGATATTTGCATATTTATCTCAAGGGAAGGGGCCTGACGGACATATTTCGAGATATTTCTTCTTCTTGTTGTTCTTCTTCTGCACAGCTGAGCTGGAAGTGGCATTTGCGGCTCGCAATAGTGCAGAGTTATCTCAAAGAAAGGGGCCACGGTGTTTCTGTATCTCTATTATGTTGGTGCGGCTTCGGAACTTTTAAATATCTCGATATATCTCGAAAACTACGCTTCTGATCAAAAAATATCATAGAACATAAATTGTAGGAAACATAATTCTCTACAAAAAAGGTCTCTTAACATTTTGCCATAGCTCGCTTCGTTTCCGAGATATTTGCAGATTTATCTCAAGGGAAGGGGCCTGACGGACATATTTCGAGATATTTCTTCTTCTTGTTGTTCTTCTTCTGCACAGCTAAGCTGGCAGTGGCATTTGCAGCGCGCATTAGTGCAGAGTTATCTCAAAGAAAGGGGCCACGGTGTTTCTGTATCTCTATTATGTTGGTGCGGCTTCGGAACTTTTAAATATCTTGATATATCTCGAGAACTACGGATCTGATCAAAAAATATCATACTACATAAAAAGTAGGAAACTTAATTCTCTACAAGAAAGGTCTCTAAACATTTTGCCATAGCTCGCTTCGTTTCCGAGATATTTGCAGATTTATCTCAAGGGAAGGGGCCTGACGGACATATTTCGAGATATTTCTTCTTCTTGTTGTTCTTCTTCTGCACAGCTAAGCTGGAAGTGGCATTTGCAGCTCGCAATAGTGCAGAGTTATCTCAAAGAGAGGGGCCACGGTGTTTCTGTATCTCTATTATGTTGGTGCGGCTTCGGAACTTTTAAGTATCTTGATCTATCTCGAGAACTACGCATCTGATCAAAAAATATCATAGAAGATAAAAAGTAGGAAACTTAATTCTCTACAAAAAAGGTCTCTTAACATTTCGCCATAGCTCGCTTCGTTTCCGAGATATTTGCAGATTTATCTCAAGGGAAGGGGCCTGTCGGACATATTTCGAGATATTTCTTCTTCTTGTTGCTCTTCTTCTGCACAGCTAAGCTGGAAGTGGCATTTGCGGCTCGCACTAGTGCAGAGTTATCTCAAAGAAAGGGGCCACGGTGTTTCTGTATCTCTATTATGTTGGTGCGGCTTCGGAACTTTTAAATATCTCGATATATCTCGAAAACTACGCTTCTGATCAAAAAATATCATAGAACATAAATTATAGGAAACATAATTCTCTACAAAAAACGTCTCTTAACATTTTGCCATAGCTCGCTTCGTTTCCGAGATATTTGCAGATTTATCTCAAGGGAAGTGGCCTGACGGACATATTTCGAGATATTTCTTCTTCTTGTTGTTCTTCTTCTGCACAGCTAAGCTGGAAGTGGCATTTGCAGCTCGCAATAGTGCAGAGTTATCTCAAAGAGAGGGGCCACGGTGTTTCTGTATCTCTATTATGTTGG
The DNA here is from genome assembly GCF_051020975.1 of Osmia lignaria lignaria. NCBI lineage: Eukaryota > Metazoa > Arthropoda > Insecta > Hymenoptera > Megachilidae > Osmia > Osmia lignaria. The sequence goes on along the minus strand of NW_027478162.1, from coordinate 19,805,380 downwards.
TGCGGCTTCGGAACTTTTAAGTATCTTGATCTATCTCGAGAACTACGCATCTGATCAAAAAATATCATAGAAGATAAAAAGTAGGAAACTTAATTCTCTACAAAAAAGGTCTCTTAACATTTCGCCATAGCTCGCTTCGTTTCCGAGATATTTGCAGATTTATCTCAAGGGAAGGGGCCTGTCGGACATATTTCGAGATATTTCTTCTTCTTGTTGCTCTTCTTCTGCACAGCTAAGCTGGAAGTGGCATTTGCGGCTCGCACTAGTGCAGAGTTATCTCAAAGAAAGGGGCCACGGTGTTTCTGTATCTCTATTATGTTGGTGCGGCTTCGGAACTTTTAAATATCTCGATATATCTCGAAAACTACGCTTCTGATCAAAAAATATCATAGAACATAAATTGTAGGAAACATAATTCTCTACAAAAAACGTCTCGTAACATTTTGCCATAGCTCGCTTCGTTTCCGAGATATTTGCAGATTTATCTCAAGGGAAGTGGCCTGACGGACATATTTCGAGATATTTCTTCTTCTTGTTGTTCTTCTTCTGCACAGCTAAGCTGGAAGTGGCATTTGCAGCTCGCAATAGTGCAGAGTTATCTCAAAGAGAGGGGCCACGGTGTTTCTGTATCTCTATTATGTTGGTGCGGCTTCGGAACTTTTAAGTATCTTGATCTATCTCGAGAACTACGCATCTGATCAAAAAATATCATAGAAGATAAAAAGTAGGAAACTTAATTCTCTACAAAAAAGGTCTCTTAACATTTCGCCATAGCTCGCTTCGTTTCCGAGATATTTGCAGATTTATCTCAAGGGAAGGGGCCTGTCGGACATATTTCGAGATATTTCTTCTTCTTGTTGCTCTTCTTCTGCACAGCTAATCTGGAAGTGGCATTTGCGGCTCGCACTAGTGCAGAGTTATCTCAAAGAAAGGGGCCACGGTGTTTCTGTATCTCTATTATGTTGGTGCGGCTTCGGAACTTTTAAATATCTCGATATATCTCGAAAACTACGCTTCTGATCAAAAAATATCATAGAACATAAATTGTAGGAAACATAATTCTCTACAAAAAACGTCTCTTAACATTTTGCCATAGCTCGCTTCGTTTCCGAGATATTTGCAGATTTATCTCAAGGGAAGGGGCCTGTCGGACATATTTCGAGATATTTCTTCTTCTTGTTGCTCTTCTTCTGCACAGCTAAGCTGGAAGTGGCATTTGCGGCTCGCACTAGTGCAGAGTTATCTCAAAGAAAGGGGCCACGGTGTTTCTGTATCTCTATTATGTTGGTGCGGCTTCGGAACTTTTAAATATCTCGATATATCTCGAAAACTACGCTTCTGATCAAAAAATATCATAGAACATAAATTGTAGGAAACATAATTCTCTACAAAAAACGTCTCTTAACATTTTGCCATAGCTCGCTTCGTTTCCGAGATATTTGCAGATTTATCTCAAGGGAAGTGGCCTGACGGACATATTTCGAGATATTTCTTCTTCTTGTTGTTCTTCTTCTGCACAGCTAAGCTGGAAGTGGCATTTGCAGCTCGCAATAGTGCAGAGTTATCTCAAAGAGAGGGGCCACGGTGTTTCTGTATCTCTATTATGTTGGTGCGGCTTCGGAACTTTTAAGTATCTTGATCTATCTCGAGAACTACGCATCTGATCAAAAAATATCATAGAAGATAAAAAGTAGGAAACTTAATTCTCTACAAAAAAGGTCTCTTAACATTTCGCCATAGCTCGCTTCGTTTCCGAGATATTTGCAGATTTATCTCAAGGGAAGGGGCCTGTCGGACATATTTCGAGATATTTCTTCTTCTTGTTGCTCTTCTTCTGCACAGCTAATCTGGAAGTGGCATTTGCGGCTCGCACTAGTGCAGAGTTATCTCAAAGAAAGGGGCCACGGTGTTTCTGTATCTCTATTATGTTGGTGCGGCTTCGGAACTTTTAAATATCTCGATATATCTCGAAAACTACGCTTCTGATCAAAAAATATCATAGAACATAAATTGTAGGAAACATAATTCTCTACAAAAAACGTCTCTTAACATTTTGCCATAGCTCGCTTCGTTTCCGAGATATTTGCAGATTTATCTCAAGGGAAGGGGCCTATCGGACATATTTCGAGATATTTCTTCTTCTTGTTGCTCTTCTTCTGCACAGCTAAGCTGGAAGTGGCATTTGCGGCTCGCACTAGTGCAGAGTTATCTCAAAGAAAGGGGCCACGGTGTTTCTGTATCTCTATTATGTTGGTGCGGCTTCGGAACTTTTAAATATCTCGATATATCTCGAAAACTACGCTTCTGATCAAAAAATATCATAGAACATAAATTGTAGGAAACATAATTCTCTACAAAAAACGTCTCTTAACATTTTGCCATAGCTCGCTTCGTTTCCGAGATATTTGCAGATTTATCTCAAGGGAAGTGGCCTGACGGACATATTTCGAGATATTTCTTCTTCTTCTTGTTCTTCTTCTGCACAGCTAAGCTGGAAGTGGCATTTGCGGCTCGCACTAGTGCAGAGTTATCTCAAAGAAAGGGGCCACGGTGTTTCTGTATCCCTATTATGTTGGTGCGGCTTCGGAACTTTTAAATATCTCGATATATCTCGAAAACTACGCTTCTGATCAAAAAATATCATAGAACATGAATTGTAGGAAACATAATTCTCTACAAAAAAGGTCTCTTAACATTTTCCCATAGCTGGCATCGTTTCCGAGATATTTGCAGATATATCTCAAGGGAAGGGGCCTGACGGACATATTCCGAGATATTTCTTCTTCTTGTTGTTCTTCTTCTGCACAGCTAAGCTGGAAGTGGCATTTGCAGCTCGCAATAGTGCAGAGTTATCTCAAAGAAAGGGGCCACGGTGTTTCTGTATCTCTATTATGTTGGTGCGGCTTCGGAACTTTTAAATATCTTGATATATCTCGAGAACTACGCATCTGATCAAAAAATATCATAGAACATAAAAAGTAGGAAACTTAATTCTCTACAAAAAAGGTCTCTTAACATTTTGCCATAGCTCGCTTCGTTTCCGAGATATTTGCATATTTATCTCAAGGGAAGGGGCCTGACGGACATATTTCGAGATATTTCTTCTTCTTGTTGTTCTTCTTCTGCACAGCTGAGCTGGAAGTGGCATTTGCGGCTCGCAATAGTGCAGAGTTATCTCAAAGAAAGGGGCCACGGTGTTTCTGTATCTCTATTATGTTGGTGCGGCTTCGGAACTTTTAAATATCTCGATATATCTCGAAAACTACGCTTCTGATCAAAAAATATCATAGAACGTAAATTGTAGGAAATACTATTCTCTACAAAAAAGGTCTCTTAACGTTTTGCCATAGCTCGCTTCGTTTCCGAGATATTTGCAGATTCATCTCAAGGGAAGGGGTCTGACGGACATATTTCGAGATATTTCTTCTTCTTGTTGTTCTTCTTCTGCACAGCTAAGCTCGAAGTGGCATTTGCAGCTCGCAATAGTGCAGAGTTATCTCAAAGAAAGAGGCCACGGTGTTTCTGTACCTCTATTATGTTGGTGCAGCTTCGGAACTTTTAAATATCTTGATATATCTCGAGAACTACGCATCTGATCAAAAAATATCATCGAACATAAAAAGTAGGAAACTTAATTCTCTACAAAAAAGGTCTCTTAACATTTTGCCATAGCTCACTTCGTTTCCGAGATATTTGCAGATTTATCTCAAGGGAAGTGGCCTGACGGACATATTTCGAGATATTTCTTCTTCTTGTTGTTCTTCTTCTGCACAGCTAAGCTGGAAGTGGCATTTGCAGCTCGCAATAGTGCAGAGTTATCCCAAAGAAAGGGGCCACGGTGTTTCTGTATCTCTATTATGTTGGTGCGGCTTTGGAACTTTTAAATATCTCGATATATCTCGAAAACTACGCTTCTGATCAAAAAATATCATAGAACGTAAATTGTAGGAAATACTATTCTCTACAAAAAAGGTCTCTTAACGTTTTGCCATAGCTCGCTTCGTTTCCGAGATATTTGCAGATTCATCTCAAGGGAAGGGGTCTGACGGACATATTTCGAGATATTTCTTCTTCTTGTTGTTCTTCTTCTGCACAGCTAAGCTCGAAGTGGCATTTGCAGCTCGCAATAGTGCAGAGTTATCTCAAAGAAAGAGGCCACGGTGTTTCTGTACCTCTATTATGTTGGTGCAGCTTCGGAACTTTTAAATATCTTGATATATCTCGAGAACTACGCATCTGATCAAAAAATATCATCGAACATAAAAAGTAGGAAACTTAATTCTCTACAAAAAAGGTCTCCTAACATTTTGCCATAGCTCGCTTCGTTTCCGAGATATTTGCAGATTTATCTCAAGGGAAGTGGCCTGACGGACATATTTCGAGATATTTCTTCTTCTTGTTGTTCTTCTTCTGCACAGCTAAGCTGGAAGTGGCATTTGCAGCTCGCAATAGTGCAGAGTTATCCCAAAGAAAGGGGCCACGGTGTTTCTGTATCTCTATTATGTTGGTGCGGCTTCGGAACTTTTAAATATCTCGATATATCTCGAAAACTACGCTTCTGATCAAAAAATATCATAGAACGTAAATTGTAGGAAATATCATTCTCTACAAAAAAGGTCTCTTAACGTTTTGCCATAGCTCGCTTCGTTTCCGAGATATTTGCAGATTCATCTCAAGGGAAGGGGCCTGACGGACATATTTCGAGATATTTCTTCTTCTTGTTGTTCTTCTTCTGCACAGCTAAGCTGGAAGTGGCATTTACAGCTCGCAATAGTGCAGAGTTATCTCAAAGAAAGGGGCCACGGTGTTTCTGTATCTCTATTATGTTGGTGCGGCTTCGGAACTTTTAAATATCTTGATATATCTCGAGAACTACGCCTCTGATCGAAAAATATCATAGAACATAAAAAGTGGGAAACTTAATGCTCTACAAAAAAGGTCTCTTAACATTTTGCCATAGCTCGCTTCGTTTCCGAGATATTTGCAGATTTATCTCAAGGGAAGGGGCCTGACGGACATATTTCGAGATATTTCTTCTTCTTGTTCTTCCTCTGCACAGCTAAGCTGGAAGTGGCATTTGCAGCTCGCAATAGTGCAGAGTTACCTCAAAGAAAGGGGCCACGGTGTTTCTGTATCTCTATTATGTTGGTGCGGCTTCGGAACTTTTAAATATCTTGATATATCTCGAGAACTACGCATCTGATCAAAAAATATCATAGAACATAAATTGTAGGAAGCATAATTCTCTACAAAAAAGGTCTCTTAATATTTTGCCATAGCTCGCTTCGTTTCCGAGATATTTGCAGATATATCTCAAGGGAAGGGGCCTGACGGACATATTTCGAGATATTTCTTCTTCTTGTTGTTCTTCTTCTGCGCAGCTAAGCTGGAAGTGGCATTTGCAGCTCGCAATAGTGCAGAGATATCTCAAAGAAAGGGGCCACGGTGTTTCTGTATCTCTATTATGTTGGTGCGGCTTCGGAACTTTTAAATATCTTGATATATCTCGAGAACTACGCGTCTGATCAAAAAATATCATAGAACATACAAAGTAGGAAACTTAATTCTCTACAAAAAAGGTCTCTTAACATTTTGCCATCGCTCGCTTCGTTTCCGAGATATTTGCAGATTTATCTCAAGGGAAGGGGCCTGACGGACATATTTCGAGATATTTCTTCTTCTTGTTGTTCTTCTTCTGCACAGCTAAGCTGGAAGTGGCATTTGCGGCTCGCACTAGTGCAGAGTTATCTCAACGAAAGGGGCCACGGTGTTTCTGTATCTCTATTATGTTGGTGCGGCTTCGGAACTTTTAAATATCTCGATATATCTCGAAAACTACGCATCTGATCAAAAAATATCATAGAACATAAAAAGTAGGAAACTTAATTCTCTACAAAAAAGGTCGCTTAACATTTTGCCATAGCTCGCTTCGTTTCCGAGATATTTGCATATTTATCTCAAGGGAAGGGGCCTGACGGACATATTTCGAGATATTTCTTCTTCTTGTTGTTCTTCTTCTGCACAGCTAAGCTGGAAGTGACATTTGCGGCTCGCACTAGTGCAGAGTTATCTCAAAGAACGGGGCCACGGTGTTTCTGTATCCCTATTATGTTGGTGCGGCTTCGGAACTTTTAAATATCTTGATATATCTCGAGAACTACGCTTCTGATCAAAAAATATCATAGAACATAAATTGTAGGAAACATAATTCTCTACAAAAAACGTCTCTTAACATTTTGCCATAGCTCGCTTCGTTTCCGAGATATTTGCAGATTCAGCTCAAAGGAACTGGCCTGACGGACATATTTCGAGATATTTCTTCTTCTTGTTGTTCTTCTTCTGCACAGCTAAGCTGAAAGTGGCATTTGCAGCTCGCAATAGTGCAGAGTTATCTCAAAGAAAGGGGCCACGGTGTTTCTGTATCTCTATTATGTTGGTGCGGCTTCGGAACTTTTAAATATCTTGATATATCTCGAAAACTACGCATCTGATCAGAAAATATCATAGAAGATAAAAAGTAGGAAACTTAATTCTCTACAAAAAAGGTCTCTTAACATTTTGCCATAGCTCGCTTCGTTTCCGAGATATTTGCAGATTTATCTCAAGGTAAGGGGCCTGACGGACATATTTCGAAATATTTCTTCTTCTTGTTGTTCTTCTTCTGCACAGCTAAGCTGGAAGTGGCATTTGCAGCTCGCAATAGTGCATAGCTATCTGAAAGAAAGGGGCCACGGTGTTTCTGTATCTCTATTATGTTGGTGCGGCTTCGGAACTTTTAAATATCTTGATATATCTCGAGAACTACGCATCTGATCAAAAAATATCATAGAACATAAAAAGTAGGAAACATAATTCGCTACAAAAAAGGTCTCTTAACATTTTGCCATAGCTCGCTTCGTTTCCGAGATATTTGCAGATTTATCTCAAGGGAAGGGGCCTGACGGACATATTTCGAGATATTTCTTCTTCTTGTTGTTCTTCTTCTGCACAGCTAAGCTGGAAGTGGCATTTGCGGCTCGCACTAGTGCAGAGTTATCTCAAAGAAAGGGGCCACGGTGTTTCTGTATCTCTATTATGTTGGTGCGGCTTCGGAACTTTTAAATATCTTGATATATCTCGAGAACTACGCATCTGATCCAAAAATATCATAGAACATAAATAGTAGGAAACTTAATTCTCTACAAAAAAGGTCTCTCAACATTTTGCCATAGCTCGCTTCGTTTCCGAGATATTTGCAGATTTATCTCAAGGGAAGGGGCCTAACGGACATATTTCCAGATATTTCTTCTTCTTGTTGTTCTTCTTCTGCACAGCTAAGCTGGAAGTGGCATTTGCGGCTCGCACTAGTGCAGAGTTATCTCAAAGAAAGGGGCCACGGTGTTTCTGTATCTCTATTATGTTGGTGCAGCTTCAGAACTTTTAAATATCTTGATGTATCTCGAGAACTACGCATCTGATCAAAAAATATCATGGAACATAAAAAGTAGAAAACTTAATTCTCTACAGAAAAGGTCTCTTAACATTTTGCCATAGCTCGCTTCGTTTCCGAGATATTTGCAGATTTATCTCAAGGGAAGGGGCCTGACGGACATATTTCGAGATATTTCTTCTTCTTGTTGTTCTTCTTCTGCACAGCTAAACTGGACGTGGCATTTCCAGCTCGCAATAGTGCAGAGTTATCTCAAAGAGAGGGGCCACGGTGTTTCTGTATCTCTATTATGTTGGTGCGGCTTCGGAACTTTTAAATATCTTGATATATCTCGAGAACTACGCATCTGATCAAAAAATATCATAGAACATAAATTGTAGGAAACATAATTGTCTACAAAAAAGGTCTCTTAACATTTTGCCATAGCTCGCTTCGTTTCCGAGATACTTGCCGATTTATCTCAAGGGAAGGGTCCTGACGGACATATTTCGAGATATTTCTTCTTCTTGTTGTTCTTCTTCTGCACAGCTAAGCTGGAAGTGGCATTTGCAGCTCGCAATTGTGCAGAGTTATCTCAAAGAGAGGGGCCACGGTGTTTCTGTATCTCTATTATGTTGGTGCGGCTTCGGAACTTTTAAATATCTTGATATATCTCGAGAACTACGAATCTGATCAGAAAATATCATAGAAGATAAAAAGTAGGAAACTTAATTCTCTACAAAAAAGGTGTCTTAACATTTTGCCATAGCTCGCTTCGTTTCCGAGATATTTGCAGATTTATCTCATGGTAAGGGGCCTGACGGACATATTTCGAGATATTTCTTCTTCTTGTTGTTCTTCTTCTGCACAGCTAAGCTGGAAGTGGCATTTGCAGCTCGCAATAGTGCATAGTTATCTGAAAGAAAGGGGCCACGGTGTTTCTGTATCTCTATTATGTTGGTGCGGCTTCGGAACTTTTAAATATCTCGATATATCTCGAAAACTACGCTTCTGATCAAAAAATATCATAGAACATAAATTGTAGGAAACATAATTCTCTACAAAAAAGGTCTCTTCAGATTTTGCCATAGCTCGCTTCGTTTCCGAGATATTTGCAGATTTATCTCAAGGGAAGGGGCCTGACGGACATATTCCGAGATATTTCTTCTTCTTGTTGTTCCTCTTCTGCACAGCTAAGCTGGAAGTGGCATTTGCAGCTCGCAATAGTGCAGAGTTATCTCAAAGAGAGGGGCCACGGTGTTTCTGTATCTCTATTATGTTGGTGCGGCTTCGGAACTTTTAAATATCTTGATATATCTCGAGAACTACGCATCTGATCAGAAAATATCATAGAAGATAAAAAGTAGGAAACTTAATTCTCTACAAAAAAGGTCTCTTAACATTTTGCCATAGCTCGCTTCGTTTCCGAGATATTTGCAGATTTATCTCAAGGTAAGGGGCCTGACGGACATATTTCCAGATATTTCTTCTTCTTGTTGTTCTTCTTCTGCACAGCTAAGCTGGAAGTGGCATTTGCAGCTCGCAATAGTGCATAGCTATCTCAAAGAAAGGGGCCACGGTGTTTCTGTATCTCTATTATGTTGGTGCGGCTTCGGAACTTTTAAATATCTCGATATATCTCGAAAACTACGCTTCTGATCAAAAAATATCATAGAACATAAATTGTAGGAAACATAATTCTCTACAAAAAACGTCTCTAAACATTTTGCCATACCTCGCTTCGTTTCCGAGATATTTGCAGATTCAGCTCAAAGGAACTGGCCTGACGGACATATTTCGAGATATTTCTTCTTCTTGTTGTTCTTCCTCTGCACAGCTAAGCTGGAAGTGGCATTTGCAGCTCGCAATAGTGCATAGCTATCTGACAGAAAGGGGCCACGGTGTTTCTGTATCTCTATTATGTTCGTGCGGCTTCGGAACTTTTAAATATCTTGATATATCTCGAGAACTACGCATCTGATCAAAAAATATCATAGAACATAAAAAGTAGGAAACTTAATTCTCTACAAAAAAGGTCTCTTATCATTTTGCCATAGCTCTCTTCGTTTCCGAGATATTTGGGGATTTATCTCAAGGGAAGGGGCCTGACGGACATATTTCGAGATATTTCTTCTTCTTGTTGTTCTTCTTCTGCACAGCTAAGCTGGAAGTGGCATTTGCAGCTCGCAATAGTGCATAGCTATCTGACAGAAAGGGGCCACGGTGTTTCTGTATCTCTATTATGTTCGTGCGGCTTCGGAACTTTTAAATATCTTGATATATCTCGAGAACTACGAATCTGATCAGAAAATATCATAGAAGATAAAAAGTAGGAAACTTAATTCTCTACAAAAAAGGTCTCTTAACATTTTGCCATAGCTCGCTTCGTTTCCGAGATATTTGCAGATTTATCTCATGGTAAGGGGCCTGACGGACATATTTCGAGATATTTCTTCTTCTTGTTGTTCTTCTTCTGCACAGCTAAACTGGACGTGGCATTTCCAGCTCGCAATAGTGCAGAGTTATCTCAAAGAGAGGGGCCACGGTGTTTCTGTATCTCTATTATGTTGGTGCGGCTTCGGAACTTTTAAATATCTTGATATATCTCGAGAACTACGCATCTGATCAAAAAATATCATAGAACATAAATTGTAGGAAACATAATTGTCTACAAAAAAGGTCTCTTAACATTTTGCCATAGCTCGCTTCGTTTCCGAGATACTTGCCGATTTATCTCAAGGGAAGGGTCCTGACGGACATATTTCGAGATATTTCTTCTTCTTGTTGTTCTTCTTCTGCACAGCTAAGCTGGAAGTGGCATTTGCAGCTCGCAATTGTGCAGAGTTATCTCAAAGAGAGGGGCCACGGTGTTTCTGTATCTCTATTATGTTGGTGCGGCTTCGGAACTTTTAAATATCTTGATATATCTCGAGAACTACGCATCTGATCAAAAAATATCATAGAACATAAATTGTAGGAAACATAATTGTCTACAAAAAAGGTCTCTTAACATTTTGCCATAGCTCGCTTCGTTTCCGAGATACTTGCCGATTTATCTCAAGGGAAGGGTCCTGACGGACATATTTCGAGATATTTCTTCTTCTTGTTGTTCTTCTTCTGCACAGCTAAGCTGGAAGTGGCATTTGCAGCTCGCAATTGTGCAGAGTTATCTCAAAGAGAGGGGCCACGGTGTTTCTGTATCTCTATTATGTTGGTGCGGCTTCGGAACTTTTAAATATCTTGATATATCTCGAGAACTACGAATCTGATCAGAAAATATCATAGAAGATAAAAAGTAGGAAACTTAATTCTCTACAAAAAAGGTGTCTTAACATTTTGCCATAGCTCGCTTCGTTTCCGAGATATTTGCAGATTTATCTCATGGTAAGGGGCCTGACGGACATATTTCGAGATATTTCTTCTTCTTGTTGTTCTTCTTCTGCACAGCTAAGCTGGAAGTGGCATTTGCAGCTCGCAATAGTGCATAGTTATCTGAAAGAAAGGGGCCACGGTGTTTCTGTATCTCTATTATGTTGGTGCGGCTTCGGAACTTTTAAATATCTCGATATATCTCGAAAACTACGCTTCTGATCAAAAAATATCATAGAACATAAATTGTAGGAAACATAATTCTCTACAAAAAAGGTCTCTTCACATTTTGCCATAGCTCGCTTCGTTTCCGAGATATTTGCAGATTTATCTCAAGGGAAGGGGCCTGACGGACATATTCCGAGATATTTCTTCTTCTTGTTGTTCCTCTTCTGCACAGCTAAGCTGGAAGTGGCATTTGCAGCTCGCAATAGTGCAGAGTTATCTCAAAGAGAGGGGCCACGGTGTTTCTGTATCTCTATTATGTTGGTGCGGCTTCGGAACTTTTAAATATCTTGATATATCTCGAGAACTACGCATCTGATCAGAAAATATCATAGAAGATAAAAAGTAGGAAACTTAATTCTCTACAAAAAAGGTCTCTTAACATTTTGCCATAGCTCGCTTCGTTTCCGAGATATTTGCAGATTTATCTCAAGGTAAGGGGCCTGACGGACATATTTCCAGATATTTCTTCTTCTTGTTGTTCTTCTTCTGCACAGCTAAGCTGGAAGTGGCATTTGCAGCTCGCAATAGTGCATAGCTATCTCAAAGAAAGGGGCCACGGTGTTTCTGTATCTCTATTATGTTGGTGCGGCTTCGGAACTTTTAAATATCTCGATATATCTCGAAAACTACGCTTCTGATCAAAAAATATCATAGAACATAAATTGTAGGAAACATAATTCTCTACAAAAAACGTCTCTAAACATTTTGCCATACCTCGCTTCGTTTCCGAGATATTTGCAGATTCAGCTCAAAGGAACTGGCCTGACGGACATATTTCGAGATATTTCTTCTTCTTGTTGTTCTTCCTCTGCACAGCTAAGCTGGAAGTGGCATTTGCAGCTCGCAATAGTGCATAGCTATCTGACAGAAAGGGGCCACGGTGTTTCTGTATCTCTATTATGTTCGTGCGGCTTCGGAACTTTTAAATATCTTGATATATCTCGAGAACTACGCATCTGATCAAAAAATATCATAGAACATAAAAAGTAGGAAACTTAATTCTCTACAAAAAAGGTCTCTTATCATTTTGCCATAGCTCTCTTCGTTTCCGAGATATTTGGGGATTTATCTCAAGGGAAGGGGCCTGACGGACATATTTCGAGATATTTCTTCTTCTTGTTGTTCTTCTTCTGCACAGCTAAGCTGGAAGTGGCATTTGCAGCTCGCAATAGTGCATAGCTATCTGACAGAAAGGGGCCACGGTGTTTCTGTATCTCTATTATGTTCGTGCGGCTTCGGAACTTTTAAATATCTTGATATATCTCGAGAACTACGAATCTGATCAGAAAATATCATAGAAGATAAAAAGTAGGAAACTTAATTCTCTACAAAAAAGGTCTCTTAACATTTTGCCATAGCTCGCTTCGTTTCCGAGATATTTGCAGATTTATCTCATGGTAAGGGGCCTGACGGACATATTTCGAGATATTTCTTCTTCTTGTTGTTCTTCTTCTGCACAGCTAAACTGGACGTGGCATTTCCAGCTCGCAATAGTGCAGAGTTATCTCAAAGAGAGGGGCCACGGTGTTTCTGTATCTCTATTATGTTGGTGCGGCTTCGGAACTTTTAAATATCTTGATATATCTCGAGAACTACGCATCTGATCAAAAAATATCATAGAACATAAATTGTAGGAAACATAATTGTCTACAAAAAAGGTCTCTTAACATTTTGCCATAGCTCGCTTCGTTTCCGAGATACTTGCCGATTTATCTCAAGGGAAGGGTCCTGACGGACATATTTCGAGATATTTCTTCTTCTTGTTGTTCTTCTTCTGCACAGCTAAGCTGGAAGTGGCATTTGCAGCTCGCAATTGTGCAGAGTTATCTCAAAGAGAGGGGCCACGGTGTTTCTGTATCTCTATTATGTTGGTGCGGCTTCGGAACTTTTAAATATCTTGATATATCTCGAGAACTACGAATCTGATCAGAAAATATCATAGAAGATAAAAAGTAGGAAACTTAATTCTCTACAAAAAAGGTCTCTTAACATTTTGCCATAGCTCGCTTCGTTTCCGAGATATTTGCAGATTTATCTCATGGTAAGGGGCCTGACGGACATATTTCGAGATATTTCTTCTTCTTGTTGTTCTTCTTCTGCACAGCTAAGCTGGAAGTGGCATTTGCAGCTCGCAATAGTGCATAGTTATCTGAAAGAAAGGGGCCACGGTGTTTCTGTATCTCTATTATGTTGGTGCGGCTTCGGAACTTTTAAATATCTCGATATATCTCGAAAACTACGCTTCTGATCAAAAAATATCATAGAACATAAATTGTAGGAAACATAATTCTCTACAAAAAAGGTCTCTTCACATTTTGCCATAGCTCGCTTCGTTTCCGAGATATTTGCAGATTTATCTCAAGGGAAGGGGCCTGACGGACATATTCCGAGATATTTCTTCTTCTTGTTGTTCCTCTTCTGCACAGCTAAGCTGGAAGTGGCATTTGCAGCTCGCAATAGTGCAGAGTTATCTCAAAGAGAGGGGCCACGGTGTTTCTGTATCTCTATTATGTTGGTGCGGCTTCGGAACTTTTAAATATCTTGATATATCTCGAGAACTACGCATCTGATCAGAAAATATCATAGAAGATAAAAAGTAGGAAACTTAATTCTCTACAAAAAAGGTCTCTTAACATTTTGCCATAGCTCGCTTCGTTTCCGAGATATTTGCAGATTTATCTCAAGGTAAGGGGCCTGACGGACATATTTCCAGATATTTCTTCTTCTTGTTGTTCTTCTTCTGCACAGCTAAGCTGGAAGTGGCATTTGCAGCTCGCAATAGTGCATAGCTATCTCAAAGAAAGGGGCCACGGTGTTTCTGTATCTCTATTATGTTGGTGCGGCTTCGGAACTTTTAAATATCTCGATATATCTCGAAAACTACGCTTCTGATCAAAAAATATCATAGAACATAAATTGTAGGAAACATAATTCTCTACAAAAAACGTCTCTAAACATTTTGCCATACCTCGCTTCGTTTCCGAGATATTTGCAGATTCAGCTCAAAGGAACTGGCCTGACGGACATATTTCGAGATATTTCTTCTTCTTGTTGTTCTTCCTCTGCACAGCTAAGCTGGAAGTGGCATTTGCAGCTCGCAATAGTGCAGAGTTATCTCAAAGAAAGGGGCCACGGTGTTTCTGTATCTCTATTATGTTGGTGCGGCTTCGGAACTTTTAAATATCTTGATATATCTCGAGAACTACGCATCTGATCAAAAAATATCATAGAACATAAAAAGTAGGAAACTTAATTCTCTACAAAAAAGGTCTCTTATCATTTTGCCATAGCTCTCTTCGTTTCCGAGATATTTGGGGATTTATCTCAAGGGAAGGGGCCTGACGGACATATTTCGAGATATTTCTTCTTCTTGTTGTTCTTCTTCTGCACAGCTAAGCTGGAAGTGGCATTTGCAGCTCGCAATAGTGCATAGCTATCTGACAGAAAGGGGCCACGGTGTTTCTGTATCTCTATTATGTTGGTGCGGCTTCGGAACTTTTAAATATCTTGATATATCTCGAGAACTACGCATCTGATCAAAAAATATCATAGAACATAAAAAGTAGGAAACTTAATTCGCTACAAAAAAGGTCTCTTAACATTTTGCCATAGCTCGCTTCGTTTCCGAGATATTTGCAGATTTATCTCAAGGGAAGAGGCCTAACGGACATATTTCGTGATATTTCTTCTTCTTGTTGTTCTTCTTCTGCACAGCTAAGCTGGAAGTGGCATTTGCAGCTCGCAATAGTGCAGAGTTATCTCAAAGAAAGGGGCCACGGTGTTTCTGTATCTCTATTATGTTGGTGCGGCTTCTTAACTTTTAAATATCTTGATATATCTCGAGAACTACGCATCTGATCAAAAAATTTCATAGAACATAAAAAGTACGAAACTCAATTCTCTACAAAAAAGGTCTCTTAACATTTTGCAATACCTCGCTTCGTTTCCGAGATATTTGCAGATTTATCTCAAGGGAAGGGGCCTGACGGACATATTTCGAGATATTTCTTCTTCTTGTTGTTCTTCTTCTGCACAACTAAGCTGGAAGTGGCATTTGCGGCTCGCACTAGTGCAGAGTTATCTCAAAGAAAGGGGCCACGGTGTTTCTGTATCTCTATTATGTTGGTGCGGCTTCGGAACTTTTAAATATCTCGATATATCTCGAAAACTACGCTTCTGATCAAAAAATATCATAGAACATAAATTGTAGGAAACATAATTGTCTACAAAAAAGGTCTCTTAACATTTTGCCATAGCTCGCTTCGTTTCCGAGATACTTGCCGATTTATCTCAAGGGAAGGGGCCTGACGGACATATTTCGAGATATTTCTTCTTCTTGTTGTTCTTCTTCTGCACAGCTAAGCTGGAAGTGGCATTTGCAGCTCGCAATTGTGCAGAGTTATCTCAAAGAGAGGGGCCACGGTGTTTCTGTATCTCTATTATGTTGGTGCGGCTTCGGAACTTTTAAATATCTTGATATATCTCGAGAACTACGCTTCTGATCAAAAAATATCATAGAACATAAATTGTAGGAAACTTAATTTTCTACAAAAAAGGTCTCTTAACATTTTCCCATAGCTGGCATCGTTTCCGAGATATTTGCAGATATATCTCAAGGGAAGGGGCCTGACGGACATATTCCGAGATATTTCTTCTTCTTGTTGTTCTTCTTCTGCACAGCTAACCTGGAAGTGGCATTTCCAGCTCGCAATAGTGCAGAGTTATCCCAAAGAAAGGGGCCACGGTGTTTCTGTATCTCTATTATGTTGGTGCGGCTTCGGAACTTTTAAATATCTTGATATATCTCGAGAACTACGCATCTGATCAAAAAATATCATAGAACATAAATTGTAGGAAACATAATTCTCTACAAAAAACGTCTCTTAACATTTTGCCATAGCTCGCTTCGTTTCCGAGATATTTGCAGATTCAGCTCAAAGGAACGGGCCTGACGGACATATTTCGAGATACTTCTTCTTCTTGTTGTTCTTCCTCTGCACAGCTAAGCTGGAAGTGGCATTTGCAGCTCGCAATAGTGCAGAGTTATCTCAAAGAAAGGGGCCACGGTGTTTCTGTATCTCTATTATGTTGGTGCGGCTTCGGAACTTTTAAATATCTTGATATATCTCGAGAACTACGCATCTGATCAAAAAATATCATAGAACATAAAAAGTAGGAAACGTAATTCTCTACAAAAAAGGTCTCTTAACATTTTGCCATAGCTCGCTTCGTTTCCGAGATATTTGCAGATTTATCTCAAGGGAAGGGGCCTGACGGACATATTTCGAGATATTTCTTCTTCTTGTTGTTCTTCTTCTGCACAGCTGAGCTGGAAGTGGCATTTGCAGGTCGCAATAGTGCAGAGTTATCTCAAAGAAAGGGGCCACGGTGTTTCTGTATCTCTATTATGTTGGTGCGGCTTCGGAACTTTTAAATATCTTGATATATCTCGAGAACTACGCCTCTGATCAAAAAATATCATAGAACGTAAATTGTAGGAAACATTATTCTCTACAAAAAAGGTCTCTTAACATTTTGCCATAGCTCGCTTCGTTTCCGAGATATTTGCAGATTTATCTCAAGGGAAGGGTCCTGATGGACATATTTCGAGATATTTCTTCTTCTTGTTGTTCTTCTTCTGCACAGCTAAACTAGAAGTGGCATTTCCAGCTCGCAATCGTGCAGAGTTATCTCAAAGAACGGGGCCACGTTGTTTCTGTATCTCTATTATGTTGGTGCGGCTTCGGAACTTTTAAATATCTTGATATATCTCGAGAACTACGCCTCTGATCCAAAAATATCATAGAACATAAATAGTAGGAAACTTAATTCTCTACAAAAAAGGTCTCTCAACATTTTGCCATAGCTCGCTTCGTTTCCGAGATATTTGCAGATTTATCTCAAGGGAAGGGGCCTGACGGACATATTTCGAGATATTTCTTCTTCTTGTTGTTCTTCCTCTGCACAGCTAAGCTGGAAGTGGCATTTGCAGCTCGCAATAGTGCAGAGTTATCTCAAAGAAAGGGGCCACGGTGTTTCTGTATCTCTATTATGTTGGTGCGGCTTCGGAACTTTTAAATATCTTGATATATCTCGAGAACTACGCATCTGATCAAAAAATATCATAGAACATAAATTGTAGGAAGCATAATTCTCTACAAAAAAGGTCTCTTAATATTTTGCCATAGCTCGCTTCGTTTCCGAGATATTTGCAGATATATCTCAAGGGAAGGGGCCTGACGGACATATTTCGAGATATTTCTTCTTCTTGTTGTTCTTCTTCTGCGCAGCTAAGCTGGAAGTGGCATTTGCAGCTCGCAATAGTGCAGAGATATCTCAAAGAAAGGGGCCACGGTGTTTCTGTATCTCTATTATGGTGGTGCGGCTTCGGAACTTTTAAATATCTTGATATATCTCGAGAACTACGCGTCTGATCAAAAAATATCATAGAACATACAAAGTAGGAAACTTAATTCTCTACAAAAAAGGTCTCTTAACATTTTGCCATAGCTCGCTTCGTTTCCGAGATATTTGCAGATTTATCTCAAGGGAAGGGGCCTGACGGACATATTTCGAGATATTTCTTCTTCTTGTTGTTCTTCTTCTGCACAGCTAAGCTGGAAGTGGCATTTGCGGCTCGCACTAGTGCAGAGTTATCTCAACGAAAGGGGCCACGGTGTTTCTGTATCTCTATTATGTTGGTGCGGCTTCGGAACTTTTAAATATCTCGATATATCTCGAAAACTACGCATCTGATCAAAAAATATCATAGAACATAAAAAGTAGGAAACTTAATTCTCTACAAAAAAGGTCGCTTAACATTTTGCCATAGCTCGCTTCGTTTCCGAGATATTTGCATATTTATCTCAAGGGAAGGGGCCTGACGGACATATTTCGAGATATTTCTTCTTCTTGTTGTTCTTCTTCTGCACAGCTAAGCTGGAAGTGACATTTGCGGCTCGCACTAGTGCAGAGTTATCTCAAAGAACGGGGCCACGGTGTTTCTGTATCCCTATTATGTTGGTGCGGCTTCGGAACTTTTAAATATCTTGATATATCTCGAGAACTACGCTTCTGATCAAAAAATATCATAGAACATAAATTGTAGGAAACATAATTCTCTACAAAAAACGTCTCTTAACATTTTGCCATAGCTCGCTTCGTTTCCGAGATATTTGCAGATTCAGCTCAAAGGAACTGGCCTGACGGACATATTTCGAGATATTTCTTCTTCTTGTTGTTCTTCTTCTGCACAGCTAAGCTGAAAGTGGCATTTGCAGCTCGCAATAGTGCAGAGTTATCTCAAAGAAAGGGGCCACGGTGTTTCTGTATCTCTATTATGTTGGTGCGGCTTCGGAACTTTTAAATATCTTGATATATCTCGAAAACTACGCATCTGATCAGAAAATATCATAGAAGATAAAAAGTAGGAAACTTAATTCTCTACAAAAAAGGTCTCTTAACATTTTGCCATAGCTCGCTTCGTTTCCGAGATATTTGCAGATTTATCTCAAGGTAAGGGGCCTGACGGACATATTTCGAAATATTTCTTCTTCTTGTTGTTCTTCTTCTGCACAGCTAAGCTGGAAGTGGCATTTGCAGCTCGCAATAGTGCATAGCTATCTGAAAGAAAGGGGCCACGGTGTTTCTGTATCTCTATTATGTTGGTGCGGCTTCGGAACTTTTAAATATCTTGATATATCTCGAGAACTACGCATCTGATCAAAAAATATCATAGAACATAAAAAGTAGGAAACATAATTCGCTACAAAAAAGGTCTCTTAACATTTTGCCATAGCTCGCTTCGTTTCCGAGATATTTGCAGATTTATCTCAAGGGAAGGGGCCTGACGGACATATTTCGAGATATTTCTTCTTCTTGTTGTTCTTCTTCTGCACAGCTAAGCTGGAAGTGGCATTTGCGGCTCGCACTAGTGCAGAGTTATCTCAAAGAAAGGGGCCACGGTGTTTCTGTATCTCTATTATGTTGGTGCGGCTTCGGAACTTTTAAATATCTTGATATATCTCGAGAACTACGCATCTGATCCAAAAATATCATAGAACATAAATAGTAGGAAACTTAATTCTCTACAAAAAAGGTCTCTCAACATTTTGCCATAGCTCGCTTCGTTTCCGAGATATTTGCAGATTTATCTCAAGGGAAGGGGCCTAACGGACATATTTCCAGATATTTCTTCTTCTTGTTGTTCTTCTTCTGCACAGCTAAGCTGGAAGTGGCATTTGCGGCTCGCACTAGTGCAGAGTTATCTCAAAGAAAGGGGCCACGGTGTTTCTGTATCTCTATTATGTTGGTGCAGCTTCAGAACTTTTAAATATCTTGATGTAACTCGAGAACTACGCATCTGATCAAAAAATATCATGGAACATAAAAAGTAGAAAACTTAATTCTCTACAGAAAAGGTCTCTTAACATTTTGCCATAGCTCGCTTCGTTTCCGAGATATTTGCAGATTTATCTCAAGGGAAGGGGCCTGACGGACATATTTCGAGATATTTCTTCTTCTTGTTGTTCTTCTTCTGCACAGCTAAACTGGACGTGGCATTTCCAGCTCGCAATAGTGCAGAGTTATCTCAAAGAGAGGGGCCACGGTGTTTCTGTATCTCTATTATGTTGGTGCGGCTTCGGAACTTTTAAATATCTTGATATATCTCGAGAACTACGCATCTGATCAAAAAATATCATAGAACATAAATTGTAGGAAACATAATTGTCTACAAAAAAGGTCTCTTCACATTTTGCCATAGCTCGCTTCGTTTCCGAGATATTTGCAGATTTATCTCAAGGGAAGGGGCCTGACGGACATATTCCGAGATATTTCTTCTTCTTGTTGTTCCTCTTCTGCACAGCTAAGCTGGAAGTGGCATTTGCAGCTCGCAATAGTGCAGAGTTATCTCAAAGAGAGGGGCCACGGTGTTTCTGTATCTCTATTATGTTGGTGCGGCTTCGGAACTTTTAAATATCTTGATATATCTCGAGAACTACGCATCTGATCAGAAAATATCATAGAAGATAAAAAGTAGGAAACTTAATTCTCTACAAAAAAGGTCTCTTAACATTTTGCCATAGCTCGCTTCGTTTCCGAGATATTTGCAGATTTATCTCAAGGTAAGGGGCCTGACGGACATATTTCCAGATATTTCTTCTTCTTGTTGTTCTTCTTCTGCACAGCTAAGCTGGAAGTGGCATTTGCAGCTCGCAATAGTGCATAGCTATCTCAAAGAAAGGGGCCACGGTGTTTCTGTATCTCTATTATGTTGGTGCGGCTTCGGAACTTTTAAATATCTCGATATATCTCGAAAA
Organism: Osmia lignaria lignaria; assembly: GCF_051020975.1. Taxonomy (NCBI): domain Eukaryota; kingdom Metazoa; phylum Arthropoda; class Insecta; order Hymenoptera; family Megachilidae; genus Osmia; species Osmia lignaria. Next base: position 19,785,055 of record NW_027478162.1, on the reverse strand, counting down.
CTACGCTTCTGATCAAAAAATATCATAGAACATAAATTGTAGGAAACATAATTCTCTACAAAAAACGTCTCTAAACATTTTGCCATACCTCGCTTCGTTTCCGAGATATTTGCAGATTCAGCTCAAAGGAACTGGCCTGACGGACATATTTCGAGATATTTCTTCTTCTTGTTGTTCTTCCTCTGCACAGCTAAGCTGGAAGTGGCATTTGCAGCTCGCAATAGTGCAGAGTTATCTCAAAGAAAGGGGCCACGGTGTTTCTGTATCTCTATTATGTTGGTGCGGCTTCGGAACTTTTAAATATCTTGATATATCTCGAGAACTACGCATCTGATCAAAAAATATCATAGAACATAAAAAGTAGGAAACTTAATTCTCTACAAAAAAGGTCTCTTATCATTTTGCCATAGCTCTCTTCGTTTCCGAGATATTTGGGGATTTATCTCAAGGGAAGGGGCCTGACGGACATATTTCGAGATATTTCTTCTTCTTGTTGTTCTTCTTCTGCACAGCTAAGCTGGAAGTGGCATTTGCAGCTCGCAATAGTGCATAGCTATCTGACAGAAAGGGGCCACGGTGTTTCTGTATCTCTATTATGTTGGTGCGGCTTCGGAACTTTTAAATATCTTGATATATCTCGAGAACTACGCATCTGATCAAAAAATATCATAGAACATAAAAAGTAGGAAACTTAATTCTCTACAAAAAAGGTCTCTTAACATTTTGCAATACCTCGCTTCGTTTCCGAGATATTTGCAGATTTATCTCAAGGGAAGGGGCCTGACGGACATATTTCGAGATATTTCTTCTTCTTGTTGTTCTTCTTCTGCACAACTAAGCTGGAAGTGGCATTTGCGGCTCGCACTAGTGCAGAGTTATCTCAAAGAAAGGGGCCACGGTGTTTCTGTATCTCTATTATGTTGGTGCGGCTTCGGAACTTTTAAATATCTCGATATATCTCGAAAACTACGCTTCTGATCAAAAAATATCATAGAACATAAATTGTAGGAAACATAATTGTCTACAAAAAAGGTCTCTTAACATTTTGCCATAGCTCGCTTCGTTTCCGAGATACTTGCCGATTTATCTCAAGGGAAGGGGCCTGACGGACATATTTCGAGATATTTCTTCTTCTTGTTGTTCTTCTTCTGCACAGCTAAGCTGGAAGTGGCATTTGCAGCTCGCAATTGTGCAGAGTTATCTCAAAGAGAGGGGCCACGGTGTTTCTGTATCTCTATTATGTTGGTGCGGCTTCGGAACTTTTAAATATCTTGATATATCTCGAGAACTACGAATCTGATCAGAAAATATCATAGAAGATAAAAAGTAGGAAACTTAATTCTCTACAAAAAAGGTCTCTTAACATTTTGCCATAGCTCGCTTCGTTTCCGAGATATTTGCAGATTTATCTCATGGTAAGGGGCCTGACGGACATATTTCGAGATATTTCTTCTTCTTGTTGTTCTTCTTCTGCACAGCTAAGCTGGAAGTGGCATTTGCAGCTCGCAATAGTGCATAGTTATCTGAAAGAAAGGGGCCACGGTGTTTCTGTATCTCTATTATGTTCGTGCGGCTTCGGAACTTTTAAATATCTCGATATATCTCGAAAACTACGCGTCTGATCAAAAAATATCATAGAACATAAATTGTAGGAAACTTAATTTTCTACAAAAAAGGTCTCTTAACATTTTCCCATAGCTGGCATCGTTTCCGAGATATTTGCAGATATATCTCAAAGGAACGGGCCTGACGGACATATTTCGAGATACTTCTTCTTCTTGTTGTTCTTCCTCTGCACAGCTAAGCTGGAAGTGGCATTTGCAGCTCGCAATAGTGCAGAGTTATCTCAAAGAAAGGGGCCACGGTGTTTCTGTATCTCTATTATGTTGGTGCGGCTTCGGAACTTTTAAATATCTTGATATATCTCGAGAACTACGCATCTGATGAAAAAATATCATAGAACATAAAAAGTAGGAAACGTAATTCTCTACAAAAAAGGTCTCTTAACATTTTGCCATAGCTCGCTTCGTTTCCGAGATATTTGCAGATTTATCTCAAGGGAAGGGGCCTGACGGACATATTTCGAGATATTTCTTCTTCTTGTTGTTCTTCTTCTGCACAGCTGAGCTGGAAGTGGCATTTGCAGGTCGCAATAGTGCAGAGTTATCTCAAAGAAAGGGGCCACGGTGTTTCTGTATCTCTATTATGTTGGTGCGGCTTCGGAACTTTTAAATATCTTGATATATCTCGAGAACTACGCCTCTGATCAAAAAATATCATAGAACGTAAATTATAGGAAACATTATTCTCTACAAAAAAGGTCTCTTAACATTTTGCCATAGCTCGCTTCGTTTCCGAGATATTTGCAGATTTATCTCAAGGGAAGGGTCCTGATGGACATATTTCGAGATATTTCTTCTTCTTGTTGTTCTTCTTCTGCACAGCTAAACTGGAAGTGGCATTTCCAGCTCGCAATCGTGCAGAGTTATCTCAAAGAACGGGGCCACGTTGTTTCTGTATCTCTATTATGTTGGTGCGGCTTCGGAACTTTTAAATATCTTGATATATCTCGAGAACTACGCCTCTGATCCAAAAATATCATAGAACATAAATAGTAGGAAACTTAATTCTCTACAAAAAAGGTCTCTCAACATTTTGCCATAGCTCGCTTCGTTTCCGAGATATTTGCAGATTTATCTCAAGGGAAGGGGCCTGACGGACATATTTCCAGATATTTCTTCTTCTTGTTGTTCTTCTTCTGCACAGCTAAGCTGGAAGTGGCATTTACAGCTCGCAATAGTGCAGAGTTATCTCAAAGAAAGGGGCCACGGTGTTTCTGTATCTCTATTATGTTGGTGCGGCTTCGGAACTTTTAAATATCTTGATATATCTCGAGAACTACGCATCTGATCAAAAAATATCATAGAACATAAAAAGTAGGAAACTTAATTCTCTACAAAAAAGGTCTCTTAACATTTTGCCATAGCTCGCTTCGTTTCCGAGATATTTGCAGATTTATCTCAAGGGAAGGGGCCTGACGGACATATTTCGAGATATTTCTTCTTCTTGTTGTTCTTCCTCTGCACAGCTAAGCTGGAAGTGGCATTTGCAGCTCGCAATAGTGCAGAGTTATCTCAAAGAAAGGGGCCACGGTGTTTCTGTATCTCTATTATGTTGGTGCGGCTTCGGAACTTTTAAATATCTTGATATATCTCGAGATCTACGCATCTCATCAAAAAATATCATAGAACATAAAAAGTAGGAAACTTAATTCTCTACAAAAAAGGTCTCTTAACATTTTGCCATAGCTCGCTTCGTTTCCGAGATATTTGCAGATTTATCTCAAGGGAAGGGGCATGACGGACATATTTCGAGATATTTCTTCTTCTTGTTGTTCTTCTTCTGCACAGCTAAGCTGGAAGTGGCATTTGCGGCTCGCACTAGTGCAGAGTTATCTCAAAGAAAGGGGCCACGGTGTTTCTGTATCTCTATTATGTTGGTGCGGCTTCGGAACTTTTAAATATCTTGATATATCTCGAGAACTACGCATCTGATCAAAAAATATCATAGAACATAAAAAGTAGGAAACTTAATTCTCTACAAAAAAGGTCTCTTAACATTTCGCCATAGCTCGCTTCGTTTCCGAGATATTTGCAGATTTATCTCAAGGGAAGGGGCCTGACGGACATATTTCGAGATATTTCTTCTTCTTGTTGTTCTTCTTCTGCACAGCTAAGCTGGAAGTGGCATTTGCGGCTCGCTCTAGTGCAGAGTTATCTCAAAGAAAGGGGCCACGGTGTTTCTGTATCTCTATTATGTTGGTGCGGCTTCGGAACTCTTAAATATCTTGATATATCTCGAGAACTACGCATCTGATCCAAAAATATCATGGAACATAAATAGTAGGAAACTTAATTCTCTACAAAAAAGGTCTCTGAACATTTTGCCATAGCTCGCTTCGTTTCCGAGATATTTGCAGATTTATCTCAAGGGAAGGGGCCTGACGGACATATTTCCAGATATTTCTTCTTCTTGTTGTTCTTCTTCTGCACAGCTAAGCTGGAAGTGGCATTTACAGCTCGCAATAGTGCAGAGTTATCTCAAAGAAAGGGGCCACGGTGTTTCTGTATCTCTATTATGTTGGTGCGGCTTCGGAACTTTTAAATATCTTAATATATCTCGAGAACTACGCATCTGATCAAAAAATATCATAGAAGATAAAAAGTAGGAAACTTAATTCTCTACAAAAAAGGTCTCTCAACATTTTGCCATAGCTCGCTTCGTTTCCGAGATATTTGCAGATTTATCTCAAGGGAAGGGGCCTGACGGACATATTTCCAGATATTTCTTCTTCTTGTTGTTCTTCTTCTGCACAGCTAAGCTGGAAGTGGCATTTACAGCTCGCAATAGTGCAGAGTTATCTCAAAGAAAGGGGCCACGGTGTTTCTGTATCTCTATTATGTTGGTGCGGCTTCGGAACTTTTAAATATCTTAATATATCTCGAGAACTACGCATCTGATCAAAAAATATCATAGAAGATAAAAAGTAGGAAACTTAATTCTCTACAAAAAAGGTCTCTTAACATTTTGCCATAGCTCGCTTCGTTTCCGAGATATTTGCAGATTTATCTCAAGGGAAGGGGCCTGACGGACATATTTCGAGATATTTCTTCTTCTTGTTGTTCTTCTTCTGCACAGCTAAGCTGGAAGTGGCATTTGCGGCTCGCACTAGTGCAGAGTTATCTCAAAGAAAGGGGCCACGGTGTTTCTGTATCTCTATTATGTTGGTGCGGTTTCGGAACTTTTAAATATCTTGATATATCTCGAGAACTACGCATCTGATCAAAAAATATCATAGAACATAAAAAGTAGGAAACTTAATTCTCTGCAAATAAGGTCTCTTAACATTTTGCCATAGCTCGCTTCGTTTCCGAGATATTTGCAGATTTATCTCAAGGGAAGGGGCCTGACGGACATATTTCGAGATATTTCTTCTTCTTGTTGTTCTTCTTCTGCGCAGCTAAGCTGGAAGTGGCATTTGCAGCTCGCAATAGTGCAGAGATATCTCAAAGAAAGGGGCCACGCTGTTTCTGTATCTCTATTATGTTGGTGCGGCTTCGGAACTTTTAAATATCTTGATATATCTCGAGAGCTACGCGTCTGATCAAAAAATATCATAGAACATAAAAAGTAGGAAACATAATTCTCTACAAAAAAGGTCTCTTAACATTTTGCCATAGCTCGCTTCGTTTCCGAGATATTTGCAGATTTATCTCAAGGGAAGTGGCCTGACGGACATATTTCGAGATATTTCTTCTTCTTGTTGTTCTTCTTCTGCACAGCTAAGCTGGAAGTGGCATTTGCGGCTCGCTCTAGTGCAGAGTTATCTCAAAGAAAGGGGCCACGGTGTTTCTGTATCTCTATTATTTTGGTGCGGCTTCGGAACTCTTAAATATCTTGATATATCTCGAGAACTACGCATCTGATCCAAAAATATCATAGAACATAAATAGTAGGAAACTTAATTCTCTACAAAAAAGGTCTCTCAACATTTTGCCATAGCTCGCTTCGTTTCCGAGATATTTGCAGATTTATCTCAAGGGAAGGGGCCTGACGGACATATTTCCAGATATTTCTTCTTCTTGTTGTTCTTCTTCTGCACAGCTAAGCTGGAAGTGGCATTTGCAGCTCGCAATAGTGCAGAGTTATCTCAAAGAAAGGGGCCACGGTGTTTCTGTATCTCTATTATGTTGGTGCGGCTTCGGAACTTTTAAATATCTTGATATATCTCGAGAACTACGCATCTGATCAAAAAATATCATAGAACATAAAAAGTAGGAAACTTAATTCTCTACAAAAAAGGTCTCTAAACATTTTGCCATAGCTCGCTTCGTTTCCGAGATATTTGCAGATTTATCTCAAGGGAAGGGGCCTGACGGACATATTTCGAGATATTTCTTCTTCTTGTTGTTCTTCTTCTGCACAGCTAAGCTGGAAGTGGCATTTGCGGCTCGCACTAGTGCAGAGTTATCTCAACGAAAGGGGCCACGGTGTTTCTGTATCTCTATTATGTTGGTGCGGCTTCGGAACTTTTAAATATCTCGATATATCTCGAAAACTACGCTTCTGATCAAAAAATATCATAGAACATAAATTGTAGGAAACATAATTCTCTACAAAAAAGGTTTCTTAACATTTCGCCATAGCTCGCTTCGTTTCCGAGATATTTGCAGATATATCTCAAGGGAAGGGGCCTGACGGACATATTTCGAGATATTTCTTCTTCTTGTTGTTCTTCTTCCGCACAGCTAAGCTGGAAGTGGCATTTACAGCTCGCAATAGTGCAGAGTTATCTCAAAGAAAGGGGCCACGGTGTTTCTGTATCTCTATTATGTTGGTGCGGCTTCGGAACTCTTAAATATCTTGATATATCTCGAGAACTACGCATCTGATCCAAAAATATCATAGAACATAAATAGTAGGAAACTTAATTCTCTACAAAAAAGGTCTCTCAACATTTTGCCATAGCTCGCTTCGTTTCCGAGATATTTGCAGATTTATCTCAAGGGAAGGGGCCTGACGGACATATTTCCAGATATTTCTTCTTCTTGTTGTTCTTCTTCTGCACAGCTAAGCTGGAAGTGGCATTTGCAGCTCGCAATAGTGCAGAGTTATCTCAAAGAAAGGGGCCACGGTGTTTCTGTATCTCTATTATGTTGGTGCGGCTTCGGAACTTTTAAATATCTTGATATATCTCGAGAACTACGCATCTGATCAAAAAATATCATAGAACATAAAAAGTAGGAAACTTAATTCTCTACAAAAAAGGTCTCTTAACATTTTGCCATACCTCGCTTCGTTTCCGAGATATTTGCAGATTTATCTCAAGGGAAGGGGCCTGACGGACATATTTCGAGATATTTCTTCTTCTTGTTGTTCTTCTTCTGCACAGCTAAGCTGGAAGTGGCATTTGCGGCTCGCACTAGTGCAGAGTTATCTCAACGAAAGGGGCCACGGTGTTTCTGTATCTCTATTATGTTGGTGCGGCTTCGGAACTTTTAAATATCTCGATATATCTCGAAAACTACGCTTCTGATCAAAAAATATCATAGAACATAAATTGTAGGAAACATAATTCTCTACAAAAAAGGTTTCTTAACATTTCGCCATAGCTCGCTTCGTTTCCGAGATATTTGCAGATATATCTCAAGGGAAGGGGCCTGACGGACATATTTCGAGATATTTCTTCTTCTTGTTGTTCTTCTTCTGCACAGCTAAGCTGGAAGTGGCATTTACAGCTCGCAATAGTGCAGAGTTATCTCAAAGAAAGGGGCCACGGTGTTTCTGTATCTCTATTATGTTGGTGCGGATTCGGAACTTTTAAATATCTTGATATATCTCGAGAACTACGCATCAGATCAAAAAATATCATAGAACATAAAAAGTAGGAAACTTAATTCTCTACAAAAAAGGTCTCTTAACATTTTGCCATAGCTCTCTTCGTTTCCGAGATATTTGCAGATTTATCTCAAGGGAAGGGGCCTGACGGACATATTTCGAGATATTGCTTCTTCTTGTTGTTCTTCTGCACAGCTAAGCTGGAAGTGGCATTTGCAGCTCGCAATAATGCAGAGATATCTCAAAGAAAGGGGCCACGCTGTTTCTGTATCTCTATTATGTTGGTGCGGCTTCGGAACTTTTAAATATCTTGATACATCTCGAGAACTACGCATCTGATCAAAAAATATCATAGAACATAAAAAGTAGGAAACTTAATTCTCTACAAAAAAGGTCTCTTAACATTTTGCCATAGCTCGCTTCGTTTCCGAGATATTTGCAGATTTATCCCAAGGGAAGGGGCTTGACGGACATATTTCGAGATATTTCTTCTTCTTGTTGTTCTTCTTCTGCACAGCTAAGCTGGAAGTGGCATTTGCGGCTCGCACTAGTGCAGAGTTATCTCAAAGAAAGGGGCCACGGTGTTTCTGTATCTCTATTATGTTGGTGCGGCTTCGGAACTTTTAAATATCTCGATATATCTCGAAAACTACGCTTCTGATCAAAAAATATCATAGAACATAAATTGTAGGAAACAGAATTCTCTACAAAAAAGGTCTCTTAACATTTTGCCATAGCTCGCTTCGTTTCCGAGATATTTGCAGATTTATCTCAAGGGAAGGGGCCTGACGGACATATTTCGAGATATTTCTTCTTCTTGTTGTTCTTCTTCTGCACAGCTAAGCTGGAAGTGGCATTTGCGGCTCATACTAGTGCAGAGTTATCTCAACGAAAGGGGCCACGGTGTTTCTGTATCTCTATTATGTTGGTGCGGCTTCGGAACTTTTAAATATCTTGATATATCTCGAGAACTACGCATCTGATCAAAAAATATCATAGAACATAAAAAGTAGGAAACTTAATTCTCTACAAAAAAGGTCTCTTAACATTTTGCCATAGCTCGCTTCGTTTCCGAGATATTTGCAGATTTATCTCAAGGGAAGGGGCCTGACGGACATATTTCGAGATATTTCTTCTTCTTGTTGTTCTTCTTCTGCACAGCTAAGCTGGAAGTGGCATTTGCGGCTCGCACTAGTGCAGAGTTATCTCAAAGAAAGGGGACACGGTGTTTCTGTATCTCTATTATGTTGGTGCGGCTTCGGAACTTTTAAATATCTCGATATATCTCGAAAACTACGCTTCTGATCGAAAAATATCATAGAACATAAATTGTAGGAAACAGAATTCTCTACAAAAAAGCTCTCTTAACATTTTGCCATAGCTCGCTTCGTTTCCGAGATATTTGCAGATTTATCTCAAGGGAAGGGGCCTGACGGACATATTTCGAGATATTTCTTCTTCTTGTTGTTCTTCTTCTGCACAGCTAAGCTGGAAGTGGCATTTGCGGCTCGCACTAGTGCAGAGTTATCTCAACGAAAGGGGCCACGGTGTTTCTGTATCTCTATTATGTTGGTGCGGCTTCGGAACTTTTAAATATCTCGATATATCTCGAAAACTACGCTTCTGATCAAAAAATATCATAGAACATAAATTGTAGGAAACATAATTCTCTACAAAAAAGGTCTCTTAACATTTCGCCATAGCTCGCTTCGTTTCCGAGATATTTGCAGATATATCTCAAGGGAAGGGGCCTGACGGACATATTTCGAGATATTTCTTCTTCTTGTTGTTCTTCTTCTGCACAGCTAAGCTGGAAGTGGCATTTACAGCTCGCAATAGTGCAGAGTTATCTCAAAGAAAGGGGCCACGGTGTTTCTGTATCTCTATTATGTTGGTGCGGCTTCGGAACTTTTAAATATCTCGATATATCTCGAAAACTACACTTCTGATCAAAAAATATCATAGAACATAAATTGTAGGAAAGAGAATTCTCTACAAAAAAGGTCTCTTAACATTTTGCCATAGCTCGCTTCGTTTCCGAGATATTTGCAGATATATCTCAAGGGAAGGGGCCTGACGGACATATTTCGAGATATTTCTTCTTCTTGTTGTTCTTCTTCTGCACAGCTAAGCTGGAAGTGGCATTTACAGCTCGCAATAGTGCAGAGTTATCTCAAAGAAAGGGGCCACGGTGTTTCTGTATCTCTATTATGTTGGTGCGGCTTCGGAACTTTTAAATATCTTGATATATCTCGAGAACTACGCATCTGATCAAAAAATATCATAGAAGATAAAAAGTAGGAAACTTAATTCTCTACAAAAAAGGTCTCTTAACATTTTGCCATAGCTCGCTTCGTTTCCGAGATATTTGCAGATATATCTCAAGGGAAGGGGCCTGACGGACATATTTCGAGATATTTCTTCTTCTTGTTGTTCTTCTTCTGCACAGCTAAGCTGGAAGTGGCATTTACAGCTCGCAATAGTGCAGAGTTATCTCAAAGAAAGGGGCCACGGTGTTTCTGTATCTCTATTATGTTGGTGCGGCTTCGGAACTTTTAAATATCTTGATATATCTCGAGAACTACGCATCTGATCAAAAAATATCATAGAAGATAAAAAGTAGGAAACTTAATTCTCTACAAAAAAGGTCTCTTAACATTTTGCCATAGCTCGCTTCGTTTCCGAGATATTTGCAGATTTATCTCAAGGGAAGGGGCCTGACGGACATATTTCGAGATATTTCTTCTTCTTGTTGTTCTTCTTCTGCACAGCTAAGCTGGAAGTGGCATTTGCGGCTCGCACTAGTGCAGAGTTATCTCAAAGAAAGGGGCCACGGTGTTTCTGTATCTCTATTATGTTGGTGCGGCTTCGGAACTTTTAAATATCTTGATATATCTCGAGAACTACGCATCTGATCCAAAAATATCATAGAACATAAATAGTAGGAAACTTAATTCTCTACAAAAAAGGTCTCTCAATATTTTGCCATAGCTCGCTTCGTTTCCGAGATATTTGCAGATTTATCTCAAGGGAAGGGGCCTGACGGACATATTTCCAGATATTTCTTCTTCTTGTTGTTCTTCTTCTGCACAGCTAAGCTGGAAGTGGCATTTGCAGCTCGCAATAGTGCAGAGTTATCTCAAAGAAAGGGGCCACGGTGTTTCTGTATCTCTATTATGTTGGTGCGGCTTCGGAACTTTTAGATATCTTGATATATCTCGAGAACTACGCATCTGATCAAAAAATATCATAGAACATAAAAAGTAGGAAACTTAATTCTCTACAAAAAAGGTCTCTTAACATTTTGCCATAGCTCGCTTCGTTTCCGAGATATTTGCAGATTTATCTCAAGGGAAGGGGCCTGACGGACATATTTCGAGATATTTCTTCTTCTTGTTGTTCTTCTTCTGCACAGCTAAGCTGGAAGTGGCATTTGCGGCTCGCACTAGTGCAGAGAAATCTCAACGAAAGGGGCCACGGTGTTTCTGTATCTCTATTATGTTGGTGCGGCTTCGGAACTTTTAAATATCTCGATATATCTCGAAAACTACGCTTCTGATCAAAAAATATCATAGAACATAAATTGTAGGAAACTTAATTCTCTACAAAAAAGGTCTCTTAACATTTTGCCATTATTCTCTTCGCTTCCGAGATATCTGCAGATTTATCTCAAGGGAAGGGGCCTGACGGACATATTTCGAGATATTTCTTCTTCTTGTTGTTCTTCTGCACAGCTAAGCTGGAAGTGGCATTTGCAGTTCGCAATAGTGCATAGTTATCTGAAAGAAAGGGGCCACGGTGTTTCTGTATCTCTATTATGTTGGTGCGGCTTCGGAACTTTTAAATATCTCGATATATCTCGAAAACTACGCTTCTGATCAAAAAATATCATAGAACATAAATTGTAGGAAACATAATTCTCTACAAAAAAGGTCTCTTAACATTTTGTCATAGCTCGCTTCGTTTCCGAGATATTTGCAGATATATCTCAAGGGAAGGGGCCTGACGGACATATTTCGAGATATTTCTTCTTCTTGTTGTTCTTCTTCTGCACAGCTAAGCTGGAAGTGGCATTTACAGCGCGCAATAGTGCAGAGTTATCTCAAAGAAAGGGGCCACGGTGTTTCTGTATCTCTATTATGTTGGTGCGGCTTCGGAACTTTTAAATATCTTGATATATCTCGAGAACTACGCATCAGATCAAAAAATATCATAGAACATAAAAAGTAGGAAACTTAATTCTCTACAAAAAAGGTCTCTTAACATTTTGCCATAGCTCTCTTCGTTTCCGAGATATTTGCAGATTTATCTCAAGGGAAGGGGCCTGACGGACATATTTCGAGATATTTCTTCTTCTTGATGTTCTTCTTCTGCACAGCTAAGCTGGAAGTGGCATTTGCAGCTCGCAATAGTGCAGAGTTATCTCAAAGAAAGGGGCCACGGTGTTTCTGTATCTCTATTATGTTGGTGCGGCTTCGGAACTTTTAAATATCTTGATATATCTCGAGAACTACGCATCTGATCAAAAAATATCATAGAACATAAAACGTAGGAAACTTAATTCTCTACAAAAAAGGTCTCTCAACATTTTGCCATAGCTCGCTTCGTTTCCGAGATATTTGCAGATATATCTCAAGGGAAGGGGCCTGACGGACATATTTCGAGATATTTCTTCTTCTTGTTGTTCTTCTTCTGCACAGCTAAGCTGGAAGTGGCATTTGCGGCTCGCACTAGTGCAGAGTTATCTCAACGAAAGGGGCCACGGTGTTTCTGTATCTCTATTATGTTGGTGCGGCTTCGGAACTTTTAAATATCTCGATGTATCTCGAAAACTACGCTTCTGATCAAAAAATATCATAGAACATAAATTCTAGGAAGCATAATTCTCTACAAAAAAGGTCTCTTAACATTTTGCCATAGCTCGCTTCGTTTCCGAGATATTTGCAGATATATCTCAAGGGAAGGGGCCTGACGGACATATTTCGAGATATTTCTTCTTCTTGTTGTTCTTCTTCTGCACAGCTAAGCTGGAAGTGGCATTTGCGGCTCGCACTAGTGCAGAGTTATCTCAAAGAAAGGGGCCACGGTGTTTCTGTATCCCTATTATGTTGGTGCGGCTTCGGAACTTTTAAATATCTCGATATATCTCGAAAACTACGCTTCTGATCAAAAAATATCATAGAACATAAATTGTAGGAAACATAATTCTCTATAAAAAACGTCTCTTAACATTTTGCCATAGCTCGCTTCGTTTCCGAGATATTTGCAGATTCAGCTCAAAGGAACTGGCCTGACGGACATATTTCGAGATATTTCTTCTTCTTGTTGTTCTTCCTCTGCACAGCTAAGCTGGAAGTGGCATTTGCAGCTCGCAATAGTGCAGAGTTATCTCAAAGAAAGGGGCCACGGTGTTTCTGTATCTCTATTATGTTGGTGCGGCTTCGGAACTTTTAAATATCTTGATATATCTCGAGAACTACGCATCTGATCAAAAAATATCATAGAACATAAAAAGTAGGAAACTTAATTCTCTACAAAAAAGGTCTCTTAACATTTCGCCATAGCTCGCTTCGTTTCCGAGATATTTGCAGATTTATCTCAAGGGAAGGGGCCTGACGGACATATTTCGAGATATTTCTTCTTCTTGTTGTCCTTCTTCTGCACAGCTAAGCTGGAAGTGGCATTTACAGCTCGCAATCGTGCAGAGTTATCTCAAAGAAAGGGGCCACGGTGTTTCTGTATCTCTATTATGCTGGTGCGGCTTCGGAACTTTTAAATATCTTGATATATCTCGAGAACTACGCATCTGATCAAAAAATATCATAGAACATAAAAAGTAGGAAACTTAATTCTCTACAAAAAAGGTCTCTTAACATTTCGCCATAGCTCGCTTCGTTTCCGAGATATTTGCAGATTTATCTCAAGGGAAGGGGCCTGACGGACATATTTCGAGATATTTCTTCTTCTTGTTGTTCTTCTTCTGCACAGCTAAGCTGGAAGTGGCATTTGCGGCTCGCACTAGTGCAGAGTTATCTCAAAGAAAGGGGCCACGGTGTTTCTGTATCCCTATTATGTTGGTGCGGCTTCGGAACTTTTAAATATCTCGATATATCTCGAAAACTACGCTTCTGATCAAAAAATATCATAGAACATAAATTGTAGGAAACATAATTCTCTATAAAAAACGTCTCTTAACATTTTGCCATAGCTCGCTTCGTTTCCGAGATATTTGCAGATTCAGCTCAAAGGAACTGGCCTGACGGACATATTTCGAGATATTTCTTCTTCTTGTTGTTCTTCCTCTGCACAGCTAAGCTGGAAGTGGCATTTGCAGCTCGCAATAGTGCAGAGTTATCTCAAAGAAAGGGGCCACGGTGTTTCTGTATCTCTATTATGTTGGTGCGGCTTCGGAACTTTTAAATATCTTGATGTATCTCGAGAACTACGCATCTGATCAAAAAATATCATAGAACATAAAAAGTAGGAAACTTAATTCTCTACAAAAAACGTCTCTTAACATTTTGCCATAGCTCGCTTCGTTTCCAAGATATTTGCAGATATATCTCAAGGGAAGGGGCCTGACGGACATATTTCGAGATATTTCTTCTTCTTGTTGTTCTTCTTCTGCACAGCTAAGCTGGAAGTGGCATTTGCGGCTCGCACTAGTGCAGAGTTATCTCAAAGAAAGGGGCCACGGTGTTTCTGTATCTCTATTATGTTGGTGCGGCTTTGGAACTTTTAAATATCTCGATATATCTCGAAAACTACGCTTCTGACCAAAAAATATCATAGAACATAAATTGTACGAAACATAATTCTCTACAAAAAAGGTCTCTTAACATTTTGCCATAGCTCGCTTCGTTTCCGAGATATTTGCAGATATATCTCAAGGGAAGGGGCCTGACGGACATATTTCGAGATATTTCTTCTTCTTGTTGTTCTTCTTCTGCACAGCTAAGCTGGAAGTGGCATTTACAGCTCGCAATAGTGCAGAGTTATCTCGAAGAAAGGGGCCACGGTGTTTCTGTATCTCTATTATGTTGGTGCGGCTTCGGAACTTTTAAATATCTTGATATATCTCGAGAACTACGCATCTGATCAAAAAATATCATAGAACATAAAAAGTAGGAAACTTAATTCTCTACAAAAAAGGTCTCTTAACATTTTGCCATAGCTCGCTTCGTTTCCGAGATATTTGCAGATATATCTCAAGGGAAGGGGCCTGACGGACATATTTCGAGATATTTCTTCTTCTTGTTGTTCTTCTTCTGCACAGCTAAGCTGGAAGTGGCATTTGCGGCTCGCACTAGTGCAGAGTTATCTCAACGAAAGGGGCCACGGTGTTTCTGTATCTCTATTATGTTGGTGCGGCTTCGGAACTTTTAAATATCTCGATATATCTCGAAAACTACGCTTCTGATCAAAAAATATCATAGAACATAAATTGTAGGAAACATAATTCTCTACAAAAAAGGTCTCTTAACATTTTGCCATAGCTCGCTTCGTTTCCGAGATATTTGCAGATATATCTCAAGGGAAGGGGCCTGACGGACATATTTCGAGATATTTCTTCTTCTTGTTGTTCTTCTTCTGCACAGCTAAGCTGGAAGTGGCATTTACAGCTCGCAATAGTGCAGAGTTATCTCAAAGAAAGGGGCCACGGTGTTTCTGTATCTCTATTATGTTGGTGCGGCTTCGGAACTTTTAAATATCTTGATATATCTCGAGAACTACGCATCAGATCAAAAAATATCATAGAACATAAAAAGTAGGAAACTTAATTCTCTACAAAAAAGGTCTCTTAACATTTTGCCATAGCTCTCTTCGTTTCCGAGATATTTGCAGATTTATCTCAAGGGAAGGGGCCTGACGGACATATTTCGAGATATTGCTTCTTCTTGTTGTTCTTCTGCACAGCTAAGCTGGAAGTGGCATTTGCAGCTCGCAGTAGTGCATAGTTATCTGAAAGAAAGGGGCCACGGTGTTTCTGTATCTCTATTATGTTGGTGCGGCTCCGGAACTTTTAAATATCTTGATATATCTCGAGAACTACGCATCTGATCAAAAAATATCATAGAACATAAAAAGTAGGAAACTTAATTCTCTACAAAAAAGGTCTCTTAACATTTCGCCATAGCTCTCTTCGTTTCCGAGATATTTGCAGATTTATCTCAAGGGAAGGGGCCTGACGGACATATTTCGAGATATTGCTTCTTCTTGTTGTTCTTCTGCACAGCTAAGCTGGAAGTGGCATTTGCAGCTCGCAATAATGCAGAGATATCTCAAAGAAAGGGGCCACGCTGTTTCTGTATCTCTATTATGTTGGTGCGGCTTCGGAACTTTTAAATATCTTGATATATCTCGAGAACTACGCATCTGATCAAAAAATATCATAGAACATAAAAAGTAGGAAACTTAATTCTCTACAAAAAAGGTCTCTTAACATTTTGCCATAGCTCGCTTCGTTTCCGAGATATTTGCAGATTTATCTCAAGGGAAGGGGCCTGACGGACATATTTCGAGATATTTCTTCTTCTTGTTGTTCTTCTTCTGCACAGCTAAGCTGGAAGTGGCATTTGCGGCTCGCACTAGTGCAGAGTTATCTCAAAGAAAGGGGCCACGGTGTTTCTGTATCTCTATTATGTTGGTGCGGCTTCGGAACTTTTAAATATCTCGATATATCTCGAAAACTACGCTTCTGATCAAAAAATATCATAGAACATAAATTGTAGGAAACAGAATTCTCTACAAAAAAGGTCTCTTAACATTTTGCCATAGCTCGCTTCGTTTCCGAGATATTTGCAGATTTATCTCAAGGGAAGGGGCCTGACGGACATATTTCGAGATATTTCTTCTTCTTGTTGTTCTTCTTCTGCACAGCTAAGCTGGAAGTGGCATTTGCGGCTCGCACTAGTGCAGAGTTATCTCAACGAAAGGGGCCACGGTGTTTCTGTATCTCTATTATGTTGGTGCGGCTTCGGAACTTTTAAATATCTCGATATATCTCGAAAACTACGCTTCTGATCAAAAAATATCATAGAACATAAATTGTAGGAAACATAATTCTCTACAAAAAAGGTCTCTTAACATTTCGCCGTAGCTCGCTTCGTTTCCGAGATATTTGCAGATATATCTCAAGGGAAGGGGCCTGACGGACATATTTCGAGATATTTCTTCTTCTTGTTGTTCTTCTTCTGCACAGCTAAGCTGGAAGTGGCATTTACAGCTCGCAATAGTGCAGAGTTATCTCAAAGAAAGGGGCCACGGTGTTTCTGTATCTCTATTATGTTGGTGCGGCTTCGGAACTTTTAAATATCTTGATATATCTCGAGAACTACGCATCAGATCAAAAAATATCATAGAACATAAAAAGTAGGAAACTTAATTCTCTACAAAAAAGGTGTCTTAACATTTTGCCATAGCTCGCTTCGTTTCCGAGATATTTGCAGATTTATCTCAAGGGAAGGGGCCTGACGGACATATTTCGAGATATTTCTTCTTCTTGTTGTTCTTCTTCTGCACAGCTAAGCTGGAAGTGGCATTTGCGGCTCGCACTAGTGCAGAGTTATCTCAAAGAAAGGGGCCACGGTGTTTCTGTATCCCTATTATGTTGGTGCGGCTTCGGAACTTTTAAATATCTCGATATATCTGGAAAACTACGCTTCTGATCAAAAAATATCATAGAACATAAATTGTAGGAAACATAATTCTCTATAAAAAACGTCTCTTAACATTTTGCCATAGCTCGCTTCGTTTCCGAGATATTTGCAGATTCAGCTCAAAGGAACTGGCCTGACGGACATATTTCGAGATATTTCTTCTTCTTGTTGTTCGTCCTCTGCACAGCTAAGCTGGAAGTGGCATTTGCAGCTCGCAATAGTGCAGAGTTATCTCAAAGAAAGGGGCCACGGTGTTTCTGTATCTCTATTATGTTGGTGCGGCTTCGGAACTTTTAAATATCTTGATATATCTCGAGAACTACGCATCTGATCAAAAAATATCATGGAACATAAAAAGTAGGAAACTTAATTCTCTACAAAAAAGGTCTCTTAACATTTCGCCATAGCTCGCTTCGTTTCCGAGATATTTGCAGATTTATCTCAAGGGAAGGGGCCTGACGGACATATTTCGAGATATTTCTTCTTCTTGTTGTCCTTCATCTGCACAGCTAAGCTGGAAGTGGCATTTACAGCTCGCAATCGTGCAGAGTTATCTCAAAGAAAGGGGCCACGGTGTTTCTGTATCTCTATTATGTTGGTGCGGCTTCGGAACTTTTAAATATCTTGATATATCTCGAGAACTACGCATCTGATCAAAAAATATCATAGAACATGAAAAGTAGGAAACATAATTCTCTACAAAAAAGGTCTCTTAACATTTCGCCATAGCTCGCTTCGTTTCCGAGATATTTGCAGATTCAGCTCAAAGGAACTGGCCTGACGGACATATTTCGAGATATTTCTTCTTCTTGTTGTTCGTCCTCTGCACAGCTAAGCTGGAAGTAGCATTTGCAGCTCGCAATAGTGCAGAGTTATCTCAAAGAAAGGGGCCACGGTGTTTCTGTATCTCTATTATGTTGGTGCGGCTTCGGAACTTTTAAATATCTTGATATATCTCGAGAACTACGCATCTGATCAAAAAATATCATGGAACATAAAAAGTAGGAAACTTAATTCTCTACAAAAAAGGTCTTTTAACATTTCGCCATAGCTCGCTTCGTTTCCGAGATATTTGCAGATTTATCTCAAGGGAAGGGGCCTGACGGACATATTTCGAGATATTTCTTCTTCTTGTTGCCCTTCTTCTGCACAGCTAAGCTGGAAGTGGCATTTACAGCTCGCAATCGTGCAGAGTTATCTCAAAGAAAGGGGCCACGGTGTTTCTGTATCTCTATTATGTTGGTGCGGCTTCGGAACTTTTAAATATCTTGATATATCTCGAGAACTACGCATCTGATCAAAAAATATCATAGAACATGAAAAGTAGGAAACTTAATTCTCTACAAAAAAGGTCTCTTAACATTTTCCCATAGCTCGCTTCGTTTCCGAGATATTTGCAGATTTATCTCAAGGGAAGTGGCCTGACGGACATATTTCGAGATATTTCTTCTTCTTGTTGTTCTTCTTCTGCACAGCTAAGCTGGAAGTGGCATTTGCGGCTCGCTCTAGTGCAGAGTTATCTCAAAGAAAGGGGCCACGGTGTTTCTGTATCTCTATTATGTTGGTGCGGCTTCGGAACTTTTAAATATCTTGATATATCTCGAGAACTACGCATCTGATCCAAAAATATCATAGAACATAAATAGTAGGAAACTGAATTCTCTACAAAAAAGGTCTCTCAACATTTTGCCATAGCTCGCTTCGTTTCCGAGATATTTGCAGATTTATCTCAAGGGAAGGGGCCTGACGGACATATTTCCAGATATTTCTTCTTCTTGTTGTTCTTCTTCTGCACAGCTAAGCTGGAAGTGGCATTTGCAGCTCGCAATAGTGCAGAGTTATCTCAAAGAAAGGGGCCACGGTGTTTCTGTACCTCTATTATGTTGGTGCGGCTTCGGAACTTTTAAATATCTTGATATATCTCGAGAACTACGCATCTGATCCAAAAATATCATAGAACATAAATAGTAGGAAACTTAATTCTCTACAAAAAAGGTCTCTCAACATTTTGCCATAGCTCGGTTCGTTTCCGAGATATTTGCAGATTTATCTCAAGGGAAGGGGCCTGACGGACATATTTCGAGATATTTCTTCTTCTTGTTGTTCTTCTTCTGCACAGCTAAGCTGGAAGTGGCATTTACAGCGCGCAATAGTGCAGAGTTATCTCAAAGAAAGGGGCCACGGTGTTTCTGTATCTCTATTATGTTGGTGCGGCTTCGGAACTTTTAAATATCTTGATATATCTCGAGAACTACGCATCAGATCAAAAAATATCATAGAACATAAAAAGTAGGAAACTTAATTCTCTACAAAAAAGGTCTCTTAACATTTTGCCATAGCTCTCTTCGTTTCCGAGATATTTGCAGATTTATCTCAAGGGAAGGGGCCTGACGGACATATTTCGAGATATTTCTTCTTCTTGTTGTTCTTCTTCTGCACAGCTAAGCTGGAAGTGGCATTTGCGGCTCGCACTAGTGCAGAGAAATCTCAACGAAAGGGGCCACGGTGTTTCTGTATCTCTATTATGTTGGTGCGGCTTCGGAACTTTTAAATATCTCGATATATCTCGAAAACTACGCTTCTGATCAAAAAATATCATGGAACATAAATTGTAGGAAACTTAATTCTCTACAAAAAAGGTCTCTTAACATTTTGCCATAGCTCTCTTCGATTCCGAGATATCTGCAGATTTATCTCAAGGGAAGGGGCCTGACGGACATATTTCGAGATATTTCTTCTTCTTGTTGTTCTTCTGCACAGCTAAGCTGGAAGTGGCATTTGCAGTTCGCAATAGTGCATAGTTATCTGAAAGAAAGGGGCCACGGTGTTTCTGTATCTCTATTATGTTGGTGCGGCTTCGGAACTTTTAAATATCTCGATATATCTCGAAAACTACGCTTCTGATCAAAAAATATCATAGAACATAAAAAGTCGGAAACATAATTCTCTACAAAAAAGGTCTCTTAACATTTTGCCATAGCTCGCTTCGTTTCCGAGATATTTGCAGATATATCTCAAGGGAAGGGGCCTGACGGACATATTTCGAGATATTTCTTCTTCTTGTTGTTCTTCTTCTGCACAGCTAAGCTGGAAGTGGCATTTGCGGCTCGCACTAGTGCAGAGTTATCTCAACGAAAGGGGCCACGGTGTTTCTGTATCTCTATTATGTTGGTGCGGCTTCGGAACTTTTAAATATCTCGATATATCTCGAAAACTACGCTTCTGATCAAAAAATATCATAGAACATAAATTGTAGGAAACATAATTCTCTACAAAAAAGGTCTCTTAACATTTTGCCATAGCTCGCTTCGTTTCCGAGATATTTGCAGATATATCTCAAGGGAAGGGGCCTGACGGACATATTTCGAGATATTTCTTCTTCTTGTTGTTCTTCTTCTGCACAGCTAAGCTGGAAGTGGCATTTGCGGCTCGCACTAGTGCAGAGTTATCTCAACGAAAGGGGCCACGGTGTTTCTGTATCTCTATTATGTTGGTGCGGCTTCGGAACTTTTAAATATCTCGATGTATCTCGAAAACTACGCTTCTGATCAAAAAATATCATAGAACATAAATTGTAGGAAGCATAATTCTCTACAAAAAAGGTCTCTTAACATTTCGCCATAGCTCGCTTCGTTTCCGAGATATTTGCAGATTTATCTCAAGGGAAGGGGCCTGACGGACATATTTCGAGATATTTCTTCTTCTTGTTGTCCTTCTTCTGCACAGCTAAGCTGGAAGTGGCATTTACAGCTCGCAATCGTGCAGAGTTATCTCAAAGAAAGGGGCCACGGTGTTTCTGTATCTCTATTATGTTGGTGCGGCTTCGGAACTTTTAAATATCTTGATATATCTCGAGAACTACGCATCTGATCAAAAAATATCATAGAACATAAAAAGTAGGAAACTTAATTCTCTACAAAAAAGGTCTCTTAACATTTCGCCATAGCTCGCTTCGTTTCCGAGATATTTGCAGATTTATCTCAAGGGAAGGGGCCTGACGGACATATTTCGAGATATTTCTTCTTCTTGTTGTTCTTCTTCTGCACAGCTAAGCTGGAAGTGGCATTTGCGGCTCGCACTAGTGCAGAGTTATCTCAAAGAAAGGGGCCACGGTGTTTCTGTATCCCTATTATGTTGGTGCGGCTTCGGAACTTTTAAATATCTCGATATATCTCGAAAACTACGCTTCTGATCAAAAAATATCATAGAACATAAATTGTAGGAAACATAATTCTCTATAAAAAACGTCTCTTAACATTTTGCCATAGCTCGCTTCGTTTCCGAGATATTTGCAGATTCAGCTCAAAGGAACTGGCCTGACGGACATATTTCGAGATATTTCTTCTTCTTGTTGTTCTTCCTCTGCACAGCTAAGCTGGAAGTGGCATTTGCAGCTCGCAATAGTGCAGAGTTATCTCAAAGAAAGGGGCCACGGTGTTTCTGTATCTCTATTATGTTGGTGCGGCTTCGGAACTTTTAAATATCTTAATATATCTCGAGAACTACGCATCTGATCAAAAAATATCATAGAACATAAAAAGTAGGAAACATAATTCTCTGCAAATAAGGTCTCTTAACATTTTACCATAGCTCGCTTCGTTTCCGAGATATTTGCAGATTTATCTCAAGGGAAGGGGCCTGACGGACATATTTCGAGATATTTCTTCTTCTTGTTGTTCTTCTTCTGCACAGCTAAGCTGGAAGTGGCATTTGCAGCTCGCAATAGTGCAGAGTTATCTCAAAGAAAGGGGCCACGGTGTTTCTGTACCTCTATTATGTTGGTGCGGCTTCGGAACTTTTAAATATCTTGATATATCTCGAGAACTACGCATCTGATCAAAAAATATCATAGAACATAAAAAGTAGGAAACTTAATTCTCTACAAAAAAGGTCTCTTAACATTTTGCCATAGCTCGCTTCGTTTCCGAGATATTTGCAGATGTATCTCAAGGGAAGGGGCCTGACGGACATATTTCGAGATATTGCTTCTTCTTGTTGTTCTTCTGCACAGCTAAGCTGGAAGTGGCATTTGCAGCTCGCAATAGTGCATAGTTATCTGAAAGAAAGGGGCCACGGTGTTTCTGTATCTCTATTATGTTGGTGCGGCTTCGGAACTTTTAAATATCTTGATATATCTCGAGAACTACGCATCTAATCAAAAAATATCATAGAACATAAAAAGTAGGAAACTTAAGTCTCTACAAAAAAGGTCTCTTAACATTTTGCCAGAGCTCTCTTCGTTTGCGAGATATTTGCAGATTTATCTCAAGGGAAGGGGCCTGACGGACATATTTCGAGATATTTCTTCTTCTTGTTGTTCTTCTTCTGCACAGCTAAGCTGGAAGTGGCATTTGCAGCTCGCAATAGTGCAGAGTTATCTCAAAGAAAGGGGCCACGGTGTTTCTGTATCTCTATTATGTTGGTGCGGCTTCGGAACTTTTAGATATCTTGATATATCTCGAAAACTACGCTTCTGATCAAAAAATATCATAGCACATAAATTGTAGGAAACTTAATTCTCTACAAAAAAGGTCTCTTAACATTTTGCCATAGCTCTCTTCGTTTCCGAGATAGTTGCAGATTTATCTCAAGGGAAGGGGCCTGACGGACATATTTCGAGATATTGCTTCTTCTTGTTGTTCTTCTGCACAGCTAAGCTGGAAGTGCCATTTGCAGCTCGCAATAGTGCAGAGTTATCTCAAAGAAAGGGGCCACGGTGTTTCTGTATCTCTATTATGTTGGTGCGGCTTCGGAACTTTTAGATATCTTGATATATCTCGAGAACTACGCATCTAATCAAAAAATATCATAGAACATAAAAAGTAGGAAACTTAATTCTCTACAAAAAAGGTCTCTTAACATTTTGTCATAGCTCGCTTCGTTTCCGAGATATTTGCAGATATATCTCAAGGGAAGGGGCCTGACGGACATATTTCGAGATATTTCTTCTTCTTGTTGTTCTTCTTCTGCACAGCTAAGCTGGAAGTGGCATTTACAGCGCGCAATAGTGCAGAGTTATCTCAAAGAAAGGGGCCACGGTGTTTCTGTATCTCTATTATGTTGGTGCGGCTTCGGAACTTTTAAATATCTTGATATATCTCGAGAACTACGCATCAGATCAAAAAATATCATAGAACATAAAAAGTAGGAAACTTAATTCTCTACAAAAAAGGTCTCTTAACATTTTGCGATAGCTCTCTTCGTTTCCGAGATATTTGCAGATTTATCTCAAGGGAAGGGGCCTGACGGACATATTTCGAGATATTTCTTCTTCTTGATGTTCTTCTTCTGCACAGCTAAGCTGGAAGTGGCATTTGCAGCTCGCAATAGTGCAGAGTTATCTCAAAGAAAGGGGCCACGGTGTTTCTGTATCTCTATTATGTTGGTGCGGCTTCGGAACTTTTAAATATCTTGATATATCTCGAGAACTACGCATCTGATCAAAAAATATCATAGAACATAAAACGTAGGAAACTTAATTCTCTACAAAAAAGGTCTCTCAACATTTTGCCATAGCTCGCTTCGTTTCCGAGATATTTGCAGATTTATCTCAAGGGAAGGGGCCTGACGGACATATTTCGAGATATTTCTTCTTCTTGTTGTTCTTCTTCTGCACAGCTAAGCTGGAAGTGGCATTTGCGGCTCGCACTAGTGCAGAGTTATCTCAAAGAAAGGGGCCACGGTGTTTCTGTATCTCTATTATGTTGGTGCGGCTTTGGAACTTTTAAATATCTCGATATATCTCGAAAACTACGCCTCTGACCAAAAAATATCATAGAACATAAATTGTACGAAACATAATTCTCTACAAAAAAGGTCTCTTAACATTTTGCCATAGCTCGCTTCGTTTCCGAGATATTTGCAGATATATCTCAAGGGAAGGGGCCTGACGGACATATTTCGAGATATTTCTTCTTCTTGTTGTTCTTCTTCTGCACAGCTAAGCTGGAAGTGGCATTTGCGGCTCGCACTAGTGCAGAGTTATCTCAACGAAAGGGGCCACGGTGTTTCTGTATCTCTATTATGTTGGTGCGGCTTCGGAACTTTTAAATATCTCGATGTATCTCGAAAACTACGCTTCTGATCAAAAAATATCATAGAACATAAATTGTAGGAAGCATAATTCTCTACAAAAAAGGTCTCTTAACATTTTGCCATAGCTCGCTTCGTTTCCGAGATATTTGCAGATATATCTCAAGGGAAGGGGCCTGACGGACATATTTCGAGATATTTCTTCTTCTTGTTGTTCTTCTTCTGCACAGCTAAGCTGGAAGTGGCATTTGCGGCTCGCACTAGTGCAGAGTTATCTCAAAGAAAGGGGCCACGGTGTTTCTGTATCCCTATTATGTTGGTGCGGCTTCGGAACTTTTAAATATCTCGATATATCTCCAAAACTACGCTTCTGATCAAAAAATATCATAGAACATAAATTGTAGGAAACATAATTCTCTATAAAAAACGTCTCTTAACATTTTGCCATAGCTCGCTTCGTTTCCGAGATATTTGCAGATTCAGCTCAAAGGAACTGGCCTGACGGACATATTTCGAGATATTTCTTCTTCTTGTTGTTCTTCCTCTGCACAGCTAAGCTGGAAGTGGCATTTGCAGCTCGCAATAGTGCAGAGTTATCTCAAAGAAAGGGGCCACGGTGTTTCTGTATCTCTATTATGTTGGTGCGGCTTCGGAACTTTTAAATATCTTGATATATCTCGAGAACTACGCATCTGATCAAAAAATATCATAGAACATAAAAAGTAGGAAACTTAATTCTCTACAAAAAAAGTCTCTTAACATTTCGCCATAGCTCGCTTCGTTTCCGAGATATTTGCAGATTTATCTCAAGGGAAGGGGCCTTACGGACATATTTCGAGATATTTCTTCTTCTTGTTGTCCTTCTTCTGCACAGCTAAGCTGGAAGTGGCATTTACAGCTCGCAATCGTGCAGAGTTATCTCAAAGAAAGGGGCCACGGTGTTTCTGTATCTCTATTATGTTGGTGCGGCTGCGGAACTTTTAAATATCTTGATATATCTCGAGAACTACGCATCTGATCAAAAAATATCATAGAACATAAAAAGTAGGAAACTTAATTCTCTACAAAAAAGGTCTCTTAACATTTCGCCATAGCTCGCTTCGTTTCCGAGATATTTGCAGATTTATCTCAAGGGAAGGGGCCTGACGGACATATTTCGAGATATTTCTTCTTCTTGTTGTTCTTCTTCTGCACAGCTAAGCTGGAAGTGGCATTTGCGGCTCGCACTAGTGCAGAGTTATCTCAAAGAAAGGGGCCACGGTGTTTCTGTATCCCTATTATGTTGGTGCGGCTTCGGAACTTTTAAATATCTCGATATATCTCGAAAACTACGCTTCTGATCAAAAAATATCATAGAACATAAATTGTAGGAAACATAATTCTCTATAAAAAACGTCTCTTAACATTTTGCCATAGCTCGCTTCGTTTCCGAGATATTTGCAGATTCAGCTCAAAGGAACTGGCCTGACGGACATATTTCGAGATATTTCTTCTTCTTGTTGTTCTTCCTCTGCACAGCTAAGCTGGAAGTGGCATTTGCAGCTCGCAATAGTGCAGAGTTATCTCAAAGAAAGGGGCCACGGTGTTTCTGTATCTCTATTATGTTGGTGCGGCTTCGGAACTTTTAAATATCTTGATATATCTCGAAAACTACGCTTCTGATCAAAAAATATCATAGAACATAAATTGTAGGAAACATAATTCTCTATAAAAAACGTCTCTTAACATTTTGCCATAGCTCGCTTCGTTTCCGAGATATTTGCAGATTCAGCTCAAAGGAACTGGCCTGACGGACATATTTCGAGATATTTCTTCTTCTTGTTGTTCTTCTTCTGCACAGCTAAGCTGGAAGTGGCATTTGCGGCTCGCACTAGTGCAGAGTTATCTCAAAGAAAGGGGCCACGGTGTTTCTGTATCTCTATTATGTTGGTGCGGTTTCGGAACTTTTAAATATCTTGATATATCTCGAGAACTACGCATCTGATCAAAAAATATCATAGAACATAAATTGTAGGAAACATAATTCTCTACAAAAAAGGTCTCTTAACATTTTGCCATAGCTAGCTTCGTTTCCGAGATATTTGCAGATATATCTCAAGGGAAGGGGCCTGACGGACATATTTCGAGATATTTCTTCTTCTTGTTGTTCTTCTTCTGCACAGCTAAGCTGGAAGTGGCATTTGCGGCTCGCACTAGTGCAGAGTTATCTCAACGAAAGGGGCCACGGTGTTTCTGTATCTCTATTATGTTGGTGCGGCTTCGGAACTTTTAAATATCTCGATGTATCTCGAAAACTACGCTTCTGATCAAAAAATATCATAGAACATAAATTGTAGGAAGCATAATTCTCTACAAAAAAGGTCTCTTAACATTTTGCCATAGCTCGCTTCGTTTCCGAGATATTTGCAGATTTATCTCAAGGGAAGGGGCCTGACGGACATATTTCGAGATATTTCTTCTTCTTGTTGTTCTTCTTCTGCACAGCTAAGCTGGAAGTGGCATTTGCGGCTCGCACTAGTGCAGAGTTATCTCAACGAAAGGGGCCACGGTGTTTCTGTATCTCTATTATGTTGGTGCGGCTTCGGAACTTTTAAATATCTCGATGTATCTCGAAAACTACGCTTCTGATCAAAAAATATCATAGAACATAAATTGTAGGAAGCATAATTCTCTACAAAAAAGGTCTCTTAACATTTTGCCATAGCTCGCTTCGTTTCCGAGATATTTGCAGATATATCTCAAGGGAAGGGGCCTGACGGACATATTTCGAGATATTTCTTCTTCTTGTTGTTCTTCTTCTGCACAGCTAAGCTGGAAGTGGCATTTGCGGCTCGCACTAGTGCAGAGTTATCTCAAAGAAAGGGGCCACGGTGTTTCTGTATCCCTATTATGTTGGTGCGGCTTCGGAACTTTTAAATATCTCGATATATCTCGAGAACTACGCATCTGATCAAAAAATATCATAGAACATAAAAAGTAGGAAACTTAATTCTCTACAAAAAAGGTCTCTTAACATTTCGCCATAGCTCGCTTCGTTTCCGAGATATTTGCAGATTTATCTCAAGGGAAGGGGCCTGACGGACATATTTCGAGATATTTCTTCTTCTTGTTGTTCTTCTTCTGCACAGCTAAGCTGGAAGTGGCATTTGCGGCTCGCACTAGTGCAGAGTTATCTCAAAGAAAGGGGCCACGGTGTTTCTGTATCTCTATTATGTTGGTGCGGCTTCGGAACTTTTAAATATCTTGATGTATCTCGAGAACTACGCATCTGATCAAAAAATATCATAGAACATAAAAAGTAGGAAACTTAATTCTCTACAAAAAACGTCTCTTAACATTTTGCCATAGCTCGCTTCGTTTCCAAGATATTTGCAGATATATCTCAAGGGAAGGGGCCTGACGGACATATTTCGAGATATTTCTTCTTCTTGTTGTTCTTCTTCTGCACAGCTAAGCTGGAAGTGGCATTTGGGGCTCGCACTAGTGCAGAGTTATCTCAAAGAAAGGGGCCACGGTGTTTCTGTATCTCTATTATGTTGGTGCGGTTTCGGAACTTTTAAATATCTTGATATATCTCGAGAGCTACGCGTCTGATCAAAAAATATCATCGAACATAAAAAGTAGGAAACATAATTCTCTACAAAAAAGGTCTCTTAACATTTTGCCATAGCTCGCTTCGTTTCCGAGATATTTGCAGATTTATCTCAAGGGAAGTGGCCTGACGGACATATTTCGAGATATTTCTTCTTCTTGTTGTTCTTCTTCTGCACAGCTAAGCTGGAAGTGGCATTTGCGGCTCGCACTAGTGCAGAGTTATCTCAACGAAAGGGGCCACGGTGTTTCTGTATCTCTATTATGTTGGTGCGTCTTCGGAACTTTTAAATATCTCGATATATCTCGAAAACTACGCTTCTGATCAAAAAATATCATAGAACATAAATTGTAGGAAACTTAATTCTCTACAAAAAAGGACTCTTAACATTTTGCCATAGCTCTCTTCGTTTCCGAGATATTTGCAGATATATCTCAAGGGAAGGGGCCTGACGGACATATTTCGAGATATTTCTTCTTCTTGTTGTTCTTCTTCTGCACAGCTAAGCTGGAAGTGGCATTTACAGCTCGCAATAGTGCAGAGTTATCTCAAAGAAAGGGGCCACGGTGTTTCTGTATCTCTATTATGTTGGTGCGGCTTCGGAACTTTTAAATATCTTGATATATCTCGAGAACTACGCATCAGATCAAAAAATATCATAGAACATAAAAAGTAGGAAACTTAATTCTCTACAAAAAAGGTCTCTTAACATTTTGCCATAGCTCTCTTCGTTTCCGAGATATTTGCAGATTTATCTCAAGGGAAGGGGCCTGACGGACATATTTCGAGATATTTCTTCTTCTTGATGTTCTTCTTCTGCACAGCTAAGCTGGAAGTGGCATTTGCAGCTCGCAATAGTGCAGAGTTATCTCAAAGAAAGGGGCCACGGTGTTTCTGTATCTCTATTATGTTGGTGCGGCTTCGGAACTTTTAAATATCTTGATATATCTCGAGAACTACGCATCAGATCAAAAAATATCATAGAACATAAAAAGTAGGAAACTTAATTCTCTACAAAAAAGGTCTCTTAACATTTTGCCATAGCTCTCTTCGTTTCCGAGATATTTGCAGATTTATCTCAAGGGAAGGGGCCTGACGGACATATTTCGAGATATTTCTTCTTCTTGTTGTTCTTCTTCTGCACAGCTAAGCTGGAAGTGGCATTTACAGCTCGCAATACTGCAGAGTTATCTCAAAGAAAGGGGCCGCGGTGTTTCTGTATCCCTATTATGTTGGTGCGGCTTCGGAACTTTTAAATATCTCGATATATCTCGAAAACTACGCTTCTGATCAAAAAATATCATAGAACATAAATTGTAGGAAACATAATTCTCTACAAAAAACGTCTCTTAACATTTTGCCATAGCTCGCTTCGTTTCCGAGATATTTGCAGGTTCAGCTCAAAGGAACTGGCCTGACGGACATATTTCGAGATATTTCTTCTTCTTGTTGTTCTTCCTCTGCACAGCTAAGCTGGAAGTGGCATTTGCAGCTCGCAATAGTGCAGAGTTATCTCAAAGAAAGGGGCCACGGTGTTTGTGTATCTCTATTATGTTGGTGCGGCTTCGGAACTTTTAAATATCTTGATATATCTCGAGAACTACGCATCTGATCAAAAAATATCATAGAACATAAAAAGTAGGAAACTTAATTCTCTACAAAAAAGGTCTCTTAACATTTTACCATAGCTCGCTTCGTTTCCGAGATATTTGCAGATTTATCTCAAGGGAAGGGGTCTGACGGACATATTTCGAGATATTTCTTCTTCTTGTTGTTCTTCTTCTGCACAGCTAAGCTGGAAGTGGCATTTACAGCTCGCAATAGTGCAGAGTTATCTCAAAGAAAGGGGCCACGGTGTTTCTGTATCTCTATTATGTTGGTGCGGCTTTGGAACTTTTAAATATCTCGATATATCTCGAAAACTACGCTTCTGACCAAAAAATATCATAGAACATAAATTGTACGAAACATAATTCTCTACAAAAAAGGTCTCTTAACATTTTGCCATAGCTCGCTTCGTTTCCGAGATATTTGCAGATATATCTCAAGGGAAGGGGCCTGACGGACATATTTCGAGATATTTCTTCTTCTTGTTGTTCTTCCTCTGCACAGCTAAGCTGGAAGTGGCATTTGCAGCTCGTAATAGTGCAGAGTTATCTCAAAGAAAGGGGCCACGGTGTTTGTGTATCTCTATTATGTTGGTGCGGCTTCGGAACTTTTAAATATCTTGATATATCTCGAGAACTACGCATCTGATCAAAAAATATCATACAACATAAAAAGTAGGAAACTTAATTCTCTACAAAAAAGGTCTCTTAACATTTTACCATAGCTCGCTTCGTTTCCGAGATATTTGCAGATTTATCTCAAGGGAAGGGGTCTGACGGACATATTTCGAGATATTTCTTCTTCTTGTTGTTCTTCTTCTGCACAGCTAAGCTGGAAGTGGCATTTACAGCTCGCAATAGTGCAGAGTTATCTCAAAGAAAGGGGCCACGGTGTTTCTGTATCTCTATTATGTTGGTGCGGCTTCGGAACTTTTAAATATCTTGATATATCTCGAGAACTACGCATCAGATCAAAAAATATCATAGAACATAAAAAGTAGGAAACTTAATTCTCTACACAAAAGGTCTCTTAACATTTTGCCATAGCTCTCTTCGTTTCCGAGATATTTGCAGATTTATCTCAAGGGAAGGGGCCTGACGGACATATTTCGAGATATTTCTTCTTCTTGTTGTTCTTCTTCTGCACAGCTAAGCTGGAAGTGGCATTTACAGCTCGCTATACTGCAGAGTTATCTCAAAGAAAGGGGCCACGGTGTTTCTGTATCTCTATTATGTTGGTGCGGCTTCGGAACTTTTAAATATCTCGATATATCTCGAAAACTACGCTTCTGATCAAAAAATATCATAGAACATAAATTGTAGGAAACATAATTCTCTACAAAAAAGGTCTCTTAACATTTTGCCATAGCTCGCTTCGTTTCCGAGATATTTGCAGATTTATCTCAAGGGAAGGGGCCTAACGGACATATTTCGAGATATTTCTTCTTCTTGATGTTCTTCTTCTGCACAGCTAAACTGGAAGTGGCATTTCCAGCTCGCAATAGTGCAGCGTTATCTCAAAGAGAGGGGCCACGGTGTTTCTGTATCTCTATTATGTTGGTGCGGCTTCGGAACTTTTAAATATCTTGATATATCTCGAGAGCTACGCGTCTGATCAAAAAATATCATAGAACATAAAAAGTAGCAAACATAATTCTCTACAAAAAAGGTCTCTTAACATTTTGCCATAGCTCGCTTCGTTTCCGAGATATTTGCAGATTTATCTCAAGGGAAGTGGCCTGACGGACATATTTCGAGATATTTCTTCTTCTTGTTGTTCTTCTGCTGCACAGCTAAGCTGGAAGTGGCATTTGCGGCTCGCACTAGTGCAGAGTTATCTCAACGAAAGGGGCCACGGTGTTTCTGTATCTCTATTATGTTGGTGCGGCTTCGGAACTTTTAAATATCTCGATATATCTCGAAAACTACGCTTCTGATCAAAAAATATCATAGAACATAAATTGTAGGAAACATAATTCTCTACAAAAAAGGTCTCTTAACATTTCGCCATAGCTCGCTTCGTTTCCGAGATATTTGCAGATATATCTGAAGGGAAGGGGCCTGACGGACATATTTCGAGATATTTCTTCTTCTTGTTGTTCTTCTTCTGCACAGCTAAGCTGGAAGTGGCATTTACAGCTCGCAATAGTGCAGAGTTATCTCAAAGAAAGGGGCCACGGTGTTTCTGTATCCCTATTATGTTGGTGCGGCTTCGGAACTTTTAAATATCTCGATATATCTCGAAAACTACGCTTCTGATCAAAAAATATCATAGAACCTAAATTGTAGGAAACATAATTCTCTACAAAAAACGTCTCTTAACATTTTGCCATAGCTCGCTTCGTTTCCGAGATATTTGCAGATTCAGCTCAAAGGAACTGGCCTGACGGACATATTTCGAGATATTTCTTCTTCTTGTTGTTCTTCCTCTGCACAGCTAAGCTGGAAGTGGCATTTGCAGCTCGCTATAGTGCAGAGTTATCTCAAAGAAAGGGGCCACGGTGTTTCTGTATCTCTATTATGTTGGTGCGGCTTTGGAACTTTTAAATATCTCGATATATCTCGAAAACTACGCTTCTGATCAAAAAATATCATAGAACATAAATTGTAGGAAACATAATTCTCTACAAAAAAGGTCTCTTAACATTTTGCCATAGCTCGCCTCGTTTCCGAGATATTTGCAGATATATCTCAAGGGAAGGGGCCTGACGGACATATTTCGAGATATGTCTTCTTCTTGTTGTTCTTCTTCTGCACAGCTAAGCTGGAAGTGGCATTTACAGCTCGCAATAGTGCAGAGTTATCTCAAAGAAAGGGGCCACGGTGTTTCTGTATCTCTATTATGTTGGTGCGGCTTCGGAACTTTTAAATATCTTGATATATCTCGAGAACTACGCATCAGATCAAAAAATATCATAGAACATAAAAAGTAGGAAACTTAATTCTCTACAAAAAAGGTCTCTTAACATTTTGCCATAGCTCTCTTCGTTTCCGAGATATTTGCAGATTTATCTCAAGGGAAGGGGCCTGACGGACATATTTCGAGATATTTCTTCTTCTTGATGTTCTTCTTCTGCACAGCTAAGCTGGAAGTGGCATTTGCAGCTCGCAATAGTGCAGAGTTATCTCAAAGAAAGGGGCCACGGTGTTTCTGTATCTCTATTATGTTGGTGCGGCTTCGGAACTTTTAAATATCTTGATATATCTCGAGAACTACGCATCAGATCAAAAAATATCATAGAACATAAAAAGTAGGAAACTTAATTCTCTACAAAAAAGGTCTCTTAACATTTTGCCATAGCTCTCTTCGTTTCCGAGATATTTGCAGATTTATCTCAAGGGAAGGGGCCTGACGGACATATTTCGAGATATTTCTTCTTCTTGTTGTTCTTCTTCTGCACAGCTAAGCTGGAAGTGGCATTTACAGCTCGCAATACTGCAGAGTTATCTCAAAGAAAGGGGCCGCGGTGTTTCTGTATCCCTATTATGTTGGTGCGGCTTCGGAACTTTTAAATATCTCGATATATCTCGAAAACTACGCTTCTGATCAAAAAATATCATAGAACATAAATTGTAGGAAACATAATTCTCTACAAAAAACGTCTCTTAACATTTTGCCATAGCTCGCTTCGTTTCCGAGATATTTGCAGATTCAGCTCAAAGGAACTGGCCTGACGGACATATTTCGAGATATTTCTTCTTCTTGTTGTTCTTCCTCTGCACAGCTAAGCTGGAAGTGGCATTTGCAGCTCGCAATAGTGCAGAGTTATCTCAAAGAAAGGGGCCACGGTGTTTGTGTATCTCTATTATGTTGGTGCGGCTTCGGAACTTTTAAATATCTTGATATATCTCGAGAACTACGCATCTGATCAAAAAATATCATAGAACATAAAAAGTAGGAAACTTAATTCTCTACAAAAAAGGTCTCTTAACATTTTACCATAGCTCGCTTCGTTTCCGAGATATTTGCAGATTTATCTCAAGGGAAGGGGTCTGACGGACATATTTCGAGATATTTCTTCTTCTTGTTGTTCTTCTTCTGCACAGCTAAGCTGGAAGTGGCATTTACAGCTCGCAATAGTGCAGAGTTATCTCAAAGAAAGGGGCCACGGTGTTTCTGTATCTCTATTATGTTGGTGCGGCTTTGGAACTTTTAAATATCTCGATATATCTCGAAAACTACGCTTCTGACCAAAAAATATCATAGAACATAAATTGTACGAAACATAATTCTCTACAAAAAAGGTCTCTTAACATTTTGCCATAGCTCGCTTCGTTTCCGAGATATTTGCAGATATATCTCAAGGGAAGGGGCCTGACGGACATATTTCGAGATATTTCTTCTTCTTGTTGTTCTTCCTCTGCACAGCTAAGCTGGAAGTGGCATTTGCAGCTCGCAATAGTGCAGAGTTATCTCAAAGAAAGGGGCCACGGTGTTTGTGTATCTCTATTATGTTGGTGCGGCTTCGGAACTTTTAAATATCTTGATATATCTCGAGAACTACGCATCTGATCAAAAAATATCATACAACATAAAAAGTAGGAAACTTAATTCTCTACAAAAAAGGTCTCTTAACATTTTACCATAGCTCGCTTCGTTTCCGAGATATTTGCAGATTTATCTCAAGGGAAGGGGTCTGACGGACATATTTCGAGATATTTCTTCTTCTTGTTGTTCTTCTTCTGCACAGCTAAGCTGGAAGTGGCATTTACAGCTCGCAATAGTGCAGAGTTATCTCAAAGAAAGGGGCCACGGTGTTTCTGTATCTCTATTATGTTGGTGCGGCTTCGGAACTTTTAAATATCTTGATATATCTCGAGAACTACGCATCAGATCAAAAAATATCATAGAACATAAAAAGTAGGAAACTTAATTCTCTACACAAAAGGTCTCTTAACATTTTGCCATAGCTCTCTTCGTTTCCGAGATATTTGCAGATTTATCTCAAGGGAAGGGGCCTGACGGACATATTTCGAGATATTTCTTCTTCTTGTTGTTCTTCTTCTGCACAGCTAAGCTGGAAGTGGCATTTACAGCTCGCTATACTGCAGAGTTATCTCAAAGAAAGGGGCCACGGTGTTTCTGTATCTCTATTATGTTGGTGCGGCTTCGGAACTTTTAAATATCTCGATATATCTCGAAAACTACGCTTCTGATCAAAAAATATCATAGAACATAAATTGTAGGAAACATAATTCTCTACAAAAAAGGTCTCTTAACATTTTGCCATAGCTCGCTTCGTTTCCGAGATATTTGCAGATTTATCTCAAGGGAAGGGGCCTAACGGACATATTTCGAGATATTTCTTCTTCTTGATGTTCTTCTTCTGCACAGCTAAACTGGAAGTGGCATTTCCAGCTCGCAATAGTGCAGCGTTATCTCAAAGAGAGGGGCCACGGTGTTTCTGTATCTCTATTATGTTGGTGCGGCTTCGGAACTTTTAAATATCTTGATATATCTCGAGAGCTACGCGTCTGATCAAAAAATATCATAGAACATAAAAAGTAGCAAACATAATTCTCTACAAAAAAGGTCTCTTAACATTTTGCCATAGCTCGCTTCGTTTCCGAGATATTTGCAGATTTATCTCAAGGGAAGTGGCCTGACGGACATATTTCGAGATATTTCTTCTTCTTGTTGTTCTTCTGCTGCACAGCTAAGCTGGAAGTGGCATTTGCGGCTCGCACTAGTGCAGAGTTATCTCAACGAAAGGGGCCACGGTGTTTCTGTATCTCTATTATGTTGGTGCGGCTTCGGAACTTTTAAATATCTCGATATATCTCGAAAACTACGCTTCTGATCAAAAAATATCATAGAACATAAATTGTAGGAAACATAATTCTCTACAAAAAAGGTCTCTTAACATTTCGCCATAGCTCGCTTCGTTTCCGAGATATTTGCAGATATATCTGAAGGGAAGGGGCCTGACGGACATATTTCGAGATATTTCTTCTTCTTGTTGTTCTTCTTCTGCACAGCTAAGCTGGAAGTGGCATTTACAGCTCGCAATAGTGCAGAGTTATCTCAAAGAAAGGGGCCACGGTGTTTCTGTATCCCTATTATGTTGGTGCGGCTTCGGAACTTTTAAATATCTCGATATATCTCGAAAACTACGCTTCTGATCAAAAAATATCATAGAACCTAAATTGTAGGAAACATAATTCTCTACAAAAAACGTCTCTTAACATTTTGCCATAGCTCGCTTCGTTTCCGAGATATTTGCAGATTCAGCTCAAAGGAACTGGCCTGACGGACATATTTCGAGATATTTCTTCTTCTTGTTGTTCTTCCTCTGCACAGCTAAGCTGGAAGTGGCATTTGCAGCTCGCAATAGTGCAGAGTTATCTCAAAGAAAGGGGCCACGGTGTTTCTGTATCTCTATTATGTTGGTGCGGCTTCGGAACTTTTAAATATCTCGATATATCTCGAAAACTACGCTTCTGATCAAAAAATATCATAGAACATAAATTGTAGGAAACATAATTCTCTACAAAAAAGGTCTCTTAACATTTTGCCATAGCTCGCTTCGTTTCCGAGATATTTGCAGATTTATCTCAAGGGAAGGAGCCTGACGGACATATTTCGAGATATTTCTTCTTCTTGTTGTTCTTCTTCTGCACAGCTAAACTGGAAGTGGCATTTCCAGCTCGCAATAGTGCAGAGTTATCTCAAAGAGAGGGGCCACGGTGTTTCTGTATCTCTATTATGTTGGTGCGGCTTCGGAACTTTTAAATATCTTGATATATCTCGAGAACTACGCATCTGATCAAAAAATATCATAGAACATAAAAAGTAGGAAACTTAATTCTCTACAAAAAAGGTCTCTCAACATTTTGCCATAGCTCGCTTCGTTTCCGAGATATTTGCAGATTTATCTCAAGGGAAGGGGCCTGACGGACATATTTCGAGATATTTCTTCTTCTTGTTGTTCTTCTTCTGCACAGCTAAGCTGGAAGTGGCATTTACAGCTCGCAATAGTGCAGAGTTATCTCAAAGAAAGGGGCCACGGTGTTTCTGTATCTCTATTATGTTGGTGCGGCTTCGGAACTTTTAAATATCTTGATATATCTCGAGAACTACGCATCTGATCAAAAAATATCATAGAACATAAAAAGTAGGAAACATAATTCTCTACAAAAAAGGTCTCTTAACATTTTGCCATAGCTCGCTTCGTTTCCGAGATAATTGCAGATATATCTCAAGGGAAGGTGCCTGACGGACATATTTCGAGATATTTCTTCTTCTTGTTGTTCTTCTCCTGCACAGCTAAGCTGGAAGTGGCATTTACAGCTCGCAATACTGCAGAGTTATCTCAAAGAAAGGGGCCACGGTGTTTCTGTATCTCTATTATGTTGGTGCGGCTTCGGAACTTCTAAATATCTCGATATATCTCGAAAACTACGCTTCTGATCAAAAAATATCATAGAACATGAATTGTAGGAAACATAATTCTCTACAAAAAACGTCTCTTAACATTTTGCCATAGCTCGCTTCGTTTCCGAGATATTTGCAGATTCAGCTCAAAGGAACTGGCCTGACGGACATATTTCGAGATATTTCTTCTTCTTGTTGTTCTTCCTCTGCACAGCTAAGCTGGAAGTGGCATTTGCAGCTCGCAATAGTGCAGAGTTATCTCAAAGAAAGGGGCCACGGTGTTTCTGTATCTCTATTATGTTGCTGCGGCTTCGGAACTTTTAAATATCTCGATATATCTCGAAAACTACGCTTCTGATCAAAAAATATCATAGAACATAAATTGTAGGAAACATAATTCTCTACAAAAAAGGTCTCTTAACATTTTGCCATAGCTCGCTTCGTTTCCGAGATATTTGCAGATTTATCTCAAGGGAAGGAGCCTGACGGACATATTTCGAGATATTTCTTCTTCTTGTTGTTCTTCTTCTGCACAGCTAAACTGGAAGTGGCATTTCCAGCTCGCAATAGTGCAGAGTTATCTCAAAGAGAGGGGCCACGGTGTTTCTGTATCTCTATTATGTTGGTGCGGCTTCGGAACTTTTAAATATCTTGATATATCTCGAGAACTACGCATCTGATCAAAAAATATCATAGAACATAAAAAGTAGGAAACTTAATTCTCTACAAAAAAGGTCTCTCAACATTTTGCCATAGCTCGCTTCGTTTCCGAGATATTTGCAGATTTATCTCAAGGGAAGGGGCCTGACGGACATATTTCGAGATATTTCTTCTTCTTGTTGTTCTTCTTCTGCACAGCTAAGCTGGAAGTGGCATTTACAGCTCGCAATAGTGCAGAGTTATCTCAAAGAAAGGGGCCACGGTGTTTCTGCATCTCTATTATGTTGGTGCGGCTTCGGAACTTTTAAATATCTTGATATATCTCGAGAACTACGCATCTGATCAAAAAATATCATAGAACATAAAAAGTAGGAAACATAATTCTCTACAAAAAAGGTCTCTTAACATTTTGCCATAGCTCGCTTCGTTTCCGAGATATTTGCAGATTTATCTCAAGGGAAGGGGCCTGACGGACATATTTCGAGATATTTCTTCTTCTTGTTGTTCTTCTTCTGCACAGCTAAGCTGGAAGTGGCATTTGCGGATCGCACTAGTGCAGAGTTATCTCAAAGAAAGGGGCCACGGTGTTTCTGTATCCCTATTATGTTGGTGCGGCTTCGGAACTTCTAAATATCTCGATATATCTCGAAAACTACGCTTCTGATCAAAAAATATCATAGAACATAAATTGTAGGAAACATAATTGTCTACAAAAAACGTCCCTTAACATTTTGCCATAGCTCGCTTCGTTTCCGAGATATTTGCAGATTCAGCTCAAAGGAACTGGCCTGACGGACATATTTCGAGATATTTCTTCTTCTTGTTGTTCTTCCTCTGCACAGCTAAGCTGGAAGTGGCATTTGCAGCTCGCAATAGTGCAGAGTTATCTCAAAGAAAGGGGCCACGGTGTTTCTGTATCTCTATTATGTTGGTGCGGCTTCGGAACTTTCAAATATCTCGATATATCTCGAGAACTACGCATCTGATCAAAAAATATCATAGAACATAAAAAGTAGGAAACTTAATTCTCTACAAAAAAGGTCTCTTAACATTTTGCCATAGCTCGCTTCGTTTCCGAGATATTTGCAGATTTATCTCAAAGGAAGGGGCCTGACGGACATATTTCGAGATATTTCTTCTTCTTGTTGTTCTTCTTCTGCACAGCTAAACTGGAAGTGGCATTTCCAGCTCGCAATAGTGCAGAGATATCTCAAAGAGAGGGGCCACGGTGTTTCTGTATCTCTATTATGTTGGTGCGGCTTCGGAACTTTTAAATATCTTGATATATCTCGAGAACTACGCATCTGATCAAAAAATATCATAGAACAAAAAAAGTAGGAAACTTAATTCTCTACAAAAAAGGTCTCTCAACATTTTGCCATAGCTCGCTTCGTTTCCGAGATATTTGCAGATTTATCTCAAGGGAAGGGGCCTGACGGACATATTTCGAGATATTTCTTCTTCTTGTTGTTCTTCTTCTGCACAGCTAAGCTGGAAGTGGCATTTGCGGCTCGCACTAGTGCAGAGTTATCTCAAAGAAAGGGGCCACGGTGTTTCTGTATCTCTATTATGTTAGTGCGGCTTTGGAACTTTTAAATATCTCGATATATCTCGAAAACTACGCTTCTGATCAAAAAATATCATAGAAGATAAATTGTAGGAAACATAATTCTCTACAAAAAACGTCTCTTAACATTTTGCCATAGCTTGCTTCGTTTCCGAGATATTTGCAGATATATCTCAAGGGAAGGGGCCTGACGGACATATTTCGAGATATTTCTTCTTCTTGTTGTTCTTCTCCTGCACAGCTAAGCTGGAAGTGGCATTTACAGCTCGCAATACTGCAGAGTTATCTCAAAGAAAGGGGCCACGGTGTTTCTGTATCTCTATTATGTTGGTGCGGCTTCGGAACTTTCAAATATCTCGATATATCTCGAGAACTACGCATCTGATCAAAAAATATCATAGAACATAAAAAGTAGGAAACTTAATTCTCTACAAAAAAGGTCTCTTAACATTTTGCCATAGCTCGCTTCGTTTCCGAGATATTTGCAGATTTATCTCAAAGGAAGGGGCCTGACGGACATATTTCGAGATATTTCTTCTTCTTGTTGTTCTTCTTCTGCACAGCTAAACTGGAAGTGGCATTTCCAGCTCGCAATAGTGCAGAGATATCTCAAAGAGAGGGGCCACGGTGTTTCTGTATCTCTATTATGTTGGTGCGGCTTCGGAACTTTTAAATATCTTGATATATCTCGAGAACTACGCATCTGATCAAAAAATATCATAGAACAAAAAAAGTAGGAAACTTAATTCTCTACAAAAAAGGTCTCTCAACATTTTGCCATAGCTCGCTTCGTTTCCGAGATATTTGCAGATTTATCTCAAGGGAAGGGGCCTGACGGACATATTTCGAGATATTTCTTCTTCTTGTTGTTCTTCTTCTGCACAGCTAAGCTGGAAGTGGCATTTGCGGCTCGCACTAGTGCAGAGTTATCTCAAAGAAAGGGGCCACGGTGTTTCTGTATCTCTATTATGTTAGTGCGGCTTTGGAACTTTTAAATATCTCGATATATCTCGAAAACTACGCTTCTGATCAAAAAATATCATAGAAGATAAATTGTAGGAAACATAATTCTCTACAAAAAACGTCTCTTAACATTTTGCCATAGCTTGCTTCGTTTCCGAGATATTTGCAGATATATCTCAAGGGAAGGGGCCTGACGGACATATTTCGAGATATTTCTTCTTCTTGTTGTTCTTCTCCTGCACAGCTAAGCTGGAAGTGGCATTTACAGCTCGCAATACTGCAGAGTTATCTCAAAGAAAGGGGCCACGGTGTTTCTGTATCTCTATTATGTTGGTGCGGCTTCGGAACTTTTAAATATCTTGATATATCTCGAGAACTACGCATCTGATCAAAAAATATCATAGAACATAAAAAGTAGGAAACTTAATTCTCTACAAAAAAGGTCTCTTAACATTTTGCCATAGCTCGCTTCGTTTCCGAGATATTTGCAGATTTATCTCAAGGGAAGGGGCCTGACGGACATATTTCGAGATATTTCTTCTTCTTGTTGTTCTTCTTCTGCACAGCTAAGCTGGAAGTGGCATTTGCGGATCGCACTAGTGCAGAGTTATCTCAAAGAAAGGGGCCACGGTGTTTCTGTATCCCTATTATGTTGGTGCGGCTTCGGAACTTTTAAATATCTCGATATATCTCGAAAACTACGCTTCTGATCAAAAAATATCATAGAACATAAATTGTAGGAAACATAATTCTCTACAAAAAACGTCTGTTAACATTTTGCCATAGCTCGCTTCGTTTCCGAGATATTTGCAGATTCAGCTCAAAGGAACTGGCCTGACGGACATATTTCGAGATATTTCTTCTTCTTGTTGTTCTTCCTCTGCACAGCTAAGCTGGAAGTGGCATTTGCAGCTCGCAATAGTGCAGAGTTATCTCAAAGAAAGGGGCCACGGTGTTTCTGTATCTCTATTATGTTGGTGCGGCTTCGGAACTTTTAAATATCTTGATATATCTCGAGAACTACGCATCTGTTCAAAAAATATCATAGAACATAAAAAGTAGGAAACTTAATTCTCTACAAAAAAGGTCTCTTAACATTTTACCATAGCTCGCTTCGTTTCCGAGATATTTGCAGATTTATCTCAAGGGAAGGGGCCTGACGGACATATTTCGAGATATTTCTTCTTCTTGTTGTTCTTCTTCTGCACAGCTAAGCTGGAAGTGGCATTTGCGGCTCGCACTAGTGCAGAGTTATCTCAAAGAAAGGGGCCACGGTGTTTCTGTATCTCTATTATGTTGGTGCGGCTTCGGAACTTTTAAATATCTCGATATATCTCGAAAACTGCGCTTCTGATCAAAAAATATCATAGAACATAAATTGTAGGAAACATAATTCTCTACAAAAAAGGTCTCTTAACATTTTGCCATAGCTCGCTTCGTTTCCGAGATATTTGTAGATTTATCTCAAGGGAAGGGGCCTGACGGACATATTTCGAGATATTTCTTCTTCTTGTTGTTCTTCTTCTGCACAGCTAAGCTGGAAGTGGCATTTACAGCTCGCAATACTGCAGAGTTATCTCAAAGAAAGGGGCCACGGTGTTTCTGTATCCCTATTATGTTGGTGCGGCTTCGGAACTTTTAAATATCTCGATATATCTCGAAAACTACGCTTCTGATCAAAAAATATCATAGAACATAAATTGTAGGAAACATAATTCTCTACAAAAAACGTCTCTTAACATTTTGCCATAGCTCGCTTCGTTTCCGAGATATTTGCAGATTCAGCTCAAAGGAACTGGCCTGACGGACATATTTCGAGATATTTCTTCTTCTTGTTGTTCTTCCTCTGCACAGCTAAGCTGGAAGTGGCATTTACAGCTCGCAATAGTGCAGAGTTATCTCAAAGAAAGGGGCCACGGTGTTTCTGTATCTCTATTATGTTGGTGCGGCTTCGGAACTTTTAAATATCTTGATATATCTCGAGAACTACGCATCAGATCAAAAAATATCATAGCATATAAAAAGTAGGAAACTTAATTCTCTACACCAAAGGTCTCTTAACATTTTGCCATAGCTCTCTTCGTTTCCGAGATATTTGCAGATTTATCTCAAGGGAAGGGGCCTGACGGACATATTTCGAGATATTTCTTCTTCTTGTTGTTCTTCTTCTGCACAGCTAAGCTGGAAGTGGCATTTACAGCTCGCTATACTGCAGAGTTATCTCAAAGAAAGGGGCCACGGTGTTTCTGTATCTCTATTATGTTGGTGCGGCTTCGGAACTTTTAAATATCTCGATATAT
This sequence comes from Osmia lignaria lignaria, assembly GCF_051020975.1. Classification (NCBI taxonomy): domain Eukaryota; kingdom Metazoa; phylum Arthropoda; class Insecta; order Hymenoptera; family Megachilidae; genus Osmia; species Osmia lignaria. The sequence continues at coordinate 19,742,902 of NW_027478162.1, read as the reverse complement.
CTCGAAAACTACGCTTCTGATCAAAAAATATCATAGAACATAAATTGTAGGAAACATAATTCTCTACAAAAAAGGTCTCTTAACATTTTGCCATAGCTCGCTTCGTTTCCGAGATATTTGCAGATTTATCTCAAGGGAAGGGGCCTAACGGACATATTTCGAGATATTTCTTCTTCTTGTTGTTCTTCTTCTGCACAGCTAAACTGGAAGTGGCATTTCCAGCTCGCAATAGTGCAGAGTTATCTCAAAGAAAGGGGCCACGGTGTTTCTGTATCTCTATTATGTTGGTGCGGCTTCGGAACTTTTAAATATCTTGATATATCTCGAGAACTACGCATCTGATCAGAAAATATTATAGAAGATAAAAAGTAGGAAACTTAATTCTCTACAAAAAAGGTCTCTTAACATTTTGCCATAGCTCGCTTCGTTTCCGAGATATTTGCAGATTCAGCTCAAAGGAACTGGCCTGACGGACATATTTCGAGATATTTCTTCTTCTTGTTGTTCTTCCTCTGCACAGCTAAGCTGGAAGTGGCATTTGCAGCTCGCAATAGTGCAGAGTTATCTCAAAGAAAGGGGCCACGGTGTTTCTGTATCTCTATTATGTTGGTGCGGCTTCGGAACTTTTAAATATCTTGATATATCTCGAGAACTACGCATCTGTTCAAAAAATATCATAGAACATAAAAAGTAGGAAACTTAATTCTCTACAAAAAAGGTCTCTTAACATTTTACCATAGCTCGCTTCGTTTCCGAGATATTTGCAGATTTATCTCAAGGGAAGGGGCCTGACGGACATATTTCGAGATATTTCTTCTTCTTGTTGTTCTTCTTCTGCACAGCTAAGCTGGAAGTGGCATTTGCGGCTCGCACTAGTGCAGAGTTATCTCAAAGAAAGGGGCCACGGTGTTTCTGTATCTCTATTATGTTGGTGCGGCTTCGGAACTTTTAAATATCTCGATATATCTCGAAAACTGCGCTTCTGATCAAAAAATATCATAGAACATAAATTGTAGGAAACATAATTCTCTACAAAAAAGGTCTCTTAACATTTTGCCATAGCTCGCTTCGTTTCCGAGATATTTGTAGATTTATCTCAAGGGAAGGGGCCTGACGGACATATTTCGAGATATTTCTTCTTCTTGTTGTTCTTCTTCTGCACAGCTAAGCTGGAAGTGGCATTTACAGCTCGCAATACTGCAGAGTTATCTCAAAGAAAGGGGCCACGGTGTTTCTGTATCCCTATTATGTTGGTGCGGCTTCGGAACTTTTAAATATCTCGATATATCTCGAAAACTACGCTTCTGATCAAAAAATATCATAGAACATAAATTGTAGGAAACATAATTCTCTACAAAAAACGTCTCTTAACATTTTGCCATAGCTCGCTTCGTTTCCGAGATATTTGCAGATTCAGCTCAAAGGAACTGGCCTGACGGACATATTTCGAGATATTTCTTCTTCTTGTTGTTCTTCCTCTGCACAGCTAAGCTGGAAGTGGCATTTACAGCTCGCAATAGTGCAGAGTTATCTCAAAGAAAGGGGCCACGGTGTTTCTGTATCTCTATTATGTTGGTGCGGCTTCGGAACTTTTAAATATCTTGATATATCTCGAGAACTACGCATCAGATCAAAAAATATCATAGCATATAAAAAGTAGGAAACTTAATTCTCTACACCAAAGGTCTCTTAACATTTTGCCATAGCTCTCTTCGTTTCCGAGATATTTGCAGATTTATCTCAAGGGAAGGGGCCTGACGGACATATTTCGAGATATTTCTTCTTCTTGTTGTTCTTCTTCTGCACAGCTAAGCTGGAAGTGGCATTTACAGCTCGCTATACTGCAGAGTTATCTCAAAGAAAGGGGCCACGGTGTTTCTGTATCTCTATTATGTTGGTGCGGCTTCGGAACTTTTAAATATCTCGATATATCTCGAAAACTACGCTTCTGATCAAAAAATATCATAGAACATAAATTGTAGGAAACATAATTCTCTACAAAAAAGGTCTCTTAACATTTTGCCATAGCTCGCTTCGTTTCCGAGATATTTGCAGATTTATCTCAAGGGAAGGGGCCTAACGGACATATTTCGAGATATTTCTTCTTCTTGTTGTTCTTCTTCTGCACAGCTAAACTGGAAGTGGCATTTCCAGCTCGCAATAGTGCAGAGTTATCTCAAAGAAAGGGGCCACGGTGTTTCTGTATCTCTATTATGTTGGTGCGGCTTCGGAACTTTTAAATATCTTGATATATCTCGAGAACTACGCATCTGATCAGAAAATATTATAGAAGATAAAAAGTAGGAAACTTAATTCTCTACAAAAAAGGTCTCTTAACATTTTGCCATAGCTCGCTTCGTTTCCGAGATATTTGCAGATTTATCTCAAGGGAAGGGGCCTGACGGACATATTTCGAGATATTTCTTCTTCTTGTTGTTCTTCTTCTGCACAGCTAAGCTGGAAGTGGCATTTGCGGCAAGCACTAGTGCAGAGTTATCTCAAAGAAAGGGGCCACGGTGTTTCTGTATCCCTATTATGTTGGTGCGGCTTCGGAACTTCTAAATATCTCGATATATCTCGAAAACTACGCTTCTGATCAAAAAATATCATAGAACATAAATTGTAGGAAACATAATTGTCTACAAAAAACGTCCCTTAACATTTTGCCATAGCTCGCTTCGTTTCCGAGATATTTGCAGATTCAGCTCAAAGGAACTGGCCTGACGGACATATTTCGAGATATTTCTTCTTCTTGTTGTTCTTCCTCTGCACAGCTAAGCTGGAAGTGGCATTTGCAGCTCGCAATAGTGCAGAGTTATCTCAAAGAAAGGGGCCACGGTGTTTCTGTATCTCTATTATGTTGGTGCGGCTTCGGAACTTTCAAATATCTCGATATATCTCGAGAACTACGCATCTGATCAAAAAATATCATAGAACATAAAAAGTAGGAAACTTAATTCTCTACAAAAAAGGTCTCTTAACATTTTGCCATAGCTCGCTTCGTTTCCGAGATATTTGCAGATTTATCTCAAGGGAAGGGGCCTGACGGACATATTTCGAGATATTTCTTCTTCTTGTTGTTCTTCTTCTGCACAGCTAAACTGGAAGTGGCATTTCCAGCTCGCAATAGTGCAGAGATATCTCAAAGAGAGGGGCCACGGTGTTTCTGTATCTCTATTATGTTGGTGCGGCTTCGGAACTTTTAAATATCTTGATATATCTCGAGAACTACGCATCTGATCAAAAAATATCATAGAACAAAAAAAGTAGGAAACTTAATTCTCTACAAAAAAGGTCTCTCAACATTTTGCCATAGCTCGCTTCGTTTCCGAGATATTTGCAGATTTATCTCAAGGGAAGGGGCCTGACGGACATATTTCGAGATATTTCTTCTTCTTGTTGTTCTTCTTCTGCACAGCTAAGCTGGAAGTGGCATTTGCGGCTCGCACTAGTGCAGAGTTATCTCAAAGAAAGGGGCCACGGTGTTTCTGTATCTCTATTATGTTAGTGCGGCTTCGGAACTTTTAAATATCTCGATATATCTCGAAAACTACGCTTCTGATCAAAAAATATCATAGAACATAAATTGTAGGAAACATAATTCTCTACAAAAAACGTCTCTTAACATTTTGCCATAGCTCGCTTCGTTTCCGAGATATTTGCAGATTCAGCTCAAAGGAACTGGCCTGACGGACATATTTCGAGATATTTCTTCTTCTTGTTGTTCTTCCTCTGCACAGCTAAGCTGGAAGTGGCATTTGCAGCTCGCAATAGTGCAGAGTTATCTCAAAGAAAGGGGCCACGGTGTTTCTGTATCTCTATTATGTTGGTGCGGCTTCGGAACTTTTAAATATCTTGATATATCTCGAGAACTACGCATCTGATCAAAAAATATCATAGAACATAAAAAGTAGGAAACTTAATTCTCTACAAAAAAGGTCTCTTAACATTTTACCATAGCTCGCTTCGTTTCCGAGATATTTGCAGATTTATCTCAAGGGAAGGGGCCTGACGGACATATTTCGAGATATTTCTTCTTCTTGTTGTTCTTCTTCTGCACAGCTAAGCTGGAAGTGGCATTTGCGGCTCGCACTAGTGCAGAGTTATCTCAAAGAAAGGGGCCACGGTGTTTCTGTATCTCTAATATGTTGGTGCGGCTTCGGAACTTTTAAATATCTCGATATATCTCGAAAACTGCGCTTCTGATCAAAAAATATCATAGAACATAAATTGTAGGAAACATAATTCTCTACAAAAAAGGTCTCTTAACATTTTGCCATAGCTCGCTTCGTTTCCGAGATATTTGTAGATTTATCTCAAGGGAAGGGGCCTAACGGACATATTTCGAGATATTTCTTCTTCTTGTTGTTCTTCTTCTGCACAGCTAAACTGGAAGTGGCATTTCCAGCTCGCAATAGTGCAGAGTTATCTCAAAGAGAGGGGCCACGGTGTTTCTGTATCTCTATTATGTTGGTGCGGCTTCGGAACTTTTAAATATCTTGATATATCTCGAGAGCTACGAGTCTGATCAAAAAATATCATAGAACATAAAAAGTAGGAAACATAATTCTCTACAAAAAAGGTCTCTTAACATTTTGCCATAGCTCGCTTCGTTTCCGAGATATTTGCAGATTTATCTCAAGGGAAGTGGCCTGACGGACATATTTCGAGATATTTCTTCTTCTTGTTGTTCTTCTGCTGCACAGCTAAGCTGGAAGTGGCATTTGCGGCTCGCACTAGTGCAGAGTTATCTCAAAGAAAGGGGCCACGGTGTTTCTGTATCTCTATTATGTTGGTGCGGCTTCGGAACTTTTAAATATCTTGATATATCTCGAGAACTACGCATCTGATCAGAAAATATCATACAAGATAAAAAGTAGGAAACTTAATTCTCTACAAAAAAGGTCTCTTAACATTTTGCCATAGCTCGCTTCGTTTCCGAGATATTTGCAGATTCAGCTCAAAGGAACTGGCCTGACGGACATATTTCGAGATATTTCTTCTTCTTGTTGTTCTTCCTCTGCACAGCTAAGCTGGAAGTGGCATTTGCAGCTCGCAATAGTGCAGAGTTATCTCAAAGAAAGGGGCCACGGTGTTTCTGTATCTCTATTATGTTGGTGCGGCTTCGGAACTTTTAAATATCTCGATATATCACGAAAACTACGCTTCTGATCAAAAAATATCATAGAACATAAAAAGTAGGAAACATAATTCTCTACAAAAAAGGTCTCTTAACATTTTGCCATAGCTCGCTTCGTTTCCGAGATATTTGCAGATATATCTCAAGGGAAGGGGCCTAACGGACATATTTCGAGATATTTCTTCTTCTTGTTGTTCTTCTTCTGCACAGCTAAACTGGAAGTGGCATTTCCAGCTCGCAATAGTGCAGAGTTATCTCAAAGAAAGGGGCCACGGTGTTTCTGTATCTCTATTATGTTGGTGCGGCTTCGGAACTTTTAAATATCTTGATATATCTCGAGAACTACGCATCTGATCAGAAAATATCATAGAAGATAAAAAGTAGGAAACTTAATTCTCTACAAAAAAGGTCTCTTAACATTTTGCCATAGCTCGCTTCGTTTCCGAGATATTTGCAGATTCAGCTCAAAGGAACTGGCCTGACGGACATATTTCGAGATATTTCTTCTTCTTGTTGTTCTTCCTCTGCACAGCTAAGCTGGAAGTGGCATTTGCAGCTCGCAATAGTGCAGAGTTATCTCAAAGAAAGGGGCCACGGTGTTTCTGTATCTCTATTATGTTGGTGCGGCTTCGGAACTTTTAAATATCTTGATATATCTCGAGAACTACGCATCTGATCAAAAAATATCATAGAACATAAAAAGTAGGAAACTCAATTCTCTACAAAAAAGGTCTCTTAACATTTTGCAATAGCTCGCTTCGTTTCCGAGATATTTGCAGATTTATCTCAAGGGAAGGGGCCTGACGGACATATTTCGAGATATTTCTTCTTCTTGTTGGTCTTCTTCTGCACAGCTAAGCTGGAAGTGGCATTTGCGGCTCGCACTAGTGCAGAGTTATCTCAAAGAAAGGGGCCACGGTGTTTCTGTATCTCTATTATGTTGGTGCGGCTTCGGAACTTTTAAATATCTTGATATATCTCGAGAACTACGCATCTGATCAAAAAATATCATAGAACATAAAAAGTAGGAAACTTAATTCGCTACAAAAAGGTCTCTTAACATTTTGCCATAGCTCGCTTCGTTTCCGAGATATTTGCAGATTTATCTCAAGGGAAGGGGCCTAACGGACATATTTCGTGATATTTCTTCTTCTTGTTGTTCTTCTTCTGCACAGCTAAGCTGGAAGTGGCATTTGCAGCTCGCAATTGTGCAGAGTTATCTCAAAGAGAGGGGCCACGGTGTTTCTGTATCTCTATTATGTTGGTGCGGCTTCGGAACTTTTAAATATCTTGATATATCTCGAGAACTCCGCCTCTGATCGAAAAATATCATAGAACATCAAAAGTAGGAAACATAATTCTCTACAAAAAAGGTCTCTTAACATTTTGCCATAGCTCGTTTCGTTTCCGAGATATTTGCAGATATATCTCAAGGGAAGGGGCCTGACGGACATATTTCGAGATATTTCCTCTTCTTGTTGTTCTTCTTCTGCACAGCTAAACTGGAAGTGGCATTTCCAGCTCGCAATAGCGCAGAGTTATCTCAAAGAAAGGGGCCACGGTGTTTCTGTATCTCTATTATGTTGGTGCGGCTTCGGAACTTTTAAATATCTTGATATATCTCGAGAACTACGCATCTGATCAAAAAATATCATAGAACATAAAAAGTAGGAAACCTAATTCTCTACAAATAAGGTCTCTTAACATTTTGCCATAGCTCGCTTCGTTTCCGAGATATTTGCAGATGTATCTCAAGGGAAGGGGCCTGACGGCCATATTTCGAGATATTTCTTCTTCTTGTTGTTCTTCTTCTGCACAGCTAAACTGGAAGTGGCATTTACAGCTCGCAATAGTGCAGAGTTATCTCAAAGAAAGGGGCCACGGTGTTTCTGTATCTCTATTATGTTGGTGCGGCTTCGGAACTTTTAAATATCTTGATATATCTCGAGAACTACGCATCTGATCAAAAAATATCATAGAACATGAAAAGTAGGAAACTTAATTCTCTACAAAAAAGGTCTCTTAACATTTTGCTATAGCCCTCTTCGTTTCCGAGATATTTGCAGATTTATCTCAAGGGAAGGGGCCTGACGGACATATTTCGAGATATTTCTTCTTCTTGTTGTTCTTCTTCTGCACAGCTAAGCTGGAAGTGGCATTTGCGGCTCGCACTAGTGCAGAGTTATCTCAAAGAAAGGGGCCACGGTGTTTCTGTATCTCTATTATGTTGGTGCGGCTTCGGAACTTTTAAATATCTTGATATATCTCGAGAACTACGCATCTGATCAAAAAATATCATAGAACATAAAAAGTAGGAAACTTAATTCGCTACAAAAAGGTCTCTTAACATTTTGCCATAGCTCGCTTCGTTTCCGAGATATTTGCAGATTTATCTCAAGGGAAGGGGCCTAACGGACATATTTCGTGATATTTCTTCTTCTTGTTGTTCTTCTTCTGCACAGCTAAGCTGGAAGTGGCATTTGCAGCTCGCAATTGTGCAGAGTTATCTCAAAGAGAGGGGCCACGGTGTTTCTGTATCTCTATTATGTTGGTGCGGCTTCGGAACTTTTAAATATCTTGATATATCTCGAGAACTCCGCCTCTGATCGAAAAATATCATAGAACATCAAAAGTAGGAAACATAATTCTCTACAAAAAAGGTCTCTTAACATTTTGCCATAGCTCGTTTCGTTTCCGAGATATTTGCAGATATATCTCAAGGGAAGGGGCCTGACGGACATATTTCGAGATATTTCCTCTTCTTGTTGTTCTTCTTCTGCACAGCTAAACTGGAAGTGGCATTTCCAGCTCGCAATAGCGCAGAGTTATCTCAAAGAAAGGGGCCACGGTGTTTCTGTATCTCTATTATGTTGGTGCTGCTTCGGAACTTTTAAATATCTTGATATATCTCGAGAACTACGCATCTGATCAAAAAATATCATAGAACATAAAAAGTAGGAAACCTAATTCTCTACAAATAAGGTCTCTTAACATTTTGCCATAGCTCGCTTCGTTTCCGAGATATTTGCAGATGTATCTCAAGGGAAGGGGCCTGACGGACATATTTCGAGATATTTCTTCTTCTTGTTGTTCTTCTTCTGCACAGCTAAGCTGGAAGTGGCATTTGCAGCTCGCAATAGTGCAGAGTTATCTCAAAGAAAGGGGCCACGGTGTTTCTGTATCTCTATTATGTTGGTGCGGCTTCGGAACTTTTAAATATCTTGATATATCTCGAGAACTACGCATCCGATCAAAAAATATCATAGAACATAAAAAGTAGGAAACTTAATTCTCTACAAAAAAGGTCTCTTAACATTTTGCCATAGCTCGCTTCATTTCCGAGATATTTGCAGATTTATCTCGAGGGAAGGGGCCTGACGGACATATTTCGAGATATTTCTTCTTCTTGTTGTTCTTCTTCTGCACAGCTAAGCTGGAAGCGGCATTTGCGGCTCGCACTAGTGCAGAGTTATCTCAAAGAAAGGGGCCACGGTGTTTCTGTATCTCTATTATGTTGGTGCAGCTTCGGATCTTTTAAATATCTCGATATATCTCGAAAACTACGCTTCTGATCAAAAAATATCATAGAACATAAATTGTAGGAAACATAATTCTCTACAAATAAGGTCTCTTAACATTTTGCCATAGCTCGCTTCGTTTCCGAGATATTTACAGATTTATCTCAAGGGAAGGGGCCTGACGGACATTTTTCGAGATATTTCTTCTTCTTGTTGTTCTTCTTCTGCACAGCTAAGCTGGAAGTGGCATTTGCAGCTCGCAATAGTGCAGAGTTATCTCGAAGAAAGGGGCCACGGTGTTTCTGTATCTCTATTATGTTGGTGCGGCTTCGGATCTTTTAAATATCTCGATATATCTCGAAAACTACGCTTCTGATTAAAAAATATCATAGAACATAAATTGTAGGAAACATAATTCTCTACAAAAAAGGTCTCTTAACATTTTGCCATAGCTCGCTTCGTTTCCGAGATATTTGCAGATTCAGCTCAAAGGAACTGGCCTGACGGACATATTTCGAGATATTTCTTCTTCTTGTTGTTCTTCCTCTGCACAGCTAAGCTGGAAGTGGCATTTGCAGCTCGCAATAGTGCAGAGTTATCTCAAGGAAAGGGGCCACGGTGTTTCTGTATCTCTATTATGTTGGTGCGGCTTCGGAACTTTTAAATATCTTGATATATCTCGAGAACTACGCATCTGATCAAAAAATATCATAGAACATAAAAAGTAGGAAACTTAATTCTCTACAAAAAAGGTCTCTTAACATTTTGCCATAGCTCGCTTCGTTTCCGAGATATTTGCAGATATATCTCAAGGGAAGGGGCCTGACGGACATATTTCGAGATATTTCTTCTTCTTGTTGTTCTTCCTCTGCACAGCTAAGCTGGAAGTGGCATTTGCAGCTCGCAATAGTGCAGAGTTATCTCAAAGAAAGGGGCCACGGTGTTTCTGTATCTCTATTATGTTGGTGCGGCTTCGGAACTTTTAAATATCTTGATATATCTCGAGAACTACGCATCTGATCAAAAAATATCATAGAACATAAAAAGTAGGAAACTTAATTCTCTACAAAAAAGGTCTCTTAACATTTTGCCATAGCTCGCTTCGTTTCCGAGATGTTTGCAGATTTATCTCAAGGGAAGGGGCCTAACGGACATATTTCGAGATATTTCTTCTTCTTGTTGTTCTTCTTCTGCACAGCTAAACTGGAAGTGGCATTTCCAGCTCGCAATAGTGCAGAGTTATCTCAAAGAAAGGGGCCACGGTGTTTCTGTATCTCTATTATGTTGGTGCGGCTTCGGAACTTTTAAATATCTCGATATATCTCGAAAACTACGCTTCTGATCCAAAAATATCATAGAACATAAAAAGTAGGAAACTTAATTCTCTACAAAAAAGGTCTCTTAACATTTTGCCATACCTCGCTTCGTTTCCGAGATATTTGCATATTTATCTCAAGGGAAGGGGCCTGACGGACATATTTCGAGATATTTCTTCTTCTTGTTGTTCTTCTTCTGCACAGCTAAGCTGGAAGTGGCGTTTGCAGCTCGCAATAGTGCAGAGTTATCTCAAAGAAAGGGGCCACGGTGTTTCTGTATCTCTATTATGTTGGTGCGGCTTCGGAACTTTTAAATATCTTGATATATCTCGAGAACTACGCGTCTGATCAAAAAATATCATACAACATAAAAAGTAGGAAACTTAATTCTCTACAAAAACGGTCTCTTAACATTTTGCCATAGCTCGCTTCGTTTCCGAGATATTTGCACATTTATCTCAAGGGAAGGGGCCTAACGGACATATTTCGAGATATTTCTTCTTCTTGTTGTTCTTCCTCCGCACAGCTAAGCTGGAAGTGGCATTTGCAGCTCGCAATAGTGCAGAGTTATCTCAAAGAAAGGGGCCACGGTGTTTCTGTATCTCTATTATGTTGGTGCGGCTTCGGAACTTTTAAATATCTTGATATATCTCGAGAACTACGCATCTGATCAAAAAATATCATAGAACATAAAAAGTAGGAAACTTAATTCTCTACAAAAAAGGTCTCTTAACATTTTGCCATAGCTCGCTTCGTTTCCGAGATATTTGCATATATATCTCAAGGGAAGGGGCCTGACGGACATATTTCGAGATATTTCTTCTTCTTGTTGTTCTTCTTCTGCACAGCTAAGCTGGAAGTGGCATTTGCGGCTCGCACTAGTGCAGAGTTATCTCAAAGAAAGGGGCCACGGTGTTTCTGTATCTCTATTATGTTGGTGCGGCTTCGGAACTTTTAAATATCTTGATATATCTCGAGAACTACGCTTCTGATCAAAAAATATCATAGAACATAAAAAGTAGGAAACCTAATTCTCTACAAAAGAGGTCTCTTAACATTTTGCCATAGCTCGCTTCGTTTCCGAGATATTTGCAGATTTATCTCACGGGAAGGGGCCTAACGGACATATTTCGAGATATTTCTTCTTCTTGTTGTTCTTCTTCTGCACAGCTAAACTGGAAGTGGCATTTCCAGCTCGCAATAGTGCAGAGTTATCTCAAAGAAAGGGGCCACGGTGTTTCTGTATCCCTATTATGTTGGTGCGGCTTCGGAACTTTTAAATATCTCGATATATCTCGAAAACTACGCTTCTGATCAAAAAATATCATAGAACATAAATTGTAGGAAACATAATTCTCTATAAAAAACGTCTCTTAACATTTTGCCATAGCTCGCTTCGTTTCCGAGATATTTGCAGATTCAGCTCAAAGGAACTGGCCTGACGGACATATTTCGAGATATTTCTTCTTCTTGTTGTTCTTCTTCTGCACAGCTAAGCTGGAAGTGGCATTTGCAGCTCGCAATAGTGCAGAGTTATCTCAAAGAAAGGGGCCACGGTGTTTCTGTATCTGTATTATGTTGGTGCGGCTTCGGAACTTTTAAATATCTTGATATATCTCGAGAACTACGCATCTGATCAAAAAATATCATAACACATAAAAAGTAGGAAACATAATTCTCTATAAAAAACGTCTCTTAACATTTTGCCATAGCTCGCTTCGTTTCCGAGATATTTGCAGATTCAGCTCAAAGGAACTGGCCTGACGGACATATTTCGAGATATTTCTTCTTCTTGTTGTTCTTCTTCTGCACAGCTAGGCTGGAAGTGGCATTTGCGGCTCGCACTAGTGCAGAGTTATCTCAAAGAAAGGGGCCACGGTGTTTCTGTATCTCTATTATGTTGGTGCGGCTTCGGAACTTTTAAATATCTCGATGTATCTCGAAAACTACGCTTCTGATCAAAAAATATCATAGAACATAAATTGTAGGAAACATAATTCTCTACAAAAAAGGTCTCTTAACATTTTGCCATAGCTCGCTTCGTTTCCGAGATATTTGCAGATTTATCTCAAGGGAAGGGGCCTGACGGACATATTTCGAGATATTTCTTCTTCTTGTTGTTCTTCTTCTGCACAGCTAAGCTGGAAGTGGCATTTGCGGCTCGCACTAGTGCAGAGTTATCTCAAAGAAAGGGGCCACGGTGTTTCTGTATCCCTATTATGTTGGTGCGGCTTCGGAACTTTTAAATATCTCGATATATCTCGAAAACTACGCTTCTGATCAAAAAATATCATAGAACATAAATTGTAGGAAACATAATTCTCTACAAAAAAGGTCTCTTAACATTTTGCCATAGCTCGCTTCGTTTCCGAGATATTTGCTGATATATCTCAAGGGAAGGGGCCTGAGGGACATATTTCGAGATATTTCTTCTTCTTGTTGTTCTTCTTCTGCACAGCTAAGCTGGAAGTGGCATTTGCGGCTCGCACTAGTGCAGAGTTATCTCAAAGAAAGGGGCCACGGTGTTTCTGTATCTCTATTATGTTGGTGCGGCTTCGGAACTTTTAAATATCTCGATGTATCTCGAAAACTACGCTTCTGATCAAAAAATATCATAGAACATAAATTGTAGGAAACATAATTCTCTACAAAAAAGGTCTCTTAACATTTTGCCATAGCTCGCTTCGTTTCCGAGATATTTGCTGATATATCTCAAGGGAAGGGGCCTGACGGACATATTTCGAGATATTTCTTCTTCTTGTTGTTCTTCTTCTGCACAGCTAAGCTGGAAGTGGCATTTCCAGCTCGCAATAGTGCAGAGTTATCTCAAAGAAAGGGGCCACGGTGTTTCTGTATCTCTATTATGTTGGTGCGGCTTCGGAACTTTTAAATATCTTGATATATCTCGAGAACTACGCATCAGATCAAAAAATATCATAGAACATAAAAAGTAGGAAACTTAATTCTCTACAAAAACGGTCTCTTAACATTTTGCCATAGCTCGCTTCGTTTCCGAGATATTTGCAGATTTATCTCAAGGGAAGGGGCCTGACGGACATATTTCGAGATATTTCTTCTTCTTGTTGTTCTTCTTCTGCACAGCTAAGCTGGAAGTGGCATTTGCGGCTCGCACTAGTGCACAGTTATCTCAAAGAAAGGGGCCACGGTGTTTCTGTATCTTTATTATGTTGGTGCGGCTTCGGAACTTTTAAATATCTCGATATATCTCGAAAACTACGCTTCTGATCAAAAAATATCATAGAGCATAAATTGTAGGAAACATAATTCTCTACAAAAAAGGTCTCTTAACATTTTGCCATAGCTCGCTTCGTTTCCGAGATATTTGCAGATATATCTCAAGGGAAGGGGCCTGACGGACATATTTCGAGATATTTCTTCTTCTTGTTGTTCTTCTTCTGCACCGCTAAGCTGGAAGTGGCATTTACAGCTCGCAATAGTGCAGAGTTATCTCAAAGAAAGGGGCCACGGTGTTTCTGTATCTCTATTATGTTGGTGCGGCTTCGGAACTTTTAAATATCTTGATATATCTCGAGAACTACGCATCAGATCAAAAAATATCATAGAACATAAAAAGTAGCAAACTTAATTCTCTACAAAAAATGTCTGTTAACATTTTGCCATAGCTCTCTTCGTTTCCGAGATATTTGCAGATTTATCTCAAGGGAAGGGGCCTGACGGACATATTTCGAGATATTTCTTCTTCTTGTTGTTCTTCTGCACAGCTAAGCTGGAAGTGGCATTTGCAGCTCGCAATAGTGCAGAGTTATCTCAAAGAAACGGGCCACGGTGTTTCTGTATCTCTATTATGTTGGTGCGGCTTCGGAACTTTTAAATATCTTGATATATCTCGAGAGCTACGCATCAGATCAAAAAATATCATAGAACATAAAAAGTAGGAAACTTAATTCTCTACAAAAAATGTCTCTTAACATTTTGCCATAGCTCTCTTCGTTTCCGAGATATTTGCAGATTTATCTCAAGGGAAGGGGCCTGACGGACATATTTCGAGATATTTCTTCTTCTTGTTGTTCTTCTGCACAGCTAAGCTGGAAGTGGCATTTGCAGCTCGCAATAGTGCATAGTTATCTGAAAGAACGGGGCCACGGTGTTTCTGTATCTCTATTATGTTGGTGCGGCTTCGGAACTTTTAAATATCTTGATATATCTCGAGAACTACGCATCTGATCAAAAAATATCATAGAACGTAAAAAGTAGGAAACTTAATTCTCTACAAATAAGGTCTCTTAACATTTTGTCATAGCTCGCTTCGTTTCCGAGATATTTGCAGATTTATGTCAAGGGAAGGGGCCTGACGGACATATTTCGAGATATTTCTTCTTCTTGTTGTTCTTCTTCTGCACAGCTAAGCTGGAAGTGGCATTTGCAGCTCGCAATAGTGCAGAGATATCTCAGAGAAAGGGGCCACGGTGTTTCTGTATCTCTATTATGTTGGTGCGGCTTCGGAACTTTTAAATATCTTGATATATCTCGAGAACTACGGGTCTGATCAAAAAATATCATAGAACATAAAAAGTAGGAAACATAATTCTCTAAAAAAAAGGTCTCTTAAGATTTTGCCATAGCTCGCTTCGTTTCCGAGATATTTGCAGATTTATCTCAAGGGAAGGGGCCTGACGGACATATTTCGAGATATTTCTTCTTCTTGTTGTTCTTCTTCTGCACAGCTAAGCTGGAAGTGGCATTTGCGGCTCGCACTAGTGCAGAGTTATCTCAAAGAAAGGGGCCACGGTGTTTCTGTATCTCTATTATGTTGGTGCGGCTTCGGAACTTTTAAATATCTTGATATATCTCGAGAACTACGCATCGGATCAAAAAATATCATAGAACGTAAAAAGTAGGAAACTTAATTCTCTACAAATAAGGTCTCTTAACATTTTGCCATAGCTCGCTTCGTTTCCGAGATATTTGCAGATTTATGTCAAGGGAAGGGGCCTGACGGACATATTTCGAGATATTTCTTCTTCTTGTTGTTCTTCTTCTGCACAGCTAAGCTGGAAGTGGCATTTGCGGCTCGCACTAGTGCAGAGTTATCTCAAAGAAAGGGGCCACGGTGTTTCTGTATCTCTATTATGTTGGTGCGGCTTCGGAACTTTTAAATATCTTGATATATCTCGAGAACTACGCATCTGATCAAAAAATATCATAGAACATAAAAAGTAGGAAACTTAATTCTCTACAAAAAAGGTCTCTTAACATTTTGCCATAGCTCGCTTCGTTTCCGAGATATTTGCATATTTATCTCAAGGGAAGGGGCCTGACGGACATATTTCGAGATATTTCTTCTTCTTGTTGTTCTTCTTCTGCACAGCTAAGCTGGAAGTGGCATTTGCGGCTCGCACTAGTGCAGAGTTATCTCGAAGAAAGGGGCCACGGTGTTTCTGTATCTCTATTATGTTGGTGCGGCTTCGGAACTTTTAAAAATCTCGATATATCTCGAAAACTACGCTTCTGATCAAAAAATATCATAGAACATAAATTGTAGGAAACATAATTCTCTACAAAAAAGGTCTCTTAACATTTTGCCATAGCTCGCTTCGTTTCCGAGATATTTGCAGATATATCTCAAGGGAAGGGGCCTGACGGACATATTTCGAGATATTTCTTCTTCTTGTTGTTCTTCTTCTGCACAGCTAAGCTGGAAGTGGCATTTGCGGCTCGCACTAGTGCAGAGTTATCTCAAAGAAAGGG
This sequence comes from Osmia lignaria lignaria, assembly GCF_051020975.1. Classification (NCBI taxonomy): domain Eukaryota; kingdom Metazoa; phylum Arthropoda; class Insecta; order Hymenoptera; family Megachilidae; genus Osmia; species Osmia lignaria. Next base: position 19,727,198 of record NW_027478162.1, on the reverse strand, counting down.
GCCACGGTGTTTCTGTATCTCTATTATGTTGGTGCGGCTTCGGAACTTTTAAATATCTCGATATATCTCGAAAACTACGCTTCTGATCAAAAAATATCATAGAACATAAAAAGTAGGAAACTTAATTCTCTACAAAAAAGGTCTCTTAACATTTTGCCATAGCTCGCTTCGTTTCCGAGATATTTGCAGATTTATCTCAAGGGAAGGGGCCTAACGGACATATTTCGAGATATTTCTTCTTCTTGTTGTTCTTCTTCTGCACAGCTAAACTGGAAGTGGCATTTCCAGCTCGCAATAGTGCAGAGTTATCTCAAAGAAAGGGGCCACGGTGTTTCTGTATCTCTATTATGTTGGTGCGGCTTCGGAACTTTTAAATATCTTGATATATCTCGAGAACTACGCATCTGATCAAAAAATATCATAGAACATAAAACGTAGGAAACTTAATTCTCTACAAAAAAGGTCTCTTAACATTTTGCCATAGCTCGCTTCGTTTCCGAGATATTTGCAGATTTATCTCAAGGGAAGGGGCCTGACGGACATATTTCGAGATATTTCTTCTTCTTGTTGTTCTTCTTCTGCACAGCTAAGCTGGAAGTGGCATTTGCGGCTCGCACTAGTGCAGAGTTATCTCAAAGAAAGGGGCCACGGTGTTTCTGTATCTCTATTATGTTGGTGCGGCTTCGGAACTTTTAAATATCTTGATATATCTCGAGAACTACGCATCTGATCAAACAATATCATAGAACATAAAAAGTAGGAAACTTAATTCTCTACAAAAAAGGTCTCTTAACATTTTGCCATAGCTCGCTTCGTTTTCGAGATATTTGCATATTTATCTCAAGGGAAGGGGCCTGACGGACATATTTCGAGATATTTCTTCTTCTTGTTGTTCTTCTTCTGCACAGCTAAGCTGGAAGTGGCATTTGCGGCTCGCACTAGTGCAGAGTTATCTCAAAGAAAGGGGCCACGGTGTTTCTGTATCTCTATTATGTTGGTGCGGCTTCGGAACTTTTAAATATCTCGATATATCTCGAAAACTACGCTTCTGATCAAAAAATATCATACAACATAAAAAGTAGGAAACTTAATTCTCTACAAAAAAGGTCTCTTAACATTTTGCCATAGCTCGCTTCGTTTCCGAGATATTTGCAGATTTATCTCAAGGGAAGGGGCCTAACGGACATATTTCGAGATATTTCTTCTTCTTGTTGTTCTTCTTCTGCACAGCTAAACTGGAAGTGGCATTTCCAGCTCGCAATAGTGCAGAGTTATCTCAAAGAAAGGGGCCACGGTGTTTCTGTATCTCTATTATGTTGGTGCGGCTTCGGAACTTTTAAATATCTTGATATATCTCGAGAACTACGCATCTGATCAAAAAATATCATAGAACATAAAAAGTAGGAAACTTAATTCTCTACAAAAAAGGTCTCTTAACATTTTGCCATAGCTCGCTTCGTTTCCGAGATATTTGCATATTTATCTCAAGGGAAGGGGCCTGACGGACATATTTCGAGATATTTCTTCTTCTTGTTGTTCTTCTTCTGCACAGCTAAGCTGGAAGTGGCATTTGCGGCTCGCACTAGTGCAGAGTTATCTCAAAGAAAGGGGCCACGGTGTTTCTGTATCTCTATTATGTTGGTGCGGCTTCGGAACTTTTAAATATCTCGATATATCTCGAAAACTACGCTTCTGATCAAAAAATATCATAGAACATAAAAGGTAGGAAACTTAATTCTCTACAAAAAAGGTCTCTTAACATTTTGCCATAGCTCGCTTCGTTTCCGAGATATTTGCAGATTTATCTCAAGGGAAGGGGCCTAACGGACATATTTCGAGATATTTCTTCTTCTTGTTGTTCTTCTTCTGCACAGCTAAACTGGAAGTGGCATTTCCAGCTCGCAATAGTGCAGAGTTATCTCAAAGAAAGGGGCCACGGTGTTTCTGTATCTCTATTATGTTGGTGCGGCTTCGGAACTTTTAAATATCTCGATATATCTCGAAAACTACGCTTCTGATCAAAAAATATCATAGAACATAAAAAGTAGGAAACTTAATTCTCTACAAAAAAGGTCTCTTAACATTTTGCCATAGCTCGCTTCGTTTCCGAGATATTTGCAGATTTATCTCAAGGGAAGGGGCCTAACGGACATATTTCGAGATATTTCTTCTTCTTGTTGTTCTTCTTCTGCACAGCTAAACTGGAAGTGGCATTTCCAGCTCGCAATAGTGCAGAGTTATCTCAAAGAAAGGGGCCACGGGGTTTCTGTATCTCTATTATGTTGGTGCGGCTTCGGAACTTTCAAATATCTTGATATATCTCGAGAACTACGCATCTGATCAAAAAATATCATAGAACATAAAAAGTAGGAAACTTAATTCTCTACAAAAAAGGTCTCTTAACATTTTGCCATAGCTCGCTTCGTTTCCGAGATATTTGCATATTTATCTCAAGGGAAGGGGCCTGCCGGACATATTTCGAGATATTTCTTCTTCTTGTTGTTCTTCTTCTGCACAGCTAAGCTGGAAGTGGCATTTGCGGCTCGCACTAGTGCAGAGTTATCTCAAAGAAAGGGGCCACGGTGTTTCTGTATCTCTATTATGTTGGTGCGGCTTCGGAACTTTTAAATATCTCGATATATCTCGAAAACTACGCTTCTGATCAAAAAATATCATAGAACATAAAAAGTAGGAAACTTAATTCTCTACAAAAAAGGTCTCTTAACATTTTGCCATAGCTCGCTTCGTTTCCGAGATATTTGCAGATTTATCTCAAGGGAAGGGGCCTAACGGACATATTTCGAGATATTTCTTCTTCTTGTTGTTCTTCTTCTGCACAGCTAAGCTGGAAGTGGCATTTGCGGCTCGCACTAGTGCAGAGTTATCTCAAAGAAAGGGGCCACGGTGTTTCTGTATCTCTATTATGTTGGTGCGGCTTCGGAACTTTTAAATATCTCGATATATCTCGAAAACTACGCTTCTGATCAAAAAATATCATAGAACATAAAAAGTAGGAAACTTAATTCTCTACAAAAAAGGTCTCTTAACATTTTGCCATAGCTCGCTTCGTTTCCGAGATATTTGCAGATTTATCTCAAGGGAAGGGGCCTAACGGACATATTTCGAGATATTTCTTCTTCTTGTTGTTCTTCTTCTGCACAGCTAAACTGGAAGTGGCATTTCCAGCTCGCAATAGTGCAGAGTTATCTCAAAGAAAGGGGCCACGGTGTTTCTGTATCTCTATTATGTTGGTGCGGCTTCGGAACTTTTAAATATCTTGATATATCTCGAGAACTACGCATCTGATCAAAAAATATCATAGAACATAAAAAGTAGGAAACTTAATTCTCTACAAAAAAGGTCTCTTAACATTTTGCCATAGCTCGCTTCGTTTCCGAGATATTTGCATATTTATCTCAAGGGAAGGGGCCTGACGGACATATTTCGAGATATTTCTTCTTCTTGTTGTTCTTCTTCTGCACAGCTGAGCTGGAAGTGGCATTTGCGGCTCGCACTAGTGCAGAGTTATCTCAAAGAAAGGGGCCACGGTGTTTCTGTATCTCTATTATGTTGGTGCGGCTTCGGAACTTTTAAATATCTCGATATATCTCGAAAACTACGCTTCTGATCAAAAAATATCATAGAACATAAAAAGTAGGAAACTTAATTCTCTACAAAAAAGGTCTCTTAACATTTTGCCATAGCTCGCTTCGTTTCCGAGATATTTGCAGATTTATCTCAAGGGAAGGGGCCTAACGGACATATTTCGAGATATTTCTTCTTCTTGTTGTTCTTCTTCTGCACAGCTAAACTGGAAGTGGCATTTCCAGCTCGCAATAGTGCAGAGTTATCTCAAAGAAAGGGGCCACGGTGTTTCTGTATCTCTATTATGTTGGTGCGGCTTCGGAACTTTTAAATATCTTGATATATCTCGAGAACTACGCATCTGATCAAAAAATATCATAGAACATAAAAAGTAGGAAACTTAATTCTCTACAAAAAAGGTCTCTTAACATTTTGCCATAGCTCGCTTCGTTTCCGAGATATTTGCATATTTATCTCAAGGGAAGGGGCCTGACGGACATATTTCGAGATATTTCTTCTTCTTGTTGTTCTTCTTCTGCACAGCTAAGCTGGAAGTGGCATTTGCGGCTCGCACTAGTGCAGAGTTATCTCAAAGAAAGGGGCCACGGTGTTTCTGTATCTCTATTATGTTGGTGCGGCTTCGGAACTTTTAAATATCTCGATATATCTCGAAAACTACGCTTCTGATCAAAAAATATCATAGAACATAAAAAGTAGGAAACTTAATTCTCTACAAAAAAGGTCTCTTAACATTTTGCCATAGCTCGCTTCGTTTCCGAGATATTTGCAGATTTATCTCAAGGGAAGGGGCCTAACGGACATATTTCGAGATATTTCTTCTTCTTGTTGTTCTTCTTCTGCACAGCTAAACTGGAAGTGGCATTTCCAGCTCGCAATAGTGCAGAGTTATCTCAAAGAAAGGGGCCACGGTGTTTCTGTATCTCTATTATGTTGGTGCGGCTTCGGAACTTTTAAATATCTTGATATATCTCGAGAACTACGCGTCTGATCAAAAAATATCATAGAACATAAAAAGTAGGAAACTTAATTCTCTACAAAAAAGGTCTCTTAACATTTTGCCATAGCTCGCTTCGTTTCCGAGATATTTGCATATTTATCTCAAGGGAAGGGGCCTGACGGACATATTTCGAGATATTTCTTCTTCTTGTTGTTCTTCTTCTGCACAGCTAAGCTGGAAGTGGCATTTGCGGCTCGCACTAGTGCAGAGTTATCTCAAAGAAAGGGGCCACGGTGTTTCTGTATATCTATTATGTTGGTGCGGCTTCGGAACTTTTAAATATCTCGATATATCTCGAAAACTACGCTTCTGATCAAAAAATATCATAGAACATAAAAAGTAGGAAACTTAATTCTTTACAAAAAAGGTCTCTTAACATTTTGCCATAGCTCGCTTCGTTTCCGAGATATTTGCAGATTTATCTCAAGGGAAGGGGCCTAACGGACATATTTCGAGATATTTCTTCTTCTTGTTGTTCTTCTTCTGCACAGCTAAACTGGAAGTGGCATTTCCAGCTCGCAATAGTGCAGAGTTATCTCAAAGAAAGGGGCCACGGTGTTTCTGTATCTCTATTATGTTGGTGCGGCTTCGGAACTTTTAAATATCTTGATATATCTCGAGAACTACGCATCTGATCAAAAAATATCATAGAACATAAAAAGTAGGAAACTTAATTCTCTACAAAAAAGGTCTCTTAACATTTTGCCATAGCTCGCTTCGTTTCCGAGATATTTGCATATTTATCTCAAGGGAAGGGGCCTGACGGACATATTTCGAGATATTTCTTCTTCTTGTTGTTCTTCTTCTGCACAGCTAAGCTGGAAGTGGCATTTGCGGCTCGCACTAGTGCAGAGTTATCTCAAAGAAAGGGGCCACGGTGTTTCTGTATCTCTATTATGTTGGTGCGGCTTCGGAACTTTTAAATATCTCGATATATCTCGAAAACTACGCTTCTGATCAAAAAATATCATAGAACATAAAAAGTAGGAAACTTAATTCTCTACAAAAAAGGTCTCTTAACATTTTGCCATAGCTCGCTTCGTTTCCGAGATATTTGCAGATTTATCTCAAGGGAAGGGGCCTGACGGACATATTTCGAGATATTTCTTCTTCTTGTTGTTCTTCTTCTGCACAGCAAAGCTGGAAGTGGCATTTGCGGCTCGCACTAGTGCAGAGTTATCTCAAAGAAAGGGGCCACGGTGTTTCTGTATCTCTATTATGTTGGTGCGGCTTCGGAACTTTTAAATATCTCGATATATCTCGAAAACTACGCTTCTGATCAAAAAATATCATAGAACATAAAAAGTAGGAAACTTAATTCTCTACAAAAAAGGTCTCTTAACATTTTGCCATAGCTCGCTTCGTTTCCGAGATATTTGCAGATTTATCTCAAGGGAAGGGGCCTAACGGACATATTTCGAGATATTTCTTCTTCTTGTTGTTCTTCTTCTGCACAGCTAAACTGGAAGTGGCATTTCCAGCTCGCAATAGTGCAGAGTTATCTCAAAGAAAGGGGCCACGGTGTTTCTGTATCTCTATTATGTTGGTGCGGCTTCGGAACTTTTAAATAACTTGATATATCTCGAGAACTACGCATCTGATCAAAAAATATCATAGAACATAAAAAGTAGGAAACTTAATTCTCTACAAAAAAGGTCTCTTAACATTTTGCCATAGCTCGCTTCGTTTCCGAGATATTTGCATATTTATCTCAAGGGAAGGGGCCTGACGGACATATTTCGAGATATTTCTTCTTCTTGTTGTTCTTCTTCTGCACAGCTAAGCTGGAAGTGGCATTTGCGGCTCGCACTAGTGCAGAGTTATCTCAAAGAAAGGGGCCACGGTGTTTCTGTATCTCTATTATGTTGGTGCGGCTTCGGAACTTTTAAATATCTCGATATATCTCGAAAACTACGCTTCTGATCAAAAAATATCATAGAACATAAAAAGTAGGAAACTTAATTCTCTACAAAAAAGGTCTCTTAACATTTTGCCATAGCTCGCTTCGTTTCCGAGATATTTGCAGATTTATCTCAAGGGAAGGGGCCTGACGGACATATTTCGAGATATTTCTTCTTCTTGTTGTTCTTCTTCTGCACAGCAAAGCTGGAAGTGGCATTTGCGGCTCGCACTAGTGCAGAGTTATCTCAAAGAAAGGGGCCACGGTGTTTCTGTATCTCTATTATGTTGGTGCGGCTTCGGAACTTTTAAATATCTCGATATATCTCGAAAACTACGCTTCTGATCAAAAAATATCATAGAACATAAAAAGTAGGAAACATAATTCTCTACAAAAAAGGTCTCTTAACATTTTGCCATAGCTCGCTTCGTTTCCGAGATATTTGCAGATATATCTCAAGGGAAGGGGCCTGACGGACATATTTCGAGATATTTCTTCTTCTTGTTGTTCTTCTTCTGCACAGCTAAGCTGGAAGTGGCATTTACAGCTCGCAATAGTGCAGAGTTATCTCAAAGAAAGGGGCCACGGTGTTTCTGTATCTCTATTATGTTGGTGCGGCTTCGGAACTTTTAAATATCTTGATATATCTCGAGAACTACGCATCTGATCAAAAAATATCATAGAACATAAAACTTAGGAAACTTAATTCTCTACAAAAAAAGTGTCTTAACATTTTGCCATAGCCCGCTTCGTTTCCGAGATATTTGCATATTTATCTCAAGGGAAGGGGCCTGACGGACATATTTCGAGATATTTCTTCTTCTTGTTGTTCTTCTTCTGCACAGCTAAGCTGGAAGTGGCATTTGCGGCTCGCACTAGTGCAGAGTTATCTCAAAGAAAGGGGCCACGGTGTTTCTGTATCTCTATTATGTTGGTGCGGCTTCGGAACTTTTAAATATCTCGATATATCTCGAAAACTACGCTTCTGATCAAAAAATATCATAGAACATAAAAAGTAGGAAACTTAATTCTCTACAAAAAAGGTCTCTTAACATTTTGCCATAGCTCGCTTCGTTTCCGAGATATTTGCAGATTCATCTCAAGGGAAGGGGTCTGACGGACATATTTCGAGATATTTCTTCTTCTTGTTGTTCTTCTTCTGCACAGCTAAGCTCGAAGTGGCATTTGCAGCTCGCAATAGTGCAGAGTCATCTCAAAGAAAGAGGCCACGGGGTTTCTGTACCTCTATTATGTTGGTGCAGCTTCGGAACTTTTAAATATCTTGATATATCTCGAGAACTACGCATCTGATCAAAAAATATCATCGAACATAAAAAGTAGGAAACTTAATTCTCTACAAAAAAGGTCTCTTAACATTTTGCCATAGCTCGCTTCGTTTCCGAGATATTTGCAGATTCAGCTCAAAGGAACTGGCCTGACGGACATATTTCGAGATATTTCTTCTTCTTGTTGTTCTTCCTCTGCACAGCTAAGCTGGAAGTAGCATTTGCAGCTCGCAATATTGCAGAGTTATCTCACAGAAAGGGGCCACGGTGTTTCTGTATCTCTATTATGTTGGTGCGGCTTCGGAACTTTTAAATATCTCGATATATCTCGAAAACTACGCTTCTGATCAAAAAATATCATAGAACATAAATTGTAGGAAACATAATTCTCTACAAAAAAGGTCTCTTAACATTTTGCCATAGCTCTCTTCGTTTCCGAGATATTTGCAGATTTATCTCAAGGGAAGGGGCCTGACGGACATATTTCGAGATATTTCTTCTTCTTGTTGTTCTTCTTCTGCACAGCTAAGCTGGAAGTGGCATTTGCAGCTCGCAATAGTGCAGAATTATCTCAAAGAAAGGGGCCACGGTGTTTCTGTATCTCTATTATGTTGGTGCGGCTTCGGAACTTTTAAATATCTTGATATATCTCGAGAACTACGCGTCTGATCAAAAAATATCATAGAACATAAAAAGTAGGAAACTTAATTCTCTACCACAACGGTCTCTTAACATTTTGCCACAGCTCGCTTCGTTTCCGAGATATTTGCATATTTATCTCAAGGGAAGGGGCCTGACGGACATATTTCGAGATATTTCTTCTTCTTGTTGTTCTTCTTCTGCACAGCTAAGCTGGAAGTGGCATTTGCGGCTCGCACTAGTGCAGAGTTATCTCAAAGAAAGGGGCCACGGTGTTTCTGTATCTCTATTATGTTAGTGCGGCTTCGGAACTTTTAAAAATCTCGATATATCTCGAAAACTACGCTTCTGATCAAAAAATATCATAGAACATAAATTGTAGGAAACATAATTCTCTACAAAAAAGGTCTCTTAACATTTTGCCATAGCTCGCTTCGTTTCCGAGATATTTGCAGATATATCTCAAGGGAAGGGGCCTGACGGACATATTTCGAGATATTTCTTCTTCTTGTTGTTCTTCTTCTGCGCAGCTAAGCTGGAAGTGGCATTTGCGGCTCGCACTAGTGCAGAGTTATCTCAAAGAAAGGGGCCACGGTGTTTCTGTATCTCTATTATGTTGGTGCGGCTTCGGAACTTTTAACTATCTCGATATATCTCGAAAACTACGCTTCTGATCAAAAAATATCATAGAACATAAAAAGTAGGAAACTTAATTCTCTACAAAAAAGGTCTCTTAACATTTTGCCATAGCTCGCTTCGTTTCCGAGATATTTGCATATTTATCTCAAGGGAAGGGGCCTGACGGACATATTTCGAGATATTTCTTCTTCTTGTTGTTCTTCTTCTGCACAGCTAAGCTGGAAGTGGCATTTGCGGCTCGCACTAGTGCAGAGTTATCTCAAAGAAAGGGGCCACGGTGTTTCTGTATCTCTATTATGTTTGTGCGGCTTCGGAACTTTTAAATATCTTGATATATCTCGAGAACTACGCATCTGATCAAAAAATATCATAGAACATAAAAAGTAGGAAACTTAATTCTCTACAAAAAAGGTCTCTTAACATTTTGCCATAGCTCGCTTCGTTTCCGAGATATTTGCATATTTATCTCAAGGGAAGGGGCCTGACGGACATATTTCGAGATATTTCTTCTTCTTGTTGTTCTTCTTCTGCACAGCTAAGCTGGAAGTGGCATTTGCGGCTCGCACTAGTGCAGAGTTATCTCAAAGAAAGGGGCCACGGTGTTTCTGTATCTCTATTATGTTAGTGCGTCTTCGGAACTTTTAAAAATCTCGATATATCTCGAAAACTACGCTTCTGATCAAAAAATATCATAGAACATAAATTGTAGGAAACATAATTCTCTACAAAAAAGGTCTCTTAACATTTTGCCATAGCTCGCTTCGTTTCCGAGATATTTGCAGATATATCTCAAGGGAAGGGGCCTGACGGACATATTTCGAGATATTTCTTCTTCTTGTTGTGCTTCTTCTGCACAGCTAAGCTGGAAGTGGCATTTGCGGCTCGCACTAGTGCAGAGTTATCTCAAAAAAAGGGGCCACGGTGTTTCTGTATCTCTATTATGTTGGTGCGGCTTCGGAACTTTTAAGTATCTCGATATATCTCGAAAACTACGCTTCTGATCAAAAAATATCATAGAATATAAAAAGTAGGAAACTTAATTCTCTACAAAAAAGTTCTCTTAACATTTTGCCATAGCTCGCTTCGTTTCCGAGATATTTGCAGATTTATCTCAAGGGAAGGGGCCTAACGGACATATTTCGAGATATTTCTTCTTCTTGTTGTTCTTCTTCTGCACAGCTAAACTGGAAGTGGCATTTCCAGCTCGCAATAGTGCAGAGTTATCTCAAAGAAAGGGGCCACGGTGTTTCTGTATCTCTATTATGTTGGTGCGGCTTCGGTACTTTTAAGTATCTCGATATATCTCGAGAACTACGCCTCTGATCGAAAAATATCATAGAACATAAAAAGTAGGAAACTTAATTCTCTACAAAAAAGGTCTCTTAACATTTTGCCATAGCTCGCTTCGTTTCCGAGATATTTGCAGATATATCTCAAGGGAAGGGGCCTGACGGACATATTTCGAGATATTTCTTCTTCTTGTTGTTCTTCCTCTGCACAGCTAAGCTGGAAGTGGCATTTGCAGCTCGCAATAGTGCAGAGTTATCTCAAAGAAAGGGGCCACGGTGTTTCTGTATCTCTATTATGTTGGTGCGGCTTCGGAACTTTTAAATATCTTGATATATCTCGAGAACTACGCATCTGATCAAAAAATATCATAGAACATAAAAAGTAGGAAACTTAATTCTCTACAAAAAAGGTCTCTTAACATTTTGCCATAGCTCGCTTCGTTTCCGAGATATTTGCAGATTTATCTCAAGGGAAGGGGCCTGACGGACATATTTCGAGATATTTCTTCTTCTTGTTGTTCTTCTTCTGCACAGCTAAGCTGGAAGTGGCATTTGCGGCTCGCACTAGTGCAGAGTTATCTCAAAGAAAGGGGCCACGGTGTTTCTGTATCTCCATTATGTTGGTGCGGCTTCGGAACTTTTAAATATCTTGATATATCTCGAGAACTACGCATCTGATCAAAAAATATCATAGAACATAAAAAGTAGGAATCTTAATTCTCTACAAAAAAGGTCTCTTAACATTTTGCCATAGCTCGCTTCGTTTCCGAGATATTTGCAGATTTATCTCAAGGGAAGGGGCCTGACGGACATATTTCGAGATATTTCTTCTTCTTGTTGTTCTTCTTCTGCACAGCTAAGCTGGAAGTGGCATTTGCGGCTCGCACTAGTGCAGAGTTATCTCAAAGAAAGGGGCCACGGTGTTTCTGTATCTCCATTATGTTGGTGCGGCTTCGGAACTTTTAACTATCTTGATATATCTCGAGAACTACGCATCTGATCAATAAATATCATAGAACATAAAAAGTAGGAAACTTAATTCTCTACAAAAAAGGTCTCTTAACATTTTGCCATAGCTCGCTTCGTTTCCGAGATATTTGCAGATTTATCTCAAGGGAAGGGGCCTGACGGACATATTTCGAAATATTTCTTCTTCTTGTTGTTCTTCTACTGCACAGCTAAGCTGGAAGTGGCATTTGCGGCTCGCACTAGTGCAGAGTTATCTCAAAGAAAGGGGCCACGGTGTTTCTGTATCTCTATTATGTTGGTGCGGCTTCGGACTTTTAAATATCTTGATATATCTCGAGAACTACGCATCTGATCAAAAAATATCATAGAACATAAAAAGTAGGAAACTTAATTCTCTACAAAAAAGGTCTCTTAACATTTTGCCATAGCTCGCTTCGTTTCCGAGATATTTGCATATTTATCTCAAGGGAAGGGGCCTGACGGACATATTTCGAGATATTTCTTCTTCTTGTTGTTCTTCTTCTGCACAGCTAAGCTGGAAGTGGCATTTGCGGCTCGCACTAGTGCAGAGTTATCTCAAAGAAAGGGGCCACGGTGTTTCTGTATCTCTATTATGTTAGTGCGTCTTCGGAACTTTTAAAAATCTCGATATATCTCGAAAACTACGCTTCTGATCAAAAAATATCATAGAACATAAATTGTAGGAAACATAATTCTCTACAAAAAAGGTCTCTTAACATTTTGCCATAGCTCGCTTCGTTTCCGAGATATTTGCAGATATATCTCAAGGGAAGGGGCCTGACGGACATATTTCGAGATATTTCTTCTTCTTGTTGTGCTTCTTCTGCACAGCTAAGCTGGAAGTGGCATTTGCGGCTCGCACTAGTGCAGAGTTATCTCAAAAAAAGGGGCCACGGTGTTTCTGTATCTCTATTATGTTGGTGCGGCTTCGGAACTTTTAAGTATCTCGATATATCTCGAAAACTACGCTTCTGATCAAAAAATATCATAGAATATAAAAAGTAGGAAACTTAATTCTCTACAAAAAAGTTCTCTTAACATTTTGCCATAGCTCGCTTCGTTTCCGAGATATTTGCAGATTTATCTCAAGGGAAGGGGCCTAACGGACATATTTCGAGATATTTCTTCTTCTTGTTGTTCTTCTTCTGCACAGCTAAACTGGAAGTGGCATTTCCAGCTCGCAATAGTGCAGAGTTATCTCAAAGAAAGGGGCCACGGTGTTTCTGTATCTCTATTATGTTGGTGCGGCTTCGGTACTTTTAAGTATCTCGATATATCTCGAGAACTACGCCTCTGATCGAAAAATATCATAGAACATAAAAAGTAGGAAACTTAATTCTCTACAAAAAAGGTCTCTTAACATTTTGCCATAGCTCGCTTCGTTTCCGAGATATTTGCAGATATATCTCAAGGGAAGGGGCCTGACGGACATATTTCGAGATATTTCTTCTTCTTGTTGTTCTTCCTCTGCACAGCTAAGCTGGAAGTGGCATTTGCAGCTCGCAATAGTGCAGAGTTATCTCAAAGAAAGGGGCCACGGTGTTTCTGTATCTCTATTATGTTGGTGCGGCTTCGGAACTTTTAAATATCTTGATATATCTCGAGAACTACGCATCTGATCAAAAAATATCATAGAACATAAAAAGTAGGAAACTTAATTCTCTACAAAAAAGGTCTCTTAACATTTTGCCATAGCTCGCTTCGTTTCCGAGATATTTGCAGATTTATCTCAAGGGAAGGGGCCTGACGGACATATTTCGAGATATTTCTTCTTCTTGTTGTTCTTCTTCTGCACAGCTAAGCTGGAAGTGGCATTTGCGGCTCGCACTAGTGCAGAGTTATCTCAAAGAAAGGGGCCACGGTGTTTCTGTATCTCCATTATGTTGGTGCGGCTTCGGAACTTTTAAATATCTTGATATATCTCGAGAACTACGCATCTGATCAAAAAATATCATAGAACATAAAAAGTAGGAATCTTAATTCTCTACAAAAAAGGTCTCTTAACATTTTGCCATAGCTCGCTTCGTTTCCGAGATATTTGCAGATTTATCTCAAGGGAAGGGGCCTGACGGACATATTTCGAGATATTTCTTCTTCTTGTTGTTCTTCTTCTGCACAGCTAAGCTGGAAGTGGCATTTGCGGCTCGCACTAGTGCAGAGTTATCTCAAAGAAAGGGGCCACGGTGTTTCTGTATCTCCATTATGTTGGTGCGGCTTCGGAACTTTTAAATATCTTGATATATCTCGAGAACTACGCATCTGATCAATAAATATCATAGAACATAAAAAGTAGGAAACTTAATTCTCTACAAAAAAGGTCTCTTAACATTTTGCCATAGCTCGCTTCGTTTCCGAGATATTTGCAGATTTATCTCAAGGGAAGGGGCCTGACGGACATATTTCGAGATATTTCTTCTTCTTGTTGTTCTTCTTCTGCACAGCTAAGCTGGAAGTGGCATTTGCGGCTCGCACTAGTGCAGAGTTATCTCAAAGAAAGGGGCCACGGTGTTTCTGTATCTCTATTATGTTGGTGCGGCTTCGGACTTTTAAATATCTTGATATATCTCGAGAACTACGCATCTGATCAAAAAATATCATAGAACATAAAAAGTAGGAAACTTAATTCTCTACAAAAAAGGTCTCTTAACATTTTGCCATAGCTCGCTTCGTTTCCGAGATATTTGCATATTTATCTCAAGGGAAGGGGCCTGACGGACATATTTCGAGATATTTCTTCTTCTTGTTGTTCTTCTTCTGCACAGCTAAGCTGGAAGTGGCATTTGCGGCTCGCACTAGTGCAGAGTTATCTCAAAGAAAGGGGCCACGGTGTTTCTGTATCTCTATTATGTTGGTGCGGCTTCGGAACTTTTAAATATCTTGATATATCTCGAGAACTACGCATCTGATCAAAAAATATCATAGAACATAAAAAGTAGGAAACTTAATTCTCTACAAAAAAGGTCTCTTAACATTTTGCCATAGCTCGCTTCGTTTCCGAGATATTTGCATATTTATCTCAAGGGAAGGGGCCTGACGGACATATTTCGAGATATTTCTTCTTCTTGTTGTTCTTCTTCTGCACAGCTAAGCTGGAAGTGGCATTTGCGGCTCGCACTAGTGCAGAGTTATCTCAAAGAAAGGGGCCACGGTGTTTCTGTATCTCTATTATGTTGGTGCGGCTTCGGAACTTTTAAATATCTCGATATATCTCGAAAACTACGCTTCTGATCAAAAAATATCATAGAACATAAATTGTAGGAAACATAATTCTCTACAAAAAAGGTCTCTTAACATTTTGCCATAGCTCGCTTCGTTTCCGAGATATTTGCAGATATATCTCAAGGCAAGGGGCCTGACGGACATATTTCGAGATATTTCTTCTTCTTGTTGTTCTTCCTCTGCACAGCTAAGCTGGAAGTGGCATTTGCAGCTCGCAATAGTGCAGAGTTATCTCAAAGAAAGGGGCCACGGTGTTTCTGTATCTCTATTATGTTGGTGCGGCTTCGGAACTTTTAAATATCTTGATATATCTCGAGAACTACGCATCTGATCAAAAAATATCATAGAACATAAAAAGTAGGAAACTTAATTCTCTACAAAAAAGGTCTCTTAACATTTTGCCATAGCTCGCTTCGTTTCCGAGATATTTGCAGATTTATCTCAAGGGAAGGGGCCTGACGGACATATTTCGAGATATTTCTTCTTCTTGTTGTTCTTCTTCTGCACAGCTAAGCTGGAAGTGGCATTTGCGGCTCGCACTAGTGCAGAGTTATCTCAAAGAAAGGGGCCACGGTGTTTCTGTATCTCTATTATGTTGGTGCGGCTTCGGACTTTTAAATATCTTGATATATCTCGAGAACTACGCATCTGATCAAAAAATATCATAGAACATAAAAAGTAGGAAACTTAATTCTCTACAAAAAAGGTCTCTTAACATTTTGCCATAGCTCGCTTCGTTTCCGAGATATTTGCAGATTTATCTCAAGGGAAGGGGCCTAACGGACATATTTCGAGATATTTCTTCTTCTTGTTGTTCTTCTTCTGCACAGCTAAACTGGAAGTGGCATTTCCAGCTCGCAATAGTGCAGAGTTATCTCAAAGAAAGGGGCCACGGTGTTTCTGTATCTCTATTATGTTGGTGCGGCTTCGGAACTTTTAAATATCTTGATATATCTCGAGAACTACGCATCTGATCAAAAAATATCATAGAACATAAAAAGTAGGAAACTTAATTCTCTACAAAAAAGGTCTCTTAACATTTTGCCATAGCTCGCTTCGTTTCCGAGATATTTGCATATCTATCTCAAGGGAAGGGGCCTGACGGACATATTTCGAGATATTTCTTCTTCTTGTTGTTCTTCTTCTGCACAGCTAAGCTGGAAGTGGCATTTGCGGCTCGCACTAATGCAGAGTTATCTCAAAGAAAGGGGCCACGGTGTTTCTGTATCTCTATTATGTTGGTGCGGCTTCGGAACTTTTAAATATCTCGATATATCTCGAAAACTACGCTTCTGATCAAAAAATATCATAGAACATAAAAAGTAGGAAACTTAATTCTCTACAAAAAAGGTCTCTTAACATTTTGCCATAGCTCGCTTCGTTTCCGAGATATTTGCATATTTATCTCAAGGGAAGGGGCCTGACGGACATATTTCGAGATATTTCATCTTCTTGTTGTTCTTCTTCTGCACAGCTAAGCTGGAAGTGGCATTTGCGGCTCGCACTAGTGCAGAGTTATCTCAAAGAAAGGGGCCACGGTGTTTCTGTATCTCTATTATGTTGGTGCGGCTTCGGAACTTTTAAATATCTCGATATATCTCGAAAACTACGCTTCTGATCAAAAAATATCATAGAACATAAAAAGTAGGAAACTTAATTCTCTACAAAAAAGGTCTCTTAACATTTTGCCATAGCTCGCTTCGTTTCCGAGATATTTGCAGATTTATCTCAAGGGAAGGGGCCTAACGGACATATTTCGAGATATTTCTTCTTCTTGTTGTTCTTCTTCTGCACAGCTAAACTGGAAGTGGCATTTCCAGCTCGCAATAGTGCAGAGTTATCTCAAAGAAAGGGGCCACGGTGTTTCTGTATCTCTATTATGTTGGTGCGGCTTCGGAACTTTTAAATATCTTGATATATCTCGAGAACTACGCATCTGATCAAAAAATATCATAGAACATAAAAAGTAGGAAACTTAATTCTCTACAAAAAAGATCTCTTAACATTTTGCCATAGCTCGCTTCGTTTCCGAGATATTTGCATATTTATCTCAAGGGAAGGGGCCTGACGGACATATTTCGAGATATTTCTTCTTCTTGTTGTTCTTCTTCTGCACAGCTAAGCTGGAAGTGGCATTTGCGGCTCGCACTAGTGCAGAGTTATCTCAAAGAAAGGGGCGACGGTGTTTCTGTATCTCTATTATGTTGGTGCGGCTTCGGAACTTTTAAATATCTTGATATATCTCGAGAACTACGCATCTGATCAAAAAATATCATGGAACATAAAAAGTAGGAAACTTAATTCTCTACAAAAAAGGTCTCTTAACATTTTGCCATAGCTCGCTTCGTTTCCGAGATATTTGCATATCTATCTCAAGGGAAGGGGCCTGACGGACATATTTCGAGATATTTCTTCTTCTTGTTGTTCTTCTTCTGCACAGCTAAGCTGGAAGTGGCATTTGCGGCTCGCACTAATGCAGAGTTATCTCAAAGAAAGGGGCCACGGTGTTTCTGTATCTCTATTATGTTGGTGCGGCTTCGGAACTTTTAAATATCTCGATATATCTCGAAAACTACGCTTCTGATCAAAAAATATCATAGAACATAAAAAGTAGGAAACTTAATTCTCTACAAAAAAGGTCTCTTAACATTTTGCCATAGCTCGCTTCGTTTCCGAGATATTTGCATATTTATCTCAAGGGAAGGGGCCTGACGGACATATTTCGAGATATTTCATCTTCTTGTTGTTCTTCTTCTGCACAGCTAAGCTGGAAGTGGCATTTGCGGCTCGCACTAGTGCAGAGTTATCTCAAAGAAAGGGGCCACGGTGTTTCTGTATCTCTATTATGTTGGTGCGGCTTCGGAACTTTTAAATATCTCGATATATCTCGAAAACTACGCTTCTGATCAAAAAATATCATAGAACATAAAAAGTAGGAAACTTAATTCTCTACAAAAAAGGTCTCTTAACATTTTGCCATAGCTCGCTTCGTTTCCGAGATATTTGCAGATTTATCTCAAGGGAAGGGGCCTAACGGACATATTTCGAGATATTTCTTCTTCTTGTTGTTCTTCTTCTGCACAGCTAAACTGGAAGTGGCATTTCCAGCTCGCAATAGTGCAGAGTTATCTCAAAGAAAGGGGCCACGGTGTTTCTGTATCTCTATTATGTTGGTGCGGCTTCGGAACTTTTAAATATCTTGATATATCTCGAGAACTACGCATCTGATCAAAAAATATCATAGAACATAAAAAGTAGGAAACTTAATTCTCTACAAAAAAGATCTCTTAACATTTTGCCATAGCTCGCTTCGTTTCCGAGATATTTGCATATTTATCTCAAGGGAAGGGGCCTGACGGACATATTTCGAGATATTTCTTCTTCTTGTTGTTCTTCTTCTGCACAGCTAAGCTGGAAGTGGCATTTGCGGCTCGCACTAGTGCAGAGTTATCTCAAAGAAAGGGGCGACGGTGTTTCTGTATCTCTATTATGTTGGTGCGGCTTCGGAACTTTTAAATATCTTGATATATCTCGAGAACTACGCATCTGATCAAAAAATATCATGGAACATAAAAAGTAGGAAACTTAATTCTCTACAAAAAAGGTCTCTTAACATTTTGCCATAGCTCGCTTCGTTTCCGAGATATTTGCATATTTATCTCAAGGGAAGGGGCCTGACGGACATATTTCGAGATATTGCTTCTTCTTGTTGTTCTTCTTCTGCACAGCTAAGCTGGAAGTGGCATTTGCGGCTCGCACTAGTGCAGAGTTATCTCAAAGAAAGGGGCCACGGTGTTTCTGTATCTCTATTATGTTGGTGCGGCTTCGGAACTTTTAAATATCTTGATATATCTCGAGAACTACGCATCTGATCAAAAAATATCATAGAACATAAAACGTAGGAAACTTAATTCTCTACAAAAAAGGTCTCTTAACATTTTGCCATAGCTCGCTTCGTTTCCGAGATATTTGCAGATTTATCTCAAGGGAAGGGGCCTGACGGACATATTTCGAGATATTTCTTCTTCTTGTTGTTCTTCTTCTGCACAGCTAAGCTGGAAGTGGCATTTGCGGCTCGCACTAGTGCAGAGTTATCTCAAAGAAAGGGGCCACGGTGTTTCTGTATCTCTATTATGTTGGTGCGGCTTCGGAACTTTTAAGTATCTCGATATATCTCGAAAACTACGCTTCTGATCAAAAAATATCATAGAACATAAATTGTAGGAAACATAATTCTCTACAAAAAAGGTCTCTTAACATTTTGCCATAGCTCGCTTCGTTTCCGAGATATTTGCAGATATATCTCAAGGGAAGGGGCCTGACGGACATATTTCGAGATATTTCTTCTTCTTGCTGTTCTTCCTCTGCACAGCTAAGCTGGAAGTGGCATTTGCAGCTCGCAATAGTGCAGAGTTATCTCAAAGAAAGGGGCCACGGTGTTTCTGTATCTCTATTATGTTGGTGCGGCTTCGGAACTTTTAAATATCTTGATATATCTCGAGAACTACGCATCTGATCAAAAAATATCATAGAACATAAAACGTAGGAAACTTAATTCTCTACAAAAAAGGTCTCTTAACATTTTGCCATAGCTCGCTTCGTTTCCGAGATATTTGCATATTTATCTCAAGGGAAGGGGCCTGACGGACATATTTCGAGATATTTCTTCTTCTTGTTGTTCTTCTTCTGCACAGCTAAGCTGGAAGTGGCATTTGCGGCTCGCACTAGTGCAGAGTTATCTCAAAGAAAGGGGCCACGGTGTTTCTGTATCTCTATTATGTTGGTGCGGCTTCGGAACTTTTAAGTATCTCGATATATCTCGAAAACTACGCTTCTGATCAAAAAATATCATAGAACATAAATTGTAGGAAACATAATTCTCTACAAAAAAGGTCTCTTAACATTTTGCCATAGCTCGCTTCGTTTCCGAGATATTTGCAGATATATCTCAAGGGAAGGGGCCTGACGGACATATTTCGAGATATTTCTTCTTCTTGCTGTTCTTCCTCTGCACAGCTAAGCTGGAAGTGGCATTTGCAGCTCGCAATAGTGCAGAGTTATCTCAAAGAAAGGGGCCACGGTGTTTCTGTATCTCTATTATGTTGGTGCGGCTTCGGAACTTTTAAATATCTTGATATATCTCGAGAACTACGCATCTGATCAAAAAATATCATAGAACATAAAAAGTAGGAAACTTAATTCTCTACAAAAAAGGTCTCTTAACATTTTGCCATAGCTCGCTTCGTTTCCGAGATATTTGCAGATTTATCTCAAGGGAAGGGGCCTGACGGACATATTTCGAGATATTTCTTCTTCTTGTTGTTCTTCTTCTGCACAGCTAAGCTGGAAGTGGCATTTGCGGCTCGCACTAGTGCAGAGTTATCTCAAAGAAAGGGGCCACGGTGTTTCTGTATCTCTATTATGTTGGTGCGGCTTCGGACTTTTAAATATCTTGATATATCTCGAGAACTACGCATCTGATCAAAAAATATCATAGAACATAAAAAGTAGGAAACTTAATTCTCTACAAAAAAGGTCTCTTAACATTTTGCCATAGCTCGCTTCGTTTCCGAGATATTTGCATATCTATCTCAAGGGAAGGGGCCTGACGGACATATTTCGAGATATTTCTTCTTCTTGTTGTTCTTCTTCTGCACAGCTAAGCTGGAAGTGGCATTTGCGGCTCGCACTAATGCAGAGTTATCTCAAAGAAAGGGGCCACGGTGTTTCTGTATCTCTATTATGTTGGTGCGGCTTCGGAACTTTTAAATATCTCGATATATCTCGAAAACTACGCTTCTGATCAAAAAATATCATAGAACATAAAAAGTAGGAAACTTAATTCTCTACAAAAAAGGTCTCTTAACATTTTGCCATAGCTCGCTTCGTTTCCGAGATATTTGCATATCTATCTCAAGGGAAGGGGCCTGACGGACATATTTCGAGATATTTCTTCTTCTTGTTGTTCTTCTTCTGCACAGCTAAGCTGGAAGTGGCATTTGCGGCTCGCACTAATGCAGAGTTATCTCAAAGAAAGGGGCCACGGTGTTTCTGTATCTCTATTATGTTGGTGCGGCTTCGGAACTTTTAAATATCTCGATATATCTCGAAAACTACGCTTCTGATCAAAAAATATCATAGAACATAAAAAGTAGGAAACTTAATTCTCTACAAAAAAGGTCTCTTAACATTTTGCCATAGCTCGCTTCGTTTCCGAGATATTTGCAGATTTATCTCAAGGGAAGGGGCCTAACGGACATATTTCGAGATATTTCTTCTTCTTGTTGTTCTTCTTCTGCACAGCTAAACTGGAAGTGGCATTTCCAGCTCGCAATAGTGCAGAGTTATCTCAAAGAAAGGGGCCACGGTGTTTCTGTATCTCTATTATGTTGGTGCGGCTTCGGAACTTTTAAATATCTTGATATATCTCGAGAACTACGCATCTGATCAAAAAATATCATAGAACATAAAAAGTAGGAAACTTAATTCTCTACAAAAAAGATCTCTTAACATTTTGCCATAGCTCGCTTCGTTTCCGAGATATTTGCATATTTATCTCAAGGGAAGGGGCCTGACGGACATATTTCGAGATATTTCTTCTTCTTGTTGTTCTTCTTCTGCACAGCTAAGCTGGAAGTGGCATTTGCGGCTCGCACTAGTGCAGAGTTATCTCAAAGAAAGGGGCCACGGTGTTTCTGTATCTCTATTATGTTGGTGCGGCTTCGGAACTTTTAAGTATCTCGATATATCTCGAAAACTACGCTTCTGATCAAAAAATATCATAGAATATAAAAAGTAGGAAACTTAATTCTCTACAAAAAAGGTCTCTTAACATTTTGCCATAGCTCGCTTCGTTTCCGAGATATTTGCAGATTTATCTCAAGGGAAGGGGCCTAACGGACATATTTCGAGATATTTCTTCTTCTTGTTGTTCTTCTTCTGCACAGCTAAACTGGAAGTGGCATTTCCAGCTCGCAATAGTGCAGAGTTATCTCAAAGAAAGGGGCCACGGTGTTTCTGTATCTCTATTATGTTGGTGCGGCTTCGGAACTTTTAAATATCTTGATATATCTCGAGAACTACGCATCTGATCAAAAAATATCATAGAACATAAAAAGTAGGAAACTTAATTCTCTACAAAAAAGGTCTCTTAACATTTTGCCATAGCTCGCTTCGTTTCCGAGATATTTGCATATCTATCTCAAGGGAAGGGGCCTGACGGACATATTTCGAGATATTTCTTCTTCTTGTTGTTCTTCTTCTGCACAGCTAAGCTGGAAGTGGCATTTGCGGCTCGCACTAATGCAGAGTTATCTCAAAGAAAGGGGCCACGGTGTTTCTGTATCTCTATTATGTTGGTGCGGCTTCGGAACTTTTAAATATCTCGATATATCTCGAAAACTACGCTTCTGATCAAAAAATATCATAGAACATAAAAAGTAGGAAACTTAATTCTCTACAAAAAAGGTCTCTTAACATTTTGCCATAGCTCGCTTCGTTTCCGAGATATTTGCATATCTATCTCAAGGGAAGGGGCCTGACGGACATATTTCGAGATATTTCTTCTTCTTGTTGTTCTTCTTCTGCACAGCTAAGCTGGAAGTGGCATTTGCGGCTCGCACTAATGCAGAGTTATCTCAAAGAAAGGGGCCACGGTGTTTCTGTATCTCTATTATGTTGGTGCGGCTTCGGAACTTTTAAATATCTCGATATATCTCGAAAACTACGCTTCTGATCAAAAAATATCATAGAACATAAAAAGTAGGAAACTTAATTCTCTACAAAAAAGGTCTCTTAACATTTTGCCATAGCTCGCTTCGTTTCCGAGATATTTGCAGATTTATCTCAAGGGAAGTGGCCTAACGGACATATTTCGAGATATTTCTTCTTCTTGTTGTTCTTCTTCTGCACAGCTAAACTGGAAGTGGCATTTCCAGCTCGCAATAGTGCAGAGTTATCTCAAAGAAAGGGGCCACGGTGTTTCTGTATCTCTATTATGTTGGTGCGGCTTCGGAACTTTTAAATATCTTGATATATCTCGAGAACTACGCATCTGATCAAAAAATATCATAGAACATAAAAAGTAGGAAACTTAATTCTCTACAAAAAAGATCTCTTAACATTTTGCCATAGCTCGCTTCGTTTCCGAGATATTTGCATATTTATCTCAAGGGAAGGGGCCTGACGGACATATTTCGAGATATTTCTTCTTCTTGTTGTTCTTCTTCTGCACAGCTAAGCTGGAAGTGGCATTTGCGGCTCGCACTAGTGCAGAGTTATCTCAAAGAAAGGGGCCACGGTGTTTCTGTATCTCTATTATGTTGGTGCGGCTTCGGAACTTTTAAGTATCTCGATATATCTCGAAAACTACGCTTCTGATCAAAAAATATCATAGAATATAAAAAGTAGGAAACTTAATTCTCTACAAAAAAGGTCTCTTAACATTTTGCCATAGCTCGCTTCGTTTCCGAGATATTTGCAGATTTATCTCAAGGGAAGGGGCCTAACGGACATATTTCGAGATATTTCTTCTTCTTGTTGTTCTTCTTCTGCACAGCTAAACTGGAAGTGGCATTTCCAGCTCGCAATAGTGCAGAGTTATCTCAAAGAAAGGGGCCACGGTGTTTCTGTATCTCTATTATGTTGGTGCGGCTTCGGAACTTTTAAATATCTTGATATATCTCGAGAACTACGCATCTGATCAAAAAATATCATAGAACATAAAACGTAGGAAACTTAATTCTCTACAAAAAAGGTCTCTTAACATTTTGCCATAGCTGGCTTCGTTTCCGAGATATTTGCAGATTTATCTCAAGGGAAGGGGCCTGACGGACATATTTCGAGATATTTCTTCTTCTTGTTGTTCTTCTTCTGCACAGCTAAGCTGGAAGTGGCATTTGCGGCTCGCACTAGTGCAGAGTTATCTCAAAGAAAGGGGCGACGGTGTTTCTGTATCTCTATTATGTTGGTGCGGCTTCGGAACTTTTAAATATCTTGATATATCTCGAGAACTACGCATCTGATCAAAAAATATCATGGAACATAAAAAGTAGGAAACTTAATTCTCTACAAAAAAGGTCTCTTAACATTTTGCCATAGCTCGCTTCGTTTCCGAGATATTTGCATATTTATCTCAAGGGAAGGGGCCTGACGGACATATTTCGAGATATTTCTTCTTCTTGTTGTTCTTCTTCTGCACAGCTAAGCTGGAAGTGGCATTTGCGGCTCGCACTAGTGCAGAGTTATCTCAAAGAAAGGGGCCACGGTGTTTCTGTATCTCTATTATGTTGGTGCGGCTTCGGAACTTTTAAGTATCTCGATATATCTCGAAAACTACGCTTCTGATCAAAAAATATCATAGAACATAAATTGTAGGAAACATAATTCTCTACAAAAAAGGTCTCTTAACATTTTGCCATAGCTCGCTTCGTTTCCGAGATATTTGCAGATATATCTCAAGGGAAGGGGCCTGACGGACATATTTCGAGATATTTCTTCTTCTTGCTGTTCTTCCTCTGCACAGCTAAGCTGGAAGTGGCATTTGCAGCTCGCAATAGTGCAGAGTTATCTCAAAGAAAGGGGCCACGGTGTTTCTGTATCTCTATTATGTTGGTGCGGCTTCGGAACTTTTAAATATCTTGATATATCTCGAGAACTACGCATCTGATCAAAAAATATCATAGAACATAAAAAGTAGGAAACTTAATTCTCTACAAAAAAGGTCTCTTAACATTTTGCCATAGCTCGCTTCGTTTCCGAGATATTTGCAGATTTATCTCAAGGGAAGGGGCCTGACGGACATATTTCGAGATATTTCTTCTTCTTGTTGTTCTTCTTCTGCACAGCTAAGCTGGAAGTGGCATTTGCGGCTCGCACTAGTGCAGAGTTATCTCAAAGAAAGGGGCCACGGTGTTTCTGTATCTCTATTATGTTGGTGCGGCTTCGGACTTTTAAATATCTTGATATATCTCGAGAACTACGCATCTGATCAAAAAATATCATAGAACATAAAAAGTAGGAAACTTAATTCTCTACAAAAAAGGTCTCTTAACATTTTGCCATAGCTCGCTTCGTTTCCGAGATATTTGCATATCTATCTCAAGGGAAGGGGCCTGACGGACATATTTCGAGATATTTCTTCTTCTTGTTGTTCTTCTTCTGCACAGCTAAGCTGGAAGTGGCATTTGCGGCTCGCACTAATGCAGAGTTATCTCAAAGAAAGGGGCCACGGTGTTTCTGTATCTCTATTATGTTGGTGCGGCTTCGGAACTTTTAAATATCTCGATATATCTCGAAAACTACGCTTCTGATCAAAAAATATCATAGAACATAAAAAGTAGGAAACTTAATTCTCTACAAAAAAGGTCTCTTAACATTTTGCCATAGCTCGCTTCGTTTCCGAGATATTTGCATATCTATCTCAAGGGAAGGGGCCTGACGGACATATTTCGAGATATTTCTTCTTCTTGTTGTTCTTCTTCTGCACAGCTAAGCTGGAAGTGGCATTTGCGGCTCGCACTAATGCAGAGTTATCTCAAAGAAAGGGGCCACGGTGTTTCTGTATCTCTATTATGTTGGTGCGGCTTCGGAACTTTTAAATATCTCGATATATCTCGAAAACTACGCTTCTGATCAAAAAATATCATAGAACATAAAAAGTAGGAAACTTAATTCTCTACAAAAAAGGTCTCTTAACATTTTGCCATAGCTCGCTTCGTTTCCGAGATATTTGCAGATTTATCTCAAGGGAAGGGGCCTAACGGACATATTTCGAGATATTTCTTCTTCTTGTTGTTCTTCTTCTGCACAGCTAAACTGGAAGTGGCATTTCCAGCTCGCAATAGTGCAGAGTTATCTCAAAGAAAGGGGCCACGGTGTTTCTGTATCTCTATTATGTTGGTGCGGCTTCGGAACTTTTAAATATCTTGATATATCTCGAGAACTACGCATCTGATCAAAAAATATCATAGAACATAAAAAGTAGGAAACTTAATTCTCTACAAAAAAGATCTCTTAACATTTTGCCATAGCTCGCTTCGTTTCCGAGATATTTGCATATTTATCTCAAGGGAAGGGGCCTGACGGACATATTTCGAGATATTTCTTCTTCTTGTTGTTCTTCTTCTGCACAGCTAAGCTGGAAGTGGCATTTGCGGCTCGCACTAGTGCAGAGTTATCTCAAAGAAAGGGGCGACGGTGTTTCTGTATCTCTATTATGTTGGTGCGGCTTCGGAACTTTTAAATATCTTGATATATCTCGAGAACTACGCATCTGATCAAAAAATATCATGGAACATAAAAAGTAGGAAACTTAATTCTCTACAAAAAAGGTCTCTTAACATTTTGCCATAGCTCGCTTCGTTTCCGAGATATTTGCATATTTATCTCAAGGGAAGGGGCCTGACGGACATATTTCGAGATATTTCTTCTTCTTGTTGTTCTTCTTCTGCACAGCTAAGCTGGAAGTGGCATTTGCGGCTCGCACTAGTGCAGAGTTATCTCAAAGAAAGGGTCCACGGTGTTTCTGTATCTCTATTATGTTGGTGCGGCTTCGGAACTTTTAAGTATCTCGATATATCTCGAAAACTACGCTTCTGATCAAAAAATATCATAGAACATAAATTGTAGGAAACATAATTCTCTACAAAAAAGGTCTCTTAACATTTTGCCATAGCTCGCTTCGTTTCCGAGATATTTGCAGATATATCTCAAGGGAAGGGGCCTGACGGACATATTTCGAGATATTTCTTCTTCTTGCTGTTCTTCCTCTGCACAGCTAAGCTGGAAGTGGCATTTGCAGCTCGCAATAGTGCAGAGTTATCTCAAAGAAAGGGGCCACGGTGTTTCTGTATCTCTATTATGTTGGTGCGGCTTCGGAACTTTTAAATATCTTGATATATCTCGAGAACTACGCATCTGATCAAAAAATATCATAGAACATAAAAGGTAGGAAACTTAATTCTCTACAAAAAAGGTCTCTTAACATTTTGCCATAGCTCGCTTCGTTTCCGAGATATTTGCATATTTATCTCAAGGGAAGGGGCCTGACGGACATATTTCGAGATATTTCTTCTTCTTGTTGTTCTTCTTCTGCACAGCTAAGCTGGAAGTGGCATTTGCGGCTCGTACTAGTGGAGAGTTATCTCAAAGAAAGGGGCCACGGTGTTTCTGTATCTCTATTATGTTGGTGCGGCTTCGGAACTTTTAAGTATCTCGATATATCTCGAAAACTACGCTTCTGATCAAAAAATATCATAGAACATAAATTGTAGGAAACATAATTCTCTACAAAAAAGGTCTCTTAACATTTTGCCATAGCTCGCTTCGTTTCCGAGATATTTGCAGATATATCTCAAGGGAAGGGGCCTGACGGACATATTTCGAGATATTTCTTCTTCTTGCTGTTCTTCCTCTGCACAGCTAAGCTGGAAGTGGCATTTGCAGCTCGCAATAGTGCAGAGTTATCTCAAAGAAAGGGGCCACGGTGTTTCTGTATCTCTATTATGTTGGTGCGGCTTCGGAACTTTTAAATATCTTGATATATCTCGAGAACTACGCATCTGATCAAAAAATATCATAGAACATAAAAAGTAGGAAACTTAATTCTCTACAAAAAAGGTCTCTTAACATTTTGCCATAGCTCGCTTCGTTTCCGAGATATTTGCAGATTTCTCTCAAGGGAAGGGGCCTGACGGACATATTTCGAGATATTTCTTCTTCTTGTTGTTCTTCTTCTGCACAGCTAAGCTGGAAGTGGCATTTGCGGCTCGCACTAGTGCAGAGTTATCTCAAAGAAAGGGGCCACGGTGTTTCTGTATCTCTATTATGTTGGTGCGGCTTCGGACTTTTAAATATCTTGATATATCTCGAGAACTACGCATCTGATCAAAAAATATCATAGAACATAAAAAGTAGGAAACTTAATTCTCTACAAAAAAGGTCTCTTAACATTTTGCCATAGCTCGCTTCGTTTCCGAGATATTTGCATATCTATCTCAAGGGAAGGGGCCTGACGGACATATTTCGAGATATTTCTTCTTCTTGTTGTTCTTCTTCTGCACAGCTAAGCTGGAAGTGGCATTTGCGGCTCGCACTAATGCAGAGTTATCTCAAAGAAAGGGGCCACGGTGTTTCTGTATCTCTATTATGTTGGTGCGGCTTCGGAACTTTTAAATATCTCGATATATCTCGAAAACTACGCTTCTGATCAAAAAATATCATAGAATATAAAAAGTAGGAAACTTAATTCTCTACAAAAAAGGTCTCTTAACATTTTGCCATAGCTCGCTTCGTTTCCGAGATATTTGCATATCTATCTCAAGGGAAGGGGCCTGACGGACATATTTCGAGATATTTCTTCTTCTTGTTGTTCTTCTTCTGCACAGCTAAGCTGGAAGTGGCATTTGCGGCTCGCACTAATGCAGAGTTATCTCAAAGAAAGGGGCCACGGTGTTTCTGTATCTCTATTATGTTGGTGCGGCTTCGGAACTTTTAAATATCTCGATATATCTCGAAAACTACGCTTCTGATCAAAAAATATCATAGAACATCAAAAGTAGGAAACTTAATTCTCTACAAAAAAGGTCTCTTAACATTTTGCCATAGCTCGCTTCGTTTCCGAGATATTTGCAGATTTATCTCAAGGGAAGGGGCCTAACGGACATATTTCGAGATATTTCTTCTTCTTGTTGTTCTTCTTCTGCACAGCTAAACTGGAAGTGGCATTTCCAGCTCGCAATAGTGCAGAGTTATCTCAAAGAAAGGGGCCACGGTGTTTCTGTATCTCTATTATGTTGGTGCGGCTTCGGAACTTTTAAATATCTTGATATATCTCGAGAACTACGCATCTGATCAAAAAATATCATAGAACATAAAAAGTAGGAAACTTAATTCTCTACAAAAAAGATCTCTTAACATTTTGCCATAGCTCGCTTCGTTTCCGAGATATTTGCATATTTATCTCAAGGGAAGGGGCCTGACGGACATATTTCGAGATATTTCTTCTTCTTGTTGTTCTTCTTCTGCACAGCTAAGCTGGAAGTGGCATTTGCGGCTCGCACTAGTGCAGAGTTATCTCAAAGAAAGGGGCCACGGTGTTTCTGTATCTCTATTATGTTGGTGCGGCTTCGGAACTTTTAAGTATCTCGATATATCTCGAAAACTACGCTTCTGATCAAAAAATATCATAGAATATAAAAAGTAGGAAACTTAATTCTCTACAAAAAAGGTCTCTTAACATTTTGCCATAGCTCGCTTCGTTTCCGAGATATTTGCAGATTTATCTCAAGGGAAGGGGCCTAACGGACATATTTCGAGATATTTCTTCTTCTTGTTGTTCTTCTTCTGCACAGCTAAACTGGAAGTGGCATTTCCAGCTCGCAATAGTGCAGAGTTATCTCAAAGAAAGGGGCCACGGTGTTTCTGTATCTCTATTATGTTGGTGCGGCTTCGGAACTTTTAAATATCTTGATATATCTCGAGAACTACGCATCTGATCAAAAAATATCATAGAACATAAAACGTAGGAAACTTAATTCTCTACAAAAAAGGTCTCTTAACATTTTGCCATAGCTCGCTTCGTTTCCGAGATATTTGCAGATTTATCTCAAGGGAAGGGGCCTGACGGACATATTTCGAGATATTTCTTCTTCTTGTTGTTCTTCTTCTGCACAGCTAAGCTGGAAGTGGCATTTGCGGCTCGCACTAGTGCAGAGTTATCTCAAAGAAAGGGGCGACGGTGTTTCTGTATCTCTATTATGTTGGTGCGGCTTCGGAACTTTTAAATATCTTGATATATCTCGAGAACTACGCATCTGATCAAAAAATATCATGGAACATAAAAAGTAGGAAACTTAATTCTCTACAAAAAAGGTCTCTTAACATTTTGCCATAGCTCGCTTCGTTTCCGAGATATTTGCATATTTATCTCAAGGGAAGGGGCCTGACGGACATATTTCGAGATATTTCTTCTTCTTGTTGTTCTTCTTCTGCACAGCTAAGCTGGAAGTGGCATTTGCGGCTCGCACTAGTGCAGAGTTATCTCAAAGAAAGGGGCCACGGTGTTTCTGTATCTCTATTATGTTGGTGCGGCTTCGGAACTTTTAAGTATCTCGATATATCTCGAAAACTACGCTTCTGATCAAAAAATATCATAGAACATAAATTGTAGGAAACATAATTCTCTACAAAAAAGGTCTCTTAACATTTTGCCATAGCTCGCTTCGTTTCCGAGATATTTGCAGATATATCTCAAGGGAAGGGGCCTGACGGACATATTTCGAGATATTTCTTCTTCTTGCTGTTCTTCCTCTGCACAGCTAAGCTGGAAGTGGCATTTGCAGCTCGCAATAGTGCAGAGTTATCTCAAAGAAAGGGGCCACGGTGTTTCTGTATCTCTATTATGTTGGTGCGGCTTCGGAACTTTTAAATATCTTGATATATCTCGAGAACTACGCATCTGATCAAAAAATATCATAGAACATAAAAAGTAGGAAACTTAATTCTCTACAAAAAAGGTCTCTTAACATTTTGCCATAGCTCGCTTCGTTTCCGAGATATTTGCAGATTTATCTCAAGGGAAGGGGCCTGACGGACATATTTCGAGATATTTCTTCTTCTTGTTGTTCTTCTTCTGCACAGCTAAGCTGGAAGTGGCATTTGCGGCTCGCACTAGTGCAGAGTTATCTCAAAGAAAGGGGCCACGGTGTTTCTGTATCTCTATTATGTTGGTGCGGCTTCGGACTTTTAAATATCTTGATATATCTCGAGAACTACGCATCTGATCAAAAAATATCATAGAACATAAAAAGTAGGAAACTTAATTCTCTACAAAAAAGGTCTCTTAACATTTTGCCATAGCTCGCTTCGTTTCCGAGATATTTGCATATCTATCTCAAGGGAAGGGGCCTGACGGACATATTTCGAGATATTTCTTCTTCTTGTTGTTCTTCTTCTGCACAGCTAAGCTGGAAGTGGCATTTGCGGCTCGCACTAATGCAGAGTTATCTCAAAGAAAGGGGCCACGGTGTTTCTGTATCTCTATTATGTTGGTGCGGCTTCGGAACTTTTAAATATCTCGATATATCTCGAAAACTACGCTTCTGATCAAAAAATATCATAGAACATAAAAAGTAGGAAACTTAATTCTCTACAAAAAAGGTCTCTTAACATTTTGCCATAGCTCGCTTCGTTTCCGAGATATTTGCATATCTATCTCAAGGGAAGGGGCCTGACGGACATATTTCGAGATATTTCTTCTTCTTGTTGTTCTTCTTCTGCACAGCTAAGCTGGAAGTGGCATTTGCGGCTCGCACTAATGCAGAGTTATCTCAAAGAAAGGGGCCACGGTGTTTCTGTATCTCTATTATGTTGGTGCGGCTTCGGAACTTTTAAATATCTCGATATATCTCGAAAACTACGCTTCTGATCAAAAAATATCATAGAACATAAAAAGTAGGAAACTTAATTCTCTACAAAAAAGGTCTCTTAACATTTTGCCATAGCTCGCTTCGTTTCCGAGATATTTGCAGATTTATCTCAAGGGAAGGGGCCTAACGGACATATTTCGAGATATTTCTTCTTCTTGTTGTTCTTCTTCTGCACAGCTAAACTGGAAGTGGCATTTCCAGCTCGCAATAGTGCAGAGTTATCTCAAAGAAAGGGGCCACGGTGTTTCTGTATCTCTATTATGTTGGTGCGGCTTCGGAACTTTTAAATATCTTGATATATCTCGAGAACTACGCATCTGATCAAAAAATATCATAGAACATAAAAAGTAGGAAACTTAATTCTCTACAAAAAAGATCTCTTAACATTTTGCCATAGCTCGCTTCGTTTCCGAGATATTTGCATATTTATCTCAAGGGAAGGGGCCTGACGGACATATTTCGAGATATTTCTTCTTCTTGTTGTTCTTCTTCTGCACAGCTAAGCTGGAAGTGGCATTTGCGGCTCGCACTAGTGCAGAGTTATCTCAAAGAAAGGGGCGACGGTGTTTCTGTATCTCTATTATGTTGGTGCGGCTTCGGAACTTTTAAATATCTTGATATATCTCGAGAACTACGCATCTGATCAAAAAATATCATGGAACATAAAAAGTAGGAAACTTAATTCTCTACAAAAAAGGTCTCTTAACATTTTGCCATAGCTCGCTTCGTTTCCGAGATATTTGCATATTTATCTCAAGGGAAGGGGCCTGACGGACATATTTCGAGATATTTCTTCTTCTTGTTGTTCTTCTTCTGCACAGCTAAGCTGGAAGTGGCATTTGCGGCTCGCACTAGTGCAGAGTTATCTCAAAGAAAGGGGCCACGGTGTTTCTGTATCTCTATTATGTTGGTGCGGCTTCGGAACTTTTAAGTATCTCGATATATCTCGAAAACTACGCTTCTGATCAAAAAATATCATAGAACATAAATTGTAGGAAACATAATTCTCTACAAAAAAGGTCTCTTAACATTTTGCCATAGCTCGCTTCGTTTCCGAGATATTTGCAGATATATCTCAAGGGAAGGGGCCTGACGGACATATTTCGAGATATTTCTTCTTCTTGCTGTTCTTCCTCTGCACAGCTAAGCTGGAAGTGGCATTTGCAGCTCGCAATAGTGCAGAGTTATCTCAAAGAAAGGGGCCACGGTGTTTCTGTATCTCTATTATGTTGGTGCGGCTTCGGAACTTTTAAATATCTTGATATATCTCGAGAACTACGCATCTGATCAAAAAATATCATAGAACATAAAAGGTAGGAAACTTAATTCTCTACAAAAAAGGTCTCTTAACATTTTGCCATAGCTCGCTTCGTTTCCGAGATATTTGCATATTTATCTCAAGGGAAGGGGCCTGACGGACATATTTCGAGATATTTCTTCTTCTTGTTGTTCTTCTTCTGCACAGCTAAGCTGGAAGTGGCATTTGCGGCTCGTACTAGTGGAGAGTTATCTCAAAGAAAGGGGCCACGGTGTTTCTGTATCTCTATTATGTTGGTGCGGCTTCGGAACTTTCAAATATCTCGATATATCTCGAAAACTACGCTTCTGATCAAAAAATATCATAGAACATAAAAAGTAGGAAACTTAATTCTCTACAAAAAAGGTCTCTTAACATTTTGCCATAGCTCGCTTCGTTTCCGAGATATTTGCAGATTTATCTCAAGGGAAGGGGCCTAACGGACAGATTTCGAGATATTTCTTCTTCTTGTTGTTCTTCTTCTGCACAGCTAAGCTGGAAGTGGCATTTGCGGCTCGCACTAGTGCAGAGTTATCTCAAAGAAAGGGGCCACGGTGTTTCTGTATCTCTATTATGTTGGTGCGGCTTCGGAACTTTTAAATATCTTGATATATCTCGAGAACTACGCATCTGATCAAAAAATATCATAGAACATAAAAAGTAGGAAACTTAATTCTCTACAAAAAAGGTCTCTTAACATTTTGCCATAGCTCGCTTCGTTTCCGAGATATTTGCATATTTATCTCAAGGGAAGGGGCCTGACGGACATATTTCGAGATATTTCTTCTTCTTGTTGTTCTTCTTCTGCACAGCTAAGCTGGAAGTGGCATTTGCGGCTCGCACTAGTGCAGAGTTATCTCAAAGAAAGGGGCCACGGTGTTTCTGTATCTCTATTATGTTGGTGCGGCTTCGGAACTTTTAAATATCTTGATATATCTCGAGAACTACGCCTCTGATCGAAAAATATCATAGAACATAAAAAGTAGGAAACTTAATTCTCTACAAAAAAGGTCTCTTAACATTTTGCCATAGCTCGCTTCGTTTCCGAGATATTTGCATATTTATCTCAAGGGAAGGGGCCTGACGGACATATTTCGAGATATTTCTTCTTCTTGTTGTTCTTCTTCTGCACAGCTAAGCTGGAAGTGGCATTTGCGGCTCGCACTAGTGCAGAGTTATCTCAAAGAAAGGGGCCACGGTGTTTCTGTATCTCTATTATGTTGGTGCGGCTTCGGAACTTTTAAGTATCTCGATATATCTCGAAAACTACGCTTCTGATCAAAAAATATCATAGAACATAAATTGTAGGAAACATAATTCTCTACAAAAAAGGTCTCTTAACATTTTGCCATAGCTCGCTTCGTTTCCGAGATATTTGCAGATATATCTCAAGGGAAGGGGCCTGACGGACATATTTCGAGATATTTCTTCTTCTTGCTGTTCTTCCTCTGCACAGCTAAGCTGGAAGTGGCATTTGCAGCTCGCAATAGTGCAGAGTTATCTCAAAGAAAGGGGCCACGGTGTTTCTGTATCTCTATTATGTTGGTGCGGCTTCGGAACTTTTAAATATCTTGATATATCTCGAGAACTACGCATCTGATCAAAAAATATCATAGAACATAAAACGTAGGAAACTTAATTCTCTACAAAAAAGGTCTCTTAACATTTTGCCATAGCTCGCTTCGTTTCCGAGATATTTGCATATTTATCTCAAGGGAAGGGGCCTGACGGACATATTTCGAGATATTTCTTCTTCTTGTTGTTCTTCTTCTGCACAGCTAAGCTGGAAGTGGCATTTGCGGCTCGTACTAGTGGAGAGTTATCTCAAAGAAAGGGGCCACGGTGTTTCTGTATCTCTATTATGTTGGTGCGGCTTCGGAACTTTTAAATATCTCGATATATCTCGAAAACTACGCTTCTGATCAAAAAATATCATAGAACATAAAAAGTAGGAAACATAATTCTCTACAAAAAAGGTCTCTTAACATTTTGCCATAGCTCGCTTCGTTTCCGAGATATTTGCAGATTTATCTCAAGGGAAGGGGCCTAACGGACATATTTCGAGATATTTCTTCTTCTTGTTGTTCTTCTTCTGCACAGCTAAGCTGGAAGTGGCATTTGCGGCTCGCACTAGTGCAGAGTTATCTCAAAGAAAGGGGCCACGGTGTTTCTGTATCTCTATTATGTTGGTGCGGCTTCGGAACTTTTAAATATCTTGATATATCTCGAGAACTACGCATCTGATCAAAAAATATCATAGAACATAAAAAGTAGGAAACTTAATTCTCTACAAAAAAGGTCTCTTAACATTTTGCCATAGCTCGCTTCGTTTCCGAGATATTTGCATATTTATCTCAAGGGAAGGGGCCTGACGGACATATTTCGAGATATTTCTTCTTCTTGTTGTTCTTCTTCTGCACAGCTAAGCTGGAAGTGGCATTTGCGGCTCGCACTAGTGCAGAGTTATCTCAAAGAAAGGGGCCACGGTGTTTCTGTATCTCTATTATGTTGGTGCGGCTTCGGAACTTTTAAATATCTTGATATATCTCGAGAACTACGCCTCTGATCGAAAAATATCATAGAACATAAAAAGTAGGAAACTTAATTCTCTACAAAAAAGGTCTCTTAACATTTTGCCATAGCTCGCTTCGTTTCCGAGATATTTGCATATTTATCTCAAGGGAAGGGGCCTGACGGACATATTTCGAGATATTTCTTCTTCTTGTTGTTCTTCTTCTGCACAGCTAAGCTGGAAGTGGCATTTGCGGCTCGCACTAGTGCAGAGTTATCTCAAAGAAAGGGGCCACGGTGTTTCTGTATCTCTATTATGTTGGTGCGGCTTCGGAACTTTTAAATATCTCGATATATCTCGAAAACTACGCTTCTGATCAAAAAATATCATAGAACATAAATTGTAGGAAACATAATTCTCTACAAAAAAGGTCTCTTAACATTTTGCCATAGCTCGCTTCGTTTCCGAGATATTTGCAGATATATCTCAAGGGAAGGGGCCTGACGGACATATTTCGAGATATTTCTTCTTCTTGTTGTTCTTCTTCTGCACAGCTAAGCTGGAAGTGGCATTTACAGCTCGCAATAGTGCAGAGTTATCTCAAAGAAAGGGGCCACGGTGTTTCTGTATCTCTATTATGTTGGTGCGGCTTCGGAACTTTTAAATATCTCGATATACCTCGAAAACTACGCTTCTGATCAAAAAATATCATAGAATATAAAAAGTAGGAAACTTAATTCTCTACAAAAAAGGTCTCTTAACATTTTGCCATAGCTCGCTTCCTTTCCGAGATATTTGCAGATTTATCTCAAGGGAAGGGGCCTGACGGACATATTTCGAGATATTTCTTCTTCTTGTTGTTCTTCTTCTGCACAGCTAAGCTGGAAGTGGCATTTGCGGCTCGTACTAGTGGAGAGTTATCTCAAAGAAAGGGGCCACGGTGTTTCTGTATCTCTATTATGTTGGTGCGGCTTCGGAACTTTTAAATATCTCGATATATCTCGAAGACTACGCTTCTGATCAAAAAATATCATAGAACATAAAAAGTAGGAAACTTAATTCTCTACAAAAAAGGTCTCTTAACATTTTGCCATAGCTCGCTTCGTTTCCGAGATATTTGCAGATTTATCTCAAGGGAAGGGGCCTAACGGACATATTTCGAGATATTTCTTCTTCTTGTTGTTCTTCTTCTGCACAGCTAAGCTGGAAGTGGCATTTGCGGCTCGCACTAGTGCAGAGTTATCTCAAAGAAAGGGGCCACGGTGTTTCTGTATCTCTATTATGTTGGTGCGGCTTCGGAACTTTTAAATATCTTGATATATCTCGAGAACTACGCATCTGATCAAAAAATATCATAGAACATAAAAAGTAGGAAACTTAATTCTCTACAAAAAAGGTCTCTTAACATTTTGCCATAGCTCGCTTCGTTTCCGAGATATTTGCAGATTTATCTCAAGGGAAGGGGCCTAACGGACATATTTCGAGATATTTCTTCTTCTTGTTGTTCTTCTTCTGCACAGCTAAGCTGGAAGTGGCATTTGCGGCTCGCACTAGTGCAGAGTTATCTCAAAGAAAGGGGCCACGGTGTTTCTGTATCTCTATTATGTTGGTGCGGCTTCGGAACTTTTAAATATCTTGATATATCTCGAGAACTACGCATCTGATCAAAAAATATCATAGAACATAAAAAGTAGGAAACTTAATTCTCTACAAAAAAGGTCTCTTAACATTTTGCCATAGCTCGCTTCGTTTCCGAGATATTTGCATATTTATCTCAAGGGAAGGGGCCTGACGGACATATTTCGAGATATTTCTTATTCTTGTTGTTCTTCTTCTGCACAGCTAAGCTGGAAGTGGCATTTGCGGCTCGCACTAGTGCAGAGTTATCTCAAAGAAAGGGGCCACGGTGTTTCTGTATCTCTATTATGTTGGTGCGGCTTCGGAACTTTTAAATATCTCGATATATCTCGAAAACTACGCTTCTCATCAAAAAATATCATAGAA
Organism: Osmia lignaria lignaria; assembly: GCF_051020975.1. NCBI lineage: Eukaryota > Metazoa > Arthropoda > Insecta > Hymenoptera > Megachilidae > Osmia > Osmia lignaria. Next base: position 19,690,393 of record NW_027478162.1, on the reverse strand, counting down.
CATAAATTGTAGGAAACATAATTCTCTACAAAAAAGGTCTCTTAACATTTTGCCATAGCTCGCTTCGTTTCCGAGATATTTGCAGATATATCTCAAGGCAAGGGGCCTGACGGACATATTTCGAGATATTTCTTCTTCTTGTTGTTCTTCCTCTGCACAGCTAAGCTGGAAGTGGCATTTGCAGCTCGCAATAGTGCAGAGTTATCTCAAAGAAAGGGGCCACGGTGTTTCTGTATCTCTATTATGTTGGTGCGGCTTCGGAACTTTTAAATATCTTGATATATCTCGAGAACTACGCATCTGATCAAAAAATATCATAGAACATAAAAGGTAGGAAACTTAATTCTCTACAAAAAAGGTCTCTTAACATTTTGCCATAGCTCGCTTCGTTTCCGAGATATTTGCATATTTATCTCAAGGGAAGGGGCCTGACGGACATATTTCGAGATATTTCTTCTTCTTGTTGTTCTTCTTCTGCACAGCTAAACTGGAAGTGGCATTTCCAGCTCGCAATAGTGCAGAGTTATCTCAAAGAAAGGGGCCACGGTGTTTCTGTATCTCTATTATGTTGGTGCGGCTTCGGAACTTTTAAATATCTTGATATATCTCGAGAACTACGCATCTGATCAAAAAATATCATAGAACATAAAAAGTAGGAAACTTAATTCTCTACAAAAAAGGTCTCTTAACATTTTGCCATAGCTCGCTTCGTTTCCGAGATATTTGCAGATTTATCTCAAGGGAAGGGGCCTGACGGACATATTTCGAGATATTTCTTCTTCTTGTTGTTCTTCTTCTGCACAGCTAAGCTGGAAGTGGCATTTGCGGCTCGCACTAGTGCAGAGTTATCTCAAAGAAAGGGGCCACGGTGTTTCTGTATCTCTATTATGTTGGTGCGGCTTCGGAACTTTTAAATATCTTGATATATCTCGAGAACTACGCATCTGATCAAAAAATATCATAGAACATAAAAAGTAGGAAACTTAATTCTCTACAAAAAAGGTCTCTTAACATTTTGCCATAGCTCGCTTCGTTTCCGAGATATTTGCATATTTATCTCAAGGGAAGGGGCCTGACGGACATATTTCGAGATATTTCTTCTTCTTGTTGTTCTTCTTCTGCACAGCTAAGCTGGAAGTGGCATTTGCGGCTCGCACTAGTGCAGAGTTATCTCAAAGAAAGGGGCCACGGTGTTTCTGTATCTCTATTATGTTGGTGCGGCTTCGGAACTTTTAAATATCTCGATATATCTCGAAAACTACGCTTCTGATCAAAAAATATCATAGAACATAAATTGTAGGAAACATAATTCTCTACAAAAAAGGTCTCTTAACATTTTGCCATAGCTCGCTTCGTTTCCGAGATATTTGCAGATATATCTCAAGGGAAGGGGCCTGACGGACATATTTCGAGATATTTCTTCTTCTTGCTGTTCTTCCTCTGCACAGCTAAGCTGGAAGTGGCATTTGCAGCTCGCAATAGTGCAGAGTTATCTCAAAGAAAGGGGCCACGGTGTTTCTGTATCTCTATTATGTTGGTGCGGCTTCGGAACTTTTAAATATCTTGATATATCTCGAGAACTACGCATCTGATCAAAAAATATCATAGAACATAAAAGGTAGGAAACTTAATTCTCTACAAAAAAGGTCTCTTAACATTTTGCCATAGCTCGCTTCGTTTCCGAGATATTTGCATATTTATCTCAAGGGAAGGGGCCTGACGGACATATTTCGAGATATTTCTTCTTCTTGTTGTTCTTCTTCTGCACAGCTAAGCTGGAAGTGGCATTTGCGGCTCGTACTAGTGGAGAGTTATCTCAAAGAAAGGGGCCACGGTGTTTCTGTATCTCTATTATGTTGGTGCGGCTTCGGAACTTTTAAATATCTCGATATATCTCGAAAACTACGCTTCTGATCAAAAAATATCATAGAACATAAAAAGTAGGAAACTTAATTCTCTACAAAAAAGGTCTCTTAACATTTTGCCATAGCTCGCTTCGTTTCCGAGATATTTGCAGATTTATCTCAAGGGAAGGGGCCTAACGGACATATTTCGAGATATTTCTTCTTCTTGTTGTTCTTCTTCTGCACAGCTAAACTGGAAGTGGCATTTCCAGCTCGCAATAGTGCAGAGTTATCTCAAAGAAAGGAGCCACGGTGTTTCTGTATCTCTATTATGTTGGTGCGGCTTCGGAACTTTTAAATATCTTGATATATCTCGAGAACTACGCATCTGATCAAAAAATATCATAGAACATAAAAAGTAGGAAACTTAATTCTCTACAAAAAAGGTCTCTTAACATTTTGCCATAGCTCGCTTCGTTTCCGAGATATTTGCATATTTATCTCAAGGGAAGGGGCCTGACGGACATATTTCGAGATATTTCTTCTTCTTGTTGTTCTTCTTCTGCACAGCTAAGCTGGAAGTGGCATTTGCGGCTCGTACTAGTGGAGAGTTATCTCAAAGAAAGGGGCCACGGTGTTTCTGTATCTCTATTATGTTGGTGCGGCTTCGGAACTTTTAAGTATCTCGATATATCTCGAAAACTACGCTTCTGATCAAAAAATATCATAGAACATAAATTGTAGGAAACATAATTCTCTACAAAAAAGGTCTCTTAACATTTTGCCATAGCTCGCTTCGTTTCCGAGATATTTGCAGATATATCTCAAGGGAAGGGGCCTGACGGACATATTTCGAGATATTTCTTCTTCTTGCTGTTCTTGCTCTGCACAGCTAAGCTGGAAGTGGCATTTGCAGCTCGCAATAGTGCAGAGTTATCTCAAAGAAAGGGGCCACGGTGTTTCTGTATCTCTATTATGTTGGTGCGGCTTCGGAACTTTTAAATATCTTGATATATCTCGAGAACTACGCATCTGATCAAAAAATATCATAGAACATAAAAGGTAGGAAACTTAATTCTCTACAAAAAAGGTCTCTTAACATTTTGCCATAGCTCGCTTCGTTTCCGAGATATTTGCATATTTATCTCAAGGGAAGGGGCCTGACGGACATATTTCGAGATATTTCTTCTTCTTGTTGTTCTTCTTCTGCACAGCTAAGCTGGAAGTGGCATTTGCGGCTCGTACTAGTGGAGAGTTATCTCAAAGAAAGGGGCCACGGTGTTTCTGTATCTCTATTATGTTGGTGCGGCTTCGGAACTTTTAAATATCTTGATATATCTCGAGAACTACGCATCTGATCAAAAAATATCATAGAACATAAAAAGTAGGAAACTTAATTCTCTACAAAAAAGGTCTCTTAAGATTTTGCCATAGCTCGCTTCGTTTCCGAGATATTTGCATATTTATCTCAAGGGAAGGGGCCTGACGGACATATTTCGAGATATTTCTTCTTCTTGTTGTTCTTCTTCTGCACAGCTAAGCTGGAAGTGGCATTTGCGGCTCGCACTAGTGCAGAGTTATCTCAAAGAAAGGGGCCACGGTGTTTCTGTATCTCTATTATGTTGGTGCGGCTTCGGAACTTTTAAATATCTTGATATATCTCGAGAACTACGCCTCTGATCGAAAAATATCATAGAACATAAAAAGTAGGAAACTTAATTCTCTACAAAAAAGGTCTCTTAACATTTTGCCATAGCTCGCTTCGTTTCCGAGATATTTGCATATTTATCTCAAGGGAAGGGGCCTGACGGACATATTTCGAGATATTTCTTCTTCTTGTTGTTCTTCTTCTGCACAGCTAAGCTGGAAGTGGCATTTGCGGCTCGCACTAGTGCAGAGTTATCTCAAAGAAAGGGGCCACGGTGTTTCTGTATCTCTATTATGTTGGTGCGGCTTCGGAACTTTTAAATATCTCGATATATCTCGAAAACTACGCTTCTGATCAAAAAATATCATAGAACATAAATTGTAGGAAACATAATTCTCTACAAAAAAGGTCTCTTAACATTTTGCCATAGCTCGCTTCGTTTCCGAGATATTTGCAGATATATCTCAAGGGAAGGGGCCTGACGGACATATTTCGAGATATTTCTTCTTCTTGTTGTTCTTCTTCTGCACAGCTAAGCTGGAAGTGGCATTTACAGCTCGCAATAGTGCAGAGTTATCTCAAAGAAAGGGGCCACGGTGTTTCTGTATCTCTATTATGTTGGTGCGGCTTCGGAACTTTTAAATATCTCGATATACCTCGAAAACTACGCTTCTGATCAAAAAATATCATAGAATATAAAAAGTAGGAAACTTAATTCTCTACAAAAAAGGTCTCTTAACATTTTGCCATAGCTCGCTTCGTTTCCGAGATATTTGCAGATTTATCTCAAGGGAAGGGGCCTGACGGACATATTTCGAGATATTTCTTCTTCTTGTTGTTCTTCTTCTGCACAGCTAAGCTGGAAGTGGCATTTGCGGCTCGTACTAGTGGAGAGTTATCTCAAAGAAAGGGGCCACGGTGTTTCTGTATCTCTATTATGTTGGTGCGGCTTCGGAACTTTTAAATATCTCGATATATCTCGAAGACTACGCTTCTGATCAAAAAATATCATAGAACATAAAAAGTAGGAAACTTAATTCTCTACAAAAAACGTCTCTTAACATTTTGCCATAGCTCGCTTCGTTTCCGAGATATTTGCAGATTTATCTCAAGGGAAGGGGCCTAACGGACATATTTCGAGATATTTCTTCTTCTTGTTGTTCTTCTTCTGCACAGCTAAGCTGGAAGTGGCATTTGCGGCTCGCACTAGTGCAGAGTTATCTCAAAGAAAGGGGCCACGGTGTTTCTGTATCTCTATTATGTTGGTGCGGCTTCGGAACTTTTAAATATCTTGATATATCTCGAGAACTACGCATCTGATCAAAAAATATCATAGAACATAAAAAGTAGGAAACTTAATTCTCTACAAAAAAGGTCTCTTAACATTTTGCCATAGCTCGCTTCGTTTCCGAGATATTTGCAGATTTATCTCAAGGGAAGGGGCCTAACGGACATATTTCGAGATATTTCTGCTTCTTGTTGTTCTTCTTCTGCACAGCTAAGCTGGAAGTGGCATTTGCGGCTCGCACTAGTGCAGAGTTATCTCAAAGAAAGGGGCCACGGTGTTTCTGTATCTCTATTATGTTGGTGCGGCTTCGGAACTTTTAAATATCTTGATATATCTCGAGAACTACGCATCTGATCAAAAAATATCATAGAACATAAAAAGTAGGAAACTTAATTCTCTACAAAAAAGGTCTCTTAACATTTTGCCATAGCTCGCTTCGTTTCCGAGATATTTGCATATTTATCTCAAGGGAAGGGGCCTGACGGACATATTTCGAGATATTTCTTATTCTTGTTGTTCTTCTTCTGCACAGCTAAGCTGGAAGTGGCATTTGCGGCTCGCACTAGTGCAGAGTTATCTCAAAGAAAGGGGCCACGGTGTTTCTGTATCTCTATTATGTTGGTGCGGCTTCGGAACTTTTAAATATCTCGATATATCTCGAAAACTACGCTTCTGATCAAAAAATATCATAGAACATAAATTGTAGGAAACATAATTCTCTACAAAAAAGGTCTCTTAACATTTTGCCATAGCTCGCTTCGTTTCCGAGATATTTGCAGATATATCTCAAGGGAAGGGGCCTGACGGACATATTTCGAGATATTTCTTCTTCTTGTTGTTCTTCCTCTGCACAGCTAAGCTGGAAGTGGCATTTGCAGCTCGCAATAGTGCAGAGTTATCTCAAAGAAAGGGGCCACGGTGTTTCTGTATCTCTATTATGTTGGTGCGGCTTCGGAACTTTTAAATATCTTGATATATCTCGAGAACTACGCATCTGATCAAAAAATATCATAGAACATAAAAGGTAGGAAACTTAATTCTCTACAAAAAAGGTCTCTTAACATTTTGCCATAGCTCGCTTCGTTTCCGAGATATTTGCATATTTATCTCAGGGGAAGGGGCCTGACGGACATATTTCGAGATATTTCTTCTTCTTGTTGTTCTTCTTCTGCACAGCTAAACTGGAAGTGGCATTTCCAGCTCGCAATAGTGCAGAGTTATCTCAAAGAAAGGGGCCACGGTGTTTCTGTATCTCTATTATGTTGGTGCGGCTTCGGAACTTTTAAATATCTTGATATATCTCGAGAACTACGCATCTGATCAAAAAATATCATAGAACATAAAAAGTAGGAAACTTAATTCTCTACAAAAAAGGTCTCTTAACATTTTGCCATAGCTCGCTTCGTTTCCGAGATATTTGCAGATTTATCTCAAGGGAAGGGGCCTGACGGACATATTTCGAGATATTTCTTCTTCTTGTTGTTCTTCTTCTGCACAGCTAAGCTGGAAGTGGCATTTGCGGCTCGCACTAGTGCAGAGTTATCTCAAAGAAAGGGGCCACGGTGTTTCTGTATCTCTATTATGTTGGTGCGGCTTCGGAACTTTTAAATATCTTGATATATCTCGAGAACTACGCATCTGATCAAAAAATATCATAGAACATAAAAAGTAGGAAACTTAATTCTCTACAAAAAAGGTCTCTTAACATTTTGCCATAGCTCGCTTCGTTTCCGAGATATTTGCATATTTATCTCAAGGGAAGGGGCCTGACGGACATATTTCGAGATATTTCTTCTTCTTGTTGTTCTTCTTCTGCACAGCTAAGCTGGAAGTGGCATTTGCGGCTCGCACTAGTGCAGAGTTATCTCAAAGAAAGGGGCCACGGTGTTTCTGTATCTCTATTATGTTGGTGCGGCTTCGGAACTTTTAAATATCTCGATATATCTCGAAAACTACGCTTCTGATCAAAAAATATCATAGAACATAAATTGTAGGAAACATAATTCTCTACAAAAAAGGTCTCTTAACATTTTGCCATAGCTCGCTTCGTTTCCGAGATATTTGCAGATATATCTCAAGGGAAGGGGCCTGACGGACATATTTCGAGATATTTCTTCTTCTTGCTGTTCTTCCTCTGCACAGCTAAGCTGGAAGTGGCATTTGCAGCTCGTAATAGTGCAGAGTTATCTCAAAGAAAGGGGCCACGGTGTTTCTGTATCTCTATTATGTTGGTGCGGCTTCGGAACTTTTAAATATCTTGATATATCTCGAGAACTACGCATCTGATCAAAAAATATCATAGAACATAAAAGGTAGGAAACTTAATTCTCTACAAAAAAGGTCTCTTAACATTTTGCCATAGCTCGCTTCGTTTCCGAGATATTTGCATATTTATCTCAAGGGAAGGGGCCTAACGGACATATTTCGAGATATTTCTTCTTCTTGTTGTTCTTCTTCTGCACAGCTAAGCTGGAAGTGGCATTTGCGGCTCGTACTAGTGGAGAGTTATCTCAAAGAAAGGGGCCACGGTGTTTCTGTATCTCTATTATGTTGGTGCGGCTTCGGAACTTTTAAATATCTCGATATATCTCGAAAACTACGCTTCTGATCAAAAAATATCATAGAACATAAAAAGTAGGAAACTTAATTCTCTACAAAAAAGGTCTCTTAACATTTTGCCATAGCTCGCTTCGTTTCCGAGATATTTGCAGATTTATCTCAAGGGAAGGGGCCTAACGGACATATTTCGAGATATTTCTTCTTCTTGTTGTTCTTCTTCTGCACAGCTAAACTGGAAGTGGCATTTCCAGCTCGCAATAGTGCAGAGTTATCTCAAAGAAAGGAGCCACGGTGTTTCTGTATCTCTATTATGTTGGTGCGGCTTCGGAACTTTTAAATATCTTGATATATCTCGAGAACTACGCATCTGATCAAAAAATATCATAGAACATAAAAAGTAGGAAACTTAATTCTCTACAAAAAAGGTCTCTTAACATTTTGCCATAGCTCGCTTCGTTTCCGAGATATTTGCATATTTATCTCAAGGGAAGGGGCCTGACGGACATATTTCGAGATATTTCTTCTTCTTGTTGTTCTTCTTCTGCACAGCTAAGCTGGAAGTGGCATTTGCGGCTCGCACTAGTGCAGAGTTATCTCAAAGAAAGGGGCCACGGTGTTTCTGTATCTCTATTATGTTGGTGCGGCTTCGGAACTTTTAAATATCTCGATATATCTCGAAAACTACGCTTCTGATCAAAAAATATCATAGAACATAAATTGTAGGAAACATAATTCTCTACAAAAAAGGTCTCTTAACATTTTGCCATAGCTCGCTTCGTTTCCGAGATATTTGCAGATATATCTCAAGGGAAGGGGCCTGACGGACATATTTCGAGATATTTCTTCTTCTTGTTGTTCTTCTTCTGCACAGCTAAGCTGGAAGTGGCATTTGCGGCTCGTACTAGTGGAGAGTTATCTCAAAGAAAGGGGCCACGGTGTTTCTGTATCTCTATTATGTTGGTGCGGCTTCGGAACTTTTAAGTATCTCGATATATCTCGAAAACTACGCTTCTGATCAAAAAATATCATAGAACATAAATTGTAGGAAACATAATTCTCTACAAAAAAGGTCTCTTAACATTTTGCCATAGCTCGCTTCGTTTCCGAGATATTTGCAGATATATCTCAAGGGAAGGGGCCTGACGGACATATTTCGAGATATTTCTTCTTCTTGCTGTTCTTGCTCTGCACAGCTAAGCTGGAAGTGGCATTTGCAGCTCGCAATAGTGCAGAGTTATCTCAAAGAAAGGGGCCACGGTGTTTCTGTATCTCTATTATGTTGGTGCGGCTTCGGAACTTTTAAATATCTTGATATATCTCGAGAACTACGCATCTGATCAAAAAATATCATAGAACATAAAAGGTAGGAAACTTAATTCTCTACAAAAAAGGTCTCTTAACATTTTGCCATAGCTCGCTTCGTTTCCGAGATATTTGCATATTTATCTCAAGGGAAGGGGCCTGACGGACATATTTCGAGATATTTCTTCTTCTTGTTGTTCTTCTTCTGCACAGCTAAGCTGGAAGTGGCATTTGCGGCTCGTACTAGTGGAGAGTTATCTCAAAGAAAGGGGCCACGGTGTTTCTGTATCTCTATTATGTTGGTGCGGCTTCGGAACTTTTAAATATCTTGATATATCTCGAGAACTACGCATCTGATCAAAAAATATCATAGAACATAAAAAGTAGGAAACTTAATTCTCTACAAAAAAGGTCTCTTAACATTTTGCCATAGCTCGCTTCGTTTCCGAGATATTTGCATATTTATCTCAAGGGAAGGGGCCTGACGGACATATTTCGAGATATTTCTTCTTCTTGTTGTTCTTCTTCTGCACAGCTAAGCTGGAAGTGGCATTTGCGGCTCGCACTAGTGCAGAGTTATCTCAAAGAAAGGGGCCACGGTGTTTCTGTATCTCTATTATGTTGGTGCGGCTTCGGAACTTTTAAATATCTTGATATATCTCGAGAACTACGCCTCTGATCGAAAAATATCATAGAACATAAAAAGTAGGAAACTTAATTCTCTACAAAAAAGGTCTCTTAACATTTTGCCATAGCTCGCTTCGTTTCCGAGATATTTGCATATTTATCTCAAGGGAAGGGGCCTGACGGACATATTTCGAGATATTTCTTCTTCTTGTTGTTCTTCTTCTGCACAGCTAAGCTGGAAGTGGCATTTGCGGCTCGCACTAGTGCAGAGTTATCTCAAAGAAAGGGGCCACGGTGTTTCTGTATCTCTATTATGTTGGTGCGGCTTCGGAACTTTTAAATATCTCGATATATCTCGAAAACTACGCTTCTGATCAAAAAATATCATAGAACATAAATTGTAGGAAACATAATTCTCTACAAAAAAGGTCTCTTAACATTTTGCCATAGCTCGCTTCGTTTCCGAGATATTTGCAGATATATCTCAAGGGAAGGGGCCTGACGGACATATTTCGAGATATTTCTTCTTCTTGTTGTTCTTCTTCTGCACAGCTAAGCTGGAAGTGGCATTTACAGCTCGCAATAGTGCAGAGTTATCTCAAAGAAAGGGGCCACGGTGTTTCTGTATCTCTATTATGTTGGTGCGGCTTCGGAACTTTTAAATATCTCGATATACCTCGAAAACTACGCTTCTGATCAAAAAATATCATAGAATATAAAAAGTAGGAAACTTAATTCTCTACAAAAAAGGTCTCTTAACATTTTGCCATAGCTCGCTTCGTTTCCGAGATATTTGCAGATTTATCTCAAGGGAAGGGGCCTGACGGACATATTTCGAGATATTTCTTCTTCTTGTTGTTCTTCTTCTGCACAGCTAAGCTGGAAGTGGCATTTGCGGCTCGTACTAGTGGAGAGTTATCTCAAAGAAAGGGGCCACGGTGTTTCTGTATCTCTATTATGTTGGTGCGGCTTCGGAACTTTTAAATATCTCGATATATCTCGAAGACTACGCTTCTGATCAAAAAATATCATAGAACATAAAAAGTAGGAAACTTAATTCTCTACAAAAAACGTCTCTTAACATTTTGCCATAGCTCGCTTCGTTTCCGAGATATTTGCAGATTTATCTCAAGGGAAGGGGCCTAACGGACATATTTCGAGATATTTCTTCTTCTTGTTGTTCTTCTTCTGCACAGCTAAGCTGGAAGTGGCATTTGCGGCTCGCACTAGTGCAGAGTTATCTCAAAGAAAGGGGCCACGGTGTTTCTGTATCTCTATTATGTTTGTGCGGCTTCGGAACTTTTAAATATCTTGATATATCTCGAGAACTACGCATCTGATCAAAAAATATCATAGAACATAAAAAGTAGGAAACTTAATTCTCTACAAAAAAGGTCTCTTAACATTTTGCCATAGCTCGCTTCGTTTCCGAGATATTTGCAGATTTATCTCAAGGGAAGGGGCCTAACGGACATATTTCGAGATATTTCTGCTTCTTGTTGTTCTTCTTCTGCACAGCTAAGCTGGAAGTGGCATTTGCGGCTCGCACTAGTGCAGAGTTATATCAAAGAAAGGGGCCACGGTGTTTCTGTATCTCTATTATGTTGGTGCGGCTTCGGAACTTTTAAATATCTTGATATATCTCGAGAACTACGCATCTGATCAAAAAATATCATAGAACATAAAAAGTAGGAAACTTAATTCTCTACAAAAAAGGTCTCTTAACATTTTGCCATAGCTCGCTTCGTTTCCGAGATATTTGCATATTTATCTCAAGGGAAGGGGCCTGACGGACATATTTCGAGATATTTCTTATTCTTGTTGTTCTTCTTCTGCACAGCTAAGCTGGAAGTGGCATTTGCGGCTCGCACTAGTGCAGAGTTATCTCAAAGAAAGGGGCCACGGTGTTTCTGTATCTCTATTATGTTGGTGCGGCTTCGGAACTTTTAAATATCTCGATATATCTCGAAAACTACGCTTCTGATCAAAAAATATCATAGAACATAAATTGTAGGAAACATAATTCTCTACAAAAAAGGTCTCTTAACATTTTGCCATAGCTCGCTTCGTTTCCGAGATATTTGCAGATATATCTCAAGGGAAGGGGCCTGACGGACATATTTCGAGATATTTCTTCTTCTTGTTGTTCTTCCTCTGCACAGCTAAGCTGGAAGTGGCATTTGCAGCTCGCAATAGTGCAGAGTTATCTCAAAGAAAGGGGCCACGGTGTTTCTGTATCTCTATTATGTTGGTGCGGCTTCGGAACTTTTAAATATCTTGATATATCTCGAGAACTACGCATCTGATCAAAAAATATCATAGAACATAAAAGGTAGGAAACTTAATTCTCTACAAAAAAGGTCTCTTAACATTTTGCCATAGCTCGCTTCGTTTCCGAGATATTTGCATATTTATCTCAAGGGAAGGGGCCTGACGGACATATTTCGAGATATTTCTTCTTCTTGTTGTTCTTCTTCTGCACAGCTAAACTGGAAGTGGCATTTCCAGCTCGCAATAGTGCAGAGTTATCTCAAAGAAAGGGGCCACGGTGTTTCTGTATCTCTATTATGTTGGTGCGGCTTCGGAACTTTTAAATATCTTGATATATCTCGAGAACTACGCATCTGATCAAAAAATATCATAGAACATAAAAAGTAGGAAACTTAATTCTCTACAAAAAAGGTCTCTTAACATTTTGCCATAGCTCGCTTCGTTTCCGAGATATTTGCAGATTTATCTCAAGGGAAGGGGCCTGACGGACATATTTCGAGATATTTCTTCTTCTTGTTGTTCTTCTTCTGCACAGCTAAGCTGGAAGTGGCATTTGCGGCTCGCACTAGTGCAGAGTTATCTCAAAGAAAGGGGCCACGGTGTTTCTGTATCTCTATTATGTTGGTGCGGCTTCGGAACTTTTAAATATCTTGATATATCTCGAGAACTACGCATCTGATCAAAAAATATCATAGAACATAAAAAGTAGGAAACTTAATTCTCTACAAAAAAGGTCTCTTAACATTTTGCCATAGCTCGCTTCGTTTCCGAGATATTTGCATATTTATCTCAAGGGAAGGGGCCTGACGGACATATTTCGAGATATTTCTTCTTCTTGTTGTTCTTCTTCTGCACAGCTAAGCTGGAAGTGGCATTTGCGGCTCGCACTAGTGCAGAGTTATCTCAAAGAAAGGGGCCACGGTGTTTCTGTATCTCTATTATGTTGGTGCGGCTTCGGAACTTTTAAATATCTCGATATATCTCGAAAACTACGCTTCTGATCAAAAAATATCATAGAACATAAATTGTAGGAAACATAATTCTCTACAAAAAAGGTCTCTTAACATTTTGCCATAGCTCGCTTCGTTTCCGAGATATTTGCAGATATATCTCAAGGGAAGGGGCCTGACGGACATATTTCGAGATATTTCTTCTTCTTGCTGTTCTTCCTCTGCACAGCTAAGCTGGAAGTGGCATTTGCAGCTCGCAATAGTGCAGAGTTATCTCAAAGAAAGGGGCCACGGTGTTTCTGTATCTCTATTATGTTGGTGCGGCTTCGGAACTTTTAAATATCTTGATATATCTCGAGAACTACGCATCTGATCAAAAAATATCATAGAACATAAAAGGTAGGAAACTTAATTCTCTACAAAAAAGGTCTCTTAACATTTTGCCATAGCTCGCTTCGTTTCCGAGATATTTGCATATTTATCTCAAGGGAAGGGGCCTGACGGACATATTTCGAGATATTTCTTCTTCTTGTTGTTCTTCTTCTGCACAGCTAAGCTGGAAGTGGCATTTGCGGCTCGTACTAGTGGAGAGTTATCTCAAAGAAAGGGGCCACGGTGTTTCTGTATCTCTATTATGTTGGTGCGGCTTCGGAACTTTTAAATATCTCGATATATCTCGAAAACTACGCTTCTGATCAAAAAATATCATAGAACATAAAAAGTAGGAAACTTAATTCTCTACAAAAAAGGTCTCTTAACATTTTGCCATAGCTCGCTTCGTTTCCGAGATATTTGCAGATTTATCTCAAGGGAAGGGGCCTAACGGACATATTTCGAGATATTTCTTCTTCTTGTTGTTCTTCTTCTGCACAGCTAAACTGGAAGTGGCATTTCCAGCTCGCAATAGTGCAGAGTTATCTCAAAGAAAGGAGCCACGGTGTTTCTGTATCTCTATTATGTTGGTGCGGCTTCGGAACTTTTAAATATCTTGATATATCTCGAGAACTACGCATCTGATCAAAAAATATCATAGAACATAAAAAGTAGGAAACTTAATTCTCTACAAAAAAGGTCTCTTAACATTTTGCCATAGCTCGCTTCGTTTCCGAGATATTTGCATATTTATCTCAAGGGAAGGGGCCTGACGGACATATTTCGAGATATTTCTTCTTCTTGTTGTTCTTCTTCTGCACAGCTAAGCTGGAAGTGGCATTTGCGGCTCGCACTAGTGCAGAGTTATCTCAAAGAAAGGGGCCACGGTGTTTCTGTATCTCTATTATGTTGGTGCGGCTTCGGAACTTTTAAATATCTCGATATATCTCGAAAACTACGCTTCTGATCAAAAAATATCATAGAACATAAATTGTAGGAAACATAATTCTCTACAAAAAAGGTCTCTTAACATTTTGCCATAGCTCGCTTCGTTTCCGAGATATTTGCAGATATATCTCAAGGGAAGGGGCCTGACGGACATATTTCGAGATATTTCTTCTTCTTGTTGTTCTTCTTCTGCACAGCTAAACTGGAAGTGGCATTCCCAGCTCGCAATAGTGCAGAGTTATCTCAAAGAAAGGGGCCACGGTGTTTCTGTATCTCTATTATGTTGGTGCGGCTTCGGAACTTTTAAATATCTTGATATATCTCGAGAACTACGCATCTGATCAAAAAATATCATAGAACATAAAAAGTAGGAAACTTAATTCTCTACAAAAAAGATCTCTTAACATTTTGCCATAGCTCGCTTCGTTTCCGAGATATTTGCATATTTATCTCAAGGGAAGGGTCCTGACGGACATATTTCGAGATATTTCTTCTTCTTGTTGTTCTTCTTCTGCACAGCTAAGCTGGAAGTGGCATTTGCGGCTCGCACTAGTGCAGAGTTATCTCAAAGAAAGGGGCCACGGTGTTTCTGTATCTCTATTATGTTGGTGCGGCTTCGGAACTTTTAAATATCTTGATATATCTCGAGAACTACGCATCTGATCAAAAAATATCATAGAACATAAAAAGTAGGAAACTTAATTCTCTACAAAAAAGGTCTCTTAACATTTTGCCATAGCTCGCTTCGTTTCCGAGATATTTGCATATTTATCTCAAGGGAAGGGGCCTGACGGACATATTTCGAGATATTTCTTCTTCTTGTTGTTCTTCTTCTGCACAGCTAAGCTGGAAGTGGCATTTGCGGCTCGCACTAGTGCAGAGTTATCTCAAAGAAAGGGGCCACGGTGTTTCTGTATCTCTATTATGTTGGTGCGGCTTCGGAACTTTTAAGTATCTCGATATATCTCGAAAACTACGCTTCTGATCAAAAAATATCATAGAATATAAAAAGTAGGAAACTTAATTCTCTACAAAAAAGGTCTCTTAACATTTTGCCATAGCTCGCTTCGTTTCCGAGATATTTGCAGATTTATCTCAAGGGAAGGGGCCTAACGGACATATTTCGAGATATTTCTTCTTCTTGTTGTTCTTCTTCTGCACAGCTAAACTGGAAGTGGCATTTCCAGCTCGCAATAGTGCAGAGTTATCTCAAAGAAAGGGGCCACGGTGTTTCTGTATCTCTATTATGTTGGTGCGGCTTCGGAACTTTTAAATATCTTGATATATCTCGAGAACTACGCATCTGATCAAAAAATATCATAGAACATAAAAAGTAGGAAACTTAATTCTCTACAAAAAAGGTCTCTTAACATTTTGCCATAGCTCGCTTCGTTTCCGAGATATTTGCAGATTTATCTCAAGGGAAGGGGCCTGACGGACATATTTCGAGATATTTCTTCTTCTTGTTGTTCTTCTTCTGCACAGCTAAGCTGGAAGTGGCATTTGCGGCTCGCACTAGTGCAGAGTTATCTCAAAGAAAGGGGCCACGGTGTTTCTGTATCTCTATTATGTTGGTGCGGCTTTGGAACTTTTAAATATCTTGATATATCTCGAGAACTACGCATCTGATCAAAAAATATCATAGAACATAAAAAGTAGGAAACTTAATTCTCTACAAAAAAGGTCTCTTAACATTTTGCCATAGCTCGCTTCGTTTCCGAGATATTTGCATATTTATCTCAAGGGAAGGGGCCTGACGGACATATTTCGAGATATTTCTTCTTCTTGTTGTTCTTCTTCTGCACAGCTAAGCTGGAAGTGGCATTTGCGGCTCGCACTAGTGCAGAGTTATCTCAAAGAAAGGGGCCACGGTGTTTCTGTATCTCTATTATGTTGGTGCGGCTTCGGAACTTTTAAATATCTTGATATATCTCGAGAACTACGCATCTCATCAAAAAATATCATAGAACATAAAAGGTAGGAAAATTAATTCTCTACAAAAAAGGTCTCTTAACATTTTGCCATAGCTCGCTTCGTTTCCGAGATATTTGCATATTTATCTCAAGAGAAGGGGCCTGACGGACATATTTCGAGATATTTCTTCTTCTTGTTGTTCTTCTTCTGCACAGCTAAGCTGGAAGTGGCATTTGCGGCTCGTACTAGTGGAGAGTTATCTCAAAGAAAGGGGCCACGGTGTTTCTGTATCTCTATTATGTTGGTGCGGCTTCGGAACTTTTAAATATCTCGATATATCTCGAAAACTACGCTTCTGATCAAAAAATATCATAGAACATAAAAAGTAGGAAACTTAATTCTCTACAAAAAAGGTCTCTTAACATTTTGCCATAGCTCGCTTCGTTTCCGAGATATTTGCAGATTTATCTCAAGGGAAGGGGCCTAACGGACATATTTCGAGATATTTCTTCTTCTTGTTGTTCTTCTTCTGCACAGCTAAACTGGAAGTGGCATTTCCAGCTCGCAATAGTGCAGAGTTATCTCAAAGAAAGGAGCCACGGTGTTTCTGTATCTCTATTATGTTGGTGCGGCTTCGGAACTTTTAAATATCTTGATATATCTCGAGAACTACGCATCTGATCAAAAAATATCATAGAACATAAAAAGTAGGAAACTTAATTCTCTACAAAAAAGGTCTCTTAACATTTTGCCATAGCTCGCTTCGTTTCCGAGATATTTGCATATTTATCTCAAGGGAAGGGGCCTGACGGACATATTTCGAGATATTTCTTCTTCTTGTTGTTCTTCTTCTGCACAGCTAAGCTGGAAGTGGCATTTGCGGCTCGCACTAGTGCAGAGTTATCTCAAAGAAAGGGGCCACGGTGTTTCTGTATCTCTATTATGTCGGTGCGGCTTCGGAACTTTTAAATATCTCGATATATCTCGAAAACTACGCTTCTGATCAAAAAATATCATAGAACATAAATTGTAGGAAACATAATTCTCTACAAAAAAGGTCTCTTAACATTTTGCCATAGCTCGCTTCGTTTCCGAGATATTTGCAGATATATCTCAAGGGAAGGGGCCTGACGGACATATTTCGAGATATTTCTTCTTCTTGTTGTTCTTCTTCTGCACAGCTAAACTGGAAGTGGCATTCCCAGCTCGCAATAGTGCAGAGTTATCTCAAAGAAAGGGGCCACGGTGTTTCTGTATCTCTATTATGTTGGTGCGGCTTCGGAACTTTTAAATATCTTGATATATCTCGAGAACTACGCATCTGATCAAAAAATATCATAGAACATAAAAAGTAGGAAACTTAATTCTCTACAAAAAAGATCTCTTAACATTTTGCCATAGCTCGCTTCGTTTCCGAGATATTTGCATATTTATCTCAAGGGAAGGGTCCTGACGGACATATTTCGAGATATTTCTTCTTCTTGTTGTTCTTCTTCTGCACAGCTAAGCTGGAAGTGGCATTTGCGGCTCGCACTAGTGCAGAGTTATCTCAAAGAAAGGGGCCACGGTGTTTCTGTATCTCTATTATGTTGGTGCGGCTTCGGAACTTTTAAATATCTTGATATATCTCGAGAACTACGCATCTGATCAAAAAATATCATAGAACATAAAAAGTAGGAAACTTAATTCTCTACAAAAAATGTCTCTTAACATTTTGCCATAGCTCGCTTCGTTTCCGAGATATTTGCATATTTATCTCAAGGGAAGGGGCCTGACGGACATATTTCGAGATATTTCTTCTTCTTGTTGTTCTTCTTCTGCACAGCTAAGCTGGAAGTGGCATTTGCGGCTCGCACTAGTGCAGAGTTATCTCAAAGAAAGGGGCCACGGTGTTTCTGTATCTCTATTATGTTGGTGCGGCTTCGGAACTTTTAAGTATCTCGATATATCTCGAAAACTACGCTTCTGATCAAAAAATATCATAGAATATAAAAAGTAGGAAACTTAATTCTCTAGAAAAAAGGTCTCTTAACATTTTGCCATAGCTCGCTTCGTTTCCGAGATATTTGCAGATTTATCTCAAGGGAAGGGGCCTAACGGACATATTTCGAGATATTTCTTCTTCTTGTTGTTCTTCTTCTGCACAGCTAAACTGGAAGTGGCATTTCCAGCTCGCAATAGTGCAGAGTTATCTCAAAGAAAGGGGCCACGGTGTTTCTGTATCTCTATTATGTTGGTGCGGCTTCGGAACTTTTAAATATCTTGATATATCTCGAGAACTACGCATCTGATCAAAAAATATCATACTACATAAAAAGTAGGAAACTTAATTCTCTACAAGAAAGGTCTCTAAACATTTTGCCATAGCTCGTTTCGTTTCCGAGATATTTGCAGATTTATCTCAAGGGAAGGGGCCTGACGGACATATTTCGAGATATTTCTTCTTCTTGTTGTTCTTGTTCTGCACAGCTAAGCTGGAAGTGGCATTTGCAGCTCGCAATAGTGCAGAGTTATCTCAAAGAGAGGGGCCACGGTGTTTCTGTATCTCTATTATGTTGGTGCGGCTTCGGAACTTTTAAATATCTTGATATATCTCGAGAACTACGCATCTGATCAAAAAATATCATAGAACATAAAAAGTAGGAAACTTAATTCTCTACAAAAAAGGTCTCTTAACATTTTGCCATAGCTCGCTTCGTTTCCGAGATATTTGCAGATATATCTCAAGGGAAGGGGCCTGACGGACATATTTCGAGATATTTCTTCTTCTTGTTGTTCTTCCTCTGCACAGCTAAGCTGGAAGTGGCATTTGCAGCTCGCAATAGTGCAGAGTTATCTCAAAGAAAGGGGCCACGGTGTTTCTGTATCTCTATTATGTTGGTGCGGCTTCGGAACTTTTAAATATCTTGATATATCTCGAGAACTACGCATCTGATCAAAAAATATCATAGAACATAAAAGGTAGGAAACTTAATTCTCTACAAAAAAGGTCTCTTAACATTTTGCCATAGCTCGCTTCGTTTCCGAGATATTTGCATATTTATCTCAAGGGAAGGGGCCTGACGGACATATTTCGAGATATTTCTTCTTCTTGTTGTTCTTCTTCTGCACAGCTAAGCTGGAAGTGGCATTTGCGGCTCGTACTAGTGGAGAGTTATCTCAAAGAAAGGGGCCACGGTGTTTCTGTATCTCTATTATGTTGGTGCGGCTTCGGAACTTTTAAATATCTCGATATATCTCGAAAACTACGCTTCTGATCAAAAAATATCATAGAACATAAAAAGTAGGAAACTTAATTCTCTACAAAAAAGGTCTCTTAACATTTTGCCATAGCTCGCTTCGTTTCCGAGATATTTGCAGATTTATCTCAAGGGAAGGGGCCTAACGGACATATTTCGAGATATTTCTTCTTCTTGTTGTTCTTCTTCTGCACAGCTAAACTGGAAGTGGCATTTGCGGCTCGCACTAGTGCAGAGTTATCTCAAAGAAAGGGGCCACGGTGTTTCTGTATCTCTATTATGTTGGTGCGGCTTCGGAACTTTTAAATATCTCGATATATCTCGAAAACTACGCTTCTGATCAAAAAATATCATAGAACATAAATTGTAGGAAACATAATTCTCTACAAAAAAGGTCTCTTAACATTTTGCCATAGCTCGCTTCGTTTCCGAGATATTTGCAGATTTATCTCAAGGGAAGGGGCCTGACGGACATATTTCGAGATATTTCTTCTTTTTGTTGTTCTTCTTCTGCACAGCTAAGCTGGAAGTGGCATTTGCGGCTCGCACTAGTGCAGAGTTATCTCAAAGAAAGGGGCCACGGTGTTTCTGTATCTCTATTATGTTGGTGCGGCTTCGGAACTTTTAAATATCTCGATATATCTCGAAAACTACGCTTCTGATCAAAAAATATCATAGAACATAAATTGTAGGAAACATAATTCTCTACAAAAAAGGTCTCTTAACATTTAGCCATAGCTCGCTTCGTTTCCGAGATATTTGCAGATATATCTCAAGGGAAGGGGCCTGACGGACATATTTCGAGATATTTCTTCTTCTTGTTGTTCTTCTTCTGCACAGCTAAGCTGGAAGTGGCATTTACAGCTCGCAATAGTGCATAGTTATCTCAAAGAAAGGGGCCACGGTGTTTCTGTATCTCTATTATGTTGGTGCGGCTTCGGAACTTTTAAGTATCTCGATATATCTCGAAAACTACGCTTCTGATCAAAAAATATCATAGAACATAAATTGTAGGAAACATAATTCTCTACAAAAAATGTCTCTTAACATTTTGCCATAGCTCGCTTCGTTTCCGAGATATTTGCAGATTCAGCTCAAAGGAACTGGCCTGACCGACATATTTCGAGATATTTCTTCTTCTTGTTGTTCTTGCTCTGCACAGCTAAGCTGGAAGTGGCATTTGCAGCTCGCAATGGTGCAGAGTTATCTCAATGAAAGGGGCCACGGTGTTTCTGTATCTCTATTATGTTGGTGCGGCTTCGGAACTTTTAAATATCTTGATATATCTCGAGAACTACGCATCTGATCAAAAAATATCATAGAACATGAAAAGTAGGAAACTTACTTCTCTACCAAAAAGGTCTCTTAACATTTTGCCATAGCTCTCTTCGTTTCCGAGATATTTGCAGATTTATCTCAAGGGAAGGGGCCTGACGGACATATTTCGAGATATTTCTTCTTCTTGTTGTTCTTCTTCTGCACAGCTAAGCTGGAAGTGGCATTTGCAGCTCGCAATAGTGCAGAGTTATCTCAAAGAAAGGGGCCACGGTGTTTCTGTATCTCTATTATGTTGGTGCGGCTTCGGAACTCTTAAATATCTTGATATATCTCGAGAACTACGCGTCTGATCAAAAAATATCATAGAACATAAGAAGTAGGAAACTGAATTCTCTACAAAAAAGGTCTCTTAACATTTTGCCATAGCTCGCTTCGTTTCCGAGATATTTGCAGATTTATCGCACGGGAAGTGGCCTGACGGACATATTTCGAGATATTTCTTCTTCTTGTTGTTCTTCTTCTGCACAGCTAAGCTGGAAGTGGCATTTGCAGCTCGCAATAGTGCAGAGATATCTCAAAGAAAGGGGCCACGGTGTTTCTGTATCTCTATTATGTTGGTGCGGCTTCGGAACTTTTAAATATCTTGATATATCTCGAGAACTACGCATCTGATCAAAAAATATCGTAGAACATAAAAAGTAAGAAACGCAATTCTCTACAAAAAAGGTCTCTTAACATTTTGCCATAGCTCGCTTCGTTTCCGAGATATTTGCAGATTTATCTCAAGGGAAGGGGCCTGACGGACATATTTCGAGATATTTCTTCTACTTGTTGTTCTTCTTCTGCACAGCTAAGCTGGAAGTGGCATTTGCGGCTCGCACTAGTGCACAGTTATCTCAAAGAAAGGGGCCACGGTGTTTCTGTATCTCTATTATGTTGGTGCGGCTTCGGAACTTATAAGTATCTCGATATATCTCGAAAACTACGCTTCTGATCAAAAAATATCATAGAACATAAATTGTAGGAAACATAATTCTCTACAAAAAATGTCTCTTAACATTTTGCCATAGCTCGCTTCGTTTCCGAGATATTTGCAGATTCAGCTCAAAGGAACTGGCCTGACCGACATATTTCGAGATATTTCTTCTTCTTGTTGTTCTTGCTCTGCACAGCTAAGCTGGAAGTGGCATTTGCAGCTCGCAATAGTGCAGAGTTATCTCAAAGAAAGGGGCCACGGTGTTTCTGTATCTCTATTATGTTGGTGCGGCTTCGGAACTTTTAAATATCTCGATATATCTCGAAAACTACGCTTCTGATCAAAAAATATCATAGAACATAAATTGTAGGAAACATAATTCTCTACAGAAAAGGTCTCTTAACATTTTGCCATAGCTCGCTTCGTTTCCGAGATATTTGCAGATTTATCTCAAGGGAAGGGGCCTGACGGACATATTTCGAGACATTTCTTCTTCTTGTTGTTCTTCTTCTGCACAGCTAAGCTGGAAGTGGCATTTGCGGCTCGCACTAGTGCAGAGTTATCTCAAAGAAAGGGGCCACGGTGTTTCTGTATCTCTATCATGTTGGTGCGGCTTCGGAACTTTTAAATATCTCGATATATCTCGAAAACTACGCTTCTGATCAAAAAATATCATAGAACATAAATTGTAGGAAACATAATTCTCTACAAAAAACGTCTCTTAACATTTTGCCATAGCTCGCTTCGTTTCCGAGATATTTGCAGATTCAGCTCAAAGGAACTGGCCTGACGGACATATTTCGAGATATTTCTTCTTCTTGTTGTTCTTCCTCTGCACAGCTAAGCTGGAAGTGGCATTTGCAGCTCGCCATAGTGCAGAGTTATCTCAAAGAAAGGGGCCACGGTGTTTCTGTATCTCTATTATGTCGGTGCGGCTTCGGAACTTTTAAATATCTTGATATATCTCGAGAACTACGCATCTGATCGAAAAATATCATAGAACATAAAAAGTAGGAAACTTAATTCTCTACAAAAAAGGTCTCTTAACATTTTGCCATAGCTCGCTTCGTTTCCGAGATATTTGCATATTTATCTCAAGGGAAGGGGCCTGACGGACATATTTCGAGATATTTCTTCTTCTTGTTGTTCTTCTTCTGCACAGCTAAGCTGGAAGTGGCATTTGCGGCTCGCACTAGTGCAGAGTTATCTCAAAGAAAGGGGCCACGGTGTTTCTGTATCTCTATTATGTTGGTGCGGCTTCGGAACTTTTAAATATCTTGATATATCTCGAGAACCACGCATCTGATCAATAAATATCATAGAACATGAAAAGTAGGAAACTTAATTCTCTACCAAAAAGGTCTCTTAACATTTTGCCATAGCTCTCTTCGTTTCCGAGATATTTGCAGATTTATCTCAAGGGAAGGGGCCTGACGGACATATTTCGAGATATTTCTTCTTCTTGTTGTTCTTCTTCTGCACAGCTAAGCTGGAAGTGGCATTTGCGGCTCGCACTAGTGCAGAGTTATCTCAAAGAAAGGGGCCACGGTGTTTCTGTATCTCTATTATGTTGGTGCGGCTTCGGAACTTTTAAATATCTCGATATATCTCGAAAACTACGCTTCTGATCAAAAAATATCATAGAACGTAAATTGTAGGAAACATAATTCTCTACAAAAAAGGTCTCTTAACATTTTGCCATAGCTCTCTTCGTTTCCGAGATATTTGCAGATTTATCTCAAGGGAAGGGGCCTGACGGACATATTTCGAGATATTTCTTCTTCTTGTTGTTCTTCTTCTGCACAGCTAAGCTGGAAGTGGCATTTGCAGCTCGCAATAGTGCAGAGTTATCTCAAAGAAAGGGGCCACGGTGTTTCTGTATCTCTATTATGTTGGTGCGGCATCGGAACTTTTAAATATCTTGATATATCTCGAGAACTACACGTCTGATCAAAAAATATCATAGAACATAAAAAGTAGGAAACTTAATTCTCTACAACAACGGTCTCTTAACATTTTGCCATAGCTCGCTTCGTTTCCGAGATATTTGCATATTTATCTCAAGGGAAGGGGCCTGACGGACATATTTCGAGATATTTCTTCTTCTTGTTGTTCTTCTTCTGCACAGCTAAGCTGGAAGTGGCATTTGCAGCTCGCAATAGTGCAGAGTTATCCCAAAGAAAGGGGCCACGGTGTTTCTGTATCTCTATTATGTTGGTGCGGCTTCGGAACTTTTAAATATCTCGATATATCTCGAAAACTACGCTTCTGATCAAAAAATATCATAGAACATAAATTGTAGGAAACATAATTCTTTACAAAAAAGGTCTCTTAGCATTTTGCCATAGCTCGCTTCGTTTCCGAGATATTTGCAGATTTATCTCAAGGGAAGGGTCCTGATGGACATATTTCGAGATATTTCTTCTTCTTGTTGTTCTTCTTCTGCACAGCTAAACTGGAAGTGGCATTTCCAGCTCGCAATCGTGCAGAGTTATCTCAAAGAAAGGGGCCACGGTGTTTCTGTATCTCTATTATGTTGGTGCGGCTTCGGAACTTTTAAATATCTTGATATATCTCGAGAACTACGCCTCTGATCGAAAAATATCATAGAAGATAAAAAGTAGGAAACTTAATTCTCTACAAAAAAGGTCTCTTAACATTTTGCCATAGCTCGCTTCGTTTCCGAGATATTTGCAGATTTATCTCAAGGGAAGGGGCCTGACGGACATATTTCGAGATATTTCTTCTTTTTGTTGTTCTTCTTCTGCACAGCTAAGCTGGAAGTGGCATTTGCAGCGCGCAATAGTGCAGAGTTATCTCAAAGAAAGGGGCCACGGTGTTTCTGTATCTCTATTATGTTGGTGCGGCTTCGGAACTTTTAAATATCTTGATATATCTCGAGAACTACGCCTCTGATCGAAAAATATCATAGAACATAAAAAGTAGGAAACTTAATTCTCTACAAAAAAGGTCTCTTAACATTTTGCCATAGCTCGCTTCGTTTCCGAGATATTTGCAGATTTATCTCAAGGGAAGGGGCCTGACGGACATATTTCGAGATATTTCTTCTTTTTGTTGTTCTTCTTCTGCACAGCTAAGCTGGAAGTGGCATTTGCAGCGCGCAATAGTGCAGAGTTATCTCAAAGAAAGGGGCCACGGTGTTTCTGTATCTCTATTATGTTGGTGCGGCTTCGGAACTTTTAAATATCTTGATATATCTCGAGAACTACGCATCTGATCAAAAAATATCATACTACATAAAAAGTAGGAAACTTAATTCTCTACAAGAAAGGTCTCTAAACATTTTGCCATAGCTCGCTTCGTTTCCGAGATATTTGCAGATTTATCTCAAGGGAAGGGGCGTGACGGACATATTTCGAGATATTTCTTCTTCTTGTTGTTCTTCTTCTGCACAGCTAAGCTGGAAGTGGCATTTGCAGCTCGCAATAGTGCAGAGTTATCTCAAAGAGAGGGGCCACGGTGTTTCTGTATCTCTATTATGTTGGTGCGGCTTCGGAACTTTTAAATATCTTGATATATTTCGAGAACTACGCATCTGATCAAAAAATATCATAGAAGATAAAAAGTAGGAAACTTAATTCTCTACAAAAAAGGTCTCTTAACATTTCGCCATAGCTCGCTTCGTTTCCGAGATATTTGCAGATTTATCTCAAGGGAAGGGGCCTGTCGGACATATTTCGAGATATTTCTTCTTCTTGTTGTTCTTCTTCTGCACAGCTAAGCTGGAAGTGGCATTTGCGGCTCGCACTAGTGCAGAGTTATCTCAAAGAAAGGGGCCACGGTGTTTCTGTATCTCTATTATGTTGGTGCGGCTTCGGAGCTTTTAAATATCTCGATATATCTCGAAAACTACGCTTCTGATCAAAAAATATCATAGAACATAAATTGTAGGAAACATAATTCTCTACAAAAAAGGTCTCTTAACATTTTGCCATAGCTCGCTTCGTTTCCGAGATATTTGCAGATTTATCTCAAGGGAAGGGGCCTGACGGACATATTTCGAGATATTTCTTCTTTTTGTTGTTCTTCTTCTGCACAGCTAAGCTGGAAGTGGCATTTGCAGCGCGCAATAGTGCAGAGTTATCTCAAAGAAAGGGGCCACGGTGTTTCTGTATCTCTATTATGTTGGTGCGGCTTCGGAACTTTTAAATATCTTGATATATCTCGAGAACTACGCATCTGATCAAAAAATATCATACTACATAAAAAGTAGGAAACTTAATTCTCTACAAGAAAGGTCTCTAAACATTTTGCCATAGCTCGCTTCGTTTCCGAGATATTTGCAGATTTATCTCAAGGGAAGGGGCGTGACGGACATATTTCGAGATATTTCTTCTTCTTGTTGTTCTTCTTCTGCACAGCTAAGCTGGAAGTGGCATTTGCGGCTCGCACTAGTGCAGAGTTATCTCAAAGAAAGGGGCCACGGTGTTTCTGTATCTCTATCATGTTGGTGCGGCTTCGGAACTTTTAAATATCTCGATATATCTCGAAAACTACGCTTCTGATCAAAAAATATCATAGAACATAAATTGTAGGAAACATAATTCTCTACAAAAAAGGTCTCTTAACATTTTGCCATAGCTCGCTTCGTTTCCGATATATTTGCAGATTTATCTCAAGGGAAGGGGCCTGACGGACATATTTCGAGATATTTCTTCTTCTTGTTGTTCTTCTTCTGCACAGCTAAGCTGGAAGTGGCATTTGCCCCTCGCACTAGTGCAGAGTTATCTCAACGAAAGGGGCCACGGTGTTTCTGTATCTCTATTATGTTGGTGCGGCTTCGGAACTTTTAAATATCTCGATATATCTCGAAAACTACGCTTCTGATCAAAAAATATCATAGAACATAAATTGTAGGAAGCATAATTCTCTACAAAAAAGGTCTCTTAACATTTTGCCATAGCTCGCTTCGTTTCCGAGATATTTGCAGATATATCTCAAGGGAAGGGGCCTGACGGACATATTGCGAGATATTTCTTTTTCTTGTTGTTCTTCTTCTGCACATCTAAGCTGGAAGTGGCATTTACAGCTCGCAACAGTGCAGAGTTATCTCAAAGAAAGGGGCCACGGTGTTTCTGTATCTCTATTATGTTGGTGCGGCTTCGGAACTTTTAAATATCTTGATATATCTCGAGAACTACACGTCTGATCAAAAAATATCATAGAACATAAAAAGTAGGAAACTTAATTCTCTACAACAACGGTCTCTTAACATTTTGCCATAGCTCGCTTCGTTTCCGAGATATTTGCATATTTATCTCAAGGGAAGGGGCCTGACGGACATATTTCGAGATATTTCTTCTTCTTGTTGTTCTTCTTCTGCACAGCTAAGCTGGAAGTGACATTTGCAGCTCGCAATAGTGCAGAGTTATCCCAAAGAAAGGGGCCACGGTGTTTCTGTATCTCTATTATGTTGGTGCGGCTTCGGAACTTTTAAATATCTCGATATATCTCGAAAACTACGCTTCTGATCAAAAAATATCATAGAACATAAATTGTAGGAAACATAATTCTTTACAAAAAAGGTCTCTTAACATTTTGATATAGCTCGCTTCGTTTCCGAGATATTTGCAGATTTATCTCAAGGGAAGGGTCCTGATGGACATATTTCGAGATATTTCTTCTTCTTGTTGTTCTTCTTCTGCACAGCTAAACTGGAAGTGGCATTTCCAGCTCGCAATCGTGCAGAGTTATCTCAAAGAAAGGGGCCACGGTGTTTCTGTATCTCTATTATGTTGGTGCGGCTTCGGAACTTTTAAATATCTTGATATATCTCGAGAACTACGCCTCTGATCGAAAAATATCATAGAACATAAAAAGTAGGAAACTTAATTCTCTACAAAAAAGGTCTCTTAACATTTTGCCATAGCTCGCTTCGTTTCCGAGATATTTGCAGATTTATCTCAAGGGAAGGGGCCTGACGGACATATTTCGAGATATTTCTTCCTTCTGTTGTTCTTCTTCTGCACAGCTAAGCTGGAAGTGGCATTTGCAGCGCGCAATAGTGCAGAGTTATTTCAAAGAAAGGGGCCACGGTGTTTCTGTATCTCTATTATGTTGGTGCGGCTTCGGAACTTTTAAATATCTTGATATATCTCGAGAACTACGCATCTGATCAAAAAATATCATACTACATAAAAAGTAGGAAACTTAATTCTCTACAAGAAAGGTCTCTAAACATTTTGCCATAGCTCGCTTCGTTTCCGAGATATTTGCAGATTTATCTCAAGGGAAGGGGCGTGACGGACATATTTCGAGATATTTCTTCTTCTTGTTGTTCTTCTTCTGCACAGCTAAGCTGGAAGTGGCATTTGCAGCTCGCAATAGTGCAGAGTTATCTCAAAGAGAGGGGCCACGGTGTTTCTGTATCTCTATTATGTTGGTGCGGCTTCGGAACTTTTAAATATCTCGATATATCTCGAAAACTACGCTTCTGATCAAAAAATATCATAGAACATAAATTGTAGGAAGCATAATTCTCTACAAAAAAGGTCTCTTAACATTTTGCCATAGCTCGCTTCGTTTCCGAGATATTTGCAGATATATCTCAAGGGAAGGGGCCTGACGGACATATTTCGAGATATTTCTTCTTCTTGTTGTTCTTCTTCTGCACATCTAAGCTGGAAGTGGCATTTACAGCTCGCAACAGTGCAGAGTTATCTCAAAGAAAGGGGCCACGGTGTTTCTGTATCTCTATTATGTTGGTGCGGCTTCGGAACTTTTAAATATCTTGATATATCTCGAGAACTACGCATCTGATCAAAAAATATCATAGAACATGAAAAGTAGGAAACTTAATTCTCTACCAAAAAGGTCTCTTAACATTTTGCCATAGCTCTCTTCGTTTCCGAGATATTTGCAGATTTATCTCAAGGGAAGGGGCCTGACGGACATATTTCGAGATATTTCTTCTTCTTGTTGTTCTTCTTCTGCACAGCTAAGCTGGAAGTGGCATTTGCGGCTCGCACTAGTGCAGAGTTATCTCAATGAAAGGGGCCACGGTGTTTCTGTATCTCTATTATGTTGGTGCGGCTTCGGAACTTTTAAATATCTCGATATATCTCGAAAACTACGCTTCTGATCAAAAAATATCATAGAACCTAAATTGTATGAAACATAATTCTCTACAAAAAAGGTCTCTTAAGATTTTGCCATAGCTCGCTTCGTTTCCGAGATATTTGCAGATTTATCTCAAGGGAAGGGGCCTGACGGACATATTTCGAGATATTTCTTCTTCTTGTTGTTCTTCTTCTGCACAGCTAAGCTGGAAGTGGCATTTGCAGCTCGCAATAGTGCAGAGTTATCTCAAAGAAAGGGGCCACGGTGTTTCTGTATCTCTATTATGTTGGTGCGGCTTCGGAACTTTTAAATATCTTGATATATCTCGAGAACTACGCGTCTGATCAAAAAATATCATAGAACATAAAAAGTGAGAAACATAATTTTCTACAAAAAAGGTCTCTTAACATTTTGCCATAGCTCGCTTCGTTTCCGAGATATTTGCAGATTTATCTCAAGGGAAGGGGCCTGACGGACATATTTCGAGATATTTCTTCTTCTTGTTGTTCTTCTTCTGCACAGCTAAGCTGGAAGTGGCATTTGCGGCTCGCAATAGTGCAGAGTTATCTCGAAGAAAGGGGCCACGGTGTTTCTGTATCTCTATTATGTTGGTGCGGCTTCGGAACTTTAAAATATCTTTATATATCTCGAGAACTACGCATCTGATTAAAAAATATCATAGAACGTAAAAAGTAGGAAACTTAATTCTCTACAAATAAAGTCGCTTAACATTTTGCCATAGCTCGCTTCGTTTCCGAGATATTTGCAGATTTATCTCAAGGGAAGGGGCCTGACGGACATATTTCGAGATATTTCTTCTTCTTGTTGTTCTTCTTCTGCACAGCTAAGCTGGAAGTGGCATTTGCAGCTCGCAATAGTGCAGAGTTATCTCAAAGAAAGGGGCCACGGTGTTTCTGTATCTCTATTATGTTGGTGCGGCTTCGGAACTTTTAAATATCTTGATATATCTCGAGAACTACGCATCTGATCAAATAATATCATAGAACATAAAAAGTAGGAAACTTAATTCTCCACAAATAAGGTCTCTTAACATTTTGCCATAGCTCGCTTCGTTTCCGAGATATTTGCAGATTTATCTCAAGGGAAGGGGCCTGACGGACATATTTCGAGATATTTCTTCTTCTTGTTGGTCTTCTTCTGCACAGCTAAACTGGAAGTGGCATTTCCAGCTCGCAGTAGTGCCGAGTTATCTCAAAGAAAGGGGCCACGGTGTTTCTGTATCTCTATTATGTTGGTGCGGCTTCGGAACTTTTAAATATCTTGATATATCTCGAGAACTACGCATCTGATCAAAAAATATCATAGAACATAAAAAGTAGAAAACTTAATTCTCTACAACAAAGGTCTCTCAACATTTTGCCATAGCTCGCTTCGTTTCCGAGATATATGCAGATTTAGCTCAAGGGAAGGGGCCTGACGGACATATTCCGAGATATTTCTTCTTCTTGTTGTTCCTCTTCTGCACAGCTAAGCTGGAAGTGGCATTTGCAGGTCGCAATAGTGCAGAGTTATCTCAAAGAAAGGGGCCACGGTGTTTCTGTATCTCTATTATGTTGGTGCGGCTTCGGAACTTTTAAATATCTTGATATATCTCGAGAACTACGCATCTGATCAAAAAATATCGTAGAACACAAAAAGTAGGAAACTTAATTCTCTACAAATAAGGTCTCTAAACATTTTGCCATAGCTCGCTTGGTTTCCGAGATATTTGCAGATTTATCTCAAGGGAAGGGGCCTGACGGACATGTTTCGAGATATTCCTTCTTCTTGTTGTTCTTCTTCTGCACAGCTAAGCTGGAAGTGGCATTTGCAGCTCGCAATAGTGCAGAGTTATCTCAAAGAAAGGGGCCACGGTGTTTCTGTATCTCTATTATGTTGGTGCGGCTTCGGAACTTTTAAATATCTCGATATATCGCGAAAACTACGCTTCTGATCAAAAAATATCAGAGAACGTAAATTGTAGGAAACATAATTCTCTACAAAAAAGGTCTCTTAACATTTTGCCATAGCTCGCTTCGTTTCCGAGATATTTGCAGATTTATCTCAAGGGAAGGGGCCTGACGGACATATTTCGAGATATTTCTTCTTCTTGTTGTTCTTCTTCTGCACAGCTAAGCTGGAAGTGGCATTTGCAGCTCGCAATAGTGCAGAGTTATCTCAAAGAAAGGGGCCACGGTGTTTCTGTATCTCTATTATGTTGGTGCGGCTTCGGAACTTTTAAATATCTTGATATATCTCGAGAACTACGCATCTGATCAAAAAATATCGTAGAACATAAAAAGTAGGAAACTTAATTCTCTACAAATAAGGTCTCTAAACATTTTGCCATAGCTCGCTTGGTTTCCGAGATATTTGCAGATTTATCTCAAGGGAAGGGGCCTGACGGACATATTTCGAGATATTCCTTCTTCTTGTTGTTCCTCTTCTGCACAGCTAAGCTGGAAGTGGCATTTGCAGGTCGCAATAGTGCAGAGTTATCTCAAAGAAAGGGGCCACGGTGTTTCTGTATCTCTATTATGTTGGTGCGGCTTCGGAACTTTTAAATATCTCGATATATCTCGAAAACTACGCTTCTGATCAAAAAATATCAGAGAACGTAAATTGTAGGAAACATAATTCTCTACAAAAGAGGTCTCTTAACATTTTGCCATAGCTCGCTTCGTTTCCGAGATATTTGCAGATTTATCTCAAGGGAAGGGGCCTGACGGACATATTTCGAGATATTTCTTCTTCTTGTTGTTCTTCTTCTGCACAGCTAAGCTGGAAGTGGCATTTGCAGCTCGCAATAGTGCAGAGTTATCTCAAAGAAAGGGGCCACGGTGTTTCTGTATCTCTATTATGTTGGTGCGGCTTCGGAACTTTTAAATATCTTGATATATCTCGAGAACTACGCATCTGATCGAAAAATATCATAGAACATAAAAAGTAGGAAACTTAATTCTCTACAAAAGAGGTCTCTTAACATTTTGCCATAGCTCGCTTCGTTTCCGAGATATTTGCAGATTTATCTCAAGGGAAGGGGCCTGACGGACATATTTCGAGATATTTCTTCTTTTTGTTGTTCTTCTTCTGCACAGCTAAGCTGGAAGTGGCATTTGCAGCTCGCAATAGTGCAGAGTTATCTCAAAGAAAGGGGCCACGGTGTTTCTGTATCTCTATTATGTTGGTGCGGCTTCGGAACTTTTAAATATCTTGATATATCTCGAGAACTACGCATCCGATCAAAAAATATCATAGAACATAAAAAGTAGGAAACTTAATTCTCTACAAAAAAGGTCTCTTAACATTTTGCCATAGCTCGCTTCGTTTCCGAGATATTTGCAGATTTATCTCGAGGGAAGGGGCCTGACGGACATATTTCGAGATATTTCTTCTTCTTGTTGTTCTTCTTCTGCACAGCTAAGCTGGAAGCGGCATTTGCGGCTCGCACTAGTGCAGAGTTATCTCAAAGAAAGGGGCCACGGTGATTCTGTATCTCTATTATGTTGGTGCGGCTTCGGATCTTTTAAATATCTCGATATATCTCGAAAACTACGCTTCTGATCAAAAAATATCATAGAACATAAATTGTAGGAAACATAATTCTCTACAAAAAAGGTCTGTTAACATTTTGCCGTAGCTCGCTTCGTTTCCGAGATATTTGCAGATTTATCTCAAGGGAAGGGGCCTGACGGACATATTTCGAGATATTTCTTCTTCTTATTGTTCTTCTTCTGCACAGCTAAGCTGGAAGTGGCATTTGCAGCTCGCAATAGTGCAGAGTTATCTCAAAGAAAGGGGCCACGGTGTTTCTGTATCTCTATTATGTTGGTGCGGCTTCGGAACTTTTAAATATCTTGATATATCTCGAGAACTACGCATCTGATCGAAAAATATCATAGAACATAAAAAGTAGGAAACTTAATTCTCTACAAAAGAGGTCTCTTAACATTTTGCCATAGCTCGCTTTGTTTCCGAGATATTTGCAGATTTATCTCAAGGGAAGGGGCCTGACGGACATATTTCGAGATATTTCTTCTTTTTGTTGTTCTTCTTCTGCACAGCTAAACTGGAAGTGGCATTTCCAGCTCGTAATCGTGCAGAGTTATCTCAAAGAGAGGGGCCACGGTGTTTCTGTATCTCTATTATGTTGGTGCGGCTTCGGAACTTTTAAATATCTTGATATATCTCGAGAACTACGCCTCTGATCGAAAAATATCATAGAACATAAAAAGTAGGAAACTTAATTCTCTACAAAAAAGGTCTCTTAACATTATCCCATAGCTGGCATCGTTTCCGAGATATTTGCAGATTTAGCTCAAGGGAAGGGGCCTGACGGACATATTCCGAGATATTTCTTCTTCTTGTTGTTCCTCTTCTGCACAGCTAAGCTGGAAGTGGCATTTGCAGGTCGCAATAGTGCAGAGTTATCTCAAAGAAAGGGGCCACGGTGTTTCTGTATCTCTATTATGTTGGTGCGGCTTCGGAACTTTTAAATATCTTGATATATCTCGAGAACTACGCATCTGATCAAAAAATATCGTAGAACACAAAAAGTAGGAAACTTAATTCTCTACAAATAAGGTCTCTAAACATTTTGCCATAGCTCGCTTGGTTTCCGAGATATTTGCAGATTTATCTCAAGGGAAGGGGCCTGACGGACATGTTTCGAGATATTCCTTCTTCTTGTTGTTCTTCTTCTGCACAGCTAAGCTGGAAGTGGCATTTGCAGCTCGCAATAGTGCAGAGTTATCTCAAAGAAAGGGGCCACGGTGTTTCTGTATCTCTATTATGTTGGTGCGGCTTCGGAACTTTTAAATATCTCGATATATCTCGAAAACTACGCTTCTGATCAAAAAATATCAGAGAACGTAAATTGTAGGAAACATAATTCTCTACAAAAAAGGTCTCTTAACATTTTGCCATAGCTCGCTTCGTTTCCGAGATATTTGCAGATTTATCTCAAGGGAAGGGGCCTGACGGACATATTTCGAGATATTTCTTCTTCTTGTTGTTCTTCTTCTGCACAGCTAAGCTGGAAGTGGCATTTGCAGCTCGCAATAGTGCAGAGTTATCTCAAAGAAAGGGGCCACGGTGTTTCTGTATCTCTATTATGTTGGTGCGGCTTCGGAACTTTTAAATATCTTGATATATCTCGAGAACTACGCATCTGATCAAAAAATATCGTAGAACATAAAAAGTAGGAAACTTAATTCTCTACAAATAAGGTCTCTAAACATTTTGCCATAGCTCGCTTGGTTTCCGAGATATTTGCAGATTTATCTCAAGGGAAGGGGCCTGACGGACATATTTCGAGATATTCCTTCTTCTTGTTGTTCCTCTTCTGCACAGCTAAGCTGGAAGTGGCATTTGCAGGTCGCAATAGTGCAGAGTTATCTCAAAGAAAGGGGCCACGGTGTTTCTGTATCTCTATTATGTTGGTGCGGCTTCGGAACTTTTAAATATCTCGATATATCTCGAAAACTACGCTTCTGATCAAAAAATATCATAGAACATAAATTGTAGGAAACATAATTCTCTACAAAAAAGGTCTGTTAACATTTTGCCGTAGCTCGCTTCGTTTCCGAGATATTTGCAGATTTATCTCAAGGGAAGGGGCCTGACGGACATATTTCGAGATATTTCTTCTTCTTGTTGTTCTTCTTCTGCACAGCTAAGCTGGAAGTGGCATTTGCAGCTCGCAATAGTGCAGAGTTATCTCAAAGAAAGGGGCCACGGTGTTTCTGTATCTCTATTATGTTGGTGCGGCTTCGGAACTTTTAAATATCTTGATATATCTCGAGAACTACGCATCTGATCGAAAAATATCATAGAACATAAAAAGTAGGAAACTTAATTCTCTACAAAAGAGGTCTCTTAACATTTTGCCATAGCTCGCTTCGTTTCCGAGATATTTGCAGATTTATCTCAAGGGAAGGGGCCTGACGGAGATATTTCGAGATATTTCTTCTTTTTGTTGTTCTTCTTCTGCACAGCTAAGCTGGAAGTGGCATTTGCAGCTCGCAATAGTGCAGAGTTATCTCAAAGAAAGGGGCCACGGTGTTTCTGTACCTCTATTATGTTGGTGCGGCTTCGGAACTTTTAAATATCTTGATATATCTCGAGAACTACGCATCCGATCAAAAAATATCATAGAACATAAAAAGTAGGAAACTTAATTCTCAACAAAAAAGGTCTCTTAACATTTTGCCATAGCTCGCTTCGTTTCCGAGATATTTGCAGATTTATCTCGAGGGAAGGGGCCTGTCGGACATATTTCGAGATATTTCTTCTTCTTGTTGTTCTTCTTCTGCACAGCTAAGCTGGAAGTGGCATTTGCAGCGCGCAATAGTGCAGAGTTATCTCAAAGAAAGGGGCCACGGTGTTTCTGTATCTCTATTATGTTGGTGCGGCTTCGGATCTTTTAAATATCTCGATATATCTCGAAAACTACGCTTCTGATCAAAAAATATCGTAGAACATAAATTGTAGGAAACATAATTCTCTACAAAAAAGGTCTCTCAACATTTTGCCATAGCTCGCTTCGTTTCCGAGATATTTGCAGATATATCTCAAGGGCAGGGGCCTGACGGACATATTTCGAGATATTTCTTCTTCTTGTTGTTCTTCTTCTGCACAGCTAAGCTGGAAGTGGCATTTGCAGCTTGCAATAGTGCAGAGATATCTCAAAGAAAGGGGCCACGGTGTTTCTGTATCTCTATTATGTTGGTGCTGCTTCGGAACTTTTAAATATCTTGATATATCTCGAGAACTACGCATCTGATCAAAAAATATCATAGAACATGAAAAGTAGCAAACTTAATTCTCTACAAAAGAGGTCTCTTAACATTTTGCCATAGCTCGCTTCGTTTCCGAGATATTTGCAGATTTATCTCAAGGGAAGGGGCCTGACGGACATATTTCGAGATATTTCTTCTTTTTGTTGTTCTTCTTCTGCACAGCTAAGCTGGAAGTGGCATTTGCAGCTCGCAATAGTGCAGAGTTATCTCAAAGAAAGGGGCCACGGTGTTTCTGTACCTCTATTATGTTGGTGCGGCTTCGGAACTTTTAAATATCTTGATATATCTCGAGAACTACGCATCCGATCAAAAAATATCATAGAACATAAAAAGTAGGAAACTTAATTCTCAACAAAAAAGGTCTCTTAACATTTTGCCATAGCTCGCTTCGTTTCCGAGATATTTGCAGATTTATCTCGAGGGAAGGGGCCTGTCGGACATATTTCGAGATATTTCTTCTTCTTGTTGTTCTTCTTCTGCACAGCTAAGCTGGAAGTGGCATTTGCAGCGCGCAATAGTGCAGAGTTATCTCAAAGAAAGGGGCCACGGTGTTTCTGTATCTCTATTATGTTGGTGCGGCTTCGGATCTTTTAAATATCTCGATATATCTCGAAAACTACGCTTCTGATCAAAAAATATCGTAGAACATAAATTGTAGGAAACATAATTCTCTACAAAAAAGGTCTCTCAACATTTTGCCATAGCTCGCTTCGTTTCCGAGATATTTGCAGATATATCTCAAGGGCAGGGGCCTGACGGACATATTTCGAGATATTTCTTCTTCTTGTTGTTCTTCTTCTGCACAGCTAAGCTGGAAGTGGCATTTGCAGCTTGCAATAGTGCAGAGATATCTCAAAGAAAGGGGCCACGGTGTTTCTGTATCTCTATTATGTTGGTGCTGCTTCGGAACTTTTAAATATCTTGATATATCTCGAGAACTACGCATCTGATCAAAAAATATCATAGAACATGAAAAGTAGGAAACTTAATTCTCTACAAAAAAGGTCTCTTAACATTTTGCCATAGCTCTCTTCGTTTCCGAGATATTTGCAGATTTATCTCAAGGGAAGGGGCCTGACGAACATATTTCGAGATATTTCTTCTTCTTGTTGTTCTTCTTCTGCACAGCTAAGCTCGAAGTGGCATTTGCAGCTCGCAATAGTGCAGAGTTATCTCAAAGAAAGAGGCCACGGTGTTTCTGTACCTCTATTATGTTGGTGCAGCTTCGGAACTTTTAAATATCTTGATATATCTCGAGAACTACGCATCTGATCAAAAAATATCATCGAACATAAAAAGTAGGAAACTTAATTCTCTACAAAAAAGGTCTCTTAACATTTTGCCATAGCTCGCTTCGTTTCCGAGATATTTGCAGATTTATCTCAAGGGAAGTGGCCTGACGGACATATTTCGAGATATTTCTTCTTCTTGTTGTTCTTCTTCTGCACAGCTAAGCTGGAAGTGGCATTTGCAGCTCGCAAGAGTGCAGAGTTATCCCAAAGAAAGGGGCCACGGTGTTTCTGTATCTCTATTATGTTGGTGCGGCTTCGGAACTTTTACATATCTCGATATATCTCGAAAACTACGCTTCTGATCAAAAAATATCATAGAACATAAATTGTAGGAAACATAATTCTCTACAAAAAAGGTCTCTCAACATTTTGCCATAGCTAGCTTCATTTCCGAGATATTTGCAGATATATCTCAAGGGAAGGGGCCTGACGGACATATTTCGAGATATTTCTTCTTCTTGTTGTTCTTCTTCTGCACAGCGAAGCTGGAAGTGGCATTCACAGCTCGCAATAGTGCCGAGTTATCTCAAAGAAAGGGGCCACGGTGTTTCTGTTTCTCTATTATGTTGGTGCGGCTTCGGAACTTTTAAATATCTTGATATATCTCGAGAACTACGCATCTGATGAAAAAATATCATAGAACATAAAAAGTAGGAAACCTAATTTTCTACAAAAAAGGTCTCTCAACATTTTGCCATAGCTCGCTTCGTTTCCGAGATATTTGGAGATTTATCTCAAGGGAAGGCGCCTGACGGACATATTTCGAGATATTTCTTCTTCTTGTTGTTCTTCTTCTGCACAGCTAAGCTGGAAGTGGCATTTGCGGCTCGCACTAGTGCAGAGTTATCTCAAAGAAAGGGGCCACGGTGTTTCTGTATCCCTATTATGTTGGTGCGGCTTCGGAACTTTTAAATATCTCGATATATCTCGAAAACTACGCTTCTGATCAAAAAATATCATAGAACATAAATTGTAGGAAACATAATTCTCTACCAAAAACGTCTCTTAACATTTTGCCATAGCTCGCTTCGTTTCCGAGATATTTGCAGATTCAGCTCAAAGCAACTGGCCTGACGGACATATTTCGAGATATTTCTTCTTCTTGTTGTTCTTCCTCTGCACAGCTAAGCTGGAAGTGGCATTTGCAGCTCGCAATAGTGCAGAGTTATCTCAAAGAAAGGGGCCACGGTGTTTCTGTATCTCTATTATGTTGGTGCGGCTTCGGAACTTTTAAATATCTTGATATATCTCGAGAACTACGCATCTGATCAAAAAATATCATAGAACAGAAAAAGTAGGAAACTTAATTCTCTACCAAAAACGTCTCTTAACATTTTGCCATAGCTCGCTTCGTTTCCGAGATATTTGCAGATATATCTCAAGGGAAGGGGCCTGACGGACATATTTCGAGATATTTCTTCTTCTTGTTGTTCTTCTTCTGCACAGCTGAGCTGGAAGTGGCATTTGCAGGTCGCAATAGTGCAGAGTTATCTCAAAGAAAGGGGCCACGGTGTTTCTGTATCTCTATTATGTTGGTGCGGCTTCGGAACTTTTAAATATCTCGATATATCTCGAAAACTACGCTTCTGATCAAAAAATATCATAGAACATAAAAAGTAGGAAACTTAATTCTCAACAAAAAAGGTCTCTTAACATTTTGCCATAGCTCGCTTCGTTTCCGAGATATTTGCAGATTTATCTCGAGGGAAGGGGCCTGTCGGACATATTTCGAGATATTTCTTCTTCTTGTTGTTCTTCTTCTGCACAGCTAAGCTCGAAGTGGCATTTGCAGCTCGCAATAGTGCAGAGTTATCTCAAAGAAAGAGGCCACGGTGTTTCTGTACCTCTATTATGTTGGTGCAGCTTCGGAACTTTTAAATATCTTGATATATCTCGAGAACTACGCATCTGATCAAAAAATATCATCGAACATAAAAAGTAGGAAACTTAATTCTCTACAAAAAAGGTCTCTTAACATTTTGCCATAGCTCGCTTCGTTTCCGAGATATTTGCAGATTTATCTCAAGGGAAGTGGCCTGACGGACATATTTCGAGATATTTCTTCTTCTTGTTGTTCTTCTTCTGCACAGCTAAGCTGGAAGTGGCATTTGCAGCTCGCAAGAGTGCAGAGTTATCCCAAAGAAAGGGGCCACGGTGTTTCTGTATCTCTATTATGTTGGTGCGGCTTCGGAACTTTTACATATCTCGATATATCTCGAAAACTACGCTTCTGATCAAAAAATATCATAGAACATAAAAAGTAGGAAACTTAATTCTCTACAAAAAACGTCTCTTAACATTTTGCCATAGCTCGCTTCGTTTCCGAGATATTTGCAGATTCAGCTCAAAGGAACTGGCCTGACGGACATATTTCGAGATATTTCTTCTTCTTGTTGTTCTTCTTCTGCACAGCTAAGCTGGAAGTGGCATTTGCGGCTCGCACTAGTGCACAGTTATCTCAAAGAAAGGGGCCACGGTGTTTCTGTATCTCTATTATGTTGGTGCGTCTTCGGAACTTTTAAATATCTCGATATATCTCGAAAACTACGCTTCTGATCAAAAAATATCATAGAACATAAATTGTAGGAAACATAATTCTCTACAAAAAACGTCTCTTAACATTTTGCCATAGCTCGCTTCGTTTCCGAGATATTTGCAGATTCAGCTCAAAGGAACTGGCCTGACGGACATATTTCGAGATATTCCTTCTTCTTGTTGTTCTTCTTCTGCACAGCTAAGCTGGAAGTGGCATTTGCAGCTCGCAATAGTGCAGAGTTATCTCAAAGAGAGGGGCCACGGTGTTTCTGTATCTCTATTATGTTGGTGCGGCTTCGGAACTTTTAAATATCTTGATATATCTCGAGAACTACGCATCTGATCAAAAAATATCATAGAAGATAAAAAGTAGGAAACTTAATTCTCTACAAAAAAGGTCTCTTAACATTTCGCCATAGCTCGCTTCGTTTCCGAGATATTTGCAGATTTATCTCAAGGGAAGGGGCCTGTCGGACATATTTCGAGATATTTCTTCTTCTTGTTGTTCTTCTTCTGCACAGCTAAGCTGGAAGTGGCATTTGCGGCTCGCACTAGTACAGAGTTATCTCAAAGAAAGGGGCCACGGTGTTTCTGTATCTCTATTATGTTGGTGCGGCTTCGGAACTTTTAAATATCTCGATATATCTCGAAAACTACGCTTCTGATCAAAAAATATCATAGAACATAAATTGTAGGAAACATAATTCTCTACAAAAAAGGTCTCTTAACATTTTGCCATAGCTCGCTTCGTTTCCGAGATATTTGCAGAATTATCTCAAGGGAAGGGGCCTGACGGACATATTTCGAGATATTTCTTCTTCTTGTTGTTCTTCTTCTGCACAGCTAAGCTGGAAGTGGGATTTACAGCTCGCAATAGTGCAGAGTTATCTCAAAGAAAGGGGCCACGGTGTTTCTGTATCTCTATTATGTTGGTGCGGCTTCGGAACTTTTAAATATCTTGATATATCTCGAGAACTACGCATCTGATCAAAAAATATCATAGAACATAAAAAGTAGGAAACTTAATTCTCTACAAAAAAGGTCTCTGCACATTTTGCCATAGGTCGCTTCGTTTCCGAGATATTTGCAGATTTATCTCAAGGGAAGGAGCCTAACGGAAATATTTCGAGATATTTCTTCTTCTTGTTGTTCTTCTTCTGCACAGCTAAGCTGGAAGTGGCATTTGCGGCTCGCACTAGTGCAGAGTTATCTCAAAGAAAGGGGCCACGGTGTTTCTGTATCCCTATTATGTTGGTGCGGCTTCGGAACTTTTAAATATCTCGATATATCTCGAAAACTACGCTTCTGATCAAAAAATATCATAGAACATAAATTGTAGGAAACATAATTCTCTACAAAAAAGGTCTCTTAACATTTTGTCATAGCTCGCTTCGTTTCCGAGATATTTGCAGATATATCTCAAGGGAAGGGGCCTGACGGACATATTTCGAGATATTTCTTCTTCTTGTTGTTCTTCTTCTGCACAGCTAAACTGGAAGTGGCATTTCCAGCTCGCAATAGTGCAGAGTTATCTCAAAGAGAGGGGCCACGGTGTTTCTGTATCTCTATTATGTTGGTGCGGCTTCGGAACTTTTAAATATCTTGATATATCTCGAGAACTACGCATCTGATCAAAAAATATCATAGAAGATAAAAAGTAGGAAACTTAATTCTCTACAAAAAAGGTCTCTTAACATTTTGCCATAGCTCGCTTCGTTTCCGAGATATTTGCAGATTTATCTCAAGGGAAGGGGCCTGACGGACATATTTCGAGATATTTCTTCTTCTTCTCCACAGCTAAGCTGGAAGTGGCATTTGCGGCTCGCACTAGTGCAGAGATATCTCAAAGAAAGGGGCCACGGTGTTTCTGTATCCCTATTATGTTGGTGCGGCTTCTGAACTTTTAAATATCTCGATATATCTCGAAAACTACGCTTCTGACCAAAAAATCTCATAGAACATAAATTGTAGGAAACATAATTCTCTACAAAAAACGTCTCTTAACATTTTGCCATAGCTCGCTTCGTTTCCGAGATATTTGCAGATTCAGCTCAAAGGAACTGGCCTGACGGACATATTTCGAGATATTCCTTCTTCTTGTTGTTCTTCTTCTGCACAGCTAAGCTGGAAGTGGCATTTGCAGCTCGCAATAGTGCAGAGTTATCTCAATGAGAGGGGCCACGGTGTTTCTGTATCTCTATTATGTTGGTGCGGCTTCGGAACTTTTAAATATCTTGATATATCTCGAGAACTACGCATCTGATCAAAAAATATCATAGAAGATAAAAAGTAGGAAACTTAATTCTCTACAAAAAAGGTCTCTTAACATTTCGCCATAGCTCGCTTCGTTTCCGAGATATTTGCAGATTTATCTCAAGGGAAGGAGCCTAACGGAAATATTTCGAGATATTTCTTCTTCTTGTTGTTCTTCTTCTGCACAGCTAAGCTGGAAGTGGCATTTGCGGCTCGCACTAGTGCAGAGTTATCTCAAAGAAAGGGGCCACGGTGTTTCTGTATCCCTATTATGTTGGTGCGGCTTCGGAACTTTTAAATATCTCGATACATCTCGAAAACTACGCTTCTGATCAAAAAATATCATAGAACATAAATTGTAGGAAACATAATTCTCTACAAAAAAGGTCTCTTAACATTTTGTCATAGCTCGCTTCGTTTCCGAGATATTTGCAGATATATCTCAAGGGAAGGGGCCTGACGGACATATTTCGAGATATTTCTTCTTCTTGTTGTTCTTCTTCTGCACAGCTAAACTGGAAGTGGCATTTCCAGCTCGCAATAGTGCAGAGTTATCTCAAAGAGAGGGGCCACGGTGTTTCTGTATCTCTATTATGTTGGTGCGGCTTCGGAACTTTTAAATATCTTGATATATCTCGAGAACTACGCATCTGATCAAAAAATATCATAGAAGATAAAAAGTAGGAAACTTAATTCTCTACAAAAAAGGTCTCTTAACATTTTGCCATAGCTCGCTTCGTTTCCGAGATATTTGCAGATTTATCTCAAGGGAAGGGGCCTGACGGACATATTTCGAGATATTTCTTCTTCTTCTCCACAGCTAAGCTGGAAGTGGCATTTGCGGCTCGCACTAGTGCAGAGATATCTCAAAGAAAGGGGCCACGGTGTTTCTGTATCCCTATTATGTTGGTGCGGCTTCTGAACTTTTAAATATCTCGATATATCTCGAAAACTACGCTTCTGACCAAAAAATCTCATAGAACATAAATTGTAGGAAACATAATTCTCTACAAAAAACGTCTCTTAACATTTTGCCATAGCTCGCTTCGTTTCCGAGATATTTGCAGATTCAGCTCAAAGGAACTGGCCCGACGGACATATTTCGAGATATTTCTTCTTCTTGTTGTTCTTCCTCTGCACAGCTAAGCTGGAAGTGGCATTTGCGGCTCGCACTAGTGCAGAGTTATCTCAAAGAAAGGGGCCACGGTGTTTCTGTATCCCTATTATGTTGGTGCGGCTTCGGAACTTTTAAATATCTCGATATATCTCGAAAACTACGCTTCTGATCAAAAAATATCATAGAACATAAATTGTAGGAAACATAATTCGCTACAAAAAACGTCTCTTAACATTTTGCCATAGCTCGCTTCGTTTCCGAGATATTTGCCGATTCAGCTCAAAGGAACTGGCCTGACGGACATATTTCGAGATATTTCTTCTTCTTGTTGTTCTTCCTCTGCACAGCTAAGCTGGAAGTGGCATTTGCAGCTCGCAATAGTGCAGAGTTATCTCAAAGAAAGGGGCCACGGTGTTTCTGTATCCCTATTATGTTGGTGCGGCTTCTGAACTTTTAAATATCTCGATATATCTCGAGAACTACGCATCTGATCAAAAAATATCATAGAAGATAAAAAGTAGGAAACTTAATTCTCTACAAAAAATGTCTCTTAACATTTTGCCATAGCTCGCTTCGTTTCCGAGATATTTGCAGATTTATCTCAAGGAAAGGGGCCTGACGGACATATTTCGAGATATTTCTTCTTCTTGTTGTTCTTCTTCTGCACAGCTAAGCTGGAAGTGGCATTTGCAGCTCGCAATAGTGCAGAGTTATCTCAAAGAAAGGGGCCACGGTGTTTCTGTATCCCTATTATGTTGGTGCGGCTTCTGAACTTTTAAATATCTCGATATATCTCGAAAACTACGCTTCTGATCAAAAAATATCATAGAACATAAATTGTAGGAAACATAATTGTCTACAAAAAAGGTCTCTTAACATTTTGCCATAGCTCGCTTGGTTTCCGAGATATTTGCAGATATATCTCAAGGGAAGGGGCCTGACGGACATATTTCGAGATATTTCTTCTTCTTGTTGTTCTTCTTCTGCACAGCTAAGCTGGAAGTGGCATTTACAGCTCGCAATAGTGCAGAGTTATCTCAAAGAAAGGGGCCACGGTGTTTCTGTATCTCTATTATGTTGGTGCGGCTTCGGAACTTTTAAATATCTTGATATATCTCGAGCACTACGCATCTGATCAAAAAATATCATAGAACATAAAAAGTAGGAAACTTAAT
The DNA here is from genome assembly GCF_051020975.1 of Osmia lignaria lignaria. Lineage (NCBI taxonomy): Eukaryota > Metazoa > Arthropoda > Insecta > Hymenoptera > Megachilidae > Osmia > Osmia lignaria. The sequence goes on along the minus strand of NW_027478162.1, from coordinate 19,646,925 downwards.
TCTCTACAAAAGAGGTCTCTTAACATTTTGCCATAGCTCGCTTAGTTTCCGAGATATTTGCAGATTTATCTCAAGGGAAGGGGCCTAACGGACATATTTCGAGATATTTCTTCTTCTTGTTGTTCTTCTTCTGCACAGCTAAACTGGAAGTGGCATTTCCAGCTCGCAATAGTGCAGAGTTATCTCAAAGAGAGGGGCCACGGTGTTTCTGTATCTCTATTATGTTGGTGCGGCTTCGGAACTTTTAAATATCTTGATATATCTCGAGAACTACGCATCTGATCAAAAAATATCATAGAAGATAAAAAGTAGGAAACTTAATTCTCTACAAAAAAGGTCTCTTAACATTTTGCCATAGCTCGCTTCGTTTCCGAGATATTTGCAGATTTATCTCAAGGGAAGGGGCCTGACGGACATATTTCGAGATATTTCTTCTTCTTGTTGTTCTTCTTCTGCACAGCTAAGCTGGAAGTGGCATTTACAGCTCGCAATAGTGCAGAGTTATCTCAAAGAAAGGGGCCACGGTGTTTCTGTATCTCTATTATGTTGGTGCGGCTTCGGAACTTTTAAATATCTTGATATATCTCGAGAACTACGCATCTGATCAAAAAATATCATAGAAGATAAAAAGTAGGAAACTTAATTCTCTACAAAAAAGGTCTCTTAACATTTTGCCATAGCTCGCTTCGTTTCCGAGATATTTGCAGATTTATCTCAAGGGAAGGGGCCTGACGGACATATTTCGAGATATTTCTTCTTCTTATTGTTCTTCTTCTGCACAGCTAAGCTGGAAGTGGCATTTGCGGCTCGCACTAGTGCAGAGTTATCTCAAAGAAAGGGGCCACGGTGTTTCTGTATCCCTATTATGTTGGTGCGGCTTCTGAACTTTTAAATATCTCGATATATCTCGAAAACTACGCTTCTGACCAAAAAATATCATAGAACATAAATTGTAGGAAACATAATTCTCTACAAAAAACGTCGCTTAACATTTTGCCATAGCTCGCTTCGTTTCCGAGATATTTGCAGATTCAGCTCAAAGGAACTGGCCTGACGGACATATTTCGAGATATTTCTTCTTCTTGTTGTTCTTCCTCTGCACAGCTAAGCTGGAAGTGGCATTTGCGGCTCGCACTAGTGCAGACTTATCTCAAAGAAAGGGGCCACGGTGTTTCTGTATCCCTATTACGTTGGTGCGGCTTCGGAACTTTTAAATATCTCGATATATCTCGAAAACTACGCTTCTGATCAAAAAATATCATAGAACATAAATTGTAGGAAACATAATTCTCTACAAAAAAGGTCTCTTAACATTTTGCCATAGCTCGCTTCGTTTCCGAGATATTTGCAGATTTATCTCAAGGGAAGGGGCCTGACGGACATATTTCGAGATATTTCTTCTTCTTGTTGTTCTTCTTCTGCACAGCTAAGCTGGAAGTGGCATTTGCGGCTCGCACTAGTGCAGAGTTATCTCAAAGAAAGGGGCCACGGTGTTTCTGTATCTCTATTATGTTGGTGCGGCTTCGGAACTTTTAAATATCTCGATATATCTCGAAAACTACGCTTCTGATCAAAAAATATCATAGAATATAAATTGTAGGAAACATAATTCTCTACAAAAAAGGTCTCTTAACATTTTGCCATAGCTCGCTTGGTTTCCGAGATATTTGCAGATATATCTCAAGGGAAGGGGCCTGACGGACATATTTCGAGATATTTCTTCTTCTTGTTGTTCTTCTTCTGCACAGCTAAGCTGGAAGTGGCATTTACAGCTCGCAATAGTGCAGAGTTATCTCAAAGAAAGGGGCCACGGTGTTTCTGTATCTCTATTATGTTGGTGCGGCTTCGGAACTTTTAAATATCTTGATACATCTCGAGAACTACGCATCTGATCAAAAAATATCATAGAACATAAAAAGTAGGAAACTTAATTCTCTACAAAAAAGGTCTCTTAACATTTTGCCATAGCTCTCTTCGTTTCCGAGATATTTGCAGATTTATCTCAAGGGAAGGGGCCTGACGGACATATTTCGAGATATTTCTTCTTCTTGTTGTTCTTCTTCTGCACAGCTAAGCTGGAAGTGGCATTTACAGCTCGCAATAGTGCAGAGTTATCTCAAAGAAAGGGGCCACGGTGTTTCTGTATCTCTATTATGTTGGTGCGGCTTCGGAGCTTTTAAATATCTTGATATATCTCGAGAACTACGCATCTGATCAAAAAATATCATAGAACATAAAAAGTAGGAAACTTAATTCTCTACAAAAAAGGTCTCTTAACATTTTGCCATAGCTCTCTTCGTTTCCGAGATATTTGCAGATTTATCTCAAGGGAAGGGGCCTGACGGACATATTTCGAGATATTTCTTCTTCTTGTTGTTCTTCTTCTGCACAGCTCAGCTGGAAGTGGCATTTACAGCTCGCAATAGTGCAGAGTTATCTCAAAGAAAGGGGCCACGGTGTTTCTGTATCTCTATTATGTTGGTGCGGCTTCGGAACTTTTAAATATCTTGATATATCTCGAGAACTACGCATCTGATCAAAAAATATCATAGAACATAAAAAGTAGGAAACTTAATTCTCTACAAAAAAGGTCTCTTAACATTTTGCCATAGCTCGCTTCGTTTCCGAGATATTTGCAGATTTATCTCAAGGGAAGGGGCCTGACGGACATATTTCGAGATATTTCTTCTTCTTGTTGTTCTTCTTCTGCACAGCTAAGCTGGAAGTGGCATTTGCGGCTCGCACTAGTGCAGAGTTATCTCAAAGAAAGGGGCCACGGTGTTTCTGTATCTCTATTATGTTGGTGCGGCTTCGGAACTTTTAAATATCTCGATATATCTCGAAAACTACGCTTCTGATCAAAAAATATCATAGAATATAAATTGTAGGAAACATAATTCTCTACAAAAAAGATCTCTTAACATTTTGCCATAGCTCGCTTGGTTTCCGAGATATTTGCAGATATATCTCAAGGGAAGGGGCCTGACGGACATATTTCGAGATATTTCTTCTTCTTGTTGTTCTTCTTCTGCACAGCTAAGCTGGAAGTGGCATTTACAGCTCGCAATAGTGCAGAGTTATCTCAAAGAAAGGGGCCACGGTGTTTCTGTATCTCTATTATGTTGGTGCGGCTTCGGAACTTTTAAATATCTTGATATATCTCGAGAACTACGCATCTGATCAAAAAATATCATAGAACATAAAAAGTAGGAAACTTAATTCTCTACAAAAAAGGTCTCTTAACATTTTGCCATAGGTCGCTTCGTTTCCGAGATATTTGCAGATTTATCTCAAGGGAAGGGGCCTGACGGACATATTTCGAGATATTTCTTCTTCTTGTTGTTCTTCTTCTGCACAGCTAAGCTGGAAGTGGCATTTACAGCTCGCAATAGTGCAGAGTTATCTCAAAGAAAGGGGCCACGGTGTTTCTGTATCTCTATTATGTTGGTGCGGCTTCGGAACATTTAAATATCTTGATATATCTCGAGAACTACGCATCTGATCAAAAAATATCATAGAAGATAAAAAGTAGGAAACTTAATTGTCTACAAAAAAGGTCTCTTAACATTTTGCCATAGCTCGCTTCGTTTCCGAGATATTTGCAGATTTATCTCAAGGGAAGGGGCCTGACGGACATATTTCGAGATATTTCTTCTTCTTGTTGTTCTTCTTCTGCACAGCTAAGCTGGAAGTGGCATTTACAGCTCGCAATAGTGCAGAGTTATCTCAAAGAAAGGGGCCACGGTGTTTCTGTATCTCTATTATGTTGGTGCGGCTTCGGAACTTTTAAATATCTTGATATATCTCGAGAACTACGCATCTGATCAAAAAATATCATAGAAGATAAAAAGTAGGAAACTTAATTGTCTACAAAAAAGGTCTCTTAACATTTTGCCATAGCTCGCTTCGTTTCCGAGATATTTGCATATTTATCTCAAGGGAAGGGGCCTGACGGACATATTTCGAGATATTTCTTCTTCTTGTTCTTCTTCTTCTGCACAGCTAAGCTGGAAGTGGCATTTGCGGCTCGCACTAGTGCAGAGTTATCTCAAAGAAAGGGGCCACGGTGTTTCTGTATCTCTATTATGTTGGTGCGGCTTCGGAACTTTTAAATATCTCGATATATCTCGAAAACTACGCTTCTGATCAAAAAATATCATAGAATATAAATTGTAGGAAACATAATTCTCTACAAAAAAGGTCTCTTAACATTTTGCCATAGCTCGCTTGGTTTCCGAGATATTTGCAGATATATCTCAAGGGAAGGGGCCTGACGGACATATTTCGAGATATTTCTTCTTCTTGTTGTTCTTCTTCTGCACAGCTAAGCTGGAAGTGGCATTTACAGCTCGCAATAGTGCAGAGTTATCTCAAAGAAAGGGGCCACGGTGTTTCTGTATCTCTATTATGTTGGTGGGGCTTCGGAACTTCTAAATATCTTGATATATCTCGAGAACTACGCATCTGATCAAAAAATATCATAGAACATAAAAAGTAGGAAACTTAATTCTCTACAAAAAAGGTCTCTTAACATTTTGCCATAGGTCGCTTCGTTTCCGAGATATTTGCAGATTTATCTCAAGGGAAGGGGCCTGACGGACATATTTCGAGATATTTCTTCTTCTTGTTGTTCTTCTTCTGCACAGCTAAGCTGGAAGTGGCATTTACAGCTCGCAATAGTGCAGGGTTATCTCAAAGAAAGGGGCCACGGTGTTTCTGTATCTCTATTATGTTGGTGCGGCTTCGGAACTTTTAAATATCTTGATATATCTTGAGAACTACGCATCTGATCAAAAAATATCATAGAAGATAAAAAGTAGGAAACTTAATTGTCTACAAAAAAGGTCTCTTAACATTTTGCCATAGCTCGCTTCGTTTCCGAGATATTTGCAGATTTATCTCAAGGGAAGGGGCCTGACGGACATATTTCGAGATATTTCTTCTTCTTGTTGTTCTTCTTCTGCACAGCTAAGCTGGAAGTGGCATTTGCGGCTCGCACTAGTGCAGAGTTATCTCAAAGAAAGGGGCCACGGTGTTTCTGTATCTCTATTATGTTGGTGCGGCTTCGGAACTTTTAAATATCTTGATATATCTCGAGAACTACGCATCTGATCAAAAAATATCATAGAACATAAAAAGTAGGAAACTTAATTCTCTACAAAAAAGGTCTCTTAACATTTTGCCATAGCTCTCTTCGTTTCCGAGATATTTGCAGATTTATCTCAAGGGAAGGGGCCTGACGGACATATTTCGAGATATTTCTTCTTCTTGTTGTTCTTCTTCTGCACAGCTAAGCTGGAAGTGGCATTTACAGCTCGCAATAGTGCAGAGTTATCTCAAAGAAAGGGGCCACGGTGTTTCTGTATCTCTATTATGTTGGTGCGGCTTCGGAACTTTTAAATATCTTGATATATCTCGAGAACTACGCATCTGATCAAAAAATATCATAGAAGATAAAAAGTAGGAAACTTAATTGTCTACAAAAAAGGTCTCTTAACATTTTGACATTGCTCGCTTCGTTTCCGAGATATTTGCAGATTTATCTCAAGGGAAGGGGCCTGACGGACATATTTCGAGATATTTCTTCTTCTTGTTCTTCTTCTTCTGCACAGCTAAGCTGGAAGTGGCATTTGCGGCTCGCACTAGTGCAGAGTTATCTCAAAGAAAGGGGCCACGGTGATTCTGTATCCCTATTATGTTGGTGCGGCTTCGGAACTTTTAAATATCTCGATGTATCTCGAAAACAACGCTTCTGATCAAAAAATATCATAGAACATAAATTGTAGGAAACATAATTCTCTATAAAAAACGTCTCTTAACATTTTGCCATAGCTCGCTTCGTTTCCGAGATATTTGCAGATTCACCTCAAAGGAACTGGCCTGACGGACATATTTCGAGATATTTCTTCTTCTTGTTGTTCTTCTTCTGCACAGCTAAGCTGGAAGTGGCATTTGCGGCTCGCACTAGTGCAGAGTTATCTCAAAGAAAGGGGCCACGGTGTTTCTGTATCTCTATTATGTTGGTGCGGCTTCGGAACTTTTAAATATCTCGATGTATCTCGAAAACTACGCTTCTGATCAAAAAATATCATAGAACATAAATTGTAGGAAACATAATTCTCTATAAAAAACGTCTCTTAACATTTTGCCATAGCTCGCTTCGTTTCCGAGATATTTGCAGATTCATCTCAAAGGAACTGGCCTGACGGACATATTTCGAGATATTTCTTCTTCTTGTTGTTCTTCCTCTGCACAGCTAAGCTGGAAGTGGCATTTGCAGCTCGCAATAGTGCAGAGTTATCTCAAAGAAAGGGGCCACGGCGTTTCTGTATCTCTATTATGTTGGTGCGGCTTCGGAACTTTTAAATATCTTGATATATCTCGAGAACTACGCATCTGATCAAAAAATATCATAGAACATAAAAAGTAGGAAACTTAATTCTCTACAAAAAAGGTCTCTTAACATTTTGCCATAGGTCGCTTCATTTCCGAGATATTTGCAGATTTATCTCAAGGGAAGGGGCCTAACGGACATATTTCGAGATATTTCTTCTTCTTGTTGTCCTTCTTCTGCACAGCTAAACTGGAAGTGGCATTTCCAGCTCGCAATAGTGCAGAGTTATCTCAAAGAGAGGGGCCACGGTGTTTCTGTATCTCTATTATGTTGGTGCGGCTTCGGAACTTTTAAATATCTTGATATATCTCGAGAACTACGCATCTGATCAAAAAATATCATAGAAGGTAAAAAGTAGGAAACTTAATTCTCTACAAAAAAGGTCTCTTAACATTTTGCCATAGCTCGCTTCGTTTCCGAGATATTTGCAGATTTATCTCAAGGGAAGGGGCCTGACGGACATATTTCGAGATATTTCTTCTTCTTGTTGTTCTTCTTCTGCACAGCTAAGCTGGAAGTGGCGTTTGCGGCTCGCACTAGTGCAGAGTTATCTCAAAGAAAGGGGCCACGGTGTTTCTGTATCCCTATTATGTTGGTGCGGCTTCGGAACTTTTAAATATCTCGATATATCTCGAAAACTACGCTTCGGATCAAAAAATATCATAGAACATAAATAGTAGGAAACATAATTCTCTACAAAAAACGTCTCTTAACATTTTGCCATAGCTCGCTTCGTTTCCGAGATATGTGCAGATTTATCTCAAGGGAAGGGGCCTGACGGACATATTTCGAGATATTTCTTCTTCTTGTTGTTCTTCTTCTGCACAGCTAAGCTGGAAGTGGCATTTGCGGCTCGCACTAGTGCAGAGTTATCTCAACGAAAGGGGCCACGGTGTTTCTGTATCTCTATTATGTTGGTGCGGCTTCGGAACTTTTAAATATCTTGATATATCTCGAGAACTACGCATCTGATCAAAAAATATCATAGAACATAAAAAGTAGGAAACTTAATTCTCTACAAAAAAGGTCTCTTAACATTTTGCCATAGCTCTCCTCGTTTCCGAGATATTTGCAGATTTATCTCAAGGGAAGGGGCCTGACGGACATATTTCGAGATATTTCTTCTTCTTGTTGTTCTTCTTCTGCACAGCTAAGCTGGAAGTGGCATTTGCGGCTCGCACTAGTGCAGAGTTATCTCAAAGAAAGGGGCCACGGTGTTTCTGTATCTCTATTATGTTGGTGCGGCTTCGGAACTTTTAAATATCTCGATGTATCTCGAAAACTACGCTTCTGATCAAAAAATATCATAGAATATAAATTGTAGGAAACATAATTCTCTATAAAAAACGTCTCTTAACATTTTGCCATAGCTCGCTTCGTTTCCGAGATATTTGCAGATTCATCTCAAAGGAACTGGCCTGACGGACATATTTCGAGATATTTCTTCTTCTTGTTGTTCTTCCTCTGCACAGCTAAGCTGGAAGTGGCATTTGCAGCTCGCAATAGTGCAGAGTTATCTCAAAGAAAGGGGCCACGGCGTTTCTGTATCTCTATTATGTTGGTGCGGCTTCGGAACTTTTAAATATCTTGATATATCTCGAGAACTACGCATCTGATCAAAAAATATCATAGAACATAAAAAGTAGGAAACTTAATTCTCTACAAAAAAGGTCTCTTAACATTTTGCCATAGCTCGCTTCGTTTCCGAGATATTTGCAGATTTATCTCAAGGGAAGGGGCCTGACGGACATATTTCGAGATATTTCTTCTTCTTGTTGTTCTTCTTCTGCACAGCTAAGCTGGAAGTGGCATTTGCGGCTCGCACTAGTGCAGAGTTATCTCAAAGAAAGGGGCCACGGTGTTTCTGTATCTCTATTATGTTGGTGCGGCTTCGGAACTTTTAAATATCTCGATGTATCTCGAAAACTACGCTTCTGATCAAAAAATATCATACAAAATAAATTGTAGGAAACATAATTCTCTACAAAAAAGGTCTCTTAACATTTTGCCATAGCTCTCTTCGTTTCCGAGATGTTTGCAGATCTATCTCAAGGGAAGGGGCCTGACGGACATATTTCGAGATATTTCTTCTTCTTGTTGTTCTTCCTCTGCACAGCTAAGCTGGAAGTGGCATTTGCAGCTCGCAATAGTGCAGAGTTATCTCAAAGAAAGGGGCCACGGTGTTTCTGTATCTCTATTATGTTGGTGCGGCTTCGGAACTTTTAAATATCTTGATATATCTCGAGAACTACACGTCTGATCAAAAAATATCATAGAACATAAAAAGTAGGAAACTTAATTCTCTACAAAAACGGTCTCTTAACATTTTGCCATAGCTCGCTTCGTTTCCGAGATATTTGCAGATTTATCTCAAGGGAAGGGGCCTGACGGACATATTTCGAGATATTTCTTCTTCTTGTTGTTCTTCCTCTGCACAGCTAAGCTGGAAGTGGCATTTGCAGCTCGCAATAGTGCAGAGTTATCTCAAAGAAAGGGGCCACGGCGTTTCTGTATCCCTATTATGTTGGTGCGGCTTCGGAACTTTTAAATATCTTGATATATCTCGAGAACTACGCATCTGATCAAAAAATATCATAGAACATAAAAAGTAGGAAACTTAATTCTCTACAAAAAAGGTCTCTCAACATTTTGCCATAGCTCTCTTCGTTTCCGAGATATTTGCAGATTTATCTCAAGGGAAGGGGCCTGACGGACATATTTCGAGATATTTCTTCTTCTTGTTGTTCTTCTTCTGCACAGCTAAGCTGGAAGTGGCATTTGCGGCTCGCACTAGTGCAGAGTTATCTCAAAGAAAGGGGCCACGGTGTTTCTGTATCTCTATTATGTTGGTGCGGCTTCGGAACTTTTAAATATCTCGATGTATCTCGAAAACTACGCTTCTGATCAAAAAATATCATAGAACATAAATTGTAGGAAACATAATTCTCTATAAAAAACGTCTCTTAACATTTTGCCATAGCTCGCTTCGTTTCCGAGATATTTGCAGATTCATCTCAAAGGAACTGGCCTGACGGACATATTTCGAGATATTTCTTCTTCTTGTTGTTCTTCCTCTGCACAGCTAAGCTGGAAGTGGCATTTGCAGCTCGCAATAGTGCAGAGTTATCTCAAAGAAAGGGGCCACGGCGTTTCTGTATCTCTATTATGTTGGTGCGGCTTCGGAACTTTTAAATATCTTGATATATCTCGAGAACTACGCATCTGATCAAAAAATATCATAGAACATAAAAAGTAGGAAACTTAATTCTCTACAAAAAAGGTCTCTTAACATTTTGCCATAGGTCGCTTCGTTTCCGAGATATTTGCAGATTTATCTCAAGGGAAGGGGCCTAACGGACATATTTCGAGATATTTCTTCTTCTTGTTGTCCTTCTTCTGCACAGCTAAACTGGAAGTGGCATTTCCAGCTCGCAATAGTGCAGAGTTATCTCAAAGAAAGGGGCCACGGTGTTTCTGTATCTCTATTATGTTGGTGCGGCTTCGGAACTTTTAAATATCTTGATATATCTCGAGAACTACACGTCTGATCAAAAAATATCATAGAACATAAAAAGTAGGAAACTTAATTCTCTACAAAAACGGTCTCTTAACATTTTGCCATAGCTCGCTTCGTTTCCGAGATATTTGCAGATTTATCTCAAGGGAAGGGGCCTGACGGACATATTTCGAGATATTTCTTCTTCTTGTTGTTCTTCCTCTGCACAGCTAAGCTGGAAGTGGCATTTGCAGCTCGCAATAGTGCAGAGTTATCTCAAAGAAAGGGGCCACGGCGTTTCTGTATCCCTATTATGTTGGTGCGGCTTCGGAACTTTTAAATATCTTGATATATCTCGAGAACTACGCATCTGATCAAAAAATATCATAGAACATAAATTGTAGGAAACATAATTCTCTATAAAAAACGTCTCTTAACATTTTGCCATAGCTCGCTTCGTTTCCGAGATATTTGCAGATTCATCTCAAAGGAACTGGCCTGACGGACATATTTCGAGATATTTCTTCTTCTTGTTGTTCTTCCTCTGCACAGCTAAGCTGGAAGTGGCATTTGCAGCTCGCAATAGTGCAGAGTTATCTCAAAGAAAGGGGCCACGGCGTTTCTGTATCTCTATTATGTTGGTGCGGCTTCGGAACTTTTAAATATCTTGATATATCTCGAGAACTACGCATCTGATCAAAAAATATCATAGAACATAAAAAGTAGGAAACTTAATTCTCTACAAAAAAGGTCTCTTAACATTTTGCCATAGGTCGCTTCATTTCCGAGATATTTGCAGATTTATCTCAAGGGAAGGGGCCTAACGGACATATTTCGAGATATTTCTTCTTCTTGTTGTCCTTCTTCTGCACAGCTAAACTGGAAGTGGCATTTCCAGCTCGCAATAGTGCAGAGTTATCTCAAAGAGAGGGGCCACGGTGTTTCTGTATCTCTATTATGTTGGTGCGGCTTCGGAACTTTTAAATATCTTGATATATCTCGAGAACTACGCATCTGATCAAAAAATATCATAGAAGGTAAAAAGTAGGAAACTTAATTCTCTACAAAAAAGGTCTCTTAACATTTTGCCATAGCTCGCTTCGTTTCCGAGATATTTGCAGATTTATCTCAAGGGAAGGGGCCTGACGGACATATTTCGAGATATTTCTTCTTCTTGTTGTTCTTCTTCTGCACAGCTAAGCTGGAAGTGGCGTTTGCGGCTCGCACTAGTGCAGAGTTATCTCAAAGAAAGGGGCCACGGTGTTTCTGTATCCCTATTATGTTGGTGCGGCTTCGGAACTTTTAAATATCTCGATATATCTCGAAAACTACGCTTCGGATCAAAAAATATCATAGAACATAAATAGTAGGAAACATAATTCTCTACAAAAAACGTCTCTTAACATTTTGCCATAGCTCGCTTCGTTTCCGAGATATGTGCAGATTTATCTCAAGGGAAGGGGCCTGACGGACATATTTCGAGATATTTCTTCTTCTTGTTGTTCTTCTTCTGCACAGCTAAGCTGGAAGTGGCATTTGCGGCTCGCACTAGTGCAGAGTTATCTCAACGAAAGGGGCCACGGTGTTTCTGTATCTCTATTATGTTGGTGCGGCTTCGGAACTTTTAAATATCTTGATATATCTCGAGAACTACGCATCTGATCAAAAAATATCATAGAACATAAAAAGTAGGAAACTTAATTCTCTACAAAAAAGGTCTCTTAACATTTTGCCATAGCTCTCCTCGTTTCCGAGATATTTGCAGATTTATCTCAAGGGAAGGGGCCTGACGGACATATTTCGAGATATTTCTTCTTCTTGTTGTTCTTCTTCTGCACAGCTAAGCTGGAAGTGGCATTTGCGGCTCGCACTAGTGCAGAGTTATCTCAAAGAAAGGGGCCACGGTGTTTCTGTATCTCTATTATGTTGGTGCGGCTTCGGAACTTTTAAATATCTCGATGTATCTCGAAAACTACGCTTCTGATCAAAAAATATCATAGAATATAAATTGTAGGAAACATAATTCTCTATAAAAAACGTCTCTTAACATTTTGCCATAGCTCGCTTCGTTTCCGAGATATTTGCAGATTCATCTCAAAGGAACTGGCCTGACGGACATATTTCGAGATATTTCTTCTTCTTGTTGTTCTTCCTCTGCACAGCTAAGCTGGAAGTGGCATTTGCAGCTCGCAATAGTGCAGAGTTATCTCAAAGAAAGGGGCCACGGCGTTTCTGTATCTCTATTATGTTGGTGCGGCTTCGGAACTTTTAAATATCTTGATATATCTCGAGAACTACGCATCTGATCAAAAAATATCATAGAACATAAAAAGTAGGAAACTTAATTCTCTACAAAAAAGGTCTCTTAACATTTTGCCATAGCTCGCTTCGTTTCCGAGATATTTGCAGATTTATCTCAAGGGAAGGGGCCTGACGGACATATTTCGAGATATTTCTTCTTCTTGTTGTTCTTCTTCTGCACAGCTAAGCTGGAAGTGGCATTTGCGGCTCGCACTAGTGCAGAGTTATCTCAAAGAAAGGGGCCACGGTGTTTCTGTATCTCTATTATGTTGGTGCGGCTTCGGAACTTTTAAATATCTCGATGTATCTCGAAAACTACGCTTCTGATCAAAAAATATCATACAAAATAAATTGTAGGAAACATAATTCTCTACAAAAAAGGTCTCTTAACATTTTGCCATAGCTCTCTTCGTTTCCGAGATGTTTGCAGATCTATCTCAAGGGAAGGGGCCTGACGGACATATTTCGAGATATTTCTTCTTCTTGTTGTTCTTCCTCTGCACAGCTAAGCTGGAAGTGGCATTTGCAGCTCGCAATAGTGCAGAGTTATCTCAAAGAAAGGGGCCACGGTGTTTCTGTATCTCTATTATGTTGGTGCGGCTTCGGAACTTTTAAATATCTTGATATATCTCGAGAACTACACGTCTGATCAAAAAATATCATAGAACATAAAAAGTAGGAAACTTAATTCTCTACAAAAACGGTCTCTTAACATTTTGCCATAGCTCGCTTCGTTTCCGAGATATTTGCAGATTTATCTCAAGGGAAGGGGCCTGACGGACATATTTCGAGATATTTCTTCTTCTTGTTGTTCTTCCTCTGCACAGCTAAGCTGGAAGTGGCATTTGCAGCTCGCAATAGTGCAGAGTTATCTCAAAGAAAGGGGCCACGGCGTTTCTGTATCCCTATTATGTTGGTGCGGCTTCGGAACTTTTAAATATCTTGATATATCTCGAGAACTACGCATCTGATCAAAAAATATCATAGAACATAAAAAGTAGGAAACTTAATTCTCTACAAAAAAGGTCTCTCAACATTTTGCCATAGCTCTCTTCGTTTCCGAGATATTTGCAGATTTATCTCAAGGGAAGGGGCCTGACGGACATATTTCGAGATATTTCTTCTTCTTGTTGTTCTTCTTCTGCACAGCTAAGCTGGAAGTGGCATTTGCGGCTCGCACTAGTGCAGAGTTATCTCAAAGAAAGGGGCCACGGTGTTTCTGTATCTCTATTATGTTGGTGCGGCTTCGGAACTTTTAAATATCTCGATGTATCTCGAAAACTACGCTTCTGATCAAAAAATATCATAGAACATAAATTGTAGGAAACATAATTCTCTATAAAAAACGTCTCTTAACATTTTGCCATAGCTCGCTTCGTTTCCGAGATATTTGCAGATTCATCTCAAAGGAACTGGCCTGACGGACATATTTCGAGATATTTCTTCTTCTTGTTGTTCTTCCTCTGCACAGCTAAGCTGGAAGTGGCATTTGCAGCTCGCAATAGTGCAGAGTTATCTCAAAGAAAGGGGCCACGGCGTTTCTGTATCTCTATTATGTTGGTGCGGCTTCGGAACTTTTAAATATCTTGATATATCTCGAGAACTACGCATCTGATCAAAAAATATCATAGAACATAAAAAGTAGGAAACTTAATTCTCTACAAAAAAGGTCTCTTAACATTTTGCCATAGGTCGCTTCGTTTCCGAGATATTTGCAGATTTATCTCAAGGGAAGGGGCCTAACGGACATATTTCGAGATATTTCTTCTTCTTGTTGTCCTTCTTCTGCACAGCTAAACTGGAAGTGGCATTTCCAGCTCGCAATAGTGCAGAGTTATCTCAAAGAAAGGGGCCACGGTGTTTCTGTATCTCTATTATGTTGGTGCGGCTTCGGAACTTTTAAATATCTTGATATATCTCGAGAACTACACGTCTGATCAAAAAATATCATAGAACATAAAAAGTAGGAAACTTAATTCTCTACAAAAACGGTCTCTTAACATTTTGCCATAGCTCGCTTCGTTTCCGAGATATTTGCAGATTTATCTCAAGGGAAGGGGCCTGACGGACATATTTCGAGATATTTCTTCTTCTTGTTGTTCTTCCTCTGCACAGCTAAGCTGGAAGTGGCATTTGCAGCTCGCAATAGTGCAGAGTTATCTCAAAGAAAGGGGCCACGGCGTTTCTGTATCCCTATTATGTTGGTGCGGCTTCGGAACTTTTAAATATCTTGATATATCTCGAGAACTACGCATCTGATCAAAAAATATCATAGAACATAAAAAGTAGGAAACTTAATTCTCTACAAAAAAGGTCTCTCAACATTTTGCCATAGCTCTCTTCGTTTCCGAGATATTTGCAGATTTATCTCAAGGGAAGGGGCCTGACGGACATATTTCGAGATATTTCTTCTTCTTGTTGTTCTTCTTCTGCACAGCTAAGCTGGAAGTGGCATTTGCGGCTCGCACTAGTGCAGAGTTATCTCAAAGAAAGGGGCCACGGTGTTTCTGTATCTCTATTATGTTGGTGCGGCTTCGGAACTTTTAAATATCTCGATGTATCTCGAAAACTACGCTTCTGATCAAAAAATATCATAGAACATAAATTGTAGGAAACATAATTCTCTATAAAAAACGTCTCTTAACATTTTGCCATAGCTCGCTTCGTTTCCGAGATATTTGCAGATTCATCTCAAAGGAACTGGCCTGACGGACATATTTCGAGATATTTCTTCTTCTTGTTGTTCTTCCTCTGCACAGCTAAGCTGGAAGTGGCATTTGCAGCTCGCAATAGTGCAGAGTTATCTCAAAGAAAGGGGCCACGGCGTTTCTGTATCTCTATTATGTTGGTGCGGCTTCGGAACTTTTAAATATCTTGATATATCTCGAGAACTACGCATCTGATCAAAAAATATCATAGAACATAAAAAGTAGGAAACTTAATTCTCTACAAAAAAGGTCTCTTAACATTTTGCCATAGGTCGCTTCGTTTCCGAGATATTTGCAGATTTATCTCAAGGGAAGGGGCCTAACGGACATATTTCGAGATATTTCTTCTTCTTGTTGTCCTTCTTCTGCACAGCTAAACTGGAAGTGGCATTTCCAGCTCGCAATAGTGCAGAGTTATCTCAAAGAGAGGGGCCACGGTGTTTCTGTATCTCTATTATGTTGGTGCGGCTTCGGAACTTTTAAATATCTTGATATATCTCGAGAACTACGCATCTGATCAAAAAATATCATAGAAGGTAAAAAGTAGGAAACTTAATTCTCTACAAAAAAGGTCTCTTAACATTTTGCCATAGCTCGCTTCGTTTCCGAGATATTTGCAGATTTATCTCAAGGGAAGGGGCCTGACGGACATATTTCGAGATATTTCTTCTTCTTGTTGTTCTTCTTCTGCACAGCTAAGCTGGAAGTGGCATTTACAGCTCGCAATAGTGCAGAGTTATCTCAAAGAAAGGGGCCACGGTGTTTCTGTATCTCTATTATGTTGGTGCGGCTTCGGAACTTTTAAATATCTTGATATATCTCGAGAACTACGCATCTGATCAAAAAATATCATAGAACACAAAAAGTAGGAAACTTAATTCTCTACAAAAAAGGTCTCTTAACATTTTGCCATAGCTCGCTTCGTTTCCGAGATATTTGCAGATTTATCTCAAGGGAAGGGGCCTAACGGACATATTTCGAGAGATTTCTTCTTCTTGTTGTTCTTGTTCTGCACAGCTAAGCTGGAAGTGGCATTTGCGGCTCGCACTAGTGCAGAGTTATCTCAAAAAAAGGGGCCACGGTGTTTCTGTATCTCTATTATGTTGGTGCGGCTTCGGAACTTTTAAATATCTCGATGTATCTCGAAAACTACGCTTCTGATCAAAAAATATCATAGAACATAAATTGTAGGAAACATAATTCTCTATAAAAAGCGTCTCTTAACATTTTGCCATAGCTCGCTTCGTTTCCGAGATATTTGCAGATTCATCTCAAAGGAACTGGCCTGACGGACATATTTCGAGATATTTCTTCTTCTTGTTGTTCTTCCTCTGCACAGCTAAGCTGGAAGTGGCATTTGCAGCTCGCAATAGTGCAGAGTTATCTCAAAGAAAGGGGCCACGGCGTTTCTGTATCCCTATTATGTTGGTGCGGCTTCGGAACTTTTAAATATCTTGATATATCTCGAGAACTACGCATCTGATCAAAAAATATCATAGAACATAAAAAGTAGGAAACTTAATTCTCTACAAAAAAGGTCTCTTAACATTTTGCCATAGCTCTCTTCGTTTCCGAGATATTTGCAGATTTATCTCAAGGGAAGGGGCCTGACGGACATATTTCGAGATATTTCTTCTTCTTGTTGTTCTTCTTCTGCACAGCTAAGCTGGAAGTGGCATTTGCGGCTCGCACTAGTGCAGAGTTATCTCAAAGAAAGGGGCCACGGTGTTTCTGTATCTCTATTATGTTGGTGCGGCTTCGGAACTTTTAAATATCTCGATGTATCTCGAAAACTACGCTTCTGATCAAAAAATATCATAGAACATAAATTGTAGGAAACATAATTCTCTATAAAAAACGTCTCTTAACATTTTGCCATAGCTCGCTTCGTTTCCGAGATATTTGCAGATTCATCTCAAACGAACTGGCCTGACGGACATATTTCGAGATATTTCTTCTTCTTGTTGTTCTTCCTCTGCACAGCTAAGCTGGAAGTGGCATTTGCAGCTCGCAATAGTGCAGAGTTATCTCAAAGAAAGGGGCCACGGCGTTTCTGTATCTCTATTATGTTGGTGCGGCTTCGGAACTTTTAAATATCTTGATATATCTCGAGAACTACGCATCTGATCAAAAAATATCATAGAAGATAAAAAGTAGGAAACTTAATTCTCTACAAAAAAGGTCTCTTAACATTTTGCCATAGCTCGCTTCGTTTCCGAGATATTTGCAGATTTATCTCAAGGGAAGGGGCCTGACGGACATATTTCGAGATATTTCTTCTTCTTGTTGTTCTTCTTCTGCACAGCTAAGCTGGAAGTGGCATTTACAGCTCGCAATAGTGCAGAGTTATCTCAAAGAAAGGGGCCACGGTGTTTCTGTATCTCTATTATGTTGGTGCGGCTTCGGAACTTTTAAATATCTTGATATATCTCGAGAACTACGCATCTGATCAAAAAATATCATAGAACACAAAAAGTAGGAAACTTAATTCTCTACAAAAAAGGTCTCTTAACATTTTGCCATAGCTCGCTTCGTTTCCGAGATATTTGCAGATTTATCTCAAGGGAAGGGGCCTAACGGACATATTTCGAGAGATTTCTTCTTCTTGTTGTTCTTGTTCGGCACAGCTAAGCTGGAAGTGGCATTTGCGGCTCGCACTAGTGCAGAGTTATCTCAAAGAAAGGGGCCACGGTGTTTCTGTATCTCTATTATGTTGGTGCGGCTTCGGAACTTTTAAATATCTCGATGTATCTCGAAAACTACGCTTCTGATCAAAAAATATCATAGAACATAAATTGTAGGAAACATAATTCTCTATAAAAAACGTCTCTTAACATTTTGCCATAGCTCGCTTCGTTTCCGAGATATTTGCAGATTCATCTCAAAGGAACTGGCCTGACGGACATATTTCGAGATATTTCTTCTTCTTGTTGTTCTTCCTCTGCACAGCTAAGCTGGAAGTGGCATTTGCAGCTCGCAATAGTGCAGAGTTATCTCAAAGAAAGGGGCCACGGCGTTTCTGTATCTCTATTATGTTGGTGCGGCTTCGGAACTTTTAAATATCTTGATATATCTCGAGAACTACGCATCTGATCAAAAAATATCATAGAAGATAAAAAGTAGGAAACTTAATTCTCTACAAAAAAGGTCTCTTAACATTTTGCCATAGCTCGCTTCGTTTCCGAGATATTTGCAGATTTATCTCAAGGGAAGGGGCCTGACGGACATATTTCGAGATATTTCTTCTTCTTGTTGTTCTTCTTCTGCACAGCTAAGCTGGAAGTGGCATTTACAGCTCGCAATAGTGCAGAGTTATCTCAAAGAAAGGGGCCACGGTGTTTCTGTATCTCTATTATGTTGGTGCGGCTTCGGAACTTTTAAATATCTTGATATATCTCGAGAACTACGCATCTGATCAAAAAATATCATAGAACACAAAAAGTAGGAAACTTAATTCTCTACAAAAAAGGTCTCTTAACATTTTGCCATAGCTCGCTTCGTTTCCGAGATATTTGCAGATTTATCTCAAGGGAAGGGGCCTAACGGACATATTTCGAGAGATTTCTTCTTCTTGTTGTTCTTGTTCTGCACAGCTAAGCTGGAAGTGGCATTTGCGGCTCGCACTAGTGCAGAGTTATCTCAAAAAAAGGGGCCACGGTGTTTCTGTATCTCTATTATGTTGGTGCGGCTTCGGAACTTTTAAATATCTCGATGTATCTCGAAAACTACGCTTCTGATCAAAAAATATCATAGAACATAAATTGTAGGAAACATAATTCTCTATAAAAAACGTCTCTTAACATTTTGCCATAGCTCGCTTCGTTTCCGAGATATTTGCAGATTCATCTCAAAGGAACTGGCCTGACGGACATATTTCGAGATATTTCTTCTTCTTGTTGTTCTTCCTCTGCACAGCTAAGCTGGAAGTGGCATTTGCAGCTCGCAATAGTGCAGAGTTATCTCAAAGAAAGGGGCCACGGCGTTTCTGTATCTCTATTATGTTGGTGCGGCTTCGGAACTTTTAAATATCTTGATATATCTCGAGAACTACGCATCTGATCAAAAAATATCATAGAACATAAAAAGTAGGAAACTTAATTCTCTACAAAAAAGGTCTCTTAACATTTTGCCATAGGTCGCTTCGTTTCCGAGATATTTGCAGATTTATCTCAAGGGAAGGGGCCTAACGGACATATTTCGAGATATTTCTTCTTCTTGTTGTCCTTCTTCTGCACAGCTAAACTGGAAGTGGCATTTCCAGCTCGCAATAGTGCAGAGTTATCTCAAAGAGAGGGGCCACGGTGTTTCTGTATCTCTATTATGTTGGTGCGGCTTCGGAACTTTTAAATATCTTGATATATCTCGAGAACTACGCATCTGATCAAAAAATATCATAGAAGGTAAAAAGTAGGAAACTTAATTCTCTACAAAAAAGGTCTCTCAACATTTTGCCATAGGTCGCTTCGTTTCCGAGATATTTGCAGATTTATCTCAAGGGAAGGGGCCTAACGGACATATTTCGAGATATTTCTTTTTCTTGTTGTCCTTCTTCTGCACAGCTAAACTGGAAGTGGCATTTCCAGCTCGCAATAGTGCAGAGTTATCTCAAAGAGAGGGGCCACGGTGTTTCTGTATCTCTATTATGTTGGTGCGGCTTCGGAACTTTTAAATATCTTGATATATCTCGAGAACTACGCATCTGATCAAAAAATATCATAGAAGGTAAAAAGTAGGAAACTTAATTCTCTACAAAAAAGGTCTCTTAACATTTTGCCATAGCTGGCTTCGTTTCCGAGATATTTGCAGATTTATCTCAAAGGAACTGGCCTGACGGACATATTTCGAGATATTTCTTCTTCTTGTTGTTCTTCTTCTGCACAGCTAAGCTGGAAGTGGCATTTACAGCTCGCAATAGTGCAGAGTTATCTCAAAGAAAGGGGCCACGGTGTTTCTGTATCTCTATTATGTTGGTGCGGCTTCGGAACTTTTAAATATCTTGATATATCTCGAGAACTACGCATCTGATCAAAAAATATCATAGAAGGTAAAAAGTAGGAAACTTAATTCTCTACAAAAAAGTTCTCTTAACATTTTGCCATAGCTCGCTTCGTTTCCGAGATATTTGCAGATTTATCTCAAGGGAAGGGGCCTGACGGACATATTTCGAGATATTTCTTCTTCTTGTTGTTCTTCTTGTGCACAGCTAAGCTGGAAGTGGCGTTTGCGGCTCGCACTAGTGCAGAGTTATCTCAAAGAAAGGGGCCACGGTGTTTCTGTATCCCTATTATGTTGGTGCGGCTTCGGAACTTTTAAATATCTCGATATATCTCGAAAACTACGCTTCGGATCAAAAAATATCATAGAACATAAATAGTAGGAAACATAATTCTCTACAAAAAACGTCTCTTAACATTTTGCCATTGCTCGCTTCGTTTCCGAGATATGTGCAGATTTATCTCAAGGGAAGGGGCCTGACGGACATATTTCGAGATATTTCTTCTTCTTGTTGTTCTTCTTCTGCACAGCTAAGCTGGAAGTGGCATTTGCGGCTCGCACTAGTGCAGAGTTATCTCAACGAAAGGGGCCACGGTGTTTCTGTATCTCTATTATGTTGGTGCGGCTTCGGAACTTTTAAATATCTTGATATATCTCGAGAACTACGCATCTGATCAAAAAATATCATAGAACATAAAAAGTAGGAAACTTAATTCTCTACAAAAAAGGTCTCTTAACATTTTGCCATAGCTCTCCTCGTTTCCGAGATATTTGCAGATTTATCTCAAGGGAAGGGGCCTGACGGACATATTTCGAGATATTTCTTCTTCTTGTTGTTCTTCTTCTGCACAGCTAAGCTGGAAGTGGCATTTGCGGCTCGCACTAGTGCAGAGTTATCTCAAAGAAAGGGGCCACGGTATTTCTGTATCTCTATTATGTTGGTGCGGCTTCGGAACTTTTAAATATCTCGATGTATCTCGAAAACTACGCTTCTGATCAAAAATATCATACAACATAAATTGTAGGAAACATAATTCTCTATAAAAAACGTCTCTTAACATTTTGCCATAGCTCGCTTCATTTCCGAGATATTTGCAGATTCATCTCAAAGGAACTGGCCTGACGGACATATTTCGAGATATTTCTTCTTCTTGTTGTTCTTCCTCTGCACAGCTAAGCTGGAAGTGGCATTTGCAGCTCGCAATAGTGCAGAGTTATCTCAAAGAAAGGGGCCACGGCGTTTCTGTATCTCTATTATGTTGGTGCGGCTTCGGAACTTTTAAATATCTTGATATATCTCGAGAACTACGCATCTGATCAAAAAATATCATAGAACATAAAAAGTAGGAAACTTAATTCTCTACAAAAAAGGACTCTTAACATTTTGCCATAGCTCGCTTCGTTTCCGAGATATTTGCAGATTTATCTCAAGGGAAGGGGCCTGACGGACATATTTCGAGATATTTCTTCTTCTTGTTGTTCTTCTTCTGCACAGCTAAGCTGGAAGTGGCATTTGCGGCTCGCACTAGTGCAGAGTTATCTCAAAGAAAGGGGCCACGGTGTTTCTGTATCTCTATTATGTTGGTGCGGCTTCGGAACTTTTAAATATCTCGATGTATCTCGAAAACTACGCTTCTGATCAAAAAATATCATACAAAATAAATTGTAGGAAACATAATTCTCTACAAAAAAGGTCTCTTAACATTTTGCCATAGCTCTCTTCGTTTCCGAGATGTTTGCAGATCTATCTCAAGGGAAGGGGCCTGACGGACATATTTCGAGATATTTCTTCTTCTTGTTGTTCTTCTTCTGCACAGCTAAGCTGGAAGTGGCATTTGCAGCTCGCAATAGTGCAGAGTTATCTCAAAGAAAGGGGCCACGGTGTTTCTGTATCTCTATTATGTTGGTGCGGCTTCGGAACTTTTAAATATCTTGATATATCTCGAGAACTACGCGTCTGATCAAAAAATATCATAGAACATAAAAAGTAGGAAACTTAATTCTCTACAAAAACGGTCTCTTAACATTTTGCCATAGCTCGCTTCGTTTCCGAGATATTTGCAGATATATCTCAAGGGAAGGGGCCTGACGGACATATTTCGAGATATTTCTTCTTCTTGTTGTTCTTCTTCTGCACAGCTAAGCTGGAAGTGGCATTTGCGGCTCGCACTAGTGCAGAGTTATCTCAAAGAAAGGGGCCACGGTATTTCTGTATCTCTATTATGTTGGTGCGGCTTCGGAACTTTTAAATATCTCGATGTATCTCGAAAACTACGCTTCTGATCAAAAATATCATACAACATAAATTGTAGGAAACATAATTCTCTATAAAAAACGTCTCTTAACATTTTGCCATAGCTCGCTTCGTTTCCGAGATATTTGCAGATTTATCTCAAGGGAAGGGGCCTGACGGACATATTTCGAGATATTTCTTCTTCTTGTTGTTCTTCTTCTGCACAGCTAAGCTGGAAGTGGCATTTGCGGCTCGCACTAGTGCAGAGTTATCTCAAAGAAAGGGGCCACGGTGTTTCTGTATCTCTATTATGTTGGTGCGGCTTCGGAACTTTTAAATATCTCGATGTATCTCGAAAACTACGCTTCTGATCAAAAAATATCATACAAAATAAATTGTAGGAAACATAATTCTCTACAAAAAAGGTCTCTTAACATTTTGCCATAGCTCTCTTCGTTTCCGAGATGTTTGCAGATCTATCTCAAGGGAAGGGGCCTGACGGACATATTTCGAGATATTTCTTCTTCTTGTTGTTCTTCTTCTGCACAGCTAAGCTGGAAGTGGCATTTGCAGCTCGCAATAGTGCAGAGTTATCTCAAAGAAAGGGGCCACGGTGTTTCTGTATCTCTATTATGTTGGTGCGGCTTCGGAACTTTTAAATATCTCGATGTATCTCGAAAACTACGCTTCTGATCAAAAAATATCATACAAAATAAATTGTAGGAAACATAATTCTCTACAAAAAAGGTCTCTTAACATTTTGCCATAGCTCTCTTCGTTTCCGAGATGTTTGCAGATCTATCTCAAGGGAAGGGGCCTGACGGACATATTTCGAGATATTTCTTCTTCTTGTTGTTCTTCTTCTGCACAGCTAAGCTGGAAGTGACATTTGCGGCTCGCACTAGTGCAGAGTTATCTCAAAGAAAGGGGCCACGGTGTTTCTGTATCTCTATTATGTTGGTGCGGCTTCGGAACTTTTAAATATCTCGATGTATCTCGAAAACTACGCTTCTGATCAAAAAATATCATAGAACATAAATTGTAGGAAACATAATTCTCTATAAAAAACGTCTCTTAACATTTTGCCATAGCATGCTTCGTTTCCGAGATATTTGCAGATTCATCTCAAAGGAACTGGCCTGACGGACATATTTCGAGATATTTCTTCTTCTTGTTGTTCTTCCTCTGCACAGCTAAGCTGGAAGTGGCATTTGCAGCTCGCAATAGTGCAGAGTTATCTCAAAGAAAGGGGCCACGGCGTTTCTGTATCTCTATTATGTTGGTGCGGCTTCGGAACTTTTAAATATCTTGATATATCTCGAGAACTACGCATCTGATCAAAAAATATCATACAACATAAAAAGTAGGAAACTTAATTCTCTACAAAAAAGGTCTCTTAACATTTTGCCATAGCTCTCCTCGTTTCCGAGATGTTTGCAGATTTATCTCAAGGGAAGGGGCCTGACGGACATATTTCGAGATATTTCTTCTTCTTGTTGTTCTTCTTCTGCACAGCTAAGCTGGAAGTGGCATTTGCGGCTCGCACTAGTGCAGAGTTATCTCAAAGAAAGGGGCCACGGTGTTTCTGTATCTCTATTATGTTGGTGCGGCTTCGGAACTTTTAAATATCTCGATGTATCTCGAAAACTACGCTTCTGATCAAAAAATATCATAGAACATAAATTGTAGGAAACATAATTCTCTATAAAAAACGTCTCTTAACATTTTGCCATAGCTCGCTTCGTTTCCGAGATATTTGCAGATTCATCTCAAAGGAACTGGCCTGACGGACATATTTCGAGATATTTCTACTTCTTGTTGTTCTTCCTCTGCACAGCTAAGCTGGAAGTGGCATTTGCAGCTCGCAATAGTGCAGAGTTATCTCAAAGAAAGGGGCCACGGCGTTTCTGTATCTCTATTATGTTGGTGCGGCTTCGGAACTTTTAAATATCTTGATATATCTCGAGAACTACGCATCTGATCAAAAAATATCATAGAACATAAAAAGTAGGAAACTTAATTCTCTACAAAAAAGGTCTCTTAACATTTTGCCATAGCTCGCTTCGTTTCCGAGATATTTGCAGATTTATCTCAAGGGAAGGGGCCTGACGGACATATTTCGAGATATTTCTTCTTCTTGTTGTTCTTCTTCTGCACAGCTAAGCTGGAAGTGGCATTTGCGGCTCGCACTAGTGCAGAGTTATCTCAAAGAAAGGGGCCACGGTGTTTCTGTATCTCTATTATGTTGGTGCGGCTTCGGAACTTTTAAATATCTCGATGTATCTCGAAAACTACGCTTCTGATCAAAAAATATCATACAAAATAAATTGTAGGAAACATAATTCTCTACAAAAAAGGTCTCTTAACATTTTGCCATAGCTCTCTTCGTTTCCGAGATGTTTGCAGATCTATCTCAAGGGAAGGGGCCTGACGGACATATTTCGAGATATTTCTTCTTCTTGTTGTTCTTCTTCTGCACAGCTAAGCTGGAAGTGGCATTTGCGGCTCGCACTAGTGCAGAGTTATCTCAAAGAAAGGGGCCACGGTGTTTCTGTATCTCTATTATGTTGGTGCGGCTTCGGAACTTTTAAATATCTCGATGTATCTCGAAAACTACGCTTCTGATCAAAAAATATCATAGAACATAAATTGTAGGAAACATAATTCTCTATAAAAAACGTCTCTTAACATTTTGCCATAGCATGCTTCGTTTCCGAGATATTTGCAGATTCATCTCAAAGGAACTGGCCTGACGGACATATTTCGAGATATTTCTTCTTCTTGTTGTTCTTCCTCTGCACAGCTAAGCTGGAAGTGGCATTTGCAGCTCGCAATAGTGCAGAGTTATCTCAAAGAAAGGGGCCACGGCGTTTCTGTATCTCTATTATGTTGGTGCGGCTTCGGAACTTTTAAATATCTTGATATATCTCGAGAACTACGCATCTGATCAAAAAATATCATACAACATAAAAAGTAGGAAACTTAATTCTCTACAAAAAAGGTCTCTTAACATTTTGCCATAGCTCTCCTCGTTTCCGAGATGTTTGCAGATTTATCTCAAGGGAAGGGGCCTGACGGACATATTTCGAGATATTTCTTCTTCTTGTTGTTCTTCTTCTGCACAGCTAAGCTGGAAGTGGCATTTGCGGCTCGCACTAGTGCAGAGTTATCTCAAAGAAAGGGGCCACGGTGTTTCTGTATCTCTATTATGTTGGTGCGGCTTCGGAACTTTTAAATATCTCGATGTATCTCGAAAACTACGCTTCTGATCAAAAAATATCATAGAACATAAATTGTAGGAAACATAATTCTCTATAAAAAACGTCTCTTAACATTTTGCCATAGCTCGCTTCGTTTCCGAGATATTTGCAGATTCATCTCAAAGGAACTGGCCTGACGGACATATTTCGAGATATTTCTACTTCTTGTTGTTCTTCCTCTGCACAGCTAAGCTGGAAGTGGCATTTGCAGCTCGCAATAGTGCAGAGTTATCTCAAAGAAAGGGGCCACGGCGTTTCTGTATCTCTATTATGTTGGTGCGGCTTCGGAACTTTTAAATATCTTGATATATCTCGAGAACTACGCATCTGATCAAAAAATATCATAGAACATAAAAAGTAGGAAACTTAATTCTCTACAAAAAAGGTCTCTTAACATTTTGCCATAGCTCGCTTCGTTTCCGAGATATTTGCAGATTTATCTCAAGGGAAGGGGCCTGACGGACATATTTCGAGATATTTCTTCTTCTTGTTGTTCTTCTTCTGCACAGCTAAGCTGGAAGTGGCATTTGCGGCTCGCACTAGTGCAGAGTTATCTCAAAGAAAGGGGCCACGGTGTTTCTGTATCTCTATTATGTTGGTGCGGCTTCGGAACTTTTAAATATCTCGATGTATCTCGAAAACTACGCTTCTGATCAAAAAATATCATACAAAATAAATTGTAGGAAACATAATTCTCTACAAAAAAGGTCTCTTAACATTTTGCCATAGCTCTCTTCGTTTCCGAGATGTTTGCAGATCTATCTCAAGGGAAGGGGCCTGACGGACATATTTCGAGATATTTCTTCTTCTTGTTGTTCTTCTTCTGCACAGCTAAGCTGGAAGTGGCATTTGCGGCTCGCACTAGTGCAGAGTTATCTCAAAGAAAGGGGCCACGGTGTTTCTGTATCTCTATTATGTTGGTGCGGCTTCGGAACTTTTAAATATCTCGATGTATCTCGAAAACTACGCTTCTGATCAAAAAATATCATAGAACATAAATTGTAGGAAACATAATTCTCTATAAAAAACGTCTCTTAACTTTTTGCCATAGCATGCTTCGTTTCCGAGATATTTGCAGATTCATCTCAAAGGAACTGGCCTGACGGACATATTTCGAGATATTTCTTCTTCTTGTTGTTCTTCCTCTGCACAGCTAAGCTGGAAGTGGCATTTGCAGCTCGCAATAGTGCAGAGTTATCTCAAAGAAAGGGGCCACGGCGTTTCTGTATCTCTATTATGTTGGTGCGGCTTCGGAACTTTTAAATATCTTGATATATCTCGAGAACTACGCATCTGATCAAAAAATATCATAGAACATAAAAAGTAGGAAACTTAATTCTCTACAAAAAAGGTCTCTTAACATTTTGCCATAGGTCGCTTCGTTTCCGAGATATTTGCAGATTTATCTCAAGGGAAGGGGCCTGACGGACATATTTCGAGATATTTCTTCTTCTTGTTGTTCTTCTTCTGCACAGCTAAGCTGGAAGTGGCATTTACAGCTCGCAATAGTGCAGAGTTATCTCAAAGAAAGGGGCCACGGTGTTTCTGTATCTCTATTATGTTGGTGCGGCTTCGGAACTTTTAAATATCTTGATATATCTCGAGAACTACGCATCTGATCAAAAAATATCATACAACATAAAAAGTAGGAAACTTAATTCTCTACAAAAAAGGTCTCTTAACATTTTGCCATAGCTCTCTTCGTTTCCGAGATGTTTGCAGATCTATCTCAAGGGAAGGGGCCTGACGGACATATTTCGAGATATTTCTTCTTCTTGTTGTTCTTCTTCTGCACAGCTAAGCTGGAAGTGGCATTTGCGGCTCGCACTAGTGCAGAGTTATCTCAAAGAAAGGGGCCACGGTGTTTCTGTATCTCTATTATGTTGGTGCGGCTTCGGAACTTTTAAATATCTCGATGTATCTCGAAAACTACGCTTCTGATCAAAAAATATCATAGAACATAAATTGTAGGAAACATAATTCTCTATAAAAAACGTCTCTTAACATTTTGCCATAGCATGCTTCGTTTCCGAGATATTTGCAGATTCATCTCAAAGGAACTGGCCTGACGGACATATTTCGAGATATTTCTTCTTCTTGTTGTTCTTCCTCTGCACAGCTAAGCTGGAAGTGGCATTTACAGCTCGCAATAGTGCAGAGTTATCTCAAAGAAAGGGGCCACGGTGTTTCTGTATCTCTATTATGTTGGTGCGGCTTCGGAACTTTTAAATATCTTGATATATCTCGAGAACTACGCATCTGATCAAAAAATATCATACAACATAAAAAGTAGGAAACTTAATTCTCTACAAAAAAGGTCTCTTAACATTTTGCCATAGCTCTCCTCGTTTCCGAGATATTTGCAGATTTATCTCAAGGGAAGGGGCCTGACGGACATATTTCGAGATATTTCTTCTTCTTGTTGTTCTTCTTCTGCACAGCTAAGCTGGAAGTGGCATTTGCGGCTCGCACTAGTGCAGAGTTATCTCAAAGAAAGGGGCCACGGTGTTTCTGTATCTCTATTATGTTGGTGCGGCTTCGGAACTTTTAAATATCTCGATGTATCTCGAAAACTACGCTTCTGATCAAAAAATATCATACAAAATAAATTGTAGGAAACATAATTCTCTACAAAAAAGGTCTCTTAACATTTTGCCATAGCTCTCTTCGTTTCCGAGATGTTTGCAGATCTATCTCAAGGGAAGGGGCCTGACGGACATATTTCGAGATATTTCTTCTTCTTGTTGTTCTTCTTCTGCACAGCTAAGCTGGAAGTGGCATTTGCGGCTCGCACTAGTGCAGAGTTATCTCAAAGAAAGGGGCCACGGTGTTTCTGTATCTCTATTATGTTGGTGCGGCTTCGGAACTTTTAAATATCTCGATGTATCTCGAAAACTACGCTTCTGATCAAAAAATATCATAGAACATAAATTGTAGGAAACATAATTCTCTATAAAAAACGTCTCTTAACATTTTGCCATAGCATGCTTCGTTTCCGAGATATTTGCAGATTCATCTCAAAGGAACTGGCCTGACGGACATATTTCGAGATATTTCTTCTTCTTGTTGTTCTTCCTCTGCACAGCTAAGCTGGAAGTGGCATTTGCAGCTCGCAATAGTGCAGAGTTATCTCAAAGAAAGGGGCCACGGCGTTTCTGTATCTCTATTATGTTGGTGCGGCTTCGGAACTTTTAAATATCTTGATATATCTCGAGAACTACGCATCTGATCAAAAAATATCATAGAACATAAAAAGTAGGAAACTTAATTCTCTACAAAAAAGGTCTCTTAACATTTTGCCATAGGTCGCTTCGTTTCCGAGATATTTGCAGATTTATCTCAAGGGAAGGGGCCTGACGGACATATTTCGAGATATTTCTTCTTCTTGTTGTTCTTCTTCTGCACAGCTAAGCTGGAAGTGGCATTTACAGCTCGCAATAGTGCAGAGTTATCTCAAAGAGAGGGGCCACGGTGTTTCTGTATCTCTATTATGTTGGTGCGGCTTCGGAACTTTTAAATATCTTGATATATCTCGAGAACTACGCATCTGATCAAAAAATATCGTACAACATAAAAAGTAGCAAACTTAATTCTCTACAAAAAAGGTCTCTTAACATTTTGCCATAGCTCTCCTCGTTTCCGAGATATTTGCAGATTTATCTCAAGGGAAGGGGCCTGACGGACATATTTCGAGATATTTCTTCTTCTTGTTGTTCTTCTTCTGCACAGCTAAGCTGGAAGTGGCATTTGCGGCTCGCACTAGTGCAGAGTTATCTCAAAGAAAGGGGCCACGGTGTTTCTGTATCTCTATTATGTTGGTGCGGCTTCGGAACTTTTAAATATCTCGATGTATCTCGAAAACTACGCTTCTGATCAAAAAATATCATACAAAATAAATTGTAGGAAACATAATTCTCTACAAAAAAGGTCTCTTAACATTTTGCCATAGCTCTCTTCGTTTCCGAGATGTTTGCAGATCTATCTCAAGGGAAGGGGCCTGACGGACATATTTCGAGATATTTCTTCTTCTTGTTGTTCTTCTTCTGCACAGCTAAGCTGGAAGTGGCATTTGCAGCTCGCAATAGTGCAGAGTTATCTCAAAGAAAGGGGCCACGGTGTTTCTGTATCTCTATTATGTTGGTGCGGCTTCGGAACTTTTAAATATCTTGATATATCTCGAGAACTACGCGTCTGATCAAAAAATATCATAGAACATAAAAAGTAGGAAACTTAATTCTCTACAAAAAAGGTCTCTTAACATTTTGCCATAGCTCTCTTCGTTTCCGAGATATTTGCAGATTTATCTCAAGGGAAGGGGCCTGACGGACATATTTCGAGATATTTCTTCTTCTTGTTGTTCTTCTTCTGCACAGCTAAGCTGGAAGTGGCATTTGCGGCTCGCACTAGTGCAGAGTTATCTCAAAGAAAGGGGCCACGGTGTTTCTGTATCTCTATTATGTTGGTGCGGCTTCGGAACTTTTAAATATCTCGATGTATCTCGAAAACTACGCTTCTGATCAAAAAATATCATAGAACATAAATTGTAGGAAACATAATTCTCTATAAAAAACGTCTCTTAACATTTTGCCATAGCATGCTTCGTTTCCGAGATATTTGCAGATTCATCTCAAAGGAACTGGCCTGACGGACATATTTCGAGATATTTCTTCTTCTTGTTGTTCTTCCTCTGCACAGCTAAGCTGGAAGTGGCATTTGCAGCTCGCAATAGTGCAGAGTTATCTCAAAGAAAGGGGCCGCGGCGTTTCTGTATCTCTATTATGTTGGTGCGGCTTCGGAACTTTTAAATATCTTGATATATCTCGAGAACTACGCATCTGATCAAAAAATATCATAGAAGGTAAAAAGTAGGAAACTTAATTCTCTACAAAAAAGGTCTCTTAACATTTTGCCATAGCTCGCTTCGTTTCCGAGATATTTGCAGATTTATCTCAAGGGAAGGGGCCTGACGGACATATTTCGAGATATTTCTTCTTCTTGTTGTTCTTCTTCTGCACAGCTAAGCTGGAAGTGGCGTTTGCGGCTCGCACTAGTGCAGAGTTATCTCAAAGAAAGGGGCCACGGTGTTTCTGTATCCCTATTATGTTGGTGCGGCTTCGGAACTTTTAAATATCTCGATATATCTCGAAAACTACGCTTCGGATCAAAAAATATCATAGAACATAAATAGTAGGAAACATAATTCTCTACAAAAAACGTCTCTTAACATTTTGCCATAGCTCGCTTCGTTTCCGAGATATGTGCAGATTTATCTCAAGGGAAGGGGCCTGACGGACATATTTCGAGATATTTCTTCTTCTTGTTGTTCTTCTTCTGCACAGCTAAGCTGGAAGTGGCATTTGCGGCTCGCACTAGTGCAGAGTTATCTCAACGAAAGGGGCCACGGTGTTTCTGTATCTCTATTATGTTGGTGCGGCTTCGGAACTTTTAAATATCTCGATGTATCTCGAAAACTACGCTTCTGATCAAAAAATATCATAGAACATAAATTGTAGGAAACATAATTCTCTATAAAAAACATCTCTTAACATTTTGCCATAGCTCGCTTCGTTTCCGAGATATTTGCAGATTCATCTCAAAGGAACTGGCCTGACGGACATATTTCGAGATATTTCTTCTTCTTGTTGTTCTTCCTCTGCACAGCTAAGCTGGAAGTGGCATTTGCAGCTCGCAATAGTGCAGAGTTATCTCAAAGAAAGGGGCCACGGTGTTTCTGTATCTGTATTATGTTGGTGCGGCTTCGGAACTTTTAAATATCTTGATATATCTCGAGAACTACACGTCTGATCAAAAAATATCATAGAACATAAAAAGTAGGAAACTTAATTCTCTACAAAAACGGTCTCTTAACATTTTGCCATAGCTCGCTTCGTTTCCGAGATATTTGCAGATTTATCTCAAGGGAAGGGGCCTGACGGACATATTTCGAGATATTTCTTCTTCTTGTTGTTCTTCCTCTGCACAGCTAAGCTGGAAGTGGCATTTGCAGCTCGCAATAGTGCAGAGTTATCTCAAAGAAAGGGGCCACGGCGTTTCTGTATCCCTATTATGTTGGTGCGGCTTCGGAACTTTTAAATATCTTGATATATCTCGAGAACTACGCATCTGATCAAAAAATATCATAGAACATAAAAAGTAGGAAACTTAATTCTCTACAAAAAAGGTCTCTTAACATTTTGCCATAGCTCTCTTCGTTTCCGAGATATTTGCAGATTTATCTCAAGGGAAGGGGCCTGACGGACATATTTCGAGATATTTCTTCTTCTTGTTGTTCTTCTTCTGCACAGCTAAGCTGGAAGTGGCATTTGCGGCTCGCACTAGTGCAGAGTTATCTCAAAGAAAGGGGCCACGGTGTTTCTGTATCTCTATTATGTTGGTGCGGCTTCGGAACTTTTAAATATCTCGATGTATCTCGAAAACTACGCTTCTGATCAAAAAATATCATAGAACATAAATTGTAGGAAACATAATTCTCTATAAAAAACGTCTCTTAACATTTTGCCATAGCTCGCTTCGTTTCCGAGATATTTGCAGATTCATCTCAAAGGAACTGGCCTGACGGACATATTTCGAGATATTTCTTCTTCTTGTTGTTCTTCCTCTGCACAGCTAAGCTGGAAGTGGCATTTGCAGCTCGCAATAGTGCAGAGTTATCTCAAAGAAAGGGGCCACGGCGTTTCTGTATCTCTATTATGTTGGTGCGGCTTCGGAACTTTTAAATATCTTGATATATCTCGAGAACTACGCATCTGATCAAAAAATATCATAGAACATAAAAAGTAGGAAACTTAATTCTCTACAAAAAAGGTCTCTTAACATTTTGCCATAGGTCGCTTCGTTTCCGAGATATTTGCAGATTTATCTCAAGGGAAGGGGCCTAACGGACATATTTCGAGATATTTCTTCTTCTTGTTGTCCTTCTTCTGCACAGCTAAACTGGAAGTGGCATTTCCAGCTCGCAATAGTGCAGAGTTATCTCAAAGAGAGGGGCCACGGTGTTTCTGTATCTCTATTATGTTGGTGCGGCTTCGGAACTTTTAAATATCTTGATATATCTCGAGAACTACGCATCTGATCAAAAAATATCATAGAAGGTAAAAAGTAGGAAACTTAATTCTCTACAAAAAAGGTCTCTTAACATTTTGCCATAGCTCGCTTCGTTTCCGAGATATTTGCAGATTTATCTCAAGGGAAGGGGCCTGACGGACATATTTCGAGATATTTCTTCTTCTTGTTGTTCTTCTTCTGCACAGCTAAGCTGGAAGTGGCATTTACAGCTCGCAATAGTGCAGAGTTATCTCAAAGAAAGGGGCCACGGTGTTTCTGTATCTCTATTATGTTGGTGCGGCTTCGGAACTTTTAAATATCTTGATATATCTCGAGAACTACGCATCTGATCAAAAAATATCATAGAACACAAAAAGTAGGAAACTTAATTCTCTACAAAAAAGGTCTCTTAACATTTTGCCATAGCTCGCTTCGTTTCCGAGATATTTGCAGATTTATCTCAAGGGAAGGGGCCTAACGGACATATTTCGAGAGATTTCTTCTTCTTGTTGTTCTTGTTCTGCACAGCTAAGCTGGAAGTGGCATTTGCGGCTCGCACTAGTGCAGAGTTATCTCAAAAAAAGGGGCCACGGTGTTTCTGTATCTCTATTATGTTGGTGCGGCTTCGGAACTTTTAAATATCTTGATATATCTCGAGAACTACGCATCTGATCAAAAAATATCATAGAACATAAAAAGTAGGAAACTTAATTCTCTACAAAAAAGGTCTCTTAACATTTTGCCATAGCTCTCCTCGTTTCCGAGATATTTGCAGATTTATCTCAAGGGAAGGGGCCTGACGGACATATTTCGAGATATTTCTTCTTCTTGTTGTTCTTCTTCTGCACAGCTAAGCTGGAAGTGGCATTTGCGGCTCGCACTAGTGCAGAGTTATCTCAAAGAAAGGGGCCACGGTGTTTCTGTATCTCTATTATGTTGGTGCGGCTTCGGAACTTTTAAATATCTTGATATATCTCGAGAACTACGCATCTGATCAAAAAATATCATAGAACATAAAAAGTAGGAAACTTAATTCTCTACAAAAAAGGTCTCTTAACATTTTGCCATAGCTCTCCTCGTTTCCGAGATATTTGCAGATTTATCTCAAGGGAAGGGGCCTGACGGACATATTTCGAGATATTTCTTCTTCTTGTTGTTCTTCTTCTGCACAGCTAAGCTGGAAGTGGCATTTGCGGCTCGCACTAGTGCAGAGTTATCTCAAAGAAAGGGGCCACGGTGTTTCTGTATCTCTATTATGTTGGTGCGGCTTCGGAACTTTTAAATATCTCGATGTATCTCGAAAACTACGCTTCTGATCAAAAAATATCATAGAACATAGATTGTAGGAAACATAATTCTCTATAAAAAACGTCTCTTAACATTTTGCCATAGCTCGCTTCGTTTCCGAGATATTTGCAGATTCATCTCAAGGGAAGGGGCCTAACGGACATATTTCGAGATATTTCTTCTTCTTGTTGTCCTTCTTCTGCACAGCTAAGCTGGAAGTGGCATTTGCGGCTCGCACTTGTGCAGAGTTATCTCAAAGAAAGGGGCCACGGTGTTTCTGTATCTCTATTATGTTGGTGCGGCTTCGGAACTTTTAAATATCTCGATGTATCTCGAAAACTACGCTTCTGATCAAAAATATCATACAACATAAATTGTAGGAAACATAATTCTCTATAAAAAACGTCTCTTAACATTTTGCCATAGCTCGCTTCGTTTCCGAGATATTTGCAGATTCATCTCAAAGGAACTGGCCTGACGGACATATTTCGAGATATTTCTTCTTCTTGTTGTTCTTCCTCTGCACAGCTAAGCTGGAAGTGGCATTTGCAGCTCGCAATAGTGCAGAGTTATCTCAAAGAAAGGGGCCACGGCGTTTCTGTATCTCTATTATGTTGGTGCGGCTTCGGAACTTTTAAATATCTTGATATATCTCGAGAACTACGCATCTGATCAAAAAATATCATAGAACATAAAAAGTAGGAAACTTAATTCTCTACAAAAAAGGTCTCTTAACATTTTGCCATAGCTCGCTTCGTTTCCGAGATATTTGCAGATTTATCTCAAGGGAAGGGGCCTGACGGACATATTTCGAGATATTTCTTCTTCTTGTTGTTCTTCTTCTGCACAGCTAAGCTGGAAGTGGCATTTGCGGCTCGCACTAGTGCAGAGTTATCTCAAAGAAAGGGGCCACGGTGTTTCTGTATCTCTATTATGTTGGTGCGGCTTCGGAACTTTTAAATATCTCGATGTATCTCGAAAACTACGCTTCTGATCAAAAAATATCATACAAAATAAATTGTAGGAAACATAATTCTCTACAAAAAAGGTCTCTTAACATTTTGCCATAGCTCTCTTCGTTTCCGAGATGTTTGCAGATCTATCTCAAGGGAAGGGGCCTGACGGACATATTTCGAGATATTTCTTCTTCTTGTTGTTCTTCTTCTGCACAGCTAAGCTGGAAGTGGCATTTGCAGCTCGCAATAGTGCAGAGTTATCTCAAAGAAAGGGGCCACGGTGTTTCTGTATCTCTATTATGTTGGTGCGGCTTCGGAACTTTTAAATATCTTGATATATCTCGAGAACTACGCGTCTGATCAAAAAATATCATAGAACATAAAAAGTAGGAAACTTAATTCTCTACAAAAACGGTCTCTTAACATTTTGCCATAGCTCGCTTCGTTTCCGAGATATTTGCAGATATATCTCAAGGGAAGGGGCCTGACGGACATATTTCGAGATATTTCTTCTTCTTGTTGTTCTTCTTCTGCACAGCTAAGCTGGAAGTGGCATTTGCGGCTCGCACTAGTGCACAGTTATCTCAAAGAAAGGGGCCACGGTGTTTCTGTATCTCTATTATGTTGGTGCGTCTTCGGAACTTTTAAATATCTCGATATATCTCGAAAACTACGCTTCTGATCAAAAAATATCATAGAAGATAAAAAGTAGGAAACTTAATTCTCTACAAAAAAGGTCTCTTAACATTTTGCCATAGCTCGCTTCGTTTCCGAGATATTTGCAGATTTATCTCAAGGGAAGGGGCCTGACGGACATATTTCGAGATATTTCTTCTTCTTGTTGTTCTTCTTCTGCACAGCTAAGCTGGAAGTGGCATTTGCGGCTCGCACTAGTGCAGAGTTATCTCAAAGAAAGGGGCCACGGTGTTTCTGTATCTCTATTATGTTGGTGCGGCTTCGGAACTTTTAAATATCTCGATGTATCTCGAAAACTACGCTTCTGATCAAAAAATATCATACAAAATAAATTGTAGGAAACATAATTCTCTACAAAAAAGGTCTCTTAACATTTTGCCATAGCTCTCTTCGTTTCCGAGATGTTTGCAGATCTATCTCAAGGGAAGGGGCCTGACGGACATATTTCGAGATATTTCTTCTTCTTGTTGTTCTTCTTCTGCACAGCTAAGCTGGAAGTGGCATTTGCAGCTCGCAATAGTGCAGAGTTATCTCAAAGAAAGGGGCCACGGTGTTTCTGTATCTCTATTATGTTGGTGCGGCTTCGGAACTTTTAAATATCTTGATATATCTCGAGAACTACGCGTCTGATCAAAAAATATCATAGAACATAAAAAGTAGGAAACTTAATTCTCTACAAAAAAGGTCTCTTAACATTTTGCCATAGCTCTCTTCGTTTCCGAGATATTTGCAGATTTATCTCAAGGGAAGGGGCCTGACGGACATATTTCGAGATATTTCTTCTTCTTGTTGTTCTTCTTCTGCACAGCTAAGCTGGAAGTGGCATTTGCGGCTCGCACTAGTGCAGAGTTATCTCAAAGAAAGGGGCCACGGTGTTTCTGTATCTCTATTATGTTGGTGCGGCTTCGGAACTTTTAAATATCTCGATGTATCTCGAAAACTACGCTTCTGATCAAAAAATATCATAGAACATAAATTGTAGGAAACATAATTCTCTATAAAAAACGTCTCTTAACATTTTGCCATAGCATGCTTCGTTTCCGAGATATTTGCAGATTCATCTCAAAGGAACTGGCCTGACGGACATATTTCGAGATATTTCTTCTTCTTGTTGTTCTTCCTCTGCACAGCTAAGCTGGAAGTGGCATTTGCAGCTCGCAATAGTGCAGAGTTATCTCAAAGAAAGGGACCACGGCGTTTCTGTATCTCTATTATGTTGGTGCGGCTTCGGAACTTTTAAATATCTTGATATATCTCGAGAACTACGCATCTGATCAAAAAATATCATAGAACATAAAAAGTAGGAAACTTAATTCTCTACAAAAAAGGTCTCTTAACATTTTGCCATAGGTCGCTTCGTTTCCGAGATATTTGCAGATTTATCTCAAGGGAAGGGGCCTGACGGACATATTTCGAGATATTTCTTCTTGTTGTTCTTCTTCTGCACAGCTAAGCTGGAAGTGGCATTTACAGCTCGCAATAGTGCAGAGTTATCTCAAAGAAAGGGGCCACGGTGTTTCTGTATCTCTATTATGTTGGTGCGGCTTCGGAACTTTTAAATATCTTGATATATCTCGAGAACTACGCATCTGATCAAAAAATATCATACAACATAAAAAGTAGGAAACTTAATTCTCTACAAAAAAGGTCTCTTAACATTTTGCCATAGCTCTCCTCGTTTCCGAGATATTTGCAGATTTATCTCAAGGGAAGGGGCCTGACGGACATATTTCGAGATATTTCTTCTTCTTGTTGTTCTTCTTCTGCACAGCTAAGCTGGAAGTGGCATTTGCGGCTCGCACTAGTGCAGAGTTATCTCAACGAAAGGGGCCACGGTGTTTCTGTATCTCTATTATGTTGGTGCGGCTTCGGAACTTTTAAATATCTCGATGTATCTCGAAAACTACGCTTCTGATCAAAAAATATCATAGAACATAAATTGTAGGAAACATAATTCTCTATAAAAAACGTCTCTTAACATTTTGCCATAGCTCGCTTCGTTTCCGAGATATTTGCAGATTCATCTCAAAGGAACTGGCCTGACGGACATATTTCGAGATATTTCTACTTCTTGTTGTTCTTCCTCTGCACAGCTAAGCTGGAAGTGGCATTTGCAGCTCGCAATAGTGCAGAGTTATCTCAAAGAAAGGGGCCACGGCGTTTCTGTATCTCTATTATGTTGGTGCGGCTTCGGAACTTTTAAATATCTTGATATATCTCGAGAACTACGCATCTGATCAAAAAATATCATAGAACATAAAAAGTAGGAAACTTAATTCTCTACAAAAAAGGTCTCTTAACATTTTGCCATAGCTCGCTTCGTTTCCGAGATATTTGCAGATTTATCTCAAGGGAAGGGGCCTGACGGACATATTTCGAGATATTTCTTCTTCTTGTTGTTCTTCTTCTGCACAGCTAAGCTGGAAGTGGCATTTGCGGCTCGCACTAGTGCAGAGTTATCTCAAAGAAAGGGGCCACGGTGTTTCTGTATCTCTATTATGTTGGTGCGGCTTCGGAACTTTTAAATATCTCGATGTATCTCGAAAACTACGCTTCTGATCAAAAAATATCATACAAAATAAATTGTAGGAAACATAATTCTCTACAAAAAAGGTCTCTTAACATTTTGCCATAGCTCTCTTCGTTTCCGAGATGTTTGCAGATCTATCTCAAGGGAAGGGGCCTGACGGACATATTTCGAGATATTTCTTCTTCTTGTTGTTCTTCTTCTGCACAGCTAAGCTGGAAGTGGCATTTGCAGCTCGCAATAGTGCAGAGTTATCTCAAAGAAAGGGGCCACGGTGTTTCTGTATCTCTATTATGTTGGTGCGGCTTCGGAACTTTTAAATAACTTGATATATCTCGAGAACTACGCATCTGATCAAAAAATATCATAGAACATAAAAAGTAGGAAACTTAATTCTCTACAAAAAAGGTCTCTTAACATTTTGCCATAGCTCGCTTCGTTTCCGAGATATGTGCAGATTTATCTCAAGGGAAGGGGCCTGACGGACATATTTCGAGATATTTCTTCTTCTTGTTGTTCTTCTTCTGCACAGCTAAGCTGGAAGTGGCATTTGCGGCTCGCACTAGTGCAGAGTTATCTCAACGAAAGGGGCCACGGTGTTTCTGTATCTCTATTATGTTGGTGCGGCTTCGGAACTTTTAAATATCTTGATATATCTCGAGAACTACGCATCTGATCAAAAAATATCATAGAAGATAAAAAGTAGGAAACTTAATTCTCTACAAAAAAGCTCTCTTAACATTTTGCCATAGCTCGCTTCGTTTCCGAGATATTTGCAGATTTATCTCAAGGGAAGGGGCCTGACGGACATATTTCGAGATATTTCTTCTTCTTGTTGTTCTTCTTCTGCACAGCTAAGCTGGAAGTGGCATTTGCGGCTCGCAATAGTGCAGAGTTATCTCAAAGAAAGGGGCCACGGTGTTTCTGTATCCCTATTATGTTGGTGCGGCTTCGGAACTTTTAAATATCTCGATATATCTCGAAAAGTACGCTTCTGATCAAAAAATATCATAGAACATAAATTGTAGGAAACATAATTCTCTACAAAAAAGATCTCTTAACATTTTGTCATAGCTCGCTTCGTTTCCGAGATATTTGCAGATATATCTCAAGGGAAGGGGCCTGACGGACATATTTCGAGATATTTCTTCTTCTTGTTGTTCTTCTTCTGCACAGCTAAACTGGAAGTGGCATTTCCAGCTCGCAATAGTGCAGAGTTATCTCAAAGAGAGGGGCCACGGTGTTTCTGTATCTCTATTATGTTGGTGCGGCTTCGGAACTTTTAAATATCTTGATATATCTCGAGAACTACGCATCTGATCAAAAAATATCATAGAAGATAAAAAGTAGGAAACTTAATTCTCTACAAAAAAGGTCTCTTAACATTTTGCCATAGCTCGCTTCGTTTCCGAGATATTTGCAGATTTATCTCAAGGGAAGGGGCCTGACGGACATATTTCGAGATATTTCTTCTTCTTGTTGTTCTTCTTCTGCACAGCTAAGCTGGAAGTGGCATTTGCGGCTCGCACTAGTGCAGAGTTATCTCAACGAAAGGGGCCACGGTGTTTCTGTATCTCTATTATGTTGGTGCGGCTTCGGAACTTTTAAATATCTTGATATATCTCGAGAACTACGCATCTGATCAAAAAATATCATAGAAGATAAAAAGTAGGAAACTTAATTCTCTACAAAAAAGCTCTCTTAACATTTTGCCATAGCTCGCTTCGTTTCCGAGATATTTGCAGATTTATCTCAAGGGAAGGGGCCTGACGGACATATTTCGAGATATTTCTTCTTCTTGTTGTTCTTCTTCTGCACAGCTAAGCTGGAAGTGGCATTTGCGGCTCGCAATAGTGCAGAGTTATCTCAAAGAAAGGGGCCACGGTGTTTCTGTATCCCTATTATGTTGGTGCGGCTTCGGAACTTTTAAATATCTCGATATATCTCGAAAAGTACGCTTCTGATCAAAAAATATCATAGAACATAAATTGTAGGAAACATAATTCTCTACAAAAAAGATCTCTTAACATTTTGTCATAGCTCGCTTCGTTTCCGAGATATTTGCAGATATATCTCAAGGGAAGGGGCCTGACGGACATATTTCGAGATATTTCTTCTTCTTGTTGTTCTTCTTCTGCACAGCTAAACTGGAAGTGGCATTTCCAGCTCGCAATAGTGCAGAGTTATCTCAAAGAGAGGGGCCACGGTGTTTCTGTATCTCTATTATGTTGGTGCGGCTTCGGAACTTTTAAATATCTTGATATATCTCGAGAACTACGCATCTGATCAAAAAATATCACAGAAGATAAAAAGTAGGAAACTTAATTCTCTACAAAAAAGGTCTCTTAACATTTTGCCATAGCTCGCTTCGTTTCCGAGATATTTGCAGATTTATCTCAAGGGAAGGGGCCTGACGGACATATTTCGAGATATTTCTTCTTCTTGTTGTTCTTCTTCTGCACAGCTAAGCTGGAAGTGGCATATGCAGCTCGCAATAGTGCAGAGTTATCTCAAAGAAAGGGACCACGGTGTTTCTGTATCCCTATTATGTTGGTGCGGCTTCTGAACTTTTAAATATCTCGATATATCTCGAGAACTACGCTTCTGACCAAAAAATATCATAGAACATAAATTGTAGGAAACATAATTCTCTACAAAAAACGTCTCTTAACATTTTGCCATAGCTCGCTTCGTTTCCGAGATATTTGCAGATTTATCTCAAGGGAAGGGGCCTGACGGACATATTTCGAGATATTTCTTCTTCTTGTTGTTCTTCTTCTGCACAGCTAAGCTGGAAGTGGCATTTGCGGCTCGCACTAGTGCAGAGTTATCTCAAAGAAAGGGGCCACGGTGTTTCTGTATCTCTATTATGTTGGTACGGCTTCGGAACTTTTAAATATCTCGATATATCTCGAAAACTACGCGTCTGATCAAAAAATATCATAGAACATAAAAAGTAGGAAACTTAATTCTCTACAAAAAAGGTCTCTTAACATTTTGCCATAGCCCTCTTCTTTTCCGAGATATTTGCAGATTTATCTCAAGGGAAGGGGCCTGACGGACATTAATCGAGATATTTCTTCTTCTTGATGTTCTTCTTCTGCACAGCTAAGCTGGAAGTGGCATTTGCAGCTCGCAATAGTGCAGAGTTATCTCAAAGAAAGGGGCCACGGTGTTTGTGTATCTCTATTATGTTGGTGCGGCTTCGGAACTTTTAAATATCTTGATATATCTCGAGAACTACGCATCTGATCAAAGAATATCATAGAACATAAATTGTAGGAAACATAATTCTCTACAAAAAAGGGCTCTTAACATTTTGCCATAGCTCGCTTCGTTTCCGAGATATTTGCAGATATATCTCAAGGGAAGGGGCCTGACGGACATATTTCGAGATATTTCTTCTTCTTGTTGTTCTTCTTCTGCACAGCTAAGCTGGAAGTGGCATTTACAGCTCGCAATAGTGCAGAGTTATCTCAAAGAAAGGGGCCACGGTGTTTCTGTATCTCTATTATGTTGGTGCGGCTTCGGAACTTTTAAATATCTTGATATATCTCGAGAACTACGCATCTGATCAAAAAATATCATAGAACATAAAAAGTAGGAAACTTAATTCTCTACAAAAAAGGTCTCTTAACATTTTGCCATAGCTCGCTTCGTTTCCGAGATATTTGCAGATTTATCTCAAGGGAAGGGGCCTAACGGACATATTTCTAGATATTTCTTCTTCTTGTTGTTCTTCTTCTGCACAGCTAAACTGGAAGTGGCATTTCCAGCTCGCAATAGTGCAGAGTTATCTCAAAGAGAGGGGCCACGGTGTTTCTGTATCTCTATTATGTTGGTACGGCTTCGGAACTTTTAAATATCTTGATATATCTCGAGAACTACGCATCTGATCAAAAAATATCATAGAAGATAAAAAGTAGGAAACTTAATTCTCTACAAAAAAGGTCTCTTAACATTTTGCCATAGCTCGCTTCGTTTCCGAGATATTTGCAGATTTATCTCAAGGGAAGGGGCCTGACGGACATATTTCGAGATATTTCTTCTTCTTGTTGTTCTTCTTCTGCACAGCTAAGCTGGAAGTGGCATTTGCGGCTCGAACTAGTGCAGAGTTATCTCAAAGAAAGGGGCCACGGTGTTTCTGTATCTCTATTATGTTGGTACGGCTTCGGAACTTTTAAATATCTCGATATATCTCGAAAACTACGCGTCTGATCAAAAAATATCATAGAACATAAAAAGTAGGAAACTTAATTCTCTACAAAAAAGGTCTCTTAACATTTTGCCATAGCCCTCTTCTTTTCCGAGATATTTGCAGATTTATCTCAAGGGAAGGGGCCTGACGGACATTAATCGAGATATTTCTTCTTCTTGATGTTCTTCTTCTGCACAGCTAAGCTGGAAGTGGCATTTGCAGCTCGCAATAGTGCAGAGTTATCTCAAAGAAAGGGGCCACGGTGTTTGTGTATCTCTATTATGTTGGTGCGGCTTCGGAACTTTTAAATATCTTGATATATCTCGAGAACTACGCATCTGATCAAAGAATATCATAGAACATAAATTGTAGGAAACATAATTCTCTACAAAAAAGGTCTCTTAACATTTTGCCATAGCTCGCTTCGTTTCCGAGATATTTGCAGATATATCTCAAGGGAAGGGGCCTGACGGACATATTTCGAGATATTTCTTCTTCTTGTTGTTCTTCTTCTGCACAGCTAAGCTGGAAGTGGCATTTACAGCTCGCAATAGTGCAGAGTTATCTCAAAGAAAGGGGCCACGGTGTTTCTGTATCTCTATTATGTTGGTGCGGCTTCGGAACTTTTAAATATCTTGATATATCTCGAGAACTACGCATCTGATCAAAAAATATCATAGAACATAAAAAGTAGGAAACTTAATTCTCTACAAAAAAGGTCTCTTAACATTTTGCCATAGCTCGCTTCGTTTCCGAGATATTTGC
The DNA here is from genome assembly GCF_051020975.1 of Osmia lignaria lignaria. Taxonomy (NCBI): domain Eukaryota; kingdom Metazoa; phylum Arthropoda; class Insecta; order Hymenoptera; family Megachilidae; genus Osmia; species Osmia lignaria. Next base: position 19,604,044 of record NW_027478162.1, on the reverse strand, counting down.
AGATTTATCTCAAGGGAAGGGGCCTAACGGACATATTTCTAGATATTTCTTCTTCTTGTTGTTCTTCTTCTGCACAGCTAAACTGGAAGTGGCATTTCCAGCTCGCAATAGTGCAGAGTTATCTCAAAGAGAGGGGCCACGGTGTTTCTGTATCTCTATTATGTTGGTGCGGTTTCGGAACTTTTAAATATCTTGATATATCTCGAGAACTACGCATCTGATCAAAAAATATCATAGAAGATAAAAAGTAGGAAACTTAATTCTCTACAAAAAAGGTCTCTTAACATTTTGCCATAGCTCGCTTCGTTTCCGAGATATTTGCAGATTTATCTCAAGGGAAGGGGCCTGACGGACATATTTCGAGATATTTCTTCTTCTTGTTGTTCTTCTTCTGCACAGCTAAGCTGGAAGTGGCATTTGCGGCTCGCACTAGTGCAGAGTTATCTCAAAGAAAGGGGCCACGGTGTTTCTGTATCTCTATTATGTTGGTGCGGCTTCGGAACTTTTAAATATCTCGATATATCTCGAAAACTACGCTTCTGATCAAAAAATATCATAGAACATAAATTGTAGGAAACATAATTCTCTACAAAAAAGGTCTTTTAACATTTTGCCATAGCTCGCTTCGTTTCCGAGATATTTGCAGATATATCTCAAGGGAAGGGGCCTGACGGACATATTTCGAGATATTTCTTCTTCTTGTTGTTCTTCTTCTGCACAGCTAAGCTGGAAGTGGCATTTACAGCTCGCAATAGTGCAGAGTTATCTCAAAGAAAGGGGCCACGGTGTTTCTGTATCTCTATTATGTTGGTGCGGCTTCGGAACTTTTAAATATCTTGATATATCTCGAGAACTACGCATCTGATCAAAAAATATCATAGAACATAAAAAGTAGGAAACTTAATTCTCTACAAAAAAGGTCTCTCAACATTTTGCCATAGCTCGCTTCGTTTCCGATATATTTCCAGATTTATCTCAAGGGAAGGGGCCTAACGGACATATTTCGAGATATTTCTTCTTCTTGTTGTTCTTCTTCTGCACAGCTAAACTGGAAGTGGCATTTACAGCTCGCAATAGTGCAGAGTTATCTCAAAGAAAGGGGCCACGGTGTTTCTGTATCTCTATTATGTTGGTGCGGCTTCGGAACTTTTAAATATCTTGATATATCTCGAGAACTACGCATCTGATCAAAAAATATCATAGAACATAAAAAGTAGGAAACTTAATTCTCTACAAAAAAGGTCTCTTAACATTTTGCCATAGCTCGCTTCGTTTCCGATATATTTGCAGATTTATCTCAAGGGAAGGGGCCTAACGGACATATTTCGAGATATTTCTTCTTCTTGTTGTTCTTCTTCTGCACAGCTAAACTGGAAGTGGCATTTCCAGCTCGCAATAGTGCAGAGTTATCTCAAAGAGAGGGGCCACGGTGTTTCTGTATCTCTATTATGTTGGTGCGGCTTCGGAACTTTTAAATGTCTTGATATATCTCGAGAACTACGCATCTGATCAAAAAATATCATAGAAGATAAAAAGTAGGAAACTTAATTCTCTACAAAAAAGGTCTCTTAATATTTTGCCATAGCTCGCTTCGTTTCCGAGATATTTGCAGATTTATCTCAAGGGAAGGGGCCTGACGGACATATTTCGAGATATTTCTTCTTCTTGTTGTTCTTCTTCTGCACAGCTAAGCTGGAAGTGGCATTTGCGGCTCGCACCAGTGCAGAGTTATCTCAAAGAAAGGGGCCACGGTGTTTCTGTATCTCTATTATGTTGGTGCGGTTTCGGAACTTTTAAATATCTTGATATATCTCGAGAGCTACGCGTCTGATCAAAAAATATCATAGAACATAAAAAGTAGGAAACATAATTCTCTACAAAAAAGGTCTCTTAACATTTTGCCATAGCTCGCTTCGTTTCCGAGATATTTGCAGATTTATCTCAAGGGAAGGGGCCTGACGGACATATTTCGAGATATTTCTTCTTCTTGTTGTTCTTCTTCTGCACAGCTAAGCTGGAAGTGGCATTTGCGGCTCGCACTAGCGCAGAGTTATCTCAAAGAAAGGGGCCACGGTGTTTCTGTATCTCTATTATGTTGGTGCGGCTTCGGAACTTTTAAATATCTCGATATATCTCGAAAACTACGCTTCTGATCAAAAAATATCATAGAACATAAATTGTAGGAAACGTAATTCTCTACAAAAAAGGTCTCTTAACATTTTGCCATAGCTAGCTTCGTTTCCGAGATATTTGCAGATATATCTCAAGGGAAGGGGCCTGACGGACATATTTCGAGATATTTCTTCTTCTTGTTGTTCTTCTTCTGCACAGCTAAGCTGGAAGTGGCATTTACAGCTCGCAATAGTGCAGAGTTATCTCAAAGAAAGGGGCCACGGTGTTTCTGTATCTCTATTATGTTGGTGCGGCTTCGGAACTTTTAAATATCTTGATATATCTCGAGAACTACGCATCAGATAAAAAAATATCACAGAACATAAAAAGTAGGAAACTTAATTCTCTACAAAAAAGGTCTCTTAACATTTTGCCATAGCTCGCTTCGTTTCCGAGATATTTGCAGATTTATCTCAAGGGAAGGGGCCTAACGGACATATTTCGAGATATTTCTTCTTCTTGTTGTTCTTCTTCTGCACAGCTAAACTGGAAGTGGCATTTCCAGCTCGCAATAGTGCAGAGTTATCTCAAAGAGAGGGGCCACGGTGTTTCTGTATCTCTATTATGTTGGTGCGGCTTCGGAACTTTTAAATATCTTGATATATCTCGAGAACTACGCATCTGATCAAAAAATATCATAGAAGATAAAAAGTAGGAAACTTAATTCTCTACAAAAAAGGTCTCTTAACATTTTGCCATAGCTCGCTTCGTTTCCGAGATATTTGCAGATTTATCTCAAGGGAAGGGGCCTGACGGACATATTTCGAGATATTTCTTCTTCTTGTTGTTCTTCTTCTGCACAGCTAAGCTGGAAGTGGCATTTGCGGCTCGCACTAGTGCAGAGTTATCTCAAAGAAAGGAGCCACGGTGTTTCTGTATCTGTATTATGTTGGTGCGGCTTCGGAACTTTTAAATATCTTGATATATCTCGAGAACTACGCATCTGATCAAAAAATATCATAGAACATAAATTGTAGGAAACATAATTCTCTACAAAAAACGTCTCTTAACATTTTGCCATAGCTCGCTTCGTTTCCGAGATATTTGCCGATTCAGCTCAAAGGAACTGGCCTGACGGACATATTTCGAGATATTTCTTCTTCTTGTTGTTCTTCCTCTGCACAGCTAAGCTGGAAGTGGCATTTGCAGCTCGCAATAGTGCAGAGTTATCTCAAAGAAAGGGGCCACGGTGTTTCTGTATCTCTATTATGTTGGTGCGGTTTCGGAACTTTTAAATATCTTGATATATCTCGAGAACTACGCATCTGATCAAAGAATATCATAGAACATAAATTGTAGGAAACATAATTCTCTACAAAAAAGGTCTCTTAACATTTTGCCATAGCTCGCTTCGTTTCCGAGATATTTGCAGATTTATCTCAAGGGAAGGGGGCTGACGGACATATTTCGAGATATTTCTTCTTCTTGTTGTTCTTCTTCTGCACAGCTAAGCTGGAAGTGGCATTTGCGGCTCGCACTAGTGCAGAGTTATCTCAAAGAAAGGGGCCACGGTGTTTCTGTATCTCTATTATGTTGGTGCGGTTTCGGAACTTTTAAATATCTTGATATATCTCGAGAACTACGCATCAGATAAAAAAATATCATAGAACATAAAAAGTAGGAAACTTAATTCTCTACAAAAAAGGTCTCTTAACATTTTGCCATAGCCCTCTTCGTTTCCGAGATATTTGCAGATTTATCTCAAGGGAAGGGGCCTGACGGACATTAATCGAGATATTTCGTCTTCTTGATGTTCTTCTTCTGCACAGCTAAGCTGGAAGTGGCATTTGCAGCTCGCAATAGTGCAGAGTTATCTCAAAGAAAGGGGCCACGGTGTTTGTGTATCTCTATTATGTTGGTGCGGCTTCGGAACTTTTAAATATCTTGATATATCTCGAGAACTACGCATCTGATCAAAGAATATCATAGAACATAAATTGTAGGAAACATAATTCTCTACAAAAAAGGTCTCTTAACATTTTGCCATAGTTCGCTTCGTTTCCGAGATATTTGCAGATATATCTCAAGGGAAGGGGCCTGACGGACATTAATCGAGATATTTCTTCTTCTTGATGTTCTTCTTCTGCACAGCTAAGCTGGAAGTGGCATTTGCAGCTCGCAATAGTGCAGAGTTATCTCAAAGAAAGGGGCCACGGTGTTTGTGTATCTCTATTATGTTGGTGCGGCTTCGGAACTTTTAAATATCTTGATATATCTCGAGAACTACGCATCTGATCAAAGAATATCATAGAACATAAATTGTAGGAAACATAATTCTCTACAAAAAAGGTCTCTTAACATTTTGCCATAGCTCGCTTCGTTTCCGAGATATTTGCAGATATATCTCAAGGGAAGGGGCCTGACGGACATATTTCGAGATATTTCTTCTTCTTGTTGTTCTTCTTCTGCACAGCTAAGCTGGAAGTGGCATTTACAGCTCGCAATAGTGCAGAGTTATCTCAAAGAAAGGGGCCACGGTGTTTCTGTATCTCTATTATGTTGGTGCGGCTTCGGAACTTTTAAATATCTCGATATATCTCGAAAACTACGCTTCTGATCAAAAAATATCATAGAACATAAATTGTAGGAAACATAATTCTCTACAAAAAACGTCTCGTAACATTTTGCCATAGCTCGCTTCGTTTCCGAGATATTTGCAGATTTATCTCAAGGGAAGGGGCCTGACGGACATATTTCGAGATATTTCTTCTTCTTGTTGTTCTTCTTCTGCACAGCTAAGCTGGAAGTGGCATTTGCGGCTCGCACTAGTGCAGAGTTATCTCAAAGAAAGGGGCCACGGTGTTTCTGTATCTCTATTATGTTGGTGCGGCTTCGGAACTTTTAAATATCTCGATATATCTCGAAAACTACGCTTCTGATCAAAAAATATCATAGAACATAAATTGTAGGAAACATAATTCTGTACAAAAAACGTCTCTTAACATTTTGCCATAGCTCGCTTCGTTTCCGAGATATTTGCAGATATATCTCAAGGGAAGGGGCCTGACGGACATATTTCGAGATATTTCTTCTTCTTGTTGTTCTTCTTCTGCACAGCTAAGCTGGAAGTGGCATTTACAGCTCGCAATAGTGCAGAGTTATCTCAAAGAAAGGGGCCACGGTGTTTCTGTATCTCTATTATGTTGGTGCGGCTTCGGAACTTTTAAATATCTTGATATATCTCGAGAACTACGCATCTGATCAAAAAATATCATAGAACATAAAAAGTAGGAAACTTAATTCTCTACAAAAAAGGTCTCTTAACATTTTGCCATAGCCCTCTTCGTTTCCGAGATATTTGCAGATTTATCTCAAGGGAAGGGGCCTGACGGACATTAATCGAGATATTTCTTCTTCTTGATGTTCTTCTTCTGCACAGCTAAGCTGGAAGTGGCATTTGCAGCTCGCAATAGTGCAAAGTTATCTCAAAGGAAGGGGCCACGGTGTTTGTGTATCTCTATTATGTTGGTGCGGCTTCGGAACTTTTAAATATCTTGATATATCTCGAGAACTACGCATCTGATCAAAAAATATCATAGAACATAAAAAGTAGGAAACTTAATTCGCTACAAAAAAGGTCTCTTAACATTTTGCCATAGCTCGCTTCGTTTCCGAGATATTTGCAGATTTATCTCAAGGGAAGGGGCCTGACGGACATATTTCGAGATATTTCTTCTTCTTGTTGTTTTTCTTCTGCACAGCTAAGCTGGAAGTGGCATTTGCGGCTCGCACTAGTGCAGAGTTATCTCAAGGAAAGGGGCCACGGTGTTTCTGTATCTGTATTATGTTGGTGCGGCTTCGGAACTTTTAAATATCTTGATATATCTCGAGAACTACGCATCTGATCAAAAAATATCATAGAACATAAATTGTAGGAAACATAATTCTCTACAAAAAACGTCTCTTAACATTTTGCCATAGCTCGCTTCGTTTCCGAGATATTTGCCGATTCAGCTCAAAGGAACTGGCCTGACGGACATATTTCGAGATATTTCTTCTTCTTGTTGTTCTTCCTCTGCACAGCTAAGCTGGAAGTGGCATTTGCAGCTCGCAATAGTGCAGAGTTATCTCAAAGAAAGGGGCCACGGTGTTTCTGTATCTCTATTATGTTGGTGCGGTTTCGGAACTTTTAAATATCTTGATATATCTCGAGAACTACGCATCTGATCAAAGAATATCATAGAACATAAATTGTAGGAAACATAATTCTCTACAAAAAAGGTCTCTTAACATTTTGCCATAGCTCGCTTCGTTTCCGAGATATTTGCAGATATATCTCAAGGGAAGGGGCCTGACGGACATATTTCGAGATATTTCTTCTTCTTGTTGTTCTTCTTCTGCACAGCTAAGCTGGAAGTGGCATTTACAGCTCGCAATAGTGCAGAGTTATCTCAAAGAAAGGGGCCACGGTGTTTCTGTATCTCTATTATGCTGGTGCGGCTTCGGAACTTTTAAATATCTTGATATATCTCGAGAACTACGCATCTGATCAAAAAATATCATAGAACATAAAAAGTAGGAAACTTAATTCTCTACAAAAAAGGTCTCTTAACATTTTGCCATAGCTCGCTTCGTTTCCGAGATATTTGCAGATTTATCTCAAGGGAAGGGGCCTGACGGACATATTTCGAGATATTTCTTCTTCTTGTTGTTCTTCTTCTGCACAGCTAAGCTGGAAGTGGCATTTGCGGCTCGCACTAGTGCAGAGTTATCTCAAAGAAAGGGGCCACGGTGTTTCTGTATCTCTATTATGTTGGTGCGGTTGAGGAACTTTTAAATATCTTGATATATCTCGAGAACTACGCATCAGATAAAAAAATATCATAGAACATAAAAAGTAGGAAACTTAATTCTCTACAAAAAAGGTCTCTTAACATTTTGCCATAGCCCTCTTCGTTTCCGAGATATTTGCAGATTTATCTCAAGGGAAGGGGCCTGACGGACATTAATCGAGATATTTCTTCTTCTTGATGTTCTTCTTCTGCACAGCTAAGCTGGAAGTGGCATTTGCAGCTCGCAATAGTGCAGAGTTATCTCAAAGAAAGGGGCCACGGTGTTTGTGTATCTCTATTATGTTGGTGCGGCTTCGGAACTTTTAAATATCTTGATATATCTCGAGAACTACGCATCTGATCAAAGAATATCATAGAACATAAATTGTAGGAAACATAATTCTCTACAAAAAAGGTCTCTTAACATTTTGCCATAGCTCGCTTCGTTTCCGAGATATTTGCAGATATATCTCAAGGGAAGGGGCCTGACGGACATATTTCGAGATATTTCTTCTTCTTGTTGTTCTTCTTCTGCACAGCTAAGCTGGAAGTGGCATTTACAGCTCGCAATAGTGCAGAGTTATCTCAAAGAAAGGGGCCACGGTGTTTCTGTATCTCTATTATGCTGGTGCGGCTTCGGAACTTTTAAATATCTTGATATATCTCGAGAACTACGCATCTGCTCAAAAAATATCATAGAACATAAAAAGTAGGAAACTTAATTCTCTACAAAAAAGGTCTCTTAACATTTTGCCATAGCTCGCTTCGTTTCCGAGATATTTGCAGATTTATCTCAAGGGAAGGGGCCTGACGGACATATTTCGAGATATTTCTTCTTCTTGTTGTTCTTCTTCTGCACAGCTAAGCTGGAAGTGGCATTTGCGGCTCGCACTAGTGCAGAGTTATCTCAAAGAAAGGGGCCACGGTGTTTCTGTATCTCTATTATGTTGGTGCGGTTGAGGAACTTTTAAATATCTTGATATATCTCGAGAACTACGCATCAGATAAAAAAATATCATAGAACATAAAAAGTAGGAAACTTAATTCTCTACAAAAAAGGTCTCTTAACATTTTGCCATAGCCCTCTTCGTTTCCGAGATATTTGCAGATTTATCTCAAGGGAAGGGGCCTGACGGACATTAATCGAGATATTTCTTCTTCTTGATGTTCTTCTTCTGCACAGCTAAGCTGGAAGTGGCATTTGCAGCTCGCAATAGTGCAGAGTTATCTCAAAGAAAGGGGCCACGGTGTTTGTGTATCTCTATTATGTTGGTGCGGCTTCGGAACTTTTAAATATCTTGATATATCTCGAGAACTACGCATCTGATCAAAGAATATCATAGAACATAAATTGTAGGAAACATAATTCTCTACAAAAAAGGTCTCTTAACATTTTGCCATAGCTCGCTTCGTTTCCGAGATATTTGCAGATATATCTCAAGGGAAGGGGCCTGACGGACATATTTCGAGATATTTCTTCTTCTTGTTGTTCTTCTTCTGCACAGCTAAGCTGGAAGTGGCATTTACAGCGCGCAATAGTGCAGAGTTATCTCAAAGAAAGGGGCCACGGTGTTTCTGTATCTCTATTATGTTGGTGCGGCTTCGGAACTTTTAAATATCTTGATATATCTCGAGAACTACGCATCTGCTCAAAAAATATCATAGAACATAAAAAGTAGGAAACTTAATTCTCTACAAAAAAGGTCTCTTAACATTTTGCCATAGCTCGCTTCGTTTCCGAGATATTTGCAGATTTATCTCAAGGGAAGGGGCCTGACGGACATATTTCGAGATATTTCTTCTTCTTGTTGTTCTTCTTCTGCACAGCTAAGCTGGAAGTGGCATTTGCGGCTCGCACTAGTGCAGAGTTATCTCAAAGAAAGGGGCCACGGTGTTTCTGTATCTCTATTATGTTGGTGCGGCTTCGGAACTTTTAAATATCTCGATATATCTCGAAAACTACGCTTCTGATCAAAAAATATCATAGAACATAAATTGTAGGAAACATAATTCTCTACAAAAAAGGTCTCTTAACATTTTGCCATAGCTCGCTTCGTTTCCGAGATATTTGCAGATATATCTCAAGGGAAGGGGCCTGACGGACATATTTCGAGATATTTCTTCTTCTTGTTGTTCTTCTTCTGCACAGCTAAGCTGGAAGTGGCATTTACAGCTCGCAATAGTGCAGAGTTATCTCAAAGAAAGGGGCCACGGTGTTTCTGTATCTCTATTATGTTGGTGCGGCTTCGGAACTTTTAAATATCTTGATATATCTCGAGAACTACGCATCTGATCAAAAAATATCATAGAACATAAAAAGTAGGAAACTTAATTCTCTACAAAAAAGGTCTCTTAACATTTTGCCATAGCCCTCTTCGTTTCCGAGATATTTGCAGATTTATCTCAAGGGAAGGGGCCTGACGGACATTAATCGAGATATTTCTTCTTCTTGATGTTCTTCTTCTGCACAGCTAAGCTGGAAGTGGCATTTGCAGCTCGCAATAGTGCAGAGTTATCTCAAAGAAAGGGGCCACGGTGTTTGTGTATCTCTATTATGTTGGTGCGGCTTCGGAACTTTTAAATATCTTGATATATCTCGAGAACTACGCATCTGATCAAAGAATATCATAGAACATAAAAAGTAGGAAACTTAATTCTCTACAAAAAAGGTCTCTTAACATTTTGCCATAGCTCGCTTCGTTTCCGAGATATTTGCAGATTTATCTCAAGGGAAGGGGCCTGACGGACATATTTCGAGATATTTCTTCTTCTTGTTGTTCTTCTTCTGCACAGCTAAGCTGGAAGTGGCATTTGCGGCTCGCACTAGTGCAGAGTTATCTCAAAGAAAGGGGCCACGGTGTTTCTGTATCTCTATTATGTTGGTGCGGCTTCGGAACTTTTAAATATCTCGATATATCTCGAAAACTACGCTTCTGATCAAAAAATATCATAGAACATAAATTGTAGGAAACATAATTCTCTACAAAAAAGGTCTCTTAACATTTTGCCATAGCTCGCTTCGTTTCCGAGATATTTGCCGATATATCTCAAGGGAAGGGGCCTGACGGACATATTTCGAGATATTTCTTCTTCTTGTTGTTCTTCTTCTGCACAGCTAAGCTGGAAGTGGCATTTACAGCTCGCAATAGTGCAGAGTTATCTCAAAGAAAGGGGCCACGGTGTTTCTGTATCTCTATTATGTTGGTGCGGCTTCGGAACTTTTAAATATCTTGATATATCTCGAGAACTACGCATCTGATCAAAAAATATCATAGAACATAAAAAGTAGGAAACTTAATTCTCTACAAAAAAGGTCTCTTAACATTTTGCCATAGCTCGCTTCGTTTCCGAGATATTTGCAGATTTATCTCAAGGGAAGGGGCCTAACGGACATGTTTCGAGATATTTCTTCTTCTTGTTGTTCTTCTTCTGCACAGCTAAACTGGAAGTGGCATTTCCAGCTCGCAATAGTGCAGAGTTATCTCAAAGAGAGGGGCCACGGTGTTTCTGTATCTCTATTATGTTGGTGCGGCTTCGGAACTTTTAAATATCTTGATATATCTCGAGAACTACGCATCTGATCAAAAAATATCATAGAAGATAAAAAGTAGGAAACTTAATTCTCTACAAAAAAGGTCTCTTAACATTTTGCCATAGCTCGCTTCGTTTCCGAGATATTTGCAGATTTATCTCAAGGGAAGGGGCCTGACGGACATATTTCGAGATATTTCTTCTTCTTGTTTTTCTTCTTCTGCACAGCTAAGCTGGAAGTGGCATTTACAGCTCGCAATAGTGCAGAGTTATCTCAAAGAAAGGGGCCACGGTGTTTCTGTATCTCTATTATGTTGGTGCGGCTTCGGAACTTTTAAATATCTTGATATATCTCGAGAACTACGCATCTGATCAAAAAATATCATAGAACATGAAAAGTAGGAAACTTAATTCTCTACAAAAAAGGTCTCTTAACATTTTGCCATAGCTCGCTTCGTTTCCGAGATATTTGCAGATTTATCTCAAGGGAAGGGGCCTGACGGACATATTTCGAGATATTTCTTCTTCTTGTTGTTCTTCTTCTGCACAGCTAAGCTGGAAGTGGCATTTGCGGCTCGCACTAGTGCAGAGTTATCTCAAAGAAAGGGGCCACGGTGTTTCTGTATCTCTATTATGTTGGTGCGGCTTCGGAACTTTTAAATATCTCGATATATCTCGAAAACTACGCTTCTGATCAAAAAATATCATAGAACATAAATTGTAGGAAACATAATTCTCTACAAAAAAGGTCTCTTAACATTTTGCCATAGCTCGCTTCGTTTCCGAGATATTTGCAGATTTATCTCAAGGGAAGGGGCCTGACGGACATATTTCGAGATATTTCTTCTTCTTGTTGTTCTTCTTCTGCACAGCTAAGCTGGAAGTGGCATTTGCGGCTCGCACTAGTGCAGAGTTATCTCAAAGAAAGGGGCCACGGTGTTTCTGTATCTCTATTATGTTGGTGCGGCTTCGGAACTTTTAAATATCTCGATATATCTCGAAAACTACGCTTCTGATCAAAAAATATCATAGAACATAAATTGTAGGAAACATAATTCTCTACAAAAAAGGTCTCTTAACATTTTGCCATAGCTCGCTTCGTTTCCGAGATATTTGCAGATATATCTCAAGGGAAGGGGCCTGACGGACATATTTCGAGATATTTCTTCTTCTTGTTGTTCTTCTTCTGCACAGCTAAGCTGGAAGTGGCATTTACAGCTCGCAATAGTGCAGAGTTATCTCAAAGAAAGGGGCCACGGTGTTTCTGTATCTCTATTATGTTGGTGCGGCTTCGGAACTTTTAAATATCTTGATATATCTCGAGAACTACGCATCTGATCAAAAAATATCATAGAACATAAAAAGTAGGAAACTTAATTCTCTACAAAAAAGGTCTCTTAACATTTTGCCATAGCCCTCTTCGTTTCCGAGATATTTGCAGATTTATCTCAAGGGAAGGGGCCTGACGGACATTAATCGAGATATTTCTTCTTCTTGATGTTCTTCTTCTGCACAGCTAAGCTGGAAGTGGCATTTGCAGCTCGCAATAGTGCAGAGTTATCTCAAAGAAAGGGGCCACGGTGTTTGTGTATCTCTATTATGTTGGTGCGGCTTCGGAACTTTTAAATATCTTGATATATCTCGAGAACTACGCATCTGATCAAAGAATATCATAGAACATAAAAAGTAGGAAACTTAATTCTCTACAAAAAAGGTCTCTTAACATTTTGCCATAGCTCGCTTCGTTTCCGAGATATTTGCAGATTTATCTCAAGGGAAGGGGCCTGACGGACATATTTCGAGATATTTCTTCTTCTTGTTGTTCTTCTTCTGCACAGCTAAGCTGGAAGTGGCATTTGCGGCTCGCACTAGTGCAGAGTTATCTCAAAGAAAGGGGCCACGGTGTTTCTGTATCTCTATTATGTTGGTGCGGCTTCGGAACTTTTAAATATCTCGATATATCTCGAAAACTACGCTTCTGATCAAAAAATATCATAGAACATAAATTGTAGGAAACATAATTCTCTACAAAAAAGGTCTCTTAACATTTTGCCATAGCTCGCTTCGTTTCCGAGATATTTGCCGATATATCTCAAGGGAAGGGGCCTGACGGACATATTTCGAGATATTTCTTCTTCTTGTTGTTCTTCTTCTGCACAGCTAAGCTGGAAGTGGCATTTACAGCTCGCAATAGTGCAGAGTTATCTCAAAGAAAGGGGCCACGGTGTTTCTGTATCTCTATTATGTTGGTGCGGCTTCGGAACTTTTAAATATCTTGATATATCTCGAGAACTACGCATCTGATCAAAAAATATCATAGAACATAAAAAGTAGGAAACTTAATTCTCTACAAAAAAGGTCTCTTAACATTTTGCCATAGCTCGCTTCGTTTCCGAGATATTTGCAGATTTATCTCAAGGGAAGGGGCCTAACGGACATGTTTCGAGATATTTCTTCTTCTTGTTGTTCTTCTTCTGCACAGCTAAACTGGAAGTGGCATTTCCAGCTCGCAATAGTGCAGAGTTATCTCAAAGAGAGGGGCCACGGTGTTTCTGTATCTCTATTATGTTGGTGCGGCTTCGGAACTTTTAAATATCTTGATATATCTCGAGAACTACGCATCTGATCAAAAAATATCATAGAAGATAAAAAGTAGGAAACTTAATTCTCTACAAAAAAGGTCTCTTAACATTTTGCCATAGCTCGCTTCGTTTCCGAGATATTTGCAGATTTATCTCAAGGGAAGGGGCCTGACGGACATATTTCGAGATATTTCTTCTTCTTGTTTTTCTTCTTCTGCACAGCTAAGCTGGAAGTGGCATTTACAGCTCGCAATAGTGCAGAGTTATCTCAAAGAAAGGGGCCACGGTGTTTCTGTATCTCTATTATGTTGGTGCGGCTTCGGAACTTTTAAATATCTTGATATATCTCGAGAACTACGCATCTGATCAAAAAATATCATAGAACATAAAAAGTAGGAAACTTAATTCTCTACAAAAAAGGTCTCTTAACATTTTGCCATAGCTCGCTTCGTTTCCGAGATATTTGCAGATTTATCTCAAGGGAAGGGGCCTGACGGACATATTTCGAGATATTTCTTCTTCTTGTTGTTCTTCTTCTGCACAGCTAAGCTGGAAGTGGCATTTGCGGCTCGCACTAGTGCAGAGTTATCTCAAAGAAAGGGGCCACGGTGTTTCTGTATCTCTATTATGTTGGTGCGGCTTCGGAACTTTTAAATATCTCGATATATCTCGAAAACTACGCTTCTGATCAAAAAATATCATAGAACATAAATTGTAGGAAACATAATTCTCTACAAAAAAGGTCTCTTAACATTTTGCCATAGCTCGCTTCGTTTCCGAGATATTTGCAGATATATCTCAAGGGAAGGGGCCTGACGGACATATTTCGAGATATATTTCTTCTTCTTGTTGTTCTTCTTCTGCACAGCTAAGCTGGAAGTGGCATTTACAGCTCGCAATAGTGCAGAGTTATCTCAAAGAAAGGGGCCACGGTGTTTCTGTATCTCTATTATGTTGGTGCGGCTTCGGAACTTTTAAATATCTTGATATATCTCGAGAACTACGCATCTGATCAAAAAATATCATAGAACATAAAAAGTAGGAAACTTAATTCTCTACAAAAAAGGTCTCTTAACATTTTGCCATAGCTCGCTTCGTTTCCGAGATATTTGCAGATTTATCTCAAGGGAAGGGGCCTAACGGACATGTTTCGAGATATTTCTTCTTCTTGTTGTTCTTCTTCTGCACAGCTAAACTGGAAGTGGCATTTCCAGCTCGCAATAGTGCAGAGTTATCTCAAAGAGAGGGGCCACGGTGTTTCTGTATCTCTATTATGTTGGTGCGGCTTCGGAACTTTTAAATATCTTGATATATCTCGAGAACTACGCATCTGATCAAAAAATATCATAGAAGATAAAAAGTAGGAAACTTAATTCTCTACAAAAAAGGTCTCTTAACATTTTGCCATAGCTCGCTTCGTTTCCGAGATATTTGCAGATTTATCTCAAGGGAAGGGGCCTGACGGACATATTTCGAGATATTTCTTCTTCTTGTTGTTCTTCTTCTGCACATCTAAGCTGGAAGTGGCATTTGCGGCTCGCACTAGTGCAGAGTTATCTCAAAGAAAGGGGCCACGGTGTTTCTGTATCTCTATTATGTTGGTGCGGTTTCGGAACTTTTAAATATCTTGATATATCTCGAGAACTACGCATCTGATCAAAAAATATCATAGAACATAAAAAGTAGGAAACTTAATTCTCTACAAATAAGGTCTCTTAACATTTTGCCATAGCTCGCTTCGTTTCCGAGATATTTGCAGATTTATCTCAAGGGAAGGGGCCTGACGGACATATTTCGAGATATTTCTTCTTCTTGTTGTTCTTCTTCTGCACAGCTAAGCTGGAAGTGGCATTTGCGGCTCGCACTAGTGCAGAGTTATCTCAAAGAAAGGGGCCACGGTGTTTCTGTATCTCTATTATGTTGGTGCGGCTTCGGAACTTTTAAATATCTCGATATATCTCGAAAACTACGCTTCTGATCAAAAAATATCATAGAACATAAATTGTAGGAAACATAATTCTCTACAAAAAAGGTCTCTGAACATTTTGCCATAGCTCGCTTCGTTTCCGAGATATTTGCAGATATATCTCAAGGGAAGGGGCCTGACGGACATATTTCGAGATATTTCTTCTTCTTGTTGTTCTTCTTCTGCACAGCTAAGCTGGAAGTGGCATTTACAGCTCGCAATAGTGCAGAGTTATCTCAAAGAAAGGGGCCACGGTGTTTCTGTATCTCTATTATGTTGGGCGGCTTCGGAACTTTTAAATATCTTGATATATCTCGAGAACTACGCATCTGATCAAAAAATATCATAGAACATAAAAAGTAGGAAACTTAATTCTCTACAAAAAAGGTCTCTTAACATTTTGCCATAGCTCGCTTCGTTTCCGAGATATTTGCAGATTTATCTCAAGGGAAGGGGCCTGACGGACATATTTCGAGATATTTCTTCTTCTTGTTGTTCTTCTTCTGCACAGCTAAGCTGGAAGTGGCATTTGCGGCTCGCACTAGTGCAGAGTTATCTCAAAGAAAGGGGCCACGGTGTTTCTGTATCTCTATTATGTTGGTGCGGCTTCGGAACTTTTAAATATCTCGATATATCTCGAAAACTACGCTTCTGATCAAAAAATATCATAGAACATAAATTGTAGGAAACATAATTCTCTACAAAAAAGGTCTCTTAACATTTTGCCATAGCTCGCTTCGTTTCCGAGATATTTGCAGATATATCTCAAGGGAAGGGGCCTGACGGACATATTTCGAGATATTTCTTCTTCTTGTTGTTCTTCTTCTGCACAGCTAAGCTGGAAGTGGCATTTACAGCTCGCAATAGTGCAGAGTTATCTCAAAGAAAGGGGCCACGGTGTTTCTGTATCTCTATTATGTTGGTGCGGCTTCGGAACTTTTAAATATCTTGATATATCTCGAGAACTACGCATCTGATCAAAAAATATCATAGAACATAAAAAGTAGGAAACTTAATTCTCTACAAAAAAGGTGTCTTAACATTTTGCCATAGCTCGCTTCGTTTCCGAGATATTTGCAGATTTATCTCAAGGGAAGGGGCCTAACGGACATGTTTCGAGATATTTCTTCTTCTTGTTGTTCTTCTTCTGCACAGCTAAACTGGAAGTGGCATTTCCAGCTCGCAATAGTGCAGAGTTATCTCAAAGAGAGGGGCCACGGTGTTTCTGTATCTCTATTATGTTGGTGCGGCTTCGGAACTTTTAAATATCTTGATATATCTCGAGAACTACGCATCTGATCAAAAAATATCATAGAAGATAAAAAGTAGGAAACTTAATTCTCTACAAAAAAGGTCTCTTAACATTTTGCCATAGCTCGCTTCGTTTCCGAGATATTTGCAGATTTATCTCAAGGGAAGGGGCCTGACGGACATATTTCGAGATATTTCTTCTTCTTGTTGTTCTTCTTCTGCACATCTAAGCTGGAAGTGGCATTTGCGGCTCGCACTAGTGCAGAGTTATCTCAAAGAAAGGGGCCACGGTGTTTCTGTATCTCTATTATGTTGGTGCGGTTTCGGAACTTTTAAATATCTTGATATATCTCGAGAACTACGCATCTGATCAAAAAATATCATAGAACATAAAAAGTAGTAAACTTAATTCTCTACAAATAAGGTCTCTTAACATTTTGCCATAGCTCGCTTCGTTTCCGAGATATTTGCAGATTTATCTCAAGGGAAGGGGCCTGACGGACATATTTCGAGATATTTCTTCTTCTTGTTGTTCTTCTTCTGCACAGCTAAGCTGGAAGTGGCATTTGCGGCTCGCACTAGTGCAGAGTTATCTCAAAGAAAGGGGCCACGGTGTTTCTGTATCTCTATTATGTTGGTGCGGCTTCGGAACTTTTAAATATCTCGATATATCTCGAAAACTACGCTTCTGATCAAAAAATATCATAGAACATAAATTGTAGGAAACATAATTCTCTACAAAAAAGGTCTCTTAACATTTTGCCATAGCTCGCTTCGTTTCCGAGATATTTGCAGATATATCTCAAGGGAAGGGGCCTGACGGACATATTTCGAGATATTTCTTCTTCTTGTTGTTCTTCTTCTGCACAGCTAAGCTGGAAGTGACATTTACAGCTCGCAATAGTGCAGAGTTATCTCAAAGAAAGGGGCCACGGTGTTTCTGTATCTCTATTATGTTGGTGCGGCTTCGGAACTTTTAAATATCTTGATATATCTCGAGAACTACGCATCTGATCAAAAAATATCATAGAACATAAAAAGTAGGAAACTTAATTTTCTACAAAAAAGGTCTCTTAACATTTTGCCATAGCTCGCTTCGTTTCCGAGATATTTGCAGATTTATCTCAAGGGAAGGGGCCTAACGGACATATTTCGAGATATTTCTTCTTCTTGTTGTTCTTCTTCTGCACAGCTAAACTGGAAGTGGCATTTCCAGCTCGCAATAGTGCAGAGTTATCTCAAAGAGAGGGGCCACGGTGTTTCTGTATCTCTATTATGTTGGTGCGGCTTCGGAACTTTTAAATATCTTGATATATCTCGAGAACTACGCATCTGATCAAAAAATATCATAGAAGATAAAAAGTAGGAAACTTAATTCTCTACAAAAAAGGTCTCTTAACATTTTGCCATAGCTCGCTTCGTTTCCGAGATATTTGCAGATTTATCTCAAGGGAAGGGGCCTGACGGACATATTTCGAGATATTTCTTCTTCTTGTTGTTCTTCTTCTGCACATCTAAGCTGGAAGTGGCATTTGCGGCTCGCACTAGTGCAGAGTTATCTCAAAGAAAGGGGCCACGGTGTTTCTGTATCTCTATTATGTTGGTGCGGTTTCGGAACTTTTAAATATCTTGATATATCTCGAGAACTACGCATCTGATCAAAAAATATCATAGAACATAAAAAGTAGTAAACTTAATTCTCTACAAATAAGGTCTCTTAACATTTTGCCATAGCTCGCTTCGTTTCCGAGATATTTGCAGATTTATCTCAAGGGAAGGGGCCTGACGGACATATTTCGAGATATTTCTTCTTCTTGTTGTTCTTCTTCTGCACAGCTAAGCTGGAAGTGGCATTTGCGGCTCGCACTAGTGCAGAGTTATCTCAAAGAAAGGGGCCACGGTGTTTCTGTATCTCTATTATGTTGGTGCGGCTTCGGAACTTTTAAATATCTCGATATATCTCGAAAACTACGCTTCTGATCAAAAAATATCATAGAACATAAATTGTAGGAAACATAATTCTCTACAAAAAAGGTCTCTTAACATTTTGCCATAGCTCGCTTCGTTTCCGAGATATTTGCAGATATATCTCAAGGGAAGGGGCCTGACGGACATATTTCGAGATATTTCTTCTTCTTGTTGTTCTTCTTCTGCACAGCTAAGCTGGAAGTGACATTTACAGCTCGCAATAGTGCAGAGTTATCTCAAAGAAAGGGGCCACGGTGTTTCTGTATCTCTATTATGTTGGTGCGGCTTCGGAACTTTTAAATATCTTGATATATCTCGAGAACTACGCATCTGATCAAAAAATATCATAGAACATAAAAAGTAGGAAACTTAATTTTCTACAAAAAAGGTCTCTTAACATTTTGCCATAGCTCGCTTCGTTTCCGAGATATTTGCAGATTTATCTCAAGGGAAGGGGCCTAACGGACATATTTCGAGATATTTCTTCTTCTTGTTGTTCTTCTTCTGCACAGCTAAACTGGAAGTGGCATTTCCAGCTCGCAATAGTGCAGAGTTATCTCAAAGAGAGGGGCCACGGTGTTTCTGTATCTCTATTATGTTGGTGCGGCTTCGGAACTTTTAAATATCTTGATATATCTCGAGAACTACGCATCTGATCAAAAAATATCATAGAAGATAAAAAGTAGGAAACTTAATTCTCTACAAAAAAGGTCTCTTAACATTTTGCCATAGCTCGCTTCGTTTCCGAGATATTTGCAGATTTATCTCAAGGGAAGGGGCCTGACGGACATATTTCGAGATATTTCTTCTTCTTGTTGTTCTTCTTCTGCACAGCTAAACTGGAAGTGGCATTTCCAGCTCGCAATAGTGCAGAGTTATCTCAAAGAGAGGGGCCACGGTGTTTCTGTATCTCTATTATGTTGGTGCGGCTTCGGAACTTTTAAATATCTTGATATATCTCGAGAACTACGCATCTGATCAAAAAATATCATAGAAGATAAAAAGTAGGAAACTTAATTCTCTACAAAAAAGGTCTCTTAACATTTTGCCATAGCTCGCTTCGTTTCCGAGATATTTGCAGATTTATCTCAAGGGAAGGGGCCTGACGGACATATTTCGAGATATTTCTTCTTCTTGTTGTTCTTCTTCTGCACAGCTAAGCTGGAAGTGGCATTTGCGGCTCGCACTAGTGCAGAGTTATCTCAAAGAAAGGGGCCACGGTGTTTCTGTATCTCTATTATGTTGGTGCGGTTTCGGAACTTTTAAATATCTTGATATATCTCGAGAACTACGCATCTGATCAAAAAATATCATAGAACATAAAAAGTAGGAAACTTAATTCTCTACAAATAAGGTCTCTTAACATTTTGCCATAGCTCGCTTCGTTTCCGAGATATTTGCAGATTTATCTCAAGGGAAGGGGCCTGACGGACATATTTCGAGATATTTCTTCTTCTTGTTGTTCTTCTTCTGCGCAGCTAAGCTGGAAGTGGCATTTGCAGCTCGCAATAGTGCAGAGATATCTCAAAGAAAGGGGCCACGGTGTTTCTGTATCTCTATTATGTTGGTGCGGTTTCGGAACTTTTAAATATCTTGATATATCTCGAGAGCTACGCGTCTGATCAAAAAATATCATAGAACATAAAAAGTAGGAAACATAATTCTCTACAAAAAAGGTCTCTTAACATTTTGCCATAGCTCGCTTCGTTTCCGAGATATTTGCAGATTTATCTCAAGGGAAGGGGCCTGACGGACATATTTCGAGATATTTCTTCTTCTTGTTGTTCTTCTTCTGCACAGCTAAGCTGGAAGTGGCATTTGCGGCTCGCACTAGTGCAGAGTTATCTCAAAGAAAGGGGCCACGGTGTTTCTGTATCTCTATTATGTTGGTGCGGCTTCGGAACTTTTAAATATCTCGATATATCTCGAAAACTACGCTTCTGATCAAAAAATATCGTAGAACATAAATTGTAGGAAACATAATTCTCTACAAAAAAGGTGTCTTAACATTTTGTCATAGCTCGCTTCGTTTCCGAGATATTTGCAGATATGTCTCAAGGGAAGGGGCCTGACGGACATATTTCGAGATATTTCTTCTTCTTGTTGTTCTTCTTCTGCACAGCTAAGCTGGAAGTGGCATTTGCGGCTCGCACTAGTGCAGAGTTATCTCAAAGAAAGGGGCCACGGTGTTTCTGTATCTCTATTATGTTGGTGCGGCTTCGGAACTTTTAAATATCTCGATATATCTCGAAAACTACGCTTCTGATCAAAAAATATCATAGAACATAAATTGTAGGAAACATAATTCTCTACAAAAAAGGTCCCCTAACGTTTTGTCATAGCTCGCTTCGTTTCCGAGATATTTGCAGATATATCTCAAGGGAAGGGGCCTGACGGACATATTTCGAGATATTTCTTCTTCTTGTTGTTCTTCTTTTGCACAGCTAAGCTGGAAGTGGCATTTACAGCTCGCAATAGTGCAGAGTAATCTCAAAGAAAGGGGCCACGGTGTTTCTGTATCTCTATTATGTTGGTGCGGCTTCGGAACTTTTAAATATCTTGATATTGTTACGTGGCCGACGGCTTGGCAGCGCGCGTGGCTATCAGAGGCTTTCTGATTGGCGGCCGCGTAACTTATTTTATTATCAATACAACCCGAGCGGTAAGATTGTATTGTGGTAGGAACTGTCACAAGGTTTCACTGGGTTTAAAGGAGAATGCTAATGTGGGTTTGACACAGCAATGTATATATTCTACAATCTTGGTCTATTACAGATGTTGTTGTCGCGAATATAGGTGTATAATGTGATATATTACCTATTTCCACTATGCTCGGTGTTCACGCACTGGCAATGCGGGGGTGTTGTGTGTGGTTGATTGTAATGCCAAATAGAAACACGATTCGCGGATTCTATAAGGTGAATGTTGCTCGAAGGGGACTTCAACCCGATCTCACTAATAGTAACCAACTCACTACCGTACACGACGTGCTCGACACGAGATGGACTCTGGTACTGCCCCCGATCGTTGGTACGAACGGGTTTATATACTAATTAAGAAGGGTGGTCTGGTTACTATTCGAGTGATCAGGCTGGGTCCACCTGCCTCTGCGACAGTTTAGAGTGGTTGCATCTGCTATTTGATTACGGCGGACCCATTGCTTTCCCAAGTGTTTGGTTCTGCTATCGGTGGGCCTTCTGTTTATTACGAGAGTAAATGGTCGGTTTGCCCGAGAGTTTTCCTTTCCAGATGTTTAAGCTTATTTGAAAGGAGACACGTTTGATAAAAACGGTCTGTCTACGTGACACCTCCCCCCTTAGATGAAACATCGCGGTAATCGTGATGCTTTCAATTGGAAAGGAAAACACTCACTAGAATGTGTTGAAGTTTTGGTGTTGTAATGCAATATGTCGGGTGTTATGTGTGATGTGTGTGTACTTATCGCTACGTGTGATGGTTGGTGATGCTGCTAACTGCGGTATGAAGTCGAAGCGTACGTCTGGGTCCAGGCTGCCTCGATCGGATTTGTCTCTCGGTGTACCAGGTTGGTACTATTGCAGGCGGTGGTATGGGTTGGTTTGCTCTTTGGTATTCCATTTCCATGATGATGGCGGCAATACACTCCACGCAGTGGTAGGCGGCCTGCAACTCCATCAGGGGCGCGCTGCAAATATCGCAGGCCCCAGGCGGATATGCCGTTGGTAGTGGATAGTGTACCTCCACCATGTCATAGATCCTTGCTGCTCCAAGGGCTGCTTCGAGAGCACACTGCATACAGACAATGCCAACGTCTAATCTGTAGCAAGTGCTGCGCATGCACAGGCGGGCCGTCAAGTTCATCAGCAGCTCGATGCGACTGGTGTCCCTCTCAGTTGGTTGTTCCCTGATGTAGCACATTTCGGTCCGCTCAGATAAGTGTTTTGGAAGAATGGTGTTGTGGTCTGCTTTATCTTCCAGGTCCTGCATACAGGGCGGATACCCCGTACTCGTACCTTGAAGGCCACCTTGCCGTGGTCACGAAGAGCCACCTCGAACTGGCCGTCCACCAGGTGTTGAACTTCTCCTCGGACCCAGGTACCTTCTTTACTTCTGTACGCCACCAGACGTCCAGTGGTCAGTCTTCCCTGGTTTGGAAAGTGGAGGTGGCCGCGGTCGCTCATGTACCGATACAGGTCCCGGTACAGTCGCCTAGCTTCTTCCCGACCGTCGTCCACCTGCGCCCAGAATTCTACCGGATTGTCCACGTGGACAATTCCGATCCGAACAGAACTGTTCAAAACTATATTTTTGATGGTGTTCATTTTCTTGAGGATGTCTACTGATGAGACTATGGTGCCGAGAACTGCTTATATAGTCTGAAAACCCTTATCTTACCCCACTCTTATTTCGACTCTTAGAGGAGGGATGTGTAGGAGTGGCTACGGCCCCTTAGAATATTGTGGCACTTGGTCTAGGTGCTGAAGATTTTTCCCTTGGTAAATTTATATTATTTGAATTTGATTCTTCTGAGTTTTTAGGTATTTCTTCCAGTTGCAATTCAATTTCGTTCGGTTTGTCCAAAGGTTTTAGTTTATTAATGATTTTGTGTATATTACTTTTTATTATTGTCCCAATTATTAATAATAGGATCAAAGATACTAATTCGTGGTTCTAGCAATGCATAAGCATAATCGCCTACATTGAATTCTACCGGTCGGGAATGTTTATCATAGTACTTCTTCGAACGGTGCTTGGAGGCAATCAAATTATCGGCTGCTATGTTGCGGATTTTTATAGTATGAGTTATTAATTCTGTTAAATAGTCGCCATATGATTTTAACCTTTCGCCAGTTGGAAACGAACTTGGTTCACGGGCTGGTTTTCCAAATATTAATTCATATGGAGAGAAATTTGTTGCTTCATGTACGGAAGTATTATAAGAAAACATGGCAAATGGTATTAATAGGTCCCAATCTTCATAATTATCCATGTAATGTTTAAGATATTCTGTTAGTACTATATGACTTCGTTCTAGTGATCCATTAGTTTGTGGTCTGTATCCAGAAGTTGTGATTTGTTTGATTTTGAATATTTCTGAAAGATTTTTCATTAAGCTTCCGATAAAACTAGTTCCCTTGTCTGTTAATATTGCTCGTGGTGTTCCATATATGGCAATAAAATGTCTCGCGAAAGCGTCTGCTATTGTGGCTGCTCTAATGTTTGGTATTGCTACTGCTATACAATATTTCGTTAAACAATCTTGCATTGTGAGAATGTATTTATTTCCGCTAGGCGTTAAAGGTAAAGGTCCTACGGTGTCTAAAGCAACTTTATCAAATGGTTCTATCGGGGTATCGGTAATTAACATTGGTTGACGAGTTTTTGCTCTAACTAATTTCTCTTCTTGACAGCTTGGACATTTCCTGATATAATTTCGTATTTCGTTGTGCATTTCTGGCCATTGATATTTCGCTCTGATGCGTTTATATGTTTTTGTGACTCCTTTATGTCCTCCTATCAAACTGTCGTGAGCTTCGCGAATTATTTGTAATCGATCTTCTTCTGATGGTGTAATCGTTGAACAATTGCATATGATGATTTTCTGTGTTGTACCGTTGAAAACGTCCTTTATTAATTTAGTTAATTCATTGGTTGGTAATTTATGAAAATCTCCGACTGCTGATATTCTAAATGATTTAATTGGATTTTGATCTAAATGCTGTTTCAGTGTTTGTAGTCCGTTTAGTATATCTTCACTTTTAATGGTGTCGTAAAAATTATCTGATATTATTATACTGTAAACTTTGTATGAGCCATTTGCTGATTCTATTACGTCTCCTTTCTGCGGTTTCTTTGACATGAGCTGTTGTAAATCTATTGCTTCTGTGTCCAGTAACAGTTTTCCAATGGGGGTTACCAATTTACAGTCCGCAGGTATGAAATGTGCGTAATGACCTTCCTCGGTGGTCAGGGTGTTTGGAGAGATAATAACCTCAAGTGTCTGTGAAAGTTGCACTTTTCTTCGCAGGTCATCTCCCTCCGTGGAAAGAGTGTCTGTGTCAAGAAGTGTGAACGGATAAGGGTCAACGGTACGGTCAAAGTTTTCCTGTGGTTGCTGGATTGCCGTTCCTATTGTTTCGTTAACAGGTTGTGGTTGTAAAATTCCCTCATTTGTTACAAGTGATAATGGTGTATGGTTAAGTAAATCCTGTTGCGGGTTTGCGATTATCGTGTTTTCTGTAATGGTATTTTCTGATGGTTCTTCGAATGAAATCAAGTTTACGTCTTCTTCTGTCGATGTGATTTTAGTAGAATTTGCTTGCGGATGAAAGTTTATTGTTTCCATGTGTTCATCTGGCATACTTATCTCGTGCGATAAGTTAGGTAAGACTCTCGGTCTATCTGCTATTGGAGAATGTTGAACCTTCCCACGGGCTGGTTCTTCATCAGGGCTAGTGTTTTCCTCTTGATATTTCGGTCTCCTTTCCCTGTCCCTTTGTAGTTGCCGCACACGAAATCCTATGGAATCCGTGTCGATTTCTGGTTTCTGTCCTATATGCTTGTAATCGGGGTCTTGAGGATCTCGGGGTATAAGTGGTAAGCAAGATGGTACTGGGTTACGTGATAATGCGTCTGCGTTCTTGTTCGTCTTTCCTGCTTTATGGATAACCTGATATTCGTACTCTAAGAGTCTGAGTCTCCACTTCATAAGTCGTGATGTCGGATCCTTGACAGAGTGTAACCAGACTAACGGTCGGTGATCTGTGACGAGTGTGAATTTTGTTCCATAAAGATACGGTCTGAAATATTGTACTGCGTAAACCATTGCAAGACATTCCTTTTCTGTAGCAGAATAATTCCTTTCGGCTTTATTTAAGGTACGAGATGCGTAGGCAATTGGTAGATCGTTTTCTATTTCTCCTTGACTAAGTACAGCTCCAATTGCGTAATCTGATGCGTCAGTGGTAACAATGAACGGTCGATTAAAATCCGGATATTGTAAAATTGGTTGTGTACAGAGTTCGTCGCGTAAATTTTCAAAACTTTTTTGCTGGTCTTCGGTCCACTTAAAACGAATTCCTTTACCTAATAACTGAACTAATGGTTTTGATTTAATAGAATAATCTTTTATGAAACGGCGATAATATCCTGTCAGTCCCAAGAACTGCTGGACATTTTTCTGTGTTTTAGGAATGGGAAATTCTTTTACAGCTTGTAATTTACGAGGATCTGGCTTAACACCATTTTCTGTTAAAATGTGTCCTAAATAAGTAACCTCCTTACGTAAGAATTCGCATTTATCAATCTGCAGTGTAAGTCCAAATTCTCTGAGCCGATTGAGTAATTTTTTTACTTTTATTTCATGTTCTCGTAGTGATGAAGAGAAAACAACCATATCGTCTATGAATACATGAGCGTTCTCTAGACCAGATATAACTTGATTCATTAAGCGTTGAAATGTCGGTGGTGCATTTTTTAAACCAAATGGCATGCGTACAAATTCAAAATGCCCATCCGGTGTTGTGAATGCTGTTTTCGGACAATCCTTAGGATCCATTTGAACTTGATGAAATCCATTTGCTATATCAAAAATTGTGAAATATTTTGCTCCTCCCAATTTATCTAGAATTTCGGTGATATTCGGCAAAGGAAATTTATCACTCAAAGTCTTTTCGTTTAAGGCTCGGAAATCGATTACCATACGCCAACGCTTATTGCCCTTAGCGTCTGGTTTCTTTGGCACAATCCATAACGGAGAATTATATGGTGAACTAGATGGCTGTATGACTCCTTGTAATAACAGAGCCTTTACTTGACGTTGTATTTCGTCTTGGTGTACTGGTGGATATCGGTATTGTCTTGTATTAATCGGTACGTCATCTGTTGTATGAATTGAATGGTAAAAATTCGGTACTTCTCCTAGTTTGTCTCCAGGCAAGTAAAATCTGTCTGAAAATTCGTCGACGATGTTGAATACATGTTTACGTTCTTCTGCATTGAGATGATCGGTTCTTAAAAGATTTCTAATTCGTGTTGCTCTATTTTCTGGTGTGTTTTCGGTCATATATGAAGAAATTGGGTCGTCGTCCGACGAGTCGTAAATATCGTAAGGATGAATGTATTGAGGTTCAATTTCGATGTCTACATCGTCTTCTCCGGTATTCGTTGCTAACGCGTAACAAATGCCGTCACGATTATATACTGCTGCTTCGCCAATGTATATATTTTCTGATGTTTTGAGTCGCGGTAAGTATCCCTCTTTAATATTTGGATTAGCTATGTGAATTGCAATTTGTTTTGTTGTTCGAGCTTCGATACGGTGTTTAGTCGATTTCGGATTTTTCTGCTGAGCTAAATCTCGGTAATTTGAAAAACGAAGGGGTCGAATAGGTTTATCTTTCAATACTAGTGTTCCATGATAATATGAAATTTCTGCTTCTTCTTGTAATAAAAATGGGCTGCCTATAATTCCATCGGCTTCTATTGCAAGGTTCTCTACTACGTAAAATAATGCAGGCTTACCGTGAATGTGAAGAATTGTGGTTCCTATGCTATAAATAGGTGATTTTGTAAGTCCTGTGATTTCAATAACTTCTTTAGTGATACGTTTGGCTTGATCTCCGAGAACATCGCGCACTATTAAGTTAACTGCCGCGCCACCGTCAATTAAAAATTCAGCTGTTTCTAATTCTAATTCCGGAACTTTGATTTTTATTCTTGGTGCTGGGGTTTCCTTGATGAGGATTCTCCCGTGAATCTGACTATCTTTTGGCGAGGTCTTTGCAGATCGCTCACCGCCTCGCCTTTCCGTTGAGCGTTTTCTGAGTTTAAAGACTTGTTTGATTCGACTGAAGAATTTCGAGAGTATGATCGCTGTCTGAAATTTTGCGAATTCCTCCTACAACGTTTTTCATCGTGTCCTTGGGTATCACATCGCCAACAATATAGCTGCGAAGTATCATCCTTTTCACTGCGTTTTAAAACTGTAAACCGTTTTTCATCTTGATCTGTGCGTGGTGAATTTGAACGATAAGAAGGTGAATTCGATTGATTCCTGGATCGCACAGTCCATGCTGATGTACGTGGTCGTCCTTCTCTCTCGTCTTCAGAGTTAGATGGTCTCCTCTGTCGATCTCTATATCGATCGTGTCGTGTTGGAGATTGAGGGTATGAAATTTCATTTCGACGTTCGTTGCTGTGGTGATCCCTGTTGTTCCAGCCTCCTGGTGATGTGTTTCGTGCCAAATCACGACGACTTCTTAATTTCCTGTCTACCTCTAGCACAGCGTCAAAAGCTTACTCTAAGTTTTTAATGTCTCTATTTTGTGCTGATACCTTAAAAGAGATGCGGTCTGGTAATCCATCTAGGAAATTTTCTAAAATATCCATTTCCATTTGTTTAATATTTTCCTCTGAATGTCTAGGATATTTCTCTTTAATCGCTCCTCTTGTACAATAAACAAGATGGCTTGTTCTATCGATGTAGTTTCTCAAACTTTCGTATTCCCTAATTTGAAGCCTGGCAATTTCTGTTTGAAATTGCGATAAGCTCTTTCCTGGTCCAAATCTTCTCTTCAAATGCTTGATCAACGCGGATACCGAAGTGAATTGATGTTCTAAAGTACTTCTTCGCGCCGGACCGGTGAGTTTAGTTAAAATAATTGTAAGGTATTCCCTTTCTGTTCCCTCAGGAATCAAGGTCAATCCATCTTCTACCAGTTGTGCAAAACGTGATAAAGGTGGATTCTCACCATCAAATGTTGGTATTGTTAACGCAACATTTTGTATGCAGGATCTTTGTGTCAAAAGTGTCATAGAATTTGCGATCGAAACTGTTAAGTTCATAAGATCGGCTGAAGAAATATTGGCTTGTTCATTCGCCATGTTGAATGAATTTGTTGGTTAAAGAATGTAACTAGGAAAACTAGTATATACCTCTTGTTACCCGATTGACTAGGAAAACTAGTATACAATCGTTGTTCAACAAAGTAATAGCCGTGTGTCAAATTCCACGAAAGTAATTATGCCAGTGAAAATGATCTATGTGACTATATCCCACCGCTGTCACCAGTTCTGTTACGTGGCCGACGGCTTGGCAGCGCGCGTGGCTATCAGAGGCTTTCTGATTGGCGGCCGCGTAACTTATTTTATTATCAATACAACCCGAGCGGTAAGATTGTATTGTGGTAGGAACTGTCACAAGGTTTCACTGGGTTTAAAGGAGAATGCTAATGTGGGTTTGACACAGCAATGTATATATTCTACAATCTTGGTCT
Source organism: Osmia lignaria lignaria (assembly GCF_051020975.1). Taxonomy (NCBI): domain Eukaryota; kingdom Metazoa; phylum Arthropoda; class Insecta; order Hymenoptera; family Megachilidae; genus Osmia; species Osmia lignaria. The sequence goes on along the minus strand of NW_027478162.1, from coordinate 19,575,546 downwards.
ATTACAGATGTTGTTGTCGCGAATATAGGCGTATAATGTGATATATTACCTATTTCCACTATGCTCGGTGTTCACGCACTGGCAATGCGGGGGTGTTGTGTGTGGTTGATTGTAATGCCAAATAGAAACACGACTCGCGGATTCTATAAGGTGAATGTTGCTCGAAGGGGACTTCAACCCGATCTCACTAATAGTAACCAACTCACTACCGTACACGACGTGCTCGACACGAGATGAACTCTGGTACTGCCCCCGATCGTTGGTACGAACGGGTTTATATACTAATTAAGAAGGGTGGTCTGGTTACTATTCGAGTGATCAGGCTGGGTCCACCTGCCTCTGCGACAGTTTAGAGTGGTTGCATCTGCTATTTGATTACGGCGGACCCATTGCTTTCCCAAGTGTTTGGTTCTGCTATCGGTGGGCCTTCTGTTTATTACGAGAGTAAATGGTCGGTTTGCCCGAGAGTTTTCCTTTCCAGATGTTTAAGCTTATTTGAAAGGAGACACGTTTGATAAAAACGGTCTGTCTACGTGACAATATATCTCGAGAACTACGCATCTGATCAAAAAATATCATACAACATAAAAAGTAGGAAACTTAATTCTCTACAAAAAAGGTCTCTTAACATTTTGCCATAGCTCGCTTCGTTTCCGAGATATTTGCAGATTTATCTCAAGGGAAGGGGCCTAACGGACATATTTCGAGATATTTCTTCTTCTTGTTGTTCTTCTTCTGCACAGCTAAGCTGGAAGTGGCATTTGCGGCTCGCACTATTGCAGAGTTATCTCAAAGAAAGGGGCCACGGTGTTTCTGTATCTCTATTATGTTGGTGCGGCTTCGGAACTTTTAAATATCTTGATATATCTCGAGAACTACGCATCTGATCAAAAAATATCATAGAACATAAAAAGTAGGAAACTTAATTCTCTACAAAAAAGGTCTCTTAACATTTTGCCATAGCTCGCTTCGTTTCCGAGATATTTGCAGATTTATCTCAAGGGAAGGGGCCTGACGGACATATTTCGAGATATTTCTTCTTCTTGTTGTTCTTCTTCTGCACAGCTAAGCTGGAAGTGGCATTTGCGGCTCGCACTAGTGCACGGTTATCTCAAAGAAAGGGGCCACGGTGTTTCTGTATCTCTATTATGTTGGTGCGGCTTCGGAACTTTTAAATATCTTGATATATCTCGAGAACTGCGCATCTGATCAAAAAATATCATAGAACATAAAAAGTAGGAAACTTAATTCTCTACAAAAAAGGTCTCTTAACATTTTGCCATAGCTCGCTTCGTTTCCGAGATATTTGCAGATTTATCTCAAGGGAAGGGGCCTAACGGACATATTTCGAGATATTTCTTCTTCTTGTTGTTCTTCTTCTGCACAGCTAAACTGGAAGTGGCATTTCCAGCTCGCAATAGTGCAGAGTTATCTCAAAGAAAGGGGCCACGGTGTTTCTGTATCTCTATTATGTTGGTGCGGCTTTGGAACTTTTAAATATCTTGATATATCTCGAGAACTACGCATCTGATCAAAAAATATCATAGAACATAAAAAGTAGGAAACTTAAGTCTCTACAAAAAAGGTCTCTTAACATTTTGCCATACCTCGCTTCGTTTCCGAGATATTTGCAGATTTATCTCAAGGGAAGGGGCCTGACGGACATATTTCGAGATATTTCTTCTTCTTGTTGTTCTTCTTCTGCACAGCTAAGCTGGAAGTGGCATTTGCGGCTCGCACTAGTGCAGAGTTATCTCAAAGAAAGGGGCCACGGTGTTTCTGTATCTCTATTATGTTGGTGCGGCTTCGGAACTTTTAAATATCTTGATATATCTCGAGAACTACGCATCTGATCAAAAAATATCATAGAACATAAAAAGTAGGAAACTTAATTCTCTACAAAAAAGGTCTCTTAACATTTTGCCATAGCTCGCTTCGTTTCCGAGTTATTTGCAGATTTATCTCAAGGGAAGGGGCCTGACGGACATATTTCGAGATATTTCTTCTTCTTGTTGTTCTTCTTCTGCACAGCTAAGCTGGAAGTGGCATTTGCGGCTCGCACTATTGCAGAGTTATCTCAAAGAAAGGGGCCACGGTGTTTCTGTATCTCTATTATTTTGGTGCGGCTTCGGAACTTTTAAATATCTCGATATATCTCGAAAACTACGCTTCTGATCAAAAAATATCACAGAACATAAAAAGTAGGAAACATAATTCTCTACAAAAAAGGTCTCTTAACATTTTGCCATAGCTCGCTTCGTTTCCGAGATATTTGCAGATTTATCTCAAGGGAAGGGGCCTGACGGACATATTTCGAGATATTTCTTCTTCTTGTTGTTCTTCTTCTGCACAGCTAAGCTGGAAGTGGCATTTGCGGCTCGCACTATTGCAGAGTTATCTCAAAGAAAGGGGCCACGGTGTTTCTGTATCTCTATTATTTTGGTGCGGCTTCGGAACTTTTAAATATCTCGATATATCTCGAAAACTACGCTTCTGATCAAAAAATATCACAGAACATAAAAAGTAGGAAACATAATTCTCTACAAAAAAGGTCTCTTAACATTTTGCCATAGCTCGCTTCGTTTCCGAGATATTTGCAGATTTATCTCAAGGGAAGGGGCCTGACGGACATATTTCGAGATATTTCTTCTTCTTGTTGTTCTTCTTCAGCACAGCTAAGCTGGAAGTGGCATTTGCAGCTCGCAATAGTGCAGAGTTATCTCAAAGAGAGGGGCCACGGTTTTTCTGTATCTCTATTATGTTGGTGCGGCTTCGGAACTTTTAAATATCTTGATATATCTCGAGAACTACGCATCTGATCAAAAAATATCATAGAACATAAAAAGTAGGAAACTTAATTGTCTACAAAAAAGGTCTCTCAACATTTTGCCATAGCTCGCTTCGTTTCCGAGATATTTGCAGATTTATCTCAAGGGAAGGGGCCTAACGGACATATTTCGAGATATTTCTTCTTCTTGTTGTTCTTCTTCTGCACAGCTAAGCTGGAAGTGGCATTTGCGGCTCGCACTATTGCAGGGTTATCTCAAAGAAAGGGGCCACGGTGTTTCTGTATCTCTATTATGTTGGTGCGGCTTCGGAACTTTTAAATATCTTGATATATCTCGAGAACTACGCGTCTGATCAAAAAATATCATAGAACATAAAAAGTAGGAAACATAATTCTCTACAAAAAAGGTCTCTTAACATTTTGCCATAGCTCGCTTCGTTTCCGAGATATTTGCAGATTTATCTCAAGGGAAGGGGCCTGACGGACATATTTCGAGATATTTCTTCTTCTTGTTGTTCTTCTTCTGCACAGCTAAGCTGGAAGTGGCATTTGCGGCTCGCACTAGTGCACGGTTATCTCAAAGAAAGGGGCCACGGTGTTTCTGTATCTCTATTATGTTGGTGCGGCTTCGGAACTTTTAAATATCTTGATATATCTCGAGAACTGCGCATCTGATCAGAAAATATCCTAGAACATAAAAAGTAGGAAACTTAATTCTCTACAAAAAAGGTCTCTTAACATTTTGCCATAGCTCGCTTCGTTTCCGAGATATTTGCAGATTTATCTCAAGGGAAGGGGCCTGACGGACATATTTCGAGATATTTCTTCTTCTTGTTGTTCTTCTTCTGCACAGCTAAGCTGGAAGTGGCATTTGCGGCTCGCACTATTGCAGAGTTATCTCAAAGAAAGGGGCCACGGTGTTTCTGTATCTCTATTATTTTGGTGCGGCTTCGGAACTTTTAAATATCTCGATATATCTCGAAAACTACGCTTCTGATCAAAAAATATCACAGAACATAAAAAGTAGGAAACATAATTTTGTACAAAAAAGGTCTCTTAACATTTTGCCATAGCTCGCTTCGTTTCCGAGATATTTGCAGATTTATCTCAAGGGAAGGGGCCTGACGGACATATTTCGAGATATTTCTTCTTCTTGTTGTTCTTCTTCTGCACAGCTAAGCTGGAAGTGGCATTCGCGGCTCGCACTAGTGCACAGTTATCTCAAAGAAAGGGGCCACGGTGTTTCTGTATCTCTATTATGTTGGTGCGGCTTCGGAACTTTTAAATATCTCGATATATCTCGAAAACTACGCTTCTGATCAAAAAATATCATAGAACCTAAATTGTAGGAAACATAATTCTCTACAAAAAAGGTCTCTCAACATTTTACCATAGCTCGCTTCGTTTCCGAGATATTTGCAGATATATCTCAAGGGCAGGGGCCTGACGGACATATTTCGAGATATTTCTTCTTCTTGTTGTTCTTCTTCTGCACAGCTAAGCTGGAAGTGGCATTTACAGTTCGCAATAGTGCAGAGTTATCTCAAAGAAAGGGGCCACGGTGTTTCTGTATCTCTATTATGTTGGTGCGGCTTCGGAACTTTTAAATATCTTGATATATCTCGAGAACTACGTATCTGATCAAAAAATATCATAGAACATAAAAAGTAGGAAACTTAATTCTCTACAAAAAAGGTCTCTTAACATTTTGCCATAGCTCGCTTCGTTTCCGAGATATTTGCAGATTTATCTCAAGGGAAGGGGCCTAACGGACATATTTCGAGAAGTTTCTTCTTCTTGTTGTTCATCTTCTGCACAGCTAAGCTGGAAGTGGCATTTGCGGCTCGCACTAGTGCACAGTTATCTCAAAGAAAGGGGCCACGGTGTTTCTGTATCTCTAATATGTTGGTGCGGCTTCGGAACTTTTAAGTATCTCGATATATCTCGAAAACTACGCTTCTGATCAAAAAATATCATAGAACATAAATTGTAGGAAACATAATTCTCTACAAAAAACGTCTCTTAACATTTTGCCATAGCTCGCTTCGTTTCCGAGATATTTGCAGATTCAGCTCAAGGGAAGGGGCCTAACGGACATATTTCGAGATATTTCTTCTTCTTGTTGTTCTTCTTCTGCACAGCTAAACTGGAAGTGGCATTTCCAGCTCGCAATAGTGCAGAGTTATCTCAAAGAAAGGGGCCACGGTGTTTCTGTATCTCTATTATGTTGGTGCGGCTTCGGAACTTTTAAATATCTTGATATATCTCGAGAACTACGCATCTGATCAAAAAATATCATAGAACATAAAAAGTAGGAAACTTAATTCTCTACAAAAAAGGTCTCTTAACATTTTGCCATAGCTCGCTTCGTTTCCGAGATATTTGCAGATTTATCTCAAGGGAAGGGGCCTAACGGACATATTTCGAGATATTTCTTCTTCTTGTTGTTCTTCTTCTGCACAGCTAAACTGGAAGTGGCATTTCCAGCTCGCAATAGTGCAGAGTTATCTCAAAGAAAGGAGCCACGGTGTTTCTGTATCTCTATTATGTTGGTGCGGCTTCGGAACTTTTAAATATCTTGATATATCTCGAGAACTACGCATCTGATCAAAAAATATCATAGAACATAAAAAGTAGGAAACTTAATTCGCTACAAAAAAGGTCTCTTAACATTTTGCCATAGCTCGCTTCGTTTCCGAGATATTTGCAGATTTATCTCAAGGGAAGGGGCCTGACGGACATATTTCGAGATATTTCT